>NC_081832.1:74147943-76647943 GCF_030867095.1 Alligator mississippiensis
GTCCAAACAATTCACACTAACTCAGTGTATTAATATCTCTTCTGTTTTCTTCTCCTAATGATTTTTTTAAATCATCATTTTCTCTTCTATTCATAAGTTCTTTGTTGTGCACAAATGTACGGCCGAGCAGATTTCCATGTGTGCCGGGGGGGGGCGGCGGAAGGGGGGTGGTTTGGTTTTGATCCTGTTGCTAATTCCATTCTTGTCAGCAACTGTTTTTATGAGAGCACTTGGAACAAAAAAATATTTCCCAATTTTACCCTCTCTCATTTATGAGCGCTAAACATTGCCGCCCACACACCCCGGGTTTCTAATGCAACCCAAATTTGCGTGGTTCTTTTGTTTACTTCCCTCTTTGAGGCAAAAAAGACCCATGCCCTGATTCCACTCCCATGTAATTCAATGCCAGTTTTATCAGCATCTTCAATAGGAGCAGACGGCAGCATCAAATATACCCTGAAGCCTGCAAAAAGAGCAGGACAGACGCAGCTTTGCATACAGCTCCATTGAAGTCAGTAGACAGTAACCGTCTGCGCTTCTACCTTCCCATTTCGTAATGTGAAGTCTATCTTGAGGAATGACCTGAGGCACTGCAAGCCTGTGTTAAATTAGGTTAAAATAGGTAGGAACTGTCTTGGCCAATTCAAGTTAGGAAATGGCATCAAGAGCCTAAAACTCCTACCTATTTTAACACAGCAGGAGCCCTAACACAACAGCAGTGCCTTGTGTCCCCTAGACTCACCAACAAGCAGGACTTCCCAGCACCACTTTGTTTCAATACTCATTGCCCTCGCTTCTCACTCAGACCACATCCATATGCTATCTAACTACTGGGCGAGTGCAAACACCTAGCGTGTCAGACAGCAGATCTGCTCTCCAAGCAAGTCGCGCCACCAGCACCCTGACGTAAAGTGCTACAGCCACAATTCAAAGAACGAGAGTACCCAAAAGCCTCAGTCAGGATGAGTGTTCTTGTTTCGGGAATTATGCAGGCTGATTGCAAGGAAGCTCCTCACTCCAAAGAGCGTGCAATCAAAAATGCAACCGCAGGCAGCAGCTAGAAGGAGAGGGCTGTGATCAAATACATATCCAGAGCGGTAAGGTTCGGTCTGACTCATGCCAGCTTTATTCCTCTGTTGTAAAACCATTTTAAGAGATTTGCATTGGATGTTTAACTCTTGCCAGTTTTAGAGAAAATGATTTAAATTTTGCCTTTATTTCTACATTAATTTTGTACTTCAGTTGATAATTAGCGTCAATGTTTTCTCCTTTTATTGCAGGATCAATAGAGCCAGGAAGAGTGATCCGGGCTCCACCTGGCCTGACACAACAGCATTCTTAAACAAACTGCACTGCAGAATCCTTGTCGTTGCTGACGAACGAGCAGGAAAGGATCCAGCCCGACTTTGCGAGCCTTGCTTGACTGAGTAGCGCAGCCATCGAAGACATCTCTTTCTCCGTCTGAACAGCATGAATCTGATCGGGGAGCTGTTCTGAGATGACTCCACAGCGGTATCTTTACAAAGTCACTTCTCACAGGAAAACTGCACCGAGGCCTGAATCAGGGTGCAAGAAAAACCGTTCCCTTGCCAACTGCACTGCATCATCGCATAGGGGAGCAAGGCTGTTGGTCTTCGGCTACCTTTACGTCACGTTGTTGGAACGGCATGCACCAGCGCTCACTGTGCAGTCTTTTGCCTGCCATCCGGTAACCAGGCATTACAGCAAACTTCATCTGGCCCTGCATCCAGAGGCTGCTTTCAGAGGGCCTGATTCTCCCCTTAGGGAATAAACAGATACCGATTTTGGAGCAGCATCAGCTGTGCCAGGATGTGTCCTGGTACAGTGGATCCACTTCAGTGGTGTCTACAGATGTCACCAGGGTGGTTGTCTTGCACGGTTTGGCCGCTGCTGCTTCCAGGGCTTCAGGGGCCTGCATCCAGTGGGACAAAGGCCCTGGGTGCCACACCTTGCCTTGCGGGGCACCTCTGCAAACTGGGGAACCCTGTGTTCTGGGGGAACCTCAGGTTACCCCACTTGCAGAGGCATGCTTTGAGCTGGGATACGCCAGCTCCATATGCATGGCCTGGGAACCGCCCTCAGGGGAAGTCCCAGGGCTTGCACCTACAAGCATGGAGGGGAATCCTGCACTTGTAGATGCACACCTTGGAAATCCTTCTACCTGAACCACGCAGGACCAGGCCCTCGGGGGCCTGGGAGCTCCTGCTCAGGGCAGCTGGAGAGCAAGGGCAATCCTGGGCTGCCTGTGTTCTCCTGCCATAAGCAAACAGACATCATCTGTGAAAAGCTGGCGCAACTGTTACTAGGTACGGTCATGCTCACAAATGTGGATATTTGTGGTGTGACAAATAGCTGTGATGTCTGTTCACTCAGGTTTTGTGCCACCATAAGCACTTATAGATTCATAGATGTTAGGGTCGGAAGGGACCTCAATAGATCATCAAGTCCGACCCCCTGCATAAGCAGGAAAGAGTGCTGGGTCTAGATGACCCCAGCTAGATACTCGTCTAACCTCCTCTTGAAGACCCCCAGGGTAGGGGAGAGCACCACCTCCCTTGGGAGCCCGTTCCAGACCTTGGCCACTCGAACTGTGAAGAAGTTCTTCCTAATGTCCAGTCTAAATCTGCTCTCTGCTAGCTTGTGGCCATTGTTTCTTGTAACCCCCGGGGGCACCTTGGTGAATAAATCCTCACCAACTCCCTTCTGTGCCCCCGTGATGAACTTAAAGGCAGCCACAAGGTCGCCTCTCAACCTTCTCTTGCGGAGGCTGAAAAGGTCCAGTTTCTCTAGTCTCTCCTCGTAGGGCTTGGTCTGCAGGCCCTTGACCATACGAGTTGCCCTTCTCTGTACCCTCTCCAGGTTATCCGCATCCTTCCTGAAGTGTGGCACCCAGAATTGCACGCAGTACTCCAACTGTGGTCTGACCAACGCCCTATAGAGGGGACGTATCACCTCCCTGGACCTATTCGTCATGCATCTGCTGATGCACGATAAAGTGCCATTGGCTTTTCTGATGGCTTCGTCACACTGCCGGCTCATGTTCAACTTGGAGTCCACTAGGACTCCAAGATCCCTTTCCACTTCTGTGCCACCCAGCAGGTCATTCCCTAGGCTGTAGGTGTGCTGGACATTCTTCCTCCCTAGGTGCAGCACTTTGCATTTCTCCTTGTTGAACTGCATCCTGTTGTTTTCTGCCCACTTGTCCAACCTGTCCAGGTCTGCCTGCAGCTGTTCCCTGCCCTCCGGCGTGTCCACTTCTCCCCATAGCTTTGTGTCATCTGCAAACTTGGACAGAGTACATTTGACTCCCTCGTCCAAGTCGCTGATGAAGACATTAAAGAGTATCGGTCCAAGGACCGAACCCTGCGGGACCCCACACCCTTCCAGGTCGAGACCGACCCATCTACCACGACTCTTTGGGTGTGACCCTCTAGCCAATTCGCCACCCACCGGACTGTGTAGTCATCCACATCACAGCCTCTTAACTTGTCCACCAGTATGGGGTGGGATACCGTATCGAAGGCCTTCCTGAAGTCTAAGTATACGACATCCACCCCTCCTCCTGTGTCCAGGCGTTTCATAACCTGGTCATAGAAAGAGACTAGATTGGTCAGGCACGATCTGCCCGCCACAAACCCGTGCTGGTTTCCCCTCAGCATAATTTGCCCTGCCGGGCTCTCACAAATGTGAGCCTTGATAATTTTTTCAAAGACTTTACCAAGGATGGAGGTGAGACTGACCGGCCTATAGTTGCCCGGGTCCTCCTTCCTCCCCTTTTTGAAAATGGGGACCACGTTAGCCCTTTTCCAGTCTTCCGGGACTTGGCCCGAGCGCCACGAGCGTTCGAATATTCCCACCAGTGGCTCTGCAGTGATGTCAGCCAGTGCCTTCAGCACCCTCGGATGGAGCCCATCCGGGCCTGCCGACTTAAAGGCATCCAGTTCTTCCAAGTGACTCTGCACCATCTCAGGATCTACGCATAGCAGTCTGGCGCCTTGCTGCTGCCTCTCTACAACCCCAGTGAGAGACTTGTCGTGCCCCTCGCTTAGGAACACTGAGGCAAAGAACTCGTTGAGGAGTTCAGCCTTGTCCCCCCTGTCTGTCACCAATTGTTTCTGCCCATTTAGCAGGGGTCCTATTCCTCCCTGGGCCTTCCTTTTACTCCCTATCTATCTAAAAAACAATTTCTTGTTGTCCTTTACTTGGGTTGCCATCCTCAGCTCCATGGTAGCTTTGGCCCGTCTAACTGCCTCCCTACAAGCACGAGCAGAGGAGGTATATTCATCTTTAGTGATCTTCCCCTGTTTCCACTTTTTATGTGCTCCCCTTTTGGCCCTTAGGCTGCCCTGGATTTCTCTGGTCAGCCATGGAAGCCTCCTGTCACTTATGACAGCCAGTTTGCAGCCTAATCAGTTAGACCTGTTTTACACCATTATAACTTCAAAGAAGTCAGTCATTCCAGGTGCTCCAGTTTTATATCAGCATAATGGATAAGAATATGTCCCATGGTCTTTAGCATCTGTGGGTTTCTTCAATCCATAGTGCCCAATTCTGATGTTATTCACATTGGAATAACAGCAGTGGAAATAAAAGGGAATGTCATTCCTTTTTATTGGAAATAAAAGGAAATGTCATTCAAGTTAAAGGAATTACATCACTGTGAAACTAAGAGGAAAGAAACATCAGGTCCAGCGTGAGCAACACGGATGAAACCACAGACAAGGCCTGAACCTGGCACGTTCGGTTCATGAGCAACACCTCTGTTAGGGCAATATTGTTCGCCCTGAACTAGATGACAACCTGCTGAGCTAGTTTAGTTAAAGTCACCCTTTTTACATGCATGCTGTTTGGAGACCCAAGCACACAGGTGTCATTAGTCATGATGGGCAAAAACAAATACTTCATGCCAACTCAAATGTTTCTATGCATCTTCAGCAGAGAGGTGCTTTAGGTACTCAGAGGTGAAAACCACGTGGAAGTTATTTGGTTACCAGAGCATCCGAAAATGTCAGCGCATCAGCGCATACCATCAATACATGCAAGGTTATACAGGGTCTAGGGAACCCTTCCCACAGAAACCAGCCACGCCAAACTCCTTACAGTACATGAAAGGCATTTTGTAGATAAACCTAATCTATCCTGTTAAAAATACCCTTACAAAAATCAATACTATACTTCTACCATAAAATTGTATTGCTTTGCATCAGATTTCTGGGATACTACATCCAAATAAGAATCTGAACTAGGCGACTCCTTCTAAATGAGCATATCTGTAAAATCCAGGGATAATATGTCAAACGCATCGACAGCCAATCCCTGCTGATGTGAAATACAAAATAGTAATTCAGACCTCTCGTACAGTCTACAAGATGGCTTTTGAGAACGTATCAAGGATTCTGTTTCTTAGTGGGTTAATTTTAAAAGATAAAAAAACAGCTCTCCAGAGTGGAAATTCATTAACGTTATGACTTTCTGACACAGCACGCTTCTCCTTTCAAAACTAAGAGCTGGTAAAATTTTAAGAAGTGGGACATTTTAAGAAGCAGGAAGCAGAATGGGGACTTCTTACCATCTTGCACCATATATACTTTTCCCAGACCTTGATGAAGGGAAAAGGACAATTTCCTTGCGAGTTCCCAGTTGGCCTAATAAAAGGTATCATTTTGGAACCAAGAGCTCTAGTTTTTTTGTAAGAAGCAGGAAGGGCATTTTGATTCAATATGTCTGACCATTTAAACTCAGAAAAATCAATCATCATACATTTCTACCACACACTTTATTAGTAGCATCCTCTTATACTCTTTATTATTATTGATGATTATTGGTAAGATAGAAATAGCAATTCTGGCATTTTAACCATGTCATTTTTAGGGTTTTTTTTTACATAACCCTCCTAAATCACCACGTAATTTTTACATGGCCGAGTTCCTTCCATTAAGAAATGACTCGGCGTATCGTAAGGGACCTGACGATTAAACATCTCAAAGTCACAATGGACACATTCGGCAGCTGTGATCTTAAGAGTTCCCTGCAGTCTTTCAACAGATTTTCCTTAACACACCTGTCTTGTGTCTTGCTCTTCCAATCACCTCTAAGGAAAGAGATCACTTTTGGCTCATGAAACATCCCCAGGCAAAATCTGCAGCCACAAACATGAATTTTTCATTATATTAATTGTCCCAGTTTCAATATGCAACATGACTCTTCAGCTACCTCACACAGAATTTTAATTGTGTGTGAAATATTCAGTCTTCATAAGTCCCCTTCTTAACCTTCGATACTGCAGGGAGCTTCTGCCAACAAACAGTGCCTCTTAGCTACTGTTCAACTTTCTTTGTAATTCACTTTCTTGACCTTTTATTGTGACATTTTCACCTCATATATTTATTTCTGTCTGCACTGAATACTGAAGCCCTGTAATTACTTACACGTAAACCTTTTATCACAACTTTCCTTCGACTTTGTCAGGAAATACTGCGTATCGAATAATACTGGATCTCCCATTTATCAGCTGGATTAAAGAAGCAGCGTGCCAGTAGCAGAGACCATCAAACTTAAAGTTTCTGTAATACAGGGCATCAGCCTGTGGTTTCAGTACTCAGGTCCTGAGTTTTATCACTGATATGGAAAGGTCAAGATCTTGCCCTCTGCACATAATAAATGTATATAGGGCCATGCTAATAATCCATTTTTCAGTCTGGCAGGGGAACGGAAAAATTGGAAAAGTGTGGTTCAGGTTGAACTGAATTAAAAAATGTTTCTTTTGGGTTTTTTTTCCATTTCACCCAGCTATCCCACATCCTCAATGAATGTCCCAAAGGCCAATGCCTAGAGTCATTCCTTTGGTCCTGCTCTGTCTCGGTGACAGCTCTCTCGTGGGAGGACAGCTCCAGCAGGAGGGACTGAGGCGGTCTCTTGGTATACCCCATCACAGATGTTCCCAAGCTTTTTCTTATTTCATACCCCCACCAGCATATGTTTTGTAGTTTAACCTCTTAAGTGCCAATTTTTATTATAATTAAATTTATATCTGCCATTATGCAATTTCTTCTGCGTACTCCCCAGAGATGGACTGCGTACCCCCAGGGGTCCACGTACCACAGTCTGGGAACCCCTGCCCTTTAGGATACTCCACAGAAAGCCAGGAGACCCTGGTTCAAATCTGGTGTCTAACTGGCTTTCCCACATCCTGAATGAGTGGTCACATCTCTAAGGCATTTGGCTAGAACTTGATCCAAATTCAAATCTCAGGATCACCAAAAATCACATTTTTGGTGAATTTACTCATCGCAAAATAAAGAAAGAAATACATCACCCAGATTGCATTTCATATGCAGAATGCAGTACTTTCAAATGGCACTTACTGTACAAGTCTATGGTAACATGGGGTAAGTACCTCTAACTGCCTAACCGGGAGCCCCCGGGAAGTTGAGGGGTCCGAGTGGTGCGGCTATGTCAGGAGGAAGCTACGTGGCGGCAGAAGCCTCTGCTGTTCTGAAAATTCATTTTCCAACTTCTTTCCTGTGCAACCACCCCCCCAGCCCTGCCTTAAATACCATAAAAACCTTGCATGCATTTTCAAGTGAAGCAGGAGCAATATTCAGACACCTTATCACTCTAAATACCATTTAAAAAATAATAATTTAGTGGCACTGAAGGAGTTGTCGGACCTCAGCAGCTGTCACAGGTTTTTGATACCTAGACTTCAGAGATTTTCAAATAATATGTTGCAGGCAGAACAGCTGCTCTCCCATTGTTCTTCCAGCTTCCAGTTCCCCACTTCGGAGGCCCTCCGCTCTGTCATTTGCCATGGAGACCAGTGGAAAACTAATCAAAGCCTGCGTGTGACTTGCAGTAACCTTGTCAATACTTCTGAACAGTGGATAGGTGACCAGCACTGCAAGGAAGAGAGGAACGCAAGCCAAAGCTACTTCTAATATGTTCACATGGAGCTCCAGTTCTGTCGTGTGCACAGTTGCTGTCCAGACACGCGTGCACCGGTGTTTTCTTTTAGATAATAAACAAATCAATACCCAGCAGGATTACCTGTTGGTGGCCACATCTGATTACACTGAAAAGATGCTGCTCACTAATACTGGCAATATCCAAAAGCAGATCCGGTACACTGTACACAAGGCTTCTGGTCTGGGGAGATGTTCAGCAGTTAATATAAACTTGCTTGAGAGCGATGCATCAGCAGGATCTGTACACACTCCTATACGACCTTTCCTATGGCATGCGGGTACTTCTGGGACAATAGCACAGAGCTATGCATAACTTACTCTGCTATATCCAATCCGTCTCGCATGTAGTGTATTTCTAGCCCTGCCTATTGAAATGTCTTGCATTCACAGTATTTTAGTGATAGTCAACATCTCAGACTTCAAGGGTAGTCTTGGTCTACGGAAGTTAATAGGAGTTTTATCACAGACTTCAACAAAGCTACCCTATATTTCCTAAACCACACTACACTAGAATTATGAACACGATCATTCCTAAACAAACCACTTATGCCAGGGACATTTCTGCGGAGGGAGTTTATTCTGCTAGATGAGAAGGGAGTTTATCTCAGGACTGTGTCTTGAAATGGTCTTTCCAAAGCCCATGAATTAATAGAAGGTAAACTCCTCAGGAAGCTCACCTGAATTTCTGCACAGTACCTGATTAACAGAAGTGTTGTTTCACAGGTCACAAACCCAAAAAGCAGACCCAGGAAACCTAACACACTAAGATGTAGGTAGCTGCTTCACCCTGGCTTGGAAAGAGAGAAAAAACATTACAATCAAGTGCCCAGAGGTTTTCAAAAACCATTAGTTTGAAATGTCTCGACCATCTGATTATTTCAAAGCTGAATTCCAGCTCGTTTCAGCCTGACACCATTGCAGAATTTCTCATAATACGAAAATAACAAGCAACTTAAGTTATTTCTCAAAGCACGCTGCAGAAAGAACTGTGTCCATACAAGCACACCCAGACCCTTTGGATGTCTGCAAAGCCCAGACACCACCGCTGCTGTTTAAGAGCTGGGACCTGGAAGAACATTGTAATACCGTCACAAAGTAAGTAATTTAAGCAAGTGGAAGTTTCACTCTGATTTAACTGCTACTAGTATTTGCAGTTCAGCTTTAAAACCAAACAGGTTAAAATGCATTATTTTAGCAGTATTTCTAGTGGATGGAAATGGTAAGGCACGCAACACCCAAGCCTAGAAAGAGGTACACAATTTCATATTTTCAGGGTCTATCATATGTGTAAGGTCAGTATCCGCATAGCTCCCTGGATCTGATAGAATCAGAGACAGTGGCTCCACAGGTAAAGCTGAGCTGACGTTTGCACTCAGAGCAGGGATTCTGCCACGTTGCTACATATGACGAATTTTGCAGACTCTCCCCACACTGACTCCAAGTACAGAGTGAATGTGCTGAAGATTTACTAGTAAACTGGTTGTTTAGTTTATGACCTAAAATTAATCTTATTTAAAACAGGTCCTTTAAGACAAATACTGTACCGTGCATCCTAGCATGTGTTGGTTCTGCATGATCTTAACACTGGCAATAATACAAACTCCTTGAACTTCCCATTCAGTCAAAAGTCACTGAAATCTCATACACTGGCTACAGCTGCTTTTCTGTACTTTTTCATAAACTAAAATCATTGCAAAGACTGAAGAATAATCTTGTAATGATGCTGACTTAACTGTAAAACACTTTGGGAGCTACTTAAATGCTCTCCAAATGTTCTCAGGAGCTGAGGCCATGTGCATGTCCTCTGCTGAAACAAAGCAGGAACCATCTCTCCTCCTTCCAGTGACAATGAAGCCATGCCACCCTGGGGCTCTTTCCTGAATGCTGCCACCAGGTACAGCAAAGCGCTGGGTGCTTTAACTGAGAACTTCGAAGCCTCAGCATGTTTGGATCTCTTTCCAGTTCAAATTCAATACTGAATTTTCTAGGCTTGTTATTTCTATGTTGGGATAACTGCAAACATCTTTGTAATGTTCTCACGTGTGGGTTACTCTCAACCTTAACTCCGCTTTAGACAGATTTTACCTGGGAACACATCATTACCAATTAGAACGGATTCTGGTCTCATTATACCAGTGTAGACGGAGTAACTGCAAATCAGTTAAGGGAGATCAGAATGAAGTTCACCATATCTTAAGCACTATTTCACACAGGGTGGCCTCTTCCTAGGTATCATTTGTCCTACATTTCTATCTTCTAGTAATAAATCACTGCAGTTTAAAGCAGCAATGTGTTGGGAGGTCAATGCTTCACCAAAAATGCAGAATGATAGTGACTGCATAGCTAAAGAGAGGCGCTGTCTTAAACTGGCCTCATATCTCCTTGTAAGTCTGACACCACAGGAAATAGAAAGTTGCCTCTGTAACAGGACAGACAATTTATGTGTTGTTTAGGATAATTTACAGTACAGCAGGGTGCAAAGCTTACATTCAACACAAGATTGCATTCTGCACTAGCTGGTGTTGGAAAGCTACAAGGTATTTTTTTTTGGCCAAAAACAGTCAATTAAAAACCATGCTATAGCAAAGCACAACAATGGCAGACTTCAGGCTCTGTTAAATAACTCTTTTAACAAACTGTATTCCCAAAGAGAGCAGTAGCTAATCATCTTAGGGACAGTAACCCGGGTCAGATATCGCTTCTTGTACCTTGCTGTGCAAGCAGCAGCCAGTTGCTTTATATGGTGTTATCTATGACTTTATTTTCTAAGAAATTTCATGGGCCTATAAGAACAGAATTTTTCTGAAGCAGGGATGCTTATGCATTGGGTCAGGAGAGCACCTTAAAATAAGCTATTTTTATTTTATATTCATCAAAATGATCTTCCACATTGGGCTGACAGCAAGAATCTGAGAGAAAGCGGGAACCTCCCGCATTTTGATCAGGAGGCAGATAATGAATAAACAAGACCCGAGAGGAAGCCAGAAGCATTTATTCCAAATGCACTTGGAACATCACTGAGACTACATACAGGTGATAGATTGGTTTTTGCAGCAGGCCTTGAAGGTCAATAGATGCAAATGACTTTGAAACAAGACAACATGTTAATTCGAAAGCTGGGAAGCCATCGCAGAGAGCATCCAGCCTTGCTCTTAAATCAAGAAGCTCCAGCTCAGGTGCCTCCACTGTACTATCAGCACAAGGTAAGAGATAATCTTTTAAATGAGTGGTCTCCAAACTATTTAGCCCATCAGAGTTTAAAATCCAACACTGTACGCATTGTTTGAAAACCAACAGGCAGCCCAAACCCAAAGCACTGGTGTATTCTTACTACACTGGGGTGGGCTGGATGCGGCCCCCCAGGCCATTCTATCCGGCCCGCAGGGCCCCTAAAAAATTTAGAAAATTAATATTCATCTGCCCCTGGCTGCCTGTCATGCAGCCCTCGATGGCTTGCCAAAACTCAGTAAGCAGCCCTCCGCCCGAAATAATTGCCCACCCCTGTACTACACAGTGGGTGCATCTACATGAGACATCGAATGTGGAGTAGTGTGCCAGGTAAAAATCGTGTTAATACATTACCGCACAGTAGCATTAGGCTACTGTGCAGTAAGCGTCACTAAAACAAAACCATACACTGGGTGTGCTGATTCATTAAGCAAGTACTAAACTAAATGCACAATAACTACTGCGTGTTAATGAATGTGTAGACATGCCCAGTGGGCAGTCTTCTGTACCAGCATTCGCTTCCAAATGGGTTTAAGGAGGAGCTCTGTAGTAGTAACAGCAATAACAGCAGTAGTATAAACACTACCACCTTCCTCCTATAAAGAGCTTTTCATCTATGTCCCTTAAAGTATCTTGCAAAGGGGGTCCCTTCACTTCTTAGTTCCAAAGTAACTTCACACCGGAGAAGCCTTTATGAATTATCAAGCGGGAACATTACATTGCGACTCAATCGCTATGCTGTTCTGCACAACATGGTAAAAGCTGTAAATAAAGAGATTGCTTTGTGGGGTCTCTTCTTCAAGCATCAATTGACAAACAGAGGAGCAGTGGTAAAAACCAGAAGTGACTAGCCTGAGAGCACAAAAGCAAGAATCAGCCACATAATATTTGGGAGTTTCTATTTCCTAGTCCTAGGCTTAAACCACGTTTCTTTTTCATGCTACATTTTTTTCAAATGCACTTAGGTCCCTATGGTTTAATCCAGGAAAAACAAAATGTATCAGAGGAGCAAACAAGCGGTAATGCAAAAATAACAAACTCATTTTTTTTTAAAGTACATCCTTTAATTTAACTTAGGCTAAAGAAAAAACATCAGCACGCCCCTACTGAGACTTTGCCTTTGTCAGATCTTGTTTTGATGGTCTCCAAACCCAGAAAAGATTTTGACCCTAATAAATAAGAACTCAACGAAGTAAGGGTACTTGGATGATACACTGAAGAAGGAATTACAAAGACAAACAGTTCTGGCTAAATAGCCACAAAATGCAAAAGCATCCTGAATATTTGTCCTTCCACTGAAGAGGCACGCAAGCGGTCGGGGGCTTCACAGCATTAGCCTTATAAATCTGGTTGCAATCACGTAAAACCATTAATAAATCATGCTGTTGCTCCAATGCGGAGAAAACGAAACAAAATCTCTAAAGAATAGGATGTAAGAGAGTAAACACGGAAATTAGGGAGCAGTTGAAGAATCCCAAGGTCACAGCATGTCACCAATGGAGAGGTGTGGGAGCAATAGCTCCAGAACAAATTATGTGGACCTAGGGCTGTCAACCACCTCCTGCTGGAGATGTGAATTCTTGGCAGAAGATCACAGAGATAAGAAGTAGGAATCTGGAAGGATGAAAATAACCATTTCCTCTGGACTTACAAGGTGAAAAATCTGCTTCAACAAAGGCCGGCCGAGGTAACATGGCAGACGGCCTACACATGCCTTGTTTATGTCAGTCCGAGCTTAAGAGCTCTGGCCTATTTTAAGTACGCTGCTAAAAAACTGGAACCAGGAAAAGTAGGTACTGGAGCAGCGGACACGGTGGTTGTCTAAAAAGGACTGGCCGCAAGGTTGTAGGGTGTTACTGTAGCAGTATAAATTATACTACAGTAGTCGATCTACTCTTCCTATAGGAAATGGATGTTCCATTGCAACTTCCCTTCTATTCAACGTCCCAGTACATTCAGAGATCTCACCTTCAGGCTGCCTATACCCGTGCTTGTTCACGTTTTAATTTCAACATGTTGGAGCAGACTTGTTTAATTGAGTTGGAGCAGCCCAATTAATTGAATTAATTACTCCGCCTTTTAACTAAAACGCTCTAGTGTCACCTCACTGTCATGTCTACTAAGCCTCTGTGCATTTTAAAATGATCACGAGGGTGCTTTAGCTAAACCTTGTTGAGTGAAGGTTAACTAAAGCATCCCACAGCCATTTTTAAATGTGCAGGGGCTTAATAGACAATGATGAGGCATTTTAATTAGAGCAGCTCTCCGGGGACCATATATAAACTATTATCTGATAAGCTGCATACGCGCAGATTGTAAAGTATCCCATTTATGAAATCTGCCTAGAGCATTACGAACATTGTCCTGCAAGGGACTTACTAACCAAATCCATTAAAAAGACTGAGTTTTCATTTGGAGTCTTGTAGTTACTGCTCCTTTAAAGAATTGGGCTAGAAACCAAGTCAGCAGCTGTATCAATGGCAGGGTCAGTGTTTCCCTGTATATGTTATTTTTCCCTACCTGCAGATGTGCACATGAGTACTCAGGCCTTGCACTGGGAACAGCAACCTGGTTTGGATGAAACAAAATCATGCGGCCCTTCTCCCAACCCCTGAGCTAAATCTTTTCTGAAGTTTCAGTTCCCATCCTCCCAATCCTTCTTTCCTGCTTTCACCTTTAAATAACCCTGCACTTCCTGGTTCCCACACATAGCATCCATATATTGCAAGGGAAGCTTTGTATGAGGCATACGCAGCATGGCCAGAATCAAGAAGCCCCAGAAAAATCTCATGGCAAGTCCCTTAATATTCCATCAATATTTACACATTCAACCTTGCAAGCTCAAATGGTTTCGGGGAGTTTGGATAAAACTGGAAGGATTACTGAACTTTTGAGCACTACCCGAACTGAACCACAGAATAAAAATATTGAGGTTTATTTATCACTGATTAAGGAGTTAACTGACATTACCAATGCTTACCATATGTTCCTCCCTATCACTTTCCAAGAACAACAAGAGGCCTGCAAGATTATTTTGCACATGAGTTGAAATAGGGAGAAAAAATACCTTATGCCAACAAAGTTTCCAAAAGGAACAAACACGTTATTTACTGGGAAGCAGATTTTAAGTCACATGACATTTGCATAACTTCAATGTGCAGTACCAACTATCAGCCATTTTACTAGAATAGGTCATTTCCCCTCATTGTTAGCCCTTTGATTCCAGAAAGCTTTAATTCAGATACATACACCTGCACTGAAATGAGAGTTCGCATGCTGCTATCTATCTCTTTACATGAGCAAATGTTTACAGGTTTCCTATTTCCCCCAAGGTTTTAGATTTTTACAACATCTTGTTGGCTATATTCACACCAGCATTCATCACATCCGAGTATGCACTGGTATCGCAGGATGTTTCCTCTGATGCATCTGAAGTGAAATTTGCTTTTGTGAAGGGACCCAGTGCAAACCCACACCCCTCTAGATTCTTCAAAACAAGGGAAAAATGAGACTACAACAGCGCACAAATCTTATGCTTGAGCGCAACAAAGAGGATAAATTTGAGCCTCAATGGTCATGTCTACACGTGTAATTAATACAACTAAATAAACTCCTGCGCAATTTGAGCTGGAGAAAACTAATCCTGATGTCACCATCTACACATGTGTTTAAGTGCAGTAATTTGCTCTGCCATCATCTAGTACCTGTGTCTAATGGGACTATCCAACACCGGAGTAATTTAATCTACTGCACCCTAATTGCAACGCACGTGTAAACAGTAAAGCACACATGTGGACACGCCAAATGTAGATTAATTACCAGATTAAAGGCCAAGACCACAAGCACTTATTCACATTATGGAATCACAGGGTTCGAAACAGCCTGGAATCATCAGTCCAAACACTGCGTAGATGCAGAGCTGTTTCTGAACCAGGCCGAAGAGATGCCTATGCTGCCTCATCTTACAAAAAGGAAGGGCATTCTTGTCATTAAGCATATTAGGTGTACCACTGAAATCAGTAGTACGACACACACATTCAGATACTTGTATGTAGGCGTGATAAGACTACACGTTCATTTTGTTGTGGCCAAATAAAATTTGAAACCACACCAAACTGGAAGAAACAGCATACATTCTGGACCCTGCTACATGTTACATAGCATTAACTAGTTAATTGCACAATAAATTTATACCAGCCACACATGCAAAGTAATTATTACACCATTGAGCTGTAAAAAGAGCCAACCAGCTACAAAGTTAGTGCTTGAAAATGTTTAACAACTCTATAGCTAATTTCTATCCAGCTTTAATTTGTGTGTGGCAGGGCCCGCTGCATTTCAATTATGTCACAATTTTTATTATTTTGAATACTAAAGTTTATTAAACCAGCCCTATTTTTAAAACAGCCTGCCCTGGATGCGTCTACACATTCATTCATGCACTGTAATTATGGCACATTAAGTTTGGTACCTATAACAACAGGTACTAAACGCGCTGTAATCGCTGCTACTGTGCAGCAGCATCAGATGCTTTTTTTCTGACAGTAATGCACAGTAGATTAATTTTACTGTGCATTAGCACAGTTTTTACTTGCTGCGCAAATTAGTTGACTGCGCTTCTAGTTTTTCATGTAGACACGTCCCCGTTAAATAGCATAAATATCATTTTGAGTTACGTCTTTGTTCCCAGTGAGCCAATCAGCAACATGTGTGTTGACTTCACTAATGGTGTGGTATAAAACGCTCAGGTTCAGTCCTGCAAGGTGATGAGACGCCTGTGAGAACGGGGCAGGTTGGAACAGAAATGCAGTATTTTGTTCCATTCAGTTCACACTCAGCTGACTCTAGTAGGAAGCACACCCCCAGCATCTTGCAAGATGGGGCCTTTTATAGGGGATATATATGATTTAATCACACTAAAAATGTAGATGGAAATCTGCCAGCAAGTAATTTTTAGCACAGATCCAGCATTTCCCCAGTATGGTTTATTGTGGAACACCATGTAACAGTTTGATACACTTTAATGATGCAATGCTGGCATCCTGCTACAGCTGTACACCAATAAATATAGTGTTATCTTTAGCTGGGAAATCTACTATCAGTTGTGTAAAACAAAGAACAGCATAGATAAGATTTCGCAGGAGGCAGATTTCCATCTACTGTGGAAAAGTCAGAAGAGGAGGAGGCTGCCCAATCCATAGCTTATTAGCTTATTTTTAATGCAGGTGTTAGGCTTGATTTTTGTCCTTGCCATACAAAAAGTTATAGACAGATATAAAGTTGTGGTACTTTAAAACCACAAAATTTTGACCCCAGCTGACTTCCTGCCCTTGGGGCGGGGGACTGGATCCAATGATCCTGCGGGGTCCCTTCCAGCCGTAATGTCTATGAAATCTATGTCTCTGAAGAAGAAAAAACTCAAATGGGAAAACTCAAAATGGAAACCTTCCAGTGACCCCAGTCGATTGAAGAGCGATGCCAATAGAGTTCCTCAGGAAAAAGGACACATGACTTCAATGTTATGATATTTTAATTTAGACATCCTAATATCCTAAGCCTGGAAGATCATGTACAGCTGCCAAAATGTGAACAAAAGTCACATGATTTGGGTGCCCAATGTAAACGCCTTATATGTTTTTAATTTGCAGCATCCTGGGCCCTGCTGATATCTCCCAAGTTAAAATTGGTGACGACCTCGAAGAATTTAGGCCACCTGTTTGGGTCCAGGATATCTGATCAAAAGAGAATAGGGTAAGGATACGTGTGCTAAAATCCTAGGCCAACCAGACTGCCCCAGCAGCATGGATTGCCTTCCACTGATTGCCAAAATCAGTGCTTTGTTTCAAGAGGTAGTTAGCTACTTGAAATTATGTCAGTGGAGAAAGGCTATTCGAGAAACACCTGAGACAGACTCAAGTGAAGATGGACTGGAGGACGCCGTCCCTCAGAACCGTGGTAGATGCATGTGACGCAAGTTTGTTTGCTTGAATGCAGGATGAAAGCAGAGTAGCGGTGAAAGGAAAAGAGGGAAGGGCAGGTTCACTAACAGAGGTTTGGGATTTTCCAGAAGCAAATAAAGGAGTAAGATTAAAGAGAAACAATACTTGCAGATTCCTAAATTAGAAACACTGCAAGGAAATCCAGGGTGCATCGCTAACCCTCTTGGCTGCCCACTCGCACACTGTACAGGTGGCCAGAAAACTCGGGCTGTGATGAGAGTCTTCCTCAGCTTGAGCCAAAGGAAGACCTTTGATTCAACTAGCAGAGACCTGTGTTTTCACAGTCCAGGCTCTTATTCGTTGTCCAGGACATGTGAACAAGTAAGTTAAGTGTTGCACACAGATGCAAATTGACTGTAGTGTATCACTGATTGAACGACTTCACTAGTTTAACCAAAAACAGCAGACGTTCATGACCTAAAATTCTCACCCAGGATACAACCATTCCAAAGAGGCTAAAAGAGAAAACCAAAAAAATTGCTTGTTTTAGAAAAACATCTTGCAGAAGTCACACTTTTTCCAATGGAGTGTTAAAGGTAGCAAAACTCTGTCCTTGAAGGGTTACTAGCATGCTTATAAATTAGTAGTCACAATCAGACATGATGAAGGAAGCCAAAGCAGTCACTCATCTGTTCTCCTGGTAGTCATTTATATGCATTTACCTCTCACTTGAGAGGTTTGCTTTGCTCTCTGTGTCTGTCTCCAAGAAAAAGTCTTTTACCCATCTGGAGCAACAAATGCCAAGAACCTAAAAACCTGCCATCAGAGACTTTAACTGTCTCCCAGAAATTGTAATTGCTTTCTTGGTATCACTAATGAACTGAAACTCTGTAACCTATATTCAAGCTGTCAAATCATAGAACATATTAATATTCATGGAAACCAATACACCTCTTTTCTCTCCCCTCAACACATACTATTCTTATTAATTAAACTGCAGACTAGTAAGGGACATTTTTAATTGTGTTTTCATTTCTTAACCATGTGTTGCTTTAATTGAAAAAAAATATTTGTCATTTGCAAACACGTTATTATCTTAAACAAAAACATCGGGAAAGCAGCAGTACAGGTTTGCAAGACTGGAGCACGACGAGTCCTTTCACTAACATTGTCATCACTAGCAAACAAACACAAAATGTTTAAGACCAAATGTGTCCACAGAAAATGTCCGTAGCTGTACTGGTTCTTTTTTGGACTCGACCTCAAACGATTTGGGCCGCATAAAGTCAGATTTACTGAAGCAAACCTACTGTCATTGAAGCTGATGGCAAAAGTTAATCAAACATTACCTACCAACCGGTACTCACATATAAAAAGGATTTAAGCTACCATCATGGCAACGTTACATGAACGTGGAGTCATGTAAAACTATTTCCTATTCCCTTTTCTGTTTCCATTAAAAACACAAGATGCTCCTGAAACCAAACTATCCAAAACAGGGCCGAAGAAAACCTTTTATCTGGTAACAATACTCGGTAGAACTGACTTGAGTGCCCTACCTATTCTACAACAAGGAGAAAGATCTATTCACGACAGGGTAGTATCAAAGCAGAATACTCGATGTCACATCATCTTTCAGAAATTTCAATTGATACAGGCGCACAAGCTCATAATTAAAAAGATCTCACAGCAATGGAAACCAACTCTGCCTGGATGTAGTGAAAAGTGTTTCAATACATCAGGCTGCAACTCTTTGGTTTTCTTTATGGGACCCAGCGTGAATCTCTGATAATGCAGCCTCTGAGTACAAGGAGTAAGTGCACTGGGATTGAACCTGCTTATACCAAGGTCTAAATTGACCCAGAATAAATACTAATATTCCTATATATTGTGATAGGACAAACTTCCATGCAAATTTGCATAGAACGGCCAGATTTCTGGATGGAAAGTAACCTACGAACAGGAGGCAGACGTAGCATACATCAATGCCTGCTGGAGACACTGAAAAGATGGCCTTTAAGATGCATGTTACACAACAACTATTCCTGAAAGGAGATACTTCAGAGCGGCTCCTGACATTTGGGGAGTTGCTGTAAGGTCTGATCCAGGAAGTTAGCACAAGTTGTAAACTGAAGACCAGATTCCTAAACATGATGGTCATCAACCCAATTACTGAAAAGGCAGAACGGTCATGCCAGAACATCCTCTTAAAGGCCATAAAACCTGTGCTACAACTACTTTGTAGTGGAAATCTTCAGATTCTCCTTTTATCCCAGTACGCTGAACACTAGGAAAAACTTCTTCGCAGTCAAGGTGTCCAAACTGTGGAATAAGCTCCCTCCAAAGGTGGTGATATCGCCTACTCTGGAAATCTTCAAGAGGAGACTGGACACTCACCTTGCTGGGGTCACCTAACCCCAATTGTCTTTCCTGCCTCGTGCAGGGGGCTGGACACAATGATCTTCCAAGGTCCCTTTTGGCCTTACAATCTATGAATCCCACATAACCACCTACTGCTGAATTACTGAAGACTATGTAACCAAAAGAAGGGCTCCCTAGATGTTAGCCAAACTTGTGTTTGCCTGTGAAGTGTTGTTACAATGCTAACAAATAGGTATCTTTCCTGCATCTAGTTATACAGTGTGCACAGCAATTAGTACAAGGTTAATCCAAGTGAAGAAGTACTTTCACCTGCTACCAGGTTGCTTGGTCGGAGCATAGCACACCTTAGTTTGTACCTATCTATTTGCCAGTGCATCTCCCAGGTAAACGGCCAACATGTAAAATGGAACGAGGATGTGGAGACGATTCTATTTTGTTTGCCCAGAGGCTCAGTGTAAAGGCTTCACTCTCTGCTATGCTCAGGCTCTGCCCTGCATTGCTGTGATGGAGAGATGAGCTATCAGGAGAGTGGCTTCTACACATGTAGCACCAGAAAAGCAAAAGCACAAGGCAGTTTTAACTGACTCTAGAGAAGTAAGGTCCATCGGATACTACTCCAGCAACTGGGGGTGCCAACACATTGCTCCAAGCCCAGTCCCTTCCCCTGTTATTTCTCCAGCATATAGCAGAGTGCATGAAGTAGCAGAGCTGTATCCATTTGTATTGCATCAGTAGGGTTTCCTTCTATGCAGGGAGAATGCCCCGTGCACAATCTCGAGCCACCATTGCTTCACTTTGTGTTGCTTAGACTTACTCTATGAACAGGCTGAGTCCACTTACGTCTGGGAGGCAGGACGACTAGTGGTTGCCCAGTTCTTGTGGGTATCAAACCAGGTGATAAAGGGAAATAAACACAAACAGATGATCTCCATCCAACATATGCCTGTTTTCACTGGATGAATTCTGATATTTTCCAATTGTTTTCATTCACAAGTCTTCATTGAGTGCGACTCCAGGCCAATTTCAGCAGTCCTTAATCCAGCCAGCCTTTCAGTTAAGTCATCTGAAGTTTTATCTAATTAAGGGCTCCAGAGTTTGGCCAGAATGCACTAGAAAGGAAAAATCCATGTTATATGAGGCCACATTTTGAGGTACAGCATTAAATCATGTGTTTGGTTGTGGTGTACTATATTATGAAAACCTAACTTGCCCTTTAATACAAGCCAAGCCATTTAAAAAAACATTATTAAGGACCAAAATATTCAGAAAGAGTCAATTATCAGTTTTCTTCCCAACCAGCATCTGAATTTCTTCTCCATGATGTTTCCATAGCCACAACCACAAGAGGATTTTATAGCTGCTGCACGAAAAATCTTTTGATTAAATCTGAACGGATCAGTTTGCACTGTGATGTTTAGCCAGTGATCGCATGCTAACGGAGCATCCATGTTATTTGTTTAAAAACAATCTTTTTCCCCTAACACTTGGATGGTAGGGGACAAAAATCCTCATTATCAGAAATGCCAATCTCAGGTGGAATTATTGAAACCCTATTAACTTCTCGTTGCAGTTTTGATTATAAGTGTAATGGGGTAACATACCGACGCTTCGACTGGAAAACTCAACTGCATTCCAGGTTTGTAACACAAATTGTCATCAAAATGTTGAGAAAAGTATCCATGTAACGTTTAAAAAAATTCTTGTAATAGAACAAATAATAAAGTACACCGCAGATTTTTTTTTTATCACCTCGCTTCTTGACATTACCATATAAATCACAGCATATCCTGAAGCAATGAAAAGTTACTCCAATGGGAAAGACTCCCACTGGCTTCAATGAGATTTGGATTGGATCCTATGAGAATCAATCCCATCCTAGTTATGCATCAGGAAGTGCTCTGGATTATATGGAGATTATTATTAAACAGTAATAAAAGATGGGAGGTCTTCAGAGATTTTATTTGTTGAGCTCCAGAAGCTTTTTACTGAACACGTGCTAACTGGGATTCCTGAAGAATGTATAAAGCTGGGCTATTTTTCATAGAGATGGCACAAGGTGCAACCATGACACAGACGGTCACGTCCCTATTCCAAATCTTGAAGGTGCCAGCACTCCTCAAGGAAAAGGTTGCCAGAATTGTTCCGAGTGGGCAACAAATGTCCTTAATCACCTTGTCAGAACCATTTAGTGCTTCACTTTTCAAACATGATCCCGTCTACGGCAGACACCTAGTACAGAACATTTCAACCCAAAGTTGGGCAAACTTATAAGGAACTAAAAACAAAGTTCCACGATGGAAAGGTGTCAGGCAGCTCAATTACAGGTGATGCTACCAGTCCTGCCTATAATGTAGTTATCTCCATTGATGCCGTACTAGACTAAAATTGTCTGCGTAAAAGCTCATTCAAAAGCCAACAAAAATGTATTCAATTGTTTTGCCCAATAGCAAGCGTGTACTTTCTCATATTATTTTTTTCCTCCCCCTCACCTCAGTCTGACAAGTGTAAATTGAAGTTTCACGCTCATCACCTCAAACAGAACACGTAAAATTCTTCTCTCAGGGATTTAGGCAGATTTCCACAGCTTCATATTTATGTTAATTGTACAATTTGGGAATGTAGTGCAAATGTCCTAGCCATATTGTTTTGCTAGGTGCAGCAAAAAAATTTGTGTGCCCAAATGTTAAATGTCAAATATAGTTGGGAAAAATGCAATCGCCTACCCTGGAAATCTTCCAAGAGGAGACTGGATGGTAACCTTGCTGGGGTCACCTGACCCCAGTTGTCTTTCCTGCCTAGTGCAGGGGGCTGGATCCGATGATCTTGCGAGGTCCCTTCCAGCCCCTAGCAACTATGAAATCTATGAATCTAGGTGCTGGTTTCAACAGCACCAGTACACTAAAACTTATTATTATTACTGTTGGATATCTAGCAAGCTGGGTTCCCAAACTCTACGCAAAAATTGTGGTCCCCAAGCCCAGTACAATAGAACTATTTACCTGGTATGAAACCAGTAAACTAAATGCACCACAGCAGAAAGAACGTCATTCCAACACTGACCCTTAGACATCTCTTTTTGGCTGTAAAAATATGCAGAAACTTTTCAACAAGCTTTTTCTATCCTGATTTAAAGAACAAAAAAAAAAAGTTAAAATGTAATTCAAGACTATTTATGAGATATGCTGAACACTCCTGGATGGATTTGGATTATGCAGTTTTAAAGAGCAATAAGTGATATGCTAGGTTTAAACATTCTTCCCATTTTCTCTGTGCGTGGAAGCCCAGTCTCAGGTGATGCCAGTACGCATTAAGCTTTGTAGACAGATGAAAATAACCACAGCCTCTTGGGTGTAGTCATTTAATGCCAACACAGAAAACACTTGTTAACATTGACAGAAGCATATGCTAGAAAAGGGCAATTGGAGACAAGTAAAATGGGGCTGGAAAAGCCACAGAGGCCAATGTACTGAAGTACTCTCAACTTCCTTGCTGTTGCCCCATCTTTTGTGGGCCCCAGACAGGCCTTGTCCTGGCACTTGTCTTGGCTGCCTACCAAGCAAGTTACCTTGAGACAGCAGCATACTATCCATCTCTTCCTGATCGCCAGCTCATCAGTATGTAAAAACCAGTGTCAATTATACCGGGGTATGTGTACATCTGTCCATGCCCCAGGAGTATTGGATCAATCCTCTCTCTTGGTAAAGCCTAGATGCTGCATCAGTCAAGACAGAGAGTGGGAGTTGAGGAATGCAGGTAATGAATTTCATAAGAAGCATTATTCATTAAAAGCAACGAGTGAAACCCAGTTGCTGCTGATGTCAATACTCCAACAAGAGCAGTGGAGCCAGGATGTCAACCATGCCTGAGTAGTTTTGCAAAAACCACCTCTTGCTCCTGAGCAGAGATGAGTATTTACATGGTGGCGTTAGATTCAATCTGGCTTGGCACTTTTTAGCTCTCAAATGATTTTATTGGGGTGGGGTGGGGTGGGGTGGGAGGGTGGTGTTGTTCTCTCGCAACAAAGCAAGTCGGGTTTCCATAACCAAAGCCATCAACTTTAGACAGGTTCATTTTTATTTCACTCTGATATAATTACTATGTCAGCCCAGCGATCACTGGACCTACACATGCTAGAAGAGAGATAATGTGCATGAATGTTAACAAGTGCCACTTACTTCTGTGTTGCTCACTGTCCAAGACCTCGGAGTTTCATTTTTTATTTATTAATTTATGTTCCCATCAGTTCCTGCTGACATTCATGATCTAACTGGCAAGAATGTCAGTGAGCTGCTGAGCAATCCCTTAAATAAAAGAGGTTGGATACATTCGCTAGGAATGTTTTTGGCATTGTGTGCTATGTTTTGGTTAGCCTATACAGCAACACAGACACGAGAGAATTTGTATTCATCCTCTCAGAGGACAACGTTCACCCTGTTTGGGGGAAATGTTAGTATATGGACAATAAAGAGGCAGGACAGATTCTCCTCTCAGTTATACTGGTGCAAATCTGGAATAACTCCAGTGTAATCACTGGCTTTCCTGAGTTTGGGGCCTGTTGTTGCAGTTATTCTAGATTTGCATGGCTCTGTCTCAGGAAATTCTAAGAAAACCTGACCTTGTATTAGATTCAGAGGAATTTCAGCTCCTTGCCACTCCTCTGGTTTTGGTTTACCATTACATTCCAATTATTTCTACTAAAATCTGGAAATATAGCTATTCAAATACCACACACAGCCCTCCTGGAAATAAACCTAAAACTCTTACAGAAAATAAACATTATAACCAGTGTCAGGATAACACTGCAGGCTTAGAGTATTATCAAAATTTAAATATTGCTTTGCCCTAATTCTGGAAGCATAAAATATACATAACTGCTGAGTCAGGATGTTTTAATCACCGAGACTCAACCTAGAATACAAATTTATTAATAAGAATCATCCCCTCTAAAAGTTCTTTCCAAACAATAGCAAACCACAGCAATACATGAAGTTTGTTCAAGGACACAAATTTATTCAGCTGATCACTATGCTGCCAAGCTGTCTGCCTCTTCTTTTTTTTTTTTAAATGAAGCAAAATTCCTTTTGTTTGTTCACTTAAAGGCACACTGCTGGTTTACTGTCCCAGATCAGTGCCTTCTGCATTTCATAAGAATACATAAAAGGCAAATCAAAAGCAAGGAATTCTTAACTAAAGGAGAGTGACAGGAGAAGACAACCATACACAATCAGGTCCAAGTTCAACTCAGAATATCTGCAAGTAGGAAAAAATGAAATTGTAGAAGACATTGATGTCCATCTCAATATAGGGGCACGACCTGACCTTACATGGGCTTCCCAAGACATGTTCCTTCTGCCCAGGAAGGGGAACGGGACTAGATGATGGATCATATTCTGCCTGCACTGGCATGTCTATACTGGATAGCCAATCCTCCATTTGGAAAGAAACCCAGAGCATCACAGAACAAAACACTCGAAGATGAGTCTCCAGAGGTACATGGGGACGTGTAGAAAGAGTAAGGGATGGATAGGATTTTGCACTGCAGACACACACCCAGTCTAGGCTAAGCAACGTGCTCAAACTCGAAAGTCAATCCCCCAGGTCCACCCTGCAGTGTAGAAAAGGGCACTGCAGTGCAGGAGTATTTTGGCAATCACAACCAAAGCCAAAGGAAAAATGAGTTGGGGGGGGCAACAATGGACATGTGAGGTTTCCTCCACTTCCTCTTACCAGGTCTCAGGTGTAAATATAAGGCTCAAAAGAATGCCAAGTGCCTCTTGGAGGCATGCAGATAAATCTGTGCACCACCCAAAAGGAATAAGGAATCATGAACATGAAGAAAGCCTGGTATAGGCATAGTTTTTTCCATGGATATTGATATTTTTGTCAGGGGTGAGAGTTGTTTTTTCTTTACTGAAATAATTATACCAGGATAACCCATAGTGTGGTGCAGTTGTCCCAGGATACCGACATAGCTTATTTACCTGTCTGCATTCCCCAGAAATAAGTTAGACTGGTGTATGTGCACCACCAAGGGCGTTACGCTCCTTTGACTCCAACAACTGAGTCGAGTGGTACCACTGGGGTGCGACTCATGCTGAAGGAGGACGAGAGACTTTAACAACCCATGAGGACAAGTTTGCAAGAGCCAAGCCTGTACCACTTGGTTCAAAGATGGCGACAGTAATAAGATAACAGCCTACGTGTCTGATGAATGTGAGCACAAGGAGGGGGAAGAACTGCCTAGGGAGGAAGTGGAAATAACTATGAAGGGCTGTATCAGATTGTGAATAAGAAAATTAGAGTTGGACCCGAGGAAACATTTTCTTCCAGTGAGGTCACCTAGGCTGCACAGCAGGCTCCAAGTGAACTTTGCTGTAGTCCTATCTCTGGAACCACTGCACGGAAAGCAGAGCAAAATGCTTGGGAGCGTACAAGAGGGAACTGGCGGTGCATGTGTCAGGGGGTGGACTGGATGACCTAATGCAGATTGTTTCCATAACACACACATGACACTAATATCAATACATAAGTGAATTCAGTAACCTGCATATTTGACTCCTGAATCACGAAGCAATGTAAACAACTCAGATGCTAAACCAGAGTTTTGAGGTTTTGCTTACATTGGAGAAAGCATACATCTGACGGTGCACTGGGCAACTATGCGGAGGCCAAACCAGACATGGATAAGAAAGGAATCACTTTGAGGACTGCAAACTGTCCTCCTGTACAGGATTAGGGAGGGAAGAGGGGTTATTAGTTGCACATAAATTATTAAATCCATTCCCAGACCATTTGCTCACAAAGACTGAATGTGAGGAATGGAAAGAAATGGCCTCTTACAAAAAGCACTAACAGTCAACTGGACATCTGGTCAGAAATAGGTCAAAAAAGGACTCTCCTTTTTAACTCCATAAGCTGTGATCAAACCTGCTAGACTGGAAATAAAAATCACAGCCAAATGAGGTTATTTACAGATTTCCACCACGTGATTTGCTAAATGGGCTTCATGCAGATACAGGGATCTGCCAATGCATATGAGACTACAGGATCAGTAACTTAGAACTTTAATGATAAATACAGTACCTTAAAGGGAATATTTGTCATTATTTTTACACTGTATTTTTAAATAGGGTTTTTTTTCCTGTAACTAACACAACATTAACAGTGCCCAGACTATGGTTTTTGTTTGGTTGAACTACGGTTAGATCAGTTGTCAAAGAAAAACCACTTGGAACTGTGGCCGAAACTCATATTTTCCTGGGTAAAAATTAATTTTTGTGGGTGGTCTTTTGGAAAACTGGCAAAAAAACTCACTCTCCACTTGCATGCAAAACTAAATAACTTTTATATGGAAGATGGATGTTTCATGCTGGGGTAAACTCATCAAGGAAGACAGTTCTTTCTAAGAGAAAGTTCCTTGGCCAACAGTCTCTTCTTTATTGTAGTGTTTGGTTTCAAATAGAAGACATCTTGCTAAATGACAGCATCTAAAATCTCTGCCTGAATGCACAGCTGGGTTCTGAGCTCACACAGTCTTAACAAAGGACCTTAGATGGAGCACATTTTTCAAGGTGATTTTCTAAAATGTAAGGCTGAGATTTTCAAGCCTATTTGGATGGCCAATTTTCCAAACCCATTTAGATGGCCAATTCCCATTAAAAGATATCTAAATCCTGTATGTAGCTTTGAAAATCTCAGCCCAACTGGTTAAGCTAGTATAAAAAGGGGATTTATATAAAATACAGCTAGATCAATGAAGAATGCAGGGAGGACTGATTGGAATAACTCGGTTTTTACCAATTCTTAATTAATCTATGGTGCTTTTCATGTCAGGACCCTGAGCAAAGGCCAAAGGATACTGAAAGCATTTAGTTTTCTCTACTACCGTGAAGCGCGAGGTGGTAGTGTAAATGAAACCCATGATGGATTTAAGTGATGAACATTTTTGGACCTCCCCTAACTTCACCGTGACTTTTAACGTACACACAGACTGCAGTTTCCTCTTGCTCCCAACCATGCGGTGACACAACTTTTTCTCTATTACAATGTGCTGCGTTGCCGATGGAAATTTTCTGACACTAGAAAAGGATCAGATAAAAACGCTGAGCAATGACACAGAAATGCCCTGTTGTGATCAACTCCGGGCTTTAATTATCAGCAAACTTCAGGCACATTATGCAAAGCAAGGGGCTAGTAAAACTGACTGCATGGTTCATCTGAAGCTTATTGAAAAGATTTTGCCACCATGTCCCTTTCTCACCTGGAAAATAGTAACAACTGCTCTCGGTGGTAAGGAGAGAGTGAGGAGTCGCATGAACCATATTCCTATCCTTCCCTACTCCTATATGCTGTTCCTCTTCCCCATCAACCCTGGTGTCAAGGATGAAGTAGGCAGCGCAGGATGGGTTTAGGAACAAAGTCCTGGCAAGGAATCATTGTGCTTTAAGGGTGCGCTGGAACTGGCTCAACCTGACGATGGCTTAGGACCGGCTTTGCCCAGCCGCGCCAACCCAACTAATCAAGAAACTGGCCAGCGCTGAAAGGCAACACCCAGCTAGGCTGCCTTGTTCTCTGGGCAGGAAACTCTCTCTTGGCAAAGGCTTCATGTAATGCAGAACAATGCAAATACGTGCAACAAAGTGTTATGTTTCTAAATCTTTCCACAAAGGCAGAGCAATGCCCTGATCGGATTTGTGCGGGTACCCTTCATGCGCTCCGAGCTCAGCACTTCCAAGGAAGTAAATTCATGCTGAGCTCTTGGCAGCATTTCTGAAACATTTTGCTAATCACTCCGGGTATTTTAAGAGTAAGAAGTGAAATAAAATGAAGTCCAAGGCTTGACTTTGTCATAAAGGGGATTCTTTGGGGGGGAAAAGGAGAGCAGGGAGCAGCTAAAGGTACAGGAGGTCGGGCAAGGAACTTCAATTGCCTAGGGTGCCTTATTGATTTCCTGTCCAGCTCTGTGGAGTTGATTAAGGAACCTTCATCACATCTCTCTGCAAAAGCTACAAATATTTATGGTGTTGCCTTAAGGACCTTGGGATGAAAAAAATACAACTTATTTATTTGGTACCAGGCGGATGGCTCTTGCCTGGGAAAGCCTCTTAATCTGAGTCTGAGAGAGGGGACTGCTTGAACCCCAATTGGGAATATGTCCGTGAAGACATACAGCTCGTCTCAGGCAGGTTCATGGGATAGAGCCTGGGGCCTGGAGTGAAAGACAGACTCCTCTACGTAGCCTGTGTCGGGCAGCTCCGCTTGGGAGGGTCACACACACATCTCAGAGGGTCAGATCCATGAAGGGAAAGTACACCCTCTTTCTCATGACCGAATGGAAGGAGGATCTCCAGTCTTTTTTCTCCTGTAGTGTAGGGTCAAGCAAAGGGAAAGTTGAGAACACTGGGTCTATACGAGTACAAGTTTGATCGGGTCCCTCCTTCTCAAGTCAGTCTCTTGCAATGGCTTTTGTACAGATGTGATCAATTCTTTCCCCTGCACTTGTTGAAGTTACTTAGCAATACATTCAGCCCTGGCTTTTCCTTTTGAAAGCCAGAATCACAAGCCATTTCAAGCAGTTATGCTGAAAGTTGTCAGCACATACCTTTCAGCGACATAAGTTCAAGTTAAGGGGGCTACCCAGAGTACAGTGGCTCGGGTTTCTTTATACACTGAATATAAAATCAGCTTTGTATTTTCCTACGACCTTGTATCCAGAAGATTTTGATTTCTTTTCAGGCCCAGAAAACATGACAATGGAGGGCTGTTTGCCCACTGCCTCTTCAGTTCTGGTCTGAATTACTTGCAAACATTGTTTTAGAGATAAATAAAGACCAGAAAAAGGAAGTAATCCCTTCCTACTGGAACGGCTTCCAAGCTGCTGAGGAAGCAATGAAATGGGCATTAAACTAAGGGCCGGCTGACAATTATCTCCAAAGTTTCTTTACGCTCCAGTCCCTTTTCTTTCCACAGACAAACATTTTGTGCATTTCTGCAACCCAAAAAGACACAGAGACCGTCCTGACCAACAGCACTTTTAAGAGGGTGTAGAGTGCAATACTTTGCTCTGGGTAGGAGCATGGTGCCTGGCAGTAGAGAGCAGAGCACTGTGTGGTCAACATCCTTGCCCCGCTCATAACACAGACCGGTATGTTTGGGGGCTGTGGAGGGTCCGCAGGACCAGCCCATCCCATGTTGCTGCTCAAAGGATTTCAGATGCATGAAAAAATAGGTTAAATGTACTGATTTCTTCTGTCAGAAAAAGGAAAAGAATTCCTCTATTTGGGCAGCGACTCTTGCTTTTGTACAGCTCCTACTACACCATGGTCCTGGCTCTGTGACTGGGAGTCCTATGTGCCACGAAAAGACAAGTACAGAAATCAGAAGTAGAACTGAATCCACTGAAACTTGAGGATCTTTTTATAAGAAGATTTTTAAAATATTTCAGGCCTAAAAAACATTCCTCCCAAAACATTTTCATCCATGAACTTTTTGCAACAAAACTCAAAGCCACCTGGTTGTCTAAAAGGTAGGGGTTTAAACTGAGAGGTCTAGGAAACACCTTCGGGCTCCAGGAGCCTTTTATCAAATCTGACTGTTGTTTCTGGACAGGCACAAATCTGGTGACGTGGGAGTAGGAACTGAGTTTCATGCTTTCATTAGAAAACACATGGAGGTTGACCACTGTCTCAAGTAAACCCTACACAAAGCCCAGAACGTGGTGAAACACCAGTTTCACAGCAAGTCACACCAGTTCTTCGCAACCTTTTTAGACGTGTTAGACTCCAGGCCCTCCTCAGAAAATGCCAGCTCTTACTTTTCATTTGTTTTTTGACAATGGAAAAATAGAGCGGTTTTTCTGGTGCAGAGAACTCAGAAAAACCACAACAGGTCAGAGCCCTTTGGGTTCCCTTTTGAAAGCTCTGGGTTTATCCTGTGAATCATGTCTGCATGCCAAATACTGCTAGCGCTGCGCGACGACCTGGGACACCTTTGAAAGGATCTCAAGGCACCCCAGGGTGCTGCAGCCCTCTGGGTGAGAATCACCGAACTGCACTTTATTTAAGCTGAGGTTCATTTGAACCTAACAAGTCTAACAAAACAATCACAGGCTGCAAAATTAAGCAAAGCAGAAACAGATGAAAATGGCTGTTGAAATCTATGTGAAGTTGAGTTAACAAGTTTCCCACAGCCCTGCACTGGGAACTCGATGGGAACTTTTCCATCATCAGTGGGAATGGGATTAGACTTGTGGTTTGGCTGAGCCCTACACATTTGCCCACCAATAATTTGTTATTACAAAGGAAGTTCACTATACGAGATCAGTGAGAATTAGCTCTCGTGTAATGTGTTGCCTATGGGGATTCTGAATCAGACATTGCAACTTATTTGTTGGGAGTCGAGTTCCATCTTTCATGTTGCAAAAACATTCATGACTTGTATAAAAACACTTTTGAACAGTTCACATGTCTGAGGGTTGTTCAAAAAGTATCAAGACTGATGCCGTAGGAAACAAAATATTTTATTTAGAGGGGTTTCGGCTTCATCTCCTTTGAAGTACGCTCCTTCTGCAGCCACGCACTTCTCCCAACATTTCTGCCATTGCTGGAAACACCTCTGATCAGCAATTTATGGAATCGCTAAAAGGGGCTCAGCTGCATTTTGTTTTACGGTTTCCACATCACAAAATCTTCCTTTCAAGGTTTTCTTTAGTTGAGGGAAGAAGAAAAAGTTGCACCGTATCCCACAAGTGCCGTGGCCTTCATATTCACCTGATATGGCTTCATGCCACCCTCAAATAAGATATTTTGTTTCCTACAGCAGCAGGCCTCGATACTTTTTGAACAGCCCTCGTATATATTTGAAGTTGAAAAGAAGCTTGACCCTCAGCGAAGAATTTACCCTCAACTTATGGAAAATAATTATGAGATGAGGAGAGGTGAGCAATCAATCCTCCCAGGGACTCTTGGCAATGCCCAGTGCACCATTTCAGAGACAATTACACACAGGCTTACCAGGATTCGAAGCTCTCAAATGCATCAGTCTTGTAAATCTTCCCAATCTAATCAGTCTTATCAACTGTAAATCTGCACATCTTAAATGCCCTAGTTTCCCTGCAGGAAGCAACATGTCCACTACCAGTGGACTACCTGCATTACTGTTTCAACAAAATAGCAGCAGACCACTGCATGTCTCGGGCTGACATGTAGTGTCCCACGTGGAACAGACCACCACCAGCTGCTCTGAAAGCATCGTGAGACCGTTGTGTAAGCCTAAGGGTCTAACAGTGCCAGGGGCACGTGCTTGCCAGTCACAATTTAACCATCCTCATATGAATACAACAGCCTTAGCAGGATGACAACTAGATGCAGCTCTCCTTGGAGCTTGCCAATGCCGCTCATAAAAGCACACTAAGGGTTGCTACACAGTGTTGTGAGACTAACCCTGCCTCCTTTCATACTTCCACCAGACATACAAAGCACATACGTAGCCAAAAAAATAGAAGAGAACCCCGTCTGCGCAATTGTCTTTTCCAAGTCGCCACCAAAAGTCTTGTAAAATTAATCATTCCACTTGATTTTAAGCGTGGACATTATTCAAAAGCCTCAATTTTCTATCCTGCATTTTGGTGCTAATTTTTTTCTATCAGTTTGTGGCATACAAATAGATTTCCCCAAGTCTTCCTAATATCCTGCTTTGGTAATTTATGACCTTCAGGTCAGTATCTGAAATGCCACTATGTGTTGCCATGGAAATGTCAATACGGTCTGCTTCCCTGCACACATGCAATTGTGCTGTCCAAGAATACGTGGACATTTAGAGATTAAAGCCAAGTCACCTAACTAGGACTCAAAAGTTGAGTTTTTTAATGCTTCAGATTCAACCAGTGCTTTCAGGTTATCTCGGACATAGTGTAGCTTCACCTAGTCTTCAAGCTGCTCTTTCTAAGCGTTTCACAGTCTAACTGCTCTCCAGAGACCTTATTTAACAACAGCAACAACAAAAAGTTTAGTTTGCGAGTAGAATTACAAACTTCCAACCCACCTCTCACAGCTGAGTTCAGTGACCGCTTCCTCAATCAGGATTGCGAGAAAGGAGAAGCTCTAATTGGCAAGTTGGCAGCAACGAGGGCGCTGACCTAGACCTTGGGAGATCGGGACTCGAGTCCCAGCTCCATCACAACCGCCCATGAATTCAACAGGAACTAAGCCCCTCAATAGGAGGTTGGTGCCTAAATACCTTTGTGAATCTGGGCTTTGGCTTTTCTGCACCTCGGCTCCCCATCAGTAAAAATGAGAATACCCTACCCTAAATGACAGGGGTGAATCCATTGAAGACTTGTGAGGAGCTCATTGCTAGGGTAACAACAACTCTATAAAGAAGGGAACATTTAAATGGCGTGAAGTGTGACTTGATCCTGAAACGCTGTGCTGCGTGACGTGAAGTCTGAACAAGCAGCGCGACATCCTGCACAGCAACACGGTATAGCGCTCGGGAGGTGCTGTTCTTAATACTCATTAATTTATTTCCTATTAACAGGCAAGCACAGGCAAATTCCCATGTCATCACTTAACGATGGCAGACACAGTTCCTGACAAGTATGCAAGCTGTTTTCATCTGTGCTGGCCTGGGTTCACCGGCCTCAGAAGAAATGATGTTTTTAAAATGCCATCCATTTCCACATCAAAAGGCCAACACACAACCCCTTGCCACTTTAGACCTTTAAGCCAATTTATTTAGATGACACAATTTATTTATAATCGAACGGTTAGGAAGTAAAATGATGGCTCCTATCTCTTTAAAAGTCAGAGCCCCAAAGCAGTGAGTCAAACTTTTTTTCCTGACTTCACTACTAAGTATGCAGGGTGGTTTTTGAAGAGAGCCATTGGGATGCATGGTTTAGAGCCAGCTGCTTCAGGCATAAAAACATTTCTCAGTGCCTCTCACAATGCAGCCAGCAGGTGCCTTAAACAACCATAATGTGCCTCTACATGTACAATGGGAAAAATTCTCCTGACAGGCAAATAGATGTGGACAAAAACGAATGATACCTGACAAGATTGTAAGTTAAAGAAACCTCTTAGGTGCCACTTCGTGACCTCAGAGTTAGGCTTTTTATTTGTGCGCTACTTTGGGGGCTGAATACATTTGGTAGATGACTTAAACAGATTTTTTAGGTCTGGGCAGCCTCCGCTCTTCTAGGGGCAAATTTTAAAATCCATTTTTCATAAATGTATGGAGAGAGGTAGTTCGGTGAAAATAGGAAAGGGAACCTTGAGAAAAGCAGTAAGAATCGTGGAGGAGTAGGTCTAGCAGAGACCTCCAACCTCCTGCCTGAAGCAGGATCATCCGTATCCCTGGGCATAGGCATTGAAGGTCCTGGTGACCTCTCATGGGTACGCCATGATCCAGAAGGACTGAGAGCTGCTCACCGTCTACTGAGGTCCCGACAAACACTTACCTCTACAGCAAGACCTGGCACTCTCAATAAAAGCATCAATATCCTGCAGCTGAGAAACAACAATCCCTGATCTTTCAACCATCCAAATGATAATTACTATTTTTTCCTCCTGAAAGGACTACCCTTGAACTCAAACCAGCTGTGCCAGGTGGTCCACACATGTATAGAGAACTGGAACAAATAAATAGCTGTGCAAGAACTCAGCATCCCAGATAAAAGAAAGGGAAGAATGCAAAGCAATAAATCACATTTCCCACTAGAAAATAAAGCTCGTGTTTATTCCAGCAGCAAACACAGAGATTTCAAGAGCAGTGGAACAAAGCAGATGGGGTAAGAGGCCCGACTACCTAACTAAAAAACTCACCTAGCAAAGGGTGATGGGAAAGCAGGTGTCGACATTGCTCACCATTAGGCCACTCTATGAGAAACTAGCTAATGAAAGGCTGGGGTCTCCACGGTCAGTGATGACAGCTAAACTACTTGAGGCAACTTCCCAAGCTGTGGTCGGCTGACTGTCCAAACGGTCCTGCTTCTTCATCCCATCCAGCAAGATAGCCCAAAGCTCAGAACCACAGAGAAAGAAAGGAGTGCCCGATTCTCATTACAATTTAGAAGTTTTAATTATGCTCATGCAGAGACAAGGCTAGGTTGGTGCAAGTCTATGGAGATAACGGTTATGGCGAAGAACATCTATAAGAGTATTAGAGAGAGTCTCTTATGAGACGAGAGAATATTGCAGCAACTGCTGCACCTTTCATGATTACACCTCACTGCTGAACATCAGGATTGCTGTTGTATCTCTGCAATAATTATTTCAGATCCAGCAATGAAAGTACTGCATAAAAACATAATCAATCATTCACTCAGCCAAGAGTATGCTACACTTTGACAGTCCTGCAAAAAAGTGCACTTCAAACTTTCTGGATGCAAACCGTAGGTGTCATGACTCCTAAGATTTATATTCAAATGAGACAAGTCAATTTAAATTCTGTTACTAGCAGCTCTTACAAACATGCCCCTTCTGATTTCAAAGAGCGCACACTGATAATGTAATGCTGTGCTGATAAAGTCTGATTTCAAATACTTTGTATACATTTGCAAAAGTAAAATAAGTAAACTTTATCAGTAAATTATGAAAATATAATTATATAAAATAAGTTAACTTCTTGCAAATGTGATCATTTTGCAAAAGCTACTGACATCATGCTGACTGTAGAAATATAGTTTCTACTACTCTTTTAATCGTTTTCTACTATTTAACTGAAAAATACTGGAAGAATACAAGTTTGCATTGCAGATGCTGTCTCATGTTTGTTTTAAATTCATTTTTCCCACCAATTTGTGTGAAAGAGGCTGGCAAAATGTGTTGCATCCTCAACTACTGGCCAAACCATACAAAGGATAAGAACCTAGTAGTGCTACCATCAAAACCAGTTACTATTTTAGGTAAAGTCAGAGTGTTCCCTGCTGAGATCACTGGTAGAGCCAGCCATTGCAAAATGGCAGCTTGGATAGAAAGTTGAACTCCTCCGGACCTCAGCCACTGGGAATGAGCTGGACACTATAACGCACCCACTAAATGACTTATACCTCCACCAGTGGATAGCCTGACATAGGAATCTCATCTTCCTACTGCTACTTTAGCTCATGTAATACAGACTTGTGTTTAGCTATGCAGTTGGACCTACTAGCGTCTTTCCACCTGCCTTCCACATGCTCAAATGGTCATGAAAGCACAGATTTGGATCACAGCCTGGTGTCAATCAGAAGGAACTCCACTAATTTTGTTGAAGTTATAGCATTAATCTAAATCTTCTGGGAAGAGGAATGTAAATTGCTTTGCAGTCATTCCCCTTATCAGATTATGATGGAACAAGTTTTTCGTACTGTAGCCAATTATGAATTACCAAACTAGCCAATGTTAAAACAACATCGTTAAGTCAAATGGTCCCATTCTTCTACTTGTTCATGGAAAATGATGGTCCTACAAGCTCAGATCACAATTGTGTGCATACTTGATTATTATTAATCACTGTGCTGGGCAATTGTCACCATCTATATGACTGTATCATGGAACCAAAGAGTAAATAGTATATAGTATAATAACCACTTGCTCAGATCCTCAGGTCAGAATGTGTTTCCAAACCTGGTGAAGACTGCCTTGCATTCAAAAGCTTGTCTAACTTTACTCCAACCATGCGATTGGTCTAATAAAAGATATGACGCTCCCAAAAATCCTTGCCTTTCCCAAACAGAGACATGGATTACAGGGCTTCATTGAAGAAGTAGAGTAACAGCTGTTTCATGAACAAGTCTCTCTCCTAACTCCACCTGATGAGCAGAGATGTAGTAGACCTTTGGGATCACTGCCAGCCTGTCTACTTTTCAGTTGGTTAAGACCAGGGGCAGCCAATGTAAGGCATACGTGCCACAAGTGGTATGGGCAGCCTCTGTGTGTGGCACAGCAACTGGGGAGGGAGCACATCTGCAAAAGGAGCAGGGAGCAGAAAGGAGAGCAGCAGATTGGGCAGGGGAGGGGATTGGAGTGGCACTCAGGGAGAGAGCAGGGTTTAATTTGTGACACACCTGTCAAAAAGCTGCCCCCTCCCCAGACCACAGTGTGAATGTGAAATAAAATGACTCAGCATTTGATGACAAATTCTGGGAATACGAGCGGTCAAGAATTAAATAGCAAATATTAAATGTGTGTATGAGTATGTATGGGGGAGAGAGCAGAAACCTGTGTACGTGCTTGTGCATGTCGCACACGTGTGTAGAAGAGGAGGTTTGACCTGTGAACTGCTACTCTTCAGTGCAGCAGAGAGCCGTTTCCAAGAGAAATCAACATTGGCTTGCTGGAAAAATAAAGTTTACTGTCCCACTGTTCAAAGACAATAGGGATGTTGTGGGGATAAATGTACTAAATTTCGTGACGGAATCATTTTATAGTGATGAGCTTATAAAAATAAACACTCCAGAAGCCTTCTTCTTAATAGTGGTTTGCCTCTAAAATTGAAGTGCATGTGTAAGCAAACACAAGTTTAATCACACTTGGCCTTCTGCATGGCACTGACACCAAGTAAATTTAAGGGAAAAAAAAAAAAAGTGAGGGCTGAAATGAGCAAAGATTTCCACAAATGTTTTCTTTTATGGTTCATGCAAATATTTTGTAGCTTTCAGGTTATGAGAACTGGAAATTATCACAAAGCAAGAGCAGCGCCCTTTTCACATTGTTAAGATTTAGCCATTTGGTACATTTAGGGACATTCAGCTCCGGCTGTAAACTGTTCGCAGCAACCACTCAAGAATGCTCTAATCTAGCATCCTGCGTTCATTTAAGTCAGAAAAGTTAAAGTGAAGTCATCAGAGAAGAATGAACGGATTTTATTTTTAAAGCAGCTATTGATATGCTCTATGAGCAGGCTGCCAATAGTTAAGTATGATAATATTTAATAAATCAAAGCCTGACCCACTGAAATGTTGAAATGTACCTTTTATTCCTACTGACATGAATGGGAGTCAACTGTGTTCAGGACCCTGCTGGTGAGGTTTTGGGGCACTAATTAGGAAAGTCCCGCGTTTCAGGCTAGCAGTTGCATACGTGTGTCACATTAAAGCACTTAATCCCACTGAAGTCAATTTGATTTAAGTACATGCTTAAAGTTAAGTATGTGTTTAAATGTTCTGGGTTTTTGTTGTTTTTTTTATAAACCAGGGACTATATGACTAATCGAGTTATGTAATAGGACCAAATCAAGTAGCTGAGGACCTTAAGTAAAATACAATATTACAGAGTTTCTAACTGCTAAAGGTGAATCTTATTAGCACAAGAATTATTAAACACTGTATTGTGGAGTGCACCTTAACAGACAGATTGTCTTACAGATACCCCTCGACAAATTATAATCACGTGGCACAATTCTCTTTCCAGATAACTACAGCATTGGTTTTCATGGCAAAAATATTATTAGGGAAATGTTCAGTGCACATTCAGTTGCTTTGAATGAAATTTAGTAACTGAAAAAGAGGGAGGGGAACAATTTATTTCTTTATGGATTTCCTAAAAAAAAAATCCACACTGTGCTGGACATCAAGGTTACCAAGTTAAGCACTAAAAAGTGAGGGATTGTCAACATTCAGGATAGCCATGCAACCCCAATTCAGCACCCTTGTGCATAGATAGTCCAGCTGATTCTTTAATTACATGCCCACACACTATTTTTATGCAAAAGGCTTAGCAAAATTAAATAAATTCTGCCACCAACAGAAACCCCAGCAGTATGCTGAGCTATCACTGCCCAGCCATGCCCATCGCCCAAAACCATACAGCCAAAGGAGAAATAATGAGCCTGAGGGTTCATATCCTGGTACCATAGGACCTCCCAGCTTTACACACACCAACAGCAAGTGCCTTATAGACATAGTGGTTCACAGAACAATGTTTGGGAACCACTATAAAGATGAATAAATCTATCATAGGAAAAAGATGGTATTCCCTGCTTCCTTATATTTTGGCCACACATACACATGGGCCATATCAGTTAGTGCAGGTTGAAGCATCTGTCTGATTTACTGCACTTAAATGATCGAGCTGTCAGACCTTACCCACTCCTATTTCCTTTTATATTTCATCATCTGTGGTTCTCTTAACACTGACCATGTTAGCAATAATTTAATTTACGGCATAGTTATTGGGTTTTTCAGTCAGAGGATGTTGGGAGAAAAAAGTGAAAGGAGTCTTATGAAAAGACAAAAAGGAATCCAATTTTAGAAATTAAACTGCAGAACAAGTTTTAAGCCACTGCTTTGTTTAAACAAGTACTTTAAGATGAAATATTATACACAAAGAATATTTAATAGGCAAGACATCACAGATTAAAGTTGCATTGCATGTAAGAAAAAAATGGACAACGGATCAGCACATTAAAAATGTTGTTTGAGTTATGAGAGTAGAAAAAGCTGGAAGACTCTAAAAACTTCATGTTAAAACTGCTTCAAAAGTCATATTTTCTTTTGGTAGCAAAGAAATGCTTCATCAGCTACATCTGCAGTTAGCAATGGTGACATCCCATAACGGTCCCTGGAGACTTGGTTTTTTCACAAATGTATAACCTTGCTTCTTATTCAAAAGTTGAAACACAACTACATTTTCAATCCATCTCTTCCCAGAAAAAGCCCTGTGAATCTGCAAAGTGAAATTCAAAGAAAACCCCGGACAGGAGAAAGACAGATGTATTTATCATGCACATATGATACAGGAAGGAGACAAAAAATATTGTCATTGCTGCCTTACTGACTGCAAAATAAGAGAACAGTCATTAATCAACAGGAGTACACACCGAGAGGAAATATTGATTGAATTTAGAGAAACTTCAGTTTTCTAATGGAACAATTCCTCTGCAAAGGTAACTGCCATAGAGTCTTTAAATTAGAATGGCAATCAGCCAAGCTTTCGCCAATTCATGTGTCATTTCAGGCAGTCCAGAGAAATATAAAACAAATGCGCATTGGTTCTTTCCAGTAATTTAAATACTTCAGTAAATCAACAGCATTGACAGTTTGATGGACTATGATGGAAGCATTTTCCTCCAAAACATAATCTCTGCAACCTGCAAGAGCTCCGTCAACTGACTTTTTATGACTTTATTTACCAGATGTTTTACTTTTTTGTCTTTTCTGACTATTTAGTGCTTGCCGATTACACCCAAACTGACGTGGGTTTCTCCCTTCTTGAGATTTATTGCCATCTGGGCAATGTGGCCTCAGGGGGAAGGGACCTGACTAACGCACCGTCAGTCGGGGGGAAGGAAAAGGTCCCAGTCCACTCCTCATAGACCTACGGTGACAGGCCCAGTATAAAAGCCACCACCATAATTCAATGGGACATGGTCAGTCAGGGTTGGAGAGAAGTCTTGCTCTCAAGGAGTTTCTGCTGTGGGTCAGAGGAGGCCGCTTATGCCAAAATCCCCATGCAGTCAACAGCGGTTGGCTCTAAATGGAACAAGTCAACCCAAATGTGATAAAAATCAAATGCGTGACCAGGAAAAGCTCGAGAGCAGTGATTAAATGGAAGTGAGGAAGGGGCTAGTTAGCATGAAACCCTCTCTCCAGCTTCCCAGGGCTGGCTGGCAAGTTGTTTTCTCAGCAAGAACATTTATTTTCCCCAAATAGCTTCTTTGAAAGCAAGAGTTTTCTTGCCTAAAATATGCCTGGTGCCTATTTTCCTGAAGGGCAGCAACCACTTGTTTCTTTGCCTGACTTGTAGATGCCTGGGACTGTGCTGTTAGCCACAAAATAAGGAAATAACAGTAGACATCAAAAATACATGAATCAAGCAATGCCTCACAGTGCTTAGTGAGGACTTGTAAATGTTTGGACGTGTCCAATTATGTAGCGAGTGATTTAAAACCAATTGCACACTTCCAGATGGAGAACGATACCAAACTTCAAATAACTGGAGACTGGCACAGTACAAATGAGAGACAGAGGCTACATTTTGATGACTTTTTGTAACAGAATAGGAAGAGTTGCTTAACCACCCAACACCTCTCTGTCTTCAATCCCTCCCAATCCCAGAGCTCTTCTCCACAAGCAACACGCATTAAAATGGCTAGCCCCAGAGCACGCCTGTATTTAGTCATTAAAAAAAAAAAACTAAAACAGGAAGGAACTTATTTGAGTTCCCTTTGACGGGTGCACTTTTCAAACCGTTTTTCCTCATATGGGCCTTGCATACATCCCCATTTTTAATTCCACTTGTATTGGTTCTGGAGAAAGCCTTTCTCTTATGGCTACTGATATAATTTCCCCCCCCCCTCTATTTGGCAGGTTTGCCTGTTTTAATTTTTAAGTTCCAATAGAAAGGTACTTGCTACTCTTAATTATAAGTACAGTACAAAGTGTTGTATGGTTATTAATTATTGTGATACATTATTGTGCCCATGAACCTGCATCTTTCGACTATTATCTTCAATTCCTCCAGCAGAACACACCAGCGAGCAGACTCCCTGCAGAGCTCCACAGTCTGGACCTTCCTTGCCTAGCATCTGCACTGTCATTCATAAGCATCACAGGACCATTAGCACACGGCTGGTCCTGACCACTTGAATGTGGTCAAATTGAGGGAGGGCTATCCCAGCAGACGGCTCTGAAACAGAACTAATGCTATGCCTCAGTGGGTGCATCTACAAGATATGCTTTACTCGTGATTAGAGCCAATAACTGCACCGTAAGCATCACCATCTACACATGCGAACGCTTACTGCGCAGCAGTTGGCTCTAATCATGAGTAAATGTGCTACCTGTAAATACATATAGCAAATTTACTCCCGATTACTTACTATGCTGTATGGCACATGTAGACAGCCAGCTGGAAGCTTGCTCCCAGTCAGCTGGGCAGCAGGGGCAGGGGATTGCTCCCTGCCCCTGGGAGCTGGATGCTGCTGGGGCACCAGAGCCCAGGCGAAGATCATGCCCCAGCAGCAGCGTGCTCCGAGCCTCTGCTCCCAGATCACAATTGCAGAGCAGAGGCTGGGGAGATCATTCTGTAATTGCGATCATGGAGCAGGAGCTGGGTGTGCAAAACTTTGGTTACCGATTCAATTCGGAGGAGATTCGGCCCGATTCGGTGGCTGAATCTCCAAATCCGAATCGAATCAGGAGACCCATTAATGTCTCTGAATCAAAGCGGAAGCCTCTGAATCGATTTGGAGAGATTTGACGATTTGGTCATAGACACAGCTTTATATGATTTTTCTATATACCTCGAGGTACCAGGCATGGATTGTGAACGCTGAGATGGTGGGGCGGATGGAGTGTCCCACAGTGGTGGGGCACCTGGGGTCACCCCACAGCTGATCACCAAGCCAGGCAGGCACGGGTGGGGGTCCCCCACATGCTCCGCAGCGGACCCAGAAGTGGACCGTAAGTACTTACGGATCTGCTGACAAGTGCACTGGGGACCCCCCCCTGCATCCCCCCACACTCCCGTGGGATGCTCCATCCACCCCACTCTCTCAGCATTCATTAGCCGCGCCTGGTACCTTGAGGTATGTAGAAAAAAGATCTAAAGCTGTGTCTATGGCCGAACCACTGATTCTCTGAATCAGAATTGAATCTTCACATTCAGATTTGGCCTAATCAAATCAGGACAGTGATCCGAATCAGCAAATTGAATCACTGTCCCTCAGATCAGGCTAAATCTAAATCAAATACTGCCCACTTCACACACTGCTACTCCTCAGCCCCCACCCCACAATCGCAGAGCGGGGCCTGGGAACTGTCCTGGCCAGCGGCAGGTCCCAACCCCAAGTCCTGATCAGGCACTTGAGGTGCGGGGCTTGGAAAGAGCTTCAGGGGATGAGCAGGTCCCAGCTCCTTGCCCCAATCCGCTGGTGGAGCAGCTAGCAGCAACCCCCTGGCTGGCAGTGAATACCCACCCAGCTGGGGGCTCACTGCTAGCTGCCCCACCAAAGGTTCAAGTCAGGGGGCTGGTACTGCCCCTCCCTTGCAGCTCTTTCCAAGTCCCCTGCCCCTGGTCAGCTAGTGTCCAGCAGCAGATCTGCTCCTACATCCCTTCACATGTAGACACCTGTCAGGGGTGGGTTTACACTACAGTGCAGCATTTGCACGTGTAGACACGCCCAGGCAGAACTCTTCAGCCACAGCGGGTTTGTAGGCAAGGACCCTAGGCCCACGTACCCAGTGCATGCTGGCATACGGGTCACAATACTCAGGAGACCGTGTGTTTTCAGACAATTACTTGGCGTACGCTTGTTGTGGCCTGTGAGCCTTTCAACAACCCCTGGAAATGCCAAGGGATTTTGGAGGCAGTTGTGGCAAGTATGATCTGTCTGTTCCAAAGTGATTCTGATTAATTAAATTGTAGCCTAGTTCCATAATAAAGGATTACCTTAACAAGGAACAATTTATCTGCATAATAAGTATACCTGTCAATTAAAATCGAAGTCTCTGCCTCTCAGTCAAGCAGTACAATCAAAATCTGCTTGAAACCTAGACAGCTGTGGTATATTTCTGGCATGATTTTAAGACAGAATGCACACTTTACGGAAAATTTTAGCATAACTGTTTCCTTTGAATTGATCACCACTACCATAATATTGGCCACAATGGTTCAGCTGGCTATGTGTGCTACAAAAATATTCTTTCTATGGACCTGATTTTCAATCTAGCTTTAACCACAACTCACCTGTGCATGAACAAAATTAAATCCTTGAGTTTTCACATGTCATCATTATATTAGTGATAGTCTTTATCTCACAGGTAAAGAACATTTGAACATAAGGATAGGATATGTCAGAGTCAGAAAAAAGAAGTAACACAGTAAGTACATTTCCAAAGTGCTACTGTGTACAACTGTTTTTACCACTGTCAAGCATTTACAAATGACATTACAAATGCCACATCTTTCAAAAAAATAAAAATATTTAAAGATACCCACTGTGTTGCTGATTTTAAGTCCAAAGATAACAAACTTCTTATATCCATGTAAGTATTAAGAAACATACAAGCAACAGGAAATGCAGGATTTATTCCTGCCACAGTTTAACAATTTACCTCTGACAAAAACCAGGACATGAAAGTACTTCGGCCTCTTTACAAAAAAAAAAAAAAAGTCCATATTTTGGTCAAATAAAATGAGCTTCTACAGTACTAACAAACTGCTTGAACTTAGAAGATTATTGCTCATCTAAAACATGAGGCTTTAATTTCTCCAGTATATTAATAATCGCTCTGTGAGAGAAAGTAAAGGGAGAAAATGGGTTGAAACACTGTACTCTTTAGCCCATTGTCTTCTTGCCAAAAAACAGATGATCCTGCCAAAACCAAAACTCAGTAATTTAAGTTGCTGGAAACTAATCTTTATGTTTTCCTAATACTCTGATAGTGTTTTGTTTAAACTCAGAAGAAAATCTAAAATTTCCTGTAATCAGATACATCTTTGCCATTCTCTTCACATCTGCTCTCTCCCAGAGCGTTTCATGTCTTAAAAAGCAACACGTCTGCAAAACCTTCATATATGAAGACAAATACCCTGATAGACTCCATGCTCAGGGGTCTGATGTTCTTAGCAGATGGAATAAAGTTCCCATTTCCCTTGCTATAAAGACAAAAGAGATGGGGGAGTATAGATGCAAACGTTAGAAAACACTGCTCTCAAGCTCACCTTACAGAATCTGGTGGAGATCATAATGCAAAATTCATGACCAAGGCCGAACAAATGTGACTTCTCCTTTTATATGTGATTTCTGCGGACACCAGAAACAAGACACCAAATGACACTGCTACCCAAACCCTGCTCCTGGCATCTCCCATTCCCTGCAGTTCTCTTCCGCGGGTGTCCCGGACGGTTGGACCCAGATCTATGGCAGCACCAAAACTGCCTGCGTGAGGAGCCAGGCTCAGCTGGGGACAGCAGCAGCAGTGGCAGGTCTGTTCCCCTCCCTGTGACTGCTCCCAGGTTGGTGGGAAACACCTGGCGGGGACTGGGCAGGAAGGGGAAACTGCCACTACTGCTGTCTCCAGCCAAGCCCAGCTCCCCACATAGCCTGACTGGCAGCTCTGGCGCTCCCTCCGTCTCTGGTCCTCTGGGGGTCACAGCAGAAGCAGGCAGGAGAGGGCAGGAATGGCCCGGAGGTGTCTTACCTGATTCAGGGACTTTAAAAAAGCCCCTGGCTGCTGCTCCCACAGTATGGTCCAAAAGAGGAGTGCGAGCACGTCACTGCATCCCCTCTGGATGCACCCCTGCCAGGGTCGGGAGCATTGAGAAAGAGGAATTAAATATACAACCCCAAGAATTCAAAAATCATGAGTCACGTCCCCTCCCCAAGTCATGAGTTTGGCTTAAATCAAGAGATTAAAAAAAGTAAAAACATCTGTTTGCGGTTTCTGAGCCTTTGGGATCATATTTATGATCTTTTCTATGCAGCTATCATAGAAACTTTCTTTTTTCACATGGAAGCTGAAATTCTCACATTCACATGACTTGTAAAACTTGGGCTTTTAAAAAACTCACCAAGTACCATTCGACTTTCAACAAAACTCAGAGATTTGGCAACAATGAAGTCACCTCCAGCAGTGGATTTTTTCAAGGAGTACAGCATACAGAAAACACTAGTGAATGTTTCTTTAAAGCTGGTCCATTGCTTTAGGGTTTTCCTGGAAGCACACTACAGCACAGATTTCTAGGCTGACAGTTGACGAAACATTTTGACATATGTTAATCAAGGCTATGTGCTGATCTTCACTTCGAAACTCTGAGCTCGAGTTTGTATGGACTGAAAAGATGTGGAAACCCAATAAAAATATGCAGCTCGAGGAGAAGAGAAACAATCTGTAAAAAAAGCAAACTGAAAAACTAAATAAAATTTGCTCTGTAAACCTGTTCCTTAAAGCAAATCACTTTGGTAAGATAGTCAGGCAAGCAGGAAAAATGTCCACGGCAGTTCAGTTTGAACGGACTGCCTAGAAACAAGTGGAGTCCAGGGACATGTCCAGGATCAAAAGATCTGCATGGCTGAGTTTTTAAGGCCAGGGATCTCCCTTTCTTCACCTACTCAATCAGCTGACCCTGGCACCCTCTCTTCTACCTGCAATTACCACCTGGGGAACAAGATGCAATGACCCCCTGGAAGATGCAGAAGCTCTATGGCCTTTGAAATCTTCAAGAAAAAGCAGGAGAGGGCTCAGATGCTCCCAGAACATATGGAGCCCTTTCAGCCTCCGAAGTTTGAAGGACTTACAGCAGCAGGGCCTGATGTGTCTTTGCCAGCCCGTTGCTTGTGAAGGCTGGGGGCATGCAGGCCTTCCGTTTCCCCTGAGCGATACTGAAAGGACCAAGGAGCCTCTGAGAGAAAGAAAGAGAAAGGGGGAAAAATAGGAAGAGGGAGAGTGAAAAAGCCCACTGGCTTACCCATCATGGAGAAGACGATAGTTAGAGGTCCTGGGACGAGGCAGGGCACACTGGTTTGTTTCCTAAGAAAACAGACACGTTTCACTGGGTCCACTTGGAATTTAGTCTGGTGTGAACCCGAAACGCCACGTGCTGCGCACGGACCGCCCACCCAAAGGTCAAAAGGCAGAATCCAGCAGGTGGATTGGCGCGGGTATGGATGAAAGACTGAACAGACAGGAGTGCCCAGAGAGTGAGTAAAGGCTAGTATTTTCCTTTAAATACTAGCCAGTTCTTTTCTTTATACAGACCTTAAAACCCTGGAAAGACTGGGTGCAGAACTAACAGTTTTCACCTGCATGTCAAGCATGTCAAGCTGCCTCTTTCCAGTAAAGACAGGAAACCAGCTATAAACGGAGAAACCAAATGCAAACCTCTCTAACACAGACTTACATATAGATTTTTTTTTAAAAGAAAAGGGAAATTTATTTTTTAAATTCTTGCAATTTTTCCTTCTTTTTAAACATTTGAAAACTGTCATTTAGTTCAATAGCTGCTCAAAAAAATGGAAGGCAGTTTGCAAACTTTTCAAACTTTTTTCCTTAATTTTTCTGTTCCCATTTCAGATGCAATCGAAACACTGAAATTAGAGGAATTAGAGCCATCTCTGCAAAAACCAGTCAGCAATACCTAAGACTGAGCTCTTTATTGGTTCAAGTAAACTCCCAGTTTCCAAATGATAATGGCTCCCGTTGTCATTAATAATGCTTCCTATCTCTTGCCTGTAGTTTAGCAGTTTACTTATTATTATTATTATTACTACTACTACTACTACTGTCGAAGCAAAGGCAGATGGCAAGAAAGATGTGAGTTCAGAATGCAGAGTATTTGGCCAGGCCACAGAAACTATCAGTTATATAACTGACTGTACCAAGCTGGCCAGAGATGAGCATGAAGTATGGCATGACAAAGTTGGCCATAGTGTATGCTGGGCCCCCTGCAAGAAGTACAGAATACAACTAGGACAGATACTGTAGAGATTCATTTTAAACACATTATGGGATTTTTCAATTGTGACTGTTAGCGAGATAGGCACTTAAGATGAGCTATGTGGGCTATAAAAGAGGAGGAGGGGTGGTGCTTCATCACAGGCTTTTCCTTTCCCTTTGATAGAAATGTCCCATGGAAAAGGCAAGAAAAAAGTAACAAACAGAACTGGTTATGGTAGGAACTGAAGAAAATCCAGGGCATGAAAAGTATAAGCATAATACCAATGGTGCACCAGGATCTCATGACAGGGGTATCATAACAGCACTGCTCTAGAAACCAGCTCTATTGTAAGAGACCATAGGACCTTCTAAGAGCAACATTAATAGGTACCTCTAAAACCCTAAGAAAGGTGATAACATTTTAAAATCACCATTGCCTTGGTTTAAGTTAGATTCACATTAGCTCCTGTGTTCTCCGAGATGCCAGGAGGCAGTGAGATAAACTGCTGCTACTAATCCCTATAATAACTTGGCAGCACCCAACAGCCCCTATCATAAACCAAGACTCCCATGTGGTAGGCACTGTACTAACACTGAAATGTAATGTGCTTTCATTCACAGACTCTGAATGACGTTGCCCTGATCCGTGACTCTAAACAGCATGACACCTTCCACTCAGCAAGATGGGACTAAGATTACTCTCCAGACATGTTGGGTTGTATCAGTCAACAACCACCCACAACCAGCATCTTGCATTGTTCTTGAAGACTTTCCACACAGCCAACCCCGTCCATCACTCATCCACATTGGTCTGCAACTCCCGACCATTAAATGTAAAAGAAAACCCAGGTGGAGCTTCACGAAAGCCAACTGGTCCCTATTCATGGAGACTGTTGAACAATCCATTGTTACCATCCCACAGCAAAATGTCCCAGCTGATGAAGCCTATATACATTTCCGTGGTGCCTTCTATAAAGCGACACAATCCTCTGTACCCAAAGGATTTTACCCCCTGTATGCTCCTTGCTTGGATGGAGAGTGTGCTGCTCTACCAGATGAGTATGAAAAATCTGGTGATCCAGATATCGCAGATCACCTTCTTGAATCACCAGATGCTGCTCGTCAGAACCGCTGGGAGAACTCATCTTCATGAGCTAATTTCTGCCACTCCACTTACAGGAGCTGGGGCCTCATTTGCCGCCTGGGAGCAGCTCAATATTCCCAACCCAAACTCGATCATCTGTGTTGGCCAATGCTGTTGCTAGCCACCTCCTGAAAGTGGCAAGTACCCCCATAACAAAACTATTTTGAGCAAGGAATACATGAAGAACGGCATCATTTCCATCGAAATGTTCAGAACCCAGATCCTCCACAAACCTTTTCACCAAAAGAACTCAATGCTGTGCTGTGCAAATTAAAATCTGGCACCACAACTGGCTATGACAGCATGCACTCCGTTTCTGAAACATCTTGGTCCTCGAGCTCATAATTGGCCTCGACTCTTCTTCAACTGTATTATGCATGGAGGATGAATTCCATCGACATCGTCCTGAGCAAAAATCATCGGCCTATTCAAGCCTGGCAAAGACCCACAATCAGCAGCAAGTTATCAACCAATCTTCCTCCTGAGTATCTGCTACAAGACACTTGAGAGACTATTTCTGCAATATATTTCTCCAGTAATTGATTTTTCCCTAAGCCCAGACGAAATGGGATTCCACCATGGCCAGAGCGCACGCAACCAATTTCTAGCCTTAACCACCTTCAGTGATAACAGCTTTCAGAAAAACTGAAGACTGGTGATGTCTTCCTCGATTTAACACCAGCATATGATACTGTCTGGCATACCAGACATCTGGCAAAAACATCAGGAATTCTGCCACATTGGGCTGCTTGTCTAGTCAAACTATTACTAAGTTGTCAACGCTTTCAAGTCTACCTGGCCAACCGAACTAGCTCTTGGAGACATCAAACCAATGACCTGCCTCCGGGATCAGTACATCATTTCTGACCCTACAATTAGTCAACCAGGATTTAGCTGGCCATGCCGTTATTGGGCACTTCTCAACCGTTTTCAAACTGGACAGGGTCACTGTGCCTGAACCCTATACCAATGGGGCCTTCGCAATGACAACGAATGCACTTATGGACAAGTTCAAACCATGCCCCACATTGTTGACTCGTGTCCATTTAACATGCTACCCGGTGGCCTTCAAGCTCTTCACACTGGTGATGACATCACTGTAAGATGGCTGAAATAATATGCCGAAACCGCATAGACTAAATAAATAAATTCATCGGCTAGTACTAGGGCTGCAGCACAATCGCCGTTTCAGCTGATGTTACTGGTCGGCCGTGCGCCATAGTTTGCTGCAGTAGCGTTATGTTTCAGATTGCTCCAGGAGAGAAAGCAATGGTCTAGGTCTTAACATTTTATTGAGGTGTTTTGAGATATTAGTGCCAGGGGTCTTCTTTTAGCAGGAACAGCGTGCCAATAATTTCAGTCAAGTTGCCCAAACTGAAATATGATTTGTGCCACTCTGTATATCAGACTCCTACTTCTGAGGAATTTTTACCATCTAAAAACAAAAATACTGCCATAAGGTGTGAATAAAATTAAGTCTCTTTTGTTTAAAAAGAAACTGAGCAACTCCGAGCTATTTCCCAACATTGCACTAAGTTTATAAACACTCACAATACAGCAGCTTCCATCACATGACTCCAGGAGCAGGGACTTAAGCTCCTGCCAACTGTGCCTGCAGCTACGTCAGGCTCTGCTTTGAAGTGTATTTTGACCTCCACTACAAAGGACCTCTTTGGACATGGCAAAACACATAGTAATTTGTCAAATCTGGGATGAGTGAAATCTCATGTTGGTATCTGATGTGGGCAGAGCTTAGCTACAGTACACACCACTAATGTTTCGTTTTCAGTTTGAACCTTGAGTAATTTATATGATTAACTTTTCCAAAAATCCTCTTGCCTGGTCTCTGTGACGATGAATAGTTCTCATGGGTTTCTATGAGTATGCTTTATTTCTGCCACTGAAACGGTAGGAAGTTACAACAGGTGCAACAATATGGTTTGAAATGGTTAATGAAATAGCACAAAATTACAGGGACCTTGAGGATGATGGGGGTGGCGGGGGAAGTCTTTTGCTGATGATAATCAAACACCCAACACTGTATTTAATTAAATAGTTTTGCAATAAATTAATCAGCAGAGTACTAAATTGCGTTCAAATTATTAGCAATAAATGAATTTACGATGTGGAACAACAGACACGGGGTCAAAATGTGGCAATTCTCCCAAACAACCCAGTCAATAACAGGGTTACTATTAGCATGGGATCACTCATAAGACTTTTATCCTTTGGTAACTCAGGTGAAAGGCAGCAGGCACAAGTCACAGCAGAGGCAGGCAATACTCCCAGTAAGACACAGACAGTGGAAGCTTTTTGGCAGCTTTTGTGACTCCTGTTAATGCAAGGCTGCCCATAGCAGACTGAGTTACGGGCACGCTGTTCTGTGGCAGCTCCACATCTATACCTGAAAATACAGCAACTCATTTTCCTTTTGGGAATAAGAAGGTGTCAGCACAAAGCCCAGGCACCACGTCCTTACCGCAGCCTTCCAAGTGGGCCATTGCAGAGCCAGTGTGAGCATCATTTCCCCAGTTTGTGCCTATCTTCAATATTGCTGCTCTGTCTGCTTTTACATGGGGCTTAAAGACTCAGAGTGGCTTGTGCTGGCCATTTCACACAAATAAAATATTGTCTGTTTCTGTGTATTAAAAGGAACAAAGAGCCTGGTAAGTGTTCTGGAAGCTGCAATGCTTTTTTTAATCCAGCCCAAACTTTCAGCTACTCCCGCGCCCTTCCACAAACCAAGAAAAGGGTATTGCCACGCTCAAGGACAAAAAAATCCAGAAGTAGTAAAGCGCATTGGCAGTGTATTGGTTACATGCCTTCAGCTATGCTTTATACATCAGCTGTCATTAGCATCTCAGTCTTACCTTTATGCTGAATATCAGTGTTCTCACTGGGAAGCGGCCTCTTGGCAGTTGTTCTGCGATACACCACATGCGTTCTGCCGCCTTCCTCCTCCTCCTGAGTCCCCTTCTCTAGAGGTTCAATGAAGAACTCGTCCTTGTCTGTGCGAATCATGCCAGCCTAGAGTGACAGAGCAGAGATCGAACATTTCACGTTATGGTGCATGCAGCAGACACTGTGAGTAAACAGTTACAATATGCTTAAGCACACTTTAGCGCTCTCCAGAGAGCGGTTAGAAAGCAGGGAGTAAGCGAGGTGAATTCTTTATTAGAGCAAAATGAAGCATCAGTTCCTCAACTTGACAAGGAAGGACAAAGGTAAAATACTAGACCGAAGGGATTTCTAATAGAATCTAATTGGCAAGGTTTGGGACTAGAATATGTATGTGGAAATGAACTCTCAATCAGAAGCCAACTATAACAAAATGGTTAAGACAATCTTAGTCATTTGTCAGCACAAACTGCCGTAGAGTTTATACAAATACCTACTGCTGTTAAAGAAAGGATTGATTCAGCGTCATGAGCTGGTCCTGATGCACAGTTCCATGGTGCAAAAGTACAAAGCCAGCCTCTTTCTGCTCATGGCAAGACAATGAAGTGCTCAGCTTCATATGATGGCTTTGCAATTTTTCTTATATTCAACATGCCAAAGAAACATGACCACGGCACCATACTGGCACAAAACCCCTCTTAGCCCATTAGACTGTTAAATCACAATTACGAGTAATCAATTTCTAAGGGAGAAAGGTTTAAAAATTGAGGTTAGACCAAATATGCTGGTATGACAAGAAAATGAAAGCTTCATTCCTCTATGAAACATCAAAAGAAGTCTTACACAATGTTCTCAGCATGTCCACTGCTAACTAAAGAAGCGTGTAATTCATTAAGCAGAAAGAAACAAGCTACAAATAAAAAAACCCCTTCTATCATTTTCAGCTGGGTGGAACCATTTCTAGCTCTTTAGCTCAAGCATGTGTGTTGTTTCGCAGCACTGGCCCTGCTGCAGGAGGTTAGGATAGTCAACAGCTGGCTTGCATAACCGCCTTTCTTTGATTTTCCTGGGTGTGCATTTGCTCAGCTACATTTGAGAACTTAAAACTAATGAACTCTAGCTTTATAAAAGGAAAGCCTGAACATGAAACGCAGCAAACGAAATTCTTGAAAACACGACAAGGAGACAGAAGTTGGCTACACAACCAACATTGTTTAATCTGTCAATCGTTGACTTAAGAGTCAAGCGTGGTTGTCTATCCAGTCGTTAGACTTACTGCACGTGCAACTCAGTATTTCTGTGCCTTTAAACCATATTTTTGTCTACTTGGGAATCCAAGTTGTCTATAGACCATAGTGCTAGAAGGAGCGCCAATTCTCTTTCCTCTGAAGTCAATGTTCAATTTCCCAACATCCTCACTTTGGCACAAGAGATTTCCCAACCTGTGCTGTATCTTGGCTTTAGTACAAGTATACTGAAATATTTTTTTCTACAAACAGCAAACTACTTTTACCACTGCTATAAATACAGCCTGCTCTTTGGTTTCCCTCTTGGAAAAATGTCAGGTTCATTTGTCATGTCTTAACATACATTAGGCAAGATTTCCAGTTGCAGATTTTATATCTATAATGTATACAAAAAGAGATTGAAAGGGAAGGATTAAAGAAACAAAATTATATTTAAGCAGTTTAGACTGTTACCAGGCTGCCTATCAGAGAGCAAACTGAATTTGAAATCTTGCGATTCTTTTCATCTAATTTAGATTCGACATCAGACACAAGGAAGGTGAAACAGGCTCAGCAGTCAGAGGAAGCAAAGAAAACGAAGAAAATAAGCACTGAACCGAGTAGGCTGCAAGTAAAAGGGAATGTGTAAAAAGAAATTTTCAAAATGAATGTTCCTTCTTTTTTAAACTATACACATGCCCAGAGCTAAATGTTCAAATCTTTGCATATGATATGCACAACTACAGATGGAGAAGGGAGCAAGTATTTGCAGGCTCAGACAGAGGTGCAGAATAGCATATTTAAACCAAGTACAAACGTGCATATGGCTTGGCTGCCATGGGATATATGCAAGCAATTCGTGTATACGTAGTTAAATAGTACAGAATGCATGTATTTGTAAGTCAGTTATGCCCACCATTAACTAAGCAAGTTATGCTGGGTCTTAATAATTCATGTGGAGTTTACAATACAGAGTCCACCTCATGGCATTAGGGAAAATGCCACTGCTGTCCTGTTGCCAATAAGGCATAGCAAAGTCAATTTAGAGGGGTCTAAACTGCCTCACCCAAGGAATAGAAGGAAGCAGCGCTTGAAATCACCAGCTGAACAGAACTGACGGAAGTACAAACCTGTGATCTCTTGAAAGAGAAAAAGGAGTTTGTTTAGCCTGAATCAAGCCTCATGTCTGCTGGAGAAAAGGCAGGCATTACCCTGGCCAGGCAATAGGCCAGGCAAGATCGAGAGAACCCCTAATATGGGAATTTCAGAGAACCAGTATGAACTGGGGCTGGCATTCGATCACAAAGGTGGTGAGGAAGGGGTCCAGAGCGCCCGCTACACAACTGTCTTTTCTGTTCCAGTTCCTTCAAGCAGGGCTGGATTAACGCACAGGCAAACTAGACACAGGACTAAGTGAAGAAGGGGCCCAGTTGCACTTATTTTATATATAATAATTATTGAATGAAAAAGTACTATAAATATACAGTATAAAGTAGGGGCCCATGAGTTTATTTCCCTAGGGCACACCAAAGGGTTAATCCAGTTCTGCCTTCAGGTATATCACCAGGATGCATCAGCGTGTCTCAAGTCTCCTCCCCGCTCCCTTGGACAACATCCCTCACATTGGAGAACCAGGTCTCCCTCCTACCGAGAGAGGAAGCAGCGCGTCCTGGAACAACCTGGCCACGGCACATAGGGGAGAAGGGGAAACAAGGCCACCAAAGTCCCATGCGGCACCAGAGCAGTGTGACCCATGTCTGTTGAGGTTGGGGAATCAAGATTTTCTGACAAAAGCTGTAAGGGTTTGAGCTTTTGGTTTCATAGACAAGGGAAAGTTTTAAAAAATCTCTGGAGAGTTGCTGGTTTTCCCCCAGGGGAAACAAAAGCAGGATGGGCCCTTGGACTTTATCAGCTGAAAATGGTAGAAGGTCATCATCAACCTTTTGACCACAGGAGAGTGGCCACGTTAATAGACGAAGAGCTCCCAAGCAGCGCTCTTGCTATTCCGCCCATTGGTTCAACTTCAGTCCACATCCAGGACGGTTGCACGCACAATGCCCCCAGTTTACTATGATTTACTCCAGGAAAATGCTGGTTAATTCAGGACCAGATGTGGAACTCAGCCTCCGCCATCGAAACAATGTTAAAAGCTGGTAGAAATGCTGAGCTGACTCTTCTCTCCCCCACCCTGCTCCTTTCTCTTGGGACATTTATATTCAAACTGAAGGGGGATGCAGGGAAAGGATATTGCTAAAACTTCCCTGCCAGGAGCGATTTATCCCCTGACTTATAAAAATACTAAAAAAAAAGAAAAAGCATGTGCCTTTGGAATGTGCCAAAGTGTATCAAATGGCCCGTTCTTTGCAAATATTTCCCCAGGTAGGATGCCCCCGGGCCCTTCTGCCAAAGGCTTCCCATCCCGCCTGCAAATTACTCAAGTCAAGCACCGCTTAGTACTCATTAATATGCATTAAAGAGCACAGGAGAAGGAGGTACTTAATCACAAGGAAACTGCACTTTGGAGAATCAAAACCCCTGCTCAGCTTAGCGAGTGAGTTATTTGGGAATCCAAGTCGCCCAGTGGAAGTGTGACAAGGAAAGTGGGGGGAAGGGATGGTGGAATCATTCTAGCCAATTAGTAACACGGATGGGTCCCTAATGAATCTACTACGACATGTGGGGCTAAAGGATGCAGGGGCTGTCAAGCTTACTAACATTGATACTCAAGGTTTGGGGTGTGAAGCTCCACTGCACCTCCCTGACACTTGCCAGCAGGAGCCGACAAGTCTCTGAAGGACCACAGGGCTGTGAGGGTCTCCCATTCTGCCGGCATCCTGGGCCCTTCTCCACCCAGCTCCCCAGCTGCACTAAAGCATTTCCCACGTCCCATCCCTTGGGCAGCACCTGCCGGTCTCCTCTCTCCTCCCTGCAGCCAGCGGCAGGCTTTGATTACAGGGGCCTATCTACATCATGAACTAGCCCACAGCTTGTCCAGACGTGGCACTGTTATACACGCACCACGTCCCAAAGCAGAAGCTGCAGTCACACGTCCCTACAGATGGGCTAATGACCATCATGCTGGGCCTGGCAGCGGCTCCCTCATGCTCTGCACAGGCTACTTTCTGAATCAGCCTGGATGTAACACATCACAAATGCATCTGCACTGCTTCCAGTTCTGGAGAATACAGCAAGCAGTGCCATGAGTTTCTTAGGGCACTGCAAGTCTGCAGCAGTCATGCCTTGAGAGCCAGTCTCCCCACCCCCCAAAGCTCCTCCATCAGGCAACACCAAAACCACCTGACTGCTTTCTGCCAGCCACACTGCAGCCAGCGCCAAATTAGCACCTGATGAAGGCCATCCCTCTGTCCTATACATTAAATTGCATTTTGCAAAGCACCTTAACTTGGATCTCACTCCTGGTTCTTCCCCCCATATTTTGTATTGGAGTTGGAAGGTTGTCTGCAGAATGCAATTTACTGTCTGAAACCAAGGACCTCATGTATAATTTAATTCGGGACTTGGCAGAAAAACTCAAGCCTAGCACTTTGCGACTGCACTGTTTTTCCCTGGGAAGGGAGAAGATAGAGCAAAACTGGGTTTATAACAGTAAACAGGTTGCAATCTTAAGGGGCTAGAATACACACATGTATACATATATACACATACACGTGTATACACACACACACATATATATACATTATATATACATATATATACACACACACACGCACGCACGCACACAAAGCAAGTTGTTCTCCAGATTTTATTAGCCATGGTTATAACAAATGCCTAAGATTATTAGCAATGTGAGGGAACTTGTATAAAGCGATGTTGCTCTTTTTTTCCCCATTTACATACTACAGGAGAGCAGGGCAAATGCATGACTGGCAAGTATTCACCAAGTTTCCAAGGAGTGTCAATGTAATTTCACTCTAAAAACGTTAACGTACAAATCGCTGGTGAGAGTATGAGTGACTGGCTTAGATCAGAAGTTGTAAAGGAAGTAAACAGACTTTCCTGTTATACAGTGAGGAAGAAAAGAAAGAAGGAAGGAAGATAAACTGTTTTTTTATACTTGGAGTGTCCCACAGACCATATCCATGCATAGACAGACAGAAATGCAAGCTATAGTTGAAATAATACCGTATTTTCTCGCTCACCATGCACCCCCAAATAAAACACACACACTGTTTTGGGAAGGCAGAATAAAGGAAATGAGATTTTTCCCGTCACAGCTGAATGCTGGCTGCAGGGGATCCTGACGGCAGCAGCTGTGGCTAGGACAGCTTTAACGCTTAGCCAGAGCTGTCCCTAGGGGTGTGCGGGGCCGGCAACGCTTGGCGGCAGCAGAGCCAGCGGTGCTCGGCAGCGGCAACGCGTGGCGGCCGTGGCGGGGCCTATGCAGCACTGACGGGGGGGCCCCCCAAAGTGCAGGGCCCAGGGCAGTCACCCTGATTCACTCCCCCCAGGGACGGCCCTGACTGTAGCGCTGCCCTGATGGGTGAGCTTACTTCCTCCCTCCCTGAGGCTAGCAGAGGGAAAAATCTGGCAGCCATCTTGCAACAATGCTTCCATGCTTCTGTTCTAGTGAAGAAAAATCAGCCTGCTTAAGACACACACCCCAATTTTGGAGGGCTGATGTGAGGGGGGAAGGTGCATGCATTTTGCATGTAAATACGGCATAAGATCTCATGATAGCCAAGTTCTTTTCACATCTATGCAGCAGCCAGCAAAATTAAATTGGAGGCAATCGGGTCCAACAGACTGTGTGTGGAGCAAAAATCCAGAAAGTGAGTATCATCTACCAGTGACATCTCTGAGCCAGATTTCTGAAAGTGGCCGTGCCAGGCAGGTCTGTTGTGTCCGAGGTTTACAAGCACTCCAGGAGATGCTTCTGCCGCAACCTTTACCCTGGGGTTTTCTGCAAAAGTAACACCGCTGGCCCCATGCACCAGGACAGGACCTGCTCCCTGTCCTCCATAGAGGACCTGGGTTTGGGACAACTGCCCAGCTCTCCTAGTTTCCTCAGCCACCATAACACACTCTCACATTTAGAAGGTATTCTTTAAAAGTTTAATTTGGCAGCAAAACTGCTTCACATATTTAGACTCTACAGCAATCTCCACGTTTTACAGCTTTAGCTCCTCGAGCTAATTAAATGTCTCCATGGCTCTGCACTCAGTGAGTGACTTAATTGTCTCCTCATTCACATTCATATCACAGCTTCATGTTCCAGGCCACAACAAAGTAAACCCGCCTTGCTACTGCTCCGGCTTCTCCTTCAAGGCTCCAGAGTTGGACCCATCCTATGGCCTCAAGTTTAATTAAGGTTCATTTTTTATATTGTTAGCACAAGCTTATAGAGAGTTTTCTTATTCCTGCAAAAGACAGATTGATGATGGGAAGGAAGATTACATTTTTTTGTAAATGCAACTTTCTGATGGATCAATCAGTCAAACACTTCTGATTAGTTACTGGCAATTGCTTAATTAAAAGAACAGCTAACAAAAAAAGCATTTTGGAAATATCTTAAGATAACACTTTAGCTGAGCAAAGAAATAGCAAATCTTTGTAACTCTGGAATATGTGATTAAATTCAAATGAAGGTTACTGGCACCATGAGCACAGAGATTACTTGCACACTAACAAAATCCAAAATATACTTCTAAATTTCTGTTAAAATTGCCACGCAATGTAATGACAAGTGATAAAAAAAATATATTGTCTTGTTTTCTGTGCCTTACTGATCACTTCACCAAAGAAACAAAGGAACCCACGGCTTTGCATTTGACTGCTTAGTTACAAAGGAGATTTGTGACACCATGCAAATTTTTGCAAAAGCAAGGTGGCTAGGCAATGCCTTGATGAAGCATACAGAAATCATGTATGTTTGAACGCAAAGACATTTCTTCAAAATATAATAAAGCTGCCACTGATATAGCACCTTTCAACAGCGAATCTCAAAGCACTTTACACATTTTATTTTTATCTATGGATTTTCTGAGGGGCTTAGCACCATGGAAACTTGGCATCTCGCAAACATCAATGGATTTACCTTTACAGCCACCAAGTGAGGTGAAAATATTACTATCCAATTACACAGGAAGGAAACTGAGGCAAGGATATTAAATTACTTGTTCTGCATCGCACAGGAAATCTATGCCAGCACAAGAATAGATTACAGATGTCCTAAATCCATATACATTCTTAACCACAATATCCTCCACTTGGCAAACATAGGGATGTGCCATCATCCTTATTTTACACATGGGGAAACCAAAGCACAGACATTTATCGTGGCCTGTCCAAGCTCACGGTATAGATCAGAGCTGGCACTGGAGTCCAGCTCCCCCAATTCCCAACCACGTGGTGTAGGTATGCAGTTGCCCAGTATCCCTGTTTGTCATTTTGACACATATACCATCTCCCAAATCCTACTTAATCATCTTAATCCTTGCACGTTATTATTTTTAATTAGAAAAATGTGTAAGGGCAGGAACAGACTACCATACATGTTTATTCCTGTTTAGCTTCTTGCATGCTTGAAACCACTATAAAAAGCATCTGATGATTTGCTTTTGGGGTTTTTTTTAAAGATGTCTTGACTTAGAACCATACTAGAAGAAGAACTGTGAGGGATGGTCAATCTATTTTTCTTTTAACCAAATAGAGATACTGAAAGAGTTGCATAAAACATTTGGAACATGTGAGCACATACGGTACTGTAAATTACAGCTGTCCCAGAGCTACAATGGTTTATACAGCCCCCAGCTTGTGTGGCAGGAAGAGGAAAGTTTCTCCTGTATGACTCTGCATGCATGCATTTTTCTTACTGTCAGTTTGAAACTAAACATTTTGCAGTTTCTTTCATGCCTTTTTACAGTTACACAACTCTGTTGCTTCTTTGATAAAGAAGACAAATACATTATATGAAGATGGCCAGCTTGGGGACTTTAGGCAAGAGACCCACCTCTTTGTGCCTCAGTTTACTCACCTGTGGAATGGGCACAACGATACCAACCTCCTTTGTAAAGAACTTTGAGGGGCTGGACTCTCGACCCATTTATATTGTGGTGAGGTTTGTACATAGCTGGAAGTTATACTGGAATCTGGAGCAGACAGACCGACAAATAGCTATTGGGGGGAGCTCCATACAATTAGTTTCTATCACTGCACCTTGTTGTAGCCTCTTTGCCTTGAACAAATGGATAACCTGAGATAAGCTACAGACACACAACACCTAAACTGGTGTAACTTATATCAACACAGTTATATCCCTGATGTTCCCAAAGTAATTCTCCACTGATTCCCTTAGGAAGCTAAGGGTGTTAGTCTGAAGTCAGGCAACAGGGTGTTATCATCGGTGTAGGACCATACCTCCTGCATCCACTTCTCTTCTATACCGGTGTAAATGTGCTGTGTGCCCACGCCCCGAGTCCAGCTGATGAAAAGCACCAGATAAAAGCTAAATCTTTATTATTATTTTCTAACATATTAATCTTCCCTTCCACATTCAGTGTAGTGTGGTACCAAGCAAATGAGGGAGAAATAACATATACCAACAAAGGTTTCTCTGCTGGCCAAGTTCTGTCTTTACCTGCAATTCACCCAGTCAGTCAGGCTAGGAACAGACATTGCATTTGTCCCAGGACAAGTTCTGCCTGCATTTGTCCCAGAACAGAAATGTCCTGGAATTGGCATGGATACATCCACCTTCCAGTTAGGATTTAGTGACCACCTGAATGCATGGCTGCTTTTCTGCCATGGATTCAATGCTGCAATCCCAGGGCACTTAGCGATGACACTAGCACTTCTTATCCTGTGAACCTTTCTAGGGTTTGTTCCAGGACATCTGAACAACTCTTCTGGGATAAAGTGGTTTGTCCCAGGACACAACTGGTATCTGTTTGTAGCCTTACAGTCGGAATCTATTATACCAGTTCCCTAGGACTAGATCCCTGCAACCATGTTTTTGTGCCTTTTGCAACACACCATCATTGCAACTGTAAGACAAGCCACAAGAAGCAGCAAGCAGGAAGCGGCCCTTCAGCTTTGTCCTCAGTAGTTTTTCAAGGACTTGAGCACGGTGGAGTTGGGCTGCACTTAGGGACTGGACAGGTAAAATAAGATCTGGCCTTATGACTAAACAGTCACAAGTCAGCTGACCCAAACTGAAAGTCAGTAGAGCTATGTGAGTTCACATCAGTTGAGAGTTTGGCCCCTCTCTGCATTCTGCATTTACATAGCACTTCGTTTTTTAGCACTTTAAAGCTTTTAATAAAAAGTGATACAAAGAGTGAGGTAGATTAAATATGACTGTCATGCAACTGCTGAGAAGAACGAGGGTATGACCAAAGAAGCACATTACCTAGAGTGCAAAGGGTAAGGACTGTTGGTTGTTCTGCAGTATCTCTACACCTGCCTACCCTATGTATGGTAGGTGAACTGGGGCAAATTACCCTGGATGAAACAGGACCGAATTGCCCCAATTTAGCTTTCATTTATGCAGAATACCTGATGCATGGCAAGTCCTCAACCCCTTTTAAATCACTGTACTTTGTTCATTTGTCCCTACCCAAAGCCATTGGAGCAAAATGCCTTTCTGAAAGCCACAAAGCAACAGAGGCAGATTTCAGAATAGAGCCTAGGTTTCCTGACTTCACGTTGCCTGCTTCGAATCCTAGGACAGCATTATTAAAGTAGCTTTAGATCTCTTTCCTCTTACAAGAAAGCTGCACAGCAAAGTGAATCTCTGAATATAATACTGCTAGTGAATTTCCACATTGGCCTTTCTGGGCAAGTGTAGAACAGGTTCTCTCCATAAGATCAAGTGACTGCGCATAGCTTCTTATTGTGACAGGATCTGAATGTGGGTCGGCAAAACTATCAGCTTCCAATGGGAGGACCCTTGTCTTTTAAGAGTTAAGCTGTAGAAATTTCATCTTGCTATAGATTTTTTGTCAAAGGGGAGCAGTGACTTTAGCAAGAACAGTGTCGTAAGTGGGATATTTTGGCAAGTCTGTAGGTTTGCAGCCCTAAGGTCCATGCAGGGTCCAAATGGAAAAAAGGAAAAGGTTATTAAGTAGCTGTTGAGAATTAAAATGATAAATGTGGTAGATCCTGTGCACTCAAGGGACTGTAGCTTGATTACTGTTGTTGCAAGCTGGGCATAATAATTGCAGTTCTCTGCAACCAAGTTTCTCAATCTTGATCTGTGCTAGAAGAAAAGCATGAATATCAAGTCCATGAATTTGCTAACAGCAAGAGCCTGAGGGACTAACTTTACCCAATTTTCAGTTAAGGAATCATTTGAAGCAAAAGTCTCTGCTATCACTTTCACTACGGCATTGATGAAATTCTACCCTCAGCAACAACCACCAAGAAAAAAGAAAAAACATAAATGGGCACTCTGCTAGAAGAAAACACTTTCCAATCGAAAAAGCTGTCCAACTTCAATTCTCAAATCCAGGCTACAACTACACAATTTTTCTGCTAAGAATACATTGAGTTGGGGTGCAAGCCAGCTCACCACCTACTGCAGTCCGGGGGAGTCACAGGTTCATAGATTTTAAGGTCGCAAGGAACAATTATAGTCACTGCATGTGACCTCCTACATAACACAGGTCACATGCTTTCACCAAGCAATCACTGCAACTCACCCAGCAAGTCTTTCTCCTGGGCTAAGTACAGACAGCCAAAAAGCCAGAGGCAGAATCAATTCAGTCTTTGCAGGTTAGTCTAAAATGCAGAAATTAAACTGAGAAGCAAGTAAACAGACATTCACTTTTGATTCAGGCAATGCAGCCACGCGTGCAGAGGCTCAGGCCAGAAGGCAGGGGGGTGGGGGTGAAGCACACTAGAGCAAGGCTCCCAGCCTGCCAGCCACTGCCGAAGGGAAGGGACTGAAGCTCCAAGGCTTTCCCCCCCTCCCTGCTTCAGGGGAGGGGGCACCCCCTGCTCTCACCTGTGTGCATGCTGCTGTGGGGCTGGAGCTTTTGCAATGTGCCTGTCCCTTTAAGAAGGGGAAAGCTACCATCCAATAACTCCAGGTAACCTGTCTGTATTTTACCAGCTACTTTCTATCACCAGGTCACCATTCCCCCTTTCCCCCCACCTACCTTTCTCGTACCTATTATCTTCCATTCCCTGTGAACCTCACTGCCACACATTTGCATTTTCACAGACCTGCATTTTGCTTGTTGGCTTTTATTCTCCCCAGGAGAGCACGCGAAACCCCAAAGGCTTGCAAAGAACAATATTTCCAACTATTTAGTTGGTCTAATAAAAGATGTCACATCTACTCAACAAACCAAAGCTGCTTCTCGCACTCTACCTCTGTGGGTGGACACAAGGCACTGGGATCTGACTGCTTACTGCCAGTTCAAGTGAGAGTGGAGACAGAGAGCTGAGACAGAACAGGAAAGAGGAAACCTGCTGCAAAAGAGGTGAATGAGGGCAGAGAAAAGAATAAGTAACACCGGAGAAGGGAATTGCTTTGAGGGGAAGAATATTTGAAGGGAAATCCTTTGGCTGGACAGAACAAAAGATACAGTGAACTATTTTCTCTGAATGTGAGCAATGAATCTAACTTGCCACTGTAGCTAGCAGGAGAGTTCACAGTTTGCTGCTGGAGCGGAGAGCCAGGTTTCCCACTCCCACCCCCTCGTCAGCCAGGCCTCTCTGCTCAGGCTGGGGAGCAGAGGGGCAGGGCCATCCCTGCTCCCTGGAACAGACAGCACATCCCAGCCCAGCCCAGCTCAGGGCTGCAAAGCATCCTGGGATGCTGGGGGGCTGTGATTTAACTTGAACCGGGAAGGGGTCTGGGACAGAAGTTTCATAAATCAGTTTGACCTAAATCAGTTAAATCTGATACTACAGTCAATCAGGTTTATCTTAAACCAGTTTCAACCATTCTGAAACTGGTTTATGTGCCCTGAACTTCTGTTCTGTTACAGCTTTAAACTAGTTTCTGATCGCTTAAATCAATTCATGTGTAACTTCTGTCCCTAGCCCTAAACTCGATAAGAGCTGGATCAGACCCCTAATAAATACAAAATACAGCCTAGATATCTGCTTCAGTGAACAAGTTCACAGAACTCATATGCAACAGATATAGGAACTAAATTTAACAAGAACGTCAGCAGAACAGTGCTGGTGTATTCTAGATGCGGAGTCAGCCTGCAACTCTTAGGGTAGGGATCTACAAGTTTGCATGTTGTTAAATAAAATTAATTTGTCAATTTTGCAGCCACAGACATGCACTAGAAAGATCTGTGGACTCATAGGGCCAGATTCTCTGTTGCCCTGAAGCTTGTGAAGTCCGCTGCATCAGTGAGTACAAAATGGGTGTACAATTGGAGGGGTGGTATCTCGTACTCTGTGTGCTTCTGTAAATAACTACACACATCCAGAATCTGGCCAGAGTCTTCATAGGTCATACACAAAGTTATCAACAGCTTAAGATACAGACATCTTCTGTCTCTGTTAGACTGGAAGTCTGGAGTGAGTTGAAACAGCGCTGCAATGTTTTGTACCAATTGGGGCATACTCTTGTCTTAGCCTTCTATTGACTCTCTGTCTTCTATTAATCTTCCCTGTCTTATTCTACAACAAAGATACTTGGTGGGAGTAGAATATTTGGAAAGCAGTTACGCCAAAAAAGATAGTGGAAGCTATTAGACACGAGCTTTCAATTTTATATTGAGTATAGTGCTAGGACCCCAATAGAAGAGGAATGTCAAAGTGCAAGATTCAGAAGACGAGCAAAAATAATTAAGCCCTGGAGGAACAGACTTATTAGGAAAGATTAACTAAAAGAATTAATATGCACAGCTTGTCCAGATGACAGAAAGGGTAGGGAGGCATATGACAGCTCTCCAAGTTTTTGAAGAACAACAAGGAGAGGATGAGAACCGTCAAAGGGTCTGGGATAATGTTATGAAAGGGAGAGAAGGCAAATTCAAGTAGGAATTTTAACATGAAGCGCTCTCACCATTTTCACGCCACTAAAATGAGATGATCACAACAATCCCTTCTTGCCTTAAACTCAAGGATAGTACTTCTCAACCAGAGTACCGCAGCACCCTGGGGTACCCTGAGATCCTTTCAAGGGTGCTGCAGGATGCTGTACAATGTTAGCACCGTCAGGTGCGCAAACATAATCAACCCAGAGAGCACCTCTACACGTGAAGGGAGGCTGTTCTGACACGCTATAATTACAGCACATCAGAGCACTCTTGATTAATCAAGTCTGCTGAAGCATGATAATTACCATGCTCCAGCAAACTCCAGTGAGACATGTATCAGCGTCCCCGCGCTGAAAAATGGTGGTGGGGCGCTTTCAATGAAAGTTCGTTTGACGAGCTTTAGTTCAAATTGTCCCGCCACCATTTTTCAGAGTGGGGACACTGGTACACATGACCCTCTGTGCACTTTTAATTAGCACAGCTCTCAGTGCTATGCTAATTAAAGTACCCCCCGCCCCCGCCTCCCAGAGCACATCTATAAATGCTCAGAGATATCAAATCGGGATCCAGGGTGGTAAAAATATTCTGACTTGCTGCGCTCTTTCTGGGTTCCTTGCAACAGAAGAAATATTCTAGTATTTTTTGGTAGTCAAAACATGAATGAAAATTAAGAGCTGTAATTTTCTGATGGGTGCCTTGAGTTTAATGACAGGTCCCTTGAGTCTGAAAAGGTTAGGGACCCTGCCCTGGGAGGTACTGTGTGTTATCTCCATTCTGGAACGGGCCCCAAACCCCCGCCCTGTTGTCTAGTTGCTGTACAGACAAAGAGAAATATTTTTTTAATGCTATGCTCTACCAAACTTTCTGAGCGGGGAGGAACCTCAATCAAGTAATCTGAAACAAGGCTTCAGGAACAGCACACCACCGTGTAGTAAAAGTTGCTGTATAAAGAGGCACATGGACAGGATGGCCTTCCCCTTGTCCTCACCTTCTCCTGTTCTGCGATTCTTTGCTGTCTGCTCTCTTCCTGATCTTTCTTTTCTCCAGCCCCTCCAAGGCTCCAGCAACTAACAAAATCATGTAAAAACAGGCACTTGGAGAACAAGAAATTTCCAGGGCTGTCTCTGTCTAGTCTTTGTGCTATGGCAACAACAATGAGAGCTTTCACTGCACTTAACACAGTACAAAAGACCGTTAACCATACATGTATGCATACAAAACCCTGAAGAATACAGCTGCAGCCAGATATCAACAGCAAGATGATGTGTAAAGTACAATTTGTCCAAGTGGAAAAGGACAAAGGGTGAAAACACAAAGTATTTCAGGGAAGAGGGTGAACAAAAGTGCTCGGTCTCCACAAAACAAGACTGCCGCACAATTTCTTGACAGATTCAACTGAAAGTTATCATTCGTGGGTTGGGTGTCACACCCCTGGAATTAAATGGGGCATGACAGACCTCACAAAGGGTGGTCCCCTGAAAAGCATGTATAGCAAATAAATTAAAAGAAAATTGTTTGAGCAACTGTTGAGCCACTCAGCATTTACGGGCATCAAGAGAAGTAAAGTTGCATCTTGTATGTTAGGGCAGCAGGATATTCCATGCAACTAGTGTTTAACCCACCATTATCAATCCAGATTCGGATGAGTTTAGAAGGAGGCTACTTTTATTTGGCCCAGATGGATTGTCACCAGACAAGATGTCATGTAAGATCCACCCAGAGGTGACTATTTTACTTTAGTATATTCAGTAACGTGGGCTGTGGTACTGTGAATAGTCCAAACAACTCCTCAGCTCATTTTATACTTATACAGAACTTCTGTATTTCACAGACCCCTGGGCAGGATAACAATATTAGAGCCAAGAAGCTTCTGTTGCCAGAAGACAATTACCGCTGATAGACCTACAAATGAGCAGTAAGTCAGGAAACTGGAACAAAAGAACCACTATGATCAAGAATACCAAAGAGTTACCCATCACTGTCAGAAGAAAAAATGATAGGTCTCCAACAGACAGTAACCAGAAACCTAACCGGGTAACAGGTGCCACCCAGATCAGTCATTCATCGCAGCCACCCCTCAAGATCTTACCTCTGGAAGGAAAATATATCTATACTAAACCAGAGAGGCTCTGGTTCTGCGCTGCTTAAGGGAACCTATGGTGCGAGTGTCTGGATGGGGACATGAATAACACAAGACCAATCAGTCTTTAGCAATGAAAAGCCCAAACAGACTCCAGTGGGGGACCCCCCTCGCTATGGCAAACAAATGACTGCCAAGGAACTCCTGACGCCACAGATGGCCAGGTGATCAGAAACCCACTTGGATGCAGACAAGGCCCAACACTAATAGAGCTGGTAAAAAACGTAAAAACTATTCCAGCAAAAAGGTCATTTTTCACTACACACTGGTGGAATAGAACAGCTCCTACTCACATTTCTTGGTAACATTTTTTTTAGAAAAAATCATGTTTGAAATTTCAAGTCTGCATTTTCCCCTTTATGTGACACAGAATGAAGTAAAATTAATGTGTTCAGAAGTGTGATGGATTTTTTAAATTGTTTTCTTCAAATTTTCCTTACATCTTATAGCTTTGCTTTATTTCTTTTAATTGAAATTTTTAAAAGGCACAGGATAGCAAAAAGAAAAATGGCCTTTTTGCTGTGATGAAACAAAGTTATTTAGGTTAGGATCAGAGCAGAACTTTGGGGAGGGCTAAACAAGGTAGATGAAGGGATAGCACAATGGCAGATCAAATTAAAATGCTGATAAATGCAAAGCAAAGCACAGGGGAGGGGAACATTTAACAACCTCAGGACCTTAACAAGGTTCCAAATGAACTGTAATTAGCTCAGGAAAGGGCCTCAGGTCTGATCCTGCCTGGCAGTCCTTTCCATTTCAATGAAAAATCAGAAAATAGCAAAAGAAACGAAAACCTTTTTGCAAAAGTTTTCACTAAAGGTCAGTTTTCATCTAAAAATGTGTTGAATAAAACATTTTAACCAGCACCAATAGAATGACCTTGGTACTTCTACTTTTGTCATCCAAAACAGTTCTTTGTGCATCTCATCAACTGACTAGTTTTGTTTATTGGTTTAACATGAGGTTTTTGTTGCAATTAAAAGTGGAAACTATGTAACACCACTTATGTCTGCCATGTGACCATGTGCAACTCTGACCCATATGGTCCATCTGAAGCCAACTAGTCTTTCACCAGCACTGCCAAGTATCACCCCATATTTCAACTGGTCTAAAGTTTTATCCAGCTACCTGACCTCCACAGCTGCTGAGTACATCAAATACTAATGAATTTAGACTTATACTCCCTATGGAGGTAAGAAAGCAATGTCCCCATTTTACATTGTGCCAATAACATGCAGAGAAACTGAGCAAGCTGCCCAAGGACAAAGAGAAAAGGGGTGTGCTAAGCGGTCCCTATTTGATTCAGATTCTGCCCGAATCAGGGGCAGTAATTTGATTTGTTGATACGGATCGCTGTTCCCGATTCGATTCGGCCGAATCTGAATCTGAAGATTCGATGCTGATTAGGAGAATCAGAGATTCAGACATAGACACAGCTTTAAATGTTTTTTCTACATACCTCGAGGTACCAGCATGGCTCATGAACACTGTGATGTTAGGGCACATGAAGTGTCCCACAGGAGTGCGGGAGGTCCTCCACGTGCTTGGCAGCAAAACTGGAAATAGACCAGACGTACTTCTGGTCCACTTCCAGGTCTGCCGGGGAGCGCACTGGGGGCCCCAGTCGCCTGCAGGGGGACCCCAGTTGCACCCCCCCCCCCCCAAGACCCAGGAGGTATCAGTCACCAAGCCTGGGGGCACAGCATGCTCCCTGGCAGACCTGGAAGTGCTTCTGGTCCACTTCTGGGTGTCCTGCTGAGCATGGTGGGGAGCCCCCCGCGCTTCTATGGGACGCTTCATCCACCCCAGCATCACAGCACTCACGAGCCCCCACTACCTAGAGGTACGTAGAAAAAGCATTTAAAGCTGTGTCTACGTCCAACTCTCTGAATCTTTCCAAATCTCTCCAAATCGATTCGAAGGGTTCCGATTCGATTCGGAGAGTTTAAAGGGTCCTCCGATTCGATTCAGATTCAGAGATTCAGCCACTGAATTGGGCCAAATCTCCACCGAATCGAATCTGGGACCGAAGCTTCGCACAGCCCTAAAATGAGTGGCAGAGCTGAGGGGACAGTGAAACCAGATTTCCCAAATTCTAGGCCAATGTCAGTGCCTTTCATTAGTGGAACTTCAGCACACTGTCCCGGACTGTGGAGAGCTCCAGCGCTAGATTAACTTCCAGCAGCACTGGGGCTCTCCGCTTACCCTGCGGCCCCCTTAGGACAGGTATTAGAACAGCGCTCGGGCTCTGCTTCTGCTATCTGGCTGTGCGCAGTACTGCTGCTAACAGTCCTTTCTTGTAGCATGCCACTGCCTCAGGGTGACAGCAGAAGAAGAGACCCTATCACACCCATCACCCAAACCCTTTAATTTTACTGTAACTGTACAATTAACACATTTCCTTGAAAGCCAATTAGAATTTCATGGGATGCATCTGAGCTCTGAGGAAGGAAGAATTTCACAAAACTATGAAGACTATTTAAGAAGTTTTCCAGGTTTTAACGCTTTTTGTGGAATCTACAGTTCTCCTCCCCTGCTTTTAGAAACGATACACAGCTGTGCGTTGGATTATAGCTGTGCCTTTCGGCAGCAGCACAAGGAAGGCACAAATCCAATCGCAGATATTTAGCGTACCATTGCCCTTCTGGGAGCTCTCTTCAGATCACAGGGAGTGGTTCCTTTGACCCATATGGCAGAGACATTTGAGGCTTCTGCTGCACCATAGCATTTTAAAAGGTATTAAATGCTCACTCTCTCCAGCCCTCAGAAGCAGAGTCCAATGTGGAAAATCAACGAACAAATGCAGAAGAAGTAGGAAGCCCAGGAAGAAAATCTCTACAAGCCCAGCTGTGCGGCTGATTTCTGACTGTTTTGGGGGGTGTTTGTCTTTTTATACTTTTCCTAGACCTTCTCTTTTGTTACGCTTGGTCTGTTCGGGCATGATCCAGGCTGCTATCAATTTTCTGCCTCTTATGTTCACATTTGTATTTTCCCCACATTTCAAGCATATTCTCTGCTGTTTCCCAGCAGCTCATTGGTTTTCATGTAGTTTCAGAACAGATGGCTCAAGACTGATTTGCTTTACTGCTTGCATTTGTCCATTTACTTTGTTCTTTTCCCCTAGCATTCGCAGTTAGTGGGAACGTTGGCTTCTCTGCACGGATGCAACCGGTCTGCCTGGCTGGCAGCACTGCACCATCGGACAGTCACCTGGGTCTTGAACAGACATCTCTGTGTGCTCACGCTACAAGGACTGAGCAGGAAACAGCAGTCCCCAGTTGGCAATACAGGAACCAGCAGGAATGCCCAGCTTTGACCCATATGTACCAAATACTAAGGGGAGGTGGGAAGAATGAGGAAGAGGATGCACTGGGGCTCCTCCAGAAGCCCGGAGGACAAGAATTGCAATTTTTAGTCATATTTCAACATTTCAAGCAGCCTTTCATCAGTCAGGATTCTAATAATGGGAGGAACTTGTTCTGGCTTGGGAAGCCAGAGGCTACTCATTCTCACGACTGCAGGATCTGATCAGGCCACACTTCTACATTTAAAAATCTTTTGTTTCCTGAATATACCGGAGTATGCAACTGTGAAAATTAACCCCTAGATTGCCATGTAAACCTGCAAGCAACCCTACATGCCAGGGCTGAGCACACCTACTGAGTACCCTGTTCATAGCTTACATGTTTACTGGCAGTGGCTATATCCATGATTAGAAATAAACCCCTTCCAGGCTTTCCCTCTGAGATCAAGATTACTAGATGATTGCAAGTGGTCACAACACCACAGTTTCAGAGCAGATACCATTCATTCCTTAATACAGGGCTGTCGCACATGCTATGAACTCAGATACATAGGGGGCCTGTATATAGTCACGGGATCGAAGAGCGTCTTCTTGCTCTCACAACTTTGGAGCCCTCTACTTTCTACATACCACTAAATGAGAAAGGATGCTGGCAAGCCCCAAGTGCACAACAGCTGAGCTGGTGGGATATTTTCCAACTAAACAATTTACCTTCTGAAAAAGGCCAATTTGACAAACTAGAACCATTCCATGGGAACATAATGATTTCACTGAAAATCTGGATGGGAAATTATCTGGATGTTTCCTTTAGTCAAAACACTTCAATAAGGTCAAAATGTAACATTTCTGTGCATTTCGTTTAAAAAACCAACCAAGATTTCAACTTTTTTTATTCCAGTTTGGGACAAAAACAATTTGGCAGCACGGGAATCTCCCAGGAGAAAGAAATTCTATTCTCCAGTCAGCCCTGGGCAGAAGTATGATCTCAGAGTGGGGGAGACGGCTCAATATGAAAATAAGCGATGCAGAACCATTTGTGGCAGGAGATCTAACACATCGAGAGCAGTTTTAGACATGTTAAAATGGTACTTTTTACACAATATTTTCTCACATAACTATGGTACATCAAATTAAGAAGAGATTTTCAAATACAGTTTGTGATTTAAAGAGCACAAGATTCCCATTGATTTTGAATGGGATTGGTGTCTTAGGGGCTTTTGGAAAAGCTCCCCCAATTGGATAATGTTAACACAGCCAGAATTTCAAATACACTTAGGTAACCTTGATGAAAACTGCATTGGGTATGTGCACTTACAGATAATTTCTGCTTTTCACAAGGACATTAAGTAACTTCAGCTCTTTTGACTTGATTTTGGTTATTATGTACCTGACAAAAACCACCACTGGAGTCAGGGAAAACTGACCATTGCTGTGCGACAGGGATGTCATTTTGGGAAGGCTGGGGGAAAAGGAAGTAGAAAGCATCCACTTTGGTTCTGGAAGGGAAGCACTGCAGGGAGACACTGGTTGATAACACTGGGAACGTCCACATGTGCATCAGTGTGCTGTAACTACAGTGCATGAAGTTTAGTGCCTGTTATTACAGGTAATACAGCGCATTATGTTAATACCTGTAGTTATGGGAAATTACTACCTGTTATTACAGGTACTAACGTAATGCGCAGTAATTGGTGCTATTGTACAGTAGTGCCAGCGCATGTCTTTTATGTGATGCCAATGCGCAGTAGACTAATTCTACTGTGCATTAGCACGGCTTTTGCTGTAACACACTAATGCACAGTAGAATTAGTCTACTGCACATTTAGCACCTCGTGTAGCTGCACCCACTGTCTACAACAGAAGAGAAGGAATATGACGGGAGTGGACATTCGGCTTGACTCTCAATGGCCTTTCAGAGCTTTCTCCCTTTAAACGCCCCATGAAAGAACTCAACACAGGGACCAATTTTTTTTTTTTTAAGTGTAATGTATACATTAATATGTTAGTTTATATAACTTCAAGCTCAAAGGAAAAACTGAATCACACATTTTAAAAAGTCTGTTCTGTTCATTCCAGAAAACAATACACACACCTGCGCGTGCACACACAACACATGCGAACGCAACAACGAATCCAGACTCCAAATGTTGATGGTCTCCTGGAGTCGCAGTTCTCCTCTGAAAGGTTCGCAACCTTAACCGATACGAACAGTAATCGGATCACCTGGCACAAGCGGAAGACGCATGCAAACAGAAGTTGTTCCCTCTATTTTACTACAGATTTATAGGGGAAGACATTGCAGAACAGCCTAGTTATATTAAAGCTCCTTTGTTGTAGGTAGCCAATGTAAAGTGGGATATTTCTACATTTCTACTCGGTGCTCGTACAAACTTTATGTAGTGTGAAAATTAATACAGAAAGACTTTAGGCTGAGTGTCACAGAAAGGATTCGAAATGTTTTTCTAGGTGCAGCAAAGTGAGCACATTTTCATTTTCCATCAAAAATTAATGCTGCCCCACTTAATTATGCACAGAAGAGCCAGGTACTCCAGCACGCTTTGTCTCACTCCGGGCCTGATTCTGTGAAGCCCCAGTGAAACTAAAGGGAGTTCAAGCCTCCAAGAGCTTGACATGCTCAGATCTGAAAACTAGGATCTCTGTAATGCAAAACAACTTCACAACGGAGAAACATTGCACCTCTCCAGTACAGACCAGCTTTATTGCCAGGAAAAAAACAAAACAAAAAGCTTTGCTGGTTACAAGACAGGATTTTCCCATCACATGGTCACAATACTTTGAAGTACATGACCTGTGGCGGTAACAAAATACATGTGCAGAGAGGTTTTGAGCTTAGCCCTGGCACCACAGTTTTATTTTAGTGGAAGGATGTTTTGACTTTTCTTAGCAGCAAAGGAGTTAATTATATTCCTAATTCCTACTGGGGTAGCATGAGACCAGACCCGCTCACATTCTTGATAGGAAGACATATGGGTCTAGAATAACTTCATATAACACGGTGTTTAAAAAGGCATGCTCCCTGAAGCAATACACACCTATGGGTGTCAGAGCTCATCTCTCTACCATCAAATAGTTTAGCTAGTTAATTAGGCTGAAAAGCTTACATTTGCTCTCCACTGATCCATCCGCTCTATATCTTTCTGACTCAGGAACAGTCCACAGATAAAACCTAGGCCCTCATGTCCAAGCTCCTGTTCATTAATAATACAGTGAGGCTTAGTGGTATTTGGTCTTCCTCTTTGCTATGACACGACCCAGGTGTAAGCAGCTGCTCACCAAACTAAAAAAATAAAGGGCATTTGTATGCAGGGAACATATTTTCTTCATTACATTCCAGCCATTGCAGTGCATCTGGCTGTACAGTATCCTAAACTCACTCCATTCATTTTAAGATATCCCAGGTCTATTCAGAATGAGTGATGTTTCCCTCCTCTATTATTAAATACGAGTCTTCTAGGCAGAATTAAATACAGGTTTACAGTGTCAGAACCCACATAACAGAGCCTACACTTCTGCCTATAGTGAAGGGTTATTTTGGAGTCAGATATACTTAGAGAGGAAAAGCAGACAGAGATATATAGAAGAGAATCAACCATTTCTAATAGACCCATGTGCATGAGTTTGGCTTTGCTGCAGTAGGAAAGAGAGAATGGTAGCCCTCCCTATTACTGCTTATTATTTGTACTGTAGTGCAGGAGCACTTAGAGGACACAGTCTCATTCTACTAAGAATTATGCAAAAGTAACAAAAATTCAGCTTCTGCCCCCAAGAGCTAACACAGGTAACAGGGAGATACGCCAGATGGATGTGAAATAAAGACAAAGGTTTATGATGAACATAAGCAGTAAGGACAGCATTCCAGCTCTCAGTCAACCAGGTCTATGTATGCAGGTGCATACAGTGTAGAGAGACCACATCAGTCATCTGTCCACTACTATTCAGCTAAAGACGCTAACACTATAGCATAGGCACTGGCTGGGCTGTTGGCAATTAGTACTTTACACTGCAGTGGAAAAATCAATCTTCCCAGACCACCAGGAGCTGGGAGTGATGGGCTTCCCTCTGCAGTGAAACCTATGGTTCGATTTTTTCAACAAGGAAAGCTGTGGCAACTTGGGTTGTCTGATGGAAGGAGAATTCTTTCACCGAGGACGAGGGGCGGGCAGGTGCGGGAACAAGAATGTCCTATATCAAGACGGGGAGGAACTAATTTAGGTCACCTAGTTAAATAAATAAATATATACAACTGCAGTCCCTACAAGCAAGAAGTGCCAAAAGCTTCAGATCCAGTCAAACAAAATTCCATTTTTCAGATTCTTTGCACCTGAATGCAAAAAATACTGTGCAGTTTTCCAAAACATATCAGAAAACCCCCACTTGCGCAAGAGCTATGAAATAATGCTAGTATGAGGTGGGGTGGGGGCAGGAGACATGTCAAGGCATATACTTGCCCCTCAGTATCCTAAGGTAAAATCCCATCACAGCTCCGTCTGGCTGAGCAGAATATGGGAGCAGTATCTCACCAGAGAACGACAGCGCATCCTCCTACACAGAGATGCGACAGCTAAGTAGGCTTTTCCCTGAAACTGCCTCTCCAAGACGCAGGGGATCATTGTGGTACCAGGCATAGGAACCGAGAGCGAGGAAAACATCCCTCCCACTAGAGACACCTCCCCCCCACCTATCAAATTTCAACGTAGAGGGACTAGCTTCTCCATGAAACAGTAAGTGTATTTAAACAGTGGGCAACACAACATATTTTCCCTTAGCCCTCTTTTGGAAACATAGGAACCATTTCCGCAGAAACGTCCAAAAAATAAAATGAAGGCACTGACTCAACGTAAAAAGTTTCATTGTGGATTGGTGAAGTTTGGCAAAGTTACAGGCAACTGCAAATAGGGTCTTATCATGTTAAGTGTTAGGCTATTTAACAAAGGAATCACTACCTAACCTACCTACACACATACTCATGTCCATATACTGGTACATATTACACATGCATGTATAAATATAATGTGCCTATCTATTATATACACACACATTTTATTGTATTTTTTTTAACCCAACTATCATCTGGAGTCTCTGCCTGTTTATAGTCCCCTGATGACTGAAGGAAGTGTGAAAGGTCCCATTCTTCCTTTTCTGTTTAGAGTTGTTTAAATCTTGCCTGATAAGGCTTTTTAGAGTTGAATTTAGGAGGCTGGTATCACTCTTTGCTTAAGTAGAATCTTAAATGATTTGAAATAATCTCTTAATACCCATCAAAAATGCATGCTGATAATGATTAGAACATTGTTTTCCCATATAAAAGTGATTTAATTATATTTAGATTCATAAACTGTATAAACAATAAGGGCAATAGGGGAAGTAGTTAGCTGAAGGAATTGGCAATTGGAAGCAGACCATTTTGTTTTTAGGCTGTGAAGTCTGGTCCAGGTTGAGTTGCCATTGATCAAATAGTTATCAGATAATACATGTTTGATGTATTATATTCAGATAGGTTAGTGTAGGAGGAATCTTACTTCACTGACTACTAGACAGGTATCCAGATCAGGAGAAGAAGAAATCTTTTCTTGGGACCAACTATTTCCTTATTTTGATTTTCAAAGCAGACCACGTAGCTAAGAAGTCTGCAGTATATATTTCTATTACATGACCTGTGAGACAATGTACTTGGGCTTTGGAATTGGGAAACATTTTGATGTTTATCTTGCTGGGATCCTTTGACCCTAGCTGACTTCCTGCCCCTTGGGCAGGTGGCTGGACCCGATGATCTTATGAGGTCCCGTCCAGCCCTAATGTTTATGAAACATCCTTTAATAATTTAAAGAGACAATATCCTCAAAGTAATCATTCCATAATTATGGGATGCTAACTGTGAGATTACTGCCCTAATAGTATGGCCTGTATTCCTCCTAATAATGTTACTGATCTGAACTTGATTCACAGGTGATCGTTACAAGCACATGAATGAGATGTGCGCTCATGAGGCAGGAAGAAGCTTGAGTTGGTGAAGCTCAGTACAAAGCTGAATTTTTCATCCCTGTTTCTGCTTGATAATAGGGCTCCATTGTCAAGTGGTAACATAAATTACACCCTATTGACAGGTACTCAGTTATAGTGAAAGATCCCTGGGTCAGTGGCATTTCAGAGAGTCTGCCTGGGGGGAGCGGTGTAATTTAGGAGATAGAGCCATTAGTCTGTGCTTTCCTGTTGCTGCTTTTTAAAAAAATCTGTTCAAGAACATCAAATAAAAATGGGTAAATTACACAGACACTTTACAATCGTTGCTACTAGCTCTGTAGCCACACTCTGACTACACCTGACACAGACCCTTATATGAAGGACTAGTTGCCAAGAGAAAAGAAAAAGGCGGGATATTACAAGGATGTCTTATAACATCATTGTCATGTATCAGCTTGCAGGAGTGAATCACCAACCCTAAGACATTATGAAGAAAAAGCCCCTTAAGCAGAGCTTGTTACAACAAGTGTACCCCCGAGAAATGAGATGTGTTATTCTAGTACAACAACTAGAAATACGCACATTTCTAATGGCCAAAATGTGTCATTACAGGAACCTACAGTATTTTTATATGCAAGTGGGATCTGAAAGCCACACCTGTAGTGGACAGAAAGAAGGTTTAGAAGAATTTCCATAGATTCTACAAGTTACAATTGTCCAGTATATTCATAGGTCCCATGGGTCTGGTCGGTTTGAATTCTGAGTACCAAATCCTTGCAACAAATTGCTTGAGAATGAGCTACAAACCAAGAGTTGATATGTCAGATATGATTTGATGGATAATTTTGATCTACCTGTACAAGACAAAACACAAATAGGAAAAGTGATAGTCAAAAAATAAATTATGCTTTATGAATTATTCACTCCATTCAAAGATTTAGTTCACAATTTCCAATCATCACTAAATCCTACTATATAGAGAAAAGTTTAGTTTATTCATTAAAAATAAACTTTGTATGATTAAATCCTGCAGACTTTTTATAGGAGGGTCAGTTATAACAACTAGCTATTTTGTTTCTGAAAAGTCTTTTCATGTGAATGCAAATACCTCATGTCTAAGTTAAAGAGGACCTCTCTCTCTAGGAATCTCAGCTCTGCATTGTATAACATCTGTATTGTGAACTCATTTTTTCAAGATTAACTAAAGATATCTGAGCATGCCCCACTGACTTACTTCAACATATGATAGTAGTCCTTAGAGATACAGTTCCTCTCTTGACCACACTTGGAGCGGCGTAACACGAAAGTGGTGCAAGTTAACAAATCTCTGAGTAGTGTTAGCCTAGGGTGCTAAATGGACTTTAAAGCGGTGGGAAATCCTGGGTCATGCAAACACAAATGCAGCTGCGTCGACATAAACGGGAAACTTCGTTTAGTCTAAACACACCCATGAGTGTGTGACAGAAACATCAGGGTTAGCTCCTTGATCGTAAATGTTTTAGCTTGAAATGTGATGGGAAAGGCCCAAAGTAAGGTTAGCCCATGACTGGGATGAAATGAGCTCCCAGCATCCTGATACTCCACTTGCCATTTGATATCACCTGATTCTTTTCTCTAATCTGACCAGAAAACAGATGTATGGATTCCGGAAGTGGAAACTCACTCAGTCCAATTTGACTAGATGTAATCATAGACCCTCCAGTCAGTTATACACATAAATCCCGTTATGGATACAGGTAACCCAAATGCTTTTACTGCCCCACTGTCCCGAAAAAAGAGTGGGCTGACAACTGAAACAGTACTGGAGCTGCCGCTACACATGTCATTCACCCTGGAGAGTTCATTTCCCACTTTAACAAACAAAAAAAATATGTAGCTTTATTGGCAACTAAATAGACAGGCGTTGCTCCTTAAAATATAATTTGGCAGACAGTGCTACAAAGTTTCTCTACTTTGTCTGATATTAAGTTAAATAAGATGTCTCAGATATCTTTCATAACAGTCATCTGGCACAGCATCTTTCATGTGCATTGTGAAGGCTGTTTTCATGAAATCTAATGTATCGTTGTAACTAGCATATGTCAGGGAATTGCAAATCAGCACATTACCGTATCTGTCACAACCCTGAGGATACAACACAGTACTCTGCAAGAAAGTAAGAACACTTTACCAGACAAGCCTGCATTCCACTGGCAATCTGAATATATGCTATTCTCTGACCCCCTGTGTGTCCCATCAGTCAGCATCAGTGGCCATGGAAGCAGTGCCTTATATGCAAATTTACCGTACCCCGCTATTTTTCTCCAAATCTTGGTGAGACTTTGTTTGCATGTCAAAATTTGGTTGGCATTTCATGGAAAACTTTGGTGGCAGATGCCTTCCTTAAGACATGCTGCCATGTAGCTACTTCTATACCTGCACAGATCCAGCCCATGAACATGACTAGCATAGGGATGAACCAGAAGGATTGCAAGTTGGGGCACATTCCCATCTCAGGGTAATATAATTTACCCTAAAAACAACACTGGCCATATGTTACTGCTGCTTTGAGCAGTTCAAAACTTTTATTGTAGTTTTTGCTGACTGCAGATGCTGTGAGGTGAAGCACAGTGGAGGAAAAGGCAGCTAATAGGATCACAGCAGGAAGAAGATACCTATGCAGTGGGAGGGCTTGTGGGTAGAGAAGGCAGCATTCGTGGGACCAAAATCATGCTCAGGAACTCCATTTTTCATCATACTGGCCTTCCACAAGAATTGGAGGCCCTGGGAGACCTCCTTAGCTGGTGTAAGTTGTCATGGTTCCAGTACCTTCTGCCGAGCTGCAAGAATGACCATACATTGATGATGGAGGAGTCCCCTGTGGTTCAGTGGTAGAATCCTTGTCTACTACACAGGGGACCTAGATTCACTTCCCAGACACTTGTACAACTACAACCATGGAGGCACCAAACATCTGGACTCAGTCTGGTCTTTGGATTTTGTCTCGGTGGCCTAAAGGGAGGATGGAAGGTCAGGGCAGCCTCCACTCCTCCAAAAATTTCTGTCCAAACGCATGCATTGAAGGTCTGGGTGACCCTCACGCATACACCATGATCCAGGAGGATCCACGGCTGCCATACTGATCATCTGAATCCATGTTTCCATCTGTCCGTTCTACACCAACTTAGCATCCAACAAGAGATAATGCAGTGGATCACCTGAAGCCGAGGACCTGAAGAGCGTCTGAGGCGAGTCACCCTGCATCTTATGAGTAGGGACCTACTTTATTCGCAGTTTTGCAGAAAGCGTGAAATGAGGAATTGTCCACGAAATCCACAAAAACAATAACAAAAAATTAATAAAAATAAAATGATGGGAGCCAGCAGTCCTTGCTGCTGGGAGGGGAAGGCGCCGGTTGGCAAGGCGGCATGCAAGTCAGCCAACAAGATGGCAGCTACCCTCTCATCCCTCCTCCCTCCCGCCACAAGGGCCTCTCCACCAATCAGCACCAAGGGGTGGGTCCACTGCCAAAGGACTGTGAAATTAAAACTTTACGCCACAATCAACCGGTGAAAATTGGTAAGTCCCCCTGCAATTTAGGTAGACCCCTACTTCTGAACAGAAGGAAGGACATTGCATGAAGACCAGCGCCTTAAAAGAGAGGAAAAGAATGGGGAACAGAAAAAAGGAGGATGAGGAAAGCAGAATGGAAGAGGGCAATGCAGCCTGGAGTAACAGGAAGAGAGATCAAAGAAAGGAATGGGGCAGTAGGAAAGAGAACTGAGCTATAGCTAAATTGAAGAGAAGGAATTCACAGCCATCATGCAAAGCATTTGTAATCCAGCTGCCACTGATGGATTTTTAAAAATGAGAGATTTATATAATAGGAAATATAAGCTGATGAAAAATGACTGTGCATAGCCAAGCATTCCAGTCTATGCTTCCTCTCCCTACCACATGTACGCCTTCAGTAAAAAAAAGTCAAGTCCATGGCACTGCATTCTTTGTGCAATTTGAGATATTTAGAATTGCATGGGCGCAGCTATAGAGGCACTATTCAATGAAAATGACTCACAACTTGTGAAAAATCACTTGCAGTTGCAGAATTACTTTTGAAGAGCATAGGCAGAAGAAACAGGCAGAAAAAGATACACACACACACCTATGTATAGTATGTAAAAGAAATCTAAATCCTAAGCACCAGCATGGAGTACCACTGCCAGCAGACTGAAAAAGCGATATTGCTGTTGGCTCTGAAGAGAATCGTTCTTCCAGTCTTTGCCAGGAGCATTATAAGATAGCAGTGGAAGGCAAGAAGAGAAGAGAAGAAAAATAAAGAGGAGAAAGTTGCCACATAAATTGAAACCACATGCGGCACACCAAATACAAGTAACACATTCCAATATACAGCACAGATCTGCACTTGAACTGCAGGCGCAGTCTAGTATTCTCCACACTTGTGGTTCTCTCTAATATGTGCAGTGTCTCTTACCTTAATACAGTTCAGTTTATTAGTTCACTTTAGCTGGTGGTAAGGAATATCCCTACACCTGAACTTTTTTAGCACGTAGGTAATATATATTACAGCTAGAGGAAACAGAGTATATATAAATGGAAAAAGGGTATATGGATCATACCTACTACACATTTTGCCTAATTAGCTACTGTCCAAAACTGCTTTGACTTTTGACTAGATTTGTCCCGTATCTAACCTTATAGATAACCGTCATCATATGGATGCTTGGTCAATGCTAATGTAAGACTTGCTTGCACAAGGGAATTAAGATGAAATAATTAAAACTGTGAAGTTAATGTGCATGAAATTCATTAAACCCTGGTGTAGATGCTCTCATCCAGAGTGGTCTCAGCTTGCTGCATCTTAAGGAAGAACCTCCAAGCAAATTAACGCCACTTAACTCCTAAATGAGAGCATTAATAGAGGAGTTTAATATGTTCTAACTAATGCACGTCAACATCACACCTTCGGTTAATTTGCCATCAACAATCCCATAGTGTCCCAATCAGTGGCGGCCTTAGTGTTGTTGGGGCCCTGGGCAAGAAAGTCAGCTGGAGCCACTTAGAAGCTTAATTTTGATGACCTATAAGCAAGTCGGACATTTTCGATTTCACCTTGCCCTATCCACGAAACTGCAATGAAAGTATCTTATATTGATAATACAAATATTCGGTGTAATCAATTTTTATTTTTATGAAGTGTGGGGCCCCGGGCGGTCATCCAGTTTGCCCTCCCTTAAGGCCGCTACTAGTCCACATGTTGAAAAAGCTCCAGGGCTCCCTAATTGAACCTGAGCTCTACCATACTGCTTAAGTTAAGACTATCCAGTGTAAGTATACAGCAAATATCCCACTTCTTGGATTAAAAATGTTAATTATATTACTGGTAAAATACTATAATTAGAATATAATTCAGAAGACAAGACAAAATATCACATTTCAAGGCATAAACCTCATTGCCTAGATCTAAGAACAAATCCCCCCCTATGGCAGATTACTACAGAGCTGTTTATGGTTAACTTCCTTTTACCCATCTGTGAAGCATCTAGATCAAAAATAGAATTACAGACAAGGTAGGACAATTGAATTGATTGGTATGATATTTCCCATATTCATACCTGACACCCCATAACATCATCTCACAGCATGTATAACCAGAGCCAACTCCCACTGAAGTCAGCAGAAAGACTGCCTTACTGAGCACTGTAATAAAGGATCCTGCTCCACAGCTGTGTTTCTTCCAGGGAGAGGAGAAGAAAGGAACGTGAACATAAAGAATTCCCATTTGTGGAGAAGCTACAAAAACTAAACCTCCACATACTGCAATATTTTACTGATATTCTAAGTTTCTAGCAGCACTTTTCCTCCTGTGGCAGCTGTTGCATGCCATCAAAATTAAATGAACCTGGAGCCAGCTTGAAACTGACCTTTATGAAACCAGGTTTTGTTTTCTTTAAATGTACATAATTCAGCCATCTTGTGATGCATAAAATATGCATCCTGCGTACTTACCAGACATTAATGCAAATAAATACAGTATCATGCCTGTGCCATACGTAAACTTTGTTTTTACAGATGTACTTGGTTTTCAAATGGAAAGATAAAATAATGCTAATCTTGAAGGGGAAATAGGGTTAGAGGCAAAGTGTGTCTCTGTGTAGGCATGAACGATAAAGTAGGGCCAACTTGCTGCTAGAACTTTACTCTTCATTTCAGAAAAACACTGGCTGCTGTGAAGGTAGTATGTGCAATTTGTGAACATCTGAATGGCTGAAAAAAAATCTTTCTTAAATAAATTAGAACTTCTTCTTTGTCATGTCTCCAATCCGACCTTTCTATATGTCTGTTCCCAATATTCTGCACAAGCCACTGCTTCTGCTGCTGGTGTTGCCAGATCTTGTGGGATGCACTGTGGTGCCACAGGGCATCTCAGGAGATGATCCATGGTTTGCTTCTCTTGACAAACACGTTGGTCAGTTGAACTGAATTAGAATTGAATTAGCCTTTCCAGGGCTTAAGTTTAGCAAGTGACATGCAAATTCCACACAACTCACAAATCCCTTTCAAACTGATCACAGAACATAGGAGTTTCCATACCAGAGCAGGCCTCTGGTCCATCAAGTCCAGTCTTTCACTTCTGGCAGTGGCAAGTTCCTCATGGAGAAAAATCAGTAAGACACCGAAGTGTTGTACAGCTTCTTTTCCTCACGGCTTTTTTTTTCCAAGTATCCGATGATGGTACATGTGACTGGGTGGCTCTGTTACTGCTTCGTGTGAGAACAGGCTTGAGAAAAAATGCAGAGCAGGTAAAAAACTACTGATTCTTAAGACACCATCATAAACATACACCCCCACTACCTCCAGTGGGAGGAGAAGTCTTCCAGAGTAGACTAAATATCTGTCCTGCTGGATGGCTAGTGATCTCAACCTCCCCATTCTTACCCTTGGGGTTAGAGCAAGGGGGATGAGCCTCTTTACAGAAAGCAAATACTATAAGAGGTTTAAAAAAATGGCAATGGAAGAGGAAAAGTTGGGGGTCGAATCAGCACCTGCTGATGGGAACTGCAGCTGAGGATTTCTGCCCCTGGAAGAAAAGGTGCGTATCCATCTCGATGAAATCCTCTGGTCCTACACATGCTGAGAAAAGTAAATCCAGGCAGTCCTCGCTTTAAAATATTTCAAGTTACAACGTTTCACACTTACGCCGTTTATAAATTGACAGCCGGTTTCAACTTCTTGACGTCGCTTTCAACTTTACAACACTCGATCTGACTCCATGCCAGCAACCAAGTTGACTGCGTCGCTCATCTCCTTGGAAAACGTCTGTCCAAACTTCCTTGGACACTTTCTTTAAGAAAACTGACAAGACTCCAGAAGAACCTGCAGCCAAGACTCCTAAGAAGACTCCAGTCAAGAACCCTTCAAAAAGTCCAATCAAGACCCTGCAAAAAGTCCAGCAAAGTCACCTCAAAGAAATCCTTCCAAATCAATATGATTGCCATTTATAATATAAATACATTAATGTAGCTATATTATTCATCTATAATTGATGGAGTAAAAAATTTTGTTTTATTTTTGGTGAAAATAGGGTATTGGGCCTTGGTTCAGGAAACAATCCCTCATTTATAACATTGCTCCTATGGGAAAATCAGTTCCGAGTTACAATGTTTCGACTTAAGATGCGGTTTTCAGGAACCAATCGTGTCGTACGTCCGAGGACTGCCTGTAGACCTGGAGTCAGTTCGCACTTTGGCCAACCCCAGCTCCTTCCTGCCAGACACCAATATGACATGCCCCTACCAAAGAGGCCTACAAGAAAAGGTGGTCAAAAGCCAACAGTACCCCACGCTGTGAAATCTTCTGTTGCTCCTTACACAGTTTTACAGTCCTCAGCTCTGCCAAGACAAAGTACATCCTGTAAAATGATCTGGTGAAAAACCCAGAGAATTACAGAAAGAAATATTAATTTAATTTTTAAAAAGGGACCATTATTGAGTTGGTTTGGAAATGGAGACATTACAGTCCTATATACAGGGGCTTCAAGCCCCAAGCTCCCAAGCTGCACGCAGACATTAGTTACAATTAGGCAAAAAAAACTTTTCCAGCCATAGGCATTAATGACATCCTTTACATACATAGAACATCCAAATAGAGGGGGTTTAGGAACATACATTGTGCACAGCAACCATAAAAGCATGAGACAGAGCATCCCACAAACTCGTTCTTCACCCCATCTGCATGACATGAATCGTGAGAAACAGAATCCTGAACCCCAAAGAGAATGAAAAGTGTTCAGATTTTGGAAATGAAGTGAATTTTCACACAATTAGACAGTTAGACATTGGAAATGGTTTTACTCACTGCCAAAGAATTAAACAAATTTAATTTCCTAGCTTAGCCTCTTTTTTCTGTCTCCAAGTTCCCGCAAGTCAGGCATTATGCCATGCAAACAGCTTAAAAATAATGAAATGAGCCTGAAACCCACTATTGCTAGCACAAATAGTGATAGGAAGGGTAGGAAAGTAAACATTATCTCAGTCATTTGCAAAGTTTTGATGCCAATTCAGACAAGGGGAAAAAGTAATTTAATGAGAAACTGGGTAAGGATGGTTGTCAGGGGCATAATGCAGCGAGCGTGGCAAGACACTTGGAGTGGGAGCAGTGCAACCCTGAAAGCTATGCCAAACTCCATTAGCAGCAGAGCTCCAATTTGCTCATAGTATTACTAATGGGCCTTTTGGAGAAAGGCACTGTGGAAAAAGAGAGTGTTTTTTCACATGCAACAAGTGTGGTCAAAAATATGTCCTGCTGGGGTAAGCGAGGGTTTTGCAAGGGGGAGAAGGGCAAATAGGGAATTCACAAGCTTCTCCAGTTGAGAGAGCCCTCAAAGAAGTGCATCCCATTAGACTGGTGATACCCTGGCATGCCTTGAGATCTTTTCAAGGGTGCTGCAAAGTGGCACGCAATGTTAACGTTGTTAGAAATGCACATGCGATTCACAAGACAAACCCAGAGATTTCAAATAGAAATCAATGATAAAACCTTCTGACTTGTAGGGGTCTTCCCAAGTGCTTCACAACAAAAGTACTGCTCTATTATTTTTCCATTGTCAAAAAATGAGTGAAAACTAAGGGCTGGCATTTTCCTGGGATGACTTGTCTAAAACAGTTGAGAGCCACTGCTTTAAACGTGTGGCAAGAGGAGCCATGGCTATAGCTGACTACGTGTGACCCTCTGGGGGAACCCAGCTCCTGCTGGCAAGATGGATCCCACGAACGTCCTCCTGCTATAGCCTGTGTCCCTCTGCCATGGTCAAGAGGCAGAATAATGTAGAGGCAGTAATATCGCCCCCTTGCTTGCCCCAGGAATGGCATTTCACAGTAGCTCCATTAATGCTATGTAAATGGTCCAATGTTTGTAAGGCTCTGTGGATGAAAAGCTCTTAGTCTAAGTGCTCAGTATTGCTGGCGTTCACGTGCTAGCAACTCGGGTTTCTAGTAGTAATGCATTTGATACCACTATCTCATTCCCTTAGGTAACGGATCATTCTTGTCACAAAGATGTCATAAGATCCTGCATGCTTTGGGCTCAGCTCCAGGTTTGGTCCAAGCACCAGTTTTACAGGCTGTAATTCAAGTGGCAGAGTACCAAGGCTAATGAATAACCATCTACAGAATCAGGGGCTTATCTTGCATGACTGCAGTCCATTTCCACCTTAGCAAGGCTTTCTGCCCCATGCAAAGTGCACAGGGAGAAAGAACCTCAATGTCTGATCACAAATCTTATCATGTTGAGTGTTTTTCTTGAAGCCCCAAATGCTGATGTCGTGATTCTGTGAAACTTTCCACTTTCATTTAAATAAAAAAAGCTTCTACTTATCATGGCTGTGGGGAAATGACTGGGCAGAGAAAGGAACCTTAAGGGCTCAAAAAATAAAAGACCCCAGAAAGCCAACAAGCCAATGCACCAAAATATGTTTGGCTAAAACATCCCAAGATTTAAAAAATGTGGGGGGGAGGCAATCATTTTTTGAACGCTTGGGACCCAGTATGCTGCGTGATGCTCTCTTCACCCATTACTATATAGGAGTATCCACACTGCAATCGAAAGTGTAACTACAGTTCACATGGACATACCTCGGATGACTTTACACTAACGTGCTCAGGTCCTGATTGCAGTGTGGCTGCAGCAGCAGAGTTCAGTCCGAGTTGGCTGCTAAATATTTACCAGGGTCCCGGGTGGGTTTATTTAAACTTAACATCTATACCTTTGTAGTCACACCTTTGCCTGCAGCATAGACATATCCTAAATCCCATTCAAAGGGACACAACATACAACTGTCAGCTCCTTTTGACACTGACTGTGTGCAGAGCACAAGTGGAGCCTCATTTTGGCAGCTAGTACTTTTGTAGGGTAGGCCAGATTGTTACAGGAATATAAATGAATATGCGAAGCAGATCAATGTATTGAATGGACCTTATGTTTGACGTGTCTGCTCCACCCTTCACTGCTGATCATCTGCCCCCTCTCATTTTCCCATTCTCAAAACTTAATGCTTATTGTTTAACATGTTGGCAACAGTCTTTCATGCTTCCAGCTACATATTATGAAATTCATACTGTGGATTTCATCCAACCTCCATCTATCCGTGCCCCTTTAAAGAAACACTGTTCACAATTAAAAGATTTATATAGGACAGAATCTATAATTGCTTTAGGAAGCCAGTAGTTTTTTACAAGTTTTTTTTTATTCATTTCCTTCAGTTTTTGGCTCAGGGACCCAAAATGATTTTTTTCAGTGGTACCATTTTTACCTTTAATTTACTATTATCCCATATCATTCACATAGTATTATAAGTATATGCATCGCTTTCCAGGCAGCATGAAATACCTTCCCTAAATCAAACGTCAAGACTATCTTTCAACTTTGTTAAAGCAAATTTTCCACATGCACCAATTTATGCATGTAAAACCAAGTCCCCTCTGTGCAAATAGGCTTAGATGGGTACTGATCAGGTAAATATGTATTTCTCCAATTCATGCATACAGATTTCTTTGAAGATTTTGGCATACGTGAGAACTGGAATAGCGAACAGAGAGAAATGCAGTTTGAATATTTTGTCTTTAGCACATAAAAGTTCCAGGTATTGCGCAGTTATGAAAATGCTCCTATCATCATTCCAGGCAGGACTGGTTACTTTGATCATTTTATGAAAAATAACATTAATTAATTCAACCCAAAAGCAATGTGCATGTTCTAGAGACCTAAATCTGTCACATATCCATGAGTTTCTACTCCTTGCATTTCTGGGCATTGACCTGAGACACCTTACCTCATCTGATTTTGTCTCAGGGCTTGGCAGGCCCATCTTCCTTGGTTTGATGCCAGTTCTCTAAACATTTCACACACCTCTCTTAGTGATGCCTTCAGGCTCCTCCAGTCTCTATCCATCTCTGGACAAGTTCATAAATAGCTTAAATCAGTGGGAAATGCCTTTAGTGTATCAGGTGGCTGTTCTGGGGATATTCCAGTATTCATGAAGTCACTTCTTTACACAGATTACACTACAGCCTTTCCATTTCGTCTATTTTATAGCACTTTGGCAAATCCATTCAATTCAACAGCGTCCGATTTATTTCTCTCCTGTGTCCTGATAAAGTGTCTCGACAGCAAAAAAAAGTGTCTTGACATACTCCCTTAATGACAGAGACTTTTTTTTTAGAAAGCTCCCCCCGCACCCAATTACAAATTTCACTTGTATATCCAAGTCCTTTAATGCTCTTTGAAAACCGTGTATAAAGTTCTAAGCGCCCAGCTGGATCTACTGAATCTAAAGTGCAGATGCCTCGCCTGCTTTGAGTTTCCTATTTTATTTCAGAGTTTTGCTGGTTTCTCGTCTTTAGTCACAATTACCAGTTTTCCAAAGCCCACTTCCTTGTATATTCAATTTAACCATGATGTCTGATCTGTGGCATAAAAATGAGGCAACAAGTGAAGGAAACAGGGTGTCAAACAACCTCTTTCCAAGGCATGGTTATCACAAGGCCTAGGAACCTTTGGCAAAACTGAATGAAATGAGGGTTTCCCCATGGATTTCTACCAAGTGAGAGACAGCTGTACAGGCAGTTAATTCTTCATTTAGACAAAAACAAAGATAGCACAACAGGCCTTGTAGCAGAGCCATCCAGAAAACAACAATTCTCCCTGGCAGAAACTTTCCAAGTTGTTTTTCATTCTGCAAGGGAATAACAAGAAACCCTCCAAACACGTTCACAAAATGGAACGGTCTCAAAATTTTTGCATCCAGAGGTTTTTGAACAGAAGAGCTCAGCTTGCTTGAGGGGTCCAAGGCCCTCTGTTTCTTTCCAGCCTGACTTAGGCTGTGATTGATGTTCCACAGCCTTGCAGTTCAAATCCCTGCACAATTCAGAGCAAAGCTTTCCCTTTTAGATCTGAATGAGCCCAAGCACACCTCAAACCCGGATCTCTCCTATTTCAGGGAAATACTCAATATCTCTGTGACTAGTGCCATTGACCCACGAAGAATTTGTTGAAACTCAAACAGTTCTGCAAAAGCTTTCCAGTCAACCCTTGCTTAGAGCAACCCGGGCAGATAATTTGCACTCTACTTTCAGGTATATGGGGAAAAGCCTCAAATCCCCCAAATCCCACCAAAAAACAAACACAAAACACACAGCTTCAGTGTTTCAACATACCGGTGGAATCAGTACCATCCTTGGTAACACGCCCTGAAGAGAGTCATCAGATAAACTTATTTATGGGCGATCTGTTGGAACGCACAATTGCCCGGCAGCTGGCAAGAACTTCTCCAGAGCAGAAAATTAAATCGGTGTCGTTAAGGTGAACAAGCTGAATGAGTGAGTGGGTGCAGCAGATCAGAGGTGACCGCAGCAAGACGGATCCAAATTGGATTTGATACAATCTGCACAAACAGCTTCCATACAAAACATGCTGTAGTCAGGGCGGTATTATTCTTCAACCAGACCTGGAATTACTGAAGAATCACATATGTCCATACAACCTAAGGACAGGTGGAATTCAAGCAGGAAGGGCTGTTATAACCACAACTACGCAGGAATTAGTGCTGCCCCGATCACTTGAATCGATTACAATAATGTGATCCTTTATGGAGAAAAACATGCCACTACTTTCCAACACAGCGTATCCATCCTCATGCTGCTACAGATCCTGGAAGGGCAGTAAGAAGCCAGTGCTACTCAACTGAGATTAGCATTTCCAGTTGCAATTCTACTCACAGCCGACTGAGCTGCATTTTGCTACCGCTCTTTCCGCCCAGACCTAACCCAGTACTTCTCCACTCCTAAAACCCACTGGGTTCAAATAGAAGTGTTTGCAGGCAGTATGCAGGAACCACTGCACAAACCTACTGCTTCACCCACTTCTCCCCAGTCATTGCACACGTCTTCATAGCCACCTCTCCCTCTATGCATGCTCATTCTGCTTGCATTATTTGGAAAGGCAAATTCCAGCCTAAAGCTTTTCCAGTTATTCTAATATCTCAAAGCTTTCATTTAAACAGAAACTGCTCAGCCCTTCTGTGAGAGACTATAACATTCATGAGGTACCTGGGGGAGCTATAACAAGGCTGTCTGGTTGCACGGAAGAGTTGCCAGCTAAGCCATTCATCTTCACATAAATATAACTTTTGAAGCTTCATTATCTGATCCTTAAATGCAAATGCTGACGGTTAATCACATAAACACTGGGGTTTTGTAGGTGCTGGCACTAATGAGTAGAGTGGCCAGAAATAACTCAAGGTCCCTGACAGTCCTCTTCCACCAAACACCAACACACAGCAGACAGCTGGTTTCCCATTTGTTCTGGAGAACCCTACAGTAATAGAGAGGAGGGGAATTGGAAGGTGTATATTGGATTCTAGTCCTTACACAGTCTGTAAAACCATTAAAAACCATTCCTACTTCAGTGCTACCCAGCACATCCCATTGCAATGAGATTCAAATAAGCTAGGCACCATGAATGGTACAAGGGGCTGCAGGTCATTAGCATTTGCTCCGATCCCACTGCCAGGATGTTTCTGTAGCATTTATAGAGCTACAGATTCAGACTCAACGCTCAATTGTCATTTAGACTATGATCTCTTTTCACCTTTCCACCCACTTTAAGTACCCTTTATACTGCCCTCAAATATACTATAAAAACCAAGCCTTGTATGTCTAATTTATATGACAATTCAATGTTTTAAACAATTCAGGTGTGTTAAATGTTTTTATTTACTACACCTGGAAACGTTCACATCTAAACTTGATTCTGAATTTTGCAGGACAGACTTTAGCAAGATGAGCTAAATTTTTTCCAGCTTTGCTAACATTTAAATAACGACACATTACTGAAATAAGGTGCATGCCTAAGTTCATTTCCAGTAATCCGTGCAGGCATGGAAAGAAAAGTACTTGCAATAACCCTTAAGCAATAACCTGGCCATCATGGAGGGAGGGGCTTAGCTATAGCACAATTAGACTTAGCCTCATGAGAGAAGTCATTGTTCCCAGGGGAAGCCCCATTTTTCAAAAACCTAGTCTAGAAGCATCGTGCCTGTAGGGTTCAGTGCTGAACATCACGGACCAGTGATTTTTAACTTTTTTCACTTGCAGACCCCTAAAAAATTTTGAATGGAGGTACGGACCCCTTTGAACTGTAAGTGTGGGTAGTCACATACTTCTGATTAATCACAGTCATCTTTGGCTGACCACTTAGACATACTCTGCAAACCCACAGGGGTGCACAGACCACAGGTTGGAAACCACGGGCATAGATGATAACTCAGGAATAGGCTCCTCCAGGACACACTGGCTGCAGCGTGCCTGAGAGCCAGGAAGAAATCTCTTCTACACTTAGCACTGTTGGCATTACAGACGCACTTCGAGCCTCCAAGCCAGTCAGGTCCCATTATGTTACGTGCTGTAAGAATCCCCAAAGAACTGAAGATAGGTCACAATGCCTGCACCTCCATTCCCAAACAAGTCCTCCACTCCTGAGTTAAGGTGAAGGAACTTAAAAACAGACTTCCAAGTTGGAGGTCGTCGTCTTTTCTGCTTTGCATACGTGGGATCTGCTGGCTTTCAACTCATGCATGACAATGTTGCCAACTCCCTTGATTTTATTAGAGGTCTCATTACATTTGGTGTTTTGCACAAGGCATCAGTTCTGAGAATCATACGAATGTGTGACAGTTTCTTTCCACCTTCATTTAAAAAGTTTCTAGCCCTCCTATTTGCATGGAAAAGCTTGAAAATTCAAAATAATTTTATACTCAAAGGCCAAAAACCCAGCAGGGGTGGAGGAAAATCAAAATATACTTTTAAAATAATCTCATGATTTTGGAGGGCCCACATCAATTCTTGAGTGCTTGCAGGTGGCAATACTGCTACCCTTTTCCAGACGGGTTCAATAAAACTCCCTTTAAAGCAGGGGTGGGCAATTATTTCAGGAGGAAGGCCGCTTACTGAGCTTTGGCAAGCCATCGAGGACCACATGACAGGCAACCAGGGGCAGATAAATATTAATTTTCTAAATTTTTTAGGGGTCCCACAGGCCAGGATAGAATGGCCTGGTGGGCCACATCTGGCCCCTGGGCTGCAATTTGCCCACCCCTGTTTTAAAGCCTTGTAATGGGACTGAACATGCATGTTGGAACCAGGTTGTCCAAATCCTGAGGGCATTTGCATGTCACATTACTATTTAAAACATTTTAGATTACAAATTCTGGAAGCAGACCAATTAAATATTATGTTATGCATAAGTAGTTTGAAAAATAATTTTAGACAGAAACCATCTGCCAAATCTGTCCATAATGCAATGATACAGTAGCTTCTCTTTCAGTTCTTCAAAGGGATTAGTGACTTCCACATTGTGCCAAAAGAAGGCATGATCTTAATCTCCCCATTTATTCTGCAACCAGTTAATGACTGATTAAAAACAATTTATCCTCATATTTTGTTTGAGGTAGGGGATTATCTTGTGTACGTGAAATTGGTTTGTGTCCATGATCCATATTAGCCCATGCAAATTGTTTGCTTAACAGGATAATTAATTTTAGGGAAAATAAAAATCCTACCAAGCAACACCAATATTGATTTCACAAGGCCCATGTTTGTGTCTCCACGCGTTGGGATTATAACTAGCTGTTTTTCGCGTTTTCTTTGTGGCAGGGTCACGGTACAAGGAACTCTGTCAAACACACTCACCAGGGTCCACCAGATGAAAGTAGAAAAGGGGAAAGTGTTAAACACAGCTCTTCTTAAAGCACCTGTAACAAGTTTTACAGTGGATCATAAATGGCAAACTAGCGTGTCTCAAATATTCTTGCACATTCAAAGTTAGATAAACGTTATGAGTGGCGTGTTTGTCCAAAAATAAAAAATACATTTTGCTACGGCAGCTTACCATAAATCCAAGCTTTCAACTTTAAGGGGTAAACTGTCAGCTTGAGGATTTTAAAATAAATCTCAGTACACCACACTGAAGATTCATTACTAAATATTTGGAAAAGTAAGAGGAAAATGATTTGTTCTTTCAGAAAATGTACAGGATATGCCCTAACATTTACAATACAATTCACTCACTAAAAATGTGCAAAAAGATATATTAAAATACGCATCATAGCTCAGACATAGGCACTGGATGAAATACAGGAAGATTATGTGTGTACTGTGTGTACATATATGGTATAATGGCAAAGCACGTTATCACTGGCATATTTACCATTCTTTACACTGAGGGAATATTTTTGTGGTTTATAATTACCAGGAAGCCTGGCTTTCTCTGTTTAAAAATCACAAATTCTCTGATAAAAATTGCAAATTCTCTGATTAAAACCCCCAAAATCTGCATTCTTCTGCAATTAAAATGAAATGACACTATATTATATATTATTTTATATATATACACACACACACATTTATACACACACATTTATACATACATACATATATATTTATACACACACACACATAGGTATCAGTTGAACACAATGTTTTATTGATAGATTTATAATTTTAAAGCAATTTGGAAGCCTACCAGTGCCTCGGTCACTATAATAAAATACATTCTAAATGCCTATACATTTTGTCACTTGATTTGGGGTTTTTTATCATGGGAAATCAGAGCTCTCCCTGCCCCCTTCACTCACCAGGACTTGGGTCCAGCTGTGGCTGTCCTCCCCCCAACACTGCTTTGCGGTGCTGAGCAGCCCCAATATGCCAGTGCCCTGTCCATGCCATTGCCCCTCACTCTCAACCCATTGCCCGAAATCCTGCTGGTGCCCTTCACTCCCCACCCACAGCCCTCCACCCGCCAGCCCTGCCGGAGGGAGCCCCCAGCTGCCAGGGCCAGTGACCCTGGTCCACGTCCCTCTACCCCACTGCAGCAGCACCCGAGCCCCAGCTGCTGCCTGCGGGAGGCAACAGCTGCCGTGGCAGATCAAATCAAGGAGCCCAGCTTCCTCCCCCATGGGTGGCACGGCCAGAGTGGAGCCCATGGGGCAGGGGAGGATGGATGCAGGCTGCCCGCTGCAGGCTCAGGGCTCCCTGCCCCGCTGCCCTCCCCCTGGGGCCTCCGTGGCCCTGCGGGCAGGACCCGGCGTGGCAGGACAGAGTGAGGCAAGACGGGGAAGCTCAGTGCTGCGGCCACAAGCCCCACGCTGCCGTAGCAAGGCACTTCCTGCCTATCCGGCAGCAGCAAGAGACACAACTCCACGCCACCACCCCTGCTGCTGCTGGGCGGGCAGGGGGCGCCTCGCCACGGTGGTGCAGGACTTGTGGCAGTGGCATTGAGCTTCCCCACCCTGCTCTGCCCTGCCACGCCAGGTCCCGCCCTTGAGCCACAGAGGCCCCAGGGGAGGGCACAAGGTAGGGAGCCCAAGCTCACAGTGGGCAGCCTGCATCTGCACCCCCACACACAAATCTGGGGGGCATGTGCCCCTCATAGCTTCCTAAAGTACAACAGCAGCTCCCTCCCCACCCCCAGACGAGCTGCCTGCGGCTCCATCCCACTTCCCACCTGGGCCCTGCGGCCGTGCATTGCAGCCCTGGGTCCCCATGGGGATTTATCAGACCCCTGATAATTACTTTTAGATGTGATATACAACTTATTCACTGTGCCCTGATACCGAGATGACCTCAGTTTTCCACCTTCCCAGGGCTGCATGCCTGGTTCTCAGGAATGGTGTCTTTGAATTCTGATCCCAAATCTGAAGCAAATTATACTACTGTTTGAATTGTTTTATGTTGAGACAAAGACAGTTCTATACGTATGTATTTACCAACAATTATGTACATTTTTAACTGCTGCTTTGTCATGCAGTGGGTGTTCCCAAGAAGGATGTAAAGAAAAACACAAAAGCATATTCAATAGTCTATAAACCATGTAGGTTTGCAAGAAATGTGATCTTGGCTCAGTCATGCTAAAAATCCATAGCTGTGTTACACACTCACCTCAAAAGCACTTTATTTTTCCAACCTCAGCAACACAAAATATGAGAAGTACCCAATTTGAACTAACACCAGCACTTCTGGGAAATCAGTCTGTGTGCTGACCAGTTCACATCTCAAGCCCTAGCTGGTAAGAGTTTTTAAAAAGATGTAAATGTTGCAAAATGAATAAAATTCTAAAACTTGCAATAACCAGCAAGTTTTTTCATTAGCAATTCAAACCATGTCAGGGCAAAGAAAAGTGTGTTATGATATAAACTGCACTGTTATTTTAGCTGATGAAAAAATGGATATTGGGATCTTGAAGTAAACATCAAGTATGACATCTATGGCTTAAAACGATGCAAGTTGACTTACAAGGAGATATCTAAATACAGGGAAATGTCTTCCACCCTCATCTGGTGGAGGCTGAACATAATGCAAAGATATGCAAGTAGTACCTTCAAAACTGGGCGATTTGCTTTGCATGTGACAACACATTGTCTTGTACATCACCTGCTCTCTCTGTGCCTGCTGGGCTCATTTATATACTTGTGATATATTTGGTATATACTGGGAACATCTACACAAGACATTTACTGCAGGTCTAATTAGCCCTGCAATAACTGTCTCAGCGTCTACACATGTACCCCTACTAGGAAATCAATCAATTCTGCAGCACAGTTGTACTTACAAATACCAGTACTACCCTGCTGTGGAGTTTTTTTGTGTGCGTAGTAGCGCACGTGTAAACGCTGGCCCAGCTAGCTGGGCCACAAGGGTGCTTCGGTGTACAGGCTGCCTGTCGGCTAGCCCCACACTGAAGCACCCTTGTGCTCCAGCCAGCCCCTCCGCAGCAAATTGAGCCAAGTTGGAGTAGCCCTGCTGCCCCTTGCCAGCCAGGGCTGCTCTGACCCCTGAGGCCCCCTGCCAGCCAGGGCTGCTCTGACTGGGCTCCGTGTGGCACACATGAATTAACTCCAGAGCTGATTGCTCTGGAGTTTACTGTTCCCAGGTGTACATTCAAATGACATCCCTGGGAGCAATAAGCCTTGGAGTTTATTCATGTGCACTAACTGCACATGTAGACATGTCCACTGGGTGCATCTACATGTGTACTTTACTTTGGAGTTGACTAATTAACTCAACAGTAAAGCATCAAAGTCTACACATGCACTGGTATTAGGGTGCAGTAAATTAACTAACTGTGCCATCGAGTAGTACTGTTGGGGCCAGTGCCATCCTACAGCAGAGTAACCTACTCCGCTGAAACGCACATGTAGTCAGTGACAGGAGCTGGCTGGGGCATGAGGCTGCTAAAGTGCAGAGGCTGCCTTCCGCCTAGCCCCACACTTTAGCACCCTTGTGCCCCAGGATGCCCCTCCACCGCCCGATGCCATCAGCATACATGTACTAGTCATGTGACATTGTTCTGCATTAATAGCACGTGTAGATGCACCCACTTAAGATAAATTCAACAAACACTTGGATTATACCATCTCTCAGATTCAGAAAAGAGGAAAAGCCAATCATCCTGGGTAATGTCAATATTCATGCTAAGTCAGACCATCTTACCTGGCATGGTACTATTGGGAAACAGGGCATCAAAACTGCAGCAGCAATGGCCTACTACTCCAAAGAAATTATTTAAACAATCATATAATTTACAAGTACTCTTCGTCACCAAAGAACCACTCACCGAATTCTGCAACCATAAGATGAAATGAGGTCTTCTTTGACTACGAAGTACAATGATTTGAACCAAACTCCCAGTCTTCCACCTACATGCTGCCTGGGCCTTTATGCCCAATTCTAGCAAGTATACCTCACTGGATTTAATTTTCTGTCATCTTTAGTGCTGATAAACCCAAAATGCAAGCAATCTATAGCACTGTAGCTGGATTCATATTACCCAAATAGGTTGATTGGCAAGGCCTATAAATTCACTTATAGCACTTCTTATGTGCACACTTGGGTTTGAGTCCAGCATGCTACTGGCCTAAACATAAAACAGGAATTTTAATCTTGCATTTAACAACACACTCTTTATAGAGCATACAGCAGGCATTGCTGATCTGACAGGGACACACATCTTTGTAACGTGTGGTATTCTCTCAAGCTGACTACATAATCTTCCTTACATGAAACAAAAGAAGCCACCCAGATTTCCAAATTCTCCCGAGCTTTTATATGAACATGGTACTGCTAACGCCTCCAGATCTACAAATCTGCTTTAGCAACTTTACACTGAGGCAGCAGTCAGACTGCCCTATGTCCTCACATGGCTTCCAACAGTTGGCATTCACCACATCTTTTACGGTTTAACTTGAAGCCAATTGGCTTCCACCGTCACACTGGTTTCACGGAAACATGGAATGAGTGGGATGATAGATCAAGCCTATGGGACTCCAAAGCCAAAAGCCTTGAGGAAAGAAGAGCAATGGTCTGTAACCAACATCTGGGATCTTGCTCCAAGACATGAGTGGAACCATGTAAAAATCACTCTGCCGGTTCCCACAGACCAGTCAAGACATTTTATAGCTGAACATATTGGAGGCAACTGAAAAAAATCAAACAGAATTTGCACAGACATTTGACCTCTACCCTTTGCTAGGGAGAAACAGATTTCCACCAAGATTAGGGCAATTTCTTCAATTTGTCTAGATCCGAAGCCTGACCGCTCGGTCTCCAGAGAACTAGAGGGTATCAGAAACTGCTAGAGTGAAGTGTCAGAAGCATAAATCTTGCCCCTGCAGCTTTCACAGTTGTCAGGGGACCTGAGTGCAAACAGACCTTGAACCTTCCCTGTCCTGTCTTTACCTGAGAGATGAGAGGCAGAGAGGAAAGAGGAAGTGCCTTGCTCCCTGGCAGCCACACTAATACAAATCACTGAGATGCACAAGTGCTACACACTTCCTAAAAGCAGGCCTAAGATCTATACCCAACCCCTAGCCTGCTCCAGCTTCTTAAGTCTTGTGAAAGAAGGTCAGTAAGCTATTTAAATTCACAGATTGGGGTGACAGGCCTTGGGCGTGCCTGCCAATAGTTCTGGCAGCTCGGGTTTTCCTGCATTCAATAACACAGATCTGATGGTAGGTTAGTTGCAACAATATAAGTATTAGTATATCCAATATTGATTCCAATATAAGTATCACTTCCATAGTGTCTGTGAATGCACACAGTTCTCTGAAAAGAAATGCCACATTTTTCAGCTGTATTCCAAGGGCTCTGGCAATGATCAAACGAACTACAAGACTATCCCCCTTCCTTCCCCTTTGCACTTACATTAGCTAATTATCCCTAGCTCAAGAGGCAGTCTTTTAATTAAGAAGTACATCACTTGGTTTGAAAGGACATTGGCAAGTAATTGTTCTTGCATATCCATTTTTCCTCTCTGCTGCTTTCCATATACTTAAAATTTGTAAATATTTCCTTTGCCTTTCAAAGTGTATTCTTTTCTATTTCCTAGATATTGATTTACCTGTAACTTGAATGGAGCCAACAGGCATCGAGCTCTTCTCATTTAATCACCTTTGCGTTTTGTTACAGTCCAGCATCGATGAAATCAACACAACTCTGAGACAACTGGGTTTCAATTAACTCTAGGTCCTGAGCCGGCCGGCAAATCATAATGACTTTGAGAGTTCAGCCGAGTATATAAGGGTTAGACTTCTATTTCAGGTGTCCAGGTTGTAGCCGTATTGGTCTAGAGGCAAAAGGCATCAGAACTCGTGGAAGAGCTGGTATCTTTTATTAGACCAACTAGATGTTTGCAAACAAATTATTTTATTTATTTGCACGCTTTCGTGCACACACACCCTTCATTGGGCATAGGAGAGAGCAGAGATTGTATAAGTTCTCCTAGGTAGAAATGCAATCGGTATTTCACAGGAGAGCTGAAGGGGCGGTCAAGTCTCCTGTTTGGAATAGTTCATTTTGTCCAGGTTAGGCACAGAGAAAGAATTTTATTTCTGAATTCACCAGATACTTGTGTTATCTGAGAAGACGCTAGATCACATAATGGGTTAACAATCTTGGACCTTTTATACGTGTGGAACGATTTTTTGGTCTTCAGTTGAGTTACTACCGACTTGCATTGATCTGAGATTGCGGACAGGCCCCTTGCCTTAGAAATCTGAAGGATGTTTGCAGAATAAAACTTTACATGACAAGTTACACAGCACCAAGTGCCTGCTTTTCAGCTAAAATTATTCCCGGGCTTTATTAGACAGAAAATTATTGACACATTTAACACGCCACATAACTTGTAGTCTCCACAGTGATGCTAACGGCATGCTTGATTACAGATCCTGAGAGAATTATTGGATAGATTTCTACAATCAGCCATTATAAAGTTTAGACAGGAACGTGATTTAATAGCAAGACCACAGGACTGTAAATCTGATTTCCGGTCCTAGCTCTGACATTGTTTCATTGCATATAACGTGCCCTTAGACCAGCGATGTTCAGCCAGAGTTGTCACAACACCTTGAGGTGCTACAACAACCTTTGAACGGTGCCACCAGCAGGGAGGAGATAAGCAAGATAATCCTGAAGAGATGAGTGCGGGCTCTTCTCTCCCTGCCACTCCTCCTGCCCGCACTCATCGCGGGCAGGTTCTTTCCTGCCAGCTAATCATCCTCCTCCCTGCCCCTCTTCACGCAGGCAAGCGCTGTAATAAATAAATTCGTTTTTGAAATGGGGTGCTGCTCAATTCACAGAAGTCACGGAGGGGAGCCGTAAGCCTAAAAAGGATGAGAAGGATGGCCTTAAACAACTGACGCTTGCCTCTCCTTTCCACAGTTTCCCATCTTGTAGGGTGGAACAGCCAGCCTCGCCTCGCACAGATACAGCAAGGAAAGAAATTATGCGAGGTGGTATTTGCTGTAGTAGGGGATTGGACTCGATGACTCAGGAGGTCTCTTCCAATCCTATGCTGCTGAAGAGCAAGAAATCCAGCCTTTAAGATACTCAAAGCAAAGACACTAATAAATCGAGACTATTTTTATATAGCTACAATGTGTCAATGACACCATGGGAAAAAAATCATATATGGGAAATCAGTAGGGTCACTGTTGTCTTACTCTTTGGTATAATGCTTCTAGCATCTCATCTGTAACCCTGACGTACTCTATTGCAAAGGTTTCAAGCAGGCCATTCAAACGGATATTGCGTGTTAGCAAAGGTGACACCGGTATGCTTTTGCTCAAAAAAGATACCCTGCTTGTAACTAAAAGGTTTAATTGTGGAAAAAGACCAAATACGTCTGGCCTGTGGGTCCTGCAAGCACCTTCCAATCAATGCCTGATCCTTACCTAGTTCCAGCAGTATTCAGTGCTGCTCCCCTAGGGACAGAAGCATGAGAATATTTAATCCCTGGGGAAAGTGGTAAATTTGGCCTTTTCGCTGCTGTCTGAAAGGGGCAAGGAAAACCTCACTTTTGGCTAATGCCACTGCATAAGCTCTTGCACTTTGCTGGTCAAAACTGCTCTGTATTTAGAAAAACAAGATCTGCGTCTCACACCGAAGGAGGGGACCAAATGTCAAAGGGTATGTTCTGCTCACTGCAAGAAATGTGCATGGGCTGAATGTCAACCGCAGGATGTGCCAGGCCAGCACAATGGGGAGAATTCAGAGGACTGGGAGGCAAAGACAAATGTCTCAACATAAAAGTCTTGATGAACATTAGCAAAATCTCTGGTCACAGTGGGTGGGGAAAGCTCAGCTTACAGCTTCAGGATTGTGTTTATTTCTTGCATTTGGCCAATGAAAGGAAGGAAACCCAACATGTCATTCGCTTTGTCAAAAGGAGGAGGAGCTGAGCATGAACCCAAATGCAATGCAGCAAAAGCCTAAAGCAAGAAGGAAATGGAGAGCTAGAGAAAGAAGAAACCTTGGAGAAGTCAGCATCTCTCCGGAGCTTTAGTTTATAAACTGCCTGAGCAAGCAGCAGGAGTAAACCTCGTGCGTGCAACCCTACGAAAGCCAAGAAATGTTCTGGAACAACTGTGGCAACAAATGCATTAGGAGGAACAGCTGGCTCCAGATCCTTTGGTATCTAGCCACCAGAGCAGCCACAAAGTTCCCATTTCTTCAACAAACAGAGTTTTTCAGTCCCCACGATTCTCCGTCACTGGTCATACCCAGGTCTGTACACATCTGTAGGGTAAATTCAAGGAACAACTGGCTTTGATCCACTCTCAGCTCCAACAGGAGAAGCCATCAACACCGATGGCAATCTGAAGGTTAAAACCACGTGAGCAGCAAAAAGAGAAAATACCAGAACTGAAGAGGAAGTGCTGTTCTGTTGCCAGTGACCCCGACACCAAGTTCCCAAAGCACTGCTGCTCTTTACAACATGAAGCGCTAGGTAACAGGAAGAGTACGGATTAGGCACTACCTTGTTCTGGGCTTTTTAATATTATTTATTTAAAGCCTTTCTCAAACGCTGCTGCTTTTTGTGTGATGGCTGAGTTGATGTAAAAGGTGGTTTTCATCCATTTCATTGTGATCAAAGGAGAAGGTGAGGGAGCAAACAAGTTCCCTTACTCCTTGGCATCCTATATTGAAGTAAAAAAAAAACAAGCATCTGTTTTGTTCCAGCAATTTTGCTCAGTAGGATATTCAGAGATGCGACACTTTATTTTCAGAAGGAGCCCCAGAGAGTACAGCAAGAATATCAAGATCAAAATGAGGAGCGTTTAAACATAACTGAAGTAAAGAAAAACTGTAGGGCAGAAAGCTTCATTCAGCTAGAGAGATTAAAGACCAGTGTCCTAGCTGATTACAGCCAGCTAACTGAATTGTACAAACATGAGGAGGGTTTGGGATAATGAGGAAGTTTACTCCAGAGAACAAGACCAGAGTAAACAGATACATCCTGCCCAATTACCCACTTTACTTATGGGACTCTGAAAGCTGGATGGCAGAGAGAGAAAGCTCTTCAGTGAAATCACAGAAGGTCTTTACTAGGGATGGAGATGCAGCTGCATCTCCACCTGAGCATATGCACAGATCAGAAAACTATGGGGACCTTAAGCTTGAAACAGCTCAACCAGCTGGAGCATCAGACATACCAAGATCAAAAGAGATAGAGATGGACTCTGCGTCCACCTCGCTCTCACATTGTCAGACTCTTACACATAGCTGTTCACACCCCACTCTCCTGCGGGACTCAGCATCCTCTTCTAAGAAGCACCTGGATAAAAGCACATGCTTTAGGTATGTTGGAAAAAAAAATCTAAACCCACGACAGAAGCCAAAGTTCTCAAACCTAAAGTTAGGCTCCTTGAACCTGGATTTAGGCTCTGAAACCAAAGTAGCTGGATGTTAAAAGCTCTTCACTACCCACTACTCCCTCTGACTTTAGTGGACATCAGCACCTCAACAAATCAGGCCACAATAGTTATTGTGGTTTTAGATCAGCTCTAGGGATGTGCAGATTTGCTGTAGCATTAGGAACAATCTAAGACAGAAAATAAAACAGTACGCTTTTAGAGGAAGGTTTGGGAGTCAGGACTCCCAGCTTCCTTAGCTCAGGCAGCTGTCTCAAGAATCTATGTAAGAGTATTTTTTTCACATCCATTCTCCCTAGGTAGGAAGATCAGAATATCATGCAGGGTTTTGTTCTGTCATTTCTTAAAAACTCCCAGAAAATCAAAGGAAACCAATGTTTATATAGAAAGGATTGCTTTAAGTAGCTATGTACACCATTAAAATGTGCTGTCCACAGAGACAATTCCTTATTTAAAAAAAGCCTCTTTTGCTACATTGTTTCCTTGAGTTAAGTCAATATTGTATAGATTTTTCCCCCACCTTTATTTTTATTTTAGTTTCATTTATCAATTGCATCCTTAAAAAGAACACGATTCCCTTATTTAGAAAAGGCCAGAAGGTTTGTGCATGTATTGCATCCTCTTTTTAAAGCTGGCTCTTCTGAGAATTTATTATTATTGCAAAAGAAAGATGGATTTTGGAAGGCACAAGAGTGGTTCAGCAAATTACTGACTAGAGCACATTGTAGACCTTAATGCCAACAAGACGGTACATTTAAAATTCCAGTTTAAAGGTCAGGAACACCAGCTGGAACTAAAGATGGCTAGACTTCAAAGTGCCAAAGGAGAGCTGGGGTCTAGACGTGCTTGTCACTTGGGTAGAAAGAAAGTTTCAAGAATAGCAAAACTGGAAGTGCACACATGTGGTACAACAGCATCCAGTAGTTTCCCATGGGTATAACAATCCCTTTGACTCTATTACAATGGATCCAGACACATTTGTCCACAATTTTAAAACGTGGATGATAAAATATGCAAAAAAATGTGATTGCAAATATGATTCCAGACAGGGGCCGAATGCTCATCAAAACAGAGAGATCTGTTTCAAACAAGTTCATTAACTTGTATTAGAAAGTGATTCAAAGCTTGGTGAGACAATGGAAAAAAATCCTTTTGATATCAACAGCGTCTGGAGTGGGCCCATATGACAAGGAAGAGGGACAAAGCATGAGGAATTCGATCAGAGCAACAGCTGGGGGCTGGGGGGAGAATGCATTTTAAAACAAACGTTTAGGAATTTAGGCTGCAGACCCCAGGAAGCTCTTCCAGTACATTAAGTCCCTTCCTCACTTAGGGGTGGGGAATTTTAGTCCTTGGGAAAAGCCTAAGAAAATGATACGTGCAACCGATCCAGCAAAGTGCTAGCCATCACAGAAGTCAGAGAGGTGGGGGAGGGAACTGAGTTTGGAGATTTAGAAACTAACTGCACAACTAACTTTTCCCTTTTATAGACAACGTTCTTCCCTGGCTGCTTTCTGAAGAGGACCAGAGGTTTTAAACATCCCTGAAAAATGCAAAGTAAAAATTACAAAAAAAAAGTTTTGATCACTTCTGTTCTGTTTCCAGCGGAGACCGGGCATGTTTTTACATTACAACATACATTTGCCAGATTTCGTGACTTAACTCCAAAAGCAATTTCTCTTTTTGACATCCAAATTGTTACATTCCAAGCGCATCCTACATAGCCAGACCAAATCCATGTCATCTAATAAAGCTTAACAGAGCCTGTTTTCACTTGCAACACCAAAGCCACCACAGCACAGTGGGCCAAATTCATTTGTGGCTCCACTGAAGTCAATGAAGTTCGCACAGGGATGAAAGTGACCCATTAAATCCATGATGCTACTAGAAATATTTATGAAATACAAGTAGGAAAGCTGGCCTTTAGTAAGATAATAGAAGAAAGCTCAATAGTACAAGGAAGTTTATTCCTCCCCCTGCCCCCCCCCCCCACTTCCAATACATATACTCCATTTTTCGCCTGTAAAACAGCTTTGCTAACCACTGTTAGCTCAGACTCTGCTATCCAGTGTCATTTTATGTTGTACATTCATTGTCAGGTTGTCTGTTTTGCATTTAAAATGCAGGCTGCTTCAGGGAATGCTGCTCCAGTCCCTCCCCATCACATTCTACACACTGTTGCATAAAGCAGCCTGTATTAACCCTTTCCAGCAGATTGCAATCTTTTTCTCCTGCCTGAAATTACACACGGAAATGAACCAAATTTGGCATCAGTTCAACAACAAGTCAGATGATTTCCAGCCAAGCAAACTAAATAATTTTCTGTCCTAATTACTTTGGATAATCTTGAATTTAGCATTATGCCAACTCCCTGTATAATATTAGCTAGGAAGCAGACACCTGTTAACACATCCTGGCTTGCTTGAGCAGAAGGCAGGGTAGAGTTAAGGCACAAGATCTTATGAAAACCAGTATCAGAAGACTTTAGACAATTCACCCCATTCCCCCCTCCTACTCACCCAGGAATTAAACTCCAAACCAGTGATTTTCAACCATGGTGCCATGACACCCTCAGGTGCCTTGAGATCCTTTCAGGGGTACAACACAATGTTAGCACTGTGAGGCATGCCAACGCGATTCACAAGATGAACCAAAAAGCTGCATCCATACAAGCAGGACACCTTGGGCCGCTGCTAGTCATCCCCAGGGAATGCCCGTGCCACGCGCCCTCTGGCGTGCATCAGGTTACTCCGGGTGGGGTAGGGAAGACTGGGGCCAACACTGGACTGGCCCCAGCAGCCTTACCTGGGGGCCTGCTGGAGCTGCAGCAGCAGCAATCCTGATGCTCAGAGCCTGGCCGGCAGCTGGAGCATGGCTCTGGCCAGCCAGGCTCTGGTTTCGAGTGGCACGTGCAGCCCCCGTGTGCACCACTCTATTTTTTCTGGCACGGGTTTTTTTGACCCCTGGATATCGGAAAAACTGAAAAACAAACCCAGACTGCTCCTTTGCATCACAAAGAACAGCTGAATGTGCAGTACTTTGCACCTCCCCTGCAAGCCCCCCTTGCAGGGTAGCCTTGGCCCAAGCTGGCCATGCTCTAGCGTCCCCCGGCTTCTGGCCTCAGCCACTGCAGGCATGTGACTGCATTTCTGGAATCAAAAGTGAACATCTATTTACCATATTCCACAGTGTATAAGTCAGGTTTTGAAGCCCAAGTTTGGTGTCTTAAAAATCAAACCCAACTTATACACCATGTCACTTCAAAAAATTCCTACTGACAAACAGCTAGTTTAGTGAACGTATGAAGTGCGGTCGCATTAACTGCACTAATTGCAGGAGGAGTGATTCCACTAATTACCAGAGGTACGACTGCACTTACTACATTGCAGGAGGAGCAGTCCCACTAATTACAGGAGGTATGCTTGCACTAATTACCAGCAATATTTTAGCAAAGACCAAACTTAAATTACTGGTACTCAAGATGCCACCGAAACAAATGAAATACGATGCCAAATTCAAGACCAGAGTTGTCAATTTTGCTCTCAGTACTAACAACAGATCTGCAGCACGTCAGTTTGGTGTGAATGAAAAATTGGTTTGTGACTAGTGGAAAAAACACTGACAACATACAAAAGATGGTGTGAGATGTGTGTAGACTGCAGAAAGCAATGCATATGGCCAGAGTTAAAAAGAGACCTCGCCAAATGGATCAACCATCAGCAGCAGTCTGGCAGTCATAACAAGAAACATCATCTGACTGCAAGGCAAGATGCAGGCCATGGAGAAAGGATTGAAAGACTTTACTGGCAACCCGACCTGGTGTTCCCAGTTTATACAAAGGAATTCTCTCTCTCTCTGCGCCAGGGAATGAAGATATCGCAGAGATTACCAGCCGACCTCAAAGACAAGATAACCCACTTCCAGAGTTGTGTACTGAACCTCTGAAAGAAAAACGATTATGATCTCAGCCAAATTAGGAATATGGATGAAACACCTATGTATTTTGATATCCAACAAGTTGAACCGTGGATGTCACTAGCACTAAAAGTATATTGCTGAAGACTATGGACCATGAGAAAACCAACTTTACTGTAGTTCTTGTCTGCGTGGCTGAGGGAACGAAACCAAAACCAATGGTCATCTTCAAAAGGAAAAAACATTCCCCAAGAAAGAAAAATTCCCTGCTGGCATTGTCGTTCACATTCACCCAAAAGGCTGGATGGATGAGGAAGGCGTTTACGTTTGAATACAGCGAGTGTGGAATATGTGCCCTGGCATGCTGTTACAACTGAAGTTGATGCTCATGTGGGACGTGTTCAGGGCCCACCTCTGCAGCAACGAGAAAAAGAGTCTGTGGCAAAGTAAAACAGACTTAGCGGTCATCCCCAGAGTGCTAACGCCCATTGTTCAGCCGCCAGATGTGTGCTTAAACAAACCATTCAAAGTCTGTGTCTGCATCGAGCGGCAGACCTGGATGATGAGCAGTCAACATTCATACACAACAGCTGGAAACATGCGAGCAGCCTCCTTAGCAACTGTTTGCCAGTGGATTATTACAGCTTGGAGGGACATTAAACCTGAAACTGTTTCACGCTCATTCCAAAAATGTGGGATCAGTAATTCTGTGGATGGCGAGGAGGAGGATTTTCTGTGGTGTGACGAAGATCAAACAGAGGAAGACGACGCCAAAACACCCGATGCCAAGGATCCGTACGGTGACCAGACTTCTAACCATTCAGATTGGGTGGAGCGGTTTGTTTCTGATGGCGATAGGGAATGAAGGTTTTTAAACTGTCAATATTTACTAGTGTTTTTAAAATGCCTAAGTTAATTAAAGGAGGAATTTTTAACTGTTAGCATTATGGGGGATTATTATTATTAAATGAAGGGTTTTTAAATGTTTGGTGACTGTAAACTGCAGCAACCGGTGCTAATCACCACTGATGGTGCTGTTCATGGTGGCGATTGTTCGACTGATCACTCCCGATCTGTGCTGATTGCTAATTGCATATAACCCGTGGTGACAGGTGCTGACTGTGCTAACCATGCCAATTACTGTTTGTTCTGGACTTCAAATAAAACGTGGGTTGACTTATACACCGTGCCTATCTAAATCCTGACTTTTTGCATCGAAAAACCAGGCTCGACCTATACACTGTGAAATACAGTACTTGCTTATTGGTTCAATCCATGCAGTTTAGACTAACCTGTAAAGGTTGCACTGATTCAGCCTCGGGCTTCTTGACTGTCTGTACTTAGCCCCTATGTCCCAGTTGAAACCTGGCTGCAACACTTTACTTTCCACTTCCAGTCTAAATTTTCCTCCTTTTTGCCCCTGCAGTGTTGCTTTCTATTCCAATTGTAGCCATCAAACACACATGCTGTTAAAGAAAATCATGGACCTATGCTAGCTGCAGACTTTCCACCATGTTCTTAGATTCAAATTCAGAAAAAATATATCGGAGCAATATGCTTTTAAGTCCTATCCCTTTCCAAGGTGCTTCTCACAAATTAATACATATGCTTGTTTATGAATGAATATAGATATTCAGCATCAAAATCCTCCCTTTCTGTTTTGTCCTCTCCTTTTCTAGGGGTCCACCCAAGGTCTGAGCTAGGATTAATAAATCCTTTGAAATAGGGCTGCTCCCTTGGTTTGCTGGATTATTTCACTAGTCTGTCCCACAAGAGGTTAGTAGAAATGTTATTTTGCTACAAAACCCTTGCAACTGAGAAGTTTGTTCCATGGTTAACACATGTTTAAAATCAGCAGCTTTTCCCCTTCCCCTGCCCGACTCCTTCAGTTCCACTTTTCAGATATGTTAAAAAAAACACCCCAAAAACACTTCCTTGAATGGCATTTCTTAGGGCAACTATCTCCTTTCCCCCACCATCTGACTGCCCCTAAACCTGATCAGACCGGACCACTCGGTGCGCATGTCACACCTTTCTCTGCTGTGGTTACCCATTGCTCAGGACCCAGATCCCTAGAGCAAAACCGGTAAGGGGAGTGCAGACCTCCTCTGCCCAGCTACAATCTGCACTCACCGACACTGATGGCAACCACATTATCTTTGCATGTTAGCCTAATTCCTCAGCAATTCAGAGTTCAGCATAACATGCAAAAACACTTTTTTCCTACAACAATCTGCTCTTTGGCACAGCCTCAGAATATTTTACTGCCACGTCTTACTTGAAAATGGGAGGATGCCAAGAATGAGATAAGTGCAGACATCCATGACTGGGAAACACAAGTAAAAGGCCTCCTCTAGAGCCAATTACAGCCTATAGCAGACACTGCCTTTTTTTTTTAAACAAGAGTAAATTTGTCTCTTTATTCAGCAGCTCAGGAACATAACATTTATTTCCTTAGCTTAGATGCCGCTGCAGCTTTGATAACAACCTCCTAAGTGTTTACAGCCAGAGGGATGTTTAAGATCATTTCTTTCTTCAAAGCTTGGGAAGGCTGGATCTTTTGCACAGAAGATCTTCATCCCCTAATTAGACCGGAGTAGGTATCATATTTTAGCTGCCTATCAACTATTCCATAAACAGAAACCTAGTACAGAGCTTCCCACAAGAGGCAGTTATTGTGATGACTGCAACTGTACCCTACCACTTCCCTTCAGCCTTTTTTGATGTTCCTAAACAACAAAACAGGGGAAAAAAACCTGTAACAGCAAAGTCTGCTGCACTTTAAATTTTTACATAACATAAAAGTCGATGCCTGAAAGCTAGAATTCAAGCTGAATATAACGGAGCAGATTTACATAGTAACCTCGGCTCCCTAAAGATGCAATGAGGCATGTCGTCCCATTTGCAAACACACCTCAGTGAATTATACACAAAGCAAGCACAGAGTCTTGGGAACGAGGTGTCTAAATCACTAAGGAGTTTTTGTCAATTTTAGTAGACATCTACCTTTTAGGTACCTAGATTCTTTACCCGATTTGCACCTAGGACCGGATTTCTATTAAGAGCAGTTAACCACTGGTATTTTACTAAGAGCCAGAGTGAATTTCCTCTTACTACAAGTCTTTAAATCTAGACTGGATAGCTTTCTAAAAGACATATCCCAGTTTCCCCATGTTACTGGTCAGAATGCCGGGATCTCTCAGTGAAGTTCTCTGACCCATTTCATGCCAGAGGTCATATTTGGAAAGCAGAAGTAGTAAAGGAACTGAACAGAATTGTTACTGTATGTTCAGGAAAAGCTTTCACTGCTCACAACTGAGAACACAACATTAAGACTGCAAAACAAGTCAAGGGTCAATAAAACTGGTAAGTTATAACTGTTTAGGTGATACAGTGACAAGAATGAGAGAGAGAGAAAGAAAGAGTTGAATGGGTTTTCCTGAAAGTTTCCACATACACAAAAATCAAACGCTGGCCTGAGACCAGGAATGAAAAAAATTTCAGCCCCAAAAAGTGTGTTGGCCAAAGTTACGTGCAGCCAGAAGGGGCGTGGAGGGGAGTTCTAATGGAAAATGAATCTCAGACGTAGCACTGGTGGGTGGTTGAGCTTTTCTACAATATGTTTTAAATTTTCCTCTAGTAATGGTAGCACCCTCTGTAAGAATTTTTGCTCCTCATGCATGTCTCATGCTGTGGGGACACACAGAAAGGACAGCTGCCTGTCCGTTCTACTTTACAGCTGCTTTAGGAATTTCAATGTTAATATTATAGCTTTCAAATTTTACAGGATTTCATGTAAAGAAGCCCGCATCCTTGGCACAAGGTGATACTAGATGTATTCTGAAAATTCACTGCAGAGAAGGGACAAAGAGGGCAAGTGAGACGTGCCCCTGACTGCGCACTACCCACCAGCACTGCTCAGTCCTGGCGGTCGATGCATAGGGCATTTTTGACTCTACTGAATGGCAGCAGCAGCGGCATCACGGTTCAATCCCACTGATGCTACATCGCCCTAGCCGCTCATGTAGACGCGCCCAGAAAGGGACTACCGACTCAGTAACTCTCTCAGCAGTAGCAGAACAGAACTTGCAGAAGACTTCTAGCTGGCAAAAGGGGATTTGTAAATGGCATTGCCTGGTGAGGCAACACATGGAAAAGTAGGAGGAGAGAGAAATTTCCCTGCTGCTCCCCCATACCCAGAATTTCAAAAGAACTAAACCCATTTTCAAAGGGATGAATACCTTTCTCACGTTTGAAACTAGATTCATATAAAGGCACAGATAGATAATGCAGAGGACTGGGTTGTTTGTATAAAATGTCCCGCTAGCTGCAGAAGACAAAATACAAATTAATTATCTGAAAAAATCAATCCCTGTTAGGCAATTCATTAACATTTCTTTCTGTAAAGAGACCTGTTTATGTGAGTTCTCTAAATTGTGGACTAGCAAAGGAAAAAAAGGAATCAATCTTTTTTCAGCCACACTGCACCCAACTGAGCCCTCACACTGGATGTAACACAATCTAAGTTAATTTTATGAGAAAAGCCAGGAGGAAAGATCACATCTGCCTCAACAAGGATACAACAAAGCAGTGATAAATTCTGGATGGATACAATGCTTGAATGGTTTTATAAGTCGTCCTTCCTGGCACCTACCCACTCCTTTACACAAGCACCAAATATTCTGTTTGGAGCCACAGAACCCATATTTAGTCAAGAGTGAAGTCGGGTTGGTGGCCATTACAATCACACCTCTCACCCTGAAGACATTTTATTGATTGCATGGACTAGGATCACATCCCTACTTTAAACATAGCCACACTACACAGAAGCCCAGGAAAGGGAAAGAAAATATGCAATAAGAACAATGGTTTTGTATTTGCAAGCATGTTGGGGAGGAGGCTACCTTACAGTACAAGGCTATAATCTTACGTGTAGCGTATGTGGAGCAGAGGACTTGAGTACAAATACTAATAGCTACATGTTACTGCAATCAACTTGTATTTTCATAGATCACAAAGGAAAAAGCCACCCATTTACATTCTGTATGGGTGTGGCCTTCTCAGGGGTTTCCTCTGTTACAGGCCATATAAAAGTCTCAAATCATGATGTGACAAGCAGTTAACATGCTTTTTTTTTTCTTTTTAAACTCAGAAATTTACCATTGTAATAATAGTTTATGGGCCATAACAAATACTTCTGGGTTAGAGCAGCCTCTCCCATGTCATCATAAAAGAGATCAATCCAAATACATGCTGACAGCCTGAGAGCAGAGTACTATCCTACTGCCTTGCCTCCTCTGTGCAGTACTAATACAGCTAAGGCTGCAGGAGGGTGTCCTGTATAAATACGACAATAAGTGAGAATTGATTACCATCTTCCAAAGAGGAATGCTAAACTGGATTTTTTTTTTTTTAAAGAGATCAATAAGCAATTTTTATTAGTGACAAGTTTTTGGCAGGATGCCCACTTCCACAAAGGTATTTAAAAAAACAAAATCCTCAATCAGAAGCCAAAACTCTGCTACAGAGTAAGGGGTCAATGAAAGCCCAGCTCCCAGCGTGAAGGTAGTACTACCTCGTACCTGCAAGAGCACGCTCAGCACTTGGGGCTGGCGGACCGAAGTAGTTCTGCTTTATCATTCACTGATAATCTTGCCTACAGCAAATCAATCCTGATGAAGAGATAAGCAAAAAGGTGGTGTTCCCATCTCTCTCCCCCTTCTCCACTGATCTCTGGCCCTGGTAAGCACAAGCAGACGCCTCCCCTGCCACCGCAGAGCCGTGCACACAGCAGGCCCCACAGGAGCGAGGGAACTACGTGCAGAACGGAGCTGGGCTGCTGCACCCCACAGCTCGGAGCAAACGTGTAGGAGACCTGGCAGTGGCCCGAGAAAGACACACCCGACAGATCCTGCAGGTTCCCATTTCCTTTTAACAGACTAGAGTAGAGGGCACCCAAGGCACTTGGCCCACACAGCACTGAACTTCAGATGCCTCCGCATGTGCTGGATCGGTATGGTGCAGGTGAGACAGGAGTCCAATGTAAATAGGATTTTATTACATAGACGGCACACCTTAGCCTCACTGAATTCGATGGCAAAACTCTTATGAGTTTCTCTAAGGCAGGATTTCATTCTTAAAGGATCTGTGGCTTTCCCAAAGCTGCTGTCTCCTAGGGCTACTACAGGAGCTGTTATATGGTGTTTCTTAGTTTTCCCCTAAATGCCTCAATAGGCTTCCAGATCTCAGGCCCAGTTCATGACTGCCAGGAAATCACCAGGAAATTAAACTCTTTGCCTTGTGATATACAGCCACCTTTTACGCTCCCTGCACAGGCGTCTGATGAAGCAGGCTGTTGCCTACAAAAGCTCGTGCCTTCCTGAACCAGTTAATAAATATGTTGCCGCCCTGCCCCACCTTCTGCCTGACTTGAGACTAACATGTATACAGGCATGACATTCTCCACTGGAGAAGGCACCAGACGAAAGACAGTGAAGTATTTCACTAACACTTAATCCCTGTGGTCAGACTTAAGTGCTTTACACCAGGCCTCTGTATAGCAAGAAAGCAGAAAGATGTGTACCCACTCTGTGGGTAAGCCTCCTGCACTCAGGATTGCAAGATATTTTCTGACATTAAATTATTTTTCATGGACACCTATTTGCCTAATCCTTAAAGACCTTCCTCTGTGCTCCTCACGGCCGTCTAGCTCCTACTCTGGTGTACCTACTTGCTCCTCTATTGTAATTTAAATGTATTGGCTTCTGAATAAGGGTGGTAGGTGGGGTCTCAGACAAAACGCAGGCACGGATCACCCTTTAACACAAAGGCACGTGGCCATCTGCTCGAGTCAGAGCTACAGCGTGCAAAGGGCTTTGCTGTATAACATCGGAGGTTGGGTGGGGACAGGCGTGTGGGGGATGGATGAGCGAAGCAGAAAGCCAGACCCAGTCGCTGAAGCAGTGGAAACACAACTCAGAGAAAAAGCCTACACAGAGTTTGCACGTGGGTGTTGGCTGGAAGAGGCTTTGAGCTGCAAGCGGGGAAATTGTCTTCTGTCATTTCAGTCTTCCAGTATTCATGGAAACAAATCTCGACATGGGCTTGGTAAATAAATAACCTGCATCAGAGATACCTGCATCATCTATGGTATTTCTTCTGCTTGGAACAAACTGCAGGACCGTCATTTTTTGGCTAGCACCTCACATCAAAAGGGAGCGACAATATGTAAAAATGCTTAATAATTTTGAAAGTCATTGGCTGGTGTCTACAGTTCAGGGCACAGCAAGGAAAGGTTGCTATGGAAATACATACAATTAATTTACACAGCAAAAGCACATTTTGAAATTCTCACCAAGTGATGTATAGAACATAAGGGAACATTTTACATTTTTAAAACTAAACAAGAGCTGCCAAATGTAAGTTTTGAGAAGAAAAAAAAATTAAATTTGTCATTTGTTCACAGATAAAATGCATTTTAATGTAAAGACACTGTAAAAAATGTAGTTCAAGATTTTTACACTATGTTGTAAATTGCTTCCTTCTCTTCAGAAGATGAAATAATGTAAACTCCTGAAGAATGACAGTATTTCCATATGGCAGCAGAGGGGTTGCAGTCCATCTACGGCAGATCTACCTCTACTTCCCTTCATGCTCTTTTTCTCTTTCGATAGGTGCTGGGCTGTCCATTTTACTGTTCAACATTAATAAGTATGCATTAACATTAAGCTCCTTTAATAATCAGTCACATGTGTTATCTTGGGACCTTGTCTTATAAATCTTATGCACATATGCATCTTTACTTACCTGAGTGCCCATGCTGACGTCAATGGACTACTTGCAGGAATAAAATTATTCATGTGTTCACAAAATGACATCTTTAATAGATATGCCACATATAAGCCTCTCCGTATTATCCTGTTGCCTGCTTCCTCTTATGCCCTATCATTCTTGCAAGGTGAGCCCTACGACTGTGACTTTGTTCGGATAGGGTGTTACCAATGACAATCATTTCTGGCTTCTTTTTCTTCCTCTGTTGCAAAAGACCCACGGTTTTCTTTGACTTTTACTGTCCCATGTCAGAGATTGAACTAATTACAGCAGAGAATCCACAGATAAGATTGCAACTATTTTTCTACCGTAAGCCAGATTTTAAAAACACAAACCCCCATGCCCAATGTCCTCAAAATAAAAAACTTTTCAATCTGAATTCTCATGTGCTTTGTCTCACCTAAAAATATTCTTTTCAGCTTCCTTTAAGCAGTTATGAAGTTTGAAAGATGAGTTTGAAAAAAGTGATTTTTTTTCTAATTGGGAACAGAGTCTTTATTTTTGGAATCGCAAGTCATAAAAAGTTTGGGTTGTTATCCTGAGTTTTGATTTATTTTTCCTTTGAGACTTATTTGGAGAAGTTTATATTTTTATTACTGGATTTATTTGGCATGGGGTTTTTTTGGATCTCTCAAAAGTAACAGAAATCTGGTTTCGTGAAGTCTGCAGCAAGCAGTCGGGTAAACTTCAAATCATTTGATGCAGCTTTGGAGAAATCTGCATGTTTTTAGCAAACATGAGACCATGATACATAGATACCATCTAGGAGAAAAGTTGATTTACATAACTAATAGAGAACACCTATTTTTACCATTTAGGTGGCAGTGTAACCAGGATGTTTTCTTGGCAACTTGATCAAAAAATCTAAGGAAATTCCCAAGTAAAAAAGGTTAATAACAGAGTTATGTCTGTAAATACCTAAACAGTAAAAGGCAAGGGAGAGTCTCATATTTTTTGCTAGTCAGGTGCAAAAGTGGGGAATTCAAAATGCAAAAGATATGTTGGTGATGCTGAAGACGATTATCCAAATAGAAATAACTCTCTGGGTTGGCATCCGAACACTGCTGTTCATTATTTGCTGCTTGCATTTAGAAATGCCAAAATGATGGCTTTTAGAGACTTTCTAATGTCGGGATGGGATTTTCAAAGAAGCCTAAGGGAATTAGGCATCCATAACCAATTGAAATTCAAAAAGAGTTGGGCACTAACCCCCCTAATCTTCTTTGAAATCCCAGCCTAATTACTCATAATTATATTGTTACAGATTCCAGGCTGCTGCTTTTTTTTTTTAATTTCCATTTACCCGCCCATCCACAATAAAGAAGCCCCTGTCAGTCCTGTTTATCTGTACCCTGCCCCTCCTGCTTGAACAATGTGGGGTACTGAATCCAGGGGCAGCTGCTACATGCCGAGCAAAATGGCTTACAACAAAATGAATGAAGAACAGCATTCTCCAGTTTGAAAAGCCAGATCAATTCTGCATCCAGCTGGCAGTGCTTCCAAATTCCACGTGTATTAATTTATTTTTAATCTGGCACTACATGATTGATTCTGTGGCTGATTCCACAACAGCAATCCATATTTTTATGTAGACTATTTCTATTCAACGATGCAACCATCCTTCTGTATGAAGTGATGTAATCTCATGTAATTAAACACTGTATACACGGTAAGTGTTTCTGAATTGAAACTCTACTATATTTGAGGGCTAAGCTTTGCAAAATACTGAGCACCTTTCAACTCTCATCATAGGCAGTTTCAGGAGGTACTCAAGAGCTGAGGTTAGATACATAGGCACTTACGAAAATCTCAGGGCCATAATAGAACGGTCCCAAAGGGATTGATCCAAAGTGCTTCTGTTAACACCAATGGACTTTGGATCAAGATGAAGGTGCAAATAAGTCAGAGGTGTCATAAGGAATGGATTTATCTGCTTTGATATAGGAATTAAATTAAATCAGCCCTCCAGCCTCAGGGAAGTGGCAGCACTATTGTCAGGCTGTTTCTAGCATAGTTGGGAACGATATGAATCAGCATGTTAACAACTTCTTGCTCTCCTGGAAAAGCATTATGTGAAGAGGACCATCCCCAAATGGGAAGAGAGAGGAGGAAAAGCAAGATACCACATCAAAAGCAGAAGCCTTTATCCCAACTATTCCAAACATGTAATTAGATACAGGAAGATGATGATGAGTCAGGCAGAAGCCCTGTACAGCTTGAAAGACCAGAGTTGTAAGATGGACTGGAAAGTGGGCATTGATTCTGTTGTAGGGACTGTGCAGGTAGTCTGGATTCTTCCTCTGCCCAGCTACAACGAATCCACATGGGGAATCCACGTAGGAGCAAAATTCCTAGCTGCTGAACAACAGCTTCATAATACATCCTAGCCCTTAGTAAAAAGCAAGAAATCCCAAACTGAAATGGGTCTGAGTCTGCACAAGTAACAAAGAATCAGGTCCGACACATTTAAATGCTAATGAGACAGGAATTACTTTGATTTGCAAGTCTGCTTCTCACACTGTGCAGACAACACAGAAAGCTGCCTTCCAAATAGAGGGGATGAGCTCTCCCCCCACCCCCTACCTCCTGTCTTTAGCAACCAGGAGCACCCTACATTCCAAAAACACTATGCAAAAATATTTGTAAAGCAATATGTATAATACAAACAAAGTCCAAGTCAGGCATAAGTCCTATCTCTGTCTTCCTTTCAGATTTCAGTTCCTGCCTTTCCTTCCTATTACATCCTTTAGACAACTGGACCTAATGGGTTTTGTAAGTCAGCATATCAGATGATTTCATAAATAAAGGCAACACTATAATATCTAGGTAACCCACTAACCTGTTTAGATATCACTGTTTTTAAACAAATCCCTATTTTGAAAAAAATTGGGATAGGGTCAAAAGGAAAATAAAGTTGAATTCTAGAAGTGGTGGTACGATTGCTCAGCTTTGGAGGGGGTGGTCATCACAGCAGAACCTGGCTCTCCTCAAGTCAGTTTTCTCTATCTCTAATGAACATTTTTACTATGTAATTAGTAAGGGCATGATCCAAACCTGTCAAAGTCAACATTAGTCTATTCACTGATGGTAACAAGCTTTGGACCAGATCCTCGATTAGTAGTATTAGGATCCAATAAAACACCCTTAAGAGAGTACACACACAAAGACTGAAAACGTTCCTAGGCATGTTTCTTGGCTTGGGGTACATCTCTCTTGCTACATACAGCATAGAAAAAGCTGGTCATCTCTATCTTGCCAATTTAAGTAAAGTGGTTGAGGGAAATTCAGGTGAACACGCGGTATGAACTGCTCACTAAACAGCTTTCTCCTGGCTGGCTCTGTAAATGCGACCTCTAACGGCAGGTGTGACTGCAACATACCTTAAACCAGCTAGCTCAGGCACTGAGAGCAGTCTGACCATAGCAGCACAGAGCTGAGCACAAGCTAATTTATCCTGCTTCTCAGATAATTACCTTGCTTCTTGACAAGGTAAATTAACCAACACAGGGCCCCCTGCTGCCATGGCAAGACAGCATCCAGGACCAAAGCTCATCTATTTAAAGCTGCCTTAACAGCAGAGCATATTGGCATGTACACAGCACCTGCTATTTCCAGTTTGAAAGGAACGAGTGGAGCAATACGTCTCTCAATATAACACTGCCTGAACTGGAACTGAACAGCATAGATGTACCCTGGAAGGTGTATGAATGTACCTTTGGTAGATACACCCACACACTTGGGTTTTCATCAACCATTTTAATCACATTGGCAAGGACAGACCAACCAGCTGTTTTCATGCTGCATTCAGAAAGGAGACTTTCAGGTCCCAGGCTAGTTCCTACAGAAACTAAAACTATAAAACAAGGAAAAGGTGCTCTTCGTTAAAAAAAGGGATTACAATCCCTCCTCAGACACTTGGAGCTTTGGTGACAACAGCAACAGGGCACAGGGCAGTAGCAATTTTCACCAGCCCCTACCTCCACAAAAAACAAAGAGAACATGACATACTAGGAAAAACCCACCAAGGTTTTATGAAATGAAACGTAGTGAATCATGCTATACAATTCCTTGTGCAAGAGACTTTATTTCTCCAGTGTTTCAAAGTGCACATTAGTATCATAGGGAAATAGGGCTGGAAGGGACCTCATGAAGTCATCTAGTCCAGCCCCTGTTCAAAGCTGGACCATCCCCGACTAAACCACCCCTGCCAAGTGTCTGTCTGACCTGCTTTTGAACGTTTATAAGGATGGAGATTCCACTACTTCTCCAGGTAGCTTGTTCCAACGCCTGACCACACTCGGTCAAAAAGTTCCTCCTAATCACAGAATCATAGAAAATGAGGGTTGGAAGGGACCTCAAGAGATCATCCACCCCCTGCTCAAAGCAAGATCATCCGCAACTAGATCATCCCAGCCAGGGCTTTGTCTAGCCAAGGCTTAAAAACCTCCAAAGATGGAGATTGCAGTCTCTCGAGGTAATCTATTCCAATGCTTTTCTACTCTCCTAGTAAGAAAGGTTTTCCTAATTTCCCAATATCTAACCTAAACCTCCCTTGCTGCAACTTGAGCCCATTGCTCCTTGTGCTATCATCGGCCACCGCTGAGAACAGTCCAGCTCCGTCCTCTTTGCAACCACGCTTCAGGTATTTGAAGGTTGATATTAAACCCCCCTTCAGTCTTCCCGTCTCCAAACTAAACAAGCCCAGTTCCCTCAACCACTCCTTGTAAGTCATGAGTCCCAGCCCCCTAACCATTTTCATTGCCCGCTTTTCGCTGTTGAACTCTTTCCAATTTGTTCACATCCTTTCTGTAGTGGGGGGCCCACAAATGGATACAGTACTCCAGATGTGGCCTCACTGGTGCCAAATGGAGGGGAATAATCATTTCCCTCAATCTGCTGGCAACACTCCTACTAATGCAGCCCAGTATGCCATCAGCCTTCTTTGCAAGAAGGGCACACTGTTGGCTCAATTTCCAGCCTACATTTCCCCTGCTGCAGCTTAAAGCCATTGCTCCTTGCCCTGTCCCCTACAGCCACAGCAAAAAGCTCATCTCTATCCTCTCTGTAATCACCCTTCAGGTATCAAATCCCACCTCAGTCTCCTCTTCTCTAGGCTAACTAACCCTAATTATTTTAGCCTTTCCTCATAAGTCCCGTCTTCCAATCAATTTTGCTGCCTGCGCTGGACCCTTTCCAAACTAGCCATGTCCTCCTTGAAGTGTGGGGCCCAAAACTTGACACAGTACTCCAGGTAAGACCTCAACAGTGATGAAGAGAATAGAGAATCACTTTGCTTGATTTGCAGGTGACACTCTTGTTAATACAGCCCAGGATGCTGGTGGCTTTTTTGCAAAAAGAGTACACTGTTGGTTTATACGCAGTTTATAATACGCTGTGACCCCCAGGTCTTTCTCTACAGTACTGCAACCCAGTCAGTCATTCCCCAGGCTGTATTTGGGCATGAGGCTATTCCATCCCAAGCACAGGACGTTGCACTTGCCCTTGCTGAATCTCATCCAATTGGTTGTAGACCATTTCTCCAGTCTATCCATGTTATTCTGGATCCTAGCCCTGCCCTCCAGAGTGTCCGCAGTTCTACTCAACTAGGTGTCATTGGCAAATTTGCTAAGCGTGAACTTGTTCCCATCATCTAAATCATTAGTGAAGATGTTAAACAATACCAGACCCAGGACAGACCCCTGGGGAGCCCTACTTGTCCAGAATAAATGGCTAGCAGTTCTGTAAGTAAACCATGTAATCCCAAATCTCTTAATTAGCCAGGCACACCACTCCTCTGCATCAGCCCTTAATGCCAACACACTTTCACCAGCACATTTGCTTTCTCAGCATCAAGCCTGCTGCAAAGTTCAAAGATCAAGTTTAAATGCGCTAAATAAGCACTTGTGTGGCACTGAACAAGCTAGACAGACATTGAGAATTCATAAACTAACACATGCCAAGTCCACCTGTCTTAACTTCCAAGATAGTGGATAACTGGAAAAATCAAAACTATTTCAACAAAACTAACTGGGACACAACCTCCTTTGCAATTGATACAACAGAGACATCAGGATCATTCATGTTAAACGAGGAGAGATGGATGGAAACTTGAGATTCAGATGCAGCAGCCTCTCTTCTTCTGTTCTAGGCTGGACAATGAACCTTTGTTCCCGAGACTAGCCATGCTGACTGTATACTGAACACATTCCACCGCTCATCCGACTGTTCACAGCTCTTGTCCTTAAGAGCGGCGCTCTTTCTTCGGTATTTGTCGTATGCCTCAAAGCAGCATAGACTCTCCTTGTGCTGTTCCTTTTTCTTAAATACAAGCAGGACATTTTGCTGCCGTGTGGAGTGGACTGCTCCTCTTGCTGTATGAGCCCTGCTCTGGAGACGGGTGTCAAGGCAGGCCAGGGCCATCACCATGCCTCCTCTCTCCCCCTTTTTGGGGCATTTCATAGATTCATAGATGTTAGGGTCGGAAGGGACCTCAATAGATCATCGAGTCCGACCCCCTGCATAGGCAGGAAAGAGTGCTGGGTCTAGATGACCCCAGCTAGATATTCATCTAACCTCCTCTTGAAGACCCCCAGGGTAGGGGAGAGCACCACCTCCCTTGGGAGCCCGTTCCAGACCTTGGCCACTCGAACTGTGAAGAAGTTCTTCCTAATGTCCAATCTAAATCTGCTCTCTGCTAGCTTGTGGCCATTGTTTCTTGTAACCCCCAGGGGCGCCTTGGTGAATAAACACTCACCAATTCCCTTCTGTGCCCCCATGATGAACTTATAGGCAGCCACAAGGTCGCCTCTCAACCTTCTCTTGCAGAGGCTGAAAAGGTCCAGTTTCTCTAGTCTCTCCTCATAGGGCTTGGTCTGCAGGCCCTTAACCATACGAGTGGTCCTTCTCTGGACCCTCTCCAGGTTATCCACATCTCTCTTGAAGTGCGGCGCCCAGAATTGCACACAGTACTCCAACTGCGGTCTGACCAGCACCCGATAGAGGGGAAGTATCACTTCCTTGGACCTATTCGTCGTGCATCTGCTGATGCACGATAAAGTGCCACTGGCTTTTCTGATGGCTTCGTCACACTGCCGACTCATGTTCATCTTGGAGTCCACTAGGACTCCAAGATCCCTTTCCACTTCTGTGCCACCCAGCAGGTCATTCCCTAGGCAGTAGGTATGCTGGACATTTTTCCTCCCTAGGTACAGCACTTTGCATTTCTCCTTGTTGAACTGCATCCTGTTGTTTTCTGCCCACTTGTCCAACCTGTCCAGATCTGCTTGCAGCTGTTCCCTGCCCCAGCGTGTCCACATCTCCCCATAGCTTTGTGTCATCTGCAAACTTGGACTGAGTACACTTCACTCCCTCATCCAAGTCACTGATGAAGACATTAAAGAGTATCGGTCCAAGGACCGAACCCTGCAGGACCCCACTGCCCACACCCTTCCAGTTCGAAACCGACCCATCCACCACGACTCTCTGGGTGAGACCCTCCAGCCAATTCGCCACCCACCGGACTGTGCAGTCATCCAAGTCACAGCCTCTTAACTTGTTCACCAGTATGGGGTGGGATACCATAACAAAGGCCTTCCTGAAGTCTAAGTATACGACATCCACCCCTCCTCCTGTGTCCAGGCATTTCATAACCTGGTCATAAAAACAGACTAGGTTGGTCAGGCACGATCTGCCTGCCACGAACCTGTGCTGGTTTCCCCTCAGCATAATTTGTCCTGCCGGGCTCTCACAAATGTGAGCCTTGATAATTTTTTCAAAGACTTTGCCAAGGATGGAGGTGAGACTGACTGGCCTATAGTTGCCCGGGTCCTCCTTCCACCCCTTTTTGAAAATGGGGACCACATTGGCCCTTTTCCAGTCCTCCGGGACTTGGCCCGTGCACCACGAGCTTTCAAATATTCCCGCCAGTGGCTCTGCAATGATGTCAGCCAGTGCCTTCAGCACCCTCGGATGGAGCTCATCCGGGCCTGCCAACTTAAAGGCATCCAGTTCTTCCAAGTGACTCTGCACCACCTCAGGATCTACGCATAGCAGTCTGGCGCCTTGCTGCTGCCTCTCTACAACCCCAGTGAGAGACTTGTCGTGCCCCTCGCTTAGGAACACTGAGGCAAAGAACTCGTTGAGGAGTTCAGCCTTGTTCCCTCTGTCCATCACCAATTGCTTCTGCCCATTTAGCAGGGGTCCTATTTCTCCCTGGGCCTTCCTTTTACTCCCTATATATCTAAAAAACAATTTCTTGTTGTCTTTTACTTGGGTTGCCATCCTCAGCTCCATGGTAGCTTTGGCCCGTCTAACTGCCTCCCTACAAGCACAAGCAGAGGAGGTATATTCGTCTTTGTTTGGAACCGGGTCTACTAATGCAAACCAACAACACATAGCTGTGTGGCCTTGCCTTCTCAAGACTGATAGTAGTACTGAGCATCTTCTCCTGCTAATACTGATCAGATGTTTTCACTGTTCTCTTTTTTCCTCCCCCCACCCGCCAACACCCCTCGGCCTAGCCCCCTCTCCCAAAACACACATCAAAACACAATCTTTTAGCTGCTCTAAATGCTCCTTGCTGCTCCGCAAGAACCACAGCACATTTTTCTTCAGTGAAAGAAGTATTTCCAACTCACAAAAAGCAGAGCTCTACTACTCACCAGATAACAAGCAGCCTGTGGGGAGCTAGACTTGAAAACAATATGTGGCCTTGGAATCTGAAGTCCTTAAATGTGGTGGAGCACATAGCCACCTTTGAAACTGGTGCCAGAAGGGGGTGAGTCTGCCTCACATGCTGGGGAGAGGAACAAAGCAAAGATGGTTACTGGCTTTGCTGAGTGTGTTTGGCAAGAATCTGTGTAGCCTCTTCAACAAGCTAGAGTCAGCTTTGAGTGGGAGTGTAGTCACAATGATGCTTGGGAAAGCTGGCCCCCAACACATGGGCAGTTGCTCTGGTTTATCCGCTGTAGTGTGGTGTGCTCTGGCACTGCCCAGTACACTTGCTCTTCAGAAAATGCAAAGGTTGTCAATGATAGCCTTCATTGTGCAGGGCCCGTCCAGTAATCAGTTATCCCGTGATCTCTGTCCTCTTATCGCAGATCTTGCTTGCAAGTCAGAGCTGCACGTATTCAGGACCATAAGCCCACTTGTGCTATGGAAACCAAACCACCTTCTGACACAGCAATACTTGTGCTGTATTGAACACGTCTGACAGGGTAAGGCCAAAAGGTGACCATCAACCTAGCCTCTCAAATCTGGGGGAAGAGGCATAGGTTCCTCCCCATGCTAGTTTTGCACAGGTGTGAAAAACCTCCCATAAACAAAACACAGACGATTACATCCGCTACCTCTATCCGAGAATACTCCAGGTGACTAGGTTTTGCTGACTAGGACTAGCACTCCTCCGAAGGGCAAGGCCAATGCTGATGCATTTTTCGGGTCAATCTGACATAATGCCAGGGGAGCGGACACCCAGCTGGTCTCGGGGATCTAGAAACTTAGTACAACTTAGTTTTCACTTTTAGAAAAAGGCCAAGACCAAGACTGGAAGGAGCAACACTGAGCCAGAGGAGAAGTTATGTGACAAGATGTTCAATGTACTCATCTTGTGTCTCTGCTCCCTCTTAGCCCCCAGCACTAGGACAGACAAACAAAGTCACCTTCCACTAATCAGAAACAGCCACAAGCGATGCAGTGCAGCTCAGCTGAATAGTAGGCCAGTGCAAACTCAAAAACTGTCTAAGTCTCCAGTTTGATAAAACCATGAGAGCACTTTTTATAGTGATGGTTAACTGTCTCCTTGGGCACTAACCACTTCTCCCCACTGCTTACTAGAAAAGCCTGGAACTCCTGCTGGGTGTTTAGCCCATCGCCATCAGGTTTCTCAATGACACTTTAAAGCATCTCATGTCTTTTAGCAGGTAGCATGTAGGTCACAAGACAGCCTGACTATATTGGATTCTGTCTGTGGCTCTGGCTTTTTAATTTAGCCTGTGATTTCCAAATGAAAAATTAAAATTAAAATCTCAGGATGTAATAGACTCTCTGCCAAATGCCAAGCTGGTGTAAGCGGAAACATCTATTTCATTGACTATAACAGTTCTCCTACTTACACCAAGTCTGGATTTGATCCAATGGCTTCAAAGCCAGTGAGGAGGGAGAAAGCAGGTGCTAGTTTATGCTGTTTGGTGGAATTACAGTTTTAGGACATACAAAATACATCTCTCTCATACTAGCAAACAGGTTCATTTTTAATCACTGTTAATCCAAAAAGAGCGATGTGGATCTTTGCAGGTTCCTTAAGGAACAACTCCATGATTCAGCCACAGTTACAGTACTCTATATCCCCTCTAGCCAAAAGAGCAGGAACGTTGTCTCCTTCTCAGCTATCGCCACCGGTGTTATTCCATGTGTTGGTTTTAGCTGGCCACAGATATTCCACCTAGCAGGTGAGGCGGCTTCCTCTCCAGGCCAAGGTCCTCTCCCGTGCCCCGAGAAGGAGCTCCACACATGTGAGAACTGACTGGAAATGGGTCTTTACATTTAACTAGGCAACACTAAACGTCACCAACACAACTCAATACTGCAAATTCATCCAAAAGCAGGAGCAATTGCTGAACAAGTCATATCGTGATATTAATTTTCAACCCCAAGTCCCCCTTTATTGGCAGGAGAACCCTGCTTGAAAAAAATAATGTCATGACAGGGCCCAATTCGGTTTTGTGGGACCTACAATTTGCTGGCTTCAAAAATGATATTTGTTCTGCAAATTTAAAATCACCGCAAATTTTTATTTCGATGGATGTTTCAATCCTAAAATGTAAGCTTAAAAATATGCACATCATAAACAATGTGTGCATATTCTGTCAAGGTTTATATACCCAAACTCTCCACCAACCTCATGTGATTCAAATGAACTTGGTGCTGTTATACAAGTATATAGTGGGTGCAATTACGTGAGACACTCTACTGCACAGCAGAGTTCATTACTGAGCACTAAGCATCCATGTCTACATGTGCAGACGCTTACAGTGCAGTAATTAGCTCTAATCATGAGTAAATTTGCTACCTGAAAATGCAAGTACCAAGTTTACTAGAGATTAGTAGCTACACAATAGCACATATGTAGACCCCTGACTGGGAGCAAATGTGCTCCCAGTCAGCTGGGCAGCAGGGAGCAGCAGATTGCTCCCTGCCCCCGAGAGCTGCGTGCTTGCTGCTGGGGTGCGAGGACAATGACCCCCTGCCTCAGCAGCATGGAGCTCCCAGCTTGAGCCCTGCAATCATGGGACCTGGGCTGAGAGATCTTTATTTCCCAGCACCAGCTCCATGGTTGCGGGGCTGGTGCTGGGAGATCCTCATCTCCCAGCCTGAGCACCACAGTCACAGGACCCAGGCTGGGAGATCCTTCTCTCTCAGCGCCAGCTCCGCACTTAAGGAAATGGCACTGGGAGACAAGGATCTCCTACTGCCAGCCCCATGATCACAGAGCTGGCGCTGGGAGATCCTCATCTCCCAGCCTGGGCCCCGCAATCATGGCATTTGGGCTGGGAGAGAAGGATCTCCCACCCCTTGCTCTCCGATTGCGGAGTGGGGATTGGGAGGCTCCTGTTGGCAGGGGCTGGGGAGCCTGTTCCGTGCCCAGCTCCATGATTACGGAGCTGGGCAGGGAACAGGCTCTCCAGCCCCAGCCCCACAATGGTGGAGCAGGGGCAGGTCCCAACCTCATGCCCTGATCGGGTGATCAAGGCACAGGGCTTGGAAAGAGCTGCAGGCGTGGGGCAGATCCCAGTCCCCTGCCCCGCCCATTGGTTCTGCACCCAGCCAGGGGCTCACCGCTAGCTGCCCTACCAGTGGATCGGGGCAGGGGGTTGGGACCTATCCCTCCTCTGCAGCTCCTTCCAAGTCCCCTGCCCTCGATCAGGAAGCTGGGGCCAGGAGCTCCCTGCTGTCGGGGCAGGGGGATGTTGTCACTGCCCTGGCAGGAGACAGCCCCCCAGGGGCAGGGAACAATGTCCCAGCCCCTACCAGAAAACAGCTGTCTCCTGGCCTGGTGCTCCCTGCCAGCCCCTGAGAGCCTAGAGCTCCCCTTGGCTGCTGCAGAGGGCCAGTGCAGGGCCAGTGGGGATGACCCTGGTTGTATAGACACCTGCCCAGGAGCCTTTACTTCCAAGCAGTTTACTTGCGAGTAAACTGCTCCCAGATCAAATGTACATGTAGACACACCCTCTGAAGAGAGAATTTGGGCACACAGGTCCCTAACTTCAGCCAAGAAGCAGACATAAAGTAAATAAATACAAAATAAAGTAAAAGCTATTTCCTGGAGTGGATAGGAAAGCTCTATTTGTTCAATATTTATAAACTGTAGAATAAAAATATTCCAAAATGACAGTGTCTGGTTACAGACTGCACAGCACTGATTCTAAAAGCACACTATAAAAATGTAACCCGCATGCAAAAAGTTTTGAAATCTGTATATCAACCATATGCTTTTTCCACTCTCTCCAAAAGGGTGCAATGGAGAACTATCCCTTCCAGATCTATGGTCCATACACAAGCATAGATTCCATCTAATATTGGCAATATATTAAATAGCACTGCCAACTATATCATGATCCCTACTAGTTTGCCTAAGAACATGCTATACATTATTTAAAAATTGCAGAATTTACTCAGATATGCAAAGATCCAAGGCCCGCAGTGACCTTAGGTATTTGTAGACGCACCATGCAGAGTCAGACTGTTTAACTCTGCAGCCTGCTTTGTGACCAACAACCTTGAGAGATGCTGGGAGGTCTAATCTTTCTGCAGTGTGCTCCTGCTACTTCCAAGCACAGAACCCAATCCTGCAATCTTTACCTCTGGCAAATCTTCCCACTGAGGTCAGCAGCTTGTCTGCATTCACATCTCCTCTGTCACCTGCTTCCTCTCAGGGACTATGGCTCCTAACATATGACGGCAGTTTAGTTCGCAGTCCAAAAGAGAGCAACTAGCTACCTAGGGCCAGTTCCTCAGGTAGCGTCAGCTGGCAGAGCTCCACTGAAGTCCAGGGAACTATGATGATGTGTATTAGCTGAAGTTCTGGCCAGCAATAATTGCTCAGACCCTGCTTCTAATTAACCCATCTGATGGCAGATTGCTGGAACTCGGACAATCAGAATTTCCACAGAGAGGTAGCTTAGGGCTGAAAAGAGCCAGGAGCTGAGAAAAGCCAAGTCCCACTTGGCTGGACGTGTCTTTTGGAACCAGAGCTTTCAATCACTTATTGCTGCACTATCAGATGGGACTCCTGAGCAGTTGCGCAGCTGAAATGTTTCTCAACATTGCCAACTCTTGTGATCGCTCTGTGAGGGATACGGCTTTGGCTGAGGTTCGAGCCAGTCTGAGGTTGGCAAGCGAAGCTCCAGCTTCCAGTCCTGCCTGGGAAAAACCCTTGCTGATTGGCTCTATTTGCCCACCTCCTGGTGTAGACCACCTAATTAGGCCTTCTGCACAAAGGAGGGAGAGGTCTCCCTGCATGTGAGAATGGTGTTGAAGGAAGAAGCAGAAAGCGTAGTAACTGTATGTCCACTCCATCCTCCTCACTTCTCCCAGTGAGCTGTGGCCTAATTTCTGCCCTGTCCTCCCCCTTCTTTTCCTTCAGGGCCTGGCCTAGGCAAGGTCCGCAGGCGAAGAGCTGCTTTAGTTTGGGAAACAGAATCCTGCCATGACCTTGCACAGGACGCAATACACAAAACATGAGGACACAAGGAGCTCGAGTCAGTCCTCTTCTGTCGTTTTCCCTTCCCGCTACTTAAGCATCAGAAATGAAAGATGGTCAGTGGCAATGGATGTGGTCCAGGACACATTTGTGCTTCTGTATTCTTCCACTTCCTAATTCACATAGCAGCTGGTCCAGAGCCCAATGAAGTCAACAGAAGCACACTCATCGAGCTCAGTCGGCTTTGGGTCAAGTCCACGGTTCAGACACTTGCACTGGGTCTCCCAGGTGCTATCACAAAGCACTGTTAGGCTAGTATTTAAAAATCCACTAGGCCATACCTTCTCAGTTCTGAAAATGCCAAAATGAAGTTGAATTTTAAATTTTGTTTTTTGAATAAGTACAGTACTTATTGCACATGTTCGGTGTTCTTGGAAATCAAGATGCTGGGATTACTGTTAAATTTAAGTAACTGCAATGAATTTTGCAACAACTGCATTGCCACAGTAAATCCACCAGATTTTATTAGTGAGAAATCTCAAGGAATGCCGCAGAAATTCTCCAGTCTTTCTTTAGTGGGCATCATTTCGAAACGAATGTTGTATTACTGTGCCATTCCCTGAACACTACATGGACCCCTTTCTTTGCTGTACACACTGATTACCCCATATTTAATGCATCATAGCCTTATTAGAAAACATTAAAAAAAAAAAGCAGTAGACTTCTCAAGTATTTCTTCTGAAACACAACTGTTTTACGGGCATTGGCTAGACCTGCCCTGTTCACAGTAAAACTCACAACCATATGAAACTTCTTGTTTCAAGATATATTAGAAATCTGGAATCAGCTCAGATTCATACTTAAAGTTCACAAACCTTTCAAGCGTTTTATAGTTTTGAACTGAAAGGATACGAAACTTGTGGTTCCAGATGCTTGGGGATGAAGTAAAAGATCATGCGTCTCGCTAGACGTGCTTCTAGCTGGATTCACATTATTCTACGAAGTAATATTTAAAGAGGATCTAAAGCCACTTCTTTGCCCAGCTGTTACTTAAATATTTTGCTTCACTACATACATTTTTCAAAGACACTTTGAGCCTTGCAGACTATGAGGGCTGCCAATTTGCATCACAGGAGAGAGAGTTGGACTGGGAAAAATTCCTGGCCCAGATTAGCTGTCTTCATCACCAGGTAGCCATTTTCTTTCTCTAAGTATGGTTTTTAAATACATCCTAGTGCATAGTACATTTTCCAAACATCATCTTTCACATTTGTCTACCAGCTCCTTTACTTAAAAAAAATAAAGAGAGATTAAACAGTTTGAAGAATTATTGTTGAGACACGAGTTGAAGGAACAGAATTTAGTTGCAAGCCATACTTTACAAATAAATAAAACTACCCATAAAACAATAGCCACAGCCTTTGCTTGACTGGCTTCTACATTTTGGTTTGAAGGAGGCTATTCGTATTTCCAGCAGAGGTCTCAGTCCTACAAACGCTCACTTTCAACAAGTGACGGCCACGAACAGTAAGAGCCGTAACCTGCTAGTAAGCCATCGTCACAGGGTACAGGATACATGCCACTTGGGTCATATATTGCACATTACTTAAAGACCATCTTTTGCATATGTGGGGAATACATTTGTAAGAAGGGCTTTTAGGTGCAGTTTCCCCTTCTTCATTCCCTTCCCTTTATCATTTTTACTGGTTTTATATTAAATTTTGCTCAGGATATTTTGACTCATTTCCTCAAGAAAATAGGCCTTGTTCTTTTCCACTGGGCCTGCCAAGTTGGTTCTTTATTTTGGTAAGCTCTCTCCTTGGCTTTCCCTGTACTGGCCTGAGGTATATATTCACTGGGGTCAGAGCAAGAGAGATTTCCAAAATTCAGCAAGCTCCACAGACAAAGTGGCCCTTGATTTTGAATGCCTCCATTTCTAGAAACTCAATTTAAAAGGCTTTTTAGCCTGATTTTCCATAGCACCTTCTCTTCCAAGTCCTGGCTGGAACTGATAGAAGCTGTGGGGCGATACCTCTGGGCACATCACAGGCACCATACAAAGCAATAGGGACTGCTCTGTCTCTGGTTAAGGAGCATATGCTCTTTTCTATACTCTCTTACAAGCCCCAAATCGCTGCTGAATCTAACTTTGTCTCCAAAATCACTGTGATGCTTTAGATCTTAGGTAATTTTTTTCTAAGTCTATAGCACGGTGCTTACGATAAGGCACAGCCTTCGTTGTTTGAATCTCACCTCTCCCGGCCTTCCCGTTACTCCAAAGAATCTCGGGGCCAGGACCTGCTCTAAGTTTCTGATGCTTCAAGTGAGTGAGGCTTAGCTAGCATGGAGCCAGATGGATCAAAAAGTGCGCTAGCCCTGCTGCATCCTGCTGAGCTGGCTGGCTACAGGGAAGCAAGCCAGGTGTCTCTAATTTTAGGAGCTGACCGGCAGGAAAAGTCACTCCCCAGTTATGTTTAAATCCTGGGCGCTCTGCAAGAACTCTGAAGAAAGGGACAGACAGAGAGGGCTGCACCACACAAAGGCCAGGAACATAATTTACTCATTCGAATCAATGTTAGAAGAAAATACATAGCATTTTGGAGCTAGCACACACACATACCCTGCAATTCATACTACTGCATTTGAAAATACTCCTTTAACCCATTAAACCAGTTAGTGCTTGAGAGAGAGGGAGAGAGACCTGAGTTTCACAACATTTTCAGGTGGGTTTTGGTAATTAAAAAGTGCTGTTTCCCTGAAAGACAGATCCTGAAGAAAGTTCATACTTAGGGAACAGTAGATATTCACAGGCAGACAATTAGGGATTGCATATCAATCACATCACTTGTTCCTTGTAGGGGAAAAAAAAAAACATACCCTATAAAAATGCTGGGTGGAGAGGCAGGAAACCTACAGATTTCCTACAGCAGCTCTGTGTGCACACCCATTTTTAGGCCAAAACCTTTTAAGTTCATAGATTCATAGATGTTAGGGTCGGAAGGGACCTCAATAGATCATCGAGTCCGACCCCCTGCATAAGCAGGAAAGAGTGCTGGGTCTAAATGACCCCAGCTAGATACTCATCTAACCTCCTCTTGAAGACCCCCAGGGTAGGGGAGAGCACCACCTCCCTTGGGAGCCCGTTCCAGACCTTGGCCACTCGAACTGTGAAGAAGTTCTTCCTAATGTCCAGTCTAAATCTGCTCTCTGCTAGCTTGTGGCCATTGTTTCTTGTAACCCCCGGGGGCGCCTTGGTGAATAAATCCTCACCAATTCCCTTCTGTGCCCCCATGATGAACGTATAGGCAGCCACAAGGTCACCTCTCAACCTTCTCTTGCGGAGGCTGAAAAGGTCCAGTTTCTCTAGTCTCTCCTCGTAGGGCTTGGTCTGCAGGCCCTTGACCATACGAGTTGCCCTTCGCTGTACCCTCTCCAGGTTATCCGCATCCTTCTTGAAGTGTGGCGCCCAGAATTGCACGCAGTACTCCAACTGCGGTCTGACCAACGCCCTATAGAGGGGAAGTATCACCTGTAGTATATATCTGAAGTATTCAGAGCGTGTTGAGGTAAAGGCTTGCTCATTTTTAGCAAGACCTTGTGTAAAAGTTCATTTTCCAGGCTCAGAGGTCAAGACAGTTAGCTCATCTGTCCTAGTCCTGGGTGCTGACCCTCTACCTGGAGGAGACCAAACCAAAGCAGGAATATACTGCTACTTCAGGAAGGGAAATGGCAGAACAAGAGTGAATCTCAAAATGCTGAACAACGCCAAGTAGTGTTTCGAAGGGGGAGAATAAGTTTCAAAAGCCTTAAAACTCCATCTCTGAAGTGAACGAGGACTTTTGTAACAAGTCCGCACACCCCCCATTTCTGTTCAAGTCCCACGGAATATGCTGGAAATGAAGCAGGCTGTTTGCAGTGTCAGGTTTAAATGCCAACACAGCACATACAAACTAGGAGACGACTTCCAGAAGAAAGGAGTAGATAGAATGCAAGAAAATATGAAGTACTATCAGCACCTGAGTTTATTAACCCCAATTCTACTGCGAAGTAGCTAAGCTACCAGCCCAGGTGCGAGCAGCACCCTGGGTCTATCCCAAAGGTCTTAAACTCATCTGGCCCCGTGGGCCTGATGAGTAGCACAGGACCAATTCACATGCAAGGTGAACACAGGGCCATCCCTGCAGTCCCCCACTGCACGCTGGATCCAGCACCTGCAGTGCCCAGCTGATCCAGGGCAGGCATGACATGCAGTGTGTGTCCCAGACCAGCCAGGGCGGGCACCATGTGCAGCTACCGTCCCAGACCCCACACACACAAGGCCAGTCTAACATATGGATCAACTCAAGACCAGGGACACCGGGGTCCGGACAACAAGGCTTCATGGGCTGCATCCGGCCTGTGGACTATATCTCTGATGCTCTTGGTTTTGCCGCTGCTGCAAGCCAAGCCAACAAGAATCAGTTTAAAACTCTGGCCAGGCAGCTGTGTGTGGGGATAATAACTAAGCTAGAAGTAAGACCTGAGCAAGGGTTACTCTCCTGTCCCCTGCAAGCCAAGCCCAGAAGTGATGCCAAACAGCAAATGCCACCCACTCACCTGCTCGGTGCACGCTAAATCCTGAAACTGAGACAATATTGTCTTAATCACCCCTGGGCTGCCCGACAGTGTCCTGAGGACACCCAAAGACAGCTCTTTTTGTCTCATTGTGGATGCTGTGCAAAAGCAAGGGAGCAGGGCGTGTTTTTTCAGCAGCGCTCCCACACTGCACAAAGGTGGTATGGACAGCCTGAGAGCCCAGATCAGCTCTGCACTGACGACACATCAACAGGGAGACCACCTATTCACAGACTGCACTGGGTAGCCGTGATCATGAGCGGATCTAAGATTTTGAAAAGAGGGTTGCAGATAGTGTGGCACTTCATCACATATAACACGACACACATTTGTCTCCAGTTAAAAAGCAGTTAGAAGCTCCAGTTAAAGAGACAGTAGAAAACTTTGCTAGAGATTAGCACCATGTTATTGAGTTTAAGAACAAAGCAAAAAATAAATATAATTAATGGCATGTGCACTAACTGGCTAGAGTTTAAAAAAAAACACAGAACAAACTAGGCAAAAAACAGTCAAAGGTGTTGCATCATTAGTCCTGTAGGCATTACAGTTAAATGTGCATCTCTTATTCAGAGTCATAAAACAAAAATCTAGCCTTCTTGAGTGCTTTGACAGTGCCTCCAATACTTCACTGCCAATCATTTCTGCACCCGAGTTAATATGACCACGCCTGAGTTAAGATGATTAATTAGAGCTAAAACCAGCGTGCAGGGCTATAAAATAGAAGAGAGGCATCTCCGGGCATGGCTAACAGACAACAAAACTGCAGAAGAAAGGATAGCTTGAAGAGTGAAACATCAAGACTATTAAAAAGGACGGAAGGCCATTAAGACCTGTGGAAAGGGGAGAGATTAACAGGAATCAGGGAGATGATAATGAGTCATGAATTCAACTGACTCTGTCGACATTATCTGAACAGAAACGCCACCACCCCTCCCAGGCAGTCGGTTTTAAAGTTTTGGAGGAGTAGGAATCAAAGGGGGTGCGGTGCAACTGCACCAGTGCACCCTCCTCTCCCCCCCACCACCCCTGATCCGCCCCGGCTGTGATTTATAATCATTTAGAAGGAAGATATAAATACTTCTAGCAATTAATTTCAGGACCATAAATATTATTTTTCCCCCTCACACTTCAAAGACACCAGCCACTATGAGCTCAATTTTAAAGACATTTAGGTGCCTAAAGATGAGGGTTGGCGCCTACTAGGATTTTTTAAAAAGCACTTCAGCATCTAACACCCATTGATATAAATAGGAACAAGTGTTCAAACACTTTTTAAAACCCTGCTTCTTTTGGCACCTAAATACCTTGGAAAAAATCAGGCCTTACAGCTCAAGAAAACATTTTCACTAAGGCCTCAGTTTAACAAGGGACTTGAACATGGGAGCAATCTCCATTGCTTCAATTGGATTGCTTGTGCTAGGAAAGTCACTCACAGGCTTTAATCCCTTGCTGAACTGCATATTTAATAAATATGTTTAAAGGCTTCTATAGATCAGGGTTAACTGCAAAACATCTTAAAGACAGACCGAGACCACACACACACAGACCTACTCATGCCACATGTAAAAAGATACTATATGGACATGGGACTCTACCAAAGCATTTTTTCATTTTTCTCACACATATAATAAATCCAAAAACACATCAGTAAAGTCTTACAGCTTCAGGTCCCATGTCAAGATACAGCACTCTGCCCTCATAAAAATCTCAGAAAGGTATTTGTTTTTATGGTTTTAAGAGACCTGTCTAAGAATTAAGTGCGATCCAGATTTTAGCTGTTCCCTCTTTAACGGAAAAAAGACGGCTGTCAGAGCTAGCTTCATTCACATTCATTAAACAGTAGCAACAGCAGCTCCCAGAGTTACTATCCCAGGGAACAGCTACTATTTAAAAGTTAACGAGCATTAAATTAGCTTTATCTAGATGGACGAATGAGGAGCTTTGTTGTTCACCAGGGCACCAATACTGTTAATTTCTGTCTACTCAGTGTTAGCAGGTTTATGCTTTTCTTTTGACAGAAAATGGGCTGGACTTCATGCGCAGTGTTCCAGTAGGCTTCAGGTTAAAAATCTGGGAAAAAGTGGTATGACACTGCAATGAAATGCAGATTGGGAAGACAACACATGGAAGAGAGTAATGAGAAAGACAATATGAACAAGATTCACCTGGACTGATGTAGAGATCACCAGGTCAAGAGAGATCACCATGTCAAAATGGAAGCAAAGATTCAGAGCTTAAGATGCAGCCTACAGGAAACACAGGACCTATTTCTCGTGGACAATTTTAAATCCTAAGTTCACCATGGAGCGATACATATGATGGAGGAGTAGATTTTATCCTTTTTGGAAAAAAAAGGATAGGAGTGCAACAAGAAATGGGGAAACCATTAATTTGGCATACAGCAATATAAAGGAAACAATGGAATGTAAAAAGCTTTGGTAAATTGTCATGAAATAATGTTCATGATTCTAAAGCTGAAGAGTAATAGTACTCTGTACAATGAAGGGTCTTTGTTTTCAGGAAGCAAACACTGGATAACTAAAGGAATTAGTGGGTTCAGGTCCATGCCTGAGGTTGAGAAGTGTTGGGATATGCTGTAATTATGAACATGATATCGCTTCATGAGACATTTTTACACATATTGTGGGTGATTTCTATTGGTTTTCTAGGATTTGAAGTATTACTGTATAGTGGAGGCACATGCTTCTGCTCATGTATTCTGTAATGAAGGGGGCTTACAGAAAAAAATTAAAATGATGCATCTGATGTTCTCACCCACGACTCCAGGAGCTCAGGCTTTAAGAAAACTACCAACTCTTTAAAAGAGTCAGAAACCCTGTACACAAAAGGCAATAGTGGATGGAAAAAGTGGTGGTGACCAAACAGTACAGTATCACTGAATACTGTGGCTAGTAAAGCGAGCAAAACACTGGCTTGCATCCATAGATGCTTCTCAAGCAAATCCTGGGACTTCATTCTCCCATTGTGCTCGGCCTTGGTGAGGCCGCAGCTGGAGTACTACATCCAATTTTGGGTTCCACAATTCAGAAAGGATGTGGAGAAGCTTGAGAGGGTGCAGACAGCCACACACATGATCAGAGGTCAGGAAAATAGATGTTATGATGAGAGGCTGAGAGCCATGGGGCTCTTCAGCCTGGAAAAGCGCAGGCTCAGGGGTGATCTGGTGGCCACCTATAAATTTATCAGGGGTGCTCATTAGGATCTGGGGGAACGTCTGCTCACCAGAGCGCCCCAAGGGACGACAAGATCAAACGGTCACAAACTCCGCCGCGACCGATTCAGGCTGGACATAAGAAAGAACTTCTTCACTGTCCGAGCCCCCAAGGTTGGGAATAGCCTGCCCCCAGAGGCGGTTCAAGCACCCACTTTGAACGCCTTCAAGACACATTTGGATGCTTATCTTGCTGGGATCCTATGATCCCTGCTGACTTCCTGCCCCTGGGGCAGGGGGCTGGACTCAATGATCCTCCGGGGTCCCTTCCAGCCCAAATGTCTATGAAATCTATGAAAAGAAAAGATGTTGCCCTTTGAGACACTTATCTATAGACAGGCTCTTAAAACACTGGAAGGCAACATGTTGTTATAGTGCAGGGAACCAACACTTAAAATACTGTACAAAAGTTAGACCTTTCATTAGAGCCAGTTACATAAGAAAACACTCTGTGTTGAGGTCACTGAAAACAAAGATGAATTCCAAACAGAGGTAGGATTTTACTAGCTAACTTGGATCAGAGGCAACAACACATGGAGAGACACTGAAGGAGCTTGCTGAAACCTTTGGGGCAAGAGACAATAAAGTAGAAGGTGGAATAAAAAGACTGCAAATTTTAGAGAGCTGTTAAGAGAAGCAATAGTAGTATAGAACTGTGTATCTCTGAATCCAATAAGATGAGTGGGAGCGGTTTTCACATCTTTGTTTTAGCTAATCACGGTTGATATGAGAAGTCTCCGAGCTGAATAAGCAATTAGGCAATGAGATTACTTGCCTACAGAGGTAGCCATCACTATTAATAAAAAGTGTTCATAAATAGGTCAGATAAAATACTAGTGTGATCCCTGGAGAAAATGATCCCCTCTGCAGAGGCTGGGGCTGTTGACATGAGAAAAATCTCTCTCAACCTGCTGTATCAATAGCAATTCTCGTTAAAAATGAACAGTGAAAAGTGAGAGGAGGTCTCCTCGGTTCCAGGGGTTGGTAGTGCTTAGTCCTCAGAGAATCCTGGAAAACCTTTATGAATCATCTTGCAAACTACACTACAGAGATGCAATACATTTACTGCAAGCTAGTAGCATTATACTAGGGACGCACTCTAGGATCTAAAGAAGGACAGGTTTCCCAAAATAGATGTTCTACTTGTCCACAGAGATAATTATGACCTTGTATAACTACTATTGCATAACTACAATATTTGGATCTTTCAAGGTGGGAAGTAGGAGCCACCAGGCACATTTTCTTGGGTGGACACAGTTTTATGTTCTGGCTGGAAAATTAGTTCTTGTGTGGTCAGAGAGAGGAATACATCTGAGATACTATAACAATAAGAAGAGTGCAACACAAGGTCAAATACAACATAAGGAAATACCTATCTTTTATCCAAAGGCTTACAACACAGCATTGATTGCCTGAGGATATTCTGTCCAGATGGTATCCACCTGTCTGATGTAGGAAATTACTTATTCCATTTTCAGATGAAAAGTAGAAGATTTGTGTACAAAATACACAAATAAAAATACAGTACAGCACCGATGGGAGATTTTCTTTCCAGCGAAAGCACACAGAGGACAATTTACGCAAGTTAGAGATTTAAGCATGCTTTATAGGTACTCTCTCTGTCAAGCTATATTTTTTAAAAGGAGAAGCCTCAGCAATTTACAGTATGGAGGGAATGGCTGTTTAACCAGGCTAATGTTGGCCACACACACACAGACAGTAGAAAACATATATACAGTACGTACGTGTGACTTTTAAGCATTCAAGTACACTATGGTCAGTTATGTGCTTAAAGTTAAGCATGTGCATGGGTTTTTCAGGACTGAGGTTTCAGAATGTAATAGGGCCTCTGATTCTGCAAGCGTTTAAACACACGCTTAAGCTTTAAGCATACTGAATAGCCTGGCCTCTCAGTTAACTCGACAAAGTTAAGTTCATATTGAAGCGTCTGCAGGATCAGGGCCCTGACAAGATAGTCAGGGAGGTTTGTTTACAAAGTGTTTACTTTCCCCCTCCCATTGTAACTGCAATCTGGCTTGGATTGGATTGTAATCTGCTGAGAAGCAAAGAGACCACATTTTCTCTCCCCCTCTCCTTTTTTATTTCCCACTGTGCCATGGAGAGGCCACTTTCTTTTGATTTAGCTGGGAAAATGTTCTTAAGAGGCAAGATGCTATATGCCAGATTTCAGTCTGTTGTAAATGTTTACAACACAATTATAAAAGAAATGTTATAAAGTTAGTACTGCAAACAGAATCACAGGAATTATTAGTAGTAAATATCTGCTTTAACTGTCGTGTATAAGGCAGGACTAGATTATAGCGACAATACTGCAGTGGCTTGAATTCCGTTTTGCTTGATACTTCACAAACTGGTATATTCCCAAGGACGAATAAAATACAAACAAAACCAAACTGGAAGTTCATATGGAAGCAGGTGATAAAAGTTACATAAATATTTGTTTGCTTTCATACATTATATTCATTGCAGAGTGATTTGTTGGCCATTTATACAAACAAACAACTTTACTTCATTAAGATAAGTTATGTGTGCGCCAGACAGTAAAACAGTAAAAACAGTTGCATTCACAATAAACAATTAATCTGAAACACACTCATGCAGGCAAATGTTGATTAAAATTGTTGATTAGAGCTACAAGAGTATTTGCCAACACATATGCATCAAACTATTTGAAAAACAAAAGGGGGGCTTGTCTGAAATGTTCAGATTTTTTTTAAATATAGATCTCAAAAGTGAAACCAGAACTGAAACTCAACCAAAGAAAATCAGAATACTTTTTAAATGAAGGGGGAGTAGTTTACACAGTAACCTGCATGAAAAACCCCACGCAGGTATTATGGACCTGAGGAAAATCACTAGAAAAACAAGATTTAGCAACTTCAATAGGCCCTGGGTGTTTAGTTCTCAGAGTTTTATTTTATGCCCCCTAAATTGAAATGGTGGGTTTTTAATTAAAACCCACCATTTCAATTCTTCTATCACGTTATGGCAAGGGGCCCAACCCTTTTTTTTTTTTCCCCCCGGCAGAGCCAGAGCCTGCCCACAGCCAAAGGGCGAGCTGCTAGCAGGCTGAACAGCCAGCCGGCCCCGGTCCTTGCCTCCAAAGTGGTGGTGCCCCTGGGGCCGCCAGCATCCTGGATGCTGCCCCAGCTCCAATGCAACACCTGGCTCGATCCAACTCTTCCTTGCCGCCACCGTGGAGGGAAGGACTGAGGCCCCTGGCCCACCAGCAGCTTGCCCTTTGGCCACAGGACAGGCAGGCAGGCCTTCACCAAAAAAAAAGGATTGGGCCCCTCACCACTTCTGCCCTCAGCAGGCTCCTGTGGCCATCAGGGCGCCTGGGGCCACCTGGGAATGCTCTGGCTTGCTCCTCGGGCAGCGCAGGGAGGTGGCAGGAGGGCAGCTGGGTTTGCTGGCGGCTGGAGAACGCAGTGGAAATGGTGCATGGGGCTCTGGAAGCCTGGGTGGGCTGGTAGCTGGCCGGGTACTGCCCCAGCTTAGAGGTGCCAGATCCAACGCTTCCCTGAGCCCACCAGTGCTTCCAGAGCCCCATGCACGGTCCGTCGCCTTCTATGGCCGCCAGCAAATTCAGCCGCCCTCCTGCCACCTTCCCGCACTGCCCCAGCGAGGGCAGATTCTTTTTTTCTGCAGACCTTGCCCACCTCTCCCACGGCCGGGGGGCAAGCTGACAGCTGCATCATTGCAATTTGTAACATTGCAAACTAAATTACATTGGGATGTAGTTTAGTTTGCAAGGATGCAAAATGATTTAAAACCCTCAAAATTTTTGCACGTATACTATATGATGCCATTAAGCCACACCAAGTGACATTTTCATCACATGTACATGGTAATCGTGTCACGTGTACAAGCACCCAGAGGCCCCAATTCAAGGCAGCAATAGATACAGGGGTACTCAGCTACCTGCACAAAGTTAAACAGGATTGTCCTGAGCAGTGATGGATTTCACCATGTGCAAAGGCACCTTCCCAAATTTAGGCCTATGAACCTAAACACCTTCAACCAGAGATGGCAAAAACTAAGAACATTTAATTACTTGGTTTCTAAACTTCTACTTAATGTTTCGAAACAACATTAAGACATTCAAAGTGCCGTATAACAAAAATCTCTCCTGTTAGAATATTTGACAAACAGGCACTTAAGGAATAGCAATCAAAGAACAAGCTACTTCCTGAAGATTAATGACTGGCTGGGCAAATGTGGATCATCATTAACTCATGAAGCTGGGCCCTGAGCTGTGGTCACTACTGCTATTAAGGAAGAAAGGAGTTTAAATAGCGGTGTTCTGTACAAGGCATTTTTAGAGGAATCAGCATCTGGGCAAACAGCCAGCCAATAGGTTCTTCTCAAAAATGTTGTGAGAGTTATTATAGCATACAACACACTCTGACAATTAGCAAAGCCTGCTAATTTTACTCACACAAATAGAACCGCTAATGTCAAGTGCTCACATGAGTAGGGCACTCTATGAAGAATGCACAGATTTGAAGTATGTAGAAAAAAGATGAAATCACAGAATCTTTCAAAAGCTTACTTGTCATGTCTCCACTTGCAATAAGTTTCCTTTTCAATGGCAGCACCACAGTCTTGCTGGACAGCCGATATTTTAATTAAAAAAAAAAAAACATAAAGAGGAAGAGAATTACACTGATGAGGCAAAATGTTTGGGGCGATATCCTCTGCTATGCAAATTGGGATTCCTTTATTATCTTTAATAGTACAGAGTTACAGCAGCTAAGGAAGTGACCCTCACTGGGTTGGGATTCATCCCCCTCAAACCTTCCCTCCAAACCATATGCCCTCCTTCTTCCTGCAGGTCAACACACCAGTGAGCAGTACAGATAGATGTTAATATCTGTACCCATCTAAATACTACTGTACAAAAAAAGAGGTGGGGGGAAGAAGAGGACATCAGTCCTCCAAATTACATTTCAAACTTTCATTAGTGTCAGAGATATGGAACAAATTAACCACTCAGGATTCACCACTGGGCCTTTTTTCAGTGGCACTGAACCTTTAACTGAGAAATTAAAATGTTTAAGGTTTTGCTCAACTCCAAATTCACAGCAAATAAATGGTAACTACTCTAAGACATTTGGGTACTGACTAGAGAGTCTTAATTGTAGTGCTGTGGCAAGGAAGTTTGGCACCTGGGGTAAAGCCCACAGCATCAGCCTGCCCTCACCCTGTGCACAGATCTGGGGGGCACACATCCCCCCCATGCTTGCCCAGGAGTGCACACAGCAGTGGGAGCTGCCCTCCCTCCGTCCCCGTACCCTCCCAAACAAGCTGCTCACAGATCCATCCCACGCCCCACCCCAGCTGGGCAGCACCTGCTGGTGCCCCTTCACTTCAGCTCCCATGGCGGTTGTCCCGCTCGACCCCACCCTTGCTACAGCACTGCTTAATTGCCTAACACCTAAAACATAACCCTGAGTTGCATTCTGCACAACAAAATCTTCTATGTTTTTCATCTTGATTGTCCATATCAGAGTCATATGTGTTTGTACTGTGTTCATCTCTACACATCTGTTCATGTTTAAGTGCATATTCTATCTAGCCAGTTGCCTGTGGGCTTGGGGATATATTACATGGAGGGTGGGGTATAGTTAACAACACTGAAATTCTGCAGCCAACAATATTTTCACCATATAAATGGTACAGAAGACTTTCACAGCTGCCATCAGCATTGTTACTGACATGGGCCAAAACTTTTCCCTGCTGTATTTCCACAAGTAGCAAATCTGGAATCCATGGAAATGGAGAGTTCTGGCTTCATGGCAGGCTCTCCTCCTCTCTTCAATATCACGGGCAGTCACCAGGTATTGGGCTCTGTAGGAGGGCAGACATGGGGACATCCTGCATGCATTAATTTTGGTCCATCCACAATAATATTATGTCTATATTAACAGTTAGGGATAACCTTCTGGCCACCCTAAGGGCCAAAGCTGCTTACTATCTACAGTGAAAACCCCAAGCTCAGCCCCTACCAACAGTCAAGCCCTCCCACAAAATCTCAGCTAAACTTCAAAGGTGTGAGGCCAAACCTTACCTGCCCAGTCACCTCTCCCTACAGCATGTTTGGTACTTACCTAGATGCTGCAGGCTGCAAGCATGGGAAGTCTGTCAGTGCTATCCCCGTAATTCCCTATTCAAGACTTCCAGCCCTTCTGCACCCCATTTCCTGTAATTAGGGTAGCACAAAAGAAGAGGCAAGTAATTCACAGATTGAGTCCTAGAAAGGAACAGGGAAAACAAGATGGGCCACCTTGGTGTAAGCCAGCGGTTCTCAACCTTTTGCACCTTACATCCCACCAACCATTTTGTCAAAAACCCCTGGTCCCCCTATGATAAAAACAAAACCCCACAAAATTGCACTGTTTGAGATATCTATCGATTCATCTATTTGAAGTGCAAACAACTGATTTTTTTCAAATCAGGCAATGAGTTGAAGTCCCACCTACATGACCCTCGAGTCCCACCGGTGGGACATGTCCCACTGGTTGAGAGACACTGGTGTAGGCAACAGGTAAGATATAGATAGGGCAGGACAACTACTGTGCCTTGAATTAATTGGGGCAACCTGCAGCGCTGACCATAAACATCAGTGTGGACATACCCCAACTTTCCCCTCTTCACCTACCATTCAGTGAAAACCCTCTGAACAGGAAGGATGCTTGGGATGGTTATTATGCATGGTTGGGAGCTGTGCTGCCATAAAGTGCTGCACTGCAGAGGCACTGGCCTTTCAAAGAGATACCCCAAGTTCTGTCAGGGCCCAAACACCACAGAGGAAGGCAAACTTGGCCCTTCCAAGGGGAGAGTCAAGTGAGACCTAATTCTTTATTGCCTTTTCCACCTTATACAGTGGAGGACTGGATAAAGGTAACAGCCTGCCCACCACAGAATATCCACAGGACAAGGGCTGTATGGTCCTAAAATGTCCTCCGCTGGTGCCCCAATGTACAGGGCATACCGAGGACAAGAGATGTCACCAGCACACAGTGTCTTCTGCAATGATCCCTGGAGGCCTGAGGCTGCTGAGCATGTTAGAGCTGCCTCTACTCTTGCACCAAAGCTGAACTTGAAACAGCCTTGGGATGGGGCAAGCACCAAGGCAACAGAAAGCTGCCCTTGCCTCTTCCTTCTGTGCTGTTGGAGTGAAGAACCAGGATGTGGAAATGAATTCAGAGCATACTCAGGGAAAAGCCCACATTGGGTGCCACTTGGCTGACAAAGACATTTGACACCCTAGCCTAGAACCCAATCTTTTCTTTTTAATTAACTGAGTTGCAATATTTCCTTTACACGGTTAAAAATTGTAATAATAATAATAATAACAACAACAACAACCACCACCACCACCACCACCACATCATTCAGGACTCTAAAAGAGGCTGATAAGGAAATCTACTTAATTAGCTCCAACTTGCCAGTGATCTCTAAGGGCCCAATTCAGCCATAAAAAAAAAGAAGTCCAATCTGCATACTTTGGATGTCCTAGTTCATCTGTTTCTACTTTTTTTTTAAGCCAGTGCTAAGTGAAACTGGTTTTGTTGTTAGTTTCTACTCCAGAAGGCTGTGAGAGGATGCATATTAAAATAACTAATCCTCAGTTCTGCATGAAAATGATATGCAATTCTGAATACTCATTTCACTGTCCTTCCTAGCGTTAGCATGGATCAGAGGGGTTTCTTTAAAAAAATAAAACCAAATAAAAAAAAAGAAGGCAAACCAAAACCATCCACGCTGTAGAATGCAACAGTGATGCCATTTCGATCAGTTCTAACCACCTCTGCATTCTAGCAAAACCCACAGCCCCAGAAAAGCTTTTTAAAAGAATAACTGGAAAATAAGACCCTGGGCAGAAACCTGAGAGCCAAAGGGAGTATCCAAAAAGAAAGAAATGTCAAAAGTGGCAAGGCAGGAGCTGCATCCACCAGGCTGAACAAGATACAGCCAATGCAAATCTACAGCTTGAAGACTAGACTACCGATCTTCCATGCAAATGCCATCACCACCTCAACATCTGGATGCAAAAACCAGAAATCCACCAGGGGCAGGCAGAAATGTCTAACTGCCTCCAAATGCAAATGCCTAAAGAACATGATAGGTAGGAGATGGAGTGCCTTTATAACAAATGTTAATATCTGCCCAAGGAGTCAACAGCTCCTGATCTCCAGTTTTCCAACCAAAAAAAAAAGTGAAAATATCTGGAACATGCATTAAAAATGAAGCCAGAGAATCTGCTATGGCAGATAAGCCAGTAGGCAGCAGCAAGAGGGATGTGAGAAAGGGGCCGACTGAAAGACTATCCCCATCACACAATATATTCCAAGAGGAAGAACTGACAAGAGTAAACAGCGTAGAGGACGCAGAAGAAACAGCCCAGAGTACGCGGAGATGGGGAGAAGCCCTGTTCACCTCCCAAGTGATGTTTGCCTCATTCATAAACTGGGAATAATTGAGGAACGTGGGTCATCAAGCCTAGTCCTTCTTAATGACAGGCCACCATAAAATAAGTGTTAGACCCAAAAGGATGCACATGAATATCCACCCCAGCCCCTCACACACACTACATACCTATGCAGCAAACTCAGGGAGTTAGTACTAAACATCCTAAGTCCTCAAAAGCAAGAGCGTTGCACAGGAAGAGACCAGGCAAGACAAAAACAGCCAACGACGCCCAGCTGAAAACCTTACTAAACAGCCTACTCCAGTAATTAAGAAATTTATTTCATGAATAACTAATGACCCACAAGAAGTAAACACAGGTCTTTCCATTGGCTTTAATGGGGCCTGGATCCTGGTTCTATTTGCTCTTGGCTGAAGCTCATCTGGCTAAAGCTTAAGTTATTATTATTAATTCTTTCCCGTATTGACTACGAGCTAATTCCTCACGCTATTTGCTTGACAGTGAGTGCACGTGTGTTTGCAGGAACAGGGCCCAGATGAATAAATAAGCATAACAAGCAGGCGAAAGTAGATGCCATGGAATATCGACATATACAGAGGCTCTCAGCATTAAGACTTCAAATAAGAATAAAACCAAGCTAATTCCTTAATACTGATGCTCATACACATAACTGACATGTTCGACGGAAGCTGAACGCACTTAGGCTAGGGACAGACATTACACGTAAACCGGTTTAAGCGATCAGAAACTAGTTTAAACCTGTGACAGAACAGATGCTCAGTGCACATGAACCAGTTTGAGAACGGCTGAAACCGGTTTGAGATAAACCTGGTTGAATGTAGTCTATCAGACTTAACTGATTTGGCTCAAACGGGTTTATGCAATATCTGTCCCGGACCTTAATGCAGTGTTGTTAAACTTATCTTCACTGTCTGATAGGGCTTCACAACTGGGAAGAGTTCTTTGAGCAACTACTGTCGGTTTCTTTCTAGCTTGTAGCTATCCAAATAAAGGACTTTTGTGAAGATTAGCTTTGCTGATCCCTCAGAAAAGACTCTGGGTCTGATGCTCCCCTCTCCTGAACCACGCGGAGGTGTTTGCTCCTGTACAAGCAGCGGTATTCTTAAACCCACTTGGCCCAGACATCAAATGACAGCACAAGGCCACAGGAATTCAGACCCCTAATCTTTTGTTCTCATTAAACAGATGCTGACAGTCCAACTGGATCTGCTTTTTAAAACGGTAATAGCCACATCACGGTCCATCGCATGCTTGCAGGCAGGCAAGGGTAGAGAATTAAGTCACTCAGGCACTCTCCCGAGCCAGCATCCGCACAACAGGAAAGCAGTCTCCCAGGATCTCCCCCTCCCCTCCCACACAGCTGGGTAAGGAAGAGACAAAGTCCTGGCTCCACTGCTTCCCCCATCCTGGGCACTGCCCCAAACAGCTGCAATTATGCCTTAATTGGAATAATCTGTGCTAGGTACAGGACTGGCAACATTTCTCCCACCTTCAGGCCACAGTGAGAGTCTGGGAAGTGGGTTGTGACTGAATCAAGACTACACTAGACACCGTGTTCTTGTAGGAACTTTTGTGCACATTGACACTAATGCAAACCCACCGCTAAAATAAGAACATGCAGAGGGCGAGCAGAGAGGAAATCACAGGAGTACAAATAAGAGAAACCGTCTCATTCACTTTTACAGGTTTCAGGCATACCAGCTCTCCAGTGCTGGAAGTGAACAGCTTTCCATGTCTGAATTAAAAAGGACCACAGCGGACTCAAACTGGCGCTCTGCTTAAACTCGGCTGCCGTTTAAGCAGAGCACCGAAATCCATGGCATTAAATTAGCGCAAAGATATGAAACCTGAAAGGATGAGGAGCAGTTAAGCATACAGCGTTGCAGCTCGCTTCCAAAATGACAGCCTCTGAACAAAGTTTGCCCTGTTAACTCGGGACAGGCGTGACACGTAAACCGGTTTAAGCGATCGGAAACTAGTTTAAACCTGTACCAGAACAGATGTTCAGCGCACGTAGACCAGTTTGAAAATGGCTGAAACCGGTTTGAGATAAACCTGGTCGAATGCAGCATCAGACTCAACCGATTTATGCCGCGTGTGTCCCAGACCCCAGCGGCCGGCACCCGCCCTGTCCTCATCACGCGCCCGGCGCATAAAGCGTCACCTGAAGCCCTTCGAACTAATCCTTGGGCTGGAGGAAAAGTTCCCTGGAAGCGCGGAGGTGTCCCCCAAGTGGAAGGAGGAAGGGGACAGGGTGGAGGGGAGCTGCTGAGAAGCCCCCGCTTGGGGTTGGGTTGGGAGGGGAGGGGAGGGAAGGGGAGGGGAGCCCTTACCAGCCCGTCGCAGTTGCTGATGGCCACCGAGGCGTTGGGCAGGTCCGCGATGTCCCCCACGTAGAGGCAGGCGGCGGAGAGGGGCTCCAGGCGCGGCGCGCCCGCCTCGTCCTGCCACTCCAGCGTGGCCCCAGGCGCCACGACGCGCGCGTTGTGCCGCAGCCGCAGGTGCAGCTGCCGCCCGGACACCGTCACGTTGTAGAAGAGCGGCCGGGGCTGCTGGCGCGGCTGCCCCGCGGCGCGGCGGGGGCGGCCGCCGGGCGCCGACAGCCGCGTGGACACGAAGCGGCCCCGCCAGTCCGTGCGGGTGGGCACCACCAGGCTGCGCTCGCCTGCAAAGCAGAGCACAGCGCACGGCCCGGCGTCACCCCCGCGGGGAAACTTCGCGCCCCCGAGAAGTTGCCGCGGAGTTGCGGCGGCGGCAGGGAGGGGAGACACCTTACCTGCGTCCCCGCAGCCGGGCAGGGCGGCGCCGAGCGCCCAGCACAGCAGCAGGCAGGCGATGCCCGCCGCCGGGGGCTCCATGCCGCCGCCGCTAAAGTTGCCCGCAGCCGGCCCGCAGCCGCCCCGCCGGCATGTGGCGGAGCAGCCGCAGCGCCTCCGCCGCTGCCTCCCGCTGGTGCAGCCGCGCGGCCGGCTGGCGGCGAGCGCACACCGGAGGGAGGCGGGCGGAGCGGGGCGGGCTGATTGACACGGCGCGGCCGCCCGGCTGCCGGCGCCCGGGACGCTCCTCCGCCCCCGGACGGGCCTCCGGGGCCGCCCCGCGCCCTGCCCCGGCTCGGGGGAGCCCGAGCCTGCGCGGCTCACAAGCACCCCAGGGTGTCTTGGGGCGACGGCGCCTGGCGAGAAGCGAGGCCGGCCCGCCACCCAGCGCAGAAGAGAAGGGTCCCCCCGGACCCCAGCCGTGCAGGACGGGCCCCCGCCCCCGCCCCCGGCACACTTCGTTGGGCGTTGGGAGTGACTGGGTTGCAGAGCAGAGCAGGGTCTGTACAGCGCCTGGCACGGCTGGCCCTGACCTGGCGGCGGCCGCTGGCAGGGAAAGAAGAGTAATTCATGGAGAGCGACTTTTGCGGGGAGATGACAGATAGATACCTAGATAACGCGTGTATGTATGTACATGTGTGCGTGTGTGTACATGTGTGTATGGGTACATTTTTTTTTCCTTTTTTTTTGGCTATCCACGCTTTGTCACATGGCCATGATAAACATACTGCATTTGGGCCTCATTGTTCACGTCTGACTTTCCAATCGTGTAGCAGCTGAATAAATACAGAAATGTACTTTATCGGGGTTATTTGCAGCTTTCTTCGGTTCGCCGGCTGGTTTTGCAGCATCCGAAGAGGCTGCCTTGCCTCCTCGTTGGCATCTCTGGTTTGTGGTCTCCTTCCCAGTAGGTTGATTCACAGGTATATTTGCATAGTTTGCATCCCAGGCGGTATTTGCACATGAAGGTTTCCTCACCAAGCTGTCACTGGTTCTTTGCTTGTGCCGTTTTTCCAGAGCATTCCTGTAAATAGCTGCTCCTGCAGTGATTTAGGGCCCAATCCTTACATGCTTCACTCCTGCGATTCTGATGGGGTTACAAAGGCGTGTGGTGGGAGTAGGGCAAAGCCCCAAATGTACTGGAATAGGGTAAAACCGTAAGAAAAGTGGTACTGGTTACTGCTGGAGACCACACTGCAGGTCTGATCCACCCAGGCAACACCATTTCCCTATTCCCTATTTGCCCTTGTTTTGGTTTACACTGATCTTTAGAAGTGATAAAAAGAAAAGGATTTTTTTTTTTTTGCATTAAAGATACCCTTATGGGTAGAAGATTTATTAATGAAGGAGGAAGAACTATTTGTTAACCTTCTCTTTTGGTATTTTTCCTTTGATGCCACTTTTCTTTCGAGTCAGTCTTTTCCTGGGTTTTTGAGAGCTACTATTGAGTAGCTCTTCTTACTTTCAAGCCTGTATACTTTCATCAGTTCAGCTCCAGGGCTGGTAACGCTCCAGCTTTATTTTTATTGGCCTTGTAGTTTAAACTGATGATGTGGCTCTTTTACATTCCCTGAGTCCCATCCCGTTCTGATTGAATCATTGGATGTTCTGTCATTGACTTTAATGGCAGAAGGAGCAGGCCATATGTTTATAACCAAAGTCTCGTGTGCATGTGTCAGAGAGACTAAGGAGCAATCATATGCTGTAAATATGCAGCACATAATTAACCAGCCAATAATAGCATGTAATAATTGCAATGGAATCTTTTTTTTTTTTTAAACTGGAGGTTAGAAAATTTGCTTAATCTGGATAACAGCTGTCCTAGAGGGGAGTGATATAAACAAGGAGTAATAAAATACAGTAGTCCATGGAAGTTTTATTTCCATACAGAAATTAAGTCCTATCGGTGGTTGCTGTTATCATCTTGCCACAGCTGACTACATTCAAGGAAATTCATGGGCTCCTTGTACTGCCAGAGCTGCTTTTACCTACAACTTTTTTAAATTCATGGTCCATCTAACCCTGGAAAGCCTGTTAGGACACACTGGTTTCTGTAGGAACAGCTGACTACATGGCAGCCAGCTGCCTCTCCTCCTAGCCCAGTACTCACTTACAGCTGAACTGACCAGGCTTGGGGGAGGAGGAACAGCCTGTGGCACACGTCCGGAGCTGTCAGGACACTAAACCCACTCTGTCAACATGTCCTAATCCTCCTCAGAAACATCCCTTAAATAGAAGAAAATCAGAAACATGCTCAATGTCATGTACAACATAGGCTCAATATCAAGTGATAGGGCCAGATCATCACCTGGTATAACTCATTATTCCACTGAATTAAGTATGGTAAATCCTGGCCATGTTGAAGTGAAAGAGAGTTTTGCCATTAACTTCACCGGAGCTAGGATTTGGATTGATATAGAGACAATTTATACTGAGGCTCTGACCCATGGCTTCTTAAGTAGGACTTAACCATTACTGCCTGGATTATACTTTGCATCCCAAACTTCCCAGGGAAGACATTCCTACTCCACAATAATAGGCCCAATGCCTTCCCACAGAGAAAATGGATATGGACACAGTCAGATGATGTGGCTCAAAGTATGCACAGCACAAGAGAGTATCAGTAAGTGGCACAATTCAAAATACAAGAAGAGAAGCTCTTGCACTTATCCCTTCAGGACGCTGCACTGATAGTACCACACTAGCACTACCCAAACTGGTATGAAATTCTCCTCAGAGCAAAGCTTTCCTAGAAGAGCTGACTGAGTAACCCAATGTAGGCAGTCCAAACCACCTAGCACCCAGACCAACTCTGCTGAATAAAGTCACGTAATACGATGGATGTGAAGGCCTCATTCTTTGCTGGTTGAGCCTTTCAAGACTTTAAGGCCTTGTCTGTACCACCTGAGTGTAATGCCAGGAAGCACCATGCTGAGACATGCTGTGCTGGCTCTACACACCCCTTCTCACCATGCTGAGGCTGATGGACATGCCCTAAAACGTCTTTATACACCAGAACCTGCCAAGCTCAGCCTAAGACTTGGCATTACTAGAGCTGCACTCTAGGCCATGATATTTTCATCCAACCCAATCCTTAAGCCTTCATTCAGGGAAATTGCCATTGATTTCAATAAGAGCAACTACCCTGTATTGGTTCATTGTTCCTGTTAGCTTCAGCCTCTGAGCACACCTGAGAGTAAATGACTGAGCGGAAGTCTTGACCATCCTTGTTTTTCTCAGGAGCACAAGGAGGCAAAGAGGATTCAGTTGGATCCACCCAGGCAACTGGAGTGAAACTATGTCTACAGTCCAAAGCAAGCTTGACGCACTTGGAAATATAGCTAAGCCAGCTTTAAACAAGCTAGGTCAGGTAATGATAACAGTATGGGGCTCAGCACAAGGTAACCCCCCCTCCCCCCCCCCCGGCTCTTTACCCAGGTTGTACATTCAAAGCCAGCTGAGGGATCTCCACAGGAGCCCCAGCGTAACCATACCCTGAGAATGCAGATCGCCTCTTCCTCGTAGTACCTTTAACTCAGTTCAGTAAAATGGAAATGTCTCTATGTCACAAGCAGCTACTGTGAAAGATGCTTAAAAAATAAATGTATAATATTGCCCAATGCCTATGTGTTCAGAAATCCTGTGCATTTTACAGGAGAAATCAGTCTTGACATTACTGAAAAGAAGAAGGAACTATTTGGCATTATACTTTCTCCAAAGGTTGTATCAGTCCATCTGTTTTTGAGCAGAATTCCCTCACTAAAATTCCTGTGGGGAGACCCATTTAGAATCTGGTGGCTTCACGTGGCCCCATGCAAAAGGTTTTTTCCTCATAAACCCAAGGAGAACCTTTATTTCTGACCTCACTATTGGTGACTAAGATACATTTCTGTGAACTGTATAATCAACTGCTTTTTATTTTCATGCAGATCACCATCTTGTGCTTTCACTTCTAACCAATATGCCTAGTTTGTGGCTATGTAACATTTTTAAGCTTTACAAAAATAAAGAAAAAGAAAAATTAAAAGTTGTGTGCCAGTTCTTTTTCTCCACAGCTGGAAGCTCCAGGCCCTCTATTGTTTGAACCTTTTTTTTCCTGTTACGTGGCAGTACTATACTCTACCTAGAAAAAAGGCATGTGTTTAATACTGATTTTGCAGCACTGCATGCCAAAAAGCAGCAGCTAGCTGAAACAGCCCTGTCCTTTTTTTCCCCTTTAGCCTAAGCTCAGTGATGAAAAGATACATAAATCAGTGAATGTTCACGCTTTCTTTGATGGGCTCATTTCCACTCATTTCTAAAGACAGGCAGGACTGACATTTCCAGTGCCAGAGAAACATCTGGAGGACAAGGCTAAAGAAACCCAATAAAAGCAGCAATAACTGGGTGAAACCCTTTGACTTGGGGAGCAAAAGAAAATGAGAGCAATATTGCAAATAAATAAAACCACACACTAATGGATGCAGATTGAAAGTCAGCTCAGGGTAGATGGCGCACACAAACACCTAAATACCAGCTATACCCAACATTATGACTTGGGTAAGACATAGGCTTTTGCATAAGCCAAGCGCATGGAGATGAATGTGTCTCTAGCAGCAGCAGCAGCACTGTTTTCAGGATCTCTTGGACCAGTTAGCATGGCATGATATTGGATCTTATGGGTGCAAAGTGATATCCTCCCATCTCATCTGCCTTGTACTCCCATGCAGTGCATTCTTTTGATGACAAGGCAGGCTAAGTCAATAAATAGGGGAGCGAACAGTGGGCTGATACTACAGGAGTGGTTTAACAGACAAGGTGGACGCTTATGCATTACACAGTCATGACATACAATTCATAAACAGTAATACGAACAGGGATCAAACTTCATGTGTCCCCTTTCTCACGTACATAGCATAATCCAGTGGGAGAAGCCCGCGTGTGACGTTTTAGATGAGGAGTCCATTGCGCATTGGCAACTGCATGGATCTTGGTGGAGGAGAAACCTGTGTCCAGTGGCAAGGAGACCCAAGATGACTGGAGTAACTCTTCCACTGCAGCTTTCATCCGCCTTCACAGCCGTTGAGAAGTATGCCTTCTTTATCCTCCTGCTCCACCGTTGAGATTTTTATGTTATGTTGGACTGCTCCTCATCTGATACCTCTCCTTTGACCTTACCACCATGGGTGACCCTACCAGGAGTACAAGACTCATGATGGTGTTGCTCTTAGGGTCATCGGTACACGCAAGACTCTCCACCTCATCAGGATGACTGTCCATGGAGAGGACCCACAATCACTGGGTTACAAAGTCAGCTTCCTCTTGTTCCCTCTCTCTGGCCCAACGCATCTTGAATCTTTTTCGGCATAATGTCACAACTTCAAGAGAAGGAGTGAAGAGTGCCCCAACCAGAAAAACCTATAACCTGGTGGTTAGAAAACTCTCCTGGGAAGTAGAAGATGGCACAATAGAGGCACATAGCCCAGGTCTCCTCTATTCTAAGTAAACCTTCTAGCCAATGCGCTTTCGTATAAGAGGTCACCCTTTCCCTCCAGCCACGTTTCTGAATTAGAGTGGCCATGGCTGCTGTGCTATTTAAGTCCCACCTTTGGCACCTAAGTGACTGATGAAAGATCTATGATGGAACAAAGACTTGAAACTCATTCTCCCAAGGCAGAAGCTAATACACCTAATGATTGGGCCACCCTTCCACTCTAAAAGTATTTAGCCACATGGCTGCAGATAGCTTTCCAAACATGAATACCCATAACATTGTGTTTGCTGAATCTACAGAGTGAGAAGAGCAATGGGACAGATCCTCAGCAGTAGCAGGACTGCACATGGTGCAAGTTGAGAGATAGAGGCAGTGATGCAAAAACGGTATAAAGATCATGCTTACTATGCACAAATCTGCTCCCCTGTAATGAGTGAAAGTACCCCCTGCTCAGAGATTCTGTTGTTTCAGAAATTTGCTGTCCCCCACACTTCTGAGTGCAATTTCCAACTTTTTCCCCTTTCATGCAACAAGGGATTACAATCCACTCATCATCAGCTACTCCAGGATCCTCAGCCCGGCTTCAAGTTCCAGTGTATTCCTTCACTACCATGGCCAAATATGCTTTCTCTTCAATCAATTTTTCTTATCTCTGAAATGTCAAGTTAACTCTCTTTAGGAGTTAATATTTTGTTAAAATGTTCTCTCTCCCAACCAATGCCTGAATAACTAAAGCTCCTCATGAGAACTCAGTCTTGTTACTCTTCATCATCTCTGGTATTTAGTTTAGTCACTTTATCCTGATTTAATGGTCTATAGTAAATGCTTAATCTTAATTCCCCTTTACATTTAATCTCTCATCATAACTCATAAAATGTCATTGTTACCACATCCTTCATTAACTGCCTGTATTTAATTACTAGTATAATTGTTTTTTAATAAATCATGCTGCCCCTCCTCCATATTTTCACCTTGGCTCCTTCTGTGCAGATTTAGTGCCTCACTATTAATATTCCAGTCATGTGATTTATCCCAGCCTGTTCCCAGAATACTTCCTTTCCCTATATAAATATTTGAATGATCTTAATTTCAACTAATTAGTACTGGGACATTTGATTTCCCTCCTGAAAACTCTCATTTGTCACTATCCAGTTCCTTTCTAATTTATACGATACCTACGTTGAGGGGAGAAAATCAAATCAGCAAAAGAGCCAAATTCTATTTACCTTTCTTTTTTTCATGTTTGCATGTAAAACAAGTGGCAGACTGACAGCTCTGAAGACTGAAACCTCCTATTAATGCACTGCACAGGGGCAGCAGCATGCCTTAAGCCTGCAGAGGAAGGAGGTTGCAGTGTTAGAGAAGTAGCTAAGAATTTGGGTTCAGTTCCCAGGGCTGCTATAGACTGGGGTGAGATGCTCTATCTTCATGCCTCAGTCTCCCACATGCAAAATAGTAACTTCATAAGGCTGTTGTGAGGATGTCATAAATGCTAACCAAATTATTTGTATTTCCTATTAATTGGCATAAACCCATTCCATAGTTCATTGTGCTGGCCCATTCAGTCTCCACTGACACTGCTACAAAGCTATGCATCCTTGTGCGTTTTGTGAGAAGAGCACTAGTCCACAGGGAATCGGACTGACACCGCCAGACTTGTTCTGTTTAAGTCACAAAACTACCACCAAGCAGTAATAACTTCCCATTACTATGAACCTCAGACCACTGGCTTAGTGGTGAAAAGCTTTACATCTAATTGTCCAAGGTATGCAGACGCCTTACTCGAACCTGTCCTTCATCTTGTAAGTAAAGCAACGTCCCCTCTGTCTGTTCCTTTAGGAAATGCTGGATCAGAGAAAGCTTTGCAGTTGCAACCTTGAAACCCCTTCCTGTGGGCTTTACTGACATGAGTAACCCCTTATCTTTAGTTATAACTAAAAATGTGTACAATATTTTGGATTCTGGTTGTCAAAGTCTGTTGCTTCTACACTGCAGTTGCTCCTAAACTACACTTGGTAGCATGTTGGGATATGTTGAAATCAGTGGTTATTACTAGAGTTTGTCATGAAGGGGAGGAGCTGTTTGCAATGGAAACTGGTTCCATTTACATTTTCACGATTTACATTTTCACTGTGGAAATCTGGATACAGAAATAGTTTGGCTGCAAACCAAAATTTTACAAATATTTAGTTTTGACTGAAATAATTTGGGTTTTGTCCCTTTAGCTTTGGGGCGGGGAGGGGAAGAATCAACATTTTCCACAGAGAACAGACATTTTCTGCAAAACAATCAGTTAATCAGCATTGTAATTTCCTGTTAAAAATCAGTTTTGATGGAAAAATGTCAACAAGTCCTAGTTATGGCTTTGTGAGAAAGAAATAGCCCCAGAGGCATCTCAACCATGTATACTACTATGCCCTCTTAAAGATCTCACATCCTCTTTCTCCTATCCACATGGTGAAGTTAACAGGCTGTTCAAGCCCATAGATTCTTCTGTTGTGCCAGGGTGCATGAGAACAGTATGTTTTAAGAAATAAGACAAAAGTAACTCTTTATTACTGTATCTTCCAGGAAACACTTCTGGAATGACAGTGTGAAAATAAACAGAAATCTAATTGTGACCCAACATAAAAGACAATATCTGCCACAAATAAATGTTATTTATTATAAATCATAAGAGCTTTTCTATAAGGTGAAACAACATCAGGATTTTCTGCTTTCAAACTCTTCTTGAAATGAAATACTGAAATTTCATTTTAAAATCTCCTTTTTCATAACTGCAATTCTGATAACGGAGGCTTTTCAGAAATATAAGTTATCTTTTCTCTAAAAAATAAATCCGAGTTTAAGAAAAAAAGCATATTTGAGATCCTTCAGCATATTAGTATCTGAATTATTATATTACAATGGTACTGATAAGTCCCTATGGAGTTAGGAGGTCTATTGTATTGAAAAACACATAGTATGACCACCCCTGCTGTAAAGAGCTTACAGTCTAACTACACTAGACAGACAGATATACAGAAAAAAAGGCACAGGCAGTAAAGTGATTTTCCCAAGATCAGAAAGGAGTTCAGTGGCATAGATGGGAGTACAATGACAGCCCAGGGTTGGTATCCACTGTGCTATTCCACCTATCATACTAAATCAGGGGTGGGCAAAATGCGGCCCGAGGGCCAGTTGTGGCCCACCAGGCCATCCTATCCAGCCCGCGGGGCCCCTAAAAAATTTAGAAAATTAATATTGATCTGCCCCTGGCTGCCGGTCATGCGACCCTCGATGGCTTGTCAAAACTCAGTAAGTGGCCCTCCGTCTGAAATAATTGCCCGCCCCTGTACTAAATCATTGTATAATCCTAAAAAAATGTATCTAGTTATGCTGTTTTAATGGTTCTTGGTTTATGCTTACAAGCAACTGGCTGAATAATTGGCTATTCCCCCTAGCAATGGTAAACTCCATTTCCCTTCTCCGATTCTTACCCCCTCACTTCATTAACTCATGAGATACAGGTGTATTTGCAAATTAAAAACTGAAATGACCCAATTTGTTCATTTTGTAAAAAAATCCTTCTTTTTGGCTTAGTGAGAGCCTTTACAGAGAACAGGAGAAAACTGTAACTAATTGCATCTTCAGACAGGAGTTTTAGCCTTAAGCAGTAGCAGAGATATTGCATTCATATGATGGCACCAGCGCTTGACTCAGAGAAGTCCTTACAAATTAGGTTATGGAAAATTTACTGCCAGCCAGAAACTCATATTTGAAGAGATTTCTCATCGGTCATGGAGGTGACACTGTTTCTGTAGCTTGCTGTTTGAGTACTATAGGTGGCAGGGAAGAAGGAAAGAGATACAGCAGACTACTGGGATTCTTAGAAGGAAGTTTTCTGTGCTAATAAGTGCTGGGGCATTGTGGAATCTACTGAGAAGCAAGAAGATTTCGCCACCTTGAGGTGACTCCAGCAGAAGCACACAGCTTAAAACCAAAAGAAACAGATCCTTCTCCAAGTGATGAATTGATAGAAGTAGTTTTCTCTCATCTTCCTCTTTTCCCCCCCCCACAACATGAAAGTTTAGCTTTGTTTAATCCATTACCATCCTCTTTTACTTATGTACCATGTTGAATTTTCATTGCCTTCAATCTGTAAAACTGTATGTGTATTACAGGGAGTGGTATGGAGGACTCCAAAACCCATTTGGGACCTACTGACTCTTTCCAGGTTGGGATGAAGGAGCTGGGAAGAGAGCACATCCAACCAACACAGAGGTAAGCAATTTGCATCACCTGGGCAGTGGGAAGTTAAGAAGACTGAGTTTTTTGGGAACACTGTGGAACTGAACTATGATTTGCCTCCCACCCCCGCCCCCCAACCCTGAGGGCAAACTATAAGGCCTGTCCCCACAGTACCTGTGCACCCAGCATGCCAATCCCTAGGGTGTTTGCGTGAACTCAATACTAAATGTCAGTAAAAGGAACAGCTTGAAAAATCTCTAGTAATCCTGGGCTATTATTGAAGTAAGGTTGTAAAACAATAAAACATTCTTGGCTATTCCTCAGTGTATTCTATAAATGATGCATTAGGGCATCGTCTGTAATATGAATAGCCCTTGCTTGAGTGGGCACATTGTATGTTTGCCTTACAAACTAATAAAACTTGATTCATACAAAAAATGAATTGTTGTGGTTCGAGGGAGGCTGCTCTTGAACTGCTACTTCCAGTCTGAGGGAACAGTAAAGCAAGCTGATATAAATGGAAATTAAGGAAACAAATTCAGATGGCATAATAAAAAGCAATTTCCACCTGGAAACTCAGAGCTGTAGAAAAGCTGGCTTGTTGCAGCAAAGACAGATCATGCATTAAGCATTTCAGTGACCCTGGGGAGCACAGAGAGAAATCTGGATGTTTCTAATTACCTTTCCTCATTTCCACATATGCAACAACATCACTTTCAGGCAGATATTCAACTTTCAATGATTCTCTGGTTGATTTCTGCTGCAGTTTTAAGTGGCCGTGACAAGTGGATCACAGGGTTCATCCTGTGACCTGAAACTTAGCTAGCGATGTTCTTGGCTCTGTGGTTCTCTGCATTGATTATACGGTGTGGGGGGGCCTGACTGCTCTTCCCCTTGGTAACAGTGAGGAGCAGAAGTAACCCTACTGAATGTAGTGCAGTGACCCTGGTGTGCAATAGGTGTCAATAAAATCAGAATCAGATAACTTCAATGCTTTAGATTAAGTTCCCAAGCATATTTTCCTGTGAGTTCAGCTGTCTGTACTTAATAATGTCCCCATCTCTAATCTGAAGCTATTGACAATTATTCAAAGTGCATTTTATAGTCAAACATCAAAGAATCTTGTCATGCAGAAAGCAAAGGAAGCAGTAAAAATCTGAACTGTATCTACTAAACTGTGACTTCCTACCTGTTTACTCGGGTATTATGAATTCATTTTTGGTATTGTGCTGTTTCAGGTTCAAAACAGTTAAACTGGGATGTAAGGTTTTATTGATCTGTTTTTACTTCCATTGAAATGAGGTGATGCTACATAAAGGATGGTACAGCAGTGATTAAACCACATCTGTTTCACATTTTCAAGCAAACTTTTCCACCTATAATAACTTATGCGTTCTGTCTTCCTTTGCCGGCAGCATATGCAAGAGTCTGGGAGAGAGTCTGGTCTATGTATCTTGTCTACAGCACACAAAATTCTTTCTTGAAGAGCAAGAGTGGCTTCTTAAAATTATCATCAGCCTACGAGTGTGCATTTCAGCATTGCTCTGGAAAATGAAAACAGTGCAATGGACCTTGCTGGGCTTCCTGCAGCTCCCTCCAGTTAGGAGGGATGTTTTCATTGAGTAGAGAGAGAGCGAACAGCCACCAGAAATAGCTCAGCTTTACTCCTCGTTTATCTGTTGTTAGTATTCCTGTTTGGAAAAAGCTAAATGTATTTCTTCCAGAGCGGTGCACAAGTTCACAGAGGTTCAAACTCATTTAGCCCAGTAGCAGAGAAAGTCTTAGCTGCTTTCTATTAAGAACTGTGCCAGCTGCAGATCGTATCTGCTTCACGTGGTATAGTTTTATTAAAATACCTATAAAACTTGTCATCATTACAGAACAGCTCTACCAGGAACAAGTTCTAATAACCTCCCCATCTCAGATTTGCCGTAAGGTCAAGGTCAGGTGAAGCTTTCTCATCTGCTGCGTACATTACCGACCCGTGGAGCGTGATGTCCTAGGGAGGGAATCGTGGCGCTTTCCGAGTCAGAGTCCACTTTCCAGTCCAGAAGGACTGGCAGATCCCATGATCACTACAGCTCAGTGGAAGCCAGAAGAGAAGGAAGGAAGGGGCAACTCCCTCTGCCCCACTCCTGCAACCCCATCCGAAGTCTGTAGCTACAATCTCTCGGGGGTTAGTCACATGAAATGCCGTGTCCTAGTCTAGTTCCTAGTGAAAAAGGCAACCTCATCACAAAACCAAACTGCTACTGGCATCCTTATTTCTGGTCTCAGCAGAAAAAACAAGAATCAGACTGGCATTGAATCTAACACTGAGCAACATCTCAGAGCTACGGTACACAAAATCTTTCCTAGTCAGACCTGACACATCAACATTGAGCAACGCAACACCTGGGTTGCAGCCACTCTGTGGGAACCCACATTTCCATAGACATTACCTTCACTACCAAAGAAAATTAAGGGTTTTTTTTAATCCAAACCTGTGCTGTAATACACAAGCTTGTAATCCACCGAGCAACTTCACAGCCTAGTCACATCGCATAATCCTCCTGAAGTTGCATAACTCTCCAGCTGTCCTCCTAAAAGGGATTTCATTCCCTGCCTGGCAGGTTTTGCAGCAAGTATGACTGTAAGACAGATGCACCCTGATGCACGTTATCTGGAGGCAGGATCCTTAAGGAAAGTGGTTTTCTAATTTCTAGACCTCCTTTCTCCAAAGACGTGACTTTGCCATGGTTTCTCTCCCTCATATCTAGGGACCTACCTAAATCATGGTGAGATGAAGGGATTTTTGTGGGCCGCTCGCAGTGCCAATTTTGCAGTCTTTTCACAGCAAGGCCCCCTGATTGGCCAGTGGGCCCCAGTGGCCCCACCCCTCACTGCTGATTGGCCAAGAGGTCAACTACTCATCTTCAGACTGCCGTGTTGTATCTGGCTTCTTAAAAGATGGTGCCGAAACCCTTTTGCTTTCCTGACTGGTGCCTTCACCAAGTCTAAATCACTAGCTCAGCTTCTCAGGAGCTCTCTCTCAAACCACATGCTCTATGGCTGCAGGGATTGCTGTGCTTTTTTTTGTACTCTGTTGAGCTTTAATTTTTTGGGGGGTGATTCCATGCAAAATCGTAGGAAACGCCATTTTTCATGGTGATCATGGAAACCACCATTTTTTGCAGTTTTAACCACGATTTAAGTAGGTCCCTATTCATATCCATACACACTCTGACCAAAGAACAGGAACCACCTTACCAGGTTTTAAAAATGGTTTCAGCTTAATGCCTTTAACAAGAGCCATGTCTACACTGGGATACTAATTGTATTAGAATCTATGTTTAAAAACCTTTGTGCAAACACATCACATTTAACACTATGTTAGCTGTCTATGTTTAATCCTACAGGTATAACGTTAAACATGATAATCCTGGTATGACATCATATTAGTCCATACATGTTCTAACATCAAAAAATGTTGTAGCGTGCAAGCTCAAGCCCTACAGCATTTTCAGATAATCTTATTTTATAATATATGCTACTTGACTAATTTATTTCAGTTTTATTTTAATTCAGGGATCGTCTGCATCTTACAGGCCAATACCATATGAATACCCCTATGGTCAGAGCACCATAATACAGAAAGCATAAATGGTCCCTTCTGGACCAAAATACTGATAGTTTGTCAGGATAGAAATAACCCTGATTATAATATACACTGCATCAGGGGCTCATCTGGAAATACAGCTGTTGAGGACTTCATATACAAATCTGACTTTGTCCTCAAGCATAGAAAATCTCTCTTTAACACATCACAGGTACCATCTCTCTGGCTTTCTTTTGTGTCTTTATGTTGGAACTTTTATCTGCTAACATCTGTCTGCATTATACTTTCCATCCAACTGGAAATCATACATAGAAATCAGAAATACAAGCAGTTCATTTCTAAAGAAGGACACAAGGGAAAAATATTCTAGTTAGCTCAGCACCTGGGTTTTGGTGGATTTGAGAAGCATACAATATTTTTTTTTCTCTGATGGGCATAATACTGCACTTACTGGCAGCCCATATCCCAAGGGGAAAAATAAAGCAACACAAGCCCCTTACAACCAGGACAGAGAAAACTATTTCTAAACCCTTGCCTTTTTTTCAAAGGCCTTCTAAAACAATGAAGTGATTCATTCCTTTCTATGTTTGTTTGGGACAGGAAAGTTTCTAACATTGGGCTTTATTCTGGTCTCACTCACCGACTGTGTTTCAAGCTGCCTCATCTTTTTAAATGCAAAGGGTTTTAGCACAAACATTAATGCAGCATTGTACAGACACTTAAGATGCTGCTACTCTCTCACTCTTCAGTTAGGAAGTTAGTAAGTTATAGGCAGAAAGGAGAAAGGAGATGAAGGTAAATATGCATTCAACTGGAGTATACAAATCATATTTGTATATAGTTTTTAAATACATAGCGGGTAAAAAGAAGATACCGGGTAACGTGGGGCCTCTGCAGGACACACTAGGAAATCTGATCATTGCACCAGACAGCAAAGCTAACCTATTTAACAATTTCTTTGACTCCATTTTTCTGAGCAGGGACTGGGTCACCCCCACACCGGGACCCCCATAGGTCCCAGGGGAGGTGCACCCAGGCCTAGGGTCAGTGAGGACCTAGTCAGGGAACTTCTGGAGGGACTGGATGTATTTAAATCAGCGGGTCCTGATGGTCTCCACCCCAGAGTGCTGAGGGGTTAGCAGAGGTCATTGCGGGACCCCGGCACGGCTTTACGAGCACTCATGGTGCTCTGGCGTGGTGCCAGAGGACTAGAAAAGGGCCAACCTGGTTCCCATTTTCAAAAAAGGGAAGAAAGAGGACCCAGGAAACTATGGGTAAGCTTTTTGAGAGAGTTATCCTGGCGCATGTCTGTGAGGGGCCAGTAGGGGAGATCATGCTTAGGGGCAACCAACACAGGTTCATTAGAGGCAGGTCCTGTCAGACCAACCTGGTGGCCTTCTACAACCAGGTCACAAAATCCTTGGATGCAGGTGTTGCGGTGGACATAGTCTTTCTGGGCTTTAGGAAGGCCTTCGACACTCTCTCACCCCATTCTCATTAAAAAACTAGGAGACTGTGGTGTCGACACCTACACAGTCAGATGGGTCGCTAACTGGCTGGAGGGCCGCACCCAGAGAGTGGTGGTGGATGGGTCTTACTCGACCTGGAGGGATGTGGGCAGTGGGGTCCCCCAGGGCTCGGTCCTTGGGCCTGCACTGTTCAACGTCTTCATCGGCGACTTGGACGGAGGGGTAAAAAGCACCCTGTTCAAATTCGCAGACGACACTAAGATGTGGGAGGAAGTGGGCACGCTAGAAGGGAGGAATAGGCTGCAATCGGACCTGGACAGGTTACAGGAGTGGGCAGATGAGAACAGGACGGGTTTCAACACTGACAAGTGCAAGGTACTGCACCTGGGGAGGAAGAACCAGCAGCAGACCTATAGGCTGGGGAACTCCCTTCTTGTCAGTGCAGAGGCAGAAAAGGATCTTGGAGTCGTTATTGACTCCAAAATGAACATGGGCCGACAGTGTGGGGATGCGGCCAGGAAGGCCAACTGTACCTTGTCGTGCATCCACAGATGCATCTCCAGCAGGTCCAAGGAGGTGATCCTCCCCCTCTATGCGGCACTGGTCAGGCCGCAGTTGGAGTACTGCGTCCAGTTCTGGGCCCTGCACTTCAGGAGGGATGTGGACAGCGTGGAGAGGGTCCAGAGGAGGCCACCCGCATGATCAGAGGGCAGCAGGGCAGACCCTACGAGGAGAGGCGACAGGACCCAAACCTGTTCAGCCTCCACAAGAGAAGGCTGAGGGGGGATCTAGTGGCCATTTACAAACCAGTCAGAGGGGACCAGCAGGCATTGGGGGAGTCCCTGTTCCCCCAAGCACTACCAGGAGTGACTAGAAATAACGGTCACAAGCTGGCAGAGGGGAGATTCAGACTAGACATCAGGAGGCGCTACTTCACTGTCAGGGCGGCCAGGATCTGGAACCAACTTCCAAGTGAAGTGGTGCTGGCTCCTATCCTGGGGGTCTTTAAGAGGAGGTTAGATGAACACCTTGCCGGGGTCGTTTGACCCCAGTGCTCTTTCCTGCCGTGGCAGGGGGTCAGACTTGATGATCTGCTCAGGTCCCTTCTGACCCGAACCAACTATGAAACTATATGAAAATGAGAAGGTTTGACAATAAGCTGCAAGTTCTTATAAATTCTGCTCTCAAACTCAAGAGGCAATTGAGGTACAAGTTGGGCTGGTTGGCTGCTGGTGGCCAGTCTTATTATATAACATGCTAATCCCATTCCTCTGACCTTAACTAAGGGAAGGTCCAATCCAAAAACCCCTTGAACCTTCAAGCCATTAAAAAGTTATATCTGAATTCTGCAGCTCAACCCCATATAACCTTAACATCATTAACAGGGTATAAGACAGGATTAAAGTACAGACTCCTTGAAGAAAATGTACCATTGGAGAGGAGAGTTAATTAATAGCTGTATGAGATCAAGCAGTCTCATCTTGCAGATTTTTTTCCAAGCTGTGTAACATTATTATTATTTGTGTTATATTAATGCCTAGCAACTTCAGACAAGATCAGGATCCCATTGTGCCAAGCCGGTGTAAAATACACCGTAATGGACAGTGTCTTCTCTGTAGATCTTATTATCAAAATACATGAACAGAACAGAAAAGCTGGGAGCAGAAATAGTACCACAAAGACTTGCCTAGTATCATACAACAGGATTACACAGCTGTGACTTGGGAATAGAGCCCAAATTTCCTGTCTCCCAGACTACTGCTATCCACAAAAACGTACAATTTCATATTGCTACCTCAAAATATTTTGGTTTCAGTTTCAGATTCAAACCGCTCCAGACAGCCAAATTTTTCCTGGTTGTACATAGAAACCACAGAACTTTAAACAGCTTTCTGTCCAAAACCAAGGTACAGCCCAGGATCATGAACCTAGCCAGAGGTTTGCATCTGCAATGAGACCGAACGCATGCAGGCCAGTTATGAAAACTGCAAACAAGTAATGGTTGCTCCTCAACACTCTTCCCATATTATTCAGCAGGCCAGAAAATCAGCCTTTTCAATTCTCTTCAAAGGAATCATTCTTAGTCTTACAGTGATTTATGTCCTGATATTCCCGATATAACACGTTAATCGCTAAAGCAAAGGGCTGAAAAGATTATTAGCATGGCCAATCTGGGGCTCCCATGTATCAATCTACTGCACATCACATCGCCACTTGGAACTTCCTGACAACAGCAAAGACAGACCCCAGGACATTTTGAAGAGAATAATAAATGCTTATTTATTTAAAATGTTATCAAGGGAAAGGAAGAATTGAGCTGAAAGTTCAGTAACCAGTTGGGCTTTGAATACTAAATGGTTTTACAGACTCAGCCCACTTTCCAGTCTTCAAGCTGATTGTGCATTTGCCCATTTTGATTTTACTCTTCACACCCTGTGATATGTTGAGACAAGGACACTTCTAATTCTGAGCAGTTGTCTATGGTGTGCACTCCCAAGGGACTGAAAAAAAAAATTTTAAGTCAGGACAGAGCAGCAGACATTTCCTACAGAGACACAGCAGGTGTCTGCCAGAAAATGGTAAAGAATTCAGGACAATGGGCACTTTGTAAGGTAAGGCCTGGGCACTTTGGAAACGAAACTGGAACCCAAAAGTAAAAAGAGCGCTGAGCATCCTTGGAGCAGGCAGGCGTGAATGGCAAATGTTTGAGGGACTTTCCTTACCTTCGCTTTTGCTAACACCAGCTCAGTCTCAACAGAGTTACAGTAACTTCCTACTGCAAATTCAGTTCAAGACACAAGTACTGCACTTCAGCAATCACTTCTCTTTCTGCATTTAACAAGAAAATGCCTATAGGCTCTCAGTTGTGGCCCAATTGGCCTTTTTTTCAATAACAGTGTCACTGGAACTGTATTTCTTGAGAAAGGTGTCCTTACCCTGGTACTGCAGTTCTGCAAATACTTTTCTTAATATTGCAAAAAGTTTGGAATGGAAGTGTTTATGCAGTTCCACGGGAAAACTATCACACTGTGGAGCTTCGGGAACACTTTGTTAGTAATACTAACAATCCTTGCAACAATAATAGGGAAGGTTAGTTCCGGCTTAAGTTGATGCTATGTGTTAATAGAGACACTTAATTTTGAAATGTGAATTATTGTGACTATCACATTTCTAGGATATTTGTCTGAAACCTGTAAATATGCAAGTGTACGTGATAATTGCCTTTTGTCTTCTTTTATCTTTGTATGATGCTGCTCATCTGAAGTCAGACTAGAATGCACCCAGATGTAATAGCACAGAATGGCACTGGCTTGGCACTTAAACAATTTAAAAGTAGGTTGTTTGATCATAGCTAGTAGCTTGCAACTCAAGTTGTCTCAGGGTACGTCTGCAAGGCAGACTGCCAGACTGCAGTGTAGCGATAACTCGAGCTAGCATTGAACAAGTACCAGAAGCAGTCTTGCCAGAGCAAAACAGAGCTCCATCGGGACAGAAATTACACATAAACTGGTATAAGCAATCAGAAACCAGTTTAAATGTAACACAACAGAAGTTCAGTGCACATAAACCACTTGCAAAATGGTTCAAACTGGTTTAAGATAAACCTGGATGGATGTAGTATTAGACATAACTGATTTAGGTTAAATAGGATTATTGAACTTCTGTCCTAGAGCCCCTCCGTATTCAAGTTAACTCACTGTCCCCTAGCATCCCAGGATGCTTTGCATCTCCCCCACAACCCCCGCCCCCCACGCAGCATGGGTGGGCTAGCCTTGGTCCAAACTGTCTGCTGCAGCCCAGTAGGGAGACATACTCTAGCAACCCCAACCTCTGGCCTGGGCCACTGCAGGCATGTGGCTGCATTTCCGGAATCAAAAGTGAATGTCCATTCACTGGTTTATTGGTTCAGTCTACATAGCCTAGACTAACCTGTGAAGATGGAATCAATTCAGCCTCAGGCCTTCTGTCTGTACTTAGCCCACGTGGGTAATTTACTCTGCTAAGAAGCAAAGCAAGTTAGACCACATAGACATCTGTGCTGCCGTAGCTAGACTGCTTCCTATACTCAAACAAACATATACTGAATGCAGAGAAGGACTGCTTTTGAGAATGAACCAAGGCAAGGAGTCTCTAGCTTCCCATGACATGGTCCACATCTAGGAGAAATTGTCTTACTGACATCTTCTAGTCTATTAACAATCATTATTTCACCTCCTTTACCATACTCGGGAGTGCAGTAATACTGTGAAACCTGTAACAAGTGCTTACATGGGAAAACAGTTATATAATCTTTATATACAATTTAACATCTGGACATAAAGGAAGAAAGCTGGCATCATGTAACCAGAGGGATAGACTGCGAGAAAGTGTCCTACATGCCCCAGTTCTTTAGGGATTACTGTGAGGACTATTACTTGCTACTGTCTAGAATAAGGTTAACATAAATTGTGTGTCCTGTTTGCAGAGCAAGTAAAAGATGGTGCTTCTTTAGCTCAAGAGAGCTCAAGTGAAAGTAGTATTTCTGAAACTAAGCCCCAGAGTTTTATCCCATTTTTACTATGTTGTTGAATAGCGACCCCAAACTCCCTGTATTGTCCACACAGTCACAATGCCCCACACTTCAGGAAAACTGTAGGCAGTTTGGAGAGTCAAGTGGAGAGTGACAAAAATGCCTGGAGGCCTGGGAAGCAAAACTTATGAGGAAAGGCTAATAGAACTAGGGTTATATCGTCTGGAGAAGAAAAGACTGAGGAAGGATTTGTAACAATCTTCAAATACGTGAAGGAAGATTATAAAGAGGTGGGAGATGGGCTTTTCTCCATGGCCATAGGGAACAAAACTAGGAATGATGGCTTCAAACTGCAGCAGAGGAAATATAGGCTGGAGATTAGGAGGAACTTTCTGATTATGCGAGTGGCCAAGCATTGGAAGAAGCTACCTAGAGAAGCTGTAGAATCTCCATCCTTGGAAATTTTCAAGACCAGATTAGATGGACACTTAGGTGGGATGGTTTAGTCAAGGTTGACCCTGCCTTGAGCACGGGGCTGGACTAGATGCCCTCAGGAGGTTCCTTCTGACCTGGCTTTCCTATGATCCGACTACAAGAGGGTAATCTGTCCCTATGCTCTCCACGGTCTGTGGCAAGCCCTCATTGTACAAACTGTACTTTTTCCCTGCCACATGTTGAGAACCAGGTTCTAGTTTGTGCCTCCCACCCTGACAGAGTACCCTTCAGTTCAAAGCAGAGAGGGATTCTTTCAGATATGGACAAGCACCGTCTATACATCAACCTAACGAAGGGTAGACCCAGGATTGGCAAAGGGGGGTGTGCACTGCAGGGTTAGCTGCACCCCTGCTCCCAGCCTTAACCCCACAACCCACCAGCGTGGGCAGACAGCACTGCAAGAGTGTCTGGGAACTTTTTTAAGTTCCCAAAGCAGGTAAGCATCCCCACCTTCCCCTCCCTGCTCAGAGGCATGTCTCCTCCCCTCCCCTCCTACCCCTTCCTCCTCCAGTTGCTGCTGCTTTCCCTGCTGTGGAGGGGTGGGAGGTAGAGGAAGCTTCAGAGCTACTCCTGTCCACCCCAGCCAGGCCGCGTGGGGCCAAGATTAGCTGGGAACAGTAGCAGCAGTGATGGGGTGGGTGTGGGTCCCCACTCCCCTCAAGAGCAGGAGTAGGAAGCTGCTGCTGCTGTCACTGCCCTCAGTGAACCCAGCCCCTGCGCAGCCCCACTGGAGTGGGCAGGAGCAACTCTGATGATTTCCCTGCCCCTGGGACAGCAGGGTAAGCAGCCATGGCAGGTGAGGAATAGAGGAAGGGGATGGGAGGGGATGTGCTTCTGAGCACTCTTCTGCTTTGGGGACTTTTATAAAGTCCCAAGAGGCTCTGCCTCTGAACCTAACTTTCCACATATGAAAAAGAGGCCTGGGCCAGGCAGGGCCTACAGCACACCATAAGATGATTATTCTTTTTTGCAATACAGCCCTTGTGCACAAAGTCATCTCTTCCACCTTCCTCCATTAAATGTGTTGCCAGGGAGCAAGTGGGGCAGAGGCAAAGAATCTGTGACCTCTGTAGAGCTCAGGTAATCTGCATGTCTTGTGCTGGAGGCTGGGAGGAGAACAAATAACATCTCCCATCCTCTGGGGAAATAGGAACAATTCTGCAGAGAGACCTGAGCTCTTCCCCCTGTTACATAGGGCTAGAATCTGAATCTGGTCCACAGTTATTTTGGCCTCTCAGTTAATTATACAGAGCAATCAAAACCATTCTCCAGGCTGTTTTCTTCCAAAACATATTTGCTGCCACGTCTTTGTAGAATGTGACAAAAACAAATTGTTAACAAATGGCTGAGGTCTCATTTACAGTTCAACCAACAAATGTACAACAAAAACAAAATAGAAAATAAACCCTTTCCAGTTCTTGCTGGGATAGGCAACTCCTGAAGAGAGGTGTGATTGTGACCCAAGGTGCTCAGTGGCTTGCTATTATTTTTCCCAGTAATTTCTCCCACAAATTAAGAAATATTGTTGAAGACTGTCACATGGTGCTGCTTCTATCACACGAGTAGGAAACGTGACCATGTGGTAGTTTGCACAGACAGGATAAGGGATGTAGTGCAGATGCTGGCAAAAGGGATTCTCCTTTAGCTCAGGTGGAAGAATTGAAGTATGCATGCTTTTATGTAACCACTGTGCCCCTGGACTGCAGCACATGGATACCATAACTTTTCAACAGCTGGCCTTATTAGCTTGTGGCAAAGGATTCTAAACCAGCCATCCCCAAGTTTCACATTTGTGCACCAATTTGTCAAAGTAGGGCTTTATCATTGCTCCATACTGAACAAAGACCAAGCAAACAGAAAGTTTGAGAACAAACATATCAAGTGCCTGCTCGGTAATATGAGATTAGCTGCCATTCTGTTCATCTACAGAACAGCTGTTCAGTTTCCTAGTCTCCTAAAATCAACTTCCAAGACTGCATAATTTGCATCAAATGGTCTGTATGTTAAACATTAAGTATGGGCAACAGAATCATTAACAGATTCAAACAGTCCAGAATACACAAGACAGCAATTATCATTTTTGCATCTATCTGCTCGTTAGTAAAGAAACTGTTGAAGGACATCCTGAACTGCTGATGGTTTGCAGTGCCATGCAGGGGGAGGGATGAAATTATTTTTTAGGAATAAAGTTTATGAGCATACTGAAAATACATATACAGTATCTTGAAATATCTGTACTTGATACTGAAAACCAGACTACTATCCATTTAAAAGTGTCACACACAAATGAACCTTTACAACAAGACATCTTGCTATGTTCAGATATTTCAGTATGAAGTAAACTAGGGATACATTTTTCGCGTATCTATTTTGTTGTAAAAATGTAGTCTTCAGCTTCAACAACTAAGTAGCCTGCATTAGGAACTGAACATGTAAACTAAACTTTTCCATAATCCCTATGTATCTATAAAGTCTATGGAATTGCTTATGGAATTACTTATTATGGAAAAGGATGTCATCTGCCTGCTTTATTCAGCCTTGGTGAGACCGCAGCTGGAGTTCTGCGTCCAGTTCTGGACACCACACTTCAAGAAGGATGTGGAGAAGCTCGAGAGAGTCCAGAGGAGGGCCACACACATGATTAGAGGCCTGGAGACCGAGACGTATGAGGAGAGGCTGAGGGACTTGGGACTCTTCAGCCTGCAGAAGAGAAGACTCAGGAGGGACTTGGTGGCAGCCTATAAGTATATAAGGTGCATACATCAGGATTTGGGGGAGCATCTACCCACCAAGGGCCCCCAGGCAAGGACAAGAAATAATGGGCACAAGCTAATAGAAGATCGCTTCAGGCTAGACATAAGGAAAAATGTCTTTACAAGCTGAGTGCCGAGAGTTTGGAACAGGCACCCTCCAGAGGTGGTACAGACATCCACCCTGGCGATCTTCAAAAAACATCTTGACACCCATCTTGCTAGGATCATTTGATCCCAGCAGTCTTTCCTGCTCAAGTGCGGGGAGTGGACCCAATGATCTGTAATGTCCCTTCCAGCCCCTAAAAACTATGAAACTATGAAACTTAGTGAAGAAAACACAATCTTCTTCATGTTTTATGTAACCAGGTTACAAGAGTGAGGATTTTCATAAATGTGCTATAAAGCATTGTAGAGGATTGGAACTAATTTATAAATTTTCTCATCATACATGTAGTATTTGTTAATAATTTATTTGCATCAGTTTGGATGTAAGCAGTGCTAGAGCCAAAGAAAGTCAGTCATATGCAGTCAAACTCATATTTTTAAGACAGCCAGCCTACCACCCACAGCTTCCTATACATGGGGAGTTGATCTTATGGTAAAGAAGACAAAAGCTTTACTGAAGCTTGTTTTCCAAACTGCAGTATTATTTCAAAAGCTATAACATATCTTCCACTAAAAAAAATAAATGCAAAAAAATGTGGTTTAAAAAAACTGACATTGATTTGAGTTTGAAAGCATGTGTAGTATATCCAGCCTTGCAAACATCCATTGGTAATTCTTTTTCATGAAAGAAAAGAATGAGATAAAACAGATTTTTAACAATAAATTTCAGTTTTTCTCCTACTATAGGAATGTTGTGACCTCTCCACCAGACTTTGCATGCTTCAGGTTTGATGCGCCTCATAACTGACAACATTCAATAACTGCCTGCTGAGCTACCTGAAAAGCTTACTGCTTTGCAAGGTGGGGGGAGATTATTTTGAAAATGCTCCATAAAATGACAAGCATTGAAAAAAAATGAATAGAGAGTTCTAGGAGAGACTGTGGATACAGCAAAAAGGAATCATATTCCTTACCAACTTAAATAGTTACATATGGCAGAACAACCACATGATCCCTACTGAAAGTTGTTCAGGAAATAATTTTCCCCTGAAAAATATAACCAAAACACTTGAGGGTTTTTTAAGTTTTAATGAAAAAACAAAAAACACTTTTCAGGAAACCAAAATTTCAGGTTTTGGTACCAAAAAAAATCCAGAAAAATTCTGTTTTCCATTTCTGAAAACAGATGTATTTTCAGGTTTCAGCTTTTTATAGCTATATAAAAGCTTTATATATATATATAATATATAATAAAATGGGCATTAAACCCCAACACCTTGGTGGGTACTAAACCATGCCAGAAGAACAGTTATTCCCAAGAGGCTTAAGGAAAATTGTCTTCTTGGACCCAGATACACAGTGTTTCCCCTGCCAGGTAATTTTTTTTTTTTTTTGGTAAAAATCTCTCTCTATATATATAAGGTTATATATATCTACACTCTACCGATATATATAAAGAGAGAGAGAGATCTATATTGATAGATGGGGGGGTGTACAAAAAACCCCATATTCGAAGAAAATGGATTTCTTTCATAAATATCTAAGGAAAACCATATAATCAGTCCTGGCCCCCTCAGTCTCCGAAACATGAAGGGAGTTCAGAGAAGAGCACTGTATTTCCATATGCAGCGCAGAATTCCATTGCATTTCCCAGATCTTAAGGTACTTGAATTTTTAAACATTCCAAAAAAGTGCAGGTTCCACTGCTTCCCTTTAAAAACTATTTTAAGGTCTAATAAGGATGGCTAGGAAATGCTTCTTGATATTCAGCCTCCATTTTCTTTGAGTCATCTTAGTCCAGTTCTTTCTTGTCCTTGTTGCTGACCTCATTCACATAATTGTAAATACCTATAATATTCTTGGGCCAACAGGACAAATCCTGAAATTCCATTATCTTCCACACTGGTTTTGCTGACTCAGGCCTTCAGGGCTGGGCCCTTTGCTCTATTAATCTTTCTTGACAAGACAGCCCCTCCTGCCCCTTAATCACTTTTGTTGCTCTTCTCTGAATTCCCCTCACATTCCTGCTATTGATATGGCCAGAACTGAATTTATTGTTTTCCCCAGATATATTAGCTTGCACTTTTCCAGCTTGAATCTCATTTTGCTTCCTGCCCACATATCTGAGCTTTTTAGATCCCATCATATTTCTCCCTCCTCACTTATGGTTGCAACAACTGCCGGTCTAGAGTATGACTGCACCATTAAAATACCAAGGCATGCCACACCGGCACTGTGCCATAAGGGAGCTCATGGAAGTATTGTGCCTTAAACTTCGCCTCCATGAGGAAATTTAAAACGTACCTGTTACTGATGGTGAGAATCTGTAATATTTAATCTGAACTGCTGCTAAAAATAATTTCTCTGCAAGCACAGGCAAGATCAAAGGGCACCAAGTATTACTTCATGGACAAACAAGATATCTATCCCTACTTCTTTTTCTGAAATGCTCTACTGTTGTTCCAGTAAAGCAACTCCACCTGCTGTAGAGATGACAGAAGTACGAGTCTGGCCACTGACATTTTACACACCATGGCCAGGTACACACGTTACACTTTTACCAGTATAAGTGATTGGAAACCGGTCTATACCCATAACAGAACAAGAGTTTGGCACACAAAACTGGTCAATACCCGTAACAGAACAGAAGCTCAGCGCACATAGACTGGTTTAAAAATGGTGGAACTCAGTTTAAGATTTGCACCGCCCACTCCCCCCTCGTCCAAAGACAAACATGTTCTTTGTTCGCTACCAATCTAAACTACTCTGTTACAGAAAACCGCATAACTTGAATCAATTCCAGCTTGGGCTGTTTGAATGTCTGTACTTACCCTGTGTTGTTCCAGCAGCTAAACCACCATCATCAGGTCTCTACTGGCACCTCCACTCCTGCTATCACCAAAGGAACTGCAGCTGGAATAGTGCAACAATAGACACTCAGTTCCCTTGTAGTTCTGTTTCCTATGAACCCATTTGATGCCACGCTGAATCCAAGTATGTCCTCGACGCTAGCACTCAGGCTATCTCTTCTGTCCACACAGGCCAGTGTACCAGGTCTTGAATGAGCCTTTCAAAGGAACCATTCCCCACAGTACTGATTTTCATGTACCTACTTTGTAGCATCATGTTAAAGATGCTAGGCCGTTGTCTCAATGCATGTCACTCTCAGATCTGTAACACATAAAATGTTTTAGGATATTCAGGTTTGATTTAGTGATCAGGATAAAAATATCCTTAGGGTCTGGCCTGATGCTATGAGCTCCAGTAACCCCTTAACTCTGAAATGGAGGCACAGTGATTGAAAGTTTGGGAAGCCTCATTTTGAAACAAGCAGAAACATTCCTTTCAGTTTGTAAAACTTCCTAGCAGTGTTGCTGTAGCTGTGATGTTCCAGAAATGTACTAAATTTAAGGATTTTTTAAGATATCTTTTACTGGACCAATTGCATAGCTGACAGAGCTCCTGGACATGCTTTCGGGTATCACGTGCCCCTCCTTTCTATTTATTGATTTTTAGGAAGTGCCCTCTACTCAGTCTTTCCATAGCATTTTAAAAGTAATTAACTATTCTCTGCATGTCCAGCTATTTTCTGCTAAGAATCCCAGACTGATTAAAATATCATCCTGTCTGCTACCTCTGAGGAGATATTTTGCAGCACTGAACTTCTATACATATGACTAGCTAGCCCCTTTTCTAACTAGCAGCATCAAGCAACAGCATGTCTCAGAGCACTGAATAATGTTTACCTCTAAGATAATACTCTGTTCACAACGTATGTATTAGCTCTTCATAGGCAGAGATGATTTTTCAGTGACTGGATGGGTTAGGGTTGCATAACACCTCCCCCAAAATGTTTGTCTGTCTACTTCTTTCTCCATGTACGGGATACAGGAATATAAATCACTGAATAGCTTTCCTAATAAATCATCGGTTTTGGCTAACATCTCCACTGTAATAAAACTGTAGCTTCTAAAAGACAAACATTAGACTTTAGAAATGTTCTCTGAGCGCTGCCTGTTGGAAGAGATGCCTCATTTACAAATAGGATGGTGATGGACTAGATTGTGCTCTGCCCTTTCACAGCTACACCAGAAGCCTTCCTTAAATTAGTCAAAGGGCATCACTCCATTGATGACAGTGGGTGTTGTATCAGGCCACAGGAACAAGGACTGTTCTCAGGTGATTCCTCCCAGGAGTAACTGGGTTGAACCATAAACCTTCACCCTTCCTAACAAGAGGAGCTGTCTGGCTACATCATGAGCAATATGTTACATTTTTTAAAAGTATAGATTTTTACTGTGGACTGTGCACTGAACACATAATTTAGCCCTGTAAAATTAAGTCTGACCATCCAGTTAAGTCATTTGTAAATATCTCCTAGTATTTTTTAATATATTGCACTTTTAAAAAGTGAAATTATTGCTCAGGGAGGGACCTAAACTAGCTGATCTAGAGGCTAAAATCTTCCAATTACACACAGAACTGGCACAACATCAAGTAAGCTGGCCCTTAGTTAAGTGAAGCTGCAGCATTTAGCTTTGGATCTGGTCTGCCACAAAATTTAGGTAGGTGTTTAATCAGACCAAACTTGAATAATGATAGCATCTGTGAGGAGCATTGACTATTTATACTCCGCAATGTCCAACTTGGAGAAGGATTCTCCCCAGCCCCTGTCCAGAGCACAGTCCTGCCTTATCAAAAAGGGTTTTATTTCATATAGAAACAATACGCTAGTAAAACTGTATTCCTGGGAATTCACCAATTAGAACATTCCAAATAATTCTTTAGGAATAATCTCTAGAAAGTTAGCACAGTCAATACCAAAATGCTAGAGCATTCTTTGATTTCCTTCGAGCACATTTGATTTAAGGAACTTCTAAAAACTTCTACTGTTTGCATATCTCTCATCACAGTTTGGATAACAGCTTTTATAAATAAATTACCCAATTAAGTGCTTAATTGACTCACATACCACAATTAATGTATACTACAAGGTGCAATGCACCTGCTGGTATAGATGGTAAATAGTGCTAAGAAACTTGAAAATGTTTTACATGTGCATGTTATTGAATAAATCTCCCTGCAGTATTTATTATGATAGTCTATAATGACTTTCCTCTTTCTTTCATGCTAGTACCATTCAATAATTCTGTAAAGTAATTATGGTCAGATCAAAAGGTATAGTTCTCTAATCAATATTAAGCTAAAGGAGCAATTATTTGATAAATTACCCATTTTCTGCTTAATAGTTTTAGCTGGATTTCCTCAAGCTACTTTTTTTTGAACTGTCGCTGATTTTTTTTAGTAATGTCTATTGGATTTTTTAAATAAATAAATAAAAGCCACACAGAACGAGCAGCTCATTGCAGAATCAGAATCTTAGGCATAAAGGCAGAACTGTTAAGTAATCTGCAGGACACAGTATGGCTTAAGTTGAGAGGAAGGACAGCATTCTAATATCAGGGAGTCAGAAACCTCTTCCACAGAAATCCTGCGCAACCATTAGCAAGTTGCTTGCAGTCAAATTTTCACAAACTCTCAATTAAATCAGTAAGAATTATAGGCCTGAGTATCTTTACAAATCTGGCGCTCAGTCTCTGCAATTCACTTTTCCATCTGTAATATATGAATAATACTATTTCTTCTCTCACACCCTTTGCTTATCTTGTTGGTTTACATTGTAAATTCTTTTGTATAGGAACCTCCTTGTAACAGGATAACAGAAAGCTGAGAGAATAATTCACAACAAATAAATTCCCTGACAAATCTGAGCTAAGATATTCCATCAGCAGATCACCATTTCCTTTGATTTGTTCATTATCTGAAAGTACTTCCAGTGATGTTTTTAAACATCTTATAGCTTTTTTTCCCCTACAAGTATTTGCTGTTTGCCATTAGAACTGTGACTGCTGTCTGTGGTTGGTCAAATAAGTCATACGGTATTGTTCTTTATCCTTAACTGGACAAGAGCAAATGTTTCCACTACAAATATTCATAGATCCAAATTTATAATTCAGTTTTCACAAATGCTTGCACATACCACTTTGAGACACATTCCCTTTCTCTAGACATCTGTGCCAACAAAATTAGACTGTAGAAGTCACATCCTTTCCTCCTACTTCACTTCCTAATAGGCAGATAACTTGCGGGTATGTTGTTCAGTTAGGTTTTTCAGCCGGAAGAAAATGGGCACACCGCCTGCTGTCTAGTAGCTTTCCACTATCTTGTACTGGCACATCTCCCCTTTTGTCCCAGTATATGATCATGTGTATCTCTTGCCAAAATTTGATCCAATATATCTTACATGTCTTTAGGAAATCTGAAATACTGCATGTTTGCATTGTGTATGCCGAGTGCTAGTCAGAATATATATATGGCCTTGCACTGTTCATGAGGCTCAGACATAAGTATTTATATTTTGCAATTGTTTCTAGAACATAAAAGTGGGAGGTTTGAATCAGAAGGACAAGCTTGCTGCTTGACTTACTGCCTAGTTTATGACATATCAAGGCTATCGCAGTAACTCTACATAATGAGTGAAACAGTGCACAAGGGTGCAGAGAACAGAGTAAAACCAATTCTTGACCTTTTTTTCTTCCAACCTAATCACTACAAACTCTGATGCATGTTAAACAGGCCAACGAAATTACTTATGTTGCCTGACAACAAACTATTATGCTGAATATTACTTGCATTTAATCTTCATATTTCTAAAGGAAAGACAGATGGCAAAACTCTTATTGACTTTGATGGGGCAAGATCTTGCCCTCATTCCCTTCGCCAGTGATTCTCAACCAAGGTGCTGGGACACACTTGGGCGCCACAAGACTTTGAAGGGTGCTGCAAGGTGTGAAGAGATAAGCAGATAAGCATGGACAATCTTCTGTCCTCACTGCCTGACCCCTCTGCAAGGAGGTAAGCACATTCAAGTAATATATAAATTCATTTTTGAAATGGAATGCCACTCAATTCACAAAAGTTATGAAAGGGGAGGTGCCTCAAGTCCAGAAAAAAGTTGAGAACCACTGCTCTAAGCCCCATTACTTGTTGTAGCCTTCTTTATGGTAGTTCACTTCTCTCTGAACTGGATTTCCTAAACTACATCTCTGTTCCTCATAACTTTGCACAATTTAAAGCACTCTAAGTTTGCAGGGCATGTCTCACCTTTTCCAATTTAATATGTTTGCTGTCCACTCTTTACTTTCATTTTTGTTTTAATCCCAGATCTAGTGCTATTATGATCAGTGCTTTGCAGAGATTTTTCCTTCATTATCTAGTCAGTCATACCTCCAATATTCCTTAATACCTTGTTCTGGAGAATATCCATTCCTGGCAGTTGATGCACATATTAAGTTAGACAACAATTGTGAGTCAGGTTTACAGTACTAATTTCTGACACTTCTTATAATCCAGTCAATGCCTGTCTAATAGTGTTATGTGTTACTTGCTAGTGTGATCTATTTCTCAATCAGTTGCCTCTAGATGTCCAGTTCTATGGCTACATCCTCCCCACTAAATCACCAAACTTGAAGAAGAGCAAAGAAACAAGCAGATGGGGACTAAAAAGTACCAGAATCTTTATAGCCTTTGTAAAAACAAAGCAAGAATCTAGGCACATAAAAGAGAACAGAATGTGTCTCTTTTTTCTAGAAGTCATCTATCCTATTTGGCTATATCAGCACTTAGTGTTGCAAGGTACTGAAAGACTCTCCACTCAGCTACTGGGACTAGAGGGCATTAAACATCTTCCAGGTTAAGTCCCTTAAATAACAACCATTGTATCATGGAAAGGTGAAGAGAAGCAGAAGCAGAAATGTCCAAGATGAGTCTGGCAGCTATTTATTATGTCAGGTATACTGGTAAGCATCTCATGACTCCCTTGTCTGCTTAATTTTTCTGCCTGTTGTTTGTTAAACATTGTGCAGCGGGGGTCACAACAAAGGTGATACAATACAGGCAACTCCTGCTTAGCGCTCTTAATTGGTTCCTGAAAAACTGTGTGTTAAGTGAAACGAACATTAAGTGAAACTGAAAGAATCTGACGACCCAAGATGGCGACCGCAATTGTTTTTAATGACCCAAGATGGCAACTGCGAGCGTTAAAACAAAACTCTCTGAACACTAAATGAAACCAGGTATCGATTTCAAATGAGCGTTATAGCGAAATAGCGATAAGCAAAACAGTGTTAAGCAGGGGTTGCCTGTAATACCATATTTACTCAAATACAAGATGAGATCTCACCCCCCCACCCATATTCATACTCATTCATATTCATATATTTGCATACAAGGAAACTGCATTAAATATATTGTCTATCTTTGAACTTCTACTAAAATGTTCAGTAATGGAAACCAACTATGACATTGATTAAATACCACCAACACGGAGCATGACTATAAAACACATGGCCCATATGGGGCAAGCATACTGATGGGAACCGTGGGGGGGTGTGTGTGTGTGTGTGTGTGTGTGTGTGGCCCTTAAAAAAATTGGCATGTGTTCCCTCCACAGGGAACTGGCACCAGGCCTGGAGGTACTAGAATACCAGGCCATCACAGGGGAGGCCAGAGCCAGCCCCAACTCCCTCCCTTTGGTAACAAAAATGTTAAAGCTCAAGAGACAAAGTTAAAGGCACAAGGAAATACAGAAGACCTGAGTGACAGGCTAAACAGTAGAGGATGGAGATAGGAGTGTGAACACAATTAAGTTACATATAAAATATGCAGCCAACTAAGCCTGCAGATGAGGGGGCGGAAAAGGGGGGAAAAGAGGGGGAGAGGACACGACACTTATACAACAAAGAATATACACGGGACCTTGCACAACAGTACCGCATTCAAGTAGAGAGTTGACTTGTAAAGCACAGGCATGGTTACAAATAATGACACGTGGGTGCTACATTTGTACTTAGTCAAAAAAAAGTTGAAATGCTGATGGAAATCTATACAAGGAAACCTTTTTCTTTCTTTGTTAAGGAAATGTTTCTCATTCCAAGCCAAATCAGCCAAATCAAGTCCAAATCCATGAGTCAGTCCATAACCATAAGTGGCCCTACAACCGGCAAACATCTTCCACCCCCACCAGGGACTTCAGATATTTCCAAAGTCTTTTGGCAGGCATCCTACATGCAGGCCCAAGCCCAGAGGCTTAGGGTTTGGATGCCCCCAAGTTTTGCCTGCCCTCAGCCATATGCCCACAGGAAAAAACTAGGGACAAGCCTCCCATTTCTATAAAATGGGCATTAAACCCCAACACCTTGGTGGGTACTAAACCATGCCAGAAGAACAGTTATTCCCAAGAGGCTTAAGGAAAACTGCCTTCTTGGACCCAGATACACAGTGTTTCCCCTGCCAGGTAATTTTTTTTTTTTTTTTGGTAAAAATCTCTTTCTATATATATAAGGTTATATATATCTACACTCTACCTATTACACCACAAAAGGATAAAGCCTTTTCCTCCACCAGGTAATTTTTTTTGTTTTGTTTTGTAAAAATGTATTTCTCTCTATATATAACGTTATATTACTCTCTAACCTATTACATCCCAAAAAGGTTAAAACAATGCTGTTACAGAAAACCACACTCGCACAACTGTACAAAGGCCCGCTGGCCACCCGTACCCATTACAATGTCCGCAAACGCGCACAACACACACAAACTACAAACTCAGTCCTTTCTGGTCCCTCCAACCAGTCCTCCCTTCGTGTCCACCCTTACCCCGCTTCCGGGGTCAGGTACTCAGCTTGAAGGGTCTCTCTGTCATTGTCACTCCAACTTCTGCTGGAACAGGTTAGCACAGCTGAATAAAACATGTAAGAGTGTCCGTTGAGCACAGTCTCCCTCAGCACCTACTCTTTTGCAAGTCATGGTGAGTCACTACACTGAATACATTTTGACTTCCTCTTCACTCTCATAGCTGATCTGCCCCTTTCTTTCCCGTTTCCAAGAATTCCTGTTTCTTCATCAGCCTTAAATGTCTGGCAAACATCACCAAATTGGGATCCAAACAATTCACCCAGAATCCCTCTCTCAGCCTGTCACATACAATTAGTGTGGCCCCACCCTCCATGAGGTAATGCCTAACCAGGTTGCCCTGTGTCTCATCGGCATATAATTTTTTGGAGGATCCCAGGACTCAAAACAAGAACACCCAGTTCCAGTCATGAGGGGTGGCTAATTAGCACGTGGCTCCTTTGTGGGAGGGCGTATCTGGAGTAAACACATACTAAGCAGTGCTGAGCTATGGAGTCACTATGGTTTGGAAATGCTGTTGACTCTGTGGAGGCCCAGCTCAATGAACTGTATGGTAAATCACAAGCCTTTTGGCTTTGGACTAATACCATACAGCCTTGAATAATTGAGTTCTGCTCAGTTGATTGAATTCAGAACTGATTTGGCTAATTTGGTCTGAGACATGAAATTTAAAACAAAACAAAAAACACCCATAGATTGCTTCTCAGCCTTTTGGCCTATCTCAAGGAAAAATACCATGATCACCAGGATGAGATCCCCTTGAATGGCATTGTGTAGTTAAGGGTGGAGATTTGTGCAATGCACTATGAGCAGGCCCCACTGTGAGCATCTACTATAGCCTCCCAGTGGGAGGATCTCAGCTACATGCTTTATTTTTATGGATATGGGAGATTTCTCCCTAGCTTGCTCCCTTAGCCTTTTGGCCTAAGGCAAGTGAGACTCGGGGGCATCTGAACTCCAAGGCCTCTGGGCTTGGGGCCTGCATGTAGGATGCCTGCCATGGATTTGGGAGTATCTGAAACCCCAATCTGAAGTCTGGATGGAAGGATACTTGCTGATGGTAGTGCCACACAGACTTGAACGATTGAGCTCTGCTTAGTCAGTGGAATTCAGAAATTATTTGGCTATTTGGCCTAAGACACAAAATTTTAAAAAAAGTTGCATTACATACAAGTGGGTGTCAAATGCTACTTGAAAGTGTGTTTATGAAACACCTGTGCTAAAACTTGCAGTTTCAAAAAAAGGTAAATTGCTTCAATTCTGAATGAACTAATTCTATGGGGATTATAGGTAAATTACTACAGCTATGTTTAGCTCAAGGTCATTTTTCAAATTTCTTTCTTACTTCCATGTGCTTGGGAAGAGCAGAGTCTGACAGTAAGGGGGGGAGGAAATCGCTGCAGGGGGAAGAAGTTGGTGGGAGGCAGAGAGCAAAGGGGCTACCCGATCCCCCAAATTTATTTTCCTTGATGTAACAGTGGAAGAGAGACAAATTCAAGACAAACCTCCAATAATTAGGTTCTAAAACTGGAAAACTATATCAAATTTATATTTTTCCATATATAGAATCAAATTATTAGGGAGTCATCTTATAATCAGAATCATCTTATATTCAAGTAAATACGGTAATAATTTTGAAACCCAGTGTGACAGTGACAGAGAGGAAGAAGTGGAAGGCAGCAGCCATATAGCATAGGGTAACTGTATAGCCTGGATTGGCCAAGACAGTCCCTGATTTCAGAGGCCAGTTTGGGCTAGCTGGTGAAAATGAAAACAAGTACCCTGGGCGCAGTGCTTGGAGGCACAGCGGCATGAAATTGGAAGCCCCATTAACACTCATTGTTACTTCACAGGTAATTGTTAACACCTGTGAAGTAAAGAATATGTCACTAACAGGCCATTGACTCCCTGCAGCCGGAAGAGAGGCAGAGGCAGGGACAGGGGCAGGCAACGTCCTGGATTTCGCATTGTCCCATATGGTTACCCTAATATAGTGGCATACACCAGTGCTTCCCTCCTCACCATTTTCAGCCATACTAAGACCTGCATTTAGGATGAGCCTGTAAGTTTGTGTCTGATACAAAAACCTATTTTCTCCAACATTTTGCCAGGGCGCAGAGGAATATGAAGGACGTTGTTGGTATTATCATTGCTGGGGAACATTTGCAGTTCTTTTGTTCTTTTCTATGCTGTAAAAAAGAGTCCTGTTTTTCACAAATGAATTACCCCTGACCTGCAAATAGCAAATGTAACAGGAGGAAAGTTTCTCTAATGCCCTAGGTCTGCCTGTGCCTAGGATGAAAATAAAGTGTTTCTCTTTGGAATGGGATATAAAACAATTGAAGAAGTCCATCTTTCTACAGCCCTCAGCTGGTCTTGTTCCACAGTCCTCTTGTTTTTAGATCATGGCTAATATGCAGTCCATCAACTCAGACATAGAGACTCTCAGCCCCCGGATTCCACACTCTTGTCTCTGTATATTGCACTAGCCCAGGGCAGGGTGGAGAGAGGAATTTTTGCCTGGCTCGAACTGAACAAAGCTGTTTGCTAATTTACACTGTGGCCTTTATGTAGCTCTCCAGTGAGCTTGTGTTAAAGGTCTTATCTACCCAGTAACCTTCCCACAACCATCAGTGGTACCCTGAAGCATGCTGCACTACTCTGGCTGCTTCCTCAACTGGAAGCAATATAACTGCAGTCAGGATAATTAGTTTGGGGGCAGGCTAAATGGAACAGTAACTCGGCAGTGACAATTAGCCAACATACGGTAACGTCACTACACTGCTTCCAGTTTAGAAGTAGCACAGCATGCTTTGAGGATGCTGCTGTCAGGTACTGTAAATTTACCATGTAGATATAGCTCAAGTTTCCCTTTTGTGCTCTAACTGATTTATTATTAATTAATTAATTATTATTAATTTTACCCTATTTATGGAGAGCTAGCCTTTCAGCTCAAGCTCCAACACCTAGTATTTGTAGCTCTGGAGGTTCCAGATGCAATCCCTGGTGTGTCTGTCAAGCTGGTGGCCAGTAAATGTATTCATACTGCATGGGGTAAGGAATCATAGGGGAGCGCTTGTGTGAACCTCATTTGTCTTGTTTCCCCTTCGTTCTCTTCTCCTGAAAATTAAAAAAGGACCTCTGCCAAGACTTTTGTCTGTGTCCTAGTGATACCCCTAGTTTGAGGGCTCCAACTGCTTTTGTTTCTCACTTTGCTTTACATTATTATTTGTATGAATGGCAACCCCAATCAGGAATCATGGTTCCATAGCGCTAAGTAGTTCAGTGTTACAGAAACTGGGCCCTGCCTCAAAGAACGTACAGTCTAAATCTTTTTAATTTATTTTTCTGCTGCCACTATTAAAAAAGGCTTACTACAACAGCTTTACTCTCGTTAAGCAGGGAAAAGGATTATGACTGCTAGATAGGTAGCTCTCTTGGCTTTGACAGACCTCTGATATTTTCTTCTCTAACGTTATGGCAGATAACATAACATTTCTATTTAAAAGCGTATTTCATTGTACTTACGACACAATCAAGTTTCTCTCAGGCATTCACACATACACATTCCCTAAACGCTACCAGGAACCAAGATGATTTTAAAACAGATATGTACAAAACTAAAAGGAACAACAACATTTCCACATGCTGCTTCTACCTGCTGTTTTTTATTTCTTCTTCCTAGTCTCAGTTTCCCGGCAACAGCATGCACACTGAATCCCCAGGTCAACAAACAGCACTGAACCAGCTGCTTCAATCAGAAGCCTAGAAAAAACTAGTGATGCAGGTTAGGAAAGCCTTGACTATCACTTGTACAAAATAATAACCTTTCAGAAAGCATCTCACATTATAAAGTTTTCATTCCACAAGCAGACCCTTGCCATTTTTTCTTATGCAAACATTTCCTAACCTGAGCACATTTTATTGAGTCCATCCCTGATGGCAATCCTTGATTACTAATGACTGGGTGTGTCTACATGAGAAGCTTTGCTGCTCAGCAGACTAATTTGCTGCACAGTAAAGCATCACCATCTACACATGTGCAGCAATTAGGGCACAGTACACTAATTTATTGTGTTGCCAGATAGTCCTATCAGGTATAAGTGGTATCCGGCAGTGCAGTAAATTACTGCGCTGAAACGTACATGTAGACAGCGACGTCAGAGTTAGTTTACATCAGCTCAGATTGAGCCAGAGTATATTCGGTCGCATTAATTGCATACGTAGACACTCCCAGTCACTCCAAGGAGTAAGGTGGTTCTGATAGGAACATCGGTCTACCCACCTGCCTAGGGCAGTCTGCCCTGTCTTTCCTGCCATGACTTGTTGTTTTAAAACTAGATGCTTACTACGGGAGCCTGACCATTTAATGCCCTGATGCCTGGGGTGTTATACACAGCTCCAACCTTCCCTATACCATGTCCCATGACTCACAGATGGCATCATAAGTTGATAACAACACCAGTGCCATGCTGCACCAAACTCTGCCCCTTGCTGGGCCTTCACATTCTACTCTAGCACTCCGCCGCCTCTCACAGGGCCTCATTCACTCCACCCCCTCTCATAGGACCTCTTCCATCTCGCCCCTCACTGGGTCACTTGTAACCTTCCCTGCTCCAAGAGCAGCCCCCTTGGGCCATCAGGCTTAACTACTCTCACCCATGCAGCCCTTCAGGTTGCTCGAGCAACCCTACTCTACGTGGTGCCTGTTTTATGCCTCACAATGGGCTAACTCCACCCCAGTCCCTCGCCAGGCAACTCATTCAAGTTTTCATTCTGGTAAGGGTTGGCCCCTGTGCAGCCCTTCAGATCACCTGAGCAACCCTACTCTGCACACCCCCGGTGCAGCCTTTCAGGCCCACCTGTGCAGACCCTACTCTACACCTGTACACACACAGTCCTTTAGGTGCCACTGTGCACCCTACTCTGTGAGGACCTTTATATACATTTCCACCCCCTCACCAGGGTCCCTTTCTGGCTCCTCACTGGGGGTCAGGGTCTTACACCCCATGGGTCCACAGATATGCCTGGCCCCACTGCCTGTCCTTGATCTAAAATGACCCACTGGGTAGTGGGAGCTGGGGTTATAAGGAGCCCCTACCTGCCTTTCACTGGGGAGGCAACTAACCTGGCATTTCTGGGGAACTACCGCACCACGGGCAGTCCCACCAGGCCATCTTTCCCTAGTAGGGTGCAGTTTTCACTCATATCCAGGAACAGGAGCCTCCTGCCCTTACTTCCAAGGTGTTCCTCCAGCAGCAGACTCCTGGATCACCCTGGGGGCCTGAGCTAAAATGGAAGTTGCTCAGCCCTCTACTCCAATCATATGGCTCTCCTGCGGTCATATGACTGCCCCATCAGGGCTAGCCTGCACCTGCTGGCTGGCCTTGGCCCTTAAAGTGGCAGGCCCCAAAGGTGCTCTGCCACAGTGGTATAAGACAATGCGTCTAGAAAGCATCACAGCACTTGGTTGTTACAAAGGGTCTATTCTGTTATGGATTTTTATAGAGTAGATTAATAGATTTCAAAGCAAGAAAGGTCTGTTAGCTCATTCTGTGTAACACAAGCCACAGAAATTTCACCCAGGTGCTCCTGCACTGAGCCCAAAAGTGTGTCTGACTCTGAAGCACAGCCTAAAAAAAAGCATCTAGTTGCAACTGAAAGACTTGGAGAGATGGAGAATCCAATCCATCATTTCTCTTGCTAGTTATGTGTTGGTGTTAATCATCCACACCGTTACAGATTTTGTGACATTTCTAATTTGAATTGTTTTGACTTTCAAACTAGTGGTCCTTGTTATGCCTACCTCAGCAAATAAACGTTATGGAAGATCCTACAAAACTTAATAAGGATGAAGCCAACGATGTTGAAATTAAATAGGGCATATAAGAAATACTCTCAGAACAACAGACATAAACAGAGAATGCTGCACTTTCAGAAGGTGCACCCTGTGGATTCTGATAATAGAGATATAATTCTCTAGGAAAGGCTATAGGGTGGTTCTAAAACTTAAAGAGAATATAGTGTATTTCTATTGAATTCCTTTGGATATTTTCATAAGGGAAAAGAGACAGCTGAAAAATTTCCATTTAAATCAGTTATCATTCAGTCTTTGGCTCAGTCAGCATTTTTTAAGTAGCACAAATAGCCTGCCAAACATTGATCCTATTAACTAGCTTATAAGACACAGATAAAATATCATGGTCATTTGGGGCCTGATCCAAAGCCTACTAAAAGTCAGTTGAAAGATTCCTATTTATTTCAATAGGCTTTGAATTGGAATCTAATTCAGGGACTAATTCTGCCCCTTTTTGGGCAATGGCAAAATTCTCATTGCCTCTGCTGGCTGCAGGATTGGGTCCATTGTCCTTTTCTTCCTGTATTCTTCTGAAGCCTGGTCCAGTTCCCAGGGGAATGACTGAGAGTCTAGTAACTTCAAGGACATATAGCTCTATCCTCTAAGTATGTTGGGATTGTTTTAGGAATTGTTCATACATTTACAGCAATGCCTCCTCTCTTGGGAGGCAGTGGCAATACTTTTTTCATTTCAGTTTCTTGAAATGGTGATGTTCATTTCTTTACTTGTGGCATTTCTTGCTGATTTATACCCTAGCTTAAACAGTGCATCCTTGTTTCACTGAGAGAGGAGGCGCTATCTCAGAACCTGACAGCATTCCTAGAGTGTTTTCTGTTTGGGACATCTGTCCAGTGGGAAAGTGAGTCCCCAAACAACTTTCAGGCACACCAAGACTTGACCCTTACTCCCTGGATTTTGTTTTGTTCCCTCTCACGGTAGTAGTCATTATTATCATTTTAGTTACAGCTGCTCTGACTACAACCTCTCCTTTTATTCATGCATCTCAGTCAGGGAGATGTTTTTCTATGAAAGCTGCTACTCAACTGCAAAATAAATTAAAAAGTATCTTTACTGCGACTGCACGGAAACTGCCACTTTCTGACGGCTGTGTCAAGTATGACTGTGACTTGTAACTTTTACTCTTATTTAAAATCTCAATCAGCCATGAATTTAAATGAGATCAGATAGGGTTTAACTGGTGGAGGGAGGGATAGACTCATTTTCCTAACTGCAGAAGGCCTGATAGTGTCCTAATTTAGACATAACCTTTCTCTTTATTTTCTCTGCAGGGATAAACATGCTCTAGGACTTTTTTTTTTAATTAAAAGTGAATAATAATGTAGAATAATCTGATAGTGAAATGGACATAAATTCCAATTGCTCTGAAATCTTTGATATATCTGTGATATACTGTGCTGTTGAATGAAGCTTTCTATGTTCCCACATATTCTTCCACTTTTATACTTCTGATGTGAATACATCTCACGTCACCCTAATCATTCTTTTTAATTCTTCCATCTCCTTTCTCCCCCAATGTTCTCAAAAGGATTTGGGCCCTTCTCTGTTACTTCTATGAAAAGATACATCACAGTAGTGGCCAAAAAGAAGAATTATGTCACCCTCGTGCTGTGCAAACACCCTGGAATGTCAAAGAGAGATGCAAATTAATGGTTGGACCTAAAGTTATAACATGGAGGCAAATGGATGTGGTAAAGCCTTACAGCATCTTTATAAAATGTTTGCTTTTTTGTCTGTATTTTATTGATGTTACTTTGAGTTTGGCAGGAAGGAAAGCATGTAAGAGTAAGGGAGTCATAAAGACAAGGCATGGTCAGCCAATGGGTCATGATAGAGGAGAAGCTCAAGGAAGGATTTAAAGGAAGATATAGCAGCAATGTGGTTATTACATGCATAAGGGAAAGGAGCCAAAGACCTTAAACAAGATATTTCTTACTCCTCCCTTTGTGCAAAGGGAACACAAAGTACAGCTTGAGTCCCAAGGCTCAGAATTCTATAAATCTTCCCAAATGGAATAAAAACTGACAAATATGTGATTTAGCTCAGATGATATATCAGCACTCATGGCAAGGCAGAAAACTACTGGAGTCCAAGCAAATATAATCACACGCAAACTTTTAGCACAGAACAGTCCTGTTTCTGGTTTAAGTCTGCCACATTCATAATTTCCGCAACAACACAGACAACTAGACAACAGAATCTGAATAGCTTCTGAGACAAATTATGCCTGCTTCCATTTCATATCATAGCTGAACAAGGATAGGAAGGATACCATAGCTACACTGGTACAGGCTGGGGGTGACTGGCTAAGCAGCAGCTCTGCAGGAAAGGACCTGAGGGTTACAGTGGACAATAAGCTGAATAGCAGCCAAGAGTGTGCCCTTGTTGCCAAGAAGGCTAACGGCATCCTGGGCTGCATTGGTAGGAGTGTTGCCAGGAGGTCAAGGGAAGTGATTATTCCCCTCAATTCAGCACTAGTGAGGCCACATCTGGAGTAGTGTCCAGTTTTCACACACACACACACACACACACACACACACACACACACACACACACACACACACCCCACCCCGGGCACGCTGCAGAAAGGATGTGGACAAATTGGAAAGAGTCCAGTGGAGGGCAACCAAAATGGTTCAGGGGCTGGGGCACAGGACTTGTGAGAAGAGGTTAAGGAAACTTGGCTTATTTAGTCTGGAGAAGAGAAGACTGAGGGGAGATTTAATAGTAACTTTCACCCGCCTAAAGGGCAGTTCCAAAGAGGATGGAGCTGGACTGTTCTCAGTGGTGGCAGATGACAGAACAAGGAGCAATGGGCTCAAGTTGCAGCAACAGAGGTTTAGGTTAGGAGAAACAGTCTCACTAGGAGGGTAGTAAAGCACTGGAACAGTCTACCAAGAGAGATTGTGGACTCTCCATCATTGAAGGTTTTTAAGACTTGGCTAGACAAGATTTGGCTGGGATGATAAAGTTGGGGATGGTCCTGCTTTGAGCAGGGGGTTGGACTAGATGTGACCTCCTGAGGTCCCTTCTAACCCTAATTTTGTATGATTCTATGATTCTGAGGAGGAATTATAAGTCTGATTTACCTTCCAGATACACTGTTCAGTGTAGCACTGCACTACCCAGTTCCTGTGGTCAGACAGAGGCAGCATAGTTTCCTCCACAGTTGCAAAGACTCCAGTGGGAGGGGACCCTGACTCTGCTTACTCCACTTGCCCCCTGCCCTCCCCCACCCCTTGATTGGTGCAGCACTGCTCTGCCTAGCACCTATAGTTGGTCAGGGGCAGTGCAGGTCTTCCCCTGACACAGCAAAGACTCCCAGAGCAGGGGTATCTTGCCACCCCCTTATAGTCAGCACTTGAACACGTGCCTCCTTCTCCCTGCCCTAGTTACACTGCTGGTCAAAGATTTCAGTTAAGAATCCATAGTGTCAAAAATATTCTGACTTGTTGTAGTCTTTGAGTCCTTTGCAACAGAAGAATTTCTCTCTTATATTTCCATAGTCAAGAAATGAGTGAAAATTAGGAACTAGCCTATTCCAAGGGGTGTTTGAGCCTAACAAGGGGTGGCCCTGGGGCTAAAAAGATTGAAAACCACCAACCTGGGCTGATGAAGTCGGAAGGACTACTTATACCTGGATGTTATTTTTTCCCCATTCCAGATTGTGGGCTCTTCTGGGTAGGGTCCTTCCTTTACTACACATCTGCATACTTTGAACACTATGAAAATGTAATAATAATGTGGAAGCTAGAGAACAGGACTTGAAAAGGAACATATAGATATAGAAGGCAAAAGTGATAGAATATATTGATGTAAGAGCATAACAAGCTAAAGTCTTGGACTGCTCATGAAATCAGAATAGTATGAGATGAACAGCAAACCACACTAACAACTGGCACATCAAAACTGTACACCTAAGTAATAGCAATACACAGATTTGAAAATCTGTTTTTCAATAGCCCTTTTTTCTCAATAGTCCACCATTATTTTTTGGATTTTTTTTTCTATTTTGTTAAGAATTTTATTACTCAGTACAATTAATTTATTTCTTGTTATGGCTTGTACATAGCATTCCCTTTGTTTTATACTGAATATTTATTTTATACATTTGCTGTGCTTTTTAAGGTAGATATTGAATGCTCACAAAAAAAAAAAGAACTAGTTTATCAAATATGATCTTTTATTTCATACGCATGACATGGAATGTAATATGCACCTTGTATCTGAAAGGAAGAATGAGGAAAAAAGGATTTTTCCAGAGTTATGGCTTCATAGAGCAGGGACAGAGCCTCATCTTCAGCTGACTCACCCTCTCTTTCCTAAAGCTGAAGCCTAGCTGCTGTTGAAGACTGGTCTCCATGAATGGATCTATGGTTCTGAAAAAAACTGAAGAGTTTCCAGGGCTGCGAGATAGAAGAGAAGAAACCAGCAGCTAGCAGACAGCAAAACTGCGCTAAAACAGGTTAGCTTGATTAGTAGAACATCAAGACCATAAAGAGAGATGTTGTTAACACCCAGGGAGTGAAGAACAATGTGCCATTAAGTCAATTGACTCCCTCAGCTGCCTGAATAGTAATATCACAGCTGCTGCACTGTGGAACAGGAATGAAAGCACGATGCTTCTCCCCAGGCAGAAAATCTGCTTAATACACAGACCCAAGTTTGGTGCACTGATTTTGGGAAAAAGGCACATGTTGTTTGCAAGAAAATACTTAATCTAGAGCCAAAGAATCAGATTATCTATTATCCTTCTCCATGTGCAGTTATTCAAATGTAAAGTGAGAAACAGGTACTCTATATTATTATTATTCTACTCATTGGAAAGAGACTGCCAAAAAGAGGGAAAACACTATTAAACTGCAGTAGTAATGATTTACATCCACTTTACATCCGTTGATCTTACTGCACTAAGTGAAGAACAAGAAGGCTCTTGCCAACTGACTCAGTACACTGGGCCCAACAATGTGATTCTGAGGTCTTTTCACACGGTTAGGATCTAGTACTGATGTAGAATTGATGAAGTCTCAGCTGCAATTTTCAGGAGACAACAATTAACAAGGAAAACATTGTTTTGCTTTAATTAAGAGTAAGGATATTCACTATAACATAGCTTATTTTACTCTGACAGTTTAAAAATAAGTTCCTTTGTTCTGACCCACCTCATCTTTGCAACATGTTCAGCAGCTTCCTGGCTTTTTCAAAAGGCAAGGAAACAGATAATTACATCAACAGTTAACTGTTGTCAGTATATGATATATGGAAGAGAAATTTTTTCTAGAGTAAAGCATTCTAAAGAAAGAAAAATTAGTATTAAAAACCAAAGGAAAGGAAATGCCACCAAAAGCCGGATAGTGCCAACCATGGACCATGAGCTCTGCAGCTGGTAGAACGGTGACTTAAATGTAGACAGTACCCAATAATAGATTTCCCCAAACTTTAATTACTAGCTAGATTTGGAACAAAAGTAAAGAGCTACAAAGCTATAAACCCAGCAAGAGAGTGGCACTTGTCTTGGTTGTAGTATCTGAAGATAGAGGGAAATATGTCATCCTACATATATAGTGACACACTCATGCATACGCCACTTTTCATGATGCTGTTGATAGCCTGGTGCAGCTACTGATTGAATGCATTTTCACTTGTCTTCCCACCCTCTACCCCAAGCTACTCCTAGTGAAGTACCTCCCTATTTTGACTATATTATACTTTGTCTGACTGATGGATTTGTAGCTGCCTTATGTTAATTTGTGAATGGTATTTGTTGTTCTGGCTTACTACGTGAATAAATGTTTACTGTATGAATAGACTGGGTTAAATCCAAAGGGGGCTGTCTAGGAAAAAAAGACATGCAAGGAAAGAATTCATTAAGACAGCCATTTCACAGAAAACACTTAAGAGTTGGTAAAAAGACAATGTCAGAACTATTAGCTTTGATGCTTCTTCCTCCATCACCAGCCGACCTACCTACAGGAGTGGATTTAACCAAAATAGGAAAAGGGCCAAAACCATAACAAAAATACAAGAACTCTGTGGGAAATACAAAGGTTTGACCAAGAGGTGGGAACCAGACAGATACAGAGATAGGATCCAGCTAATGAATATGTAGAAGGTAGATCTACCATCACAGGAAGACAGATATTAGGTGAAATAGATATACCTGTAGACTGTTTGTTGCTTTAAAATCTTTTGTCTCTAAAACTTCTAATACAAAAATAAATGTTTAATTTTAAGGGAGCTGTTGGATCACTGCATGCCATTGCTCACAGACTTCCAAAGGGAAGAACTGCAGGCATTGAATTCAATCAGACCTATAAGGTAATAATGGTAGACACAGACAATACTGTATCCAAGTGGGAAAACTGAATAGTTCCACGACAGACTACATAAAAGACACAAAGCCAGAAGTTTGTGAGATGAGAGGCAAAGGAGGAGACAGAAGAGACTGGTATGTCAATCATAATGTTATCACAAATCAAATACCTTTATGAGAGCAAAAAGTCCTGATACACCAAAACTATAAATAGACATCAGCCTTGGAGCATGATTAGCTGTGCCAAGATGTGTCCTGGCACAGCTGCTTAGCTTCACTGGGTGACACAGACATCACTCATCATCCCAAGTCAGGGTGCAATATGCACACCTAGGAAATCCCACACTGGGGGATTCCTGAGGTGTGCCTCTGCTTGTGGGAAGACCTGGGCAGGCACTTCCTGGGCTTTAGGGGACAAATCCTGCAGAGAAATTCCTGGGTACACAGGAGTGAGCCCCTGAAACCCCAGGAGTGCCTGCCTGGGTAGGCTGGAAAGCACATACAGCTCTGTCCTGCCCACGCTCTCCCACAATAAAGCAAACAAACATCCACTGCAAAAAAGAGGCACAAATATTTACCGCCTGTTGTCAGGGCCACCATTTTGGGCATTTGTGGCATGATGAGGGGCATGGACATCTGTTTGCTTGGGTTTTGTGCTGCCATAATTTTTTTTATGGCTGGGCAAAGGTGACATCTGTTTCCAGCCCAAGAGGAACAAACAGATTTCAAAAGTCTTCACTAAATAAGTGCTTGTTCATGCTGCTATACAATGCTAGTCCTTTTCTATGTCCATATGTCTCTACTTCAACCTAAATAATTGTTGTTCCCTCTGGGCGCATCTACACATTGCCTTATAGTGACATAACAACACACTACATCGCCGTATGGCACACTACAGTAACATAGCAATCACATAGGTCTACATGTGATCATTAGCTATGTCGCTGTAGCAGCATGCTTCCTGCATGCCACTATGGCAACATAGCAGGGAAATTTCAAAAGGAAGTACTAAAGCACAGCACGGTAACAACGTCACCATACAGTGATGTGTAGACATGCCCACTGATACCAATGGCAAAACTTTCATGAATTAATTTAACTGAAACAGATTTCAACCCTAATTTGTGGTGTGCTGTGGATATAAAATACACGCATGCACATGTATATTTGTAGATGTACATCTAAGATACCACAGAGATACATAACTAGTTGTGGAGAGGGCAGCAATGTTCTTAAATATCCCTAAATTTAGTGATATTTTGTCTAGTGACAAAATAGTGATCTACCTAATGACAGTGATCTACCTAAATTGTGGTTTGTGGATTTTGTGGAAACTGTGAAGACCAGTGTTGTCCACAATCGTCACGATCACTGGGTAATCCAGCATTTGCTGGGATTTCCTGCCAAGTCAACCACAAAAAAAAAATGCAGTAGTGATGTAGACTGAGGGAAGGTGCCCTCCACTAATCAGTGGTGAGGGGCAGGGCCACTGATACTCCTCCAGGCTGCTGCATAATGCTCATGAAATCGGCTCTGCATGCTGTGATGGGCCACAAAAACCCTTTGTCACGCTGCAACTTAGGTAGGTGCCTACTTACTGTCCATTCTGTTCCTTTTCCATGAATAGACTCTGGGTCTCCAGAGCTATGGACAATGTCACCTGTCACAAGCTGCACTTAATAATACTACTTTTATATAAAGCCAGTGATACTTGAACAGAGAAGGGGCTTTAGAAAGAAGGCACTGCTGCATCTACATTTTTCGAGATATGCATGCTAGTTGGGACTGATACTGCCTGATTATACGGTTAGAATTCTTTCAAGGTATAATGAATGGTGCAAGTTGAAGAATTTGTCCATAGTTGGTTTTAAATAGTGATATGCATACAGCAACCAAGAATAAGAGTCACTTGGAGATACTGTACAGCTAATTTTTGGCAAATATGCTGCCTGTGGGTTCAGCTGTAAAATTTTAGGTGGCAGTTGGATTTGATGATACTTCAGTCCCTAGCATGCATTTGCTTCAGTGGGAAGCAGCTTGATATGGCAGAGGGGAGGAAGCACTATTCCATATCCCTTTCATTCACTCTTAAGTATGGCCTATTTTTAAAGTACAGATGTCTGCCAGATGAAAAAAAATTAAAGCATTTATTCTCCTCTCCATCATCCATATGCATGACTCCCATTAGTCTTAATGGGAGACAGGTAAGCAAATAAAAGGAGAAGACTACTGTGAACAGATTGTTAAGCAATGTAATCATTTATTGTCCTATATTACAAACAAATCAGACTAGTTCATGAGTATAGCTCGCAAATAGTTACATTAGTTTTATGTTGAAAATTCATAGCTGATAAACTCTCTCCAAATGTCCAGATGTAATGTACATTATATGTTGAATGTGGTTAACTGTTAGGTGTCACCCTAAAATGCAATGACATTTTATAGACAACAGTATAAAAATTCAGATTTTGACTCAGAAATGTACTATAGACAGACAAACAGTTCTAAAATCACTTGGCAATTTTATTTTTTTATCAACCACTAATTATTTTATCACGTTATTTTTTAATTTACTTGGATTTTCTACATAACCCCCAAGAAGAGGCTTCATCCCCTTTGCTTTGTCACATGGTTTGTCAGAGTTGCTAATGAGCTGTCAATTAGTCAAATTAGAGGCAAACTCTGAAGGGTTGCCATATGCTTCCTCCAATTTTTATTAAATAAATCATTCCAGTTTTAAGTAATCTTTTCTCTGGTGTTCAACTATGCATTTTCCTTTTTCTCCTTATATTATTTACTTCAAGTAGTGAAGATACTGTTTAAATGATTTACTAGACTTAAGAATGTAATTAAAATGTCATCTTTTTAAACTTGTAAATCAACATGTAAAATTATTTAGCAAGTATATAATTGTCAATTTATTCCTACAGAAGAGTGTGATAATTCTATGCTAATGGTATCACTACTAAATGCGATAAGTTATTAGAAGAAAAATGTATAGCTATAAAAATCTGACAGATAGTTCTTAAAGATTAATATTTCAAAATCCAGTGATCTTACTCATATGTTAACTAGATTTGTAAAAAAAAAATACTTAGTGTTTTTCATTTTCAAATGCTACACTGACTAATTACAGTAATCCTTACCATCCATGTGAAGTGGCAAATTATTATTATTCTCATTTTTTAGACTGCAAAATTGACATACAAGTGATATTTCTTAGGTTTTCAGCATCATAGCCAGCCAGTATCAGAAGTCAGATGCTCTTTTAATCCTATGTGATTATAAATAGTGGAGATCCCAGAATGTACTGCACAGAGGCCCAGTCTGCAAATCAGAGGCTATTCCACAATCTTAGCCTGTGAGGAAATCCGTAAAGGCTTAGTAGATCTGCTGTGCTCTGAAATAGGCCTGATAGTTATATACAAGCACTATATTATACTTTAAATCACCTTTTTTCAAACTTTATGACCTGATTCCATGAATATATTGAAAGTATATATGGATACTCATTATTAATAATTCACTGCTGCTGCACATCCATAATAGTGACTTTTTAGAAAAAAAATCTTTATGCTTTTATATTATGCTTAGTTTTTTTACATTCATTGTCATTAGCTTGGACTAAGGGTATAAACCTTTGCTCTGCTAATGCCCTTGCTTTTATGCACCATATTTAAAAATAACTTTTTATAAATGTGGCAATAGGAGGAAAAGATTTAGGGGGGCGTGAGTCTACTGGTAATAAACTCGCCTGCCCTACAATGGGCTATACAGGTTTCCCTTGCCAACTACGGTTTTGCCAACCACAGTTTTAAGTATTCACACTTAATATTCTATATACCATTTTGGCTATCACGATATATAGTTTTGAGTAACCACAGTTTTCTATGGCCGCACATCAGCCCGCCCTCTGCCATTTCAAATCACCTGTGCTCTTGCTAGTCACCCGTGGCGCTCCCATCTCCTCAAGCTCACTCAGTCTCATATTGTGCTTCATGCCATTAAAATCCAGTTGCAGGCGCGCCGCATTTTACTCCCAATTTCGTTGTGATTTTTGCATTTTATCCCTAATCATGGCCTCTAAGCAAGCGAGTGGTGAAGGTGAGCAATTTGTGAAGAAGGCAAGGAAAGTAATGTCCTTGGAAACAAAATTGGAGTTGTTGGATTGCCTAGAGCATGGAAAGAGTGTGGCAAATGTAGGGAGGCATTTTGGTGTGAACAAATCCACTGTGTGAAACATTAAGAAAAGTGAGGCTACTGTTAGGGCTAGTGTTGCGAGTGGTACACCAAGAAGTGCTAAAGTTTCTTTAAAAGACCCACTATTCAACAGTGAACTTTTTTTTAACCTATTAAAAGTAAATAAAAATTATTTTTATACACTGTATGTTCCTTTATTGTTCATATTCAAGTCCCTAACTCCATTTTCCCCATAAGTTTTTTATCTTACCAACCACGGTTTTGCCAACCACAGGAACTTTCAGGAAGCTAACACCCATGGTTGGCGAGGGAAACCAGTACCCATATTACACTTTATTGAATCTGACCTGCCAGCTAAAAGTAAACTGTAGAGGGAGGAAAACCTGATTCCATTAGCAGTGTGAAGCATCATTCCCACGTGTTCTGTTGGAATAGGAAAGAGCAGAGTGACGCACCTTATTGGCTTCTTGTGTAGCTACTGCTAATCGCAGGAATAATGGCTGGCTCCTATTTGGAATGTATCTATTCCATGAAACCTCTAATCAAGCTCCACGTTCAAAACCAGTTAGAAGCCCTGTAACTTATGCCCACCAGATCATATTAAAAAAAACCAGATCATAGAATTTCAGAGAAGTTTAACAATGCTTATGGCATGTTAGTGGGTTAGTAATGTCAACTATTACAGCAGTTCCTTCATTTTCCATACAATTATAATTAATTGACAAAGTGTTTCTAACTGAGACATGGTTATCAAAAAAAATATCTGTGTATATCTACCCAGTAGGAGTTTTGGATAAATTAAACATTGGGGATCATTTACTGTGATTTACAGATTGAGGCTTGTGGCAGAAAGGAATTACAGGATTAAAATTCCTATTTTAGGTACACTGAGAGAGTCTAACTCATTACAGTGTTGAAAGCTCCTATTCTTTTGCTCAATGTACTGTATGGCTTGTTCATGGCTGATTGATATATAAGACAGATTAACCTTCGGTTCTGCAGTGGAAGGTTTTAAGGGTCACTACAGAATTTCATTGCATCTAGACTGCTTAAGAATTTTACCTCCGAATGGCGAGTGTCCTAAAGTTGAACTCAATTTTCCCTTCCACAGGAAAGGTACGTGCTGCCCACAAGCAACAGTGTTTTCCGGTAGAAAACGAGGCAAGTGTACACCACAGACCCATTCTGTTTACTCACCATAGTTTTATACAGTGCATATTTAAGGCTCTAATATACAATGGCTTTTAAATTCTGAAATATAAAAAATAAAGCCATGCTGCCTTCATAATTCTGTAAGGCTGCTTTGTGTTCAATTCACTGGCTGTATTTCTTTGTGACTTTTAAAGCTTTTCTTGGCATACATTCTATGAAAATCCAAGTTTTGTATTATAAAATCTTCACGGGAGGCAATCAGTAAAATTAAGGATAAACGCAGGAGTTATTCCAGCACAAATCCAGGAGATTTTCCTCCTTTACTCTTCTCAGATTTTCTATAGTAGACACCAAAAAAACTTACAGACAATACTTTTTGTCATAAACACTCGCTTCGACTGTGTCTTTTAAAGGAGCTTAAAGGACTTAAATGTCCAACTCCTATGGTTCTTTTGAAAAGGCTAGACTTAAACAAAATCCTGAAAAATGGAAATAGAAGCTAGAGGCCCATATGAGACTCAGTGAGTGCTATCAAAATAAAACAAGTATCAGACATACTGAAATACATGCAGGACACCTCCAGGCAAAGCTGATTACATAGACTGCAGATTTCCCAATATGCATAAAGGAGGGAAGGTGAGATTCAGTGGAAGTGTATAGTAAATCAGCCAAACTACCCTACTGGCCCATCCAAAAGGAAAAAGTGCTCTCGGCCCTCAGTCAAACAGAGGGGAATGCTCTTGTTACAAAAATGATAGCATGAATGAAAAAAGCAGCTTTACTGAGGTATCATTGTTACAGAATGGAGAATAGCTCAAAGCACAACTGCATGGAAGGACAATTTATCATTTGAAACACTAGTCTCACTCCTTCTAGAGCAAATAAAGCAAGCTAGCAGGAAGACACTTTAACCTCTTGGTCCAGGTGTTAACCTGTTACTTCACAGAGGCAATCCAAGTGTTAATGATCTGTTAATTGTTACTAAGGTAGCAACATAAATGCTATACCATACCACTGCTGCATGTGCTGAAGTGTCAAAAACTATTTACAAAGCATCTGGGCTGGTATAATACATATAGTCTGTTGACAAAAGCTATGATATGAATCCTAGTACCTTCAGCACAGGCTTGATTCAGGAAAGCTGCCAATATGGTGTCTACACACACAATTAACTTTGAGCACACACTTAACTTCCACTGAAGGCAATAGCTTTTACACGTGGGTTAATATACTCACCGGGGCGTACAGAATTGTCATTCTTACACTATAGGTTTATTGGGGGGAGCAGAGTTATTGTTCTGGGATGTGTGTAGATGAAACGGGGGCCCTAAATTGAAGTGGTGGGTTGTTAAAACAAAGCTTCAATTTAGGGCCCTTTAAACCCCCGTGTCATGCACACACCCGAACTTACCTGCCTCTCCAGCGGTGGGGAGGGGATGGCAAGCTGCCGGCGGGCAGAGCAGTTCCTGGGCTGCAAGGGAGTGGGGCTGGTGCTTCCCTCCACAGCAGCGGCAGGCCCCTCCCCAGGCAGCACAACCCACAGGCACCCAGCTCAGGTGGTCCCAGGAGGCACTGCAGCCATGGAGGGAAGCAGGCAGGCAGGTTCCTGGGGGGAAAAATAAGATCAGGTTCACCACTTTTCTTGGGCGGAGCCTTTCTTCCTGGGCTGCTGCCAGGCTGCCTGCAAGGGCTTCCTGCAAAGCCCCTGAGCTGCACAGAGCCCGGTGCGTCACTCCACGGCTGTAGGGCAGCAAACTAAAACTACTCGGAGGAGTTTTAGTTTGCTGCACCCCAAGTCATTTAAGGTGCATTATGCCGCCAAATTTGCTACAGCGGCTGGAATTACTGCACAATACGCTGCTGACGCATGCAAATATCAACACCATTAAAGCGGTGCAAAAGCATTTAACCTGCTTTAAAGTATCGTGCACACATCCCCCTTGTTTCGTCTACACATGGCAAATGTCTATGGCTACATGACTTTCTAAAACCCTCAAATTCGTGCAGAACCAAAAGTTAGTTCTGTATCTCCCATCTTTATTTTCTCTTTCCATCTCAGCTTCAAAGCTTATTCCCCTTTAAACCACATCTCCCTCCTAGCGCAGTTACCAGGCCAACTTCACCTTCGACCTGTCCATTCTTGTTAAATGGGCCTCCTCTAAGGCTTGGTTCCAGTACCGTAGCGGGGGGGGGGCAAGCAAGGCGACCGCTCCAGACACCGAAGCAAAGGGGTGCCAACAGGCACTGCCCAGCCAAGGCAGGGCACAGGACAGAGTCATGAGCATATTGTTTGGGGTGGCGCAGGAACAGGGGAGGGTGGCTCCTGCTGCTGTGTGCACTCCCCGGCAAGCATGGGGGAGCATGTGTCCCCCAGATCTGTGCGTGGAGCAAAGGCAGGCTGCTGCTGCAGGCCTTGCCCTGGGCACCCAACTTCATTGCTACACCACTGCTTGGTTCCACCTGGAATCTTAGGATTTTCCCATTCTCAGACTGAAGTTTGTCAAATGATTTTAGCAGATCTGACCTAGGCTCAGACTCTGCAGTCCTGCTCCCCTCTAAGAGCAGTGTCAGAGGTTAAAAGAGTGATCAAACAGCTTCCTTAAAGAATCATTTACAACAACAGTACTTTAGGTCTGCTGCAAGATATGACTGTAGGCATATATAGCTCTAAGATTTACCAATCCTTTGGCCTGGAGAGGTCCCATTGTTTTAAATTCTCTCCATAGCATCAGTCTCTATGTTTTACTCTCTTTACAGATACTGCCTATTTACCCTCATTGGCCTCTTGAGGAGGACTTTTTTGCTTGTCCAGTGTTCTTTTGATCCCCAGGCCCCCAGCTTTGGCCAAGCAAGGCTTGCAGCTTCAGGCAAACAGATGGTAAGATACTTCATGCTCCATTTCTGTACAGCTTCTCTAGTGTTTGGTTACATGTTCTTATCTAACATGTTACCTTTCTGTTTACTGCCATTCTTGTATCTGTATGTATTAAAGCCCAATCCAATGCCTGTTGAAGTCAAAGGACTCACATAGGTATTTGGTCAGGCCCCAAATCACTGTGAAATTTCATATAAATACTACTGTTATTGGTATCATACTGTTTGACTGCCCTTCCATGATCCAGATAAAATATGCTGTGTTATTTTTGGTCATTTTTGGTATGGTACACCATAATCATTATTATTATGCAGAGACTTGAAATTATAAACTAAGGACATTGTCTTCTATACATTTTGTGACACTGAAAAAAATCTAAAACCATATTATTATCCCATCAAATTCAATACTAATCAACAATATCTCTTGTTAATCAGCAAAGGTTTTAATAGCAAAGAGTGAATGCTCTTTTCAGTAAGTTTGCTTGAAGTTCTGTGTGTATTTAGACAGAAAAGCATGAAAATATTAAGTCATGAATAGAAAAAGCATACATTTAAAACAATAAGGGAAACATATATAAAAACTGAAAAAAGATTAAACCTTCAGGCAAAGAAAGCAGAGAGCTATGAAGGATTGTAATGCAAGATTTGAACAGTATAAATATTTTTAACTTTCTGTTATTGATGGTGTAATATATTCTGCTGTAAATTTTCATATTAAAGTTGCAATTACATTTTATTCTGACACATTGGCATTTTGCAGTTAGTAACACGTTGTATATTAGTGTAGACGAGTTATCAGATAAGAGCAAGATTTTCTAATATTTGTAGATTAAGCCAATTTTAAGTCAAAAGTTAGCTCCAGTCTTCTCAGTTGTTTGCAGGAAATATACATCTGTAATCCTTAATTATGATATCCAGTGACTTTGTATCTACCAAAAAAATCCAATAATGTAGACTAGAAAACAAAGGTACAAAATCATCCCAAATATAGCTCCACTGACTAGTAGATTTATACTAAGGATTAATTTGGCTCATAAGGTATAGTTCCGTGTGATTTCTTACCTTAATATACATCAGTAGTCTTGCCAAAATTTGAATGGGAAAATATTCTGGTTGCAATTGTTGGTCAAAGAATCCTGAAAACTCACCAGCTCTCAAGAAAAGAACAACATTTCTTTCCCACAGCTATGAATGAAGGTCTACCTGACCCTTTCTGCTTAAAGTTAACCAACTGCTAAGGTGCCAAAATGTGCGTACTCAGAATCCAAGATTCACTGGACAAGGCACGACTAGCCTGCTCTTTTCTTGTAAACTTCTCCTCCTAGTTTTATGACCCACTTCCCCTATCCAGACCAATTAGAATCCCATATCTCCTATTGCATGAATCCTAAGAAGTACTTTGAATTCTTGCTTTATCAAGAGACTTCTAGAAACCCACACATTATGCTTATCATTTACTTCCTGTCTCAGTCATCCACAACCCTGTAGACATTAGCAGGTTGGAGCAGGCTCACTACACTTATTCACGAACAGTATGTTATCTAGAAATACTGGCCACTTATCTCTGTCTACAGTTCATATACTTTACTTCTTCCAATGACATCCATTTATGATATCATCTGTCAAAGCTTAGTAAAATCTTCTAAGAATAACCTTAGCACATGTTTGTACCAAAAGCTCATAAGTGAGTTTGTTTCTAGGAATACAAACCAGAGAAAAATGTGGAAATAATTCCATTAATTCCTTTGGTACCTGTTTTACTTGCAATAAGCAGACAATTTTATAATTTGTGCTAACTGGTGGTGCACACTAGAATACCTCATGCTATTCGTTCTGATGGAACTCCTTATATTTTATATGGTTCCTTAACACTTGCTCCAGCGAACCCATGTTGGCCTGACATACACTCTTGTCCTATTATTATCAAAACAGGAGGTAGCTTTGCTCAAGTAGACTCCCTTTCTCTTTGATGCCACACTTGAGGCTCTTGTCTATTGCCTTGTGACAGTATCCTGAAAGGTTCCAAGAAGTTAAAGGTAGTTATGGAAACCTGGCACCTCTCATGGCCAACAACATATTGAATTAATATTCTAACCTTTTTTTTTTTTTTTAAATACATCTTTTTGACCACTGGACATGATAGGGTGGTTCTTTAATCAGTTCTGCTTCCTGTAACTGAATACTCACTATTTCATTCACTAGTTCATTTTGTTTTCAGTTCAGTCACATCACTAGTTAAATTCAGAAGTTTACTGACCCAGTCACAACATCCTTGTCTCTAGGAAATTCTAAAGTCCAAACTGAATTTTTAAGCCATTAGAGAGCTGGCAGAAAATGCAGTAGCCTAATATTATGGCCTTTTTTAAAACACCATGTCCAAAACTTGAAAACTTTGGAGTCAATAGGAAGTCACTTGAATCCATATGTAGCTTAAATAAGTGACCTACATTTCAAATGTCGATGTGACAATGGCAGCTATAATATTTCCACAATAGGTCTTTTGATCCATATGGCTTCAATGGGAACTGCCAAGTGTTCACCACTTCTGAAACTCAGTTTTCTTGCTTCGGTGCCTAAATGTGGATTTAGGGCTCTAAGATAAGACACTCAAGTTAGAAAATACAAGCTTGCTAGTACTGTGGATTACTTGCAAAGTCCTTTTTTGAGAACTGATACATTTATGTCTTCACATCAGAGTTACTTATTTAATTGTATGATGGACTGAACTTATGACAGCTATCTCTTTATACCATAATAAAAATTTGATGAATCTCATGTACTGAGAATAAAACTATCTATAGAAAGTGATTCTGCAGAAACTGCACAGCACAAAAGCTTCCTCAGCTCTTCCCCACCACTAGGTATGTGTGCTATGCAGTGCTCCCAATAAGCAAACACTGACAATCTATATCCTTGCAGATTGTAAAGTGAATGCAGTGAAAATATTTTAGCTCCCACTATCAGTCACCAGACAGACCTTCATTAAAGAGACTGCAGAAAAACCCTCAATTAATTGCAGGTGTTTGTGCAATGCGGTAGATTGTGAAAGGGAAAAACAAGGGTGCAAATAGGGTGCCAGTTATAAAAATCAAATGAGTTATAAAGACAGAGTCAATGAAGGCCCAATGCATCCATGTAAGATGCTGCACAAAAAAGGGTGATACATCAGTAAATCATCTAACCCAGGGTGGGCAAAATGTGGCTCGGGGGCCGGATGTGGCCCAACAGCCCATTCTATCCAGCCCGTGGGGCCCCTAAAAATTTAGAAAATTAATATATATCTGCCCTGGGCTGCCTGTCATGCAGCCCTCGATGGCTTGCCAAAACTCAGGAGGTGGCCCTCTGCCCAAAATAATTGCCCGCCCCGATCTAACCTAACCCTAACATTTAAACCATACCCTAACAATAAAACTCCTTAATCAAAACAAACAAGCCATTGTCTCCTTAAAAATATTCAGCTCTGTATTTTAATGGAGGTTGGGGACTTACCTATATGGCAGGAGCTGTTTTTTCGCCATTGGTTTTTGTGAGCCTTGGATCAGGGAAGCAGATTCATATGAGTGAGGATCCATTTTCCCTGGATGTTTTTGCATTAGAACACAAAGGTTCATGGGGAAATCAATAAAAGACAATAAGCTGGCTCATATTTGAAAATACAAAACTTACCATATCTTCACGGAAGGTGATTTAAAATAGAAGAAGATGGCTACAATGCCATTGCTTAAAAATACAGGTATGGCAAACCTGCAGGTCCCTAAAACATAAGCGCCATTAGACTCAAATGCAAATGATTAGGCTCAAATCAGGAACACATACTTATTTGGGACATCACTTAAAAATGAGCTCAGGGTTAAACTTATTGTCCCAAAAACAGGAATGGAGTTCAGAACTTTAGATTGTATGCCGTCAAGACTGCAGGCTCCTTTACCTATACACAGAGATGGTAACTGCAGTGGAGAGTCAATTATCATTAACGTTTGCAAATGTGTAAGCTGATTACTGCACGACAGAGAATTGGTAATTACTGAGGAGTTCAGTCATCTCCACTGAAAATGCAGGAACATATGATCCCTTGCAAAGAGAAAATAATTTGCAGAGTGGAATGTTTTGCAAGTCATTCCAAGGAAGGAATGTGCAAGGAGTTTAGTCCATTTAGCCCACAGTTATCTTGAAATCTTGATTTGGGGATACTAACAGTTCTCTGACACAGCTCTCTGCACCCTGCCTCTGGCCACCTCTAGGTTGTGGCACTGATGCATCACTGCATCTGTCCTCAGCATACCAAATACTGCAGCAATCTTGAACCGAAGTCCTCCTATATGACTATAGACAGGCAATGTGGCAAAGAGCAGTCATCCTCCATACCCTGTCACCTCTCATGCCCAGCCTGCAGGGATTAATCACCATGGCATTTCTGAGATATCATTGCTAGTTGGGACCAATGCACTGGAGCCAGCAACCTCCCTTCATATGCCTTACTTACTCTTATGTTCTTATAGGAGAATACTAACTTAATCCTATCTTGTATGCACCATCTAATATACACAACAGCACAGCAAAACAAATCAAAGCTTGTTAACACAGGGCACATCTAAACATAATAATGCTCTGCAATAAATTCTGATGCTTATCACACCAGAGTTTATTGCTGCTGGTTTGCACGTGCACCCTGAATTGCAGCATACTGAGCCAGGTCAGAGCAGCCCCAGCTAGCACGGGACCCAGGGGGTCAACCTCCCAGCCTGGGGCTGCTCCCCCAGGCTCAATGTACTGCAGAGGGGCTGGCTGGGGCAGCATCTACATGTACGTAGAGTTTTTTGCTCCGCGGCAGGATAGTATTGTATTTACAAGTACTATTCTGCTGCAGAGTAAAGTAGTTAACTCCAGTGAAACAGGGGCACATGTGTAGATGCGTAATGTTTAATGCTAATTAGGCAACTGTGCAGTAAACACCTCATGTGGAAGTACCCACAAAGACCCATTCAATGTTTCAAGATACTCTTTGTATTAAACCTAATGTTACTGAATGGTGTTGTCTGCAGCCCATTATAACTACCATAAAATATACAGTTGTGGGTTTATCACCTAATGATTGCCATTTTTGCCTCTTACTTTGGAATTATGTGGTCCTTAACGAGCTTTATTCAAGCATAAATGCACATCCCATAGGTTAACAGCATGGAGACTGCATTTATTGTGTTTCCCCATTTTAATTAGGCCAACTGGGAGTATTTTAGCATAATATATTTCAGCTGTAAAAAATACCACCTTTAGAGATGGATGTCCCCTGATAGTCATTTGTAATATTTTACCTTTATGCTTAGAACTGGTTCTCAGCTATGTCTACTTCCCCATTAAAGATAAACTCAATGATGTTTTTGAAGCAAAGGTCAGCTATGCACAGTTTCTAAATCCCAACTATATACAAAAGGTCTTTGCAAAACTATCGCCACACTCATACTAAATAGGACCAGTTGGATTTACAGGCCATTTCCTGTTTGCATGCCAATATTGTTCTCTTTGGTCAGTATTTTAATATCTCATCCTATGTGAGATGACATAATGTTCTGTAAAATTCAGTATTTGTGGTACAGCCTGAACCAGTCCCACAGAGATGCTGATAGAATCAAATAAGGGATGCTAACATTTCATAGCCACACATCTTTTTCTAAATTGTACAGAAACCAAAGTCTCGTAAAAATTGTGTCCATGAGAAAAGAGAATCAGAAGTTGCCATATTTGTACTGTATTATAGTTTCATAGTTTCTAGGGTCAGAAGGGACCTGAACAGATCATCAAGCCCGACCCCCTGCCCTGGGCAGGAATGAGCGCTGGGATTATACTACCCCAGCCAGATATCTATCCAACCTCCTCTTGAAGACCCCCAAGGTAGAGGAGAGCACCACCTCCCTTGGGAGTCCATTCCAGAGCCTGGCATCCCTAACCATAAAGTAATGCCTCCTGATATCAAGCCTGAACCTACTTTCAATCAATTTGTGGCCATTATTCCTTGTTATCCCAGGTGGTTTCCAAGGCAACAGAGCCTCACCTAATTTCTGCTGGTCCACCCTGGTAAGTTTATAGACAATCACCAGATCCCCTCTCAGTCTTCTCTTGTGGAGGCTGAATAGATTCAGGCCCTTTAGTCTATCTTCATAGGGCCTGGTCTGCTGCCCCCTAACCATGCAAGTGGCCCTCCTTTGGACCCTTTCAACGCTAGCCACATCCCTCTTCAAGTGCGGCGCAGTACTCCAACTGCAGCCTGACCAGCACCACATAGAGAGGAAGGATCACCTCCCTGGACCTGCTTGTGATGCATCTGTAGATGAACAACAAGGTGTGGTTAGCCCTACTGATCGCTTCCTCGCATTGGCGGCTCATGTTCATCCTGGAGTCAATAATGACTCCAAGATCCCTTTCAGCCACTGTGTTGTTGAGAAGGGTGTTCCCCAGCCTATAGGTGTGTTGCAGGTTCCTTCTCCCTAGATGCAGCACCTTGCACTTGTCCATGTTGAATTCCATTCTGTTCTCATCTGCCCACCTCTGTAACCTGTCTAGATCTAGTTGGATTCTGTCCCTCCCCTCCAGCGTGCCCACTTCTCCCCACATCTTTGTGTCATCAGTGAATTTGGGCAGTGTGCTTTCCACGCCCACCTCCAAGTCGCTGATAAGGATGTTGAATAGCACAGGCCTGAGGACTGAGGCCTGGGGAACTCCACTGCCGACATCCCTCCAGGATGAAAATGACCCATCCACCACCACTCTCTGGGTGCGACCATTGAGCCAATTTGCCACCCATTTGACTGTGTAGGCATCGATGCCACAGTCGCCTAGTTTTTTATGAGAATGGGGTGAGAAACAGTGTCAAAATTCTTCTTGAAGTCGAGGTAGATGACATCTACCTCAACAACTGCATCCAAGGGCTTGGTGACCTGGTCATAAAAGAAAACAAGGTTAGTCAGGCAGGATCTGCCTGCAACGAACCTGTGTTGATTGCCCCTGAGCATTACCTCCCATGCCAGGCCCCCAGAGATGTGCTGCTTAATAATTTTATCAAAGGTCTTCCCAAGGACCGAGGTGAGACTAACTGGTCTATAGTTCCCCGGGACCTCCTTTCTTTCTTTCTTGTAAATGGGGACCACTTTGGCCCTTTTCCAGTCCTCTGGGACCTGGCCAGAGCACCACAAGCGCTCAAACAGCTGTGCCAGGGGCCCTGCTATGACCTCCGGCAATTCCCTCAGTACGCTCAGATGAAGAGCATCTGGACCTGCTGATTTAAACACATCCAGCCCCTTCAAGAGTTCCCTAACTAGATTGTCTTAGTATTCTTGGAACTGCAGTTTCCAAAACTTGCAATTTCTGAATGATGGATTATCATATTAGTGTTTTGGTTAGTCATGAAATTCGGTAGTTGACTTTCATTCCTCCCCATATTCTCAATGGTATCAGCGCATTTTAATACATTAATAAAGATAAATTTAATCAATGGCCTACATGTGGCATGTTTACACTAGCATAACAAAGAAGTAGACACACGCCATACAGACCATTTCAAAGAGAAGTAAGGCTGGAAGGGACCTCAAGAGGTCATCTAGTCCAACCTGGGATTGAACCTGGTTCCTTGGTGTTATTAGCACCACAGCTAACCATAACACTTGGTATAATTTACCAGAATCCAATATAGAATCATAGGAAAGTAGAGCTGGAACGGAGGTCATTTAGTCTAGCCCCTTGCTCAAACAGGGTCATCCCTGACTAAACACCCCAGTCAGGTATCAAACCTGCTCTTGAAAGTTTCCAGGGATGGAGATTCCATATTTACCCTAACAAAAAAAACAGCAGTAAAGATACACTAGTGTAACTTACCTGTGCCCTGAGTTATCCTGGGGTAGCTCACTTCATGAGATACTACCTGATCCAGCTATCTGATGCTATTAATTATCAGAAGCTTCCTGACAAAGCAAGCTCAGACTCACAAAAATCCATGCATCTCTGATTTAGTTAGTCAGTAAGGTGCATCTCTACCCTGCCTTCTTCAGGAAAGTTAGTATTTGTCCATTTCAGGTGCCTGTATATCATACACAAGTGCACAAAACCACTGTAAATAACACAGAGGAAACGAGCTGTGAACGTTTTGCAATTGTTTTCTTTCAGGAGTAAACTACCCCAGTTTCGTTTTTACTTACCAGAAGGCAGAGTAGGCACATGAAGCAGTTACCACAGGGAAACCAATGAACAATAAAGGGTTAGAGGCATAATTTGTGTAAGTCAGTGTAATTTGTTTTTTATAACTTGGTATAATTTGTCTATCTGTTCACACCCATCACCAGTACTTTACCTTCTGTTTATTGAAGTTTTGCCATGTTAAATCTAATTTAGAACTTATCCTAAAAAGACTTAAGCTCTCTGCTTTAATCACATGAGCGGTTCCACTGAAGGCCAGTGAGTCTACACAAGTCCATGCAAGACTGGCCTTGCATGTTGTAAATCCTTTGCAGCAGGAACCTACCTTCTGGTTTTATTTTTCTGTAATGTGTAGAAGGCACTCTGTTATTGACAATTAAGGGAAATAGATGTTCTGCAAGATGTTATGGGTGAACACAGGTATTAAAATAAAAATATGCACATTTCAATTTAACATCTGTTCCAATGAACATCAAAAAATGAAAATGGAGGTAACTCTGCAGTGGATAGACGAGCCAAAAAGTAACTATTACAGCTACATCATTGACTCCTTGGAATGGGGAAAATTGTTGATTTTTGCTTTGTTCTTCTTTGATTCTGCTCTTAAAAGTCAAGGAAATCTTTGGATGGAGGAGGAAGAGACGGGTCTAAAGAAAACCAATAGTTTTGGAAGTTACAGTCTTTATTTATGTTTTTTACAATGCAACAGACAAACACTTGCCAAGCCCTGGCCTTATTACTCATACAGGGTGGAATTTAAAATGTCATTCCAGCTTAAAACAACACTGAAAACTGAGCCTTTTGAATGGAGGCCAAAGTATTTAGATAAGTCAAATATGTACGGATCATAAATTTGTGCAACCGCAAATGGATTTTTACCATATTTTTAAACACTGTTTAAGGAAATGAAGAGACTTGATGATCAGAGGCCCAATGGACACTATGGGAATTTTGCGACTGACTTCAGCGGGTGCAAAACCAGGCCCAGGAGAAGCATTTGCTCAGTTGAGCTTTTGTACATTGTATGAATTTAGATCACAGTCTTTCAGTGTGCTGGAAGAACTAAATCCAACTGAATCTACCACTGAATCCATCGGCAGTAGAGACTGGGCAGCACCTGGTCTGATATTTTATTCCAATATTATTTTCTTACACAGTTTAAATTCCCTTTAACGGGAGGAGGGGTGTTGTCCATGGAAGTGGTTCACCACCACAACAAGAGGTTAAAAGATAAACAGGTTGGTCTAGTTTCATGCAATGCACCAACTTCAAAATTAACTGTAACATTTAGAGCTCTGGAAACCACATTCAGTAGTAAGTAAATTTTCATATGAAATAGCTTCAGGAATGCTATAGATAGATTTTAAGAAAAATCCAGGAGTCAGGGCTCAATCCTGTACGCCTTATGCAGCGGGGTAGGTCTTTGTACACAACCCCAGTGATTTCGACAGGGTAAATGCATCAGGAAGGAATGCTTGTTGGGATAAGCTGAGCACCCACTGTTATATGCAAGTAATATAATATATACATAGTATACAATAGTATAATAGAATACACATATATAATAATGTGTAGTATTATACATTGGATTACAGAATAATATAATATACATATGATCATAACAATGTTGTTGGCATAAGATAATGCCATTATTGTACTTTATGCCAGTTTTCTCTGACCTAGAGCCCCTGTCTCTATGAAAAACAATTTATCATACAACCCAAGGAAACACACAATCAACAGAAGCTGCTACTTTATGTTTTGAAAACACTTGCTTTTTCTGCGCTTTCATTGTATCATTGCTAACGCATATTGCTGATTCTGAGCCATTAGATCAGAACCTTCCCAGACTTTGGGGTGTTCGGGTTTGGCTTGTCTCAATCAATTCTGCAAGTTAAGTGCATTATCACTGCTCAGGGTAGAGCCTGCTCTTCCTGCCTAGTTTATTCAGTGATGCCACTGTGACATCAGAATCACGTCCATGGGAATGAATTGAGACACTAGGCTGCACAATTACCAAGAGTCCAAACCTGCAAACCTAGCACACATGTGGTCCCATGCAGCAATGGAACAGTATGTAGGTATATGTACTGCTTCCTTAGGTCTGCAGCAGAAAGCCAGGCAGAAGGTCATTAGAGATAACTGTAGGCAGAAGTGCTACAGGGAAAGCAGAAGGAGAAACAAAACAGCTTTGTGGATAACAGTTTTCCTTAATCTAACAAAAACTGTTTCCCTCATTTTAAGGATGTTCATTGGTCAGTGTTAGAAGTAACTTTTCTGGTGCGTCTTTATTATTGGCACAAGAAATGCAAAAAATGTATAGCAGTTAATGAGATTTTGAAAAATAAATAAGATCTGAAGTTTGCCTGCATGTGGCAGTACTTTTTAATGAGTATAACTTTAGGTGTGTAAATAAATACTCCTCTAGCTGCCATCTGCCTAATGTGCAAATTAAGAGAGGCAGAGGGTAAGTGCTTCTCTGCAAATTTCCTCCTGTCTACAGTACAATATTTGTTGTATGTTATCTTCTGTAGGCAGCAAATGATCATTATTTCCAGGATGTGCTGAGGGAAACAATGGAGAGTTTGTTTTAGATAATGATGTGCAGCAGCCATTATTACTTGTGACTTTCAAAAACTGAACTTGCAGGTTCAGAAATATCAAGCATATCCCCAAAAAAACATCTTTTGTCTCTCCAGATTTTTGCCAGCCTCTGAGGCATGTAATTCAGAAAATAAGACATGTTTTCTTGAACTTTGTGCCCCAGGAGTTAAGTACAAATCTGTTTACCTGAGTGGATCGAAATTTTATTCCATCACAGCTGTAACACATTAAACAAACACAGCAACCTATTCCTGATGTACTGGAGGTTGTGTGACCGTAAGTCAGAGGCTTTAAACTCTTTCAAGCAACTGAGTGGGAAACACCTCTACTTATTACAAAACTTTTCTCTCATCAGCTTAGTGCTCCAGTTATCAAACTGTTAAAAAAGGGCTCTGGTTGTGGTGTTTCTTCAAGATTTTGTCTGGTACATAAAGTGAAAATTTATGCAACTGAAACAGAAAACCTGTCATCCTTAGAGAGGTGTTCACTGATATTTTGGCAAGGTGCAAATGACTTTAATTCTTTCTTATGAGAAAGGAAATGGTATAGAACCAATCAAAAGCTGAGGTCATGTAGGTTCATGACTTAGAAACACTTTCATAGACCCTAACGAATACACAGAACTTTGTGCTATATCTTAGTGCCTATATTTCTTGAAGAAATTAAGCAAAGATACCCTCTAGGACCCATCTGGGGAATTTATGTTCCAGTGCACTTCTTTCACTCTGGCCCTGATTCAGTAAAGCACTTAGCATATGCTTATGATTAGTAGAGCAAAATAATGAGATTGGCTTAAAAAATCATGAAATTGTATATATAATTTGGAGTTCTTTTATTTGCCTTGGGTTTCTTAAGGCCGTAAGGATCAGGCTTTTTTCCACAATCTTTGGAACTGAGAACTGGGAATCACTAAAGCCCTAAATACCCTACTAGCACAACCAGCAATCCTCAGCATAGGTTGAAGGGTCCAAACTAACAGAGCCTATTCTAACTATGGGACCTGAAGGCAGTAGTAATTCAGTAGGACAAGCTGCAGGTTAAAATTTAGATGAAAGCCATGCCTGAGATAAAATTATAACGAATTATGGAGTTGTTATGCCTGTTGTTATAGCAGGCAGGACACTTCTGTCATGGACCAGGACTCCACTGTGCTAGGCACTTGCACAAACAGAACAGATAGATATCCGTGGCCCCAAAGACCAAGCAACCCATACGTAAGACAAGAGGCGATGGGTGGATGCAGAGAAGTGAGACACTTTTGGCCAGCATGCTAGGCCCCGGTGCCAGCACACCAGCAATCTATTGCTGTCAAGTTTCTGTAGACATCAGAACAAAGGAGAGTTGTGAAGGGGGACTGGATGTATTGTTGCAGAGGTCCCTGGTCAGCACTTCATGTTTAAAGAGAACAAGGGTGTTCTTTCTCCTAACTACTTTAAAAATAAACACTTCAGAAATGTGAATTTTCTCCTTCGTGAGTTTTAAAGTGCTATTCAAAGGCAGGTTTGTTTTCCATGGATTTATAGAGGAACATCTGGACTTAAAAAATCTTTTCATCCTTTGCACATCATTTTAACACTTCCCCCCGATACTGGTTTTGTCTTCTTGCTAAGATTTATTAGCTCCTAAGTAATTACTTTGTGTCTCTCCTAGGTGTATTCACTGCTCGGGTCAACATTTTCAAGAAGCCCTAGCCCTCTGAAAAACATGATAATCAATATTTTCTGATCATTTATTTCCTGTGCTTCCTTTCCTTGTTTCCTCTGCAATGACTGCCAATGGTTTTGTGTGTTCTGCAGGTATATGCAAGCGCTGAGTATCTTGCTGCTTTATTTTCACTATCTGGGGGTGGATAATCTCTCTTTTTAATTTAAAACTGATCTCTAATCATTGTTTTGAGTTGAGCACAAAAGGAGGACAGTCGGTAGAGAGGAATCTCAGCTACAGGCCAGACTGCTGCTTATGCTTTCACCTGGAAAAAGCATCCAAGACATACAACGATACTGCCACAGATCTCCCCATTCCATTAAAATATGCACAGGAATGGAGAAAGGCCATATACATCTCCTCAAACTGTAATACAGGGTTCTCGCAATATTCTCTTTATGCAGCAGATATTTAGGAGCCCTGCAGCATGTGTGTGTGATGTGCCTGCCCCTCCACCCTGCTGCTCAGACTCCCTCTCCCTCCGTCCCTGCTCCTTCAACAGGCATGCTGCCACTGGCTTCCTCCCTTCTGTCTGGGCACTAAAGATCATGGCAGGAGAACTAATGCTGTTTCCACCTGTGTTAACTTTTGCATACATTTATTCCTGCTGGGTATGGAGGGGAACAGGCTGCATACAGCAGCCACATATAGCCAAAGGCCTTCTAGGCCCACAGAGCTCCAGCTGTGTGTGGGCAAGGACTTTAGCAGACTGGCAGCTGAGAAAGAGAACAGGCCTATTGGCTTAATTAACTCTCAACCCTCTTTGGTTTGGACACTCCTGGCTGCTTTCCCAGCAAAAAGGAACTAGTCATGGACCAAAGGATTCAAGCAAACGACAGAAGGCCCAAAACAAAGACGCTACACTGATATTGTTAGGCTAGATCTTCATTCAACTCTACTGGCACCGTGACATTTACTTTGTTTTCTTGATGTCCTAGAGAACAGACAGCACGGTAAGCACCGGCTCTGGCTGCAACACACCCCTCTTTCCCAATTAAGCAAAGCAAAGACTGCAGGTGGTCAGCTGGCCTCCACCCATCACCAACAAACCCAGCTGCTGCAAACAAGCACTGAGCACAGCGCTCACTTCCTAATCCTCAGAATAAAAGGGGTCCTATTTAATTTTCTTAGAAACCAGTGGCAAGGTCCTCCTGACTTTGATGCTCAGAACAAGCCCACCCAAAGAACAAAACATGATCTCAGACCAGAACAAGAGTCATTTGAAAGCTTCAGCAATTCTGTAATAAACTGTAGATGATAAATATCAGTATTAAATCCAGCCAATTATTATTTTTTTTAATTCAGGCAAATATAGAAACAAAACTCCAACAGTGGAGTAAAACATGGGAATTGCATGTTCTTACATATTAACAAAGGAGATGATATACAACAATTCTTATAATTTATCAGCTGTACTATCAATATGGTGTTCACATATGTTAAGTCTCAAACAATCTGGCTAGAGACACTAGCTTACTGACTGGTCAACATGCGTATATTAGCTGGAACTGCTTTCACTTCTTTATAATACAAGAAAATAAGAAATAAACCATATCTAGATTATGTTTGGTCTATTAATATACTTGCAATACTGGTTTGGTCCCTGAGTATTCTTTTATACATGCTCACCCTACAATTAACTTTACTTACTATAGCATCCACTTCCTCCCACTATTTACCCAGTCCAATTTCTCTCCCTTTTGGGCCCTAAATGATCTTTACTTTTGTACCCTTTGCTAAATTGTAGGGATTCACTCTAATCCTCAAATGGAAAGAACTATTTAATCTCTCCACACCTTCCTGTAAACTCCTTCCTGGGAGGTCCATTACTCCCACCCTAGAGGAGTTATGGCACTTATAGTTTATAGTTATAGTTTATAGTTATAGCTTTTTTCTGGAAGGAGCTATGCAGAGCCCAGCCCTGCACATATTTAGGCCTTAATTCACAAAAACATTCATCACAGCTCTTGAGTCAATGTGTATCTCCAAACATATGCTTAAGTCCCACTCGAAGCACAAGCGTGTCCTTAAGAATGGCTCTGGGACTCCTCATGTGTGTAATGTTCTGCACATACTTTATTATGTTGCTGAATCAAATCTGGCTTTTTTGCAAGATGAGGACCACAGCAGGACTCTCACAAAAAGCTTCAGAGAAATGTTGTGCTGTTAGATTTTAGAAGTGGAAGTTGGGGAGTTTGAAGGTTGGGATACAGACAATGGAGGAACAAATTAAAATAATGTAAATATCCTTGAACAGCATGCTTGCAGTTGATTAAATGCACACCCAAGGACCGTCTGACAAATCCTATTTATGCATTTCTGCTTTTTTAAACCTGCTAAGCAAGCTGTCCAAGATCAGGCAGTTAATTTCCCCATAATCCCAAGGTATTTCCCTCCAGTACTTTAACCTGGAAGCAGTTAAATAAATCAGGAGCACAATCCAAATAAATTACAGGAAGTGTCCAAAGTTCTGAAAACTGAAAGTAAGTGATAAATCCTTCCAGGGTCTTCTCTTCCTAGTGTAGTGACACAGAAGTGAGAAGTTTTAGTACGATTCAGAAACACTCCCTGATCTACAGCCAGCCAATCAAATCCACTTAAAATGACCAGCACTTTGAAGCAAACCCACTCAGAAGATAATAAATACTTGAACAACAGCTACTTGATGTGTCTGGCGCTAGCTGCAGGCTATTTTGCACCCCTTAAAATTTAACGTTTTGATTTTCTCTGGACCTTCTGTTTCCACCTTTGCTTTAAATGCAGGAATATCAATTGTCCCACTTCAGCGGTTAGTTTTAGAAATCAAATCAATAAATCTTAGGTCCTGATTCAGGAAGCTGTTAAGCATACATAGAGATCTCGGCATGCTTCAAGCGCCACGTGCTTAAATATCATTCTGAACTGGGGCCTAAATTTCTGAGAACTTTCTATTCATACCATGTTTGCTCTGTCAGAGCCTATAGGTAGCAGAGCCCAGCAGCCTTGTCAGAGCCAAATCTGAACTCTACAAAAATTAGAAAAGTTCTTCTCCCAGCTGGCTGATGTGGTGCTGATCCAATGCTGCCATCACTAATCTGCACAAAGGAAGAGAGGGGAAGCAAGAAGTAGAGATGCAGGAAGTTTTACTCAGACAAATACTGAGAGAGGAATGCCTGACGATGGTATTTTCCATAAAGAACTTCAGCCCACACTTGTGCACCAAAAATCAGTGCCAACTTCAAAAATAGCTTTGGGCATGTATACTGTAGCATTTGAGTTTGCTTGGTCTAAAGAAAGGGAAAGAAGAAACAGGGAAGAGAAGTAGATTTCTGCCCCTATGCAGAGTGCAGTGCTGAGGTATTCAGCTGGAAGGACGCAAAACTATCTAGAAACAGGATGGGGCAGTTACCAGACACCCTCAGTAGCTGTTTTTGAAGCTCTGTAAGAAAATTTCCTACTAAGCAATGTGTCTGGCAAGTCACACCTAATCACCCCTGGAGGAGAGGAGTTTGGAAGAAGAGTTACAAACAGGAGTTAAAGCCTTGTAGATTCAGTGGCTGATCAATGCAGGATTAAGATGGGGCTGCTGTAGGGCTGGGTCCCAAAACTGCACCACTTTGAATACAGAGTATAGAATTCTGTTTCTCAAACAACTGAAAAGACTGTTCAAACAATTACCCCCCTGGCTAGAAATGGTGCTAGCTGGGGAAATCCCATTCTGCAGGTGGTGACAGTAACCTCTTTTGCTTGGAGAGGTTGTGTTTCACTGTCAGTAGAAAGACAGGGTTCTGCTGCTACAGAGCAGGTTTGAGCGTGAACATAAAAAATTATGTAATGTAGAAAGGAACGTAATGGTTGCATGCAGTGATGCCTCAGTATTCCCCTGCCCTGTTACACATGCAAGGAGCAATTCAAGAGATAGTGATTTGGATATTGGTAAATTAGCTAATAGACCTTCAAAACATAAAGACTATGCCTCTTTACAAAGGGATGGAACATAGTATAAGGGGCTCTGGGACACGTCCTGAGTAAGGGACAACGTATAATTGCACTGCGGGAGAAGCATGCCTAGGATAGAATTGTGATTTGCAGGTACACAAACAGCCCCTATTTTTATCCTTTCCTCTAGTGGGATAAGAAAGTGGCACCAACTCATTCCTTAGCCAGCCTAACTTTTCCAACCATGTCTGCTCAGATAGGTTGGCCAGGATGTCTGGAGGGCCAAGGCTGTGTCTGATCGTTTTGTACTGACCTGTGCCAGGCAAGAAGTGCATCGTGACAGCTCCTTTCCCTTCCCACTTGGAGACTTTAAGATTGTCTGGAAAATAGGATTTCATTTATACATCCCTCAGAGTTGTCCTTCTGATTACATTTACATACTAATTTGATGTATATATGCTACACATGTGGAATAAATATAGTACATTGTACATACGTTCATTTAATAATCTGTGCCTAGATAGGGCTGCATAGAAGTAGTAAAATAGAAGAAGTTAAACTGCATCATTGTCAAATATACGAGCAGTTATCTGTATACTGTGGCCCAAGTACCAGAAATTTCATAAATAATTTGAACTAAAAATGGGCATCTTTTCAAAGCACTAAGGTACATTGCTGCTTCCCCGCTGCACAGCTCAGAAAGCTGGCTCTAGAAACCCTGGATAATTTTAAAGAGCAAATCTTGTGTTGCTCAGCAACAGCACACCCTGATATAAAGAATGCAGAATCCTGGAAGACTTAATATCAGGGAGCTGCAATTGCATGGAGAAAAAGAAAGAACAAACACAATTTATTCCTACAAGGTCTATAAAATTGAAATCGAGTAAAAAGCAATCAAATGAAGTGATCATACTAATAATAATCTTTATATAATAGAGCTTAGTAAAAAAGCCATTGCTCAGAACCAGTGAACTACCATCATAGTACTCTAAATGGCACTGTTTGCAGCATCTTGATACAATAGAAGAAGTAAATTTTATTAGGGAGCAAAATCCTCATGGGGCTAGCCACTGAAATCCTAGGGGAGTTTTTATCTCACTCTCACCTCAACAGGCATTTGCCAGAATGAGGATTGCATTAGAACTAAGAATCTCCTGGCTCCCTCTGCAAGGGAAGCAGACCTGTGGCCTCAGAAGGTGACACATGCTTTCACCTTGGTCCCACAGAAACAGCTCCACATGGATTCCTGAGGTCAGACTGTGAAGAAGTAAAGGAGAGCAATGAGCAAGCTGCTTTCATCCATAGTTATCCCTGCTATGATGCATAAAAGAAACCATGCCTGTTAAGAAAGCCTCATGCTGCATTGACTTACCTCTGTTTCCCCCTCTGCACTATGAAACCCCGCCCACCAGCTGCATTCAGGGAAGCCCTGGAAGTCCAGTTCCTCCTGTGTGTGTGCTCTGCAGGGACCAATGTGGTAGAGTGGATGAATGGAGCATCACTGAGGATATTGCATGCCCCAATCTGGAGAAAAGGAGTATGACACAAGGTGGGAAAGGAGCCCTAAGTAAAGCCTTCCTTTTAGATATTACACAGTCTGATGCCTGATGAATGATTTAAAACTCCAACCCAATAAAACCTCCCGTATCCAAAGCTGATTTACATCTGATGTCCTAGTAAAACTATAAATGGCTGAGTTTCTAGAAAACAGTTTGACCTAACTGAAATAGATCTGATCCAAAGTCACAGAATGGACTCCCACTTGCTTCAATGCCTCCTGGACTGGGCCAGTACTAGGACAGAGAGAGAATCTGCAAAATTCAAAAAGCCTCCAGCTTATCCTCTTCCAAATCCTTCCTCAAAAGCTATTTCTGCTCTGATAGCTCCAAATAAGTGCCCTCTGGCACTGGCATCCGTGTTGTGTGTGACAGCAGAGGTTACTAATTTATGCAAACGTTCCTGTCCTTTCTGCTCCTCTGCTTCCCCCCGCCTGTTTGCCCGTTCCTCCACCTGTTCAGTCTTGGTCTAACTTTAGCTCTGTTGAGTTGGGATTGCCTTTGTTTTCACAGCACCTGGCACAATGGGGACCCATACACAGTGGGAGACACCAGGCACGCTACAATATAATTAAGCAAATCTAGCATACAATGGGCCAAATGGTCAGTTGGTGTAAAGCAACCCAGCTCCTTTGCTTTACACTGTCTCTGGTGATCTGGCTTAGAGCTCTGACCTAGAAGATGTCTGTTTTATCAGGTTTGAAGCAGGTATAAGCCTCCACCTTTAGCTGACAATGCAAAGCACTTTGTGGGATAACCAGTCCAGGCAAACTTCATAGCATCTGCAGCACTTCCTTAAGCTAATGTCTTTTCTCTGCTTCCCATTTATCTAAAGGAATTCTCTGTCTCCAGTTCTGCTCAGATAAATGGTGCTGAACTGTATTTAGATCTGACCTTTTCAAAGCCCATCACAGAGTTCACACAAGCTGCATTTATCTTTAGGAAATACAGACCTGTATGGTATTTACAAGATATAAAGCCAGGGGCAGGTTCACACTGATACAAGTTATACCACATCTGCTGCACTGCAAAAGGAATTCACACAGCCCAGGGGAGATGGGGTTTGAAACTCCTCTCCCTTCACTCACTGGGAGTGATAGCAGGGAAGGGCTGATTTCATTTCTGCCAGGGGTCCCACAGAAGCTCTGCTAGTGGAGGCTGCAGGAGGGATGGGTGAAACCAGGCATCAGGGCCACACTCACAGCAACCTTTCCACTGCCAGAAGCAGGGGTAAACCTGGCCCCTAAATGAAGTACCCAGCCTAATCTCTGCCCTCTGAGTGAACAGAAAAATCACAAATTCAGACTACTCTATCCATCTCTAACAAACAGCTTCATCTCCTCAGTGACCACAACAACTAGAATTTCTTACTCTGAATTAAATACATAGTGATTGTGCCAGTGTCAAGCTTCTTTATCATCTAACCCAGGGCACCAAAAAAGGGGTACTTTACAGATTCTTGACGAGAACAATAGATTGAAGACCAACACTGATTGCAAGAGATAGGTACAGAAAGGGGCAACCAAAAATGAGCAAGGGCATGGAGCAGTTGTCATATCAGAGGAGACTAAAAAGGCTGAGATTCTTTCATACGGAAAGGAGAAGGCTGAGGCAGGAATGATGAAGATGCGGATCAATTAAACAGGGAACTGTTGCTTACCAAGTCCCATAATACTAGCATTAGGGGGTACCCACTAAATTAGTAGATAACAGATTTAAAACTAACAGGAGAAAGTACTTTTTATGAAACACATAGTTCACTGGTGAAATTCATTGCCCTAGTAGGTGGTAGAGGCAGATAGCATAGCTAGGTTCAAAAAGAGACTGAATAAATTCATGGATGATAGATCTATTAATGGCTATTGAACAGAATGGTTGGAGATGTTTCCTCTGGCATCTCTCAACCAAAAATGGTGGATGCCAAGAAGAGTATTGAATAGATAGATCACTCTAGAGATGGCCAGTTCAATGCTCTCTCTGTATAACATCCACTTCTTCCACTGTAAAAATACTGGGCTAAATGGACCATTGGCCTGACCCAGTGTGGCTCTTCTTATGCTTTTACAAGATGCTGAACATGCTCAGCTCCCACTAAGGATGAGAGCTGAGAGTGCCTAGAGCAGTGCATGAAAGCCCAGGACTTCATAGGATCCAGACTAAAATGACCACGCTTGCAAAAGGCTGGAAACTCAGTTGCCAGCTAGGGTATGGAGGGGTTACTGCCCCTCCATAATACATTCAAATTGTTCAGCCATTCCATCAGGAGCTTCTTTAAAAGAGCTATAAATAAGAAGTTTTAATAAAATGATGAAAAAGAAATTAAACTGAATGAAGAACATTCACGTGACACTGTCTTAGAGCCTGCTTCTGCACGGAGGTATGTATTTTATTCCACTCCTGGAACAGATCATAATGAGCAAAACTCTAATGGATCCAAATTCTGACAGGAATGTGACCCAGAATGACAAAGATCAGCTAGAATATCTGGAGTATAGATGGTATTGTGGCAACTGCGGTAATTAGACTGACCTTTCAAAAATATGTCCAGAATTTATAAACACAGAATTTTAACTGGTAGGAAATATATACGCCATAGATTTTTTTATACTATGCCTTACAGTAATCAATACAGTTTGGGTTGCATATGACCTTTCTGCTGAGTGGAAAATTGTCCAATTAACTATCAACATTTCTAAATATGGCCTTCACTGGTAAATAGGCCCTTCATACTTTTGGCATAGGATCCCCCATGTGCACCAAGCCCAGGATTGATGCATTCAGTTCACATGTATCTTAAACATGGGCTTTTCTGAGTAAAGATTCCTTCATAAGTATGCAAAGACAAGCATACAACTTATGTGCAAAAACTTGCACTGCATGTACAAATCACTCACACAAAGTTGCATGTGCATGAAGAGAGGATATGATAATGCCCTTCTCTAAACTTGTTCTAATCAGAGCTAAATACTGTCCTCACCTGTTCCCATGTACCCCACTGAAGTTAGAAGCAGTTGTGTAGATGAAAGAGATTGCTGAATATGCTCACTCTAACTTTTCAGCTAGCTGAAGTACAGTGTATTCCTGTGCACTGTATTTTATTATGTATGTGGCTTGCTTGAAAACTGGTGGTCTGACTGTTCTTCAAGGACAGGACAAAATGTTCCTCACTGAACATATCTGGGAAAGATAGAACCACTGTCCTTACACATAGCCTTGTAGCTGATACAGAAGCATGAGGGTACTTGTAATTATTATGGCTAGGTACAGACATTCAAAAACCCCAAGGCGGAATTGATCTAAGTTACATGGTTTGGTGTGGCGAAGGGGGAGAAATGGGACACAAATCTTAAACCAGGTTCTGCCATTTTTAAACCAGTCTATGTGCTGAACTTCTGTTCTATTATGAGTGTAGCCCAGTTTGCAATCACTTATACCAGCAAAAGTGTAATGTCTGTACCTGGTCTATAGGTTTATCTGATGGGGCACAGTTATTGTGCTGAAAAGGACATTCTTCCATGAGCTACTTGCTCCTGATCAATGCAGGATTTTGACATCACAGGGCCTGATCCCACCCATCAGTTTGGAAAGATTTGCCTGCAAAAAGTAATGGGACTTCTGGGAGCACTGTGGAAGGTATAAAATCTTTAATAAAGTAAACTAAAATACATTAAAATAACTACCCTACACTACACTAAAATGTTACCAATTTTTGTGACTTGAACACAAGTCTTGTGATATGTGGAATTCTTCTTAGCTCCTGGATTCCCATGATTATGTAAGAATATCAGCTCCCATATAATCGTCTCATAGAGAAGCAGGCCTGGAATAGGCCTCCAGAGGTCATCTAGTCCAACCAGATCATCCCTGTCCAAACCATCCCATACAAATCTATTCTCTAATCTCTTAGCAAAGTTACACAGTCCACCTTGTCATAATCACAAGACATAACATCCTAATCTACCATAGGTAAAGCAGGGGGCCATGGCATGCAACACTCTGCTGCTTCAAGGTCATTAAATACACTCAAGAGATCCAAGGAAGAGGGCTACACCCCCACCTCCCTACAACAGAGGAAGGCAAAAATCCCCACAGTTCATATCAGTCTGACTAGGTGATAAAATTCCTTCCTGACCTTAAATATTTCGATTGGTCTGACCTTGAGTGGATGGGCACAACCCTCCAGCCAGGAACCTCCAAGTGCAAGTCTCAGCAGGAGCTCACTGGCACAGCCCAGTCATGATCCATAAACAAAAAGAAATTAAAAAAGAATTTCTAAATTTCATAATTATGGAAAGAAATTACAAAGCTGTGAATTGTACAAAGCAACAGAGCTTGTTAGAAATTTACTGAAATTGTTTCTCAATAAAAATATATCTTTTCTCTAACTGAAATTTTTCATGAAAAGTATCTACTTTCTGCTGAAAATTTCAACTTTTGGTTGAAACACCAGACACTTGAAAATCAAAAACCTTCCAACCAAAAAAATTTCTGGGTAGAGACAAACTTGCAATTTTTCTGTGAAAATCAAAAATTTCTAAAGAAAAGAGCTCATTTTCTGACCCCCTCTGCATGGCAGCACCTTCTGTTATTGCTAACACGTGCATCTCCTTGCTACTGAGCTGGACATTACAGAGAGCAATTTAGAGAGAGGCTTAAATGGCAGAATGCAGAAGCAGGACATGCTACAGAAGGGCGTAAAGGCAGAGAGGAGACAGGAGCTGAGGTTTATAACACTTAAAAGGCTGCGGCTTAAACTGCAGAGAAGAAGAATCTCATGCCGTGTTTCAGGTATTCTGCAATAAGGCTTATTACAAGATGGCAGCTGGAGACCAACCCACTTTGTATCAGCAGTCATGGGCATGCTTTTGAATCACCACCACACCCGATAAGTTTTTAGGTTTATTGTTGTGAGGCACAAATGCCATTAAATACATAGAATCATAGAATATTAGGGTCTTAGAAAACACTCTCTCAATAGCAGAGTGGTGAGGCACTGCAACAGGTTACCTAGAGCTTGTAGAATCTCCATTCTTGGAGGTGTTTAAGGCCCAGCTTAACAAAGCCCTGACTGGGATGATGTAGTTGGGGTGGTCCTGTGTTGGGCAAGGGGTTGGACTAGATGTGACCTCCTGAGGTCCCGTCCAACCCTCATGTCCTACGGTTCTATGATTCTAAAGCAGGGGTGGGCAAAATGCAGCCCAGGGGCGGATGTGGCCCGCCAAGCCATTCTATCTGGCCTGTGGGGCCCCTAAAAAATTTAGAAAATTAATATTAATTTGCCCTGAGCTGCCTGTCATGCAGCCCTCAATGGCTTGCCCTCGATAGCTCAGTAAGCGGCCCTCTGCCCAAAATAATTGCCTGCCCCTGTTCTAAAGCATATCTGTATTCATAGGGCACCGAGGACAGAACCTAGTACTTTGGGCTCCAAAGCACAGAGACTTCCCACCACTTGAGCTAAAGGAGACTCTTTCATTCTTTGCTTCATGATCTTCCACTTAAAAACATTCTTGCTGTTTTTAACAATAGCCTAAAGAGGCTACTGTAAAAGAACTGTAAGATGTAACAGCTTGAAACTTCATCATCCCAATCATAAAAAGCTACAGAGAAACTTTTACAGAGTTGCCTGTGAGACCCTAAAAAGTATTCCTGAGGAGAAGAACATGAGCACCTTCTTTTTTAACAAGTAGCTGAAAGAAACTTTTTGGGATCCAACAATAAAGGTGCTGTCACAATGTTTGATTCGTGGACACCTGGTGATGATGATGCATTTGCCTGAAGCTTGTGCATTAATCTTCTCTCTGTCTTGAAATTAAATGTCAGATACAATAACAGGCCCCTGCTGCTTTTCGACTGTTGTGTTGTTTTTATCTAACAGGAATACTAGCATCCTGATTACAAGAACAGTAGCTACACGGGCAGCCAACCTGACGGTCCCTCAGAAATACCATCCCCTGGGTGACTACCTTTAGTATGACCTAAGGAAACCTTAAACTCATTGTAACAGGCTCCCAGCCTGGAACACTTAGCCAGCGGGTTAGCAGGCTGCCTGCCTAAGAGGCCACAGCTGGCTCAGTTGATTAGCAAATGGGGGGAAGTTGACTGGCTGACTCAGAAATAAAAGAGGACAGGAAGAAAAAGTGTGGTGATTTGGGTCTCTCCAAGGGAGAAAAGAGTGGAGGGTAAAAGCTAGCCAGGCCTTGTTTGTGGGGGCTCTGTTTTCTGTTGCACTCTATGGTGCAGATTGACCCAGGATTTGAAGCTGAGTTTGGATTGTTTTATTTTTGGCTGAGCCCTGGGAAGCCAAAGAACCCAGGGCATTGCAACCCATTTCTCAGCCCTGGGAAGGACTGTTACTGGGATTAGATTAAAAGGCTCACAGGTTTATTCAAGCCAGACAGAGCCAGGCTAGCTGGTGATCTGCTATATTCACCAAGAACTATCAGCATTCAAATAATGTAAGGTTTTTCTTGGTGGGGAGTCAACAAAAGTTTTAATATTTTTAAAGAAAGATGCAGGAAAAAAAGAAAAGTCTGTTCTGAACTAGGTCTGTTACAAAAATACTTTAATGAAGATCCTCAAAACAAGAGAATGGGGTGGAGGGTGGAAGCAATTCCTCAGGGGCACTAAAGGAGGAAATAATGCCCAGAAGCTGAAGTATAGGGAGGAGAATGCAATCTCAAGGGCAGCAGCATAATTTTTTAGATCAAGGACTTTCCCCCATTCAGCCTTTTCTTATGTTTCTGATTTTTCCCCTTTTGCTATCTTCCCATCCTCAGGCCTGGAGAAGGTCTTTCTGCACTCCTAATTGTGGTGTATGAAAAAAGCATTTTGTTTGCTGTTTGAGAAACTTTTGTCTCTCTTTTGCGCTGTGAGAGGAGCGCAAAGGATCTTTATCGTAGGATAGGCTTGAGCCCTCAGTCACATATATCAGGGATGACTTGTCCTTTCCCACATACTAATCAATTCCAGATGTGTGACACTAATAGCACTGATGTGGAAGAAGACCATCTGTGTATTTTATAATTCAAAAGAAATGTGTTAGAGGGGAGGGGAAATGCTGCATTGGATGCTGGGAAATACCAGCTTTTATTACAGTGCCACTCTTCTTTCTTTCCCTTCCTGAGGCCTGCATCTGGTGTGGTATATTTATTTAGTGGAAATATATTTTAAAAAACATCTATTCTGCAATTTGGTGTTATGCTTTACCACTTGTGTACTTTGAGGAAAGCAACTATGCAATTCCTCTGACTGTCTTTTGTGACCAGTGTTTCTTCAGGGTCAGGAAAATGACGACAGTAGAGATGCAAGTGCTGGAGAAGATGTGAATTTTTTCACAGATGTTACCTTGTTAATTTCTAACAGTTTGGAGCCTAGATCTGGCTCTCATGAGCAACAAACAGTTTCTTTTGTGAAGAAGGGAGGAAAAAACTCCTCTGAAAAGGTGAAGTTGAAACAGATTACATAAGCCACAAGGCAAATAAACAGCCTAAATCTAACTCTCTACCTATATTTTGCTGGAAAGCTCTTGAACAACCCTCATGTCTTTAAAAAGAACATTAAACCAAAGACTTAGAGTTTTATCCATGGCTGAAGATTTTAACCAAAAGCACCCAAATTGTACCTTAATGTGTTCAGAATAATAGCCAGCTAGACAAACTGGCTCCCAGCTTTGTGTCTGTTGAGTTAGAATATGCTCTTTCACTTCTAAGAAAGAGAAAACTAAAAATCCTCCATAATGGAGCCCTCACAAGAAGTATTGAAGGTATAGACAGAAGTGACAATTTCTCGGTGCTGTTTTCAGAGTGGGCGGGGGAGAAGGGAGCAGAGGGAGTTCAGTCTGGAGTTTTTTCAGCTGGTGGGGAGGGGGCACCAATCCACCCCCCCACCCTCCGGTGCTGACTGGGGAACCCCTAGAAGGAGCTCCCTCCACTCCCTTTTCCCCCTCCCATTCTGAAGATAGCACCAGGGCTAGGGGGGAGGAGGGGCATTAGTAGGGGAGACTGGATTACAGCTGGATTCTTCAACTCCCTTCCCCCCCTCCCAACAGCAAACTTCTGTTGGGTCTGGGGGATCATTGTAACTCATAGCACTTTCTGCAAAGTGCTATGAGTTATAGTGGGGAGCTGCTCTTCTGTCTGAGCCTTGAAAGTAAATCCAGCATCACTCCAGTGAAAGGGAAACACAGACAGCAGTAAAAGATACAAGCTTGGCCAGGATTTGACAACCAGAAATGGGGTAGTGAAGACTACTGTCAAACACTGTGCTCTGCTATTTAAAGTGTTGGGTTTTGTGTTGGGTTTTTTTTTTAAGTATTAAATTTGCAAAATATTTTCATTTCTTAGCCATTTTAAATTAAACCCACCGTTCAAGTCTAATTCTGCTACCCTTGCTCAGCTGGATACCACATGGACTCCAGTGTCTAGTGCAGCGATTCTCAACCAGGGTGACACAGCACCCCAGGATGCCTTGAGATTCTTTTAAGGATGCTGTGGGTGCTATGTAATACTAGGTGTGCAAACACCTACACATGATTCACAAGATGAGCCCTGAGATTTTAAAGAAGAATCCAGTGTCAAAAACACTCTGACCTGTTGTTGTCTTAGTTCTTTATAACAGAGGAACTTCTCTGTTATTCCGTAGTCAAGAAATGGGTGAAAATTAAGAGCTGGCATTTTCCAGGAGGTGTCTTGAGACTGAAAAGGTTGAGAACCACTAATCTAGTGAATAAGAGGGCCTGGCTTACCACTACTTCCCTCTTGTGTTTTCAGCAGCATAACTCCATTGTAATGAATAGGGAATTCAATCCAGAATTTGATTGCAATGTCATCTTGAGGTTATCGGGATTTTGCCATTTTTGTCACTTTCAGCCAGGTAGTGAATAAGCATACCAGAACATTTGAGGAACATTTTCATTGGGTACCCTGCAATTCACATGACCATATTTTATTGGGTACCTAGAATCTGTCCCCAGGCCCAGTTCTATCAGGCACAACATTCATCAAGATTTTATAAGATATACTTGACAGAAAGGCATTATGCAAAGACAAAAATGTAACATTATAATAGAGCAAGTTGCATTTTTCAGACCATTTGACATATTTTACCTTTGATTCTGAATGTGCTCTATATTGTAATCTGTTTTGGAAAGATCTCTGCACAATGAAAGAGTCTGCTGCCCTTTTCAGTTTATAATGTCACCAGAAATTGAGTCTGTTTAACAGATGTGGAATTCATCATTTCAGCCTTTATCCTAAATTAGAAAGTCACTTTTCTATTACCTGATCCAACTGTGTGCTATAGATGCTGCAGGTATCTACAGAAGCTACATAAAGGCAGATTTTCTTTACTTACTAAAACAGCCATATTCCCCCTTACATTTTAATTAGAGAATAGATTCCATAAAAGAAACATATACAATCAGCTTACTGTGGCATGAAACACTGCAGGCAAAAGGAAGGACAGTGAAGATTGGTTGCATATAATAGACCATATCCTCAGCTGTTCAGTGTTATTCCATTTTATCTGAACCACCTCAGCTCAGAAAAAAGATGACAGTCATGGCCTGTCCCTCAGGAAACCCAACACACTTTTGAGAATCCTTTGCACTGCCTTAAAACAGGTGCATAAGAAGTATCTCTGTCCTTTTCCTATTTTTTAGATCTGTTTCCTATTTCTTAGATCATCTTGAGCAATAACAGAGTCTGGATGACAGCCAGGATCTCCAGTTTCCTCACAACTGTTCTGCCACTGACTGGGCAATTTACATAATCTCTCTGCCTCCGTTTCCTTACCTAGAAATGGTAAAAAATAGATATCCCCCTTTCCTTATAGAAATGCTGCAAGGAGTTACCTAGGGAGGTTTGGTCCATTTGCATCTCAGCTTTATTTTAAAATTCATTCAATTTTTAATAAAGGTGCCAGCTCTATGCAGGCCTCTGGTGTCTGTGAAGGCCTTGGCTCCCATCCCAAGCTGCCACCAGTGTTGCTGGAGCTGTTGCAAACAAACAAATATTTCTGCCCCCTTTGGCTGACACAAATCCAGTAGCCGTACTACATACAGCTGCACTCTCATGGGCTTTTTGGTCTCCCACCCTCCTGTTCAGCACCCCCTGCTGCCTGAACTAACATAACGAGAGACTCACAAGAACTCTGCAAGGAAAAATATTTCTCTTTAGGCAGAGGGCAGCCTGGCTTCTTTGGACTAGGTGATGTTCTAAGAGTTAAAGGCAGAGAACAACCATTAATTATTCATTACAGATGATGAGAGCAAGCAAGTCTTTCCTTGGATTACCTGAAAAATAACATGAACCTCCATTAACCCCCTTACAATTGCAATAATATACAACCGGAGCAGGACTTAAACTAACATTGCTGCTCCTAATCAATTTCACCTGTCACATATTTACAATCTAGGAACCGTCTGAAACATGATAATTTGCTAAGAGAAAAAAAATTCCACATGTATTAGATAACATTTACCTAGTAGCTTTGGCCAAGTTCACTTATCCTCAATTTCCAACAGCAAACTTGTTCCTCCCTCATATTTTATTGCATTTTCATTTACATTTATGCTAGGTCCTTCCATAATAATAATCATGCTGATTCCCTCAGCTCAGTGAAATAAACATTAATTCACAAGCTAAGCAAAAGAAATTAAATGTGCAAATCCCCAAACTGAGCAGGGAAAACGCAATGAAATTAAGTGCAGATCTATTCCCAGGCACTTTCAAATTTCCATATTTGTGTAATAGTGCTTAGTCAAAAAAAAAAAAAAAAGAAAGAAAAGAAATTGCTTTAAATCTATAGGATTTATTAAAGAACCAAAGAGGCAAGTTTAAAGAAGTAATTAATTACAACTTATGGAATTCTCCAGTCATTTTTCTAGTATTTCCCAGTATTTTTGCTAATCTTTGTTAGTTCAAGTAAATCAGAAACCTGCTGCTTTGATTTTCACATCATTAGAAAGCTTGTTTTTCACTTCTCTCTTTCTGCTATTTCTTCCATTCCCAGTGGAAAGAAAATGTGAAATGGAAATGGCCTGTTGCTGCTCTGACACTGGTTTTAAATCAGTCATAAGGCACTGGAAGTCTAATGAACTTGACCATACCAGTAATTGCCCCTGATTTAGTCTTGAATCAACAAGTTTCATAGAGATATGTTTAATTTTGTTGTTAGTGCAACTGCTTATATTGGAATTTGAAGTTGGTACATGCTTAATTATGACTCTACAGCAAGTGAAAGAAACTCAAGCCCAAACTGATGGTGGACCAGATTCCCTCTTGGGATACCTCCACTGCCATCAGTGGACTTCCTTTAGGGTTGAATCTGGTCTCCTAGCTTTGTGCCAGTGTGCTACTATTTTTAAAGAAATCTGAAGTGGATAGGTAGCAGGAACCAAATCTCCCACCGGGATAAATTAGCATGACTTCTTTGAAATCAGTGGGCCAGATCCCAAGCTTGGTGTAGATCAGCATAATTCCTCTGAAGCTGATGGACTAGACCCTCCAGCTGCTGAAAAGCAATATAGCTTTACTGAAATCAAAGATTCACAACAGCTGAAGAAGCAGCATTGTGTTTCTGCATTAAACACCTTCCAATCAAAATATAAAGAAAAAAAGGATGAATCTGTGGGAAAGTGCTGAGGGTTCAATAGGACCTTATTTTTTTCATATATCCAGTCTGGATATGATGTTCAGTGGTTTAAAGTGGGGTGGGCTACTTGGTTCTTTCTTTCTTTCTTAGTTCTTTCTCCAAGATCATAAGGTGTTCATGTCACTTGGGATCATGGTCAAGGCCAGGGGTCTGTGATGTATATGGGATAGATCTGGGCCCTGTGCTAAAGATGTTGGATCCATCCAGGAAAGGTCCAACCCAGACCAGGATGGCATGGAGGATCAAGCAGCATATAGCTGATGGGCATGAGCTTCTTCAGCACCCTCCTCCACAGCCTTCCCCAGTACAGTCTTGTGCCTGTACTTACCCTTGCTGCACAGGGACTGGGTATCTCTAGCAAGGGTAAGTACAGGAGACTTGAGACCTCCAGGGAAGAGGAGAGGGGGGACGAGGAGGCAGGCAGAAACATACAGCCCACGACAGGGGGCTGGGTTGTAAACCCTGACCACAGGGGCAAAATTTTGCCAACTTCTTGTCTAGGCCCATGTCTAAAATCAACATGCTGAATACAATAGTGATGCTTTGAGACTCATTCAGCGCTTGGGTGTATGCATTTTCAGGCCTTGCTCAGCTTCTTAGAGTCCATAGAGGAAGAGGCAGATGGACAGGTCCTGCCTGAAATCAGCTGCAGAACTGCCAGTTGTCTTATGTACACTGTGCATCTCGGGGTCAGACTGGAGAATGTCATGGTTCAGCAGTCTGAAAACAGGACAAGAATCTGAGTCCCAAAAACCTGTACAAAAGCCCAGCACAGATTTAGTACCTGTCAGTTTTTCTTCCCTTTTCCATCTCAACAAAAAACACTTCAGTCATTCTTTACCCTGCCTCCCTAGAACCCCACTCCCTCCCATTTGAAGACCAGCAGGTCTCCCATGGCACACAGCTGGCTAAGGAGGAAGGCAGTAACTGCATTTCTCCCCAGCAAGGCTACAGCTCCTCTGCCAAATTCCACTGGAGAGACCTTGTGTCTAATACTCTGGCATCTACCTGCTCCTGCTGGTATCAGAAAATCCAGAGGTTTCTGGCTAGAAGGTCTTGTTTTTCTACTCAGGATCATATTGATTGCCAAATGAAGGGAAAAATGCCTTCCAGACCCCAAGGTCAGACTGGCATGGACTATGGGGTTGGTTTGCCTTCCTCTGCAGCATGGATAAGGTCCTTTTCCTAGAATCTTCTGAGCATAATCTTCTGAGAATCTTCTGTCCCCTGAGCCTGCTGGGGGATGGGGGCACTACTGCCACTGCTGGCCTGCTGAGCAATCCTTGCAAAGCCAGCAGGTCAAGGCACTTAAGGGAGCCCACCCCTGCCCCAGCCCTGGCAAAATCTGTGGGCAAGGAAGGAGCCCCCAGGGGGCACTTGCTTGCCTGTACACAAATGCCAGGAGCTTGGGGAATAAGCAGGAGGAACTCATCCTCCTGCTCAATGCAAATAATTATGATGTCATAGGGATAACGGAGACCTGGTGGGACTCCACCCATGACTGGACCACGGGTATAGATGGCTATACCCTGTACAGGAGGGATCGTGTAGAGAAAAGGGGCAGGGGTGTAGCTCTCTATGTTAAGGAAAGCTACACGTCCCTGCAAGCCGATATTGGTGGCCAGGGTGGACGGCTGGAGACCCTCTGGGTTAAAATCCATGGGGAACACAGCACAGGGGACACAATGGTGGGAGTCTACTACAGACCTCCCACCCAAAGTCCTGAGCTTGACCAGGAGTTTGCCCGGGAACTGGCTGAGGCCGCATGCTCCAGGACCATGGTTGTCATGGGTGACTTCAATTACCCGGGCATCTCGTGGGAGGATCGCTCAGCAAAATCTGAGCGGTCGCAAAGCTTCCTCTCGTGTGTGGATGACCTCTACCTGACTCAAGAAGTCTATGGGCCAACGAGAGGCAAAGCGCTGCTCGACCTGGTGCTGGCTACTGGGGATGACCTAGTCTGCGACCTAGTGATCGATGGGAAACTGGGTGACAGCGACCACGAGCTGATCACCTTCACCATCCGCCGAAAAGCTGGCAAGTCAGTCAGCAACACGGAAGTCCTTGACTTCAGGAAAGCCGACTTTGACAAGCTCAGGAGGCTTGTCAGTGAGGCCCTAAGGGACCACGACCACGGGGAGAGGGGAGTTCAAGAAGAATGGTTGCTCCTCAAGGGAGTGATCCTCAATGCACAAACTAAGTCTATTCCATCTCGGAGGAAAGGCAGCAAGAGGGCACAGCAGCCCCGCTGGCTCTCCAGGGACCTAGTAGACCTCCTGAGGCTAAAAAGAAAGGCCTACAAAGGATGGAGGATGGGAGTCACCTCCAAGCAGGATTATTCTGCACTGGTCCGGTCCTGCAGGGAGCATACCAGGAAAGCCAAGGCTGCAACTGAACTCCAGCTAGCTTTGAGCATCAAGGACAATAAAAAGTCCTTTTTCAGATATGTGGGGAGCCGGAGGAAAAGCAGGGGCAATGTTGGACCCCTGCTGAACCAGATGGGGCAACTGACGCCCAGGAAAAAGCCAACCTATTAAATAGGTACTTTGCGTTGGTCTTTCATCCGTCCCATGGAACGCCCATGCCCGCTACGGGACAGGGAAGTCCGGATGAGGGTGATCCCCTGCCCCCCATTGATGCTGACTTCGTGAAGGAGCATCTTGAGAAGCTGGATACCTTCAAGTCAGCCGGCCCTGACAATCTTCACCCCAGGGTACTCAAGGAGCTGGCGAGCATCATAGCCCAGCCTCTAGCGCGGATCTTTGAAAACTCTTGGCGCTCTGGTGTAGTGCCCGAAGACTGGAAGAAGGCCAGTGTGGTGCCTATCTTCAAGAAAGGGAGGAAAGTGGATCTGACTAACTATAGGCCCATCAGCCTGACTTCTATCCCGGGGAAGATCTTTGAAAAGTTTATCAAAGAGGCCATCCTTAATGGACTCGCCGACGCCAACATCTTAAGGGATAGCCAGCACGGGTTTGTTGTGGGTAGGTCTTGCTTGACCAATCTCATTTCCTTCTACGACCAGGTGACCTATCACCTGGACAAGGGAGAAGAGATTGATGTCATATATCTTGACTTCAAAAAAGCCTTTGACCTGGTTTCCCATGATCACCTCTTAGAGAAACTGGCCAATTGTTGCTTTGGGTCCTCCATGATCCACTGGCTGGAAAACTGGCTCTGGGGTCGGACCCAGAGGGTAGTAATTGATGGAAGTCACTCATCATGGTGTCCTGTGACCAGTGGGGTCCCCCAAGGCTCTGTCCTTGGACCCATACTGTTCAACATCCTCATTAATGATGTGGACACTGGAGTCAGAAGCAGACTGGCCAAGTTCGCTGATGACACCAAACTTTGGGGAAAAGCATCCACACCAGAAGACAGGCAGGTGATCCAGGCTGACCTGGACAGGCTCAGCAAGTGGGCGGATGAGAATCTGATGGTGTTCAACGCCGATAAATGCAAGGTTCTCCACCTTGGGAAGAAAAACCCGCAGCATCCTTATAGGCTTGGCAGTGCTATGTTGGCCAACACTATGCAAGAAAGAGACTTGGAGGTCATCATTGACCACAAGATGAACATGAGCCTGCAGTGCGATGCTGCGGCTAGTAAAGCGACCAAAACACTGGCTTGCATCCATAGATGCTTCTCAAGCAAATCCCGGGATGTCATTCTCCCCCTGTACTCGGCCTTAGTGAGGCCGCAGCTGGAGTACTGCGTCCAGTTTTGGGCTCCACAATTCAAAAAGGATGTGGAGAAGCTTGAGAGAGTCCAGAGAAGAGCCACGCGCATGATCAGAGGTCAGGGAAGCAGACCCTACGATGACAGGCTGAGAGCCCTGGGGCTCTTTAGCCTGGAAAAGCGCAGGCTCAGGGGTGATCTGATGGCCACCTACAAGTTTATCAGGGGTGACCACCAGTATCTGGGGGAACGTTTGTTCACCAGAGCGCCCCAAGGGATGACGACTAGGTCAAATGGTCATAAACTATGACAAGACCATTTCAGGCTGGACATAAGGAAGAATTTCTTTACTGTCCGAGCCCCCAAGGTCTGGAACAGCCTGCCACCGGAGGTGGTTCAAGCGCCCACATTGAACACCTTCAAGAGCAAACTGGATGCTCATCTTGCTGGGATCCTATGAACCCGGCTGACTTCCTGCCCTTTGGGCAGGGGGCTGGACTCGATGATCTTCTGAGGTCCCTTCCAGCCCTAATGTCTATGAAATCTATATATTAACCAACTACGTTATCTTCTTTGCTTTTCCCTCAGCATGTCATTGGGTGTTCATGGTGTCTTGGATATCATTCGTTGTAGTTAAGGTGAGGGTCTGAGATGGAGCTATCAGGGATTCCTTCCGTTAATAATTGCTTGTGAACACATGGGACTGGCTTCAGTGGCCCAGGAGATCCCTTCCAGTTCTGTACTCTTATGCTCCTATGTACGTGCTTGGGATAGGACTTCTGTTATCACCTTAGGAGATTCATTCTTTCCTTCTCCTTCTGCATTATATGATTTACAGCAAGATATTCAATATTCCAGGGAAGTTTAAATGACAGGAATTCCTCTCCAAAATCCTGTATGTCCTCCGCAAGTATCTTTTATTTTGTCAGTTCTCTTGGAATCGATTCAGATTCTACTGGTTCACAAACTACTAATTAGTAAATAATTTCCACCCTGCTTCTAAAACAAGTTACTTATGAAAATATCTATTCTTACAAATATCACGCTGTATTTGAATCCCAGTTCCAGAATAACATGGAGGTTTGTATATACACATTACTGTAATAATGTCAAAGTTCAATCATACACAGAGTTTATTAGATTTTGTTTTATTCTTTGCCTTGAATTATTCATTGACTATCTATAATTTCCTAAAGAATAATTTCATAAAGTGCTGCAGCAATAAAACTCTCCATATACAGCACACCAATGTGGATGGTATTTATGATGCACTCACAGAAAGATCACCCCGTTACATTAATCATGCAAAAGTATTGAAAAAATTATATTTAATCATTTCTATTTGAAAATAAAACCTGCTCAGAGCTTTAAAACCTGCATGAAACCAAGAATTAAATTTCATACAACATTTCCTGCAACAATATACATAATTATTCTATTCTTCCAGGTTTTTCTGGGGTTCAGTGAGCTCTCATGTCATTTTCTCTGAACTGTGATTTGTATTTAATCTTTTTGATTTAGTAATTTTTGCTTAAAATTTTCTATGTTTAAAAAATGGAGAATTAATTGCATAGATATTAGGGGTCAGGTCCTTTGATACAGCCGAGCTGTACTGTAAAATGTGCCTCCTCTGCATTCCAGCCCTGATTCTGGGGACAACCAGGAATCAGTTCAACACCAGCGTAGATTAACTGACAGCTTGCATTTGCTGTAAGAAGTTCTACTGACAGACATCAGTCACTACCACCGAGTTGCCCAAGCCCATCTTCACTCAGCAGCTGTTTTGCAAAAGTGCAGTCTGGAAGGCATCAATTGCTGAATGTATCACAGCAGCTGGCTGCAGGCATGGGAGATCTGCATGTACCTTCAAGTCAGCTAGCAGGCAGCAGCCAAAGCCTTACTCCGCTCAGCAATGGAGCATAGCAGGGAGAGCTCTGCTACCCTGAAAGGCTTTCAGGATGAACGTGTTCCAAGTTGTGCTTAAAGTCCTAGTGGCAAAACTTGGTAGCACGTGCTAGGGCAGCATGAAAAGAAGCTCTCAAGAATCCTCGAGTGGCCCAAGGGTGACAAGTAACCATTTATAATCAGGGTGCCCAAGAGAGGAAATTTGAAGTAGGAGACTGGGTGTTAATGCAACTACCAGATCAGGAGATTAAGTTACTTGCCCAGTAGCAGGGTTGCCAGGTAGGACCCAGAAATTATCAGATCCACCAGTTGGACAGGCAGAAGCCAAAACAAGTGTACCACATCAATTTGCTGAAACCATGGAGAGTGAGAGAGGCTCTATGGATGACACCCTCCCCTGAGGATCCCATATTGGGACCCTCCCAAGGAAAGGAGAAATAGAAAGATGTCAACCTAGCTCCCCAATTGTCGGAAGGACAACAAGGGCAAGCAGCAAAACTAATCGAAGAACAGAGACATATTCCAAGAAATGCCAGGGGAGGCCAAAGGTGTGATGCATTGGATAGAAACACCTCTAGGCCAGGTGGTCAGAGAGAACTGGAGGACGATCCCACAAAGACTACAAAGTGAGATAAAAGCAGAAATAGATATGATGCTAAAAGGGGCATAATACAAGAATCCCACAGAGAGTGGCAAAGCCTGATGGGAAGATTTGCCTATACATTGATTTCAGAAAAGTGAATGCATTGGCTAAATTTGATGTGTATCCAATACCAAGAGTGGATGAGATGGTAGAAAATATTGGGCAAGCCTTCTATGTATCCACCCTGGATCTAACTAAGGGCTATTGGCAGATATCATTAGCACCAGAAGACCGGAAGAAGATGGCATTTGCCACCTCATGAGGCTTGTTCAAGTTTAATGAATGCTGTTTAGACTACATGGAGCAGCAGGCACATTTCAATGCCTAATGGACAGAGTATTGGCACGCCATTGTGGTTATGCAGTGGCCTACATTGACTATATCATTGTATACACCTCATACCAGGTAAAACGTCTAATGGCCCTTTGAGCTCTACTTCAAGACCTAAGCAGGGCAGGGCTGACAGCCAAGCCAAAGAAGTGCACAACTGGGAAAGAGGAAACCCACTACCTTGGTTTCCAGGTCAGAAGTGGACAGATATAGCTATTAATAGACAAAGTAGAAGCCCTTTGAATGTACCAAGCACCCAAGGCAAAGAAGCAAGTGAGGTCATTCCTTGGATTGGCAACTCGTATAGGAATTTTGTGCCTAACTTTACGGAGCAAGCGGTGCCCTTCACAGAGGCAACATGAGCTGGGGCCCAAACGACAGTGATTTGGATGCCTGAAGCAGAAAGCGAATTCCAGGAAGTAAAAGAAGCACACTGTCAATCATTCCTATTGTATACACCATATTTTAATAAGGCATTCATGGTGCAGGCTGATGCATCAAACACAGCCACTGGCACTGTGTTAGTTCAAAGGGATGGAAATGAGGAGCACCCACTGGTTTATACAAATAGAAAGCTGCACCCCTATAAGAACTATGCCACAATAGATAAGGAGTGTTTGGCAATTAAATGGGCTGTAGAAAAACTCTCAGGTACTATTTGTTGGGACCAGTGTTCCCTATAAGCTGCATGGTGTGCGCGGCCGCGCAGTCATGCTCATGCCATGCTGCCAGGCACACCTGCACAGCCTTGCATGCCACACAGCTTAGAGGGAACACTGGTTGGGACATACATTCACTTTAATCACCGATCATGCCCATTGTGATAGCTACAGAGTTTGAAGACACACAGTGCTAATAAGGTGGGCCCTCAGCCTTCAGCCTTACTGTTTTGGGGTAGAACACTGTCGGGGAACCAGAATGCAGGCACGAATTTCTTCTCATGAAAATGAGGCAGAAGAAAGTTTGGAAAAATAGGTAAAACCCCAGATGAGAGAGAAGGGAGGAGGGGGGTGTAACAGGGAACCCCAGCTCTGTTACTGGAGAGTGGTGCAGAGCAGGGGTTAAAAGACAGCCCCTGGACAGACAGACAGGACAGCTGACTGGGGACATCACATATTCATAAGAGGGCTCAGGCCAGAGTAAGGTTACCATATTTCTAGTTCCAAAAATGAGGACACCTGTCAGAGGGATACCTCACTCCCAGCCTGCAGCCCCCATCTCTGCTGGTGCCCCTCACTCCCGACCCACAGACCCCTGGCCCTACCGGTGCCCCTCACCACCACCCCCTGCCAAGCTATGCTGGTACCCCTCAGTCCCAACCCGCAGCCCCCCAATTCCTGCTGCGGACCCTCACTCCTGACCTACAGACTCCTGGCCCTGCTGGTAACCCAGACATATGGTAACTCTAAGCTACAGCGATATAAAGCCTGGGATTGAGCCAGTCAAGGAGGTCAGTGCTGAGAGTTGCAGAGCTCCTGACAGCAGCATGGCAGGGCTCCCAAATCTACAATGGGGATGGAGCAAAGCAGCCCTGCAGACCTGGGAATAAGGAATAGCTACCTGGGGGCAGAGAGAGTGAGAGAGAGGTGCTCATTATGCAGGCAAGTGGCCTTTATTTTATATTAAGCCCAGCAAGGGCTTGGGTGCCTAACAGAAGCGTTTTAATTTAAGTTACACTGGTAGCTTGGTTGGAGGTCCCATTAGTGTCTTAGAGGCGCACAATTGTCTTGAGCCCTGCTGGGGGCAGGTTCAAGGCAGAGCATGTGCTGAGCCCACAGCAGGGCAGAGCATGGGGCCACAGAGCCCAGAGCCTGGAGCAGGGGGGAGACAGGGGTGGGACCCAGCACCAGAGAGGGGCCCAGAGGCCAGGCCTACAACAATGGGCCACGTCTGCAGGACCAGCCAGAGTAGTGGGGTGGAAGTGAGGAGGGCAAAAACCCCAACAAAGGAAGGAACACCTGAAGTGGCCTGGAGTAATAGAGACAAGTGTCCCACCCAACTGGTGAATCAAAAACACCTGTGAGGCATGCAGCATGGTGTAGGGGAGGAATGGAGCCATGCAATAAGCCCTTAAGGCATTGACCCCTGACACTTGGGGATCATTAGTGTAAGATCAAGGCAGTCTCCTGTGCTTTACTAACCATTTTCATCAAGGTATGGCAGAAGAAAAACAATGGCCTCCCCTGAGAACAGGGTACAAGAAATTTGCTTAGCCTCCAGGGGCTTCACAGCCACACCTGGAGATAGCTTACTGTTATAGACAGTAAACCAAATCCATGACCACGTCCAAGATGTTTCAAAAGCTAAATACCATGTAGCCAATACATTTCTCCTGCTGCACGAAAATGAAAAATAAATATATCTGAGCATGAATGCAAACATGTCAAAATATACTGTGATGGGATTGTCATCTTTTTCTGGGCTGCAGAACCAGTCTATAACATCAGTACTAATTTGTTTGTCATTTTAAAAATTAATCTTACTGAAAAATTACATCTTTATGTAACTTAACAAGCATAGATATATGCATTTCTTTTATACCCAGAGATATTTGACAAGTCTCCAGTCCCTGTAAAGGAAACGGAGAATAAAAGGTTTGGTGTCATTCTTGCATGCTAAGCGCTAAGCTTTGAAAATTAATAACTTGTTTGAAATGGTTCAGCCTCCTATACATGATCCATCCTGTAATGTTTCAGCTGATTTTGATTCTCTTTGTGCAGAAGCCTTTTAGCTAATCATTTTCATCTCTTTGTGTCAATAAATCTTGTACCTCTAGGGCAATGACTTTTACTCAGCAAATGTTAAGCAGAAATAAAACTGCACAGAACAGTCAACGCATTAGAATTTCAATAAGAATTTGGCAATATATTGATCCACTTCTCCCCCTTCTGACTCTTCATTATTATGTCACTTTTGCCTCCTGTGCTCAAAAAGAAAAAAGGCTAAAATAGTATGTGACTATTATGCATGTGTGTGTGTGTGTATGCACACACACACTTATGGGCTTTGGGGAACCTAATAAAAATGTATTTTGAATGGCTTCCTTGCCAGCAGCAAAATAAAAACAGAGCTTTTATAGTTATAAAGGAGAATGGTCAGGGATCTATCCTTGCAGGGAAGGGTATAGGCAGTGGCACAGTATTAGTGAAATGATAAATCAGAGCAAGTTCTTTTGCTTTCCCTGTACTGAGCTGATAAAATTAGAAATTAGTGACTAAAACTGAAAACAAAGTCTACAATGCAAAGACATGTTTCTAGCATGCTAGTATATTGATTACTTTCTCAATGCACCTGCAAATATCTGGGCTTACCCAGGCTTCAAATATATGTCTGCTAATACGCTATACTAGGGATGCCACTGAGCAAAAAGTAGCTGTTGTGATTATTTGCCTCCAGACATGCCGCAGTCCGAGCAACCCAGGCCTGGACTCTGAGCACTGTCCCAAGCCAGTACCTTTCATTCAGTAGAAATCATGAGATATGAGCTTGAGTAGTACATGGAAACAGGATAATTGTTGAGTCCCCAACATGTTTGCATAATCATTTTGAAAAATGTGGGCTTTTTTGGAATTTACCACAATTTTTTCAGGTTTTTTTTTTTTTAAGTCCAAATTTTCATTTTCTGTGGGGAAAAAAAGATGGAAATTTTCAGTTTCTTTGGGAAAAAAAAGAAAAATTTTAATCCAAATGAAATGTTTCCATATTTTTTTCAGTTTGAAATGTTTTTCCACGTTTTGACAAAATCAAAGTTCTGATAAAACAATGCTGTCTGACTCTAATGTAAACCCAAAGTAAAATTAGAGCACACAAAACTGAGTTCAAGGCCATAAAGTACATGCACGTCTACAGCAGAATGCACATATGATTGAAGGACTCAAGCTCCTCTAAGGTAACTTTTGTTTCTGCATTTAGCAAATATTGACATTTTATCTCTTTGTTTTGAATGGAGCTAAAATTATCTCCATGTAACTCTTATGTTTAACATCAGCAACGGCTTCATTTTAGCCAACGACCTATCTAACTCTTAGCTATTTATTTAGAAGGCACAAATCACCTGGGAATTTAAGCACGAGACTTGGGTTGTCTTGCTAGGAGATACCAAAGTATCTTTTGCTGTGTAGCATCTTCAAGAATAGATCTCTGCAATCTGCAGTGCTTAAATATTTGTCATTGCCAATTAACCATTGGTTCTGCCGAACCAGCAGGGGGAGTAATAACCACTGACAGCATAAAACTGAGAGCATAAAACTATATATAAACTTGCTGAATTAGTTCTGATGTTTGAGCAGCCAAATACACTAAAAAAGGTGCAGCTTGATTCTTTACTGACTCCAAATACAGAATGCATGCAAGGAAGGAAGGATGGGAAGAAGAATACCAAAAACCCAGGCACTAAGGTATTTAGAACGCAAATTATTTTCTCTTTTAGGTTATAACAAGACCAACGAAATGGACTAAGGGTAACATTTGGAGAGACCAAGCATAAAAGTCATTAGGACTTAGCTTCTAAGGGTCCAACTCACTTTTTTGAAAATTGAGCTTCCAGTTCTAAGGTCAACTCTCCACTGGAAAGGATTTGCCAGTATAGTTGTACCGTCATAGTTAGCCCAACAGACAGTTCTACAAACAACCTACCACAAAGTAAAAGGGGTTGGGCTTTACCGGGTATCAGCTGTTCTGCAGTATCCACTCATAAACCTGCCCTTACTGGTAAGCGGAAGCTGAACCATGATAACTTACATTTTTCTACTGCCAGCTGAACTACCTCAGTTTACCTGTCATTTACCTGGAAGTATGTGAATGCACTTGGTCAGATACTGTGGAGCAGGTCATGTGCAATGTAAGTCCCATCCTGTGTTATCAAACAGGTGGTAACAGCAAAAAAAGTGCATTCCCCTGGTACACTGGGAAATTGGCGCTTTTGAAAATTGTACCTCTTATGCACTTAAATAACAACGAACCAGAAACAGCCTTTTCACATAACTAAACTATGTCCTGAAAGTTCCCAGACATTTAATTTCTGCCAATAACCAACAAAGCAGTTGCACATGTTTTTTTTCCATTTTACTCCGAGGCCTTATAAAAATCTATCTTGTCAACATGAAATAAATAGGGCATGACTCGCAATCAAAAGTACATCTGAGCTTCAACCTTTGCACCCAGTGCAGAGTTGTTTCCCAAAAACTGTGGGAGTGTTCTGGCCCAGAGTTTTAATCTGGGTTCAAGAAATCTCCTAACCACTCTGTGGATTGCCATATACAGTATATGCAAACAGAGACATGCTTTCTGTAACTTCACTAATGCTGTAACAAATGCAACGTGATAGTGGATTGCTTATTGGTGTAGATCTTGCTAGAAGAGGAGAGATCACATGACACATTGATTTAACATCGATTTAATTCAGTGCAAGCTGTTCTACTTTAGCTGTGTTGCTGTTTGCCCCTAGAGGATTTCATTGACTTGAATATAAAATATCTTATTGACCAAGTCTGCTTTGGAACACAGCTAAGCACAAGGAAAACCCCTGCCATTGGCTAATCCCTCTTTTACTAGTTATCGAATTTGGTCACAAAAGAATAAAAACAGAGAAAGATGTCAGCAGGAAAAGGACTAGGAGTCCACAGAAACTTATGAAATCTGAACTTTATTCCACATAGGTTCTTTTAAACCCTCCTCATCCCTATACTATCTAAGTAATTAAGAAAACATGGATCCTGTGAGGTTTATTCTCTCTCTCATTGCAGGGGAAGAATAGTATGTGAAGTATTCAGTGATTTCCTTTTCAATGCCCACCCTCTAACTGTCATGCTAGAGAAGGCAAGTTGGAGAATGCACCTGGCACGTGGGAGTGAATGATGCGGAGATTTGTGATCCTCCTTTATTGCTGGAACAGCTCATTCTACAGTTTCAGTCTCTTTCCACTTAACTCTGCAGGGTTTTGTGGTATACTGGTTAGAAGGGATTCACAACAGTATTTTGTAATTACCTTACCTGAAAGGATAAGAACACTTGCTGTAAGGGTTAAACCTCCCCAGCTAGTATGAAGATCAGCTACACAGTGGTAGGCCCCCTAATAAGCTAATCATCCTCTCTTGGGGCTGAGCAGACTGAACATTAAACCAGTATGCCCCATTAGCTCTGAACACGGACTTATGGACAGCCCATGGAGCTGTGCAATATGTGTTACTTCTGAAGCAGCTTCCTGCCCTGCACACATCCAGCCTTGGTCTCTGCTCCTGCCTGGTTGCCCCAGTATTCTGGACTCCATCTCTTACTGTCTTGACCATGCTATCTGGATCTTGGTCCCTGAATCTGGTCTCTGGATTCTCTCCCAACTTGGTTGCTGATTCTACTCTGCTCTACAGGACCACCTACTTACTTCAAAGTGACCATACCTTTATTGACAGGTTAAGGTTCCACCAGATACAGAATGAGGGAGGCTGAAGTCCTCACTTATTTAATTAATTCACCTAGGACAGTCTGAGGGCTGGTACCATGGAAGCTTCCCTTCAGTGCCCCATCAATGGAAGAATAAGCCTGTGCGAAAAAGGAGGAGTTCACTAACAAAAAGTCCACTCAGTCCTTGGCTTTACTGCTGAGATGGTCAGCTAATGCTGCTGTAGTAGGGTTCTTCTGTCATTTCTTTTAACATGAATTGTTGATCATTGAAAAATATCTAGAGCCCCATCACCACATTGTATTGCCCTATTTATAAATCTATGGAATATGGGATCCCTTTACTAAGGAACAGCAGTAATTCACATAATCCCTTAAAAGAAACTTTTTTATTACTGATGAATGAAAATAATCCTTAAAGCTGGTAAGAGATGTCAGACAAAGTCCCGCTTGCTTCCTTCAAATGTGAATGACCATCAGAATCTATTAAGTGACCAGCATTTAGCATCTCCTGCTGACCTGCATGTTATGTAAACAAGGCCCTGATCCTGCAATTCACTGTACCTAGTTGCTTGTGTCAAGTTACTGGGAAGACTGGAACCTAAAGAGTCTGACCATGGCCCCAGCAAAGTCAGCAGAAAAACCTTCAGTGGGCATGTCTACACGAGATGCTACTGCACAGTAGTGTTGCCGGGCACTAACCGTAACGTGATGCTACTGGCCTGTAGTAACAAGCTACTGCATGGTAGCTCACTGCTACTGTGCAGCAGCGTCACAAAAAACCTGCAGGTAAAAAAACAAAAACAAAAAACTGCAGGGTAAAAAAACCTACGTTACTGTGCAGTAACGCCGGTTACTTGCTTATGCAAGTACGAAATGACTGCACAATGCCAACTGCTCAGTCTGCTGTGTGGACGCAGCCTGTGATTCCAAAAAGAGGCAGAGTAGCTCCATGCCGCTCCCGTCCGAAGGCACTGATCTTACACAAAAAGACTCAGATCCACACCATTTCTGCTGAGGGGGAAAGCTGCCAAGGCAACTGCAAACTCCATCAGGTTTTGGCTGCAGCATTTCCTCTGTAATTATTGCAGTCAGTCTCATCCCTCCCACATAATGTCCCATCTAACATATTCTCCTGCAGTTGGGGGGAGGGTACAACTCCATGCTGCCACCACCCCATCCCCACCCTCACTGCTGCCAGGCCCTGGCTCTGGTCAGGCTGCAGCACTGTGCCCTGTGCCCTGCTGTTGGCGCAGAAATCCGGGGAAGCACCTGCCCCCCATGTTCCCCTGACACATTGCGTATGCACAAACTGGCACTTCTCTCTTTGCCCTTTCAGGTGGGGATCCAAAAGATTTTTGTCCTTTCTATCCACAAAAATGAAGAAGTGAAAAAAACACATTCTGTATCTTGCTGAATAAACACATCTAACTTTAGCAAATGGACAAAGTTAAACTAGAACCTTCATTTGTTACAAAGTTATTTTTTAGTATCAGGAGCTCTAGGAGAGTATTCCTTTGAAAGGTAAAGAAATGTTGGCTACCTGGGCATAAAGAACTGAGTATTTTAACCTGTTGCTATCTTTGGCTTAAGAGGAAATTAAGACATAGTTCAAGTAGTAAAGTTACAGTGCTCTGTGAGATCAGAGAGAAGGTGGAATTTCAGAAGGTCTCACCTCCCTTGACTGTGTCTCTAATATACATATCTGTAGTGGCACATGTGTTAAATTTTTCTATGACCAATACAGTACACAGAGAGATCTCAACATAAGACTGTTATTGGGAACTGTATGCACTGACATACGGTATTTTCTTGTATACAAGATACACAGTTTATTTTTGAAAGGCAAAAGAAAAAAACAACTTAGTAGTAAGTAACTGAATAGCAGCAGCTAGAGAGCCAAGCCTGCTCATTGTTCTTCTTTCTGTGGATCAAATGCAGTTACTTCTGCTTTTGCCCAGCAGAAGCTTAAGCAGCAAAACCTGCTGTTACCATATTTCCTCACTTATAATGTGCACTGAACAATTCCAGCAACTAGTTATTGTGGAAAAAAGGTGTATGCTATATATGAGAAAATACAGCATATGGAAAGAAAAGCATTTTATTTTGGTATTGCACAAACAAACTTACAATTAGAGCTGGTCAAAAATATGCTCCATAAGCCTTGAGAGAACATTTCAACTTTTCACTAAGAAACAGGCTTTTAGCTAAACATTACTAAAAAGAATATTAGTTTTCTCACCAGAAACCAAACAAAAGAAAACTAAACACAATGTTCAGGACTTGTGGTAGAGGTGATATCTTTTATTAGACCAACTAGAATTTTGCAAAAAAAATTGTTAGCTTTCTGAGGACTGACACTCAGCTGATTGTTGGTCTCAGCCCCTGCACCCCACTGAAGACTTGAACTCATATTATCTTTGTGGAGCAGTCTGATGGTAGCTGAATGCGTGTTAGTTTATACGATCTGGAGATACTCCTCCCATGAAAAGTTGTAGCTTTACTAGGATATGACCACGTTTAGCATGTTTCACAGCTTGAGTGTGCAGAAGCTTGCATCTTAAGTGCAGTTAAGGGTAACGTGTAACATGGTCTTTAGGAAAAGAAATTCATTTTCTTTCTGCAATACTTATATATCCCCTTGTTAATAATGTATCCGAGTACATCACACAGACACCTACCTGTACAGCACTCCTGCAGTTTGGGCACCCCTTTTACAGATGGGAAATTGCAGCGAAGAGAGAGAGATGTGACTTGCCAAGGTAGACAAGAAGGCTGTAAAAAGGCAGGAAGTTGAATCCAGGTCTCCTGAGCCCTAGGTTAGCATCCTAACCACCATTTTACACTTTTTTGCATCTTCCTCTCAACACCCCAGTGGCCTCTCCTCGTTTCAGTGACAGAAAACAGAATAAAGGCCTGTCCCTATGATTTTTTCGGATAAGACTCGTGTTTGACTATCAGAGCCAGACTGCTATTTTCAGGAAGGAAGACAACCAAAATAGGAAATTGATTGCTCAGTGTGGTGACTGTAGCTCTCTTACAGCAGCAGGATAACACTGGCCCTAAGTGAGGTCCAGATCAAGAGCCGGACATTCCTAAACCTGACACCATCATTTTATACATGTAATACCCATCTCCATCCTTCAACCAAGCTGTAAAGAACCTGTGGAAGTGTCATATAACCCCAGAGGTACAGAAGGAAAACAGATCAACTGAAGGATGGAAAGGAAGAAAAAGATAGCTGAAAATTAGGTAGCATCGCTCAGCACAGAATCTGTTTCTCCAACATAGGAATTACTCTACTAGATCAAAGATGTATGTGGTTCTTTCAGTCCAGAAGCCTCTTCCTGACAGAGCCCAGTACCACGCACTTCAGAGAAATGTCCAAGAAGCTTTGAAATAAGCACTTAAGGAATAAGCTAGTGCCAAAAATTTCTTCCTGAACCCGATCAGAGTTTAACTTATGTCCTGAAGCAGGTGGGTGTTGTTGCTTCCAAGTGCAGGCTTCCTGGGATGGACCTAAGAAATATTTAAGAAAAATCTTCTTTAAAAAAAAAAATTAATGCAAATCTTCGTCCTCTCAGACTGGGGAAATGTAAGTATTTGGGAATCTACAATGTTTGTTATTTCCTTAGCTGTGCATGTCACCACTTCAGCCATGTCCCCCACTAGAAAACTGATTCTGTTAGTTCAAGTTCTCTGGAATGAGCTGCTTAATAGATTTGAGAGTCTAATTACGATTTTGATATCTTTTCCTTTGTTCAGTTCACCATTAAACCATATACTTTGTATCTTAAAAGCCTCCTTTTCTCTTTGATACTCATCCTTGTTTCACTTAACCAGACTGACTTTTGCTATCATTTTGGATTCTCATATTTATGTACTTTGCATATAAATTATTCAGATCAGAGGATACTGCCTGCTACTTAACTCTGCCTCATCTGTTCTATTTATTCAGCTCCTAAATTTGGTTACGACACAGTTGGGGGAAACCCTTTTGTAAAAAAAAAAACAAAAAAAACCCACCCAAAAAACAACCCACTGATTTGTTTATGAAGAGCAGCTTTAGCATAGCCTGTTCCAGAGTCTGCTCTGTTACCTGGGGGGCTGCATGGGCACAGGTGAGAACATATTTTGGCTTTCACTCCCCAGCCCAAGTACTCACTGTCTGGGTGAGTTAGGTAAGCTGAGGGCTAAGTGAAGAAGACAAAACTGTCCATTGCAACCAGAGCTGACTGAGTAATATACAATGTGCTCCTTACAACAGCATTTTCCTCATTTCAGGTCAACTGAAAACTCAGTGACAGAACTGTTTTGTATTAAGGGCAGATAAGGCCCCAACACATTTAAAGATAGAAATATGGGCCTAAACAACTTTGTCCATCAGGCCAAAGTCCCTCTCCTGGTTCCTCTCCATGGCTCTTCAGCCCCTTGTACTAACTACTAGGATGGTGCAGAAGGACTATATGACAGATGTAATTCTCACACTTTAACATCTGTATTGAAGGCAGAAGCAGCTGTGACACCTCCACAGGAACCCACGGGTCAGGGGTTGACTGGAAGAAAAGCATAAATCAAGGGCATGGCTGAGGCATGTTAATGCGCACACAACCCTCTACCAGCCCCTGTGCTCAACCACAGAAGTTGAATTCAAGGACAGCCACATGGTTCCAAGCCACTTTCCCCCTGAACATGCATGCACTAGCACTGGCAACAGCACAGAAATTAATCTGACTCATAGTTCCTCCTGTACGATTAATTTGCTGAACCCAGTCCTATTGTTTTTATGACTGAATTCTACAGCATTCCTGGATAAGTGGATGGAGACCCTTCAGCTGTCCTGTGGAGTACAGAAGTGTTCACTCATTGCCAGTCAGACATACCACTTCTAGGATTCTTGTATCCTGTGGCACATTTGTGTCTATATCTTTAGCTGGAACATCACATTTGTTAAAATCTGAGAGATGAGGCAGAATCATATTCATGAACATAGCATATGGTATTATCATGCCAAATTACAATTTGTAAACAAATTACGTGGTTTTAAAAAGCTATTTTCAAACTATTTGAAATATACATTTGACAGTGTCTTTTCAAATAATCTGTATTATCTTTAGCTTTAATCTCCATTGCTTCTCTACTGTCACTAAAATAAACCATAGTATCTGATTAGTTATGAAATACTGAAGAAACAACATAACTGCTTTCCTTGAACAATTTTTTTTTTTGCCAAATAATTTTAATCTACATACATAAATGGTATCCATTCCAGATAAATACAGGTTAACCACTGCAAGATCAGCAGCCGTAGTCTTTTTTTAATTCAAACGTAGTGAACCTATAATCTAAGGAATGTAGATGTCTTTTACCGTGTATTTTTGGCCCTGTAATTACCTCTGGTTTGTAACCAATTTCCTTTTGTAAAAACTGTTATTTAAATAATTTAAGTATCAAAGAGAGAGAGAGAAAAATTATAATAACCCAGTACACACTTCATTGCTAACATCTGGCTGCTTCTACAGATGAAAGTGCAGTCCACAGAAAATCCATTAGTTGGGGTAAAGGAAGTATGATTGGTAAGCCGCTGTTTCATTTTTAATCTTTTCAAGCAAGCCAGTTTTTACATTTACAAAATAAAACTTCCATATTTTGACAAGTGCTTTCAAACCATTAACTGCAAGCATCATTTCTGGAATGAATGAGATTACTGGTGGGACCAACTGCTGGAAACAGCACAACTGCAGAGCATCTCTTTGGTGCCCTGGCTTCTAGCCAGACATTGCCACGTTTATACAACTCACAACATGGGATCAAAGGAACTCTCTGATTTACGTATATGGTGTCTTACCCATTTCCTTTGTAAAATACAGACTCAAGGAAACTTGCATCATGCATGCTAGCTAAAAGTTCAAGACAATGACAATATGTTGCTGCCACACAGACACACCAAAATAGCTCTTGAGAAATATGAAGTGGCACATTTTTCTGCTTCTATCTGCTTGCTTATTGTACTCATGAATTCTTAATGCAGCAAGGCTTAAGCTGAAAGGAATACAAAAAGTGGAGATATTAAAGTACCTGTACTTTTTGAGCACGTATTTTACATTATAGTCCATCCAACAGCGCATGCTCACAGGTATCCAGTGTTGTGACCAAACCCTGGCCTATGATTCACAAAGTCAACCTAGTTCTGCACCCAGTGGGGCCTTAATAGGCCTTAATTTTAGGGCCTAATATGTAACACAATGCCATCTTGTGGGAACTGCATGCATCTAACAGGACATACAAAGGCAACAGGAATTGAAGAGAGCTGCATTAAATGGGTGGATCCTTAGGTGGTGTAACTGTCATTCTTTTACAGCAGCCAGTGAAACAATGACAGGTTACTGAACTGAAGATCTGCCCCACATTACATCTATTGATTTCCGTTTAGCTAAAAAGATTTAATCTAGCCAAGGATCTGACCAAGAGTCAGATAAAATCATTAGCCTAAGCAAGTTTAGCTCCACTAAATTCAAAGTAGATAGCAACTCATTCACACCATGGCTTCATCTGGCCCTAAACCAGTCAAAAAATGCTGTGACAACTACTCCTGAATCGTTTCTGTTACCTTTTGATGACAACTTCTACAGCACAGTGATTACTGGGGCTGCACCATGATGAGATACTAAAAAACAATGATATTAATCCAGTTTAACTCCATCAAGTAGCAATTAAATATTTAGGCTGCTTTACCACAGAAAGCTGTTCTGAAAGCATATTAGTGCATCACAATATTGTGTGTGACTGCAGAAACAGACTGCTACCAGAAAATACAAATACCTTGACATTTATCAAAGTCAAAAGGGAGTGATTTGCATATGCTTATAAAAGCATTATTGCCTCTGAACCTCATGTAAGTCCATTTATAATAGGAGCAATGATGAAAACCTGATGCCAGCGTCCCTCCTTTATTACTCTATAAAAATGGATTATTGCTTGCATTTATAGTTAAAGAAAATTGTCGTGACTGAATGCTGAAGGGTCATCTCCATGCAACTAGATGCCCACTGTTACAGATGCAGTTCTCTTTGGGAATTAATTACAACAAGTATCAGGTTTACAACATTACAACAGTATTTCTGATCCACATAGCCCAAATAGTAACTTTGTGAGCTTGTTCATGATCTGTTGTGAAATTAAAATGCCACAAACATTTTAAATTATGACAAAGTTAAGATTTAGATCCCATGAGGTATTAGACTTTCAGCTCCACTGAAGGAAATACATGAATGGTATCTGATGGCATGGAACATCACAGAAGATGCTGAATAATTCTTAGCTCAAAGCCCTAAATGCCAAACGTTTGTTTTACAGGTAACTTAAGCCAAATCTTGCAAAACAGAGTCTCTCTCATCATTCTTGACTTCCTAGGTCAAATATTCTAAATGTGAATATTCACCTTAATTCCTTAGGACGGGGTGCCCCATGCAACAAATGACATGGGCAGCCTCTGTGTATAGCACATGACAAATCAGGGAGGGGATAGGCAGCCCAGTGGCAGATGTGGCAGGAAGCAGAAAAGTAGGGGCTAGGAAAGGGGATCAGAGTAGCACTTGGGAAGGGTACAGGGCTATTTTGTGGCAGACTGCCAAAAAAAGTTGTCCTCCACTGCCTGAGGGCATATATGATCCCTGCCACTGTCAGGAGTGAAGGCAAGTGTATATTTGCTTTTCCCAGGATTGTATTATGAGATGCTTGTCAGCTTGTCTGTGGCTTTCTGATCTATTGATGTGTGTTTCTCCTTGATTTCTTCTCTCTCTCTCTCTCGCTCACACACACACACACACACACACACACACACACACACACACCCCTCAAGCCCACAAAAGCCCCTCTGTCCAAGAAGGAGGCATGAAATGCTGAACTGTCTCTTATAATTTTCTTAAATGGGAGGCAATAATTATACCCACCAATATTAACCTATAACATTAATATAGAAATGAGTGGCATGAGAGGCAGATACAATAATTTTTTCTCTTCTGTTGAAGAACCAGTTTTACTGTCCCACTTCCTTCTCCGTTTCAGTTAACCTCTCCAAGGACCTTTGGGTAGTTGGTCTTGTGTTTACCCTGAACTGACTGACACACAAATCGCTTAATACTCGCTTCTGCCAGCTGCAGCATCCCTTGCTCATACTGCAAATGCCTGGACATCGAAGTGTGTTAGTGGTTTTCAATCTTTCTGCTAAAGATTTGAATCATCGCTCATAGTATAAAATCAGCATTAATTAAATGATGGCACCACTCAGGCCTACTTCCTGTCCACTTCCGCCTCAACCAGCCACCTCACAGCAAGGCTTCTCCTCTCCACAGATTCTTCATTTGTTTTGACTTTTACTTGTGGACAGCTGCACTATTCCAATCCTCATTAGCCTTCTCTTCGGTCAGAATTTGGGTTTCATCTATCGCAGGCATCAGGGTGGATTAACGCATGAGCCTGCAGGGTCCAGGCCCAGGGGCCACTGCCAATCAGGGTCCCCCTAGGACGCCAGGGGCAGCATGGTCCAGGCAGACATCCTGGCCATGGGCATCCAGAGTGAGAAGCACATGCCTCCTCCCCTTCAACGGGGCCAGGGCCAGAAGTTAGGGGCAGGTGTGGGGCTTCCTGCGGGTGGCAGCAGCTTTCCGGGGCCATCTGCTACCAGGAGTTCCCACTTGAGAGAAAGGGAAAATAAATAAAATTATGCAAGTGCCCTGCCTTTTGCACTTATGCCAGTTTTTTCAACCAAATGGGGAACTTTACATAATGAACGTTTTCCACTTCACAGTTTTTGTGACTTCCTGGGCTGCATGTCAAATTGATTAGCTATAGCAACTAGCTAGACTTACATAAAATCTAGACAGCCAAGTGACTGTCAAGGCTTATGTAAATGAAACAGTTACTGGCTGGGTCAGTAAGCAGTTACTAGCTGGGTTCATTGAAACTGTATTTACTCACAACATTGAATTTTATATCACTCTGATCCAATTCTGTATCAAACATTTACTTTTAGTTATGCTCCTGGTTTATAGCTCTGCTGTCATCTCTCATTCCTCACAAACTAAAAAATGTCAGGTAGGGTCAGTTGGTGGATGGGAGACACCTAAGATCTAGTAGGAAGTGGGAATGTTAAATCTACAAGTAGCACTCTTTCTGATCGATCTCTTGGCATGAAGAGACAAGTAGACAAAACTAAAACAAGTCAAAGGTCCACACAACCCAAATTTACTCTGGGTGTATTTAGGAAGAAAATGGAGCTTCACCAACTGAAACAGCTTAATTTGGTCTCTCTTTATCGTCAGCAATCCCTCATGGTCGAGGATGTGATCACTCCCATGGGTCAAGTAAATGGTTGTGGATGAGTCTGCAGATGGCTAAGATGGCCGATCCTAGAGCCAAAGACTCCCTGGCAGATGTCACAGGTGGTGGTTAAAGGGAGGGTAGAACTGCAGATTTCTCAGTCTTGTTTTCTTTCCTTCCGTTTCTGTCCTTTTTCTGCCTCCAGGGTGAGACAGTTTTCCTCAAAGTAAGATATACCTTCTCTCACAAAGCATTGCCATGTAGCCCTGTCCTGAGCTAGTTTTTCTCAATGTATGATGCCAATGCTACACGTCTTAATGTTCGCCTTGAGAGTATGCTTGAAGTGTTTCCTCTGGGCTCCGTGTGTCCTTTTGCTCTTGGCTGGGTTGGGAGTACAGCACTTGTTTTGGTAAACCTACATCAGGCATGCACACACAATGCCCTGTCCACTGCAGCTGCTGTTAAATAATCAGCACTTCCATATTGATGGTGTTAGCATTGGTGAGGACACTAGCATTTGTGCGACAATCCCCCCAATCAGTGCTGTAGCAAGCTGGGGGTGAGCAGGGTGACTGTCCTGGGTGCCGAAGCAATGGGGTGCCAACAGGCATTGCCCAGCCAGGGCAAGGAGCAGAATGGAGCCGCAAGCAGCTCATTTAGGGGGGTGTGGGGACAGGGGAAGGGTGGCTCCCGCCGCTCCATGTACTCCCAGGCAAGCATGGGGGGGGGGGTGCTCCCTGGATCTGTGCACAGGGTGAGGGTGGGCTGCCACTGCAGGCTTTACTCCAGGCACCAAACTTCACTGCTATGGCACTGCTCCCAATGTATGCCAAGGATCTTCTAGAAGTAGTGCTAGTGAATGTGTTCCTGACTTTTCAGGTGGTCCCTGTAGGTAACCCAAGCTTCACAGCCACAGAGAAGAGCTGGGGTTACCACAGCCTTATATAATAGGAGCTTTGTTGGAGTCCTGATGTTGTAATCATTGAACATGCGATGATACAGTTTTCCAAAGGCAGAGCTGGTTCACTGGATCCTACACTGGATCTCCTGGTCAACATTGGCTTTCTTTGAGAGAGAGCTGCCAAAGTATGCAAAATGTTTGATATTCCCCAGCTCCTGTCCATCAGTGAGGATCCTTGCCAGGAGAGTTAACTGGCCTGGAGTAGGCTGGTGAAGCACCTTTGCTTTTCCGATGTTAAGGGTAAGTCCCACTCGCTAGTATGTTTAAGAGCATGGGTGATTGGTGCCGCCTTAGTCGAGGGGGCACATGCCTCCCTGCGACCAGTCCCGCTGACCGGGGCAGGGGAGAGACAGGCCCCCGGGCAGTGAGATCGGCCGTGGGCGATCTCACTGCCCAGGACAGGCCACGACAGCCAATCGCTTCACTCACTTCTGGAAGTGGCTGTGGCCGCTTCTGGGAGCAGCTGCAGCAATCAGCTGGAGCTTGCAGGGGGGCACCGGCGTTCCCACCTGACCCCCCTGCCTATCGCCTAAGTGGTGAGTGCAGCCGCTCACAGGGTGCACTGGCACTCTCAGCAGATGCATGTGCACCCCCTACGCATCCCCACGGTTTGAGAGAAGCAGTTAGGGGTCATTTGTAGGTCCTCCTCAGTATGTGCAATGACAGCACAATCATCAGCATACTGAAGTTGCACAATCAAGGCTGATGCAACTTTGGCTTTGACACAGAAGCAGGAAAGATTGAAAAGGTGGAGTCACTGCATAGGATGGAGGCAGTCATCTGGTCATGAAGGAGTCTTAGGATGGTGATAAATTTCCCTCAACAGCCAAACTTCAATAAGATCTTTCATATAGCCTCACAGTTAACAGAGTTGAAGACTTTGGTCAAATTGATAAAGGCCATATACAGTTCCTGGTGTTCTTGGAATTTTTCCTGGATCTGCTGGGCTGCAAAAATCATGTCCATGGTGCCTCCCAATGGTCTGAAGCCACACTGAGACTTGGGAAAGATTTTCTCAGCAAAAGAGAGCAGCCGGTTCAGCAGAATTCCAGCAAGGATCTTCCCAGCAATGGAGAGAAGGTGATACCGCAATAGCTTCCACAATCAGCTTTATCTCCCTTTTTTAAATGAAGACAATATTGGCAATCCTTAGGCCAGCAGGAATTCTGTCTTTCAGATTTTAAGAAACAGTATATGGAGCTTACTGTACATACTGTCTCTCTTATACATGTCTCTCTCATACATATATCATAGATAGCAGTACTGCAACTCAGTTCTATATAATTTCAGACCTGGGTGTTAAATTACTGATCTCTTCCTCCCCAAACATAGACTTTTAAAATCAAGTGTCTGCAGATCATAGTTTTTGTCCCAAATCTAATGTTACATTAGTATGTCTTTATTAAAACAATCAAGAATTCAATGGAATTTTTATCACTGTACAGAAACCAGAGTTTCAGTATAACCACAGGCCTGCTACTTTGGTGGATAAATACAAGATCACTCAATAAATACTTTTACAAATCAGAAATAAGAATATACATTTGGGACAGATTTTTTTATTTGCTTTATATATAATGATGCACATTTTACTCCTTCCAAGTTCCTGATGGAAGATTGCAGCTGTGGCTTCTAGTCCACAGAGAACTTCTGGAAGAAAGGCAGAGAGATCTCTAATATCCTACCAGTTTCTCTAACAGTCTTTTTTTCCTCAATAACATTTCAAGAGATATATGTGCTAACATTAGCCTAACATGCCAAGAAGCAAACTAAACTTAGTCTAAAGGTCTGAGTTCTTTGGTACTTTTGGTGGTTACAGTACAAACTAATGAGCTCTACCGTAATAAAAACTCCAAATTACAATAATAATTCATGGAGTGGTCCTATAGTTTTCGTGTGCAAAAAAGGAACCCATGTAACCTCTCCGAACTGTGAACTGCTACAGTTTTAAAACTCGGGTTAGTTACAGCATTAGCAAGAGAATCTGCAGCACAGTTCAGATGCCTGAACTAAAAAGTCAGTTTGTTCACAGTGTGTGTCCATCCTAAAATTAAGAGAATAAACAAGCTAATTATAAATAATCCTGCCAAGAGCAACTCTCAAAGCAAGAAAGCTTGAAGAACAGACTATTTTTAGTGCCAGATGGGCCTGTTAAGCATGATGTGGATTGTGGTATTTTCTCATGCAAAGGGGTGTACAACCAATCAATTCCCTAATTGTTTGGATATTACATACAAAATATGCAAAATGTATTTTCTTACCAGCAACTGGATAGGGCCTGAACAAAACCTGCCATTTGTTAAAGAACTACAGAAGCAGCCTAGATGCACAATTTTGATTCAATACTGAGTAAACTGAGCTACAGGGAAAAAAGAATCTCTTTGGTTTATGCCACGTTGTTACCTAACCTCTAACTCTCATAATGGAAAATAAAGTGCCTTTATGAGGTTCTATTCCCCCTAGAATTATTTGGTAATAATGACTTAATAGGCAAAGTTTTTGAAAGTCAAAACCATTTTTAAGTAAGCCAGAACCACAGCCCTTTGACAATTACCACTGGAGATCAAAGTGAGTAACAAGTGAGTAACAAAAACTCAGAACTGAACAAAGAATGTCAAAGTTGTTTTCTTGGTGCATGGAAACTTCTGATTTTTATGTGGTCTTATTGCTAATTAAAATTCAATATTGCAGTCAGCTGTGCTCTTTGGTTTCTTCCACACCTGAATAATACTTTCTGACACTTAAGCCAAGCTAACTCAGGCTGGGTTGGTAGTAGTGATGAACTGTAAACTCAGAACTGCATTGAAATAAGGATTTGTAAATTTGGTTTGGTATGTTATATATGCTACTAGGAGAACAAGGATTATTAGCAATAATCTGATGACTGGTGGTAAAATATCAGAGTAAAAATAAAGGAATGCCTTAGAAATATAAAAAGGTAAAAACATCCAAAATCTCTGTATTTTACTTTAAGTTTTATCATCTTTAGCTGTGAATATTTATGTGACAGTGGGCATGTCCACATGTGCATTAATGTGCAGTGATTACTGCACATTTAGATAGTGTAATGTAATAACAGGTACTAACTTTATGCACAATAGTGCCAGCACATACGTTTTAGGTGATGCTACTGTGCAGTAGACTAATTCTGCTGTGTATTAGCACGTTGGTACGGGTTTTGCCCACTATGTTAATGCGCAGTAGAATTAATCTACTTCGCTCAAAGCGTCTTGTGTAGACACACCCTATCAGTAAATACGTTTGCCTTTTTAAGATTAGGGGATAATTCCTGATGAGGAAAATGGAAAAAACAGTTAATAGTTCAACTTCTATCTTGAAGAAGAATGCTTTCTCAAATTGGTGTCCAGTACATGTTTGCCAGCTTTCACATTGTTTTGAAGAAGAATATTAAGGGAAAAACAGAGAAGAAAACTTCAAATAAATCAAACTGTTTAAAGTTTGACTATTTGAGCATGAGGCATTGGGGAAAAGAGAAAATATGTGAATCTATGCAAATGATAGACTAAATGAAAGAGAGTAAGGATTGTACTTTGGACTTTGCAGTCTGGACTTTAAGAATAAAAAAATTCCCACAAACCACTGTGCAACAGAAGTGATTTGTAATGTCCCACAGAGAGATTGTTCATCAGAGCACTGTTTGTTTTAGAGCACTTTTTATGTATGTATCATTCAATCCCAACTCTGCACAATTCCTATTTGTGAATACATATTCTGCCATGAGCCAGTTTCTGCCATGAGCCAGAATCAGAATTGTGCAACTGACCTGTCACCTAACTTCAGTATCACAGAATGAAGACTGAACCTAGCAAATGAAGAAATGCAAAACTTTATAAAGGCCATAAACACAAACATCCCATGCACCAACGGCATGCTAAAATATGGACATTCAGATGTAGCTTAACCCCAAACGTAGGATTTCATACAAAGGACAAAATCCTACAAACCTTAAAAGAAGTGTATGTTAAAGAATATTTTTGTTTTGGTTTTATAATTGCTTTTTCTTCTTTTATGACTACTACTACTAGTACCTATAAAGACCATAATTCAAACACTGTAACACTGGGCTACTAAAGCAATAATATGAAAGTAACCAGAAAGTAACTATAAACAACAGTGGCACCGATCAGTCCATGTTCATTGAAAATGCAGTCATAAACAAGTACTAAAAACATGAACAATAAATTAGATTTTTAGAATTCTAACAATTCTGACCCTGGTTCTGACTTGGTCTGTGCCTGTGTTCACAGACGGAAAATGCAGTTGAGGGACACCTTTGCACTTTCCATATTCTGGGACATCTGGGGCATACCCAATTTCTGTTTTAGTTCAGCCTAAACCAGGGATGCAGAGGATAAAACAGTAAAACTAGGGCACCATGAGATCTTTTTAAGGGTGCCATGGGGCATTATGCAATGCTAGCACTGTTAGGTATGCAAACATGATTCACAAGATAAACGCAGAGTTTTCAAATAGGAATCCACAGTGTTAAAAACATTCTGACCTGCTGTTGGTCTTTCTGAGTTCTTTGCAACAGAAGACTTACTCTGGTATTTTTCTGCAATCAAAACAAAAAGAGTAAAAACTAAGAGCTAGAATTTTCAAGGGGTGCATTGAGTTTACTGATGGGTGCTGGGAGCCTAAAAAGGTTGAGAACCACTGGGATAAAAATAAAAAAGAGGATAGTTGCCGATACCAGTTCTCTCTACCAAAGGACCCCCTTCTTTCTCTGCTCTTCATGCCTTCTCCTATGGAGAAGCCAACATAGAGATTTATTTCCATCCCACTGAGGAAGACTTCTACGTTGGGAGTATTCCCCGGGACCATTTCCCCACACATTTGGTCCCTGTATCCTGTTCAGCAGCATGCCATAATGGATTTCAATGATGAGTCAGATCTTTGATTAGTAAGCTGTGAAATCACTTAGCTACCTTAAGACATGCTCTAAAAAGGATGTCCACATTTTATATTAATGATTCATTAATGATGACTGGCCTAGTCTTGCCTTGGTAAAATGAGGGATGATTGATGAATTTCACTAGGAACTAAAAGCAAAGATTTGAGGTCAGAATTTGGCCCAGCATGGTTCTCTGGATATATAGAGAAACTGTGTAAACTGGAAACAGCAACTACTTAAGTATTATAATATAATATTATCTGACTATGGCTATGGAATAACCAAATTATATTCTGATTGGCCAGTGGTGGTCATCTTGGCAATACCACATACTATATACATTTTAATCAAGAAAGAAACTTGAACATGTCTGTCATCCTTTTGCACATTTACATAAGGCAAATGAGGCAGACGCAAAGAATTGGCCAGAATAAAGAACTGATGACTTTAAGTCTCAAAATGTGGATCCAAATTTCCCTAAATTTTGGAGTGTTAATGACCAGGCTTTAGTTCTGAACCATCTCTGCTAACATGTCCACTTCTTACAATTGTTTAAAGTAAATATTAGAGTCTTTAGTTATAAAAGATGCTCTTTCCTTTCAGCCTCTGTGCTCAACACAGCTTCTCAGCTGGCTGGCCAACTTGTGAGTTAAATTTTTAAATTAGGAAGTGAAATCAGGAACTAAGATGCTTACTGCTCTGCTTAAGGAAATTTGAAACTTAAAAGCAGCTCAGCTAGCTGAGAAACTCTGCAGAGCGTAACAGCCAAATGAAGGGCGGAATATAGAGAGAGGATCACTCAGCTCGAGCCAGAGTGGTCTGAAATGACATAGCTGGCTTTGCAGCTGTAGGCTGTAGCATCATAAAAACTGAAGAAACAACATTTTATGGTGTGTACTAAGTAAGAATAAATCTGAAGAAAAACTCTGATTCATGTCCAGATCAGAATCCAGACTTTGCAGTTGTTTCTCTATTGGGCCAAATTAAATGCTGCAAATTGTACAGAGTAGGCATAACAATTATATAAATCAGACACAGGTAAAACACTGGCCCTACATCTCCAGAGTCAGCGGGGCTCTACACTTGAGGTAAAATAAAAGTATCTTGGCTGATAGACAAAAGTAAGAAATATTATCCCCATTCTGCAGATGGAGAACTGAGGAAGAGAATAAGTGATCTACTTCAGAAGTTGGCATGGTTTTGCAGCAGTGGGCCAGATGAATCTGGCTTGGGTGCAAAGCAGGTTGCTGCTGCTGCTGCTGCTTCTCTCATTCATGAGGTGCAGGTGGCCAGGGAAGGGCTTCACCCGCACTTTGTGAAGGGAGAAGCAGTGGTGGTGACAGTCAGCAGCCAGGTGAGAAGCTCTACAGGCCACATCTGGCCCTCAGGCCATATGTTGCTGACCCCTTAATCTGGACATCTTAAATACTTGTCTAGTGCCTTAACTATAATGCCATCCTTCCTGTTATAAGTAGTACTCAATATAAAGTAGTGCATAAAAGAAGTGTGAAGTTTTTATGAAACCATGTGTGAGCTGAGTAGTTTTTATTCCTAAAAACAAAAACCCATCACTTTTTTCTTTCAAAGTACATCACCAAAAAAATTACTTTTCTGATTAAACTTCAAACTGTCTAGAAAATACTCTCCTTTGGAAAGAGATTATAAATGAGAGAAAAGCTTTTCCAAAAATGTGCAGTAGCAGGTATAAAATAATCTCAGTGTCAGAAACTGCTGTTTGCCAGTAACTGTAAAGTCACCCTGTTCTGCAATACCTTTTCAACACACAAGTCATCTAAGAGGCTGTTAAAGTGATTTACAGATCGTACACGCTGCCTTGCTCTCACTCCTTACTGATATGCAGCCACCTATGAACCATCTTTACCATCTGAAACTGCTGGAAAATTTTCCAGAGAAGAACATCAGTCTTCAAATTTAAATTTGACCAGGCCTTCAAGGCTGCCACACTAAACTGCCATGGGAACTTCAGCAGCAGCCTTTGAAATGATGGCTTTCAATAAAAATGTTCAGACAGCAGGAGGGACACACCAGTGAAATCTACATACAGCCCATTTAAGATTTACTTCCTCCCAGTACTTACTACATTTAACAGCACTTGGATGGTCAGTGACCAGTTAGGAGCTCATTATTATGTACCATAGGAAAGGCAGCACCTCAGGTAACACCATACAGCCCTGATTTAGATCAGACTCAAAGTATAGGCAGTCCTCGGACTTGCAACACAATTGGTTCCTGAAAACAGCATCTTAAGTCAAAATGTTGTAACTTGGAACCAATTTTCTCATAAGAAACAATGTTATAAATGGGGGATTGGTTCCTGAACCAAGACCTGATTACCCTATTTTCACCCAAAATACCCCAAATTTTGTACTCTATCAATTATAGATGAGTAATATAGCTACATTAATGTATTTATATTGTAAATAGCAATCATATTGATTTGGAAGGCTTTCTTTAAGGTGACATCGCTGGACTTTTTGGAGTCTTCTCAGGAGTCTTGGCTGAAGGTTTTTCTGGAGTCTTGTCTGCTTTCTTAAAGAAAGCATCCAAGGAAGTTTGGACAGATGTTCTCCAGGGAGATGAGCAACGCAGCAAATGTTCACTGGCATGGCGTCACATCAGATCAAGTGTTGTAAAGTCAAAACTGGCATTGTAAAGTTGAAACAGGGTGTCAATTTAGAAACGTTGTAAGTGCGAAACGTTGTAATTCGAAACGTTTTAAGTTGAGGACTCCCTGTACTGACATCAAGACAAACGAATCCCGCTCTACAGGTGTCAATACAGAGGCCTCCCACTAAAATACAGGCCTGGATGAGCCCATCTTAGTTTATGAGACGCTAGAAGATCACAATCTGTGGCTGGAACAATGTTAATATTTCAATTTTTTTCCTTATTAAATAAAAAGATGAATGAGTGTGTTTTATGTTTATTGGAAAAAATAATAAAATTGTCTCTAACAGCAGTCTCCTTTATTAGTTTTAAAACCCTGCATTTTCCTTTCATGCCTCAGTGATCCAGATCATCTTCAGATTTAAAACCAAAAAACCCTCCATATTATTCATATACCGTACTGGAAATTTTTGTTATGGTGACTAACCCCGTACTTCCAGGCAGCAGCCAGTGCAATCTGTAAAATCTTTTGGAATTAATAGGATGAAGAGGAAAAGCAAAGATGACAAGGCACTGAATCTTAACAGCTGGATGCCAATTATTATTCTCTGTTAAGAAAACACAGCAACCCACTGGAGATGTCCTTTTCTCCCCACTTGAAAAAAGAGGCAATTCAATTAGTGATACATTTCTTTTAAACAGCTGAAAATTTCAAACAAGTTTCACCTAAAAGGAGACAGATCTCCAATTTATTTCACATAGGGCATTATTGCTAACCTCTGTTTGCCACCCTACTTTATATAAATCACAGCATTCTGCCATTGGACAAATTCAATAGCTTTCATCTTTATATGCTTTTAAGGTGTACTCACAGAAGGAGGGTTTTATATAAAAGAAATAATCTTGATAATCAGAGCTATTTTAAATGGCCTATAATATGTGAAGCAAGCTGACAATAGAAGCTTGCCAGACAGGCGCTTCTAGTTAATGCTTCCTGCAGCACAGTTAAGGGCATTTCACTTTTCTCTTCCTTTCTGCTTTGTTGCAAGACACAAAACTTCAAATGTTTCCTTGTCCAAGAATCCCATGAAATCAAACAGCTTTCTAGGATTCCAGGAAGGAAGCAACAACTAGCTGCACAGCATAGTGGCAGAACTGTCAACCCCCAAACTTCAAAAAATATATTGAGTCTGGTACAGAATATTTAGGCTTAAAAATACCTGGATTTTTTTAATAATAAAGTTTAGGTTCTTTTTGCCTGCCTGCCTGCCTGCCTGCCACTGCCCACACCTTTGGTATGCTCGTATCATGTGATCAAGCTTTTTTCACTATATTTAAGAGGGATAGAAACATACTTGTCAATTAAAATTGAGATTCTCCTTCAATCACGTGACACTAGGAGCTGAGGCTTTAGGGAAAAAACATCATGACATTTATGATAATACTGTATTGTAATAGCTGGCAATACTACAATGGTCATGATGTGTACTCATATTAATTCGGCATATCAGAGGTAAAGACATGTCTAATTCTAATCTCCCACTGATCCAACAATCTTGTTCTTCACTAGTCAAAATAAAAAACTCAGCCTGGATCCTCATAATATGGAGTATCAAAGGCTACTTTCAAATTCAAAATTCCTGAGATTTTGGCCCATCACTGTGATAGGTACTGAAGGCACTGGCTGACATCATTGCACAGCCACTGGCGGTAATATCTGAACACTTGTGGTGCACGGGCCAGGTCCTGGAGGACTGGCAAAGGGACAATGTGGTCCCCATTTTCAAGAAGGGGAGGAAGGAGGACCCAGGCAACTATAGGCCAGTCAGTCTCACCTCCATCCTAGGCAAAGTCTTCGAAAAAATTATCAAGGCTCACATTTGCGAGAGCCCAGCAGGACAAATTATGCTGAGGGGAAACCAGCATGGGTTCGTAGCAGGTAGATCATGCCTGACTAATCTAGTCTCTTTTTATGACCAGGTTACAAAACGCCTGGATGCAGGAGTAGGGGTTGACGTCATTTACTTAGACTTCAGGAAGGCCTTCGATATGGTATCCCACCCCATACTGGTAAACAAGTTAAGAGGCTGTGACTTGGATGACTACACAGTCCAGTGGGTGGTGAATTGGCTAGAGGGTCACACCCAGAGAGTCATATTGGATGGGTCGGCATTGACCTGGAAGGGTGTGGGCAGTGGAGTCCCACAGGGCTCGGTCTTTGGACCGATACTCTTCAATATCTTCATCAGCGACTTGGACGAGGGAATGAAGTGTACTCTGTCCAAGTCTGCAGGTGACACAAAACTGTGGGGAGAAGTGGACACGCTGGAGGGCAGGGAACGACTACAAGCAGACCTGGACAGGTTGGACATATGGGCAGAAAACAACAGAATGCAATTCAACAAGGAGAAATGCAAAGTGCTGCACCTAGGGAGGACAAATGTCCAGCATACCTACTGCCTAAGAAATGCTTGGTGGAACAGAAGCGGAAAGGGATCTTGGAGTCCTAGTGGACTCCAAGATGAACATGAGTCGGCAGTGTGTCGAAGCCATCAGAAAAGCTAATGGCACTTTATTGTGCATCAGCAGATGCATGACGAACAGATCCAAGGAGGTGATACTCCCCCTCTATCAGGCGCTGGTCAGACCGCAGTTGGAACACTGGATGCAGTTTTGGGCACCGCTCTTCAAGAGGGATGCGGATAACCTGGAGAGGGTCCAGAGAAGGGCCACTCGTATGGTTAAGGGCTTGCAGGCCAAGCCCTATGAGGAGAGACTGGGGCACCTGAACCTCTTCAGCCTCCGCAAGAGAAGGTTGAGAGGCGACCTTGTGGCTGCCTATAGGTTCATCACGGGGGCACAGAAGGGAATTGGTGAGGTTTAATTCACCAAGGCGCCCCCGGGGGTTACAAGAAATAATGGCCACAAGCTAACAGAGAGCAGATTTAGACTAGACATTAGGAAGAACTTCTTCACAGTTCGAGTGGCCAAGGTCTGGAACGGGCTCCCAAGGGAGGTGGTGCTCTCCCCTACCCTGGGAGTCTTCAAGAGGAGGTTAGATAGGCATCTAGCTGGGGTCATCTGAACCCAGCACTCTTTCCTGCCTATGCAGGGGGTCGGACTCGATGATCTATTGAGGTCCCTTCCAACCCTAGCATCTATGAATCTATAGGTTTGAGGTACAAATTTGGGGCAAATTCAAAACAAAAGCAGTGGAGATTCAAATTAGTCTTCATGTCCTGAAGTCAGTCTCAGTTCATACCGTCTTACATCTGAAATCCTGCTTATCTGGCAAGATATGAAAAAAACTGAGCAGCTGGCTAAGGCTATGTCTACACTGTAAAATAAGGTGTGACTGCAACATACACAAGCATGTTTGAGGCAGTTTTAATTCAGTTAGCATGGATAAAAATAGCAGTGAAGACATAGCAACATAGGTTTCCTTGTGTACTGGCCAGTTCTACTGGAGACTGTGGGTATGCCCTTGGGTTGGCAGCCTATGATGAAACTGTTGCTGCCACATTCTCACTGCTACAGTTATCTCACCTTGCACAATGAAAAGTAGTTTGGATCTGCCTACTTGAGCTGCAATCGTACCTTATTCCTACAACGCAGATACACTCTAAGAGGGGGGTGGGCAAAATATGGCTTGCAGGCCAGATCCAGCCTGCCAAGGAATTCTATCCAGACTGCAGTGGGTCCTTTGGCTCCATCACACCCAGGCGCAGGAGGCAGCCCAAACCACGCTGCATGCAGCCAGTCCTGCCACCCTTGGAGGTGCAGCAAGGAAGGGGTGGCATGGTGGCCGAACTCTGCTTCCCAGCAGCCCGTGTGGCGGTGGCTCCTTCTAGTTGATTCTGCTAGTGTCTGCCACCACCAGACCCCCACTACTGCTCAGGCACCCCAACCCATTTGACACCCACCAGCCACCATAGGCAGTAGGAGTGGGCGGGCACCTGGGATCAGCTGGGATCCCTGTGGGCAGGGTGTATTTGGCCGAGTGGATGGAATGAGGCCACAGGCGGACAGGAAGAAGCATCTGGGACCAGCATGGGCAGGCAGGGGCCAAAGCTGGAATCGGGGGGCAGTGACAGCATAGGGCTATGGCCTGGGGCAGAGCCATAATATGCTCTCTGTTCAGTGTCCTGCCTCCCCACTTTCAAGCCAGGTCAACCCCTCCTCCCCGGCCTGCAACAGCTCACCAAAATTCCTAAAGTGGCCCTCCAACCAAAATAACCGCCCACCCCTGCTAGAAGAGGAATCAGCTCAGCAGGCTTCCAACTTTTCCAAGCAGTGATCAGGAGAATGCAAATTTAAGAAATATTTTAAAGTGTGCTGAGCTATGTACCCTGATTGTCCAAAGACTTAGCATTCCTCTTGAGGTGTTTGGAATTATCAAGGTTTTTCTGTACATCTTTAAAACACTAGGTTCTTTTTCAGGCCTCCTGTCTGCGATCATATAATGGCTGGGAAGGTACTGTCAGACCTCCTCAAGACAGAATAAGCAAACTTCTTCCTACAATGCTGGTAGGATAAAAGCCTTAAGAAAAGGAAGAGAGGGAAATAAAAGAAGAAAAATGGAGAAAATGGAAAAAGCAATCAGGAAAAAGAAAATAAAGTCATAAAGTGACTAAGGAGGAAACACTAATATTGTTCATTAAAAAAGCCTTCCTGTTAAGTAGGTTGATATATATACACCCATCCACGTGGTATCTTGGCTCGTTGGATACCACCCCCAGTAAGTACTCATTGGTATTCACAAAACAATCAGAAACCCAAAGGCAGCAAAATTGAGGGAAATAGCACATGACATTGTGCCTGGTGCAGTTAGGCTTTCTGTTGTGTCTATTTATTGTATCTTATGGATGTGACTCAAGAAAAGTTGTAAAAAGAGCACCACAAGTTTACTACTGATACAGAACAAGCTTGATGGTGAGAGCAGAGTACTTCCCAGATGTTACTGACAAGAAAAATGTAATGATTTGTGGGAAAGGCTTACTTGCTTTGTGTCACATTCTGCCCTCAGATGTGCATATCCAGCTCCAACCAAATTGTGTATACACTACTTTGTCAGATAAGGTTCTTTGGGTAAATGTGATATCTTTTATTAGACCAACTAAAAATTGTTCTTTGCAAGTTTTTGAATACAAACACCCTTCTTCAAGCAGAGGGAGAGTTTGCAGTTGAATTGTGCTCTCCTGGATGGGACAGAAGCCATGATGTAAAATGCAGGTTTGTGAAAATGCAAATATGTGGCAGTGAGGATAGACAATAGGTGTGAGGCAGGTAAGTGTGGGGGAGAGGGGAAATGGTGACCTGGTGATTGAATATAGCTGGTAAAATGTGGAAAGGTTACCTGGGGTTATCAGATGGTAGGCAGGTTATAATGTGCCATAAATCCAATGTCTATGTTTAGCCCATGATTTTTGTATCCAGTGGACTGATGAAGTGAAGTTTGTAGGCTCATCTGCAAAAAAAAGTATTATGTAAATTCCCTTTGAGGATTAGAACTGAGAGATCGGAGAGGGAGCGGTTGTCCTGTGAGAAGTGCCCCCCCACAGGTACTTGGGTATTTTTGTCTTTGATAGGTTTCCGGTGTGCGGTCATTCGGGTACACAGTTGTTATTTGGTTTCTCCTACCTATTTTCCATCGGGGCATGTGGTGCACTGGATGAGATATCTGACATTTCTGGAGATGCAGGTGTAAGATCCAGGCATGGTGATGGTTCTGTTGTGGGGTGTAGTTATGGTGGGGGCGGTGGAGATGTGTTGGCAGGTTTTACATTTCTGGTTCTGGCATGGTCTGGATCCATTGGGTGTGGTTTGGGCCGTAGGAAGTTTGCTTCTGGTTGGTGAAGTTCAGTGCTTGTTTAAAGGCTGGGATGGGTGGTTCTGGGAAGATCTCTTTCAGAATTGGGTCTTCTTCTAGTATGGGCTGCAACTGGTTGAGGATTTTCCATGTAGGTTCCAGGGAGGGATGGTATGTCATCCCTAATGGTGTGCGCTCTGTGGGGGGTTTCTTTTTGTAGTGCAGCAGTTCTGCACATAATATCTGGGTGGCTCTTTCAAAAGCGTGATCTGTCTCTCTGGAGGAGCATCCTTGTTGGGTGAAAGCCCTTTTGAGATTTGTGAGGTGGTGATCACAGATGTTCTCCTCAGTGCAAATCCAGTGGTATCAGAGGGATTGGCTGTAAATTACAGCTTTTTTGGTGTGTTTAGGGCGATTGCCTGTTCTGTGCAGCAGATATGTCTCTTGGTCCGTGGGTTTCCTGTATATGGTGGTTTGTATTTTACCATTCTGGACTGTGATCATAGTGTCTAAAAAGGAAATGTCAGTGCTGGAGTATTCAAGAAATAGTCTGATAGAGGAGTGACGATTATTGAATTTGTGATGGAAATCAATCAGAGACTGAAGGTTTTCAGCCCAAAAGATGAAGATGTCATCTATACATCTCAGGTATAGCATGGGTTTGATGGTGCGGTTCTTAAGGAATCCTTCTTCCAAGTGGGCCATAAAAAGGTTGGCATATTGTGGGGCCATTTTGGTGCCCATAGCTGTGCCCATGGTCTGGAGCAAGTGTGGTTGTTGAAACTGAAGTTGGTGTGTGTGGGGATGAAGTGTACAAGTTCAGTAATATCTTGAGGTCTGTACTCCGAGTTGTCATCTTGCTCTTGTAGATATGTAAGGCAGACTTGGATGCCATCCTGGTGTGGGTTGTTGGTATATAGGCTGGTAATGTCCATGGTGGCTAGGAGGGTGTTGCTGGGAAGGTGGTCTGTGTTCTTAAGTCTGTTGTGTCTTGGACAAAACTTGCTCTTTGGGAAACAAGAGGTTCTAGGATGGATTTGATGAAACCTGATATTTCTTCTGTGTAGGGTTCCATGTTTGGAAATGATTTATAGGCCTGTCAGGGTTCCCTTGTTTGTGGATTTCAGGGAGCATGTAAAAAGTGCCTGGATCGGGTAGTGGGGGAGATCCAGTTCTGTAGTTTTTCTTGTAGTTCAGATAGAAATGATTTCCCTATGCCTAAAGAAGAGTGTTTGTACCCGAAAGCTTGCAAAGAACAATTTTTCCAACTATTTAGTTTGTCTAATAAAAGATATCACATTTACCCAAAGAACCTTGTCTGCTTATGTCCTTACGTCCTTAGACCAACATAGCTACAACCAACACCCTACACCACTTTGAAACTTTTGATGGGTTTCTTATTGAAGGAGGAACCTATAATTTTTAAATATTCTGTAGAAAATTTAGTATACTTTCCCTGATTTCTCTTTAATTTTTTTACTGACGCCACAAAGTACTCAATAATATTTATCTGATTTACATGATATTTTGCATAAAAGTTAAACTTTTCTGAAACCCCATTGCATTTTATAGTCAGATTTTTAACTACTTTTTAAAAATAATTATCAGTATGTTTCTTCTGCATCTAAGGAATAATAGAGCCTTCCTTGTAAATTTACAAAGCCTGTTATGCAAAGACTACACAACCTACTAAATAAGTCAACTGTTCAGATCTTGAGACAAATCAAACCTATTGTCCTATTTCTATTAGGAGTTCTTCCATTTTCCCCTCTCAACAGATGTCTATATTTCTTAGCCCTAATTTATGGTGGTAACCTTATATTTTTCAATGACCAATTAACTGCTTTGTTTACAAATCTAATCATAATACTGTATACATCTTTGCTTTTGATTTTTCAGTCATTTTTGGAATTATTTAGGGAATATACTTTGCATTCCATTGGCCTACCATAAAATATCCAATTCCATTTTCTTCTGTAATTCACAACATGTTTCTGTTACATTAATGGAATGATATGAGCTCCTTTCTTTGCCTAACTAAGTCCCATAAAACTATTCCCTTGGAACTAGCTGAAGACTGAATTACCTTGCTGAAATGTCTGTCATATTTCAAAGGTACTGCATTCGAATCCTGTTAGGCTTGGGATTTTAATTCACATTTCTATTCCCTCCCTCAGACCAGGTATCAATTATTTTTTACCCCTTTTCTACTCCCCACCACCCGCCTCCCCACCATTAAAAAAATTATATTTGATCCAGAACAGTCCACATGCACTAGAAGCAAAACTGAAATACGAACATTCTCTAATAGCCAAGGAACAGGATATAATAGCCAGAAGAAGATATAAACCATAAAAAAGAAAACAGCACATTACAAAAAAGGTAGCTGTTCACATAGTGAATTTTAAAAAGAATTGTAGGATTAACGCAATCCTCCACTACAATTTGGAGCCCTCACAGGTGGGTCTACAAACCTTAAAATGTAGTCTTTAGCTTATCTAGTTTAATTTGATGAAGTAAACATTAGCTAACTGTTTTGTGACTTAGCCCTCTATTTTATGAACACTGCATATTTATACAACTGAACTACTCTCTCAAATTGAATGTTTGTATGCGGGAATTAACAGGGTCACTGCTTTAGGTTTTACACAAAGCAACGATGAAAGTTTGTCATTCATTTAATTCAGTGTCTTCACATTTCTTGTATTTTCAACTTGGTCCAGCAACTTAACTCCTTTAAGCTCCTGGGCTTCTGAAGAAGCCTTGCAACATTTACAAGAAATTTTAACAGTACAAACACACACAAAAGAAGTGGGAACTTCTACTCTTTCTGCATTTACTCCAGTAATGGCCTGATTTACAGAAATACTAGGCACCCAATAAAACTGCTTAACTCACTGGAAGCTACAGATGTTTGGCACTTGTGAGTATCAGGCTATTGGAGACTGTAGGGTGTTTCAGCCACCTTCACTCATCTGGGACTACTCATTTCTGCTCACAGTGGGCATTACAAAAGGGTGTGGTACCAGGGCAAATCTAGGGCACACATGGTCACAGACCTCACCTCTGGATCTTCTATAAATGCAAGCCAGAGAGCACCTCTTTTTTCCCTCCCACCCAAGATGGCTTCTGTTAGTATGGCTGCTCTCACTGGAGACCATGATGTCAGGAATTACTCAGGTAAGCTTACCAGTTTGATCCCTTTTGAAAACTGACAACAAAAAAACAGTGCTATCAAAAAGGTAAGGCATTTTAAAAAGATGACATTTAGTACGTTTGCCCCAGAACTCATCTTGTCCTCAAGTAGATCCCACTGAAAAATCTCTTCAAAATACACATCTTATTTTAAGGATTGTGCTGAGCCCAACAATATTTTATAACACTTGGTGAGAACAGGAATTCCTGCATGATATTTGCTCGTCCCCAGACAGTTTCACTGCACGATCCCCAGTACTTGCTCTAGAAAGCCCTGGCACTATGCAGACACCAGAGGTGGTTAGTGTTCCCCCTCTTGATCTTTTCAACATGTTTTCAGAGACATCAGGCTCCTACCTTTAGCCAAAGTGGTGCTGTAGTGTCACCTAGTGGGAAACCTTGCTGATTGCCTGGGCCGATGCTGTGATAGGAAAACAGGGCTTCAATATGATAGGAAAAGTGGTAAATGCTTATATTAACATTTCTTGTAATCATTTTATTTTTATTCATTATTTCATTTGCAGCCCTAAAAGTAGGAAGAAGTTGAGGCAGCCTGAAATATAATGATGATATGTAATAAAGAGAACTTACATCTGCTCAAAACTTTAATTCCATGGCTTACTCTGCTTTATTCAGGCAGACTGCCCATCTGCTTTCATCAGACAGGGCTTTGGTCCTAAATATTTAATATTCTTCTGACCCCAAGCCAAGATTAACATGTGAGGTGCTGCCAAATCTTTAACAATGCTTTCCTCCAATATTTTGCCTTACCTGCCTCTTTCACTCTCCTCATACACTCCTACATAACACCGATTCTATCCCTAAATGACCCCAGACACCCCCATGGAAGCTCCTGCTTCTAGCAACTAATCCTTGCAGTTGCAAAGAGTATATTGCCCCAGGGATGCTGGTGTGTTATGGGAGAAGGGAAGGGTATAATGAGGCAAGGAATGGCTGTTTCAGCCACAGCACAGGTGCAACAGCAGAACTGGAAATAATCCGAGGTGTTTTAAGCATACTCCTTGATTAGAGGTGATTGGGAGGGATGTTAGCTGATTAGCTGCACCACAGGGGAATCAACAGCTAAAACTGTTGTTTCTACGAAGTGTAATAACTTAATTGCTGACTGATAATGGGGCAAACAAGAAAACAGTGACAGAACTAGGAAGGTTCCTTAGTAACCTCAGTGTCACCACACTGCTCACATGGAAGAAAGCTTCTCAGCTCTCCAGGAGAAGGGGTGACAGAAAAGGATTACCCCAGTCTAGCAGGGGGCCCATCTTAGAGGCTAATCAGAAAAAATTAAAATTGCATAGAGGTGCATTTTGTTTTGTTTTTTTTCTTTTAAACTTGCTCATATGCACACTGCAAACATTACTAAACTCTGTAAATGAAGTCTTAGTGTTATCCTTACTCTTCCCCTCTTCTCCCCCTGTTGCTTGTTATAGTCCCTTGTTGCATTTTGTTTTAAAACTAACTTGTAAGTTCTCTAGAGTGGAGTCTGTGTCTGATGTGTTTATATTGTGCCTAGCATGATGAGGGTCCAGCCCTGATGAAATTCTTTGGGTGCCACTGGAACATTACCATTTAAAAGATCCATATACAACCATTTAAATTCCCATAAAAATAGGGCACCCACAGACTTGCACCCATACAAAAAGAAACAGACTTTTACAAGCATTAATGCCAGTAAAATTTGTGTGATTCACCTTCAGCCCAGCTGCACTGGAAAATGTGCACAGTGCTGCTCATCTTGGAACTGGAAGGGAAAAAAGGAGTAGGGAAGTGTCCAGTGCAGGAGGTTTTAGCCAATCATATTCTTACGGTTTATTGACTTTAGGACGTGAGAAAAGTTATGGTGCTTGCCTGGGGCTCTGGAGACCAGTCTTTCATACCTTGCTTGACTACAGACCTCTCACGTGACCTTAGGCAAGTCACCCAGGGTATGTCTGTATGGCACAATGAACAATTAGTCCTGCTAGGAAACAGGGTATGTTAGGCCAGGCAGAACACCATGCTAACACAGCTGTACTGCTTCCAGAACTCAAAGCTCAGCTATCTCTGCACAGCATTGATTTGTTGTATATATGATTTTGATTTTTTTATTGGGGGGGGGGTTATATACTAGAAAAATCCTGCTTAAAATTATATAAAACCTAACAACAGGATCTGGTATGCAAGAACTTGACTTCACTAGGATAGAACGTGGCTTCATAGCAGCTCATATTCTGCATTTAAGCAACACTTAACCTCTGCATTCTTCAGCAAGCCAGCCAGACAACTAAAGCTGTCAAAAGAAAACTGCTCTGCCCTCACAAAGTTGGCAAGAGCTGTCCTGACAGTGTAATGGAGGGGGCTACTGGAATAAGATGCCCCAAAACAAGGGGAACACATAATACAGAAATAAAACCTCACTCACTTTAGGACCTTTACCAGTATAGGGAACTATGGCCATGTCTACACGTCTCCATACAGCAAAGTTGCTATGGCATCATGCTTTAGTACTTCGTTTTGGAAGCCAAAAGGAAGTACTAAAGCATGGTGCTGTATGGGCAGTAACTGCACTGTGTGCACAGCGTGCTAGTAGATTTTTGCTGCTACATTGCCATAGTGGCACACTATACCCTGGGAGTGTGATGCTACAGCGATGTACCTGGCGATCACATGTAGACACACATGATCACTATATCAACGTAGTGCATTGCTATGTTGCTGCAGGGAGACCTGTAGATGCACCTCATAAGCAGTAACGCTAGCCACATGTAACACCCTTTGCGCTTGTAAATGTTTGAAATTAAACAACAGTGACTTATTTTTAGCATGTGATACTCCAGCAATTTTGCCAAAGCACAACCACAGCTAAACAACATCTTGAGTTGTTCAAATCTCCCCAAACAGCAGGAAGAATAATTTATTGGTAAATGTATTTTACTGGATGATTTAATAACTTCAAATTCATTTTTAGTAGGTAAATAACTAGCTTCTATTCATGACTAGAACCCAAAACATACGGGTAATACTATACCGCATAAGTGTATGTACGTTTGGGTTTTTCTGTAAACCCTTTGTGCACAATAGAATAGTTTGTGGGAAGATTGAAATAAAATGTCTCTATTACCTTACTATACATATTTAAATATTTCATTTCTCTTGTAACATATAGAAAGGATCACTTGTCTTTTCTTTCACATCTTAATTCCATTTTTCCATTCTAATGTGTGAGATTATATAATGTTAATGAGTCTGATGCACAGTAGTTGCTCAGAAGAGCATTTCAAGAGACAGAAAAGGTGTCTCTTTGCTCTATTAGTTCCCTCTGTTCTGCTTTCACAACTAAAAACAGAAACTAGTTTTTGTTTTTAACTAACGATCAAGTGAAATTACTTCCCTCATTTCACCTCTTTTAGTCCAGTAGGGTCCTGATTCCCCCACACACCCTCAGCCCCTGCACCCACCCAGCTGACTTCAGTACAGCACAACCCATAAGGTCAAGTGCTTGACATAATTAACTATTACACAATGTCTGTCCCTCCTTGTGTTTTATAAAGGACATCCAGCTTAAATACCATTTAACTCCACTAGATGGAGTGCAAAACATATGGCTGCATTCTGGCTAAGTAGTTAAAGTCTGTACTCAGGATCAACCCTGGGTGAATTTGAGGTTTCAGTCTCACAGGTTCTCTTATCTTTCAGCAGCACTTTGGAAATTGCTGTCTGTTCTATGAAAAGTAAGTTAGCCTTAGATGTTTATTTTGACAGTGCCTGTAAGGCAGAATCAGTCCTACTTAGATGTATTTTCTATACAAAATGACAGAGACTCAGACTTTGAACCAGGCTGTACCTCTTGCAGGACAGAGATCTGTTTGTATTTGTATCTGTATCTACCACATGTGTCCATGAACTTGCATGTGAAGAAGAGCTCGAGGATTGCTCACCAACACCACATATTTGGCTCCAGATTTTCCAACTTAACTAATGGAACAGGACTCTTTTGCATAACAGGATGTGATGACTTGTTTCCTTTCCTCTACTGCTAAATCAGCTACATTTGATATTAAGTACACCCTGTATATGCCCACTTCAAAGAATTATTACCTTCCTTATGATTTTAGCATTTCTGTGTGTAACTAAATAAAAATATTTGAGAAAAGAAAGTTAAATACTCTAAGCAACTAAAAGCTGAGGGATTTCAAGCTGAAGCTGTTTGTTTTACTAGGAAGGTTACTGGTAATCGGATGCCTAAATTGCCTTCCTCTGTCACTGCCCTTTTCATGAGAGTAATCCTAAATCTCTTTAGCAAAAACCGCCAATTTACAAACCAGTAAAATAACCATGTTTAATACAAGCTGAACACAGCAGGACCATGGCTTGTGTTTATATGCTTGTAAGAGAGAGAGAAAAGTATATGTTACTCCCCATTTAGGGACCCTGTTTTAGCTTTTAGAGACCTACTAGGTTTCTAATTGTTTTGTTTTGGAGAGAGATTATTGATTAGTGAGAATCGAACACACACCTAGTGAAATGTATAACTTGAAACATCCAAGGCAAAATGGAAAGGATTCACAATCATGGAAAGGTTTCAATATCTTGAACTTTTCCTTAAACTGGCTGTTTTGCACGCTACTACGGCTCGGTGTACCCTTGTAATCCTTCACACACCTCAGCAAAGTTGGAAGGGAGGGCAGGGCAGGGCAGGGCAGGGCGGAGTTGCTGCTTAACTCGATTGCTCATGACTAGTGTCATATGACATCTTAAAGATGGCTGAAGGGGAGAGTTGCAATGCATCTGCCGCGGCACAGAAAGAAGATTTTGAGATCCTTGATAGAAACCAGATTCCTAACGTGCCCGAGTTGAAAAGCGAGGAGAAAGAGAGAACTGGTGCAGAAGCAGGGTGGTCTGCTCCCATCTTTTCACTGGCTAAGAAAGCTTCAGAAAACTTATCAGTGAGCTATGGCAATGCTCTGAAGTCTGCAGCTTTGGTAGGACTCGTATCCAAACAAGTCAGCAATGACAGCACAGCAAAAACAAGTATGGTTATATTTATTCAATAAACTTGCTTGTACTGCGTACAAATAAGTTGGCTAAATCCTCTAAGTGGCATGTCTGAGTGGCAAAGAGGCTTTATTCTTGCTTTGCACAGATTAAAAAGAAATCTGATGCTGTACTGAAATTGGCAAAGACAAGTATACAGCCCAAAAATAAATCCATGTAAAATTTCCTGTGGCCAGGGAAAGCATAAACTTCTGATATTTGGCAGAAAGATAGCCTCTAATTTGGGGGAATTGAGGTTTTATTTGCAACTTACCCAGAAAAGTTCAGATGTAGCATGACTGCGTAGAGCACTGGTGTCCCTCCTTACACCTGGGCTAAGGAGAGGAACTGTGCAGTGTTTTTGGTCATGTGACTTCTGCATCAGAAAGTCATTGTTAAATCACAAGATACTAACTCTTAAAGGAAATTAAGCTAGCAACACTTATGAATGTTGCTAGAGGGGCTTCAATTTCTTTAGCCTTTCAGTAAAATCCTGTCTCTGAGGTCTGTTAATTTTTGGGGTTTTTTTCATTGACTTAAGTAGGATCAGGATTTCTCTGCCCACGTGGAAAATATTGCTGCATACAGCAACTCAAGGACTTCTTGTGTTCTAGAAACACCAGCCAAAAATCAGAAATGCGTTTTCCAACATCATTAATTAAATGCTGCATCCCTGCTAAAGGAGGTCTAAATAAATGCCAGTTACTGCAGGAAAAGATGGCACATGAGGGGTCCATGTGTTTAAAAGACTTGACCCCTTCCTCCATACAGGAGCTGTGCATCAAAGTATCGGATCCTGAATATACCATTCCACTATATGTCCTGTTCTACTGTAGCTAGTAAAAGGCATCAGAGAGCAGATTGTTAGTACAGCTCAGTGAAAATATTTCCTATGTAAACAGAAAAGGACTGGTAGGGGAGAGAAGGGAAAGAGGAAGAAAAAAACAGAAGAGGAAACATGGTAGGATGACCAAACAGCTGGAATTAACTGAAAAAGTTGTGGTTTTGATCTAAATATTCTGAATTAGCTCAATTACCTCTTCTATATCACTTCCACAAGGTTCAGGAGGACCTGGGAATTTTGCAGCTAAGGTATTTTGTAGATTCCAATCAGTGCCTTGAAATTTCCACAGAAAACAGGCAGCGTGTAGCCATGGAAGAGGTACATGCTGAAATTCAATACCTGAATGGCTACTGGTAGTCAATAAACAAACCTCTGTAGTGTTAGAGTGTCAAAAGGGGAACTCAGGAGGAAAGCTAATTAGCTCCACAGCAATCTCAGTATCTATGGGCACTCTTACACATGCAAGTGATGCAGTGCCGGGCACTTTGAAAAGCACCTGGTGCTGTGATGCTTGCAGTTGTATAAGTGGTGAAATGCGCATCAGCGCTGAAAAAATTGCAGCAGTGCGCTTTTGAACTAAAACACAGAAGGTGCTTTAGTTCAAAAGTGCATGCTGAAATTTTCTGCGTGCTAACGCGCATTTTGCCTCTTATACAACTGCACGTGGCACAGCACAGTTCGCATCAGTTTGTGTGCGGATCTCTGGCATGTTACAGGACAAAAAAGTGTGTGTATAAATGCCCTACATGTGTGGCTGTATTAGGCTGCAGTAAACTAATAAACAACACCCCAGGATAGTACTTTTCAACACCGGCACTATCCTATGGCAGCATTATTTAATGCGCCACAGCAAATGTAGATGGTGACTGGGCTGGCTGGGGCACAAGGGTGCTTCAGTGCAGGGGCTACTTGCCAGCTAGCCCTACAACAGAGCACCCCTGTACCCCAGCTGGCCCTTCTGCAGCACGCTGAGGCATGTTCTGCCCTGACTCAATGTGCTGCAGTCCAGGTGCATGTTTAAATGCGATGCCTGAGAGCAATAAACTCTGGTGCAAACTGTGCTGGAGTTTATTCTGTCAAATTAACTGCACATGTAAATGTGCCCAGTGAGTAAGTAATTGGGGGGGGGGGGGGGGGATTCTTTCCTGAGCCCCACACCAGCCCAGTGGGAAATACTATAGTTCCTGACCAGCACCCCTGTAGATCCTGGGAAGGGAGGGCAGGTAACAGGGACCAAGGTCATCTAGGTATTGCCTTCAATAGACCTCTTCAGTCTCTGACCATGTGACTGTAGCAGAGCTGCAGTACCTGTACTTCCCAATAGTTGCTTGTGCTTGTCCCTTTTCCTCTTCCCCACTCCTCACCTCTCCCTGCCAAAAAAAAAAAAAAAAAAGTCCCCAAATGGTGTAGGGGGTGGAACTTCATGCTGTGTTACTGTCTTCTGAGAACTATGGCCAGGTGGAATGATGTGGCTTCCTGTGCCATCAGACCCTTTCATGTTCTCTGCACCACATCCAAGCTTTTGCCATGCCACCTGAAGCACCCTTCTGGGAATCTGTAAGAGTGGTTCTCAACCAGTGGTCTTATAACCCTGCCAGTGGCTTGCAGAGGTGCTATGGATGGGCCCAACCAACTCCTACCATGTTCTCCAAATACAGCCTAGTTTTGCAGGAGTATTTTGCTAAGAAACTAATTATTCCTGGAGCAGTGCCATGCTAAGGAAGCTGTACTGCTTCCAGTTCAGGAAGTGTTCTACCCAGACCTAGTTAGCACAACACTGTGTTGGTACCAAGTCCCATACAGAGGTATACTAAGGCAGCTGTACTATGGTCATGTGAATCACTCTGCAGTTGCTGCAGTATCAATTTAAGAACCATTCTCCTAGAGGAGGAGGAGAGGGTGGCGATGCAAAAATGGCTGAGCTCCTCTCCCTGTGGGAAGGATGAAGATCAATATACAGAGGGTGTTCTCTTCACCCAGACAGACAGCATGCTCTCCTGCTTCTAACAAGGTCTATTCTGTTCTTGAATGATTTCTTCTATTTGTCTCTAAGAATTTTTTCCAACTTGATCACTCATATTGAAAATGATTAGATTAATAGACCTAGGTACTCTGTAAAGCTTACTCGTTTTTTGTTGTTTATCATGTATATTACCTATAAGTGCCAATTATGAACTCAGATTCACTTTGCTAAGCACTGTGCAACAACAAAGAGAAAAAGATTCTGTTTTCTGGGACAAGAAGCTTTTTTTTTAAAAAAAAAAAAAAAGCAACTAAAAATGCTCTTCTTTGGTGTGTCAGTTATCTAGGCAAACAAAACAGACTATCCAGCAAAAAGAGTGAAAACTATTAAAAGAACTATACAAAAGCCCATTAAAGAAATTTTAAAGGAGGATAAGGCTTTCTCTCTAATCTCCCAGCAATACTCAAATTTTTACCTGCAAAAAAAAAATATTAGTAATTTTAAACTTAATATCCCTTTAAACTTCCTGTATCTCAGCCTCCGCATTTGTTATAGTGGTGGTAATACACCTCACTTAAGCCCCCTGGAGATCCATAGATGTTCTCTTAAGAGCCACAAAGTTTTTTCTGAATAAAACAAATTCAAAACTAGATAATCTATAAAAGTTAGATGCATGCATTTTAAGTGTTTGGGTAGTTATTCAAATAGAATATGCCATGATTAGTGCAGTGCAACTAAAATTCAAGGGGTACTTTTCATTATTAGTGTGCGCCCAAAAACTCAGCCCCAAGTGTATCATCTTAACAAATCCACACCTAGAGGAATGTTTGCCTGCAACTAGCTAGAAACTTTTAAACTGTCCAAGCTAAACCTTGCTCTCCAGTTTTTGGGGGGGTTTTTTGTTTTGTTTTTGGTTTTTTGCTATTATGAGATTCTTAGTAATAAAACTCTCACTTCAATTTCCTTAAATTCTGTACATTTTCATATCAGAATATATGTTTACTGTTTGTGTTATTTCCTTGATATATTATGTATTCTGTAATTATATAAAATTGCTTACTTGGATCATTATGTGAGGTAGATTCCATTGTCGTTACCTGGGCCAGTAACTTGACACCACCTCGATTTTTTTTTTTTTATATGAAGAACATGCCTACAAATAGAAAGTACAAAAAATCTTTTTTGTAATAACTATTTTTATTTTTTGTTTGCCAGATTTTCAGTCTAGTGGTTAGTGGCCTTGGCCTAGGGGAAGTACACTAGTTTACACTAGTTCTCACTTTGGTCTCTCACATTTAATGGCAAAGGAGAATTCACAGCTACACCAGTAGAGGCAGAAGGCAATGGACAAACTCATTAGCTGTTTTACTGTGTTATTGTGGGTGGGAACTCTTATCAGAACAGCTAAGTGTTTTTGTGCCTTATACTTACCCTGTGGTAGCAGCTCCTCTGCATGTGCTTTTGCTTACTGCAGGGTAAATGCACGTATGTGAACAGTGTAAAAAGAACCAATTTTTCAAACTCCTCCATGAATGTACATTTATAATTGCACAACTGTTAATTTTGAGGTGGTTTATTGTTTCATTACGTTATTGTAGAGGAGCGTACTTTTCATCCTAAGATGTCCTTTTTCAGTCGTTCACGACTTCCCAAATTCTTCTTGGTCTGAAATTGTGAGGTCAAAGGTACTGTTCAAAAGACTGAAATGAAGTCAGCTTAGCTCTTCTAAACTAAAGAAGGGAGTGGTGTGTTTAATGCAGTATAACTCAAACAGCTCAAATTTGAAACCTTTTTAGGCACAATGGAAACTTCTCCACAAGTACAAGTGAAAAGTTTGGTATGTATTTAAAGTATTCTGTGAAACCTAACTACAATGCAGTCATAGCATTTTGTGTCTCCCTAGATAGCAAGCCCCTCCAGGCATTGACATGTTTGTTTTGGTACTTTGAGCTGTTACAATGTTTTCCAAACTAGCTACATAAATATTACAGGAAGAGTAGTAGAATGCAGTACTTCCCCTACTAAAACACTTTTTTTAGTTGCTTATAAACTGGCTCAACTCAGCTACTTCAGTTTAAAAATTTCTCATACTAGTGATTTGGTTCAGTTTCCTTCCTTCTTCAATTTCCTTGAAGAATTCAAGCAAAACTATCTTGAATGAGACAATTTAATATTTACAATCCCATTGCTTTGGAGCAAAGTCTTGAAACTGAGCAGGAGTATTCCTTTTTCTGGAGTGTATGCTGTTTGCTGACGGCCTGAAAAACCGCCCAAATTTGACTAAATTAGAAACTGGGGTATTCAGAGTTAGCAGCAGCTGAACTTTCCAAGTATAGTCTTCTTTTAACATGCTTGTTTCTATTCCGCTTGCATCCTGTTACCAAGGCCAGTTTCTTAAAGTGGTCTGGTTTAAATCTGTTTGAATATGAATGCATAAAAGTTGCCCTGACTTCACTAAATCAGTTTAAAATGTGGTAAAATGAATGCAGTTTTGCACACAGGCCGTGCCCTAAAAGTAGAGATGAAAAAGCCTGGATTTTAATTCGGTAAAAAACTTAAATCCAAGACAACCTTCTGCCTGACCCCTGAAATATTTTAAAGTCTAAACAAGGTTGTATAGTCTTCAGATACACAGTTTTTGTTGTGTTTGGTTGTTTTTGGCTGCTTTTGTTGTTGTTTGGTTGTTTTTGGCTGCTTTTGTTGTTGTTTGGTTGTTTTTGGTGGGTTTTTGCATTACTAACACCCTCCTGTCCAATGCGAGTTTTTGAAGGGCAGAAAGCGCACGCATTTTTACGCTATTATCAGGTTTAATTGTACTTCTTGAAGTTTGCTACTTGAGAACAGCTGCCCTCCCTGTTCAGCTGGGTAACCCCAAGGCAGTCGATGCGCGTGCGTTGTTGGTGGGGCGGCAAAGCTGAGCGTCTCATCGGAGCTGCGCTTCGGCAGCGTAGAAGAGGCGAACCCAAGTTGACTTGTCTCGAACTGATGCCTTGGCTGCTAGGCTGTCCTGCTTCAGGGCCCTTCCCCACCTTCCAATGAACGCTGGATGGAAACCAGCTATAAAGCCCAACACATTTTCAAGCGCTAACTTCATAGCCAGTGGGCTCTCTTTCTAGCTGGTGGGACAGTATGGCGTGACGAGAAGGACTTTGCATGCGTGGCGCCAGGCTAGGCTCACTGGCTAGTTGCGCCATGTCTGAAACGTGTGGCAGGGGCCTGTGCCTTGTGGCGCCGACATGGGGCGCAGGCTGCTCCCGTGCTGCGGGGCGGACAGGGCTCGGGCCCACACCGCAGCACGGCGCTGTGCCCTCGAGGGTCTCTTGCTTCTGCGGTTTGCTGCGAGAGCCGCGTCGGGCTCGCCTCAGACTGGGGGGGCGGGGCGGGGCGGTCCCCTCCGCCAGCGTGAGGAGCCGCTTGCGAAATGGCGCCTGCTAGCTTCCCCCGGCCGCGCTCTCGCGAGAGTCCCGTAGAACTCTCGTTGCTCTTGAGTCGTCCCTCCCTCCCCCCCCCTCGCTCCTCATTGGATGGAAAGAGAAACAGGCAGGCTGAAGACTCCAATAGGAGCGAGGGACGCCCCGCCCCCGTATCCCTCCGGGATTACGAGACGGGGCGGGGGTTGTTTTGGTTCTCCCACGCCGATTGGCCTGGCGAGGAGGAGGCTAGCCGCGTCCAATCGCCGGCCTCCGTTTGGAGGGAGGAGGTGGGAGCTGTTCCTGTGGTAACGCGGATGATGTGGCGAGGTCAGTGGCGATGGCGCGGGGGCGGGGCCTCGTTCTGGGGCCACTAGGGCGCCCCCTGCTGTGGAGGGGGCGGGGCGGGAGCCGGGGGGAGGGGCAGGTGGGTGCAGCAGGGAGCAGTGCCCCGGCCTGGCTCCTCTCCTGGACCTGCCCTGCGGGGACGGCCTGTCAGGCGGGGTGGGGGTCCGCCTGCACTCCTCTGGTCCTTGCCCTGTAGCTTATTTAACAAATCTGGTGCCTTGACTCCAACACGCGCAGCCCCGAGTTAAAAAAGGGGTCTTGGTGCCTTCCCGTAAACAGAATCGGGCTTCGTGCTAGAGACAATATCTTTTATTAGACCTGCTCGATATTTGCAACAACAAAAAAGTCTTGATCGCAAGCTTTCGGACACGCTCGCCCTTTTGCAGGCGTAGGAGAGTGCAAAGATTGTAAAATTTCTAGGCAGAAATGAAAATTCATAAAATTTCTCCTCAGTGGAAATGACGACTTCCTATTTTGCAGGAGAGCTGAAGGGGTGGTAAGATCTCCTGGCTGGAGTACGGGCAACCCCCGCCTTTGCGCTCTTAATTGGTTCCTGGAAACAAAAAAACAAAAAAAACCCCGAGTGTTAAGTGAAACCAAAAGTATTTCATGACCCGGGATGGCGACCGCAATGGTTTTGAATGACCCGAGATGGCGACCATGAGCATTGTAACGAAACTTGCAGAGCGGGAAGTGAAATCGGGTATTGATTCTTTTTAAAAAATGAGCGTTATGGTGAAACGGCGTTGAGCCTGTAGTTCCTTTTTATGTGAATTTTTTAGGCTTGTTGGGTTTTGGTTGAGAGTTCACGTTTTAAAAGCCAACTAAGCCGCGGCAGGTCGAGACGCCCGCGCTTCGGCCTTCGTAATGTTCCAAGAAAACGAGCCAGGAAGATTTCAACACTGTTGTGTGTGTTTTTTCTTGTCTCGCCCCCCTCTCCCTCCCCCCTTTCCTAAAACATTTTAGCTCTGAAATACCACACAATGGAAGAACGGGCCAACCTGATGAATATGATGAAGCTCAGTATTAAAGTCTTGATCCAGGCAGCCCTCAGCCTGGGTAGGACTCTGGACTCTGACTTCCCTCCCTTGCAGCAGTTCTTCGTGGTGATGGAGCACTGTCTCAAGCATGGGCTGAAAGGTGAGCACCCTAGTTTCTCCTTCAGTGGATGTTGGCTGAAGTATTGAGGCCAGGGGGTGAGAAATCCAGTGATGTGTTTCTTTGTGGTTTAGGCTAAATCATGTAGACTTAACTTTTAATGTAAAATGATAATCAGTAATGGGGAGAAGTACTGGGAAAGGCTCAAATGAATTGCATATGTGAATGCACACAAGTACTCCTCTATTTCTGAGTCTGCAGTAAATGCTGTTGTGTTGTTTCCATGTGCATACTAGGATCCTTTAGGTAGAAATATAGTACATTTTAGAGGTTTCTTGTTTGTAATTCTTGAATTGAAAGAGGATGTTTGCGACTCTTTCCTGTTTCTTAGCATAACTGTGTCTTTCCTTTTAGTTAAGAAGAGCTTTATTGGGCAAAACAAATCATTTTTTGGTCCCTTGGAGCTGGTGGAGAAACTTTGTCCAGAAGCCTCGGATATAGCAACTAGTGTTAAAAACCTGCCTGAGTTGAAGTGAGTTGGAAGCTGACAGGTGCAGTAACCTTACACAAATAGTGTAGTCTCACCACGTTCCTCTTTGCCTTGGCTGGAAGGACGTATTCCATAAAAGAGAGCAGCATGTATATACATTTTCCAGTATTTTGGAAATGCAAACAGTTCTCAATTCTAACAGAATGTTAACAGAGTAAAAATCATGCTTGGAAAAATCCCTTACTTGTGTTCACAAATAACCTTAGATTATTCAAAGTCAAACCACTTTTAATTTCCCTTAACCATTTTTTGTGTGCATCTGATTTAAAAAAAAAATACTGGTTTCCTTTCCGGGTTCCTGTATGCAAATGGGATGTTGCAATTATTTTTTTCTTTTTTTTTTTTTTCTTTTTTTTTTTTTTTTTTCAAATGTTGCAGGGAAACGTTGTGTTAACGATTCACTGTAATCGGTTACAAATGGAATGTGTCTGTTTAGATTAATAGAAATTTAAATACGTCCTGGGGCAAACTTGTTCTGATATTTTTCCCTTCATTTGAACCATATAACTTATTAAAGTAATTCCATACCTGTGATGACACGGCTTTTACTTTTTGTGAAGTTTCGTGTTTGCATAATAAATTCTTAACTCCAACTTAATCACATGCTCCCTTAAAATTTACAATGTTGAATTCATGAATTAACGTTTTAAATCCTGGTTTACTGCAACTGTTGATACTGGTTTACATGTTTCTGTGTAGGACTGCAGTAGGAAGGGGAAGGGCTTGGCTTTATCTTGCACTAATGCAAAAGAAACTGGCGGATTACCTGAAAGTGCTCTTGGATCATAAGCATCTATTAAGGTAAATATCCAATTCATATTTTGCTTATACGCTGCTTCCGTATGGCAAATGAAATGTGCATTTTAGTTTTTGAGAACCTTCTTGTAATCTAAGGACATAAAAGTAATTGATGAATTAAAATTAAACTCCATAGTACTGTGCAGTGCTCATTTACTCCCAGTGAACAGAAACAAAATGCTTATCAATACATTAGGCATATTTTTGTCACTTTTGCTGGACATCCCAAGAGTAAGGCAAAAGCACACATGTACACACTCATTTTGGGAATCCTTGACTGTTAGTATTTATAGTTACCATAACCTTGTTTACTAAGCATGCCCAAGGTTACAAATCTAATGGCTTAATTTTCAAATGTTCTAGCCATAAGGGCAATTAATTCCTCAGATTAGGTATGTGTTTAGTAAAAGCCCTCTCTTATGAGCTCTGCATTTCCTTTTTCTCAGTTTTTCAGGTCTGCTCTTGTTGCATAAATCAGCAAAGGCAAAAGGATCAATTTATAATCTGACTTGAAGTGAAAGGAACAGTATCACTTTATGTAATAATTTTAAGTAGATGGAACTCCTGCTATTGTAACTGGTGTTTAAACCCAAATATATATGATGATTGCTACTGATAAGATTATTTGTTCTAGTGAATTTTATGAACCTGATGCATTGATGATGGAGGAGGAAGGAGCAGTGATTGTAGGTCTGTTGGTGGGACTGAATGTTATTGATGCAAACCTTTGCCTGAAAGGAGAAGATCTGGATTCCCAGGTAACGTCGAGCTTTAACATGGAAAACTAGTAATAGGATCATAGGGAATTAGGTTTGGAAAGGGATCTCATGAGGTCATGTAGTCCAGCCCCCTGTTCAAGGAAGGATCCCTGATTAAACCATCCCAGCAGAGTACCTGTCTGATCTCCTGAAAATTTCCAGTGTTGGAGATTCCACAACTTCTACGGAGCCTGTTCCAATGTTGGACCACACTGTCAGACAGCCCCTCCTAATCTCCAACTTAAAATTTCCTCTGCTGCAGTTTGAGGCCGTTGCTTCCAGGCCTATCTCTCTCTAGCTACAGAGAAAGTCTGTATGTCATACAGATGCCAACACAGTTAAGCACACACCTAAATACGTTGCTGAATTGAAGCTACCGATGCATGCAAGACCTACGTGGTGGTGGAGAAATCAAGACTATTCACTAAAAATGAACTAGGTTGCAGAGAGCAAAACACAGAATACATGATGAAAATGATCATTACTGAATCATGAAGAAATAGCTGGAAGGAACTTCTTGAGGTCATCTAGTCTAACACGCTGTGCAAGGCAGGATCACCCCAGCTGAAATCATCCCAACCAAGTGTTTGTCTAACTTGCACATACAAGCATGGTATCAAATGTTCATTGAAAAGGACTGAAGTGATGGAACAGAAATAACATACCTTTTCTAAAGTAGTGGTCCAGAAAACCTAATATGGATTCACTGCCTGAAATAAGTCCATATACGATATTATTGAGGTTTTTTGATTCAGTGTTGTCCCAGTCTACACTAGCAGCATTAACACTTACTACTTTTTTCCATAATAATTCATGGGAATCTGTCAAGTCTGTGCTAGCAACTTGAATGCTGTAGACAAGTCTAGGCTGAACAAAAAGCAGACCATATTATTAGGTTTCATTGTGATGTTGATTATTTGAAGAAAAAAAGATACTTGAGCATCTTCATTTATGTTTTGCTTGGAAAGGCATTATGAAGCTTAAGGTTTACTCAGAATATGAAATGGAGAAGCAAGTAAATGAAACCAGGAAGATGATGTCTACTGTTGCTCAAAATATTTCAACTAATTTGCCTAATAACACCATGGTTCTTTGTTTTGGCTTTTATCAGGTTGGAGTGATTGATTTTTCGTTGTACCTTAAAGACACACAGAACAATGATGCTCTCAAACAGTATGTATGATATCCCATTGATTCTTAACTGTGTTTGCTTTTTGTTGTGTTTTTTGGTTTGGGTTTTTTTAACCCCCAAAATGTAAGAACCTTAAACTGTCGAATGTTAGTCCATTACAGATATCCATGTTGGGAGAACCCTTTTAATTGTTTCAGGAAAAACACAGCATCCTAAATAGGTCTTGACAGATAAACCGTGCAAAATTTGTTAACTTCCAAATACTGGAATCATCATAGCAGTTCAGTGGTAGCACATTGGTTGCCACATGTAGGGTCAGAGTTTGTCCTCAACTAGTCCCTGCTATCAGTTATCAGGATCTGAGTTTATGGGGATATACTGTGCCAGACTAATTGATGAGGGCATGTGGTTTTGCCTTGGCACCATATAAGCCACTCCAGAGTACCACTGAATTGTCTGTCATACATGGAGACATGCAAAGCCATACTGGATTTAAAGGGAAAAGTCTGTTTGTCAGAGAATGTTTACCTTCTACTTGTGGTACAAGCAACACCATGCGTACTGTAGCTGAAAGAGTGGCAGGAGGAAGGAGAAAAAAAAACGTAGTTTGTTTTACTACTTGTATTTTAAAGCATCTTATGGTCTCTTTCATACAAGGGACAGAGAAACATTTTACCAGAACAGAAGAACTTAATTGTAAGAGCATGAAAATGTTCAGGGTGAACTTAATGCTGTGTTTTAGAGAGAGAGGTAGTTAGCTATGCTAGTCTGTTTTCAAGTCACTTTACATTTACTTTCGAAACACACTAACATACAAGTTGACAGTGTCCTTTCTCAATGGCTGCTGTCACTTTATCCTTGGGACAAGTCCTGCATTTGTTTCTCTGCTTGCTTCTTTTGACTTTCAAATGCATCTTGGTACCTGTGTGCAAAAAACAACACAACCCATTCTTTCTAAGATTAGACTGAAATGTACTTCATTTTCCCTTTGCAACTTGAATTATAAAAGCATTATCCATTACACCCAGAACCAAAACTGGACAGATACTCAAACACAGTCATTTGAGCTATGTCAGGTTATTTTTGAAATCTCCTGTTACAGGACATTCATTTAGGCAAAATTAGGGCTGCTGATATTGGAGCATCTTCAGTTGTTTTATATGTTCTTGTTTGGAACTCAGCCCCTATACTTGATACGTGTCTTGTTGGTACCCCTGCTGTTCCCATATCCCCAGTCTTCTATTTCCCCTTTTTTTTTATTTGCCCCGTTTTGGCGCACAGTGCTGCTGCTACTTCTTTCCTTCAAGCTCATCTTTCATCCATAACCATTTATTTTAAGTTTACTAACTGTGTAACTGTCTGGTACAGAGAGGTCCTTGCATTCTAATGGGACACTCATTCAATTTAAAAATGTGGGAAGGGAACTTGTTGCAACCTCTGACACTTATTGGCCAGCCCAGGCTGAGAACCTCATATCTGGTGCAAGCTAGTAGTTTGTAACGAATGGCATTGCCTTAAATAATTTCACTTTATTTTAGGGATGGAGGGATTACTGCTGTGCTTGACCAGAAGCATTATGTGGAAGAACTTAATCGACATCTAAGGTAGGAGTTCTCAGTTTCAGTGCAGGAACACACATTGTTACATGTTTGTTTGTTTTTTTTCTTTGTCCTTAGTGAAACTTTGTAGAATTTGCCTGTAAAATCATTTGATAAATGAAGAGTTTTCTTGAAAATGCACATCTTGTAGGAAGAAAATTCTTGGTAGATTCTTGAACATAATGCCTCTCTGGACTTAGTCATCCTCTCAAAAATGAATTTTCACTGCATCAAGTGAGAGTGAGTGACCATAGTGGGCTTTGCATGTTTGTGTGTGTACCATTCTGGGGGATATTCATTTCCCCTATTAAAACATCTGTTCCAGTTTGGTTTCTTGCCTGGCTTTTTATTTTTTGGCTGTTTGTTTTTTGGGGTTTTTTTATTTGTAATTATTTAGCTGTTTGTCAACTATTTTTTACTTTGACAAAACACAGAAGGAATCTACTGCTGGTTTGTTTTGTAACTGGATGGCCCAGCTGCCTTGTATTTCACTTGTGCTTTTTTTCAATATGACTGATTTGTTTGAGGGCATAATTGTTAAATATAGTTTAAGCAAGTGCAGTCATGCATGCAGTATTAAGTAGCCACTCCCTGCGTTGTTTATGTACAGAACTCAAATGACTGAATGAAACAGTCCTTGGGAATGCAAGTCACCCTTAAAATGTGGTTATGATGGCAATGAATGTTGATTGATTGGTTTTGGTTTTTGTTTTCCCCCTCTCCTGCCTGCCCCTCAAAGCTGCTAAGGTATTCCTAGCAAACCTTATGTCTCTTAGCCAAATACTTCAGATACAAAAAATACAGACTCCTTTTTTAAAGAGAAAAGCTGATCTCCATTTCAGATTTAAATCAAAGTAATCAAGTATTAACCTGCTCTTGTTCCTAACATCTGTAGTCATGATTCTCAACCAAGTGCTGTGGCTAATGAGGTTGAGAACCACTGCTCTGTGGGAATGAGTGAATACATGTAGGGGTGCAAGCAGAGCTCCATGGTGAGCTTGGGGAATTAAACCTACTGATTTTCTCTTTAGTCCTTGATCCAGCAAACGCTGTGGGAGAGAGGACAATGGGGCTACTCCTGTGTTTGAAGTTGGGTGCTCTGTTGGATTGGCTCCAAGGAGGGTAACTCCACATTCTTGTTTTGCGGGTCTTGCCTCTGCCATGAACATTCAGTGGCTTCCACTAGAAAAGTCTACCATGATTAAAAGTTTCCTTGCAGCTCCACTAGAAAATTTAATAAAGAATGCAGTTATACTTCTGTCAACTTCAGTCTAGCCTGTGTTTGTGGCTTCCACTAGCTGTTCCATTTATCTACTGGCCATATACAAATAAGCTTGTGCCTCTGTGGTCAGATATTGAAAATGATGTAATAATGTCTTTAATGGTAGTAGTCTTACAAGAGCAGGCAGATTGGATTTTGATTTTGAGGACCTGTAGTAGGGGTTGCCATTTTTATAGATTCTGAACTGGGAAAAGTACAAAAGCAAATTGGACTGTACTAATGCAAGGCATAGACAGTTTTAAGTATTTTGAAACAGCAGAAAAGACACCCTTTGATTTGGCAAGATGGAGAGGAAAATTGCTTAGAGCTTTTTAAGAAGTCTCTAGAAAGTCAGAATGTCATTCTGAGCTATACTTCATCTTTTTTACCCAGCTCCATTGACATAAAAGACCTGGAACACTGGTTCGTTCTTGATGTATGGAAGCTTCTTTATACTGCCTCTCCCCACTCGCTATTAGAGGAGCACCCGTTTGCTCGGGGTCAGCAGAGTACTTGGAACACTTCGCTCAGACTAGGGGCCATGCACTGGTTGTAGCAGCCTGTTGCCTTTACCTACATGCCAGTCAAATTTGGCAAGCTGACATCTCTCCCCCGCTGCTACCTCTTGTGAAAGTAGTTGGCATTATTAACTAGGGTTTTTATATTTTTGCCTTTCAATCATGAAGTTGCTGTTGACTGATATTTTTATAGAAAATACAACTATGGGAGTGGATAAAAGCTGAATATGGCTTTCTTTTTACCTAAAGCAAGTGTAACTTTTTGCTACAGCTGCACAGTTGGTGATCTTCAGAGCAAAATAGACTGCTTAGAAAAGACTAATTCAAAACTCCAGGAAGAGGTTTGTGACTGACTATACGTTCTTTATTACAAATGTGTTCTTTAGTCAGTTGAGCAAGTTGGGTTATTTTCCTTTTGAGCTGAAAGGGAATTCTGCCTTTGAATTTAATGAACCAGGACTTTGCCTTACATATTATATGTTTCATGCATTTGAAATGTGGGCTTTAATAGGAATAACTTGAGTCAGAGCACTTTACAAGTTTTCTGGCATATAAAACCATGATAAACATGGTATTAAGATCTAGGAAGCTGTAGCTGCTAGATGTCAGTTTAATGGAAGACTCTCCTATCCAAGAATTGTGCAGACTCAAAAGAATATTCTCTTTTACAAAATGTGTATAAAGATTACTTGTCCAGTAATAAGTTGTTAAATACCTCACTCACCCCATCCTAGATCACCTATTGAGGTCCCTTTCAGCCCTACTTTTCTATGATCTTCCATCCTCACAGCAGGAGGTGAAGTTTTTTTCCCCCTGAGTGTTTGTATTTTCCCTCTAAAACCAAGAGGGAAAACGAGACCAAGGAGAAGATAAAATAAAGAAATAAGTGAAATCACATCAGTTTCCAGGAAGGAAAAGCATTGGGTATCATATCAGTTCATAATGGCAGACGTGCCTTCTAGTTGATTCCCAAACATCCCAAAGAAATTGTGTTGATCCATACTCTCTGTGACATGCATTACCCTGGTCACAAGTTGGTAATTTTTGGGTAACCTACATCCAGAACTGAAATTGATGCAACAATATGGAGTTTTAGCTCCCTAAATTACCTACCTGCTAACCTGTATTTTAAAGAGTAATGAGGACTAATTGATTGTACTTAATATAGGATGTTTCATAAGAGTTGCTAAGATTTTTGTTTCAGTCTCGTCCGGATGATGCATTCTTGTCCGTATTTAATCGCTACACACAGCCTTTCTCTTTAATCAGCTTGCAGCAGCAACTGACCGGATTAGTTCACTTCAGGAAGAACAGCAGCAGTTAAAACAGCAAAATGAATTAATTCGTGAACGGAGTGAAAAGAGTGTAGAGGTTAGTCGTCCAGATAAACTTTATGGGCAGTATTTAAGACAAGCCACACTCTACTCTAATTACGTCAATATTTTTAATTTGATCACAAACATACACTGCTTATTAGTACTGATTTATTTTTTGCATCACTTAATAATGTATTTCTTAGATAAATATTTAAAAGCGTTGTACCATAATGCATAATATGAGGTCCGTTCATTGCAGTCTGCAGATTGGAGGGGGTGGGGCGGAAAGAAAGACAAGAAAAATGGTATGCAGAAAGAAATACATTCAAAAGCACAATGTTGCTTAAAATATCCATACTGACATCTTGGACGTTACCTTGTTAATACTGGCCACCTTGCTAAATGTAAACTAGATCCTATTTGTTTGTGGGAAATTGCATTTTATTTAAAAGGAAGGATAGAAATAAGTTATGTCTCTTAATCAAATTGTAAGCAGGCTTCACAGGTATTTTTATTTTTATTTTTTCCCCATTTAATTTTTCATCGAGGTAACAAAACAGGATACAAAAGTAGAATTGGATACCTATAAACAGTCACGTCAAGGTCTGGATGAAATGTACACTGATGTCTGGAAGCAGTTGAAAGAGGAGAAAAGAATTAGGATGGTGAGGGTAACTTTTTTTTATTGCAGAATTCAATGGGAGAACATGGGTTTTCCTGTCTCTTTATTAGTGTAATATTATAAACATATAATGCAGAAGATCCTGTAGAGTTCTGGTGATATTTGGGTACAAATAGATTTGCAAGCAGCAATCTCTTAGGGTGCCTATACACATGCGGTGAAGCTGCTCTGATGCGCTGGAATTACAGAGTGTTGGAGCAGACTCGATTTAATTGTGTCTGCTGCAGCATGGTAATTCTGCTCCAGCAGACTCCAGCACTGTGTATCAGCATCCCCATGCTGAAAAATGGCTGCAGGGGTGCTTTTAACTAAAGCTTGTTCGAGCTTTAGTTAAAGCACCTCCACTGCCATCTTTCAGCACAGGGAGACTGACGTATGTGATGTTCCGGGCGCTTTAATTAGAGCCACTCCTAATTAAACCCACCCCCCCTTTCTCCTTCCCCACTTCCGGAGCAAGTATATAAATGCCCTCAGTAGCCAGAGCTTTTGGACAGCAAAAGTGTCTAGGAGGAACCAGAACACACAGAATGTTAAAGAATGGAGTTGTCCTCCTCCTGTTTGCTATACAGGCTAGTTGCATCATATGCGCATTTAACTTGCGCAAATTCAACTATACGCGGGTGGGGCTTGAGTCTGCACGCGGCGCTGCCGCTTACCTTGAGGCCCGGCCACCACCACACTGCCAGCAGCGACTGCCTCTGCCTCCAAAACCTCCTGCCGCTGCCATGGAGCTGTGTCCAGAGCTGTGTGGCCAGGCAGCAGCGGCAGCGTGGTGGTGGTGGCCGGGCAGTACGCAGCCTTCCCCACCACCACCCCGCACTGCGCCGCTGCCACCGACCGCACAGCTCTAAGCATGGCTCCACCGTGGCTGCAGAAGGTTTTGGAGGCAGAGGCAGTCACTGCTAGTCAAGTCGCTGGCACAGTAATCGTAATTTGACTATACGCAATTTTCACCTTATGCACTGACTTCAGAACGTAATACCTGCGTAAGATGCGACTGACCTGTACTAATTCAACTAAGGACTGGTGTATATACACACCATTGAAGACATTTGGTTTAAAAGCTCTCCCTGCACAAAACCAGTTCTGTCTTTGCACTTTGTGTTTGTTTTTTTTCTTTCTTTAATAACAATTACCTCTCAAAGAACACTTTTTTTTCAGCCTGATTAGGCTAACTGGGTTAAGAGTCCCTGTCTGCTGTTCAGATCCGCAGCATTTTTTAACTTTTAAAAGAAGAAAAAGAATGCAGCTAGCATGAGAGGTTAAATTAGGCACTCAGTCCTATATTCTAGAGCAGGACTACCAGTAAAATAAACCAGCATGATGCAGAGAGCTGGGATATAATGTGTTCAGGTTACCTCCTTTAACCTACTCATATTGCCCTCTTTGAGCTTGGTCTCATTATTCCTAACATCTCAGTTTAAGATTATTCCTTTGAAATAACACACAGATAAGTTTTGGATAGGGTTAGTACCATATGTATTTCTTAAGTGATGCGTGCCTATATAGCAATAACTAGGGAATCTCTTTCTAAGGAACTAGAGAAGGAGTTGGAGCTGCAGATTGGAATGAAAACAGAAATGGAAATTGCCATGAAACTTCTGGAAAAAGATACACATGAAAAACAGGACACTTTAGTTGCTCTTCGCCAACAGCTGGAAGAAGTTAAAGCTATTAATTTGCAGATGTTTCACAAATCCCAGGTAAATACATCAAAAATGGATGTCAAGAACCAACAATAACTATGTTTTCAATAATTGTACACAGGTGTGTTTTGAACCAATATATGTCTTTTTTGTTAGTTGATTATCTGCATTTCTATCAACATGTAATGGATAGTTTTACTCTCTGGTAATCCTCTTAGTAGTACTTCCATTACACCTGTCTTAAGCATTTCTTTCCACAGTTTCACTTATCCTGTCTTTTCGTTAGAGATTGAGTAGGCTTATATATAAATTATTGTCTGAGTTTCCTTTAAAGTGCTCTGTGGAATTCTGTTTGATACCCTTAAAGGACTACAGTAGAAAAATCAATCGAATTTTTCATCATGTGGGGGAGAATAGGGTCGCAGAAATCCTGACGAGTGGTCTAGTGACTAGAACAGAAGACTAACATGTTAACCTTTGAAAAATTATCCCTTGGACAACAGGGAACCACAAGCAAACTGCTGAGAGGTACTTTTGGCTCTGTTCAGCACTGTTGCTGAAGTTCTGTGTGATACTATCTGGGGGAGTGGTGCTGTCGGGGAACAGACCTTACAGCCTGTAAGGTATAGGAGGTGAGGCCAGATGGACTCCTGTGGCCTCAAACTGTGAAACCATCTAATTGCTGGCTTTCAAATATCAAGTAGATGGACCATCCTTATCTGATTTAAATTCATTGGGAGAAGAATAAAACTCTTCCTATAGAAAAGATGCAAAATGGTTAGAAAGGCAGCAATTGAGAATTTGGCAGAAATGCTCTTAATCCTCCACCATTGTGTCCTCTTCTAGAAACCTGATCCCTGGAACTCCTGGCATGCGAGTTCCCAGACCCTCGCTGTTTCTTACTCTCTTCAGTGCACCAGAAGAGAGCGCCCTGTTTGTAGCTTCCTTCTAAAATAATCAAACTCTTCAAAATATCTGTGTGGTTTTCTACAATAGTTAAGCTTGTCCTTAAACCTTATTTTGGGTATGCTTTTTCCTTTTTGTTTTTTCTTCTGCCTGAAATAATCTGCATGTGGTTTTTTGTTGTTGCTGTTTTTGTTTTTCCCCTCAGAACTCGGAGAGCTCACTGCAAGTGAAAAAAGAAACAATATCATCTTTTGAAGGGAAAACCCATGAGATGCTCTCTACTATGAAGCAGATGGAGGAGAGGTAATAGTTACAGACTCTCAACCTGCAGTACTGACAGACAGTAATGGATGGGCTTCCAATATTCATGTGTATTAAAAAGACTTCAATGGGCACTCCATAAATAAGACACTGAGCTTTTTCACATAAAATGGAACTAAAATCCCTCCCATTCAGATTACAGAAGCTGAACATCTTGTTGCCAAATCTTTGACAGGTTACTGGACAGTTGAATTCATTTACTTATTGTATCAAATACTGAATAACTTTGCGAGAGAGAGAGAGAGAATGTTTCCTATCGGCCAGTATCCAAATTAGCGCTATGTGTCTCGCTTTCTTTTATTTCCCAAAAGGTGTGTGCTCACCCCACACAGCAGCCTTCCTGCACTTAGGAAGATGGCCAGGAAGTGGCCTCTCAAGCCATCAAGTCCAGCCCCATCTATCCACCGTGTAATAGATGTAGGTCACTTGAGAAATATGAAACTTAAATGGTTGCTTCTCTCTGGTGTGACTATACTTGAAGAGCAGTTGACAAGACTGTTGCAGTCTGCGTACTTCCATTGTCAGGTGTTCCCTCCCTAACTCCAGTGTTGGCAACACATGTCTGAGCAGACCGGGAGGCACCACTAGAGATTAGGAGTGTTCTGGGCAGGGCTGAGCATAATGGAGCTCCTTATGACTGTTACAACACAGCTGCCTTCCCCACTTTACTGAGCTCCAACCCATGGGGGTTTTTTCCCATGCAACATAGAACAGTCCTCAGGCACCCCCATCAGTTTTTACCATGTCCTGTGCAGGGTTAGGATCTCTCCCCTTTTTCCCTCCTCTCCTTATCCCCATCTCCCCCTGTGCACATGCACCCACCAGTAGTGTGTGTCTCCCTCCCTGACTGTACACACAGATCCAATCCACGCAGGTGTAGATGTGAAAGTGTGGACAATACGTTTGTTTTGTCATAAATCTGTCTGAGGTTTTGGCTTCTGCAGAAATCTTTTTAATGCCCCATTTATGTGCCTTTTTAACTTGTCTCCATTATTACACCCATTTTTCTATAATAAGTGTTGTTTTCTTAGAAAAAGGAGTCAGTTATTTTCATGCATTGTTGCTAATAAATGTACTATGTATTTTGTTGTGCTTTAGGCTACAGCATGCAGAAAAGGCTCAGCAAGTGGCAGAGGAAAAATGTAACAGGATGAAGCAAGAATTTGCTGGCAAAATTGAGGCTTGGCGGCAACACATCACCCAACTGGATAGTCAATGGTACTTTTTTTTTTTTTTAATGGTACTTACAGAGGAACTCGGCTGTTCGCTACATCGGGGTAGCGTGTTGATTTGAGAGTCCTGTCTGCGTCAAAAATCACCTGTATTGCATATTTTTGTATCTTCCAAGTCTGTTGTCCTTAATGATACCATCTGTGTTTATGCTGCTATCTGGCAAATGCTATGAAACAAATCAGCTGTTGAATGTCAGAGTGGGGTCTCTGGATGGGTTGCTTACCTCTCATTCTTAGATATTACTTCTGTTTTACTGATCTGTCTGTTTTGGCAGCCTGAGAACTTAAGATCGTTGGTCGGGAAAGTTTCTTAGGAACAGTTCCTTTTCTGAAGGGATGTGATGCCAACAGGAACAGCACCTTCTTTTGTTTGTACTAGATTTGCAGTTTACTGAGAGCCTAGTGAATGAGCTTTCACTTCAGGCTACTCTGTCTCATGCCAGTGGGTACATTTTTCCAAGGAAACCTCCTAGCAGCCAGGATTGCACCCAGCTGGTTCCAGGATGCCATTTTATGCAAGTCCCTTAACATAACATAATTCTCAGCTACAGCTAAGGCACCAGCTGCCTCCTTTATGCTGCTGGACTGGAACAAATGGGATTTAGGAGGGGCTGCTGATCCAGCCTAGTGCCTTCAGACCTGCAGTAACAATCTGATTGTCTTCAGGGATAATAGTATTGCTTTTAATCTGTAAAAGGACTGCCCTCTCCACTTATTCACTGTGGCCTGCAGTCAGATGACTGGGGGGTGGCCTTCCGTCATTTATCAAATCTCCTTAATTTTTTTTTGTTTGTTTGTATGTATGATGTGCCTTTTTAAGAAGGCAGCAACCAATACAACTAGTGTTGGGTGATAAAAAGTGAATGCTGCCCGTGTCCGTCCATCTTCCCCCCCCTCCCCCCCCCCGCCTCCCAATCACACACACACACACATTCATGATTGGATTTCTTTTACTCTTGTCCAAAAGCAGCAACTATAATTCCCAGTCTCCTGCCTGCAGCCTGCTTTTCCTGTCATGTCTCTTCCCCTGACAACCCCCTCAGTCTCCCAGGCTGCGTGTTGTCTTGCCTTCTCCCCCACCCTGCCCCAGCTTTTCCTATTAACAAAATCCTCAAGCATGAGCCTCCTTCACTTCTAATGTCAGTGATCAAAGAACCTCTTATTTCACTAGAAGGGTTTGCAGCTAAACATAATCTGTGTCCTTTTTCTGCTACTGTTTCTTACGTGCTGGCTTCCTAGCCTGAGTTGTGTGTGGTTGTACTCTGTGTTAAAGGACCACTGTGTGCGGCGGGGACACGGACGGGACACGACATGACACGCTGCTGCTCATACCTAAGCAGTCGAGCATGTGTGCATCTTTTTACAGTGACCCAAGAACACAGTTGGTCTCTGCAATGGCGCAGCGTGCTCATACCCCACCTCTGGAACAGTGTTTCCGATCTTGCTGTTGGTTGCACAAAGGCTCTTTTTTTCCCCCTGTCCCTAGTATTGTCTACTACAGAAAACAGGCTCTGTTAGAACCAATGCTATTTTTAACAGCTCCGCTCTGGAGAAGGAACTGAAATCTGAAAAAGAGCAGAGGCAGACCTTGCAACGAGAGCTCCATCAAGAGAAGGACACCACTGCTCTTCTAAAAACAGAACTGCAGCAAGTGGAAGGGTTGAAAAAGGTAAGTGCTTCAAACCTGAAAGTATGTAGGATGCAGACTGAAGAGGTGCTGTCCAACCTCTTGCTGCCTCAGTGAAGTAAAGCTTTTTCTTCCCATACTTGCTGTTTCCTTCTGTGAAAGTGGCTACAAGAAAAAAAAACTAACAACTTGGCTGTCTACAAGCAAATACAAAGGATGGGAGCTGGGGAAAACAGTATGTTACAAACTGTTACAAAACTGGGAAAACAGGATGTTACAAACCAAAGGTCCATTATTGTTAGAGCACCAGGTTTCAGAGGGAAATGTTTTTAAAATGAGTGTCCTCCCCTCAGCATGAAGGGCTTTTTGCAGCCTCTGTGTAGGTGCTTTTTAAAGTCACAGTTAAAAATGATTCACTGTAAAAACTGTTCCTTGAGGATAGGCAGTAGCATGTCTGTGCATTCGGGAGCAGTTGTCTCCAGTGCCAGAGGCACTGGACACACACCAGAAGGCAAGGTCTTATATAAGTGGGACACTAGCAGGTACGGTGTATGGTGTTGGGTCTCTGTGTCAGGGCTGAGGGTGGTCTTATGTGGAGTTTAGATTATGGATTTGTGTAGGGACAGAGATGATCCTGCCTCAGACTGGGTGCTGGACTAGATGGCCTCTGGAGGCCCCTTCCAGTCCTCCTTCTCTGTGACTGCGTATAGTAGCAGAGTGGCAACCGAACCACTCAGCATTTTGTTGGTTTACCCCACAAGTGTTAACGTAGTTGGACTTGGATTGCAGAGGTGTAGAATCTATTCCCCTCTGGTAGAATTGGTTAAATAGTTGACCCATGGTGATCTGCATTATTTCACTTGGCACCGCACCATTCACATGCTACCTGTTACCATGGGGGGTGTGGGGGTTTAGTCCTGGAAGATGTCGGGTTGATTTGTCTGATCCAGGGTACATAAGCATAACTTTAAAAAATAAATGAAGTCCTGAGACAGCAGCAAAGATGCCCAGTGTTCATGTTCTGGCTGGAATGCTTAGTGTGTGTGATTCATAGGAACTGCGAAAACTACAAGATGAGAAACGGCAGTTAGAGAAAATCTGTGAAGAACAAGAACAAGCTCTCCAAGAAATGGGGCTGCACCTTAGCCAGTAAGTTCCAGTAACTGAACCCTTCAATTATTTGGGCGGGGGGGGGAGGAAATGTAGCTTTGATTCTCATGTTGATTGGTTACAGTCACTAAAGGGCATCTAGTCATCTGTGAAGTTATGAATATTAGGAAATGGTAGGTCAATATGGAAGGTAGGAGGCTGAACTGGAACTCAGTCCTGTGACCTTCATGTGTGCATGAACCTGCCTTCAGTGGGACTGGTTTGCTCTGATCACAGGACTGGAAAGCTTACTTTCCCTCTTGGTTTCAGATCGGTGATACTGTATGGGTGCTCCAAACAGTCCTTTTTGATTCTTTTTTTAAATCATAATAAAATGAGAATTAACTTCCCTTTTTAGATCCAAGCTGAAGATGGAAGACATTAAGGAAGTAAATAAAGCACTAAAGGTACTGCATACTAGCACATTATGAACATGTAAATGAAGCAAGATCAGATTTCAGCCCAAGTGTTGCTGCATGTAACTTAACATTGAAATGTTCTCAAATCTGGGCCTGGGGAGTTCCAACTGTAACTAAAGTGTGCAACCTTCCTTCCAAGTGACTTATAACTCCAATGCATCTTTCCTGCACTTATGACAGAAAATTCCTCTTTTAGGGTCATACCTGGCTAAAAGATGATGAAGCAACCCACTGTAAGCAGTGTGAAAAAGAGTTCTCCATCTCAAGAAGAAAGGTAATGGAAATAATAATGAACACTTGCATTTGTGTGCGTTTCAGACTAATAAACAAGATACTTATCTGACGGAGTATGATCTTCCCCATATGGCATCACAACCCTGTTTGCTAGAGAATTATTCACAAGCCTCTAACTTGCTGCCATTAGTTTTGTGTGACAGCTTCTGAAAACTGCCTTGCTGCTGAGTAACACTTGCATTTTCAAGTGAAGTGAGAGGGGGACATTTAACTTTCAAAGCATTAAATGCGTGCGTCTGTTACCTGTAACTTAAATGCATTTAATCTTCTCCATGGTGATTTTGTTTGTTGCCTAATGGGAAGAACTTGTAGCTAGATAGGTGTTCCACACCCTCACGAGAAACTTGAGCTCAGCTTCCTGTCTGATTTCCCTTTCTGGATGACAAGGACTGGAAGTTCAATGGAGATGGGTTTGGGGTTTTGTTGTTTTTGTGTGCCCACATTTTTGGGGAGGGGGTTGTTTTTGTTTTCTTAGTTTCCTAAATACAGTGGGCTGATGCATGACTCTAAGCTAACCTCCATGCTGAGAGTACAGGTCTCGTGTGGCAGAGAGCCCTGGACTCGGGTAAAGTGGAAGCACCAAAATAGTGGAAGATGCCAAGGGATTCGTGGAACTCGCCACAGTTGTATGGCCTGCTGTAACTTGGCTTAATTACCTGATTTCTTTCTTGTATTTTTTTTTTAACTGTCTTACAGCATCACTGTAGGAACTGTGGTGACATCTTCTGTAACACTTGTTCCAGCAATGAACTTGCGCTGCCTTCCTACCCTAAGCCTGTCCGTGTTTGCGATACATGTCACACTTTACTGCTTCAGAGATGTTCCTCTAATTCCACCTAAGGCTTTGGCTGTTTCAGAAGGACCAATCTAACCTTGAAAGACTAGATTTTTTTTTTTTTTTTAAACCCTTTATTCCCGATATTCCCTGTGTAGCAGAAAACATCTCTTTAGTTCTTTGATTTGCTTTCCATTATAGAACAGGTCAAGTAAACAGATCTGATTTAAAAGATTAAGGGACTTTACAGGAATTATGAAAAGTAATGTTGTGTTAATAGAATTCTTAATAAAACTGACAGAATTAACAATCATAGAAAAGGTCAGTTCAAAATATTCAGTTTCCTGAGACTGAAATGCAAATTCACTCTTTTCTGTATTTTATATATATATATATATATATATATATATATATATATATATATATATATAGAAAAAGCTATTTTCTTTGTATTTAAAACTTTGTACACGTCACATTTATAGATTTGACTGATCCCTTAAACAAATCACTTTTTCTGCACTGTAACCTCATGGTTCTGCTGTAACTGTTCACTTTACTATATTCCAGATAACATTATGGTGGTTATGTACAGTTTTGTATGTGGTCGAACTAAGTTGAAGATAAATTTGTCAGTCTTCTACAGTTTATGTCTATGGAAAAAGCTTTATAAAATGTATAAATGAATGTGCCTTCGCTATACTTAAATCAGAGTAACAGACTAGATTTGTTTCTAAATCACTTATGAATAAAATACAGTGATAATGCAATAAAGGTGTTGTTAAACTGTGAAAAAATAGCTGTTTTAATACTGGTCTTTGCTGCTTTTTCTTCAAGGGGAAAAAATCATAACTCACTCATGGGAGCACAGGGGATTCCTATTTTAATTGTGAAAGAAAATGCTGCTTTGGGAGTATTTGAGAAGATTACCTATGCTGTAGTTTCTCCATGTCCCTGATTTTAACACCTAATACAAGCTAATTCTTGAATATTCTGAGCTGTAAATCACTGGTGTAGTGGGTAGCAAGGCAGTGTGTTGAATTTCCCTGCACTACAAGACATAGCATGGTGGGTAGAAAATATCTTGTTTGTTAACCATGCCAGCTTTGCTAAACAGCATGGTTTCAACACTTACCCATTGCTAAAAGTTACTCTGAAAGTCCACCTACAAAAGTGCACTGAAATAAAGTGACCACACTCCAGTGGTTCAAGGCAGAATAAATATATGGACTACATTGGGTAGTGTCATTTCGGTACAAACATCAAGGAGTTAACTCTGAGTGAGACAAGCAGTTTGAGTTACTTAAGGTGTTTTTGGAGGCAGGGAGGGCTGTAGTTTTCTAAAATGAACTATAGGTTGCTTCTATTTTTGGGGGGGGGCCCTACTGTAGCAACGTTCAACTTCAAGCCTTCTTGTTACTGGTACACTTGTTAAAATGCAAGCAATGCTATATCCAGTCCTGGAGTCACTTAGTGATAACGTAGGTAAGAGCTGGAAAAATCTAGGTTGCTCCTGGGTATGATGTTCTTTCATGAAGATGGTTGTTCTCTGCGTGCAGCTTAGCTGTGCTTTTGGTTCACATTACATCCTTTTGGCCCCTGCAAAAATCAGTTGGCCTAATACTAGAGCTCCAGGAGCTGGAAGTGCACAATTGGCTGTGTCACCTCACTCAGCTACTGCCGTAGGCTAGAGACTTTGTCACAGGTAGCAGAAGCAAGGCAGAAATTACTGCTAGCCTGATCCATTATGTGAAAGGCCTGCCCATAGGCTTGCATGCTATGTTCCTACGAGTTTAAAGTCTGTAATTAGAAAAATCTTCTTGAAGTTTAGTGCTTAGTTCCTCTCCTGGTGAAGGAGATCGTTATGGGCGCCTGTGTCTGCAAATGCTCCGAAATCTGTGAATTTAGTTCTGAACGCTTGCCCTGGTCTCCTTGAGTTCTTAGCTGTAAAAGGGTTCAGTTTACATCCGAGTTTACCACATCATTGGCTTTCATGAGTGTTGTGAGTGGAAGGGAGGCTTGTTTTAAATAAGGACTCTGCTATTTCTGGTTTTAAGTGCGAGCTTTTTTTCTGGCTACCACTGACATCTTGACTTTCCATTCCTGTGAATGAGTCTGCAATTACATCCACAGACAAAGCCCTCTCAGCATTTTCTCTTTGTACTATCCTCTGGATTAACTGTGCATGCTGTCATGGTGTAGGAATTATGAAATGTGCTGTAATTACACAACAGGGGGTGGGATTGTATTAGAGCAGATACAAGCATTGCAATTCCAGAAATGCACAATTTGAGATAAGGCTGTCCTGGTAGCATGAAGAACTGTAGGAATCTAATACAGGCAAAAAGGTGGGCAAATGGAAGAAGTTGGTGAATAGCAGACTGGCCTCGGGCAGTCAGGGTGAAATTCAGGATAAATGGGTGAAAGAAGCATCTGTTCTGGGGAAAATGAGCAAGCTGATCAACTTCTGGAATTCAGGGGATACAATGAAGTCTGGGAGTTTGCTTGTGCCAGTGCAGGCAGCCAGCCAGTCACCACAAGCTATCAACTATTGATCAGAAACAATAAAGATAAGGGCAGGGAGCAATGCTTATACTAACTCTACTGTGTAGCTGTCATCATAATCAGTATAACACTGCTCTCCAATACAGAGTTTGTAGTTTAGAGCATTTGTTTAGAGTGATTTTTATGACTGCTATTGGCCTTTGGGTTTAATGAAGTTTAGATGACTGATGTAGTCAATTTAATTCCAACTGCAGGTCCAAGAGAAGCTGTGGCTTAGTTTCCTTCCAAGAATGAAAATGTAATAGCACTAATCCCGCAATTCAGTTGAGTGAGTAACCTTAACTTTAGCAATTGCTAACCTAAGGGATTTATTAGTTTTAATAAATAACTGCCCTAAATGATCAAAGCCATGGAATGGCTGATAGCAACAGGGGGCTGAGGTACAGGGCACAGATCAAACATCAATCCTTGCAGTGAGGTGGGGCTGCCAGTCAAGTGAAGGGAAGAAGTATGTGGCTAAGGTGAACACAGCATCAACTTCAAGTCAGTGGGGGGGGGGAATAAATCAGTGTTTATAACATCATATACCAGCTTTGTCCAATGGGGGTGAAAGGGGAGTCAGCTGTAATACTATTGCTTGAAATGAAAAGGTGGGTTCTAGAGGATGGACACACACATGCCTGACCTTGAACACATAATGGCAGCTGCAGATGCAGTCAGATCTAGGTCTCATTACAGGAAGCTGCAAGGTGTTCATGGGAGTTAATGGGGGGGGGGTATAGCATATTGCATTGCTTGAGCAATGCATCACACACCCCAGTTCTTTGCAGGGCTGCTGTTAATCTGGGTGAGGGGCCAAACTACTCTAGCTGTACACCTCCAGTATAGTCTAGCTCACATTTAATCACCTTTAGTACTGGCAAAAGAACTTTAGAAGAGGTCTGTTAATAGTTACGACTCTGTTGACTTCCCCGGAGTTGGGTAGCAAACAGGTTATTCCATCCTTCAACCATTAGCATAGTGCAATTTCAGCTTAGAGGCTGCTTGTAGGAAGTGGGCAGTCCATGTCTGCACAAAGGCAGCACAGGTCATCTAGCAGGAATGATGCTTGGGGCAATTTGAAGCCCTGTGTGGGCAAACCATGCAGCACAGTCTGCCCTATAGCCTAAGAGGCAAATGCAAAAACCTGCTTCTAGCAAAATGAAGAGATAGCAAATCTCAAGTATCACCATCTTTACTTGCTGGCTTAAAACTGGTGCACAGCACAAGAACACAAGAAATCCAGCATACGTGCTTCTCCTCAGGCTAGCAGCTGGTGGTAATGAACAGCATATACAGCCTGCAACTGCCCACCCCTTTCTCCAAGTCAGGAAGGCTCGTACCAAATCTTTCCAATAAAGGAGAGAGAGTTCCAGTTTTTAAAAGGAAGATTTATTTAACAAGTTTCACTTAGCGCAATACACCTAAAAAGGAAATCACGATACAATGAATGATTAAATCAAGGCCTCAGAATTTTATACGAACACCAAGACCAAAATCCTAAAGTAGCCGTATTGCGTTTCAAACATGTTTCCCCATTAACTTAAAAAAAAAAAAATTAAACGTGCCTTACAGGGTATTAAAAGAAATGAACTAGAACTAACATGCCAAATGTTCACTTTGAATTGCAGACACAGCTCCTATATTGTTTTTACAAAAAAGCATGTTTCTCAACATGTATGCAAAACAGTGTTGATGTAATATGGTCGAAGAGCAACATTTAACATAATTCAAACAGCTTTAAACCTAAATACGCTTACTGCTTAAATACACTCCTACAACAAAACTAACTTGAGAAAAAGCTGAAAATCGTTTAACAGTTATAGTCTTTACTCAACTTTGTTATTACATCCTAGATGAATGTTCTTCTGTATGTTCAAAAATACTGAACCTGAAGTTTTAAAATAACAATCCCGATTTCACTTACAGTAAAGCATAAATCACAAGCTCGTATTGCAAAACTGTTAAACTTAGTTTTTTGTTTGTTTTTTTTAAAAAAGATTGACCAAAAGTCAGCAGTTACATTCCCCAGCCACCACTCATGTTGGACATGTTGGACATCCCTCCCATGCCGTTCACTCCCATGGATGCACGGTTCCCACTGCTGTAATAGCTGCTGTTCATTGCACCCTGGCTACCTGCAAGGGGAGGGAAGACAGACAAGTATTAGACAGCTAGACCACGCCTCAGCGTACCCGTGACATCTCACCAGCCAACCCCTTCCAGGCCACCTTGCACACTCCCGTATTATTAAAATAAATAAAATTAAAAAACCCCAAGTTTCTACTCAAAGTTTTTGCCACCACTTCTTTAAAAAGCCAACTGCAAAACAGTTCCCCAGATTTTAAATAGATGGGATGCACAGCAGTAAGTCCTGGCACGTTGGCTGGCCTCCAGACTTCTAGTGCAGCCTGCTTTTATCCTCCAAAAACAGCAAGGTCTCCTTGGTCAGAAAGGTGGAATCCACCATTTCATCAAGGAATCACTTCATTTCTACGTGGAAGAGCAGGAGATGGGCCATGTTCATTTAAACTGGAGCATGAATGTGTTTATTTCCCCTTATAAAAAAAAATGAAGTCCCATTTTCTTTACATTTCAGGCTTGGATTTCCAGCTTTCAGAAAGCTTCTCCCCCCCTACCCCCAGGGAACTAGCTGCTAAAGTTCAGGCCAACAGTGAACAGTGTCAACGCATTAAAAGATGGTGCTGCTCAGCCTCTACCTTTACCCTTGCACACCTACGCAGGGATCTTGGCCAACTGTGCTAGCCAGCCAGCTGTATCAGACACCCACCTAAGGCTAACAAAAATCATCTTACCATATCCACTCATGCTGCTTTGACCACCATATCCTCCTCCATAACCCCCACTCAACTGCTGGTTAGCTGGACCACCATAACTGGATTGGTTTCCTTTCAAGTTAAGGATATGAACGTTAAGACCTTGACTATCAAAGACCTGTCCATTACAAAGGTCTACAGACTACATACTACCTACTCAGTAAAGCCCTGTCCAATTTGGGGACTCGCTGACATGAACATTTCTAGGGAGAGAATACCGTCTTAGTTCCTCTTATTGCAGGAATTTTATTCTTATGCTTCCAATAGGCCACTTCAAAAATCTACTAGCACTTAAGCTTGGCTGAATAATCAACACGGGGGGGAGGGAGGGTTGTTCTACTGGCCCTGCCCTCTTTGTCTAAAAAGTCAGTGCAGCCCGCAACTTGTAAGCCTCAGATGCTCCGATTTCTCACTTTGAAACACAAAAACATTCTTCAGCTACTTGTGACAAGGACTTTGAAATGTTCTGCTAGACAGAAGGCTCTCCACCAATGCTTGGAACTCAGAAGGGGAAAGAGATTTCTTTTACTTCTACAACTTGAGCTATGTAACAAGCTGCAGAGAGACTTTTAAATGCAACTGTTTCATACTTTAAAGCAGTGTAAGATACAAATATGAAGCTTCATATTTGCGGTTAGACAAATCAGTGCTTAGATCCTTGCCACAGCCTTTATTGCCCTTGTCAGAGGTATGGTGATGGTCAATACTAGGACATGTTGAATGTCACCTGCCCCAGCTTATATGCCTGGAAGGGGGAGCATCTACACTCATTTAGGAGTTGCTATGATTACAGGTTCAGACTGCCACTAGGAGAACTGACTTCTAGGATGCTTAACTTTCATATTTTAAAGTCTGTCAGATACCTTTGCAAAAACTATTTCCATTGAAACAAGAAGCTTACTTTTTAAGCTTAGTTTTAAAAGCATTACATTTTGCAATCAGCGTGCTATAGGAACAGCATCCACACACATACACCCCCACACCCCTCCCCAAAAGCAGAAGCCAACCACCACTTTAAGGACTAATCCCAAGAGACCAGTAAATATCAAGAGGGGTATCCGATTTGTAGATTAAAAGTAGTTGTGTAGAGGAGGCTCTCTCTCTTCAAAGGCCAAATCAATTCAGCCTAGTCATTTTGGAAACATTTGCTATAGTCATTTTGCACCCAATTTTAGAAGTTGGGAAAAAAGCTTAAAGCTTTCCAAAGCAACTTTAAGCTCAACTTTTTAGACAAGGGAGTCAGTTAAATCAGATACGCCCTCCATCACCACCCTGGTCTGGAAAGAAAGGGAAAGGGTGACTAGCATCTCCCACATCATTGGTGCAATCCCATGCACTCCCCAAAAGCATTCATCTCATCTCACCACACTCTTCACATTCAGCACAATTTACTTAACAGCCTAAGTAACTGGTTGAATGTATTCCCAAAAGGTTTATAATACCTGGCAATGTGCTAGTGTTCCAATCTTGGACTACCCCTTCCGATTCCTTGACTGTGTGATTAAGACAGAATGTTGAATTTCAGTTTTTATGCCAGGCATAACAGTAAGCAGGAGCTGTATAATATTAGCCAGCTTCGTTAAATAGGAAGTGTTTCTTTTAAAATGCAGTTAGATTTACACATACCCATTGCTCCCATCATCTGACTGCCATATGCACCACCACTCCCTCCTGCTGTGGAATTCAGGAAGAGTTCTACATATCTGTGTTCTGAAAAGAAAAGAGGTTAGAGACTAGTCTCACCAGAATCCACATCCAGGCTGGCCTCCACAGCGACCTGGGGAGGCTTGTAAGTCGAAGGAAGTCTATTTTGACAGGTGGAGAGACTTACGCATATTTGCTTTATCTTTGGACATGGCAGCCACAGCATCCTCATGAGTAGCAAATTCAACATCTGCCTCTCCAGTCACTCTACCATCTGGTCCAATTTCAATGTGTACTCTTACAGGGTTTAGAGGCGAGAAGAACTAGGCATAAAATTCACATGGTGTTAAACATATCTGCTACTGACCACACGCAACAATTCTGCAACAAGCATTTTCCTGTTCAAGGCAGAATTGCAGGTTTAATGCTATCAAGGCTTACAATAATTACCATTTCAGCAGATTGCTCAAAATGTAGCACGGAAGAGTATTCAAACTTACATTATAAATGTCGTTCTCTGTTGCTCTGTAAGGTAATCCTCTCATGTGTACGCAGTGGCCAGTCGTGCTTTGGAACGTGGAGCTTCCGTCGCCATATCTGTGGTCGGACATCCCTGTAGAGAAGAGAGTCCATTCTAGGTCTTTCAGATGTATTAAAGTTACTTCAGACATGTATTGAAATTTTGTTTAAATTCCTATTAAAGAAATCTTACCTCTTCCAAATCTATCAGAACCAAAGCCATATCCATCATTGTATCCATTGTAGTCATCATAGCCTCCATAGCCTGCAAGATGGACAAAAAAAAATGTCATCTACAGAACAGGAAACATCATATACTGCAAAATTTGTGTGTGTGTGGGGGGGGGGGGAGGAGGACACGGACGACCTCAATAGCTGCTTGGAATGAATCAGTCAAACATACAAGTTAAAAACAGCCCTTGTTGGACTCAAAGCACCCTTGAAAAGCACCACTTCTAAGTTTCACCTTTTTTGGGGGGTTACATAAAAAGAGACTACAACAAATCAATGTTTCTAACACTATATACATTCATTTTTTGCAATCTCTGAATTTATCTTGCACAGTGTTTGCACATCTAATGTATTGTTTGCATTAGCACCCATGGCGCAGCACCGCCCTGGTTGAGAATCAAAGTTAGAATATTCAGACTTTTTAGAAGTCATGAGCTTTCAGGTGCATATACGTACCTCCACCATAAGCTCCACGTCTCATCCTTTCAAAACCACTTCCTCTGCCAAGACTGCTGTATCCCCTTCCAACGCCTGGCCTGTCATACGGGCCTGGCCTCTGCATAGCCAACAGTTTGCGGGGAGGATCATAATGAGTACGCACTTCCGCTCGACTACTCTTGAAGATTTCAATATACCTAGAAACGTTTTCCACACAAGATAGTCAGTCTCTCATTCCAAGCACAAGAATATCACAATCAGCACAGTTTAAAGTTAAAAGCGAGACATTCTAGTCATAGCCTTGAAACTGGCAGGATATTTTAAGCCAGATTTCTTTATATTATGTAGGCAATGACATTCTACAATTTCACTTTCCAATTAGTGAATTTCAAGAAATTACAGTTACTGAAGGGTTTATGCGCTCCTTATACTTCAGAGTATCCCAGCCTTAAGGGTGGGGGAGCAAGTTAGTTCCACCCAAAATTTAAAATTTGTAGGTGTTGGGGGGGCAGGGGAAGGGGGGGGAAGCAGGAGGGAGATCACTCCACTCAACTCAGTATTTTTTGCTCATGTGGCAAAACATATTGAGGGTTAAAAACCTGGTCTCCACCAAGATTTAAACCCATAGGTTTTTTAAAAAAAAAGAAAAAAAAAGCTTTGCATGAGCTAGTCACCCCAGCCTATGCTTCAGTAATCCAGCATAGGCAAAAATGCATGCTTCAATGAAAAATAGTCACAAGTAAGAGAGACTAAAAAACCCTTTGTGACAATTTCTTGAAAGCTATGCTCATTATACATGGAAGATTAATATAGAAAGAACATTTGTTACATTTCAACAAGTTTAGAAGAAATTATCACATTTTCTTATGGTAATACAGTGCTATGTGTGTCTTTACAGCTAATGGCATAATTATTGCTATTTGAGAAATTTAAAGCCATAGTCTCTCAACTTTGTCAAATCTCAGTTTCACAGTTTAAACTACTCAGTTACTTGGTGTCTACCTAAGTGTTAATTTGCTTTTAGTTTGCACGCATTTTAGGAAGTTTGGGTTCTGTGCACACGTTGCACATATACAAACAGTTGTCAGCTTGTGACCAAGTTACAGATCAGAACTACTAGAGTAAGATGTAGTGGTTTGGGAATCAGCCAATTGTTTTTTTAAGAAGAGAGAATATGGATTTAATTAACATTTACCATAAGAAAAGTGACTTATCCAACCAACCATCCATCCCCACCTGTGCCCTATTCTTTCCTTGTGTTTCTTTAGAGCCTTTTCAGCTATTTCCTGTGAAGCAAACTGCACGAAGGCCTCCCCCGTACTCCTCCCCTGGAAGTCCACCGGCAATGTTATCCCATTTGGCACGATTTCCAACCCTTCAACCCAAGGACAAATAACCCCAGTAGGGGGCAATATTAAAATCACAAGCCCAGTCATGAATTTTTCTTATAGCTTTAAATATACCAGAATTGTAATAAAAAATTTAAGCGAATGGTATGTTGGTTCTAGATAAACAGTCTAGCAGAAAACATGTCAACATGAAACTCCACGATCACATACCATTCAATTTAAATTCTTAACCCATCCTGCTGTGCAAGTTTGTGCAAAGAACCAAATGTAGTGATGCAGTAGTGCAGGATGCATTAAGAAACTCACATATTAAATAAAAGCTTCTTAAGTACTTTACAGAATACTCAAAATTGTTGAAATTCATTTAAAAGTCAAGATAGTACATTTAGCTTTACATACTATAAGTATTTACTCGAAGTTCACAAAAGAAACTGATACTCTTATGCACACATTTCAAAGTCTAAATTCAGTATTAGAAAAATATTTTTTTTCAAAAGCACTGCTTTAGTAAGAGAAATTCATGAATTACATTTCAAAATGTTAAATTTCTAAATTGAAAAGATGCACTGTGTATGTTAGGCACATTTATACAACTTCTAATGGTTTACAGCAATTACTCATTAACCATGCAAGTAGCAGAAGTCAAATTAGGCAATTTACACACTTAAACTGTTAATGTTCAATATCACTACTTCACTAAAATACATAAAATATAATGCAACTTTTTTCTAACTGAAGCAATGGTCCATTTCTAACCTACTTTAAAAAGCAAAAAAAATAAAATAAATAAATAAAAAGCAAATCTGTCCTGTTTTTCAAACCTATGCAAAAAGTTAGAAATCAGGCATTCTAATATTCAATAGTAAAGGAAGATTCACATTGATGTTCACACTTTCTGCTTTCAAAACATTAGCAAGTTTAATCCTAAGCAACATTCGATTCTTATGCATTCATACTGCTATTCCAATTTCCAGAACAATTGTCAACATTACGTAAGTTGGCAAAGATCAACGTTTTAAAGTAAAAAAAACAAAAGACAATTTCTTTAAACCTGAATCTTAAACCCTTAAAAAAAAGTTAAAAAAGAAATTCTTTAAAGAACAAAAACAAAATAAACAACAAAAGAGAGAACACATCTATATTCAGATCACTTTCAAAGTCACATCATGCGCTAGTTTTGTACAGGTCTATACTACTTTCTCTCTCAAATTCAAGATAGGAACAGGAAGCAAAGTCTAAGAGATTCCACTCACATTACTGGTCCCAACAATGAGAATTTTCAGCCATTTACAGGTGCTCCAGTAAACAGCATGTGTGGAATCATTTAAATTGACTACAAGAATTTTAAACTCCTTTTTAGGGCAAGAAATGCATTCTCTGTAATTAATGGAATGTAACTGTTCAAGATATTGTTTAGAACTAAAAGAAGGTTCCCAAAAGTCACCAAGTTAACCTACACGTTGTCTCATTTGACCCACATTAAGACTTAAAAAAAAAGTACTGGCCTAGTCAATGGAGCAAATGGAGCTCTTATTTGCACATATAATCCTATGCAATCCACGTAATCTAGAACTGTGGAACAGTCTGCACTACTGAAAGTAGTGCTGGGCAACAGAGCAGTGCCACTGTAATTCTAGCATTAACCAGTACTGCTACAGCTAATGCTTATACCCCACATACCTGAAAAAAACTGTACAATTTCTTCTTTGCTACAGCCAAATGGAAGTCCTCTAAGACGTACAAAACCATCATTAGCAGTATCAGGGCTGTTGGGACCCGTATGCTTCAGAACCCAATCCATTTCAACGTTGTTTGACTTGAAAACTGTAAGAGGCACTTAGAATTAATGCATTTTTGAATGCAGCAAAAGCAGAGTTAAAGTCATTTACCTTTTGAGAGGCTAGTCAACTGACAAAATACAGTACATAAGTTTGTCAAATCTCCATGCATTTAACACACACAAGTTTAAAAAAAAAAAACTAAAAAGGAAACAAATACACTTAGTCAGGTACTAGACCAATTAAGTCAAACCTTCAACGTATCTGTGTCCCATTGTTTCTCTGTCCTTTTTCAGAGCCAGTTTCACATCTTCCTCAGTTTCCAGTTCAACAAACGCCTCCCCGCTTGGTCTGCCTTCTCTCGTGTAGATGAAACGAATACCTGAAGCTCCGTTCAGAATTTTGCATTCTGAGACAAAGGCAGAACAAGCTGGTTAGTGACGCCACTTCCACGCACCCCAAGCGCCTGCGCTCTGTGCCCAACAACGCCAAATGCAGGTTTTCCTTCTCCAGCTCAGGTGGCTAAACACAGCGAAGTGACAAACGAGCAGTTAGCACCACGCACCGAATGGAGAGGGATGAAAGTGTTCTGCAAATGTACTTGGATCGGGGGTCACCAACTTACAGCCGGCCCCTGACCTAGATGAAAGGGACCCACTGAATTGTGCCTGGACCGACCTTTTAAATCGCTACCCAAGTGAAATGGTGAACGCTGAAACAATGGACTCCTTGTCCTCCCAGAGGGGTGTTGATTCTGGCCGTGTGGGTCTAAGGACACGGGCAGGCAAGGCTGTTTGGGTCGATGCGATATCCTCCCCCCAGTTATTTAGTTGGTCTAGCATGGTCTAAGGACACAGGCAGGCATCGATCTTTGGGGGCACACGCTACTTCTTATTAAACCAACTAAACAGTTGGAGAAAAGGCCTTTGCAAGCCTTCGGGCGTAAGCGCCCTTTTTTCAGCAACCAGGGAGGGATGTTGTTTTGTTGTTTGGACTTTGAATTGGAAAGAGTTGGGAAATCGAGGCGAGGCTCAGCGTTCGGCATTTCCTTGTTTGCCCTTTCAGCTTGGCTGGCTCCGCCGCTGCAAAGACCCGCCCAGAACAGAAAAAACAACAACAGCAAAAAAGCCAAGCGACCCAGAACAATGGAACCGAAAACCCGGAGAGAAACGAACAAAGAAAAGGACTAGAACAGAAGCAGCGCGAAGATCGAGAGAAAAACTCAGAACACGAAGGGGAAGCCAGGGAAGGAGAGGGCCGACCGCCACGCTAATCGCAGCGGCGCGAGGCCGGAGGCCGCAGGCCGCGCACGCACGCACGAGGCCGCGGGCGGGCGGGCGGGCGGCGGCGGCAGGGCCGCAGTGCCGGGCTCGGGGCGCCCCCGTGCGGCCGAGGCGCGCAGGCCCGCGCAGGCGCGCAGCCCCCCCCGTCCGGGCCCGGCCCGGCCCAGCCCGCCCCTCCCCCCGCGTGCGCGGCGCGGTGCCGGGCGCCCCCTGGCGCGGGCGGCGCGCACTGCAGCGGCCCTCGGGCCCCGCCCGCACTTACCGGAGAAGAAGCGCTCGACCTCCTCGGCGGAGCAGGACCAGGGCAGGCCGCGCACCTTCACCACGTAGCCCTCGCCGCCCTCGGCGCTCAGCAGCATGCCCGAGCCCAAGCTGGGCTCCGTCTCGCTCTCCGCGGCTGTGGGCAGAGACAACACGTGAGCCACGCCCGGGTCCTCGCCCGGCGGATAGAGCGCGGCCTCCGCGGCGGCGGAGTTGGGGTCCTCCATGGCGAGCGGGTAGCGAGAGGCGAACACGGCGACGCGGAACGGGAGAACACGGTGGAGACGCGGCCGCTATGGCGGGAAGCGCAAGGCCACGGAAGCGAGAAGCGCAAGCGCAGAAAAGGGCCGCGGGCTGCGCAGGCGCGGTGCGAGCCCCGCCCTTCCCCGCCCCCCCTCGGGCCCGCCTGCGCATGCTCTCCCGGCCGTGTCGTCAGCCTCGCACTCGCCCCCCCGCCCACACCTTGCGGGCGCATGCGCTCCTCCCCGCCGCTGAACAAAGCCGCGGCGCCTGGGCCGGCGCAGGCGCAGTGCGCCCACCCGACGGCGGGGTCCGTCCCCCCCTCACGTGGATAAGCATTGGCCCCGGGGAGGGAGGTGTACGGTGGGGGTGGGTGTCCCCGGCACGGCTACGGCGTAGCCCGTTTGCAGACGTGGGGCAGGGAGGCGCATGTTTGCGCCGACGGTCTCGACCGCTTCCCCGGCCTTGGTGCGCCCCGTCCAGCGGAGCCCGTGGGGGCCGGGAGAGGGGCAGGGAAGCCTCTGCACTACGCGGGTCCCGGGAGTCGCTACAAAGCAGCGAGTGGGTCCGGGACATGCCCGGCTCGCTGGGCCCGGGAGCCGCGACGGGCTGAGCCGTGTCTGGGGGCGGCGGGCGGGCGGAGGAGCGGCCCTGGTCAGACGGGGGCGGGGCGGGGCGGGGCGGGCGGCGGGACGCGATTGGCTGGCGAAGGCGGGCGCGGGACGCACGGATTGCCAGTGCCGGCGCCCGGCGCCCCGCCGCAGCCATGCGCCCCTCGGCCAAGCGCCCGTGCCTCGGCCCCTCCGAGCCCGACTCGCTCGACAGCAGCTTCCAGAAGCGGCTCACGAAGGTGTCCATCGAGGGCAACATCGGTGAGCGGGGACGGGGTCGCGGGCAGGACCTGCGGGGAAGCGCCAACCCCCCACTCGCCCCTGCGGCCGGGGCTTGGCGCCAGATCCGTGGCGGGGGGGACGGGGGCTCGGGCTCCGCAGCGCGGCCAGGACCGAGCTGCGAGCGGGACCGGCGGGTCCCGCCAACACATCGCCGGCCGCTGGGGGCTCCCGCGCAAACTCGCGGCGAGCCGCGCATGCGCCGGCTCCTTCCCCCGCGCGCCGGCTCCCGAAATGGCCGAGCCTGGACACGCGCGGCCCCCCCCCCGGGTGACAGCGAGGACTGCGGGCCCCGTCCACGCCCGCCGGGTTCGATGGGGGAGGGAAGAGACAGCCAGCGGCTTAGCCGCTGCTCTGGGAGCCGGCGGGGCCGAGCGGCCCGCACCGCCCCGCGCCGGGGCCCGTTCTTCCTCTGGCAATAATGTTCCGCAGCCTCGGGGAAATCCACCTTCGTCCGCTTGCTGGAGAAGTATAGCGAGGAGTGGGAAGTGATCCCCGAGCCCATCGCCAAGTGGTGCAATGTCCAGAGCACTGACAACGAGTACAAGGTAGGCTCGGTGCGTCTGTGGGGGGCAGGAGCCCGGCTCCCCCTTCACTGCTGGGGGTTAGGTGCTGGGTCCCACCACAGCCACTCTGCTCTCCCCCCAGGAGCTTACCTCGTCTCAGAAGAACGGAGGGAACCTACTTGGCATGCTGTACGACAAGCCAACAAGATGGGCTTACACCTTTCAGACATTTGCCTGTTTGAGCAGAGTCAAGGCACAGCTGAAGGCTGCCTCGGCCAAACTGCAAGAAGCCGAGCACCCGGTGCAGTTTTACGAGAGATCGGTGTTCAGTGACCGGTAAGTCAGCTGCATCTTTCCTAGGGACCTCACGGGTCTTGCTAGCTTGTCGGACCTGTCTCACTTCCCTGTCCAGGGAACTCGACTGTGCAGTTTTAGCTAGGATTGTGGAATTAGCTGCGACTGAAGTGAAACTACTCAACGCCTAGTTGTTCAGGAAGACACAACTAAAAACCCTAACTGAAGCTGAAGTAACTAGACAAAGCTAGAGTTCATGCTATGGCTGTCCTGAGGAATCTGAGGATTGGGTTGTCAGTCCAGTAATTCCCATTAATGAGTCCTTTGTAAGCTATATGAAGGATTCTCTACTTAGACAGTAGCTAACTGAGAGGTGCATTATATTACAGGTATGTGTTTGCTTCCAATCTGTTTGAGTCTGGATGCATCAACGAAACAGAATGGGCCATTTATCAGGACTTGCATACATGGTTTCTGACTACCTTTGAACCAGATATGCAGCTGGATGGCATCATCTACCTAAGAGCCACACCAGAGGTATGGTTAGACTTATTCACTAAGTAAGCTCACACTCTCTCCTTTTGCGAATGCTTGACATCAACAGAAGTCAAAAGAAGATAGTGTACCTGTTGTAACAGTGACTGTTTTTGTGGTGCAGAAGTTACCTTTCACAGAAGTGAACTGAGGTGACTGCATTGTGCTGACACTGGGGAGTGGGGTCAAGCGAGGGTAGGAGGTCTCCAGAAAACTAACTGGAAACCCATGTGCAATCCAACAGAGCTCCATCGAGTTCTGCACTGCTCCTGCTAGTAGCTACTTGTCTCAGCACCCAACATTGAATATTAGGACTTCGCCCAGGATGGGTGTACAGTATTTTGAGAGTTAGTCATTACTGTAAATTCTTGTGCTTTACATATCTAGGCTTTCAGTATAGAAAAAAAAAGTATTCATCATACTATATTTACACTGTAAAGAATGGATAAATCCAAGTGTGTTTCTCAAACCTGGGTTAGATAGTGCAGCTAGGCAGCCATCAGAACACAGCACCAAACACTTGCAGACAAGCAGCTCTGGCTTCCAGGTCACAGACAGGCTACAGCTGAACAAAGCCCTCTTTTTTCCAGACTGTTATTCTGATGTTGGCAACTGTAGAATGCTGACATCCAGCGCAGTCACTAAGGATCCTACATTGTCATAGACAGCGTATGGTTCTGGTCTGTGACTCAACTGGTTTTATTTTTTAGCAGAAATAAATAATCTCCATTCCTTCAAATCTTTTTAGTGGAGAAACTGGAGAATCGCTGTCTTTCAATGCAAGTCCTTCAGATAGTCCAGAGGCACACACAAAAATCAATGCTAGAGCCAAGGTGCAGTTATAAATGATCCTGTCAGCCCAAACATGGATTACTCAAAGTTGAGACTTATTGAGAGCCTGCTCATGCTTGATTCATTTCCATTCAATTTCATTTTTATTAAAGCAATTAAAAGAATTAATTAAAAAAAAAATTTTAAATCACTTTAAGCCTTCGTTTTCACCTTAAAGAAGAGGAACACGCATCTACATTTGAAGGCACAAGAACCAAAAAGGAAGTTTAACTAAAAGAAGTGAATACGTTAAGCTGCCTAATGTGCTGAATGCAAATAAAAGCACCCAAGCTGTCTTGAGAGACTGTTGAAGTCATGCAGTTGTCAGTGTAAAGAACACCTCACGACTGCTGCGCTGCCTGTATGAAGCAAGAGGCATGTTTGAGTGCACATACCAAACAACAATTTTAAGCATACCTTTGTTTACTCTTGCAGAAGTGCATGGAAAGACTGCAAATTCGAGGCAGAGAAGAGGAACAAGGAATCGAGATGGAGTATTTGGAAAGCCTCCACCATAAACACGAAACCTGGCTTCATGAGAGGACTATAAAGTATGAGCCGTTCTATATACATAACACTGCAGGCAGCTTGAGTCGTTAAGGCCTGACAGACTTATCCTACCAGAGGGGGTCAACTACAAAAGAATTTATGTAGAAGAGCTGAATTTAAGCTGCAGTAGCTATCTGGCAAACTTGTGAAAGATCCCCACAGATCTGCCTCCCTTGGTGTCAACCCTGGTAGGCACCCCAAGGATAATGATAAAATGGTTTGGCTAGGAGACCTCTCGCCCCACTGAATTAGCTCCATTTCCTGTAGTTCAAACTTACAACAGGTCCAATCTAAGCACTTGGTAAGCAATTCAACCCATCCCAGCAGAATTAACTTTCTGCTATTTTCCTTTAGAACACTGCCCAGCTAGATGCTTTCTAAATAATTACTGCCTCACCACCTTTAAAACTACCTATTGTAATTGAACTAGGGGTTCAGTGGGCATGTCTACATGAGATGCTACAGTGCAGTCATTGCTGTCCATTTATTTACTACTTGCAACAGCAAGTAGTAAATACATTCACAGTAACCAGTCAGCTAAAGGATGTTCACCAGTGCTACTGCACAGTAGCTTAAAATACTGCGCAGTAATGTCATGGCATGCACAGCACTAACACACTACTGCACAGTATTATGTCTGCCACTGCAGTGTCTCATGTAGACATGCCCAGTATTTATTATTATTACATTAATATTAATCCTGGTTTCAAAGTAACAAGTCATGTAGCCATTAAGCTTCTCTACTGAAAGAAGCTGTCCATAAGAAGTCCAGGAACTCAAAGTGAAGCAAGGTATACCGCACATCTTTCTCAGTTCCCCTCCTGACTCTGTCTTTATACTTATTTGGAATTATATTTTAATGTTCTTCAGCTGGACAGCTCTCTCTTTTGAAGCCTGAAGTGTGTTGCCAGATAGAGGGAATAGTGTTAAAATCCTGGCATTTTGCACAAGTTGCTGCCAGGATAGAGGCATGGCAACTACTTTTAAACCAAGTGTGCTTGACTTTTTGTAGATTAGTTGTCTCCTTTTCAGCAGAAACCAGGAATCAAGCCATTTCACTGTAAATTACTAGACTCCTACCATTTAAACATGTAAATATTAGGTTACTAGCACAGTCTATCCCTAATATGATTAAATACAGGGGTGGAACTCATAACCTGAAATATTTAAGGGAGGGGCAGAGAGGAGAGTAATTAATGACCATAGTATGCAGTCTGGAGAATGTCTGCTTCCTATTTGCTCTCAGGGTTGGAATGGGAGGGAGAAAACAAGTTTCTTGTATTAAACTAGTTGAAGGCAGCCAAGTCTGCAAAGGCAGATCAAAATTTTGGATCAAGCTTCCTATTACGCTTCAAATTTTAGTATTTTTCCTATTTTAGTAAGGTAGGGAAGGAGGACTTTAGAAGTAGCACTTGTGAGAGGGGGGGGCAGCTCAGGGTCTACTTCCACAAGTTTATTAATTTTAACTCATGTGCAAGCTGTCTAGTATGATCCCCCAACTGCCAGTTATAACTTATTGAAGATGCCACTCGCAGCTAAAGTTCTTATAAACAAAAATCTACCTCAAATGGATTAGAGGTTAGTTAACAGCAGAGGGGGGCAAAGCAGCGAGCAGTATTTCAAGAAATTGTTCTCCTTAATCTTGTAATGAAGTCACTGTGCTGACAACCTATTCCCCAGCAAAAAGTTTTCATAAAGGATGAGTGTGTCGGATTAGAGGGGGCTACATCAGGTGAAAGGGACCTTCACCCAGGTCTAGGGATACTTATAAATAAAAGCCTCTTTTGCCAAGAGAAAGATACTGATTCGGGGTCTTTCTTACAGGGTGGATTTTGACAACCTCAGAGAGATACCCATTCTGGTCTTAGATGTTAACGAAGACTTTAAAAACGATAAGATTAAACAAGAGGACTTGATCGATAAGGTAAGAAAACAAGGCTTTTTCAGGTGGTGATTACGGTACTCAAAAATAAGACCATTATGACTTACCAGTGTGAGCTGTTGGCTCCAGCAACTTCATGCTGGCAAGACCATAATTCAAAAACTTTATAGTCAAGCTGCAGTAGTTGGTGTCTCTTTGGCAATAACTGTAAATATGTTGGCAGAGAGATTTAGCAAGTTCAGCTCTCCATAATTTGGTAAACGTTGCTGAAGTTAGCTGTGAAGGGCTAGGAAGTCCCTTAAGGGAAGCAAGGCCTGGAAGAGCACCAGCTCTGCCCTCTTCCTAGCCCCCGCGGACCCTATGGCAGGGGCTCCCAACCTTTTTAGATCACAGGCCGGCAAACTGCAGACCAGAAGTGACCGTGGGACTGGCAAGCCACAGACCGAAGTGACCAGCAAACTGCAGACCGGCAGCCAACACTATTATACTTTCTTTATAAAGGGTTGGCTGCTAAGTCCACAGTACACCAGTCACTTCCTGACTTCAGGTCTGGCAGCCGACCTGTCGCACACCGCGGCCACGGCGGGTCGGGAACCCGTGCCATAACCCGCCCAGCCAGCAGGGATGGAGGGAGAAGCGTGCGGGAACCCGCTCCCTCTTTCACACCAGTCAATGCAGGAAGATTCAGCAGCCAGGCAAAATACGAACTTGTTCCCATCCCCCCCACCCCGCGGCTTATGTTTTCAAGTCCCTTTAGGTACATCAGTCTGAAAGGCCCAATATTTCTCTTATTCACACGCGCCGAGGCTGCGTTTCCCCCTCTCCCTTCAGCGCGCCCTTCCCCACGCGTACAGTCGTCTCGGCGCGTATCGCAGGTCGAAACCCCCCGGGACGGAAGCAGCTCTCGGAGGCCGTTCAGGGCAGGACGGGACGGGCGCAGCGTGGTGCAAGGTGGCCGGTGCCTCTTCTTAGGCTTCCCTCGAGGACTTCAGGCCGCAGCGGCAGCTGTTTAAAAGCTCGGCATTGCCTGGATGTCTTGTTTCAACAGGTCAAGGCTTTCCTGAAGTCCTAACCGCTGCGAGACGCCCCCCACCCGCGTGTGCACGCGGCGCACCGCTCCAGCTCGGCCCGCGCTTGTTTTTAATAAAGACTTTTAAGCCAGCTCGTGTTGGGGGGGGGTGACTTCCTGCCCGCGGCGCCCCCGGAACACAGCGGTGTGCGGGCGGGCGGAGCCGCGAAATGGCGGCGCGGCGCAGGGCCGGGCCCGCGCGGATCATGGCGGGAGGCGGGCAGCTGCCGGCGGCGGGGCTCGAACACGGGGCGACCGTTGGTGGGGGCGGCGCCCGGGCCCCAGACCCTCCCCTCCCCGCGGCCGCGAGCACTCACTCAGGCCGGGGATGTGGCTCTCGAGCTCCTCAATGTGGTACGGGTCCATCGCACTTTGGGGAAGGGGCGGGGAGTCGCTTCCGCGCGCGCTGCTCGTCAACAGAGCCGCGGCCTCCTCGCCTGAGCCGCTCTGCCCCGCGATCCGCGCCGCCGGCCTATAAATAGCGCGTGACAGGGCGCCGCGCGCTGACGTCAGAGGCAAACTACCCTTCCTGTGGGCGGAGCCAACCGCCGCACGCCGCGAGGGCTCAGCTGCCGAACAGCGGCACGGTGCTGTGTTGGGGGCGGGGCTACGCTGAAGGGATGGAGGCGCGCGGCTGGTTGCTATGGTTCCCGCCAAGCCAATGTCTGTGGGGCTGAGTCCCCGAGTCCGTCTCGCAGCGCGGCTAAGTGACGTGCCCGAGGCCGCCTTTGGGAGGTCTGTGGCAGAGAAGGGAGAGCTTCATGCCTGAGCCCCCTGGGGGCCTCCTCTCTCTGCCTGTCACAACTAGGGGCCTGCTACACCTGACCTGGATGATGCCCTGCACGGGTGAGTGGTGCAATATGTGTAAAACAGGCCACACGCGCCGAGTACAGCGGGCCACAAACGCAAGATAATTATCACGCAGTTCACGGGTCAGTGGTGTGATGTGTTTAAACGGGCCACGTGCACCAAATAAGATGGGCTGCAAGGGCAAGATCATTATCAGGTATCCAGGTTGTGGTCATATTGGTCTAGAAGAAAAGGCAATTGGGACTCATAGTAGAAATGATATCTTTTATTAGACCAACAAGGTTTTTGCAATAAAAATCATCACACAATTCACTGGTTAGTGGTGCGATGTGTTTAAACGGGCCACGTGCACCAAATAAGATGGGCCGCAAGTGCAAGATCATTATCAGGTATCCAGGTTGCAGCCATATTGGTCTAAAGGAAAAGGCAATTGGGACTCATAGTAGAAATGATATCTTTTATTAGACCAACAAGGTTTTTGCAAAAAAAAATCTTTAATTTCAAGGTTTCGGGCACAATCGTCTTTCATCGGGCTTTGGAGAAAAGATGGTAAAAGTTGTCCTGGGTAGAAATTAAAGTTCATATTTTATAGGATTTCACAGAGGGGTCAATAGATGGAAAACTCCTCTGGGCAGTCAGTTCATAGCTGGCATAGAGCCTCTCACCTCCCGTGAGGATCTGTGATGATGCAAATTGACTTGAAACAAAGGCAGGAGCAGGATCTCAGGTTTCAGGTGGTCACAGTTGCTTTCTGCTTGGGAAAATAAGATTTGATTTAAAACAAACGACTAAAATTCAGTAACTTCCATGGGTCAGGTGTCCATTGATCTAGAGGAAAAGTCAATTGGGACTCATAGTAGTGATGATATCTTTTAGTAGACCAACAAGATTTTTGCAAAAAAATGTCTTTAATTGCAAGCTTTCAGGCACAAACACCCTTCATCAGCATTGGAGAAAAGATAGTAAAAGTTCTGGGTAGAAATTAAAGTTCATATTTCATAGGAATTCACAGAGGGGTCAGTAGATGGGGAAACTCCTCTGGACAGCAGTTCTTAGCTGGTAAGAAATATGGCCGCAAGTGCAAAATAATTATTACTGGACGCTGGTGTCAGAAGCGGACTGGCCAAGTTCGCTGACAACACCAAACTTTGGGGAAGAGTGTCCACGCATGAGGATACGCTGGTGATCCAGGCCGACCTCGATAGGTTTGTAAGGTGTGTGGATGAAAACCTGATGGCATTCAATAAGGAGAAATGCAAGGTGCTCCACCTCGGGAATAAAAACCGGCATCACACTTAGAGGCTCTGCAATACTACACTGGCTAGCACAACGACCGAAAGAGACTTGGGAGTCATACAATCAGAATCAGAAAATGAGGGTTGGAAGGGACCTCAGGAGATCATCTAGTCCAACCCCCCTGCTCAAAGCAGGACCATCCCCAACTATATCATCCCAGCTAAGGCGTCATGATTGACCACAAGATGAATGTGAGACACCAATGCGATACCGCAGCTGGCAAAGCAAGCAAAACTGGCTTGCAGCTACCTATGCATCTCAAGCAAGACCCAGAATGTCATTCTCCCACTGTACTCAGCCTTGGTGAAGCCACAGTTGGAGCGCTGCATCCAATTGTGGGCTCCACAATTTAGGGAGGACATGGAGAAGCTTGAAAGAGTCCAGAGGAGAGCCACACGCATGATCAGAGGGCAGGAGAACAGGCCTTATGATGAGAGGCTGCGAGCTATGGGACTCTTCAGCCTGGAGAAGCACAGGCTCAGGGGTGACTTGGTGGCAGCCTATAAGTACACCAGGGGTGTGCATCAGGATCTGGGGGAATGCCTGCTCCCCAGAGCACCCCAGGAAATGACAAGGTCCAGCAGTTGCAAACTCCCGCAAGACCGTTTTAGGCTGGACATAAGGAAAAATTTCTTTACTGTCTGAGCCCCCAAGGCCTGGAACAAACTCCCCCCAGAGGTGGTGCAAGCATCTACTCTGGACACTTTCAAGAAACATTTGAACGTTTATCTTGCTGGGATCCTTTGACCCTAGCTGACTTCCTGCCCCTTGGGCGAGAGGCTGGACCTGATGATCCGAGGTCCCTTCCAGCCCTGATGTCTATGAAATCTATGAAATCACGCAATTCATTGGTCAGTTGTGCAATGTGTTTAGACTGGCCACGTGCAAAGGAATGATTGCGGGATAAAAATGACTCCCCAGCTCTAAACAGCCCACCTGCTAGGAAGTTAGTGCTTGAACATGTGTAACAACTGTAGAGCCAGTTTCTAACCATCTTCCATTTGAATGTGTAGCTGGACCCCCTGTATATGCACCAGCTCCTTCCTCTCCCCCCTTGGCAAGACCCAACCCAATCAACATGTCCATGTATTTGCTTACACTTAAGCATGTGTACATTTATTTCCTGGCATCCAGGCATGCTTTGGACCTGCTGGCATTATGGGCTAGATTCCACCCTGATTCGCATCCTTTGGAAGCCAAAGATGTAATTGCCTCCCTTCCTCCAAAACTGATGCTAGATTTTAAACAGTTTTTAAATCAAATGACCACCAGGGAAGCAGCGGCATGATTCAGTGGGTTAGATGGCTAGGAGTCAAGAGAAACACATTTTTTCACAGCTCTGCTATATAGACCTAAAACTCTCTGCCTGTCTATGCTGTACTTCTTCCATTTGTAAATATTATAAATATTTACTGACATCTTTTACTGAGCTTTGAGAACTGCAGCTCAGCATTGCATAAGCTCTAAGTGGTGGCATTTTATTACACTGGTTAGCTTTCTTCACTGAAGTCCCAGTTCCAGCCTTTGAATAATGGATAACATCAGTTCTCTCCTGTGTGTATGACAGAATCCCTAATAGTTAGGTTCAGTTTTGAAGTGTAATAAAGTGAACTGTGTTGGCTGGTTTCTTGATCTATAATTCACAGTAAAATAAATCCTAGTTTACTTGGTGTAATGGTGCACCTTTAACCTTTTCTGTCTTGCAGCAGTCATTCCAGACACTCTGAGTGCATCTACATGTGCAATTAGCACGTAGCAATACACTCCAGCGAAGTCTGTACCAAAGTTTATTGCTTCCAAGCACAGTTACACATGTGCCTGGGACCCACATTGAGCTGGGTCAAGTCAGAGCAGCCCTGGATGGCAGGTGTCCAGGGGAGGGCAGCCTGCGGCTACGCCGGCCTGGCTCAATGTGCTGCAGAGGGGCTGGCTGGGGCACAAGGGTACTACTGTGCCAGGCTGGCCAGCAGGCAGCACCCACACTGTAGCACCCTCGTGCCCCAGCCCAGCCCGGTCACCATCTACACTTGCATTTCAGTGCATGGAACTACTCCGCTGTAGGCTAGTACTTGTCCCGGACAGTACTATCTTACAGCAGAGTTCATTTACTGCACCCTAATATGGGTGCATGTATAGATGGTGATACTTTACTGCGGACCTAATTAGTCAGCTGTGCAGTAAAGCACATGTGTAGATGCAACCTCTGTGTAGTTAAACAGCCTTCTGAAATGTTCTTTACTTACCCTGCTTGAATTTTAAATATTTTATAGCCCTATGGTTGTTTAGGCACTCATGCCCTGATAATTTACCTGCCTAGACATAAATGCACAAAGTGTGTATTTCAGGGCATGACAAAGATCACATGGTTTTGTTGTCAATATTTTATCTATTTTAAACACATGCCATGTGAAAAAATACATGCCTTTGCTGGGGTGTTGATGATCGTAGCCTGCATGAGAAGACTGTACCCAGACTTTAACTGGAGATTGGATAGCACTATTTCTTGAGGGGGTGGGAGGTAAGGAAAGTGGCCAGGTGTAGCTGCTGGGTAGCCTCAGACAATCTAACCAAGCACACATTTATTTATCACAAGTTACAATGAGCCAACGTGTGTACGGTATTTGCGAGATGAAAAACGTGGTATATGTAGATGGGGGTATCATTAACAATAATAGTCCTACTTTGGAGTTAGTCTCAGTTCAGTGCTTTTACAAGTAAAAGCAAAGCTGGGACAGCTTCATGGCATGTGGCAACCTGCAGGTAGTGGGAAAAGATAGATGCCCCATTCAAGCAAAAATCACACTACAGATTGATTTGATTCAGGGCTTTATTAAGCTTCTGGAAGCAAGAAGGCAGATATGTATCTATTTCAGCAAGTGCAGACTCCCAGGTCTTGCACCAAAGATTCCCACTAGTACTTAAGCATCAGCACCTTGTCTGGTTTCTTCATCTTTGCCTGCCAGGCAGGGGCACCCAGTTTTTTCTCTACAATGTGTAGTTGAGCCGTGGACTCTGTCAGCATGTCCATTAACAACTCAAGCTGCAACTTCAGGTAATTGTTCTCCTCCAGAAGGGCCTCATTCTCCTTCTTGAGGACCTTGTTGGACTGCTCTTGGCCAGAGGAGGGGAATAATTGCCGAAATGGAAGCTGACGGGTAGGGCTGCCTTCACTCTGCCATTTGCCATCCTGGAAGACAAACTTTGCATTGCTCAGTTGAGCCTGTGGCAGGCCATAATCCAAACCTAGTTCCATCTGCCGGGTCCTGTGGTCCAGCAGGTAGAAACTGGACAAGGAAGTAATTTGGCGAAGTGGGGGCCTCCTGGGTAGAAATCTCCGTGAGAAATGGGTTGCCCAATACTCGTGCAGCTCCTGTACTATGTTGACAATGGTGTCCATGGCAAGGAGAGCTGAAAGCAGAGCAATTAGTCAAGAAACCTGCAGCAGGAAGCTGTGGAACCCCAAGCCAACCTGCAGCAGGAGGTACAACGCTGAGAGGCTAGATAAGATAGCACTGAATTAGATGAGAAAACTAACAAGTACAACCTAACCCACAGGCTCGGCTGCCTCAACCCAGCACTTTGGTCTAGGCCGGCACTCCTAAAATACCGTTCCTCAGCTCTCTGCATAAATCACCCTACCAAGCAGCGAAGTCCTGGAGAGAACATGCAGCTCTGGTATACAGGTTAAAGAGGCATCCAGACACATAAATATAATGTAAAAGTTGCACCTTTGAAAAGTAATATACAGAAACTCTAACCCAGTTAGTCTCTAAAAAGTGTTAGCCTACCTTCCTTCACCCTGAAGATGGAAGTCGTGAGCCCAGATAATTGTCCTCCCTCGCCCCCAACAACCACACGCAAAAAGATTCTTCTTTTCATTGATGTCCCACCCCCACTGAGGAAACAAAAGTCCATCCCTTGCCTTTCTTATGGAGCCAGCAGTAGATATTCTGCAGGTCTGCAGAGGGGGAGGGAGCCAGACAGGCAGGGTTGAAGGATGTGCATCCTTCTTCTATCTAGGAAAGACAGGAGTGTGAGGTTGTACCAGCATTTCCATGGGCACCTCTATTCTCTAGAATCCTGGGCCACATCCAGACGAGTGTGAATGTGTGTTTCTCCAGGGACAAGCAGCAGTGGCACACATGCTTTGTGCCTCTGCTACTTGTCCCCAGGGAATGCCAGCGCTTCATGCGCTCTGGCATGCGCAGGTTACCCTGGGTGGGGTAGGCGAAGCTGGGGCCAGCAACTGTGCTGGCCCCAGCAGCCTTACCTGGGGTCCTTGAAGAGCTGCAGCCATGGCGCGCCTGCAGCAGAGAGCCTGGCCAGCAGCTGGAGCATGACCCTGGCTGGCCAGGCTCCAGTTTTGTGCAGCGCATGCTGCTGCCATGTGCACTGCCCCACTTTTTTTTAGGTGTGAGTTTTTTTGACCCGGGGATCTCCTGGGGTCAACCCCCCGTGCTGTAAAGTAGCAGTGTGGGGAACACATGCACATGTGGTGTGCAGTGCCACAGACGGGTCTACGGTGCCACATACCGCTCGTCGGCGCTCATCTGGATGTGACCCCAGAGGCAGCCGTCAGGGAACAGAGGTGTCCTTAGCAGAGGGGCTGCTGTGAAACTGCGCTGCCACGAAGCCTGAATCAGAGCCAGCACAGAGTAAACATAAATGCCCTGGCATCCCCGGATCTCTGTGGATCCACCCAGGTTGGGAACAAGACCATGGGGGTATACCTTTTCCCCAAAGGAACAATCAGATCTGAACTTAAGGTGATTTCTTTCCGCCCCCAGGTTTTCCCTTTGGGTTGTAGTCATTAATTGTGTGCTCGGCTTTTTCATTCTCATTAGAAAGTCAGGTATCATCAGCCTAAACCAAGAAAGGAAAAAAATACCTTCCTGGGAGCCTGTCAGCTTAGTGCTATGCTGAATAAACCAGCCCCGTGAGCAAGCCAGAGCCTTTCTACTAGAAGCAGTATTGTCATGTGCAGCGCTGCCACCACCTCTTCCTTTAAACCCCTCCTAAAAACCTCCCCCTACTACAGTGTCTGCACAGAGCTCCCCTGTGGCACTGATTGGGAAAGAGGCAAGTGCAGACTTCTCTTTTTCTGCTAAATCCTGTTTGTTTTATTTCCTCATCTTCCTACCCTACCTCCACTCTAGCCTACGTGTGTACCAGTCGCGTCATGTCTGACACGTGGGCTGTAAGGCCCTCTGAGACAGGCTGTTTTCTCGTCTGCACGGTGGCTGGTACAACTGGGCTCTGATCTTTTACTAGGATTCTAGGTGCTACTGCAATACAAATCACCAATGATAGTGTGTTGGCCCACGCTGTTCTGGGGAGGAGCAAATAGCTGATCAGTATTTAAAAGTCATCTCTTTAAAGGAAGAGGCAGCCTGTTACATGCTGTCTTAGTGCCTTTGTTTTACTCTCCTCTCCTTCCCTTTCTTTTTCCTATGTAGATTTTAGCCATCAGTATTTATACTTCAAACGCGAGAATCCTGCCTCAGTTCTTCTCTAGGGTCTTCTCTCCATCGATGCTCATTGCTTTTAGCTCGTAGTTGCTTTTCTCCCTGCATTTGCGTGTAAACACTTGCTTATAAATAAACGTCTAACTTTCAGTTAATCTGCAAACCTGATTAATTCTCCTGAAAGGCACTGGCAGTTTCACTCCATTTCTCATCTGAGGATTACAGAAACGGAAGTGCAGTGCGGTCTCGTGCTACTAATGCTTTGTGATTTTTTTTTCCTTTGTGCACAACAGGCTTTTAACTAAAGCTTTTGACTGCAGAAATCAAAGGGGATCTTTCCGCTGAAGGGGAGGAACTCGGGCAGGCACCAAGATGCATCTTTATGCTTAAAGAAAATTACATTCTACACAAAAAAAAATGCATGTTGTATGAGAGGTGCTTGTGCTCCCTCCCTCTCTGCTAATTCTCAAAGCGGGGTAATCCACAATGGGTCTCCTGTTCATTTTGTCCATACAAGGAAGGCTTTGAACCCACATTACACCTTTGTCATCTTGTTTTCCACCTTATCTTGCAAAAGCCTGTCTTCTTGCTCATTAATTACACTGAAAGGGGTTGTCGGTTATTAAAGACGGCTGAAAGCTCCCTTGTCCTGACCTTTCTTATATCTAAAGTTTGGTAACCAGCAAGGCCAGTTTTGAAGCCATTTTGAAGCATCAATATTCATTCTGCTTACATGGAGACCAGCCAATCCAGCCACCTCTCCACTCAGAAGCTATTGCCTGTTCCTTGATCCACAGCCCTCCTCTGTTCACTGGCAGCCTATCCAGCACTTGGGCCCCTGCCTTGCTCTTCACGAAGGCCCTGAAGCATCTGAAAAGATTTTATCCCTCTCTCTTTCTCCCTTTGCGCTGATCCCTCGGCTACCTGTTCCCTTCTACCCTTTCTTGGGAGCTCGTCTATTGCTTGTCCGATCATTAGTTGAATCAGACTTGGATCTCGCTTAGTTTCTGTACCAGTATATCTGCATCAGTTACATGAGTGCCGGCTTTTGCTTTTGGTTTCCGTTTAACTGCTCGAGTTATACTAGAACAATCCATCAGGCAAGTGCAGCCATATTATAAAAGGTGGCTTGTGTTATTACAGTTAATTTCCCTTGCCAAGTCAGAATAAGCTGTATTGATATAAGCATGCTTGTACCAGTGTAACTCATCCAGACTAGCTAGGTTGTGCTGCTTATACCAGTATAGTCAAAGCTGTAAAACTTTTTTGTGTAGGACCTGGCCAGTGCTTTTATTTTACAACTTGGTAAGCTCCATACCAATAACTCACTAGGCCCTGTATAGGGAGCTTTCAAAACCCACCAGCCCCAGTCGTAGGCCTGTTGAAGTTCACGATCCCAAGGGTGCAGGATCAGTCCTGCTGCTTCCTTTCAGTTCCAACAGTACTGGTCGCTAACTAGCCCTTCCTTCAGCTACTCACCAACATAGAGGATTTAGTTTCAATTCAGTAAACCCTCAGGAGCAGTCCCTTCAGGAGCTTTCCTCCCTGGTATTGATTTTTCGCTGCCCCCTTGAAGTTATGCCTGGCTCATGTCATCACCCTGCTTGCAGTGACTCACAATACCCTGTCTTAACCAGCGGTATTTATACACACCAAGGGGTATCCCAGTGCCACCTGTAGGCTTTCTATGTACCAGCAGGTCAATAGAGTGGGAGAAGCTTAGAGACTGGGTATTTCTCCAGGGAGAGAAGTCCATAGTGTTACTGCTGCTGCAGAGAACATCAGGGCTTTGAATACCTGCACTTTTGTCCAAATAACAGAGGCTATTTCCTCACCCCTTTTCCTTTTTTCTTTCTATTACTTCCTGGATTTTTCTGTAGTATATTTCATTCTCTCTCAGTGAGAGTATCTGGTTTTCAGTTCCTCGCTGCTTCCGAGCCACATAAACTAGAAGCACAAATGCAGCCACATTGCGTGCGTCTACACAAGATGCTAGAAGCGCAGTGGACTAATTCTACTGTGCATTAGCACATCACAGTGAAAGCTGCACTAATGCGTAGACTAATTCTTTTTTTTTCTTTCAGTAGAATTAGTCTACTATGCATTAGTGTCATGTAGAAACTGTGCACCGGTGCTACTGCGCAGTAGTGCCGGTTATGGTGCATTAAGCTAGTACCTGTTATTACAGGTACTAAACTTCATGCGCCATAATTCCAGCACATTAATGCACATGGAGACATGTCCATTGTGTGACTCATATGAGGTAAAACCCTAATGAGGACAAGGCAGTAGTAGCATTAATATGGGTTAAATGACCAAGGCAAATGCTGGGCCTTGATCAGTTAAGCCATATTAATGCTACTACTCTCAACCATGTACTGCTGCTGTGCAAAAACTGCAAACCACCATGAGCTCATTAGGATTTTAGCCTGCCTGGGGTAAGAATACACCTGTAACCTGGGAGGGCTGCAGCTTGTGTGCAGAAAGGCACTCACTTCAGCTACAAGCTAGCCTGGCTGCAATATGCAGCATTTACATCATTTAAGCTGGTGACAGTAGACACCATGGGCTGAATCTTATCTCATTTTATGAAACAGGATTTCACGTGGCTGCATAGGTAAAATAGTACTTATGCAGCCATGGCATTGCAGTTCTGGGCACTCACACCCAGCTTGAGATTCTGCTTTACCCTGCAACAAAACAGAATTGCCCTATGTATCCCCGCAGTGTAGACACACAGCTGCCCACCTGCCATTTAGGTTCATGAAGGAGAATAGGATTTAGCCCTTTGTTTCTGCTAGAACATACCAGACCCTTCATACCAAACCCAGGAATGTCTAGGCCTGACACAGGAAAACCAGGGGGTCGTGTTTGTGACTCTTATCGGCTGAGCTCATTCAACCTCCCAGGAGACTCATTTGCATCTATCCAGCCCAGCCAACATGATCCTTCAGGCCTCCCACCCTTTTCTACTACAGGGACTCCCTGCCAATCCTCCAGTCTCTCCCCTGTGCTTCCATATGCCCCTATTCCTTCTCCTCCCATACTATGGTCCCCTTTAGTCCCCTCTATATTCAACCTTTGCCCCCCATATGAGGCTCCAACCCCCTCTCCAATCTGTGGATGGATGTGCTTCCATGTTCCCTTCCCTTCCAGGCTTTCCCCACCCCAGCAGGGTCTCTCTGTTTGCCCATCATTCCTACTAAACAGATGTCCTGCTGGTACCCAAAGCCAGTAGGGTTCTGGGCTCAGTGCCTGGAGGTGTAGGACAGGACAAAGCACCTTACCCAGATAGAAACAGACACAGAGATGCCCTCGAACTGAGCGTAAGCTTCTGCAAACACATCCAACAACATGGGTCGCACAACTGAATATTTACTTTGCATAGCTTCAGCGTGACTTCCTTTCCTCCTCTTGCCTTTGATACCATTTGAATTTCAGTCAATAAAAACAAGTCAGTGTCATAACAAAATGGGGCAGCCAGTTTGTAATCATTTAAGGTCCTAGCCTGAACTTTCTCACTGCTGCAGCAGTCTGGATCCTGAGAGAGGGGGGTTGAAAGACATTTGACTACAAAGGTGCTTTCAAATGCCGTTATCAGCTTCGGGAGGGTGCAGCACTGGGGTCCAGGCCTTTCTAATTTCAACACATAAGTAACTTAAAAACGTGCTCTTTCTCTTCCACCACGAAACTGCTCAAGGCCACGGACATTCATCTTGTCTTCAGATCGGGCTCGTTCTGTCCTTTCCCCTCTTTTTAATTTTCTCTGCCCTGATCAGGCTAAGTTTGAGACTGACATGTCTGGGTATTATTTAGACCAGATTGACCTACTTCTTTCCCTCCTGTTGGCCCCTGTGTTAGGGATGCTGCTGCTATGGCAACCTGTGTAACACGCCTGCATCACAAAGGGAAATCTCCATTGAATGTGCCCTGTGCATCACTTGCTGCTTTCAGTTCACAGCGGGTTTCTCTCACAAACGTCCTGTTAGAAAATTTAGAGCTCAGCTTCCACGGATCTGCTCAGCCGGTCCCATCCAGCAGGGCCTTGTGGGTACCATGTTGCTATCCTTTGTCGTCTGGATATATCCCACTGCCAAATTCTGCAGCCTGGCATTAGGGGCACAGCGCGGCTCAGTTCTGCATATCAACACGCAGCTGTCAGCAACCTGACAAGTGTGAGCACGCACGTGTGGAGGCCTGCCTGCCGACACATGCACGCTGCACCTGATTTCACAACCGGAGCGTAGGAAAACACATGTACACTTTTTTGCAGCTTGAGGGTAGCCTGAGGCCTGTTCATCTCCAAAAACCTGTGCTAAGAGTTTAGGGGAGCTTGGTCAGTGTGTAACACACAGATAACTTCATACCGGGGCCTTGTACAAGCCGCGGCCTGCCACGCTTGGGGGAATTCAGGCCTTACCACCAAAGTAGACAGCTGCAATAGCGGCATTTCCCCCTTGACTCAACGTGACTAATTCTGAAATGCCTTCGCAGGAACGTGTTTGTCAGTCTTTCTTCCTACACAGCACAGCAGCCTTTGAGAGCAGTGCCACCTGGTGAGAAGCTCTCCTTAATGCAGTTCAGCAGAGCCCAGGCCTGAGCCTTTGTCATTCAAAACCCCAGACACAAAATGCCCTTTGAGGCCAGCCAGCTCTCTCTCTGCCTCTCTCTGTCCCAAACACACACAAAGCAGCAGAAACACCATTGGGAAACCGAAAGGCAAGTCTGCTCTGAAAGGTGGCTGTGAAGCCACTGCAGGTAGGTAGGCAAAGGAGCTGGAGGGAAGAGCGATCTCCAGCTGTGAAAGCGCTGTAACTATGCACATATAAGTCCTCCGTGCCCTGTCTTAAAAACAAACTTGATACCTTGAGCAAAAGGTCTCCTGCTCTGCTCTTCAACAAAGGTCATACACCAGACAGAATCCAAGTCTCACCCCTGATCAGACTTCGGCTCTATCAGTTAGTTCATAATCATTCATAAATAGTAACCTTGTGCCCAGGTTTGCAATGGCAGAGACTCAACATGCCTCCCTGTGGCCCTGAGGTTGATTTAAAAGTTAGGAAACGATAAAGAAAAATGAGCAGTATCTTTTTTTTTTTTTTTGAGCCACTAGGATCCACTTGAGCCACTTAAGCAAGCTATTTTCTGCAACCACCGGGGCTAGAAATGTCCCGTTTTTAATTGAAACGGAGCCTCTCCCTGAATGACAAGACTCCTTGGAGCCAAGCTTTTAATTAAAAGCTCAGCTACTGTGAGACTCAAGGGAACTGGCAACACTACTGTCTGGCTGTCTGCCTTTCCTACATGCTGTTCTAATTGTCAAAAGCAACCATGTTACAATAAGATAGGGCCAAAATGGGGTGATAGGCCGGAGACTCCCAGTTAAACTTTTGTGAATCTCATAGAGCCTCTGTGGGAGGACATGGGGGTGTGGGGTGCTCCACAGCTGATCAACAATGCAAGCCACTGGGAAGCAAGGGGAAGGACAGAGAGGGAAGAAGGTCCCATAGATTTAGGGCAAAACCTTGATCCTGGTGAAGTCAATAGCAACACTTACATTAACATCTGTGACAGTAGGGCTTAACCCTTAAAGATTTCTATGGTAGTCCATGTCCCATTTCCATAGTAGTCCTGGGACAAACAGGAAAGACTTGAGGCAAACTCCACTGTAGTCAGCGGGAATCTTTCCATCTACTTCAGTGGCCTTTGATTAGGCCCTCCGAACAGACACAAAGCCAGACCCACAATGGGACATAAATTATTGCTCATTTTTACCACAGGTACATTCTCAACATTCATTTCCGCTGTGACTATCAGCAGTCAGCTGCTTCTCTTTGCCCATGTCCTCCTAACCTCATTCTCTAGCCACAACGTCCTTACAACTCCAAAATAACTTTCTTTAAGTCCCTGTATGCATATTGGTTCTACGTGTACTCATGTATCATGCGTTAGAAACCATCTGTAGTCTATATTGTGATTTTAATTCTAAAGTGTGCCAAATCCCTTGCTGTTAAATTTACAAGGCGGCAGAAAGTGTAGCCAAACTGCTTACAGGGTCTTTATTTCAACACTGGCTCATATCAACCTCAGCCTTCTCCCAACTCTCAGGATCCAAACAGCTGAAGCAGTGAGAAAATTCAAATCAGGACCCAGATATTACAGACTGGCCATCCTATCTGTATTACATTGCCTTATTTTTATTTGCTGAAATTCAAATGGTGTCGAAGGGGAAGAGGAAGTGACCCTGAAGTTATGCAATGTAAATATTCGGCTGTGATCTATATTGTCGGCTGTGTTTGCAGAGGCCTTACACAGCATCTCTGTGTCTGTATCTATCTGCGTAAGGTGCTTTCTCCTGCCCTATACCTGTGCTCCACTCCAGGCAGCTAGGCCAGAACCCGAGTAACTGAAATAGCGTTATAGAGAAAATGCAGGCCCTTTTAAGAACAATAGCTGAGAAGAACAGCCATTAAACGTTATAGGAGAGAGGAAGAGTCTAGTAATCAGAATGACTCATCCCAATGGTACAAAAATCCCAGGGTCAAAAACTCTTGAGATTGGCTTAAAAATCATGACACTTTCAAAACAATTATCAGAGTTCTTTGCATTTAACTTACCAATTTGGAGGTTTTAGGGTTCATATTTTTAATGCAACCCTTCTGCCAAGTACCAGTTGGTAGCAACAAGGGCCGGGTACAAATTTCAGGGTACACAGTAAGTTTTCACTGTATCTCAAGCCCGCACCCAGAAATCTGAGATCACTGAATTTAGCTGGGGAGTCCCGCATAAACAAAACCCAAAAAACTAGCAAGCCGTGTAAACACAGAGGACAGATTTACTACAGAAAACAAAGGCAATGAAACAAAGGAAAGCAAAATACCACATGCAATTTAAACACTCCTAACTGCCACATATAGTCTCTACTTTGCACCCCTTTTGGGGAGACTCCACCCATGCCCAGGCAGTCTGGGACTTGGGGGCTCACCCAAAGGGTTAGTTCCAGGGTCCTGTACCCCTATCCCTGTCCGCTCAGCAACAGGCTGGGTAAAGGGACCCACACCGGAGAATTTTGTGAGCTGCTCCATGGGTTCACACCACCTTGGAGGGTGGCCAGGTCCTTCTGCGATGCAAGGGCCCCCTTGTTGCTTCCTAGAAGGGTGTACAGCGGCAATCTCTACTTCCGTGTGGTGGCTTTGCGGGGTGACCACACCCCAAAAATCCTAGATCCAAATCCTACAGCCCCAGCTGGAGCAGAAAACTGCAAAAGCACACACAAAAAAAGGAACCAGACCTATCCTGGTGTGGGCCTGGGCTGCAGATGGGCTTAGCTACTCAGCTAGGCTGACACAAGCAACTGCTATAGCAATGAAAAGGACCAGGCTCCAATCCTGACCCACACTTTACCAGGCTCTAATCCTGGTGGTTTGCTCCAGGGATTAATACCCCCATGATATTATCCTACCCCAAACCCAAGAAAGCAGAGCAGGGGGCAGAGAGAGGAGTCCCGGACTCAGAGACTCTCCTGCTCCTCTGAGCGTTCCCCTTCATGTTGGCTTCTCCGACTGGGGCCCTCCCTGGGGTCCTCCTAGCCCCCAGCTCCCTCTTCCTACATACCTGGTGTGACATCACCCCAGCTTCTCCAATCAGGGCTTGCCATGCTTCCAGTTTTTCCTTTTAACCAATTAAATAAAACAAGAACATTTCCCAGGTTAGCCAATCAGACTGAGGGTGTGATCCCCTTACTTACGTGACTGAGCCCCATACTCTCTTGTTTACGGTATCCCTGGACAAAGGAGCTTTCCTGCCTATCTGCAGCATATTTCTCCTTCCCAGGCTAACAAACAGGCAAGATACAGAGGACATGATCAAATCCAGCATATATAAAGCACGATCATATATTGAAACCAAAACACCTTTGTAGTGAAAAGTGGCTTGTACATTGTGTGTGGGTTACATTAATCTTCCTGTGCCATCCTCAGAACTAGAAACTAACTTTAAAGCAAACTGAAGCCAAGATTCTCCCAAAATGATGCAGTTCTAGAAGCAAAGACTTGGACAAAGATGCCCAGAATCCCAAGGCTCACACGGTGTCAGGCTGAATGTTGTCAACGCCCAGCATTTACACCTCCAAAGCATTTGCAGTTTACTCCTCACCACACCCAGCCTTAGAAAGTAAACAAGTCATTATCTCTCTTTTGCAGACTAGGAAATGGGGACAGAGTCATAAGTAACTCACCCAAGGCCCATTAAATTCCCCTGCCTGTTTTGACAGGAGGGAAGAAATTAATTAGTCAAGCAGGGGCAGGCAATTATTTTGGGCAGAGGGCTGCTTATTGAGTTTTGGCAAGCCATCGAGGGCCATGTGATAGACAGCCAGGGGCAGATAAATATTAATTTTCTAAATTTTGAAGGGCCCCACAGGCCAGATAGAATGGCCTGGTGGGCTGCATCCGGCCCGTGGGCCGCATTTTGCCCACCCCTGGATTAGTGGGAGAGAGACAACAAAGCAGTTTCCTTCCAGCCAGCTGCTGGCAAGGAAGAAAACTCTTGCAACACGTAGGAAGCAAGTGTGTGAAGTGAAAGGGTCCTGCCAAAGGGCATGTCCCGGACTAGGTAAACAGTTCTGTCCAGAGGAGGGATGGGGTGAGGGTAGGGTCCACTGGAGAGAGAGGGGTTGAATTCTTTGCTATGCTGGTGTGATGATCATAGGCAAGTCATTCAGGCTTGGTCTAGGCCTAGGTTTTACCAATCTTAGCTATTGAAAAAGTTATGCCGGTACAACCCATAATGTTGGTTATACTGGTCTGAGCCCCCTTCTAGCAGGATGACCGCATTCCCCTAGGCCCTACAGCCAGCTAGAGGGGTTGCAGTGCTTTAACTAGCATCGAGTTCAAGAACTGTTACCTGTGGGTGCGGATGCACATAACTGAACTGTACCAAGAATATCACTGATTAGGAGTGTGTTCATGACTGTCACAATTCAGCGGTGTCTGCACATACACCACCAACGGTTTTAAGTCAAAAGGTCACCTTTCGGGTATTGTAGTGCTTTGAGCTGCCACCAGGGGAGGGAGCAAATTTCTTTCTTTTTATTTTTTTTAAGTAGTATATTTCATGTTCCAGGTCAAATCAGCCAAATCTGTTCCAAGTTACATCAATTGAACAGAACATAATCATTCCAAAAAACATATCAATGGAGCAGGCAGAACCCAATCATTCTAAACACCGTGTATGGTGCTACAGTGGGCACCATGTATGGTGCTCCGTCCCAGGCTCTCACCCCGAGACTTTGGATATTCCCAAATCCATTGGCAGGCATCCATGCAGGCCCAAGCCCAGAGGTCTTAGGATTCAGATGTCTCCAGTTGATCTTAGCCCACAGTTTCCCCAGGATTTCCCTAGTAGCGGAGAAAGACCCTAACAAGTTGGATCGGGTGGGGGACTGCCTGGACCACTGCCTCTGCTTTCTGGGGCTGGGGTTTTTGCTTGTAGCCATGTTGGTCTAAAGACATTGGCAGGCAAGGTGCTTTGGGTACATGTGACATCTTTTATTAGACCAACTGAATAGTTGGGACAAAGTTCTTTGCAAGCTTTCGGGCACAAGCATTTGCAAAGTACTTTGTTCCAACTACTCCATCAGTCTAATAAAAAGATATCACATCTACCCAAAGAACCTTGCCTGCCTTCTGGGGCTAGGTATTTTGGGGGCTGCCCAAGGTCTCTGCCTCAGGCTGCAGCTTTTAAAAAGACTTTCCCTAGAACGACCAGAATTCTTATGGCTGATATCTTGTACTGGATCAACTGTATGGTTGGCATGGACATAGCCAAGCTTTCAGGTATCACAGTACCTTTCCTCAGACCTCTGAGACATAAGCAGTCAGAACTGAGCTAAATAGCAGATGAAACAAAAGCTAGAGCTGTTTAATTAATTTCATTTCACCCTCCCTCCCCAAGTGTGAGGTTGATGGGGAGGTTGTGTACCTAAATACCTTATTCCTGTCAGGTGCTGGGTGAGGAAAAACAGAGCCAGTGCACAATCGGCACTTAATACCACCAAGTGGCTGCCAGTTCCACGCTCTGTTAATATGAACTGGTGTATTAATTGTTCGTCTCCCAAAATTAGAGGCATCTTCCCCATCCACCTAAGTAGTGAGCCAGACCAGAGCAGCCAGTTGCCATGCTGGGGGGCAGGGAGGGGTGCAGTGTGGGATGGCTGGAGGACTGACCAGACACTAGTCATGGAAAGTTTGGTGCCTGTACATAACACTGAATGGGTTCAGGGAAAAAACAGTTCAAAATAATACCTGATTATCCAGGTACACTATTGAAACATTCTGGGAGGTTTACACTGCTCTAAACTGCACACTTGCAGTTGCACCCACATTTAAAATGGTCCAAGTGTTATATATGTAAAAAAGGCCTGAGTCTCTCCATGCTTCATTTTCCACTACTGCCTTAGAGGGATGTTGTGAGGACACCATGAGACATTGCCCAAAAAAGTGATTGAAGTGAATGGTGCAGGGTGAGGTAGGGTGGGTGCATTTGCAGGTAGCCCGTCTGCCAGTGGGATTTTCTTTCAAGTTAACAGCCTGTCACACTGTTAAATTCTGTCTGTACCTAATGTGAACTCTGTGCTCTGATTAAAGATCATTAGGCAGCAGCAGACTAGCAAGGTCTCTAACGGAAGGGAGGGAGCTTTCCTTCCTCAAAGGGTGCCTTGTATGAAAATAAACTCCAGTTCCTCTTATGGAGCAGTGTGCGAGAGTAGAAAAAAGATGTAAAGACCTGGAGGAGCTGGGGCCAGAGCCCATCAGCAGCACTTTGTAATCCTGATGCTCTGCAGTAGAGGAGAGAGCTGGCCGTAGTGGCTTCATGCTGCTGAATCGCTGAATCGTTAGTTGTTTTTTGCTGAGCCATCCCACAGCCCTGCCATGCCACCCAGCACACAGACAAGCAGAAAGGCCTCACATGGGGCAGGCAGGAGGGTGGGCAGGCTCTGGAGACTGCCAGGGTTGTAAAACTGGCTGCCGCTTGACAGGGACATTGGAGCAGTGATAAGCATCCTGTTGGAGCAGTGGTAAGCATCCCAATGAGCTTGTGTGAGACAGCAAGCAAGGGTTTTACCAAAGAACTAGACTCTGCAGGGGCACCCCAGGACTGGACAATTTTGTTTTAACTCTCTCTACACCAGTAGGTTATTTTGCTTTAAAAATGTGGGGCTTGTGATCAACTTGTAAGAGATGATGGACAGCATTAGTATTAGAAGCTAAATAATAGCTCATGTTGGGACAGAAGTAAGATGCCTCTTCCCCAGGCATGTGACAAAGTCGGCATAAAAAAACCAAAACCTCTTTTCTAACAGCTTTTCACCAAAGCTGTTAGAAGAACATTTTGTCATTGTTGTTTGTATTGTTATAGCAGCCAGGGTCAGGGACCCCATAGTGCTATGGACCTTTGGTGTCACTTGGATTTAAACCTTTCCCTGCAATGGTTGCTACCCCACAGATGCTGCTACACTGGGTGAGGGGGTGAGAGCCAAGAGCAAAACTCACTCTAGGGGGTTCTTGCTGCTCAAGCTGGATGAAATGCAGGAAAAGCAAATATAGTGAAAAATTAGTCATCTCAAGCATTTTTTTTTTATTTTTTTTTTTGGCTTTCTTGATTCTAGGTGTTACTAATCGCAGACTCAGGGACCAATCTGGATAATTTTTTATAGGATTTCTTTAACTCACGGTGTGTTAATGTGACTGCTTTTCACAATATGGAAATGAGGTAGAGTCCCCCTCCAGACTTAGCACAGACAGCTTTGCATTCTTAAAGCCACAGTACCAACACTAAGGGCTGGTTCCCAGAGCACTCAGTGTTTTGGATGCTGAGTTCTTTAGAAAATCCAGCATGGGAACCATCTGGTAAGAGATAAGACCCAGTTGTGGGTGCTGAGCTGTTGAAAAAATGCTCCTGACTCTGAGAGGTGCTGAGCAGTCAACTGCCAGCAAAATCAGCAAGAGCTGCAGGTGCTCATCACCTCTAAAATTCAGATGCTACATTAGTGAAGTCATGTAAGACATCTCTTCTGTCCCATTTTATAGCAGGGAAACTGAGGCAGGGATCAGATGTGATTTGGCCAAAACCCACTAGCCAGTCAGGTGTGAATGTTCTGTGCTGCATGCCAGCCTAGGGAGGAGGACACGGCACAATGGTCTCACCGTCATTTTATTGCCACTACTTTACATATATACTGTTGTGCAATAATTGTTTGACACTTGTACATCAAAACTGCTACAGCCATCCTTATTGACAGAAAAGCCCAGCTAAGGTCAGTAGTTATTAAGTGATAGTATTATTTTCTGACAGGGGTATTGACTAACTCTTTTTAGGTCCTCAATCCATGTACTAAGGAGAATAATTTCTATGAAAGCCCTAAGCCAGCCATCTCACATCTTAAACATGCCTACAGCCATCTATCTGTTCTGGTCCATATAAATTCTTCTCAGGAGCATACAAGGTTCTTGTGTCTGTGAACCCACCCAAAAGCATTCTCATTTGCCTGCCTCAGGTGTGACCCTGAGAGCCAGGGCGGCTCTTGAGGAATGAAATCCTCCCATGAGCCTTCATCTGGGGTGTCCTGCGGTTCCTGTGTCTTGCGAGGGTTTGGGGTTAGGTTAGTCAGGCAAAGTTGCAGTTCTTTGAACCAGGATTTCTTGAAATAAAGGCTTCAGTCCCTGACCCCAAAGTAAAAGCCACGTGACACTGACATATCACATACAGCTTTGATGGTTTTCTGCATAGACTTAAGGCCCAAACTGCCCCTGAGATTGATCACTTGGCATCCAGCACCCATGTCCTGTCCCCTCTATAGTGTCACCCAGATGTTGTGAATCAAGGCAGGGGACTATTAGCCCATGAACCGTGTTCCCAGTGAGCGAGCTCAGATCACCAGCTGTCTTGGGTCTATTGGTTGACTAATCAAAGATGAATCAGCCCAACACAGGGAAGTCACAGCATGCCCAGTCTGGAGGACAGTCTCCCAGCAGTTACACCTTCAATCTGTCTAGTCCAAACTGGGAGCTCAAAGCTGCCTCTTTATATGGCCCTCGTTTACAACACAGCTTGTTCCACTGCCTGCCTTTGGATTCTCCTCCTCCTTCTCTCATCTTGCCTGGCTCCCAGGGTTAGCAGAACATAGAAACAAAAGCAAGGGAAGTCATGGTTAAAAGGTCATGCAGGGCACAAGTTAGATGCACTGTGTGGCAGGAGACATGCCAAAAAGCCCGACTAAGTCATCTTGTGCTTAGAACAGGTTAGAAGCTCTGCTGCAAGCCAGGTGTCAGAATAAATGGGTAACTCGAGGTGACATCCTGTGGCTGCTCCACATATGGTCAAAACAACACAGCAAACACCTTTTAGATACGTGCAATAAATCACCCGGCTTACAGAAGCCAAGCACTGGCACCTAGCAGGGTCACCCTTCCCAGTGCTCCAGCTTCTGCAAAAAGAGGTGAGGTCTGGAGGGAGACAGCAGAGCTGGCAGCTGAGAGGCAGGGAGGTGTTCCCCAAAAGCCTCCTTGGGCATCCCCTCCAGTGCCCCCAGTCACACTTCCTCTGGGTTCTGCCACCCCACCCAGGAACATTCCTCATGGCCACTTGTCTCAGGGCAGCCCTGGCTGACTTCACTCCAGTGTTTCCCTAGCAGCTCTTGCCAGTTCCAGGGAGCCGACATACGATGTGCTCAAAATGTGGGAGCTGACATTCCCTCCACGGGAAGGCAGGGCTGGGCACAGCCAATCTGTTAGCAGAGGTATGACACCTGTACAGGGCACAGCGTTAGGACAGGATGAAGCAGGAACCTGTGAGTGCAGCAGAGAAGGGAAGGCTTTGCCCAAGTAGATGCTTTTCTCATAAGTCCATGAGCCGCAGGACATTCAGCCCCACATAGTGAAAGAGCAGAGAGTGCAGGATCCCAGCTCCTGACAGTCCAATGAGAATCCAGATTAACCCAGCGTTGAAGTACATTGGGGTTAACCTGAAGGGATTGAAAAAGAATTAGAACCACTGGCCTCTCACATGACACCTTTTTGCAGGAGGGGAGAGAGGTGTGGAGAGGGTAGGTCACACAGGCTCCCTCACCCCTCCCTGGCCCAGACCTTCCCTTTCCACCTGCACTAATCCCCTCCCCTGGTGCTGGCTCCCCTACTACTTATGATCAGGGGAAGCTCAGGACCTCAGAAGACTCTCTGCACATGTGCTCTATACCTCCTGCCCCAATCTGTACCTGTGCCCCTGGCACCATTATGACAAGGGCAGTGGTGTTGGGACGGGTTTCCCATGAGACGTAATGCAGCCTTTATGAAACATTATGCCAGGATTCTGCAATGTCCCATACAGTCACTGATTCCCTTCCTCTAGCCCAGACTGCACCTCCCAATCCAGGGGAAGAGAATGCTTGGCAGCTCTGATTTTTGGTGATCTTTCAAAGGGAGGCCTGAACAAGGTGAGGAAAAGCTGTAGCCTCAGGAAGTGAGCCAGGCCACACACCTCAGGCTTTATATCCCCATACCCAAAACCCCAGGGGAGCTCAATGTCTGTGCCCAGCAAGTCTCCATTACCTTCCCGAGGCAGACTTCTTATACCCTGTGAAGTAGAGGTAGCGTGCGTAGAGGTAAAGCAGGCCACAGACAGCAGCCAGACCTGCAATGGAAAAAAGGAGACAAATCCTAGCAGCCCGCACCAAAAGCTTTGGGGAGCTGCCCGGGCACCCAAGAGACTTGACTGTTCCTCAGCTCGAAGCACTGATCACTCCTCCAGATGGGCAGAGCTGCTGCCTGACCTCTCTGTTCCCAGCCCACCCCTTTCAGACTTAACCTCTGGGGCAGATCCTGGTGGCTCCGTACCTACAACGAGCATGATCCGAACAGAGAACTAGGGAAGCCGGGCCCATCACCTCTGACTGCCAGCACGCAGCTAGCACACCAAGCTATGGAGAGCAGATGCAGCATTTCCTGTCTAACCCGGTAACCAGGCAGTCTCACCTTGATGGAAGAAGAGGCCAGCCGGCCAGAGAACAGCCACAAAGATGGGGAAATACTCAGAGCAATTCACCCTGAAGGAAAAGAGGAAGAATAGGGTTGTTCCTTCTGCATCTCCCAGGGGCTGCAGGTTCCTGTGTTTCCACAGACGAGTTTTCCATAAGCCAGCACCCAAACGTGGGCAATGGTGCACAGTGCCCAGGGTCCTGTGACCAGCATTTTGTCTCCCCTTATTTTGTCCTTGCCTTTGCCCTTGGCACCTTTGGGCCATAAATGGGCACATTTATGGCTGAGATGTGTATGAGCAAATCTCAAGCTCCCATGTGCCCCAGTCACTCATGATTGAGCCACAGCAGCTAACCTCAGAGCAAATCCAGCATGGCCACTACTACCTGCGGTGTCAATACATGATATCACGGTGACGCTGCCATCAGGGGCTCTGCCAGATTGAGCCAGTGCCAGCAGGAAGAGTGTATAGCTCTGATGGGTCTGTGAGAGTTTTACCAAAAACCCAGCAAGCGCTGCACCAAGACAGCAGCTTGATTGACAGAGCAGGTGAGGGGGGTGTACCTCCTCATGACTCTGGCCCTGGCAAAACAGTTCCTCCAGCTCCCCCTCTCTAGCACAACACTGTAAGCACCTCCAGGCCCGTGAAGCCTTATGAAGAAGTTGTCTGATCTGCTCTGCCACCAGTGAGAGCCTGGGAGCAGAGGCAAAATGAGATATCTTTGTGCCCTGGGCAGAGATACCAGGAAGTGGGGTGAAGGGTAAAGGGGAATTGGTGCCCAGTGCTTCAGAGTCTCATCTGATCGCAGATGTTCCCTTCCCCCTGAATGCTGATACCATGGCATGGGCTCCCTGGGGATGGGCCCTTCTAAACTGGCACCCTGGGGTAGATGCTTCACTTGCCCGACCCTAGCTATGCTACTGTATGGGAGTCTCCTTTCAGAGGCTTCTTTAAACAAATAAATTGCAAAAAGTCTCTTACTGTGCTCGAAAGATCCTCTCGAATTCTGGGGGCCCTGCAACTTTGGGAGGAGAAATGCCATACGTCCGCCTGGCATAGATCACCTGGAGGCTGAAGTAAGCTGCAAGGAAAGGAGTAAGGGAAGGATGATGTTACCAGCCTGCCTGGAGAGCCAGAGATGAACTGTGGTAATGGAGCTCCTTTGATAAGCTGCATCCTCTTATTACAATCCCACAGTACACAGCGGAAAGGGAGGTTAGAGTAACATCTCTGCATGTAATGGGGCCATGTCTCCTGCCCCCCCACCTGGCCTTCAGACTACTCCTGCCATAAAGAAATTACATGGAGGCCTTCTATAAATACTCCCAAATGAATAAAAGAGCTTTTGGACAGAATCAGATTTCTCCCCAAGTCAGATATTTCAGAGATGCTGGATTTTTGGTGTTGGTCTAATAAAAGATATCACATCTACCCAAAGAACCTTGCCTGCATATTTCAGAGAGGCGTTTAGGGAATGTACCAGCACTCTGGCGGGGCTCACACAGTCCAGGTCGCACGGCCTGGACTCTGCGTTACACTATCTGCATCCCGCATAGCTCCATGTCAGTTTATTTTATCCAGAAGAAGAGGTGATTTGGCATCTGGGCTCCAAGGTCTTTTCAAAGGAGAACACACAAAATCCTGAACAGTGTAAGAACTGACAGCTGGAAGCCGAAATTCGAATGAAAACTCAGCACAACCTGTGAACAAGTGGGGATGATCAACCATTTAGATAAACTCCCAGGGAACAGCGATCTTCTGGCAGAAAAAGCTCTGATTGCACAATCAGCATTTGCCATGGAAAAACTTAGTTTTCTTAGGAAATTTACATTCTTTCTTGTGGAAAATTGGCCGCCTGCCTGGGAAGTTCTTGTCCACTTCAAACTAGCCGAGTTCAGAATACTGAGCCTGTGCTTCACTGACTGTCAGCAGTCCTGCGGTGCCCTCAGCAATAGGCAGCGACGTGGGTGCTCAGCCCTGCTGCCTTCTTCTGCGAGGGAGTTCTCTGCCTGTGCTGGTCCAGAGCTGAAAGAAGGAGGGCGGCTGAATGCTTGCACGCTCTTGCACGCTCTTTGACAGGCTGCCAGGCCAGCAGCCTCATAGATTTCATAGATATTAGGGACCTCACAGATCAGTGGGGCCAGCCTCCCTGCCCTTGGGCAGCCTCTATTAATTTAATTTTCTGCCAATTGACAAGAAGCCAAAATGTGCTCTCGTCAGGGGGTTCTTCCTACAGTCCCATCATCTGCAGCTGTTTGTGTTTTAATATGGATTTTTTTTTGTGGGAAAAGATCAGGATCTGAAGTATTGTTCTCTAGCTCAACCTTACTTATGACCAACATCCTTAGAAATGAATAAATGCTGCTGTTAGTGACAGCAAGAAATCCCCAATGAATGAAGATGGGTTTGCTTACTTATTTCACGACTGCAAAGTTAAAGTGAACAACTGCATTGAATTACATAAAATTTATCTGATTGAGTGTGACCATGTAGTACACTTACATCTTAGACTGGGGGCTTTCAACCTTTTTTGGTCGGTGTACCCCCCGCAGCCAGTTGAGAGGTGGGGAGAGCCCTGGCAGCCAGCTCACAGGTGGTTGTGGTGGGGGGGTGTCCCTTGGGCCGTATCGTCGAAACCAGAAGTGCTGGCAGCGCCGGCGAAAACAAAAGTGCTGGCAGCACATGGCACGCAGCGGCGCAAAGTGCTGGCAGTCCCACCCTTGGCTTCTCCATGTCATGGCCACGTACCCCCTGTGGCCTTCTCAAGTACCCCCAGGGATACGCGTACCCCTGGTTGGCAACCCCTATCTTAGACTCGTGACAAAAAAAGTAACAAATAAAAACCATATATCTATCTGGAGATGTAGGATGCTTTAAATTAGTTTAATAGGAAAGTGCACATGGTTACATGGTAGTAGACATGAATCACTGCTGTAGCCTTGAGAGATAAAGGAGTTTTTGTGATATCTTTTATTGGACCAACTGTATGTCTGAGAGAGAAGTTTAACAAACTTCCAGTAACCCGAAGAAGGGTGGAGTGTGTCCAAAAGCTTGTCCAAAAAAAGATATCACAAAAAACCCTGGTCTTTCATACATAGCTGCTGCATTTTCCCAGAAACTTTGAAGGCATTTGCTGGTTAGCTAATAGCAGCATATGGGAATAGAGTAGTACCAGTAGTCTGTTAACTCCTAGTAACCATGTTCTATGTCCTAAAAGCCATCGGTCAGAACAGCACCGTGCTTTAAACTGGGTTTTGTGTGGTTGTGGCCAATCCATAAACATGGTTGCTTGTGATCTGATTGCGTCTGAGTTGTTTCTTAATAGGAGTATGTCGTATAATAAGCAAAAAACAGAACACTGCCCATAAGAAAGATATATTTTATTTGTAAAACAGTGTTAAAGAGATAATCATTTGCGTTCTTAATTTGTCTAAGAACAAACCAGGGTTTCTAGAGTCGTCTTCATTTGTAACTGTTCAGCTACTGTCTGAGGAATGATAGTCTTCCAACATTCAGTCACATTTTGATGTTGAAATTTTTAAACATTCCATTTTGATCTTTTTTTAAGTGTAACCACTGGTGGAGGAGCTGATCCTGCTCGTAAGCAGCACAGCCTGGCAAAAAACAGGCAAGGTAGGAACAGGTCTAGGAAGATCCTTCCCTCCCAGAACCCCTTGCTCCCGCCGGCCAGGACCGCGTGTCGCAGAGCACCAAGGTGCTCTGCTCCTAGAGAGGGGAAACTGTTGGGGAAAGAGCCCTGGCAGGGAATAAGGAGCACAGCTGTGGGTTGCCCGGGGCAACCAGGAGGTCAGCTGACCGGAAGGGGCAGGGCCTGGCCTTCATAAAACCCAGGGGCTGAGGCTGGGCTAGCAGTTCCCTGCCAGCAGCCAGAGAGGCAGGAGCTCCTAAAGCAAAGATGCGCAAAGCAGCCTGACTGCAGATACAGCTTCAGCTGAGTAAAGGGTGGCAGCTCTATGGTGTCCAAGTAACGTTGTTACAGCCAGGCAGCTTATGTTTAAGTTGTAGCCAAGAAGCTTGAGTTTGTTTTGCTTTGTTGTTACACCGGTGGTTTGGGTGAGGCTATAAGGGGTTGGAGGAGGCCTCATAGGGAACCCGCAGCAGCGTGGGGACCCCAGTGCCAGTGAGGGCGTGACGTATGGGGTGCATAGACCCCAGCCCCAGGAGGGGGCACTACTGAGAAGCCCCAGTGTGGGCGTGGCGAGCCCCAGAGAGAGGGCGCTATTGAGAAGCCCCGGTGTGGGCGTGCCCCAGTGCGAGCGTGGCAAGCCCCAGAGAGGGGGCGCTACTGAGAAGCCCCAGTGTGGGCGTGGTGAGCCCCTGAGGAAGGGTGTAGCATTGCAGTAAACCCTGGAGAGAGGGGGTAGTAGTGCAGTGAGCCCCGGAGAAAGGGGGTAGCAGTGCGGTGGGCCCAAGAGACAGGCGGCTTGACCGGAAAGACCCAGAGTGGGCACAGAGAGCCCAGGAAAGGGGCGGCATAACGGAGACGGCCCAGAGGGGGCACAGATGGCCCCAGAAGGGGGGCGGCAGTACAGAGAAAGCCCGGAGAGAGGGCGGCGGTACCGAGGAGGCCCAGAGTGGGCATAGAGAGCCCCAGGAGGGGGCGGCAGTACAGAGGAGGCCCGAGAGCCAGGCGGCAGTACGGAGGAGGCCTGGAGAGACAGGCGTGAGTGTTGACAGAGACCGAACGACGTCCGTTCCAACTGCGAGGCTTGGGGCGTGGTATAAGGGGTGGTTGGAGCCACGCATAGCCCTAAGGCTAGGGTGCCTCCAAAGCACCCATTTACAGGACAAGACCCACAAGGGGCCTGGGAGTCCATGGGGATGGAGGTCCCAATGAACCGTGTCCAAGAGGGCGTAAGGCAGCCTCCCAAACTGATTTAAACATCAAAGACATGGTGGGCGAGAATCGGAGGGTGCCCTTGGACCGGCTTGGCATGGGGGAAGGGGCCTTAAGGAGATCACGGCCCTCCTGGAGGACCCCGCCCATGACACTGCGCTTCTCCGGGCCTCCATTCTCCACAGCTGCAAGCTCCAGGCTTTTAATTGCAACTGAACGGCATGTGCAGTCAAGGAGCCATAAGGAGCCTACCTGTCAAACAGGTTCTTCTCTTTCTTTGGGAGCATCTTCTCATTTATGGGGGAAAAGAAAATCCCAAACAGGTAGAGACTGAATCTAGGGGGGGAAACCTCTATTATCCTGACATCCCTGGCCCCAGTTTGAGTTGGTCTAATAAAAGATATCAGATTTACCCGAAGAACCTTGTCTGACTATGTCCTTAGACCAACCCGGTTACAACCTATACCCCTGGCCCCAGTTTGTGGTTCATACTCTTAGAAAACACTGAAGAACATCAGAACGACAGGTACCAGGGCAGACATTTAATAGGCAAAGTGATACATTAATTAGGCAAACAGAAGAGTGGGGGGAGGGAGAAGGGGGTGTCGATGGTACCTGGCCTGATCCAGCGGCAAGGAACATGCAGTTACATGCTTGGCTTACCTTGCTCTAAGACACCCAGAACTGTCACAGCAGCCAGAAGATGAATCTGCTCCAGCATGTTGACTCTTCCAGGCTACGGGCCCTGGGGATCAGTTGCCTGCTTGATGTCTTCTCTCCTCAGCTCCTCTCTGCTCTGATCAGGAGTCAGGGTCCTCTGGCAGACAGGAAGGCTGGATGCTGGCAGAACTTGCTGGGTCCAGAGCCAAATGCCCAAGAATGGAAGGTTTCTGGCTTCCCTTTCCTTTACAGATGCAGATAACAGAATACAGCAGAATATAAAAGGAGTCCTTGTCTATATTGGTATTTCCATTTTCACTCTCTTCCAAGAAAAAGAGGAATATCCCAAGAGGCAGGCATAGGCTAAAGAGAAAGGCGGGACTAGTAGCTGGAAGCAGAGGATAAATATTAACTGTTAGATTTAAAATCACCCCCTTCCTTCTACTCCCTTCCTCTGTCACAAAGATGTGTGTCCGGTGCTCTTTCTTCACCCTGGTGCACAGCACTCTGTGGGCTGCTCTGCATGTTTCCTGAAGATTTCTTATCACAGTGACCCACCCCAGTGCCCGCTCAGCACTCTGACATTCTTACAAAATACCCACAGCAACAATGAAGCAGCAGCTGGGATTCAGCTGTATTACACAGAAATGATAAATCATCTCTATAGAACCTGGCTACCTATGCAACTGTTCCACTGCAAGGGGGAGACTGGATGGTAGAGAGTGATCAAAGACGCACAGATTTATTTTGCAGAATATTTTACCTGGAGGGAAATGCTGCAGGGCACAAATTTCAAAGCCACCAAGGAGGTTTAGACACACGTTTCCCACTGAAAAGAACATCAAAACCCTCTGGTTAGAGTCAGAATTCTCTGACGTGGCTCGCAGCAGTATCAGCAGGAGCTGTGCCTGAGGAAAAGCTGCAGGTTTAGCGAGGGTATCGCAGTAAATCCACCGCATTACTTACGCTTCATAAACCAGGAGCAATCCCACGAATGTAAGGCCCATTGCTAACACAACTGGCATACGTGAGAAATTAATCAGGCTTTGTTTCCTTCTTTTGCACTGTTGCTATGCGGTTTCCTTTGACTCCATCCCAGAGCAAAATCAGAAACGGAAGGCAAAGCCATGGTTAAACCTCACTACAATAGAAATTAGATTAGCCCAGCACAGTTTACAGGAATTACATGGAGCAAATAGTACTGACAAATTTCCTATCATCTAATAATGTCTTTTAAATAGCAAAAGGAAAAAAAAAAAGTAATGTCTTTTGCTGCCTCTTTATGAACGAGAGATGACCTGAAAGGCTATAAAAACGTCCATGATTGTTTTTCTGCACTTAGAAGTATTAGTAATGCTGGGGTTTGTTTTCTCTGGCTTCATTTGAAGGGTTAAAAAAGAGTCAGGGCCAGATTCTGTTTCATCTATTAGTCGCGTAAGCAGATTTAGGTATCTAAATGTGATCCTATTCTGCCCTGTTCAAGCTAATGCATCTGCTTTGGTAGCATGCTGTCATCTTACTCTGAAGATTGAGTCACAAAAACCAAGAGGAAGCAGAAGGACCCACCCACCTTCTGCATTACTTGTTTTTTCAGAGGATTGCACTTAAGTGCTTGAGTCCACTTACGTGCCTCGGAGGTGGACTAGAAGTTGGCCCTGGCTGTGTTTTCAGCTCTCAGTCATGGGGCAGTAGTTTCTAATAATTAACAAAGACAATTTTTCTCCCAGCTGTTTGCCAGAGTCCAGTCTATTGACAAAAGGAAATGCAAAACAAGGCAAGCAAAGAAAAGACAGAGGCCGGATGCTCCCTTCTCTTACACTGGCCTAGATCAGAGAAATATCCCTGACAACAACAGTCACAGGCATAATGTTCATGCACATGAGATGAGGACCAGGCCTGAGGAATTTGCAAGAATAAAATAAAATCCCTTTTCAACTCAGGACATCACAATCCTGCCCACTCGCCTGTCATTCTGAAAAATAATTTGAAGCATAAGCAGAAGAACAAACTCAAGAAGCACAGACTGTGGACAAAATTCCTCAGACCACCTCTGTTCTTGCAAGGAGGCACAACCCCCCTTTCTTTCCTTCAGCAGGCTATTCTTTTTTAAGCCATTCGAGGGAAGCGAGCTAGAAACACCTGCCTTTTGCTGTCGGGTTCTGATGGCTGTCCCCAAGGCCATGCACCGCCTGACGAGAAGGCCAGGTCTCAGTTACACCTTTATCTCCCTAGGAACCCAATGAACAAACCATGTATCTGAAGCTCCTTTTTAATCAGAGATAATGCTTCAGCCAAGGAATAAGTGGCTGGGAGTCCAAAGCTACATATGCTGCTGATACAATATTGTGAAGAAACATTTAGGAAAAGCAGGTAACTGCCAGGGTGCTTTCCCTTCACTTAAAGAAAAAGCTTTCTTAGGTCAAATGTACACATGCTATTTTAATCCCAGTCATAAGTAAAGATTTGCAGCACTATACAGAGAGGAGGCTGGATGAGAAGAAAGCCATAATTAATAGATCATACACAGGGGAAAAGAGAATTCAATTCAGGCAGGTGTGTGTTTAATGGAGGCATCTGATTTATCAAAGTTACTGTTCCTCTTTGGGGAAAAGCTGTCATTGTGACAAAAAAAAAATAGCACAATGTCCAGAAAGGATTGTGGCAAATATGAAAGCTATCGAGAGAGCTGAGACCTGCTGGACCCCTCGCTCAGCCGACTGGCACAACCGCCCAAGAGACCTGGTTCCAGCAAAAGGCTCCGAAAACAAAGCGCTCGAGACACAGAGGAGCAGCATCCCTGTTGCCAACACAGTGAGGGGCAGCAGCGACCGGGCAGCCCGAGTACCTAACCTAGGTGTGAGATATAATAGAAATCATTGTACCTGCTCCGAGTGCTCAAGGAGCTGCTTCCGAGGGCAGCTGCTGGTCTTGTTAAAAGATAAAAGAGGAGGGATTTTTTTTTTTTAAACGCAGAGGAAATCAAAAGCAGCTTGACTTCCAGACCACTTCCTTCCTAGTGTACAACCCTGTCTTGCCAGGGTGTGCAAAGCCTGCAGCAAGCTTCCTCTGCCAATTGGAAAAGTGTCTTCTTCCTTGGAGGGAGGTGTGCTGCACTGCTCCTGAGCTCCGCTGTGGCTGCAATTGTGTGTCCTGTGCAGGGCTGGGAAGAGGCAGATTTCCCGCTAGTGAACTCCCACCCCCCCACAACAGGGGAAGCAGGCTGCACTTTTGTAGCAAGAGCTTGCCACTCTGTTCCCTGCCCCGTTCCCTTGCCCCACTTGGCACTTCGCTGTGGGGTTGCTGATGGCACTTTGCCTGGCCTGCAGGCAAAGAGCTTGAGCTCACCCTCTTTTTGTAGCTGTGTAAAAAACAGGTCTGTCATTCAGGGAAAGATGCTAGTTTGAGTTAACACCCTGCCATGCTGCTCTTTCAGGGATGGGGCAAGGAGTTACTCGCTCTCAAAAAGGACACCAGCCTCTGCATAAATGGCCCTTTGCTAGCAGCAATTCAAATTACAACAGTATGCAGCTTTGTGCCTATCTTGAAGCACATGTTAAGCCTCTCGATTCAGAATGATTTAAATAGATATCTCTGGGCTTCCTGAATCACAACATCTCAAAGAGGTGAAAGAAACAATCCGTGATTCCAGGGATTTGCTGGAGTAAATTATGGGGGGGTCCCCGGCCCCCCCAAAAAATAGTTCATAGCTTTTTCACAAAGCCAACACAAGCTTCTGCTCTGTGTAAGAAACTTCATCATGAAAAAGCAAGGCAGGAGAAGACGAGGCCTGATACAGAGCCTCTGCTTTGTTTTAACCATATGGAAATGTTTCGGTGGGGGTGGGGAGAGACATAGAGGAAATTACCATTTTTAGCAAATAAGGAAAATCAGATCAACTAAGCTTGTTTCAAAACAACATAAGAAGCCAGGGCTCCAGGGGACAGGACAGGCAGAGCCATTTTTTAAGGAAATACTTGGAAATTGTTTGAAACCATTGAACTTAAGCAGTTCTGAGTTCTTTTCAAATCCAGGGGTGTAGGTTGTAGCCGTGTTGGTCTAAGGACACAGGCAGACAAGGTTCTTTGGGTAAATCCGATATCTTTTATTAGACCAACGATATCAGATTTATCCAAAGAACCTTGTGTGCCTTTTCAAATACATGCACGCTTGTCAAACATATGCTCGAAGCTCTGATGAAACAACCATTTATAGAAGCTGCCAAATGGAAGTTAATTAAACTCTTGCTACTGATTCAGGAGTTATGGAAGTATACAGTTAACTTTGGCTTAAACATATTAAACCATTAAGAATCTTTCCTTTGTTCTGCTCAGTCTCACAATGCTGTCACTGCACCATCTCCTTTCAGATTGTTTTGCCAGTTGTCCAAACCCCTTTTCAAGCAGAGCATGAGAAATGGCAAAATCATACAAGACAAGTCAGCGTGGACAGAAGTGGAGGGGGGATGTGACAAATTGCGGGCAAGGTAGAAGAAGGGATGGCTTACAATGAACCTCGAAGGAAAGGGGAGTAGTGTGACTGCTCAGTGCTTCTAACAAGATCTGGAGAACATAAATGTTCCCCTTAGCATGGGGGTCACCATGCTAGTGGCTGCCCTGTCCCCCACGGGAGCCCAGAAACTGCAAGACTGATTCTCCAGAGGTGCTGAGCACCCACCCCTGGGAAGTCGATGGGAGCTGATTATATTTAATACCTCTGAGAACTAAGCCTCAGGCACCACAGCCTGAGGGTGTGGACACATCTACATCAGAAGCAGCTTCAAAAGGGGAGTAGCTGTGTTCCAACAGCTGCATGTGAACCAGTCGAAAGCAATTCCTGATACCTTTGTATAGTTCTCTGCTCCTTCACACAGAACAATTAGACACACCAGCCCCTGCCCTTTTGAACTGAAACTGCTCCAAATGTAGAGTGTACACACCCTGAAGCATCCAGAAGTGGAGGCCACTTTAGAAAATGTCATTCCTCACTCTCTCTGCCTCACCTTTTTGCTTGTAAAATGAGAAGAATGGTGTGTACTTTTCTGAGGTCCTTTTAGATCTGCAATGGAAGAGGGGAGTATCAAAAATACTGAGGTCTAGTCTATATTAGACACTTGTAATGGCAAAAAATATCCTTCTGTCAGCAGTCTTGCATGTGTACGTGCTCAGTTTGGGGTCCCTGCTGACAAAACCCTGACTTTGCACTCTCAAAGTCAATCTGGCGTCTTTTCACAAGCTGGGAGATCTGTCTGTACAACTTGTGAATTCTGATGAAAAATATTAAGTTGTTAAATTGGAACATCTCTATCAATGTGCTTGCTAAGGAAGCCTCCAGCATATACCCATTGGTCAAGGGGTAATGAAGTATGTGCCTTGGCTAAGGAAACTATTGTTGATCCATTTTTTTACACCCCAGGGAATTATGCTCAGAAAAATTCAGAATGATGACAAATTTGTTACATTTTGGTTTTTTTAACATATTAAACTAAATATAACACTATTTGAACCTTTAGAAATATATGCAGGTAGCTGCGTGGCGGGGTTTGGGGTGGGTGCCCGGTATTTGTATGGGGCAGTTTATAGGTTCGTAGATGCTAGGGTCGGAAGTGACCTCAACAGATCATCGAGTCCAACCCCCTGCCTAGCCAGGAAAGAGTGCTGGGGACAGATGACCCCAGCCAGATGCCTATCCAGCCTTCTCTTCCTTTCCAGCGTAGGGAAGATCACCATCTCCCTTGGAAGCCCAATCCAAATATTGGCCACCCTTACTGTGAAGAAAAAAGACCAAGCCCTGTGGCCCAAACCCACAACCTTAGCATTATTAGCACCATGCTGTAACCAACTGAGCTAACTGGCCACCAGTTGTGTAGGTTTGAGGGGGTGTGGGTGTGTGTAGGGTTTATGGGGGTGGTGGTGAAGGGGTGCGAGGGGCGTGGGTGGGGTTTGTGGGTGGGTGTAGGTATGGGAGTGTGGGGGTGTATATGGGCCCCCTGCCATATGCTCCACCCATGCACTACCCCAGTACAGCCTCTGCCACCACGTGCCCGCCCCCATGCACAGCCCCTGCCACCACATGCCTCCCCGGCACAGCTCCTGCCACCAGCAGGCCCTCGGGGCATTCCTGGCCACAGCAGCAGAGTCCCCTGTGGCACATGGCTCTGGCAAATCCTGGGGGCTGCACGTGACAGCACTGCTGGTAGGCAACTTTGGGCCAGACTGGACTGCCTCTGTGCCAGCACATGGGGCTCGTGGCACTGCAGGTGGGAACCACATGCAGCCCCAGGCACTCAGCTGCAGCTGCCCACCACTGGGGACTCTGCCTGCCATCCAACAGTGCCCCAAGGGCCTGCCACTGACTGTTGCTGCTGGCGGCAGGGGTGTGCACCGTGGCATGGAGGTCAGATAAAACAAACTATGACGACATTCAGAGCCCACAGGAAGAGTAAGCTAGATAGAGGATCACTGCATGCAAGAAATTTGTTATTTTCTAATGTACTTAAAATGAACCTTCTTGTGCTTAACCACTGAAGTATAGAGCAATGGTGTTCAGTATCTCTGTGCAAAGCCATTGCGTGTGTGTATAGATTCATAGATTCATAGATGTTAGGGTCGGAAGGGACCTCAATAGGTCATCGAGTCCGACCCCCTGCATAAGCAGGAAAGAGTGCTGGGTCTAGATGACCCCAGCTAGATACTCATCTAACCTCCTCTTGAAAACCCCCAGGGTAGGGGAGAGCACCACCTCCCTTGGGAGCCCGTTCCAGACCTTGGCCACTCGAACTGTGAAGAAGTTCTTCCTAATGTGCAATCTAAATCTGCTCTCTGCTAGCTTGTGGCCATTGTTTCTTGTAAAAATATGTGCTATGCCTACCATGTGCTTCCTGAGAAATTCACCTGTAAACCAGAACAATCACTCAAGAAGTCCACCAGAATGCACGAAGAAATTATGTAAGGTATTTGTAGTGAGCCCTTTGTAAGGTATTTATATTACGTAAGATATTTGTAAGGTATTTGTAGTCAGCCCTTTGTAAGGTATTTGTATTATGTAAGGTATTTGTAGTCAGCACATCAGAGCAGCCTCCTGGCCCATGTAGAGGCACCCACCCTTTCCCAGACTCCCACCAAAAGACAGGTAGGTGGGAGTCTGGGAAAGGGCGAGTACCTGTAGATGTGCCAGGAAGCTGCTCTGATGCAACCACCATTTTATGCAGGGTTCGGTTCATCGCCCCGTGCCGTTCAACATCTTTATCAATAATTTAGATGAGGATGTGGAAATCATGCTGGCCAAGTTTGCAGATGATACTAAGTTACGGGGAAGAGTGGTCACACCAGGGGATAGGATGAGGGTCTAAGTGGACCTGGACAAACTGGAAAGGTGGGTGGAGCAGAACCAGATGCAGTTCAATAAGGATAAATGCAGAGCACTTCATCTGGGGAGAAGTAACCAGTGACATGAATATATGTTAGGAGGAGATGTCCTGACCAACACAATGGCTGAAAGGGCTCTCGTGGTTATGGTTGATCACAGGATGAACATGAGCTGCAAGTGTGATGTTGTAGTCAACAGAGCTAATTGCATACTAGGATGCATTAGCCAATGCATCATGAGCAAAGCTAAGGAAGTGATACTACCCCTCTACTCGGCACTGGTGAGAGCCCAGCTGGAGTGCTGTGTCCAGTTCTGGGCGCTGCACTTCAAAAAACCCGTGGAGAATCTTGAAAGGGTCCAGAAAAGAGCCACAAGAATGACTGAGGGCCTGGAGGACAAACATGAGGGCAGACTAATGGATCTGGGATTGTTCAGCCTGGGGAAGAAAAGACTGTGGAGGGACTTGGTGGTCATCTATCAGTATGTAAGGGGTGAATATTGGGAGCTTGGAGAAAAACGGTTCACTAGGGCACCCTGGGGAAGGACAAGGAGCAATGGCCATAAACTGTTAGAGGATGGATTCAGGTTGGACGTAAGGAAGAACTTCTTTACAGTGAGGGTGACCAGAATCTGGAACGGACTTCCCAAGGAGGGGTGCAGGCCCCAACCTTGGAAGTCTTCAAGAAGAGACTGGACAGACACCTTGCCAGGATCATTTGATCTCAACAGTATTCCTGCCCAGAGCAGGAGGGTTGGACTTGATGATCTTTCGAGGTCCCTTCCAGCCCATCATTTCTATGATTCTATACGCTGTCATTACAGTGTGTTGGAGCTGACTCGATTAATCGAGTCTGCTGGAGTGTGCTAATTGGTGCACTCCAGCAGACTCCACATCTTGAGTATCAGTATCCCTGCGCTTCAAACTGGAGGCAGGGGTGCTTTAACTGAAGCTCATCAAACGAGATTTAGTTAAAGGGTCCCTGCTGCATGTTGAAGCGTGGGGATACTGATACACGAGATGCTGTGGGCACTTTAATTAAATCAACCCCTCCCCCATCCCCAGATTATGTGTAAAAATGCCCATGGTGTGATTAAGTCTTAAACTACTGGGAGGATCTGAGAAATCAATACTGGACCCTGGGGCTGGATTTTAGACCAGTGGGTTCCAGCTCTTAAAATAATCTGACCTCATTGAAAACAAAGCCATTAAAGCCCTCCTTAACTTATTCAGTGTTTTCAAATATTTCTCACTTTATAGCTCATCCTTAAAGGAAGGAGTCAGGGAGACATGTTAGTTGTGTTCACATCTAACATCTTCCATACCTAATTACAAATACCTTTAATTTTAAGCTTAATTCTATATTTATGTTAGCTTTACCATTGCCCCAAACTACCTATATATACACACACACACACACACACATACATACATACATATATATATGTATTAGCGGCAGGGAGTTTAAATTCCTTCTGAAGCATTATGTGACAATCAAATCTTTAACTATTTAAGTTTTAAAATATACTCCCAGTTAAAAATAATTTCTTCATACATTCTGGTAGCCTCCTATTTCTAATGCTTTATACCATAATCTAAAGCTTTTTCATATAACCAAAACAATCTGTACAATATCAACTTTTCCCCAATTAAAATATCTCTTCCAAGTAGCCAAATTATCCTACCCATATCAATTAATACAAGATGGATCTGTAATTCAGACTTAAGATCCTGTAGCTGTTTGCTTTAAATGAATGGGTCATTATAAGCAAGCTTTTCTTGAATTTTAACAAAGGATTCTGTTTTTGTTAGCTCCAGATTTGCAACTTCGATTCATGGCTGGAAAACATTCCACCTATCTATATCCCCTCTTCTTGGACAGGTGTTAAGCAAACAAAAATTAACTTAAGAGAATTAAAGTTCCCTTTCTAGTTAAAAGCCATGACAAAGTTAGAGAAACAGGACAGAAGTCAGGATGTAATATCATCTAATACCCTACCCCTTCATCATCATTGGCAATCCCTCACAGTCAAGGATGATTGTCTTCCATGATTGCTTTATCTGTTGGTCTGAAGATGAGTAATGAGGCCCGTCTGGGATTGCCAAATTCTATTGCAACCTTACACCTTATAACTGAGATGAATATAAAACAGCTTTCAACATCACATCCTACGCCATTCAACACTTCCAAGCAAAAACTCAGATTTAGGATTTCAGAGTTGTTTGAAGCCTAAGATATTTCTTACCATGGCCACAGGCTGGTTTGGGGAAATTAAAAGCAAAGGTCTTTTTCAGCACATTGTTGGAGAGATTACAAATTTCCCCATTTGCAGGATGAAACTGAACTTTTAAATGTTTCAAAAGAACAAAGTTAGCTAGAAGGCATGTCTCTCTAGTGGGAGAGTCAAACTCTGCCCAAGGGGTTTTGGAGAAAGGGCAGTCCAAGAAGGGACGGCCAACATTCAGGGGTAATGAAACAGATTCACCTGTAAAGGGACAATTACAGGCCTGGAGAAGGGTTACTTTCCTATACCTTCATTGTCTTAACAAACAGGGTCTGCCTGTTTTAGGAGGCCTGGTGCACCCTTCCAAAAGGATCCCAGAGCCCAGGGAGAGCCTTGTCCTAAACTAGTCAAGCTCCCTGGGGAAAAAAAAAATCTAGCTCAGATTGGAATAAATAGTTCCTCCCTTCTGAACCCTGCAGTTTGTGTTCAAGGCCAGCAATATTCTGTGCGACAAGCAGATGGAAGTTTTCATGCAGTCTTGATCAGGCCTCTCCAGTTGTTCTCTCTTTTTCTACTGCTTTGGTTTTGATATTTTCTAGGACAGCTTCACTGATTTTGTAATTCAGCCTAATTCTCCTAAAGTTATAGTCTTTAATCGACAAGTAATTAATTTGTGGGTCATAAGCTAAGGCCATTTGATTTCACTTGAATAAAGAGGACACAGGTGACATGATGTACCTTAAATACCTGGATAAAACACCTCTCTCTGACAGAATGTTTTTAGACTATTTCCCAACCTTTTCTATTAGCTTTTCTATCAGTTCTTTCCAGCTTTTGGGGGGACGGCTCACTGAATCTTAAATTCCACCTCTGCTTACTTTTGCATTTCTTGGAAATAATCAGGGATCCTGGCTTTCTCTGATTTAACCCCCCCTCCCCCCCGCCCCTCCCTCAGTTTTTGGTTAAAAAAAGTGACCCCAAATCCACATTTGTCCATGATTAAAATGAAACACCACTGTATATATGTGTGTGTGGTGTTTCATTTAAATAACGGAAAAAATGTGGATTTGGGGTTACTTTTTTTTTACTGAAAACTGGGGATTTTTTTTAAAGCAGAGAAAACCAGGATTCCTGGAAATAATGTACCACTCACTCCAGTACCAGTTCAGAGAGGGCTGCCATTGGGCCAGGCTTCATCTTTTCCCCTGGACACATAATTAAACCCGAGAGATACAGCCCAGTTAGGTTCATGATTTTTAATCTCAAATCTGAAAAACTGCAAATGGAATGGTGTTCAAAAGTTGGAACAACTCGCAGGAAAACCTGGAGCTGCTTCTGTAGCCTCAGATCATCAGAAGGGAACAGCAGGAGTAGCTTGACCATTGGCATGCCCTCCTGGATCATAACGAGGTCTGTAATATTAGGTGTAGAACCATGTCTAAGATGACCCAGCTGTTCTAGAGGCAAAGGAAAGCCCAAACCCCTTATCTGGGTTAGTAGATACCAGCAGGGTTAATCTCTCTTAAGACTTTTAGACTCTTGCCAGACTTACCCCATTTCTACATATAATATCAAACCAAAAGCCTTGTTGGCACGTCCCTTCCGTTCCCTACAAACAGATGCAGCAACAAGATACAGACTGCTGATGAGCACAGAGGAGGGACAGGACTGATTGCTTGTGCAGAGTCAGGATGAGCAGACAGTCTCAGGATGAATATAAAGGAAAAGGGACGTTGCTTATTACTCGTGGCATTGTGAAAGACTGCCCAGTCCTTAACTTGCAGGGAGCAGCATCCAATTTTGGTTCATAATTGGGAGCGTGGGATTATGAACACTGTGATCTCGGTTTGGTCAGCAACTGCCACAAAAGGTCACGTTGCTCATTTCTATGCATGGTCAAGCCGGCAGCACGGCCAGCCCTTTCAGTTTGCTAGGGGGTTGCTCTCACGCGATACTGGCCCCTACCCAGGAACAACCCTCGACATGGGGTTGGTCTAAGTTTCTCTGGAAACAGATGCCTGCAGCAGCTGGACCTGCCTAGTCCTTCCTCTTCATTCTCCTGCCAAATCTACACAGATTCACCTCCTGTTGCTCTTCCAAGTCCAGGTGCAACTTGTCAGATCCTGGCCCCACAGCCCCTAGAGAAGATTTCACCCCTTCCACACTTCAAAGGGCAGACAGCCTGCCTCCCCCTCCGTGCCTCTCCTGGGAGAATTAAACCACCAGCAAACAAGTTACAAACCCTGTCATTTTGGCGGAGATATGGCTTTGCACCTGCAACCTGCCTCCTGTCCTAAATCAAGTCAGTTGTAGCACCCAGCGACTACCTTGTTGCTGCTCTGCCCTACCCACCTCCCTTAATATCTTGGTGTGTTGGCATCAGTTGAAAACCAGTTTTGGGGCTAACTGCGCCATGGGGGCTAGTCGGAGAAGGAAGGATGGAGTGCCCATCTGTGCGAGGTCAGGGAGACATTTTTCTGCACCCGCAGAATAGGCTTGGCAGTTCTCCTCCAGAGGGAAGGATTAGGCCCCTAGAACATACAAGTGCAAGGCCCGTTTGTGCCCCTGCCTCCCTTGCCCAGCGGACAGCGCCTTACTCTGGAAATCACCCCCAGGGTTTCAGTGAGACTCTCCGAGCCCGAAAAGGCCAGGAAGAAGGGCAGAACTGTGCCCCAAGCCTGGGCCCTGGGAAAGAAAGCTGCAAAGAAAGGGAGAGACAGGCACATTTCTGCCGCCAGAAGGCAGCTCCGAGCTGCAAATGTGACACCGCTGAGGCAGGAGAGGCTTGATGCTGCTTCCTCCTGACAGAGAAACGCTCTGAGCAGCAGCAGGCTGTGGCTGCTCTTTTGATCCGTTTCTAATTACTTCCCCCCACCACATTCAGCCCCTCATTTCCTTCCCTTAATAAAAGCCCTGACAGCAGGCAGGGGTTGCAGATTACGGAGAGAAGCTTGCTGTTGTTGTTTCGGATGCATCTTTGTAGAGGAGCTTGCTGGGCAACCGGACGTGCCTGGCCAGAAATACCAACTCGACATGACACGGCAGGAACTGCGTCTAAAGCCGCAGCAGCCTGCTTTGGTCAGATGCCCAGCGGGCAGCGGGGGGCTTTCTCTGCCCAGCAATGCTGCTCTGCAACTGCTTGTCTCTTGTGGCCGACGCTGAACTTCTAGAGCCGCGGTTCTCGACCTTTTTAGACTCGAGGCACCCCTCGTCTGGCTTGAGGTCCCCTCTAGACCTCCTGTGAACTGAGCAGCACCCATCTCAAAAATAACTTATTACAGCACTTCCTTCCTTCCACAGGGGACAGGCAGTGGGTTAGGGGAGCAGCAAGGCAGGGAGAGCCTGAGCCTCCCCTTGTTTGCTTCCTGCATCACCCTTCAAGGGATCTCTGGGACCCTGGTTGAGAATCATTGCTCGAGAAGGAGGAATTAGTTATGAATTGCTTAAACCGGGGAGGGGAGAGGAGTTATGCTGCAATGCTCTGTCCTGGCCATTCTTTAGGGGGAAAACCACAATGCGCATGTGTACGAACACCTTCTATCACAGGGGTGGGCAAAATGCAGCCCGTGGGCTGGATGCGGCCTGCCAGGCCAGTCTATCCGGCCCGCGGGGCTCCTAAAAAATTTAGAAAATTAATATTTATCTGCCGCTGGCTGCCTGTCATGCAACCCTTGATGGCTTGCCAAAACTCAGTAAGCAGCCCTTTGCCCAAAGTAATTGCCGTCCCCTGTTTTATCAGGTTGAATGAACCTGATCAGGTAACACCCCCCAAAGTAGTGGAACAGAATGAAAACACCACCCACCCACAGGAGGATTTAAGAATAGCCCCAAAAAGGCACTAGAAAAGAAACCAGGACTCATGGTAGAGGTGATATCTTTTATTAGACGAATTAGATTTTTGCAAAAAAAAAGGTCTTTAATTGCAAACTTTCGGGCACAAACACCCTTCATCAGGTGTTGGAGAAAAGATTGTAAAGGTTCTCCTGGACAGTATTTCCAGGCATGGGGAAAAGGGTTGCCTAGAACCAGGTAAGGCTTCCCCATACTCTGTCATCACAGCTACTTAGACATTAAAAGCTGCAAGCAGCTCTTTGAAGTTTTTAGTTTAGGGAGGGTTTGCCTCATCAGGAAGGATTCAAGCAGAACAATGCTAGCTGCAGAAGGCAGTCTAACTTCCCTCACGCATGTCCACAACTTTAATCCACTTCAAAGAAGCCTCACAGATCCTTGCGTCCTCTTCATTCACTGGAAACTCCTCTGCCTGGACTTTCTGGGCAACAGCAGTGCCCTTCCTTTGGCCGCGAGGTTGGCGTGGGGGATGAGAGTTCACCTTTGGATTCTGTTTCTGGATGGTTCACTGCCTTAGGACCCAGTCACTTCTCTGCAATAATAGCTCACTGTTGGTCCAATACAGAGCTGGCATACAAAAGAAGCTCCAAAGCCTATTGTCACGCTCCAACACCAGCCCTGTCTGGTCTTTGGTCTTCCTTAGAAGGAAGTAGCAGTTGCTGAGGTTTTGCTCCGTCACTTGGAAAACTAAAGCTAAGTGGAAACCCTCCGTACCTTACAGTATCATTCTCTTCAGTTCAAAGTAACTATTCTTTCTCTTCTCCAAATCTAGGCCCTCCAGAAGCAGAACCAGGGCCAGTGCAACAGAACCACCCTCGGTTTGCAAAGGGCAGTAGGTCAGTGCTGTCAGCTCTAATGATCTATTGACTTCTGTGGGTCAGGGTTAGGACGCGCTGGTGACAGGGCAACTGCTGCGTGGAGTACACTGAACCTAGTCGAGGCTGCAGCTGTGATACGGACTCTTCCTTTCTTTTAAGAAATGGATGGAGTGAGGGAAATGGAACTGCTGAGGTATAGCACTGCATTCAAGACACAGGCTACACCAGGGATGAGTTTGGCCCTGGGTCCTGTCTTGCAGCTGCCGTGTGTGTGGATTTCCGTTCCCCAAGCAATGAAATGAGGCAATGGAGGTCATTGCTTTGTGCCATGCTGCCAACGTGCCCTGGCACTGACCTCGATCAACCTCTTCCAGGAAGAGGAGTTTTTGGCTTTTGTGCCCAGTCACTCCTGGGCAGAGCTGAGTGGAAAGGGTTCAATGTGCTCTAGAGTCATATAAAAGACTTTGGATGATTTCTTTAATTGACTGCTGTGTGTTTTCATTGATTGTTGTTTTTTGACAACCAAATCCAAATGTTTTAGTTAACAATCAAGGCACTTTCAACACAGAGCAGAAACTTTCACCTTTGTCAAAGGCATTTTTCATTGAAAATATCAGACCCAAATGGCAAAACGTGCTCAGCCCCTGGGTCAGCCACTGGGGCATCAGTTTGGGAGTTGTCATCGTGTCCTGAGGGTCAAATTTGGGGGTTGTGTATTGTCTTTTAGGAACCAGAGATGGAGGCCTCCATTCCTTTTCTCTAATCTACTGACCAGCTGCTTCTGTCACAGAGCAGCTTCGGTCAATCATTTCCACTGCCGCTGAGTTAGAAGCAGTGAGCTAGAGCTAAAAGGCTTCTTCCTTCATTGTATCATTCTCTTCAGTCCAGAGACTCCATCTGTACAATAAAGGATAATGATACTGCCCTCTTTTGTAACGCACCTTACAATCTGCTGATGAAAAGCACTATGTAAGAGCTGGATATTATCATTGTACATCCAGCCAGTCCCCTACGTACCCAGTCGAGGGCTATTGCTGTGCTCACATCCAGTGCAAATCCTTGGTGCTGGCTTTCCAATAGGTTAAAACAATGGTTTTCAACCTGTGGTCCACAGAGCCCTGAGAGTCCACAGGTCACGTCTAAGGGGTCAGTGAAAGATGATTATGATCAATCATAAGTATGTGAATACCCACATTTACCGCTCAAAGGGGTCCACACCTCCATTAAAAATGTTTAGGGGTCTGCAAGTGAAAAAAGGTTGAAAACCACTGCATTAGAAGTTAGCATGAGAGTGACCCTTGTCACCTGTGGTCCCTTCGTGGCTACCCTGGCAGTACAAAGGTGCAAGAAGGCAGAGGTAAGACCCTCACAGTGAATGCTGTTGGCACAAGAGATATTCGGGAGCAGATCAAGGGCAGCCCTGAGGAAGAAGTGGGTGGAAAGGGGCAGAGATGGAGCAAGTCGTATGCTAGTACAATGTTCATAGGAGCCATATAGAGCATGATCTATAGAAACACTACATCTGCCCTAGCCTACGCTGGACCCAAACTTGCTCCTGTCAGCATAAACTCCAGAAGGCACGAGCCCCCTAAAGTCAACTCCTGTGAGCATCTGTACAAAAAATTAATTCCCTTTGTTGCCCCTAAGCCTGGAAGTCCTGTAGGACTCTTTCCAGAAGGGTTAGTGGAACCCAGCCTCTACCAAGAGACAACAGCGAAGAGCAAAGAACTTGACCATATTGTTTTACTTCAAGCTTTCATGTTGCCCGGGTCTTAGGGAGCTGCCAGCCTCTGGAGCGGTTGCTGGTACACTGGCCAGGAGCTGTCTCACTCCAGGGCCTGCGTGTTGTGACTGTGTACTCCTCACCCAGCTGCTACATCTGCACGTGTTCAGAGAGCAGCAGTTGTGGAGCAGGGGCTTTGGAGGCAGAGCAGGGAGGGCCACAGGCTAGGGATTAATCCCATCTCCCTCCAAATGGTTGGGTGAGTGTGACGTGCTGGGTGGCAGAGGTGTTCTGTGCTGTAGAGCTCTGATCAGGGGCATTTCCCAACCTCTTTCCTGCTGGTGATTTCTACAATGAAGCTCTTTTCTTCCAGTTCATTGCTGCTTGACCCTGTCTCCTTTCCATTGTCTTATGGTTTGGCTCTAGGTCTCGGTTGCCTCTTCCTTTCCATACTTATCTTTTTCCTTTGTCCATAGCTCAGTGATTCTCAGCTAGGGCACCACTGCACCCTGAGATAACTTGAGAGTCTTTCAAGTGTGCCACGCACTGCCCACACTGTGAGGTGTGCAAACAGGATTTGCAAGATAAACCCAGAGATTTCAAACAGGAATCCAGAGTGATAACACTCTTTTGACCTGCTGTGCTCTTTCTGAGTTGTTCGCAACAGAAAAAAATGCTCTATTTTTTTTTTAAATGAGCAAAAACTAAAAGCTGGCATTTTTCAAAAGTGGCCGTGAGTCTAATAAGAGGTGCCTTGAATCTAGAAAGGTTGAGAACTACTGGTGTAGTTAATCTGTAACTTTCCTTGCATATCCTTTCACTGCTTTTCAAACAGCAGCTCTTCCCTTTTTTTAGACCATGTCCATAAATCTTTCTGCTTTCCTGGGTCCTTGTCTGTGTTCCTCGCTACTTGACTTTTTAGCAGCAGTAGTAGGTGATGTGTATTCATCAGAGAAAGCTTGCCTGTGCATGCGTGTGTTGCCCAACACAGAAATGGAGCTTTGTCTCCTTTCCCCCAGCTCAAGTATAGATGGTGAGTATCATAAAATCATAGAGAAGTCCAGAGCTCATCTAGTCCAGCGCCCTGCCAGAGTCAGGATCAGCCCTATCCAAACCACCCGATACAATCCGTAATCTAACCTCTACATAAGACAACACATAAGACAACCATCAACAAAGTCATTTTTCTTCTCCCCTCTGCTGAAGGTACCTCCTGCTGCCTGTCAGGCCCCAGCGGTCCCTGGGACTTGGAGCTGGTTTATTTGCCATTCCCTACCTGCCCTTTAACAGTGGAATGGGTGAGCTCCAGGCAGCTTTGTTTCCAACAGCTGCAGTGAACGCACAGCTCAAACCTGCTGGGCCAAAGCGGTGCCAATGCAGATGGACAGGAGGCAGGAATTCTTTGGAGACTAAGGAGTGGAGGGAACCGAGAATTGGAAGTACCTAGAGGAAAAAAAAGGGCACTTGTATGTAATCTCCAGCCCATGCTAGAGAAGCAGGGATCCAGTTACCGCAGGGACTGGCTCACTGTCCTGAGCAGGGTGATCTGTTCTTACTTTTGAATTTCATGTATTTAAAGTGTTACTGGAGGAGGATGCTAACCGCTCTGGTTCGTGATCCCCTGGCTGTATCTGTCATGCAGCCCTCTGTACATCTGTTAGAACTTATTTCAACACTGGGACCTATTCCAGTGCTTCTCAACCTTTTTTAGACTTGAAACACCTCTCATGAGATTTGAGGCACCCCTTGGAAAATGTCAGCTCTTAGTTTTCACTCGCTTTTTGGCTAAGGAAGAATAATAGAGCGATTCTTCTGTTGCAAATAACTCAGAAAGACCACAACGGGGCAGACTGTTTTTAACCCTATGAATTCCTAGTTGGGTTTATCTTGTGAATGATGTTTATACACCGAGGAGTGGTAACATTGTGAGGCATCCCACAGCACTCTTGAAAGGATCTGGAGGCACCCCAGGGAAAAATGGCATTGAGAGTCACTGACCTATTCCAGCTCAGTACAGCCCTCTCCCCAGACCTTTATCAGCGAATATAGGCAGCCTCCTGACGTAGCCTGTTTTCCCACATTAGCTGCCTTCTCTCACACCTCTTCACTCTGGCATTCTTTAAGCTGATTTAAAAGCTGTGCTTCCTTAGCTATGAAATCAGCTATAATTCTAGTTTATGGCTTTAATTTTCTGCCACAGGGTTCTTGTGTCCTATGTGAATCCATCTCACCTAAGATCCAGCCTCCCCAAAATCAAGGCTTGGCTGGCTGCATAAAAATTGGAATTTTTCTCCTGTGGTTTCACTGGCTGCTCCGTCTCCCCTTCAACAGGGTGAAACAGCCAAGGAAAGGCTAAGAGCTGTCTTCCTGCCACATAACTCTGTAGGGGACAAGAAGAATAACAGTCCATCATGGGCAAGCAAGAAGCAGTAGAGAGAGGCAGAGGGAAAGCAGTTGTGTGTTGGGAGGGGGGTTTGTAGGTCTCTGGGCTCCAGTCGCCTGCTTTGCCCAGGGGACTGGTTTTCTGTCTTGTTACTTAGCAAGGTTGGGTTTTTTTGGCTGAGTTACAAACTCAGGGAAAGGCCTGAAATTCATGGATTGCATACAATCATAAAATGATAGAAACATAGGGTTTAAAGGGACCTCCAGAGGTTATCTAGTCCAACCCTCTGCTCAAGACAGGATTATCCCTATCCAAACTACCCCAGACAAGTACCCTTCCAGACTAGTCCACACAAAATTGTATGTACAACCCTCTTGCCCAGGTATCAGGTACTGTGCCCAGAAACATCAAGGACACTTTAGCTGACCTCAGGTAAAGCAGGGAGATGGGGGTACTGTGCAGTCCTTTGTTAAGTATACTTGAGAGATCCACAGAAGAGAAGCATGCTTCCTGCTCCAGAGGAAGGTTATACCCTGCCTTCCCCCATAGTTCTTGCTGATCAGACCATGGGGCAAAATTCCTTCCTAATCCTAAATATGGTGATTGGTCTGGTACTGAGCAGAGGAGCAAGACCCTTTAGTCAGGAACCTCTGGGTTTAAGTCCCATCAGGACCCCAGACGTTTGCAGCTGCTGGAGGGAAAAATCTTCCTTCCCATCCCTCATATGGCAACTAGCAAAGTTCAGAAATGTGGGAAAACCAAGCACCCTCCATTGAATCACAAGCACAACTACACCCATCCATCGCGCGCTCTAACTACAGAGCCAGAACCCCTCTTTCTGTCATCCTATCCCTCCTATAAACTTGTCCCAGCTTTTCAACCCTGATTTATACATGAGCTGGTTGTGGAGCTCCGCTTCATTCTTCACATTCCACTCTGGATTCCAGAGCTCTTCACATGAGCCTCAAATGAGATGTACGTGTGGATCTCCTGGGCTTCCAGCCGTCGTTCTTCAATGCACACTGCAAGCATTGCTACCCCTAGGACATCCCTGACCAATGCTTATCCAATCTCTTCTTGAAAGCCTCCGATGAAGGAGGCTCCGCAGCTTCCCCAGACAGTCTATTCCACGGCCTCGCTGTTCTAACAGATTTTGCCTGGGCTGAAGAGGGACTTCATCAGTTTGCATCTTGTCATATTGAAGTATTGAGCTGCATGCTTTTAACCTTGGTAAAAGCCCCTCTGCATCGTATTTCTGAGACTAGTTTGCTGCTCTTGTTCTTCTCACTTGTCTGCAGCTTGTGTTTAGCCTCTGTTCGGGCCTGTCTCCAGCGAGGCTTGAATCAGCTTGGTGCCTTTCTAGAAATAAAAAAAAAAGGAAAACATGAATTCAGACTTCAATGTTGATAGATTTGCTGATCTCATTTATGCTGAGCCTTAACTCTAAATACCAGGCCCAGGCTCACATTGTCCTAGGGTGGTGGAATTTTCTCCCTGGTGAGATGCATTTTGCTGACTCATAGTGCTCACTCAAAGCAGATTCATGTTTAAAAAAGAATCCTGTTACCCCACAGGCTACAAGGTCAGATCCAGTTGATAGGACACTCACTCTCTGTTGGGATGAGCTACTAACTACGTTACTGTACTGTAACCAAGAGAGGTGACCAATGAACCAGGTATCTCCACGGTCACTTATCTAGAGCTGGGTCTGCTAGCCAGCGGTATAGCCATAGCAGCACAGACCAAAGGCGGTGTCTGCTCAGAGGAATAAATGATAGGAGCTTGGTTTTCCCATCTGAGATTCCTATTAATCTCTGGCTCATGCTGTCCTTGTTTTACATTATAGCAATGCTACTAATAACTTGTATCATCTTTTACAAAACGTTTACTCTCTCTGTGCCTCAGTTTCCCAATCTGTACAACGGGGACATTGCTTCCCTACTTTACAGGGCTGTTATGAGAATAAGTTTGCAATATACCTGGCATACATAAAGCATTTTACATCTGCAAGGCATCAAAGAATGTTATGAATGACAGAAAACAACACACTGCTTACAGCTTTTTCTATTACGGGGTATATAACAAAACTGATCTAATCGATAAGTGAAAGGGGTTGCTTTACACCAGAGATTGTCATCATTATTTGGCTGATGTGAATGTTCATCGCTATCCTCTACTGGAGAGAATCAGAACTGTTCAGATGCGTGTCAGACCGCACAGACGGCTAACGAACATTTTCCTCAGACTTTATGTTTGTAGGGCAGGAGGGTGGGAATTCTCTCTCGCTGCTGGGGCAGTGAAATCCTAAATGGCTAAATGGCGTGCAGCAAGTGCAACATACACAGGCCAGTATTGCTAACACTCGTGGGTTTCCTAAAATCTCAAGTGATTAGTTTGGAATTTAATTTTTCCTGTAACAATCTAGCCGATATAGTGCAGAGAAGAGCTTGAAACATCCTAAACATGATCAAGAAGCTCAAAAATCAGAAGGTAAATAAATAAACAGAGCATAATATTTATTATTTGTTTTTAACTTTTTTTTTTATGCAAGCAAATATAGAAGCAAAACTCCAACAGTCGAGTAACAGACTTGAATTGCACAAGATTAGAGGTATTATATATTTACAAAATAAATAATATAAAACAATTCTTATACCTTACCTGTATTATAAATAAAATGTTTATATATGTAAATATAACACTCATTAATGTTCAAACAATCTGGAGATGGACACTGGCTTAGTGGCTGTATGGATGTATGTGTGTATACACACACATATATGTGTATATATATGGATATGTACACATATGTGTGTATACATATATACGTATATAGATATGTATACACACATGCATATATATATCTCCATATTACATATATATGCATATATATACAGATGTGTGTACACACGCACACACACACATATTTGTGTGCATGTAGATAGATTGACTGTTAACTAGACAGACAAATAATCTATACAAATTAACTTTCATCACTTTATTATCTAATAAGAAATAAAGCATACCTAGATTATGTTTGGTCTATGTCATAGACCTGCCGTACTGTTTTGGTCCTTGCGTATTTATACATTCTTGCCCTAAAATTAACTTTATTTACCAGGGCCCCTGCTCCCCGCTCATAATTTACCCAGTCCAATCTCTGTCATTTGAATCTCCAAACAATCCTTATTTGCATATTTATAATTTTTAATCTCATGAGGTTTTTGTGGTGTGGACAACTTGATATTTACACTGCCTTGCACAGGATGCCCAATTTTCCTATTTGGCATTAGGACCCGCTTTCTCCGGACAGGAGGTGGCCCTCTCATGGCAGACGCGTGGGGCGGCTTTTTCTCCAGCCTCCCCTATCGAGCCAGCCGTGCCGCCACGAGGAAGCTCGCGAGACGCCTTTCCGAGACGCTGCCCCTTTAAGAGCCCGCCAAACCCTGCAGCAGCACTCCGTTCTTCTCCTCCTCTCCGGCCCCACCCCCCTGCCCGACGCCGAGCCAATCGCGGCCCACTTCCTCCCGGCGGAGCGCCAATCCAGGCGCTCCACGAAGGGCACCGCTGGGCGGGAGGCGGGGGAGGCGGGAGAAGCGACGAGCGACGGCATCGCGAGCCAATAGTGCCCGGAGGAAAGCCCCGGGGCGGGAAGCCGGCGGCCGGGTCGGCCAATGGGGGAGCGGAAGCGCAGAGCGGGGGGCGGAGCCAGTTCGCGCTAGATAGGCGGGCGGCGGCCCGGAGCGCGGCACGTGACGGGGGCGGTGGCGGCGGTCGCTGCTGCTTGGGGGGCGCGAGCCGTGAGGTGAGTGCGTGTCCCCCTCCTTCACCTCCCCCCGGGGCCGCCGGGCGCAGCCTGCGGGGCTGGGACCCCCACGGGGCGGGCGGGAAGGGTCCAGCACCGGTCCCTTCAGGGGCTCGGCCTACTCGGGCCGCTCTGGGCGGCCGGTGCCCTCCTGGGCGCTGCCTGGCACGTGCGCGCGCTCCGTCCCCGCCTGGAGGAGAAAGAAAAAGACTTTCCCCGATTGTGCCGGTTTATTCCCCACCTTTCTCGAGCAGGGGTGCGATGAGCTCGCGCCAAACGGGCTTTTTTCCCGCTTGGATGATGGTGCTCGCGTCGGGGGGAGGCTGCTTCTTACGTCTGCTGTAGAGCTGAGGAAATTTAAAATATTTTTTGTATTATCATCATTATTATTTCTATTATTATTATTCAGCCCGATGTAATAAACCTGACTTGCAAAATCGTGTGTCTGCCCGAGGCTGCGCTGAGCTGCTGGAGTCCAGCCACGAGGCCACTCAGGTTTAGCCAGAGCAGTTATTATCATCACAGTTTGGGGCCCAGCTGTCTCGCCTGCTCGGTGCAGGGGGCTGCACCCAGTGATCTTCCTGGCCTGACGGGTTATGAATTCAAGACACGTGTCTTGTGCGTAAATCCCTCTTCTGTGTTATTTTTTTTTTTTAAGGTTCTTTTAAAACAAAACCATCCCTCAGTCGTTTTCTGCAGAGCTTCTCGTGGAAACGTTGGTATCCAAATCCCGTTCACTGCTGGAGGGTCTGGAATATAGCCAGTGAGACTGATGAGTCTCTATTCATCCTGGATAGGGGAAAACCAATGCAAACTGGTAAAAGGAAGTGGTCAAATTTTAATAGCAGAAGTAGAAAAATCATCTTTTTTTGGAAGCCCTTTCATTAGACAGGTCTCACTTCTATTTAAAAATGATTTGGCTCCTTAAGGGTTGAGTGAAACACAGCCATCTTGGCAGGATGGGCAACTTAACTTTTATTTATTTATTTATTTATTTATTTATTTTTCATACCTCACTTCTTCCTCCTGTTAAATGCCTGTTTTTACCTATTTAAGCTTGATGCTTAAACCAACCCTGTTCTTTGTAAAGGTTTTTATTGCTTTGGAGTACAGGACAAATTAGACTTTGTTTCTAGATGAGATGTCAAGCTTTCTAAATAATCTCTTCACCTTGTAAAAAAAAAAAAAAAAAAAAAAAAAATCTTGCGGGGGTTGAAAGGAGTTTTTTTTGTGTTGCCTTAGCAGTTCCTGTGTGTTAACCATCAAAAAGCCTGCAGTGTTGTCTGTTCTCCAAGGACTTCCAGTTCTGCATGAATGACCTCTTTGCTGACAAACAGCGCAGAATTTTCCTTCGCCGTGCCTATATTGATGCAGCTTATTTTTAGAAGCTGACATGTTTGAAGACTGTTACTAAAAGCAGGTTTTTGCTTGGGTGTTGTATATTATTATAACTAATCTCTTGATTGTCTGAGCCTGTTATAGCAAACATCATAAAGAGTTGGCCCTGTGGGGGTGCTGGTTGAATTTCCTGGGCACAGCTGTAGATAACTAAAGAAGTTTCTGTGAAGTTCATGGAAATGTAGTATCTCTAAATGACGTGGTATTGATTAGCCCCCCTGTCTGCTATAGCCTCTTCTAGGAAAGGTGCCTTGGCTCGTGGTTGAAATTGAAACTTAAAGATTTAACTATATTAGAAGTTGCCATTCTAGGACTGGAAAATTTTGTTCAAAACTGGTGGAAGCAGGGGCTGTATCGGTGGATATATTTACTGTCTGTCCATAATACGATAATTCAAGTACAGAAGGGATGTAAGTAAATAGTGATTATGCTTTAACACTTCCGGATCATTGCTGTTCCTCACAGCTGCCTTTACTGTTGGTTTTGTTTTGTTTGTTTCTTTCCCTGAAGTGAAGTGTATGACTTTGTGTCCTTTGTACAAAATCAGTTGGCTTGAGGGTGTGTTGAGTAGTCTTTAGGAACCCTGGCTGAAGGGTAGGACCCATCTTTCTAGTTGTCCACAAACATACTGTGACAGTCTGTTTAGACCAGAGGTGTCCAACTCCTCTTGTGTCCTGGGCCAGACAGGCCATAGCTATCCCATAGCATGCAGCAACAGTGACGGCTCTGCCCCCCAACCCAGGGTATGCAGTGCAGCTCTGACTGCTGTCACGTGCTGGAGCTGCTGCTTGTGCTGCTACATTGTGCTATGGGGGCAACTCTGGTTCTGGTACGAGACATGCAGTGGCTTGAGCATGGGGCAGTGGCAGGGCCGGCTGAGCCAGTAGGGCTGAATCAGTGGCAATGGGCAAAGCCCTTCTGCCACTGATTGCCATGTCTATAGGGGCCCTTGGCCCTGCCTGCAGCAGGACACTCTATCCCCAACCATCTCCCCCAAAACTTCCAGTGGCTTGCTTGTAGCCTGGCTGGCTTCTTGTATGGCCCTCAGAACTGCTTGATTTGACACCCCTGGTTTAGGCAAAGCGTTAGTGAAAGGTAATGTTATCTTAATTTCCAAATGGAAGAACTTGGAAGACTGTCTTGGTGCACGTCATGCAAATAGTCCACTTAACTGTATGAACACAGGTTTCCACAGTCACGGCCTGATATTGGAACTGTGACATAATCTTTCCCCCTCAAACACTGGTCAGTATCCTCTGCCCACACATTTTGTAATACAGTGGCTGTAGTCCAAACCTTCATTTGGATTAGGCTCTCCTGCTCTTCCGAATTGGTTATTTAGAATAAATGCTTTACTAAATAGGCAAGTATGCTTTAACAAAGCACTACCAACAAATGGCAACCAAACAGTTAGTGGATTATGGTAAATTCTATGGCTTTAATTGCTTTAGGTTATAAGTGATTGTACAGCATTGCATAATTACAGTATGTTCCTTGCCCGGAAGAATCTATGGCTTGATATGTAAGATAAGAGAGACTTGAACAATGCATTGATTCAAGGCAGGGAGCTGAGAATAAGGTGGGAAGAAAATGGCTCTACAGAGAACTGTCTTTGTTTTCTCTTCTGGTTAATTTTGTTTGGAATGATTGGATTTGAAGCCATGAATTGCCTGATCTTGGTAAACCCAGTACGAATAGCTACCTGCCTGGTGGGTTTTTCCAGTTCTATTTCCTTGAATCTGTTTTGTTTTTGTTTTTTTTTTTTTTTTTTTTGCTTAACTCAAGCAGTTGGCTTTTTGCCTGCAACAGTTTTTTGTTTTGTGTTGTTTTGTTTTTGGGGGGGGGTTAACATTTTGAAGACCTAAATGCAGGCAGCTGTTCCAGGTTATGGAACTCCAGAAATGAGTGAAACCTTGAAGGGGAAAGGAGGTGTTAAGTTAAGGTAACTTGCTGAACTTCTCAATTTATCATGCCTATCATTTGCCTAAGAGAAGATGCTACTACTCCCAGGGTCCTGGGGAAGTACTACTTTCCTCTATTAATGGTGTCTCAGAACTGCCCTGCTCAATGCAACTGCACTCAAGATGGTATTGCAGCATCCCCAAAGTATCTTTTCAAAGAAACCTGGCTCCTTGCTCTTAAGAGATGAACTGTTTGGTCACTATGTGCTACTGTAACATGCTATATTTAAAATGCTTTTTTAAAATTGAACCTATCATTATTGAGTAGACTGGAGCCTTAACCCTAGAGGCACAAACAGTTTTGGCTTCTTAATTGTGCATAATTCTGACTCAACCCATGATTTTTTTTTTTATGGCTTTTTTATTCCTTCCTCTAGCGTGATATGCAGCTGAGAGAGAGGTCATCGGGATGTTAAAGCGCACTTCTGAAGAGGGAAACTTGAATTTTTGTGTCTAGCATATGAACAATTGATTTATATTTGCTTTAAAACTACTAGGAGGATTATATCAGAGGTCTTGTAATGGCGTAGTTCACTTGAGCGCAGCACCTTTGCTCCAGTCTTTATACCAGCTCAACAGATGGCAAGTAGCCCATAACTATTTTAAATGGTTCCAATCACTTAATAACTGAGCCTGAGGTCACCAGCAGCTACTACAGATACTGAGTCCTGTTAAAAAGGCTTAGAATTCAAACTTGTGCTAAGGCCTCAAAGTTGTCTTTGTTTTGTTTTGGTGTCTCCTCCCCCCATCCAGGCTCGGTAGGAGGGGCATGCCACTTAGTTGTGTGTGTCCTTGTAAAAGTGGTGAGGGATTCCCGATTGGTCCTGATGCTAACAGGTGACAGCTTCCATTGTGGTGATGACTTTGATTTGGTGGAGGCTCTTGCAGACTGGGCTTAGTATGAGGCTGCTGTGACTTCAGGGATGATCTTTGGTCAACACATTCTGTTCAAATTGATAAGAGTGGTCTATGACTGGTAGGAGTTGGCCTGGCTCTGTAGACTGAAGCATCATGCAGTTAGGCCTAAGGCAGCTTTTACAGCTTGCCTTTACATTCTGAGTTCTTCAGAAACTCTTAACTGTTGCTGTGCTCTCGAAGCTAATAAGCAAATGAGAGTTCAGCAACTTCTCAGTTTTCTTCTAAGCATCATTGATAATATCGCATTTCAAGATGGCAAACTGAGAGACTAAAATTCTTGATATGGGTAATAAGCAGGGATCCGGGTTTTCCATTTCCCATGGAAAAACAGAGAAAACAGTGGATTTGACCTTTTATCAGAGGCAAATGTGGATTTCTCATTTTACCAGAGAAACCTGCGGGTTTTGCAGTGAGCTCTCTGCAGACTTCCAGCCTGCAGGGGTGGGAGGAAATGGGAGGAGGGCTGTCGGGCAGGGGTGTCATGTGCATATATGTGCACTTGGCAGCCAGGAGAGCAGCTCCTGCAGGTAAGTGTGGGGTGGAGTTGAGGCCCCCATAGGGAGGGAGGGGTGGAGCTGCGGCTGTTGCCCAGCTGGGCATTGCTTGGTGCCCAGGGCTACAATGTGTGGCTGCCGGGCCCTGGCAAGGAGTGGGATGAGGCTGTGGGCAGCTCATCTGGGGGAAGGGGGGCATGGGCCCAGCTCCCCTCTGCTGCACTTATTCCTGGATGGGATGGCATGGGAGACCTATGCTCCCCAGATCTGTGTGCAGCACATGGGCTGCAGGCTTGGGCTTCTGTACTGCTGCTCTCCCCCTGGGCTTCTGCAGCTCAGCGTGTGAACATGTGCTGCAAAGAACAGTGGGGCCACACAGGAAAGCTGCTCCGTGTTGCCTTGGCAAGTGTCCCCTGCGCACAGGGCTACAGCGTCCTCTGCGCACGGGGCTACAGCGGGGTGCTGATGTGGGGTTGTATGCAAGGGATGCATTGCTAGCGCTGTGCGGATATCGCGGTGGCCAGCAGCTTTCCTGCATGGCACCATTGTTCTTTGCAGTGCTGGGTTGCACACGCTGCTGTGGAGTTCCCCCTGGGAGAGGGCAGCAGGGCAGGAGCCCAAGTGAGCAGTGCACAGCTTCCTCCCCCCCCCCACATACAAATCTGGGGGGGATGGGTCCCCTTGCCCCCCAGGAATGCACAGTGGTGGGGAGCCCCCCCCACTAGCCCAAGCCTGCAGTGGGAGGGGGGAGCTGGGCTCTGCTGTGCTGCTGCAGCCGCCACCTTTTGCCACAGGCAGGGGGCTGCCAGCCTGGATCCCTGGCCCCATAGTCCTGGTGTCTGGGGAAGCAGGAGTTACGAGTGGGGGGATAAGGGGCACCAGCAGGGTTGTGGGAGTTTTTTTGGGGGGGGCGGCAGGGAGTGAAGGGCAGGAGCTGGGCTGGTAGAAGGGGGTGTGAGGGGTACAAACAGTGCCAGGGGGGCTGTGGAGGGGCCTTTTTTTTATCACAGATCTGGGGGTTTTTATCAGAATTTGCGGTTTTCTGTTGGGGGGGGGGGACCAGGATCCCTGGTAATAAGGTAGTATGCTCTCAGAATATATCTGGTAAGAAATGCTACTGGTACTGTGTATACAGTGCAAGGCAGTTTAGCTAGTGAGTTGGTGCCTCTTGCATAAACCTTCATATACTTAGTGGAATGTGAGGATGCCAGCTATGTGAGGATTAGCAAAAGTTAAGTGACTTCATCCCTTGGCTGAGCTACCTTGTTTTGGACATAAATAAGTCGTGGGTCTTGCTGCAAAAATATCGGTTTTAGCGAGCAGCAGTGCTATACTGAGAGACTTGGTGATGAGGAATATGTGTCACTGAGTGACAGGAAGATATGCAGGTAAGCATGTTATCAGCTTTATTTTTTTTCCCCTCTCCCTATTAAAAAGGGATATCACTCTTTTAGTTCTGGAGAAGGCTGTCCCACTAGCAAAGCAAGGCTGGTTTAATGCAGTCCTTTGGCATAAAGACTTCTCTGTGAAATAAGTAGTAATGGATCCAAGCAAATGGAGAAATATGTTCAAAGTAGAGAAGAGGGCATTTGACAAATAGAGCAAAGTAAATGGTGGTGAGACATGAGGAAGAAACCCATCATATGGCTGGCTTAATCTGCTTCCCAGACATAACAATAATATTCTTCACCAATAGCATCTTTATCTCCTTTTTCAGTCCTGGCCCAACAGAAAAATGTCAAGGCGAGTGGACAAGACTTACCATTACTATTCATCAGTCCCAGATTTCTGGATTGTTTTCTTTTCATCTTCTTCCTTTCTACAACCAGTTGCTCTGGTCTTGCATGTAGTTGCAATCTATTTGCTTTTACTAGAACACATGCTATTAATATTGCCATATTGATAGCAATACTAATAATATTTAAACAAGTGTTCAGGTGTGTGGCTTTCCAGCAGACTTTACTTTGCAGCTATACAGGTAATCAAAATGATCCATGGAAGGTTTTGAATCACTACTGAAAGAAAAAAACATTGCTGCTGTTCCAGATAAATTGTTGGTGTGTGGGTCCTAAAATCTGAGACCTTATTATAAAAGCCTCAGCTTCATGAAGCAGTTGAATTTTCTCTTAAAGTCGAGGGAGTGAGCGGGACATCTGTGTACAGCATTAATTGCAATGCAAATACACTGTTGGGAAGGATGGCATACTGATAGCTTGAGTACTGCCACACAGAAACAAATTAATGTCTGAAGAGATTATTTAAACAGGTTTTGCAGCCTATGTTTATTCACAAGTAAGCCATTTCTTTTTCTGGCTAAGCCCTATCCATGTGACAGGCTTCTTACAGGCTCCTTCATTTATCTTACTAGATCTCTCTCTCTCTCTCTCTCTCTCTCTGGAACTCATGGCAGACTTGGCTGGAAAGACTTTGGATTTACTATAATTGGGGACCTACAAAAGTTATAATTTTTTTTGTGGATTTCATGAGATCGGGCAGTGCCTGTGAAACTGGGGGTGGGGGGTATAGAATTTACTGAAAATAAAATGCTGTTGCCTTCCTGGCAGCTGCCGGAGCGGAAGGGGAGGCTGCCTGCTTGAGGGGCTGTTGGAAAGATGGCTGCTGACTTGGCTACAAGGGCTTCCTGTCCTGTGACCCTGCCCCTCCAATCTGTTGCAAGGGGTGGGGCTGCATGAGACCCCTCAGCCAATCAGCAGTGGGGGGTGGGGCCGCTGGAGACACTTAGCCAGTCGGAGGTATGGGACCCTGCTGTACTCTGTCCTTGAAAATGCTGCTGGGCCGGCCCTCTGTTTGGAAAATTGTGCAGCCTCCTCAAATCTGGTAGGTCCCTAACTTCCATTAGCAAAGCAGAACTCTAGAAGTCACTCTTGACAACAGCTATTCTGTTTAGCTCCAGTGAAGCTTCATGATTTAAGCAGCCATTATTTTAGTCTTCAAGGCCTTGGATTAAAAAAATCACTGAATTTTATAGAAATGTCACTTGAGGAGTAGAAGGGTTTTTGGTTTCCTGGACCATCATGGCTATATCACTTCACCACTGTTGAAGTTACAAGACAGATAAAGTCTCACAAAGCCTAACCTGAACAAGTGTTTGTGGTAGCTCCCTGGCAATGGGCAGCTTCTCTCATAAATAGGATGAGAAAGTGTGTTCCAAACTCCTGACATGCAGCAAGCCCAGTAAAATATGTTTTCAGACATGCTTGGCATGTCTTAACGGATACATGTACATTAAGGTGCTTTTCCTAATGTGCATTAAGGTTAGTACATCCAATATGAGGTACTAAAAGCCATGCACATTCGTTACTGCATGTTAAGGCAGCCTAATGCGTATTTGTTTAAGTGATGCTTAATGCTCAGTAGCCTGCTTTACTGCACATTAACATAATCGCATGTCTTATGTGATGGTTTAATGCACTGTAAAATGGGCTACTGTGCATTAAAGTGCATGTGTAGGCATGCCCACTGTCATCTTTACGGTAAACATGACTGGATCAGGGCTAAAAGTACAGAGTAAAAATGTGATCTGTTACCCTGGTCAACTTCTCTATTTGATAGTTTGCTTTTCAATCCAAATCTATTTTGCTATCTCGAAGTTGAGAAGTAAGTGAAGGAGTTATAGGAGGAGGTAGATATGCTTAAATCAAAGACTAGGAATATTGGGGGGGGGGGGGAAGATGGGTTGTATGTTTATGGCAGGTTGGGGCAAGGGAGCCTAGTACTGAAATAGTAAAGAATTCAGTCTTTTTTTTTTTTAATGGAGGCACCTAATACCATTAAGCTTTAGGCAGCCCAACTGCATGTCTGGGAAGGTAATGCTAACATTTCAAGGTTATTATAGGGCTTCTGCTGGCATGCATGGTCACCTTCATGGCTATGGGCAGCAGAGCTGGCAGGGCACTCAGTGCATGCTAGGAGGGACCAGCTGTTAAAAGGTCTCTGGCAGCTGGCAGAAAGTACAAGCACATCCACATGTGCTTTTGGTAGCTTTTCTGTTGCAGCAGAAGGCTTCTGCAGCTCATAAAACTGGTATTGCTTCTCCAGGATGAGGGGGCTTTGCTCTCACAGGGGAGCTGTGAGTATGGATGCATTTGTAGTTCTGTTTGCAGATCTGTGCATAGTGCAGACCAGGCTGTTGGCAGGCAAACATGAAGGACTAGTTAACCTAGGCCAACTTTTCAAACAGCGAATGCTTTGTGGCATCTGTCACTTGCTCTCCTGTGTCCAGTGACCTCTTCAAAGTCCAACCTTTTGTGGGTGTGGGAAGTACTAGCCTCATCCCTGAAAGTGAAGAATACCAAACAGGAGCAGCCTTACTTTCAGCTTCAAAAAAACAGATTTGCCTCTAAGGTTAAATAAAATTAGTAATGTTAGCATTACTATTACTGCTGCTCTTTGTGTAATCATCTGTATTTTGGATGATTGTCTTGCCAAAAGCTGACACTTAAGAAGCAATGCAAATTGCCTCTGGATAGGTCAGTAGAATATTTTTTTTCTGGCTTCTACTTGACTCTATTGATTTAAGGAATTTCTGCTACATGGAAGCTTGCTTCAGTCTCTGGGATATGCAACAGATTCTTAAATTAACGTATTTGTGTACAGTTATTGCTGTCACCACTTGTTTCAGTTATTAAAATCCACTTAACTCCTAGAAAATATTTTCTTAGACTCCTTAACGTTGGATTTTTAGGATTGGAATATAATTGGACAGGGCAGATGATAGAGTAAGTAATAGCTGGTATTTGCTCAAGCCTGAGCTTGTGCGCTTGGCAAGGGAAAGAATGGGTTGAAGTTGGCTGGGGGGTGGGGATAAAGGTTTCATTGGTCGGCCAGCTTCTCCAGTATAAGTACTGGCATACTTAACCATTGATGTTCCTTTTGAAGGAGGTAAGAGGGGAAACAAGTAGAGGAAAAAGGGGGTAGGTGGAGGATTTTGAGATGTGCCTTTTTTCCCTTCCTGACCTTTGCAGAAAGGTGAAGGGGAAGGGAAGAACTGGTATGTAGCTGTGCATGAAGGCTGTATACCCTTTAAAATAGGTATTCTTAAACTGGACTTTTTTCCCAATATTGAATCTGGTGGTGGAAATAAACATGAATGGTGATTTGTAGTCCCTAAAGTTAGATTTGGTCCCAACTACATCTAGTAAAAATGAATGCACATTTTATAAATGGCCTTGTACAGGATGAAGGCAAGACAATGTCATCCATGTTTGCTTGCATATGACCAGGGATCTGGATTTTTTGTTTCTCACAGGAAAATGAGGGGAGGGGTGTGGATTTTCCCTTGTAACTGAGAAAAATGCAGGATTTTCATTTTAACAGAGAAACATGCAGGTTTTTTCACTTCTGCAAAGAGCTCTCTGCAGACTGGCAGAGTACCAGGGTAGTCCTGGTAGCTGGGGGCCCCTTCCAGGAGGGGTATGGGGGTGGGGCAGACTGCAGGTAGGAAGAGAGAGGCCTGGACTGGACCTATGTCCTGGTGAGTCAAGGAGGTAGGGGGAATTTGATTTTTTTCCCCCCCCCCATGACAAACCCCAAAATCAAATACAATAATGTATAGGTACTTATAATTGATTTTATTGTAGTGATTTTGAGGCAGTGGTAGGCTTCCAAATTTCCTTAAAACTGTAAATATATCAAGGAGAGGAGGAAAGATTGGAATATTCCTTAAATACTAGTCTGTAAAGTATTTTTACAAGGAAGATGTATGTAGCTATAGTAGGAGGGAAAGGGCACAAAACCTGTGGTGCCTCAAACTCCCTGCATGGGGAATATGATGCTCATCCAGTTCAAGAAGCAGGGCTTAGCTCCAGCAGAACCAGACCCTCAACTGGCTGTGCCACACTGCCCCGCCCTGCTTGTCAAGCTGGGTGGGCTTTCAGCTGATGCTGCTGACTGCCCACCCAGCTTGGGGGGGACTGGGGCAGTTCAGCTTCCACAGAGCAGGCCCCCTCTCTTCACTGATCTCCAGCAGTTAGTTTTTGGAGACAGATTGTGTCATATGAGGTGATCTTGGATTTTGCTGTTTTAAAAATTGCAAATTCTCTAACTAAAAAACCCCAAATCCGCAATTAAAATGAAACATCACCTGGCCTGAGTGCAGCGCGACCGAACAATCCTGCTGGGAACAGTGTAGCACCACCCTAGCTCCAGCCTGCCCTGCGTGCAGATCTGGGGGCATGTGTGTTCTGTGCCCTCCTGGGCTGCGTGTTCCCCACACCCCCTGGACGAGTTGCTCACGTCTCCATCTTCCCACCCTGCCCCACTCCCTACCTCACAGCTGCTGCAACTGCCCCGCATTTGGGGGCAGCATGTGCCCCCCCCCCAGTCTGTGCATGTTGGATGCACTTGGCATGGGCCACTCCTGGGTCAGCTGCAGTGGGGTTTGGGGCATGAAGCCCAGCCCTCAGCAGCAGTTGCCTCTGCTATGCACAGATAGGGGGGCACATGCCCCCCTGGGCCTCTGCCTGGGGTACACGCAGTGAGGGGAGCCCTCCTGCTGCCCAGGCTCGATCCTCCCACCACCTGCCCGGCTGGGGCCCCACTCACCTTACAAGCCTTTGCTGCACTCTGTCCCTCACCGTGGGGGGCCTTAATCTGGCCTCCTTCCCCCACCAACTGATCTGCTGGGCTAGGGGGGCATACGCGCATGCATGCATACACTAAGCACCTCCAGCCTGGGATCTACTGTAAGAGGCTCTGGGATTGACTGGTTGGTGACTGCTGCTGTAGGCAGTATTCACTCTAAAAAGCTGTTATGGGCATCTGCCAGTCAGTGGGCATGAACCAGTGGAAAGATAAATCTGCTTGTCTTCAAGAATTTGAACTTCCAAGGGTAGAGATGCTTTAAAAGTTGTGTTAATCCTTTTTGAGTTGACTTGATATAATGCTGCATGCACAGTTGATTGGGCCTGGAAGCAGCTGAGGCCCATGACTTTGCAATCCTGGGTGTGGCTAGTGCATGGTTTTTAAATATCTGCATGTCCCTGTTTATATAGTAAAGCCTTTAGTGCTGTGAGTGGAGTCCTGGCACAGAGCAGCTTGTGCAGCAGTTGTCTGGATTGAAGGGGGAGGGGTCAGTGTATTTTAGACCATGATTCTTCAGGTTATTACTGTTGTTAGCAAATGGTCTGCAATAGCGTGTTGCTGCAGAGACTCTTTTTTTTTTTTTTAAAGCCTTGAAGATGGCTTCTGTGCAGGATTGTAAAAAGACAGTTTGGTTGTAGTCTTCACATCCATCTTCTCCTGTTATTGGGAAAATATGCAGGATAGCATAGTCTCCAATGATAAATTTTGTGCATGACTAATCTTAACTCTGCTTTTTTCTCTCTTCTTTAGACTTCCTATAGAAAGTAAAGGCTGTAAGTTGTCTAGACTTCAAAGATGAAGCTCTTTTCCCACAACTGTGTTTGGCACCACCAAGTAGCAGCAGCTCTGCTTGCCATAAGTAACAGCACAGTATCAAGGAGTCTGGGCATTCAAAAATGCTGTTTCATGTGAAAATTTTCAGACTAGTCATTGTTGTGACTGCAGTTTTTTTAGAAGCAAGCTGGGATGTATAACACGAAGTAAACAGAGGTACACAGCATGGAGGTGTTGTATGAGCAATTGGTTGACAGCATGTTGGAAACCTGGCCTCCTTTTATGTTATCTTTTGAGGTGCAGCAGTGGTAATGTAAAATATCTGGCAGTGCCGCAATACTGGCTTACTGACCTGCAGAGATTTGTGACGTTCTTGTAACCCAACAGGCTTTCTGATACAAGCTTTGAAGACTTGTTCGAACATGTCACCAGTATAGCTTTTTGCAAGAGGCTATTTTGGTCTTGCTTTCGATGGGAGGGATGAGATGCTGTAATAAATTTAGGATTTACTTTTTATACCAGGAGCCTCATTCTATTTCCCTGTTTCTGTCGCTTCCTCCATAAGACGCATCAAATCATGTTTGGTAATGGAAAACTTGCAGGTGGGGCTTCATCTTGCCTTCATTCTGCCTTCAGAATGATCCAAAAAACTTCCATGAATACTTTTAGAAACAGCTGTATCCTCCCATGCAAAGGTGATGCATGGCATTGGTTTAAGGGCACACTAAAGTCTCAAGGGGCATCTCGAGACTTGTGGAGAGGGTGGGGGGAGTCCTGTCCTTGAATCTTGGAATTTGGGGGGGAAGGGGTGGGAGGGTGTTTGCTTTCCCTATGTAGCAAGACCACCTGGAGGACATTTCTACTGCTTTGCAGTTGGGTACTGGTACAACGAGTAAATGTGCTGTCCTGTTTTAATACATTTCCTTTCAGGAACACTGCCTTTTAATTCCCTTTGTTCACCTGATGATGTGGTTGTGGTAACCTTCCTGCCAATATACTTTAGCTGACTTCTTAAACAATATACACAATCTCCTTTATTTCCCAAGGTCCTCTGAACCATAGTGCTGAGGAAAACTAACAAATATGAACTATTGCCTTTCCTGTGAAACATCCAGAGAAACTTTAACTGTTGTAACTTGGGGTCCTGGGCACCATGCATCTCAAGTAATGGGTCGTCTTTTTCAGCCGAGGAGGGCCAGCAAGGATCCCTTGCTGAGTCTGCCCCTGCACACGGCTTCATAACAAACTTCAGTATCAAATAGGACAAAGTACAGGAGGTGAAAACAAGTCTTTTCTGGATGGGAGGCTAAGCAGTGGGGATGATGACTTTTCAAGCTCCGCTGTATTACAAGGAGTACTTGTACACAACTGTAAACAGCTGCAAAGCCATCCAGAGTACAGCCACCCAGATAACTTGGCTAGTTATTTCTCCTTTCTCTTTACTTTGCTGTATTTTAATGCTAGTTCTGACTCGTCAACAGACTTCCACTGACTTTTTGTAACTCTGTTACTTCCTTTTCTGTAGGAAGTCTGACATGCTAATCCTGCATCTGTACATATTCTGCTCTGTACATTGATTGCAGCAGCGTTTCAGAGGGACTACAAAAGTCTCTAAAAAGCACTAACATTTCAGTTTGTACTATGGATGCTTGCTTTCTACACAGCTTTCTTATCTCTGAGTGATTTCTCTAGTTCTGGTTAGGTTGGCCAGATGCAGTTGATACAAACTAGCAATTGGAGGGATTCCTTCTGGTTTAGAACCCTGCACCTGCCCCATTAGCAGTCCTTGTTTGTAGTGCCGTCCTTTTCTTGCTGGTGTGTTCAACTACAGTGTCTTTCTTTTCTCCTGAACGTATAGATCATGGAGCTGAAATGGTTGCTGTGTGCGACATTGCTGGTTTTTGGAATAGTTGTTGTCCAGGCACATGATGGTGAAGATGACAATGATGATGTAGTTGATATTGAAGATGACTTGGAAGATGGCATTGAGGAGGTAGAAGAGTTGAAACCTGAAGCCAGCACCCCTCCTCCAGCCCCAAAGGTTTGACTTTAAACTATTTGATCTTGAGAACTGCACTTGTTTTGGTGTGAGCTGCTCCTAATTACAAGGATCTGGGCCAGGAGTCATTTTGATGCAAAGATTCAGTGCGACAGCAAAGTAATGGTGATAATATTAAAGATACTATCTTGACAAACAGTAGCATTGGAATACTACTTAATGCTGCTCTTCCCACCACCAGGGAGATTCTCACAATGCATGTGAATCCTGCAATAGGCAATATAAGTATTTATAGGTGTAACCAATTAAAAAAAAAAAAAAAAAAAAAAAAAAAAAAAAAACTTAAGGCAAGAATACTGACTTTCTTTCTGTTTTGGCAACATAAACAAGAAATTAAGAATGCTTCGGACCATTTCAAGTCTTGGTTGGGTGGAATGCAAACTCTGCAGCCATGACTTTCTTTGGACAGCAAATCTTTGAATGTGTAAACAAGAAATACTTTGTGAATTTTCTCTTTTCTTCAACAGGTCACATATAAGCCCCCAGTTCCAACAGGTGATGTCTATTTTGTGGAAACCTTTGATGATGGAACTCTGATAGGGTGAGTGATCCTCGAGCTGCTTTCAAAAAGCAAATTGACCCTTGAATGGGTATATTTCTTTACACTTCATTGGAAACCTTAGCACTCAAATAGTTAGTGTTACATGGCCAGAGTTTAAATGAAACATCCTAATACAACCACTAACTCACTTTCTCCCTAACCTCCAAAGTCCCTAAAACTTGTAGAATATTCAGTTATGCAGCTTCCTTTAGGTGTTGCTTACCTAACCACATGGGGGCATATGGTGCACTCTTACTCTGTATCTTTTTCTCTTGGTTTTTTTAAATTACCTTTCCTGGCATTGTGATAGGATGGAGAAAATGGTGGTATCACCCATGCCAAGCTAATGAAATGCTAACGTTACAATTGGTGGCACAAATGTTTGCCATCTTAGAAAAGAAGCAAATACACAGAATCCTCCAACAGCAAAACAGTTGAAAGGGCACAAGGAATTTGAGGATATTGCTGTCCTTTTGACCAGGTCGTCTTCAGTGTTTATATTTTATAAATGGTCGTCTGTATATTGCTTACCTCTCCTGGGTATTTTGTTTCAGATGGGTTCTTTCCAAGGCCAAGAAAGATGACACAGATGATGAGATTGCCAAATATGATGGTGAGTGGCCAGTTCTTTAACTGCCTATGTAGCAAAACCTAGGCTTAAGATTTGAGACTTAAACCTTTTCATGAAAATGTGATCATGTTGTTTGGGTGTGGCCTTAGCTGCTAATATGCTGAAAGCAGTGCCTATTGCAGCAGGTCCTGAAGAAATGCATTATTTCTGGATGGCTGGCTTGTACATTGAAATTGCATAAGGCAGATCATGATTGCAGAGTGACTGCTTCAGTAGAGTAAAACAGGGATTTGGGGATTCTTGGAAGTTCTGGTGCAAAACCAGTTGAAGTTCTTGTGGCTTTCTCCCCTCTCCTCCAGGTAAATGGGAAGTGCAGGAACTGAAGGAAACAAAGCTTCCAGGGGACAAAGGACTTGTATTGATAAGCCGGGCCAAACATCATGCAGTCTCTGCCAAATTGTCAAAACCTTTTGTATTTGATACCAAACCACTCATTGTACAGTAAGTAAGGGAAATATAACCATTTGCTTACGGCACCAAACGGAAGGTAGCAGAAGCCTGAGGGGTTTGCTCCAGAACTAACTTTTTTGTTTGACCCAGGATGTAAGCAGTTGCCAAGCATGGTATACTCTTGCACTGCAAGCAGATACTGTTTCCCACCCACCCTTAAACTATAAACAGAGTAGTAATAGTTTCAAGTTTCTCTTTCAAGTTCTTGGTGATGTCACTGTTCCTACAGAAGAAAATAGTTGGGTTTGAATTTCTACCAAGTAGCCCCTTGGAGTGTGAAGCTGAACAGGTTTGCAGTTATGGTTGGGTTTTACTCTGCTTGGTATAGTTCCTGTGGCAAGGCAAATTTAATGAGATGTAGTTAAGAAGGCATTTGAGTCAAGTCTGTAGTTTTTCTTTTTGTCTTGCAAACTGTCCCTCTTCTCTGTGCTCTCAGTAACAAATTATAAAAAAAAAAATAAAATAGAACTTCTAGACTAAACACACCCAGTTCCTTCACTTCGAACTCATGGGTCAGTTTTTTTGAAAGCTCTTAATTCATTTTGCACTCTGGATTCTACAGTTTGTCCACATCCTAATGACCAGGCTATATTATCTGTGAAGAATTCCTTAAGAAATAAGAGACTATTTAAAAAAAAGCATGAGGGGGGAACAGGCTTGGGTTTCTTCCATGTCTAACATGCCCTTTTCTCTGTCATCAACTTTTAAATTAGGTATGAGGTAAATTTCCAAAATGGAATAGAGTGTGGTGGTGCCTATGTGAAACTGCTTTCAAAGACACCCGACTTGAACCTGGTGAGTGATGTGAATGCTGTTTCTCAAACTACTAGCACGTGAAAGAAGCGTCTCACTCCGCTCCAATAAACCTTATGGTTTTGTTAAAGTGAGAAATCAGTGGTAGGTATTTTGGGTTTGATTTCAGAACTAGTCTGTACCAGAAGTTCCCATCATCCCCACTGAGGACAGCAGGTGTTAAGCTCTTTCTGAAAACCACAAAGGCCTGAGTTAAGACACTTCTAGCAGCTGGGCACTCGAGCCCCTCCACATAGGTCTATAACATTTTAAATTATTTTCTAAATGTCTATCTTCCTGTTCCTTTTTGCTGCAAGAATAGCTGTTTTCATTTATACAAGGGACACTATAGAATTTCTCTCTTAGCCCTTCCAGATATAAAGAAACTTCATGGGGGGGAAAAACTGACTGGGAGTTAGGTAGCTAGTTGTCCTTTTTAAGCTTGAATTAATGTGGCTGAAATCCCAGGCGATTCTTCCTCCCTCCCTTCCCCCGGTTTTTTTTCTTCACAGCTACATTGAAATGTTAACACTTTTTTTTTTTTAAGTCAGGGCCATCCCTAAAGGGTGGTGTGAATCGGGGTAACCACCCCAGCCCCGTGCTTTGGGGGGCCCTGCAGAGCCGGACAGAGCAGCAGCGACATGGAGCTGGGTGAAATGGTGTCTCTGTGTCTAGCTGCTGCTGCTGTCAATGGTGGCGGAGGCAGCTTCTTTGGGTCCAGGACCCATGGGATCAGAGCAGGGGTGGGGTCCCGCACGGGTTAATTTGTCCCGGGCCCCGCACCCTGCTCGGGTTGCCTCTGTGTAAAGTACTAGTCTTAATACTTGAGGTTTTCTTTTTCTGTAAGAAATGCTTTGGACTGTAGCATATCTGATTGTCTAGCCTGTGGACCCACTAGTATAGCAGCCCTGTCTGAAAGTACAAGTAATGGAGCAGATGATGAACTGTTAAGAAACCTTCCTCTCTCGCCTTCTACACACTCTTGTCTTGCCCAAAAGGTTGAGTGCCAACTCAAGGGAATGGGTGCACTTTTGGGGCCTCCTGTCATAGAGAAGTTAGACTGGAAGGAACCTCCTAAAGGTCATATAGTTCCAACCCCCTGCCTGAGGCAAAATCATCCCTATCCAAACCATCCCATACAACTGTAACATAAACCAGGAGTGGGCAGTTATTTGCCACTGCCGCCGCCCCCCCGTCAACATCCCTCGTTGCTGCTGCAGAGCTGGCCATGGAGCTGTGCAGCTGGCCTTATGCAAGCTGCCTCCTCCCCCTTCCCTGGGGAGGTGGCCGGGCAGCATGTGTGCGGCCTGCACATGGCGTGCACCACCACACTGCGCCTTGCATCGCTTGCCCGCAAAGGTCCCCACAGAGGGGCCCCCTGCCCTCACCTGCTTTGGGCTGCAGTGTGCTGCCTGGGGCTGGCAGCACCCCCCACTCCCTTGGCCCCCAGCCCTGCCCCACAGCCCCACTTACCTCTAGGATCCAGGGGTGAAGGGCATGGCTCTGTGGTGGCAGCGCTTGCCCACAACAACAACCCAGCCAGCACACAGCCACCGCTCCCGCCCTGCGCTGCCACGGAGCCATGCAGCTGGTCACGGGGCATAAGCAGCGGTGCAGTGCCGGCTGCTGCATGCCAGCCCCCCTTTCAATGCTCCAGCCAGGCGGCACGTATGTGGCCCATACACAGTGGTTGCCACTACACTGTGGTGCCCTGTGCCACTTGCCCACAAAGTTGTGCAGGTGGCCATGGGATGGTAGCGCAGGATGCAGTGGCAGAATACTGTGGCGGCCTCCATGTGCAGATCCCCTCTCAGGCCAGCCGGCATGTGTGGCCCGCAGAGTTGCACCCCTGCCCTTGCCCCCTGGGCCTGCTCCTGGGAGTGGGCACAAAGGCACACTCCCCCCCACACACATCAGGAGGGCTGTTGAGGCTGTAGGGGGGAGTGCCAGGGCACCAGCAGCGCTGGGGAGGCCTTTAATTTTTATCACAGATTTCTGGTTTTTAATTGGAGAACTTGCATGTTTTAATCAAAGATTAAAATCAAAAGATCCCTGGTTATCACGGCTCTTATCAGGTAAACGATTAAGCATTTAACCTTTCGCACTTCTAACTTCGCTATTGCCAGCTACTCTTCCTGACTTTAAGTGAACTAATGGGGGCGGGGAAAAAGTTCTGTGTTCTAAACTAGACCATGTATTTCTATGTCTCACTTTTAATTTTGCCTGCTTCTAGTGGTTGGACAGGACAAATGTCTGCATAAAAACGTGAAAACACAGGGACCAGTTGTATCTCAAAAGGGAGCTGGTCTGGGTTGACTCTTCCACCTTAAATGCCTGTGATTCTAATAAATAAACTGTCTGATTTTAATTGAGAAAGCATCTACTTCTTTAACTTAGTTATAAGCACCCCATGCTAAACTTTTAACCCATTACTTTAAAGTTACTCCAACTAAAATTCCTCTCTTCTCCTTATTTAAAAGGATCAATTTCATGACAAAACGCCCTATACAATCATGTTTGGTCCTGATAAATGTGGAGAAGATTATAAACTGCACTTCATCTTCCGGCACAAGAACCCGAAGACTGGCAATTATGAAGAGAAGCATGCAAAGCGTCCAGATGCAGATCTGAAGACCTACTTTACTGATAAGAAGACCCATCTTTACACTCTTGGTAAGGAACCTGTAAAGCTTGTTGGTATCAAGACAAGTTGAGCAGGGCGGGGGAGCTCTTTTGGGGAGAGGGGTGGTGCAAGGAGCAGATCATCGGAGGCTCTTTGTGCAAGAAACCATGGAGTAAAGAGCACATACTGATGAAACTCTGACAATCTGAACTTTGGTAAAGGAAACATGATTAAGCAAATTTATATTTAAATACAGCATGCACTCAGTTACTTTGTAGATTATTTGGGCTATCAAATAATAATAAATATAGTAACACTATATCTGCATTACTGTTAAAAGAGGTAAGCTCTAAAATTTGATAAGGGGTGTCAAGGGGGTTCGTAAAAATGTTGGATCACTCTTAAACTTTCATTTCCTGTCCCAGGCCAGATCTAGAATACAGGTCAGTCACATCTTATGCCAGGGTTTAGGCGCTGAAGTCAGCGTGTAAAGCGAAAATCGGTGACTATACGTGGGGTGGGAGGGGGAGCGGGGCTTGAGTTTGCGTGCGGCGCTGTGCTTAGAGCTGTGCGGCTGGCGGCAGTGGCGCAGCGCGGGGTGGTGGTGGGGATGGCTGTGCGCTGCCCAGCCACCACCATGCTGCTGCCGCCTGGCAGCTGGCCACACAGCTCCGGGCACGGCTCCATGGCAACAGTGGGAGGTTTTGAAGGCAGTGGCTGTCACCACCATAATGGTAAGCGGTAGTGCTGCGTGGAACCTCAAGCCCCGCTCCCCTCCCACCCTGCGTATAGTTGAATTTGCGCAAGTTAAATGCACGTATGATGCGACTGACCTGTATGTGGTTCCTTGCAGACTAGATCCAGCTCGGGGCATGGGGTGGATGCAGTGGCAGCTGCAGCTCCTATTGCATGCTGCGTGCCCAGTGCTGGAGCAAGAGCTGCTGCTGCTTGCATTTTCATGCTGGGGTTGCAGCTCTGGCTCCAGCATGGAGGACACAGCAGCGACAGTTTTGGTTCCAGGTCTGGCAAATGGTCATAGACATGCAGCAGAGCCAGTGGCTGGGAGCTGTTGCAGTGGCAATATGTGAAGAGGCTGGAGGGTGACTAGAGTTGTCAGCTGTTGCTCACCTTCCTGCCACCAACCACCATGTCCACTCTGCAACAGGGCCCCCACAAGTTGTGCTTCCCAACTTCCTGTTGCCCATCAGTAGCCTGGCTGGTCGGACACAACAGCTCCACGGGCTGTACGCTTGATACCCCTGCTCTAAAAAAAAAAAAAAAAAAAAAGTATTTCTAGATGGCTTCCTACCCCTTGGGCAGGGGGCTGGACCTGATTATCTTACAAGGTCCCTTCCAGCCCTAATGTCTATTTAAATATAGTGTGTGTGTGTGTGTGTGTGTGTGTTCCTCTTTTGCAAGCAGCTCAATTTTGACTTGGTCTTTGTGTACGTTTTAGCATACTGTTCTAAACTTAAGGTTCTAAGATATTGTAAAATCAGGTGGAGAAAAATCCACTGGAAAAGGTGGGACAGAACATGGATTTATAGTAGGTACTTGAAGGCTGTTGGACAAATGTCCTTTCCATGGATAGGATACTGCAGCATAGCATAGCCTAGTACAGTGGAGGCCTGTCTTTTGTGGTAGATGTGCCACAAATTAGCCCTGCACCCTTCCCTTTTCTTTGCCTGATCTACTTCACAGCTTTCTGTTCCCAACTGTGCTCCCTGTCTGAACTCCTGTTCTACCTTCTGCTTCCTGCCCTATCTGCTGCTATGTTGCCTGTCCCCTACTCTAATCTGTGGGGTGCCACACAGTGTCTGTGCCACTTGTAGAATTCATGCTGCAGGTCAGCCAACCCAGGTCTAAAGCATCAAATTATGGGTTTTGGTATCTGGAAAAAAATTCCTTTTTTACAAGCAGTGTAATGGGGAAGAACACAACTCCTTTCTGATATAACAGATCACTTTTTAGATGAGGTAGGCATGTGGAGTAGGACTCTCCATAACTAAACATTTAAGACGAGTTTGGTTCCTAGGTTTATTTTCCCCTTGGGATTGCTACTTGTGGAGGTAGGTTCAGTCACAATAATTGTCTTGAGGTTTGAAGCTTGGGGAAGGATGGTGTAGAAAGATGAAATGGTATCTTCTGGACTCTTCTCTCCTCCCTTCTTTTTTTTATTGTAAAAAGTTCCAACAGATTTTTTTTTTCTTCTTTCTTCCAGTGTTGAATCCTGATAATAGCTTTGAAATGTTAGTTGACCAAACTGTTGTGAACAGTGGGAATTTGCTGAATGACATGACTCCTCCTGTGAACCCACCCAGAGAGATTGAGGACCCAAATGATGAGAAACCAGAGGACTGGGATGAAAGGCCAAAAATCCCAGACCCAGATGCTGTTAAACCAGATGATTGGTGAGTAGGTGAGGAGATGAGTGCAGCCAGATAACGATGTGTAAGTAACTAGAGACTGCTTTAGATCTGCAGTAAGTGTGGTGGTTGTGTGTGTGTTGGGGTTTTTGGTTGGGGGTGATGAGGGGGTTGTCTCTTACCTTGTCACTGTAGCCAGCTGAGTTTGAGTACAAGTCTAACATTCCAGACCTGTTCAGCTGTACTGACTGGCAGATGATTTTCAGATTGAATGTAGGCTGTTTGGAGGAGTGAGTGTCACAGTTGAACTGGCTTACTTGAGCAAATGTGGTAACTGATCTTTTTCGGTAAAGTCCTTTGCTTAGCTGTGCACTTGCTTCCTTTGATCAAGTGTGGTATGGAATGCTACAACATGACAATTTTAGTCCATGGGAATCAAACTGCTTAGATCTGAAATCTGCTTAGGTGTTTGTAGTGTAGTATGTTAAGAGCTCTGATCAGTTCCTTTTTAAGTGAAATGTTTTTGGCATAGAGTAGACAATAGAAAATTTCCCTCTCCTTCAAGGGATGAAGATGCTCCTGCAAAAATTCCAGATGAAAATGCTGTGAAGCCAGAGGGGTGGCTGGATGATGAACCAGAATATGTAGCAGACCCTGATGCAGAGAAACCGGACGACTGGTATGTTGACTGTGGCTAGACTCTGATTTGTCTGTCCTTGTATAATGGGTAATTGCTGTAGCTCAGGTTACCAAGTATGTTTAAAAAGTCAAAGATATTGGGGGTCAGGAGCATAACTGTGCTTGCAAGTAATTGTGCACTAAACAAACCGATGGGGAAACTGGTTATTGCAGGCTAGCATTATTAGGATGTGTAAAGTAAAAGTAAGGCAGGTCTGAGTAGCAGTCGTGGAACACAAAGCTGTTCTCCTGCCTTCTCCTGCACTATCCTTCAGCTGTCTGATCATACACCCAAGATTGGAAGCTCCTTAACAAGGGCTGTCTTTCTGTCTACTATTACGCTTCCCATCCATGGATCTGAGCAACACTTATATTAAAATACACAATCCCCACTTACTCAGTAAGGATATGGCCTTTGCAAGGAAGCAGACCTTTTTCTTTCTGTTGAGATTCTTGAAACTGAGGCTTTCTTTCCCAGGGATGAGGATATGGATGGAGAGTGGGAGGCACCTCAGATTGCAAACCCCAAATGTGAGTCAGCCCCTGGTTGTGGTACTTGGCAGCGTCCTATGATTGATAATCCCAACTACAAAGGCAAATGGAAGCCGCCTATGATTGATAATGTGAACTACCAGGTAGGTCTCAAGCTTTTGCAGAACTTTCTGGCCAGTGTTAGAACATTTTTACTTCTTTTAGATGTACTAGTTTAAGAAATGCAGAATGTTGGAACTTGTCTCTCAAAACAAGTGGCCAGAACTGCCAATGTCACTTTTGTCCTTGTGCCTTTTTTAAAGTGGCTTCACTTGGGGAGGGCTCTTTCACTGTAGTGGATTATTCTGGACTGCAGTTTTTACCCCTTCTAAAATTAAAAATCTTTCTTTAAAAAGGGGAGGGGCAGGATATGGAGGGAGAGAATACATGAGGGTGTCTCTTGTGAGAATAAGATAAAATTGAACCAAAAGTAATCATGCTCCTCCACCTCCCTTGCCCTCGCAGTCTTCCAACCCAACTTGGGCTGTTTTTGAATGGAAACTTTTGTGTCTTGGTATGCGATACTGAATCTTTGGTTGTTTTTTGTGTTTTGTTTTTTTAACAGGGGATCTGGAAACCTAGGAAGATCCCAAACCCAGACTTCTTTGAAGACTTGGAACCATTCAAGATGACTCCTTTCAGTGCTGTGGGACTTGAGCTGTGGTCAATGACATCTGACATTTTCTTTGACAACTTTATCATCTGTATTGACCGAGCAGTAGCTGATGATTGGGCCAGTGATGGGTGGGGTCTGAAGAAGGCAGCTGATGGTGCTGCTGAGGTGAGGAGCAAAAGCTTAGCTTTCTTTTATAAATAAATACCAACTACCTGCTTAGAGTACCTTCCCTCAGCTTTGTAGGCTGGATTTTCATTGATCCTGGTATTCTAGGGTACAGGAATATATCCAAAAAGTGCATATGAAATTAACCTAATTAGAGCTGTGATAACTAATTAAGCCCATCACTTTTATCATGGACACAATGACTCCTGGAAGCCTTTTTCAGTAGTTACAGCTCCTTAAGCTCCTTTCATGCAAAATCATGTTGATGGTCTTTTCCATAAGATAACCTTGAAACATGAATAGTTTCTAACAATTCTGTAAATAAATAGTGCTCTTCAAATAACAGGTGACCTATAGTTATCTTTATTTTAAAATTAGGCAATCTTAAATTGTGTAGCTTGATCCAAACAACTTCTTAAGTATCCTCTCATGGACTTCTGTTGTGAATGTAATGGTTTGAGGTGTTTCCACCTAATACAATTTCCCATGCTATTGGAACTATGAGTGTAGGTCTTGACCATCCTTCCAGTTCATGAACGTTCGTATATTAGACTCTTTAGATTAAAGTATGCAAATACTCTTCCACAGCCTTGAATTATGAACAATAAAATCATTCTTAAGATGGCTGTTTACACAGAGAGAGCTTACATAGACTTCCAATATAAATGATGGCAATATTCTTCGGAAGCTGTCCCTAACTGGAAAGTCTGAATCTATGGTTGCTAGTCCTCCATGGATAGCCGTGTAACTCTTTTCTTGCTCTACTGAAGTAAAAGCTAAATACAAGTGTTTGGGATTTCTTTTCTTTTTATTTTGTAGCCTGGTGTTGTGGGCCAAATGATGGCAGCTGCTGAAGAGCGTCCTTGGCTCTGGGTAGTCTACATCCTAACTGTGGCTCTGCCTGTGTTTCTTGTTGTCCTTTTCTGCTGTTCTGGAAAGGTATGTACTTTTTTTCTAGGCTTTGGAGAGAAGTTTAGTTCAAGACATCTTCTCCTTGTGGGAAGTGGTTCACTTTGGGACTTTTCTGTCTGCTTTTAGAAACAGCCCAGTGCTGCAGAATACAAAAAGACTGATGCTCCTCAGCCTGATGTGAATGAGGAGGAAGAGAGAGAGGAAGAAAAAGACAAGGGGGACAAGGAGGAGGAGGAAGAGGAAGAAGAAGCAAATGAAGAAAAGCTGGGTAAATTTAAATTCCTATTTGGAATCATTGGGAAATCCAGTACTGGTTTTCGCTCTCATCTTGAAAGTAAAATAATGTGTTGACAGATGTTAATGTAGGATTAATGGCCAGTCATTTGAAATGAGTGAATGTTTTCTAGAGAGACTTTTTTTTTTTTTTCTTCTCTTTCTTTAGAAGAAAAGCAAAAGAGTGATACTGAGGTGGGCAATGCTAGTCAGGAGGAAGAGGAAGAAGAGGAGGAGGAAGAGGAGGATGAAGATAAAAAACCTGCATCAGAGGTAAAAACATCTTTGGAGAGATCTCTTCAAAATACAAATGAATCCTGTAGGTTAGTGGTGTTTAGCCCATAGGCCAAATCTGGCTGGTGGGGTTCCCCACCAATCCCTGGGGAGCCTTATAGGCCATGGCCCTGTGCCCTAGTTTAGGTGCGTAGGGTGGCAGAGAGCCCAATCCTGGTATGTGAGGAGGTTTGTATGGTGGGTGGCATTGGCTCCCTGCAGCCTGTGTTTTTTTTTTTTTTTTTGTTTGTTTTTTTTTGCACATGGAGGGCAGGGCAGGGTCTGATCTGGCCATGCATTTGTTCATTTAGCCCACAGGGCCAAAACACGGTGAGCACCACTGTTAAGTTGTATCTCTCATCTCTGGTGATTTGTACTTTTAACTAGCTGTTATTTAAAAAAAAATCTAAACCTGGGACATGTGGTACTGTTCCTACTGGTATATAAACAAGCTAAAGTTCAGGACCACTGCTTGGAATTGAATTCTGTAATCAACGTGCAGCAGCAGAATAGGGTGGTTTAGAGGGTCTTTTCTAGAGATGAAAGAACAGTCCATCTTTTCTGTGTGATTGGGGTACAGGTTTTCAAAGCACTTGGCATTGGCCTGATAATTTGTACCACCACCATTCCCCACAACGATGTCTACTATACTGATAGAAAGGAGGGAGGAAAACACTTGCTGTTAAGTGCTCTTGTCTATAACACTAACTTTTATATAGACCTTGAAAAGTGGATTCATATATCAAATCTTATTATCTTTTTTCATCCAATCCAGGCATCTCTAACTGTTCAATTAATTTATTTTCCAATGAAGATCTCAATAGTTACAGTTAGCAATTTCTAATCTAACAAAATACAGAAGGGAAGATCAGAAACTTCTGACATTTTAAGAAATTTTGTCTTCAATCTTGCAGGAGGAAGAAACTGTGAATAGATCGCCCAGAAACAGAAAGCCAAGGAAAGATTGAAAAAAATCATAAGAACTTGATCTCACTTTTTTTTTTCTTCCCCCCTCCCCTGCCCCCCAATGTGGTTCTGGGAGAGGACCTTGGACACCTTACATTGAAACTCAGACAAACCTCAAGACTTCACCATCCACAGGTTCCAGTCAAACACTATCCAGTGTAACAGTGTCTAGCAGTAAAATATTTGCAATCATCTGGGTTTTTTTTTCTAAAGAGCATCATTCCTATAGAAAGAATGCAGTTAACATCATGGGCTGTGGATTTTGGAATGTAATATAAAACTAACCTTTTTATTTTGGTTTTAAGTAATGTTTTTGTTTCATTTTAAATAGATTGGTAGGATTTCACTGGTCTCGACCTTGGCTTAATTTAATGTATTAATCAGTGAGAAGTAACAGCAAAAATCTAGAAAAAACGCTTGGCAATTCAAAATTAATTTTTATAACTAGTGGATTTTTGATTTTTTTTTTGTTTTGTTTTTTTACAAATATGGAGATTCTTAAACTTACCAATGTCTGTATTTCCCTAAATTTGATAATCATTTTTGAGCAAAGGTGGTTAGTGTGGCTGTATAGCTTTCTTACCCTCATAAAGATACTGTGGTGAGAGGGAGGTTAAATCTATGTACATATGTAACCAACCAAACTGTGTTTATACTCCAGCTTTTTGGGGGGTTGAGGGGGGGGGGAAAAAAGCATAATTGTCCCACAAAATAAAGATGCTCCCTATGGCTGCTGTCTGTTTAGCTGTTCATAGTCGGCCTAGAAGGTGAGGGTGGGTCCCTTAATATGGTACTTTATCCTGCAGGCCTCACAGAGGCTGGATGTCTGGTTTCTTTAGTCCTTGCGGGGTTTCTTTCTCAATAGGGCTGTTCTTTTTACTACGTTTCCTTCCTTCTGTCCAGCCTCTCACCCCAGCTTTCTCTGCTACTGTGCAGCTTGGCTTCCATTGCTGAACAGTAATTCATGCTCAGCTCCTCAAACTTTTTCTTTTTAAGCTAGGCTCACTCCTTTCCAGGATCCAAACGCTGGATAGGACAGTGTCCCTAATCGTTATTGTTGTCACTGTGTAAACTCCTGCGGACAGGAAGGTGGCCGCAGAAGGCAGGTTGGACTAAAGTCTTTTATTAAAAGCAAGAATTACAGTATTTTGTAGATGGAAGAAGGAGCATGTGGAATGACTGGTGTGTGTAGCTGTTTAAGTCTCTTATCTGCTCTTCATGTAACAGTTGCATCCTAAATTATATTGTGAATGTAGGGCGTTCCAATTCCAGCTAAATAAATTTTTTAAACGCGTTGTGTCTATTATACTATATATTTCTATTTGTTTCCTGTGGAATACATGGGAGCAGAGCATACCTCCTAAGACCAATACCTTTTTATTACTCTTTACCAAAATATACTGGGAAGATGGAAGGTTAGATGTCTTACTGAGACTTTGCTTCTGCCTTTTGGTTAGAATAGTTAAGTGTCCTAACTCCTATTCTATTCTCCTTGCTTTGAATATAAACACTCCAATGTTTCCATTGGGTGGGAGGGTAACTGGGTGTGTTGTAGAGAAGAATTAATGATGAGGAAAACATCTTTGTAGTAAAGATTAATGCAGAATAACTTGCATTTAAAAAGAAAAGCTTTTGCTGCCTGTATTCTGTGGCTGTTGAGCTGAAATATCAGTGACATGAATGCATGTCAGGGTTTCTTGAAGTGTCTGCAATGTACAAATAAAACACTGTAACCAAGATGCTGAAATCCAAATTTTATTTCCAGTCTGGGACCATTGGCTTGTAGAATCCATATTTCTCCCCAATACCTGGTTATATGTTGCTTTTACCTCCAAAATGGCTTGCTTATACCTCAGCACTGGAGTATGTTATGATTTAAGTGTTGCTGTTGTTTTGTTCTCAAGATAGTAGCTTATTTTTATAAAGTTGGTTAATGACTTTCTATTCCTACCCAAATGGGCTGGCCAGCTTTTATAGATGGCCGTAGGTTAGCTGCTTTCTTGAGCACAGCACGGGTCTTTCTTTTTTTCTAAATGATTTGATCTATATGCATATTGCCTTAACTTCATTACCTTTTTCACTTTCTGTACACACAATTCCAAAATACTCTTAACACAATTCTCATGTGCTGCTTAAAACAGCAGCTATGAAATAATACTGCATTTAAAGCTGATTCTAAAATGTTTTGCTTCAACTAGATCTCCTGAAATAAGTCTTGTCTGCATGTCTTGGCTTTCTTTTGATACTGTAATATGACACTTGAATAGTCACTACAATAAATGGTGACTTCACAATGCATTTAGAAAAACTTAAGTTTGAAAGATGACTTTGTCCTGGGTTTTAATTCTAGGTTACAGTTTAACAGGTTGTCACGTTTAACTGTCAGTTTTGAGTAAGGAAGAAGACATCCATATATAGTAAGGGTAGCCATGTTCCCTAAATACTGCAAGTCCGGTTATGATGTAAAGCAAAAGTTGGTCTGCATATAAGACTGAATTCAGTCTTAATTCTGTTGGACAGCGTTCTGTTAGCAAAATATTGACAGTGGATGTTGGTGTCTGTTTTTACTTGGCATTTTTTTTGCCTTCTAGAATAAGTATGGGGGTGCTGTAAACTAGCTCTTACAGAATTATGATCAGTAAAAGAGGTGATAGAAATATAGCAAACTTACTAACCTGGTAAGAAATATGTAAATTGGTCTTTCAGACTAGTTATGTTAATTCACTGGATAACCAAATAGAAAGTGCATTGTTAATGTCTAAATTTTTGGATTTCTGGGTTGGAGGGGGATGTTCTTACGGAAGTATTCACTACTGGTAAAGGTATTCTGTCTCCTCTACGTATTGCTCCACTTAATCTGTGGCAGCAAACTTGGTGCTAGTGACCAGTTTCTCCTCACCCCTCTGCCTTCCTCTAATACGTTGTTTCTAAATGCCAGTATTGCCTCGATGGTTTTCAGAAGCAAAATCCTCAAGTGTTACTAAAAAAGAACTGTGACTTCTCACAGAAAAGACCTTGTCTATTCATTTAAAAAAGTTAATTGTAGATGCAGTATGCATATATAAATATTGGATAAATTATAATGTAAGTTTACTCTGATTAATAAAGAAACTTAAATCTATTCAGATTTGCTTTGTCTACCTGGCTACTAAAACATCTAAAAGCTTTTTTGTCTTTTACCTCTCAGCATGAAGGTGGTGAAAGTGGTAGCACTCAAGTGGAATGCACTGTAGGTTCAGTCTGTGGCTTCTTTCTTTTCTTTTTTTAAGAGGGGTTTCTAGAAGAAGGCAGCAATTAAGGAGAAAAAACTTTTTGTTAAACTTTAAGTAGATTTTTTTTGTGCCCTCACCTACCACAAAAGTAACGCTTGATTTAAGGTAAAAGTTCACAAACCTTCATGTTTCACTTAATTTTAAAGTATGAGCACTCCATGGCATCTGTCTGCTGCTTTCACAGCTAAAAAACTGTGAATGCTAAATAATGTATCTGTTAAATTGACACTTTGAGCTACAAAGACTAATACTTTTTCCTTTAAGAGGAGAGAAACCTAAAGTCCTTTCAGTGTGTATTTTTAAAATTAGCTGATGCCAACACCAAAGAGCAGAGGAAGTCAAGGGAAAGTTATTTTTAAAAATAGGGTTTTTAGAGAGATCAAGTATTGGTGGTAGGCCCCTTCCAGGTGTTGACTTGTGGCTCAGCTCCCCAAGTAGATGAACGCTGGCTTTCATAGCCACTCTGCAGTCTCACTTATGCTAATTTGTAGTGGGGTATGGACTGGATATGAAACCCTTGATCTGGAGAGTAAGGTTGTTCTACTGTCTCCACTTACATGGTTCTAACCTACATGGTAGCTCTTGCTCATGATTTGGTGGTAAACTTAGGTCCCTGTTGCACATTTACATGTATTATGCAATTAACTGGTCAATTTTGCAACTAATTTAAACTAGCTGCAGGTATAAAGTAATTATCGCATGATAAAATGACTAGCTATAAAGTTTAGTGCTTGAAAAATGTAACAACTCTCTAGCTGGTTTCTATCCAGCTTTTATTTTGAAGGTATAGCAGGGCCCTTGGTTAATATGAATGCAGCAATGTTGTATTTGACAAACTGCTTTAATCTAGGAATGTTCTGAGGAAGAGCTGGGTGAAGAGAGCAGGTGGTGAGAGACTTGGACTTAGTCCTGATTTTTCCCTTCGGGTGGGTTTGCAATATGCCCTATTGTAGCTCAGACTTCCATACCATTCTTTTAGTTCTGCTGTCAGGTTGACAATGACTTAAATGGGTTTGAACTAATGAAAAGTTACAGAAACTTGGCCACTTTATAGTGTTTCATATTTTATAACTGGACTTTTTTTTTCTCACTTGCTCAACTGTGCTGATGCACAGTCTTTGGGCGGTCTGTCCCGAAGGGGTCGGAGAGGTCTAAGAATAGTCATTGCTGCTGTACTTGGAACCCAACATTTTACTTCCCTGTGAGCTGAGTCAGCAAGAGCTGCTGGCTGGTCACACCCTTCTTAACAGATGGGTGAGCAGCAGCTGTGGTGGTGGGAGTTGATCAAACGACTGGAATTTTTGTCCTCCTTTTTGGTGGCTCTTAAAACAAAATTAAAAATTGCAGTATGAACCCTAAATCAGTATAAAAGTTCTGGTAACTGGGTGCTTAATGCATACTTGATATGCAGCTCAGTTTATTTAAGCATTCCTGACTCAGCTTTTTTTTTTTTTTTAGCTCTGTTGGCTGCTACTCCTGCCACTTTGCACAAAACAGGCTCTAAAAGAGGGAATCTGTGGAGTTTGCTTGTACTTTAGTCTGTACCATGGCTCCTTTTCAAAGCCAGGTAACTTTCCCATTTATACTTTCCCAAAGAATGGTACAAAGTCACTTTTTCTTAGCAGACCTGACGACTATTCCAAAACTGCTCGACTGAAGTACTTGTGACCTGTGCCAAGAACGCTTGACGGTAAATACCCATATAAAAAGCTACCACTAGGGCACAGCAAAGGATGCACGAACCTGCCAACTGCTCTCGTGCCTCCTGGGCGTTGCGTTAAAATGGGTGTGAGCGCAATGACTCGATGCAGGAAGCGCTTGAGTCTAGATCTCTCCCAGGGCCTGCGTTCTCCCATGTCACAGTCACTCCTGGCTCATCCAGGAGGTGTAGGCCTAGCCCTTGAAGGAAGATGCAGTTCTTCTTTCTTGCCTCTGTAAAATGAGCAGCTTCCCAGTTTAAAGCTAAAAACAAGCTTTAGTTCAGTACTCCCCTTGCCTGGGCCTGGGGCAGGGGGGTGGATTGCTTCAATCTTTCCCTGACTGGAAAAGGAGGATGAATGCTTTCAGGACCCCTAGTAAAGAGATCATCTTTTATTAGACCAACACTCTGCAAATAAACCCCCAAAATCTTTAATTGCAAGGATCATGGCTTTGCTTTTATTAGAGCAAGATTTTGCAAAAAAAACAACCCCCCCCAAATTTTAATTACAAGGAACAAGGCTCGTGTTCTTTTCTGGGGGGAGGGGGAAGCCTTGATCCTTGCAATTAAAATGTATGTTTGTTTGCTTGCTAAATTTTGCTCTAATAAAAGTCAACCCTAACCTTTAACTGTAAGGAATGCTTTGCTTTCCTTTGTGTTAGGGTTTCTTATTATTTTCCTCCCCAGGGACGCGGCTCGCACTCGTTACAGACTTCATTTACAGCCAGGCTCCACTTCTGCTCCCCTCTCCCCGTGCACCCTAGCTGTCAATCACCCCTCACCTCGCCACGCCGGCCTCCGCATTGGCCGCTCGCGCTCCGCCCCGCCCCTTCCTCCACTATGCCTTTTAAACGGTCTCCGGCGACCCTCCTGGCGGAAGCGACGCCCCTTTTTCCGCTCCGTCGCCCTCTCATTGGCTCCGCCCGCTGCCCATCCGTCGCTGTGACGCGCACCTCCCCCCCACCCAGGAAGCCCCGCCCCCACCGCCTGAACTCGGCTCTTGAGGGGAAAAACAATTTCAAGATGGCGGCGGCGCGGACAACAATGGGGCGCTGGGGGGCCCGCGCCTGAGGCCGGCGGGGGAGGAGGCGGCGCGGCGGCCCGGCCATGGCGGGCTCGGGGTGAGGAGCCGGCGGGCGCGCGGCCCATGGTGCTGCCCCCCTGCCCCATGGCGGAGTTCGTGGTGCCGCGGCACAGCGCCGTGATGGAGCGGCTGCGCCGGCGCATCGAGCTGTGCCGGCGGCACCACAGCGCCTGCGAGTCGCGCTACCAGGCCGTGTCCCCCGAGCGCCTGGAGCTGGAGCGCCAGCAGACCTTCGCCCTGCACCAGCGCTGCCTGCAAGCCAAGGCCAAGCGCGCCGGCAAGCACCGCCAGCCGCCGCCGCCGCCACCGCCGCCTCCCCCGGCCGCCGAGCGGCCCGGCGCCAACGGCCTGGACAGCGACGCGGCCAGCGGCGAGCAGCAGCACGGCCGCAGCACCACCTTGATCGCGGTACGCGCGGGGCGGGGCGGGGCCGGGCCGCAGGGGAGGAGGAGAGCGAGGGCAGGCCAGGCCAGGCCAGGCCGTGCCGTGCCGTGCCCAGCTGGCAGCCGCTCCGCTTCCCCGGGCACCCATGGACGGAGCGCGGGGAGGGCTGCCGCCGCCTCGCCAGGTACCGCCGCCTCGCCCTTTGTCCCGGGAGCCTTGTCAGCCTGGCCGGGAAGGGCTGCCCGCCACCCCGCTCGCGAGCCGGGCGTGCGGGCGGCTCCGCAGACGGGCTGAACTCCCTTTCTTCGGGCGACTTGGGGTCCGGCTCCTCGGTTGCTGGGAGGAGGAGGAGGATCAGCACCATGAGGGCATGAAGCAGGCGCCCAGGTTTTACCTCGCGGCTGCAAGGAATCGGTTTATTAGCTCTTTGTCCAAAAAAAGAAAAAAAAAATTAATCGCAAGCTTTCGGGAAGCAAGGGAACGTATTTCTGTGAAACGCCGCTCTCACGATGGGGTCGTCAGTAAAAGTGCACTTGCTGGCTTCCTGGCGGCAGTCAGGTTTGAGTAAGGAATGCGACATACGTTTGTACCTGTTTAAGTTGCAGGCATCTTGAAACCATATCCTCTTGGTCCTGCCTCGATTGGCGTCATACCTCAGCGCGGTAGTCACGGTCGGGTTTGTTTTTTTTTGAAGTGGCCTTTTGGTTCGCAGGTGAATTCTTTGCAAGTAGAGTCTAATACGATTGAAATATCGATATGATGCTCAGCGCTTAAAATAACCCTTAGACCTTTTATGCAGCCTATAGTGAAGTTGCGAAGGGGAGCGCAGCGCCTGCTCTGGACGTGTGGATCTGGAGCAAAGAAAAAAAGAAAGGCATGATTCTCATTTTTATAGTTTGTTTAATAATTTATACCGATGTAAAAGGGATGTGAAATGCCACCAAATCTGAAGTTTCCACTTGCAACCAATAAGTGTTTTATGCATGCTTTGAGGTTGCAATGTGAACAGCAGTGCATTGTTTTTCTTTGTAGGTATTTGAACTTACCTCCAATAAAAAGCTTTGGGTGGTTGTATGCATGTTGCTTCTGAAGGATAAAACGCTTGTGATGATATGAAATCTAGTTCGGTGTCAAAAGGGAAACTCCTTGAAGAGAGGGGAAGGTACAGCTTGTATTGTTCCCCTCTCAAGTTTTTCAGGTTAGCTTCAGTTAGGCTGAATATACAGGCCTGAAATACAGATTTTTGGCTGAACACACAAGACCTGCACTTCTTTTGTACTGTTCGAGAAATGATAAGGCTTATGCTTGCTTGCGACTAGGCTATAAAGGATTCTCGTGTGGCTCATTGAGTTCATTAGGTAACAGATGGAGTACCTGTTTTTAAACACATTTGAATCCACTGGCTTAGACTTTATAGGGAAGTGTGTGCTGAAAAGTCTCTGAAAGAAGTTGCTTCTAATTCATTGCTGGCACTTCTTTTCAGTTGTTGTGGATGTGGATTTGATCTCATTAGCTTGCATTATAATGAGGACTCTAAATTTCCCCCACAATCATTGTGTGGTTTTGAAGTTCGCTGCACATCTGGGGAAACCCTTCTTGTACAGGAAGCTGCTGCTAGCAGCCAATTTACACAACAGAGGAGGGTTTTAGTGTATGAATGACTCTTCCGCGTGCAGGCCTGTTGTTTCCTTCCTAGGATACATGACTGTAAGTTGAATTGCTGCTGATTCATCATCTTGTTACTTGGTTGTAAAAGTTAAGTCGCATGGCAAACAACTTAAAATAAGGAATATGTAAGGTACCCAAAGGACCTTGTCTGCTCTGATGTGTTACGAGGATTCAGTTTTTTGGGTGTTTTTAAGTTCTTTAGAATATACTTTAATAGTGAGCTTTGTATTTCACCACAAACAGTTAAATTACAATTATCAAGACAGCACATCCCATGGCAATTTATTTTATGGAACACTCACTAAATCTTTTGGTTCATAACATTTTGTTTTAAAATACTCAGAGCGTGTGTACTTTAAAATAGTGCTGTTGGAGCAATTAATAGAGCAATAAAACAGCCAGCACTGTTTATGCTGAGTTTATGCAGAGCTTCATTGGTACAAGCTCCATGGAAACACCTTACAGAAAGTACCTCCTCTTTTTGTGTCTTATTATGTGGGGTTTTTTAATTATTATTATTGATTCCCTCAAAGGACAAAAGTCAGAGTCAAGTGCTTTATCTATTAGTCATTTATCTGCTCTAGATCCTGAAATTGCAGCAGACGTGGAGCACAAATATGAGCATGGGTCACCTTCATCCATTGTCTGCTTGCCAGCTAAGGAGAGCTAGTGCACAGATCAGGAGGAATATATAGTTACAAAAGAAATATACTTCTGGATGGTGTGTGCCACTTTTCCTGTATTTGGAAGAAAACAGTTGAATCGCTATTTCCCCTTTTCCTTAACTTGCAACTATTTTTAAAAATTTAAAAGTTTCCTTTAAATTGATTGTTCATATTTTAATTCCAGACTTAACTCTTTCCCACTTTATGAAGGAAGTTAAAGAGAGGAGATTGTCACCAGGGTCAGAAAGATGCTTAGAGAAATAGCAAGTAGAAAAAGAAAGGCTTAAAACACACCTCTTCCTCCTGTTCCAACTGCTGGTCCAGGGCTCCTGTTTTTACTTTTTCCAGTGCTTTGTTTAAATACCCAAGTAGCAGGGTTTTCTTCTGTTTTCTAGGGTAGACTATCCCATAGCATTTTTCTTTCACTATTGGTATTTTTCTGGCACAGCTGAGAGTGAAATTTACAGGGTTTTGTATTTATGTGCGTTTATAATGTATATAATTTCAAAACAATGCAAAAATGTATGTGTCCTGACTTTAAGATCTAGAACAACGACAGAAAGCAAATGACACCTTTCAGGATTGGATTAGCAAGATTTATTATTCAAGAAACAAAGCTTTACCTGGTAGCATGTCAGTTTGACTTACCTAAAACCTTTTTTCTGTTAGCTGCGGAAGCCAATCCACATTTCTGATCTCCAGGTATCTATTTCCTGACATGAAAGACAATAACTATATGAAGATTTTTTTTGTAGTAAGTCTACTGTAACAGTGCAATGTAGTCTTGCCATCCTTGTTCATTTTTGTTGAACATTAGCTTGTTGCCCAACAACTCAGATGGGTTTCCTTTTTGTCTCCTTTTTTGGTCCAAGGTATTTCTGCATTCTTGAAGCCTTTCCCTTTATTGGATTGGTAAGACCTGTAGTGGTGTTTCCTAAATTCGAAAGAACTGGGAGTGATCATCAGTGCTGCTATGTAGTTCAGCTGAGGTGGAGGAGCCAGCATTACTGCTTAAGAAGCACACTTTTTTGATTCAGCAGAAGCAGTCTCTCCTGACCAGTGCCAGCAGTGATATTTATAGATACACAGATCTGGAGCCCTTTTTCACTCTACAACTTGTTGCCTCCCAACTACTGAACAGAAGTTTCCTGGAATTAAAGTAAACATCCAATTGAAAATAGATGAGTGCATTTAATTCAGACAGCTGTGCACAGAGCTTCAAATGTGAAAATGCATTTAGTAACAAGATGCTGCCCTTGCAGGGTGAATATTATGAAAGCTGTTTGTATTTTAGCACTCAGAGTAGGAAATAGGGTGTTATCTGTTCAAAAAGTGATTTTTCTTGAGTGTTTGTACCCTCTGACACTTGCATCTCTCTTCCAGCTCAGAAAGATCTTCTTGGGCAGTTTAGCCCTGGGCGAGTCAGTGGTTCTTAGCACAATGGAGCTGTGGCCTCAGCAGGCGCTTCTAGGTACTACTAGAATAGTACTGCTACTCATGAGAATATTCATCTTAAAAAGGTGGTTCTAACATTTGTTTCCTGCCAAGAGGTGAACACAGATTTCTTTGACTGTGGAGCAGATGTTATTAACTTCTCTACTGTTGGGGAAATTATGTTGTATGTCATTATATCTTCATACTTACAGCAAGCTATTTTCCATATTACTTTTTTTTTTTTTTTTTTTTTTTTTTTTACATTTGATATTTCACAACAGGTGCTTGGAACGTAACTTAATTCCATAGCTGAAACAATAAACATGTAGTTTGTACAGAAAAAGTTAAAGGGATACTATTAACAATTAATTAAAAACAAGGTTAAGCACAGCTGAAATATTGCATCTTGGACTTTTTTTTTTTTAAAGGGGCTTTTTCTCTCTCTTTTAAAAGTTGTTTTTTTGTAGGGGGGTTTAGCAAGGATGAAACTGACTACAGGTGTGTTAACCCCCCCCCCCCCCAAAAAAAAAAAAAAAAAACAACTAAAAACCCCACAGATAGCAGAAAAATAAATCCTTACCCACCTCAGAAAGGTGGTGAGCCATGTCAGTTTGAAGTCAGGCAAGCAGAAGTTAGGGTAGTGTAACACCTTAGAAACCAACTAGTTCAGAGAGGCATGAGCTTTTATAGGCAACAGCCTATTTTGCCAGATGCTATGAAAGAACTGGCAGAAAGAGAGGGTTTTATACAGAAGGGAAAGGGATGGGGAGGGGACCCTGCCAGAGGAGATTGATAGGATCAATTGAGATGAACAAGGCAGTTAACCCTTTGTGAGATACTGAGTTAACAGCTAGTCCAGGTACTCTCCAGGACATTTAACTGTTGATCCTTCTCTTACTGCCCCTTCTTTCATAGTATCTGAGGAAGTAGGTTGTTGCCTATAAGAGCTCATGCCTTTGAACTAGTTAGTCTTTAAGGTGCCACACTGCCCTACTTTCTGCCTTAACCTCAGAACAGCTAACATTAGCATGACTGACCATAGACTTTATAAAAATCTGGTTCAAGTTGACTCTTCCTTTAGCATCTAATGGTTAGATGAGGCAGCTGTGACTAATATTTTAAAATTGCTGTTGAATGTGAGAGCTCTTTCTTGCTTTCAAGCTAGTTATCTTGAGGTAAAATTGATCTACTTGTTAAGGTACAATTTGAAATCTAATTGGTTTAAAATAATGAGTTAAAAGTAGTTTCAGGTGCTTCATGTCTGAACCACCAGATAACTTGTGACTTTTGCAGGCATTTTCCCCCCATTTTTAATTTTTTTTCCCTGTTGCCATGTGAGATATGGGGAAATAGGAAAACAACAATCGTTAAAGTGAACAAATAGAAGAAATTGAAGTATTTTTTTCTTTAGTCCTTTTGGTCAACAAGTTTATGGAATATTCCTAACAATAGTTGCCAAAACATTTTCATTTGGAAGATGCATTTTTTGTATTATCACATAATCTGATATGCAGCCTTAAAGGTTTGATCCTTGCAGACAGATCCACTAATGGGACAGCTGGGAGCCTGGGGAACCTACTTCTAGAGGTTTAGGGTTTTTGCTGCTGCTTTATTTAATTTCTCCATCAGTTTCTGCACCCCGTCTCTTCCTCCCACTCCATGATGGCACTGTCTTGACAGTTTGCCCTATTAGTAAGGACGGCTGGATGGGCTCTGCTTCACTGCAGTAGAGCTTAGGATTGAAGCTTTATCTATGCTTCTGTTTGCATTACTGTAATGTAGCTGTACTTATATATACCCCTAGAATAGATGCAATGTACCAGTATGTAAATACGTTGCACTGGTACAGGAATCCAAGGCTGAGTCGACTAGAGGGTGTGCAGCAGAGAGCTCTGAGGTTCTCCTTTTCTCAAAGAGTGGAATAAGCTGTTTCTACTGTCTGTCTAACTGGAATACAGATCAGGTGTGGAAATCTAACTCTGGTCTTCTGTCAGTGAGGATCTCTGGCTCATGTTGTTTTATTGATGAAATAGTTTGATCTTGCTACAAAAAATCAGGAGCAGCATGCCAAAAAGCCATTGCACCTACCACGGTAATGGCTAACAGACTTAAAGCGTAAAGGGAATTCCTTAACACGCTGATAGTTGTACTGACTTATTTTTAAATGTTGCTGTTCCTTCTGGAGTTTCGTAATAGAACAGGTTTTTCTAGCCTGGAGAACTTTTTGGTGGGGCTGCATGTTCATGGAGTTTGTTGTCTGACTCATCTCTTACTTGCTAGGGTTTTTTTAAACTGGCTGTACTTGGAACCAAACAGACGAAGCAGAAGCGCAGGTCTTGGCACTGTAAGTGATTTGGCAAATGCATCTTTTTCTAGTAGAAAGCAGGAACTGAGATAGTTTGGAAAATAGTTTAGTCTTCCCTTAAAGAAGTGGTTGATCATACTAGATACATTTGAATAGCTTATAAAGAAACTATCCCGTTTACTGATTATGAGGTCTTTGGCTTTCACATACATAGGGAATAGGGGGGACAGTGCAGTTTTCATAGCTTTGCCTTGCCATGGGAAACTCTATACACCTACATGTACCTTTGGCTTTTTAAAGTAACGACTTGAACCAACAAGCAGCTCAGTTCAGTGAATACTTTGTAGATAAGCCAAAACCCAGGGTCTTGTTTAGCCAGATGCCTTTGAGGCTCAACCTTTGTGTGTTGATGCCAGTAATAACTAACAAATGGTAGGCAGTTTTTCTTCAGAATTTGTACAGGATGCTGTACATAGGCCAGATGTTTTCTGAATGTCCTTTGGTTTAGCAGAGACTAAGCGAGGTGTTAAGTGTCTTAATGAATTCTCGAGAACAAACATATCCCAGTCCCACTCTTGGTAGGTTATTTTTGTGAGCGTTATATTTATTTTTCTAAAACTTCATTTTGGGGCAACAATTTAAGTAGTTTGAGGTGAAAGAACGGCTTCTCTTAGACATCCTCCGTAATTAAATCTGAAGTTAATGACTACACAAGCTGCAATATGGGCATACTCTGTATTTACAGGAGAAGTTGCTTTCATTTTGGGAGGAAGATGTTGAATAGTTAAAAGATCATTGGTTTTAGGGCTTCAGGTCTTGCTGGAGGTACCTGCACATGAATATTGGGAGTGGTGTCTTCTAATGGTTTGCAGCAAAGGAGGATCCTGTTTCTAATCTGAGCTGAATGTTTGACTCATTACGTGACCTTGGGCAAGTTATTCATCTACCTTGAGTTTCAATTATCCCAGCTGGAAAACTGAATAAACAATAGAAATGTGCTGAAAAACAAAGTGCATCTGAACTGAGTTTTTCCTGGTAAATTATTTAGGAAAAATATGTGGAAACAGCCATCAATGTTTTTAATAATTTTTTTTTATGAAATTATTTTTTTTAACATAAGTTTTCAACTTTTCCTTCAAGCCCAGGCTTGAACAGTTCACCCCATACTGACTGCTGTATGCTGTTGCCGACCTACAGTACTATTCAGGCCAGGACACCATAGTATTTTAGTTTCGCCCTCAAACTATGCTCCTTCCTGCCCACTAGTGTCCATCAGTGCTGCCTCCATGCTCTGAGTCTGACAAAACCCAAATTCTGTTCACAGATGAAAATATGGCTCACTCCTGCCCATGCACAACCTCAAAGCAAGCAGTACTGCTTCAGCTCTCAACTAATTCTGGTCTACCATTTTGAGAGGTTAATTCCAGGCTAATCCTGCAGTTCCTAAATCAACACGTGTTGCTGTCTAGATAAAAATGCTAAATAGTTCCTCTGATAATTTATGTTGGCACTACATGTAGGATTCTGCTTGGGTGGTGTGGTGGGAGATTGGGGTTTACTTCTTCTTGGTCAAGACTCCATCCCACTCAAGAACAAGGAGCAGTGGGTTGAATAAGGAGACCCCGATTAATGTAGAAAGCAAGGAAGGCAGCCCTGCTTTTTACGCAGTGGGCCTCCCAAACAGATGGCTCTTAGTGGGGCTCTTCAACGACCTCCATTGATTGCTCTCTGTAGGAATCTTGGCATTCATCTTAGGGGATGATCAGAAGCCTTCTGTTCAGCACCTCCAGCCCTCATTCTATATTGTAGTTATGCTACAGGTTTGCAGATGTTGAGTGCACCACACCAATCGCCAAAAATCCCATTCTCATTGAAACACAACTTATTTGCAAGAGGATGGTCTTTACTGGAAAAGAGTATTATTTATCTTTGTTGCATGAAATAATAGCCTTTTGAAGCTTTGTGAAGAGAACTTGGTTTGGTAAACTTTATGACTTGAAAGAATATTGTCCGGAAGGATGAGCTGAGTAGAGGGTAGCAAGGTTGAATAGACTTTGATGCTGTTCCCTCTACTTGCTTCTAGATGGCACTGTGAAGTAAGAGAGTTTGTATTTTCTGTCTGATGAGACAGATTAATATTGAATATGAACATACAAAATATATGGTCTTTTGTTGGTTATAGGGGGTATGCTAGCCATTGGCGATTAAATATTCTTGCAGAGGAAAAAGGTAACTGAATTTCATCTTAGTGTGATATAGAATTGATCTTTGAATTGTTTTCGTTAACCATGAGACCTATATGAAGGGTTACCAAAAGACTAATTTTGTTTAGTGCTGAAATTGTGACTCCCAGGTCTGAAGAGTTTCCAATGACAAGCCTTTCCCTTTAGTGTTTTCATTTGATGCCAGTTTTTAAAGGGCTTTATATTGCAGTCAGACCCTCTCCTGCTTCTAATAAGATGCTGCCCATGTAATTTTGACAAAGGATACTTTTTCTGCATATCCAAAGGTATGCAATTTAACACATATCAGCATGTTAATTTTGAGGAAGGAAAGGTATAATAGCTATTTCTATAAATAACATTTTCTCTATGTTTTCCATGGTGCTTACTTCCTTTTTTCCCTATTTGAGAAGGAGTTCATGACTTGGATTAGGCCTTTACAACTATATTTAAATCAGCAGTCTTCCTTAAGAAGATTTCCTTGGCAATGGTTTGCAAAAGAACTAGCTCACAGCAGAGGAAAGACCTGCTCCCCAAATGTATAAGCTGCTCTTGTATTCAAAGCTTAGCTAGCTATTGATAAGGTGGGAAAAAATGGTCCTGCTCTGTGAAATGTATTAAATAATTAAAATGTTCTCTCTTTCAGCAGCTCCATGAGACTGTGAAAAGAAAACTTGATAGCGCTGCCTCCCCTCAGAATGGAGACCAGCAGAATGGATATGGGGACATGTTTTCTGTGTCCAAGAAATTACGTCGTGATGATGGTCTTGGTGGGGTAAGTGGTTCCTCCAATGGCATGCCTCCTGTATCCCCACTGCATCAACTCGACAAGAAGTCTTCCAGTGGAGATACTTTACATCTCAATGGAAAGAATTCAATGGGACTTGACGGCATCAGCAAAAAGTGTCTTCCAGATTCTAATGTCCAGCTGAATGGAAGTAGCGATAATGATGACTCATTTCCTTTGGGTTTGAACAAAGAGCTCAAGCAAGAGCCAGTGGATGATCTTCCTTGTATGATTGCTGGGGCTGGGAGTTCTATATCTCAGAACAACCTGATGCCCGATCTCAATCTCAATGAGCAAGAATGGAAGGAACTTATTGATGAACTTAATAGATCAGTGCCCGATGAAGACATGAAGGATCTATTTAATGAAGACTTTGAAGAGAAAAAAGATGCAGATTCTTCAAATTCAGCTGCACAGACTCCACTGCCACAAGACATTAACATAAAGACTGAATTTTCCCCAGCAGCCTTTGAGCAGGAACAGATGGGATCTCCACAAGTAAGATCCACCTCTTCAGGTTCAGGATTTATTGGAGCCTCTTCTGTCCCTGTTAGTTCAGCTTCTCCAGCAGTAGGTGGCTCTCAGACTATGTTCCAGCCTTCTAGTCAGACAATGACTGAAAATCCTAACCAATCCATGATGCAGGCATCAAACCAGTCTCAAAATGTGCAGAGGTCTCTGCCCAATGTATTACTATCTGGACAGGGCACAGGAAGTGCCAAAGACATGTCTTCTTCTCACCAACTCCAGCAGATAGCTGCCAAACAGAAGAGAGACCAGATGTTGCAGAACCAACAGCAGGCATCACAGGTCCACCAGACCAGTCAAATTTCCAGCTGGCAGCAATCTGGGCCTTCTCATAGCCCACTGGGTGTCCCCTACACCATGGAGAATCCTTCCAGCCCTTCGGTTTACCAGCAGGACTTCAATAACCAGAAACTTGTGATGCCCAATATGGCAAATAAGAATTCTCCCAGAGCTGGTAGCAACTACCATGTGAATATGATGGGTCATCAGCCAAACAGCCTGAACCAGAACCCCGTGAGCAGCCAAGGCTCCATGCTAGACTATGGCAACACAAAACCGCTTACACATTATAAAGCAGAGTGTGAACAAGGAGTTACGGTACCTGGTCAGAACAAGGCAGCTATGCTGACCTATATGCAGCCACGCCCGCAGCCCCCACTGCCTCATATGGGTGAAGAACAAAATGGCATGTTCCTGATGAAACAGAAGTCTGGAAATATTGCCTACAGACCTCTAGTACCGCACAGTCAGGTAAAGGTTAGGATTATTTTACCATGGTGCACTACCAGATCTATGATATACGAAAGAGTGGGTCGGTGGAGCTAGTATGCAAATTACTTCGTATTTCAGAATACAGTTTACTGCAGATCCCAGGTTTTTATTTAAAAACAAGCAGGAACAAAGATACAAGAGTAAAAAGAAATATGGAGTCACAATCGCATTTTGTCTCTGAGATAGTTTTTAATATCCTCTATTAACAGTGATGCTGGCAAGACTGTTTTTCAGTGTAGTATACCATAAGCAACAAAATCTTTAACTTTAGGCCACGATCTGCATAAGGATCTGACAGCTTTTAAAACCTTTCTTATAAACTAGCAAATTGCCCCGCTGCTTTGGGTCTGACCCTGCTCCCCCCCTGCCCCCCAGCTGCTTCAGGTCTGACCCCACTTCCTTCTCCCCCCGCCGCTTCGGGGCCAACCCTGCTCCCCCACACCCCCTGCACCCCTCTGGGTCTACCTGCCTGCCTCCCCCTCCCTGCAGGCTGTTCTGGGGGGTGTCTGGGCTGGGTGGCAGGGTGGCATTGCCACTGTGATCTCCCCCCGGCCCCCCTTCGCCCTAAGGCAGGGAGGTGTGGGGAAGCCCTGCTGCTCGGGCAGGCGGGTCATGTTCTCCACTGCCAAACTTCCCTGGCAGCAGTGCAAACTTGGGCCCCAGCCAGTTGCTGCCTGCCCTCTTGGTGGCGCACACACAGTTGGCCAGAAGCGTTACAGACAGACAGACTAAGCCTTTTATAATATTAGAATTATGTATATAAAAAATAACAGAACTTCTCAAACCTTACCTTTAATTTATTTTCAACCTCTGTCTCTTCTCCATCTGAAGTGACTTGTTTGAAGATCCCAAGTCTATACCTTTTGGATATTCTGGGTTCCATAACGTGTGGAAGATTAAATAGATTTGATTTGAATTGAGAGGTAGTTTGTATTTCTGCTTATGTCAAGGTTTGTTACCTAGTAATCCACAGGGAGTAAGAATAGAGGCTCACATTCACCCCAGATATGCAATTAATGGGAATAACCTCTGCCTGCTTTAGGCAACATGAAGAATAAAAGGAGACCTACAAAAGAGAAATAAGGTTATGCCCTTTTTTTGCTTTATTACCTATGAAGGGACTTTTATAGTGTTTGTTGTGCTTGCTTTATATTACAAATATATATCTGGTCTACCTTGTTATTCCTAGAAGACTGCAGAGTTAATATATAGTTGGTGTCACAAGTATAATGAGTATGATGTTTGTTTAGTTGAAGCGATGGAGGGTAAAACTGTGGTATTTAATAGCTAAAACACATTCTTGATGAACAGTTGAGAGTAAAGACCTTAAATCTTTCCTTCCAGTTAAAGGCTGGTGGAGTTTCTACTCCAGTAATGTTATCTCAGTGAAACAGGAAAGAAAAGATTTGGTTTTCAAAGGTAAAGGTCAAGTATGTTTTAAAGAAAAATATTTACTGCTGAAATAGGAAGAGATATTAGTTGAAACAAATCTAGTTTATTTGCTGTCAGTTTGTTTATAGACCAGCCCCTTAATGTAACATTGCGTATATTTGATTCAGGTTTCTGATGAAATTGAGAAGAAAGCTCACCGTGCCTTCTGAACTGGTATTTTAATTTGGTGAATGAGTGGTATGTTCAGAATTGAGCAGGGCATAGAACATGTTTGATGGTAACCATAAGAATTGCAAGCAAGTCTTCTGATATACTTACCAAGCCTTAGAAAAGACTTAATAATTTTCTTGAATTATTATTGCTTCTCATGTTGTTGTTATTTCTTATTGGTAACTTTAATGTTCATTCAGGTTTCCTACTCTTGGAAGAGCAGTGTCTCATTGCAGTTTTTAGAGTGGTTGATTTTGAACATTGATCAGTAAATAGTGGTTAATGCCAAACTAAATAGTCAAGCCCATCTCTTCAATGCACTCTCTAGTGGGGAGAGTGCAGTGGCTCAGAACATTAAAAAATGTGCTTTTTTAGCGCTCTGTTTTGACAAAAGATACTCTCCCTCCACACAGTGTCAGCAAGTCATGAGTTAAAATTCTGCCTAGAAAGAACAATTTCCCTGTACAGTGAAAAGTTGAGAGAAAAGGCAGAATTAGTGGGATATTGCCTATGATGTGTCTCTTATCATTCAAATAAAGTGTCTTTCTTAAATTATTTTATGCTATGATCCTCCCTTGCAGCATTGGTAGCCAAGCAAACTTAGGAAGTTTGTGCTTACAACTGTTGCAGTTATAGTGGTATACTTCATGTGACGTTGGACAAATAGGCCAAATGAGCCTAGTCAAGGAAATGAAAACTGGTGGAGAGAAGGCTCAACTAGAAAGCCTTTTTTGCAGAATCGGGGCCTTAGTGGAGAATGCAAATATTTACACACATGAGCAGTCCTGAGAACTCAGTGGCACCATTCACAGACACATTCTTGCAGCATTGGCATCTTCTCTTGCTTGCTTGCTTGCTTGCTTGCTTCCTGTAGTTCCTTATAAGCTATCAAAATGCATCTCAAGTGTGCCTGTGCTAAAACCCCCATTAAAATTATTTGAGTACAGAGTTAGAAAAGATGCCTACCTTGAAAAAAATGGTTCTGGGAGCACAGATTTGTGTTGTACTTTATAGCTTACATTCCTTTGGAACAGTGCTGAAGTTTGAATACAGATGAATAGTTAGCCTGCTACGTAGACATTAGCAGACTATCATTGTAGTAATATTTGGATTCCCCTCCTGCCCCCCCCCCATTCATAACTAGCAATGTATCTGTAGCTTTATAAAAGTATTCTTACTTGTGTTTGCCCATTTGCATAAGACTTGGAAAGTTTTGTATTTACAACCAAAAATGATGCCTTCATTCATGAATGTAGTATAGCTCCTAACCTTTTCCCGCTTAACACACATTTTTTTGGCTACCTTGCATCTATCTAATTGCACTGAAAATGAACATTTGGCAACATGGTTGAACCCTAAATCCTTATAGCTAGAGAATTAAAAATAGTTTGCTTGGTTTGTTTGCTTCACTTGATTTTTATTAACTGATTGTGCAAATACATAGATGAGTAATGGTTTGCAAGCTTTTGTTTTGATTATCTAGGTACGATGTGTCCTACAACAGCTGAAGTACTGTAAATGCTCTGCCATTCTCTGTTGCTCATGATAGTTATCTAGCTGACCGGCATATGTTCAGTAGAGCATTTGATGCTGTGGTGCCCAAGTCACCCGCAGGACTGATTGTTGTTTGTATTCTGCAGGATCAAAACCCTTCTCCCAATGTTCCTCGCGTCCCGGTTTCTGTCCCGGGTCCTGGTGTCGGTGCCCAGCCTCCCAATGTTTCCATCGCAGGTAACCATAACAGTGCAGCTTATCTCAATAATCAGCAGCAAGCAGCAGTAATGAAGCAACACCAGATGTTACTGGACCAGCAGAAACAAAGGGAGCAGCAAAAGCACTTGCTGATGGAACAGCAGAAGCAGCAGTTCTTTCTGGGGCAAAGGCAGCAACAACTCCTAGCTGAGCAGGTATGCGGGGCCTGGGAGAGCAAACAAGTCCTTTCTTTTCACATCAGTTTTAATTTGCTTTGGTAGATTGAGGCAGGACTTGAAACCTTGTTAGACTAAGTGAAGAAACACAATTTAACTTCTCTTTGCAAACAGAGAGAGATTAATGAGTTGATGCCTGGGTGCAATACCTTTTGTTTTACTTAGATGACATATCTTGAAGTGGTACTCTCTTCTCTCCTGTCATGGCTTATAGTCAAGGAAAAAGAGGTAGCCTCAAATCTAACAGTAAACAGGTGAATTTGGTAGTGGAGAAATACAAGGAGATAAGAGTAGAGAGGAAGGAGAGTATACCAATGACTGTGATTGTATGAAGGAAGAGGGCCAGGAGCGCAGGAGCAGAACAAAAGATGAAGTTCAGACATGGGTGTTGTGTTTTAGGGTATTTGAAAAATAAGGGCAGAATTAAATTTTGCACTGAACTGGGGAGTCAGCAGAGTCTTTGAAGATGAAGATGTATATGGTCATGCAGCTTTCATGTGTGTGAGAAAGGGACCAACAGCATTTGGCATGCTGGGTAGAGTTTGGACTTTGAGAGGCCCTTGAGCCTCTGGTAGTCAAGGTGAGAGGTAATAAGAGGCTGAGTATTTGAGAAGAGGATTCCAGACAATTGTGCAAACAAGCAATGTTGGATAATGTCTGCATGTGCCCAAGTACTTAAAGATTTGGAACTGAGCAGGGTTACAGACAGGTTGCTGACAGACATATGAGATAGAAATGTGTGTGGATCTCTTGTTCAAAGGAAGCTCTTCCATCCATGAGACCTTTATTTGGGAAAGGGAGGTAGAGAAAGCCCACATCAAAAAGGTGTGTACACTCAGAGTACTCTGAATGCACTGCTGAGGTTCTCATAGTTGTATTATAACCAAGAAGATGACTAGATGAACAAGTAAAGCTATAAGGACTGAATGTTGGTGGACATTGTGCAGAAAGGAACTGACACCACTAGATACAGTGGTGATACATGGGTGGTAGGAAAGCTGAGCAGGCCCTGAGATACTTGTTTATCCATGGAGATGGCCCAGGAAAACTAAGTGTGTGAAAGAGCAGGCCAGTAGTTAAAAGAAAGCTGTGAGCTACACCGAAAATAATAATGTTGTTGCTGTGATCCATCTAGCCAAGACACGTGTTGAAATGGTTTAGGGGGCTTGAGTTAAAGGTGACTGGAAATATGCAGAGCCTGACTTTGAATGTTGCAGAATTAGAGTGTAATGTAGGAGAACATGAAGAGGAGAATGAGAAATACGGTCAGCTTTAGAAAGTTGGAGAAAACCCAAGGAAAACGGGATTTTGACCATTATAGTAGCAGGGAAAATGAGGACAAAGGGACAAGGATAAATGATCAGTTAGAAAGAGGTGGCCATATTGAAACAACTGTCTGTCAGAGGCTTTCTTTAGGGAAGGATTTTTAACAATAAGGCCAGGGAATAGTGACCAAGAATTTTGTGTGGGTTAGTTTGTTGAAGGGGACAATAAATTCTAAATAATCAGTGAAAAATGATGTTTGTTTGTCAGGTAGATCAAGCTCCCCCTGCTGGATGTTTCCCAGACTGCTGTGTTTGGCTCCACATACCGGGACAACTTGTTTTTACACTGTCAGGCTCCTCACCCGGCAGACTGCAGACAGGATTGCTGGCACGTTTTAGGCACAAACTCTGATATTGCTTAGTTGCCCCTGCTCTTAGTTGCCCTGCAACCAGTACTGACACCACAATATATAAGTACACCCTTTCCCAGTTTTTTACCTAGTGGACATTCTGGTTTGCAGTTTTATTCTTTAGGGACATGTAGTGATAGTTAAATGCACACATTTTACAAAAGGTTTTTTAACCAAGCTGTCTTTATTTTAGATGGTGCAGAGGTGCCAGAACACCTCCCTTCTAGTTCCTGCTTCAGTTATTTTTACTGCTCCTGAGCACTTTGGGGGATTTGGGTCAGTGTGTTTTGGGGGCTCCAGTTCTCCTGTGCTGTCTTACATTTCTCTGCTCATGGCTTTTCTGAGAGAGAGAATCTCTTTCTGGCTTTCGCAGTTAGCTTCCTTTAGGCTTTGCCTGGTCCAGAGTCAGGTCATGTTGCTCAGGAAACTTCTCTCTCGTTTCTTCCCAGTTGCTCTTCAGCCTTAAAGCCTTCTCAGTCTTGGAGATTTTTAAAGGTCTGCATTCTCTCTGATGAAATTTTCATTCCTTCAAAACTTTCTCCCTGTAGATCACTGGTATAACGGGTTTTCTTCCAGCTTGGATACCTTCCATAAGCTATCCCTTGTCCTAATAGACTGCAGCCATTAAAGACTAAAAACTTTTGTTTGCTCTAAAACCTTCTCTACGCAGGATATGTGAGGCGTGTGATAGGGTCCTTGTCAGCCTGTGACTGATTTAGTACATATTCAGGGTTGGAGTTGTACGTAAAGTTAATAAATAATTCATAAATTGTACATAAATAGATTACCCGTATCATCCCACAGCTCAATTGCGTTTTGCCTTCCTTTGGCTTCATGGTTTATTTACCCTGTCAAGGTACAGGCATGAGCACCACAGTAATCTTTCTGTGCTGCTTGACATTGGGAAATCTGGAAAAAAAAACTACTGAGGTAGCCTTGCCCTGTTCCCATGGTCCCTTCTAGCCCCTAACATCTGTGAACTGCACCTTAGGAAAACGCGACATCCTGAATGGAGGGTAGCAGGCCGGGTATGTGCACACGTGCATTCTGTCTGCCGCGTGGCATCAGAAGTTGTCTTCCAGCTGGAGAGTCTGCATTGCTCAGTTGGCAGAAAGAAGGGGCTGTGGCACCACAAGGCAGCTCTGAATGCACACACTCTCAAATTTTATTCGGTAGAACCTGAGCAGTGCAGACTGCTCTGTAGTCTGTACATTAGGTCTGCTACAGAAGGAGCAGAGCTTCTGTCTTCCCAAGGTTTGTCACTTTCTGAGCCATGAGCAGCTTTTTATATAGTCTGGCAGTTGCATGATCTGGAACCATGCATCACTTCATTCTTTCCTGAAGGCTCTCTCTCAGAATTTACTGCCTGGTTGAATCCAGTTTCTGGAAAAAGACCGGCAGTGCCTTCTATCTAAGGTGCCTCAGACAGCATTACTGTCCAAGTTCCCGTTGTGGTGGCTTTATGATATGTGAAGTCAGAAAGTTTTTAAAAAATAACCCTAGTTTTCTTACCTTCTGTTAGGAGTACAAAGTCTCTTGTCACCATCTTGGAAGAGGCAGAATTGTTGAATATTTAAGAGATTTTTCTCTAGTTGAGTTAGTGTGCTTAATATAGGCTTAAGCAATGAATAAATCATTGATATGATTTCTGTCACACTAGTTTCTCTAGTTATCTATACTCTTCCAGGAAAACTAAGGTAACCAAGAACTGATTATTGTGGGGTTTTTTTAACTAACATCTCTTCATACAAAATAAAAAAAACTCATTTGTTTTTTTCTGGCCGCTTTTGAAGTTGAAGGTAAGAAGTGCATCTCTGCAGTCTTCAAAGTATTAATGAAAATATGTTATTTACTAAACTTGCAGATGAATGAACAGCTGACATTCCTGCCTCATAGTGTCTCTTAGGGCTTTAATACACATTGCAGCAACTCTTTATATTGCATGTTTCTGTCACCTTGGCTTCCAGTTATTGCATTTTTTTTGTAATGGAAATCTCATTTTGTTTCCTAATCTGTCATCTTGGTCCTGGCCTTCCCTTTTTTCTTTTAATTAAACCTGTTGCATTTGATCCCTCTAAGGCAGTGGTTCTCAGTCTTTTTTAGACTCACACCCCTTCTTTTAGACTCAAGGCACCTCTCTTTAGACTTGAGGCACCTCTCAGAAAATGCCAGTTTTCACTTGTTTTCTGACTACAGAAAACACTGGAGAAACTTTTTTGTTGCAAAGAACTCAGAAAGATCACAGCAGGTCAGAATGTTTATGTTACGAATCTCGTTTGCACATATAACAGTGCTAACATTGTGTTACGCTCTTGAAAGGATGTCAAGGCACCCCAGGGTGCTGTGGCACCCTGGTTGAGAATCGCTACTCTAAGGAAGAGATGCATGCTTCTGGATTCACAAAGTTAGCAAGTTTGTGATCAAACCACAGGTAGCTTTAGTCTCACTTGAAGTCTAGCACAGACTTTTTATTTTCTAATTTCCTTCTATTGGACCGCTCCTAGGAGAAACAGCGGCAGCAGCAAGAGCAGCAGCTCCAGCGACACCTGACCCGACCACCCCCTCAGTACCAGGACCAGCCACAGAATCCTTACCAGCCGCAGGTCGGACAGTTTACAGGTAACCAGACTTAACAGCTGAACTAAAGCAGGTGGAGAGATTCCTTTGGAACATAAGTAGAGTGTCTTCAAGGTCCCTATTCTTGATAACTTAATTATCTGTTCTCTTCCTTTGTCATGGCACTTTAAAGCGTGTCAGTGTGTCTTCCCATTTTCGCTGAGAGTGAATAATCTCCCCTTTCCCTCCCTTGTATGTTGATTGCAGCTAATTGATTTTGCATTATATTAAATGTGCAACTTTTCAGTACTCTTTTGGGAATAGTCTAAAGTGCTTGGATAGAGGATTGTAAGAAAAGTGCCATTGTTTTTCCAGGGGCTCAGGCAGTCCAGGAATCTATCCTCCTTTCCTGTCCCATGGAGACCCTGTATTATAGTCAACTTTCTTCTAGCATGGGAAGGTTGAATTGTGTTACGTTTGAGAGAGAAACTCAACTTCCTGTAATTACCACAAGATCTCACTAGAGCAGCGGTTGGCTGGCAATGTACTCCAGTGGCAGGCCAGAGTGACCCAGCTGCTGCCACTTCTCTCTGCTGCCTGTTGCACAGGTGAACCCCCCCACCTCCTTCCCCTGCTGCTGGAACACTGCACAAGCTCCCCGTTAGGTTCAGTAACATTAAATCGGGCCTTGTAACAGGTCTTAATTTTAAGACTAGGATGTGGTTACTTTTTAACCAATAACAAATGTATTAAGCCTTCAGCAGTTACAATTTTAATACTGTAGTTAGTTAAAAGTAACACAACATGCTTACTACCCTGAGATGTAACAAATGTGTAGTTCCTTGAATGGCCAGTCCGTGAGGTCTTGTTCAGGCACAAAGGTCAAAACCCAGGCCTGAAGGCCTCTGGGTTCCAACACCCCAGCTCCATAGGCTGGATCTGTTGGCTCTGCGGGCTGTAGGTTGTCAGTCCCCTGAACTAGAGACAAACACGAGGTGCTTTTTATCCTACCCCTAGCAGGCTGACTTTTTTTTGACTTCATAGCCCTCATACTTGTTGACTTGAGTGAGGAATATAAGCTCTGATCTCCTGCATTCTGGAGTGATAGTTTATATTGGGGAAGGGGGAGGAGGGAACCCTAATATACATCTGTAGTTTACTAAGATTGATAACTACGAGTTGTCATCATCACTAGGGTGGCATAGCCTAATTGATGTGGAAGCACTGGAGATCAGTAAACCCACCTTTTTTTAATACCAGAAGGAATCTTTGCTATTAGTGGGCAAGTAACTGCTTTGCTTATTAATATCCAAATGTTGCCTCATCCATCCACCCTTCCATCAGCAGACACTTAAGGAAGAAAATAATGCTTGTTTCCTTCCTTCTGCCCTCCTCTCCACAGGACCCCAGCATTGCCACTGGAACGCAACTTTTAAGATGAAGTGTATAGGCAGGATACCATTACCTAAGTCAGAGATTCTGTCACAGATCTATTATCACAGATTCTTGGGGTCAGAGGGTAGTAATCAATGGCTCGATGTCTCGTTGGCAGCTGCTATCAAGTGGAGTGCACCAGGGTCAGTCCCAGGGCTGGTTTTGTTCAATACCTTTATGAACGACCTGGAAGATGGCATAGAGTGCACCCTCAGCAAGTTGCAGATGACACCAACCTGGGGGAGTAGTAGATACGCTGAAGGGTAGGGCTAGGATTCAGAGGGATCTAGACAAATTGGAGGATTGAGCCAAAAGGAATCTCCTGAGGTTCAACAAGGACAAGTGCAAAGTCCTGCACTTAGGACTGAACAATTCCACACACGGGACAGGCTGGGGGTGACTGGCTGGACAGCAGCTCTGCAGAAAAGGACCTGGGGGTGACGGGACAAGAAGCTGAATATGCCCGTGTTGCCCGTGTTGCGAAGAAGGCTACCGGCATCCTGGGCTGCATTGGTAGGAGCGCTGCCAGCAGATCAAGGGCAGTGATTCTTCCCCTCAATTCAGCACTGGGGAGGCCACATCTGGAGTCCTGTGTCCAGTTTTGGGCCTCCCACAACAGAAAGGATGTGGACAAACTGGGGAGAGTCCAGCGGAGGGCAGTGAAAATGGTTCAGAGGCTGGGGCGCAGGACTTATGAGGAGAGGCTGAGGGAACTGGACTTATTTAGTCTAGAGGAAAGAAGACTAAGGGGGGTTTAATAGCAGCCTTCAACTACCTGAAGAGGGTTCAAAAGAGGATGCAGCTGGACTGCTCTCAGTGGTGGTAGATGACAGAACAAGGAGCAACGGGTTTGAGTTGCAGCAAGGCAAGCTTAGGTTAGATAATAGGAAGAATTTTCTCGCTAGGAGGGTAGTGAAGCACTGGAACAGGCTACCCCGAGAGATTATGGAATCTCCATCCTTGAAGGTTTTTAAGATCTGACTAGACAAAGCTTTGGCTGGGATGGTCTATTTGGGGCTCATCCTACTTTGAGCAGGGGGTTGAATTAGAAGTGACCTCCTAACATCCTTCCAATCTTAATCTTCTATGATTCTAAGTTATTGAGGGCCAGCCTTTTTGGTAGGCCTGCCACAAATTAGCTCCATCCCCTTCCCGAATGCCATTCCCATCCCCTTCCCTTGCTCAGTCAGCTGCTCTGCTTTCTACTCGCTTGTCCTGTGCCTCCTTTCTGATTTGCTGCTCTGTTTTCTGCTCTCTGCCCTATCTACTGCTGTGATATCTGTCCCCTCCCCGGTCTTCCTTAGTACTGTACACAAAGGCTTGTCATGCCACTTGTGGCACGTGCTACAGCTTGACTACCCCAATCTAAATGACACTGATGAATGCGGTTATCAGTTTGCTAGTCAGAGATATGAATTGTGGCTTCTGTAGCCAGAGACGCCCTTTTCTCTGCTAAATAACAGAAATTACTTTGTTAAAAGAAATCTTTGTATGCCTGTAAGCAGTTGGTATGCAAGAGGGGTGGTGAATACTGTACCTCAGACAAAGAGTTACAGTACTTGATCTGTACTCCCTGTCTGCCAACTAAGAAATGCAGTAGTAAATGTATTAAATGCAGTGTGTGTCGGTCATAGTAAGCACGATGTGTAGCAGCATGAAAAGCGCTTGATTCTGTCCTACAAATATGCTGACTCTGGGTACTTTTTCACTTGCTGTTCTAATATTCGTACTGCCTCTTTGCTTTTTTGCACGGCAGAACAGCAGACTTTCTCTACTTGTCACGACCTCTGTCTTTTTTCCCCTTTGTTATGTTGCTAGTTTAGGACTTTGAAACCCTAGCATTCAAACGATCCCACATTTGCATACATTGTCTCGTGCATGGATAAAAAACATGCACTCACATTTGTGGTAAGAGAGTGGCTCCTTCCAGCTTTATGAGGATCTCAGAAGGGAAGGCAGCCCCTACAACTTAGATACGTTTCATCCCAGACCCTACAGTGGAAGCATCTCAGACAGGCTTTCCTGTATAGTTTTTTGTTTCACTGTATATATTTTACCTTCCAGGTAGGAATCTGCCATCTAGAAACAGCTTTTAGCTAGAGTTGACAAAAAGGCTCCTTTTTGGTTTCCTGACCAGATTGATGAATTGCAGCCTGTCTGATTATTGGTTTTACCCGCAGGCATATTGAATGCATTATTATAAAAAACAGAAAGGTACGTAGATGATAGAATTAAAGACGTGCAGGGCTGGAAGAGGAAGTCCACCGCCCCCTGCACAGAAGCAGGAACTTGTATATCTCGTATATAGATCACTTTTGACAAATACTGATCTAACCAGTTCTTTAAAATGTCCAGTGAAGGTTACTGCACAGCCATCCTAGGCAGTCTCTTCCAGTGCTGCATGTGAGGTCTTGCCAGCACCAAGTGAAGCAGAATAATGACTTCCAGGGTCTTGCGTGCAGCACTCCTCTGAATGCATCCTGAAATGAGATTGGGTTTTTTAGGGGGAACCATCACATGGTTAGCTCATGTTTAGTGTGCAGCTCTCTATAACTCCACGTTCTTTGCCTTCAGTACCACCTCCTACCCAGTCCCTCCCCACCTTTTATTTGTGCATTTGATTTATCTTTCAGTGTGTCACTTTGCCTTTGTCTGTATTGAATATCAGATTGATGTTTTCAGTCCACTTCTATTTGTCAAGTTTGGACTGATTTCTGATCCAGTGCTTCAAAGTGCCTGTGGGGACTCCTAGCTTGATGTTATTTGTAAATTATATAAATCTACTTTGTATTCAGTAATCCAAGTCATTAATAAAAATATCAAATAGAACAAGTCCCAGGACAAACTCCTGCCAGACCTCACTTGAAATACCCTCCCAGTTTGAAGAGAACCATTTCTAATTACTGATGGATTGTTTTATCAAACAGCTTGGTCACCAGAATTTGGAGGGCTTGCTTCTTCCCTCCCTTGTGTATGAGACTGTTGTGTGGGAAAGTGGCCTTCCTGACCTCAAGATATCACAACTATTTCTTCTCCTTTATCCAGATGACCAGTTACCCTGTCAAAAGATGTAGTTTGACACTATGTTTCTGACAAACCCACATTGGCTGTTGTATCTTTATTACTTTTTTTGTTTAGGTGTCTATACATTGCTTCTTGAATAACATGCTCTGGCATCTTTCTGGGGTTGAAAGCCAACTTGACTTCTACAGTAAAAGAAACTATTTGAGTTGCACTGTAAAATTAGGTTAGACTCTTGTACCTACCCCTGGTAAGTCAGACAGGGAGCTTGCACTCCGCATCCTGATGCTGTGTGTCACCGTGACCCTCTTTCCCAGTACTGCCAGTTCATGGACATAAACCCATAGGGAGTTTTTGCTCTTGTCTTGTTAGGCCCACATTAGTCATGAGAGACGGACCGCATTCATGCCCTAAGCACATAAGGGTGTGGATCCACAGGATGATTAATACGCAGCATTTTATCCTGGCTTTACTCTAGTGAATTCACTCTGCAGTAAGTGAGCTAGCTGCCTGCAGGAGGTGGTGTTCTAGCACCTGGCTGCTAGATGATGCAGGAGCTGGTTTGCATACATCGTATACCGCAGGATAAAATTTATTTATTATTTAGTTTTATACCTTGCCTTTTCCGAAGGGCTTAGAGCAGCTTACAATAAACAGACAACCAACCTGCAGATTGGAAACAATAATAAATTGATGGGGAGCAGGGAGAGAGCATATTCTACGTCATCGTTTTCCCATGTTGTAAAGTTATTACCTATTTTTCAAGGATCGGTTTTATCCTGTGCTCAAAAGATTTACTACATAATAGGGGTGTGCCCTGTGGGTTAGCTCCACCCTTGCTACGTAGTAAAGTCAATTCACATGTCTGCACCCTGAGTGGTGCTGTAGCATCCTAGTGTCTTAGTACAATTCTACTCCATCCTGGTTGAGTCCCTGAAAAATTATTACTTTGGTAATACACCTGCATTTTAGCATTAAGACTAAGTCACAAAAAATGGCAAGGAGAAGACCTCCTCCCTTTTGCATCAGCTTTTTTTCAAGGGCTTAAACAGGGTGGATGAGGATCACAGGTAAACAAAGATCAGGTCAGTGGGGGGTATTTATACACATGCTTTGGGAGTCGGGCAGAGGGGTATGCTTTAATTAGTGGCTCTGAGTGCCACTCTAATTAAAGCACCCAGAGCATCTCATGTGTCATTCTTAAAAATGGCAGCGGGGGAGCTTTATCTAAAGCTCACTGAATGAGCTTTAGTTAAAGCACCCTGCCACCATTAAGTGTGGAGACACCAATACACGAGATGCTGGAGTCTGAGTCTCTAAAAATCTGGCCATTGCTGATCAAAGTTTCTCCCCATTTCTAGGCAGAGTGGCATTTGAATCAGTGTCCTTACATAACCGTATCTGCCTGTATCGGTAGAGAGTACTAGCTGGGAGGACAGTGGGGAAATTCTTTACCGTTACACCCCAAGGCTGATGCTAGAGAGGAGCTCGTAGAGTAGAACTTTCCCATTGCTGCTGTATATTACATAGATTAATTGATAAATACATCTGCAAAACTGCATCTGCTGCTGTATGCATGTATTATAGTGTCTAAAAGGTGTGTGGACAGACTTTGGATAAGTTGGAAAGAACTATTAAATATAGAAAATATTGCTCTTTATTACAGGATCCTCTTCAGCCATGGCCGGGGTAAGTAATTTAGGACAGTCCAGTTCCAGCAGTCCACGGATGTTTTCTCAGACCCAGAACATGATTCAGATGGGACCTGGGCATGGTTCTGTTCCTCCTCTCCAGTCGGGCTCCAGTCAGCAGGATCGGGGTGTGACTCAGTACACAAACATGCAAACCATTCAGCGAGGGGGACTGTACAACATGGCATCTGGTATGACGCAGATGGTTCCTCAGCATGCAAATCAGAGTGCCAACGGACAGCCACAAATGCAAAGACAGCCCAGCCTGGGCCAGGGCACTGCTGTGCCAGCTGGGTATGGGCAGAACACCTTGGGGAATTCGAGCATTTCTCAGCAGCACAATAAGGGGCCACTGAATCCCACTTTATCCAAGCCACAGATGGCAAGAGTGCCAGCGGCAATGGGGGCCCAGAACCCATCTTGGCAACACCAAGGAATACCCAACATGAACAGCCAGACACAAGGAAATGGGGGCTTAGGGGCATTTACTGCCAGCTCCACTTTCCACTTGCAGCAAACTCACCTAAAGATGGCCAGCCAGCAGTTTGCTCAAGGAATGCCTCAGGTAAGCCTAAGCACCAGCCGACCCATAGCCTCCATGAACTCTGCTGTCGCTGGGCAGATACTCTCATCATCCTTAGGCGCACAGCAGAGGACAAACCCACCTGCCCAGCAGCAGGTCCCCTCGCAACAAGTCTTGCCTGGCATGAACCAGGCAGTTCCAGATCTGACTGCTTTCAACCAGAATCCAAATCAGCAGCTGCCCAATAGAGCCAATCTGCACTGTACTCAAGGTTACCCCGTGAGAACCACCAGTCAGGAGCTGCCTTTCGCCTACAGCAGCCAGGCGGGCAATAATGGACTGCCAAGCTTAACTGGCGACACAGACCTGATAGACTTGCTGAAAAACAGGACTTCAGAAGAATGGATGAATGACTTGGACGAGTTGTTAAGAACTCACTGAAACAGGGTTTGGGGGTTTGTTTTCTACATCTTATTTTTTTATTTTGTGAAATCTAAACTACGGTTGGACCAAAAACCTGTGGCTTTGAGGAGACTTGTAGGCATTAGAAGTAAATAGTTGGGAAAGGGACTGAAGCTACTTCCCATTTGGGCTTTGAGACATGGTAATGGCACACCGAGCAAGTCCGCTGCGGCGCTGTGCTTCCTCTTTGTGTCTGTGGGAGGTTGCACGTTTGAACAGGTCAAACAAATTGGTCTGCATCCCAGCCTGCCCTTCAGAAATTTCACTTGCAGTGTTTGGAAACTGAGGTTTTTGATTATTTACAAACCCTACAAAAACCCCACAATAGTGGGGAAAAACAAGCAAGTAAAAATCATGCCAATATTTCCTAGAAGGGCTTTTTCCTGGAGCTCATACTTCACGTCACAGTCGTTCCCAGCTTGTCATGCTGTTAGTTGCAATACTGTCCCACCACGGTTCCCACTTTGTTTTTGCGGGAGGAGAGGACACGTGCCCCTGAGTGTGTTTGCAAGACGGTTTTATTTTGAGTCAGGCCTCCCCCCGCTGCTGACGTGTGTGCCGCCATTCTCAACAAGCAAGTGATCTTTCTCAGTAATGTTTGAAGCAAATGCTTCTGGATGCTGGTGATAAATGACAAAAAGTGTTAAAACCTGGCCAGCTGGCCTAGGCTGGTGACTTTCTTTAACGGATCGTGGACTCCCAAGCTGCAGCTTGCACTCTTGTGGAGGGACGTGGTTCTTGGCTTTTACCTTATTGTGGTTAAAGAGGGACTTTCTTATGGGAGAACCTTTATGAATATATTAGATGTAAACCCATTTACTTTGCACATGTTTTTTCATAACTTATTTCCAAAATTAGTTGTGTTTAAATGAGGACTTTGCTTTGTGATAGCTCATCTTGTTTTCCTTTTAGATTTTATAACACAGGATTTGTGAGGTTAGTCTTCTCCAAGAGTAAACAGAGATTCCATAAGCACAAGATTTTGTCACTTTAGGATCAAGCGCGTGAAAGTAGCACTGGGCCGAGAAGTGGAAAGTTCTTACCTAAAATGTAAATATCAGCAATAATAGAGCAGGGAGCATGGAAAAATACTGGCCTAGTCACTTGTCTCAAGGTTGTTCCAATGTGAAGATCTCCCCTTTAAGTATTTCCCCCCCTGATTTGTGAGATTGATAATCTTTTTGCAGACAGGTATAGATACTTCTCTGATCTCTCTTGAAGCAGGTGCTGGTTCTGCAGGATAAGCCAGGACGACTCTCGCACTCGTGTTGGGGTCAGTTGCATACAGGATAAGAAAAGCAATGAGAACAATCAGTGTTCTAAATCCTTACTCGCTACCAAAAATTCCCCTATCGATCAACAAACCACCTTGCCTTAACCTTTATTTTGAGATGGAAATAAAGTTAAAAGCTTTGTTTTAGATGCACAAATACCTCTTCCCTTCCCAAACCCCTTGGGGGTGGGAAATGCGGGCCAACTTTTTCCATTTTTGTAAAGCTCCTTCTAATTTTTTAGCCAACCCCAGCATGACGAAAAGAATTTCCTTCAACACAGACTAGTGTCTTGAGGAGGAGCCTTTCTGCTCTGCAGAGGTGTTATGGTTTGGAGCGGGGAGGTGAAGGCTAAAATTTGAGATTTTGGAAGGAGAGTATTTTACTGTATTTGCAGCTCCTTTATCAGATAATTTGCACTTTTTATAAAATCTGCTTTTAACACTAATACTTTTAACCCTTTCCCAATACACGTGAAACATGGTCTTGCCCTTCACGCTCTTCTAGATTTTGCATTGTATCATGTTAAACTGTTGGGGCTGGTCAGAGCTGTTCACTTTTGGTGATACTGCACATTGACCAGTGGATCCCATAGCTGAATGGAAGGTGAAGTTCCTCTGAAGTGAACTTAAACCCTTGTCGAAATATTTAAAAAATGAAAGATGGAATTGATTCTTAAATGACAAATGAAAGCATCAGCGACACTGGGGTTACTGGCACTGTTCTAAGATTTTTTTAGGGGAAAAATCGCTGACTTTTAAAATGACTAATCCTAACTTTTTTGGTAAAGAAATAAAGCCAGTGAGCTTGGCTTAATGATACAGTAAGCAAACAATTGGTCCAAGGCTCTTGAAACTTCATCAGAAGAGTCTAGACTTTAGCAGTTTTCTTTTCTCTTTCTCTCTCACTGTCTCTCTCGGTCAGGAGAAGGGTGTTTGTGATACTTGTTTGTGTGTGTTGTTGGGTTTTGGGGGGGGTGTTTCTTTTTCTTAAGTGTTAACTTAGCACCAGTGTGCCTTCATTTCCTATTGGGGGTACTTGGGACCTCATACTCTTGAACAGTGACATCCTGTAATGTTGCTGATCCTTTTCTCTACCCCTTAAAACAGCCAGGAATAACAGCCTGTTAGAACTTAATTGCTCCTTTTCCCCTGTTTAGCTTATGTGACAAAATCCACTGTATTCAGGGGATTTCACATGCAGAGTTTAGGTCTAAATACATCAAAACAACAGTCCATCCATTTTGTAGCTCTGTAATCTGATGTAAAGGAGATCAGCTCAGCATGCTTGCTCTCTAAAGGATAGTTCCTGTAGGTGTTCTGGAGATTGCGGATGTCCTTTTCCCTTCATTGTTTCTGGAAGCTGAGATGGATATTGGCCTGCTAAACAGGAGTGTGTTTCTCTGCAGAAGTCCTGATTTGATTTAGGACTTGGTCTGTAGTGGCCGTGGTACTGTTCAGTGCTCTTCAAACATGGATGGAGGCTGATTGGTTTATAATATCCTTCAGCCACTGTGCGTGAACAAGATCCCAACAATGTTAAAATGATTGCGATCCAGCCTCGACTTTCATTTTTCAGCACGGGTGTCATTTGGTCCCTGTCTACACAGTCTGATCAAACTGTTGACAACATGGTGGCGGTGTTACCATGTTTACATACTGCTTATTGGCCATCGACAGTGAGGCCTAAATGTGCGTAGGTGCACGAGTGAAGACAGGCTGGGCATTGCCCTTGCGTGCTGTCACACACAGCTGTTAACACATGCACTTGGGCTTTCCATTTGCTGCAGCTTAAGAGCAATAAGATGTAGCTCCCCTGAGCCTTGCCTAGCCGGCTGCCCATGGCTTTATTTATAAACTGAGGTTTTGGCTAGGCGAGAAGGGCGAAAAAGTCACTGTGTAACATCCACTGCCTTCCAAAAACCACAAGTCAATTGAAAAGGGTGCTCAAATTTTTGTTATACACATTTCCTTTGTGTAAATAATGTTTACAGTTTTATATTAAAGATTGAATAAGAGTTAGATCTTCTGACTGTATATTTTTTACTTTTTATAGATTTTAAAACTATAATTCTTTATATATGTGTTTTTGGGGGTTATGGTAACTTTTATGCTTGTAAATGGAGAACAGTTGAAATTGATGCTAACCTTTATGAGTTTTTTGTCATTGAAATGTGTAAAGAGCCCATTAATCCCCTTATTCTTTTACTACAATTACTGGTGCACACCAAAAAGAAATCCTTTACTTCTGTTTTATCATTATAAAAATAAATATTTTGCTAGTGTATTAAACACATACGGCTACGACCTTATACCTTTGTGTGAGCTGAGCAGCTTTGCCTCCATCATTCATGTGCAATTATTCTCTCCTGAGAGACGGTTTCTATTCATCCAGTGATTTAATTAACAATGTTCAAATTCTAACTTTGTTTGGAACCAAACTTGGTTTCCTCTGAATCCTTTCCCAGTTAAACCGAGAAGGGGAGGAATTTGGAAGTCCAAGGGGGAAGGAAATGATAAAAAGTTCAATGGCATTTTAATAATTTTTCAAATTTTAGTTGTTAGATCCTAGAGTTGGTTGTGACTGGTGGTACTGAGAGTGGACCTCTGCTGTTGTGCCAACTCCCCCCAAACTGAGAGGTGTTATACAGGTAAAACTGTTTAATCTGTTAAAAAATGGTAACAATGCAGAAGTCACTTTGCCCTTCCTGAATCCTCCTTATTTCAGACTATCGAGAGACCAGACAAATGCTGCAAAAAGAGGTCAGAACTTCCCAATGGTTCCAAAACGTAGGCAGCTGCTTTCTCTGATATTCTTGGCCTGACGTTTAATGTTGCAAGTCCACAAGTGCTTTAGAAGCCGACCATTTACAACAGGAACTTATATTGTCTCCTTAATTCTGTGCAGTTGGGTCACTGATTTGAAAAATTGCATTTTTTCCAAGGTAAGAATTAACTTTCTAGTAATTCTTTTTTTCTCTGTCAAATGCTTTGGCTTCGTCTTAGTGACGAAATTTATGCTACTTCAAGTGTTTGGGGGGGTCTCTGAATTGCTTCCTGACCATATTGCTTAACTAAGCCTCTGTTCTATTTAGAATAAGTGTGTGGGCATAGTCCTTGAAGAGCTGTGAGCAAAAATCTTTGGGCTAAATCATACCTGCTCTCAGATGACACCAGCTTCCACTGCTGTCTTCTCGGAAGCTGGGTTCTTAACCTCTGATTTCATGATAGGCAGCTATGTAGTAATAGGCACTGAAAGAATTTCCTGAGCTGCGTGCATAGGACAACTCTAAAATGGTTTTTTTTTTCTTTTATTGTTTCCTGTTTAGTAAATGTTAGAATTACTGTTAAAACAAGCAGATTTTTATCTGTGAAGCTCCAGCTCAACCTCTTAACCACAGCACTGGTAATACAAGAAAAAAAAATGCTGGCAAAGCTGTGCTGCATGCTTCCTTCATGGGGTTGTGTTGTAGTGCAAAGCTTTCCCCCCCTCCTGCTGCTGTTCCATCCTTAGCTGGCCCGCTTGAAAGCAGTCCTGGGAGCTAGCTCTACCTTGGCGGGCTGCTGGCGAGTGGCTGCCCTGGCCTGCCCAACAGTGCAACTTTCACCTCCATGCCATAGTTTTGGGTGAAAGGGGCTGATTTGAAATGGTCTGCTGCAAAACTCAGTTGAATCTGAAAGAGAAACACTTTTGGGAAGATCAGTTGAGCTAATCTCTTAGAAGGGTGGTGCTTAGCCTCCTTGGTTTCACAGTCCCCCTCGTGGGACTGGATGGCCCCCTCGTTGTGAATTGAGTGGCCCCCATTTCAACAGGGATTTCATGTTACAGTGCTTCCCTCCTTGTAGGGGGCTGGGCAGTAGGGAGGGATTGTCCAGGCAGACAAGCCTGAGCCAGTTTATCAGCTTAGCTTATCTTCTTGTCGCCCTACATTTTGGGGCACCCTTCGAAGGGTCTGGTGGCAACTCAAGGTGCACTGGCACCCTGGTGAGAATCACTGAGTTGGGACCTCCAAGCTCCTCTCAGCTGTGCGTCCTTTAAACCTGTTGTATATTTCTTACCTTTCCCAGAGGTTGTATGTCAGGGGATTTGTAAACCTAAACCTAGGGAGAAACAGGTATGATCATGTGTCATAAAACCAGCAGGTCCAAGGTGGGCTAATCTGAAAGGAACTGTTCCAGAGCTTCACACTATTCCTGTGTTGTGTGTGTACATGCATCTTTCCAGGAACTCCAGAGATAATCCCAGTTAGTATCAACTTTTGTGTCTCCCTCTCCTTGCATACTGCTGGTTCCTATCTGACATTAAAATTTGCTCTACAAGCAGACTTTAAGGCTTGAATGCATTTCTGCTGCAATCGCTGGGACCAGGAGCAGGTGGTAAGTGACATTTCCCTGGGGTTTATACCAGGTATCTCAAATGGGAAAACTGACATTTTATGAAAATCTCAGGCCACCTCCAGATTTCATAAACTAGGAGGAACATAATTTGCTTCCCACCTGGAGGACACAGCATTTTGGACAAGTATTTTATCTGCACTGTCCACTTGGAATTGATGTATCATTTTTTTAACTTGGGTAAGCAGGGTTCTTTGAGTGGATGTGATATATTTTATTAGACCAACAGAATAGTGGGGAAAAAAGTTCTTAGCAAAGCTGTCAGGCATTTCTGACCACTCTCTGCTGGTCTGAGAATCCAAGGAATGAGAGAAGCTAAAAGTGTGGCAGGACGTCGGGGAGGATGTAAATAGGTAGAGATGAGAAAGACAGAAGGTAAAGCAGGGAAGGGAGGGGGCAGAAAGCAGGGGACAAAAAAAGCCAAGGGGAACATTACAGTAGTAATAATACATGGTAAAAAAGAGGCTATCAATAAAAAAGGAAACGGTAGGGAATCAGGAAGACAAAGGGCAGAAAAGGAGGGGAGGGGAGAAAAGGGGAAGGGAAAAGAATGTAAGAGGTCAGGCCAGGCAGGTACCTGGCGAGTCAGATGTCAGGCAGGTTGTAATGTGTCATAAATCCAATGTCTACATTGCGTCCATGATTTTTTGTACCTAGTAGGTTGATGAAGTGAAGTTCATAGGCTTGTCTGTGAAAGGTGTTTTGTAAATTCCCTTTGAGGATTAAAACTGAGAGATGGGAGAGGGAGCGGTTGTCCTGTGAGAAGTGTGCCCCACAGGTACTTGGGTATTCTTGTCTTTGACAGATCTGTGCGATTTGTGGAGCTTTTTTTTGCGATTTGTGGGGGTGATGATGTATCGCCCTTCCCTGGAACCCATGTGGAAAATCCTCAAACAAGTGCAGCCCAGATGAGCCTGCGAACTTCACTTCATAAATCTACCGGATACAAAAAATCATGGACTCATCATAGACATTGGATGTATGACACATTACAACCTGCCTGACGTGTGACACACCAGGTACCTGCCTGACCTTACCTCTTACATTCTTTTCCCCTCACCTTTTCTCTCCTCCCCTCCCCTCCTCTCCCATTTTGTCCTACCATTTCCTCTTTTATTGATAGCCTCTTTTTTACCTTGTATTATTACCACTATAATGTTCCCCTTGGCCTTTTTTGTCCCCTGCTTTCTGCCCCCTCCCTTCCCTGCTTTACCTTTTGTCTTTCTCATCTCTACCTATTTACATCCTCCCTGACATCCTGCCACACTTTTAGCTTCTCTCATTCCTTGGAGTCTCAGCTACAACCAAAAACTCAGCATTTTTTAATTTGATAATTTATCTGGCAGTGGTAGGCTTGACTGGAGGATGCTCTGAACCACAACTGAGGAAACCATAATCTTGAAATGTGTCAGGGTGTTGAAACAAAAAGAGCACCAAGTAAAGGAGAAAAAAATCACCTTAGTTTGCAGCTATTTGTGTCTTTAGCTCTTAATAATACACAGGTATTTTGAAATGTTTGTAGTCTGCAAAGATAGGAAAGAATATTCCAACTAGCTTTAAATTCAAAGGAAGAAATTTGCAGCACATGAAGGATTTGGAGAATTGTGAACCATAAATAAAAGGAGAATTTCATTTTGCTACTATTCACTTGCACAGTTTCCAAGGGCTTTCAGCACATTTCTGCATTGCAATGTGGAAAAGGGCATTTGGCAATAACACAGGCGTGCAGGTTTTTAGCAGTGTTGGTCTAAAGACATAGGCAGGCAAGGTTCTTTGGGTGAATCTGATACCTTTTCTGATGCTGGCCGTTCTGGAGCAGAGCTGCAGCATGCAGAGGGTTAACAAGCCCTTTGGAGGAAACACATGCTCCTGCAGAGCAATAAAATTTCAGTCACAGCTGGGGAGAGGAAGCAGTTTCTGGTCACTCTTCTACCTGTCACCAGCTGCTTTTTGCTGCACAACCAAAGACAACAACATGCTGGATAAGATCGCGCTGCTGGCCGCTGTCACCATTTTGGGAGTCCTGGAGCAAGGTAAGGGCAAGATGCCCTTACGTGTATGTGCGGAACGGTGCGCGGTGAAACCCTGCAGCTTTGGGCGTTCACACTGTTGGTGACGGATAGCATGAAGGTTGCTTTTGTCCCAGGTGTTTGTGAATGCAAATTGTTTGAATATTGAAAACCTTAAGCTGACTTCAAACAAACACAAACACAAGGGACTAAAAAGACTTGCTGAGGTCAAAGGTGGTGTTTGAGAGAGATGAAATTAAGTTGGCATTTTAATTTAAGCTAATGGTAAAATACTCCGTTTGATTTAGACTGTAGTAAAGTTTCCAGGCGAGTGTCTGAGGTCTAATGTGACCATAGGAAACTCGAATAAAGACAGTGGGATGAGAGTCAGAACTTCCTATGACATCTGACCGTATCGGCGAGAAGCATGTGTGCAATATATGTGGCTTGCAAAGGTATGTATTTTTGACAGCTTCACATACCAACCTATTCTTGTTACTTCATGCTCAATGTAAAAATACTGTCTGGTGCCCTCCGTGCATTGTGGATTTAGTTTCTTTGCAGTTTACACCAATGTGTTAAACCGTTATTAACGGAGTGAACACAGTGCAGTAGTACAACAGTGGACAGAAACTGCAAAATAACTAAAAGCCGGTGCACTCCAGAAAAACTGCATCACTACAGCCACTGCCATACACAGCAGCAGCAGGCGTCGGTTCCCTTTCCTCTTTGTTGCTGGAAGTCGCTCTGAGCCTTTTTGCAGAAGTCGCCATAGAAACCAAATAAATAAATACATTTATAGGAGGTTGAGCTCCTACCTAGGTTACCATGTCCAGTACTAGAGAGCTCTTTTTATCATTCTCTTGCCACACAGGAGAAATTCAGAGAAGAGCAACAAAACTGATTAATTTCTATTTAAAAAAAACCCTAACTTTCTTCAGCCTTTAAAAATGTAGCTTGCTGAAGCCGTCGGTGGGGAGAAGAGCTCTGGCAGGCTACAGCTCTGGGCTGGGATCTGAATGTCAAGGCGGCAGAATGATTATATAGCGCAGCCCGAGGAGTAACCGAATTTAGTGAGAAGTCCAGCCTCGGCTCTTTCTGGCTGCCAGGGGGTGTGCTGGGACATTTGAAATACCCAGAATTGTATTTTATCCTGAATTCAACTCTCCTTTCATATTAACGTAGCCGTTATTAGGATAAAAAATAGGGAGAGCTGGTGTGAGCACCGTTACTTTCAGCACACCAAACCAGGCTGAGCAAAGCCTTGGGAAGCTTTCCACTGCCTGTGCTGACAAGGACCTGAGTAGGTAATAACCCGTCTGTGCCTCCAAGTGCAACCTTATGTTCAGGAAGTCGGCCTCCCCCCAGGCAGGAACACCAGACTCTCCTTGGGGTGTTTGCTGTTTCAGGCTTGTATTTGCTCCGAGAGCACAAGGGACATGTGCAGAGGACAGGTGGGGGTTAGTACATTCAAACCATCTAAGGAAGCAGGTGATGTTTACAGGCCAAAAGGGAGCAAAATTGGGTTGCAAGCTCTCGCTTCTGTCACTTTTCCAAGGTTAAACCCATCTACTGAAACGTCTTGTGGTGGAGACCACCTTTTTGCATCATTCACCTGAGTTAATTTCAGCATGCTTATAGCAGCTCAGAGTTTGATCTTAAAATACCCGCATCTCTCTCTGGTCACTGCCATCACTTGTGAGGTCCTGGATCTTTGAAATCAGATACAGGTTTCGTTCCACTGGCTGTTTAGCAAAATCGATCTGTTTGGACACAGGACTTTACGATGTCTGCACACATACCACTCTAGGAGGAGTGGGGCAGTTTTACATGCCAGAAAATCAGTATACGCTAATGTGTGCAGCTTGCAATTTAATCCAGTGTACGTGCTACTTGTAGAATAGATGCCAAATGTACAAAATTACCAGCATTTTCCCCAAACAGCTTAATAATCAAAACAGAAAATTCCCAGCCAAAATAATAGATAAGGTTCCTTGGGTGAATTTGATATCTTTTATTAGACCAACCCAAATAGCTGGAGAATAGTTATTAAGCAAGCTTTCGAGTTCAAAAACCCTTCGTCAGGCTAAGCTGAAGGGTTTTTGAACTCGAAAGCTTGCTTAATAACTATTCTCCAACTATTTGGGTTGGTCTAATAAAAGATATCAAATTCACCCAAGGAACCTTGTCTCCCTATGTCCTTAGACCAACACAGCTACAACCTACACCCCTGCAGCCAAAATAATGGCATTCATCAGCGGTGGTTGTTACTGGTTTGAAACGCATGGAAAATGTAAAGGTGGCGAGAGGCTTGTATGTTTCAATAAAATCCAGACGTTGGATATTTTAAGTTAAACTGAATTTGAACGTATACAGTAGTAAGATCCTGAAACTTGACTTGGTCTCTAGCTTGCTTCAACATCCGACCTTGAACCATTTCATTTCCAGTGTGTGCTTGAATGTGTTGCTGCACTGTGGGCTTTTTCAGTAAGGCGTTCTTAGATTTGTGCAGCCTTCCTGTTCTGTCAGTGTATCATCTCTGTCTAGGAAATGTGTCTAGAAGTGGTTTTTTTTTAATCCTTACTAATTATTGTGGCATATGCCCCCTTTCTAAATAGCGGGGAATGTTTGCCTTCATCACGTTGTATTTGATTAACGATTGTGCTGTTTCTTTCTGCCATCTGTCAAAGGCCCGTGCAAAGGCATATTCCTAACACGAGTCACACAAGTAAGAGCAAGATTAATTCAGAGATGGGGGTAGACAGGGAAAGACTGATGTGAGAAACGTTACACAAATACGATTCTTCTAGATTCTGATGCTTCGGAGGATGACGTAATGCAGCAGAGTTGAGATGAACTGAGATGTTCACAGTTATCCGAGTGTAGGGTGAGGCTAGCTTTGCTTAAAACTTAAGCATTTTTAGGAGCGCAAATTTTATGCTCTAACATTCTCTCAATATTTTCCCTTAAAACAATCTGGGATCTTAGAGCTCATTGAATGCCCACAAATGGCCTGTGCCGAGCAGCTGAAAGAACAGGAGGACCAGAACGAAGCTTCCTTTTTCCCTTTTTAAAAGTCCCCCTGTCCTGTTGCATCAATGCTGAAGTGTGTAGGCTTAGAAATGCTTGACAACTGTTGGCAAAACCAAATCTGAGCAGACTCAACAGGCTTTCCCTAGTTGCCCTTTCAGTAGCAGAGGAAAACAACTTGAAAATGCATGTTGCAGTGGTTAGGGTGGGCTCCTATAACACATTGTCAAGCTGAGAGCCATCAACGCTCAAATGCTGGCAGTTCTTGCAGAGACAGGGCAGCTCTGTGGGTCTGGAGGACAACCTTGTCTTCTGTTGGTAGTTTTGCTTCATGCTGATGCATAACTGATGTACAAAAGATTGGATGAGTATTAATGTCAGAGCAGATCAGATCAGATCTCACTTCGAAATCTCTCCCCACAAATCTGCTAATTACTGCTGAATTGAACATTTTGCATCGTATCAGATGTAGTTCACATCTGCCTATTTTCTTTTGGGTTCATGGGAGAGCAAAATCCTGCTGCAGTCTGTCACAGCAGCATGGTGATGTCACTCTTATGGTTTTCCCTGTTTCCATTCGTATAGTTACTCTGGCCCCAAATACATGTATTTTTAATGTTGATTAAAGTGAAAAAAATGTGATCAGATCAGAGACTGGGTGAGGGGATGGACCCCTGCATACTTTGAAAGTACTAAGTGCCATTCATTTAGGGTACACTGTAGTGTCAGATGACTTAAACCTCTCGTGCTAATTCTCATTCTTACGTGAAGGATTCTTTGGCAGGCCTGCTTCTTCCCCTCTCAGCTCTCCATCTCTGCCTGCCTTTACCTCACCTCTTCTTTTTAAAAGTGATGGGACAGGTGCTGCCTTATTCTAGCTATGCTCAGGTGTTATCTATCTTTTCAATGCCATCAAAACCCTTAATTGAACGGGTCTCCCTATGGCTGCTGCAGCTAAGACACACTTTCAGTCCAAAATGATGCTGTTGGCACAGACATTTTGCAGGTTACCTCCAAGCTAACCGTCATCCTGACAGTCTAAGGCCACTGGACTATAATAGTGGACCAAAAAACCCCCTTCTGCTTATTTGAATCTTCCCATTAAAAACAAAGAAGGACGTTACCCAACTTGCAAACCAGGTGTTGGTGTGCTGACCAAGTAAGCCAACTGTGCGAGAGGGAACTCTAACCCTTCTGCACGTGTGTGTGCACCAGAGGAAATCGCAGCAGCTCATGGCTTTGGAAGCCCATTGAGTTGTTTCCAAATGGACTGCTCTTCTTTCATCTCCGGGTGACTGCCTCACTCCACGGCACCTTGCAGGCAGCTGTTCCTCTCTCAATGCCAAATTTCTTTCGAAAGGATGTGAACCTAGGGAAAGTAGCCCAGCCCTGAACAAAGCATTGCTGAGTGCAGCAGCCAGACATGGGTTTCAAAGCAGCTGTCATCACCTATTTTTTTGAGGGTAGAGCTGAAGTTGGCAAGGTTCGGTGCAGTCCCACACGATGCTGCCGAAGCTGCAGAAACCCTGCCAGCGAGAGCTGTGTTTCTTTAGACAGAGCTGCAGGCCGTGCCTGGATCCAGACTGATGGTATCGGTGTCCAACGCCTTTCTGGCATCCTGCCATTTCCACAGAAGTTCTCATGCAAACGCAGTCAGTTGAGCCAGACTCGGTTATCTCACTGCTGGTTACTGGGGTTGAAGCAGCAGGAAGGTTTTCAACAGGTGCTCAGGCTGGATTTGTATGCGACTGCTCCTTTCCCCCTTTGATGGTGGGAGGGAAGGCTGTGAGCCAGTGCCAATGTTATCAACCCTCCCAACAGCACTGTGGGAGTCCTGCCACTGCGGCCTGCGGGCACCGGGCATCCTGTCTGATCCATGCAGTCTTGGATCAGAGGCTCCCAATGGCTGAATGCTGTAGCCTCCATAGCACCTAACCAAGAGGTGGAGGCATGGGGGGAAAGAGCAAAGGCCTGCAGTCCTGAGAGGTGGCTGAAGGGAAAGGGGGAAGCAGCACCCGGGGCGTGTCGGGTCAGCTCTGGATGTGTCATGCATGCACAAGCAGCAGAGGGTGATTTTTAGGTTGTTTTCAAGCCATCTTCCTGCTGCTCACAGGTTGGGCATGGTCAGTGGGGTCAGGCCCAGAGGCTGATCAGAAATGTGACCTCCTCTGGTCTTAAACACCCTGGGAAGGAAGCCACTGAACTGGGGCTGGCAGTCCCCCAGGCAAGGTGAAGCTCGGTTTTGTGTCTCTACCTTCAGCACGTGTGGAGGCGGCCTGGGGAACGCTGTGAAGTGCCGGGGCAACCACTGCTGTTGCTGATCATGTCCAGTGTTGTTATGCAAGCTGTAAGGCAGGCATAGTCTTTGCTCTGCACTGTACGCAAGACGCGCAAACACGAGCACAATGCACGTGCGACACAAAGGGGGTGTTTATTCAAGGTGCTGTGTGATCTTCATGGACCTGGGATGAAAAACCTACAAGCATAGTGGTGATTTCACACCGCTACTTTGAAGCCCAGGAAAGCCAGGGCTGGTGAGTTGCTGCTTGGATGTCACCTCACTTGTGCTTCTCTTTCAGCCTATTTCGCTCTGCAGGTGATCTCTGCCCGGCGGAAGTACAAGGTCTCCCCGCCGTGCGTGATGGGCCCCCCTGAATTTGAGAGAGTCTTCAGAGCTCAGTAAGATTTTTAACTTGTTCCCCGGGGCCTGGCTCAGGCTCTCTCTTCTGAACTTCCTGAAAAGCTGACCCTGTTCAGCTCTTCACCACCCACACTCGGTGCTCCTTAGACCCAGATACTGTGCAGTTGCCTGTCACTGCACCGCAGCCATCAAGTGTTATTTTCAGTCTTGCAAGTAAAAGAAGAGTTTATCCTGCAGCGTTAAAATAACCAGTATTAACGTAACAAGCTGTTTGTTGTGTTGGTCCCCGTACTGAGTTGAAGCCGCAGGTCCCTCTGTCCATGTTAGTCTTCATTGCCCTACGCTGAGGAATTGGTGTTGGTGCTGTCTGTTGAACCAGGGATGACCCTGAGCAGCAAATGGTTTAGAAAAGCATTGGGGCAGATTTTCTCAGGTCCATCACACATAAGCACAGGGCTGGGTGATTTCCCCGTTCAACAGAGAAGGGAAGAACCTACTTGTCTTTCCCACCTTCTGCCGCTGTCGAGGAGTGAGAGACATGCTGGGATGGTGGAGGACTTCGGAGCTGATCTTGAAAAGGAACAGCTCACCCCGTCTCCCAGGGAGAACTGTACAGCCCCTACTTTCTCCGGTGTCCGCGACACAGCTCTAACCCTCTCCTCTCTGACTCTCACTAGGATAAACTGCTCCGAATACTTCCCCATCTTTGTCTCTGTCCTGTGGGTGGCTGGAGTCTTCTTCCATCAAGGTAAAAAAGAAACAAATCAGACCCAAATCCAGAGGCTCCTTGCTTTTGATCGATCACGTTGCTGATCTTATGTCACAGTTCCTAGCTAACTGCTGGAAGAACGGCATCCCACCCCAGCACTTCAAGGAACAGCTGCCTCCTTATTACCAATGGGGGAACAGGACAGGCTAAATTTGACTTGCTTGGTTCTAGGGATGTAGGACAAGGGACCAGGCTCCTATCACAGGCATCGTCTGGCAGCTTCCTTTTAATACTGCTGAGCTGACAGATGCAAAGTCCTTGGTTATTAATGGAGGGGCTTTCCTTTCTAGGAGATATTTGACCAGCGTGAGCTTGTCTAGTCCCTAGAGGTGAACTGTTCCTTGGTGCATGTTCAGCAGTGCTAGCACAGCAGGACTCAGCCTTGGTTGGAACACAGGTACTAAGGAGAAGGAAGCGTGGGAGCAAAGCCTTGCCTGCCTGCCTGCCCGTGGCTCTCTCCTCCCACTGCTCTCCAGAAGAGCAGCTAGACTGAGCACTGGGGCAGCTGCACCCAGCCAGGCACCCTCTTGGCTTTCTGCTACAACATGAGTTTTGGGAATCCAGCTGCCGTATGAATGGCAGGGATTTATTTTAACAGGTACATATATGAAATGGGTTGCTGGCAAAGACCAGTCAGAGCGCAGCTTTTACTGCAAAATCACTGGTTGTTAGAGGCCCGGTTATGTTCTGTAGAAATGTGACTGATCTTCAGACACTTATTTAAAATTCACCATTGTAGAGCCATTGCATTCAGTTTGTTCATGATGGCAATAGATAATGCTTCAGTTGTACCTTCTGTGCCTGACTGCTCTTAGTCAGACGTTCCAGCCACGGCATGCACTTCAGAGATGGTAAGTGATGCTCTGTCCCTGGTAATTACTTCTGTGTTCCTATCTTCCCCCCCAGGGGCGGCTGCAGCCTGTGGGCTCCTCTACCTGTACTCCCGGTACCAGTATTTCAGGGGCTATGCCCTGGCTGCTCATGCAAGGTAAGCAATCTGGCATGCAAACACACCTGTGAATGTGCCAGACAGGTAACCAGGGTGCTTTAAATAGCTGAGTTGTAACTGGGTCCCTCCTTCCTTGCTGTTCAGTACCGGCCCAGAGCTCATTCTTCTTGGCAGCACTAGGACGCTCCATTACTTTACTCAATGGCACGCTGCGCAGGGCCTGGCCTCCCGCTGTCAGACATATTTAGGTCCTTCGAATAGCGCAAGCTCCACCTTTCTCTGCAGTGCTCCAGCCTGCTGAAGCTTCATTTGTGGAGGAAATTGAAGATTGTGAGTCACAGAAGCAAGATTATAACTGAGCAAACTGATCCGTGCATCAGAAGTGTATGCAGGTATCCCCAGGATAACCTGAATGGGTTTCCTGTCAGACATTACCTGTCTTAGCTCCTCAGTCACTTGGAGCTTGTGCTTCTTGAACCCACAAGCGTGCGTCAGCCTGGCTCCTCTACGCTGCTGTTGCCAAACCTGTGAGCACCCCGCAAGGGCTGCTCTGATGACAGCCCAGAGCTGGAAAGGATAGAAGCGGATTTGGGGGGTGGCAGAGGGGAAGAGAAGGGGCTGCTTGCCTAGCCCTGCATACACTCTGCGTGTTGTCTGAAGACCACTGCTCTCCTGGCAGGTCAGCATGTCCCTGAAAATGTGCCAGCAGCGACCCAGGCTTTGCCCACATGACAGCTGCTTGTTTTTTCCTTGCACAGATTGGGTCCCATGCACTTCAGCGCAAGAGTCCTATGGATTCTGATTGGTATGGCCATAGTGGGGCTCCTCATCCACTTCCTGTCTCTCCGCCCACTACTACTGAGACAAGATCTTCTGAGCAAACTGCACCGCTTCCAGGGGTAAATTGTACCCAAAGCCTGAGCAAGACCAAGCGAGGGCAGCACTCACTTCACAAAATGTGCGAAGAGCAGGAGGGTGCTGTGGCTGACAGGCTGTAAGATAACTTAGCTTGCGTTGAGCTGTGTTCTGTGTGGTCAAATGCCTTAATAAAAGGGGGACAGTAGTCCCGTGAGTTCAGACACTCCACCTCAGAAGCGGTTTCAGTTCCAGGTAAGGTGCTGTGCTCCACCCCATCCCTGGCTTAGCTTTCAGAGTCCCCCCTCCCCTCTACAGCATGAACATGGATGCAGAAAAGCACAAGGGAGAGAAAAGGCCTGACATGTAAGTGAGCAGATACTTTCCTCTTTCCTCTCCCAGAGCGCGTGCACCCGCTGCAGTCAGGGTAGAACCCTTGGCCACCCAGAATCAGCTTGGGCAAACGAGAGGGTGTAAAGGGTACAGGAAATTCGAGTGCAAGGGACTCTCCAGCAGGCACCTGTAGTGCAAGGAGTGTGCTACCACACGCTGCTTCTCTAGACAAACACGGACTCCAGGCTGATGCTTGCAGCAGCTCGTACCATCCAACCTGATTGTCCAAGGTGCATTTACACTAAAATCGCCATTTTTCTGAGGTCCCCTGGGTAATGCAGACAAGACAGTGGACCCACAAAGAGGCTGGAGGTTCAAGTCATGCAGTTACTTGGGATGGGAATAGGAGGAGCACCGGCTGTTCCTGCAGGATCAGAACTAGCTTGTTGACTGCAGACAAGTCCCCAGGAAAGGCAGTACTTACCCCCTGCTAGAGCTGCCACAGGCTCTTTCACTCTTCAGAGGTTCCAAAAAGGTGTCAGGGAAGACTTGTTACATTAAGTGATCTGGATTAAGGCATGCATTTGGCCATAGCTGAAGGTGTGGCTTAACCAAGTGTGTCATGTACCTGCTGGTGCTTGGCAGGACTGCAAGCTGTATGTAACAGAGTAAATGGCCGAGTTACCAGCTGCTCTAGTTCAGTGCTTCTCCACCTTAGACTCAAGGTCCACCTCAGAAAATACCAGCTCTCAACTCTCACTCATTTTTAAATTATGGAAAAATAACAGAGCAGTTTTTCTGTTGCAAAGAACTTGGACAGACCCTGGCAGGTCAGAAGGGTTTGAACACTCTGGATTCCTATTTGAAGTCTGAGTTTATCTTGTGAACCATGTTTGCACACCTCAGTGCTACCACTGTGGGGTACCCTGTAGCACCCCTGAAAGGATCTCAAGGCTAAGAGCACCTGCCCCCCCCCCCCCCCCACTAAGCATCACTGCCCTTCTTATCTGAGCACAGAGAAACAAGTGACTTGGCAGCACAGGGGGACTGTCAGATGCAAAGGACCAGGGTGCACTACATGCAGCTGCTGTAAATCCTCTCTGGTGAAGAGCTGTCAGAAAGTGTTTCAGCCCCAAAAACACTCGCAGGGGGGCAAGGTGGGACAAACACAGCTCAATCCATTAAAAAAACTTCCTTTCATGTTAAAACTGATCTGAACTCCCCCCCCCCAACCCCGGCCCCGCAGTGCCTGTTGTTGTTTCCAACATCAGGACGTGTTCCTGCCATTCCTGGCACTGGAGCCAGCTGACTCGCATGTCTGCAATGCTATTGAGACACAGTTTCATGCCCCGAGGGCCAAGCTGCACTAGGCTGCCATGTTGTGCAGACAGCTGAGATGCAAATAGCTGAGCTGCTGGTGCCTGGCAAGCCAGAGCTTAGCAGGACCAGCGGGGCTGCTCCTGGAAGCATTTTAAAGATGTTCTTAAAGGACAACGCTGGGAGTCCGGCTGCTGGCAGGCCCCACTGGGGGGCTGAGGTAAAGCTAGGCAGGGTGCATACAGCAGTGACAGTGAGCCAGTGCCCGAGGAGCAGCCGCAGCCTGGTTTAGCATGTGCACGATGAGGTGTGTGGAAGAGGCTGGCTGTCACCAGCAGCCCCTGGCACTGGTCTCACTCCTCCACTACTCCAAGCACCTCCCTCCTGGCACTGGGAGCTGTAGGAAGATGGGATTGTCTGTACCCGGTCACATTTCTGCAGGCCACAAGGGAGCATGGACAGGACCACAAGGAGGCAAAGAACATTAGCCAGCTCCTACCGTAACCGTCTACAAAGCAGGGCAGAGCTGCAGCGCTGAAGAGTGGGAGGAAGAAACCTGTTTGCTCACTGCAGCTTCAGTCTGAACAGCCTCTGAGTGTAGCTGCAAGGCCAAGGGTTTTAAATTAAACTTTATTACAGTGCACATTTTATATATTTATATATAGATGTACTTGAAAAATCAAATGTATCCAATAATAAAAAATACAGCACATTGAAGTAGTATAATGCATTCCAGTGTATAGCTGAAGAAACATTGGGATTCCAGAAAGTTGCTCTGAAAATATTACACTAATCCCTACCATTTTAGAACTGGGCTACTTTTTTCCAAAAATTCACATCAACCAGGATACTGAAATATTTCTTAAAAAGATGGATTTTGCACTTCATCTTGTGGCATGAAGGCACTGGAGACTTCAACATGAGCTACAGGGCCATGTACAACACTGGCAGGCACAGTGTGGTTTTCTATTTCCCTGCCATCTCCATACAGCTAATCCCCTCTCTTGGACCAAGAGAGGGCTCAGTCTTCATACTCACACAATCCTCAGCTTTGGCCCACAGCAACTGCCCCTGGTTTGAGGGAGGGAAAGACTAGGGAGGCAGACTCTTGGCTGTTCCTCCAATGTATGTCAAGTCAACCCTGTCTGGCAGCCAGTAATGGGAATTCAGTCTCCACTGGTTCATGTCAAGATTGAGGTTCCCTCATACTGCTCCTGCCACAGACCACCCTACCTTACCTCCTCCAGCCCAGCCGGAGACCACCCTCCCCTGGGTGGAAGGTGCCTTTGGCCTTCATGCATGTTAGGTCCTTAGTTTCAGGACAATGCTAAACTGCACTGCGTGTTAGCGTGACCCAAGTGATACACTCAGTCGGAAACACCCATGAGAGGATTAGTGACAGCATGGTCCTTACCCAAGGGAACAAAACCAAACCTTTGCACTGGAAAGCAGGTCTTCTTTGCTCTTCAGACGGCCACAGAGGAGGGGCTGCCCTGTCCTGCCCCAGCCTCTGCGCCCTAGCAGAGGTGGCTGCAGACGTGTGCCAGTGCTGGCACAATGCGGCCTTGTTTAATTCTGCCCAGCACCCACGTGTGGGAACGTGTCTCTGTCCTGCAGTCTAGTGTGGTGCTCACTGGGGTCCTTGTCTCTTGACTGCAGATTTTTCTTCTTCCAGCCCTGGAGCAGAGCGTGGTGCTATGCACACACGTGCTCACAACTGGGTTGCCCAGACACTGCAGACTCGGGGACGGGAGTAGGAGGAAGGGGGAAGGGAAGAATCTGGAACTGCTTGGTGCCGCCACCCGTCAGCCTGGGAATCTCATTCTGCCTTCTTAATAAAGATCTGGGGAGGGGGAAAAGAGGGAGACTAAGTAAAAGGCAGCTGGGCCATGTCATTCTGCAGTGACACTCCTCCATGCAGTCCCCCCACACTCCCAGGAAGAAAATTCTCAGGGCTGAACCAGGTCTTCCCAGTAGAGACCTAGAACAGCCCAGCCCTCCCCCCCAGTACAGCTGTGGTGCAGATGTGCTAAGGGATACTGTGAATAATATAAATTTCTCCTTGCAGAGCTGCCCTGAACATGCAGGCATCCCTTTAAGGAGTCTGCGCACTCCCACCTTGGCTGTTCATCAGGGAAATTGTTCCCAGCCCCGGGATGCGGATATGGGAGCAGCTCCTTTTCTCCAGACCTATTCCAAATGCTGCTTTTACCAACAGCTGCACTGCCAGGATGGCAACTGCATCTGGGAGCTATGGCCTAGGGAGCCTTTTTTTGCAACAGAAGCTGCACAGAATCATCTCTGCCTTAGAGACATAGGCAAAATGCATTGGGGGGGAGGCTTCAATCCACTCCCAGGACAGTCCCTGAATTATTCGTTTTGCTACAATAGGATCAGGATTGAGGCCACAGTTCCAGGTGCTGTAGGAGGCCCTGCCCTCTCTCCCCTCATGCGCTTTCCTTTACAAGAAGGGCTCAAAACTCAGCACGTTAATGTGAGAGCTCCTCCGTGGAGATGGCTGTCTTTCAGGGTGTGACTGGGGAGGAAAGGGGTTGTCCAGCCCCAGTAAAGCAGGTTACCTCACTCAAGATGATCCACACAGGAGAGTCGGTCTGGATGGAGAGCCGGATGGCTTCGAGAGGCCCAAAGGAAGGGTCCACTTCTCCTTCTGCAACACCCTTCAAAAAGGCACCTGGCAGAGGAAAGCAGACAGTTCTGAGGAGGGGGGAAATCACTCGAGCACTGAGCTGAACTCAGCAGGCAGATTCGGAAGCAGCCAGCCTTGACAAAGCCCCCCACGCAAAGCAGGGGCTCTTAGCTATTACTTCAAAGCAAGCCCACAGGCCTCTAATTCAGCCAGTCATGCAAGCTGCAGCCTTTCGGCAGTACCTGCCGTTGGAGATGAGACCCGAGTGTGAATAGTTGCCTAGGCACCTACCACCAAACTAGCTGACTACTGGAGTGTGCTTGCTCCAATGCAAGATCTAGGGCACCGTGATGTCAAATACAAGTCACTTCTGAAGCAAGAATGTCCTTATGAGCTGTGTACATCACAACCATGGAGCCTGGGGAATGAAGCCTTGACTTGTGGGGCCCAGATGGTCGGTAGATGGCAGCCTTGCACAGGAGAAACATTTAGTGCAGGTCTTTCTCAAGCCTTCTGAGACGCTGAGGGTCTTGAGCAGAAAAGGAGCGAGGCGGTGGGCTATATTTAGCCAGTGAATCCTCCCAAGGTGGTTTATATGATCGCAAAGGGCAAGAGTCCAAAAGGCAGTGCAAGACTTCATCTGCAGCACTGGCTTCCCTGAGCCGCCAGCGGGGCATAACTCGCAAACCAAAACAGCCTCTTGACCTCCTTAAGGCATGGTGAAGCCAGTGTCCTGCTGGAGAACTTCTTCAGTGCTGCGACTGCCCTGCTTGGTGCGTCTGAGCTCCAGTCAGCCCAACGTACACAGGTTCCCCCCATCTTGTGCATTTTAGGGCAGAACCGAAGCGAGTTCCCTGCTCAAGTCTCATGTCATTTTTCTGCCTTGCACAGCTCCCTCCGGAAATGCCCAGCAAGGAAGCCCTCGAGCCTTGTGGCATCAGCAATCCTAGCCTGAAGATCTGCTAATAGCTCCTGCTGCAGCTTCTGAGAGGAAACTGGCTGGGAGTTTGTGTACACCAGACCGTGACAGTGTTTTCCATCATGGAAAACCAACTTTGTTCCTCTCCTCTAGGCCCGTTCAGCTTCCCTCTCCCTCCCCAGGAATCGCACTTAATCGGTGTGCATTAGCACACGTAAACACCCTGAATAATTTATAGAAAAAGATCAGAAATCCAAAAACTGAAATCCTCTGAGGACCAGCGTGAAGTACCAGTTAGGAAGGGAAGAATGTAATGCACAGATACAAATCTGGAGTTAGGCAGCAATAAGGCGGTGCAGGTTATAGCAGCTTGCAGTACAAGCTCATGTTGCAAAAAGGCAAATGTCAGCTTGGAGGGTTGTATGCAAGATGTCAGAAACGATTAATCTGTTCTACTTGGCGCTAGCGAGGCCACAGCCAGAGCGCAGGGTCCACTTGTGGACATCACACTGGGAAAGTTGTAGGCAAACTGGAGAGAGATTCCAGAGAGCAGGAGAGAGAGGAGGTTTGGGAAACCACGACCTAGGTGGAAAAGCTGACAGAACTGGGTTCCTTGGCCTAGAAACGAGAAGACTTCACTGTGTAAGTGGCCGTTACTGCAAGGAGGGTGATGGTTCTCGGGGCGGGACGAGATGCAGCTGGTTGGCACTGCAGTCAGGGAGGTTGGAAGTATGATCTTAAGAACAACTTACGGACTAGGGATGTTGCTAAGCCCGTGGAGCTTAGGGAATCCTCTTCACCGGGGCGTTTTAAGGACAGGTTGAAAGAACACTGGTCAGAACAGCCCAAGGGCACAAGCCCAGCCTCAGAGCAGGGACGTGGACTTGCTGAGCTCAAGCTCCTGCCTGGCTCTCTGCTTCTACGGAAAGCAGCCGGGCACAAGGGAAGCTAGCGATTAAAACCCATTCAAGTGCTGACTCATGGAGAGAAAAACAGGCCTAACTGCTCTGAACGACCAACTTCCAATCTCATTTCCAGACAAATCGATTCAGAGTAAGTTTTTTTTTCCTTTTAAAACAGAAATAATGCACCACATATGTTGATCTCCAAACGAATAAAGACTATTATCGGGAAACAGCAGGCCATCTTTTGCCTTGAACCAGTAATTTACCTATCTGTATGTAGCCATCTGATGTCCTGTGGTACTTGAATGCTGTACCTCTTCCCTCCTGCAGGGCTTCCTTATCTGACTGGAGACTCTGTATGGGGAAGAGACAATCTCTGCAGAAAGCCAGTGGCAGGAATTTTGGATGCCTGCTGTGAGCACAGCTTTAATAACCAAGACCTTAAAGCGAACAGCATTTAAACGTTCAAAGGGAAATACTACCAGGGTATGTGAACTTGTCAGAAGGTCTCCACTTTCAAGCACAAAATCTATTAAAATATATGCAGTGGGTATTAGACCTGATGTTTCTCCCCTGCCATGGACTTGTGTGTTAAGTAGAGAAGGACCAAAGCAACAGTGCTTGGATCAGGCTGAGGCCTAAGTCCGAGCTAGCATCTAGGATCTAGGTTCAGATTAGACCATACAGAACTCATGGGTTCTTCTCGTGAGATTCTGTCCCAGAACAGGAGAAGACCGGCAAGACCATCAGTGAGATCCCATAACAAGAACTGCTGCACTGAGGGTGGGTGGGAAATGGGGCCATCCCTCCCTCCAACATCTCCAGACCCAGAACTGTGGGAGCACCAGATCGTGGGTATTGCCCCGCTCTCTCCAACCTCGTGGCTGTGGGGGGGGAAGCCACAGAGCAGCCAGCCAGAGAAGCTGCAATTCTCCAACCGCTCAGCAGCTTTGCCCTGTAAACTCCAACCCCAGTCCTCGCCATCTCCTCACTGCAGCTTCACTCCGGACCCCTTCCTCTTACCCCTCCCTCCTTCCTTTCCCTTTTCTTCTATTAAGCTGATAGCCTCCTATCTAGCCCCCGCCCCAATCACAGCACTCACAGGACATTTGTTACCATCCACATGTTTGCTCTACTTGTTCTACACCTTCCTGCAATGGGTCTGCCTTGTGCCTAGCTCGACTCCAAGTGCTTTGGGCAAGGACTTATCCCTTCCTCTGTGCTTGCGCACTGTGGGACCCCAGGCTTGGCTGGCCTCCAGCACTCATATACACGGCAAATGGGACAGACACTAGCACAGCCACAAAATGTCACATCCCGTAGGCCACCTGCTTCACTACACATTGTCCTTGGCTTTCAATGGTCCTCCCTCCTGCAACCTGCTCTTCTCCCCCCTCTGCAACTTACATCGAACGGCAAAACCTCCACGGTTGTGTTGAAGAGTTTGTCTTCTGGGTGCTCGATGTTGCCACTGCGGAAGAAGAACCTGTAACAGAGACCAGGGCCATTAGAAGGCGAGTGTGGACTGAGAGGAGGGCCTTGTGTCTCCTGCTAGGAACGAACTGCTAACTATAAGACCCTGTAGGTAGCTTTACCTCCTAGGAAAGCCCTGTGGTGCTGAGACTGGGAAACCAAGCTAGCTCTGCTTGGCAACAGTCGATTATGAGTGTACAGTGGTGTGAATTAAGGGATGTACTATCCTCCCCTAGGTAAAAGGAGTTGTTATCCTCTCTTAGAGAGTCAAAGGATAGCAGGTTCCACATGAAGGAATATAAACTGGACTCAGAAAGAAACAGCCCACAACCCCAAGATAAAATCAGGGTGCTACAGGCAGGGAGAACAGGAAAAGGAACAGGAAAAGAAAAGGTGCCAGGCCTTGTACCCCACCCCCAGCACCCCTGAGCACACTGGCCTTTCAATGCGGAGAGGTTTGAAGAATCTGAATCGGATGAAGTCTCCAGCCGCAGGGGTGAAAGCCCAGAAGAAGTCCTCTCGCAGGTAGGCCTTCTCCAGGGTGAAATGCTGGTAGGTTTTCAGACTGGTGCTCACCTCTGCCGGAGGGTTGACATGCTCTTTCCGCAGGGCTTGCTTTCCAAAATCTTTGTCCTTCACGCACATGCAGCAGAGCAGGAAAAAAAAAAAGTTGCAGGTTGGTTTTCACTGAATGACACACAGGGCTCCAGGCTTTGGGGGAAACAGATGCAAGGCCCCAGTGTCTCAGTGCTAAAGCAGGAGTATTTTGCATTTTCCACCATGACAGCAGACGTGGTGGAACCTAGTTTGCAAAGGCGGCTGGGGACAGCGCTCTGCTTCCTTGAGGGAGTGGATCCGCAGGAGCACAGGGCTTCAGGGCACCATGATCAGAGGTAAGTAACCCCTCTGCACATGCAGGAGCACCTCAGAACTGCAGGCACTGACCAAGGACCCAGTCTGCAAGGTACCGCATAAACACCACAAAGCTGGTCCTGCCCCAAGGACCATGCAGCCTAAGGACAGCTTCGTCCCTGGTTACAGAACCCCACAGTCTCACCCAGCTATATGGCACGGGTTAGAGCCATGACCTAACACCCTGTGCACTCCCTGCATCCTCATTACGTAACACATGTGAGGAACGGGACTTTTTTGGCATCTGTGGTTGGATTCTGTCAATATTTAAATGATATAAAAACCCACCACCTGATTCACACTGTACAGCAGCAACCCATAACCCACCCAGCACAAACACCAGAAATCAGATGCAATGGCAGCTGGGACCAGCAAGGAGCAGCCAGGCAGTGCCAGGGCACCCCAGGCTCCGTGTTGGATGCTAAGTGCCTCCAGCCTCTGGAGAAAGTGGCTGCAGCTGTCACCCTCACTGCTGGAAATGCCCTGAAAGAATGAAACCCAAGGAGTGAAGGAAAGCAAACGCAACGGAGCCTGCTCATGACCTGGCACCACACCAGCAACCAAACAAGCAGAGGGATTTTTTACATGTTGAGAAAGTAGTGTGATGCCCTGGTGTCAGGTACCCACTTTTAGTTTCTGTATCTTCCCAGCCAAGGAGGAGTGGGTTCCCACATGCTGGAAGAGCGAGGGCTTGAAGCGAATCCTCAAGTTGGCTTTCTGTCTGTCGCAATGTTTCTGGAAGGAGAAAGCACCATGAGACAACTGGGCAGTGCCCTCATGGTCCAAAGGGGCACGGCAGAAGGAAGGACCGGGACAGATGAGAAAGGAGGGTTGAGGGAGAGACACGATATCCAGCCCTCAGGACAGCAACCTTTCCCCTCCATTTTGACTTTGATTTGGAACCAAGGTGAGCTTTTACTGCCAGCTTTCCAAGGGCAACAGTGGGCACATGCACTCCTTCATGCCAAGTCCTTCCGTCCCCCCAACCCAATGTGCCTATTTTGACATCTTCCCCAATCAGCAAACTTCCCCGTTTGCTCAGTTTTTAATGCCCAGGGAGGCCACTTGATTTTCTATTTAGTTTGCCCAGGAAAGCTCGTCTCTGGATCTCTCCCAACAGCAGGACAGAGCACTCAGCTGGTTTGGGCTCCCGAACCCAGTAAAGATACTGTTCTCACCCCCGCCCCCCAGGTGAGCTGGGGTAACTGCTGCAGGAGCCTTTCTAGCCTGCTTGTTATGAAAGCCATCTGCATATGGCTCTGGCTCTGGCACTGTGGTCTGGCCCAATTTCAAGTTCATCACGACACAGGATGGGGGGAAGTTCAGCTCTAATATGAATGATCGTTATTAGGGTTGGGAGAGAGCCGGGGAGGGACAAAGGGAAAAACCAGGCAACAAATAAACAGTGCAAAGGTGGAGCAGAGGGGAAACCTTATCCAGGGACTGGAAGGAGGAGATGCCGAGGGAAGACACAGCCTGTTACACACAGGATGCGACTGCCAGCTGCTGGGCAGGGTCTAACCCCAGGCACTGCATTGGTATCTCTTTAGCCAGACAAGCATTTACCTTCCTTTAAATCAGATTTCCTCTGGGAACAGGACACAGACACAGGGTTAAATCCCATGGAAGATAAAGGGATAAAGATGCAGGATTTTGGTGCAACCGTTCCAGGAGGTTGGTGCACCCTGCTGCGGCAAGGGCCCCTCTCCACACGCAGCCCCCGTACCACACAGACTCACAACAGAAATGAGCTCCATGGAGCCCCACCGCAGCAGCCAGACTCTCCTGGCCCAGTCCCACAAGCTACCTGTGCCCCTAGCCCGCAGACGTGTCGGGCACAGTCCCCGCAGCAGGCTGTGCTGGAACTAATCCCTTAATCCCAGCTCTCATCACATTAGAAAATTAAAACTGGCTGTGCTAATGGGAAGCTCCCTGAATGCTGCCGGCAAAGCTGCCAAGCCCATCCCACTGCTGTAGATGGGAGCAAGGGGGAACAGGGCATCAAGCCAGGGTCCTCTGCCCCTTTGCTTGCTGCGTTAGGGATGGGTCTAAAGGCAACGACACAAGGAGGGCAGCTCCACTGGCAGCAGAGGGCTTCACTCTGAGTGCATGACTTGAACCCAGGTGAAGCTAGAATTAGGTCTCATATGCAGAAGCGCAGTGGATCCCCAGAGCTGGGACAGAATGGGTCAGACAGGCCTCCAATCAAGCAGGCAAATCCCAGCAGCTGCCAGGACTGGAGGATTTAGAAGCGGAGCCCAGTTTAGACAAGCACTGTGCAAAGTCAGTCACGCAAACAGTGGGGAGAAAGAGCCAGAAACCCTCCTAGAACTAGGGGATATGCTCCTAATAATAAGGCAGCGATGTAGAGATTGGCAGCATCCCCTGGGAAAGCAGCTGGCAGGCAGGAGGGCAGGCATTTGCTGGCTGCACGTGGCAAACGGCTTTAGGACATTGGTCACCTTCGCAGGGGAAAAGCTCCAGCCACATTCCTCCCCCCCTACAGCAATGGATGCACAAAGCAACCCCCTGCCTAGCCCAGTTCAGGAGAGGGCAGGAGGGGTCTGCCATGTGTGCCTGGGCGTGCCAGGGCCAAAGCACTTGAAGAGTGCACAGCACTGCTCCGAAGCAGAGATGTGTCCCCTTCCTCAGGAGGGCTCTGATCACTGAGCTCTGGTTTTAAATATATCTCATACTTGTTCCTGCCACCCTCCTCCAATCCCCTTCCCTGCCTCACAGCAAGTCCCACTTTGCACAGATGCAGACACACCACTTCCACCAGCATCTGCAAAGTGCCAGGCACGTGCATAGTGCACAGCCAACCACAAACGTCTCAGCAGCCACAAGGCAGCGGTAAGGAACCTCCCCACCCCACCTGGGGGCTGCCATGAGACCCCTGCTGCTCTGGTCCGGTTGCAACACGCTGTCTGCATCAGCAGGTCACGGCAGATTTATATTCAGGTCATTGTGGGGGAGCTGTCACGTCAGACTGCGTGGGCGGTCAGGGCAGCCCTCAGATACGCTGTGTTAGAAAAGGGAACCCACAACCCATGGCAATGAAAGCTAAAAGCCTGGGCTTAGGAGGCATGGTAGGGCTTCCCCTTGGGGCTCCAGTCAAGCAAGGAGCTGCTGTCAGTTCCTCTTAGCAGCAGATACATATGCCCCCTATGAACAATAATTCTCCCACAAGCCACAGAGGGATGTGGACACTTGAAGGATTCCCAGGAAGCAACATGCTCCTCTGGATGGCAACAAGCTGAATTCCTTGAGGTTTCTTTCTATACAAGGTCCCTAGGGATTTCCCTCACCTGGCCTGCAGCTTTCCTGTATTAACAGAGGATCAGCACAAATGGCATCACAGGTACTGGCTCTCCTGGAAGACTTCTCCATAGCGAGTGCTGGAAGCTGTGTGCCTGCAAGGGGAGCAGAGACTGCCAGCTGCTCTCTGGGTACTGTGTACTTACTGCATCTTTCTCTGGGTTGCAGACTTTGACCCAGAGGATGTGGTCCAGGAGCCAGTCGATGGGCTTGTCCTTGTAGAACATGAGAATGAACTCTACAATCAAGCTGAGGTCCAGTGACTTGAACATCTTCCCTGCAAGCACATGAGGGTGGAGAATAAGCAGACATGAGATAAAACCAGCATGACTGAGAAGGAAGAAGGCACAAGCTCCAAGGGGAAGGGAACTGCTCTCTCCCCTCGCAGCTCTGGTGGATGTGAGCGACCAGCCCACACAATGTCTGTTGATGGACCAGCACCACTGACGCTGCCAGTATAGCTCTGGAGTGGGTTAGTACCATGCCTTCTGACCAGTTCAAAGCATGAATCACCCCCCGCAGAAGCAGAGAGGTGAAAACATGCACAGCTCCAGGAAAGGTAGTTTCCTGGCTCAAGAGCTCTTAGGGACTCAAAGCCCCTTTAAGTGAATCTAACCAGCAGAACAGGCAGAGCCACTTTCATAGCTAAGCAGGGCTGCTCCTCAAACAGCTCCAAGTGGATGCAAACTTACCCCTGCCTGTGAACCACCCACCACATCCTGCAGAGAACCTGTCTGCTGGGTCAGTGGGTGGGTATATTTTTATTACAAGCAAGGCTGAAACCAGCAATTTGGTGCCAGGGGAAGCAGTGACATTGGCAAGCAGGCATGTCCGTCCCCCTGGCCCCCCACACGTGCAAGTAGAATCTCATAAGAAGCCTGGCCTCGTTAGCCAAACGCATCAATAAAACATTACACCACATCAAAGTCAGTGGGAAATTAGAGATGGCTACTGTCGCTATGTTCCGTTTTATCTGATCTGTGTCAACCAGAAAGGTGACTGACACGCAGGCTTTCGTCCCGTCTCTGTAACCAGGTCGGTGCCAGAAGACACAGGACTGAAAGCACGTATGGTACTTTCTTCCCTGGGCAGCTGAAAGGGTCGGCGGAAGAACTGGAACAGGCCACGCAACAGTAGCTCAACTGAGCATTGGGCAGCTCGCTCAAGCAAAGGAGTCACGGAGCTACTGGGGCTACACTAGGCTCCAGCAGGATGTGGGGGAAGGGGCAGAGTCAGTTACCAATAAACCCGAGCTGGGAGAACTCCAGGATCATCCACTCCTCAGATGGCTGCTGCAGAGCAAAGTTCTTCATTGTGCTGAGATAGTTTGGTTTGGCCACAATGTCATCCTCCAGCTGCAAGAGAAGAAGCAGACTCAGTGCCTGCCCCGTGCACAGAGTCTCTCTGCTGTAAAACCCTCAGCAGCGCAGGACAGATGAAGGCCTTGGCCACGGCAGAGGCTTTTTGGGACCACGCACTACGCAGGCTCTTCACCTCCAGCTCCAGAGGTGCAGGGAATGCAGGCTCCCACGCACTGAATCCCTGTGGGGCCAGCTGGGTTGGCTGAAGTGCAATGGAAACAACTATGCTCGTCAAGCTGCAGTTTCTCCCCCAGAATGCACAGCATTGTGCCCGCATCGGTGGGAGGGGCTGCTGCTTCTCCAGCCATCGGAGCAGACTTCGCTGTGAGGCTGGCCTGCACTGTGGCACCAGAAGACGACAGATGCTGAAGCAAGTCAGCACTGGGGGGGCCCCTAACATGCTGCCCATGTTGTAGAGCTTGTGTGCCTTGTTTCCATAGGAACATGGGCTGGAACGGACCTCCAGGGTCATCCCATCCAGTCCCCAAGTATCCAAGGGAAACTGTATCATGTGACCATGGGAGCCAGCCCATTAGCCTGCAATAGGTTAATCTAGGGGCACGGTGTTTACACAGAGCAGCCGACTGCAGGAGACATGCAGCCGAGTTCCCACATCAGACCTGAGAGGGCTGGATGCGAGGGGGACAGTGCTTCCAAAAGCCAGACCTGCTGGAAGACTATCCAGGTTGGAAACAAATCCAACAGTATCTCACACAGCCTCTCCCTCTTCCCCCTTCACAGAGCCCGCTCGGGTTGTGTTGCACAAACACACACGTTCTCTTTCCCCCTCTCAGGGCTACGTGTCTCAGGAATTCACACATTCACTCCCAGCCAAACCCACCTGCACATAGTAGATGCCTTTGGACTGTGCATACATCATTAGAAAGCAGTAGTCGAGGTTCTGTTTAGTCCTCCACCTGCAACAGAGGCAAAGGGGATGAACACACTGGTATGTATGGGGATGCCTTTGTCTCGCTCCCAGCCAGACGATGTTTAGTGCGGGAAGGCAACACTAAGCACTGTTACTAGAGGAGCCGAGGGGATGAAGGAAGCCTGTTCCTTATGAACGATTTAACTGGGAAGCAAGAGGCCTCTCAAATAAACATCATGTGGGTTAAAAGCTTTGTCCCAGTTTGACATGTGGAGCACAGACACAGGAAACGCGGCAGGGCAAGTCCAGCCGCACAAAGCTGACGATGAGTGTTCACCCTGCCGCATGTCTTTAGTTCTCATGTAACGCGAGTTGAAGGGCCTGGCATAAATCCACAAGAGGGATTTTTTATCTTGTGCGTCTGGAGACTGTGACTACCACTGTTTTTTATTCAGGTCTGTCTGGACACCTGCATTACCTGACTCTCTCCTTAGGATCCCCAAATGATTCCCGCAAGCGGGAGAAATCAGGGTAGAAGTGTGGCGATGGGGAAATGACTTCCAGGAGACCAGAGTGTATTTCCTTGGGAAACCTGCAGAAGAGAGGGAGAAGTAATCAAGGACTTGATGATGCTGATTCACAGACTGGCGTCACTGGGCACATACTGAGCTGCAAATCCTGACAATTTAAAACGTCCTAGACCAAACCTTCATTGTAGCTGATGCCCCCACAGGCCTGGCTCTAACCCAAAAACACCAGCAGGGCATTTGTCACCAAGTATGAAGTCCATTCTCCCCCTGATGTTTTCTAATAGCCCCACAACAGGTGAAGTCTATGTCTTTCGCTGCCTCTCTCTTTCTCCATCATCTCCATCTACGCTGATTGACAATGGCAGACTGCTCAAGGATGTAGGGTTCCTCACACAGATTCTCTGCTTAAAGAGAGCAACCCACCAGCACTGTGCGCTGAACACCCTGAATAGCAGCAGGAGGAACGATGCTGGCCATCCCAAGGAAATCCAACCTTTGTTCCCTCGCGGACATGTGCTGGTGCTGGAGGGGTGACCTGTTGTGGCGGAGGGAAGGGGGGGGTGCTATTTGCGGGCGAGAGCATCTTAACTTGCACTGAGTGCACCAGGAGGCTTTGCAAAAATTTACCACCTAAAAGGAGACATGGCAAAGCCCCAGCACATGGTTTAAAGAAGGCCACTTACAGAGCCCTCCACTCTGCCCAACAGGGTTCCCCACGCAGCAGTAATGCAGTCGAGTGGGGGCTGGCCAGCTGCCACATCAGAGGTGCATTACAAGCTGCTCACTCTACACTAAGCTGCCCCCAGCCAGGTGAGCAAGTCACGCTGAGGGGCTGTCAACATCCGAGGCGTTGACAGAGCACCATTCTGCAAACGTCACCTTGCAGATGCTACTTTATTCAGATCTGATATCAGAACTGTCATAGCTGTTTTGAGAGGAATTCTTCCTGGTTTCTAACACTGGCCGATTTCTCATCTTTCCAAACAAACCTCCCGAAGAAGCGTGGGTTCCCAGCCACATGGCTTGGAACTGGTGGGGTCCATTTGAAAGGACACCCCACATGTACTCTGAAAAAATTGTACCCATTACCACAGCAAACAGCATCCAGATATTACTGCAAACCAAGGTAGATTAGGGAGACGAGTCTCTTCCACGCATGGCACATGTTGACAACTTGCTAACTACACTCAGCCTCATGGTTTAACCTGCGCAGTCAGTTCCTGTTCTGTGTACGACAGTGTTCACCCAGCACAGAGGACGGGAAAAGCAGCAGACGGTATCCCTGACAGAAGGACTCCCAGAAATAACTTTTAGCTCATTTTTTAAAATCGAATAAGATTCCCAGGCGCCGGCTGGGGTCCTTTCCAGTCACCTTTCCTCAGCAGGAGCCGAAATGCTGCTTCGCACCACAGATGCCACTATGTCGATGAAGCAGCAATTGCTTTTCACTAAGCAATGCAAGCTGAAACTGTCATGTCTCCAGTCCCCAGCTGAATTTGAGAGGGAGATAATTTAAGCAAGTGTGCAGGGATGGGGAAGGACTAATCAAATCACTAAGTTGATTAAAGTTTCAAGGCCTTCATGGAAGGGCACTTTCTTCAGCTGTGCCTGGAAATTTCATCAGGGTGCATGAGACAATCAGCCCATTATCTCCTGATCACTGTAGTCTGCTGCCAAGAGCAGAAGGGTGGATCTGCTGGTTTTTTTGCACAACAGGATGGAGGGCTCCATTTGAGCTCCTTTGCAAGTGCACTAGGAACACAATGCTTTTCCATTTTTCTATTATTGGAAGCAGGCCCCACCCGCATCACTGGCACAGGGACTGAATTGAGCCGTGAGGACACACTGCCCTTTGCAAAGTCTTGTCCTTAAGGTTACTCTGATCCTTTGGAAACATGCAGACACAAGAGCTGGACTGGATTCAGAGAGCCTCTGCTGTAACAATCTTTTTCTTTTCCCTCTTTGAGCTCTGATACTGCTATTGCTTGAACCACCTCACTATTAATTAACCCATCAGCCTTACCCCTAACATTAAAAAACCCCCACTGAAATAGCCATGAAGCTGCAACAGTCACTAGGCTTGTAGGGCAGAAATTAACAGTTACACCAATGTGGAATTGCGTCGAGGCTGGAAACGCAGTGCCAGAGGGTGAAAACAACCACACCTGCAGCATAGAAGAGACAGACTAGCTTCAGCAGAGCCAGGGAAATGACCTCGGCTACTGTCCTGGCTTGCTCTGGTTTTACATCAGACGTGCTTAGCATGCTGACCAACGAGTCCAACTCAGTGAGCAGGAGGGTGCTGAGCAGTGCAAAAATACAGGATTATTGTAAATCTAAATAGTCCATTTCCTCACAGCCCCACAGGACAGGAAGAGCAAATCAGATAGCATGAGCACAAATGTTAAGCACAAAGCAACCTACTGGACAGGATCAAGGAGAGGTAGAATTTATAATACATGTGCTGAATGTTGTGCCCAGCGTGATAACAAAGAGACAGTGAAGGAGCACCTGGGATTTAAGAAACAAAAACAAGGGACACCAAGGCATTTGTCCTCTCTAATACAGCTTTTCCCCCACATTGCTAGATGCAGAGCCCATGTGAGTGTAGTGATTAGGAATTGCTTACAAGGTTTTGATGTTCTCTGCCACTCCGGTCGTATACTGCACGTCCGTCTGAAAAACAGAAAATGAACACGGTAAGGATACCAGGTTCTGAGAAACCATCATTTGTTTAAATGCCTGATTCAGATTCTCTGCCCAAGCCTGCACCTGACAAACTCTTTCTAGCCCCCCCGATATGTGCTGTCAGCATTTCCACGCTCCTTTTGTTGGTCTCTGTTTTTCACTCCACATCACCTTGGGCCTGAGACAGTCTTCTTATACTGGCAGCTTCTTCGCATTCCTTCTGTTTGGCCACTGTTAATTCATCCCATTAGGGAAGCTGGAACGCTGTGTACCTTCTCAATGCGGTCTCCCTGCACTTTTGCATTCAACTGTCATTGAGGTTGCCTGCTGAGACCAGGGGCCACAGCCTTCTCTATTCTCTGTCCTACAATGAGCATACAGCAGGGGTTCAATTAAACAAACAGCCCCTGATGGAAGCAGAGTTCTACCCTCCTCACAGGCTTCCATATCTCACACAGCCACAGGTGTGGGGCTCATTTCAGTTCCCATCTCCCAGAGTAACTGATCACAGGTGGCCTCAGATTTGAGCAGGGCATTCCTAGCAGTTCACAGGAAAAGGGTAACGACGCAGCATGACACCAGCTATTAAAAGAAATGAAAGTGAGGAACATAGAGATTCACATAAGGGCCAGGAGAAAGGGAGACAGCAGGAAGGAGCTGGGTCTCCCACCCTCTCTTCCAGAATGGTGGAAACTGTAGTCATGCATCCCTGATAGCTTCACAGCTTATAGGACAGGGCTCTTAACTCCCTAACAGGGACTTGCAGAGATGGCCTCGAAGAAGGAAAGCCAATGACTTCTATCATCAGCACTATGTGCTGAACAATTGTTTGCAATGTCCTCCTCTGTCCTGGGCAGTGTCAGATTTGGCACCAGAGGAAAGTGAAGAGCGAGGCATCAGGGATGTGTTCCAGGAGCCGAGGCCAGCACTTTAACTGCAATAATGACAAGCAAGGCTTTTTCTGGAGAGAAAACTCCCCCCTTTCCAAGCAGTCCTCAGGGCCCTGGTGATGGACTGATTTCTCACTGTGGCACTGTCAGGGGCAGAGCTATGAAAAGGAAGGATGGGGGTCTTGGATTCTGGGAGCAAACGTAACAACCCGGGAGAGCTCCCCTCCGCCACAATAACCACCTCAGCACTTGGCACCTGCCACCGCACATCACATCTGCCCACACACGCCGGCCGGCTGTGCAAGGTAGGGCAGGAATGCAGTGCTCTCCCCTATCACAGCACAAGTCTAGGAGGACTCCCTATCCTACACACCTCTCGCTGGTCTCCAGCAGGGCCCTTAGCAGGGTGAGAGAACTCAGATCAGAGTTTGACAACATAAAGCAGGCTGCTTCCCTCAGCGGCCCAGAGGAATTTACAGCTCTGAAAAGGTAGCTTAGTGCCAGAGCCGCAAGCTGTTACATCTCACAGCCTCCGACACCTATTGAACCGGGAACTGCCTCTTGGTTTCCAAGATACTCTGGAACTTTTACTACAGGCAGCCATTAAAAAAACCTTTCTGGACCTTTCCTCTTCGCTCCTAACGATTCATGGGCCTAAGACAGCAGGTGTACAAAGAACTGTGTTCTCCAGGTAGGTGCAGAACACCACAGGAGGAGCTGGCAATCATGCAGCTCCCTTTTCGCATGGCTCTCTTAGCACTTTATAGTTCAACATATCCTACAGTTAGTCACCCTGTCTTCCACTACTGCAACACCTAATATTACTGTAACTGAGACACAGAGGGACTTTTCTCTACTGCTGGCTCCTCCCCATTTGGAAGGAGTCTCTCACAGCTATGGGTGGGGAGAGACTATAGGAACACAGGCAAAGTTTGGCATAAGAACTTGGGGCAAAGGTAGTACTCAAAACTTCTTCTAGACCAGGAACTGGCAACATTTTTGGAAAGCGTGCCAAAAACATTTGCAACCTTGACTCAGAAGATGTTGGCATGCCAGGGGTGGACGGTGGGGTAGCTGTGAGTGGCCTGATCCTTGTTGTGGCAGTATAGCCCAGGCCCCTTCCCTACTGTCCGTCCTGAAGTGCGTGAGCCTGGCTGGGGCTTTGAGGACCCCAGGGCTCCTGGCTGCCTGCTACAGCCAGCTCAGGCTCTGGGTAGGCCCCTACTGCCCACCACAAAGCCCAGGCTGCTCACAGCAGATGGCAGGGAGACTGCAGGTAGCTGCAGCGGGGTCCATGGAGCTCCAGCCTGGCTCACTGCCAACGGTGCATGCACGTGCACCTACCTCGAGGTGGATGGCGGGGAAGGGGCTGGGGCTGCACTGCCGCCACAAGGATCAGGCCCCTCACGGCTCCCTGGCTGTCCACCTGAGGCAAGCGTGCCAAGCAAAATGCCTTTGGGTGCCACACATTCTGGCACACATGCTGGGGGTTGCCAACAGAAAAATTAGTTCAAGTGGATTCTGCCCCTTTAAATCCTCACCAGATCCCTGCAAGGTCCATGCTGTAGATAAGCAAGTTACAGCGCAAGAGACGTTAAGTGATTGCTGAAAATCATAGCATGCCAATAGCCCAGCTGAGAATCAGACTCACTCCCAAGACATATCCACTGATCCAGCCTCCCTCCCCCTCAGCACTTTGGTGGGAGCCATTATCTCCTGAAGAGTGCATTTTCCCTTGGTACACAATGCAAGCTACCGACCTGAAAGCAAAATGCTACTCAAAACATCAAATTGCTGATAAACAGGAAACTAAAACAGACATTTATCTTTGCTCTGCTCCCTGCAACGCACCGCTGAGATTTCCCATGCTCACTGGATTTCTGGAAATTAAGACAAATGCATTTCAGGCTTGAAAAAAAATAATCCCATGGGGAAAGTGGAGGAGAAAAAACTCCACCATATAAAGCCATAGATAAAAGCAGCTCTCATGGATTACTGCACCAAGGCTTTTCAGCTTCTGGATTTGGGAACTAATTCTGGACTCCACATACCAGTGCCACAAAAAGTGCTAGTCTCTTCCCTGGACAAATGAGTTGGAGGTTGGAAGAAGGGTGTTAGGGTGTTTGCCACCTGACAGGCATGGCAAAGAAAATAAAGGAGTCTTGGAAGAGCAAGAGGAGAAATTCTCAGAGCATACAAGGGAGTGGCATTTGGCCTGCGCTGGTCAACAGCTGCTTAGCATTCTGGAGGAGCAAAGGTCAATCATCACAATTTAAATTAAAAAGATGGATGAGCATGCCAGACTGGCAGCTGTAATGCAATCACCTACAAACATATTGACCCTCCACGGCCGAGCACATCCAAGCATTGTTTCACATGAGAGATGGCTGCTGGCCCCTCCAGGATGTGCCCAACGATCCTTGTCGGACAGCCGCCCAAGGTTGGACTTATCTGCCTTGGTAAGCGGTAGACCTGGCTCTCAGCCATAGGAAGGCATCCTGCTGCTTTATGGATGCAGGCAGCATCCTGGCCTGGCCCCAAACCCCTGGTGGGAGGGGGAAGGGGAGGAGCAGAAGCTGCTGAAATAGAAGAAGTCAGTGCACAGTCCCATTACCTCAGCAATCAGGACAACGATCACGCAGTCCTCCTTCTCTTGCTGGGTGAGCTCCGAGATCAGAGAGTTGAGTGTGTCCGTCAGGTAGGAGTGCACCTCCCGCTTCACGCTGGGGATTCCCATCACGATGGACACTGCCAGAGCCAAGAAGGGGCATTCTTAGAAGTGGTCACACCCGAAAAACAAACAGGACACTGCACTCTGCCTTTTTCCTGCCTTGGGTGCTGTGCTGCTCCCCCACAGGGAAATGGGCTAGTGAGGGACAGGCCTGCTGAAACCCAGGCTAAGTCACCGAATGAACCCAGTGAGCAAGATCCCTTATTTCTGATGAGGGCATGTTGGCCAGAAAACAGGAGGCATTAGGGGTTGCCTGGCAGGGCCTCCTGTGGAGACATTCAGCAGAGCTGTCACATCACCAAGCTCAACCTGAGGAAATGCTGCAATGCCTTCATCTTTAGAAAGGCCTCTGTGTCCCAAAGACAGCACTCTGCACTGGGCCTCCCTTCTACTCAGATCACCACCCTCCACCAAGCAACCCCTACAACCGCAGCAGCCTAAACAGGTGCAACTCAGCCCCACGTCAACACTACACCTGACTCTAGGCACAGCTTCCCATCAGGCGACTGCCATGGATTTCACTTAGAAAGCAATCAGATACCCTGGTGGACAGCCGCAGGTGGAAGCGGCAAGTAGCATTTCAGTGCCGGCCAAAGCACAGACAATATCTTTGCGCACCTTCTTGGTCTGCAACAATTAAAGGTGCTTATATCCATCTCAATGCCCCATCACAGTAAGGAAGCTGGCCTAGAGCATGCAGCCCCTCCTTCCTGTCCTGCCCATCTCCACACACCAGCCAGGACTAGCGAAGAGCAGAGAGAGGGGCAGGCATAGAGTAAAGGGAAGAGCCCTGGCAGCAGCACTAACTCCTATTTACCTCCAGTGCGCCCCTGTCCCACATGCACAGCTGGCTGCAGACTGTTCTCCTTTGACAGCAAATGTGGCAAATGATGGAAGATGGTGGGAAGATGCAGCACGTTCTTGTTGGTGATGTTCCACAGCTTTAACTTGGTTTCATCTTAAAAAGGAAGAGGAAGTCAATATGCAAGGCACTATGCAGGAGGAGACCACAATGCTTCTGGTGACAAAAAGTCTTCCTTGAGCAATATGACCCCACTGGGTTATTGGTAGGGCATCACCACTGTACACCCTCAAGCCCCACGAGCATTTATGGGAGCTGTGTGCATCAGGAACCAACAGGGACCCCAAATCTCAGCAAGGTAGTACACAAAGATCAAATTGAATCTCATCAATAGGATCTTTTCCTCCTCTGATCAGCACTTCACCTGTTTTCAGGTGCATAAAAGGAGCACTGAACAAACTAAAGCTCTCCCCAGCAGTCCCCCTTCTGCCCGGGTGCAGTCCAGAGGCCACAGCATTCAGAAGCTGCGCATGTAACCCATAACAGGAGGGACAGCAGAGATTATCTACAGAGCAGGGTTCAGTGCTTAATGCTGCAGTGCCATCACTTGTCAGAAAGCAGCTCTGAAATCCAAGCCCCTTGCACCAGGTCAGACTAGCTGAACCCTTCACACAGCGCGTGCACTGGGAAGCAACGGGACAGCCCTACACCACACACGCCCTGCTACCCCTTCTGCAACAACAGCAGCAGAACTGCTGTGGCTCTCAGCTCCGTCATTCACCGGACAAGCTGCTCCATGTCCGGTTGATGTCCCTCAAGGCCTGCTTCTCTGAGATGGCACGCTTGATCTCATCCAGAACCAGGTTCAGCTCTTTGGAGCGCTTCAGACTTTCCTGTTCGGCAGCATGCAGACGGTCCCGGAGAGCCAGAAACTCACGCTGATAGATGTCCACAACGTCGCCTGCGGAGAGCAGAGGGAGAGAGGAGAGGCAACATTTATTTCTCCTGCTTGGAAAGGTCTCAAAAGGCAAAATGGTACCAGTCCTGCATTTTCCCTGCTCATGATCCAGCATCCCAGGCCCAGCACAGAGAACCCAGTAACTGGCTGCTTTGGAGGAAATCACTAGCCCAAAGGACAGGTGACTTCCCAGCAAGCCTCATTCTCCAGGCACTGGCTGCCTTTCCCCCAGGAAATCTATGCACCGTGCAGAGTGTTAAACATTGACCGTTCCATTTCAGGTTCAGACTTGGGAACCAGCAGCTACATAGGAGGGACCATTTGCATTCCTCTTTCCAGCTCTGGTTTCCAGGGGTTTATGGATAACTTGGCTGCTTTCAGACGTCACCGTGGGTTGGAACTCTGCTAGATAAGGACTGCCCGTGTGGTCAGAGATGACCTACAAATGGTAAACACATTGGGGGGTTGCACGTCTTTGCTTCTGTATGAAGTATGGATAAAGGGGGCCTGCAAAATGGAGAGTTCTCTTTTTTTATAAGAGATTTCAGTTCTCTCCCTCTCCCTCCTGGTGTGGGAGTGTGTGAGTAAAACAGAAAGCATGGCCTGGTGTGTGTATCTGAGGCTGAGCGACAAGAACCATGTGCTGCAGATTGTGTAAGCTACACAGCACGTGTCCAGGCGTGGATGAGTAACCGCACAGGGGTGTGCGCCTGCAAATGAGCAGTCAGATGTGTGCTGTGTGTGGCTGCGTGGGAAGGAGGTGGACGGGTCCTCTCTCTGAGACAGGAAGGGAGGATGGGGGGATAGCAGGCTCCCCCAGCCACAATCGGACCTGGCAATGGTACAAAGCTGGTTAAAAGCTGTGACAGCTTGTAGCGTGCCAGTGCTCAGCTCCACCAGCCAGACTCGGAGAACAGCTTGCCACTCCTGACACTGCCAAAATGAAAACCCGAGGGAAGCTTTGGGAAAAAATTCACATGCTTCTTCTGTGCACCAAGGGAAGGCAGAGGGACCACATCCAACGCTCAGAGTGCTGTGTAGGTCCCTAGCATTAGGCGGTCCCTCCCCGGCCCCACCTTCTGCTCCTGTTTGTTCCCCAAAAGCGTTCAAGGCAGTGTGAAAGAGCACCCGGAGTCTGAGAACAGGCCTGGGAGCTGCGTCCTGAAGTTAGCACCACTTCTGTAAACACGCTCTTCGCTTTCTTGGCAAACAGGGATGCTGCCACACAACGCGATGTTATTGTTACTACTATGGCAACCCGGGTGAAGAGCGCGGCTGCCAGAAAAGATACAGAAATAGCCCGTCTCCCACACAAAACTCGCCCATTTATTTTGCACTCCCCAGATAATGTTCTCGACAAACTACGGCGCAGCCTCCACGAAGCAGCTAAGCAGGAGAAAGTGAATCCCGCTTTAAAAGCTCCAGGATAAAAACACTGTCTTGCCAATGCTGCTCACAGTACAAACTACTAGAAATGAAGGAGCCCTCAGGGCCAGTCTGCTCCAGAGAGAGCAGCCAGGACCAAAAGCTATGTCTCCAGCTGCATCCAAGGGCCCAGCAGCTCTGGGGACATGAATAATTAAGGACAAGGGTGCAGGACCTCAGTCTGCGCAGGTGCTGTCCTTCACCAGATGGCAAGAGGCAGCTCTGGGGAGGAGAAAAGCAAGACCTGCCGTGGGAGGAGTGGGTCAGCCACTTAAAGAAAGCCACTCGAGAAGGAACAGCCTCTTGGAAGAAGTGTTCTGCAGGTTACATCTCTGATTACCAGTACAGCCAGCAGTGCCAGCCTCGCTGGAGTTCAGACTGGTGTTAGCCAGAAGACAGCAATGCCTACAGGTACCCCAGGCCTTGCCAGCAGTCACCCCAGCATCCCTCGGTGCTCCATTCCTGCCTTTACTCAGCATCTAGATAAACCTGCTGGCAGAAACTGGGAGAGGATACAGCCTTTTCTGCCAGCGCACAAGTGAAGGAGAGCTCTACCCCTCATTGACACCAAACAGAGGACCCATCACTCAGCTGCCCAGGTGCTCGAGGAAGATAAGCACCTGCAGTGATCACAGGATGAAAGGAAATCCTGGAGAGAGATGTTATGAACATCCCAGGGCAATGGCTCCGGAGGCACTTTGCCTCCTGGTATTTCCAGATGCCCAGAATAAAGCAGAAATAATGCCTGTTACCATATTTGTGTGGACTCACCCACAACTGCTCATCACTGGCACACTCAATGCACAGGTCTGCCCCCAGCACACAGAAGACCCTCTCCTAAGCAATACAGGTCAACAAGGGCACATTACCGAGGGACTCCCAAATTGGGCCCATCTTCCAAGAACAAATTTAACACAAGACCCTGATCTCCAGGGCTGGGAATGAGCCTTCAGGTATGGAGCTCACTTTCACTAAGCGTTTGGATGGCCAAGGATGGCCATGCTTAGTTCAGACAGATCTTAGGTAGGAAGGAGCAGAAGTAAGGCAAGGAAGGAACCCCTTCCCCCACAAAAAACACACAAAAACAAGTACAGCCTCCAGCAGTGATTAGGAAGGGATTTGTTTGTAGATTGGGGACTGTGATGATAATCTAATCTGACCTCCATTGCAAGACGAGCCAAAGAGTATTGCGCAGAGATTCGGATCACAAATTGCCTGTTTGCTTACACGGGCTGTAGAGGAGGGTGCATTGCAAATCCAAAGGTAGTTTTTGGGAGCACAGCAAAGCTTTCTGTGTCAAAGCAACTCTGCATGTCGGCCTGCTTTTACTTCCCTGCAAGCAGATAGAGAGTGGTTTTCAGCGGTTTCTGACAATATCTACAAGAGGCTGGAATGTGAAGTGGTTAACCATTTATAATGTTTTCCTGCATTTCTTCTTGCTCCATTATTAATGAACCTGGTTACTTAGAAATTACACATGCTCGGATGACCACAGTTACAAGCTCCTGGACAGATACCGGCATCTGGATCACTGATCTAATTCAGAGCAAATTTGTACTACTGTACTATTATTACCACGAAGCTAAACTAATTTTAATCAGACTTATTTTATGTGCAGCTGTTCAGCCAATACCACATAGGACATGGGCTCTATCTGCAGTGACAGGAAGGTTGCAAGAAACCATTACTCGACATGCTTTGAATCTACAGCACTTGTTCAATGCACATTTAAAAGCAGTTCAATTGCAATCAGCTCTATCCCTTCATGCAGGCTTAAAAAAAAATCAGGGTACCACATAAGCACAGATTTATATAATCTATTTCTGACCCAAGTTGTCCCAATTTTTGCAGGCAGATTTCTCAATGAGGGATGCAATGTGAATTTTTAAACTGGAACCATCTCAGTTTAACATAAAACAAAGTCACCCTGGGCTAAAAACAACTTACAGCTAATTAGGTTAAAGATGATTTATTCTTTTAAGTTGTAAAAGCTCCAAAAACATAAGTTTAGAATGCTTTAACATGTTTTACATTCAGATATAAACCTGTAATTGGCACCTTTTCTGTGTGCGAGACAGAATTAAAAACACAGGCAAAAGAAAGAGCTGTTGAAATCATCCTGTTTTTAAAGTTTGCCTCTGCTGGTTGTTAACTGCTATGGCTCTGCAGCTAGTTTGGGGCTGTAAACTGGACTGAAATGCTACACTGAAACTTCCTCACGCAGTTACAGGCATTTTAGACCAATTAACCAGAGAGGAGTTTGAATTGGCCTTGCCAGTTTTGGGGCCCAGAGAAAAGGGAGTTTAGAAAATAAGAATATCTACAACGTAAAACACAGTTGGATATAACACAGCGTCCAAGACGCAGCAACACATTTCCAATCTACGTCTCTGTTTAATCCCTTCCCTAGCATAGAATACACAGGGGAAAGCTATTTTTAATTATCTTTCTCAACAGCCCCCCCACACACAAACACACACTTTTCTTTTTAATTCACTACTTCAAACAGGTACAGCTGATCTTCCTGCACTTGTCACGAGGTGTGGGGTTCTCATTCACAGAAAGCTGCCTGCTGCCTTAGAAGGTGAAGACTTTACTAAAAGATTAAGAGACTTAAAGTCAAGGTCTAACTAAAAATCAAAATTGTGCTCGCAAAGGCTTTATCTAATCTGGCACGCGAGAACCAGGATCACAGAAACATTACGAGAGCAAAAAAAGGGATTTTGTCCCCTCCGCAGCCCTTCTATTTTACTTTGTGCATTCAACAGCAATTTAGGTCTTATTCAAAGAAAAGTCCAACTGGCTGGGTCCCCTTTCATCTGCAAAAGCTTTTCCACATCCCAGTATGGGAGAGAAACCATTTAAAAACGTGCAGGTAGGGACAACTATTTATTGTTTGCAGACTGCTTAGCATAGCCTGTGGTTGAGGACCCTGCAACATAAATATAATGACTAAAATCTGAGGATGTTGGAGCGTGTTCTTCATACCCTGGAAGTAGAGGTAAGGCTTAATGGCTTTCACTAGAGCGCTACGTTCCGCTCATGTCAGAGTTAGCAGGAAATGTCACTGATTATTCAGTCATTAATGACCTGCCTGCTCAAGCAGAAAGCTGCACTTTTCATTAACGTGAAATGCTGATGCACAATCTGCCATTTTCTGCATTTCCCCGTAATGGTAGAAAAAGTGAAATTGTATCTGTTTTTCATAGGTCTGTCCTGGCATGGCTCTTGCAGGCTTTTCACTTCCTTGTAAAATTAAACAGCGGCCTGTGATGAATTACAGCGAGTCCTGCTTGAACAGGTTGAGACACAAATATTAAAGCAAACATAGGGATGATTTTATTTCTTATGGCTTCCCAGTAATGCAATTTTGTGAGTGTCAGCACATGGAAGACACTTCTCTCCTCACAACAGAAGAGCACAATTCCTAAGTGAGGGATGGTACTCTCTGAAAAAGCCAGTAAGAAAAATAGACTCGTCTCCCACAGCTAAAAGCAAGTTTGGACACAGAAGTGATTTGCAGCTAATTGGGCTGAACAAATTACTGTGCTGATATCTGTTCAAAATGGATCCCTTGCTAGACTTGTAGATTCTGATCATCCGCATTTTTACTGTATTCCCCTCAAAGTACAAGACAATAATTACAAAGAGATAGCGTTCCTAAAACACCCTGGGACTCAAGCACTGTGGGCAACAGATACAAGTTCTCACTCTTAAGAAGAAAAAAAGTAGGTGACTTGAGGATTTCAAGTACTGTAACCTATTGCTGCAGGCAGAAAATACACTGGTTTGAGACAAAGCCCATCTGTGCTGGACGGGAGTTCACAGGGTCCCAGGGAGATAGGAGAGCGCGTCGGCTGCACAGTGAACGTACTGTGCTGAACGAGAAACCACAGGGCTGACAGGACGCCAAGTTTTGCACCTTGCCAGGTCTGGTATTTGGCTGTTCCCAGCGCCTTCTCCAGCCACCTATTTAGAAACCCGCTCTCTTTGGGAATCAAAGCCAGGACTGAGCAAGCCTGCTTAAAATTCTGCTGTGTGCAAACCCCACGCAGCAGGGCCGGTGCTGTCTGCATGCGAGCTGCGAAGACCTCCAGCACAGTTTGCTACTTGTCAAATGAAGGTGCCGCTTGCATTCTCATGAGCAGGATGTATGGGAGGGACCAGGATACGCCTTGCGTAGGGCGACCGCGCTAAAAGAGCCACCATGACACTCTAGAAAGTCATAAAAGGTGCTGGGATCCCCGGTTGATATTTAGGCACCTACACATGCAGCCTGATTGTCAGAGGTGCTGAGCAGCCACCCGCAGACACACACGCATATAAACCGACCCATGACTTTTTTGATGGAGAAGACCGGAGTATTTGTTTGGGGAAATAAAGCAAGCGGCTTCCGGATTCTACCCATCATGTTCTGAACACGACAGTACCCAGCTCATGTACAAATGAGGCTCTGCAGCACTGAATTTGTAGCTTCGCTCTTACTGAAGTTAATATAAATAGCAAAGGCAGTGGCTGCTAGCTGGGGAGGGATGCATCTTACTCAGAGGCTTGTTTCAGTGACAAGGCAGAGACAAGGTAATTCTCCAGCAGGAGAAAGTCACGCGGTATCGCAAATGCAATTACAATTCTAGCTCTGCAAGCCTCCGAGACTTGTCTACATCTGCATTTGTCAGTCTTTTCATAACTTCTCGTTCTCTGGTAGTCTTTCAAACCACATCACACCCTCCTGGAAAGCCCTCTGTGCATGCTAAATATGTCAGCGCTTCAGGCCCAATTAGCTTTGTTTTTATTCTTTGAAGATAACCTTTCCCAACAGAGCACGTTGAAGGCCAAAGCCCGAGACTTCCCTCTACTTCCAACCTTTCAGCTCATGAGCAGAAAACTACATGTCACTACTGTGCACAAAGCTTAACCTTACAAAACATATCGGATCTCAGCTTTAAGCACGTTTTGACCATTTTGCTGTCAATTCTGCCATCTTGAGGGACAACGTGGATTTTTGAGAGCAGAAACTTGATGAGACAAATATACATGGACGTTAAGAAAATGCGAGTCCTGGATCTCCGAGGCAAGCCTAGTTAGTACACAGTCTTTAATCCCAGCGTGAATGGGCTGCTCCCTCTGTTTTGTTTCAAATATGGATAACAGTGCTTATTAATCAAGCTAGAAGAGGTGCTATTTACCTTGGATAAAGTGCAGCTCTAAAATGCAACAGCGTGAGCGGGCAGCATTGCAAGGAATAAATAATGCAGTTCTGGGCACTAAATTAGCTAACAGTAGCACTCAAATTAAACATGGCACCTTTGCAATAACAAATGACTAATTCCAGACAGTTTTTGTGTTAGAGACACCGGGTGGTCTTGTCTGGAGTGCAAACACCCGCTCTTTATCATTCTCTCTCAAAACCCCTAAATAAAGGTTGCTAGACTAGCTTGCCCACTACTGCGAACTGTGGAAAGCAGGAAAACAGGCTGCTAAATAAATTCCACACCCCAGTTCACTCGACTTACCAGGTCCTCATCTCCGCTTCAACTACTTCTCTGCTACCGCTCATGTCTTGCACACCTTCGCCTTCACCCCGCACAACTAGCAGGCACCCTTGAGTTCAGCTGATGTTACAGATGATATGTTCTGAAAGGTGAATCTTTTATACTGAGTTGGTGCCACTTTCACAGATCATACCTGTGAGCCTTCCTGGCTCCAGTTCAAAATGCTGTAAGTCTTGTACTAAGAAAGTTTCAAGGCGTTTGCACTTTTCCTGCAAGTTATGATGTGAAATCTGGGAAGTAAATTCAGCTCCTGAAGTGTAAAATAAGATTAGCCCTGTTTTAAGGTTGCAGTGAGATTTGCACTTCACAGGTGTAAACCCTCTTGCAGGGCTACGCAGGTGTCAGTAATGACTCCAGAATAAACTGCCTGCGTTGTCAAGAACAAGCTTCTCCGTTAAATTAGCCCTCCTACCTGCTGTGGCCCTGGAAGGAGGAAACCAGCTGCACAAAGTGCAGTTTTAGAGAGCTCCCATCAGGAACCCAAGAAGGCGGCAATTCTGTTGGGCCATCTGGTACTACACATCACGCCTGTGACAGCCCATAGAGAAAGAGCACAGGAACAGACTGGCTTACTTAATGGGAGCTCAAAATGGTTAGCTGTCCCCAGATGGGGCAACAACAACAAAAATGGCCTAGCCCTTGGTGCATCAAGGCTCAGAGGCAGATTGAGGAATAACTCAGGTATTTGTGTTGTGACAGCAGGGAGATGGATGGACTCTGACACCTCTAGGTCCTAGGTCTCTATTTTATTATTGACACGTTTTAAATTAAAAAGCTGTGAGATAAACACACACAATCCACCAAGAACACCCTACCATACTTCAGACTTAGCAAAGGACCATGCTAGGCGACAGGTCAACCAATGCTCCAGGCCACATGTGCAGGGGGTCTCAGCACCCAAAACAGATGTTAGGGTTTTGCAAGAGGTTCTTGGTGAAGGGGTGGCCTCCTAGGACCCACTTGTCTCTCTACGAAACCTCCTTGGTCAGGTGACTAAACCCAAATTGAGCCCCCTTTTTTTTTTTTGGATTTTTTTAATACAGATTTTTTTTTAAAATCCTAACATGGAAAACTTAAGCTTTAAGTTTGTACTTTGTTGGTAAAATTCAGGAGACAATAAGACAGGATGGTGGGGGGGAAGCACCCAATACTAACAGCTATGAAGACGATCCTTATACCATGTCCACATCCAAGATCCACATTTAGTTGGAGGTACTGGAGCAGCTACAGAAAACAACCCTTTTTCCTTAGTGTCCAGTACTATGAACTCTAGGGAGTGGAAATATCCTATTAAAGCCCTTTTGTTATGTGCCTTGTCAGGAAAAGAGCAGATAAATCACCGTGGAAGTGTTCTGAATCTCCTGGCTTTTTAAAAATCTGGTCCAAAATAGACATCACAGAGACTGTGCACAGATTTCCTTCAACCCTCTGTACCTACCGTACACTTTGTCTGCACATTGCTATTATAACATTCATTCTAGGAGTGATGCATGTTCTAGGAATAATTAATACAATTTAAAAACCACATTTTATGCTGCATATTAAAGAATTATTCTGTTTTGTATCAGCCCATTCACCAAAATCTTCATAACCTAGACATTTGCCAACCATCTTTTTTTATATCCTCACCGTACATAATTGTGCTTTCTCAAGTGAAGAAAAAACTTTGTTTTAATTATTTATACCCCATTATTATGCTCAAAAGAATTAAGAGCTGTTGAGTACTAGATCTCCCATTTAGTTGCCTCCCTTACATGGGCGATACTTTCACCATTAATTGTATGAGAGCTAAGTGACACATGCTCATTATTTGTTAAACGATATCAGCGTTCCCTCTTCAGAAAAATATCCTGACCAGTCATCATTCATCGCACACCGGACACAAATCACCCAGGAGACTCAGGGAATTCCAGCTTGTTAATCAAAAACCAAAGAAAGGGCATACTGTATCCTATTTCACAAGGTTAGAGGCACTTATGCCAAATGGTAATGCAGTACAAGTAACTAAGTAATTAGTAGTATTTGAAAGCTCATTGGAAAATTCTGCTAGGCTTATACATGGAGGCAGGAGATCCAAAGCTAACAGGGGAAGGAGATCCATGCAAATTTTCCAGGTCATCTTGACATGAAAGGCAGTACTGTAACTTTTCTTTTGTGTTCAAACCTTGTCTCTGAGGTTTACTCTTAAACAAAGCAACTCCTTTACTTGTTAACTAGCTTTTCAAAATGAGGTGATCAGAGGCAGGACCTGAGCTAAAATAAACCGTTTCATTTGGTGGAAATAGCATTTTGCACAGTGTCAGGATCTGTAAAACCTAGAAAGCACGTTTCTCCAGCGGGCAGTCTTCAAAACAACTCATGGCTAATGCAGGATCTCTCTCCCCTCCATCCCTTCTGACTGAGACCCCTCAAAACAGGTGCCGTTTCCCAGAGCTGCTGCAGGAGCCCCTTGCCCATAACCTGGTCTTGCATGAGAGGGCACCGAGCCAAGCCTCCAGAAGCTTCATCGCTTCCTTGATCCAGTCGCACACCATTAGACCGATCCACCACCTCAACTCAGCCTCGTCCACCTGGCTCTCGACCAAAGCCCTGGCCGCCTGGTTGGGCCTCCACGCTGTCTGCTTGGTGTCGTGCCTCTTGGCCAAAGTGAAAGCTGCCCTCCCTCCAGATGCACTTACTGCCCCGGGGGACCACCTCCACTCACCTCGCTAGACAGACCCCCTCTCCTTTGCCCACCACTTAGACCCCTCACCTTGCAACAAACCGTGGACCAGTTGGGTGGAGCTGGGCCATCGAGGGAGCACTCTGAAAGGGGGAAGGGAAACAGCTGGTCCTACACGTGTAACCCCTTGAAGAGTATTGCAGGGAAGACGGGTTCAATCAGATGATACGGTGTTTTTGATGCCGACTTGTGTTTGATGCTCAGCCCCTGGGAAGGCTGCCCATTTTTGCACATTACCTCGTGTTTTAAATATTTTTTTTAAATCTTTTAAAGTCAAAAGTCTCCCACTCAAACAAGTACACCTGGTAACAGCCACTATCTAGAGGCCTGAAGAAGAACGCACGGCATCCAGAAGTCTATCCCAACCGTACAGATGGGCCAACAAAAGATGATCACGCACAGAAATCCTTGTCTCTTGTGCCTTTCTTGGACCATCACAGCTACAACTTCACTCCAACATTATCACAGCCTAGATGTTTTCCTAAGTTGACCTACCACCTGCTATTTACGATGCGCTGGATAAATACCTAGGGCCCAATTCAAAAAAGCCTCTCGCAGCAAAAAGGTGCATGGTTAGGTCACAAAGAAGTCAGTGGGACTTAAGCATGTACCTGAAGTCAAGTTCTTTCCTGATGGTGAACAAAGGCTTAGAGAGGGCACTGAGTGTCGACACAGGTAGAGTTTAAAGCCTGTAAATTAGCAGATTTACCAAATTAGTAACTAGTAGCAATCTCCTTGTTCCAATAAAAAAGGCCAAAGGGCTGTAATGAATGTCAGTGGGACAACCAAGCCTTTGAAGTACAACCCGGTTTTGAGTAAGCCTTTGTCAGGGCTGCTGTGCTGATCCAGCACCTTGCCAGTGCCGTTAGGATGTCCGTTCCCAACTCACGGCCGTTCTTCCAGCCCTGTGCAGACCTGAGCTCTTGGATTTGAAAAAGACAGCCAACGCAGGAACTACAACACCACTGTGCTCAGCCAAACGTGTCAGCCTTCATAAGAGGCTCATTAAAAAATCAGCCTGTCTGAAAAAATGATCATCAAGCGAAGGAAATGCTCCTACAGACTGCAAGCTGTAGGCTTTATTTTTTTCTTTTTAATTCAGTCATTTATTAAGAGACTGTGGTATATTTAACAACATTTCAACCTGACACAGCTCCAATAATGAGCTGAAATCAGGATGTGTGACTGGTTGGTGAAAAACCACCAACTAAAGAAACACTCACTAACACCAGTTAGCATTTTTGCTGCAGAATGTGCTGCCCTGCTCATTAGATTTCAGTTTCTTCCCAGATATTCTTCCTCAAAGGAAATAGTAAGGAAATTGGGAATAAAACAATGTTTAATGCATTCCACCTTGTTTTTCCAAAACTCCAAAGCAGGAGCAGCTGCGGCAGCTCGTCTGTTCAGGAACCGTGCAAACTGCACCTTCCTGAATTTAGCAAACAACATCTCAGGGATTTGCAACTGTGTGCATACACATGCACACACATGGCATGGGAGACAAACACACTCCAATGCCATAAGGGAAGGAGGGACAATAATCAGTCTTCTGAGATACAGACTGAAGCCAAAATGGTGTTGCAAGGCTGAGGCTGGCAGGACAGATGCCACAGTTGGGTGGACAATCTGTAATCTCTTTGGAGAGAGAGGTGATGCATCCGACACTCACACCTAGTGTCTCTAGTTTTAGAGAAGGGTGAGAATCTAAAATTGCAAACTTGCCATCACCCTCTCCCACAACCAGTCTCCCCAATGCCAATCCTTCTGTCACATCCAGGAGAGCGAATCGAACTGAACAGTCCAGGCCTCACGCTCATCTTCAACATTTAAATGGCACAGAGCTGAGGGACAAGAAAAATGTTATGATGAAAGCTAACCCGCGCCATTTCTGCAGAGGAGAATAACGTCTTGCTAGCCTCTCAGAGTGCTCTGAACATCAATCAGGTAGCTATGAAGGAGAACCAGCTGACAGTTTAAGATCTGCAGAAAGCTTCCAATAAGGTCCCTTACAAGAAGCTATTACAGATGTTAAGTATACATGGGGTCAGAGGTAAAGCATTGTCACAAAGCCAATACTGGGTAGCAGACAGGAAAAATGCTCCATTTAACATGGGCTTTTCCATTACTGCAGAGGTTAGTGATGGGGAGTCAGGAGGGTATGCATTAAGTCTCATGTTGGTCACCAATAACTTGGAAAAGGAGACGAACAGCAAAACATCAAAATACACAGACACAAAAAATAAGCTGGGTTTGTCAAGGCCAAAAATGTCCAAGAGGAACTTCAGAGACCCAAACAAGCTGAATGAATAAGCTGTAGGATGCCAAATGAACTTCAGTATCATATGAAGGCAAAATGAATGAATGTTGCAGGGCAAAATTTAAGCTACTGCTTGCATGGGCCTAAATCAAAACTATTTGCTAGAAAGCAAAGCCAGGACTTGAGTCTGCAGTTAAAGGGAGAAAAATGTTAGGCTGCACAGTGAAGGGGCTGGAGAAAAGCAACAAAGAGAACATTATAACATCATTATGCAAGTCAGCGACACAGCCTAATCTGGAATAATGCATGCCATACTGGCCATCTCATCTCACAAAGGATATTACAGAATTGAAGTGGTTTAGGAAAGGGAGATGAGAGTAATCAAGGGCCTGAAAAACTCAAGACTGAAAAGATCAAGACAGTGCATCCTAGAAAGGACACGAAGAAGAGCAGGCATGATAAAAAGGCATATAAAACAACAACCAGTGCAACACTCCCAGCTTCTGCTCTTGCTGCATCAGGACAGAAGATCAAAGGCTATTCAATTAAAAGGTTGCGAATGTAGAAAGAAGTGCTTTTTTCACACATCATACTACTAACGCTCTCAGTGCTAGTCCTTGTCAGCAACAGGACACCAGGGTAAGCGTCCTAGGCAATTCCTATGCTCCCATAATTCCAGACATTTGGAAAGAAGATCTAGAAATTCCCCTAAATCTCTCCTCGTTGTAAATACTACAGGTTTTTATGGATACTGCAACTGCAAACTTTCTTTCTTCCCCAAAGCAGCACTAGTCCATTAGCAATCTAATTATTCTACCTGCACAGCACAAATAAAAGCTTTCTAAGCATTTTCTCTCATACATACAAAGCAAAAGCTTTGCTGGGTTTTTTTAATGCCTTTATTTGATTGGGGAATAAAAACAAGCTGGAAGTGAACAAAAGAACGTGTTAACAGAAGCCATGAGCCATTAAACCTAAAAATAGCCAGCATGTTATAGGATTTCTGAGACACACACAAAGTATACACTGAAATTTTGGTCTAAGTTGATCCCTGCCCTTTGAAGACCTAAGGAAAAAGATCCCTTGTCTATTTTAACATGTTACTTTTCTAAGATGTATACACACACACACAAAATGTGCTCAGCGGACATAGCCTAGCTTATCTCAAGGAATGCCACAATGGGACAACAGGTGCAAGCTCATCACCATCTCCTTCCATGACGTGGGGCAAGGCCGTTAACCTCAACCCACCAACTGTGCTAGAGGTCCTCTCAAGGGTGGGGTTACGGAGTTTTACCTATGATGCGTCACATTTTGGGAAACAAGACATATTTTCAGGTATTTAAGGCACAGTATGAATACTGATATTTCAAATCTTTGCGGCATGTCAGCCCCAAAGTGCATATTACACCATCAGTGAAACTCTCCATGGCATAGCTCTGGATACCAGCTTTAAGGTTTACTGCACGTGCCCCTTGGTAATGGTAGTTTGCTTGATGTCAAGCAGCATTAACTTTGCTCTCAGCAATGGGCTGATGGCCCTTCACACAACTTTTTTCTCTATTCCTTTGCGATACAGAGTTCACAATGGTTATCAAAATAGATCAGTCCAAGTTTTATGTTCTACAGTGACCCAAGTCGGCTAGTCCAAATGTCAAGTCTACAGCACCGCTGTGCTCCAGAAACTGCTAGAAAGGCGGGTTGCTCAGAAGTGAGCTAACTGTGCTTCCCTTAAAGAAAATAAAGAGTTACAAGAAGGGCAGACACCTGACAGTTCCACAGGAACCTCCTGTTTTCATTTTAAAATTAACTTAATTACAGGAACAGAGACCTTGTTCAGCAAAAAACCCACACATCTCTAAAGTCATACCACTAAATAGCCACTCTGCCTCCCTCAGCTTGAGTAAAAAGGAGTTCCTCCAGGAAGACAAGCTGATCTTTGGAAAGGTTGCCTTGTTAATCATCTCTCCCCCTCTTACTGCAGCAGCTGTCGTTAATTGCCTGTGAAGGAGTTAAAATAAAATTTCTTGTTAATCCTCCTCTTAACATTACTGCGATCCAACAAAAACGTTTTCTAATTACCACGCATCGCTGAGACTTTGCTCTACTGTAGCGATGGATGAATCAGTTAGACCCAGCCTTAAGAATACATGGAGTTTGGTACATCCATCTGCAGGTTTACTGGTAGCACATTTCAGACGGTAATTTTATCATCACCTCTTTCCAACAAACAGGGAACTTAAAAACACAAACAGCACATTGTACCCACCTCTCCAAGCAAGGTACTTAGTCATGTGTGGGAGGTTTTTTCCACCTTAAAAACTTACTCTCAAGACACTCCAATTTCCACAAAAGTAAAATAGAGGCAGATATTAGTCCTCTTCCTTTATATAATCTCTTTTAAGTGACCGTTCTGCGTTGAAGTTACTAACAAACACATAGAGCAGGAATTTTCAAACGCTTGGGATTTGTTTAACCCAGGGGTGGGCAAAATGTGGCCCACGGGCCGCATGCAGTCAGCCAGGCCATTTTATCCAGCCCGCGGGGCCCCTAAATTTTAGAAAATTAATATTTACCTGCCCTGGCTGCCTGTCATGCGGCCCTCAATGGCTCGCCAAAACTCAGCAAGCAGCCCTCCACTTGAAATAATTGCCCGCCCCTGGTATAACCAATAGTGTGTAAAGCTGATGGCATGTTTGAGAACCTCGAAGAACTTTAGGAAAGTTGGAAAAACATTTTGTTGATGAGAAATTAAGCACAGGTTAGTTAGGGTACTTGGCCCCATGTCAACTGAAAGGCTTTGCCAGAGACTAACAGAAAAGCAGGATGAAATACTGGCTCCACTGAGGTTATTAGGAGCTAATTTCAATAGAGTCAAGATTATACCCAGCCCAGAAGTCATTTGCAATGCATCCAAGAACACACCCCCACGGAGGGATGTTCAGAGTGGCCCCACTAGACACCAACTCTGCTGCTGGCTGTTCCCGTAAGTTGAATTTCTTGTCTATGCAGAGACAATACAGAGGCAAGCAGATTACAGTTTCTCTATTGTATTCGAGTCTGGTCACATGCAGAATTGTGCTGGCAGGTAGAGAAAAAAATTCTGCTTTTAAACCACTAGCCACTGATCCTGGGGTGAGCAGAAAGAATTGCATTTTGTTTTTGTCATTGAAAGTAACTGGCAGGGTGCCCAGAGACATTGCGTGGGCATCTTTTATACCATGTAAAAAAAAATTAAAATAAAGTCAATGGACACAGCATGAAGAGTTGGAACATCCATTTACCCAGGTGTGAGCCTGCTACCCCAGTGTCCCATGGCTTAGACTTGGTTCTTCCCAGAAAAAACACACAAGGCATTACCACTGAAAGCGTAAAACTTAAGACTGTTGGATCCAGGTGCACATGCTGTATTAAGTCTGTCACTATTTTCATGCTGAGATAATTCTTCCTGGGGAGAAAAGCAGAGAGAAAGACACAGGCTGCTGCAACAGCAGATTAGCTTTCTCCTCACCCCTACTCAGCAGCTAAGAGACTATGGGAAAGCGATATAGAAGTAATGGAGACCGTCCCATCTCACAGCAGGCAGATGGCTTTAGAAATAAGAGAAGAAACAAGGTTTCTTTAGGTTTATCAGATACCACTAGGCTAGATGGAGAAGAAGATGGAGCCCTCCGGGACCAGCGTGTTAGCAGAAACCTCACTCTTTCCCCATTCGGATAACCAGGGCTGGCGCAGAAAGATGGTGGGAGAAGTAGGCTATGCAACAGGATGTTGCCCTTGGACTTCATCGGTGTCCTTCAGTCTATTCTTTCACATCTGAACTCCAGCTAGGCAATGCTTGGTGCATTTTTCAAGCCTGCATACAAACCAGTTCTTGCCTTGCTGATATTTATAGCCTGCAACAAAGCCACTCCAAATTCAAGGTGACATTACAATATGCTTTATTTCACCAGAATCCCTAAAATGCTTTTTTCCCCCCCAATGACTTCTGTCAAGGCGAGAATTGAGATCAGCGCAGGGAGAAAGGTCAAGGCAGAACAAAACATTTCTCACAAGGAAAAAAGAAAATGAAAACCCAGACAAAAAAATACATATTTCAAATATCCCATCTACCTAGGACTAGTCTATTTAAATACAGTTGAGTTTTCAACAGTTCACACATGGTTACCTTTTACTGGTGGCATAAATAAGGTAATGCTGATTGTTCTGTGTGCTGCTATAGCTCAATTTTCCAGACTTTATACCCAGAGGGAAGCCATGGAAAAGAAAGATTCAATCTGACATGTTTAGCTGCTACCAGGAAAACGCAAGTGGGGCTTTCTTCATTCAAGGAGAACAAGCCAGCTCCTTCCAGGAGCTCACAAAATGCACCCCCACCAGTCAATGTCAGAGACCACGAAGGATTTTTCCATGACAAACAACAATTACATCCTGTGACGGACTCCGGCACAGAAAGCACCAACACAGCTGGGAACACTTAAAAGAGCACACATGCCTTCCAAGATGCAAAGTTAAAAAGGGAACAACAGCAAGCCAGTGAAAGGAGGATGCAGTCTTCTGCGCAGAGCTGCATCTCGCTTACATGAACCCCGTGTCAGCCATACCTTGGAAATGATCAGCGATAGGAACCATGATTCATTTTCTACTGGGGGCAGGAAGATTTGCTCCAAAGTTCAGACAAGAGAACATGGCCTTTTCTGGACTGGGAAATTCATGAGAGAGGAGGGGACTGAGTGCAGGGAGGAGCATGGGCTGAGGAACAGACACAAAGAAAAGGGTTCGGGATTTAGAAGGATTTCTTTGGGGTTTGGGGAAGGTGAAAGGGGGAAACTCAGGTGTTGTGTGCGCAGATTTATCCCAAGAGCTGAAGGGACATGTGGCTGCACTATATACTACGAGTATAGGCAAGCAAAACATCGTTTGTGCTGGTGGAGCTATGCCCTGCTTGATACCATCATCAGATGCACTGGTGCAAATCATGGCTTAGGATGCTCGATTCTGTTTACACTGAGCGACTACCCTGCGCCAGCTGGCTTCATGGGCACCAGTGGGTTAAACCGGAGCAAAGGCTGCAGCAGGGATGTGAGACAGCTTCAAAGTAGAAAAAGGAAACAAAGACAGTAGGAGAGGCAAGCAAGGGCTTGTCCCTGCCTCTTTTGCTGTGTTCTCAGGAAGAGACGCTCTTGAGCAATGCCCAGCTACCCATTCCCACTGCACTCGCCAGTGCCAGAGCAGCTGCACGGAGGGTATGCCCTGTGGCAGCTCTCAGCCATGCTGGTGACAGGGGTGACTCATATTAGATGTGGGCCACAGGCTAGTTTTAAAGAGAGAGCAAATAAAGCTCCCAGATGGGCCCCTGGAGTTATGAGCAGAAGCATCCTTCTGGCAAAAACCCCTCTGAGATTAATAGGAGCCTGCATAGGGCTTGTTATGCAAAGGATATCTCATGTGTATGTGAGTAATGGTGTCTTCCAAGTGTGCCTGGCTCGTACGGCCAGTGTGTGCTCAGTACACTATTTCCAGATGTGTTTGCAAGCCTATTCATTGAGCTTTCTTTTTCAGCTAGGTCATGCAAATGGTATGGCCTAATTGGATTATTCACCATAAACAGTCAGAAGATACTTCACAATTACATCAAATCAACACAATGGGGAACTCTGTTAATCCAATCCATGCTCTCACTGCTAGAGGTGGTCCCTCCAAGGCAGTCTGATGCATCAGTCGGCAGAGCTCAAGGAAGCTTGTCTTGCCATCGGCTCTGCTTTACGGGTTCTGCAGCAGAAAAAAAAAATTGCTCCAAGCCTTTTCAGCTCTTTGACCCCTGTGATTGGGGAACATACCAGGTACTCAACCAGAACCAAGGAAAAAAATATTTAAAAAGTATTTCAAGCAAGACAGATATATATGACTCCCAAGAACAGACTGCATCTTGAATCCAAGGTTGCATCCATACAACCATAGCTGCTGCATCCTTGTAAATGTGCATAAGAAAAATCAGAAAATCTGAGTGCACCTTCAATTCAAGGATGTCTTATATTCAAAGGAATAAGGTAACCCCATTGCTTCGCCACATTTCTTATTTGAGCACAAAGCACAAAGGCTGCGATCCTCAGGGAGTTAAACGCCCAAATCTTATTGAATTTCCCTCTAGAATACTTTGAAAATCTCAGTCAAATTATTCCAGAGCAGCCATCATCTTTTAAAGAGAATCACTGAGGCTTTAGTTCCTCCACTGTGTATTTTCTTTATTTGCTCTTTCTCCCTTCCAGAAATGATGCCTTAAAATGGGATTTTAATAAAGTGTGCTTTTCTCTTTGAATCGGTAAGAATGCAATAAAATCTGCAAGATATAGGAATTTGCTCCCTCCTAAGAAGCTTTTCCTTACTGCTCACTTCTACTACATGTTAAAAGTTAAATGATTTAGGTTTTTTGGCACAAGACAGGGTTTTTTAAAGCTTTGTCTACTCTGCTGCTTATTTTCCCCATCTAATGTCATAATCCTATTTGTTGCATCAGAGTGGGTTGCTGTGCAAGTGATTATGAGGGCAAAGGATTAAAGACAGATTCTGCAAGTATCCTTAGCAATAAAGAATTAAGGAAGAAATCAGAAGGAAAAAGGAGTCCTAATATGAAGAGTTTCCAAATAGAACAGTTACCAAAGTGTGCCGCAAGGCACCGATTCCTTTTATTATTCTAGAAGCTGGTCAAGATTCAGTAAGATATCAAAGCTCACACCTAACTTAAAACACATGCTATCTCACTGACTTCAGTGTGACTATCTAGGTGTTTAAAGTTAGGCATATGTCCAAGTCCCTCAAAGAATCCAAGCCTGAATGGACTCCATAATGCTTGGCTAGCAAAGGAAAGCACAGACTGGCATTCCTACCTGGTGACACCAACAACAGTATTAAACAAATTTGCTCCAAAGTGTTATGGGGAAACACAACTCTGTTAACACACAAATGGATTGACAATGGAGATGGGCATCCCTAACTTCTCCTATACCACAAATCATGTAGATGTCACATGGAAACATTTTGCACTTGGCACAATTCACACTAATTTCTAGGCATCAGCCTACTCCCATCACCAGCACCTGCTAGCAGTGCTGTCCCCTGCTCAGCGTGGACCTACCTGAAGGTCAGACAGCAATGCAAAGGTATAAAGCCACCCTGTTACACTGAGTAATGAAATTATTCATTTGGAGTAAGCATGAACAGTCAGACTGCTGGCTCCCATCACCATTTTTAAACATGTCAATTAGCCAACTCCTAACAGATACACAAGGCATGTTGTTTGGACTGTGGTGGCAGCCAGTGGTATACTCACACACCTGCTCTCAGCATTGCTACAGCAGTATTAGCATCGATGGGGATTTAAAAAAAAATCTATTTAGTGCACACTGGGCCATAGGGTTTATGCAGTGCTTTAACTTTACAAAGCGATATACAAGCGATGCTGTTATACTCCAGTTTCTCCTTAAATTTTATTTTCCTTTACAGTAGGCCTGGCATTCCCTCAGTAAGAAATAAAACCATTTGTGTAAATCTAATGAAAACCAGAAAGTTGTTATGTATTGAGTGGACAAGCCAGATTCACACCCACATTATCTACAGTAAGAGCTTCAGCAAATTTGTGTAATGCCCAGCATTGGAGAAATGGATTTGAAAGGAGAAGAGCAGTTGGCAGGGATTAAGCACGTAGAAAAGGCAAGCACACACACAAAAAGGAGGATTCTGGGCAAATTAATGGAGCAGAAGGAATAACTGGGCATGCCCTCTGGTCTCCGATATCACTTCCTTTACGAAAGGAAGTTATGTCTCATTATGGGGGAAGCAAATGTCATAAAAGATGACTTTTACCTTCTACTGGCTTCACTTGAAGTGCTGGGCCAATACAAACGCTCAGGTTATATTTCACTAAAATAGCTATTCAGAAAGTTGCTGGCAAAGCAAAGGAAATTTCATTCTGGAAGATGAATACTCTACACTTTATAGGTAAAAGGTAAAATACCAGGCTCCATCATAACAACCCCTCCTAGGAAAAAAGCAAGCCCTAGAGAACAGCTCTATAATAATAAAATAGTTTTCTTCCACCCAGCTACAGTATCCAAATCACTACAGAGAAGGTTACCCGTGATTCAGCAGCCAATTTGTTCTAAGAATGGGTGGCCCTTGCCCCTCCATTTCAAATATGGGGTAATCCAGTATTTGAAGTGATCAGTATAACTACACTATAGCAAATATAGACTGACAGCAGAATTACTATCATAAAAAGACAAATTTAAGATCCTCTAGTTCCATTTCTCCTTCAAGACATGAGTATACTAATATACTATGAAACAACTGTAAAAAGAAAAAAAATGCTCTCCACTATTTAACATCATTTGATGTATTATGAAATTGTCACCTATCAAAAGGCACCCAAAAAAGACTATGATAAATTAATGAGCGTATACCAAAGTTACTAAACTGAAAGAGCATATTTTGGACTATCTAAATAAACAGAGGCAAGCTTTATACTCAGACATGGTTTATACCAAATCTCATCTATAACCTAGTTCACTGACTTATTCATGAAACCTCTACATGGGAGCAATTCCTCATAATATACCTTGGAACTGAATCCCAATATACAGTATAACGTAGCTGGCTCCATCTTGCAAGAACAGTGGCTCAAGTTCTGCTCATCCATGCCTTGCTATGGATTATGGAAATGTAGCAAGTATTTTAGACACCAATCAAAATCTAACTTTCTGCACACTGCTGGGCAAATGGAAAGTTTCAAGGCAACACTGATAACTGCCAACCAGAAAATAATGGAGGTGTGGAGACGGATGGGAGAGACTGCGCATTCTGCACTGGGGAATGTACTGACAGCCGAGCCAGAAAGATGTTGTGATGGGGAAGAGGAGGGCAGCTTGGGGAAGTTTTGCTAGCTTCCATCCCTTTAGGCTTGCCACTAATTTCATTATAAAATAGTGGAGCTTGCAAGCTTTTTATAGAGATACATTACTCAGGTGACCTAAGCAAATGATAGGCTCAATGAGAAGTTTATCTTGCCTCCTGAGCACACTATAAAATAACAGAAGCAGAGAAACAAAAGGCCAATGAAATGCAACAGGCCTTGCAGACTAGTACATGGGACAGCCCCTTTGGCAAAAGCAAGCCCCAACATATCACAAGGCTGTGTGGATACAGTTATATGTCTCCTATTTACTGATGTACCTGCCCACCTCTTCCATCCACTCGCTCACCACACACACAGTTTCTGGCAAGCAGTGGGATGCATTAGTTCTGAAAGACTCAGTCCACCCCGTAACTCTTTCTTTCTGACTATGACTCGATGCCTTTCCTCACTCCAGGCACTGCATCTACTCTTCTGGGACTTCACCTGTCAATACCTAAGTAGCAGAAGATAAAAATATACCCCATATGCAGACAGGAGGTTGGAACCATCTGCTACTATAATTTAAGTATCTTCACCTGCAGACTAGTAATAAGGACTCCAGGGTTCTCTTGTTGCTTGGGAACTTTCTGCTTCAGTAAGTTAGGAGAAGTTCTCGTCTGCAGAAGAGAAATGACCTACCTTGCAATAACTGGGGCTCTGTGATGCACTGTCCTTCTGCATCTTCCTTTGTGGGGGCCAGTTTCACCTTGTGGCCCTGAGCTCCAGCAACATCTCTACAGGATGCACGTGACCCACACCTGTGGGCAAAGGGCAGCGAGCACCTTCCATCAGGCTGAGGCCGAGCCCCAGCAGCTGAACTTTGGGAATGCAAGACTCCAAGGAGGGAGGGGGGACAGGCCATGGAGCGGACATATGGGAAACACCCCTTGAAAAAATATGGATTTCACATATTGTTTGCTTCTTGGCATTCAAAAAAAGAAAAGAAAAAAAAAAGGCCGATCCCCCTGCCTCTCTGGCTGTTGATTAAGGACAGAGCCATGCTGTTGTTCGTCATCCTCCGCTACTGATTGCTCCATGATGTGCTGCCAGGACATGCAGGCCTTGCAGCCTGCCCTGAACTCTAGTAGGCTGTTGTGCACGTGCACTTTCCTCAAGGGCAACAAGCTTTGCTGAGCCTATCCACAGGGAGCATCTGGATGGCACACTGTTTGCAGTGCCCTTCCGCCACTCTGGGGATGTCAGCATGGGTAGGGAAATAATCCAGTGCACCTCCCAGGGCTGTCTGCCAGGAGTCACCACTGATTTTAGCTTGCCCTGCACACACAGGTGCTGTCAGCCATACAGCATCACCTTCTAAAACAAATCGTGCTGGGGTGCTACTGTGCAGTAACGCTGCATGCTGTGCAGTCATTTAGTACTTGGTTGTGTGCAAGCACTGAATGACTATATGCAGTAGCAATTGCACCGTGGGTGGCTCATGTAGTACCCACAAAATATCAAATATAGCCTTGAAAACCCGCAGCCTTTCGTCAGCCAGTCATCCAAAGAAAGGTGAGCCATGACTTTTGCTCTCCTGCGGTTTGCTGCTATCACTGTGAGCACGTTAAGTGAATACCTTCAGGTAGTCAAGGCCTCACACTGGGGCAGGCTCACACTGGGTTGAGAAGCTATTATGGGCCTCAGGTACATTTCTGGGGTGGTGTAATGGCCATGTGAAAAAACCCATCCTGAATGTAAACCCCTCACCTTATACCAAGGAAAGGATTATGGTGCAACCCTGTGGATTTCTCCTTACCTATGAATGAGTTGCCTATAAATGGATAGCTGAAGGCCAAAGAGGTTCCTTTCCTCTTGGGATCAGGAACTAACCTCTGGAGAGACCGCTTCACCAGTAGTGATAGGGAAGCATCTTAACACCCATCTTGCTGGGGTCATTTGATCCCAGCAGTCTTTCCTGCCCAAGTGCAAGGGGGCTAGACCCTATAATCTGTAAGGTCCCTTCCAGCCCCTAACAACCATGAAACCTGCTGGAGTGAGGGTCCACCAAGAGGGACAAGGTAAAGAGCTGGGGGTAGGCAATGAGAGGAACTGGATGGCATATCCAGCAGCAGCGGCACCTGTGACCTACTGGTTCATAGAAATATGAGGCCATTTGTGCCTTGTAGGCCAAGTAGTTCTTGCAGATAGCTGCAACCAACCCTGGAACCTCATGAGTTGGGACTGCTGATCTAGAGTAAAAGCTGCTGTTTATGCCCAAAGGTGAGGGTTGGGATGGTCACAAGACATTTTCTCTGCCTGTGGAAGCACAGTCTACTCCTAGGCAGCTCAGAAAATTTCTGGTGCAAGAAAAGAGGGCTGCAAGGCCAGTCCTTAAAGAATACAACCCTGCAGCCAGCTGAGTTTTCCTTTAGGCGCCAGGGCGCGAGCAGTGTCACCTAAGTCTTTCAGCACGTCAAATGCCATCCATCTCCACACTGAACCACTCTGCTCTGTCCCACAGCACGTCTTCCAGGGTACATGGTGCTCTGCAGAGAACACCAGAATGACCGTGGCAAGATCGTGACTCTTGCCATCAACCGAGAAGCTGTTTTGCCTGCGTCCAGGGCTGCACACAGCTTGCTCTTAGTTACTGCTTGGCCTCCTGCTGCTAGTGAGGACACTGAAAGCAGAGAGTAAGAAGCTTTCCTACCGGCTTGAGCTGAGTCATAACTGGGAGACACGGAGGTGTGGAAGGCCTGCTCCACCTTCTGCCAACAACAAAGCACATACATGCCCCGTCGCTGCTACCGGCTAAAAAGACTGCTGGGCTTGGATGTGAGGCACAGGTGCTTCCACAGGAGAATATGCATTTGGGCAGTCCCTCAAAAGGAGAACTATTTTTCTTCATGTATATTCCACTTATGAACAAGAAATCTCCCTTTGCCTGGCATCTTCATTTTGAATTATTTATCAGGTATCATGTTCATTTGCATAATTTATGAGGTACAAAATAAGTGATCAATCATTGCATATTAGGATTTCCCAAATTGTGTGCAAGGCTCAGCAGCACAGGCTGCTTTTCTTTTTTTTTTTTTTCGTGCTCTGAAACATATGAGCAAACATCCAAGGAGCAGAGACTGGATTTCTTTAAAAATCACAGCAAACGCACATACCCACACACACATGCCGGCTCACAACAAAGGGTCGTTACTTTGTTATACAGCTGTGCCCTACAGAGAAGGCAGGGATCATTATCTCCTGTGTAATTTATCCTATATTACAAATTGTGAGTAGTAATATTTCAAAAGCCTTTATTTACTGATCAGAAACAAAGCCCTTATCCACTAATGCTCCCTCCTTCAGTCTTGCTGATTATGTATGGTTGAGAGCTATCATTTAACAAAGAGCCAATTAAGTCAACTTTTCAAAAGTAACTGAATAGCTGAAATTCTTCGAGCAGCATTTTATTGCATTATCTTGATTGTAATGGAGAAGAAACAAAGCTAGCAGAGCAACGAGAGTCAGAAAACCAGGCATCAGCCAGTGCCTAGGAAAAAAAGAAAAATCAAAGGCATGCAGTCATCTTGGCCTGAAAATACCTTCTTCCTACAGTTACTTCTAACCCCTAATATTACTGTAACTGAGAGCAGAGAAAATTATTGCGTGCCCAGTCTGTTTACTCTCTGTATTTGACAACACCAGGTGAATGAGCACTGTGCTGTTTACTCTGTATACAGTGTCCTGGATCACAGGACGTGCTCCGTCTCATACCCTGCCGCAGTCTCTCTCCACTGCTTTCTTCCTAGTGAAGGGAGCATCCTGCTATCCTGGCATGCTTAGGTTTGGTTACTGGGCTTCAGCACCCCAGTTTCACATTGCTTCTCACTGCAATGAGCCAATTTGCCTTGGCTCTTAGCAGCTTTGTAACCTGGAGACAGCTAGTGACACCACCCGGCATTTTCAACACAAAATGCAATTTATGAGCTGGGAACAAGGCAAAGAAATGGGTTAAGTAACCCGCACATCTGTATCATACCCAACGCAGCCCACCTGCAGCCTTGGTTTGGGAGAAAGGCCCCACATTTGCAGCTTCTACCCCTGAACCCCCACCATTAGCTTCTCCAAAAGCTAGTTCACACTTCAACACTTTGTTGATGTAATTATATGAGTAGGGGAAAAAAATCATAACCCAAAATGGCATTGCTATGGCAGCAAAATCCTTTCTCTAGATGCAATTATACAGGCAAAGAGCCCTCTCATCAGTAAAGCTCATTTTCTTTGGGGGATCTGGCCTAAGTTATACAGGCAGCGATACCAGCCAACCCTTTCTGGGCCCCTGTCATCTTCTTCTATGCATCTTAAAAGATTTCTCCCTCAGCAAAGCCCCCTCATCCCTTCCCCGTCAAGCTCCTTAGACTGGGAAGAACCGATTTACATCGGTCCCTAGAGGTCTTCCTCCTCCTCCAGCGTTCCCAGCCAGGCTGCAGAGGTGATGCTTCAAAGGAATTCACACACACACAGGTTTTTAACTACAGTAATGGGATTGACATGAAGTCACTGACTGCAACTTCCACCTACGGCTGTGCTACTGCAAAGGTCTGACTTAACTTGCCGAGGCCAGCCAGTCAACGGTACCAAACTAGGGTACGCCGAACTCAAAGTTTACAGAATTCTTCCATGCTACGAGCTATGCAGGCAGTCTACGTAGGTCTTTCCTCAAGACAAGGGTGGATAATGCAGCAGCAAGAAGACAAACTGGCAGGGGAGCATGCAGGCAGATGTGGCCCAGGATATCTTGTGTAGGCAGTTTTTTAAAACACTGCCTGGCTTTCAAGTTACTAACGTCCCTTTGGACATCACTGGAGGAGCATCTGAGAATTATAAAATACTTTCAGAAATGGGGGTGATGATTCACTGCTGAAGTCACAGTGCCCAGCCTACCCAGTGCTTACAAGGTTGAATTCATGAAGACAGAGAATAAAGGAGCTTTTTACAAGTAGGAAGGGAGGTGTCACAAAGGCACAAAAATGTACCTCAATCTTCTGCTGTGGCAGCAGATTCTACTGTGACCTATAACTCCTATCTTTCTGTTCGTTAATCCAGCTAGGTTTACACAACAGGGGAATCAATTTGCTCAGACTAACCTTGGAGTGAATTAATGGTCAACTGCAGCTTCCCTGTAACATCTGTGCACCAAGACAGTTGTTGCCAAAGTAATTTTGTCTCAAACCAACAGCCTTGCTGTAGAAAATGTAGCTGAATGGAATGATGTTCTGACATGCACCATGAAACACTGCTGCCTTCCCCAGGGGTCCTCTCAGCATCTGCCATTACTCCTAGCATGTGCCCCCTCCTGCTCTCCCCGCGCCCTCAAAAGCCCTGTACTGTCAGCTTTCCAGCCCAAGGAGAATGCCTGCGGCCTCCCCTTAACCCAGTAAGTGCCATTCCCTAGGACAGAGGACGCCTTATCACAAGGCCCAAGTGATACAGCAGCTCCTCCCTGAACCCAGCCGCTCTCAGGTTTCACAAGTATTGCTTCATTTCTGCCCTCCTCCTTGCCCCACCAAAGGCATCACTACAGAGCAAAGCAAACCAAGGCACTCCTTCATCTGACCGAATGCTTTGCTTCTGGATCTCCCCCTATTGCCAGACCCAGGGGCCAGATTACACAAGGGCATTTGGGTCACTAAAGGTGCTGCTGGCACCTGCAGGATGCTCATAGGCAGCTTGGCAGGCAAAGCGCCATAACCCACGCTGATTTTAATGAGACTGTGACACCTGAGCTGCTTGAGCATGGCTGGCCGGGACAGTGCCAAACGCCCACCTGCTGAGCCCCATGCCTACTTTAGACTGTTTGTTCATGCCTTGGTTTCCCTATCTGTAAAATGGGGATGATGATGCTGACAAAAAGCCCCATATAAGAGCTAGGTAGTATTACCAGCACTGTGACCTGCACCTTTTGGTGCTTAAGTGCTCTTGAAGTATGGCCCATTTACCAATCCTGTACAAAGTTGTACAGGGCAACACCATCCCGGCCACTCCAGCAATCTCTGGCATGGAGGATGCCTTGTCACAATGTACGAGTGATATAGCAGCTCCTCCCTGACCCAGCTGCACTCAACTTTCACACACGTTGCTTCATTTCCGCCCTCCTCCCTCCCCCAACAAAAGTCTGTTTTTGAGACATCAGTAAAGGAAACAACATTTCCAGCTGAACCACAGGAAGCTGCGGCCCAAGCATTCAAGGTGCAAATGACTCTAAAACTGCCTTGTTGCAAAACAACTGGCACAACCAGTCGCTGACAACCCCGCTGTTACAGAAACACAAGTAGGAGGGTAGCAGACAACACAAGCAACATCACATTAGACACCCTGAATTAAAAATTACCAGTACTGTCCACTGACCATAGCATTAAAACTTCCAGATCTGTTTCATTCAGTAGACTGAAATCAAACCACTGTGATTTTTGGCCAAGGAACAACATTTAATGGGTCAACAAGACTCTCATGTTGCATGTCTTCAGAACTTATGGTAGAAGTGATATCTTTTATCAAACCAACTAGATATTTGCTAAAAAAAGTCACATTCACCCTTCTTTAGGCATAGGAGAATGCAAAGATTGTAAAATTTCTCCAGGGTGGAAATTAAAATTCATATTTCACAGAAGAGCTGAAGGTGGTGCAAGATCTCCTGGTTGGAAACGTTCATTTTGTGCCAATTAGGCTCAGATAAAAGTTAGAACAGTCTATTTACCTCAAATTTGCCTGATGGCAAGCAGGATGTTGAATTATGTTTCCTTCTGGTTATGATGATTCATATTTCACGGGAGGATGGGGAGATGGAGTGCTCTCCTGGGCAAGGAATTTCTCTTGTGGTGAGCCAGCGTTGTGGTCTGTGAACATGCAAATTTTAGCTCGAAAGCAAGGGTGTCAGCTTTCAGGGTTTTGGGGCATCACAAAATCAGCTGGAGTCCTGATAGAGTTTAACTGAAATGCTTCTCAAAACCTACATGCTTGGCATAGATTACTTCAGCCTGTTTTCACACCTAAATGAGGCCAGAAGGGACAACTACTTCCTGTAACAGTACCACGTAAATATTGCCCTCTGCGAAGAATTCTCCAGAAATGCAATTATGTACCCGCATAAAGGACTGCTGCTCTACGCTGCAGCAGGAGCACGAACATCAGCCTGAAATAACACAGCAGGACTTGGGTTGATTGAGTCATGCCTTTGCCATGTACAGACCAGCACTCTCATATACAAGTTGTTCTAATGCACAGCTAGATCCCTACAGGTACATGAGAAGTGTGCAGATCTCAGTCTTTGCCAACAACTATTTTGCAAGACAAGGTTTGTATAATCCTGTTCACCACTGACCTGTTACCCATGCTTAAACTACAACCTTATCACATAGTCTGGACCATAGCAGATGTATTTTCTATTTCTCTAGAGGAATTAATTCACTTCTAACAAGTTAACAATGGAGAATAAGAAAAAAAAAAACCTTTTTGGTTTTGTCTCTAGCATTAAGTGAGAGTCTTTACTAAAAAGCTAAACCAAAGCAGCCTACTGCCAGCACAGCTCTGCATTCGAACTGAAGCTTGATATGACTGCATTGCCCCAGCAGAAGAACTATTCTGGTCTCAGTTACACCACTACAAGCCTAACATAATTTCACAGAGTTTAATGGAGTTACTCAGGATTTACACTGAGGGAATGAGAATAGGATACGAGCTCTTTCAAAAGCTAACATTTCATGGAAAGCTTTAACATTCTACTGAGAGACAATTCTGCCTTTCTTTTCATATTATCAGTAGTTTTCTCCTTGTATTAATACCGAATAAGGGGATTATTATTTCCCCACCTGAAATTGAAATCCTCTCACATAAGAGCTGATTGTAATCATGCATTTACATAGCCCCTTTTATGAAGAGCTCTAAAAAGTTCGATACAAGGGGATCACCACAGCCATCAGCAAAAAGGGTTTGGAAAGTCCTTTAACAGTAAAAACAACAAAACCCAAGAAAAACAGTGCATAGAAGGTCAGGGCAGGGCTGGGGAAAAGAACACCATGTTCATTTGAAACTAAGCAGACAGGTAATTACCCAGAAGTTAAAGGACTGTAAAGGATTGCTTTATTTTTCTTAATTAAAAACCTCCCAATGATCCTAATTAAGGATGTAAGGACCAGGAATTAAATGCTCAGAGCCTTATTTTTCAGGGCACAGAATACCACTGACCTCAGCTGCAACAGTGAATGTCCCACATTTGTGCAAACCAGACCCCAGAAAGCAAAGAGAATATAGACAGCAAGAGTTTGCAAGAAGTATGTGTTTTAAGCACCTTGCCCAGCACTACACAGGAGCTCTGTGGCAGAGGCAAGGATCGGGAAAGCTTATTCAAGTCCTCTCTTGAAGAACTTAGGTCCACATACCTACAACACTAGCGGCCTGCTCTATTCGTACCTGTCAATCCATGCCTCTGCCCCTGAGAAACTGCCAGATGAGACACTTCCGCAGGGTAGGAAATTGCTAACCGCTGCAGAGCCAAAAGTAAAGTAAGCCTAACTAGAACAATCCTCCTGTGTAGCAACCTCAGACTGGACACCTTACAGTGGACGAAATTCAAACCTCGACTGCTACGTTGACTGCTTCAGAGGAAGAATGAACAATGAAATACCCAACAAGAAACACCACTAGAACAACCTCTCCCTCTCGGAGAGAAGGGCCGTAGACTCTCTAAGATCCAGCTACTGAATAGTAATAAAACCAGCAGATACAGGAGGAGCTATAGTTATCCTTAACCATAAAGGCTACATAAAAGAAGCCAACAGACAACTCTCTGACACTACCTACTATGAAAAACTAGAGGAAGATTCAACTCCCCTTTCACCTCAAAACTCAAAATTACCATCACATCGTTTCCATCTGAACTCCAAGAAAAACTTCAGACCCTGATCTTTCCACTACCCAATCCAGGGACCTTCTACATGCTCCCTGAAATCCACAAACAAGGGAACCCTGACAGGCCTATAAATCATTTCCAAACATGGAACCCTACACAGAAGAAATATCAGGTTTCATCAAATCCATCCTAGAACCTCTTGTTTCCCAAAGAGCAAGTTTTGTCCAAGACACAACAGACTTAAGAACACAGACCACCTTCCCAGCAACACCCTCCTAGCCACCATGGACATTACCAGCCTATATACCAACAACCCACACCAGGATGGCATCCAAGTCTGCCTTACATATCTACAAGAGCAAGATGACAACTCGGAGTACAGACCTCAAGATATTACTGAACTTGTACACTTCATCCCCACACACACCAACTTCAGTTTCAACAACCACACTTCCTCCAGACCATGGGCACAGCTGTGGGCACCAAAATGGCCCCACAATATGCCAACCTTTTTATGGCCCACTTGGAAGAAGAATTCTTCAAGAACTGCACCTTGTGATTTCGATCACAAATTCAATAATCAGACTCTCCCTTGAATACTCCAGCACTGACATTTCCTTTTTAGACACTATGATCACAATCCAGAATGGTGAAATACAAACCACCATATACAGGAAACCCATGGACCAAGAGATATCTGCACAGAACAGGCTATATCACCCTAAACACACCAAAAAAGCTGTAATTTACAGCCGATCCCTCTGATACCACTGGATTTGCACTGAGGAGAACATCTGTGATCACCACCTCACAAATCTCAAAAGGGCTTTCACCCAACAAGGATGCTCCTCCAGAGAGACAGATCACGCTTTTGAAAGAGCCACCCAGATATTATGTGCAGAACTGCTGCACTACAAAAAGAAACCCCCCACAGAGCGCACACCATTAGGGATGACATACCATCCCTCCCTGGAACCTACATGGAAAATCCTCAACCAGTTGCAGCCCATACTAGAAGAAGACCCAATTCTGAAAGAGATCTTCCCAGAACCACTCATCCCAGCCTTTAAACAAGCACCGAACTTCACCAACCAGAAGCAAACTTCCTACGGCCCAAACCACACCCAATGGATCCAGACCATGCCAGGACCAGAAATGTAAAACCTGCCAACACATCTCCACTGCCCCCACCATAACTACACCCCACAACAGAACCATCACCATGCCTGGATCTTACACCTGCACCTCCAGAAATGTCAGATATCTCATCCAGTGCACCACATGCCCCGATGGAAAATAGGTAGGAGAAACCAAATAACAACTGTGTACCCGAATGACCGCACACCGGAAACCTATCAAAGACAAAAATACCCAAGTACCTGTGGGGGGGCACTTCTCACAGGACAACCGCTCCCTCTCCGATCTCTCAGTTCTAATCCTCAAAGGGAATTTACAAAACACCTTTCACAGATGAGCCTACAAACTTCACTTCATAAATCTACTGGATACAAAAAATTATGGACTCAATATAGACACCAGATTTATGATGCGTTACAACCTGCCTGATGTGTGACACAGGAGGTAACCTGCCTCAAGCAAACCACTTACATTCCTTCACACATTTCCCTCCCGACCCTCCTCCCCTTTGTCTTCCAAATTTCCACACATTTGCCTCTTCGCAGACTTCTCATTATACTTTAGCTTCTTTTCTACCTTGGAGAACACATAACACCAGCAGAGTCTCCCATTGCCTGAAGAAGGGTGTCTGTGCCTGAAAACTTGCAAAGAACTTTTTTCCAACTATTTAGGTGGTCTAATAAAAGTTATCACATCTACATGAAGAGCCTTGCCTGCCTCCTGCATAGCGAGGAATCCAAGGAGCAACAAACTGAGTTCCCGTTAATAATACTAACCAGCCCTCACATCCATCCATAGTAACCTCCCAGGAGCAGGAGGTGAAGGTGACATGATGTCCTGGCTCAGAAGCTGGAAGAAACAACCCAGACTTTGGGGCATCATGAGCAGGAGCTGGGGACAGCATGTCAATAGTTAGGACACAGCAATGGCAAGCCCCTTGGGAGCCAAGAGTGAAGCCAGAAGGAAGAAACCAAGCTCAAAGGCTCAGTCAGCTGGATACTACACTAGAAAGCAGTAGGCCCTGGGTTCTAGCTTGCACCCTTGATCATGTGTGGCAGCAGCTTCCCCACTACAGAGTTCCCCCCATGTCTATTAAATACAAGGTTTGGTGGCTCAGCTTCAAAAAGAGCCCCTGAAAGGACTCTAAGTAAGGCCTGGCCAGTGGTCTGGTGGTAGGAGCATTAGGCTAGGAAGCTGCACAGATGCAGGTTCAAAACCTCCTTGAGTACAAGGCCTAAACCTTGGGTCCCATTTCCTGGGTGAGTACCAAACAAACCTGGAGTACCAAGGAGCCAGGAACCTGCATGCTGCACAGGGAGAGAAACTGTGCCCTGTGGAAAAACAGCTCACACTGGCAGTTAGGTGGCTGGAAAACTGCTGTTTGGGTGCATGCAGTGAAATCAGATTCTGTCTTTCCACTCACTGCTTCCTAGTGACTAAAAAGCCCGGTCTCCCACATCCAAGAGACCGGGCTTCAAAAAGAACACAACTTTTTCTGTCTCCCCATCCCCCACTTCCCTCTAATTTATTAAAATGTGTTCTGTCTCAGGGAGGGGCCAGTCTGCTTGCCTGGAGATGAACAGGAAGATAAAAACGGCAGATTCCCAGAAGGAGCCACACCGCTCCCAACTGGTTTGGTCTGCCTCCAAGGCTGCACAGAGCAGACCTTGGATCTACAGAGTTTATGCATAAGGAAGAAGCCAGGTCTTCCTGATGGCAATCAACTGGCGCAAGACCGTGCTTTCCTTCCCTATGATCCCCTACACTCTCTCCAGCTTCCATGATGCATGGGAAGTGGGTCTTACAAATAAAAGCACTGCTCACCTGTGTAGTGAACTTATTCCCAGACCACAAAGCCATCCTGTGCACTGAATAGGACCATTGGGGAAAAGCACCATGCAACTGCATACCATACACGTCAATGGTACAAACAGCTCTTCAGTCACAGGCTTTCAAGAAACAATTCTACCCTTGTATTTTTAATAAACCACTCACAACATTAGACCAAAGAATGCAAAGAAACCTCTCATCACCGATATTGACTCTGCTGTAGAAAAGGGCTGGGATGGCGATAACTTCCAAACAGTCATCACCAAACCTTTGCACAATGTGCTCCCAGTGCCCTAAATGTAGCCTTGACTCTCCTGGATCATTCATTTAATGTGAGCAACTGTTTGCTCAACCTTTGTTCAGACAACACACATTCCCTCAAGCCTTTTGTCTAGGCAGGGCCATGCTCAGTGCAGCACTAAGAACAAATCCTCTGATTCTTTGGGACCCACAAGTAGGGATAAAGCAGGGGTGGGCAAAATACGACCCACAGGCTAGATCTGGCCCACGAGGCCATTCTATCCAGCCCTTGAGGCCCTCAAAAAATTTAGAAAATTCATATTTATTTGTCCTTGGTTCCTGTAAAAAATGACAGGAGACAGGAGCAATAGGACCCAGGGGAAGCCCCAGTGGGCTCCTGCAACAGCAAGGCCCACCCAGTCTCCTGCCAGCCAAAAGCCCCAGCAGGGGCTTCTGGCCTGGGACCATGTGGCTGCCCCAGTGCCAGAACCTCAGGTAAGGGGGTGGGGAGGGAAGGACAGGGGAGGATCCCGGGCAGGGGATGAGCTAGTGCTGAACGCAGGGAAAAGCGGCACTTCCCCCACCCCGTAGCTGGCACCCTGCTCTGCAGCCGCTTACAGCCCGCCTGCAGCTGCCTATGCCTGCTCAGGACAGCCTGGCACGGGCTGTGAGCAGCTGCAGCAAGGAGTGCCAGCCATGGGGCAGAGGAGGGGCCTCTTTTCCCCCCGCCCTCAGCACCAGCTCCTTCCCTGCTGGCAGGGTTGGGGCTGCATGCTGCCTCCCAGCCCGTACCATGGGGCTGCGGGGGCACTGGGAGCGAGTGGGTGTGGGAGTCAGTGGAAACACTGGGCCCGCACCAGTGTCCCAGGGCCAGCCAGCACCGGCGGGGCCCAGAGCAGGGCAGCAGGAGTACAGGGTCCCGGCCAGCAGGGGCTCTGTGGAGCCGGGCCAGCTCCCCCCCTCCCTGCTGGTGCAGCCCAGCCCAGCTCCACAGACCCCTGCCAGCCTGCGCCCCACTCTGGGCCCCATTGGCACTGGCCCTGGAACATTGGTCCCAAGACACTGGTCCCAAGACGGTGACCAGGGGGCAGGGCACCTGTCAAGGGTTGGGGCTACCCATGCAGCCCTTGACACATCGCCAAAACTGGGTAAGCAGCCCTCTGCCCAAAATAATTGCCCACCTCTGGGATAAAGGCACATGGCAAACTGATCCCAAAGAGAAGATAACAGTGTATTAGGAGCAGGTAACCAGCTAGTTTGTGAAAATATTTAGTCAGCATTAGCATTTCAGACACATGAATGTAATGTCAAAGCAAAAGTAACCTGCTGAAAGGGCAGGAGTTAATGCAGCTGAGATAATTATCTGGATCCCTCTTTATCCCATTAGTGGGTTTCATCCGTGTCCTGGAATACGATAAGCGGATTGTTCAAGCATTATTTGCCCTGTGCTGTTTCAATCCCAATCGGAATTATCTTTATGTTGTGGTATCAAGAAAAGATTACATACTTTCCAAGGCTAAGTGCAGTGCCCTTCTCCTCCCCACCAGGATTCCTACATTCCCTGGCAAAATGAAGCACTGAATGGGATCTGAGGATCAGTATCTCCAATGTAAATCTGAGTTCTCCATTTCCCCCACAAATTTAGATGGATGACATGTCCTTTACTTCACATCCCCAAGTGAGATGGGAAAGGAGATGCAATGGATTCTTTCAGCTTAAACGGGAAGGTACTGGAAAGAAGAGACTGTGTAATCAAATTTATGAGGGGCCTTGAAAAAAAACCTACTCACTGTTGCCTTTTTTGTTTTCTGCAAGAACAAGATGACAATGAAAATGAGGGGCAGAAACATTTAGAATCAATTAAACAAATTGCTCCATGCAGTGGACAGCTGGACTGTGGAATTCGCTGCTACTGAAGATTACCCACTCAACACATGCCTCAGTTATTTTATAATCTCCAGTAATGTATGTAAAGATGCAAGCTAAGATTTTGATAAGGCCAAGATCATTCAGCAGCCAACAAAAACCCTTGCTTTAGGGGCTAAGCTTATATCAGAAAGAGATCTCCTTATAACTACTCTAACATGCAAGCAGGGAATATGTTAAATTGCCTTTAAGGTAGTAGCCATTGACTGCGTCACTGCACCTATGATCTCGTGTAGGAAAAACTGTGATCCGCTATAAGAAAAATAAAATCAGTACAGTAATGGGAAGGTATTCCTGAACAATAAGGAAAGCCCTCTGTCCTTTCTGTTAGAAACGCATTCAGAATTTGAGATGTGTTGTATATGGAACGTCATGTTAATACGTGGACTATTAGCAGGCTTGCTTCACAGCTCTGTAATGGTATCCAGGAGAGAGTTGTCTTACATAGCTCTATTTACACCAAGTAATACAGAAAAGAGAGATATAATGATAGCAGGTACCAATTACTCTAACTCCCAGAGGAAGCTTTTCAATTTCTCACCCTCCCCCCAAAGCAAGATGTGACACCGTATGCCAACAAACTTCTCTACTAGCATACAAATACCACAGAATATTCCCTCTCTCCTTCCCCCTCTCCAAATAACTATGCTGTACAATACCAGAACCATCATGTATTTACAGTCCACTTCATAGGTTTCCCCAATAACCCCACCGGCAAAGCTGGACCAAGATGGCAACAATCCTGCTAAGGACAGAAGGTGGAATAGTAAAGAGAAACATCAAGCAGTCAGAAGCTTAATCCCACTCTTATTTGGACCGTGCAGAATCTGGCCATTTCTACTGAATGGAGGCAGAATGTCTTTCTCTACAGATCGGTAATCAGTTGTAGGAAGCAAATGTTGGCAATGGTTTTGTTGTTCGTTTCAAGACATAAGGATTCCTAAGGTCTCTGAATATTCACGCAGTAACTAGCTCCAACAGATGCACTACAACCTCCATCCTTTTTGGTAAACACATCGAGATAGTTTTTCATTTTAATTTTGTTTTTGCAACCTGACCCCTTAAATCATTACTTTCAAAGCCAGCAAATAGTTACCGAGGCCTTCACTGACCTTATCAACACTCAAGATAAAGAGATAAAAGTACAAAATAAATATAAGGCAGTAATTAACATTCACCATTTAAATGAAATATTTCAGTAGTAATCAAATACTTCCAGTGACACGAGATATTTTAGCTCACTGGAGAGATGCTCTCAGAAGCAATAAACTAATCTAATAAGAGACAGACCGGATGGAACCAGCCATTGATGAAACAACTGACCTATAAGCAGCCACCCCACTACCCAGCTCTAATTAGATTTCTCCTCTCCTCCACATACTCACCCTTCATCAGATTTTGCCCGTGATCATGCTCAGAATGGATACCTCATGCAAGTTACTAGAACAAGGAAGCAGACAGGATTCAAAAGATCCAAATCAAGAAGTCTGCATTCAATAATATCCATACGTTTGCATTTTCAGTAGATTTCTTACTCTAATTCCTGCTCCCAGCAGTCAGCAAATGGCTTTATTAGCTAAAAGTGTTATTCCTTCTCCCTCTTCATTTACCTCAACTGCAATCAGCACAGTATTGGAAACAGTTTTCCTAAAAGCCACTGTCATCCTGCGAGCTAGACGTACTTCCAGCACCCTATATGCTCAGCACCAGTTTCATCCTGTATAGAAAATCCACCTTGCTCATCACAGATACAGCACTTTCTTGTGTAACCTGGTCGGCAAAGGTAAATTTATCCAAGTGAGCTGCTTGCAAAGTACTGCGCTGTGTTAACATGCTCAGGATCTGGGATAACTAGCTATCTGTATACTATATCAACATAGAGGGCAAGTCTTTGGTTAAACAGAAGAGATGCTATAGTCCCACTCAACTATCTATGGGGGAGGGGTTCCTTTTTCATGGAGATATTTGCATTGCTTAGGGACTTGGCACCATTGTGCAAGTCACTGTGCAAACAAAGATAATCCCTAACCCCAAGGGTCTACACTCGTAAGTAAAATAAAAGGGACAACAGGAGTATATAAGCAACTGGACTAGTTTTGATCTATCAAACATACAGAGCCACCACCCTGACACCAGACGTTCCCATATTCCAGATGCTAAGCGACTGATCATTTAGGCTGAGGAGGAATCTTCTGAAGCAGTTCAGGATTTCACAGCTACTATGGCAGCTATCCCAAGCAGCTAACTGTTCAAAGGCCGCAGCAGGCTGCACTGCTGATCTAGGATTTGGGTTTGAACAGCACAAAGAAGACCAAGAAAGATAGTTTCAGGTCTCAAAGATCACCTTTGTTGATGGATGGCCTGTAATAAATAAATGAAGCATGAGAGGTAACAGCTAAGGTGCTGGCAGTGAAAGCATCCAGCCTATGGCACTTGATTAAAGCATGAAGGAGTTTTTAAAGTTTCATGATGCAGCTGCATGCAAGGTGCAGAAATGCTTAACAGACTCCCCCAGACGCATTTGCAGAGCGGCTCGACTGAACTGTGCTCTGCCGGTGGCAGGCAGCGAGGAATGACCACTGCCTGTGCTTGGATGCCAAGTGGAGTCCTTCCCTTTGGAAAAGATTTCCCCCCACCCCATCCTATACTTTGTAGGTAAATGTCATCCAGGGTCCAGTACAGCTTCTTGCTTCAGCGGGGATGGGAGGGAATACTTTTAAGAGAGGACCAGTGTCAAGTTTTCTTAGCCAGAGTTTTGGCCAATATCACCCCCTAAAATACTGAAAAACAATAGGAGCAGTTTAACCAGGAGCACCCTTTGGGGCAGGTGAAGGATCAGAAGGAAGAACTGGGCCTGCTGTTGAAGGAAAGAAGAGGAATCTGGGCTTCAAATATGTCACAAGCCTGTTAGCTGGAGATGGAGACAGAAGATGGAGCCTTTGAGAACAGCCTTTTTGAGCAACCCCAGCATATTCCCCTTTCCCAGCAGCATCTGATCCTCCTGCTGTATTTGGTACCAGAAGCCAGCAGGGATAAGCTCTATTGTGAAGTGTGCAAAGAAGGCGTAGGAAGCATTATAAGAAGAAAGAGAGAGAGAGAGACCATTGTGGGAAAAAAATAGAGGAAAAGGAGATTGATTTTGTGGAGAATGGGAAGAGAGAAAAGATTCCAGGGGAAGAGACAGAGGTCAAGAGAAGTACTGAGGAGAAGAAACAGGAAAACAGACACCCATGGCAAGTCCGGAAAAGAAATGTTAAGATCTGTGGCAGGAAAACAGAGCGATTAAACAGGAAAGGGAAGCAGGCAAAACAAAACAAAGGGAATAGCTACTAAGTAGTTTTCTTTTGCCAGCCTTAATATTCCTATTGGAATTTTACCAACGTTAGCTAAAATACTTTGTTGAGGACTTTTTTGTAATGTTTAAATCAGCATTATGATCATCAAGCATAGTTCAGTAAATATATGGTATTTCACACCAAATACAGTCCTAGTTTTCTGCTATTCATTCAGCCTTAGAAATCAGCAATGCTTAAAAAAACAAAAGCAATTGATGACCATGTGCACAATGACTACTCTTTTATAATGCCAAGAGTGGATTTCAGAGAGCGGATGACTGTAGCATGGGTATTTTTTCCTCTGCCTGCCCTAGGAGGCACTGGGAAAGGTTTCCAAGCCACAATTACTGAGTGGTCATTATTGTCTGGACACCACTTTGAATAAACAGAGCTATGCGAGTATTATTATTAACCTGCCTATTTCAAGCAAGTCATCCCACAATATTATTACTGTTTCCTTGAATATGTCAAACAGCTTTTATGCCCTGTGCAAATGCCTTTGTGCCACACTTTTTCCTTGGAGCAAATGTATGATGCTGCAAGACTGTTCAAAGTTGTTACAAGTAACTTGTACAAAAACAGATCATGTCCCTCTGCAAATCCAAGTAACAGGCTATCTCAAGGTCCGACCCGAGCTCCAGAAAGCTCCAGGGACCCTAGAGAGATGAAGCTAACTGAACTATTTAAAGAGAGCTTTGAAAATTTGGGCAGAGGATTAGAATCCTCTGAGAACAAATTTTCTAAGAAATGCAGCTAACTGTTCTGATGCCCTGCCTGGTCCAGAGATGCAATCCTGATGCCTTCCTTGTCCTTTCTGGGCCAAGTAACTACCATCATACCCAGTCAGCAACAACAATGATTAAGTACAGTGGTTTGCTAATATGATTCTAATGATATAAGTACACAAAGTCTTAGCGCAACAACTGGGCTTAAAGATGCGATTCAGCAGAACCTGAAATATGGATAAAAGGGAGATAAGAATAATGGAGAAACTTAATTTACTCTTGAGTCCTAACATACTTAATTTATGTAAATGTTATGCTACACTAATTTATTTTGCTTCTATTTAGTTAAACAGGTATGCAGATTGTGTACTGTACCTTGCATGACTGGAGGGAGGACAGAGAGATGCTGCCAGACTAATTCCAACTTCTCAAGTATTTGATTTTGTCACAAAGCCACAGCACTCTTTTTTCCCCCACAATTGTTGTTTGGGTTGGGTTTTTTTTGCATCGTGTGTTCAGCTTGAGATGATCAGATTTTAAATGGTGGCTTAAAATTATATACATATACATATTATATAAAGTCTCTTTTTTCCTCTATAAAAAATACAAACACACAGCGAGGGGCAGAAATACTGTACTTACTACCCTCCAATAAAGGCAACAAGAAGTTGTACGATATTTTATAGACTTTAAAGGACAATGCTTTAAGAGTGCTTGGTATGCGATTTCTGGGAACTCTGTGTCTTTACCATGATTAACCCTTAAACCCCAGCCATAAAGCTCTGTGCTTGTTTTACTAGCACTGGAGTGTTGCTGCAGCCAAACTAGTCCAAGGAATATCCAAGAAACTAGGTTTGTTTGGCAACATCTTTTACTGGACTAAAGCCTTACTTTGTGTATTTGAATAGTTCCCATAATCCTTTAATCTGATCAGTAACTTCCGTCTACATGACAACCTTACTACCCCCCATCCAGCTTCACTGATCAAGAGGCAATTTGCTAAAAGTGAAATCCAAAATTAACTATCAATTAACCAATAAAAGTATATTAAAAAAATAAAGCTATAGAAGTAAAGTTCTCTGGTTTCCCAAGATCTCAGCATAGGTAGCAAGCCCCCAAAGAACTACCAAAGAAATCTGCAACCAGCTACAAATGGGACTCAGAAGGGAGAGGCATCTGCTTTTAGTACGCTGCACATTAGTGCATCACAAAGCAGCTTTCATTCACTCCTACCCACCTCTTACTCATTTTTTCCCCAGCATCCCAATAATTTATCTTCCACATGCCTGCCAGACATCCAAATTCTGGAACGGGCTTTCTAGAACACCCTCACTCAGGAATTTTAAACCGGATAACCTTGCCTCACATTCTCTTTACCTGAACCAACCTTAGGGATGAATAAATATTTGGCCACTTAATACACCAGCATCAGGTGTAGCATTTTACAGCACAAAAACACTCTTAAAATGTTTGCAAAGCAACTTTTTAGGCTTCCGCCCAAGATCTCGCTCTGTCTTTTCCTGTAACTGAAAGACATGTGGAAACAGGTCCTGTTTTTGCAGAGTTGTTCTGTGTTTGGTCTGCATAGAGCTATTCTTCTCTATTTTCATCCCCAAATAACCTTGCAGCTCCAGTTCTTCGGTTGGCAATGCTGCTGCTTTAAAATGCTAAGCCACGATCTCTCATCTCAATGATCACAAAGTGGTTTTATTTTATACCATATTCTCTTGCAATGGTAGACCCCTTTCCTTTCCTTTCCCTTCTAACCCAACACCCCAGGAGGAGGAGGGAAGCAGGAGATTGCGTAGTTTCCTAAGCTCTACATTAGAGCTGTTATTTGGTTGAGGAGGTGGTTTGTGACCATTTATATAACCTGCAGCACATTCTGTTCTGCTAGACCTAGTAAATGTACAACCCAGCAGTTCCCCAAATCCACATCCCTGAATCTCCATGTAACTGTTATACAGGAAGGCAGAGGCCACTACAAATAGATCCTTCCTCTCCCACCTAAAATTACCCTCCATCCTTGCCATCAGCCAGCACCAGTTCATAAAGCCACCCCACCACCTCACTTTGGTCACATTCACAGCATTACATTGCACAGATCTCCACTACCAGAATTGCTAGCCATTCACTCACAACAGAAATCCACAACTTATAATGCTATATGCACCTTCCACATCTGAACAGTGCTTGCTGTTCCTTCTCTCCCCAGAAGCAAGATCTTCTGTGATGGAAACTGTTATGTTCAAGGTTGGTGAGGATAAGGAAAAAAAAAAAGACTGCAATCCTATAATGGGAAGTTTCTTCCTTTCTAGTAGCAGGTGTTCACTATATATAATATGCAAGCAAGACAGTAGGTGCAGATGCCATCACTGGGAAGAGACAGTACATGTGGGGGGCCAGTGGGGAGCGGGGAGACAGACTGTATCTACAGAAGACTCTGTTTCCTTTCTCACATCTTTCAAGACTGACCCATATATCTGCACCCCCTCCCAAACGCTGACAAACCTTTCTAACCCATCTAACACTTCAAAATTGATCAACCACACCCGACCTACAGGGAATTTTAATGGTTAAATTTTAACTAAAAATATCTCTAGGGATTTTTTGTCACTGCATGGTTCTAGGCATACATTACCTGGAGCTTATTTTATATCAAAACAGAGGAAAGATTCCCCCCCGCCCTTCCCCATGGAGGATCCCTTCTTCAACTTCAAAATCTTTTGGCTTCCTCTGGTCTCATCTTGAAATTCATTCCTCTATGCTGCATCAAATTCAGTATCTTTCTATAGTAGTGTAAAAGAACTGCTCTTCTAGGATACTAATAGGAAAAAGAACTGAGTGAAGCTTGTTATAAGAACGGTGTCACTTACCACAGTTTTCTCCTCCTCCCTCCCATGCTCCTCTCCGCTTCTGGTTATAATGGACAGGAGTCCATTTTAGAGTAGGTCTGAGATAAGGACTGTGTGTTTAGATATCTCCTATTACAATCGGCTCCTATCTTGACTAGTACCTATAAACAACACCAAGTCCATGCAAATAATACACTACAGAACTGGTGTTTGTCATGCTGTTTCCATCGCCTATACAAAATACCTCTCACTAATGATTTAAAGACAATGACTATAAGTCACTTTATAGCATGTTACGGTAAATTTAATAAAGGACAGTCAAAAGTTCTGCAGTCACCCACTGCTCCTCAAGCTCTGGGACAGAACAGTGATTTATCAGGTCTATGACTGACTGATGCAATTAGTTTGCAGTTCTGCAGACTTCAAAGCCTTTCTAGAGATGCCTGGCAAGCTTACTTTAGCTAGCAAACTATGGATTTGTTTTACCTTAAACACTAAGTGAATAATCAATGTATGTTCAAGATATTAGCACAAATCAATGTTTTTCTTTTAAATGAATCAAGTGGAATCCAATGAATTAGTACAAAACAGGATAAGGGAAATGCTGGCTATGGCAGGGTTAACTTGTTACCTCTTTTCTCTAATGTATTTGCATGCTTCCCTAACCTTTTAGCCCCAGAATCTGAGCATCTCTCAATCTAGCTATACAATGCCCAGGCAGAAGAGGAAAGTGCACTTATCCCTGTTTTGCAAGTGAGGGACCAAGACACAAATAGGCCATGTGACCTGCAGGAAGCCTGTAGCAGAACAGTTGAATTCAAGCCTCTTTAACCCACGCACAGCATGGCACCTACCCCGCCACCCTTCCCAGCCTCCGCTGCCCAAGACACCAGTGTGTTACTCACAGATCTAACTGAAACTAGGCAGACACAAAGGTGAAACTAGAGTAAAAGGAGAACATCCAACATAAACCCAAGATGGAAAGCAGGTGAACAAAAGTACAGTGGACCTCAAGCAGAGGGATATCTAATCTGAAAAATGCATATACGTAGACAGCAACATGGCAGTCCCAAGCTAAGTTTGGTCAAATCATATGCAAGATCATTTTGCAAATCCTGTTTGAACTGAGACATCAATCAAGGATGAGTTATGATAGGCATCTTACAAAGCAAGAAGTGGTTGTCAGAGCTGCTCACGCACACCTTGCCTGCCATGCATTTTAATAACAGCTTTCTTTCTCAGCATTGCAGTCTCAAGGAAGTTGTCCCCATAGCAGAGGACAGCATGGCTCTGGTTTTGTGACATATGACCCTTGTCCTTGATCCACTGTGTTTGCTCATGAAAACCACTGATGATAACAAACTCTTCAGTCTCGTCTACACCAGTTCCAAAGCTACCCTGGTACAAGTCACAATTTACCACAAATTACCCGCCTATCCTGGATAACCCACTGGCGCGGCTATACCTGGGACAACACCAGGGTCACAATTATGGCCCACCCCTAGTGCAGACAAGGCCTCAGACTAATATGAGCATTTGCAGTTTCATATGTACACGTGCACTGGGGATCATAGATGGAAATGGAAAGGAAGGTCCCATAAACTGAATGAAAGATACATCCACCCACTTATTTAGTAGTACAGGAAGTGTCAATCCTAGAAAGGGGACTGGTGTTCATGTCTACAGAGAGAGACTCTGTTACAAGCTCGGAGGAGTTTTCTACAGAACTTGGTGCTCTACCTGATTTCTATTCTTTGCAAGACACGCACAGCAACAAGTGCCTACCAAGCAAGCACTTTGAACCACACAGTCTGAATTATAAACCTAGCTCTGGTCTATTTGTTTCCTATGCTCCCCGCAAACACTGTCCCCGAGCCTGCCACACCGCAAGCTCTTTAGACATTTACAGCACCCATGATACAGTGAACAAACTGTGCCAATGTGTAATAAATATCAACAGTATCCAATTAACAGCTAGCCTTGTGAGAGAGCCTCTCTGCTTTAAACTCTCTAGGCTGCATTTATAGTAACTCCAGAGAACAAGGCGAGGACCTTTGCCTGACTTCTGACGTCCGAACTGGACATGAAGTACCCTGGATAGCTTTATCCTGCTTCTTCCTAATTGCATAATCATTACCAGCAGTATCCTGCAGTCTCCTTGAGAAGAAGTCTAGACAACAGGCAGGAGAGTTCTTTCAAAGAGAGTAGACAAGTGTAGGCTACTTATTAAGCTTATTAAACGATCCAGCATGTCTTTGCTTACTGCCAGGCTCCTTCCAAAGTTAAGTTTTGTTTCCCTGCTCAACCTCATCTGAAAGCTCCCTGCCATCATCTGCGCTTTCCTAATGAATAGAAGCAGTGATAGTTACTGGAATTAGCAGAAACACACCATCCACAAACAGCCGGACACTTCTCAAGCAACAGGGGTGGGGAGAGGGACGGAAATGAAGGCCACTCATTGAGAACAGCCTTGGGGCAAAACACGTGAATGGTAAGTCTCTAAGGGGGTTTCTTAACCTTCTTTTTAAAAAAATACTTTCAGACATGAAAAATGCATAAAAATTGTTCTCCCCATCTGAACTTCAAAGGAGGCTGTCCTGTACAAAGGGGGGTGGGGTACTTACTGCTGTTGAAGCGCTAGAGGCAGCTCTTCACTTTTTGCAATACTAAAAGAAAGCCTTGGAGAAACTAGACAAAATTAGGCACTAAATCACAACATTTTCTTCTATCATAACAATAAAAGCTAGAATGGAAATGGAGTGGTTATAGTGATCAAGCTGCTCTTCCCATTTAGGAACAAGGGCTAGCAAAAAAACTTCCACAGGAGATGTTGGTAAGCAGGGCTCACTTGAGGTACAGAACTAAGCCCTAGCTCAGAATCCCAGCTCAAAACTACAGACCTTCTGTCTCCTCCGGGACAGCAGGACAGGATAAGTAATACTTTTTTTACCATGCACTAGCACCCTGTTTTTATTGCCGTTTCAGCAACTCGTGGCCCTCAAGCCTTGTGGGGGTGCAAACACCAAGTACAGACAAGTCCAGCCAAAGCCTGCATCAGTTGAATTTACCATGGTTATAAATAAGGATAAACTGAACTAGTACAAAACCATGACTTTCTTAGATTACATTTGAGGTTTGCATTAAAGGAGCTACTCCGGTTGCCCCCCAACAAATCCTGATTTAAAATAAAAAAGAGGGACTGTATAGGGCTGCTTCTCATATTCTAGAGCTCAAAGCTCTTTAGTCAGTTAAAAGCAAAACACAAAGATGACCAGATCATCAGCAAAGAGGCAAAATAGGGAAGAAAGCAAGACACCAGAAGAGACAAGTATCTGATCAGACATACAAGATGGGGTTTTCAGGGGGGTGGAGGGAAATGAAGAACTAAGATACAGAAGGAACTGAAAAAAAGCTGAAAGAGCTGCACCAACTGACATGGATGATAAAAAGGAGGGGGGAAATGGGGGCAAGAAATCTGCCCTGTACCCCATTGCTTATTTGCTGTAAAAAAAAACAAACCACCCAAAAACCTTCTTCAATTGGATTCTCAAGCAAACCTCCAATGACACTTCCCCTTAGAGCTAGTAATTATTATCTGACTGCTTGCTGCCAACTCTATTCGATGATCCTCCCTGCCCCCATCCAAACAGTTCTCCCTCAGGGTGCAGATCGCTCTTCCAAGACGAAACCTTGCAATTCCAACAGGTATTCTCCACGATGATGCTGAGCTGCAGGAAAGCTCGATAAAGTATAAATAAGTTAACTGCACTTTAATGTGAAGCTGATGTGCAAAGTAAATCAAGCCTGTATGGCAGAAGAGCAGACAGCATCTGTTACCCTATGGATCAGATGCATGGCCAGCAAGCACTGTATCAGAAGAGCATAACAGGCATGTCTTTAAAAAAATAAAAAAAAACAAAAACCTGGCCACTTTTCTCCCCTATATCTTGAGCGGGGGCAACAGCGTAGGGCAGCGGTTTCCAAACTCTGACAGATTGTGCACCACCAGTTTAAAACAATACAACCTTAAGTACCACCAGCAAATTTTTGTTATATAAAGTAATTATAATAAATCTGTTAATGTGTACCACTGACAGGGTGTCTGCGTACCACTGGTGGTACCTGTACCACAGATTGGGAACCGCTGGTGTAGGGAAAGGGAGAAAGGAGAAAAAGGATTCCAATAATGAAATCTGTAGACAGCCCCAACAACAACCCAAATGAGAACTTCAACAGCCGGCCGTGTGCTTTGTTATGCTCAGTGCCACCTAGCACGTATCATGGGATGCAAAAGGAGTAAGAGGATAGTTGAGATTAGTTTTCCACCCACCCCCCCTTATTCCTACATACTATTCCCATCACGTTTCTAACCAGAGCTAAAGAGGGTTTGTGTCTGCACATCACACAGTTGAAGCCTGGCTAGTAAGCATGGCAGCTAATGCCCCTCCTGGCAGGGGGCTGTGATCCTGTAACCAGTTCAGCAAGATGCGCGCACACCCTCCCGGGAGTGCCTTTAACTGGTTTGGCCAGTTTTTCTTCCCAGCTCTGAGTGCAAAGGCATCCAAGAGCTCATTGTCCCGTGTACATGTGTGGCCTGCGGTTACTTTAGCCCCGCTCGAGGCATCATGTGGCAGTTGTCCAGCTTCCCCAGAATGCCACGATACAAGCACTGGAAGTGCAAACATGCAAACACAATGGTACAAGCAGGAAACCTGCTGCGCGGCCACGAACTGAAGCACGCCGTAACTAGCCGAGGTGGCCATGCTGCCGACGAGGACCAAACCCGCTGCTGGGACTAGGGCGGCGCGGACGGAGACGGCCCTGAGCTGGCAGGGGGGATTTTCGCGCCCGCGTTTCTCCCGTGGCCGACTCCGACAAGCGGTACAAGAAGCACTTATCCTCTTCACGTGCCTTGATATAAGCTATGATGCAGTCTAGGTTAAAACGAGTACAGTTAAATGCGAAGTTACAAGTTGTTTCCTGCAATCTCTCTGTAAAAGTACAGTTGCTCTTTAAGCCTGGCAGCCCCGCGTCTGGAAACAGCAGATCCTCGTTTGCTATTCTCCCAGTACAGGGGGATGCTGGAGCTTCGCTTTCTTGTTTTTTAGGGGGGGGAAGAGAGGGAGAGCAACATCTCAGCGCCCATCACGAGACAGCAGCTTTCTACACCGCTCTTTTACACGGACGCACAGGAAAATTACCCCGAGGTTTAGCATTTTGGCTTGAAAACACGTACGACAAAAAGGGGCCGCGCAGACATTTTTAGTAGAGAAACGTTGCCGGTAATACCCAGCCCTAGGCACTCCTGCACCAAGATACTTCTCAAACGTCTGATCTGGAGCTGCGTAGGGGGGTGCTTATAACGAGATGTAAACGGGGTCGGAAACATTTAGCACCACCTTGGAGTTGGTGGCGAGCCAAAAATTAAAAAAGCCAAAAAGCAATTTTCCAACAGTAACAAAGAAGCACTGGAAGTGGGGGCGCGAGGGGAGGCTTTCACGGCTCTGGACGTCGAAACGCGCTGGACGTGACCGCGGACCAAACGTCGGTGCCGGCCTGGCCGCAAACAACCACCGTCCTCTCTCTGCTAGGCCGGTAAAAACCAGGTCAGCGCGGCGGCGAGGGACAAGATGAAGGAAGGTGGCTGTTACGCCGTTAGAAACGCTGAGCATCCGAGGGGAGGTACAACGGGAGTTCGGCCCGGCCGACTCGGTGTTATCCGAATCGCGCCCCGTGCAGAAACCCTCCCGAGCGCGACCGAGCGACCCACGTCTCCTGGCAAACCTCGGCGCCACGATGCCCGCGTCTCGTTTCGGGGCATCGGAGCGCGCTGGTTCCCCCCAAATCTCCCCGTCCCCGATACCCGATCCCCCGCACCGGGAGGGCAGCCCTGCTCCCCTGCAACAAAACCCTCCCGCTCTGAGGGAAAGCGGGGTGCAGCCATGACAGGGGTGTGTGGCGGCGGGGGGGGGGGATTCAAGATAAAAGGGAGGAGGAGGGCGAGGAGGGGGAGCTGCCGCCCGCAGCCCCTCGTGCGGGTGAGGGGCCGGGGCCGGGGCCGGCTCACCCTTGTGCCCGCCGAAGGCGCCGTACCACGACAGCGAGAGCAGCGCGCAGAGGCATCCGAGCAGCAGCGTGAGGACGGTGCCATGGCGGAGCCTCATCTCCTCCTCCGCGGCGGGAGCGGCCGCATGTCCCGGGCGCGGCCTCCGCCTCCCGGGCCCGGGCCGCGGCCGCCGGGCAGGCCACGCGCTCGCCGCCCCGCGCCGCCCTCATGCGCCCGGGCCGGGCCGCGCCGCGCCACAGGGGCGGCGGCGGCGGCGGGGGGCGAGGGGCGGCCCCGCGCCCGGCCCGGCCCGGCCTCCCTCGCCTCGCCTGCGGGCGGAGGAGCAGTTTCACCTGACGGCAGCCGGGCCGAGCCGAGCCGAGCCAGGCCGGACCGCCAGCGCCACCTGCTGCCTCCGCGCCCGCACCCCGGCCCGGCTCCCGCCTCCCGCCTCCCCCTCCTCCCCCTCAGCGCCGGGGGCCGGGGGCCGCGCCGCGGCCTGCAGCCGGGCCGGAGGCCGCCCCAGGCGAGGGCGCGGGGGCGCCGTCCTCCTGACGAGAAAAACAAACGTGTCCTCTTTCTGGACAAAAACCCGGGCACGTCAAGGTGTCGCGGCCGCCCCAGACCCAGCGCCTTCGTGTCCGCCGCTTCCTCGCCCAGAAAGAGACACGCTTTTGTCCCCGAGAGAAAGACGCGGGGGTTTCGTGTCCGCGCGGGGCAGAGTGGCAGGACATGAGGCCGTGGCGGGGGCCGGCAGTGTTTTTGGGACGGCGTGCCACGCCGTGACCCTGACTTGTACGACGTCGGGGCCCGCCGGGGCACGTGCGCCGAGCAAAATGCCTTCACGCGCCGCGCCGTGGCACCCGTGCCCCCACTCCGTACACGAGCCCCATGGCGAGCGTGGAAGAAATCCCCCTTCGCCTGTGATTTAGCTGTGGGGAAATACTTGGGGTCGGTCTACGCGGGATCTCGTGCCGCTTTAACTAGATCCGTTTGGAAACCAGGACGGCTGAAGGGGTGCGACCCCTCGAAACGGAAGCGGTTACTTGGGGTTGGTAGGTGCGTGCGCCGTACCAGCACCGCAGCCAGTTCCTAGACGGTAAAACGTGAGCTGAGGTAGCGGGTTCAATAAAGTCGCCATTCGCTCGTCCTACGGCAAGCCGCGGCCCAAGTAAATGTAGTCGCTGAGGTGCCCGCAGGTGTGCTTGGCGCCGGCAGAGCGTTATAGGCATGTCCTGAGCACCACGGCCTGTCTGCTGCCATTTCATCTTCGTTAAGGAAATGGCATCTAATGTCCACCGATGGGAAATCAATGATGGATGAACGTGGCAAATGGAGGCTACTGTCTGGAAGAGCAACGTCGTTTTTTAAAGGACTGGACACGGGAAGGTTGCAACCTTCAGGTGTTTGAGCCCAGCGGAAATCCGATTTGGAAATTGTTTTGTCTGAGTTTTTTTTCTGTTCTTGGGGCCAGCCATATTGATGTAAGGCCAGCTGGACCGTTACGTCAGGGATGGATTTCGATGCCTCGGGTTTACAGCCCTGCCACCTTCTCAGCAGACTCGAACAGTTTTTGCCTGTAAACACAGCAAAACAGAAGGCGCCTGACCAGAGCCCGGGGACAAGGGAGTCAAGTACAGCCAAGTACGTAGGCAGTAATGTCAGGTGACGTCTCGTTAAGGACCGGACAGAAAAATGGAGATATTTGCATCTAACTTCTGTCACCTGCGTTGCAAGTTTAAATCCAGCCGTGTGGCCCCTTGAAATGCGTGCTGGTTGTGAGCAGATGTCTTCACAAGGAGTGCCGCGACCGACACATCTGTTGGACGTCTGATCAGAGGGCACGTACTGACTGCGCCCCGGAGACACTGCTTCTTCCACCTCTCTACGGGGAGAAGACTGGAGGGGTCCCCTCAAACTTAGCATTTTTTTTTTTCTGGGCAATAAATGAAGGACTTTAGATGGGCACCTTTCTAAGTGTTAAAGGTGACGCCTAGTAAGAAAAGCAGCGACGAGAGCGCTGAACTACAGTTAAATCATTCTTTCCTGCACAAGAGGCTCCTGTCCACAGCTGCCTCCTTAAGACCTCTACAGCACGCAGGGCACATCGAACCCAAAAACTCTCCTCCCAGACTCTTTTGGAAGCTGACTGAAACAAATCGGTAGAGGGAGCTCTTTTGGCAGCAAGAAAAGTTTATTGACTTCCTATGCAAAGTGAAGCCTGGAGCAGGAAACACAGCGCAACACAAGGGAATCCACGCAGCATGGATCACATAAACCACATTCTCGAAGTGGCTGATTTCAGACATGCTGAGCCTCCTTTTCTGAGATGCCGAATGTCTCAGCCCTTCCGGGGAACTACGAAGAAGCTGGCAAGAGCTATGGACCTCTCGTGTGTCAGTTCAAGTTTATCAATGCACACTGTGTTTGCTATGTGAGGGTTTAAAACAAGTATACATGCACACACACACATGATTTGTTGCCTTGTGAAGGTTTACAGCAAGTACGCACAGATTAGTGCAACAAATGCCATTTAATTATTTTAACTTTAGCAAAATGCAACTGTTACCAGGCAGGGCTAGGCATAGGCATGGGTGAACTGGGTGGCTGCCAGAAAGGGGGCCTGAAAATGGTAATTTTCATCATCATTATCTCTGGTGAAGGGGGGCCCGATGCTAAAAGTTCACCTAGGACCACCAGGAGTCTAGATATGGTGCTGTCACTGGGTGCACTGTGTGTGTGTGTGTGTGTGTGTGTGTGTGTGTGTGTGTGTGTGTGTATATATATATATATATATATATATATATATATATATATATATATATATAAAATACACACACTTATTAGAATAACATTAATAACCAAACAAAAAGTTAGACTTTTGATCCCAGGATACAGATCTTTGCAATTTCCACAATCATTCCCTGGTCACACAAAAGCCTGAACAAATAGATGGGCTTTACACCAGGCTTTTTCAAAAGTTAAAACAAAAAGGTATTGGGATGGGTCAGAAATATAGACAGAGTAAACAGCATTGCCAACTACCACCAGTTTATGGCAAGTTTTGCAATGTTCACATTTTTTTCTCTTAAAGTTCCTTTACCCCAAGAGTCATATAATTATTCCAGAATATCAGCTTTATTTTTTTTGTAACTAGGAATGTGTTAGCCTTAATGAGCACAGAGAAACACTTGAAAATGTGAACTGCAAGGATTCAAGTCCCTGAAGACAAACAAAATCACTTTTTTTTTTTTTTTTTTAACAGAATGATTTTAACCCAAATTCATGATCTGGCGCTGCTGAGTGGATTTCAGGACGAAGAGCCCGCCACTGAATACCTTGTCACCAGGCAGAGGTTCAACTCTATGGGATGCCACAAAAGCATCGTACAAAACAGACGGAAAATGCCTGACGAGTCTAGAGACAAACTGAAGCAGCAAATTAAATCCTGAGTTGAACTTCTTCAGACTTCGTAGGTGTCTAAATCTCTGTTAGTTTGGCCGTGCCCAACTGCAATTAGGTTACTTCTGATCTGCCTCCAGCTCTGATGCAGACCTGTTTTAACGGGTATATTTGTTGTTGTATAATTCTAACACGTGACCTCACTTCCTGTTCTTTTCTGCATGACGCTGCACTTGGAAGGCCAGCTCCTGAACCTGCCGCACCGCAGCGCAGAACTAAAGGATATCATCCTTAGAAAAACAAAAGGATTATTGCAAATGAGGCACGTAATCAGATACAATTATATATTTTGATTCTTAAATTGAAGGAAACAGCTACAGGTAACTTTTCCATGTCACATATTTCTGTCAGGTAAAGTACATATACCAGAGGGGAAAAAACATTTCTCTCTCTCAGCTTTGGAAGTATTATTATTGCATAACGCCAAAGTACACAGTGCACTATGTACTTTATATCCCCCACCCATATGCATATTTTTGATGTCTTACGTCTACTGCAACAGAAATATTTCCCAGAATCCTCTGTGCTTAACAAAACATTGTATGTTGCACCAATGAAAACTGATGAGGTTTCCTCAGTAAAAATCCTGACATTTCAGAGCTAACCTTGGATAATTTAACCACAGAATATGAATACTAAGAATAGCTGCTACTTTCTTCCCTGCCTGTGAGTTTAGAAAAGAGATTCCTTCAGCATCCACCCTCACGCAGAGATTTTTCTGGTTATGGCCATTCATATCTGGGGCCCCAACAGGTGGGCAATGTTAGGAGACTACTGCATGAATGGTGATATAAAATAGGAAGAAGGCAGGGTAGATTTGCACCTTATAAGCTAACTAAACTAGAGATATACATAGTACAAGCGTGCGTGAGTATAAAAGGGGTGTGCACCAGGAACTGGGGGAACATCTGTTCACCAGTGCACCCAAGAGTAGACGGGGTCTGATAGTCACAAACTCCAGGAAGACCATTTTAGGCTGAACATGAGAAAAAACTTCCTTACTGTCCGAGCCCCCAGAGTCTGGAATAGACTCCCCCCAGAAATGGTGCAAGCACCTAGTCTGGACACATTTAAGACACTTGGATGCTTATTTTGCTGAGGTGATCTGACCCCAGCAGACTTCCTGCCCCTTGGGCAGGGGGGTTGGACCCAATGATCCTGAAAGGTCCCTTCCAGCCCTAGGGTCTATGAAATCTATGTGTTAAAGTTTGCTTCATCAGATGCTGCGAAAGCACCTGTACAGGCCAGTGTATAAAATGGAAAGAGTCGTTTCATGGCATCTGATGAAGTGAGCTCCAGCTCATGAAAGCCTGTGCTAGATACATTTCTAAAGTCATTAAATCCACAAGTTTAGCAAATCAACCTTGCCTTCTGCTTGCCTTCAGACTAACACAGCTAACTATGTTTCTTTGCTCACATATAGGACAGCTTATGAGAAAACGGTTCATGTTTCAAATCAAAGTTCCCTGCCATCGCTCTGAAACATTCCCAGCGCTGGAGTTCAGGGTGGATTTGAGTGAATACTTCAAGTGGCTGCAAGTCAGGACACAGACTGGCTCCTGAGTCCACAACAAAGCAAGAGGGAGGTGGGGTAGGTTGCGGCTCTCAAACATTACCTAGTCTGTATAACTACCGGCTCCCTCCCCAGGCTTTGGGAGAAAGAAGAGAGATCATGGGACTCGGCTGAGTCACAACCATCTGACCTTAGTCCCTTCCAGTAGTTCACAGGGCCAAGCAAGGGAGTTCCACAGGGCCAACAGCAGATTGTGGGCAGGATTTTGTGTTTTAAATCTGGAACCCTCCAGAAGGGGGAGGATGACATCACGGAGAAATCCAGTGTGATTCAGCCCAGGCAGACAGGGACTCTCCTGTTGTTTTTGACCTTACACACAGTTCCTGCGGCTGCAGTTCTCAGACCTACTTACAAGTAAGCCAAAGTGCCGTTATGGAAAGCCCCCCACCCTTAGTAAACTAAAAGAGATTGACTGGCACCCCAAGCACTCCCTCAACGCTGTCCCCAAAATTCATCACCTCCTCACCCTGTTGGGAGATAATCCCGGCTTCCTTTCTCAGCTAGAAAAGTATTCTTTCAGAACCACCAGCATCTTGCCTGGTGTTTTACACGTGAAGAAGAGAGACAGTCCCTAAGCCAAGAAATCTATAGTTTGGTGTAGACATAAAATAGTTTGGGCACAAAAAGTACATGGCGAGTGAGCCTATGGTATAGGAATTGCAGAAGAGCTTTAGAAAAGGCTTCCCAGGAGGTGGTGGTTCTGAAGAGGAATTGGAAGGAGGAAGAGGAAAAGACTGGAGGGAAGTCAGTGGATGCAAAATAAATTCTGAATGCTCTGCATAACTGGAGAATCTGAAATGTGCTGAGTTTCAGGCAGCAATCAATCCTTCTTGAATGGCCTGGGAAAGTAGTCGTTAGAGCAGTCTTCTACAAAGCATTCCTGAACATCAACAAAAACACATTACAAAATTCAGCCCTTCTAAGCATAATCTTGTCTGCGGCTTATCTGACGGACTGACTAACCTCTTTATGTTTTAATAGCTCTCTTCTGCTCCTCGTATGGAGTTCTGCAGGTGCAGACACTCTGTTCAAAAATAGGGCCAGGAATCTACCAGTATTTTTCAAGCCAGATATAAGTCTTACTGTATTGCCTGGTTCCTGGGCTTCCTCACTGAAAACTCCCTAGAAACTGAACCTTCGTGATAGGAATTGCAAATACAGCATCCACAATTAAAGATATCAAAATGGACGCAATTCACCTGAACCCCCAAATCTCAAAGCGAACATCTACTGAATTTTGACCCTAAAGGCTCAAGGGCACTATTACTATTACAATGATTGTTATTGTTATTTCGATGTACATCCTGTACTATCCAGAAAGGCTCAAATAAGACGGGTGGGAAGCCATGTTGAGGGAATTGGCAGGGGTTATTGTGGGACCCCGGCACGCACTCGTGGTGCTCTGGCCAGGTGCCAGATGACTGGAAGAAAGCCAACATGGTCCCCATCTTTAAAAAAGGGAAGAGGGAGGACCCAGGCAACTATAGGTCCCGTAGTCTTACTTCAATCCTGGGGAAACTCTTTGAGAAGATTATCAAGGAGCACATCTGTGATGGGCCAGCAGCAGGGATGATGCTCAAGGGCAACCAGCACAGGTTCATTAGAGGCAGGTCCTGTCAGACCAACCTGGTGGCCTTCTACAACCAGGTCACAAAATCATTGGCCGCAGGTGTCACGGTGGACGTAGTCTTTCTGGACTTCAGGAAGGCCTTTGTCACTGTCTCCCACCCCATCCTCATTAAAAAGCTAGGCAACTGTGGCATTGATGCCTACAAAATCAGATGGATTGCATATTGGCTGAAGGGTCATATTCAGAGGGTAGTGGTGGACCTGAAGGGAAGTGGGCAGTGGAGTCCCACAGGGCTCAGTCCTCGGGCCCACACTGTTCGATTTCTTTATTAGTGACTTGGATGATGGGGTGAAAAGCAGAGTTTAAATTTGCTGATGATACCAAGATTTGGGGTGAGGTGGGCACGCTAGAAGGGAAGGACAGGTTACAGCAGGACCTGGACAGGTTACAGGGGTGGACTAATGAAAATAGGATGGGTTTCAATACTGACAAGTGCAGGGTGCTGCACTTGGGCAGTGGGAACCAGCAGCACACTTATAAGCTGGGAAACTCCCTTCTTGAGAGCACAGAGGCAGAAAGAGATCTTGGAGTCATTATTGACTCCAAGATGAAGATAGGCCAACAATGTGAGGTCACAGTCAGTAGTGCTAACCGTACCTTGTCATGCATCCACAGATGCATCTCAAGCAGGGCCAAGGAGGTGATCCTCCCCCTCTACACGACACTGGTTAGGCCGCAGTTGGAGTACTGTGTCCAGTTCTGGGCGTCGCACTTCAGGAGTGATGTGGACAGCGTGGAGAGGGTCCAGAGGAGGCCACCCACATGATCAGGGGCCAGCAGGGCAGGCCCTACGAGGAGAGGCGACGGGACCTGAACCTGTTCAGCGTCCACAAGAGAAGGCTGAGGGGGGACCTGATGGCTGTCTATAAACTCACTAGGGGGGACCAGCGGGGTTTGGGAGAGACCTTGTTCCCCTGACCGCCCCCCCGGAGTAACAAGGAATAATGGCCATAAGTTGTTGGAGAGTAGGTTTAGACTAGACATCCGAAGGCACTACAGTCAGGGCGGCTAGGATCTGGAACCAACTTCCAAGGGAAGTGGTGCTGGCTCCTACCCTGGGGGTCTTTAAGAGGAGGCTTGACATCTACCTGGCTGGGGTCATATGAGCCTGTTTTTTCCCTCCTGCTGAGGCAGGGCGTCGGACCTAATGATCTACAAGGTCCCTTCCAACCCTACTTCTCTGAATCTATGAAGCCTGCAATGTTACGGCCAACACTGGAATCACAGAAGTACCATTTTTATCACCGTTCTGTCCAGTCCAAAGGCAGATTGTTCCCCGAAAGATTACTGGTAAATCTAAGCCAACGCTTATATGTCAGATATACAATCTGACCATGTATGAAAGCTTTTGCAGTCATATAGGTAAACCTCCACATGAAATGGCTGGGTAGAACAAGATGGATTATAGAAAAAAAGCACAGTTTAATACCAATAAATGAAGCTCCCTAACATCCGTCTATTTTTCTGAAACGTTCCCTTGTTCTCTGCAAACATGAAAACAGCTCATCAGGTTCGAGTGATTCTCAGCGATGTGAACGTGGAGAAGTCTCGTGTGGATTCAGTACCATCTTCAGGAAAGGTCTTCACTAACACACTGCAGCTCCTGTGACGCAATGATAGAAGGGGAGCGATGGGAAAAGCTCCTGAGACTCTGGGGGAGAAAGGAAAGTGCTCATGGGATATAGGTGAGTCAGAACAATGAAGTAGGCAAAAAGCAGGGGCCCTTTGAGGGGGTTGTGGATGACAAACAGGGCCAGCTTGCTTTTGTTGCAATATTTTAATTAGGAAGGAGCAGGACGCCATCAACAGCAAACCTAGCATGACTCAGCACACAGCAGGCAGGAGCGGGGAAACCCCGCATGGTTTCTGGTCCCCTTCCCTGCTCACTCCTGTTCAAGTTCTCACTGCTCACATTTTGAAGCTTTTCACTACGTGCCCCTCCCGATCTTGGTGGGTGCGTAAAGGAGTCAGGGGCAAAAGTGTTCAGGGCATCTGTGGAACGTGAGAGAAAGCCTCCAGCCCCTAAACCAAGGGCAGGCAATTATTTTGGGTGGAGGCCCGCTTACTGAGTTTCGGCAAGCCATCGAGGGCTGCATGACGGGCAGCCAGGGGCAGATAAATATTAATTTTCTAAATTTTTTAGGGGCCCCGCGGGCCAGATAGAATGGCCTGGTGGGCCGCATCTGGCCACCGGGGCCACATTTTGCCCACCCCTGCCCTAAACAAATCTGCAGGGAACAAGCACCCTCTCTGCACCACCTGGCTAAAGGTTAGTAATAGCCCAAAACAGTTGATGTTGGAGGGCAGTTTGGTGCCTGTAAAAAAACCTGGATGTTTTAAGACCATTTCCTAGCAGATAAGAGCCCAGTTTACAACTGGCCCCTTACACAGCCTCAGGATAGCGGCAAAAGAAGGAAGATACATGCAGAAGGAACTAGAGTGACCTTGTCAGGGAGACCTGGGCAGAGAGGCCCGTGCTATCCATGCTGCCTCTATGCTATGGATAAATAGAAGACAAGTCTATTAGCCATGACAAGCCAGCAATTTTCATCAGTCCCAAATTTGACAGAGGGGAAAAATGGAAAGACTGACGAACTTGTCCCTACTTCCCCCCCACAGTGTTTTCAATGTCTAGCGCTGTTAGCACCGTACATGTGTTTACAAACCTGGCCAAAGGTTCAATGACAAACATCCCACCATTTTCCTGCTCATGTGTTTAAACATTAACTCATTGCTTCAAGTGGGATCATGGACGTAAACCAGTAATATCAGCCAACGTAGGCTACTTTAAACAAAAAGCAAGTCATTCAGACTACTCTAAAAATAAATATTCTTCAGCTAAAAATATGGCATTGGGATTTGAAAATGACAGCTTTTATTTTCAAACACTAAATTGATTTACCTGGAAAGCGGATATATTTTGCAGTCTGAAAAGACATTTTTAAATATTTCCCCATCTAAAAGACAGAGCGAGAGAGATCAGATCTTTTAATTTAAAAAACCATTTAATTAATGACAAGGCCTCTCAAGCTTCTCCATTATCACAGGTTAAGAATGATATCACTAAAATTCAGGGCAGTGGGCCTCCAAAATGAAAGGAAATTAACATTGACCTGATACTAATTGATTTGTCTTTATGTAATTTTACTTGGAAGGTACAGACAGCATCTTCTGCCAGCTGGACTCTTGTCTGACCAGATTAAGAATCCTGTCAACTGTGTCTGATCTGAGAATAGTGCTGCCAACAATCCTGGAAAGTCCCCAAAACGTCATCCTTAATGTCACTGATGTTTATGCTAGCATCTATTTTTAAACCTCCAAATTCAGGCTCAGGAGAGATTGTTAGCTAAGGAATTATTCTAAGCTCATGTAGCATACAAGCCGGCAGGGGATGCTGGATACATGGTTGGATTGCTAACCCACCCTAAAGTTTGCAGTGCCATGTCTTTGCAAGCGTTACCCTATGTAGTGAGATGAAAGCTAATGCCAGTGTACCAGCACTATAATAACATCTGTTTGCCACGTAGACATACCCTTGGAAAGCGTGTATTAAACAAATGGAGAGGTCTTGTTAATTAACATACTCATCTTTTGGATTTCATAAAGCAGACTGGATTTTGGAGGCCCTCCCAACCAGCCGTCCTGACTAATATTGCCTTGTGACCTGATGGGAGCAGTGTAACCGTGTCAGTGCTAAAGGATGCTGGATGCTGTGCTTACGGCAGAACGGAGGTACAGATGTGACCATCTCTGTGACAAGGGCCCTGGGGTATCGTGCTGTAGCACAGCACTCGTGTCTCCATGCTGGAGGCTTGTGGCTGCCGTGTTGCTAAAAAAAAGACGTATCAATAATAGACTCAGTCCTCGGTGTAGGAGGCTCCTGGACGAGGGACAGATGTTGCTGCATTCCACTAATGGGGCTTAATGTTGCTGACAAGCCCCGGATAGCAGAACCGACTGCCAGCTGCTGGAGAGTGCTGCAGACTTGATAAGTCACTCCCAGGTGAAGTGAATCATATTTCCATAACACGAAGTGCTGGAAACAAGTATGTCAACAGTCACGCCTACACGGCCCTGTCTTGTGGTAGAGCTGTCTGTGGACAGCAAACACCCTTGCTTTTTTTCTTCTTCTTTTTTCTAAACACTCAAACCTATGAATTCTTCCATGCTAACGGGTTGGGTTTTTCTCAGTATGCAGGGAAATGGGACATGGAGTGAAGAAGTCCTTTAAGAGCAGGATTAAGCCAACAGGAAGCTGCTGGCCTTCACTGGAGAGAGGAAAAATAATTTGGGAGCTGGAAGGAAAGAGAGGAAGAAAGAGGGGAGGAAAACAGAGTGGTGAACACACAAGGGAGTGCCGGGATGAAAAGGCAGCGGGAGGCAGAGCATATGAACGCTGTGCTCAGTCCTGGTTTCCAAGTCTTGCAAGCTGCTGCAGGATGCAGAGGGGCTGGGGGAGGGGCAGGATCCAGCACACGGCAGCCCCTGCCAGGGCGGATCCAGGGGCGCACCGCTGCACCTGCACCCCTTTCACTTCTGCTCCACCCAAAGTTTCAAACCAAGTACCTGGCCGTGGCACCAGCATTTCTAGTCCGGCAGTTGTCTTCATGGCTCCTTGTCACCTACCTGATCCCTTCCGAACTCTCCAGTCCTCAGGCCTTAACGACCCCTCTCCCCTTCCCAGTGCCCTCATGAACCAGCTATCTGCCCTGCTCCCCGGCACCCAGCTTTGACCTTGCAGCCCCGCAGGCTGGCTTTTAACACCTGCCAGGGCCCTTCCCCTTGCTCCAGCACAGCCCTTGAACTCCAGATTGATTCTGAACGGGACATAAGTGAGGGCCGCGTGGGGCGGCGAGGCAGGAGACAAGAACGGGACACAAGTGGGGACCGCGTGGGGCAGCGAGGCAGGAGACAAGAACGGGACACAAGTGGGGGCCGCGTGGGGCGGCGAGGCAGGAGACAACGGGACACAAGTGGGGGCCGCGTGGGGCGGCGAGGCAGGAGACAACGGGACACAAGTGGGGACCGCGTGGGACGGCGAGGCAGGAGACAACGGGACACAAGTGGGGGCCACGTGGGGCGGCGAGGCAAGAGACAAGAATGGGACACAAGTGGGGGCCGCGTGGGGCGGCGAGGCAGGAGACAACGGGACACAAGTGGGGGCCACGTGGGGCGGCGAGGCAAGAGACAAGAATGGGACACAAGTGGGGGCCACGTGGCGCGGCAAGGCAGGAGACAACGGGACACAAGTGGGGGCCACGTGGGGCGGTGAGGCAGGAGACAACGGGACACAAGTGGGGGCCACGTGGGGCGGCGAGGCAAGAGACAAGAACGGGACACAAGTGGGGGCCACGTGGGGCGGCGAGGCAAGAGACAAGAACGGGACACAAGTGGGGGCCACGTGGGGCGGCGAGGCAAGAGACAAGAATGGGACACAAGTGGGGGCCGCGTGGGGCGGCGAGGCAGGAGACAACGGGACACAAGTGGGGGCCGTTTGCCCCTCACCCTGTGCGCCCCTTTGGCGAAATTCTCCAGCTGCCCCCAGCACCGGCATGAGGCGTAGGGTGGCCATTGTAGAGGACAGTCCGGTTGCCTTCTGCTGATGTGAATCTGTCCGCCTGTATGCACTGGGAGGTGTGGAGGGGCACGTGCCCCCCCCAGAGAGGCTCTGCCCGTGCTGGCAGTGGTGCCCGCGGGCAGATGGTGACTGCTCCACCATGGCCGGGGCACGCGCGGCCCGTGCCTTTGTGCGCTGTTTCCCTGTCGCAGAGCCCCGGCCCCGGCCCCGGCCCCGGCCCCGGCCCCCCGCGCCCAGGCTGGGACCCGGCGAAGCCACCCCGCCCGGCCGCTCCCCGCTACTGCCCCCGGGCGGGCGGGCGGTGCGGGGGCTGGCCCGAGGGGGCGTGGCCGCGCAGGCCCCGCCCCCGGCGCTATAAGGCGGCGCGGCGGCGGCCTGCCCGCAGTGTGCGCTGCTCGCGGCCGGCTCGGGGCGGGTGGTTACAGTCGGTGCTGCGGGGCCTTGTTGCTGCGCCACAGGCGGAGGCGGAGTTGGAGGCGATGGCGGCGGCGGCGGCGGCGGCGGCGGTGACGGTGAAGGCCTACCTGCTGGGCAAGGAGGAGGCGGTGCGCGAGATCCGGCGCCTGGCCCTGCGCCCCCCGCTGCGCTACCAGCCGCTGCGCGACCGCCTGGCCGAGCTCTTCCCCGTGCTGCTGCGGCCCGGCGCCGGCGCGGCCTGCCGCCTGCACTACCGCGGTGCGTGAGTGACCCCTCGCGCCGGGCCGGGCCGGGCCGGGGAGGGCCGGGGGCCCGGGCGGAGGGGCCTGGCCGCCCGCGGGGGTCGCTCACTGGGTTTCTCTCTCGCAGATGAGGACGGGGACATGATCGCCTTCTCCAGCGACGAGGAGCTGGAGCTGGCCTGGCCCTACGTGAAGGACGGCATCTTCCGCGTCTACATTAAAGGTAACTTCTTTTTCCCCCCCTCTTCTCGAGAGAAGCCTGGAAACATAGGGCGTGTCGTGGGCGCGCCGGATGCAGCCGGACCCCGACTCAGTCAGCGCGGGGCTGCCCATGTGCCTCCTCTTCCCGCGAACAACTGCCGGGCGACGGTGGATCCAGACGCTTGGCAGGTGTCGTGGCTGTGGAGGCTGCAGCCTCCGGGCACGGCTCGGTGGGGCTGGACGGTAGATCTAGCGCGGCGATTTGAGACGCGCGGGAGCCTCAAAGGGGGAGCGAGACTTGCCTCTTTCGGGAGGGAACAAATACCTCGCCAGGGGAAAGCAGTGTCATTTGGAAATGTGAAGCCCCAAAAACTTTTTGGGCCCCTTAAGTCCAGAAAACTGAAAAAAAGAAACAAAACCGAGTTTAGCTTTCTGCAAAAGTAAATGGAGAACCTCCTCCCAGTTGAGCGCTGTCTTCAAACTATGGTTAATAATAATACTGATTATTATTTCATGTTTCTCTGGATAATAATATAACTCTGATGTTCACCTATTTCAGAGAGAGAAACCTTGGGGGCACGTAATCTGCTAAAATTAGATTGTTTAGCAGTGCTAGAAACTAGCAATACAAGTAATACCCATACAAGCTAGCGGGGCAAGGGCAGCTTCTTCCTCAGTGCAGCGTGGACCGTGTCCAGTGACACAATCCTGTCCAAAAAAGTGTCTCCACAAGGAGGATGTACGCTTTCTTGACTTAGTCTTTCTGGCTTTGTTTCATGTTGCCCTCTTCAGCGTTGCGTTTCTTCCCCAGCTCTGTGCTTGCTGCTGGCTGGTCCCCAGATACCCGAGCATTGTTGAGGGCGTGCGTAATGCAAATGACCCATAAGCTGGCATCGTGGACACATTCGGCTCGTGTGGTCCGTGTACTAATGAACTCCAAATGTAGAAAGCTTTGCTGAGTCTTGTTTCCTAAAGGCTTAAAATAACCTGGCAGCTTCCTTGTAACGTAGAAACTCTCACTCTTTAGAGAAAAAGGAGTGCAGGCGTGAACATCGCCCACAGTGCAGCCAGGAGCAGCCCCCAAATGTGGTGCATCCCAACGTCATCTGCGATGGCTGCGAGGGACCGGTGGTGGGCGCTAGGTTCAAGTGCACTGTCTGTCCAGACTATGACCTGTGCAGCACCTGTGAGGGAAAAGGCCTCCATAAGGAGCACAACATGGTCATGTTCCAGAGTCCGTTTGAGGTGAGCAGTGTTTCTGCTGTGGAGAGGGACTGGTGCAGGGGGTGTCCAGAGGAGTTTGCAATTCCAGATACTGCATGTAGTTGCATGCTGTTGTGTGACTTGTGTCCAGGATGTAATCCAAGTATGGGGTCAAATGACACTGCAACTTCTTTCAGTGGTTCCCACGAGGTCGCTGGCTACGTAAGATGAGGCACGGTGCTCCTCCCTTTGCCTGGATGCATAGCTGGGGGTATCCAACTCCTTCAGCTCCGTGCCAGAACTCTGGGCAGGAGCAAGCCAGTACGGCACCGGAAAATCCAGCCCCTGAGCAAGGTAAGAAGGGAATGCTCTGCTGAATGAAGTGCTCGGACTAGTAAAGGTTTGATAAGTTGTTGCTGCTGTGGAGTGGGCTGGAGTCTGTGTTGGATGGGAGTGGGGAGGAAGCGCTAGGTCTCCATTTCGAATGCAAACCTGCTTGAATTGCACTTCCCTTGGATGGTGGGTGGAATGGGTTGTCTAAGCCTGCCAAGACCCGGCTTTTTCATTCCCTTGAGGAAAGTGTGCGTTTGGCACCTACCTGCTGTCTTGCATTAACAGAAGTTGTTTTTTTTGTTTTTAGAGCCCTCTACTAACAGCCAGCCTCAGGACCCCAATGTCACCTTCCTAAAGAATGTCGGGGAGAGTGTTGCAGCCTTTCTGAGTCCCCTGGGTAAGTGACTTTTTTTAACTCGCAGTTCTCAAATCCAGTGTTGGGGCTTGCTCCTATCTTGTACCAAGAGGAACAGTGGCATGCCTCTGCTCTAGAAGACATCCGAGCCATTTCTGGCTCCAGTCTCCCCATAAGGACCCAAGGGTGTCCTTTCTTGCAGAAGTATACTACACAGTGGTAAAATGATAGCATTTAACTGGGAAGAACCTTGAGCTAACTAGGTGACTTAAGGCTGCATCTAACTCCTGTGTTAGTGCATGTAACAGCTGCTTGCTCATCCTTTTAAATGAGAATGGAGAGCAGCTTTTTCCTGGCACAGGAATGGCTGGCATGTGCTTCACTTAACATAAAAGCACACTGAAAGCTTTCTTTTTTAAATTTTTAAATCCCCTGCAGATGAGAAATGTCAAACAAAATGATAACTTGCTGTTTGAGTTCAGAATAACTAGATTCCAATGAATGTGCTATCTTTCAGGGGACTTCCAAGTCTGTAGCTTGTATGCTAACTTACTGATTGCTTTTCCCTCTGCCTGGTTTCTTAGGCATTGAGGTAGATATTGATGTGGAACACGGAGGACAAAGAAGCAAAGTGACCCCCACCTGCCCTAGCTCCAAGAAGAGTGATGCTGACTCTGCGGGCAGTCCCACTACTCAGAACAGCCAGACCAAACAGGAAGGGAGCAGCACAGAACCTGCCCCAGAAAACAGTGCTATTGCAGAGCAGATGCAGGAGATGGTGATCGACTCTCCTCTGGCACAGATGGAAGACAGCAGCTTCCAGTCTCAGGTATAAGAACTGAAGGTGGGTTCAATCCTGTAGGTGTGAGAGATGTCTAGCCAACTCTTGCCATTGCAAACTAAGTGGCATTACAATGGATACTCTTACTAGCAGGCCATTATTCATACTCTCCTGCTTGGAATGCTTCAAGGCACAAAACTCACTTGTCTGAGTAGCTGCTGGTTTGTTTTTTGTCTCTTTTTAACATTCAGTCCTACAGACTTCAAGTAAAGGAAAGTGATAAACTTTTCTGCAGAAGCCTTGGATAACAGCAGAATCTCTTCTGCCATGAAGAACTCTGCAACATGGGCTAATTCCCTCTTTCTTTACAGTCCTTAGAACAGAGCGATTCCAGTAGCAACTCAGCAGTTGATGAGGACTGGACCCACTTATCTTCAAAAGAAGTAGATCCCTCAACAGGTGAGCTGCAATCTCTACAAATGCCAGAGACAGATGGTCCCAGCTCTCTGGACCCATCTCAGGCTCCCCCTACATCAGGGCCTACTGGATTGAGAGAGGCTGCACTGTACCCACATCTCCCACCAGGTAAGCAGGTCAGGAGTGAGAGTTAGTTGCCTACTGTCATACCCCCTTGAAATTCATTTAGGTTGCTTGTATGAAAACCTCTGGTCTTGAACTTCCCTGGCCACTAGTCAACCCATGCAACACAAAACTGCAGGAGAGAGCATTAGTTGCAGATGGGATGCTTGGAGGGGTGGTGGAAATCTGGGTCACCTGAGAACAGCTAACACCTGCTCAGCCACTGGGGTAATGGGAGCTAACAGCAGGAGGGAGATTACCAAAGCTGCCAGCTACTCTAACTAAAAAGGAACTATTTACCCCTTCTGTTTTGAAAAATGTAGTAACTTATCTGTAATGGAAGGGAGCACTTTAGACTAATGAGGCTGTTTCAATACCTGCTTTCAGTTGATAGTAATGTGATGGCTTCATTTCCAAAGCTCCAGTTGTAGGAAGCATAAGAGCAGGAGAAGGGTGGAGAGAACATGTCTTTGATATCCCTTCCATTTAACTTGCTAGATGGCTGATTTTAATGACTTTACTGCACAAGTTCTGAGGGATCCCTCCCTCCTCTGCTGATTTTTAAACTGCAATCATAACCCCCTTTGCACTCTGTTTGACTAACAGAAGCAGATCCTCGCCTGATAGAATCTCTGTCCCAAATGCTGTCCATGGGCTTCTCAGACGAGGGGGGATGGCTCAGTCGTCTCCTGCAGGCAAAGAACTGCGACATCGGGGCGGCATTGGATGCCATCCAGTATTCCAAGCAACCACCGCACTCTTAACACTTGCTATGTAATCTAAAGTACTTACCTGCAGTCTACGAGAAGCTGAACTTGTATGACAGCTCAACCGTTGTTCTCCCTCTATCAAGGGTCTTGTATCTGTACTTGGTCTTTCTGTAAGTGCTCAGTAGAACAAATAAATATCACTTCCTGCCTTTAATTTACCACACTGTCCTAATACTTGTGTCTGTCTGGTATTTTACAATCTTGCTACTCAAACATGCAGAATTAGTAATGCATTACTGCTAACACACAAGAAACATGTCAAACTTAAGTCCTTATGTAGAATTTCTATCATGATGGGAAGGGGCTTTAGGTATGAGATACAGGCTTCCTCTTCTTTATGCTGTACATGCATTCCTGGAAAATGGCGCTTAACTTAACCTTGCATAAAGGGAACCCACTTTACAATATAACAAATAGGGATACATTCCAAGACCTTGCCTGTACTGAACCCCAGGCTGATTCCTACCACTTGGTTGCAAGACAATTTTGGTACTTGCCAACAGCACACAAGCACAGGGCACTATCATAATGGTGATGGCAACTACAGAAAACAGTTGTTGCAGACAACATGCAAGGAGCAGTGATTCACACAGGAGACGATATTTTGGTGTGTACCACTCCCACAATACACAGCACAAAGCAGCTGATTAGACTTCCACCACACCAATTGCATAAGAGTGAATTTACCTTGCATATAATGATTGTTTTGGTATAGAAAGGGTCATCACATAAGAGTGAATTTGCACACATAAAACCTGCTTAAAGCAGGGGAAAGCTGTATAGGAAGTGTCTGGTGGAAGGAGTCATGTCTAGCCTTAACCCCATATTATCTAGGACTTTAGTAATGAAAGAACTGTTATACATGGGCATCTTACTGGTAACTAATCTTCTGCACTAAAACGTGTTACAGGAGTGGGCAAAATGGTGGATCTGGCCCATTGCCAGACTCCATTTCCTGGCAACCCCCACAGCTCCCAGCACATCTTCATGGAGACCCCAGGATCACAGGGCAGGGTCAGCTGCAATCCACTCCTTGCCCATAGGACTCATGCTCATCATAGGGGCATGGGGGCAGTGGATTGTGGCTCTGCCCCAGCCTTACCCCATGTCACCATCCCAAGATCCTGGGGTTCTCCTAGCCCTGCTCTGGCAGTGGGTACAGGGCAGAAGGGTTGCATCCTATGGCAGCAGCCACAAGGAGTTGCCGCTGCTGGGAAATAGGAGTCCCATCACCAGCTGAATTTTGCCAGCCACTGATTCAGTAAACCTATGGGCTCTCATGGAGAAGCCACAGGCCTTGCCCTTTGCATAGCATCATCAGGCTCTTCTTGCTATAAAAGTAGTGGTAACAAGCCAGTGAGAAGTAAATGCTTTAATTCCTTCCTGAAGCATCTTTTCAGAGAGTACAAGGAATTACCAGAGAATATCTTGCTTGTGAAAAGAGGAGTCCAACAATAATTCCTTTAATAAGTTATGCACCAGCAAGTAACACAAGCGTGGGGGATGGGACTCTAGTCTCCAAAATTGCATCTTAATACATATCTAGGGTCACCAGACCAGAGCCCCTCCCAGGCAAACTCAGCCCACTCACCTTCAGAAAGAAAACACTTAAAAATACTGAGATTTGTAGAAATAGCAACAAATATAAACACAACTCAGCCCAGATCAAGGGAACAGCTTAACTTTTAGCCCTCCGACTTCCAGTAGAAAGTAAACTGCATGAAGACATCCCTTCCTCACACTGTTACAGTGAAGCACGAGTGACCAATTCTCAAGACATTAATATAACACTCTAGGGCTCTGCTCTTCCAGACTATTTTAATACACCTTAAACAAAAATAGTGGCTAGCAAACCCCCCAGTCAATCAGGGTGGTGAGGCAAGAAGGTCAAGGGTGGAGCCCAGAACTTCTCAAAGATCATCATCAAAGTCATCACCTGTGCAAAAGAGGCCATGATGTGGAGTGGTAAGAGGGTTAGACACCACATTACAGCTCACAAAAGACCCTGCAGAAGGTGCCACACAGGCCTTGGACAGTCTGCTGGCTGGCATCAGAGTACCGTCTACCATGCAAAGCCTTTCTTTGTTTCTCTCTGCAACAGCAGATCCTGCCCCCATCAGGTGATCTTCACATTTTCCACAGGTCATATCTCCAGCTGCGTCACTGCTGACGTTAAAAGCAGTTTGCACATGCTTGGTTGCTGTGGTGCTGTGCGGCTTTGAAGCACGTTGCTGAGCAGTGCATGTATTATTGGTGAAACAGTTTCTGATTTGAGCACCCGCATCTGGAGACAGAGACTCTTCTTCCCATTGTGCATATCCACCAGAGGTGGGGAAGTCTGCTGCAGTGGCTTTGAGTGGCTCTAACTTCTGGGCTGTAAGGGTTGCTTCATCTTTATCTTCAATGTAGTTACCAGCAGATGAGAGAAATGTTTTCCACTTAGAAGCAGTGATATGACATGACCTGACACTGGAACTTGCTGCCTCGGATACCAAAGGCCGACTGGGAACAGGAACCACAATACCATCACACAGGACATCTTCATGACCTTGTTCAGTCACCGCTACTGAAGTTTTCCTGCTCTGTAAACAGAAATTCAGGTGGGCTACGGCATCAGCTTGCACAGCCAAACTAAGTGATGCTGCTGCTGCACACAAAACTGACAACAAACAGGCGTGCAAAGTTGTAATCCTGTTGTTGAAACCTGTCTCACTGCTAATCTATGTCGCTCCACTCAAGGCAGAAGTGAGGCTGGCACAGTCGTTATTCCTACACATGAATGAGGGCAGCAGCCAGGAAGCACAACTGCAATGGCTAGGTCTGCTATCCCAGGAAGCAGGGATAATAAAAATAATACATTTTCTTTTTTTCTCTGCCCCTGCCCTTATGATTTCCAGGGACAAAACCTTTTGCTAAAGAGGCTGATCAGACTTAACTGCTGTTTCACACAGTTGCACTATTAAATACAGAACAGAGACCAAGTTAAGCTGCATACAATCTTAATTATGCATATAAGGCATAACACTTGATATTTGAGTTGTCTGAGCAACCTTTGTACAAACACAGGTACAAGCAAGCCAAAAATAAAATCATTTACAGGTAAGGAAACATTTGCTGCAACTGGATACCTCAAAGGCTTTGACTTTCTTGGCCTGGTAGGTAAGCCCACAAGCTCTATTTTCCTCCTGGGCATCGCTGCTGTGGAAGCTGCTACTGTGTTTCCTGGCAGGGAGGGAGCAGTTCACAGAGGGGTTGGATTAACGCAGGTAGGAAGCTCAACCTAAATAAACTAGCAGATATTTTTAGAAGAGCGGATCTACTAGTAGGTGGGTTCTCACTCAGGCTGGTACAGATCGGTTACTGCAGCCTCCACTGGGTTCAGCAACCCCACCAGAAACACTTCCTAGTGCCAAGGCTGCCCATACAGAAAACCCCATCGATCAGAACAAAGTAAGGATTAAGGAAGAAATTATTTCAGCACCTTTGTTCTTGCACACAGTCCTGGTGGGAACGGAGCTGCGGTCTGTTTGGATGCAACTCCTCCTCTTCCTCCACATCTTCACCACCCTTATCCAGATACTTATTCCAGCGGCTGACAAAGGGCCTGACCTCCACCTTCTGCTCCTGAGGCACGGCAGAACGAGTCAGGACAGCAGCAGTAAGGCTTTCCTGTGCTGAGTCCCCCCAGAAATGCTCAGAGCCTAGACTTGCACCGCCTTCGGCAGGAATTGAGAGCGCTCGGTACCTCGAGGCCCTAAAGTGACCTCTATTAAGTTATCCTCATCAACGCGGAGCAGCAGGTACCCACGTACTGCCCCCTTTCCTCCAACACGCTGGAGCCTCCTTACTCATGCTCGGTGGTAGCTTTCTCCATTAGTTTCAAATACCGTTGTTGCATCGTCTCTTACCTGCCAGCCCGAACTGCCTTCAGGCTCAACCGCTGTGTATTTTTTGTCATCGACTGATTCTTCTACGCACCTAAAAGGAAAGGTTTAATCTGGGTTTTCCCGGGCGCTCGTGCGTCTCCCAAACGTTTCTCGACTCCCCTAACCGTAGGCACGAGCGACAGACCGCAGGAGGAGCAGCGCGCACGAACACAAGCCCACAAGAAAGCAGATGCCCACGGTAGAAATGGACAAGGCGCGTCTTCAAATGGTTCAGGAGGGGCCCCTTCCTCTCTCGCAACCGGAGCAGGAAGCGTGATTGAGACGTGGATACAGATGTGGTCACTTTGAACTGATCGCGGTTAAACCCTCTCCGTCGGCTGGGACGAAACGAGCCATCCCGGGAGCGCGGGGAGAACAGCAGCAGCAACGCGAGCTCAGAAAGCGCCCTCGCCACACGACAGCATCTAACGCAGACGCCCTTCATCCATTTCAGGCGCTCTCGGTAGACGATGGACTTCCACAACCGCGCTCCAACACGCCGGCAGCGCTGCCCGCGGACACGGCCCGGGCAGGGAAGCGAGCAGGCAGAGACTGGGGTTTGGAGATCCAGTTTGGAGCCCCCTCCCCCATAAAAAAATAATGCCCCTGGAGGGGCCGAGAAGGTCCCCACTCACCGCGCGGGGGCTCGCGCCGCCTGCTCCGCCTCCCCCCGCAGCCGGTTCAGCTTCTGCACGTGGCGCCGGCAGTCGGCGGCGCAGCCCCGGCCGTGGTCCTGCGGGGGAGAGCGGGGAGCGGGGGATGCGGGGCCGTCGCGGGGAGGCGGACCCCCGTCCCGGGCCCGATCCCGGCCCCGGCTCGGCCGCACTCACCCGCAGCAGCGCCTGCCGCTCGCCGCACACGGCGCAGCTCCAGCGCCGGCTCCGCTTCACCTGAGGGGAGCACGCGGGTGAGCTCCGGGCCCCTTCCCTTTCCCCGGGCCCGGCCCCGGCCCCGGCCCCGGCCCGCACCCACCTGCTGGACCTGGAAAGTGCGGCACGAGCAGCACCGCAGCACCTGGAAGCGCTCCGCCATGCTGCCCGTCGCTAGGGCCTGCCGCGCCTCCCGGCCCTGGCAACCGCCCCTTCCGGTCACGTGCTGTGCTCCCGCTTCCGAGGACTGGAGCGCCGCGCGGTGCACCACGGGTGTCGAGGGAAACCCGCCCCCTGGCGCCTGGCGGAGGGAGCGCAGCCCGCGGGGCCGGGGTGGGGATTCCTCCCCTCGACCTGCAGGCACCCGGCTCTGAGCTGCAGGCACGCCAAGGAGGGCAGGACCTGCTGCACCACGGGGGAAACGCAGGGAAGCTCGAAGCCAGCGGTCCTCAGCCTTTTTCCTACTGGGACCCATTTGCAAAGACCCACCAGCCATGCTGGCCTCCCTCACTCCTGCCCTGCCGTCCCCTCGCCCTGACCCCACAAGCAGGGGTGCCAGCCTGGCCCCACTTTCCCCACTGCCCTGCTGCAGCTCGCGACCCTTTGCAATGTGCTTGCCCCACTTGCGGGTCACAACCCACGGGTTGAGAAACAGGGCTCTGCGCCTCCCGTAAAAAGGGAGGCCGCCGAGGACAGAACAGATTTCTAGGGATAAACTGCAAGAAAGCTGGGACGGGGGCGAGGTGGCAGGGGCACACGCAGGGAGCTGGAAGGGGACATGGAGCAGAGCACGCCAGCCAGCACTCAGCCCCTGAACGAACAAAGGGAGCCTATGGATGCTGACTAGCGAAACTCTGCCCAGAGGCATACGTGGACTTGCCTGGCTTGCCCCCCCCCGCCACAACCTCCTTCCTGGAGGAGTGGGTGGTCAGCTTGGCCAGAGCCAGGAGGAGGTTGACCAGGAGGTCCCAGGGCTTGGCAGGGCCACAGGTGGGGAGCATTGAACAGAAAAGGTGCAAGGAGAAGTGCAGCAAGAACCTCAGCGCACAGTTGTGGAGGAATGAGGGAGACGGGAATCGCATCCAGGGGTCTGGGAGGGAAAGAAGCAATCCTCCCCGCAGCTTGCAGGTGATTTTCTGCCCTAGAAATGCATCTGGGACACAGTCTAGTTGGAAAAAAATTGCATGCCAGCGTTGCCAGGTGTTAAATATGAAAATTATCATAGTGGAAGCTCAAAATTACCATATTTGCTGAAAAACCCATCATACACTGAAAAGTTATGTAAATAAACAGCCTTATTTACATTATATTGCTCTCTAACTCACCAGTGAATGAGTGAGAATTGAGTCAAAGTTGAAGCATTTATTTTGAGACAAGCTGTCCTAAGACGTACTGACAGCAAACCCAAATGTTGGTTGAGACTCTGAGAACAACTTGGGTTTTGCATATGCTGCATCAATTAGCTGCCTCAAAAATTACTGCATGTTTTGAACACCTTTACTACTATTATTGATCATACATCGTACAAGGGTTGAAACTGTCATACACCTGGCAGCACTGTTGCATGCTCCCCCCAAGGATAAATGTAGCAAAGCAAGAGCCTATCCAGGCTTGTGCATGCGGTTCCAGTTCGTTTATTGAATACACGACAGATCGGACACAGACAGTGTAAAATCACGCATGGTATTGGGACTTTTAAAAAGTTACAATAAATTACTGAATAATTAGTAAAAGCAATTTTACTAATGGCTGCTCTCCAAAACGTACGTGACCTAGGAGGCAGAGAATGAAGAAGCATGTTCTGGCTGTGAACACGTACAGAGAACTCCACAAAAAAAGAAATAACACTGAGTATCACACCGCGTAGCGTGTTCAATGGAAACATCCATCAGATGGCTCCAGCCCGTACTGAACAATGCTCACCAGAAGTACCAATGTAGCTCACCTTCAGCACTGCCTGCCAATGTTCTTGTCCCCCGCTAGTGAGGCGCATATGCCTGAAACGCAAGTGCTTGTGTAATGAGATGAACGTGTCTGGATGACGGGAAATAACAGTGCTTCCTGGGAGGGTACGCCATCCCACAGGGTGGCCACCATTCCCAAATGGAGCCCCTACTTTCCTCCGGGCCACCATTGATTTGCAGAGGGGAAATCAGTCTCTTCAGCAACAATCTTTTGAATTAGCAGCTGAGCTAGTCTGCTCTGGTTTCTAGTACTGGGGCCACGAGAGCAATGTGTTGCTCTGCCCCTCCTGGCTCCTGCTTTGCTCAGGATGTAAATGACCCTTTGAACTCCTTTGTACAGCAAACCAGCTCAGGCTCCTGGAAAGTAGTGTACTTCACAGGACACAAGGAGCAGCTACAGCCAACACCTCGCTCCTTAAATCTTCTGCTCCTTAGAAGTTACATCAGCCATGCTCCTGCTCTCACAGTGAGATACCCATCAGCTGGTTTCTCCTGCATGACATACTTGTTCTATGATAATGGACTTGATAAGGGTCTGGGAGCTTGGTACGTACACTGATACATCAGAAATTTACTAGGGTAGTTCTAATCATTGTACCTGTCATTAGCAAGCTAAATGAAATACCAGCAGTAAATCAGAATATAGATGCTTTTCCTCTAACGGCTAATGGCTGGGCTGACAGGAAGCGAGGACAGCTCAAGCACAATCATTAATGCTGAAAGCAACAGAGCAAAACAGATCTGTGTACCGCCACCTTGCAAATACTCCACTCACTTGATTTCATGGTCAGGAGGTGCCTCATTTCATCCATCATCTAACCCCCTAGGCTGACCCAGTCTGTTACAGTCTTAGTATTACTGGCACAATGTCAAGGAGCTTGTGGCTTCAAGGACAAAATTCACACACACCAACAATTCCTTGCACCAGAGTTAAAAAGAGATTAGAACACAGCGTCTGCATCAAACGGTCTTGTAAAATGGTGAGATCTCCCCTACACACTCCTGGAATGGCAAATCACATTCAACAGGAACCCGCACATCTGAGAAATGTACATCTCAGAGTACCAGGGACAACAGGACACAACTTTAAGTTTGCTGCAGTTACAACACAGCATCTAAGAACTTAGCAAAACTATGTTATAGGCCAAGGACATACAGCACTTAGACACTGCATTAGCTCACAGGGTAGCACCCAAAAGATGTACAGTTTCAAGCCAGGCTGCATCTGCTGTGTAAAGTTACCCAGGAACCTACAGCAACAAGGGCAGGGCATTGCGTGGCTGTATCTGAAATAAAACTTCATTAAAAAAAGATAGCAAAAGATAGACATGCATCATTTATGGTGGTAAGTCTAGGCCTTAGGGGCTATTAGGTTCTAAAGGCTTTCATGCTCTTGAGAATGTAATGTAATCCCACCAACTAGGGTATCCAGGAAAACTGTCTACATTAAATTGCCACCGTGAAAGAGCCCCATATTCAGCTGACTCTACTGCAGTTGTGAAGTTATTGGTCTCAGTAAAAATAAAGAAAAAATATCTCCTGACATCTGCTAGGTGTCATCATCTTCCTGCCTTATCTCCCAAAAGGTTACTGTTTTCCTTGAGTTCAGCCTGACACAGAGGAGAGTTCATAGTCACTGGATGAACTGAATTGCCTCTCTACCTTCTTCTGGTCCTTTATCTTCTGTAGAATGTCAATCTTTTTCTCAAAGTAGTTTACCAGGGCTGACTCCGTCAGCATGGAAGCCAAGACCTGCTCAAAGGAGATAGACCAGTCAGTGTCAACAGTGCTACCGTACCTTGCAGCTGAACTCAGGGCTTCACAGCCAACCAGGACAGTGTCGTCTGCAATATCTTCACACTGTAGGGAGCCTGTGCTGACCATGGAGTAGGAAGACATGGACATGTCATCTTTGGCTTCATCATCTGAAAGCAGCTGTAAAGGAGATCCTATTTCCTCCCCTACCCCATCCCCCAGAGTTTGGTTTTCCTGCTGGGTTTTTCCAGCTTGTGCATCTCCAGCAGCACTATCTTCAGGGTCTACTTGGAGTTGCCGTTCTACTGCTGAATTCTGACTGTGTTCTGATGTCGGTGACTCCTCTTCACTAACAGGATCCTGGGTATTATTTGCTTTGCAGTCATCAGCTTTCTTCATGGGGCGGCTGGAGAATTTTTTCCCGACTTCCCCAATTCGGAGGAGAAGGCTGGCTACAGTAGCAATGGCATGGTACAGCTCTTGTTCCACTGGATCCTCACTGAACATGTTATAAAGGGTCTTGCATAACTCGATAAACTGTTCCTTTAAATGACAGAAAATGAAATCAGATTAGGATATGAAACCTCTATCAAGTTTCCAGTGGTGGGTGGAACCACTCCCTGCTTCTCTGTATTTGGTTCCTACTCTTAAAGCATTAGCACCACTCCCAAGCATTTTAAGTAGCATCTTATGTCTATGAGATGCAGGAGACTCCAATCTGAGATATGAATTTTATTCGCTCTGGGAGCAGAAGGTAAGTTTGTGGAGAACAGATAGAGCTGAAAGTAGGGCTAGCAGTTTCACTAGCTCATAAAATGGCAACAGACACGTATTTGAAGGGAAGGGAGAGAATCTGATTCTGTGCCCAAAACCCAGTGCATAAGATGGCTGGACTGGGAAAAAAAATTAAAAATGGAGAAATATATGCTTGTCAAGCTTTTATGGGTGGTAGGAAAGTAAGGAAAAACAGAAGCTTATAAAATAAGGAGCTACAAGTTAAAAAGAGGCTTTTATCTTTCTATAAATAACTGAAATCTCAGAGAGAGAGAGAGAGAGAGAGAGAGAGAGACACCAGGGGCTTGACGCCAAGATGACATTTGAAGTGTGCAGATATAGAGGGGTGTAGGTTGTAGCCGTGTAGGTCTACGGACAAAGGCAGACAAGGTATCAGATTTACCCAAAGAACCTTGTCTGACATAGAACTCTGACCTAAATTTCCCTTCTTCAAAGGAAAAAGGATCCTAGAGGCAAAAACAGGTAAAAGCCTCAAGTCCTAAAACAAATGAAATTGGTTTGTACATTAAATCTCAAACTCGTCCTCCAACAGAAGCACTCTCATAACTGAGTCACTGTAGAGTCTGCTGCTGTTTAGAATTCTTCCTACTGAAACAGGGGTTTAGGTTGTAGCCGTGTTGGTCTGAAACACTACTGAAACAGGCAGGTGAAGACGGAAGCATGCCGGAAGAGCTGTGCGCTTCCTCTCTTCATCTGGGCTGAAAACTTGTCAGCTAGAAACATAAGGAGGTCACTTCCTACCTGGCTCATTTTGGGAAGATCTTTGATGGTTTCTTTCTTGGTGTCTTTTTCCTTGGCCCACATGCGCAGGTAATATTTATAATCCTGGGGACTGGTACTCTTCTCCTCTGCAAGACAAGGCCATGCTATTAAACACCTGACTAACAGATTGCGACTAAAGATGAAACGTGCTGGCAACAATACTGTTTTTGGAGGGTTTACCAGGCAGGGTCCAGGAAGGGCACACCACTCTGGGACAATTTATCAGATAAAGCTCAGAGGAGAACATTTTTACATTACTACAACAGTTTAGTAGTCATAGAAAAATGTGTTATTCTGTAAATTCTGCAGTAACACAAACTATGCTTGTCTAGTTTGGGCTTCCCTAGTCCATCAAGACCCTTCCAGCTGGAACACTTAACAGATATGAGCAAGGCATGACAATGTTTATTGGCTTGCCTGCATCACCCTGTGCTTTTTTCCACAAGGGAAGTCTTGAAAACTTCCTTGTTTTGAAGTGAAGTGTAGGAGGATAAACACTTTGCACCGGAAAAGCCAAAAGTCTGAGAAATGCTGAGGAGCAAGAGGCCATATATTATATATTGAGGAATGCTGCATTACCTTTTTCCTTGGAGTTCCCATTTCCACCTCTTTTATCTTCCTGAGCAGCTGCTTCTAAACAGTGATATTATAGATATAAAAAAAAAAACCCAATCACACAACAAACTCAGCAAATATCCCATTTATAATAATACAGAGCAACGAACAAAACAAGTAACAAAACCCACAAAAAGAGTCACATGTGGGTATATTTAATATAATTAGGGAAAACACTCCCATTTCTACTGCAGTCAATAGGACCACCAAAGCCACTGCTCAAAAGACCAACATGCACATAGTAGGGAGCCTTTCTCAGGTAAGTATCAGCCAGTTTGCAGAATTCAAGTTTATGAGCTCTTATAGAAGAAAAGAAGCTTTCCATTCTTGCTAACTGGTATAGTCCTTAAATTGTGAGTTCCCTCAAAACTCCAACAGCTTATGGAAAAATAACATTTCTTAAAGTCATCCCCTGATATAGTTCAACTGGCTGCAGTAATTGTAGAAAAGTATCAACATACACAAACCTTTAGTGAACAGTGTGAGTAGGGAGAGAGAGTGAGAGACTAGGATAAGCGGGGGAAAAAGAAAGAGTATTAGTGAGGTGGGTGGGAAGGAGACGGGCAGACTACACAATGCGAGGAAAGAACAGATGTGAAAGACAGAAAACTGAGCCACATGATCTATTACAGGAAGGAAAAAGGAGTTATCCCAAGAAAGGAAAAAGGAGACAAAAGCAAGAGAGGTTAAGTACAGAAGAACAATATTCAACAAATACAGTATTCAAATGTGCCACTATTCTTTGAGTAATTTGACACACTAATTATTCACCCAACTCTAAAGACTGTGGCACCATATTTGGCAAATGTATTATTCAATATGTACCAGTAGGGGTGCACCAATATATCAGTTGCCTATCGGATCAGCACCGATAAAAGAGAAATTTACGTTATCAGCTATTGGCTTTTTGTGGCTGTTGTAGCCGATAATGCTTACCAATAATTATGTATTCTGGCCAGAGCCCTGGACACCTAGGTTCCCTCTCCCCAACAGGGCCAGGGCCCCCAGATGCCTGGGTTCCCTTGGGAAACAGTGGGTTTCCCCTTGCAGGCAGGCAGCATTCTAGCCTGCAACGGGTCCTGCATGCATGTGTGTGGCTGCACACATGCACATGGCCAGGAGTACAGTCAGGCAGCATGGAGAGCAGCTCCCTGCAGGTAACTCTATGGAGAGAAAGGTGTGGGGAAGAGAATAGGCATGGACAGATCAAAGGCCCCACAGGGAAGGAGGGAGTAGGGCAGGAAGCAGCACGGAGCCATAGGCAGCTCATCCAGGGGACACAGGAGAGGGCAGCTCCCTGCCACTTCATGCACCCCCTGGGGGAGACATGGGGGGCATGTGCCCCCCAGATTTGTGTGTGGGGCAGATGCAGGCTGCCCGCTGTGGGCTTGGGGCTCTCTGCCCTGCTGCCTTTGCCCTGGGAGCCCTGCCCCAGTGGCATGCCCCCTGCCCACCTGGCAGCACTGGGGGCAGCAAGATGTGCCTCCCACTGCCACGTGGGCATGCAGTGCGCAACCAGCGTGGGGCTCCCGAGGCAAAGGCAGCAGAGCAGAGAGCCCTGAGCCCACAGAGGACGGCCTGCATCTGCACCATGCACAAATCTGTGAGGCACATGCCCCTCCCATGCCTCCCCCAGGGTGTGCGCGCAGTGGTAGGGAGTGCCCCCCCCCCCAGATGAGCCACCCATGGCTCCATCCTGCTCCCCGCCCCACTGATTTAACCAGAATAAAATTGGGTTAGTGGATCGGCATCGGCTGATATGATTGCTTAATAATCAGCTATTGGTATTAGGCAAGAAAATCTTTAATTGGTACATCCCTACAGACCAGTGACCTCTGTCACATACATTTAACCCTTTTGCTTACTATCTGACAAGTTCTAGCAGCCAACTACACTTACACTACAAAGTAAACCCGAGTAGCACGTTTTTAATACCTTTTGCTCAAGGCAAAATAAACATTTTACTTGCAAAGGCAGTGTTTTGTGGATAATGTGTAGGCCAGGAGCCAGTACCACCAAGATAGTTTTATGGTATTTTTTAGATGGCACTTGGATGCTGGCTGATAAGACTGACATACGTCGGTACCCAACATGTGCATACACCTCCCGTCCCCAAGACTAACCTTGAGACTCACAGTGCAGGAAGAGATCCAGCTCGGAGACAAAAGGAGATACTGGAGCAGCAGAGAGAGGGTTTGAGGGAAGGGTAATATCCAAAAGACAACCGGAAGAGGATCAGACAGAGAGACAGACACAAAGGAGAAAACAAAAACAGGGAGAGGCAATGAGACTTGCATGAAAACCCTGAACCAAGAGACAGGAAAGACAGGCTGATAAAAGCAGACAGTAGCAGTTCTGTTCCTCCTCGGCAGTCTCTGTGACAGTGATTCAGAACATGCTGTGCCCTTCATAAATGCAGAGCTTAAACCAGCCCAGCACCTGACCCATCCCCCACTATACACCACCACCAAACAATTATCACACGCCATGTTAATGTAATATGCTCCTACTGGGAAGCCCTGCATGCAAGGGTGACCCTTCAAACTGCAAGCCCCAGCAGAGGGGCTCAGCCTCCACCTCTCAGTCAGTTTACAGCAGGCATTGTGTTACCTTCTGTCACAGCATCCTCTGTGAAATAACTTGTGGCCTCCAAAGCAGATTCAGCCTCTTCTGAGCTCAGAGCTGTACTTGCAAAGAAGCACAATATGATCAAGGCACATCAACAGCAGCACTCCTTCCTCCCATCTGCCACCACCTTACATGCCTGTTGCCCTGGCGGCAGCTGCTTACATGGATTTTGAATGTGGAGGAGTACTTCCCGTATGTCTAGCCATCTTTCTCGAGCACCAGGTCACAACAATACCAGCTCTCTGCTGACCATGACCTAGCCATCTCTCTGTAACCATGAGCAAGTTCTTCATAGAGAATCACTGCAGCATGATGCTTAAATAGTCCCCAACCCACTGGTGCTTCAGCAAGAAGGAGATTCATAATCATTACTGAAGTATCAAACAACACATTACAGCTACGCACAGACAGTCAAGAAGCCTGAGGCTGAATCCCCCATGGGCTGACAGACAGGAAGCAGACTAAGGAGCAGAGGGGTGAGGCAATCCCTGCTCCATGGGAGCAGGCAGCATAATCCAGGGCTGCAAAGTATCCTGGGATGCTAGGGGACTGTGAGTTAACTTGAACCAGGAAGGGATCTGGGACAAAAGTTCCATAAACCGGTTTGACCTAAATCAGTTAAGTCTGATACTACATTCAGTCAGGTTTACCTTAAACTGGTTTTGGTCATTTTGAAAGTGGTTTATGCATATTGAACTTCTGTTCTGGTACAGGTTTAAACCAGTTTCTGATCACTTAAACCAGTTATATGTAACTTGTCTCTAGCATACATGTTTGGCCAAGGGAGGGCACTCCTGGTAGGCAGCTAGCAAGGAGTGCTGGAGAAAAGGAAGAAGAGGGCACTCACCTGGAGGCAGATGTAATTTATAAAGTAATTTGAGCTTCTCAGTCAGGTCACCATGGTACATCCCACCTACAGGGAGGACATGAGAGAAAGCAGCTTAGTGCCAAGACTCACTGGCTGTTTGCTCACTGCAAACAGACCCACAGCCTTCCTGTGAGAGTGATGGGAGGCCGTGCATGTCTTCAGGCACTACTGCTGCATGGAAAAACAAGCCATACTACTGCCCCATGAACAACTTTCTTCTCTACCCCACAGCAAGGGATGGACATTCTGGCCAGAGGACATTCTTACTTTGTGTCACAGTTCCTTAAAACACATTCCCCTCCCTCCCAGGTAAACACCACCACCTCCCTATGGTTCTGTGCTTGGGAGAGTTCAAACACTCTACAGCATCTCTCAGAGGACCACTTACTCATTCCTGTCACAAACTCCTTGAAGTTAATGAGAGAATCCCTGTTCTCATCCAGAAGCCGAAACATTCGTCCCGCCAGCACAGGTGTGTGGAGCCCACAGGACCATGGGGTCAGACTAGCAAAGAGCTCTCTAAACTGCTCCAGGTCAATGCGATACTGCTCCAAATAAGGCAGGTTCTGGTCTCGGCATGCAACAGCAGTACGATTGTTCCCCCAGTAGCAGCTCATCAGGTGTTTGGCCTTTGAGGGGAAAGGGTTAACAGGAATCAGTCCACCTCTTCTCCCTTGAAAATTCTACAGCATCTTGCAACTGAGCACAGCAAAAGCACAGCAAGCAGGGTTCTGATACTCCCTTGAGACTGGAAAGCTGCCAGCCCTCTCTTGCACACTGGCTGATGGAGGCAGAACAGTTAATGCTCATGGTCACGGAGCATTTCAGTGGCAGACGTACGAATACAATTTAAGGTGCTTTGAATCCTGTTCCCCTACACTAGACATTAAATGTTCCCTTCCCTCTGCATTTCCCTCTGACATGGTATCATTTGAATGCTGTGAGCAGTTTTCAGTCAGCTTTGCCAATAAGATCAGACATACTAGAGCCAGCCTTACTGGCACCATCTATTCCCAAGTTCCACATCTGCTTGTGATGAATCAGACTGTGGGCTGAAACAGAGCCATCTTCTCAGACTTGGCCATCCCTCTGTGCATATGACAGAATGAATGGGACACTTTTCTCCCCATGCCAGCTTCCTACCTTGAACACCACATAAAGCTCTTCTAATTCTTCCATAGAAAAATTTATATCACCAGATACAGCTCGGACCTAGGATAGGGAGAGACAGAACGAGCATTTATTTCTCTTAAAGCTGAAGGCACAGCGATTATTGTAAGCAATATATTACCCCGTGTGAAAAGGGATCTTGAAGTGCTGAGAGACTAGGTCTGAGAATGGGAGGGGAAGGAATGCAAGATGATCTGAGACAACTATGAGCTGCTATTGATCTCTGGAACAGGAAGATGCCAAAACTGCTGACACTTGCAGAACAGCTCTACCCCCTCGAACCTCCTGAATAAGTACATTTCCTGAGCAGCTTTTTGCTAAGTGTATTTCCTGCCTTTGCTGGGCTGTAATCAGAACTGGGAACAAGTCACCACTCCTTTTCATTTTATTTTTTCATCTAGAGCGTGTATGACAGTGAATCAAGCACAGAGAGCTAGTCTGTGAACCAGCACAAAAAGAGCAAAGCTGCAGTAATGTACAAATATTTCTTCTGCAGCCCCAGAATCCTCAGCAGGATTTCTCACACCGCAGCACAAGCTCTGGCTAGGAAGAAGCATCTGTCATCTCTCCTTCCTCAAAGACTTAGTGTGATAAGTAAAACAGACACCAGTGGGAAGTACTATGGCCTGCTGGTATTCCGTATTTTCCTTCCAGTATAATTCCATAAGGGCCATGTTTTAGCACTTTATCAGTCAGAACTGTTAAATTACATTATTTACATTACCCATAGTTTCTTTATTTACCGGTTTGGGTAACTCTACTTCACGTTAATCTAAGTCACCCTAACCCAATTTTGCTGAAGAGCAGTTTCCAGAGAGCTCAAAATGAAAAGTGCTATATTAACATGCCAGTTGGTAGTCAATGTACTCTGGTGTCACCTACCACACTCCTCTTGGCTGTATCCTCCAGGGACTGGATCACCTTTAGTCTTTGCTTAAAGCGCATCTGCTCAATGTCATCTGCCCTCAAGCTGCTGAATTTCTACAGTAAGGAAAAAAAAACAGACCAGGTCATTGCCATATGCCACAGAAAAAACATCTCCCATTTAGTGACATATAGTCAGCAAATCAGAAATCACCTTATGGGTGACCTGCAGAGGTGGGTTAGCACTATACAGAAGAGCAAGCATGTGTGATGGGCTGTATTGTTAGCCATTAGGAATCCACATGCAAGTTCATGAGGCAGACATCCACATATTGTAAAGAGGCCTGGGGCAAAATAAGCTTTTCCTTTGTTGCACTAGTCAGACTGATTGCAGTGAAGTTCTCTTAATAAGGAAGGAACCAGAAAGAACTGATAGGCAGTGTGATAATAGAGGGCACAATGACAGCAGGAGATGGCAAACAGGGAGCAGTAAGAAGAAACTGTGCAAGACAGACAGCAGGAGGAGGACTGGAAGGGACAGGAAGATGAAAGACGAAAATAAGAGAGGGATGGTAGCTAAGAAAAAAAAAAAGTTGGCCAGAAAAAAAGCCAAGTCTTCCCACAATTCTTCCTCATTGCATTGGAGGAGAGGAGGTACCAAGTGCAAATTTCTGACTGCCCTGCTTAAGAGAATAAACTTTGTTTTCTCCCACTCAAATAGCTTCTCTCAACAAAGTGGAAGGAATCTCTGACTCATAAGCTTTAACGGACACCAATACTCAGTTTGGTTGGTGAGATTTTGTCAAGTTGCCAACATGGCCCCCATCCATGTTTAACATGGAGACTGGTGGCTCAGCCCTGTGTTCTTTGTACACCCTAAACAACTAGTGGAGATGGTTGAAGTCTTGACCAAACAAGTACTGGGTCTTGGACAGCACAGATGACTCAGGAAAAAGTTATCCAGTGCCTGACCTCGTAGGATGTTTTGATGAGTTCAAAGATGTCTATTTCAAGTGGTTGATCTTCGCCACTGGTGAGCAAGGCATGCAGGTGTGGAATACGTGGGGAAACACTCTGCTGATTAACTACGTTGTCCAGGTACCTGTGGTGTGGGGAGGAGAGGGAAGAGGAACAAAAGCAGGACTCTGTCAATCATCTGAAGAGAAGACAAGTAATATTCTAAATAAATTATCTCACTTCCTTTACACAGTCAAGCTAGTTGCCCAGGAGATGCTCCTTCCTCTGTCACTTTCACTGTAGTACAACTAATTTTCATTCCATTATTCTGGGAGCCTTGTTAAAAAAACAAACACTGCGGGCGATGCTGCATTTGGTGCCAATCAATGTTTCAGTGGAGGAGACTGTATATTTGCTACACTGAGGGATATCTGTCTTCTAAGGTGCTAAGAGGCTTCTCCTGTTAGAAGCTGTTATTGACGGTGGGTTTGAATTCTCCATGGTTTTCAATCCAATAAAGCTTCAGGTTTCAAAACACAAGGTGGGCCATAAGAATGCACTATGCCAGGAAAAAAAGGCTGGAGGATTCTGAGGAGATGATGGACCCCTTCACACCTGAGCTTTCAACCCCAAAACCTTGTCTTCTCGAGACAGTAGAAGACGGTAAACTGAACACCTTTGGATTCCAGACAAGAGAAAGCATTTCCTCCTAGAACTGCTCTCTTAACCACTAAGCAGTGACAGCTGTGAGGGCATTAAAAAGGATTTCACACCAAAGTGAAAGGGGAGGGATTTACAAAGGGTACTGTTGCCACTCATTTAATTATAAAGGGAGAGTGAGTTAGGGGTACCTGCCCAAGACAGTCATGGCTTCACCTTCATCACAGCAATTTAGCAGCTTTTCCACGTTGGCATCAAGGATGGCCAGTGACACCTGCAAGATAAACTTGATGCCCTCATAGAAGAAGCAGTCGACAATGACCACAGCGCTCTCAAAGGGCATGACACTGAGAAAGAGGGTGAGAAACCAGGACAGGGAGATGGTGGAAATCACTCCCAACTCCTGCATCTTCTCTGACAGTTGTGGCAGGTAGTCTCGTGTGAGTTCCTCAAAGATACCCTGGTCCACTAATGCACCTAATAAAGAAAAAGGATGGAGACAGGAAGAAGTCAGACAATTTGACACCTAAGTACTAGGTCCAAAAAGTCAACTTAACTTTTGCTAGCATGGTTAAAGTAATTCATATCACACACCAAACAGTTTCCATCAGAACTGAAAATGACATAGCTTTGGTCCATGGTAATAAAACACTGATGAGAATAGCATTATTATTATTATTATTAAATGAAAATTTATAATTATATTATTATAAATATCTTGTATAATCTCATAACGCAGAAGCTATGGCAATGAATCCTCTATTGATCTGTGCACCCCATCAAAAAGATGGGCAACATTTAAAAGCTCCTCTTAGCGACATGTTGGAAGATAATTTTTCTACAAGTGATTTGGCAGAATCTGGAGACTGCAGCACATTCTTTAGTACTTTGTCCAGTTTAAACCAAGAAATCTCAAGTAAAGGACATCTTAAATTTCCCTGGGAGACTGTTAAAAAAAACCCCCAAGAAACCCCACGCTCAGCAAATGTTCCATTATTTTTTCTAATTTCAACCCATTACTCATAATTGTCCTCCTTGTACTTCAACTGTCCTTTATGACTAATCTAGTCATGACTAGTCACATGGAAGAATTACATCTTGGTCATACATATTTATCTTTAAACCTCTCCCTACAGAGAAAGTCCTCCACTCCTTAATATTCAGATACTCCGTCTTCTTGCTTAATGCATTTACGGTATGAAAGAGGGAGAATTGAATTATTCTAAGAGGACTGAATATAGAAAGTTTACAGGAAATTTTCTTCCACGATATGAGGTCAAAGCATTCATCTGCTAGTGTCCCCCCACTACCCACCTTTAAAATGCATAGCTTGTTTATCAGTTGATGATTACAAGACATCCCTTCCTGAGTGCTGCTAGTTGCATCATAGTGGACACTCCAAGCTTCAAGGGTGAATACTATGAAGACTCACCTACTACCCTGGTGTTGTAGTAATCTGGCAGCATGCGCTCACACAAAGCCACGAGGAGCCAGAAAGCCTCTTCCTCATTACAATATAGCAATAGCACCGATGTCACAATGTTCATGGCCTAAACAAAAGGTAAAGCAAAATCCATATGCATGTAAAAAAGGAGAGCGGGTGAGGAAATTTCAAGAGAGCAGTGGGTATTAAACCAGCTAAACTTAACAGGGATACACGATTGCATTAACATGGTTTTTAGGGGCTCACACTGTTTCCAGCTGTTGATTGAGTCACTATGCAACCTCTGGTACAAAACTGCTGCTCCCTGTAGCAGTGGAGATAAGGCAACTCGCCCTTGAACAGCAGTCTGATCTAAAACCTTGGAAGATTGTATTTATGATGAAAACGCCGAGACAGCTTTTAATAAACCAGCATGAAGGGAAGGACCCTTTGTATCAGACAGACCTGTAAACAATTCAAATCGAGTTTCTAGAGCACTTGTTTACAAAGTAATGAGTTAGAGGCAGTGCGGTAACAATGCAGCCGTTATGAACACCGGCCTCTCCTGCACTACTCAGGAAAATGAGTATTTCTCCTGAGCAAGCAAATGCAATATCCAGGAAACAGGAGCTCTCCCTAATCAAATGAAATATGCAATATCATTACAACCACTTGAGAAGGGCACAGCAGACTCCGATTGTATCCAGATGACCATTAAAGCCTTACGACATCATGGGTCCTGCCCTTGCACTAGACTCTAAAGGCTACATCAAGGAGGCTGTTTTAAAAATCTGGCATGTCCACTGAGCAGGGGTGGTCAGTCTATGCTCTTACCTGACAGTATCCGATGGTGGGGTTTCGGAAAGCATACGCTGTCAAGACTCTCCGGAGGGCAGCAATCCCCAACTCGTTCTGGAAGGCTGGGTGCTCTGGCATGGAACGGTGCAGGTCTCTCTCAATCTCCTCTGTGGCAAGGTTATACTTTCCCATTGACTTTTCCACCAGATCTGCATAGTATCCAGGATGAGTCACCATCTCATTCCAGGCCCCTGCAACAAACAATTACCAATTCCCTTATTTGCTTTCCCCAGTCAGCCCTTTCATTCTGATAGCCTCAGCAAAGGGACAGATTGGGGTACTACGTGACCTTAGTAACTAGAAGCAGATTCTAGGGGTCAGAAACAAATCTGCAGTAAAATCAGGTAAATGTCCCGACTCCTGCACATCAACATTCAGACAAAGCAGATCATGAAGTTCCTAAGGGACGGAGGAAGGACATTTACAACATGCTGTCATTGGAACCATGACATGATCAAACATGCAACTATCACAAGCAAAATTTCAGAAGCCACCTACAAGGGAGGGAGGTTACCACATGTTCTGGTTCTTAAAGCCTTCAAATCAGATGGAGTGCATTTGTGACCAAATTATTTATTTCACTTATTAATAAATGTTTGTGTCCAAATGGATCACATTTATCTCTTGCAACCTTTTTCTCAGAGGTCTCCAGAAAAGTTATCTCCAATGCCCGTCTGAGTATCCAGTAGAACCTCTCACCCGAAAACAAGAGCCAGAGCTCTCCACGAAGATTCTCTGGGATTCCTTTTTGTATCAACTCCCGGGTCTTGGCTGTGCGATACATACACATTCCTCTCCCATATTCAAAGAAATGAATATTCCAAGACTCTTCCTTCATCTTTTCTTTTGCCTACAAAGGAATCAAGAGAACCATTTTGCTAGACTAAAGCATTTACATCCATTCTGCATAGGTGAACCCAAATACTCAGATCTGAACTGAACTGCAAAATTTCAGTGCCACTTTCAAACCGTTCCTTCTTTCCGACCATGGGATGTGCTACATAATTTATGAACTATTCCTCGATATGAAGTTTCTGTGTATTCACATCTGAAACGTGAAAGCACATAGGTTGACATGCGACAGGAGATGGCTTCTGTCATTCAAACAGGAGTTACTGGAGGATGTGATGGGTGGCACTCTAGGTCAACAAATACCACCTTTCATCTCAAAGGGCCAGTTTTAAACAGTTACCAAGTGAAGTGCGTTTTGTGACCCAACGCTAATTCTTAAGTCTCCTCTACAACACAAACATAACCAGTATAAGGAGTTATCTTGGAATATGGTTAAAATTCCCACATCTCTGTACCCAAGCTAAGACTCTTAGGAATCTAGAGGGAGGTGACACTTTGGGGGCATTTCTCTACATTACATAAGCACAAGAATTCAGCATAATTAGCAATCTCTGCTCAAGGAGCTCAGAATGAGAAAAGTTGGTGCTCAGGTCACAGCTACGAATGGCAAAGCTGAATGGATGCATAGCAGTGTCAGAAACAGGCCATGGAGATAGACTCAGGCAGAGGTTAGGAGTTGGGAAGGAAGAGGAAGGTTTCACTGCACTAGCCTGTTCTAGACAGTACTGTACTATGCGACTTTCAAATGCATCACAGTTAACTGCCTTAGATCAAAAAAGAGTGAGCTGCTTACCGCTTTGGGCCCCAAGAGCTCTTCAGAGTTTCTCCTGAAGAGTTTGAGGAGCCCCTGTGAAGCCGTGGGAACCTCCCCTGTGCAGAAGCTGATGGGTTGGCTGTTGAAAGCAGAGGTTGGGCTGACTGGCAGTGGACTGGAAGGCAGCTCTGCAACCTCCTACAGAATAAGAATACACAGTCTGAGAAAAAGCACAAGCAAGTCTCTACTGATGTTCATTTTGCATTAGCAAGTGCAAGACTGAAGATCCTTCCATGGAGAAAGTGCAGTAAAGACAATGACAGTCAGTGTGAGTTCTCCCCGCTTTTTGATTCATGTACTGCAGTTCAGCCCAGGAAGGGACTACCACCAGGGAGTAAAGGAGTTTAGCCTCTATGCTTGGAACTCCGCCAGGTTATGGCTTCCAGTGTTAGACTCCAGAAGACAGACCTATTTTCTGGAGGAAATATTACAAAGAGCATAGCTTTGGAAGCACAAGAACTGGCCCCCAGGCCCCAGTGCTCTTCTGTACCTCATTTCCAGGTTCCGCCATGCTCTCCTTCCATTCCCTGCCATTGCCACATGGGGTCTTGGAGGGTGTCTTCTGCAAGAAGTCGGAGATTCTCTGTACCAGGAAATCTCGGTCTTTCAGGTTGGCGAAAAGGAAGGTCATTTTACTTTTGGTGCTGATGGAGAGTGGGCTGGGTAATACACTAGAGCTGTCTGCTTTCTCAACAATCGTCACCTGAAAAAAGAGAGACACCAGTAACTGGGATCTAGCAGAGCCTACACTACTAGTTCATTAAAAGGGATGCTAACAAGAGATGTAGGTCAACACCTAACCTCCCATACAGCATCTGTAATCTGGACTGCCCTCCTGGTATTTTTTTTTACCAGCTCATCAAGAGAATACATGACAAGGTCGCATGTGTCATACTAGTGCAGGCCATCTTTACAGGGATGATGGTGGGTGGCAAAAAGGGCCTAAAAATGGATAGACACTTCTCTGCCAAGGTGTCTGATTTGCTTTTGAAACTCCCTCACGTCCTGTGGCTCATACAGTACAAGAACTTCCCAGTTTACTTCCTGCAAGGGAGGACAGACATCTTACTGCCCTCACCACATCACTGAACTGCCTTGAAAACTGAAATAAGAACATGCAGTGCGAACAGGACCGACAGTTCCCCATTTACTAAGCTGAATACAGGCAAAAGAATATGAAAGATATTTTGTAAATAAGCTTCTTTTGAACAAGGTGTGTTCACCCTGCCCTGCATGTAAACAGCTGTGTTAAGTGTGCAACAACCAGCCTGTCTCCACTTCCACAGAGCAGAACAAAAACCCTGCAACACCATTTCTCTAGTGCCCCTGCCACTCTATTGTGCACATGTAACAGAGTCATGTGCTACTGTTCCCCTTTCCTTCAGGCTCAACAGCAGCCATTATCAAGAGCTACTGAAAGAGCTGTGCCAATCTCATCAGTTCTGTTGGCGCACAAACAAGATGCATTTCAGCTTCATTAAAAATAGAGGAATACATCTATTTGCTAGATGGGGATGGGCAAGTAGTAGGGAGAAAATGCTATTTTCAAGCTTCTAAGAGGCTTTCCTTTTACAAGCTCTAGGAGAGCAAAAGCAATAGCTAAAGTGTCAAACAGAGTATTCCACAGCATCCTTTGAACAGTCTGTTACAAAGTGAATGCTTGACTTGTCCTTGGACACATCCAGGGTAGGACGAGAAGCAGACCTGCTGGCTGGCACTCACAGGAACTGGAGAGAGATGCATGCATGCTCTCTACCTTCACTTTCTTCTTTGTTACTGGGGTTTGGAGACAGAATCGTCTTTTAACAAGAATTGTGCTTAGTCTTCTACTACAATTATTGCTAATGCTGAAAGAATGCTTCAGCATCTAACTACATAGCTAGCTCTTGGGGAAACAGTTGATTCAACACATGGATTAACCCAGGAGTTGAGAGTCAGGACTTTGTAATTTGCAAGCCCCAGAAACACTCAAAATCTAAAAACCAAAGGCCTGTGGCCATGACACACACATGGGTGTTTTATCTAAGAGATTCCCACCTCCCGGAGCGGAATGATGAGATGACAGGCTTCCTCTGCCTTGCTAGCAAAACAGATGTAATTGTTGGAAACAAACATCTGGCCAGGGATGTGCATCTTGTTAAAGGGAGTCCACAAGGTGCAGTCTGTATGGCCATCTAGACGTTCATCCTTTGGCAGCCGGAAGGTGGCACGGTAGCATTCATTTTTGGCCCGAGCATCCAGATCCCTGGTGGGGAGAGAAAATGATAATATTCATACACAGAAAGGCACAAGGCACCCTACCTTCTGTCCTTCACATCCTAAAGCCTCCTAAGGGCTCCTTCAAGTCCCAGCTGACAGACCGCGTTGTATTTTCACTACTCCCTTTTAACTGAGCTGCTATTCTGAATTGCCCTCTTTGCCTTCCTATTTCAAGTAGGTCCCAACACAGACCCTTCCTGCAGCACAAAGTAGATTAAAAGTTATACTTCTCCATATCCTAGGCTTGTGCTTTAAGGGAAACATCACCACAAAACTGAAGCTGTTGAGAAGGGAGCAATTGTACAGTATTGTTGCCAAATGGCAGTACCATAACAGTTTGTACAGTACTCTGAGGATATAAAATGCTAAGTGTGTTTTGTGATTAATAAAACCCTGGACTGCAGACAAAGGAGACCAGAAGAGCATTTGGGAATATGGAAGGATACTGACAACATATGTCAAAGCAGTTGCAGGCCTCCCCCTTCCCCAACTATGTTTCTGCACCAGAGCACAATCCATAACAGATCCAGACATCATCTGAAGAAGCAAATCCTGCTCATGCAATTCCTTTCAACCCTTTCCCAAGACATGTGGGAGAATATACTGGACTTGCCTATAAAATTAATGATCTATACCAAGCTGGAAGAAAACTAAGCACAGCTACAGGGATGATGGGTTAAATGGCACAAGGGCCCCAATCCTGATTACTGAATAAGTGATACATAACACTGCAGACTCATTCCTTCAGTCCCCTGCTTCCTTTCTCCCTTCCCATTCTCCTTGCTGAAAATGCACCTTTTGAGTGCAGAGATGTTCTTGAGAGGCTTCCTGGGCTTGGGCAGGGTCTTGTCCTCCAGGAAGCCCTCATTGTCCAATAGCTGCCGCATGGCAATGTTAGCCAGCTGCTCCATCAGCTTGAAGGTCTCGTTGATGTTGAGGAACATGGAGAAGTAAAGCTCGCTATCCCTGGTGCTCACTTTAATACACTCAGGGAACAGCAGTGTTGCATTTTTTTCCAGCTGCGTCACATCCACCCACTGGACCACCAGCGTCACTGAGGAAACACCCAAAACAAAGCCAGCAGTTCTAGTGTGATCCAAGACAAACTTAGTCAGAGGGACAGCCAAAGTTGCCAGCAAAGCCCTCACACTACTATTACTTTTTACTGCTTCTTTTCTCAGTCATGGGCAGCTTTTTGCTTTCAATTTCACCCTGGATCTCCAGAAGTGCTTTATAATAAAGGAGGCACTTGGGGAAACAATGGGCTAAGAAATAATGCAGGTTCCTTTATTAATATTTTCCAGGTAGGAAATGTAAATTTCTCAGGTTTTTATTTTTCTCCTCGGCAGGAGACCAAAAACCACTGATATTTGTAGAATGCTATTCCCAAAAGAGAACTGCCAAATCATGGATTACCTGGTTCCCCAACAGGTTATGGGTAAAACTTCCTAAAGTGCTTAAGAGACATAGGAGCCCGAAGCACATTTTCAAAAGCAACTTAGGCTCTTTGACTTTCAGTGAGACTCAGACTCTAAACTATGTTGCGTACAAAAACAGGGATCAGGGTCCTAAGTCACTGAGTGGCTTTTGAAATTTTTACCCAGAAGTCTGGAGAAAGCTGGATGAAGCATGTAAGACGAGGCCATACATTTGTCTACTATAGGTCTCAAAGAGGATTCCTCTGCAGAAAAATGTTAGCAGCCAAAAGGACCCACACAAAGGGCCAACCACCCCCAGGAAAAGTGGGAGGAGTCAGGTAAGCGCAACCAGCAGGCTACTAACTCACCCTCCTTGCCCAACAGGAAGGAGTAGAAGCAGAGGTGATTGACAGTCAGGTAGAGCCAACCCTGTCTGGGAACACGGCCTTTCCAGTAGCTGCAGGAATAGTAATTGACCAGCTTTTCCACCTCAGGCATCCCAAACTGCTTCCGCATCTTCAGTTCTGCCTCCTTGAATTTACCCGGGTCCTCTTCACTCTGCGGTTGCTGATTCTTGTTCTCTTCAGCAATAATGCCCTGAAGGGAGAGGAGAGAATGGTGAGAAATGAAAAGGTCACTTCTGTTTTCATTTACAGAGTTAAAGTACTGCAAGAGGTAACTGGCGACCACTGCTTGGAGAGGCAGAAAGAGAGAAGGAAAGAATGTGGCAAGGAAACCACCACTAGATTTAAGTTAAAGATAAAATGAAGAGACATTTCATAAGAACAAGTCAGGCAGCTCGGAATCTTGGTGAAGGTGAATTGATGCCCGAACACATACTTACAGCTACTGCTCACAACGAACATTTAGTGACCTTTGTATGACTGGCCTTGGAGCACTGAATACATCATTCAAGAGACCTGGGGACGGTTTCTGTTATTAATAAGGAGTGAATATGCCTCCTTGGAGGGAGGAAAAAAACTGGACAAGGATGCGAAGGAGTCCCAGGAAGAAAACCTCCCACAGTTACAATCAGGAATGAGGACTTTGGAGGTTTAATTTTCCTAGATTATAGTAAAGCCCTCCTCCCTTGTGGAGATTTTTCTTTCCCTTCTCAATCCCAACTACAAAATTGCTACTTGCTTAGAATATCACTCTGCTCCTGCTTCTTCAGAGGTGCCAGGCAACTGCCACGCGAGTTTTGTGAACTGGAGTCTTCGTTTTCAGAGGTCCTGAGCATATAGAAGTCCATCAATTCTAATAGATGGAAGCTACAGCAATCCTTGATAAAAGTCCCCAACTTGCACCTTTACTTTAAATGTTAAGTAGTTCTCTTCTAATGACATTCAAACAGCGAAGAACCAGAATGAGAAGCTGCCCGAGAATTGCAAGCCAGTGCCTGTGTTCTCTCTCTCCATCAAGTCACACATGTTGGTTTGTGACTCAGATCTGGGCTGCTTCCATATTTCTATTGTTAGAGGGAGCTATTTTTAGAAGACTCATGAGTCTTTAAGGAAATCCTTAAGGAAAAGATAACTTTGAAAACTGAGCAGTTTCTCATTGCATCATGGTGTACAGTGACCTTCCAAGCAAGCACAGCTACCTTTTTCCAATGACAAGATGACAAAACCAGTGCCTGGTTGCACTGTCATTTTCAAACCATGCCCTTATCACTTCTGCCCTCAACTTGGAAGATGGTCATCATGTTAACTCCTTGCATGGTTGTCAGTTCTACAGTCCAGATCATTCCCAGGTTTTCAGAAAAGAGTGCACAAGTGTCTGTGGCTGCAAGTACACTACATGTTCATCTAACAGGGATGCAAAACTCATGGGACTGGTCCCTAGGCTGGATCGAGCCCATGGAACCCATCCCCCAGACTGGATCTGGTGCCTGCTCTAGCTAGTCTGGGACCCATACTGTGTGGGGTGCAGATCCTGGAGTGGTTGGAATGGGCACTGTGTGAAATGAAGCCCAGTCACAGGTGGGTAGTAAGGATCCTAGACTATGCCAGACACAGCACATGCTTTGGGAACCACTCTGCCCACAGAGCCTACTCCAGGGATTCTGGGACCTGCTAGGGCAGGTGTCCCATGTGACAGACCTAGAGTTGCTGGGGTAGGTGTTGTGTATGTCACACATCCTGAAGCGGGCACTGCGTGGCACAGTCCAGTTAGGGCAGGCACCACGTGTGGCCTGGTGCCTGCTCCGGACAGTGTGGGATCCATCCTACATGCTCTCAGCTGGACTGCACCACATGCAGTACCTGTTTCAGCCACTCCAGGATCTGTGCCACACACCCACTCATGAGGTGCAGACCTGGAGTGGGTGGAGTTGGTGGTGTGTGCAGCATGTGTTCTGGGCCCTGCCCACAGGGCTGGTCCTGCACACACTGTGCCTCATGTGGATCTGCTCAGACCCTGGGGCAGCATCAGGGTCTGGACAGCAGGGCTCTGCAAGTTGGATCCACAGGCCATGTTTGACACCCCTGATTTAGCAGTCCAGAATACAGGTAACATATCCCACCCTAGCCTTCAATTTTTGCCCATTAAGAGATAGGATTTTTTTGCTACTCCCAAACGTTAATTTTGGGCTGAGAGGAAAGCAAAATCCAGAAGTAAGGCTCTTCAGCAAACAAGGATTGCAAATGTTTCTGGTCAGACCTAGAGTCTGACAGAAAAGGTATATCCACCAAGGTCAGCTGCTGCTACAGCACACAGGGCAAGAGACAGTCCATTGCATACAGGAATGTAATCAACATCAACCAGCCAGGGCAAGCTGTGTCTGGCATTCTCAGGCTGTCCTTCCCAAGGTACTATTCCTACCAAGAAACTGCCAGAGGACTGGTTTATCTGCCTCCTTCTCCATCTCCCCTGATGCTGCAAGAGCTGACAATCTCTACTCCACTACCAATGGCAACATTGGCCACTCTCCAAAGAAATAAGTCAGACCTGTTCTCCAGCATCAACAGGTCAATCTCAGTTTGTCTTTGTTACCTGAACAAGCTGCAAAGACGCTAGGGTTTGTCTGGATCACAATTCAATTTAATTCAAGGTGCCCGAGTTACTTTATACCACAGAGATTCTTGACAGCCCTAGTAATGGAAAGGCATTGTTTATAAGCTGGAATTATCTGGAAACAAATATGGGGGAGGTAAAAGGAGTATAACACGCTCTTCCCATTTCTCTCTGCCAAAAGTTCAACCCACTGGAATGATGTTAGACAGGCAACACATTTTAATGAGTTACTGCAGGATGTGAAATGCTGGCTGCTTGGAGATCTCCTGCACTGTCCCCATGACTTCTACTGTATGTGTTAATCCTGTGCCTTGGTGGTAAACAGGTTGCTGATCCATTGCATGTTTTTATGTGAAGACTTGAAGCTTATGTCTCTCCAGAGAAGCATGGAGATGGAAGAGCCTCTGTGAAAACCTCCTTTCCAAAAGGGTAAGGCTCCCCATTTTTCTGCCAAGGAGCTGAAAGCCCTGCAGGGAATCATGTGCCCTTACGTGTATTTTGCCCTTGACAAAGGTGGTGATGTCTTCCTCATTGTCAAAGATGGAAAGAGTCTGTAGCAAGTTATTCTCCAGCCATTCCCAATGCTTCGTGATCTCCTTACGGGATGAACCTAACAGTGGAAGAGATAAGAATAGTTAGATCGCATTCTGGATTTTTTTTTTTACTACAAGTTCAGTGAGAATTTAATAAAAGTATAGCTCCACACAGCAGAGGCCAAGGCACCTCAAACCAGCCAGCGAGACTCATACTAGGGAGTCAGCAAGTCTGGCCTTTTATAAATAATGGGAATCACTGTCCTCACAGCTGAAGATGCCCTAAAAGTGATGAAGCAACATTTGGGTTCAGCAAGATGCATTCCCCGCCCCCACCAAAAAAAAAAAAGAATTTCACAACTTGGAAAAGTTTTCTGGGTTCTCATTATTAAAATCCCGGAGGATGAAGATACAGAAAACTTTATGAAAACCCTGTAACTTTAGAATAAATGGACTTGGTGCACCCCTGCAGACCAGCTCCATTCTCTACTGCTGTGCATGATTGCCAGCAAAGAGCATGTGGACTTAAAATAAATAACTAAGTGAATCTGAAACATTCATGCTGTAAAAATACTGCTGTGCTGTTTATTTGGGATATTTAGTTGTTTGTTTTTTTGGAAAGAAGATTGTTTGCAGTCTCCTATAACCCTCCAGGCCAGGAGACCCCACAGAGGGCAAACTTCATCCCTCTAGCTCTTGTACAGATTTCTGTTTTAATAAGAGATTTTTCTCTTCACCATGGGCTGTGTCTTTTAGCTTAATTGTGCACCAAAGGCAGAACCCTTGGCTCCACGTGTCAGCTTACAGTAATGGAAGTCAGCTGTTTGCTGTTATAACTTCAGGTGAGAATGAAGGCAAAAAAACCCAAAAAAACCCAGCCAAGAAATTAAAAAAAAAAAAAAAAAAGTGTGAGGTAGCAAACAAGGTATAAACATTATGAAGTGCAGCTTGAAAAATGACCTGGATTAAGTGTAAGCTATCCACATATTTTTTTTCCTTTGCAAATTCCAGTAAAGCCTAAATTCCACTTCAGCCAAGTAAACAGAACTCCTTCCCAATTGGACACGGGAAAGAAGTGAAATTACTAAGAATTTTTAATTAAGCATTTCAGTCCTTCAGTGACGGTGTCCATCCTCCAGTACACTCTCCATGCAGGGCTATCAGCCCGCACCAAGGGTGATGGAGAAACAAGAGGGGCTGGGGGAAACAGAAGATACAGGCAACTGCCTTTAGCTTCTGATCTACCTGAGGTTTATTTCTTAGCAAGTGCCTGCCTCAGCAAAACAAGTCACAGATGAGGTCTGCTGTTGGAGATCTAAACACAAAGCCTATACAAGACTCTCTGTGGCTTTTCAAAACAAAATAACCCCAACATCTGAAACCAGAAACTAGAAATCTTGTGAACAGTGCTGTCTCAGAAGACCAAGGAGCTATGAATGCATGTTTTCTACCCATTAAGTCAATGGAGCATGGACTACAGGTATACCCAAAGACAAGATGAAAGGATCCCTGTGGTCTGCTGTAACCACTGTTTAGGGTTCAACGTATTTATTACTGTTGACAGTTCTAAATGGCTCAAGTTAAAAGGCAAGTATCTGACCAGCGCTTTAAATTTGGAGGAAGCATGTCCAGTGTTCAGTGGTTTGGAAAATGGAATAAATCTGAAGTTCCCCCACCAGCTGTAGCTCTCATTTCATGGTTGTAGGTGGAAAGGTCTCTCTACAAAAGTCACGCAGAGTGCTGTTATACCATGTATATAGCTGTGCTGAGCGCTCACAAGTCAGAAAGTGCCAAAGTTGGGGTTACAAGCTCGAACATAAGTCTGCCTGCATTTATCTAGTACAACAGTCTCTAAATGCACCTATCACACCCTGCTTCTTAACTAGGGTACTAGACTCAATCATTACAACATGAAATACTAGTATAATAACATCTTGTAATATTCTGCTTTTCCACTTAGATTAATTTTATAGTCAAAATGAACGGTTCGTTATATAAAAAGTCCACCAATAAAACGAGCCCTTTTTTTTCCTCCAAGGCATAGCATTTAATCACTATACACAGGCTTGCTATCATTCCCATTTAATACAAAAATGCATTCATAAAGAACAATTCAGGGACTGAGATAGTTAAGATACTGATGTAGTTGTGCACGCATGGTATACCATTCCTTAGGAGCAGGGCTTCACATATAATGCCTCTGCACTCAGTTTCATAACAGGTATTATATAAACCCACTTTGTAACACATACACCCACAAAAACACTGCTTCTTTCCACTCAGTTTCTCGCTCACAACCGTTTGCTTTCAACTGCCAAAGCTTCTCACTACACTGAGTCAGCCCAATACAAGTCTGGCTATATTTTCTTCACTAACAGGTAGGATCCAAAGCCTTAATAACCAGCCTTCTCAGCCAGATAAGTGGGGATGGTATCCAATTCAAACCTGGCATTGTGCAATAAGAAATAATTCCAGCAGTAAAATAGGAGGGGCTCAGGGACTCAGCTGGTGCCTAAGAATTGAGTTCTCTTGATCTATTCCTTTCAGACAAAAAAATCTCAGGCTGGGTATAATAAAAGGAAGGGCCCCAGCAACATGGTGAAGGTAGCTGTGGGTATTGTTCAGCACCCTGAATAACCTTATTTCTCCACTTCAGCACACTTTCCCATGTGTTATACTCTCAGTACACAGAGCAGAACACAGTACTTGCTATGACAAAGGAGTCCTTGTGGGAAGTGGGTTTACATCGCTGTGTGCATGCACACGTACATGTACACACACACACACACACACACACACACACACACACACACACACACACACACACACACACACACACACACACACACAGAGTTTTAGGATCTCTGCCAGTTTGGGCATCCTACGCAGCCCAAGGGTTGGCTCACTGGCTGTCAAGATTCTTGGCAATATTAGCTCACTTGTTATGATCCTAAAAATGAAGTGTTAAAAGTTGCAGACTTTAAAAAAAAATAAAAAGAAAAAAATAAAAAGAAAAAAAAGAAATGAAATGAAAGACAGAATCTGTCAACATTCAACAGGAGCAGAACTAATCATCTAAAGAAATGATCAAGTAGCTTGCTTTGGTGCAATGATATGCATGCCAGCACTTGGCAGGAGCTGCAGCAGTACCCACCACATGCTACCGTCCAATAGATTTGCGAGTCCTGGGTCTGGTGAAGGATCCGGTAAGGGGCAACTCTAGCACTGGAATCCAAAACCACGTCTAAGGTTCCCACAAGCAGACCTGGGGAAAAAAAAGATGTGAAAATAAACTCTCTCACTGGAGTTAGTCAGAGAGTTTGGTTAAGCAGAAAATGCAGCTTCAGCAGGATAGAGGCAGCATGTGCTCCTTGCCATTTCAGTAGGATGGTGGAGCAATAGTACCTTAGTCTTGAAGGGATGCCCACCCCGTCCCAAGGGAAAACAAATCACACCAAATAGTTACGGTTTACTCCGCTGTTAAGGACTCCACAGTAAAGGTTACAAGCAGATGTCTTAAGCCTTAGGCTGACTACATTCTCCCTTTAAACTTTCAGTGAAAGAAGATAATTCCATTAAAGGTTTTGTAATTAGCCCCAGGTAAAGACATTTGCTGGAAATACTCAAGTCTAGAATAAATATTTTTCCAGTGGGAAGCATTCAACAGACCTTATTCAAAAAACGTGAAGAACTTGGCTGCGAAGCTTTGCTTCCAGCATGAAGAATGCTCCTGGGTAGCCTCTGAGGGTTTCACTGACATACCAAAACTACTATAGAAGGATACAGAGTCTACAACCTTCCTGTCCTTATCAGTCAGTGATGAATGTTAAGATTGCCAAAACCCCAAAATGTACCAGAGACATTTCTACACTATAGCTTTCAGTGCAAATAGCAGATAAGAGAGAGCGGTGAGCAAGTGTTAGTAAATGCTGGCATTTGCAGACCTCAGTGATGTCACCTGAAGATAGATTAAATGCAAAGATTTCTGGATTAACAATTAAGAGGAGAGGCAATTTCAGTGTGCAGAGGCAAGAAGGTGATAAGAAGATACCCTAACTTTACAAAGGAAAGTACTTCCAGTATCCAGTACCAAGGAGAGCCGCCAGAGAAATGCACCAACCAGTTTGTTATTGGGGTTGACTTATTTGCCAAAGTGCTTATATTGAAGTATTAAAGATGTTACAGAATTCTCATTCAGGGCTCAGAGGGATCATGAACCTAAATCTCCTCCCTCTTGTCAGATAAGGAGTGAATCATCAAGCTGCAAGGAAAGAAAAAGTTCCTCTTTTGCCTCAATCAGTACTACTCAAAAGGTACAGAAGGATTTTAGACATGCTTTCAGATCCCTTCAGAACATTTAAGCTCATGCTTAGCATGTAGCTACTGCTCTGGTGGAGAAATAACATGCACTTAGATGAATAGGATGGTTTCCCAATTCCCATTTTCTTGATACTGTTTGCTGACCACAAGGGACTTTTATGGAGTCAGGAGGTGAAACAGCCTGTTTCATTTCCTCCTAAATTTAGAGTGAAGCCAAAACATCATCTTTTCAGATGTAAACCTGAGCAAATCACACTCTGAACAACATTAAGGATGGTAAAGTAAAACCCTCTGAACTCTGTAACTGCCTCAAGAGATGGGAGAACAGTGAAACTGCATCTCCACTGATGCTCTGCAACAGCACTGTTAGCTGAACCTTTACTCTACTACACATAACCAATATGAGAAGTTTAACAGGTTCTTATAAAATGTTGACAGCTGTTGCTCTCCCAAGCAGTAATGCTATCACAGTGCTGCACTTTCTTTTTAGAAAAATTCCTGGACACAAGTGCCATTTTAACTCAACTTTGAGCTAAAAGCCTGCTAACTCTACATCTGCAACAACAGTCGGTTTTATTTTTAGATTTGCTTATCACTGGATACAAACCAGTCATCTCCTGCCCTTATAGAAGGACATATGGTACTCATGGTAGTTATTTCTTAAAAACTGCATTTATGGAAAAAAAAGTCTTAATACTCAATCTATTTATTCTGTAAACTTTAGCTTAAAAAACATAATCGCTAGTATTAACTCTACCATTTTAGGGTTTGTTGTAGTTTTCATCATTACTGAAGCACTCCCAGATGCATCAAAGCTATAAGGCAAGATCATTCATCTATTTCAAGGAACTTTCTGCTCTTTCAGCTTCTCTAATTATTGGAAACTTTGCTTGGGACATGCTATTTCAATGATCACATTTAAATTGGGTTATTCTTATCATACTTCCAGACGACAAATTGCGCACACCTATAAGCAAATGCCAATTGTTTTTGTGACAGCCGATGCAGGATCAGACATCTCCAAGCTTCTCCCTGCTGTCTCGCTGTTGGTCTCAAAGAACAGACCAAGGTTTGCCCCGGGACAACTCCTTATCGGCACAAGCCTCAGCTCTACTGCCCTTCCGCAAGACCCAACAGGTGCAGCAGGGAATCTTTGCCAGGTGATTGTGAAAGAAGCCTAGGTGCCCCCTCCCTACCCCAGTAGAAGGGGCCAGCCTGGACTATCACTCACTGGAGATCACACTTTACCAGAGGAAATCAGTAAAGTTACCAACCAACAAAAGGATTTATTGCAAAGAATACTTCTTTCCTTCCTGGGACATTGTAATTGCCCTAGTTAATGGCCCACATCCCCGAGATGCCTTTGTTATGGTGGGTCTGGTTACAGGCAGACAATACCTTGGGTGTTTGTCCCAACAACAGCCCTTTCTGCTTTGGGTTTGGAGTGGCAATTGCTCTTGCCCTAGTACAGTGGTTCTCAAATGGGATGCTGCGGCTTCCTACCGTGCCACAAATTCCCCTTAGGGGCGTAAGCGGCCAGGTACAACTGCCCCACGTGCACTCCTATGGCATTAGGGCTCTGATCAGAGCTGGCTGGTGCGGTGTAGTATTTCTGGTCCAGCTCTTCCCACGCTCCTCCTGGAAACAGAGGCGTGCGGGACAGTTCCACTTTATTTCCAGGAGAAGCATAGGAGAGACCAGACCAGGAACAGCTACGCAGCACGAGGCAGGTTGTGCAGCCAGGCACTCGGGGCAATTTTTATCTGGAAGAGGCAGACTAGGGTTGAGAAGCACCGAGGTAAGCCGAGGCAGCACCAACAGCTGTTCTCAACCAGAGGTGTTGCCATAATCCAAAAAGCTGTGGAGAGGTGCCCTGAATCGTAAAGTTAGGCTGGAAGGGACCTCCAGAGCTCATCTAGTCCAACCTCCTGCCTCAGGCAGGATCATCCCTAACCAAACCATCTCAGACAAATCCATCATCAACCCCGACTCGAACAAGATTGAGAACCACCGCCCTAGTAACACAGTTGCCCAGTGATACTAGATTCACCTTCTCTCTGCCCCCTTGGCATACGTATACACAGCTCTTAACTAGAAACCTGGCTCTAATTCTTTCTTTTTTTATCCAAAATTGTAAAGACACACACAGACGGCCTGACATAATCCACGCAGCGATAAGAACGACATCAACGACGACAGTCTATTACTGACGTTTCGAAGAGACCGAACACGCGGTTAGTCAGATCAACAAGCATCCGTCTGACCCCAACGAGCAGTCCTGCTTCGGGGCTGGTTCGCGGGCAGCATCTTCTAGCTTTTAATGGTGCGTCACTTCAGGAGTTGGAGAGGACGAGTTATCTTTCCTCCGGACCGGAGTTCAATTTCCAGCCCTACTGAAAATTTCCCAGTGAGCTTGGGAAAGTCCCTCTGTGCCTCAGTTTCCCATCGGTACGAGTTAGAGTATTTGGCAGCTCCCAGCCCTGGTCCGTCCTGACTACCAACACTTTTGTGCTGCGCGCAGCAGGGCGAGGGGGAAGCACTGCCGTCAGACAGACGTGCCGTCACGTGCGAGACTACAGCCTGTCTCCGAGGCACGGCCAGCCTCCTACGCAGGGGGGCCATCATAGAGGACATGCCCATTTTCTGCTACTCTGCCCTCCATTGATACACAATCCAATGCCTTTACACCCTCTATTTTTCTCTCCGAGAGACAGAGGGCATGAAGGCATCAGGTTTCGTACCGATAGGGGAGAGGGGATGCTGGGCCCCTGCTCCCCGCCCGCGGAGCAAGGCCCTGCTGCACCTCGAGGCCCTCGGTTTCTAGCGGCGATCGCTAGGCCGGGCTTTTTCGGGAGAGAAACAGGGGGAGCTCAGTCGCTTCCAGGCCGTCGCAGAGGACGGTCTGGTTTTCCACTCCTCTGCCGACACGAAACCCGACGTCTTTACGCCCTCGGTTTTTCTCTTCAAGAAAGAACACGTTTTTCTCTTTGAGGGAAAAACAAAGGACGCGCAGGTGTCCGTCCGGCCTCTCGCCCGCGGAGGACCTCTGCCGGTACGCCCTTACGCCCTCTCGAAGAGAAAAACGCGCTCTCTTTCTGGAAGAGAAAATCCGTGGACGTAAAAGGCGTCGTGTTTCGTGTCGACACGCGCCGGCTGCCCGCAGACCCCGCTCGAGCCAGCCCCCGTCAAACGCCAGCGCCACGGCAGTGCCTGGAGCCCCTCAGCGCGGCCTGTGAGGGGAGCAGCGACCCCGGCCAGGCCGCAGCTGGGCCTGAGGCGCCGCGTCGCGTCCCATCCCATCCCATCCCGCCCCAACGGCCCCGGCCGCGCCTCACCCGTGAAGCCGCCCCCCTTGCCGTGGCCGCGGCGCCGCTGCAGCAGGAAGAAGGGGTTGGCGCGCTCCGTGACCCACAGCGCGCCGGCCAGCAGCACCTCCTCGGGGCCCAGCCACATCGCGCCGCGCCGCCCGGTCCAGCCCGGCGCCGCTCCTTGAGGCCGGGCCTCGCCGCCGCCCGCCAGCGCCCCCTGGCGGCCCCACGCCTCGGCGCCGCCCCGCGCCACGGGGCCGGCGCGAGCGAGCGTGGCGCGGCCCGTCGCCGGCGCCGTGCCCCCGCGCCAAAACCCCGGGTGAGGGGCGTGTGGGGGGTCGGCAGCATCGCCCCCCACCCCGCGCGACCAAGGGGGGGGGGGGTCGGCGCAGCGTCAGAGCGTGGTTTTTGGGGTGATTTTGTCTCATTTGGGACACCGGCCTTCTCGTGTGTCTGTGCAGCCGGGTTTTTTAAGCGATGTATTTTCCCCTCTCAAGAGACAGGCCCTGCCCGTGTTTCGAGGCCGTGTACCAGCCATGGCCCCGCGTCCCCATCTCCTCCGTGAAATCCTGTGAAATAGGGACTTTTGTTTCGACACAGAAGAGCTTTTACTGTCTTTTCGCCCATGCCTGATGAAGGGGGTTTGCGCCCGAAAGCTTGCCAGGCTTTTTTTTGGTGGGAGGGGACAAAAATCCGGTTGGGTTAATCCAAGATGGCACCTCTAGTAGGAGCGCACTAAAGGGCGTTTCTGTTGACAGGTCCCGAGGACGGCGGGCCCGGCCGGGCAGGGCTTTGTGAGGCGCGGAGGCGACGAGGACAGCGAGGGCACGAAGGGAGGACGGGGTCAAAGAGGACGGGTCTGTCGCTCACCCCGGACGCCGACGCGTTGACGATGCCCATAGTCTATAGTCATTAACGGGGCACAGGGAGGAGGCTGGAGGTTTGAGCTGTGGTCCTTTCAGTGCTGCATATCCCACATGCCCGTCCTCCTCCTCGCACATAGAGAGAGCAAGGATGCCCCTTCCTACAAGTCCCTCCCGCTGCGCCTTTGTGACGGACGGCACCTGCACCTGGCGCAACCCTTGCTCTTCCCTCAAGCCATCTCCCTCAAGTTACCTACACGGCTTGGAGGAGCAAGCAGCGGCCTAACGAGCCCCTAATGCTAACGTGACACTCCACGGAAGGAAGCACAGTGACTTCATGGCTGTTGAGAGAGCATTTTCCTTTCATATATATATATATATATATTCACAGGTTAATCTGGAAAACCTGGGTGTCCCTCCTCTACGGCTGCAAAGTGGTTGCCGTAAGACGTGCTTTACAGAGGGCATTAGCTGGACCCTTGCTGATGTCCTATTTTGAACTGAAATGTCCCTTTGCCAGCACAGCTATAATTTGACAGACTAATGGACTTATATAGTAAAATATCAGGCAGATGAAATATCTTCTGTGCAGACCCCTTGGGATCCATTGAATCCAACATTAACTAACACTGATTATTTAAATGCTCTTTCCGGTCATATACACTGTAATTTATTGGCTGGGGATGCCAAATGTTGCTTTATAAGTGGCAGTGGCCTTTTTTCCCTAAACTCCTGCTCTCAGCCTTTTTTCTGGGCCTTTATCTCTGGTTTCCTACAGAAGCACCAGTCTTTTGGGGAGACAGAAGCATGCTTGTTTTGTTCTCAGGAAGCTATTTGGGGCTGAACCCCACTGCAAAACCCATGACCCTGGCACTCTCCGTGTTTATGTGCGAGTGGGGTTTTCCGGCTACTTGGTGTACATTTCCTGGAGTACTTACCTGCCTTGCTGGGAATGTAGGAAGAAATATTATTCTTCTGCTTGAAAACTGCAAAAGCCAGCCCACTAGTTTTCCCCTCCAGCTTTGGGATTCCAGAGCTTTTTGGAACCATTTTGCCTGTGGATTCAGGTTTATTTCATGCCCTTGGCATGTTTGTCCGTGGCGTTTTGAAGGACAAACTCAGCAACAAAGCAGGAAGAGGACAAGCAGCATGTGCAGATATTTCCTGTTATCCACAGAGAATTTACTGGGCTTCCTGTATTATTTTTATAACCATTACTAAGCTCCAAAATACTGGGAGAAAGTGATCGCCATTCTCACACGCAGAGCTCCCAGGGAGGCAGCAGTGGTTTGTTTGCTTGAGCGTGTAAACCCTACAAGGCTAGGAACATTTATTTTCAGAGCCCAAATCCTAGCTGGAGCCTTCACATGCTACCATTATATAAACATTTATTGCCTGGCTGAGCTGCTGAGGGCCTGTGCTCAACCTGATAGCGTTGCTGCAGTTGAATGCAATGCAATAACTTTTGAACATTGCATCTGATACAAGGAGTGTTTTAAGTGGCAGTAGACAGAACCCTACCGATTTGGGGAGTCATGGCTAAACCAGAGGAGGAAAGATGAGACCACACCAACCCCTTGCCATCTCATTAGCAGGGTCAGAGCTTCCAGAACCTTTATAATTGCCTAGAGATCAAAGAGCAAATGAATAGGATCCATTAATACCTAAAAGTGTAAATGCACCACAACCTTCTCTCTGCCCTGTAGCAGTGAAGGGGACAGGACTCCAGTATGGGGGATGGTGGGAAGACTGGGGTGGAGAACACAGAGGGGTCTGGCATAAGGGAGGAAGCAGAGGGTTGCAGCAAGTCCTTGAAAGAGGGAGATGGAGGCTGGTGCACACAGGGAGCTGTGGAGGCGGCTTCGGTAGCAAGGAGGTCCTGAGACAACAGCCACAACCAACCAGGTGACACCTACTGACATTTAAAATATGCTAGTCCAGACCTAGACCTTCAACTTGTACAGATACTGCAGGAAGAAGATTCCTTTTCATGTGCAGGACCACATGTAGAGCAGGCTGCCTTCAGTCCCTGTGTTTCTTGGTGAGTGATGCCAAATGCCTCCAGCCCTGCTCGGAGGAGGTACCAGCTCTTGGGGGAAGGACTGCAGCTCCACCAGCTTTGTTAGTGTTCACCTGCAAGCAGCATTTTTAATCCCCGTGTTCACAGTACAAAGACTCAGAACTGCTTCCTGCAACCAGCCGTCCCAGGTGCCTCCCAGTGGCAATGCCAGGAATCTGTGACAAGTGAGGTGCCTTTGGAAAGTGGGTGAAGATCAGCTGCCTCTTTCAGTGTACTCCACAGAGATTTTTGTAATGAAACAGGCTTTACAGAAGGATTCAAATAAAGCGTAAGTTAGTTGGCAGATCTGGGGAGCCTTGCTAAAGGCAACAGTTCTGCTGGCATATAAACAGAGCGCAGACATTTTATTTCTCACATGCTTAAGCAGAATGTGTGCAGATTTGGGGAACACAAGCCACCGACTTCCTTACAGAAAGGATGGATTATCTTGCCCCTTTGCCTGTAGCGCTAAGATTTTGCAGTTGACTTCTGATTCTTTCGCAAAACTGATTTTACTGCTGTCAAACTGTCCTGATGCCAACAGGATTATATCAAATTATCCACTTTACCTTGAAATCGTAAGAAAATGTGGACAGCAAAGGCACATCTCCATTGTCAGTGCTAGTTAGCGTTGCCATGAAGACACACGCAGCCCGCTTGCCCCTGCTGCTCTGTATCCTGAAAAAAATGTCATATCGTTTGCCCAGTGCCATTCTCATGAGCACATTCAAGATTGAAACCCAGAGCGCGGTGGCTGGGCCTGTGCCAAGGAGAGCAGGTGGAGGGGTTGGGAAGCGCTGTTATCTAGTATAATCCAGCATGAAGTAGATATGTCCAAAAGCCCTGATCCAAAGCCCACTCAAATTAACAGGAGTCTTTTCACTGTCCACAACAAGCTTTGGATCAAGGCCTGCAATCATTTGGCCATACACATGGGGATATCAAACTTGATTCTCTTTTAAAGAGGCTCAGTGACTACCTCCTCCACATTCACAGCAAACGTTTGCTTTTCTTGGAACAGGGCACAGCAATGCATCCTTCGTGCAGGGTGGCCAATGGCAACGAGTAGCGACCATTGAAGTCGCTGGCAAAGTATTGTGAACAGCATTTACAGAGGCCCTGAACTGGTCCAGATCCAGTGGTGCCAATTGCAACCTCTGACACTTAGCAGCACAGTAAATCCAGGAAGGTGCTTTTTGCGACTTGGTCCAAACTGCTGTTGTGTCCCAATGGAAGCGGCCCAAGAGGGCAGGATGCCCTGTCAAAGGGTTTTACAAAATTGCTCTGCTTCAACTGTGCAGCATAGTCCTGGGCTATCCTGGATTTACAGCAGCCAGGGGCAAGATTTAGCAGAAACAACATCTGCTTTTTGATCATGACATTTTATTACCTTCACAGCACCTCTCACCTTGGCAGCCAAGTGCTGTGATACAGACTGTTAACACTGTACAAACAACACAGTGCTGCGCACAGTGGGCACCTGAGAAACTTGTCATATGCTCATCAGCTCATTTCAATCAAAGAGCAATATCATGCAGAGGCTCTACATGGCCCGATAATGGCTAGGCAAGTGACGGGGTGTGATTACTGCTAGCAATTGCCTTCAAATTGCTCACGCAGCTCCACTGCACTATAAGTTCCTTTTCTTCTTGCTTCCATCCTTCCTTCTCCTGCCTGCTTGTTATACGGCATCTTCTATGTCACAAACTCTTTGGCACCATTCTCTCCGCATTCAAACACTGTTTAGTACAATGGGGGGCCCCCAACTGGTGGAGACTTCTAGGCAACTACTACGCTCCATCACAACAGTAATCATGGTTCTTAGACGGGAGATAAAACCAGTTCTGCCAGGGAATCTTTAACCAAGACATGCCAGGCTGACCCATAAATCAACGTACTCAGTGAAAGGGTGATGTTCTCATCTTCCCACAGGCTTAGGCACCCAACCTACAGAAACACACCAAGCAGAGAGAGCTTGTGTTTTTAAATAGCTTTTTATTGAAATGTATTACATTAGCAAATCTTAACCTATAGGTATACACTATTGACATATTGGCATATACCACGCAGCTACAATACAGTATTATACTTACATCAAAATATGTAGACCAAAAGGTTCTGCCGCTACAATTTCACAAGGGCTCAAAAGATCCACTCGTCAAGAGGTGCACAAGCCACCTGAACACGCACGCCTGTGCTCTACATGTGGCCACAGTCCACTGTCATTTTGCAAGACTTGTAGTAGTAGCTCATTTGCATTTTCTGATTATATAATCATACCGATAGAGTCAACCCCGTGGCAAAAACTGAAACGCACAGAACCTGCCTTTTCATTTCACACACACGCGCGCGCACACAAATCTGTTGATTTATTTTCTCTTTAGTCCAAAAATTCCTAAAGAGGTTTCCCTGTCTACTGCTATAGAAGTCTGGTTTCCACTCTGTGGACTCTGTGCATAGTTAACCATGGGCATAGCAGGTGATTCCACACAGACACAAAGACACAAGAAGCATTTGGAATTTTACATCCACTTGTAAGTGCTGTGGAATAAATTTCCCTTCACCTGCTCAAAAAGGGCAACACCCCTAGTCTAGAGGGCTAATGACAGGGCTGATCACCACAGTGTCTTAAGTGTAGATGTAAAGGATAAGAATAGTCCACCTCTCAAATGCATTTTGGTGGTGGCATTTCTTTTTCTTGGCAACCAGGCATGGGTTTCCATGTGTTCCTTCAGGTACATGCAAGAGCTGGAGGGGAAGGAGGCCACTGCTGCTGGTTACTGTTATACTGTTCCCTCTCTAGCCAGCCATCTCCGAGGCAGATGCTGTTGTAACATTTGATCAATGTGAGTAGGTGATCGCTTTTTCCTCTTTCCTAAATGCACTAAGCTTTGCTGGCCTTGGAAGCAAGAGCCAAGGTAATTCCCAAAACAGAGATTTTCTGTGCAGAGGTATGCAGGAGTTGTTGAGCCTCTGCCCTGCCTAAGTAGAGGCTATTTTTTTCTAAGCCTTTTTTCCCCCTCTAATTCAGTGCAATTTAGCAATTCATCTGTTTGTCATCTGCAAATTGATGGTCTCCAATGACTCTAGACCCATGTACTTTTCATCATTTGACTCATCCTCAGATTGCCAGCGATTCAACACTTGGGATTCAGGACAGCATGTTTTAGCAGTCAAATTGCTTGCATCATATTTGCCTTCTGTCAACTGTTGACAACGTTCATTATCAAGCCAAGGAGCTTCTGGTCTTTAGCGAGGTACAAGTGTATCCCGTATTCTGAACCTTCCAAGAAAGCAAGTTCTAGGAACAACCAGAGTCAAGCAAACAAAGCAGAACACAAAGAGCAGCAAAGGAAGCAAACTTCATATCAGAGTAAATACACAGAACAGATCACAGGCTGGGGCTAAAATTATCCATAGCTCTTCAGAGGCTGATGTGTAAAGAAAGCTGAGGACAATGGAAAAAGATAATCAGACAGGTTATGACCAGCCAAAAACAAGCAAATAAATAACTGTGTGCACTTATACAGCACCTTCCCACTAAGGTGTTCAAAGCACTTTACAGATATTGCCAAAATAAGCCTCACATCAGCCTTGTAAGGTAGGCATTTTACCCATCTTACAGATTGGCACACAGATGCAGAGCATGACTTGCTCCGGACGTCTACCAAGGAACCAGGGATCTCTGCTCAGACCCCTCTTGGTTTCAAGGCTAATGCCTTACCCTCATAACTGCTGTCCCTCCATATCACTGATTAAAGGTAATCAAGGCCTTCCTTGTATTTACACCTTGCGACTGCCCAGGCATGCAAGGGCAAGGTATCAATGCCCGTCATGCTAACGTTACTGGCCTTGGCCACGGAAGGACTACTACTGACCTACCGCTTCAGGACAAAGAGAAATACAGTTCCTGTAAGCGTCTAGTTCTTATCTCATGATTCACTACAGAGCCCTCAACTGTGTCTGCTGCTGGGGGGAGTTTCTGCAGCACAACCTGGGCTTGCGGAGCAGGGATGTTACCGTACGGGTGCTGCATCTAGCAAGATGGACCCCAGTCTCAGCTGAGCACTAACATGGGAGATGCTCCAATGCAAAGAAAACCACATTTAGGCAACACGAACCACTCGGCAGTCTAAATGGCTGCAAGTTTTCATAAACCAAAATCAACAACTTATTCCCAAGCCCCCTGGAGCCCCTTGGTTTTGTTTTTATGCAGCACTGGGCACAATGAGCTCTTGGTTCATGATTGGGACTCTTAGGCATGACCACAACAAATCAACATTCACAAATTGCATCCTAATTACTTCCTAAAAATTACTTCCACAATCCTAGGTGTCAAATTCCTTTCCCCTGGGGTTAATCCAGAGCTCCTCCGAGCTGAGGGCATCTTCAGGAGGCAGGAGAGAGAAATGAAAGGCTCACTCAAAGCAAGCGACTCGAACCACCATCTGGTTTTATACGCTTTACTACTTTTACTGAAAGGGATGCAGCAGGGACTGGCTGCAGTGCCCCAGTGCACATTTGAGGGATTAATTCTTCCTTTTTTTTTTCTTTTAGAAGGAACAGACTCATTGCTGCAGGGAAGGGAGAGAGTAGCTGAGGAAGGGAGTCAGCAGGGCATGAGCCAGGCGGGGAGAAGCCTGACAACTGTTGTCAGATAAAAAAGCTGACTCGGGGGAACATGCTTTGTGTCACTGAAAACCCACTGTCAAAGCGAGGTGATCCGTTTTTCAGATCTGAGCAACTGTAGCATAAAAAAAACCCCATACTGACAGAAAACGGAATGACTAGTGTCTCCATTGTTCTAACAAGCAGAGGAAGGAGGAAAAAAAAATAGGACAATAAAGCAATTTTCTGGCTGAGACTCCAAGTGGCTCCACGCTGCTGCTCCCGCTAGATGTCACTGCACACAACCCAAATTCGTCGCAGGGAGAGTCCAGGAGCCAGCTCGCAAGACAGCAAGAGGCTGCAGTGCCTCTTCAGCTTCCTTGACTCATCCTGCAGGCTCCTCACCGTTTCACTCGGTTGGTGGTAAAACAAAGACAGCCGCACCGTGATGGTGACGGGTTTCTCAGCACAATGTCTAGCCATCTGGACCTGGCAACCTTAGCTATTCCTGCCCTAGGAGAAGTAACGCACGCCTGCATCGGCACTGACAATGAAACAACAGGAGCAGGGTTTGGGCACTAGAACCAGGCCCACCCTGGCAGCCAAAGAAGTCAGCACTTGTTAGGAGAACACGAAATAGCTGTGTGATGAGAAAGCTGCTAGGTTCAGACAGCAGGAGCGGACAGATGTCCACCAGAGAGCAGAACGATCCTCTCCTTTGCAGAGGGCATGTTGTGCGTTTGCCTGATCTGTGTCCAAGATGTCACTCTAAGGGTGTGTTATTGTGTGCGTGCGTTCACATGTACACCTGTGCTGTTGGGGTTTTTTTTCCATTTCACAGAATGGAATTAAACAGACAGCCGCTGACATCAGTGGCTACTGACTGCTGCCATGTGACAGGCATGTATCTCGTCATCTCAACCCACAACAGATAGCTGGGCACAGGAAATGAACTCTATTCTGTCTCTTTGTAATAGTCACATGCGTCTGTCTCATAAAAGCCTTCTACATCACACAGGAAGGAGGCTCAGGGTCATATTCTCAAAAGCACCTTAAGAACCTACATCTTACTGAAATTCAAAGCCCTTCCTAAAGGCATCTGGAAACCTCACCCTCTCCAGAACAGAAGGAAGCACGCAGTTATTAACAGAGAACGGCAGGGGAAATTTAATTTCGGAGGATTAAGAATACACGGGACCACTGCAGACTACTGAAAGAAGCTATTAAAGAACAGAAGGAAAAGCAACGTCAATTGATATTACTTGGTATTAGATGTACCAAGAGCCTTTCATCACAAGATCTCAAAGTACTTTACAAACAGCAATTAAATCTCATGATGGCCCTGCGAGGTAAGGTAATATCATAAGCATTTTTGCAGGTCCACGACCACTAAACAGAGGTTATACGACTTTCCTAAAGGCAGCTGATGCTGGAGCCGGAGCCAGCTCCTAAGCATCACTGCTAGTCACTAGACAGCACAATGAGGGAGTACTGGACAGTTTTTTGATGTTTTCCCTGAATTACTTCATACAACACACTGTACAGAGCTAAACTCTGCACCACCCTAATTCCCCACCCCAAATATTATGCATGCTATCTTCTCTGAAAATACTTTTACCCACATGCATGTGCACGCCCCTCTCCCCTTACTCTTCAGCACAGTTTGCTAAAAAACTTTCAGTGAGACAACGGACTTTGTGGTCTATGGAGAATAGATCAAGTGCTGACCCTATGGCTTCCTGTAAGGTCAGGGTTTCACACTCAGACTTGGATGCTGCATTTTTTTCAGTCCCCACCAAATAGCATTAACCCACACTTTCCGGGCAGGCTGCATAAATGAATTTAGCATCTAAGGAATACTTAACAGAAAGTCCTGTTCCAGCTTTCTGTGGGAAGGTAATTTCTACGGCCTCCCTGTTCCAACTGCTTTTCTTTCCTTCTGGAAACACACCAGCAGGGGCAGAGACCCTCCCTCACTCCAACTGGATTGCATATATTAGGTGTTTGGCACCCAAGGTCTTAGATTTGGAGATTTGCTTAAGTTTCTTTAAAAAAAAAGCACAACTCCTAAACACACAAAGAAGTAATAATTTAACCATTAACTGCTCCCATGCACCAGCAAACAGCTTGCACAGAGCTGCCTGAAGTGAACTTCTGCTAGGGTCTGCTGCCCTTGTACTTCAGCCCAGGTTTTTCCGGTACAGGGCAGTAATCTAACCCTAAACACACACTGCGGCCACATGTGAACTGGACAATTAACTGCCCTGGCCTCTGCTGCAGCATGTCAGAGTAGCTGTCTCTGTATTAAAAATGCAGGCTAAAGTCATTTGTTCTCCCAAGCTTTTGAACTGGCTTAAATGAGAACTACAATTGTTTGCGTTACCTTGCTCAATCACCTGCTCCTCACAGTAAATTTTGTGTCCTTTTTTGTAAAGGAGAGAACACCAAGCCTCCCAGTAAAACCTTCTGTTGGCTTGTCCAATGTTGTTCAAACAGAGAGGAAGAGTGCAGATGCTTCATAATCTGTTTGTAAGTACTGTGGTCATTTCTTTCACTGGTACCCAATTGTTCTGGCTTTCATTTGGCTGAGACAGTGCAGCTAGTCCGAGCATGTCATTCTACAGTACTGGTGTTGTGCAACAGCTTTGACAATCTCTTTAAAAGAAAGAGAGATTGTTAAGACAGGTATTAAGATGTGAAGGAGCCTGTCCTGGAAAGGTCTTGTTCTCTAGAGTGGTGGCACTAGCCTGACAACTACGTCTTCACCTACTGGTGTGATCATGCAAGTCTTAGCAGCGACAGGAAGGAATAGGAGTCCATTAACAATGTGCTAGCCTGTTTTTTCTTTCATTCACTTCCCCGGCACCTGCACATCTTTGGAAGCTGGTGTGCTACTGAAGAAGCGTACAGCCCTGGCACGTCTCTCTCACCAGCAACAACCACCAGAGCATTTTGCTGACTATTACACAGCTCTAACCTGAAGCAGATAAACTTGCCTTCTGAGGACTGATCCCATGAGGTGCAGTTCCCCTTCACTCCCACTGGCTGTTTCCAATCAGTTGTAGGCATCTGCTGTTCGAACCTGCCGTAGAAACTTCTCACTTCTGCCCCAGTACTGCTACTTTGCCCTTTGAAAGGAAGACACATGGCAGGCGCAACAATTCAAGGAGCCCCGTCTTACCAACGGACCACACTTCAAACAAAGCTCTCATTAGTGACACTATCAATAGACTGCTTAGAAAATCCTGCCCCTCTAGAAGCACACACACGCATGCACACACTCTCTCTCTCTCTCTCTCTCTCTCTCCATGACACTGTCCTGATTGACTATCCATGCCCTAATTCTGTGGACTTCCTTTAGCAGGGCTTAATATTTTCCCCATACAGAATCCCTTCCATATATATTTGATTCCTGTGTTTGCTCTATGGAAAAGTGCCTGCTTCTAACCATTTCACAGGCTTAATGAATGCAGCAAAAAAGTAATGCTGGCTAGTAATTTAGGCCTACAATTTAGGGACTGGGTTAAAAAAAGCAAAAGATTCATCAAACCTGTTGTTTAAACAACTCCTTTTAAGTTTGTGCTCGGTTATTAACATTCTGATAGCGGAGAAGAAATGCAGTGGACTGACGAGCCAGTTATTGGTTGTAGCAGACCTGACATAAAGGGCCTCCCTCAAGTTGAGCCTTGTTCAATACAACCACAGTATCCAAGTTAAAAATCCTAAATCTGCTTTCATTGCCCAAGCTTAATGATGGAAATAAATAGAGCTGTTGCAAGGCAAATTAGATTTGAACATGCTTTCAAGTTTTAATAATTGATGATATTATTGGTAACATAAGTAAAAAAAAAAACAAAACAACACACTGATACACTAGCTTTACCTGGAGAGTATCCTTTAAAAACACAAGCAAATCTTGATTTTATAAATGTCTCGGGAGAGGAGAGGGGCATGCAAAACTTTCCTGAAATTCACAGATTTGTAAAAACTGAAGGGAAATGCCATTTCTTAAAAAAGTACAAGGAAAAGGGAACTGCCATGAAATCCATAATATTGGTGCTTGTCTCTAAATCCTTTTGGTCTAAAAATTACTTCCCAGGTGACTGGCACTTTGCAAGTTTGGGGAGATTATCAAGTATTTTGCATCTGAAGTGATTCAACCATGTGTAACATCACATCAGGGGAAGCCACACCGAGGTGCTGGCACCCAGTTCTTTTTAAAATACTATGGAAAAGGAAACCTCAAGCCTAAGAACACATCCCAGAAGAATAAGACATGTCGCCTACGCTGGTTCTTTCACATCCTTCATGTGACGGTGTAAAAGGATTCCCAGAATACCATGACAGGACATGCATTCAGGGATCAGTGCTTGGGCTGGCACTTAAGCTTCACCAATACTTGGAGGTTTCCAAACGAAGGAGCATCAATTATAACCGTCAGACCAACACACCCCTCAATTCACTCATGTGACTCGTTGCAGCACCAGCTCATTCTTAAATTTGGCTGTCGAGTTCAGGTTTTCAAAAAGTATCAGTCAGGTCCCACAAGATCACAAGACTGGATAAAAAACCTAAAAGATCTGACAACACTGATAACATTTTCTGTTAAATTTTATTTCCTTTTTTTAATTATTTTTGTGCCTGTAGGATTCATGTTTTTCAGCTTTTCTTTCCTACAATCACAAGGCATTAGCTGGCATAAATTATCACAGCTGAACCTGGACATCTACCTCTTACTTAATTTTTAAAAAAAAGCAGTGATTTTCACTGACTTGCACGATGCCAGCAGCCGGAGTCTTAGGAAACTCGCTAAATACGATGAGAGTTGGCAACACTGGCCAACTTAGTTAAAACCTCAGAAGTTAGTGCCAAGTTTCAACTAATCCATTGAAGCGGCGCAAGAAAACTGACTTCACAGAAGACAGCAGCAATTGACAAGCTCATGGCATTCAGAGTAAGTGATCACCGGCCTAAGAGGATAAATATCACTTTCCAAAAGCCAGTTCCCTGGGAATATTGATTGGTTTTGTCTCTCGTTTTCGCTGCTCACTTGGGCAATGGGTTTTAAAGCTAAGATAGGAAACAACATTGTTCAAAGCTAGGGAGAGACTGCACCTCACCAAATGCTGCTCGGGCTTTTTTGTCTACCAACGGGGAAAACTGCCCTGGTTACAGCTCACCGTGGCCAGCCACCGACAGAGCTGCACTGGGGCAAATGCCTACATTAGACCGACAAAACTGCTGTAAGCTAGGATTTGCACAGTGCATTGTAACGCTGCATAAAACTGGAGTAAATTGCACTAGTGCAAATCACAGTTCACAGCAAATTTGCTTGCAGACTGCAGCCAGGGGCTGGATCAGCAGAACAGGCAAAACCTCAGAGGCTTATATGGAGCATTAGGTAACTAAGAGTGTAATCTGACTACTTCACCTTACTATTACAAGCTCTAGAAGAACTCCCTCTGTCCTTGAAAGGCAGGGATTTTACTTTGGTGCATTTGCCTGATTTGGGAAAGTTCACTGTTCTTATGGATCTGCCTGTAGGTATCATATACAATCATGAACACAAGTGAAATCCAGTCAGGCTCCTACTGCACCCAAACTTGATGTTGGACTTCATAAACCACTTAGGTCAAAGAGGTCTAGCTTGAGCGACCAGCTTCAGGACTTTAAACGGGGCCAATTTCTGCCTGATGTTCCAGATTTAAAAGAGGAACAACAAATGCTGATGGTTGGTTTGTTATTACTTTGGGGAACAGGACTAGCTTCCTCCCTCTCCCAGCCTTCAGTTCTGCATTCTCCATGCCTTGTGGGAGAGCTTAGCATTAAAACTGTGCTTCTTACAAAGTTTGGTTTTACAAAAAAGTTTCTAGGATTACTTGAATACAATAACATTTATTTGGCAAATGTAAACAAGGGGCTGTAAGAGCTAAATCTCTTTAAACTCTGTGCCACCAAGTCTAGAACGATCAGATTAAATAAAGCCGACTCAGCAGCAGCAGCAGCGTCAAGTCAAAGTTTGATCGCTGAAGAGGATCACTTCCTCATTTTATAGCAGTTGTTTGGTTTCTTTCCACATCTGCATTAGTGTCAAAGCTCAACCACACATCACCTGAAGATGTGGGCTGAGGCAACTCATTGCAGGACCAAGAGGGCAAGTTTCCCCACCCACAGCAGCAGGTGTTCAGATTTAAAAGATAGCAGGACATTTCTTACCTCTTGTTTTGCTCTGCTATTTGTTCTAAGTCATTTCTATATAGAGTGAAGCTTTTTTTTCACATTACAAAGGACACAAATGCATTTCTACACCTACAGTAACTCAGACTGCAATGAAGAAAATATTAACATTCATTAAACAACTATGCAGTGTCCGGTAGGAAAAGGTGCCTTCTAATGCACTCACTCACTCTCCAGATCTGCTTTAAAAGGAACGTTTAACTACCCTTTTAGAAAAATCTAGCCTTTCTTCTTCTTGCTTTCCATTTTTGCATTACTCTTTCAGAAGCTTGAAAACAACATTCACTTCCCTACACTGCTTTTGTCACACTGGTAAAAAACATTGATTTTCCCTGCCAAGTGTAAAAGCAGTTGCTGCTTTTCTTGATTCTTCTGCTTTCTGCATTCACATTATTGATGTCAGCAGGAACAGGCATAGCTTTAAGGAGTTTGTTACTTAACGGCTGCAGTGAGAGAACAGGATAAAATGCTTAAGCCTTTTTCTCTGTATAATGCCAACATGTTGGCTTTCAAAAAATCTCAGTGAAAAAAATTGGTGGATTTTTTAAAAACCAAAAGGATAGCAATCGAGACTCCCGTGCAGTTCTCCAGAAGTCTAATGCTTTGAAGAAAATTCAAATGCTGGTCCAAAGAGCATTATCACCACCCCTGCATTCAAGAGAGTTACTTGACAGGTGGCCTGGGAGAGGCTACAGTTGCATTCTGCACAGGCAACTTTTGCCCAACTTCAACAGGAACCAAAATTGAAGAATCGGTTATTGCAATCTTTTTCTGAAAACTGCGGTTGTAGTTTCTTCCATAGCATTAATGCCAGCCTGTTTTGCCATTGCTCAGAGTTAAATGGATAGTTAGAAAGTCAATGCACTTATATCAGTCCCTTTAAGAAAGGGAACATTTCACAATGAGTTAATGGAGAGGATGAAGAGAAATGGGAGTGCTTTTACCAGTAACTTGCAATCCTCTCCTCCCCCCAGTCCCATGTCTGATACAGTCCAGCAAATATCTGAACAACTAAAAAATGGGAATGGCACGCGCCTGGTTGAGACGCATCTTCAGTACAGAACTCAACGCTCAGGATTAGGGCAAAGCCTTTTCTGGACAGACATGGCTGGATGAATGCATCTAACTGCACTTTAACTCAGCGATTTTCACTGGCCGATCCAGTACGTGCACCTTATCATCTCAGAGGAGACATCTTCAGAAACCACCTCAGTTGAGCTTCATCTTTGTAACCTGGAAGCGGGGCTCATGTTCTGGAAAAAGCAGCTCCTCTTCAGACAAAGGACACCCATGGGAAGAGTACACAACAATAGCAGTGGGAAATGGAGAAAGGAAGAGTAACCAACACCCAACATGGATTCCTTTCAAGTTTTGTTCTCATCGTATATGTCCAAGACTGGCTCAATCGTTGAGAATTCACTCTCATAGACCAGGCTTCGAGGAGAGAGAGAATTGCGGTGAAAGAAGTGGCCACCTAGAAGAGGCAGAACAGAGAAATGGCTGTGTTAGAAACACCTGCGAGTCTATACAACCAGACAAAAACCAAGAGCAAAGGCTTGTCTGCATCATTACTCACTCTTGCAAATAATTCAGTTCTGATCAGGAGCATAATGTACACATAAAAATTAACCTTCTCTTTAAAACACTCACCAGTACAAAAAACAGAGGAAAGATGAGCATGAGGACTCCTAACTTCGTTGCATCTTTATTTTAGAAGAGTATAGGATTGAAAGCAATCATTTGTTTGGTACCACAACTGTTCAGTGTGGTCCTGCACTTCAAACATCCTCACCTGGCTTGCCTTCTGCCATGTATCATGCGCTCAGCTGGGTGTAGGTAAGTAAAGTGTCCGCTGAGGATTGGACTATGGCCAAATTTATTTTTACCTTCAGCAGCTTACTAATTAAATAGTTGTGCTTTGTTCACCAAGTTGGTCTAGTAATCTGGGTACAGCACTGCAAGCTGGGAAGCCCCACATTTGAGCTCCAGGCTCCAAGACACCCCACTGCTATACAGTACTAAACTTGGGAATATTGAAGATTTGATGTCCTTTATTTTGCATGGCACTGTCAACTGGTGGAAGAAGGTATGTGCATGTATGATCCCACCTCAAATGGTTCTTTCACCAGGAAGAGAGGCCTAGTCTCAAGGATGGTGGGGCATGTTTGAGTTAGCAGTCATTAAAACTCCAACTTGCAGCGAGTTACAGCAAGATCCAGTTAAGAACTCCTCACGCATCTGGCCTGACACACTTAAGAGTTAGACTCCTTGGACTGTGATTTAAGAGCAGCCAGGCTGAATGGGGAGGCACCTAGACCTAGCCAACAAGTCATGTATGTAGGCAGGCATGCATCTGAGGTCTGCCCCCCTCACAACTCAGATGCCTCACTCAGAGCTGCAGGAAGGACCCTCCAGGGTCCCTTCCTACAGACTTACTCAGTTCTTTGAAAGAATGGATGCAAGGCTCATTCCCTTCCTTCCCTTTGAGAGTGTGGTAGGCAGTACTGATATTTTGTCTAATGCTCTCCCATGACACGAGATGCAGATTCAATTCATTTCTCAGCCCAAGGGGATGCAAACCCACATCTCCCTGGAGACTGTCCTAGCTATAGGCTTGCCTGGGTGGCAGCCCCTCTCCAGGAACATGTCTGAGCCTGCAATTTTGGATTTGATGGGATTCACGTGCCACTTTGGCACAAGAACTCCTGTTGGAGTCTGAAAGCTCTACTAGAAGAGTAGGGAGTAAAGGGGGCAATGGACCCCTCCCATTGCATGCTGTTACCCTACCCCCCACCCAAAAAGAGGTAGCTTTGTGGGCATTAAGAAAAAGCTGGTTTTGCACTCTCACTGTGGGAGGTGTTACAAAGGTTAAGTAAAGATGAACTGTGCACTTATCAAAGCAAAAGGCCTAATAATAGTTCTGTCTGGGACCGAAAATAGGGTGGGTGGGTATGTCAGCTTCTTCTTCCGTAGCTCTGACAATGCACTGCACACTCCGGACTCGCAGCGACATCTACTAATTCTAGTCCTGAACCGTCCAGTGGCCGCCTGACCCAGACAACAAGCTAGCACTGAACGGTCTCCACCAGTCCGACTTGGAAGGGAACCTTCTTGAGAAATGGTTAAAGGAGTGAATTAATCTACTACCTTAATCTTCCATGAGAATAAAACAGTAGTTAAAATTCCACAAGATCTGCCAATAAAGCAGATATTTAGGCGTATATAAAGAAACACACTGTACTGGACGGGGGCGAGAGAGGAGGAGAGACCAGCAGATATGACAATTGAATGATTGGTGCTCAATTTGTGGATTTGAATCCCATCCCAGACTTAAGCTTCCTGGAACCATACAATGCTTTAATAAAGATAGATGTATTTATTTACACAGATCAGCATGGGACTTCAGCTCCCAGAGAGATCATAGCCCCTCTTCAAACAAACCTGAACTCCACCATAAATATCTACTTGGGAAACATATGGGACAACATGGGTATTCAGAGCCTCCTGCATTACATGTTTTCCACCGTGTCCTTCTGCGTCAGCATTTCAATTATGATCATCCTGTGTCCCATTTTACACTGCCCAAAATGAGCAATGGGGTTTTGAACCTTTTGCCGCCTCTGCCACCCTACTGAAATGGTACACATTGTACGACTGAGGCGGAGGCAAAACAAAGGGCCCCTAAAGACTCAACACTGCTGCTCTTTGTTTTTATTACACAAAATCAAACAAGGGATTAGGAAGCAGACACCCGAGGCAATCATTTCCTCTGTGTGCAGAGAAACTTGCCCTCTAGCAGACTCAATGGGGAGAGTTTAGTTAACAGGCAGGCAACCATAAATGTTTCCTCTGACAGATCTGTTTAATTAATCTGCAAGCGAACACTGTGCACTCAGCACCTCCCATGCCTTGCTACCTTCAACGCTTTCTTGCTTCCTGCAAAAGCAAATTTACCTTGTCCACCTAGAAGAATTGCATCTTTATATCCAGCCTGTACCTTTACATCCAGGTACAGACTGTTCTGCTTCAATAGCATCTTTGGAGCTCATAATTCATTCTCTAATGCCTTCTATTCAAAGTAAGTCAGCTAAATCAAATAGCATTTTTCCCAGTCCTTCGTTGGGTAGCAGAACTGCCTGTGCACCAGAAAAAGTCCCAAAAGATGCCTTTGTTAAGCCAAGTATTGCAGGCACTCTCTGCCAGATGCAGACAACTGAATGGAAGTCCCCCTTCTTCTCTCCTTCAGTTCCTTAAGACAATTTTTTTCTGTTGGCCTTAACCCCACAAACACCCAGGAGACAGCACACCAGCCATATGTTGCCTGTCCCCTCTTGGTACTGAAGGTCGTGTTTCAACATGGACCTTGCATCTCAAGGCAAATATTCAGTGCGATACTATCATCACCATCCAGCTCGGAGAATGCGTCATCACTAGATCCCGAAGGGTTTACACAAAGGAGGGAAGGCTCATTATCCCCATTTTACAGAGGGGGAAACTGAGGCCTAGGGTGGTGAAGTGGTTTGTCCAAGGTCACTTAGCAGATTACGAGGAGTGAAGAAAACCAATCCTAGTTTCAACCCAGTGCTCTCCGTTTGGCAACACTGCTTCTCCTCCACTCCAAAGATATTTGGGAAGAAGCTTCCATTCAACAGGACAGCTCGTGTCATGTAAAGATACCGGAGAATTAAAACTGAGCTCCAGCTTGTTCTAAATTTGCAGGGGTCCTTAGTCAGAAGTTTAAAAGGACCCTTAGCACCTTGCCTAACATGCTTTTTTCCCCCTTAGGCAGAAAGCTGCTTTGTTTAAAACTGAGGTAATCAGCACTCTGTAAATCCACTGCCACGTTGGGCATGAATAGATCTCAGTAGCATGCAGCAACACGCAAACTTCCAGCAAATTTCTGACAAAGACATAGTATACTCTTCCCATTTTGCAGCTACCAAGAAGACCTGAGAGAAACTACACAAAAGCCTCACTATCCCTTAGATGGGGAAAGCAAACCAAAGTGAATTACTCCGGTTTACAAAGGTCAAAATAAATACATCTTAAATACATCCAGCACACCTTGCTATTATTTTTTCAGTATTTAATTAGAGAAAACCATTCAACAGTGATTGAACACGAACGTGAGCTTAAAACTGACAATAGCTTCACCATGTGCTGCAGGGATAGGCGCAGTACAATGGCATGCATTAACAAGTTACTGTAGTGCTGTTGCATATATGCCAGGTGCTACCGGGGGTCCCTTTGTATTTACACTTTTATGCAGCAGAGTTCAGAGCTGCATAGAGCCGGGTGCTGTGCAGAAATGGAGACGCTCCCTGCTAAGAACAGCTGACTCTGCAATGCTTTCTCTCGACACGGAGATATGGTTCGGGCACACCTTAGGCTCTTTGCACTGAATGATCCATTTGGACACTAGGAAGATGTAAAGTAGCAAGAGAGCCAAATGTCACCAGACATTTTTTTCCTCCTTGGCAGCAACATTTGGCAAAAGGAAGAGAATGCTGAAGGACATACTTCTTTGTATACAATCGCAACAAGAGGAGCTGACAAACCCTTGCTCTAAGCATTTATACCTGAAAGTAGTGGATGGCGAATAACTTTAGGCTGTTCTTCTGCTGGCCCAGAAGCACACACGTATTCACCTTCCTGGGGTGGTACAAAATCTACTCAGTGAATGACAGTAAGGTAGAGTTTTATCTTTGGTTTGAACTTCACTTAGCCAGCTTCTCTACTTTGTGAGCATCTAATGGATGCAATGATCAGAAAACTCGAAACAAAGTGAAAGGGCGAAGAAACGGGGGTAGTGGGTGTCAAAGCCTAGAACCTAGAAACTAGTTAACTTTATTCCTGGTACCAGTCAAAAGACAGCTCTTCACTTGTGGCATTGGCCTGTTGAAGAAGTGTAACAGCCCTGGCTGCGGTGTCCCTCAGAATCTGGGCCCTAAAGTTTGATGTTTTTCAGAAATAGCTCTTTACATTACTTCGAAAAATAACCTTAAAACAATAATCCCAGGTGGTAATGGGAGTATTTGACATACTATTTCAGTTGTCTCATACTGTTAATAAATGGACAAAAAATGAAATCTCTGAACTCTCTAGTTTGTGCATCATACTTCACTGTACTTCACTCATCTGTCTCGGTATCAGTATTCAGCAATACTGGGTTTTATAAGCAGTCAGTCCTAGGGCATAATATACAGGGTTGTTCCTCCTCCCCTTTTTAAATCCATCCAAGATTCCCAAAATTGATTCACTGCTTTCTTCATTGACTGTATTTGTGATTCCTTCAAAATTTCAGAGGCTGTATTTAAAAAAAAAAAAAAAAAAAAATCTATTAAATATATTGAAACGATCAGACACTTCATTTCTAATTTTAAAAGCTGCCTTCTCAGCTGAAAGCTCTTTGACAGCTAAGAATTAAGCAAGTATTTTAATGTAGATTTTGGCCGCCTTCCTAAATTCTAAAAGTGCCTATACATTAAAAAAATCCCTATTCCCAATACATTTAAAACACTAAATCCTATCGTAGTACAAATGGCTCTTTTCAATAGTTTAGTTTAATTAAAAATGTTAGATTTCAGTTGTCAGTTAAAGCTGGATACCAGGGGAAAAAGCCCACTTGCAACAGGTTTTAACTCTGATCAGCTTATGGTTTCCCCCATCTACTGGGTTCTCCAATGCACCAGCCAATCTTATTAATTTAAACATTAGGCCTTGGCTGTGAACCAGCTCCACATTCAGTAGTGAAGGCAGTGCGTGCATTTTTACTTGAACAGTAAGCTATTACTTACTCTCCGGTTGGATAAGTAAGTTTGCGTGAACAGCTTGAGATTAGATGAGATGTGATGGGATGGATACTATCCCTCACTCCCTCTGCCACATTACCTCCCCAAAGCAGAGTTTGGCAGGAAAGGGCTTGTTCACAGGGTTTCCAACTTATAGAAAGATATTAGCAGCGTTTCACAACTGCCTATGAGTTAACATGAACTAGACCCTTTACTAAATAATACTGATCTGTAAAGAGATTTAGCAACTGAAGGGGGAGGGAAACCCTACCTCTTGCTTGCTATTGCTGCACGAAGAAGTGGTTAGGATCGGCTTCACTTCCCATGAAAAAGGGTGGTGGGGGAAGGGCGCTTACGAAGTTTGAAAAATGTGTTGCAATATTAAAACAGAAAACAATACTCCAAACCTCCTGCGGTTGATGAAGCTAGGGGAGCACACTGCTAGCCTCCTAGCACAACACAAAAAAAGTTAAGGGATGAGAAATGAAGATAATATTCTTGAACTGAGTTTTAGAAGCAGAAAAAAAAGACTCAAGATGCTGGGTCCAGCTACTTGACTAACTATAAGCTGGTAAGAAACAGCCTCTGACAACACTGTCATTAACCTCTGTGCTAAAGGTGGATATCATGATAGTATTAAAACAACATCTTGCAAATCTCCCACCTACTAGTTTGTGCCTCTCAAAGGAAAAGGAGAAGTCATTCACAGAAAGATTAAGTAAAGATTAATTAGCAGAGTTTAAGCCATTCACAAGAGGAGGTTAAGGAACACATGCAAATTTCAGCAGAGGATGAGAGAAACACTGAAACAACTCAATACAGAAGGCTCACAGAAAATAAAATTCAACCTCAGAATAAAGTTTTTGTAATTAAAGTCCTTTATTTCTTCATTGTTTCCTTAATACAAAGCTTTGGCATCAGCAAATTTTAGGAAAAATAAAATATACTAAATATAACTGCTTGTGCTGTATGGATCAATACATGATGCATAAAAAGGTGGGTCTTTCCAAGGCAACCGGTCCAAAAGCATTTCTTCAATACCATTCTGCTCTGTGGGGTGAAAAAAGGAAATACTAGTATTAATTACAATACTGCTCACAGTTGCATAAAAGTCTTGTAAAAAAATATCCATGAGGAGCAATTACATGCAGCTACAGAAAATTGTGCAAGGGGTTTGTGCACTGCATATATCACTGGTCACGTCATGATGAAAATGCATCAGTTATCAGAATGCCTTAGGGCAACACTGCTAGCGGTTTGAGAGTTGGCTACGAGACTGTTGTGGAATGTCCACCTGACACCAAAACGTTTCTGCTAAGGAAGACTGACCAATACTCGGAGGCTTTGGATTCTGGAATGTGGTCATGCAGTTACTTTTGGGAGGTCAGTCTAGAGTCACTTCTGAATGCAGAACAAACTGTTCTCATTTCTTGCCTTCTATGAACCCATTATCTAAGAACTGAAAGGAAAAGTAGCTGTCAAGTCAAGCTAGTTCCTGGAAGATGCTCTCTATACCCAGGGAACACCCCACATTATAAATTAAGACCAAAGGGAAGCAGTCTTTTAAACAGCGTCTCTTACAGTCATTCCCTTCTAAGCAACTTTATAGTAGAGATGAATGTGAAAACAGTAGTTATTTTATCTTTTGCATATGCACATGAACACAGAAGGTGTGCCCTAAATCAGATGAGTTTAAAACTGCAGGAAACGTGGGAGAGGGAAGCAGTGGGGAACGTCACTTGGAGGGTACTGCTGACTGAGCTCCCTCAGACTATGTCCCATCTTCTACTCATTTCACTCCTTCCTGCTAGTTTCATCTTGGAAGGTGAAAGAGGACCCTCATCTTCACGATGAATTACTGGTGTATCAGCTAAATGGTGCAATGTTAGCCCCAGCTGTTATATGGAGAACAACACAAGAAGCTTTGTTGCTTTTTCCTCTCTCGCATCTATAACAACCTGGCATTTCCTGCAAATCTTAGGAGTCAAGCAGTATGTGGCACACTGATCAGCAGAGGAGCCTTCTTGCTTGATGTGTAACATATTAGGTAGCACTTAAGCAATTAACCTCGAACCTCTCACGCACAAGGGACAGACTAGAACAGGGTTGCCTAACCTCACAGCAGAGTTGGAAGCTGCTTAGGTTATTGGGATCTGACTGGAGAGCCACTTGGGAGGTGGCTGCAGGTGGGGATTCAAGTCACAAGATGGGAGAAAGTGGTGAAATTTTGCCACTCTTCTGTACTTTCCCCATTTTCCATTATTGCTTCTGTATTTCTGTATTGGAGAAAGATCGCTCAGCTCATAAGAAGCTGGTACAAATGCTAGGGAGCTTACCATCTCTCCCTTTTGATCTTGCATACAAACAATTTTAGTGAGGAGCCACTTTCAGGCAACCCAGCCAGACATACCTTACCACGAATGTGCACGGGTAGTAATCCATTGAAAAGTTTTAATAGAGAGACTTATACCTAACAAGAGAGAGAAGGCACTCCCTCCTTCCCCTCCTGCCATTTCTTCCCAGCGTTGCCTGTGATGCATGCACCAAAACCAAGTATACACACACGTATTTTAACATGTACTTACTCATTAGCATTCAAGCTAGCTGTGGCTTTGATGATCATGTAGCAGAGTGTGAGGGCGCTGAGGAGGCCAAAACTGGCAATTATAAACCATTCTTCTGTTGACAAAGGAAAGGGAGGAAATCACTCGTGGGAGAAGGCTTATGTCAAAGCGATGTCAACATATCCCTCAAACACTGGCAGAAGGCAACAGGGTTTTAAGCCATGACTGGCACCGGGAAGTGAAGCAGAAGGAGGTTAGCCATAGAGTTACTGACTGGAGAAGGCTAGCAAAGAAGAAGTGGAGAGAGGTGTGGAAAAAAAGCATGGCACAACAACATCTCCTGGCTCAGCCCAAGGGTTAGCGAGAAAGAAAGATCACTTAATGACAAGTGAAATGCAAAACAAGGGAGAATGTAAGTGAAGACTCCTACCTCTCCTACGTTAGGAAACACTGCTGAGGCTGGCTTTCCTTTGCTCAGACAGTGTCTCTTCAAAAAATATTTGCATGCACACTCACAGAATTCAGCACATTCCTTTTTTCTCCAAAGCAAATGCTTTTGTTCTATTTTAGAACAAAAATCAGGGCCACCCACCCAGTGTTTAAGCATAACTCTAACAAATTTTCTCCAACATAGAAGGAAGGGCTGTTTGAAAAGGAGAGAGACTTCAACTTTAACAGAATACAAATAGTACGTACAGATACTTTAAAGAGAAAAACCTTGACGGTAATATTAAAAACAGTGGATAACAAACAAAGGCATTATTAGTTGTGATACTGTCCCTTTCTGACAACTTCTACAGATGCTAATAGATTTTGTTACAGATCTGCATTGCTGAATACAGATTTTAGGTTCAATGTGAATGTATCAATTAAGGCACACAATGCACAAGGCTAAAAGCCTGTACAGCTTTTTTTAATTTAATTTATATCTATCAGGGTGAATTGCTGCTTATTTTTCTCAGTTCTTTACTATGGCAACACAGCTGAATGCAGGTAGCTACAGCTGAGAGCAGACAGTTAACACACCTACAGTCAAGGAAATCGAGCAGTTAAACTATTCGACTTTGTTGTGGGTAGGCAAGCTTTGAACACTACACAAACGCAGACCAGGATTAATTTGTCTTCAAGAGAGATTTGAGTAAGGGATGCACTAGTAGTTGACAGATGCCAGACAGATGCCAGACGAAGACTTGTTGGTTTTGCAAATGAACTCAGTTTGAAGTTTCGATTTGCTCACGAGACCAACACATTTCTGGAACTGATTACACTCGTCAAGACAAGAATAATTTTCTATAGCAAACTTCCTTTGCTGTAGCATCTGAAGAAACGCTCCAGAAAGGACAAGACTAAAAATACCATCTTAGAGAGCTAAGAATACCAAGCAGTGTCTCTGACTTTGAGAGGCTGGATGAGTAGTTAGGCAAAATTGTCTCCTTACTTTAAACTGTCTTGAACCATGGAATCTATTTTTTTTTTAAACAGTGAAAGAGGAAACCCCCCCGCCCCCCCCCCCAGCTATCTGTGCATCAAATCACTGCTCTACAGCATTTAGAAAATGATGCAATTCCATGCATACTGTGCAGTATTCACAGAGGCCTATTTATACATCAGAAGCCCAAGGTGGAATCTGCTCAGTGGAATTTTCTCCAGTTGCTCCTTTAAAAAGAAGAGCCTGTGAACAATTTGGTCAAGCAGTTCAGCAGTGGTCTTCTGATGCCATGAAATTCCTAGATTATGCAAGGTTCAGAAGCCTCAACATCAAATGCAACAAATTACAAATTAAAAGGGCAAGCATAACAAACGTTAGGGTTAGCCTTTCAGATCTCTGTTGCCAGCAAAAGAACTTTCAAATGCGACACAGAAATTGCGAAAGGGTTCGTCTGTAACAATGCTAATTTAGAACCAGCTAACCAGTTAAGCATCTGCACAATATTTTTTTAATATAGTAAAACAGTAGAAGCAACCAAAACTTCCCAAACTGTCAAATTCAGTTTGTACTGAACCCTGCTGTACGTTTGTTCCACGATATATGAAGAATGTACATATTAATAATAAGCATTTGCAATGTAGCACCCGATTTAATTAGTTTAATTAAAAAGCGTGTACTTTTCTTGTACAAACAGAGTGATCACTTTCATCTCTGTAAGGCAGTGGTTCTTAATCTTGTTAAAGTTAAGGCCCCACCTCTGAAAATGCCAGCTTTTAGTTTTCACTCATTTTTTGACTATGCAAAAAAGAGAGCAGTTTTTCTGTTGCAAAGAACTCAGAAAGACCGTAACGGTTCAGAATGTTTTTAGCACTCTGGATTCCTATTTGAAATCCTTGGGTTTATATTGTGAATCATGTTTGTACACTTAACAGTGCTAATGTTGTGTGGCACCCTCGAAAGGATGTCACGGCACCCCAGGATTCCCTGGCACCCTGATTGAGAATCGCTGCTGTAGGGAAATCTTTACCACTGCCCTGGTGTGAAGAAACACAGCAAAGCAAACCACAGAACTCAAATTGAAGGCCAACCCCCACTTACTTGTTACAGCAATGTTGATCTCCCCTGACCGTGGGGTCAGTTCCCCATCCTGTGGAAGCTGTGACATGCCAGATGTGCGCAAAGGCTCAAGGCTGAGCGAACTGTCATTGGCAAAATCACCAAGTGCTGATCGTCTGTTGGGTGGCTGGCCTCGGGTGAGCCTTTCCATGTCAAAAGCTACGTTATCTGTGCACGGCACATTTGGCTGAAAAACAATATTTCCACAATAAAATGCTAGATTTTCTATGTGTGGGCAGCTTGCAAAGTCATACATTTCCCCTTTATCCAATATTTTTTGAGAATGCTTTCTAAACGAGAAAACACCAAACAATCTGTAACAGGCTCTCTATAGCAGACAGTTACCTCTTCACTTTCAAGCAGGAACCCTGAAGTGAGGCACATACAGGTGAGAGAGGTCCAGGGGATAAGATCGTGAGTCAGGAGAGAGTTGAATAGGCTATGCGCAACACCTAATTTACCCAGCAGCAAGTTTACTCCCATCAGCCGTGAAACCATATTCTCTGCACTCTCCTTGCACAGAGAAGCTATAACAAAATGCTTGTCAAATGCTACCCTTTCTCCTTTAACAAACTTGGTTGCATTATTAATCACAAAAACACCTGCCCACAATGTGCCACGTGCAGCTCTTTCTAGAAAGTGTCTCTGGTTTGCCTTTAAAAGGGCTAGAAATATAGGCCCGATTTCTTCTTTGTCATGCTTGACTTGATAGCTGCTATAGACATGGAATGAAATTTCTCCTTACCCTTACATCTCTTGCTATGCCCTTTCTCATCTTCTTTATTAATCCCTGTGACAAAAGCATTCACCTCTGTGCTCCCCAGACAGGAACAGTGGCAGAAAGGTCTTTTGGGAGGCCACCGTCAGAGAGGATGTGGGGCTATATGGACCTGTGGACTGATGCACTACAAGAGGGCTCGTGTGACAGCATTCCAGTATGTAAATGTTAAGGGGAAAAGCAATCAACTGGTCACTTTGCCCACCGGAGTAAGAGACAAAGAAACTGGTTTGATTTTCAGTGAAATACATTTAGGTTATGTATCAGGAAAACATTTCTAACGATAATAGTGAAGCACTGGATCAGGCCAGGTAGGGAGACAGTGGAATCTCCCTCCCCAGAAGTTTTTCACAACAGATCAGTGATGAGCTAGGACTGTGACCCTGAGATCCCTTCCACCCCTGCATTTCTGTGATCCTGTAAAACGTGAATGAAATGAAGGTCACAACTATGTAACTTACCACAATTCCCAGTGCCTTCAAAATGTTCAGTTTACACATGGGACAGGTACAGTGCTCACTTAGCCAAGGATCCACACAGGCTTTGTGGAAAACATGCCTGGAAAAAAGTAGATATAGACAAGATTATAAGCAAACCTGAAGAGAGATTTGTATAGTATGTATGACCCAGTTAAGTAGAAACAGTGAAGAAGTCTGCTATAAAAACTAAAGATGACAAAAATACCCATCGACCATCTAACAGACCCCATGGTCAGGTACAGACATTACACTTTTACTGGTATAAGAGTGATCAGAAACTGGTCTATACTCGTAACAGAAGTTCAGCACACCAAGCCAGTCTATACCCGTGACAGAACAGAAGTTAGGCACACAGAGAATGGTTCAAAAATGGTGGAACCCAGTCTAAGATTTGCTGCCCCACCAAAGAGCGAACGTGTGTTCTGTTTGCTCCCAATCTAAACTACGCTGCTTACAGAAAACTGCGCAACTTAGATTGATTCTGCCTCAGGCTTTTTGAATGTCTGCACCTACAATAATCGACAGATGGGCTGTGCCGCTGGGACCAAAGAAATCTGATCTGGCTTAGAAACATGGAGTTGAGAGCGAACCTCAAGAACCATCTAGTCCAGTGTGGGGCCAGCCTTTTTGGCAGGTGTGCTACAAATTAGCCCTACATTGAGTGCAACTCTGATCCCCTTCCCCAAGCTGCTGCTCCCTGCCGAATCTGTTTTGCACTACTTGTCCCCTACCTGATCTGCTGCACAACACCCCCCACACACAAACACATAGGCTGTGTAGCACATGTAGCTCAGGCTGGTCATTCTGATCTAGTTCACCCCTTCCCAGACCAGCCCAGAGACTATTTTAAGAAGCTCCACTGAGGGGTTCCACAACCTCCATACACAGATTTGTTTCCATTGTACTACAGCTCTTAAGACTTTCCTGAGATTTAACCCAAGTCTCTTCTGATACAGTTTAAACCAACTGCTTTGTGTTATGCTCTCTATACCTCCACTGTTGGATCTTGGCCATTTTTTCCCCCAGTGGCAGCCATTCAAATATCTGAAAACTGCTCCAGGCATCTCCCCCACCTGCCTTCAGCCTCCCTTTTTTCCAAAATAAGTTTTCCCAGTTTCTTGCTTTCCAAACCCATTACCTTTGCCATTTGTACTTGGGTCCTCTCCAGTTTCTCTACATCCTTCTTAAAAAGCAGTCCTCCCGCACTGGTTACAGTACTCCAAGTAAGGCCACAGAAATCACTACTCTTGGATATCTGTCACCCAAGGAACCTTGTCTACTCTTGGATATGGCTCTTTCTGCTTAGTGACTAGATAAAAGTCACTAAGACCATAAAAGCTAAAGAGGCGGTAGTCATGGGGGACCTAAACTACCCTGACATCTGCTGGGAGACGCAGACAGCAAGGTCCCATCGCTCACGCAGGTTTCTAACCTGTGTACAGGACCTCCACCTGACACAGGAGGTGCATGGTGCCACTAGGGGGAATGCCATACTGGATCTGGTATTGGCAACGGGGGATGACATGGTAGGCGACCTCCAGATCGGTAGCCATTTGGGAGACAGTGATCACCTAATAATAGAATTCAACATAAGACGTTGAGTGGGTAAGGTAACTAGCAGGGTGAAAGTGCTAGACTTTAGGAAAGCTGATCTCATTGCACTCAGGCGATTAGTCAAGGACGCACTGCAGAGTAGGAGTTTTGAAGGGATGGGAGCACAAGAAGGGTGGCTGTGCCTAAAGGAAATGATCCTTCGGGCACAAAGCAAGACGATCCCCGAGCGAGGCAAAAAAGGGAAAGGGGCCAGGAGGCTTCCCTGGCTGACCAGAGAAATCCAGGGCAGCCTAAGGGCCAAAAGGGAAGCACATAAAAAGTGGAAACAGGGTGAGATCACTAAAGATGAATATACCTCCTCTGCTCGTGCTTGTAGGGAGGCAGTTAGACGGGCCAAAGCTACCATGGAGCTGAGGATGGCAACCCAAGTAAAGGACAACAAGAAATTGTTTTTTAGATATATTGGGAGCAAAAGGAAGGCCCAGGGAGGAATAGGACCCCTGCTAAATGGGCAGAAACAATTGGTGACAGACAGGGGGGACAAGGCTGAACTCCTCAACGAGTTCTTTGCCTCAGTGTTCCTAAGCGAGGGGCACGACAAGTCTCTCACTGGGGTTGTAGAGAGGCAGCAGCAAGGTGCCGGACTTCCATGCGTAGATCCTGAGGTGGTGCAGAGTCACTTGGAAGAACTGGATGCCTTTAAGTCAGCAGGCCCGGATGAGCTCCATCCGAGGGTACTGAAGGCACTGGCTGACATCATTGCAGAGCCACTGGCAGGAATATTCGAACGCTCGTGGCGCACGGGCCAAGTCCCGGAGGACTGGAAAAGGGCTAACGTGGTCCCCATTTTCAAAAAGGGGAGGAAGGAGGACCCGGGCAACTATAGGCCAGTCAGTCTCACCTCCATCCTTGGTAAAGTCTTTGAAAAAATTATCAAGGCTCACATTTGTGAGAGCCCGGCAGGGCAAATTATGCTGAGGGGAAACCAGCACGGGTTTGTGGCGGGCAGATCGTGCCTGACCAATCTAGTCTCTTTCTATGACCAGGTTATGAAACGCCTGGACACAGGAGGAGGGGTGGATGTCGTATACTTAGACTTCAGGAAGGCCTTCGATACGGTATCCCACTCCATACTGGTGAACAAGTTAAGAGGCTGTGATGTGGATGACTACACAGTCCGGTGGGTGGCGAATTGGCTAGAGGGTCGCACCCAAAGAGTCGTGGTGGATGGGTCAGTCTCGACCTGGAAGGGTGTGGGCAGTGGGGTCCCGCAGGGCTCGGTCCTTGGACCGATACTCTTCAATGTCTTCATCAGCGACTTGGACGAGGGAGTCAAATGTACTCTGTCCAAGTTTGCAGATGACACAAAGCTATGGGGAGAAGTGGACACGCCGGAGGGCAGGGAACAGCTGCAGGCAGACCTGGATAGGTTGGACAAGTGGGCAGAAAACAACAGGATGCAGTTCAACAAGGAGAAATGCAAAGTGCTGCACCTAGGGAGGAAGAATGTCCAGCACACCTACAGCCTAGGGAATGACCTGCTGGGTGGCACAGAGGTGGAAAGGGATCTTGGAGTCCTAGTGGACTCCCAGATGAACATGAGCCGGCAGTGTGACGAAGCCATCAGAAAAGCCAATGGCACTTTATCGTGCATCAGCAGATGCATGACGAATAGGTCCACGGAAGTGATACTTCCCCTCTGTCGGGCGCTGGTCAGACCGCAGTTGGAGTACTGCGTGCAATTCTGGGCGCCACACTTCAAGAAGGATGCGGATAACCTGGAGAGGGTCCAGAGAAGGGCAACTCGTATGGTTAAGGGCCTGCAGACCAAGCCCTACGAGGAGAGACCAGAGAAACTGGACCTTTTCAGCCTCCGCAAGAGAAGGTTGAGAGGCGACCTTGTGGCTGCCTATAAGTTCATCACGGGGGCACAGAAGGGAATTGGTGAGGATTTATTCACCAAGGCGCCCCCGGGGGTTACAAGAAGCAATGGCCACAAGCTAGCAGAGAGCAGATTTAGACTGGACATTAGGAAGAACTTCTTCACAGTTCGAGTGGCCAAGGTCTGGAACGGGCTCCCAAGGGAGGTGGGGCTCTCCCCTACCCTGGGGGTCTTCAAGAGGAGGTTAGACGAGTATCTAGCTGGGGTCATCTAGACCCAGCACTCTTTCCTGCTTATGCAGGGGGTCGGACTCGATGATCTATTGAGGTCCCTTCCGACCCTAACATCTATGAATCTATGATGACCAAACCAAACCCCAAGCCCCCTGCTCAAAATGCAGCATTTCTTCCAGTACAATTATATCTACCTTGTTGGGATGCAAGTTATATTGGTTTGGCTGGAGCACCACACTCATGCAACTACACTGCTTTTGGTATCCAAACTAATTTGGGTATCTCTGCATGTCATGTCATTGTGTTGTCAGCACACTCTAGGGCTCTTCCATGACCCTGTTCCCAATGAAGCAGTGAGAGCAGTGTCATTAGAAGTCAAATTTATCTTTAAAAAAGAACAGATATATAAAGTAATTCTAAGTAAACCAAACACACCAGAGCTTATTTTTTACTCGCTTTTGTCACTGTCAAAAGGTACGTAAAAATACCTTCTGAGAATTGGAAAGGACAAGTCAACTACTACTCCATTATAAACAGATCTTCTGAAGACAAGAAAGCAAAATGGGCTTCTACTTGCACAGCAGAGAAAGCTGCATTGGATGATGGATCTGAATGGCTTGCAGAAGTTTATTTTCAGATCTATTAAAATAAGGGTCACAGCACTGGTTTAATGTAACGATAGGAGTGGAAAAGGATGCTAACAACACACTTAAGCAAAGGGGTGCCCTTGGCCTTACCTGTGGCACATTTCTGACTGTGTAGGCGTGGCAGGAACTGGTACCAGCAGCTTTGCTACCTTGTACAGCACTGTCACGAACTAAAAATAATCTACTCCAATCTATTCCTTTCACAAGTCCCCGTGTTTAGAAAGGAGGTAATTCATTTCTAGCTGCTCTGACTGCTGAAGTCAAGCTACTAATGTTAACAGGTCTGATTTTGAATGAACACAGACGGATGAAGTGAGAATTGCTGCTAATTGAGAAGCAGCTTTGTTCTGACATGTCAGCGAGGGAAGAGGTAGCAGCTCAAGCAAGATGGTCTGGCTATTATATTACACAACCCGCAGAGGTCTGTGCTGGCTCCCAGAGCTACTCAGAAAAAGGGGGAGCAGGAACAGAAGACATTTGCCTCCTTCAGGTTGTACTTGTGTCACATGGGACTAGGCTCAGCATGGAATTTGGGCCTATATTAAAAAGAGACGGACTGTTCTTGATTTCAGATTCTCCTTCCCTACCGAGGGAAAATTTTGAAGTGGATTACAAGATGTGTCACTGGGAAGCTACCTTGCAAGACTCCAGCAAGTCATGCTAGTAATCTACCCCAGAAGCCATTACTAAAAACAGAGAGGAAGTACATGTGATAGTAATCTTTCTTGTGTTGATAGCATGAGTGTCAGGGGTTACAGTTCATCACTAGCATTAATTTCCAGCTTACTACATGTGTGCAAACCACCAGACTTAAGCAAAGGTGCACATGTACAAGTAAGGGCCTAAACTGATGTGCAGAAAATTAACAAAAGGGAAGATTTTAGCCTGATATTTCCAGACAAGGCTGAATTTGCAGGAGAGAAAGAAAGAGAAGGGGAAGGAAAAAGAAAGAGAAAGAAAGAACATTTCTGATATATGATCAAAGACAGACATATAAAAGCTTGTAATATTACTTGCAGTCAATTTTCAGAACAAAGCCATAGTTTCTGTATTCATGGGCTGGTGTGCTACACAGCATGGAGAGCTGAGCTAAAGATAGTTGGTATGTATGGTATTTTGAAGGTATGAGACTTGTACTTCCTTGGTGAAACAGTCTCTCTCCTCATCAGCTTGCCTGGTCTCTCTACTTCCCTCTCTAGCATTCTTAATAAGGCAATGTACACTGAAGAAACATCCATGCAAAAAAACCAGGATATGTTTCTTGCTCAGCTTTAGAGTAGTGTATTAAAAAAAAATGCTTGTTTCTGATGTCGTTAGCTATTAACCTTTTCTGTTTATCACTTGTGGGAGCACAGAAAATGCTGTTCAGCAGTCCTTTGGGGGTAGGAATTGGCTTGCAATCCAGTAGTACACAATTACGTTACTGTGGCATCTTAGACAATTTATTGCTGTTAAGTCACTTACATTTCTTTTTAAAACTCCACAGTTGGGTTTTTAGAGTGGGGCATACATTCCTAACAATTTAATATTTTGGGGAAACGGCAAACATCAAGACATCAGTATGAAAACAGATTTAATGTCGTTACCAGCTGATCGGTGCTTAGTGCTATAAAAGCACGCAGATTAGCTTAGGCACCATGTGATATGAATTCCAATGCGTACCTAGCAAATGGTATATGATTGTATTCGTAGCCTGATAAGATTAAAAACACCAGAGCACCTGAACTCCTTTTCTGACCTCTTTCTAATTGTTCTGAAACCTTCTCAGCTCTGGGGACCTTTATTGATATTTTCCAGAAATCACAGTCCGACAAAAGCTTTTATTTATATTAATCAATAGGGGGTTGCTGGTTTTTTTCTCTCCCTAAACATATCTTGCTGGCATTAATGCTATGGATCAGGCTCTGCTTTGGGTTTTGCTTAATTGAAGAGCAGATACAAAATGACAGTGATAATGACAAAGGCACAGTTTGTAAAGGTCGGCATGAATGAGAATTTTTGTGCTTTTTACCATCAGAAAAAAAGAAAAGAAAAGGAAAGTATGTTTCTTCCTGTCCTCCTGTAAGCTAACATGCAGCGTTCCCAAGCCATGAACAGGAGCAGTCCCTGGCAGCTCTTCTGCCACATGCTGATTAGAGTCCACCAGCAACCAGATGCTGGCAGGGAAAAGCTGAGTGCCCCGTGCTCCAACTCATCAGCTCTGCAGCAGTAGAGGCTCTCCTCATGCTGATGGTTTCTACTCCTAAAACATACCTAAGCTTCTGTGAGTGCATATACAAACAGAGACCCGTTTGCATCCTACAATGTGGTTTCTTTATGCCATTCCAGAGAGAGAAGACAGCCGGAGTAGTCTTTGTCATGATTCCCTTTCTTCCATTTTCCCAGCAAAGGCTCAAAACATGTATGCACCCATTCTACTGGATTGACTTGGCTTCAACCTTACATTAGTTTTTAAATGAATTGAGCTACCTCTTGTTTGCTCTTTCATCCCACTCCTTTCTTGTTTTTCTGTAAGCTGTTTTCTGTCCATTCTTCTCGTCTTCCTGATGCATTTAGTTCTTTCCACTCCCCCACCTCCCAAACTGCACAAGCTAAAGATGCTCCTTTTCCCTTCCGTACTTTTCTATAACTTGCTTCTTTACTTTTTTTCTTTCCCCATTACTCACATTCCCTACTATCTGTTTGACCTCTGCTGCTGCTTCCTCCCTGCTCGCTCTGGCTTCCCTCTTCCTCCTATTCTAGAGCTATAAACAGGAAAGTGGAATGGAAGCTGTTTTTTGTAGAAAAGTTATTCAAGAGTCTTGTCTTTTCTTCCTGATATATACATTTACTTATATAAATATGACACGGGCAAGAGAACAGTTCTAGCCAAATGCTCCCCAGGCTAAGATGTCTAAAAAATGACCAGCGTTCCCTGTTTTGAGTTAGGCTGGGTAGATCTGGCAGTTGTCCCATCTCATCAAAGCACAAAGAGCAAGCAGCCACGTTTGCCAGCAGCTCTTGGTACTGAACACAACTCAACTCGGAGGCAGAACAGGCTGTATAGAATACATTCAATATAACAGGATGCACACGAGGGATACTGTCCTCTTGCTACTGGTCATTTTCAGTAATTGGAAAGAAGATTTTTTTTGAGTTTACTTAAATCTGCCACAGAATTTCCCATCTGTCACAAAACTCAGCACCAGAGTGCATGCCAGAAACCTGGAGGCTTGCCACAGACTTGGATCCAACTTACTGCCGAGTGCACAGGGCTCTCTCCTTATTGTGCATCTGCCCCAAACAGACGCCTCTCTGTACCAATGGACGGGAGTGCCAGATGAGCACTTTAACCAGAGAGCACAATTTTGTAACTACAAAAAGAAATGTTACTTTCACACTGAGTACAGAAAAAAACCCTGCAAGGATGTCACATGTCACTGAATCCCACTGCAATGATTACAGCTTCCTTCACAGGCACAGTAGAAAGAATCCAACCCTTCCATTTGGCTCCTCTTGGCCAAGAGGACTCTGGTTATTTTTCTAATTATTACAACACATTTCCTCAAATCTAGCTAATAAACTGGCTTGTTTTTATTGCTTCATTACTGACTGCAAATATCACACTGGAAGGGTGGAGTAGGAGGAAGGAGTGAGAAGAAAGGCAGGGAGATTAAGATCTTGTGAAGCAGGATAGATTGGCCTTAAATCAGCAAGCAAGAAGCCTTGATTTAAAACATCAATTTTAATCTTGTACTTATTTTACTAAGGACAGGTTGACTCTCATTTGTGTTAATAAGTATGGGGAAGACAATTCAAATTCAGTGACAAATACACAGAAACTTCTTTATTTAACTGAACAAAAGCTTTAGTGTACCGATACATCAGACAATTCACGGGATGGTTTTGTTCAATCAACATAAAAAAAAAAATCTACCTGCAGCTCATGAGCAGAAGTCATTGTTTCTGGTCACCCAGATTTAAAATAGACTTTGGCGCTTCAAGGGGTTAGAATTAGGGCTGCGGCTGGGCAATTCCTCTCAGTATGCCCCAGCTGAACAGCATCCAAGTCAGTTCAGCTGAAGGACCCCTGAGATGACTGGCTTCTGAAAGTTAAGGGCTCACCCTCAAAGGTGAAGTGGTAGAAAGAGAAAAGGTGAGAAAGGCTAAAACAGGGGTGGGCAAAGACTGGTCAGCAGGCTGGATCGGGCCCGCGGCAGACTCCATTTCCGAGCAGCCCCCAGCATGGGGGCTCCTTCTGGCTGCCGCCGCTGGACCAAGCCCCACTGTGTGAGCACCCCAGCCTGTCTGCCCTGCATCCACTGCTGGGGGCAGGATCCGTGCGGGCAGGGTGTGCAGCCAGGTGGCTGAGACTGGGCTGCAGCTGGAAGCAAGGCTGGAGGACAAGGCCAGGGAGACCCTGGGATCTTGGGGCTGGGGCAGAGCTGCGATCTGTGTCAGGATTCCTGATGGCATAAAAATGACTGCAATACTTTATTTTTGTAGAGTTAGATTAAATAGTTTGCTACATATACACAAAAGAGTTAATTTATTATAACAATATGGAATACTAAGTATAAACCAATCAAGATTCCTAAATAATCTAGGAAATGTACAAGCAATTTAAGTGCTTCATAACGACAGGGAAACCTGGTTGCACCTGGCTGATTAGCAAGCAAGCAATTTATATTTACACACATGGTCTACCTTTTTTACCTTCACATCTATAACTGCCATAATTTTTTTTTTTTTTTTAGATAAAAATAATAGTTTCCCATTGTGCTTTGTACATTTGACAGCTGCTTCTTGATGTAGCACAGCTATAAGGGTTTTTTTTCCATATAGAAAGTAGGAAGAAATATATTCAGAACAGGAAAAAGGAGTTGGCAAAATAAAAATCAAGATGTAGTAATTTGAAAGGTCTGTAAAGCTGACATGGATTAATTAAAGAGTTACAACCAAGTGCTGCTAAGACATTGTTTTTCTTTCCATTGTCTCATATGCCTATTTAGAAGCTGGAAGATAAAGTCTAAGCTCATTTTCAGCTTTACCGCCCAGTAAAACATTGTAGTTTGCTTTCTGTCAGTGGTTCAGAGGTAAGAGTAGAGCCAGTGGCTGATTTCTGTCTGTGCACCAGTGCTTTATATTGCCCTGTAAGATGTTTAACCCTTTTTTTGGATTCTATCCAGGCTCCAAGGGGTTCCAGTGAACGGGCGAAGAGTGTTGTGCTGAAAAGGCGTGGGTTTCTGGCTAAAACGTGAATGTAGTTGATCTAATTAAAGATATCACATTTACCCAAAGAACCTTGTCTGTCTATGTCCTTAGACCAACACGGCTTTAATGAACACCCCTGAAGTCAGGAAGCAACATGAAGAACTCCATTCATACTCCTCGCCTGCCCTGCCTTCTCTTTACTACTGCAGTCCTTGATCCTCACCCTTTGACAAGGGACCAGCAGTGGAAAAGCAAGTTGCTTGATGAGATCAGATGGAGCAACTGGCATGTTGCCAGAGGCAGCTCTGTCAAACAGCTGTGCCTGTATTATCATTTGGGGATGTGAAGAGACTACTTTAATATGCAGTGAATGAAGTAAGGGAGCAGAATCTATTTTCCTCTGCTCCAGTTAGGATACATCTGTCCAGTCAGAAGTGCGATAATAAAATGAAAGTTTGGGTATAACTACGTGCAACTCATGTGGGTTCTAAGAACAGCGAAGGAGTGGTGGGCTGGATGAGCCTATGAAGTATGTGCTCAAAGACTGTGCCACTGAAGCTTTGGTGCTACCGGAATACAAGCTAACTAGATTAAAGCTAGCTTGGGTATACTTACATACACCGCAATCAGACCACCCAATTGATGCACAAATGCAAGTTTACTCTTCATACAGGCTCTAGACTGAGCTCATACAACACTGAATAAGTACCATCCATTTCATTCACTACCTTCCCTCTGCTGGAAAATACCGTACATTCACTTATTAGTTATTATCTACTAGTAAAGGGAGTTGAAGCACAGTTGTATTAATTTCTTCTTGAGACCAACGTAGGATTTGGAATCCATAAAATACTTGCCCTTTCAGATCAAATGTTTGGCTTAACTAGGCTGATATTAATTATAAATGCACAACCCCCCCCCCCAAACAAATTAACCCCTCCCCCCTCCCCAAATCTGTATTATGAATCCAATTTTTAAACAATTCCTTCTCAGCATGTGGTTTACTCTGTTCCTTTAAAGACACCCTTTTATTCTACGCATTAAAGCCTGCTGGCTTGGTAACACACATTAGAAACAACTCCATGAAATGCGCACCTCAAATGAAATCTCTACTTCTACAATGCATTAAGAGAACACATTTTGTGGCTAGATCATATTACGCCATTTGGTTCCAAGTATTAGCCACAATCTAATTACTGCAAACTGATATACAATCAAGCCAAAAAAACTTTGTACTCATCACAATCTTTACCTTGGAGTGCCCTAAGCTCAATTATACCCAAAAGCAGTTTGAACACCAACTTTTGAGTACAATGATTTGTATGCGTACACACATGCGAATCAACTCAACACTGCAAGGAAAAGTCTTGAGGAGAAGACAAGTCTGGAATTTCTGGAGAGCCTTTTCTTAAACTAGACCAGCAATAAGCATTTCAGTTGCACAACAGTACATAACTGAATGACATCTTGAATTTGCAGAGAAGCAAATAATTAGCCTTACAATGTTTATAAGGAGAAGTGGGACAAAGTGTCTTTGCACAAGAAAAGGGAAAAGCATGTTTTAAAAAAAAAATCCCAAAAACTTAAATTTGGACTACAAAGTTCAATGCTTAAAAAATAAGCCTTTATAAAAATTTAAGGCCAGGACCAACTGTTCTATGCATTTCTAAACACTGCATTTCAAAGGAAATAGCTTCTAAACAGACATCCCTCTGTAGGGTTTGCTACCCAGGCACTTCAGCATTGAACCTAAATACGAAACAGGTGTCATTCATTTTCACTGTCCAACAAGTCAGTGAATTTAGATAGAAGTAAACTGAATTCCACTTCCAACTTCAGTAAGCTAAGGTGCTAACAGAAACAAACCTAGTGTGTAACATTTTTTTACTGTATGATATACAAACTAATTTCACACTGTCCTTTTAATATCTTAAAATAGAAATTCATTACACATTAGAGGAAAAATCTTCCACCTATCTAGGACAGCTTGCAGGAGGATTTAGAAGACTGATAATGAGTTGCTATATGGCCCTCAGGGACATGGGACTGATGCCCAATTTCAACACCGTGACTTACTTGTTTCTAGAGTATCATGCAAAAAGCTATTTATATACTTAGCATAGGGCAGGTTATTGCATCTTGTCTGCACATATGCATAGTAATTTATATTTTTTCCTGTTGGTGGGAAAGGGGAGGAAGGAGGAGGATAAAAATGTGTTTCAGAACAAAAGGAAGAAATATCCTTAGCAACAGTCAAATGATTAAATTCCCCACCAATACCCAGCAAGTGTAAAAGCAGTTAAACCAGCAATCTATCAGAGACAAGTAATGTCATTGATCAGTTCAAGAGTGGAAATAATTAGGAGGAAGGAAAAGAAAACAGTGTCTCTGGGGGGCTCAGGGGTGTTTAGGAAGGGCACACAGGAGTGGAAGTGGTTGTTGCACTTCAAGTGTGCCAGGACAGCATCTCTAATCTATTTCTCCCACCCAGCAAGATTGCAAGGGAATGAGATGACAGTGGTGGGGAGTTATCTTGCGAACATGCAGGTGGCAGTGATGCTGGAGTGACAGCATTCCTAGGACCTGGGGGAATGCTTGACCGAGCTGGAGTTGCTGAAACAGCAAAACATCAGGTCGCAGCAGCCACTGTATAAATTCTGCATCTGTGCCTCAGTTTGCTATCATTCACCAAGATACTGGGTCTGCCCATTCTTCCGTCATTAAAGCTCCTTTCGTCTTATTCTCTTACTCTAGGTTGCGTCTTTCATACCATTCAAAGCTTCCCGATCTGTTATTTCTCAGAAACCTCTTTTACCTGATCTTCATTGTCAATAACTGTGTCAGCTATCACCTGCAAGCCTTTCTACTGCATTTGAGACCGCGTACTCCCAGTCTTAAGCATTACAGCATTACACACACCTACACTAGTATATAATTATTGGAAAAAAAGAGAACGTGGTACATAAAATAAAACAAAGGGGTCTTAAAAAAACCCCAAAACACAGAGCAAATATTTATGAAGAATAAATCCTTTTCTAAGGAAAAGAAAATGCTAGCTTACTTGCATGGCAGAATGCGGACAACATCGTTCTGCTTGTAACTCTCAATGCAGACAGCACAATGATCAAAGTCTGGGTCTGTTTCCTAAAATGAATAGCATGAAAACTAAAGTCAAAAGTTATGACTATTAAAAGCAGTGTAGGCACTTTGCAACCGAAGAATCCCGCTAGCCCACGGAGCACTAGATATGCAAGACGACTATTAAGAGGAAGATACAGAAAGTGACACAGGTTATTAAATCCTACCACATTTCCCCTCCCACCCCAAAACCCACATGTTTTACCTGCATATCAAAGTCACCCACTCATTTAAAACTACTGTTTACATGCATCTGACATTTAAGTTAGAGGAAGACAAGACAGCTGTAACCATCATTTTGTACAAACAATCTCTTCACATTGACTCAAGGAGGTAGTAATTTTCAAGGGTGTTACATTTATGATCTAGTCTATGGCTATGGTTTATAAAACATTTTTTTTTGTATAATACTAAAAGATATTCTTTCATCCCCTCTTGTAATAAGAGATAACTGCCATCATTCCATGCTTCAAAAAGTCCAGCGTGGTCTCATTCTTCAAACCCTCTCCACAGCCTCAAAATTACTCATACCCTTCTTAAGCAGAGAGGGATTCAGGTCAGGATGCTTGCTGGCTCTGCAGTATTTTGCTACAAAGATTACACTTCAATTACTGTTTCTACATCGACAGAAAGAATTTCACTTATTTTAAGCTTTCCTTTGGAGAAAGACAGATGTCACGTAGGCATAACCATGGCATTGTTGGTATACAATTAAAACCTTTGTGCTACACACACAGACTGTGCTTTCTCCCAGCCCAAATTCAGACAGTTCTTTTCAACACCAGCAAAGTACTGAGACAAGGACATCAAAAACCATAGCAAGGCAAAATTAGCAACTCCGCTGTCGGAAACAGGCAGTCAATATTTCATGCAGAGAACCCTGATGGGCTGCACTGATGAATGACAGATTTATTCCTGTATTCCTTTCAACTACATATACGCCTCCTGCTGCCTGTACTGCAACCTCCATATCACGTAACTGTCTTGCAAGAAGACAGCATCTTTCCTCTCTGTATTAAGTTCTAAATATATTCACGTAGGCAAAGATCTATTGCAGAAAGTTCTTATAGCCAAAAGGCATGGGGGGAGGAGGGGAGGAAAAGAACACAGGCTTGGGAAAAACATCTTCCTCAGATTTCTCTTCAGGCAGGCACAAATTCAGAGAGCTTCTCCCATTAGAGATGGTATTGGTAGGAAAGATGAGACTCAGGCAGGCTTAAAAGGCCAAAGAGAAACTGCTTGCTTTTTAATACCCTTTAAATAAAGTCAGGTCTATGCATGATGCAAAATGCAAAGGGACAGTAAACGAGGCTATTAAGCAAACCTCTGGTAAAACCAAAAACCTGAAGAATACCTACAGATTTATAATTTACAGTGCATCAATTATTCTGCGATAGTCAACCACGATTCCCACAGTTCCAGATGGAAGTGGCAAAGAAAATAACCTTGTTGTGAATCCAAGGAGAGGATATGGAGGTGAAGATTACGGACTGCCTGACAATTAAAATTTTTAATTTTGTAACAGCTACAAGCATCCTTTAAGTAAAAGCTAGCGTGCAACTCAACCTGTGTCACTCCAAGAACACATGACTGTTGAGAAATCACTTGTATAAAAAAAAAAGACATCTTCCTCCCTAAGCCTTCTTCCACTTTGCATAACATATATGCAATTGCTAGTTTACTGCGACTCGCATAACTGATTTTAACCCTGCCTTTTCTTTGGTACTGATAATTTATACAGAGCATAGTAAAGGAAATGTCATGATGGTTAAATAAGGTTCTTGCATGACGCTTTCTGTACTCCTGCCTGCAAAACCATCAGGGCCAGCTAGCACAGAAAAGCATCCGCCATTCAAGTTGCCAGGGAGAGCTCACCAAGTTTACAGGCAAGAAAACTTCTCCTCTGCGGAAGCAGAAGTCACCTAGAGCTTTTGTGCATACTGTAGACAGTAAATATTACGGAGGGTGACCTCTCTAGCAAGCCACACACTAACAGTTGAAAGGGAGGAAGAAACAGTAAGTTGTTTTTCTTGCCAGAGTGAAATACAAAGCTCAAGTTTACTGTGAGAAGTCTCATTACTGTACCTTATCGCCCTTCTTTACTGTCCTGGTTGCCAGTTTGCCGATGGCTTTCTTAGCGGCATCTCCAAGGCGACGCTATTAAAAAGTTATAGAAAGAACGCAGGAATTAGTGCTGAGAAACAAGCTATTTTTTTCCTTTAGAGGACTTATTTAGGCTAACTATCAGCACTGCAATGTCTGTCTGCTATAGCTAGGCCAGTGCACAAATTGTAGAGGGTACAGTAAAGACACAGGTGCTGGCAAATCTATCCAGAGAGAACATCCAAGTACAGACCACGTGGGTACAGTCAGGGTAATCAGGAGTCTCAGACTGTTGTAGCCATGGCTTAAAAACAAAACTCACCCCCCCCTGCACACTTCAACAGAGCTATTAAAAACACAGGATAGGAATAGAAACACATGACCTTTCACTAATTTCTATTGTATTCTGCTCTAATCGCTTTTTATTCAGTGAGCCATAACAGCCTTCCTTTTTCTCTCCATACACTGCCTAGTTCTGTTTTTCCCCAGAAGTGGGCAAATCTACCCTAAAAGGTTCACTGCTATTTTTCCCCCCCATCTCAATACAACCTGAAACTGCCATTATCTATACATGGGGAAACAATTTAAGGACCATGAAATCTAAATCAGTCAATACAGATTAAATAAAGCTCAAATGAATACTGATTCCAAAACTAAACTCTATTGGGCTGCAAAGGGTCAAGCCACTCTAATGGGCAGCGTTGCTTGGAAGCAGCCATTTCTATGCTTAAAGTGCTGATCCTAATTGCAATGCCCTGTTTGGAGCCAATTAAGAATGGCTATTTGCCAGCTGGTTCAAGGGATTCCAAGGACAGGTCACTTTGAGCTGAGCAAAGCTCATGTTTCCTTGTTTCAATAACCAGAATGCCCCGGAGAAACAGGATTAAGTTTACACTGATCAGGACTTTTTCCCCCCCCCAATCATTTCCAACTCCTACAGTCATATCACATACAATTATTGCAAAAATGTTCCACCTTCACCCCTTTCATCCCAAGAAAAATGCTGGTTTTTGAACCTTCTTCATTCTTTGACTCTCCTGAGTAGATGCAAACCGCACACGATATAAGTCACTATAGGTCCGTGAAAGGACACACTGAGTAAAATGGATTAGTTTATCTCCAACCCTTCATAAGCTTGAAAAAACAATATCTGCTTTACAAGGCTTGGGCTTTTTCTACGACATTTTTTATGGGTTTCCGGACAACCAAAATGAACAGGGCTCCTTATGTTTAAAGCAAAAGGCCTCTATTTTGCCACCACAAATGTGTTTACACACAACAATCATCGGCAAAGCCACATTATTCTGAACGTACACAAAGGTCCATGTTTTGGGAGCCAAACTTAAGGGCCCAAACACTACTGCACCTTCTAGGCAGCACAGCTGGGGATAGGGGGGAAGACAGTGGGGGGCAATGTAGTTTAAGGTGCACCTAGACCTCCCAAAGTCTGGACTTGACTGGGGCCTTCTTGGTCCCCAGTTTAAGATAGTGCAGCCTCTTTTCTGTTAGAAGTGCCTTGCCAGCACAGCTCTCAGTGTGGACACAGCTTACACTGACAGAACTGCATTTTTGCCAGCATGCACTGCTAGCTGCTCATAGCCTGGCTCCATGCAAAAATCACTTGCACCAAGTCAGCAGTTTTAGCTGTATAAATGTACCTATACTCCGGGCTTTTGCCAGCACAGGTATGTCAATCACTAAGCATACATCTTTACCCTTCTCCACTGAACAGCTAAGTCGTGCTGGCAGAATGTTTTTATACTGATATAGCCTTATGTGCATTTCACACTGCTTATGGGTCGTGCCAGCAGTCCAGGTAACTAGAAGACAACACTGAAGCCCTTCTTCTCTTGCTCTCACCTGGCCTGTGTTGTCACTGGGGATGGCATATGGCTGATACACCAGCCTGAGCTGCCAACAGAACAGCCTGTGCTCAGGGACACTACATTCACGAATAACGGTTTGGGTTTTTTTATGATCTGAGATAAATTAGTCAAAATACTTCCCAAATTTGGTATTCACAAATGCAAGCAACTGTGCATGCCGAAGCAAGGCAGGTGCCACACGGGCTTTCCACAAGTTGGGCAGTGCAATACATTCTTGACCTTCAAGCATCTTAAAATATACACTTTATACTGAAATTGTAGAGATGTTTGTAGAGCCTAACAGAGTCTGCAGGACATGCAAAACTAGTGAAAGCTGTTAAATTTAAATCAGGTGAGAAGTTTAATTATGGTTTAATATTGAAGGAAGGGGCTTATAAATAAAAAATGCTGTCCTAGAAATAAAGGAAGAGTTTTTCCATACAAGTGTTAAATTAAGTGGCTGTTCTCACAATGTATTCAGATAAAGCTTTCATTGAAGAAATGTCTGTACAGAAGGAGAGCACTTGCACATAATTACAGATATCAGGTATCCCTCCACTAAACTGCAACCACACCTTCAGTTAATGCCTGAATTGCTATGCCTCTTAGAACAGGACGTGAATGTTATGGGCAATGGAAACTGAAATACAAATATGCAGAGGATTTAGCCGTTAAAGTGCTTTTCAATCCTTTGGAGTATATCGACTGTAGGTGGAGCTGGCACCATCACCTATGATTAAGGTCAACTCATTCACTTCTGACAATAAAGATACTGTTTTCAGTTTGCAGATAACTGCCAAATTAACAGTTTGGGCTGAATCCTTCCATGCCAGGGTCTCCCTTTTTCAGCTAATATCGTTTAGCTGTTTCTGAGAAAGTTGGGGAAAAAAAATACATCTTCTCCACATTAGGAACAGACTCCTACAACTGTTTCACTGAAGAGCTCCAAGACCTTCATGCTATAAAGAAGGAATCTGAAACCTGGCAAAAGTTACCCTGGTGTCAGGATGCTTCCCTATGAGAACCCACCCAAATCTGGCTGTTATAGCTTCTGGGGAAAACAAACACACCAAGCAACCCTGCTTTTAAAAAATAAACAAATAAAATAAAATTAAAATTAAAATATATTAAGACTGGTATCTAAATTCTCTGGAGTTTCAAACAGCATTGGGTAGGTTCCAGTCTAGAGGCAGATATGATTTGAGCTGGACTTGATGGCCACACTTGGTAATAGAGCAGGTATTTGGTAAATCTTCCCCCGCTGGTGCCTACAGAGCAAAGAGGAAGACACAACCTGCTTGAAATGAGAGGATGAGAAGTGGTGGGGGGAAAGAGGAAGAAGGCAGTAGGAAGTGAGGAGAGACCCAGGATGTGGCAAGCAGGAGCAAGGTAGACTGACAAAGTTGGCCTAAAAGGACAGAAGGGGTTTCATCAGGACAGCACAATCTCCCCAGCCCCTGGAACTGAAACCCAAAGTCCTGAATCTTGACAATGCTATGCCGCTGTGAGCAAATAGCTTTAAAGCCTATTTGCAAAATGTACCATCTTTCCTCCCGTGGCCGACTGGTCCACAAAGAACCTACCCCCATAACCAAGGACTTTATTGGTTTCAACTAGGTAGAGCCAGCTATAGATACAAGAGTCCAAAACCTAGCTGATGACTCAAACAGAAGGGCAGAGCAATTTTATTATTTTTATTACTACAGTTCTTGAAAGGACTTAGGTTGAAGACAAAGAAAATCATGCATCGTGACATCTTCAATTACACTGCTGCAGACTATTTTTTTTCTACACCATCCACTATCCTGAATTCAGTGCATGTGAGGGGGGCAAAAATAGGTAAAAATAGGGTGTGACAGGAATCAAACTTGGCATTTCCTGACACCCGAGTGCTTGACATTTAAGCCGAAATAACCTAACACCACAGGCTTTTTGCAGGTGATTTATCAATACTGTTTGTATTACATGCACCTATACACTTGCATCGAGTGTTATCATTCATACTTAAACATCAGCTCTTCCAAACACTAACAAAATTCAAGATACAGTTGACTGCATTAACATTTGTTAACACACTTCATTACCTTTGAATTCTATTTAATAGTTACATGATCATGTCAAGGTTAATGTGCATCTATATCAGGAATTTGCATTAGTACAAAAGCCCATGTCACTAATATTGCATTAATGGTCTCAGTTTGAAACCAGGATATGAGGGTGCACAAATATGACTGAATGTATGCTATTCATTTTCATTAGCAAACTTACACTGGTGCAAAATTTAAGTGTAGATAAATATTTAGACAGGCCAGCATCATACACGCTTTTTTGAGCAACTAGGACAGTGATCCTCAACCAGGTGATGTGGGATGCCTTGAGATCCTTTCAAGGGTGCTGGGGGTTTACCACTGTTAGGTGTGTAAATACAATTCACAAGATAAACCCAGAGATCTCAAATAAGAATCACAGTGTTAAAAACAATGTAGATCCATGGTCTGAGTTCTTTGCACCAGAAGAATTGCTCTAGTACTTTTTGTAATCAAAAACAGAGTGAAAACTAAGAGCTGATATTTTCTGAGGGGTGCCACAAACCTACCAAGGGGTACCTTGACCCTAAAACAGTTGAGAACCACTGAACCAGGATGTACCGTATATTTGCTTATGGAAAAGTTCAGCACTATTAGCTAACTGAATAACCACAAAAGGAGTTTCATGTTTTTGGCCTAGTAGAAGTGCACAAGGTTAATCACGCGAAGCACCTGTATCGTACAACTCTACTTACATTTTCTTCTCTACAAAACAGCCTGTTTTCAATGGTTTCAGTAGACAGGAAGTGTGCTTCTGTACACGATAGCTTAAAACAACAGAGCTTAGAAATGAGCCATTGTTCATCACTAATAGCTCTGGCTTCTCCGTTACAATATGAGAGCACTTCAAACTGGGCTCTAGCTGTTGCCACCTCCTTATTAAACTTTAATAAGCTGAGCTTTTTAAACCACATAAAAATTTCATCAAGTTTCTCCTGACCTTTGTAAAAATCTAAAGAAAGAAGAAAGGTCATAAAAGGCCTTTCCCAGTGGAGCAACTGTTTTGAAATGTGGGCATTTGGAAGTAGCACACAGTGAGGCCGGGGATGCACAGGAACAATTCTGTACTCCATGGACATTCCTGAGTGACTGGTGTATTTAAATCTTTATCTTCCCAAGGGACCACATTAAGTACCAGTTACAGTCTGGTCAGTCAAGTAATTAAATTTTCCCAAAGGTGTTTCAGGATCCCCTTTGGACCAACAGCCTACTAGAAGCTATTTCCAGAAGCTAAGGAAGATACCCATGGACACTTGTGAAGTTTTAAATCTGTCTGAGGTTTATTCAAGTAACGTTAAATAGATTCTTCAGACCTTCAAAGTAGCTATAAGGAGACCTTTCTTTAATAGAACATACCCCCTACAAGGGACTGTTAAAGCAACTCCTTACACATGGACTAATTCCTGAAAAAACCTATATACAACTCCTGCAACTATAGCCAAACAGCTGAAATTCTGAAATCTGGAAGACGCTTAAGGCAAACGGCAACATAGGAAGGCCAGTACGTTCTGTCTTCAGGGGACAGAGTCAAAGACGGCAAAAAAGCCTACAAAAGTTCTAATCCCTTCCTAATAAAAATAATGGCATGGCACATGGGAAAAAAAGACGCGGTGGGGTGGGGGGAGCTCATGAAATATTAGGTTTTTCACACCAATTTAAGGAATTTTTCATTGCTAGAGCTTAGCTTATATTTTAGTCTATAATCATGTAAGTGCCACAGAAAAGTAGGGAATGGCAGAGTGCAGCAATATTTAGTTAGCATCGCACCCAGATAGAAACAGAACATTGGAAGTGAGAGACGAGTAATAAAATAAAGTTGAAGGAATGATTTAAGCTGATCACTGGAGTTTGGTTGATACCAAGAGCTGAGGACATTCTTCTCAGTTAAGAAGGCTGAAGTTTACTCTCAGCACTGAAGGCAACCAGTTCTGGAATATGTTTCTTGGTTCTTCAGAATTTAAATTATGAATGTAAAAGCAACATTACTATAAACTGCATTATGATGCTTGAAGTATAGGACCAGGAAAGTCAAGAGGTCTGCATATATATCATGCCATCTTGGGTAAAGGCACAAGTCAGGACAAATCACTAAGCCTTTTTGTGCCTTAGTTTCTTAATCTATAAAATTGGAACAATAATTATGTCACAGGACTGCTGCAGAATTCACTCACTGGCATCTGGAACATACACCGACGATCTTAAAATAATGCTTGACAGGGCATTCCACAGAAGCAATTCTCAGTCTAGTATCTGGGATAATGAATGCAGTTCTCATTTGTTTAAAGAAGTAACAGGGTCCATCTCAGAAATGGCTTCTTAAAACTATAGAAGAGTCTGGGAGGTACTGATTACAGGGCCTATTGAACTCCATGAGAATTGCGGGCTCTCATCTCAGAAGAGAATGGTGATCTTTTAACATCTTGCTTCTTGGTCTGAGTGTCCTTGAGCAGCTCTTTAGAGACTGAATCAAAGTCAGATGCTGAATATGGAAAGACACAAATTTCAATGATCTGGGCAGCAGATTTGGTCTTATTTATTAACTGCCATAATCCTTCAAGTCGCACTGCAGGTAGCAAGGTAGAGGAATTCTCTCCAAATGCATGCTTTGCTTACTATGCAACTATACTGCACTCATTTAAATCAATTACCAATTGGGGTCTGTGAACTTTGTCTAAAATGAGATGCTTCCTGTGAAAATCTCACAGATCATTTACCCTCCCACTAGAAACGTCATGGCATCTGTGGCAACTGCCTGCAATGTCTCTAAACAGCTTCAGAAAACAATTTAGCACCTGTAGATGAGAAGATAGTGGTCTGTGAGGAAACAGATCTGCCACTGCTCATAGCACCAGCCACTTAGAGGGGTAAACTCTTTCATTTAAATACAGTCCACCTATGTACTAGTAGTTTTAACACATTAACTTGACTCAATGTATCAAGAGGGATTCAATTACCACCTTCCCAATCTGAACTAATATCTGCTCCTGATTTTTAATGGGTTAAAACCCCTGTTCCACTTGAATGTGTGCAATTTTGTGGCGACAAGCCTTGGTATGTATACTTGTGGAGCACTGCCACTTGGATATACTGAATACACACAACGAAATCCATGATCTGCAGACACAGATATTAGTGGAGCAGAAGTGCTCATGCAGAAGCAAAGGATATCTACTGAAAATCAGGCCAACAATATCAGAGACTAGATCACATTTCACCTAGTAATTCTCCTCTCTTATCAGTTTCTGTAACAAGAACCTAAAAAAAAAAAAGAGCAGTGGAGACAGGTACCTGGGGACTCAAAAGGTCATTTCTACTAAGTCTCTTCATAGTGCATTTGTTAGGATAACTGTACTTATAATATTAAAGCAATAGGGCACATTAATATTTTCACATGAACAGTATAATTGAAATGGCAACACATTCTTAAAATGTACTCATGATTCAAAAAACATGTCCTCTTATCTCAACATAAAGACATCTGCATAAACAATGTTACGGTGCTATTATTATTAGCAATATAAAGGGTTTCAGATCCGTACTGGCTAGAGATGTGCAAATAGCTCATTCAGTTTGAGATTACTGTTCAAATGGAAGATGGGACCAAAATCAGAATATAAATCCTATTTCTTCTCCCATTTGTGTATACTAAGCTAATAGAGGTATAATTAAAGATATCAGATTCACCCAAAGAACCTTGTCTACTAAGCTAATAGGTATTCATGCTTCTTTTAAATTTTATATCCAATTAATCTGTCCTCAGTTATTCCTATTACGGTGTCTGAGAACAGAGAGAACTAGCTTTTACCTGAGTTTGGGAAGACTGCATTACACACAAGGAAAAAAGCCATGAATTAACCATGAAATTTTCATACAAAAAGATACTGATACTGTAATCTGCATATAGCACATTTTATACAAAATAGTTTAAAAGATATTTAAAAATATTCAAATATTTAAAAATATTCAGCACATTTATTGGTACTATCTTTCCATATTTTTCTTCCTATTATACCAAACACCCTGACTATCACAAGGCTGATCGTATGGGCTCTTAGGAGAGACACTGGGTAATAAATATTTTATCTACTTTTGGTAATATTTAGCAGCGTTCCCCATACCTAGTCCAAACTCCTTCCTAGTGCACATCTATCCATGAATTCAAATGGATTTGTTTCAAATGGATATGGTAATGAGATTTAATTTTAGCCAATTCACGGCTGGTAAGGTACCCATTAAAAGGTACATTACTTTTCCAATATCTCTTCGGAGTTTCACACACTGTGTACTTAATGGTTGCTTTTACCTTCATTGGAGCTTGGTTTCTCAATTCCCCATAGATCACTTTCTTCAGAGAGAACTGATAGGAATTGTTTCAAATCTCAGGACAGAGTTCCCTCTATCCCAAGATGTTGCCTCAGCAGGGGGATTTACTGTAGCTAGTGTGGCAAAAGGACTGTGTAGAATAAAAAGGCATTTTTTCCTGTGAGCTACTAACTGGGGTAGAAGAAACATCTACTGGTATATGGCCCTCCATCAAGTATATTAGTCGTGTGGATGATAGGATTAGAAAGGAATTCTACACCTGCATTAACGCACTTTAGTTAATGCGCATTAAATCTAGTACCTCCGGGGATTTTTACATGTGCTCTGGGATGCAGCACCGGGTACCTTAATTAGTGGGCCGCACTAATCAAAAGCGCGCACCCATCATGTGCATCAGCGTCCCTGAGCTGAAAAAATGGCGGCGGGGAGCTTTGAACTAAAGCTCATCCAATGTGTTTTAGTTCAAAGTGCCCCAGTGCCATTTTTTCAGCGCAGGGACGCTGATGCATATGACGTGGAAGGCTGCCATAGCACAATTTCCGTGCTCCAGCAGACTCGATTAATCGATTTTTAGTGTTGGAGCAGGCTCCCCAAACATCTAACAGGAGCCTTCCATTGTGAGATATTAAGAAAGTGAGATTAGCCTGTCTTAAGGCACATTAACTAAAAAGCACGTTTTAAGTGACACTTAATGTGCATTAAAATAATGCGCATTAACTGAATAGCACTTTTTTAGTGATGCTTTAATGTGCATTAAAGTGCTTGTGTAGATGCACCCACCAAGTACTATTCTAATCCTTAGTTTGACCACAATTCCTGTGTTAAACAATTATTTATACCCACTTCCAATAGGAAAGGAGTTAACTTCTGGGAAGTACTTAAATGGGCTTATCATTGCCAGCTTGGTTTCTTCCTCAGTCTGTAGGCAAATGAACATAAATGGCATAAAAGGGGGTGGATATTTACCATGCATCAGATACTCAAGGATACTGCCTTTGTGCCCACTCTTACCCAGAGGTAGATGAAAACTAAACTACAGCAGCTTGGATTTCTTTCACTGAAGTATCTTAGTACCTTTCTTTGAGTACTGAGCTACTGCAGTTTAGGTTTCACCTACTGTGGGCCAAGAGAGTACTTACAGTGTTAGTGCCCCCCCTTTCACTTTGGTTTAGGCTGCTTCCATTAAGTCATCTGAAAGCTTGCAATCTACTTGGTATAATTCTTACATGCACAGCCTTCACCAAGGTATTCAAATCTGAACCCCTATTGAGATTTCTGTTTGAAATTCTTCTGATACCCAAGATACGTCTATGGCCCTCAACACAGCATCCAAATACATCAATATTTTTAGTGCATTTATCATCACAGTGCTTCCATGAGGTAGGAAAGTGCTTGACCTCCATTTTACAAACTAATTTACCCAAGGTCACATAGAAAGTCTACAATAAGACAGACCATTTAACAGACTTCCTGAGTCCCAGGCTTGTGCCCAAGCCAGCAGACCATCCTTCCCCATATAGAAACCACAGAAAAAGTAATCCTGCTGAACTTAGCTTCTCTGAAACTTTTTTGCCCCCTTCATCCCCCTGCACCTCCCATGTACTATGAAGATTTCCATGCTAGTCACTTATTACTAACAAGAGGCTGACAAACCAGATTTCAGTAAGAATGTCAAAATAGTTTCTGCGCAAGTGTCTGCCATTGGCTAGTTAGGAAATGCCAGAAATCTAAAGTTCCATGAAAGTTATATAACAACCTACCTGAGACGCCTAAAATACTGCACAAGGAATGAACTAAATCTTAAACTGATTTACAAGATAGTTTAAAAAGATTACTAGAGGTGCACTGATACATCGGTCCGATATCAGATTGGTAACAATATGAAGAAAATTGTCTATATTGGATATTGGCCCTATGCACAGATGTAGTGCAGCAAGGAGCAAAGTCAGCAGCGTGGAGAGCTTCCTCCAGCTGGTAAGTCAGAAGGGGAGGGCGTGGGGGGGGCAGATCAACTCCTCTCGTGGTAAGGGAGGGCGCAGGGGCAGGCATGCAGAGCTGGGGCAGGGCAGAGGGGGATTCCACTGCTGCTTGCAGGAGGGCAGGGGAGAGGAGGAGCATGTGTCCCTGGATCTGTGCAGAGCAGGGTGGGCTGCGGATTGGAGCCAGAGCCAGCGCTGCATAGCTCTTCTCACCGGGGTCTGGGCTCAGAGCAGGCTCCAGAGGCGCAGGAAGGATGCTGCATCCACCCCAAATTTCGCCACAGCTCCACTCCCAGCTGTGCGCCAGAACCAGCCACAGCCCCGGCTGAATGCCCCACCTCCACCCAAGCACCAGGAAAAGCTGGGGCTGTGGCATGGGGCAGGGAGAGGAGCTGCGGCAAAATCTGGGGTACCTGCAGCTTCCTCCCAGTGCTGTTGCAACCCACAGCGAGAAGAGTCCCACACAGTGCCGGCTCCAGCTCCACTCCACAGCTGCCACCTGCCCCATGCCAATCCGGGGGCATATGCCCCCTCTTCCCCCACCCTCCCAGGGTGCAAGCAGCAGAGGGAGCTGCCCCCACCCCATGAGCAGTGCCTCCATCCTGCACCCCTACCTGCCCCAGCTGGGCAGCGCCTGTTCCTACCCTCTCCCTTACTGCGGGGGACACTGATCTCCCCCCACTTCCACCACAAGGGTGTTATCAGCTGATGGCAGCTGTATCAGATATCGGATTGGTATCAGCCGATATGCCTCCTTAAATATTGGCTACTGGTATCGGCCCCCAAAACCTCTATCGGTGCACCCCTAAAGATTACATATATGATCCAACCCTCAGTTAGCAAAATCTCCCCAGAACAATGAGCAGCCAATTTCCTCCAGCAGCATACCATACAATTTTATCCAAAACTTTATTTCCTTTTAAAATCTCTAGTAGTTTTCAAGAGAAGCAAGAAATATTATACTCTGTTTTGCCAAAACTGGGTGATTTTTGTTCTCAAGAAATGAGTCTCGCTTTGGAGGACTCCATGTATTTTATTCTTCAGTTTCTGTGCATTAATCTCACAATGAAAATAAAAATTCTTCCCTTAGTAAAGAAAGATTATGTCTTACTAAACACAGCTATCACATAGCATCTTACGCTCTGAGTGCTGAGTATTTAAACATCCAGAATCTACATTTAAAGACTACAAATTCAATGTTTATGGCCCAACAGACCATGCATCAGCAATCAACTGTACAGTATACTGTTTTATATATATTTTCATAAATTGATAGGAGAAAAACAACCTATTACCTGGTTCCTGTCACGTGCACTTGTGTACCTAATCTTTTGGATGAAGTAAAATATTAACCATGCTGAAGAAATGATCATCAAAACGATGAATGATATTGACACAAAGACCAGAGAGCCACGACTGAAATTCTTTGGAGGAACGCGAGCGCCGACTGCTATTGCCATTAAGACAGAAATGTTCTTCTCCAAGTAATTCAGGATCTCCTTCACCTTTGACTCTGTAATCATCACAGCAACAATGTCCCCAGTTCCTAGAAGAAAGAAGCGAAAAGTTCACACCAACCTTTTAACACACATGCATCCTACCTACTTAAAAAGGAATGAACCCTAGCCCTCTGGCCCTTTGTGACTGACATTCACAACTTGTCCTACAAACCCAGATCCCTAACTTACATTCATAAACGCACCTGTACCACAGTCCTCTAGCAAATCGATAAGCAGCATTTATTGCCTTTGTAGCTGTTTTAAGCAATCTCAGAATGCACAACTCTTTTCCTCCTCTCCCAAGCACATTAATCCATGTATACCTTGTAGATGTCAGCCATGTGACTTGAACAGATATTACTTTTTTCAGTCTTTAAGACTATGCAGGAAATTCATTCTATAGGGAACAGAATTTGGGACTTTTTATTTTATTCATTAGAAAGCTTCACGTGCACCACTCTTGTAGAGAGTAGGGTACTTGCAGCAGTGATTACATCACCAAAAAAACAAACTAGTTCAGGGTATGAAGTGGAAAAAAGAAAGTTTAATTTCTTGCCTCCTTAGGAGGCACCATATAAAATGAGGATGCAATCTGTGGGGGGGATAAAATCTGAGAAGAGCGAGGGAAGCAGTGCAGGTTGCTGCAGAACACATTCAATGCATACGATTCAGCTTTATAACATTCAGGTAAGACACCAAATGCAGCAAGGTCCTCCTGTAATAGTAATGAACCAGATCAAGTGACTGGAGCTGGCTATGAATTCCCAGCAAAGGGCTTTACTAATCAACACCAGAAACTGTGAATAGCTGAACAGTACCTCTTGGGAAAAGCTTAGTAGAGCACTGTAGTGATCAAAAGACAAGAGATTAGGGAGTCTGGAAATTCAAATTTTAAGGTGACACTTCAAAGAAAAAATGTTGTGCATTCTCATAATTATAATGATTTAGATGGCTGTAATTCTGCTGTGCATCTCTAAACATGGAAAAACAAGAACTCTACAAACAAATTTATCTTCAAAGACGAATGCAAATATCCAGTAGCTACTATGGTGTCTACATTTTTTAAATTCTACTTTCAGTGTCTGACAAAAGAATCACTGCCTCCACTCTCTTTCCCAAGTCAACTCTTTTTTGTGACTAAGATTACCATTTGCTTCCTGGTGACAGTTAACAGGCAATTAATTACTGTGTATGAGAATTATTCCTTTCTGATCACTACTTTTAGGACTGGAAAAGTCATAATGATGATGGGGAAAAAATAAAAATGAACAAATAAACAAACAAAAAGAATAAAAATAAAAATAGTAATAATAATAAATCTCATCATAAATCCTACTATTTTTTCATCCTCTAGCATCAGGCAGAAAGCCCAGGAAATCAGCCTTGGCCTTCCCTATTTCATGGTGTGTGTGGAAACAATCTGGTGTTCTGTTTAAGAAACCTTAAGGATGGGCAGAAACCTTCAGTGACGTTGTTTTGGGGTGTTCTACCTGGAGGACCAGCTGAGAATACCAGAAGGTCTTCAGCACTTTAAGAAACCCGGTATTTTTTGCGTGCCTTCTGCAAACAGCTTTGGGATCTCCCCGGCTATTCTAGGTAATCCTGCTCTGAGAGGCTGCTGCAGACAGCTGAGCAAACAGCCCCAAGAGGAACCATCTTGACGTACACAGCTGAATGGCAACTGCTGGGGAAAGCTACAGGTTTCCCCTAAGATGATTTGCCTGTTTTGCCAAACCAGTACCAGATGCTGTATTAACGGTGGATGCTAGATTCAAAGGAAATGGCAAAAGTTAGGCTTCTGTGCAAGTCACTCTGGAGAAAGGGAAACAAAAGAGAGAAAGTTTGGGTGCAAAGCAGAGGGAAGAACGAAGTGCTAAGATTCAGCAGAAAAATCAGGAGTGACATCCGCCAGCAGTACAGTGAGGGCTGGTGGCCAAGACAAAAGCCAAGGCTTCTACGTGTATAAGAAAGGGCTGTGGAAGGACAAAGTTCTTGTAGAAAAGAAAAGGCCCCAGGAGAGGAAACTGGAAAGATCATGTGCTGGGTGCTCCCATCACCTGATGAAGCTGATCAGGAGGTTGCTTGACAATGGGACTGGAGAGGTTAGGAGAGAGCTCTGCAGATTTTGAGAAAGAATCTTTTTATATTCTAGAGGAAAGGGAAGTGGACAGGCAGGTTTTCCCTGCACCTCCCACCATACACCCAGATCCTTGAAAACAAGTTCCCTCCAAATAACCTTACATCATTTAACACTTACAGTATTTTAAATGAATAGGATGGAAGTAGCATTTAAACAACCCTGTATTTTAGAAACCAAGTTCAAGTGCACAAAACTCAGTGCCTTCTCCTGAACTGAGTGTTTTTTAAAAATAAATTATTACAATAACATAGAAGTTTTACATAGCAACCAGAAATCAACATGATTTATGGAAACCATTTATTTTACCAGTAGTGCACCAGAAAATCACCAACCATCCAGTACAGACTATCTGCAAAGGCCTTTCCTCCATTCTTGAGGCAGAGGAAACATTTCACTTTTACATGAGAACTTACTGGGATATTTACTGGGTGGCAGGACTTGAACAACCAAACAAGAGCAAAAGTTTGTCACTGTTTTACAAACACTGTCCCTTAATTGTAAGAAAAAGGTATTCCCTGGCTTTCTACCTTGGTTCCAGTACAGAAGGGATGCTCTGAAGCATCCTCCCCTGTAGCTGCAGCTATGAGAAGACAAAACCCAGTGTGCCTTCGGCGAAGAATTCACTGAAAGCATGAAATACCGATGTAGAAATATTTCTGTAACCCTGAACAGTATAGCTCAGATGATACATGATCTATCAAGATTATTTATTTATTATTGTTTTTCTCTAAAGATTTAACTTCTGCTTTACATACCTGATGGTGGAGGAAGAATGATTTTTCCCAAGAATGTGTTGGGTTATACTTCCTACTGCGTTACCCACTGTGATTCTGGGATCATTTTTGTGTTGACCTATCAACCAGCAATACCCAAAGTGGGTTCCCAGCATGGTTTATACATGGAGCCATCTGCAAAGCACAACTAAAAGATCATATGATCTTAGTCTCTAACTGCAAAAGCTTTTACTTCTAGTCCTGCCTCGATGAGCTGACAATCTGTCGTGTGTTTTTACAATGCCTAGCACAATGGGGTCCTTTGGCACTACTGCAATATAATTTGAACACGGAATGACTCAAATTGAAAACAGTCAGCACAACTGCTGTTTCTGACCTTGCAAGGGCCAAGAAAACTGCAGAACAGAAGAAAAGGTTGTGCCTGCTTAAAACATCCTAAAGACTTTCAAATTGGTGTAAACCATAACTTTGTTGAAAAGGCTCCCTAGTGTAGAAAGTTATTTAGTATAGTTCATAAAAATGTGTTCATCCAAAAACTTAGACAAAGAAAAACAAATCTTTCACTTCTTACATCTTCAAAAACGTGTAGCTCCAGGTGGACTCTGAATTAGTATTTGTAGACACAAATCTCTGGATATTAAGGGTAAAAAAAAGTCACATTCCAATATGCTAATAAAAAGCAGTGCTTTGGGTAGTCCAGAACAAAGCCATTCTGTAGAGGAAGGGGAGAGGTGCTAGGGTGTTAACTAAACCCACCTGGAGGCCATGAGTTAAGGACAGATGCTAGATCAAGATCAGGGATAATTTACAAATCCCAGTGTTTAAATTTAACTTTTACCAGCGCTCAGTTAGCTTTTCCGATCCAACAAGAATACCAAATTAAACAATTCAGCTGGAAGCGCTATGAAAATGCATGGTAATCGAAACACAATCATTACATAAAATTCATTTTATATGGGAGAGAAAATAAGAGGAACTGAAAGACAGGAAGAGCTGAAAAACAAGGAAAATAGAACCAAAAAAAGCTGTATTCAGAAAGGTCCCAGTGGTTTTTCTAGTAAATTATGAGTAGAGTTCCCAGCAAGCGCTGGGGGTTTTGCTAGCTTACTAGAGCTGGTTCACTCTTGCCAGCTATTTTAAACATTTGGAAGATAGGAAGCTATATCAAAGAGCATCAATCTCTCGTGTTTGCCAGCATCAATGCAATAAGTTTACTCATATTTGTTTTTACTTTAAAGCTACCAGATCTCATCTGAAACTCATGGTGTTAGGTCAGGCTACAGGATTAGTCAGACTGACTGCATCCAGACGAGCGTGGTCATGCGGTATGTGGTGCTGCAGACCAGTCTGTGGTGACACACTGCCCATTTCAGGCGTTCCCCATGCTGCTACCTTGCAGTGGGGGAGAGGGTTGACCCTGGGGTCAAAAAACCTGTGCAGAAAAAAGCGGGGAGGTGCACGTGGCGGTGTGCCCAAAACTGGAATCTAGCTGGCCGGAGCCACACTCTGGCTACCAGCCAGGCTCCCAGCTGCAGGAGCACCGTGGGTGCAGCTTCCCAGGCCTCCTGGTAAGGCTGTTGGGGCTAGTACTGTTGGTGGCCCCAGCTTCCCCTACCCCATCTGGGGTAACCTGCCATGTGCCAGAGGGCATGTGGCACAGACACTCCCCAGAGACAAGCAGCAGTGCCACAAGTTGTGCCACTTCTTCTTGTCCCCAGGGAAACAGACATCCACACTTGTGTGAACGTGGCCACTGTAATTGAATTTGATCCAGTAAGCCATTCCTTATTCTCTCCTACTGCTAAAAATGTGACTCGACGAGTTAGTCAACTTTGACTGGATGAAAAATTTTCAGGTAATATTGGGATACCTGCAAGCATCCAACTGAATAAATCAATGCTTGGAGCGAAGCAGAGAAATACCGTGGACAATTTCTTTCAAAAGAGGTTGGGGGGGGGGGGGGATTTTTTTTTGAGAAGCAGGTCGATACTATATTTCAGCTGGGTGACAGCACTTCAACTGTCACCGTATACAGCCAGTTACTGGGGACAGTGGTCCAACTGATTTCAGAAAGGGAAACCATCGATGTTGGTTTGGCATGATTCTTTGCAATAAAATATGAAGAATTAAGGACTGGCTGTTGGCACTAGCTAGTTGAGATGACAATGTCACCAGGACATTTGCTCCTGATAAAGGCAAACCTGGGGCCAGGGGAGCAGGGAGCCCTGTAGGTTGGATAGGACTTGCTTCAGTGAACAAAGTAGAAAAGTGTATGTACAGTGGCATAAATAACCATTATAGTGCACAATGAGGTGGGACATGGAAATGAGGTGGATGGACAGGTTTTGTACAGCCAGACCTTCATGCTCGCATTACAACTGCACACACACATGATCAGATAGTGCCAAATCAAGTCACAGGAAAACAAAGATCGCAATCGTGCGTGTCAGTGTTTAACCTCTAAAAGCAAGGTTAAACACAGTTATCATAGCTGGGGAAAAATAATTTTAAAAAGGACCACTGGTTTACTGGAACTCTCTTCCTATTGTATTTATACCATTAAAGCATTGAACAATCGCTTGGTACATACATTTTTACATTAGGATGTCTGTTCTTTTATGGAAGAGTGCTACTGGGACCAGAATAGATGTTACCATATTCTGAATGAGAAAACTGTAAAATAAATAACTGCACATGAAACACTGTGTCCTTATATCCAGCTGGAGCATCCACGTGAAGCCATAATATGCCCTTAGGAGCCCCTGGCTGCCTCAAATTTCTGAAAGTATGGTGCAACCCCTTTTGGATACTGTTAGACAGGCAATTTTACTGAACAAAACCAGGCAGATCAGCTACCAAGACACTGGTTAAAAGACTGATCTATGGAATAAATTATTTCTGTTCACTTGTTTTTCTTCTAGATACCTGCCAAGCTTAAACATTCAGAAAAGGCCAAGTAGTTTTGGTGGTTCCGGAATGAAGCAGCAGCATTAATGGAGCAAGGACAGTTTTGTACTACTTAGGCCACATTCCTACAGTTAGTTACATGTGCTAAACTTTATGCATGTTAATAAGCCTGTTCAAAAGAGCAGAACTAAGTTAGCATGTGTTATGCACTCTAAAGTCCGGTTAGTTCGTCAGATACATTTCTGAAATAAATGGAATTTCCCTTCTTGTCATTTGAAGTCCCCTTTCTAAAAATGGATTATTAGATTATAAAATCTTGTAACATGTTCTTCTGAAATCATATATAGGCATTCGAAAATAAAAACTGCAATACATGCATTTCTCCTTCCTGCACTAAAGCCACCACCTTTTATTCTAAGAATAAGTCCCTTGCTGCAATTTCTCTAAACTAGCAGCTATAATTATTTTCTCACTTAGTAGGCTACTGATTATATCATCAATTATATGTAAAGCTGTGTAAATGCAGGGTCAGAGTTGTCCAGAAACTGGAATATTAATTACTGGTAAATGAGAAGTAACCAAGATGTGAAAAAATGTACTTGCAAACAGTTTGTTAGGCTCTGAGCAACAGTGGTACTTTATCTTGCTCTTCTGTATGTATTCAAGTCATTACTTTCACAGTCACATGCATGCATGACGTGAGCAAAGTTAACGGGCAATGTGCCAAAGTTATAAAGCAATTACTATTTTTCACATTTAACTACCCTGGCATCTCTGAATGCTTATAGCCTACAAGGGTCTACAAGGCATTTCACATTTAAATGCGCACGCATCTCTGAATGCTGGTAGTCTGTTGTCTTCCAAAGATAAGTAACACCTCAAAACCAGCAGAACACATCTGAAGTAAGATTTAGGTTATACTGTATACTTATACACATGCCAGATGTCTTCTCCAACGCATGCTAATTAGCACACAATTAAATACAGCAGCCACCGTGTCATGTCTATTCAGTGTCCCTACACTTCAAAATGGCAGCAGAGGCGCTTTAACTAAAGCTCGTTGAAGATGAAGGACCTGATCCCGAAAGGTGCTGAGCATTCAAGACTCTCAATATCCCTAGACACCACAGATGGTTAGCAACTAAGGATTAAGGCCAAGTCACCAAATTCATGTTACAGGACATTTGTATGTAATTCTCCCACATCCCTCCCCATAATTACACTGACAAGGATAATACCAGACTGATCCTATTTCACAGTCCTTTTGCTTCAGGGCTGCAGGTAATCAATATATATAATTAATAAATCTTTTATTCAGGCTGATGGTCCTGGGTATAACCATAAACTGCATCTGACTGGAGGACTTGGGGGCAACATAATGGAGCCAAATGTGGTGGGGTAGCTCCTATATCACAAGGTTGCAAACTCTAGAGTAAGGCAAATATTGGGCGCCTCCCCCACTGCCTTGTGGGCAGCCGTTAGCTGGAGAAAGGACAAGAGCCATCACCCTGGCAGAAACATGTCTTTGCCTAGGGATTCGGCAGTCAGCAGCAGTTCTTATCTGTCGTTCTCCGGCAGCAGCTACAACCATCGAGGCACTGAACGTCTGGACTCGGTCTGGCCTTTGGATTTTGTCTCAATGGCCTGAAGGGAAGGGGTGATAGGTCTTGGGCAGCCTCCACTCCTCCATACTTCTGCCTAGGCAAGAGGCTCAATGTACGTGTCCAAGGTCTTGGTGCAATGGTCACAGGACTCTGAACAAGTGCATTCATAAGGCGCTTGCCTAGACCTCTTACACGTACACCACGATCCAGAGGATTGACGGTAGCCTACTTGTATTCACGCTTAAATGAACAGTTCAAAACACCTGAAGTTTTATTGTTCTAGTGAAGCATTATCAAATGTGCACTTTAGGATAAAATTCACTTGCTCATTTTCACTGAAAAGTAAGAGCCTGATTTCAAGAGAACTCAGCTTAATCACCAAGTCTGTTTGGAAATCCTATCCCTAAGTGTCACAAGGAAATCTTCTGGGTAGTCTACAATTTTGGAAATCTGGCCAAAGTTCCTTACCACTTAGTTTCACACTTTAAAATAAGATGAATTTGCAGAATTAGGGCTTTTTAAAAAAAAGTATGAATAACTGTTGATATCCCATCACAATTGCGGTATTTTTCTGGAAAAAAAAATCCACAGCAAAAACTGTCGCATAATAAAGAAAACCTGTCAGGTTTACAGTGCTGCATTTCTACTTCACCATGGTGGCAAGAAAAACAACAAAACAACTGTGTGACAGTTGCTTCATATCAGACTGAAAGAACATTAAAATGGTATTACAAAAAAAAGAAGAAAAAAAAAAAAGATTCATCTCTCCAATTCACTGATTGCAAGATAATGCTGTTACAATCGACTTAACTGGCCTTTCTAACAAACATTCCCCTACCGTTACCACTACAGTGCAGTCCCAATGGCAGGAGCACAAGGTCCCCGAGAGCTGATGGCATTTTAACCGCAACATCCTGAACATCAGTGGTGCTATTAACAGTGGGAAATTTCTGAGAAAAACAGCTTGCATGGAGAGAACCTGGAAAGATAGCAAAACCACCATCATAAGGGGATCTCGTTACAAGACAAGACTACCAGCCTGCAATGGGAAGACATAAGGATAGACTGAAACTATTACTTAGCACGTTGTTGTGGCTGTACCCTCTTAGATTAAGGTAGAAAGGGAATACGAGAGGAACCAGAACCCTAGAAGAGTTTGCCAGAGGAATCAAATAGCATCTGAACTGATCTGGAAAGTGTACAATGTACTTTTAAAAAGCTGTATTTCCTCAAATGAGTCATCTTTATGGATAGCATCACTGTATAGATTCAGAAAAAGCAGAAGTATCAGATATGACCATATAAGAGAGAGGATTGAGGGTGCATATAGACATGTGGGGATGCATACTCCAACATGCTGCAATTGCAGTGTCTTAGAGCAGGCTCAATTAATCCAGCAGATTAATTGAGTCTGCTGGAGCATGCTAATTAGCACGCTCCAGCAGTCTCAGCGTCTTGAGTATTCAGTGCCCCTGCAGGGCAAAATGGCGGTGGGGGCGCTTACCTAAAGCTTGTTCAATGAGCTTTAGTTCAAGCACCCCATATTTTGAAGTTTGTGGCTGTGTAGGACAGGAAATATAGAAAGACCGATCTTGTTCCTTCATTGTAACTGTATGGAGTGATGCATCTAGATTGGCTTTTGCAATATTCTGAAGAAGATTTGCATTTTTAAGCTACTTAATTCTTAAATATCTTCTTCTGAAACCACAGGGATGGTATTAAAATTTATGCAGACTATCTGGAAGAGAAAAAAAATCCTTTACTTACATGATCTAATTGAAGAAACATTGGCTAGAATCTACTGCATTCAATATTCCCCATTTTAGAAAAAGGCAGAGACTCATCTGTCCTTTGCCTTGTGATATATTTTCAGTGCTGCACTCCTTAGGATACATAAAAAGTACATAACTACAGCCTGTTTAAGAGGCTGCTGCAAATGTGGACTACTGTGCAACAGTTCAGTACACTGAATAAGATGCACAAAAAATACTAACAAACAATAGGCGACATGGAGGTTGCACACACCACATGCAGTCAGGAGATAAACATTTTTTTTTTTTTTTAAATCAGAGTTTACCAGTTTGTGGAGAGGACCTAAATTTTGCTCCATGAGTGAACTAAAGCTCTGGAAATAAAGAACTCTCAAACCATGACTCAAGCCACAAAGGTTTCCCCTTTGGGCCAAATTTAGTCAGCACTATGTTTAACAGCAGAATGAATCTATTTAACCAAAATCAGCATTGCTGATGCTAAAACCTGAACTTTAGACTTGCCTGCCTCCTTAAAACGATAGACATATATGTTCAAGACTTAGCTCCGCTGGGGAAGACTGCTTAAGTCTTGTCTACCTTACTAATTAGACCCAGGATGCAGTCAGGTTTCTGACTGCTGTATTTATACACTACAGGAAGTAACCTTACTCTGTAAATTCTGTTTACAACAGGAATCGTACTGCCCTCCCAAAAAGCAGACGTTTGGCATATGGGCAACAATGAAATCACAGGGATCTTAGCTTACAGGAGCTGCAGGTCCTGGTGAATAGCACCAAAATTTGCTGACATGTTTCAGTATCCTGGATTAACAGTTCTCAGTGGCACTGCTAAGACAGGTGAGGTTAGCAGTTCACTAAATTCCTGTTCTCTTCTTTTAGAGAGGGGAATGACATTAAGACAAACAACTACAGCCAGAAAGCATCAGCAGCTTTCCAAAGAGTGGCATTGTGGTATTTTCAAGGAGCGACAAAGTTGTATTATATACTAGTTTAACAAGGAGGATATTTAACAAGATATTTTTCCGTATCCCCAGCATATTTAAAACCTTAAAAACAGGAATTTATTTCCAACAGAACTGCTCCAAGCCTTCAACATAACTTTCTGAATGCAGTGCTTTTAGACCACTATTGTGAACTGACAAGCCCAACATCTTATTAAAGGGGTTTTTAGATGGCAAAACAAGAGACCTATTTTTTTCCCCAAATTCTTGGCTGCCTTTAAAATGTTAACTGTTGGCACCTGAATTGGTTAAGTTGCATTATTCAGTTCTGCCACTCACTGAAGCATTAAGTGGATGGCGATGCATGCATGAGTGACATTTCTCCAAGTCTAGAAAGGCATATCTGGCTTCTGGGTACATCTGTCTCTTCACTGTACCCATGGCTTAAAAAAAAATGAATGTGGTCTCACAGAAGGCCTCACCTGCAGAAACATGCATCTCTAGTCTCACAAAGATACAGTCTAGTCTTAGTATAAAAAAGATGTAAAAAAATTCAGGACGTGTGCATCTCGCCGCCTAGCGTAACTCACCCACACTACTTAAAAACCAATTTAAACGTATTGTTGTTAAACCCCTATTGTTTAATGAGGAAGTGTCCAGTTCTTCCCTAGGTCTTGCTCATCATCACGTTCTCTCTACGTCAAGTCACCACTCTCCTATTTTAGTATTTCACAGAGCTATTGGGAGTAAGTCACAGCAGGTAAGAATAACAACAAAGCTACCATGGAGTTTAATTTTAAATTGCAAGGAGAATTTCTTTCACTCTCTCTTTTTTTTCCCCCCCGCTGACCTCTTGGACTACTGCCTGGTTCTTAAAAAATCAAACAGCGAAATAGCTAAGATTATTCTTTTTATACTATATTTTTTTCTGGATGCAGAGCTTGTTGCCTTCTGGAAACAGGTTTTTTGTTTTTTTTTTTAGTTAATGCTCCTAGATAAAGTCTTTGAGAATCTAAAGGGATCTCAGTGTAGCAAATGAAGCTATAATATAAAGATGCTCCTTAATGCAAGAGACTGAGGAAATTGGGAATTGGGAGATGGTCCCCGAGATAGAGAATAGCTAGTTAGAGAGAGATGCAAAGGGTCTGCAGAGGTTGCCTACTGCTCACATTAAAAAAATCGGTTGTTTAGTTCTTCTCAATCACGTACGCCTGTCTTTCATTGAACCCTATGATCACTACTCTCAGGAAATATTAAGTGATAGAAATTATATTCAAAAGGCAACCTAACCCTTTTGCCTGTTAATTCTTTCTAAACAGGACAAAAAAAAGCTGGAGAAACAGGGATGAGGCAGCTGAATTTTGCAACACGCCTACAAACCCCTCATACAATAGTTACCATCTCCACCACATGCTGCTTCTATCCATCTGCTTGACCTTGCAAGGCTGGAATCTACAGGGGAGTTGGTGAAGAAAGTCCCTTTTATTCCAGCATACTTATGAGAACTGTTCATATTCCTTTTCTGAACCAGATCTGTTAACATCTGTCTATTCATTTCCTTCAGACCAGTGGTTCTCAACCTTTTTAGACTCAAGGCACCCTTCAGAAAAAAATGTCAACCCTTAGGTTTTCACTCGTTTTTTTGACTACAGAAAAATAAGTCCAGTTCTTCTGTTACAAAGAACTCAGAAAAACTATAGCAGGTCAGAACGGTTTAACCACTATGGATTCCCAGTTGAAATCTCTGGGTTTAGCTTGAGAATCATGCTGCACACACACCAGTGCTGACACTGCATGGCACCCCACAGCACCCTTGGAAGGATCTCCAGGTACCCCAGGGTGCTACAGCACCTTGGCTGAAAAATCACTATGTTATACTGACCTCTTTTTGAGTCAAACTAGCACCTTCTGCAGTGGGCAATATTTCACAAAAATGCCTACTCCAAACTTACATTTTTTGGAGGACAATTCTGTTACACTGGAGATATGTACCTGCTTCCTGTGATCTCATGTGATTTCAATTATGTCTGTCATGCCTGTTTCCCAGAGTGCTATTAAGAATCCTGTTAACATTTCAAGTGTAGTCTGAATGATAGCTGTGCTTGCCTCTGGAATAAAATAGAGACTCAACACAGGTGTTGATCAGAGGACATGCATCTAGCAAGATAAGAGACTGAAGTAGTAAAAGGCAATTTATCAGAGGGGCACACAACCATTTAGTCATGCAGCTCTCATTAATAAAAGTCATGCCTTTTACCAAGTTGAAAACTTACCTATATGCAACGTGTAGCTTAAATAGCTGTAGCCTTCTTAGAACTGCGTTTATGCATTGCAACTCACCCGGTTTGTCTCTTAAGTAAATATGGCTACTATAAAAAATTAAAAAGGATACTTTTTATTTTTAATTAAAACAAAAAGATGCAGAAAAAGAGAGGGTGGTAAATCTGAAAAGTCATTCAGTATTTCTGGGTTGCACGTTTATTTATAATTAAATTGCATGACAGAAACCAGCATGAATGTGGAACAGTGCCTGTCCTTGAGAGGAAGCAGGTTTATCAGAAAGTCATGGCAGAAATGTCTTTACCACTCTCCTCCCTCCCATCCATTTGCATATACATTTTCCCCCTTTGTTCAAGTTAATTTTACAGGACAGCTATGGAAACAATGAACTTGCAGTAAGACTGCAAATGGGGTTTTCACTGTTGGGAAAATCAGCAAAGCTAACAAGCAAGGAATGAAAGAGGTAGGAAGTCTTGAGCAAATGCAAAATTTTAGAGTTAGAACAGCTTAAGACTAAATCAGTTCCAGAAAACTGCAAATGAAAAAGGAAAATAATCAATGATGAAAATCTACTCTACATCTCACAAAATCCCCATTTGAGTATTCTTGCCAGTATGAAATTAGAGGGTAAAGCAGCTACAGTGACTTCTACAACCCACTGAAAGGAAGTCTTTTGGAAATTTTTTCCTCCTTATTAACTAAATATTATAACATGAACTGATGCCAGCGGAGCTGGAGAAATGACAAGATGCATATGCTACTTATCCTGCAAATGAGAATGTGAAATCTAATAAAGTTTCTGGTTTTTCTGGCAACTTCTTCATTTCATCCTATTCATAGCTCAGTGAAGTCAATTAAATGCAAAGCAGCATGCTTCCTAACTGATTAGCAAGCTATTCATATTAATATATTTGGGGGTTCAATATTTTTGAGGAAAGCACTAGTACTCATTGGAGAGGTTTTCTACACACCACTTTCAAGGGGTTTGCCATGGAAACACAATGTAATACTTCAGTATTTGCAGCGTGCCTGGTAAACTAGCTATCTGTCATTTGCCTTACATGCCATTGCTCTCTATGAAGGGGGACTGATACGGACTACTGCTACAGGCAAACAGTGGTCCTCCTCTTTACTGTGAAGTCACACTGTGCCATAATTGAGGCTATGACAGTTTGCAATTCAACAGAAATGAGAAATAAAATGTAGAAGTGGAAAAGCAATAGACCTCACATGTATCTGAAATGCCCAAAATGTTTTTTATGGACTAATTTACTGCACAAAAAATAACCTGCCAGAAGTGACCACTTGTAAATATTTTAGAAGGGGTTAATACCTCTTTTAGAGCCTTGCGATCTGTTTGTGTGTTTGTTACCTTTATATATAACACACTGATTAGATCAGTGTCATTTATGAACAGATCTGCAGCTTGGGGCTAGGGTGGGTATAACTTCCTGCAGTTTTAAGTTGGTGGCAAATCTATAAACTCCAGGTTGGCAAAGATGTACAGCCACCCATGAAACACCATTCTTGAATTGAGAAAGAGCAAACTATATTCAAAATCTCTTTCTGAATTACTGAATTACATTTCTATGCCTTTCGCTACACCACACTAGCAAACCAAGACAAAGATGCCTATCTTACAGAGTTTTATCTTTTTAAGGAATAAAGAAGAATTTAAGCGCTAAATCTGTATCTCTACATATTAAAAGTAATACGTTTTCCAACTTTAAATGCACACACTAATAAAACCTTAACCATGACTTCAACAACATAAGGCAGAGTAACTTTTCAACTGCATGGAAATTGTGCCAATCTTTTGACAGAGGACAGCATGAAATCACTTGTTAAGGATTTCCCCCGAGTTACTTCATATTGCAAAAATTTTAAGTAGTCTGGAACAAGGGAGGCTCAACCCCCCAGACCATGGGCCAGATCTAGTCCCCGAGGCTTGTCATCCAGCATACAGGGCTCCCCAAAGATCTGTGGAGATCCCCATGGACCATGGCACAGTAGATCACGCCTGATCCTGGTACACGGGGGAGTTGGGCAGGGGTGGTACAGGGTCCATGGAGTCCAGTCCCGGCCAGGTGGAGGCAGCCCAGGGCCTAACCCAGACCTCACACCAGTCATCTGACCCATGGGACACAAAACTGTGAGCACCACTGGTCTGCACCTACAAGATCACAACTACCAAAGTTAGCTAGAGCAATGAGAGGAGACTTAACAGGAAGCACATTAGCAAGGGTTTCAAAGCATTTCAGATTCAGCACAGGATAACAGGACAAGTAGTAACTATACACAGACTAGCTATATAGGTTACCTATAAGAATTCTCGATTTCTCAGACTCTTTCACATAATAACAGGTCTCTTCACTTTAAATTACACACATGTCCACTTCCTGTTGCATTAGCATGAATTGCCCTTCTTGGCTGCCGCTCACAACCAGGGAATGTAGTAGTGTATGGCAACTTGGGCAGCAGTGACCATGAGATGGTTGAGTTCAGGATCCTGAGGAAAGGAAGGATGGAGAGCAGCAGAGAAAGGACCCCAGACTTCAGAAATGCAGACTGCAACTCATTCAGGGACCTCATGGGCAGGATCCCCTGGGAAGCCAGACTGAGGGGGAGAGGAGTCTAGGAGAGCTGGCTGTACTTCAAAGAAGCCTTACTGAGAATGCAGGAACAAACCATCCTGGTGCACAGGAAGAGTAGCAAGTATGGCAGAAGACCAGCTTGGTTTAGCAGGGGATTCTTCAGTTAACTAAATCACAAAAAGGAAGCTTATAAGAAGTGGAAACTTGGACAGATAACTAGGGAAGAACACAAGAGCATTGCTTGGGCGTGCAGGGATGAAATCAGGAAGGCCAAGGCGCAATTGGAGTTGCAGCTAGCAAGGGATGCGAAGGGTAACAAGAAGGGTTTCTACAAGTATGTCGGTAGCAAGAGGACGATCGGGGAAAGTGTGTGGGTCCCTTCCTGAATGGGGAGGCAACCTGGTGACAGAGGATGCAGAAAAGGCTGGAGTGCTCAAGGCCTTTTTTGTCTCCGTCTTCACAGACAAGGTCAGCTCCCTATTACAACAGTTTATCACACCAACATTTGTTAGCAGTTTGATAGCCAAATATTTGATTTGGTGCCATACCATAACATGGGGTGAAGCTGGTTGGCATCTCTTGTGGTTGTCATGACCCAATGATTGTGTGCGCGCTTCGGCACTGCGTAATTATTTCCCGCCACATGGAGCTTTCTTTGCACGGTGCAATTCTCAGCTGCAGAGAGAAAACCCCGGTGCAAAGGAGTTCCTGCCATCCGTATGTAAATTTGTTTCCCACTATTGGCTTTTCCTAAATTATTTCTACGTGGCGGCTAGCAATTGGCTCGCTAGCCGTATAAAAGGTTAGAGCAGTTTCCGCCCAAGTTGTAGAGGACTCCATAACCATTTCGTGGGGACTCTGAGCACGCGGCAGAGTAATAGAAACTTTGTGTGTCTCTCAGAGGAGTTTGGCGGCCTGATCAACCACCAACCTCTTCCCGTCTCGTTCGTTAAATTCTTCTTAAGACGTATCTACGGTTTTTGCGCGCTTGTCAAGGGTATCCAGAGCTCTGTCGTGTTTGTTTTGCGGAGCCTAGCAAACTCTGCTCGTGTGTCTTCGGTGGAGCCTAGCAAACTCCACTTGTGTTTGTCTGTAACTGCAACTCAAGCAAGTTTTTCCTGCCTGCACCGCGACCACCTACAGTGTAAGTAAAACAATGTTTAATTAACCGCTACGAGTCCATGCTTAATTCTAGTCCGTCGTGCAAATGTACCTGCCCTACCATTGCAGGCTCCCGGCCACAGCCCACCACGCGCCCCCGAAAGCCTCGGACTGCTCCCGGCCCGCACAGTGGTTACTGTTTCTAGATAGCTCGTTTTCCACCTGATGCTGGAGCCAGAAAATAAAAGTATTTTTAATGAGGGGTGGGGGAAGGAAGTATCCCTTGTATACTAATTTTGTATTGGGGGGGTTCGCTCAAACAGGACCATTAATGGAACCTTAATTAATTAGTGCAAAGGCCCAGTAACAAATGCACAGACTAAAATTAGCACTTTGCTGCTGAGGTTCAATCATGGACGACAAACAGAACCTAACCCCTCACAATGTCATGGCCTTTTCACAACAAGAGCAATCAACTTCTCCATCCCCTAAAGAAACAAGATAGCCCTACCTTGGTGGCTGCAACTACTTCTGAAGATGGTGAAATAACACCTGGAAAATGTTCAGATATTGGAGTCAGGTGGGAGAGTTGTTGTGGCCATGATGGCCCAGGAAATGCATAAGAAAAAAATGTTGCCTTTTGATATGGGCACAGATTATTCTCCAACACACTTTAATAACGTGTCCATTCACTGGAGCAGTTTTTCCTGGCTTATCCTAGAATGGCTCCGCTGTCTCAGCTTCCTAACACACACTCTCCTGTTAACAGTCAAGACAACTTTACTGCATAGACTTTTTTTTAATTAGTATGCCTCTAAACTACAGTGAAAGACTAGGTTTAGATGCATGGGCTTTTTTCCTCCAGCCACTTACCATTTTACCTGGTGTAACTGCGATAATTAAAATGGTGTATTAGCAAGAGGCAATAGTGCAAACTTCTCTTCCTTGCCCCAATATCATCCCTGAATCTTGACTTGAAACCACTACCCTTTGGGTGCAAAAGCACAGCTGCTTTTATATATTTGTTCCCTTCTTTAATGCCCAAGTGCCAACAAGCATTATCATGGCAATTTGAATGAAAGGTTCTTAACATGTACAATGCCAACCCTGAACCCTCAATGGCAAATGAAAAAGCCATCAGGTGGCAATGACAAGCCACTACTGTCCCCATTCTGCCTTTAAACTTGCGACCTAAACTTATAAACTCTCATCTTTGACTGTATTTTAGAACAGACATGAATCCTGCTTTCTTAACCACTCTTCTGTCAGATAGAGACCAACTACATACTTTCCTGGGGGAAATACCTCCTCCTCAAAAAAAAAAAAAAAGTTAACACGCCTTTCTTACAGCACAAAAACGTATGGCAGAGAATCTGCCTGCATACAATGCCAAACAGAGATGCTCTGAAAAAGGAACAGATTATTTTTCCAAAAATGCAATAAAGCCACATCAAGATCAATATCTGCAAGCTTGTCCTGAAGCCTTTCAACACTTAATCTTGGACAATTACCCGCTCAGAATCAGCTATTATGCTAAATACAGAACAAAGACTTAAATAAATCTTCTTAACACAAGTGATACCATTCATCTATCAGTGGAATTTGGTAATTTTTATATTGGTGTTTTGAGTCTCCATTTAGACGAGCTTTATTTTAAGTGCTAAAAAAAAAAAAAAAGGAGGAAAGAACCTATACTAACCTCCAGAATAAAAATGACAGAATTTTATAGAACAAAATTCCAAGAAGTTAATGGAGTAAAATTGCTACAATTTGAGAATTAATCATAGTTTCCACAGCAATTTTTAAAAATGAACATTTAACATTAAAGTGCTAGTTTACCTGCACTTCCTTCCCATTCCCATAATTGATTATAATGGGACAGCTACTAAATATTTTCCTCTACCACATATGCGCTTGCTACATTAGATAGTATTTGTTCTGCTTGGTAGAAGTAGCAAACAAAACCACCCATAAAGCTGCCTTCCTGCCAGTGATATCATAGCCTGTAAAACCTGTGCTGGGAAGGATGTCCTCTATTGGGTAAATGAAGGGCATTTACCAAGTTATGCAAAATGTACATATTTTACGGTGGGGATATAGACAGGGGAAATGAGATAAAATTTGCTGCAACTCAAGTCAGCAGAATTTTTTGGTTTTAGAAGCAGATACAAGCTTAGTAAGGTCAATGCCTCTTTTGCAATTGGGCCCTGGGTGACAGCAGCACAAAAACCCAAGAGTCAAAGACAATATACGACTATTACAGTACCAAGGAGCAGGGGAGGGGAGGAACAACTCCTAATGTTAAAACAGTCAATTGTTTTCAAGTGATGCATGAAAATATTTTTTGATTGAAGAGTGATGATGGCTGACATCTGGCAGAAAGGTTTTGTATTCTGCTGAAGCAGCATGTGGAGTATATACATGCACACACACTTCTGTACCTTCCCCCCCCCCCCCAAAATGTGCATTTAGCCACAAAACAGAACACAACATGGATGAAACGTTCATGAATATGCTAAAATAAACAGACCTGCGGGAGGGCCGCTTGCTCACATCTGCAAGGAGATGGGTGTCCTCTGGGGGGCAACACAATGTTAAAAACTGAATATATAAAGAATTACCTTTACATGCAAGACTTGTATGTCCAAGACTCATATAATCTGGGTCTCATCTCATTAAGAAAATACAGCAGATGAGATCACCCATGGTGCCTGAACAGGCGGAGTAGAGTTGGAGCAAAAAAATCAAGGGATCCTTTGTTAACCCTATTCAAGGACTGGACATGGTGAAGTTCAGAACATGCAAGAATATCTTCTATTTATGCAGACCTATTGGGAAGAGGGCTGATGTGGGAAAAGATAACAACTTCTCCATGTAGATAAGACAGCTGCCACACGATCTTAGAAGAAGGACACAGATGTGGTACGTTAGGTTTGTGGGCCTGACTGGAATGGGAGTAACCTAAACTGTGCTTACAAAACAGAGGTAGCATAAGCAAACCAATATTTTTGTATGCAGCCCTGCCACTTGTGTTGCTGTGCATCCCTGGGCTGTTTGCATGGGTCCCAAGCACCATCAGAGCAGGATCAAGCACGTGGCCCACAGAAGATGTGTCTGGCACAGCTCCTGTTCTCCCTGCTTTGCTTCTCTGGAAGAACAGAATATGCTCTTTGAATATCTCAGAAAGCCTAAGAAGCAAATACACAGCATGCATGTAGCAGCACTGGGTCATATCTAGTAGACCCTTGTGTAGTCAAACTGAGAAAGAGGACGTCCTAAATGCCCTATGTAAACTGTATAATAGCTGAGAGTACTGGAAAACTGGCATGTGAAGATGAGTGTCTCATGTCTATTTACCTGTCAAATAACTTTATTTTAAGGACATCTACTTGGTTAGACTAGTTAGACAACAGCTGTCACAGCCATGGAAAGTCAACCCCTGTTGAGGGGGAAACTGCAAAGAAACAAAGTAATGGACTTCAGTATCTTGTTGGTGCAGAGAATGCCAGACTCCTTACAAAATGACCAGCAAGGAACATAGGTAATAGTACAGGGAACTGAAGGGTCAAAACCTGAGAATATTATGTTCAGTTACAGAGATTCCCCTAAAAGAGAGTAAGATTCACAAGTCAGAATACTTGAGCCATTATATATAGATGGATTCATAGCGGGTAGGAAGCTTGGAGGACTAGACTATGAAGTGTGTCCTCTCTGACATTCATTTTAGTGTTGAACTGAAGTTACAGCAACGACTAGTCTAGCTATCACAATTGCCACATCTATAAAACTGCTTCCCCACTGGCAATTAAATTTTGCTTAGGTCAGCAAATAATGTAACTCAAAACAATGTTGTAGCTCTAAACAGAGTCTCCAATGCTTGCTCTCAAGACAAAGTAAAATACAGTTGTGTTCTACTTTATTATCACATGACATTTAATATTGACATTAAATTAAAGCCGAGATAGCACATTATTTTGAATTTGCTGAGCAGTTTAAATTGTTCAAGTCTAATATCTGGTTCAGTTAGTACTGACAGGTCTCAATCAGCAAATGAGCCTGTCCATCTTACTGTATTAGGGCCTGTACACAACAAAAAATGGTCCCTGCCCTAAATAACTTCAGGATGCAACATGCATTTTTTGTGATTAATATTTTTATCTCCTCATGCAAAGATTAACTTAAATTACATGGGGCATAAAAAAGGTGGGGAACTGAAGGAAGCGTATTGTAAAATATTTATTTTCCAAACATAAACCACCCATGTAATGATATCACAAGTCTCTGCCCTTGTGACTCCTCACTAATGGATTTTGGGTCCTTACAATTTGAAGAATTACATTAAGATGTCAGCCCCAAGACCTGCTGAAGGACTCTTCCAAGGAACTAAACTGGTACTTGTGCTGAAGTGCTGAGTGAACTTTAATTTTCCCTTTAACAAATGGACACATTCATAACTACACAACTTATGTACCAAACCCAATCATTTAGGATCCTCTCTCTCAAGCTCCACTTTATGTTTCCCTTAACATTCAATATTTGAGTTACCTTTCTAGGCTTTAGTTGGTAACTGAAATGCTACTGTCAATGTTTTAGCGCAGAGGTGGTCAACCTCTGGCCTGCAAGCCAAATGTGGCCTGTGGAGCCTTGGCATCTGGCCCGCAGGGCTCCCCAAGGGTGAGGAAATTTGGTGGTAGGGGAACAGTGGCAGTTAATACTGCCACCCCTCCCCTGCTGCCAAATTCCCAAGTTCTGTGCAGCAGATTGGACATGCGGTGCATCCTCTCCACCCACATGGTTAGACCAGGGCCAGGCCATGCCCTCTTCTTGCACAGCTGAATCAGGGACAAAACACATCCTTTCCCTGCCACGGCCTGATTGGGGCTGGGCCAAGCCCCTTCCCACATAAACTCGGGCCATGCCCCCTCCACTCCCATGGGGGCCAGGTTGGGCCAGACTGATCCCTCTTCCTCCTCTGTGCTGCCAGATGGGGCCCTGCAATATCTGCCCCAGGTGCCGGATCAGAACCACCACTGGGCCACGGAGAGACTGGGCACCATCCATCTGGCACACCAGGTAAAAAGGTTGGGCACCACTGTTTTAGCACAAGTCTCTCCAATCTTGGATGTTCCTATAGTTCCCTTCCTGACAGACCTGTCTAGACTTCGCTCTTTTCTTAAAGTTCATGCCTACTGAATAACTTACAGGAGGAGGAAAAGCATAAGTCAAGGACTTTATGCAGCATTCTACTATTTATTAACAGGGTAGAAGCAACAAATTGTTTTAAATCTATACGTACAGCTGTTGATATAGTTTATTACAACAGGTATCAATAGGTGCAATATCAGGACTTCCAATTCATTAGGAGCATTAGAAACCACAAAACATATGTATTGCTAAATACAGGCAGTAGGCACTCAAAAGTCTTACCCACTGACCTTGAAAAGGCAGAGATCAAAGCTGAAAGGTTTAAAGGGAAACTGCATAGGCAGAGGAGACAAAGAATAGAGATGTCCCACAGAAGGAAGATGTAGAAAGTGTTTTAATAGAACAAAGCAAAAGACAGATAGCAAGAGTTATGAACATGGGTACTGGGTAGTTTCCTCTGTACGAGATTTTGCTCAAATCCCAAATTAGGTATTCAAGAGACTATATAGCTCTCTTAGCAAAACACATTTAAAACTATTTCACACTAGGGTTTCACAATGTGCAAATTGATCATTTGCAGATTCCAACTTCTACAAGCATTTCCTCTCTGTGTTTAAAAAGAAATGTACTGAAACAATTTTAGAAGACTATTTAAAGGAGACAACCATCAGAAACATATGAAACTTTTCAGGGAAGGGAAGGATGAAGACAACTCAAAACAGACATTCTTCTGCAAAAATAAAGCAAAATTTAGTCCGGTCTTGAAAAATTTACAAAAAATATTTTTCAGTTGTGGGATAATGCAAAAGGAACAGGTTCCAACTACCAAAAATAATCACTAGCAACACCAACATTATCCACGTGGACTATTCTTGTAAAATGTAAGTCTGCAGAGATCCAAGACCGTTAATGAATCAAACCTCAAAGGGTAATTCTAGATTATATTTAGAGGCATGTTTCTTTCAATCATGTGCACCTTGTTAGGGCAGTACAACAGTCAGGTACATTTATTGGCTTGGACCATCAGAAGAGAACTAGGCTGTCACCAAAAAGGGGTGTGTAGAACACAATTTTTGCACCATCTCCTATAGGCTCTTTTGAAAACCCCAGCTTAAAACAACCAGTGAGAGACAACTATAAACATTCGCTACTCCCCTATGCTTTGTAAAAGTTACAGCTCTTCTTGTATTCAAGAACGTTGTCTCCCATAAACTTCACAACAAGTGACAGCTCTAAAATCCACCAAAAAGGAAGGAGATAAAAGTTATTTGGTAGACAGGCGCTCCCTTTGGAGTACAGCTCTAAATGCATTCATTTCACTGTATTATATACATATGCACATCTTCAAAGAACAGAGGGACAAGTGCTTTCAATCAGTATTGTGCGTATGCTTTAGAAAAAACATGAAGATTTAGGAAGTGAGAGGTGAATGAATTCTGTTCTACTTACCTTGATGGGTCATAGTAACAGGCTCTTCACTGGACACATTGTTGTAAATGACCACCGCTGTGGCATTGTGTGAAGCTGCTCGCAATATTTTCTCTCTAAAAGTACAATTTCCTCGTTGCAGCAAGGCAATCCACTGCTTGGTGTTTGGTGGAACGTTGAAACGAGTTCGTGGATCACAGCCCAAACGATCTGCAACTAAGGGAAAAACATTTATGTATTTACAGGTACATTCAGACAGGCAAAAGTCAAACAGTAAAGCAGAAAACAAACAGTTGTCACAGAACCCAGTTGGCTTAAGCAAGAAAGCTTAGACTGTCCTGTTACTGAAGACTAAAACTATGCGCATATTTATAAGAGAGGTCCTCCTTGGAAATATTTTTAACACACCTCACACCCATAGGAAGCTGTGAATATACCTGAGAATTTGGCTCACTGACCAACTGTTAGATACTCATAACACTTGGGCAGTCAGTATAATGAATTTATATTTAAATCAATACCGGTATGGGAGGGAAAAAACATTAGAATATGGTTCAGATGCCGATAAACTGCTGTTTGTTAAATGCTTACATTCGCTATGGGCACCATCACATTGTTTCTTTCCAGTCATTCCAGTGTAAAGTGTGGCCAGACAGAGAAAAAAAATAGGATTTTTGGACAGGCTATGTCATGCAGACACTAGTCTTGGTAACTGGTGACTTGTTCTTGGGCTTGCAAAACTTCAGCTGCCCCTGTCAAATACATACATGTGCCCCACTGAAGCCCATTTAAATTAATTTAAAAAGTCACTGAGAAAGACATGCTGCAACCAAGTTACTGTACCAGTATGAAAGGATTCTGCTATTACAGTGCTTATATTACAGAAACCGCAAATCCCAATTACACCTTTAATTTCAACACCCACAGCAGATTTTTCCTGTTGTGCTCTTTCCAATCTTACTATGAAAACAGGAGTGTCATGCAATTTCTCCTGAGGTGCACTAACAAGATTAACTGACCCACTATATAAAAAGGATAAAAAGCAAGGTAATAATATACAGCTTGCAGTAAAACAGCCGACACCCATGAAAAGTAATTCTGTTCACAACAGGAAACTCAGGCAGGAATATTCAAGACTGAACCTAGAGAATTCAACACAGCAGAAGCAACAGTAACTTGCAAGACAGCAAAGCAATCGCGGATTTAGGGATCAGTTATCCCTTCCACCCGCCAAAAAATGCAAATATGATTGGCTGCCAATGTCAAGTTAGGACCACAAATTTACTAAAATATATATAGTACAGCTGAAAACTTCTATTTCCTATATTTCTATGACACAGATAGGCTGGTGTTTGCTGGAATATACCAAACGTTCTCTGTTTTCACAACTGAGTGAAGACATGGGGCAGTTATGTTCATTCACAAGACATCCAATTATAAGCAGTGTCTTGAATCGAATTAATTACAGCATTGCCATTTAAGGTCAAACAATACTATGGATTTGATGTGGCATCCTTAAGATGTGCATTTCCACCCCAGAGACCTGCTACATATCAGAAGCTGCAGAATGACTGCACATTTTCTAACTGTGGACAACAAGGACTTCTAAGCAGGGCTCATTTTGTACTTCAGCAATACAAAAGCCCCCCAAATAAGAATATAAATACACAGTGATAGCAGCCCGTGTAGTGGACAATTAACTACTGCAAAAAGCTGGTGTAGCATTTCTTGCTAGAAGCTTGGAAGAAAACCTGATGTAAATTTACAGATTCAGGGAGGCTGGCTTATATTCGTCTGATCAGTAGTTACAAATCTGACAAAATTCTGACCATGACAAAAGGAAAGTCATCCATATCAGGTCCAGGTGAGCTGGTATGGAGAGTGGACAAATTTGGGAAATAGCAAAGCTGCTCAACAATTCATGCTAGGCAGGTTGCAGCCAAATACACTATCAAAGAGAACCTGAAGGACTAGACAGACTCTTTTAATAGACAGGCTGATGAGAAGCTTTATTTGATTAAAAGAACGTTTTAGACATTCATCAGACCTCTGCAGCAATCAAAATCTGTTAGGCAACAAACTTCCAAGACAATATTACCTAGAAAATGGCTTAGAAAATAGTGAATACAATTATTCTAGCTTGAGAGTGTGCTAAATCTTTGTAACTCATTTGTCTCTAAATCATGAGCACAGGTGCATAACAAATTCTGATAAGCTTTTATTGACAACTACATGCCATTCAGGGACACGAACAGAATGCCACAATTTCTTTCAACTCTTATTTTTTGTTTTATTAGATTTTTTTAAAAATATACTCAGAGGACAAACTCTTACAGTTAGTCACTCCCTTTTCTTACTGAATTCACCAAATTGGGCAAGATAAAATATCTACTGTACACCTAAAGTGCCAGACATATCAATCTCTCTTGTAAGGAAGGTAGATAACCAAACTAAGTCAGCAAGTATAATTGTCAATAGTTGTCCATTATCATCCGTCATCTATACTCAGTTGTTCAAAATGCATTTGAGATGTACAATCTTTTTCACAAGCTTAGAACTTGAATAGATCAGCTGGATGGTCTCCATGACATAATGAAAAGCAATTTAGAGTAATTTTAAATACTAATACAAATCACATATATGAAAAGATCTTATCAGAAGTAATTTGTCATTTCATAATTGTGGAAAATATCAATAGAGAGAGCAATATTTTTAGTTTTTTAATGATAAACGAAGTACCATCATATGAGCTAACTCAGAATAGCAGTTACTTGTCAAGTCTTCCTTGCCCATATCTGCTGCTGTACCAAAACCAACCTGGGCACAATATGAGCATCCTGACAGATGAGGGCAAAAATCAAATCTGCAACCTACCATCCTCTAATGTCTACTCAGCCCCACTCAGAAGTCCTTGTGGTCTTATTTAGCAATAAGCCACCCAAACATCTGCACTTCTGCTTTAATTTAGTTGCAGAAGTTCATTTCATACAAGTCTCTCAATTAAACTGAGGAGCCACGTACAACATTGCATTACACTTCTCTGTCAAATTACTTTGAACTGCAGTTTCCCCGCTTTCAAACCTTATCAGAATTACAGGAAGTTTAAATATATACCAATGAACCCAACTATACGCAATTTCACCTTTTAGTTACAGGCTTTATTACAGAAGGTAGACAGAACCCACAGCAGAGACTCTTTCTAGTAGGCATCATTCACATGACAAGCTGTACTAGTTCAACAACATGAGACCAATAATTTACTATTTTCTTCTTGTACCGTATTATTTCTACTTCCTATAAAAGTGAATATTGCAATGCTATTTTGTCACTTTCTTTAGACATGTATTTGCTATTGAAGCTGCTCTAACTTAATGGCACCACTCAGAAGTATTCAACTGGAATGTCTACAAAGCAAAGCACATTATTCCCTGGACACTTGCTTAGGACCCCCCCCCCAATAAATAAACAAACAAATAAAGCACCTTCCTATAAAGATAAGGAGTTTCCACAACCACAATCTGTACAAAAAGCACAATGGCTCATCTTCTCTTTTCCACCCAAAAGCAACTTGCAGTTTTGATTTCTTCTACTGGTAGAAGAAAAATCCAGATTTGGAGACTTAAAGACCTCTTTCCTACCTCTTCTGAAAGCTCTAAACTAGGGGTGCTCAAATTCCAGCCAGCAGGCCAGATCCTGCCTGTGATGCCGTGTCATCTGGCCTGCAGAGCTCCCCATGAGTCTGGAAATTTGGCAGTGGGGGAACGGTACCACCACTCTCTAGCTGCCAAATCTTTGGACTGATTGGGAGCCTCAGGCCCCGTGTGCTGGACAAGGTACCCAAACCCAGCATATAAAGCCAGGTGGGGGCAGTGCCAGGCCCCCTGGCCTTACAAACCCAGTGCATGAAGGCTAGGAGGGGGCAGTACCAAGCCCCCAGGACTCAATCCTGGGGCACTGGGTGCAGGAGAGGCATTGCCAGGCCCCAGGACCTAATCTGGCCTGCTGACAGGACCCTGCTCTACCATCCCAACCTCCCTTCTCATATAAGAACAATGTATCCACCTTTAATTTGTCCATATGAATTCACACATGTGTAAAAGATGATGTTAAGAATGCAAAATAAATCCCTCCTCTAAAAGCTACACTCCACCTATACCAACAAGGCTACAACCAACACCCCTGAAGCAGTCTACCTATATGCACACGTCCTTCACATTTAGGAAGCTTCAATACAATTGGGTTTAGAAGGTCTTAACAGGCATATCAAACTCCTGAAAGTCAAGGGAAAAGTGGAAAGTAGCATGCTTTCTATAGAAGTTCTGATGACAGTATTATCTTTTTTAAAAGTTGCAAGGGAAATTATCTGTTGATAAAGATATTTCCCCATCTTCTTTACGGAGAGCCTTCAATTTCTTTAAAATTAAATTCAATTGAAATTCATGTGCAGGAAGTAGAAAAACAGTAAGTTGTTCTTCCTAGAAACCATTAAGATCACTTCATTACTTAGTAGCCAACTAAGTACTAAGCTCAAAGTGTGAGCTCAAAGATTACATGGGCTTATTTTTTGGTTAGTTTAAAAACTAATTTCTACCAATATAAAAATGTTCATAGGTTAATGGCCACAGCATGTCCCTACAGCAGTAACAGTACTTTCAAAACTCTAAGAATAAAATATAGATGTTCCCTTAATTATGTCCTCTGAAATGTCTTTTAAAAGATAAATATAGTAGTAAGAAGGTATTTGAAACAGCAGTCATCATAACCATTACAAATATCTCTGTGGAGATCAAATATTTTGGAAAACTACATCTTTTGAAGACTTTCTGCTATTAAAGTTTCAGTTCTGCTCAGCTAAAGTGACAGTATGTTCTTAAAATGTTTTCTGCTAGAAGATACTATAATTACAACATTACACACAAACTGTTAAGAGAACATTGTCATTGCTAAGTCAAGCACCACTCAAAATATAAAGTGCCAGAATTAAGACAACCTGTGCATCCCTCTATGAATATTATGATGCAGTCTAGTTACATGATTATACACTATTTTTTCCACAGGAGTCCACTTTGTACAAGGCACATGATGGACTAACTGAACTAAAGGTGGTATATAAAGTACTCATCTATAGGACGCTTGCTGCCTTAATTACAGAGAATGGAAGACACAGTGAATAAGACAGGACTATGGAAAGAAAAAATGATGTTCTGATAGTTAAGTTATGCTGCCCTGCATAACTGAATTCTGTCCTTATCTATACCAGAGCTCCTGTATAATGTAAGTCACTTAACTGAAGAACTTTCATAGTTAGGCACTTTGCATGCTTTTCATTTTTCACTCTCTGGTCAACCTCAAGTGCTGCTGCGTACTCATAAATACAAACTGAGATCAGGAAACTATGCCCTGCCACAACACTTGATTTTTTTCAAAGTATAAAGCGTCTCAAATGCAGTATCCAAATTTAGTGCATATTTTTACCTTAATCTCTCTTTTGGATCCTCAAATGTATACCTATTACAATGATATCCTTAAGAGGCAAAGCGAGATTATGAAAACAAATCAATGTTTCTAAAATGCTCAGATAAATGATATAGGAAAACCAAAAGGAAATGAATAATTCTATCCTCAGAGCGGGGTTTGAATATTATGCATTAAAAAGCAATGGGGCCACCCACTGAACAAAATTAATCATAATACTAAATAATTGTCCACTAAGGGTATGGCTTTGCAAACAAATTACTATAGGTAAACTAAAGTGAACTCACAGCACATGAGCTACTCTGACCTTATAGTAAGTGCAAGTAGCTTACTCAGAACAGAAGAAGCGACCTTGTATAGGCAGAAGCATGTGCATGTGGGAACTGTCTGCAGAACAGCTGACACTCCTTAGCTTACCTAGGAGTTAGCTGTTCAAGTAGCCATGCCTTACATGCACACTCTGGGCACTGAATTACGTACATCCTGCAGAGAAATCCATGAACACATATTATGGTTCAAAAGGGAATTGGCCAGTCACTCGCAATGCTGGCATTGCCCAACTCTAATGTTACTTTCTTGGTGTTCCCTCTTCTGTTCCTAGTCCTCTTGCCCAATGCATCCCAATCCCCCTCACTTTGTCCTGGTTGTCACCTGCCCCTCCAAGTCCCAATTATCCTCCCAGTCTTCCTCCTTCAGCTTCCTTGTCCGGATCCACTTCCCTATCACACTCTCCACTGCAGCTCATCTCCTCTGTTATGCTCCCTATTCTGTCTGAGCATCAGTAGAGAGCGCAGAACAGGAAGTCTTGGGATTCTTAATTCCAGTGCCCAGATATGGCTTGAGAAGCAGTTCAGAACAGTCATTAAAGAAAAACCCCTTCTCAGCCCCAGGCTGAAAGCATGGTCAGTGGGGACAAAACCTTAGGGGGATTTAAACTGCAAAGCTCTAGGGAGTTTCTACTGCAACTGTGTCCACTGAAGTTTTTCAAAAGCTTTTTTTTTTTTTTTTTTTTAAACTTGGCCAAATTTGACTTATGAGAACAAACTACTCATCCCCAGGAGAAATGCTAGAAACAAGTTTCAAGTTCCTTCTCTATACCATGGTGTGCTCAGCTTCTCACTCTGCTTTTACCAATATAAAAATGTTCATAGCTTAATGACTACATGTCCCCATAGCAGTAACAGTACTTTTTAAACACTAAAAATAAAATATAGATGGTCCCTTAATTACATCCTCTGAAATGTCTTTTAAAAGATAAAGAAAGTAGTAAGAAGGTGTTTGAAACAGTACAGCCATCATAACCATTACAAATATTTTTGTAGAGATCAAATATATTGGGAAATTACATCCTGGAAAACTACCACCAGAATTAAAAAGTCTTGCTCATCTTAAGCTAGCTCTGCTTTCCAGAAGTTACTTATCTGGTTTGACTCAAGTTTTCTGAAGAATTTTAGCTTGAGGCAAGCACTCAGTTTGAATAATTTCAGCTCAAGCTACAAAAATTTGGCAGTTACAGGCCACTGAAAATAGGATCTTTGAGAATGTGATTTATTTACGTATTTATTAAATGTATACGCAGACAGAATAAAAATATTAAAATAAAATAGTATGTAATAGAACAAACTTGGTTGGTGTTTATAGCACAAAACTTAGTGCTATCCCAGCCCTACTGGTGATACCAAAGAAGCTTTAAAACAGGCTTATACAAGATCTTTTATTATTGTTCTGTTCTGATGTCAAAAGGCAGTCTATGCTTTCCATTCTGTACATATTGTAATCTATATTTAGGAAGCCAGTTAAAAGCATTTTTTATTGTTATATGAGCATATTATGTACTTTGTTCTGACGTCTTTAAAAATTAAGCTTTCAAGCCAGTGACAAAGAGAAAGAAACCCAAAGACATGCAAACAGAGGATATAATGGTGAATAATATGATAGCCGAGACATTTTTAACATACTATTTGTAGCCTAGGCTGAATGTGACATGAGCAAAACCACCCAAGTTACACATTTACGCTTCACATTTACAAACTCTAATGTGAATTACTCTTACAAGTATCTCTGGGAGGTGGAGGGAGGGGCAAATGGACAGCTTTTGAGACCCAAACATTTCACAAAATTTTGATAGATTCATAGGTTGTAAGGTCAGAAGGGACCTTGGAAGATCACTGGGTCCAGCCCCCTGCACCAAGCAGGAAAGATAACTGGGGGTCAGGTGACCCCAGCGAGGTCACTGTCTAGTCTCCTCTAGACTTGAAGAAGGGACAGGGAAAAAAGCTTGGGGTTAGGAAAATTATAGCATACTGGAAGTACAACTTCAAGGGAATGAGAAGAACTCCATGTTGGGGGTGGTACAGTGAACCAAATCTTTTACTATTTATTTTAAAAGGAAAAGTGGCTGATGTAGAAAATACTGAGTAAGCAAAGGGCCCAGCCATGAGAATCGAACCAGGCATGTACTGTTTAATATTATGAGTAGTGGTAACACATAAAACATCATGTTTAATAGTTTAACCTTTTCAGGACTGACTCCAAAGCACTACACACAACTAATTTACTTCCCTATATGCAGCTAAAGAGAACTATCATATTTGTACACAGAGGCATTTCCATCCCCGAGGCCAGGGATGCTCAGTCTATTCAAATTTAATCAGTAATTCTGAGCAACCAGATTCACATAAGAGTCCATGCAAGGCAGCGAATTGACAGTCTAATACCAAACCCGAACCAGTCTGTCCGCATACATGACCACAGCAGGGACACGGGGCCTTTTCTGCTCACCTCAAGCATGAAGCTGAACTTGGCTGAACAGGACATATTTCAGCAGAAGATTACACTGTTTATTCTAGTTAAGAGGTATTAAAACACCTTCTAGCAGACAATAATAAAGGCATTAGGGCAAATGCTGGCAGAGGGCAAACATTAGGGCTCTTATCAAATACAACACATCAGGTGGAAATAAAAACAAGCATGATTATGTCTAAACAGAAGCATCTTGGATCAACTAGGAAAATACAAATTTCAACATTCTCCACACTAGATGAACTGTTGCACAATACTATTATTTTTTACCTATGTGAAAGCATGCCATGGCAAAATTCAAGCAAAATGTGCAAGGCTTAAAGTGTATCCTGGAACAATTCTTAAGGGGTTAAGAATGAGTGGAAGGCAGCTGTGCATACCTTCACAGCCTTCTTTTGACAAGCTGAAGGACTGAACTGAACCTGCTCAGCAACTGATGACATATCAAATTTTAATGATTACACCATGTCAAAACTGCAATAATTCAGAGCTCTGCAATTTCATGATTCACCGTGCTACCTAGCTGAAGTTATTTGTCATGCTATGCTTTAGTATGGTATACTAAAAGATGTTTATGGACTGCTAAGATTTTGTTCAGATTTTCTCTTCTTATGGGCTTCCAGTTAAAATACAATCATCCCCTGAACAAGGCCTTTTCACTCTTTGGCAGGTACTGTATCATATCAGAAAAGACTGCTATAAACAGATTAAAAAAAAAAATCTCTAGCTGAAACACTTTAATTATTTAAAGATGCAGCAGTATCATAACCTTAAAAACATCCAAAACATGTTTTCAGCTTGGTCAAGCATCAAAATATGCTATTAAGATTTAACACATTAGCTTCGCTCAACCCCCAATTATACTTTAGAAATACATGGCCTGAAAGCATGTTAAGGTATTCTTCATCTCAGCTCTTAAAAAAAGTGTGCGCCTCCATGATGAGCGTGTAAGGTTACTTTGAAAGAATAATCCATTTTCTGGTCTCTTCAGAAGTCGTGTCCAGAAACTAGGCGGGGGCCAGATGCGCTCCATCAAGTCAGTCCATTTTCTAAGAAAGGTGGCAATTTGAGAACCTATTGTGATGTACTGTCTACAGCCAAAAAGAGCAGACATACCTAAGGCAAGAGAATCCATCTTTTTCTAGGTAATGGACTTTAGTTGCAGCTTTGGCTAGATCAGCATAATTAAAAAAACAAGTTAAAACTAGAATAGTTATATTACGTTGGCCAAAAACCACCCCCCAAAACTGCCATTTAAAAAACAATTAAAAAATAAAATAAAATCGGCAAGCAAGCAAAATGTCATGTTTCGGTTTCAGAATGCTAATAATGGAAAAGAGGCTAAAAGCACGTCGCACCTCTGAAGATGACACTGTCATGTAAGGGGCACAGTTAAGAGGCTGAGGAGCGGGGCAGGAAGGGGACCTCCAGACGGCACCTCCGATCCAAATCATCCTCTATGAATGCGGCGTCTCGACCCGGTATCAGACACCGGTCGAGAAGAAGCCCCAAGGGTTTCACAGGCCGGAACGGAGCGAGACACAAGGATGAAAAGCCGGGCTGGTTCAGCCACCTTGCAAAAGGCAGGGGGGCGAAAACATCAGTGTGTCAAGCACGGGAAGAGGCTGCCCAGACAGGAGGTGGAAGCTGTATCCTTGGAGGTGTTTCACACCCGGATAGACAAAGCCTTGGCTGGGATGATGTAGCTGGGGCTGGTCCTGCTTGGAGCAGGGGGCTGGACTAGACGTGACCTCCCTCACGTTGGATGGTTCAGCGTGGAGCGCGCTGGGCCGGCCGGGCCGGGCCACCCTCGGCTTTGAGGCTCCGGTTTCTCAGGGCGCTGGTGGAGCAGCCGCACGGCTGGGAGCGCCGCAGGCAAGCGTCCTAAAGCAAGGCACCCTCCAGCTCCCCGCCGCACGGGCGTGCGAACAGGGAGCGGCTCATGGGGCCTGCGCCCCTTACAAACACAGGCTCCAAAAAAGCCAGAAATGTGTCTATAAATACACACACACACGTCTCGTGGCTAGGCAGGGACCCCCATTTTACACATGCACAGGTCCCATGCTTGTGCAGGGACCCCCCCCCATTCCACACACACACACACACGTCTCATGGCTAGGCATTACACACACACATTATACACACACACACACACACACGTCCCACGCTTGTGCAGGAATCCTGTTCCCCCCCCCCGACAGGTGCGAGGCCGGGGCAGGGCCGCGCGCGGCGCCACCCACCTCCGTTGATGGGCCCGGGGGCCACGAGCAGGCCCCTGACCTCCACCTTGGGCGAGTCCTGGCCGTAGCGGCCGCGGTCGAGGCGCAGCAGCGCGGGGCCGCCGCGCTCGGGGCTGAGCACCGTGACGTTGAGCAGCGCCGTGTAGTACGCCTGGCTCGCGTTGTCGGCGCCCGCCAGCGCCGCGCACCAGGGCAGCAGCACCCAGAGCGGCGCGGGGCAGCGGGCGCGCCGCGGGCTCATGGTGGCGCCGCGGCGCGGGGCTCACATCCCTCCGCCTCGCCTCGCCTCAGCGCCCCATGGCCGCCCCGCGCTGCGCTGCGCAGCGCCTCGCTCCTCTCCACGGGGGCGGCAGCGTCTCGCGGGCTCCCACCGCAGCCGCGCCACTGCGCACGCGCGCGCCGCCCCGCCCCCGCCACGAGGAGGGGGCGGGGCTCCGCGCGGGCCACGCCCACCTCAGGGAGGGGAGAGCGTGAGTGCGCACGTCCCCCCGGGGGGGGGGCGGGGCGAGCTGGAACTAGGTCGGCGTGGGGCGGGGCCAATGGGAGGAGGGGGCGGAGCCACAGCTGAGTGCAATGGGGTCAGGGTGGAGGCCCGTGGCTGCAGTGAGGGCAGCCCATGCCTCGCACCCCGCAGCTCTGCCTTGTACCTACCCCACGTACAAATCTGAGGGGCTCGCGCCCCCTTGCCTGTAGTGGGCAAAACCCCCTCCTCTTTTATTGTGACCCCATGCAGCGTTGCACCCCCCCAATTTGGGAGCCGCTGCTCTAGGATCCCACGCTGAGCTGTGTAGGGAGAAGATGGGCGTCAAGAACGAAATGCACAACCACGTCTCCCATGTGCAGGAGGAAGGAAGGGCCAGGTGGGGAAATGAAGAGTAATTGAACCGACTGCAAGTAGAGCAGGAACTTAAATAGACGCGATACAATGACCGTCCTTGGAGTTTCGCCACCGCTGCTTGGGTTGCTTTCTTTTTGTTTGGAATAAAAGTAGGAAAGCGCACAAATGCCCAAATGTTACGGGATTAAACAAATAAATATTCATCTCATTACACCCTGTACAGGCAGGGGTTGGGGAGTGAGCATGTCTTCATTTCAATGACAAAACAGCAGTTACAGGGATTTGAGGCTGGTTGTGGCCTCAGGAACAGTTAAAAATAACGACAGCAACAACAACAAAAAACAACAACTCAGATCTTGCAAAGGCAAAGTCTCTCAAATTCATGTCTTCTAGAGAAAACAAGTAATCTAGTATTTCAGTCCTCACTGGGCCTTTGTGGAGGATACTTTCTGAATTCCCCCACCAATAATTGCAGTGCTGTTCTTCTGAGATAGGCAGTCCCTGATGATTTTACCAGCAGCTGTGGAAAGCCCTACGATAAGCAAAGTGATTAACCTTTAGTATTCTGGTTAAATGGTTCCTCTTTTTAAGTTTTGCAGCCTATCTGGTTCTGATTCACACGGTTGCACAAGCACACGTGGTAGCAAAGAGAAAGCCCCTCTCTTTGTTTCCTCCACCTGTAACCGCTGGGTCCTACGCAGTCCTTGGCTTTGTCCGTGTAGTTCCCAGGGAAGGCAGTGGGCACCACACACATGCCTCTGAGGCCAGAGCTGGCCCAGCAGGCCCCTGATGACATGTAACTTGTGGATCTGTGAAATCCTCCGAGAGGCTGTTTATGAAAAGCTCTATAGAAATGTCAATACAATACAGGAAATGTTTCTAAAGCAGCAGCTGAATGTTCTGCTTTGCATCATATTTTTTCCTCCTCTGCTTGGGAAATGCTGGGTGAAAAACCACAATGATTTCACTAATGGCCTCTGAGCATTTTACAAAACCCTTCATCCTGCCCTCCCTGAGAGAGGGGCCGCAAGGCAGCAGCGATGACAAATGCTCACAATTTGATAGCGTCCCTCGCCAAAACCGTTCCAGAGCCCTTGTGCCTGGAGTGCGGATGGGAAGTTGAATGTTATGGGCCAACAACTCTGTGGTGATCAAAGCAAACTCAGAGCGAGGAGCATCCCTGCCGAAATGCCCTTTCCCCGTAGCATAGCTCACACCTCTGCATGGCTTAATGGTTGGGCAAGAGGGAGGCAGCGTGCTGGAGCGCCAGGGGCTGGCTCATCTCACCTGCAGTCCAGGGGAGTGTACCAGGCCATCTCAGTGTGTATCCCTGCTTTGCAGAGGCACAAAAATCAGAGAGCTCCAAACCCATGGCTGTGTCCCTAACCTGCTTCCTTCACCCCAGTGATTCTCTAGCAGGGTCCCGTGACAACCTGGGGTGCATTGAGATCCTTTCAAGGGTGTTGCAGAGTGCCACACAATGCTAGCAGCATGGGTGTGCTAATGGGATTCCCACGATAAACCCAGAGGAATCCATAGTGCTAAAAACATTCTGACCTGTTGTGATCTTTCTGCCTACTTTGCAACAGAAATGCTCCTCTAATATTTTTACGTAATAAAAACTCACGAAAACTAAGAGCTGGCATTTTCCAACAGGTGCCTGGAGTCTAACAAGGCTGACAACCCCTGCTCCACCCTGTCCTGTCCCCTGCACAGTGGGGTATTGCCGAGACAGCCCAGGGCTGATGGGGCCAGCTGCCTGCCTGGGTGCAGCAGCAAGCTCCTCTGTGCGCGGGGGAGTCCCAGACCGCCTCGTACAGCTGCTCAGCAGCCCCTTTGTGTCGGGCTAGCAGGCAGAAATGTGCTGTAGAGGAAATGCTGCAGAGGGACAAATAGCTTTCTATGAGGAGCAAGGTCTGCAGGAGCGAGCACTGGGTGGCTCTCAGGAAATGGTGGCGGCTTCTCCTGGTTCATGCTGGGTGGTACTGAGCCAGCTACTTCCCTTCCTCACCTCAGTTTTCTCAGCTGTAAAGTGGAGCTAATCTCCCCCCAGGGGTGCTGCAAGGTGTGCTTGGTAGGCATTTGTGCAGTGCTATGATAACAGCTTGACTGAATGGTCAAGCTGCTATTACTGCTCCCTTTTTTCTGAGAATTTCCAAACACTGCACAAGCACCTGTAAAACTCCCCAATGCCCCGAAATATGGTTTCTATTTTATACATGGGCATATTTCTCCCAGACCATTGCTCTACACTGTGTTGCCTATTACGAAGGGACCTCCTTTCTCACCCTCGCTCTCTCATCTTTCCTAGGTGTTGTGTCCCCTAGTTCACACCTCCCAGGTCAAGAGTCCCTGGATGCAGCAGCTCTCTGGCCTTGCGCTTGGACGGCACCGATCTGCTCAATGGAAGACTACATGTGTCTAGAGGAGCTAATCCTCCCGCCCCCAGCGCGAGCAGCCAAGTTCTCTTCTCACACTTTGCTTTTCATGGTACAAATATGTTTCCTTTCCCAAAGCTTCCCCCTATCCACCCTCCTCATTCAGTCTCGGGTGCCTTCCTCTGTCCCACAGGTTTCCAGCCTCATCTCTCAGCAACCCTGGTCCTTTCCAGTCCTGTGCAGTGTTGGAGTCAGAGCTCCACCTTGAGGAGATTTAGGAGAAAAAAAACATTTTCTAACCTCTTTCTCCAAGTGTTGCTCAGGTCCCCTTGGAAAACAGCTGGACAGGGGGAGGATTCACTGGGTTGGGTGCTGGCTTGAGAATCTCTCGACCCTCGGGTCAGGACTGCTGGCGTCTGATGTAGAGGCGGGGGGGGTCTGAGACCCTGGGGAAGGGCCCGCTCTGACTCCTGCCTGTTGATCTCAGCACATCGCCAGGTTTGAAGGAACACATTCATATATCTCTGCAGCTGGATAAAAGCTATCCAAGTCACAGCCTTCTGGGGCCTGAGCCACCGCAGGGACAGGAACTGCAGAAGTGGGGTCCATTTCAGTGGATTTTGACTAGGCAAAAAATCCCCAAACCTCCAGTAAGGAACCTCCTCCCTCTTCCTTAGGTTTTAGCTTGTATTCTGGGGCCCGGTGGGATTAGGTAACCATACTTATTCAAAATGCATTTGGTTTTATCCAAAGATCTCACGAGAAAACACGTATATTTTAACCTGGGATGGAAATGCCAGCGCCAGCACAGCTGCTTCCTGGCTGCAAGAAGGAAATGCAAAGGGGCCCCACAAAAAAGATGAAACCAAAGCATGTTCATTGATCTGAGTTGGATCTCAAGATAGCCTAGATTCATGCTTGAGTTCTGTGTAAAGATCAGAGACGCTGGGACTTACCGAGAATCAACACCTCAGTATCCGGTGCTGGGTGGCCTCAGGCATGACAGGCAGCAGGTGCAAGTTATAACTTTATTTAATCTTTCACATTCAGATATTACAACAAAACTCTTAATGGCAAAGTATAACAAGTACTATACGAGGAGAAGAAAGAAAGAAGTGTTTTAACTGGTTTGATATATAACCATGAACTTCCAGAGATAGGACTCAAATACAGTGGGCTGTAAAACCCATGTATGCTTCTAGGTAACAGCAACACTCACAAACACACAAACACTTTCTCACACTCACAACACCCACTTATCCTCACACACAACACACTTATTCACTCATGCAGAACCCCTAATATCCTACTTTTATCAAAGTCCAGTTCACCAAAACATTCAATGCTGCTGGGGCAACAACTGGTACCAGTTTAAAATGTTGCCATATAAATGAAGTATTACTGGATAGACAGGTCTGATGCATATTCAGGGTATGAGCGTGTGTATGCGCAGGCAGAGAATTTATGACCACTTGGAATCAAATCCTTTACTTTCATAAAGGAGGAATGGTTTTTATCAGTATCAATGAGTGGCAAAGAAAAAGGAAACTGTGGGTATATGAAGTACGGTCATTTTTAAGGGATGATGGCAAGTAGGTGCAGTGACAAAAAAAGTGAGGGTGCGATTATAACCCAGTAGGTACAGAAATTAGCAGGGACTATACAACCTGAACTATAATCCTGTGACTGTCAAAAACCCAAATAGTATTGGACACCAGAGCCAAAAAAACGGACAGACCAGCCTCATGTCATTGGTTGTCCTGATCTGCGCCAAATAAAAAATGAAAGAAATAATAGAAAAGTGGATTTGTAAAACTCTGGAAGGTTTAATACTCACTGAGGTGGCCACAACACTGAAAAGGACATCACATTATTAAACTAGAATTTGAAACTTGCTTGAATGGTTGTAAAAGACCAAGAATACAATTGTCTATGACTGTCCAGATTCATGCATTACGTTCATGCTTCATTAGAGGGCACATCTGCACAGCACACGGTACATGCTCATATTATGGGTGCATTATTCATATCTTTCTCTTGCTGGAGATGCAATAGGATTGGATTTTTTTCCCCCAGTCAAGATGGTACAAACTATAGGCCACAAAGAAAACCTCTGTCCATGTTGAATGACTGCAACAATAAAAATTAAATATTACTCCAGCTCCTCACCGCTGAAATTCAGAGACTCATCCAGGTCACCTCTGACAACGGACTTTAATACCGTAACCTTTCCACAGGCTGGTATCTGCACACCAGTTATAGCGTGAGTGCATGTTCTGAATGCGGAGACACTGCTCAGCAGTGCAAGCTCACTGCCTGTGAAGGGAAATAATGTGTTTCAAACCCATGCGTTCACACTGGTGAGGGGAGCTGCATTAGGACCTTGTTTAAACAAGGCTACATTTCAGCCATCCCATACACAGAGCTGTGAGGCCTTCTGCAGAGTGTGTTACTTGCTGTTTTATGTATAGACAAAGGCAGGCTGCTATGGAGGATGCCTGCCCTGGAGAGAGCGGGCTACATTCAGCTTGGTTTTTTGCTTGCCCTGAAGCAGATATAAGACCTCAGCAGTGCAAAGCAGGCATAACCTCCCCTCTGCCAAGGGGCCAGTGAAAAATAGCCGCACGTGGGCAGAGGAGAACTGATATTACACAGAGCAGACACTGAGTGCATCCACAAGGCACGGGCCAATGCAGGAAAGGCATGGGCAATGAGGGACAGGCTTGGAAATTCAGAAAGCCTTCTTAGGGAAGAAACAGAGTCTGGAAAAAATGTGTCTGGCACAACAACAAAAAAGCCCCAACCCCCCCTTATTCTATACAAAGAAGCCTGGCCCGCAAGCAGAGTTCCTTGGGTGCTGAGATGCCAGTGAGATAGGGAGCTTCTGGCAGGGAGGGGGATGAGGGATCAGAGATGCTGGAGGGAAGCTCACAAGCTGCTCAAACCAGCCTCTTCAGAAGGAGCCTCTGATGTGCCTGTATGCATTAGGAGCAGAGAAAAGGCAGGTGGAGAATGGCAGGGAACCAGAACCAACACGTGTCCCAAAGGACCTGCAGAGAGATTCCCCAGATCTTCATTCACGTGGTTTTGCATATACAGAAAGCCACTGAAGCAGCTCTTAAAGAATATAGGGGTACTGCTACTCAGCCTCACGGCTGACCCGCAAAGCTTACCAGGATGAGAGACTGGCACACATGGGAGGCTCTGCCATGACATAGGAGCTGCAGAGGAGCCTGGCAGAAGGGGTGTTGCCTGCTGGAGTAGTGGCTGCCTAAAGCGGGGCTCACAGATAGGGAGCAAGCTTGTCTGTCCAGGCTTATAGTGCTTACCGATCCCCGCGCACATGCCTCTCTCTTCCACTTGTGCAGCAATGCCAGCAAATGAAGTGCTGCAAGGAAAGGAGCCTTGTCTTTCCGCTTGGTCTCCCCCATTGTTTGTAAAGCACTTGCAGCAGTTTGCATATAAATGCCTTGCTCCTTGCCAGCTTGATCCTTTTCCTTCCAGCAAACACTGATTTTCTCCCTCTGCCTTGAAGAGCCAGCTGAGATTTACATGGCTTTGTCATTTATTTTCTTATCTGAGCAACAAATGATCTCAGCACAGCCCTGGGGAAAGGCTGCTTAGCTCCCTGCTGCCAGCACAGAGAGGATAAACCTCTGCTTTTTCACAGGGTCTTCAATAATACTTCATCTGGAGGACTTCAGCTACTGGCTGCTGCCTATTTCCAGGCCCGTTGCTTTAAGATGGCAAAAATAACCCACCTGGTAAGACACTCAAAGCAGGCCTGGGCATTATTCCCAGAGGAATGCTGGGATGGGATGGACCTGGGGAGAAGGGATGGCATGGGTGGGTATCCCCTGGGGTGCTGGGATCTGCCCAGCTGCCTCTGGGAAATGGCCTGCTTTTGCTGCTGGTTGGGGTTTCTTCCCTTTGATCCTGCCCCCTTTCTCAGTGGCTGATGTGGGGAGGAGAGGCAGAAAAGACAGTCCAAGGAAAACAATTTCATATACCCACAGGCCGCATGTCAGGATGGAGACGGTTCTATTTATATCTGACCTGAGCCATGGCTTATGGAGTGGAGTCCTGTCTGCATGGAGCCGGGATGCAAAGAGAAGGGCTACAGTGCTTGGGAGGGACACCTGCTTGTCTGACCCAGACATATCTCGTTGCACCCACTGCTCAGGGGTCCCCCCCGCAAGGCAGCAACTTGAGTCGCGGCATCAGTCGTTGTCCAAAGGGGTCTCTCCTTGTCTCCCTGTGCTCTGCGTGGGTTTCCTGCTGGGGTTCCTTCTAGCTCGAAGGGGAAGCTTGAGGGGGAAGCTCCGTATGGCAGTGGCGATGCAGCATGGGGTGTGGAAGGTGGGTCTCGGCATGGCATCTTTGCTGCCCATGCCCGTCAGTACTGCTCTGAGAAGAAGGATGCCTGGAGGGCGGAGGGGCTGGCCCCCTCCCCGGGGGGGGTGCAGCTGCCATCCTCCGAGTGTTCTGACAGCTCCCCATATTCACTGTTGTAAAAAGTCTGGCCTCTGACCTGGGACTGACATGATGGCCGAGCCCTGCCCCTCAGGTCCGACTGTTCCTCTGCCAGCTCTATGTTCCAACCGGGCCCTTTACTGCTGCAAGGGGGAGAGAGGTGCAGAGAATCAGTCCCAAGCAGCCCCCAAGAGCCCCCATCACTCTCTGCAAGGCTTCCCCGCAACAGGGAGACTCCCCTGAAGAGCTGCCAAGGCAGGAACGGGAGAGAGAGACTTGCTTGGTGTGTCCATACCCCACGTGCTAACACCTAGTGCCTCCAACAAGCTGGGGATGCTTGCCAACAGCCCATGCCAGCGAGCTAACAGCCGGGGGGCCCTGAGGAGTTAATCCCCAGCATGCTAATAGAAAGCACATCCAAGCTACTAGGAAGAAGCAAGCTAGCAACCAGTGCTGATACCGAGTGTGCTGACAGTCTGTCCAAGCAAGCTGAACCTGGGTCTGCTAACAGCCTGAGCATGACACAGTATAGCCCAGAGTGGTAACAGCCCGGTCACCTAGGGCACAAACACACTGTGCACCCAGATTTAAATCCTGAACCCAGCACCAGGCCTGACACTTGGGGGTGTGCGTGTGTGCGAACGGTTCTCCCAGGGCCACTTGCTGGCAGCTATTTCAGCTCAGTGGTTGTACTGGTCTCTATAGAGCCCTGCACAGTGGCTGGTGCAGCTGCATTTGTGCTCTAAGAGAGCACCTGGGAAGACAATCAGGTAGAGACAAGTAACAAAGAAGACAGCCCTTGTCCCATCGTGGTCACAGCTGAGGTGTCAGACGGGATGCAATTGGTGGCTGAGACAGACAGAGAGGTGGGAAGAGGGGGAAGACAAAGGCACAACACAAAGTTTCCCAGGAAAACAGAAACCTCAGATCCCCCCTGTCTAAGGCCACTGGGCAGCTAATGACAGAGGAAGGCTTCAAGGATATATTCAGGAAGAGGAGTGCCTCTGGGAAGTCTGGCAGGAGATCTTCCCCGGTACAGTTGTGGCCTGGAAGGAAATGTGCTGATGCTTGAGGGATGAGTGAACAGGCAATGATCAAAGCTGGTGTGTCCCTGAGAGCAGGCTGACGTGTTAGCATGTCTGGAGGACAGGCTGGGGCTAAATGCCCAAGGGTCTAAAAGGCAAGGCAAGGATGCTGAGTCCAAGGTGATGGAGGAGGGTATACAGCTGCAGACTCAGGGGCTGGGTTTCACCAGAGCAAACTTATGTGTAGCTCATGCAAGGCCTCTCTGCCCTCCTCCTGCCCCAATGGCAGCATGTCCCAGCGGGACCATTCCTGACACACCCTGCACACATGCTCTGAACCCAGAAGTGCATTGTGCTGTTGTTCTGGGTTGACCCTCTGCAGCTGCTCTCCTGACCTCACTCTTTGGATCCTGGAGAGTCTTTATTGGAACATTTCCCAGTTTAGAGAGTGTGGGTGGGAGCAGATGGGCAGGGCAAGCTGGAGGCCGTGCCAGTCAGGTTGCATACCTGCATGGGGCAGACCTGTCCTCCACCCTCTAACACAAGGCACTGGCCTTTGGAGAGAGGAGGGATATTCTGGGAAGGTGAGAAGTGGATGTGGTCTCAGTCTCAACTTCTGGATATTGGAAACTAGCCATAATATAGAATGGGAAGGGATACAGAAAGGGCCTGGCCCTGGAATAGCAGGAGGTGGTATAGGATTTTACCACTTTCTAACGCTTATTCCTTTTGCTCCTGCAAAAGCAGTGTGCCCACTCAGGCCTCTCCTGGCAAAGGGCTCCAGGAATGCAGCTGCTAGGAGCAAGGCTATGGGGAGGCAACCAAGAGAAGCACTGCTCCCTGCCTAAAGCAGGCAGCAGAACTCAGCCAAGGGGGTCCGAGTAGGAGATACCTGCATCCACCTTCTTTTCTGTGTCGGTTTTCTATCCTCTCAAATTCCTCAGAGGCCAGAACCATCCCACTGTCCGTTTGATTGTCCTGGGTGGAAGCAAGGGAGCATTATCAGTACCAGCCCTACCAAGTGGTCCTTCCACTCCTGCTGGCATCGTGGGGTGGAAAGCATCATTCATGAAAGCACACACCAGAGCTATCTGCTAGACAGGTGGCAGCACTGAGGGAGGTGGCAGACGTTTTTGTCAGGGGATGCTGTGGTTTCAGTGGGCCTCAGCTTTCAGAAGCAGCCTCTGGAAGTCACATTTTCAAATGCAGGGTTTGTGTGTGTACTTTAGGTGACTGGTTTTGAACATCCGCTTCCTTTCCCTGAAGGTACAACCTGTCCCAGCAAACAGTGTGGTACCCAGCATTTTTCTGACAAGGCCCCTCAGTAGCTGGGGAATTAATTTTTGAAACTGTGGGAAAATGGAGGTTAATGTAATTTCTAAGCTATCTATTCAACACTCAGACAGGCCAGCGATGGCTCTACAGAAATGCTGTACATGACGCTGACAAACAAGCAGGGGGCTGGACCGGGTAGTACAGAGATGAACAGATAGACCGCATATGGGTAACGACTCTCCCTCTGTCTATCTCACAGTGAATGGGCCGGAAAATAATGCGCTTCCCTCACTTGCCCTTGTCCCCCAGGCTGCACTCACCGGATGTGCTTTATACATGGTGTGCATCATGGGGAACTCCTCAAATGTCTTTATTCTGGACGGACACCTTATCTGATTCCCCCCGGTCAGGCAGCCGGGGAATGACACGCAGTTGTAGTATCTGTCAACAGAAACAGGCAGCACATGAGAAAACGAATAAGCCACTCTCTAGATACATGCTCTGTGAAAGGTCACCGGTCTTAGGCTCCCCTCAAAGAGCTTATCTTGGTGAGCAGGCAACTCTCACAGGCATTCGGGGGGCTCTGGCAGTTTCTAGACACCTCAGGACCCCAGTGCTGTGTGCTAACCTTCTTCTTTTAACACAGTGGCATGGAGGCCTGGGGTGTACTTGGTAGCCGTGTTGGTCTGAGACAAGAAGACATACAAAAACCTAGAACTCTTGGGTCCAAAATGATACCTTTTATTAGACCAAAACTTGGAAATCGGCTGGACACTTTTCTTGCGATTTCCCAGTTGGTCTAATAACGGGTATCATTTTGGAACCAAGAGTTATAGTTTTTTTGTATGGAGGCCTGGGGCACTGCTCCTCTGGTGACAGAGAAGCACCCATCAGGGAGGGAGGCAACCAGGCAGGCACTCCAGTCACCAAAAGCTTTCCGTCATCCTACACACCTTGGCTATTCAGCTCCTTAGCCATCTCCTAGAGCTTAGCCACCAAAGATACTGTGGGTCTGTGGTGAGAGAGACACTGGATAAGAGAGGAAATTTTCCTTACATCAATAGTGTCCAAACCCTGCCCTCTGATCATGGAACAGCCTCCCAAGGGTTGAGGCACAGGACCCATCTCTTGAGTCACTTAGAAGTAGACAAAAGAAGGCACCTGATGGATTGGCAGAGACAAGCTAGACAGGTAGTTCCCTGGCATAGGAATCCAGGGTCTGGAGTGCATTGCTGGTGGTGGGAGGTCGATGCAGATCTGCTCAGGCATGAGGCCTCTTGCTGGTCACCAGGAACATAATGAGGAAGCTCTGCCTCCCAGCACCGGACTCAGATCTGCTTAAAGGGCGTCCCCAAAGCTTAGCTCTATGGAGATTTTCCAAAGGGCACCATTATGGGATCAGCTCCTGGCAGGGTTCTTTCTCCAGGAAAAGCACACACCAACTGCTGAAACTTCCCTAGCCTGACGAAGGGTTTTTGAACCCAAAAGCTTGCTAAATAATTTTTTTCCAACTATTTGGGTTGGTCTAATAAAAGACATCAGATTCACACAAGGAACCTTGTTCTTCCACCAAGACACTTCCCAGGAGGCACCAGGGACTCACCTTGCTGCTAAACTGTGGCAGCGTATCCTCATGTCAAACTCCTCTTCGTCAGAGTTCTGCTGGGCAGAGGAAGGCACCTGGGAGAAGCCGTCGTCCTCCGAGCTCTGCGAGTCATTCAGCGGGATGTAATCCTTCCCTTCCTGGTGGGAGAGAACACAGGTGAGGAGGTGCATGGAAAACACCAGGAGTGGGCAGGCCAAAACCATCTCCCTTGAGCCCAGTGAGGGAGGAGGCTGGGTGTGTTACAAGGGCTGTGAGTATGTGCTGATGTGCGTGCATTGGAGGAACAGCAAGGAGAAAGAAAGTAGCTAGTCCCCTATCTTGGAAAGGATGCAGCTCCTCAGCTTTTCTCTTGGGGGGATGTTGGTAGAAAGCAGGTGCAGCACTCATTCTGCTGACATTTACCCCAGGGTTCGCTGTTAGCCCCTTTGCAGCCTGTAGGCCACAATGGACACTATGTATGGTGCACAGAAACCAACCCCCTGCCCATACTGCGGATGTCTTGTGCATCGGATGTGCCGCTGTACCGTGCTGATTTCTGGCCAGCACCTGCAGCGTGTTATGCCTGCTGTGCCCCTTTGTGATACACCAATGGGACGTCAGCATTTGGAAGGCCTGCAGCTGTACCTGGGATGCATTCGCCCTGGGGCACAACACCAAAAGGGTTAATTTTGAAGCATGAACAAGGAAACTACAAACCAGAGCTGCACGTTCACTGCATGCCAAATCAGATCTGATCAACTACTGCATGGCAGTAATTAGGAGCATGTGTAGATACATCTGTATGTCACCATTAATGGTTAATAGGATAATTGGTTGGTCTGCGTGTCCATGACATTCAAATTTGGAGATACAGTTTCAAAAAGCCTTGCTAATGCCTGGTATTCATTATTGGTGCCTGGTAGAGGCAGGGACTTGCCAGGAGGTAAAGGCAGCTTAAAAACTCCGTAACGTGGAGGCAACTAAGAAAGAACAAGAAGTTGGCTATACTCCCAGCAAGCAGCTAGCAATGCTGTGCTGGGGACTACAGTGAAACATGCATGTCACAGAGCGATACAGATAACAACTGCGTGAGTCTGAACCTCAGCACGTGTCCCTCCGTGTATTTCCCACGTTGCTATGCAGATTTACCATCTGTTCATCTGTCCACACATGCACATGCATGCACACACAAACACACACATGCATGGTGTCAGAGGAGGTTGTAGGTGAGAGGTGGATAACTAGTAGTGCAAGGAAGAAAGGGCTGCTTGAAGGAACTGGGCCCAGCACTGTGCTGGGCTGTGATGGTTTGTGAGAGCCTCACCTGCTGGACGTTCTCCTGTAGAAGATCCCCCAAGATCTCCACCAGGTCTGAGAACGTGGGTCTCTCCTTGGGGTCCCCATTCCAGCAGCTCAACATGATGCGGTAACTGCCAAGAGGAAACAACGCTCACTTTTCATAAAACTCACCCTTCTCAGGCAGCCTGCAGTCCTCAGCTGAATGCAAGGGCTGCTTAGACAGGTGGTGACAGCCCAGTGATGGAGCGAATGATATCTCTCGGGTGAATACCTAGCCTTCTACAACACCATCCCGATTTGGCTACCATGGATGGAAGGAAGCCTGAAGTCAAGCTGTCCTAAGCATCTCTGACTCAGGCATCCTTTTAGGTTTATTTGTCTTCAACTTCTTCCCTGGAGATGATGCTTTCTGGGGCACAGGCTAAAAAGTTGCAAATACATTGTTTGAAAGAGAAAGGGCATCTATCCAGCATGGGTGACCTTCCCTCAGCCTTCTTGGCTCTGTGGTTTGAGTCAGAAGCGTCCCACTCACATTTCTGCCGTGGCGTATTCAGGAGCTCTCATCCTGGTACCATCCTTGAGTCTCTGGCAGAACTCCTCATTGATCTGGACTCCAGGGTAAGGGGAGGCACCTAGAGAGGAAAAGTCAAAGATGATAAGGAATAGGGGAAATGAAATCTGCAGGAGAACACCTACACCTTGTCCTCACCCAGCCCCACCTCCCAAAACCCCAGAAGAGGCAGGTATGATGCTGCTTCCCTCTCCATCCACTTCCTTTACACTCTGTCTCACACTGGAAGGTGCAATCTTTCTTTTCCCACCTCTCCTTCAGATGTACTGCTGAAAAGGCCACCCGTCCTGTATGGCCTGCCTGCCGAGCCTGCTCTGTGGAAGATCTCCCTCGGAAGTGCGTGGTACCCCCCCATCTCAGCACTGACCTAGAGAAAAGATCTCCCACAGCAGGACTCCAAAGGACCAGACGTCACTCTGGGTGGTGTAGACCTTGTCAAAGATGCTTTCTGGAGCCATCCACTTCAAGGGAAGGCGAGCCTGTGGGACAGAGACATGCCATAGGAATACGGTCATCCTTGCAACCTGGAACAGAGCTATGGGTACCAGTGTGAGAAATGAGACCCAGAACAGCTCCCCCACCCCAGACTTTCATGGGCAGAAGGGATAAGGATGGATGTCAGCTAAGGGAGAAGGAACATCCATGCATCAGAACGTTACATCCCTGTTCTGTGGCGATAGCTGTAAATATATCAATCGCTAAGTATCATGTTCCCACTGAGGGACAGATCACTTAAGTTTTCTCTTGCCCAGTCATCTCTTTCTGTTCCTCCTTTGTATTTACCACTCACAGGATAGCCCCAGGCCCAATCCAGATGTGCATAAGCTGAGACCCCCTACTCACGCTGCCCTTCCTGACATAGTCAGGGTCCTTGTAGATGTCCCGGGCTAGACCAAAGTCGCAGATCTTCACCACGTTGTTCTCTGACAGCAAGATGTTGCGTGCTGCTAGATCTCTGTGGATGCACTAGAGGAGAATAGGAAGAAAGGGGCAAGATCAGAATGAGTGGCGTTTGTGCAGGATCAGCCAAGGGAGGTGGAGAAACTGCTGCATCTCCCCCTCACTTCGCTTGTAGCCATGAAAGCAGGGAACCAGCCCCTAGAAACTCTTTCACTTCTGGACACCTGCGGTCAACTCCAGGGGGCTCACAAGGAAGAAGCAGACCTCCCAAGAGCAAATGCATATGCATCATGCTCAGGGCACTTGAGGCAGAATCAGAACAAATATGAAACACAAAGCAGAATCAAATGATTCCTGCTTCCCCCTTTCTGGAAACCAGAGCATTCTGGTTTGGGGGTTTTGGCAGGAGGGGAAAGATAAAAATTCAAAATAAGATTGGTTGTATGATTAAGGGACAGGGCAGGGCTCAGGAACTCAGCTGTCTTCCCATCTTGGCCACAGATTTCCCACGAGGTCAGGGCAAGTCCTTTCATTTCTCTCAGTGCAAGCTTCCCATCTATAAAATGGCAATGGTAATAGTTCCTTCCAGTGCAATGGTTTCATAAGGATATATCAATACAGACGGAGAAATGCCATTGCCATTTTAGAGATGGAGAGCAGACACAGAGATGTGTACACCCCCCCCCCTTCATTTCTATTATATGGATATTGTGAAAGACCTATCAAGACAGAGAGATATAAAACAGAATCAGGATACATAAAGCAAGCTCACCTTTCTAGATGCCAGGAACTCCATGCCCCGTGCCACCTGGAAGCTGTAGCAGATCAGGTCTTCCATAGTTAAAGGACTTTGCCACAAATCATCCACTGTCCCAGAAGTGAAAGAAAAAAAATCATTATCTTCCCTGGCTGATAGACTTCACCTTCCACCCCAGCTTGCCTCCAGAACTGCTGGATGAGCTCAGTACCTTGGCAAACTACCAGGATGTTTAATGGAGCATATTTCTTAAGAGGACCAGCTATAGTCTAGAACAGTGAGTCTCAACTGGGGTGCCTCAAGATCCTTTCAGGAGTGATGTAGGGTGCCATGCAGTGGTAGCATGGTTAGGTGTGCAAACATAATTCACAAGATAAGCTCAGAGACTTCAAATAGGAATCCAGAGTGTTAAAAACATTCTGCCCTGTTGTGATTTTTCTGACTTCTTTGCAACAGAAGAATTGCTCTACTATTTTTCTGTAGCCAAAAAATGAGTGAAAACTAAGAGCTGGTATTTTTTGAGACTCCTAAAGGGTGCCCGAGTTTACCTAAGAGAGCTTTGAGTCTAAAAATGATGAGAATCACGCATCTAGGGTTTTCCCTGCAACCACTTCAGACGATGAAGTGTTCACTAAGGAAGGCTGGTCAAGTCAAGGAAGAAGCCTCCTGCAGCTGATGCTTTTCAATCAGGATTGACAGAGCCTATGCCAATCCACAGAGCTTGGGGGAGAGGGTGCTTTCAGAGGAACCACTGATTACTACAGTTGCTTGTTAGTATTGAGTAGGATCTGAGGTCCTGGAAGATTAGGGCCCCATTGCATCAGACACTATTCATGCATAAAAAGCTGCTGCTGGCTCAAAGAATGCACGATCTGGGTTTATTAAGAGAGAGAAAAGATGGGTACAACAAACTAACAAGAACACATGACCACAAACAGTTAGAGGGAGGAAGGAGTGGGCACCATCTCTCTTTCTGGGACTTCTCTGTATCTTTGCTCACATGAGGAGGAGGAAGATGCATGGGCCAGCATCACATGGGGAGAGGAGCTTACTGTGTAACCACAAGGAAGTCACTGGTCCCCCATGTGACTTGGTCACCCCACTTAGGAACCTGAACAAAGCATCTGGTCAGGAGATCTGGGCTCCGTTCCCAGCTCTGCTCTCTGCCCCCAAGAGGGACATTCTCATCTTCCTCTTTCTCAGTTTCCCCATTCGCACACTGGGGATGATGCTGTGAAGCTTTTGAGAGCCCCAGGTGGGAAGCTCTTTGTCAGTAAGAGCTTAAGGATTATTCTGCATCTTAAACAAGTTGCTAAGCTTGTTCAGAGACAGCACTAACCACAGCATACTGGGCTTGGTAACCTCAGAGCACACGCTATCACAAGAGGCCACAGGATTCCAGTTAAGGCAAGGAAAGCAGTCAGACCAACATCACTGGAGTCCCCTGTCCCTGTTAGTCAGGGCTCCTTGCTGCACCTTGACAGATACCCTAATGATTCAGTGGTAATTAAACATGGTGCTAATTTAATGGGCAGCAAATGGTGGAGGCCAGGGCTGATTACTCACCTTCCTGTATTGGCTGCGCTGTCTGGCTCTTGTTCATCAGAAGCCTGCTGAAGATTGCACTGTCGCTGGTACCCGAGCGACTCCTCCTGTCTGCTCTCACAGCTTCGACGATGGACCGGACCTGGATGCGCTGTCTGGGTGATTTCTCCTTTAAAGCAAACAGCTCAGCGTAAGATGCACAGCAGAGATTTCGTCACCACATTTGTACCCTATGCTTCCCAGCTCTGGTCTGCCAAAGGGACCCCACCCTGGCCTGGAAGCACCAATCCCCCCTTGGGCAGCAAGTGATGCACACTCTGCATTCACCCATCCGGCAGCACCATCACATGGAACTGGCACATGCCTAGCCGTGAGGCTTCATTGCATCTGACTGTCAGACCCAGGCTTGCTCCAAGCCATCTGCACGCTTCTTCCTTCCCTAACCATGGGGAAAGGTCTGCCAACACCCTGCAAGGTAAGACAGGCCACGCACCCTGTAAGGACTGAATCCTTCTCGTTTGGTCCGCAGGTAGTTGGAGAGGTTTCCATATTTGCAAAACTCCACAATCACCATGAGGGGGCCTCGAGAGAAGAAACAAAGGTGTCAGCAGTTTCCTGGACGGGGAGCTAAATCTGCCCTGACTTCCTGCATGTGTAATTCCATTCTGCTCAGCAGACACGCCATCACGTGCGCTCCTAGACGTGTACCAATGCATCCCAACACTCACGCTCCTCTGCTGTCGCACTCACAGGGGAAATGATGCACTGTATGAGGCGGAAGAACTCTGGACTCACTTCCCAGCCAGCTGTCCCAGTGCCGGTGGATATTTACCATTGGGTTTAGTGCAGGCGCCCAGCAGGTTAACAACATTGAGGTGGTTTCCAATGTGAATGAGGATCTTCAGCTCGGACATCAGTGCCTTGTGCTCACTTGCAGTAGCTCCCTCTGGAAAAATACACACCAGATTATGGATCCCCTTGGATTAAAGTGTCTTCCTCCACCCTTGTTTTCCCCAAGGCCCTATCCCCAGTAACCTCAAAACAACGTCGGCCCAAATCATAATTGTGTCAAACATGGTTCCTGTTAGCAGGTAGTAGCAGGTGTCAAACATGGTTCCTGTTAGCTAGTGTAGACGAAGTCTTACTACCTTGGCTTATAAAAATACAACAGGTAGACTCCTCCACCCCGCCCAGCTGTATCGCTAGTCTAAGTTATGGTAGGTCAGCCTACTGCTGTTGAAAACTGCAGCCAAAGGTAACGCAACCTGCACCAACAAACTGTTGCTAGTGGTAGCTGGAAGTGTTTAAATCCACTTGGTAGAGGGACAAATTACCAAGTCAGGTCTGCATACACGTGTCCACGCATTTCTAACCTGGCCTATTGACTTCTTGGACTGAGATAATGAGCCATAAACCTTTTGAAGGAAAACCAGAAACAAAATAAATTTGGGTTTTTCAGAGCCTGGCTGTAGACAGCTACCCTGGGGTTAGAGTCTCTGACTTGGTTCAGACTCAGAAGTTTATTCTTAAATTCATTTCCTGTATTAACCACATTGTTTGAGTAACTCTCTGTCCCTAGATTTTTCCTCTAGAGAATGCAGGCGGCGGCAGCGATTGCTCTTCAATAGTTATTTATGCACCAGGTGTTGTGTTGTTGCTCCATGACTCAGCTACACTCATGCACTGAGATGCATCTCTTTTTTGGTGAGCATTTTCTGCTTCTTCCTCCTGTTTTAAGCAGATCTAAGGCTTGCTATTCAGAGCAGTTTGGCCACAGAAATTCTCCCTGCTTGGAGTGGGGCAGGGAAGGGCCTTTCCAAAGAGAGTCCAACATGCCGGAAGAGAGCTAATGTTAGTGCCTGGTGAGGAATTGCAATCAATGTTTGCACAGTCTTGCTTTCAAACAGGCCTCTGCAATTACTCCCACAGACTTTGTGTGTGCAGCCTCATATGCAAATGGGCACTGAGATCAATGTTTTCCACATGCTAATGCCTATCTGTGTGTGCAGGGCCCGTTGCCTTAGGGGTTGCACATATATGTGGTGCCCAGTGTGCTCAAATAATGTGGGGTGTTTTTAAGCATCCAGGACAGGAGGGTGATGCTGCAGAGGCCTGCTGGAAAATGTAGTCACAGGTTGGAGACCTCAAATCAGCAGCATGCCAAGACAGGGCCTGTGTCTGACAGGTGCAGGGCAGGTCAAGCTCTCCTGATTTCAAGAGAATTGCAACCTACTTCTCACACCTCTGCATTCGGTCTTTAAACACAAAATGCCATCCCCTTTGAAAGCAAGGATTAGAATAGCTAGGGCGGCTGTGGAATCTCCATTACCGGCAGGTTTAAGGGCAGGTTGGACAACCATTTGTCAGGGATGGCTTAGACACAGCCCATCCTGCTGAGCAAGGGCTGGATTAGATGGCCTCTTGAGTTCCCTCTCAGCCTTATTTTCTATGATTCTAAGAAAAGCAGCTTCCTTGTCAGTCACAGGCCAAACGTGGAGCTCAGGACGGTCTCTCTCTCTCTCCTCTGAGAGTCAGTAAGGCCATCCAAGTCCCTAAAGCAGAGCAGGGAAGGAGCATTTCCTTGCAGTCCTCAGGAACTTAAAGTGGAAGCTGGATATCCCAGGGTCCTGGGCGCATGGCTACACTGCTGGAACACAGAGCACTGTACACCAAGGTGCTCAGTGCCTGCTCTGCACATGCTACCTCCTGAAATGGGAGCAATGTGGCCAGCTTGGTAAATGCCTGCCACAGCAGAGCTGAATGGCAGCACTGCATGCAGGTGACAACATTACTGGCCTTTTGGGGGGCAGCAGGTGTGGAGGGCTCCCGCGTGCTGCCGGGCCATCCTGGACAAGACCTAATGGTACAAGGAGGCGTCTAATTGGGTTTGCAAAAGCACCTGAGCTGCCTAATTCCAGCAGCATAACTCAGGGTAGTAAGCAGGGCACCAGTGCCAGGTGCCCGTTTAAGGGAGCCCAAACTGCCCCCACCACTGCTCCTGCCCCTGCAGCAACGGGCAGCATTTGGGGAACTTGTACTGTGGCAGCAGCAAGACCTGTGCAAGGAGGTGAATGGTCAGCACCCCTAAACTCTTGGCTATGCCTCAGCTGGACCCCCACCAGGGCAGGACCAGCAGGACTGTAGTGGGAGTCAGACACAGTCCCTCAAGGTAGCTTTCTGCATAACTTGTAAAGCTGGCCCTCCCTCCTCTGCAGCATTACCAGTGCACCTGCATGGGGACAGGATGCCTTCTAGCAGAGGCCAATGGGAGCAAGGGGCTCAAAGCCCAGAGACCTAGAAGTTGAAGGAAGCATGTTCCCTTTACGGCCCCATGCACCTCCCATCCTCTGCCGAGGGCTGCATAGACCTGGGGGCTCTCACCATGTGAGCACAGGGGGATGCTGGAGAGGTGACAAGGGATTCATCTAAATCACTGAGAGTGGTTTCTGTAAGACAGGTATTAGCCAAGCAGCCAGCTCCTCCCCTGCTGTCTGCCCCAGCCTCCTTGGCTCCATACCTTTCAGCATTTTGACTGCCACAGTCTCACAGCTGTTACTCTTATGAATCCCAAACGCGGAGGCTTCCACCACCTTCCCGAAGGCACCATGGCCAAGGACTTTACCTGCCAGGAAGAGAAGGACAGAGGGAAGGTAGCAGCGCCTCTCCTGGTGATGGGAGAACAGGTGGCTCGCCTGGGGCTGTGCCAGGAGAGTGGGACAAAAACAAAACAGGAAACTGGGAGGAAGAGAAAAGGGATGAAAAAGGAAGAGGAAAGAGTAGAGCATTTGCACTGCCCAGGTCGCTGCCTCTCTGGAGGCCGTTATGAAAGGATGAATGGGGGAGCGGAGACAGACCCAGCGCTGACAAAGCACAGGAAGGAAGTTGCTTGCTGAGGTGAGGCACCATTTGTTGCCCCCGAGCGGAGTTTGTGGGAAAGGTGAGTGTGACACCTTGGAGCAGAACGGCAAGGGCGGATGGTGCTATTCCAGCCCCCGGCATTCCCACATGCAGCCCTCTCAACCCTCCGGAGGCTGCGCAAGGAGTGGAAGTGGGGACAGGGGGTGCGTGTGTTGGGGTGATGGGGCGGGGGGCATTCCTCAGCTGGAACGCCTCTGCCCTCCTCCAGCATGCTCCCTCGGCAAAGGAGCCTTGGGCTACCTGGAAGGCCCCGGGCTTCTGGCACCTTTGCTTCCCAGGAAGCAAGGAGAGCAGGGCCCTAGAGTGGGCTGATCTTGGGGACTCAGCCATGGCTACAGGGTGAGCCCTAAAACCCAGGTATACAGGAGCCCCGGAGAAACAAGGCAGTGAAATCCAGGAGCCTACAGCATGCCCAAGGGTGGTGGCCAAGTGTACCCAGAGCCATCTCTGAGCCCTGCACTGGGGACAGAAGCTGGGGACCCGATGCTGGCAGGAGGCAGGGCACACAGAAGGAGAGCTCAGCCCCCAGGCACAGCCCAGAGCTTGCAGTGCCTGGCTGCCCCTCACCTAAGCGGAGTCGCTCCCGGGGGAACTCCCACTTGCTGGAGTCGTAAGGCAGGTATTCGCACTGCTCCTCCAGGGGCACTGAGCCGGGGTCCATGATGATGGACAGGTAGCCAGTCTTGATGTCAGCATGGGCGGGCTGCAGGAGCCAACAGACAGGGAGTCAGTCTCATTTCCAGTGGGAAGGCACCCCCCCAGCTGTACGGTGCCCTAACACCTGACCCTCAGGTCTGCTCGAAGGGGATCTCCTACTTCCCCTCAGATCCTTTGCTCTGTGCCCTTAGTCCAATGCCAAGGCTACCCCACCTCCTTCTCCCCAGCCTTGTGGCCACCGTACCTGGAAACAAACCAGCCCAGGGAACCATACAGTGCACGTCCCATCAGTGACGTGAGAATTAGGTTTCTGAAGGTGCTGCTGGAAAGGTCCCTTCAGCTGCTATGCCCTCCCTCCAGGACATGCAAGAGGCTTTTGAGCTCCTCTCTCCCACTCCTACCTGCCCTCCTCCACCTCTCCCCCCACAACGCACCCTTCTGATATTACAGAAGATGAGAATGAGGAGGATCCAGAAGAAGACGGCAATGACCCCCGTGCCAATGAGGATGACAATCTCTACGTTGGTCTTGTCATCGGAGCCTGTGGGAGGGGGGGGACAACGGTGGGATCAGGAAGATGCTCATTCACCACTCTCTGCCCCAGCCTGGCCCACCCTTGCCATGTGCCCCAGGACACAGGAGGCGGCAGGGGTTGGAGGAGATGAGACAGTGCATTCCCCTCACACTGAGCTAAGCACAGGTGCTGCTGTGAGAGCCCTCGGCATGGTCCAACACCTTGTGAGTGAGCCACGTCTGCATGTCTGTGGAGAACACGGCTCAGCGACTCAGTGGCATGCTCGTTCCCTCTCCTCATGATGTCTTCTCTTCAGCAAGACCAAGGTGCCTTTGCTCCCAACTGCCCACTGCACCAGCTCCCTTGAAGCCTGTGGAAGCAGTGGGGGCCCTTGTCTGCACCCCCACCCTAAGCCTCAAGAGATTGTTCCCCATGAATCTAATGGCTGGGGTAGCTGACGGTACCTTCCACAGAGACGCTGGCCGAGGAGTTCACACAGCCCTTGGCGTTGCAGACACTGCACAGGTAGAGGCCAGCGTCCTCTTCTCGCACCCTCTGAATGCTCAGCCTCTGGTTGGAATCTGCCAGGTCAATGCCTGAAAGGTGCAGAGGACTGCGGGTATCAGTGTTGGCTGGGGCGGGCCCAGGAAGGAAGAGAGCCTCATGCTAGATAGATTCAGACTCAACATAAGGCATATGCTTTATATAGGAAAAGTCATTTGCAAGTGGGGCCTCTTGCCCAGGGCTGCAGTGGAGTCCCCATCTCTGAATGTTTCCAACTCAAAGCTGGGTGCCTTGAAAGAGCTGTGCTCTAGTTTGACTAGAAGTTGACGGAGTGCAGACAATATCTAATGCTACTAGTCCCTGGTGTGGTTTGACACCCCGCATAAGAAGACCCTGTCTGCACAGGCCTCCGAGCTTAGCTTCCCAGCTATGCACAGGCACAGTACAAATGCACCTATGCTCAAGTGGTCCTGGTGTCATGTGCTCGGCCAGTGAGGACACAGTCAAATCATGGTGGAACCTAACATCCAACCCTGTTCCAGACCTGCTGTGCAGCACAGGGGCCTAGCGTCTAGGCCACATCCACATATGAGAGCAGATATGCCTGGCAGTCCTGTAGAGGCAGACCACCCTGCTTTCTGCTCCACCCCTGCAAACCAGATGTACCTGAGACCTCTTCCACCAGCTTCTCATCCTTGTACCAGCTGATGGCAGGAATGTGATTGCCATCCACCTTGCATCGCATCTCTATCGAGTCACTGACGTTCACCCAGATGTCTGTCAGGTTCTGCTTCAGTCTGGGGATCTCCAGGGCTAAAGGAGCAGCATGCAAATAAAGAGGAGGCTGAAGAAGGGCAGGAGCTTTATTGCTCTGAAAACACCTGGACCCCTATGGGAGTGGGAAAGGAGTCTACGAAGGGGGTAGCGGGGGCTAGATAGAGCAATGGCAGAGGCCCCAGCTTCTGCTGGCGGAGACACCAGTGCTGCAAGCTTGCCATTGCTGCTAATGACCCATTTGCTCCAGCCCTTCCTGGTCCTCTCCATGTCCCTTGTCCATGTCTCTGCACATTTATGCAAAGCCTGTCCCTCACCTTGTCCCCCTTTTACCGCCCCAGCACATGGGGCCCATTTAGGCTTTGTGCATGCCTCCTGTCCTCCCCAACCCTGGCTCCTCACCCTGAACCGAGATGTATTTCTTGTGGCAGTGCTTCTCTCGGGTCTTTCGGTTCTGGACCTCGCAAACATAGTCGCCCTCCTCGCCCAGCGAGATGTTGGGAATGGAGAGCAGCAGGGTGGCATCATTGGAGTCGGGTTTGAAATGCAGCTCCCCTTGCATCTTGGTGGCATAGTGGTGGACGTTCTTGCAGTCGAGCACCAGCGGGTTGCCTTCCTCATCGTGTAGCTTGGAGAGGTTCAGCCGGTACCACTGCAGGTTCTCATAGGTGTAGTTGTCGGCGTTGCAGCTCAGCTGGAGGTCTTGCCCCTCAATGGGGTCCTCCGATGGCTGAGTCTCTATCTTAAATCCATCTGGAATGGCTGCCAGGAAAACAAGGCATGTGTGGCTGAGATTTATGGCTCATCTGTATTGAATGGCCTTACAGGGTAGAACTGTAACTGTGCTGAACTCCCCGAATCCACCCTGTACAAAGAAAGCTTTCCAGAGCACAGCTGCAGCTTCCACGTTCTGGCAAGAAATAACTACAGCTAGGAGGGGTCGCAGGTGATGCACTGAAGTCCTGAGCTCAAGTTAAGACCAGGTCACAAGTCCAGCGAGGTTGGGAGGTCTGAACCTTGCGGTCAGTCTAAGGCTCCTGCTACACATTACATATATCACACAATGAATTGCACAATAAATTTAGACCACCCACATGAGCAAAGTAATTATCGTGCGATAAAAATGATTATCCAGCTATGAAAAGGGCCAACCCACTATAAAGTGACTTCTTGAAAGAGTGTAACAACTTTACCACTGGTTTCTATCCAGCTTTCATCTGAATGTGTGGCAGGGCCCTAAGTGTTAAAACAGGGTCCTAAGCTGCTTCCACTAAAAAAGTGCTTGCACCCACCCTTTGCACATTGAAGAGGTGTGTATGCAGACAAGGTAAGTGCCTACCTGCCCACACAAACAACAACTCTTGTTGCTATTCATGGGGCTGTGATGGGCTCTTTACACATAGGGATGAAGACCAGTCTCCCCCCCTCCCCGAACCATTTGTACTCTCAAGAGCACTCTGAATCCGCAACACCAGAACATCCTGCAAAAATCCCAGACTCTGCAGGACTTGGGCCTGTCTAGCAAGGGGGATTGCTGGTCAGGCCTATATAAGGGCCTCTTATACTGCATTTCCCTGTCCTTTTTGTGCCTTAAGCCAGTTCTGGCAGTCTCCAAACTTTAACCACAGCTCTCTGGGATTCACTTCTTCCCTGCACTCCCACCAAGCGCCTTGGGAATGGAGCACAACCCCTTTGGGCCAGTGCAGTTGGGGCATACAGCACTAGGGGGAGATCTTTCACCAGACACACCTGAGAGCCGCACGCTCCAATTTTGCCGCTGTGACAGAACAAGGCTGCAAACTCTTCCTTCGGAGGCAGGCAGGAAAGTTGCAAGAGGAACAGAGAGGACTCTCAGTCACACTACCATTGTGAGTCCCTGAAGCTTCCAGCATGGGCACCATTTTTCAAGTACCAGCTGAGTAAAAGCCTGCAGCAGCGACCCTGGCTGGCAGATAGTGACTTCTTACTTTGAGGCTGAGTTTGCTGCCAGGACCTTGAGATGGACCTGCTGCAGGCTGCTCCATGGGGTCATGCCTTGAACTGATTTGGCAGCTGATGCCAACGCATAATGTTAAGGGGAATTTCTCATGGTAAGTGCATGACCCAAGTGCTCTGGGATCAACTGGAGTGGCCTGATGGCTTTCCAGGTGGAGCTTAAGGTGTACATTTTGACCTACAAAGCCACATATGTCCTGGGACTGGACTATTTGAGGGCCTTCAAACAGACGGACAGACAGACAGACAGACAGACAGATAGACAGACGGCCATAGAAGGGATGGAAATTGCCCTGGCATATTTGTGGTACTCACTGGTTACATAGAAGTAGATCAACCGCTCATCTCGGCCCACTTTGTTGGAAGCAACACACTTGTACATGACGGAAACGTTGGCTTCCTGGATCACCAGTTTGCTGACGGTCTGATAAAGGAAGCAAATGTCAGAATGAATGATACGGGGAGACAGGCTCTTCTTGGGCCAACACAGGGCAAGCAGTAAAACACACAGCAAATTCCTCTTCCTCACCCCCCAAAAAACCATAAAGTGCTGTTCCACTCTGAAAAAAAGAGAGATGGTATAAAAACTGACCCCTTGGTCTTCAGCAGGCTTCTGTGCATTTAGAAATCAAATCTTCCCCGTCTAGCATCTGGCAATACCTTTTTTGGCTTTCTATGCCCATTGACAATGCAGAGCCAATATGGGGTGCATACACATGTATTAAGTAGACTTAAAATAAGGTGACTTACCTAAGCCAACTTAATTAACACACGTTGGACTGTATACATGTACAGCTGCTTGACATGGTGACAGCCATCTTGTGAGCTAAGTCGACTTACCTAATGAGACTCAAGATAAGACACCTAGGAGATGTATTATCTTACACCGCATTTAAGTCGATTCTGCTCCATATACATGTGTACAGTCTGACAGTTAAGTCAACTTAAAAAAGTTAAGTTGGCTTAACTGCCAGAAAATTAGTACAGGTGTATGCACCCACAGCTATTAGATAAAGAGCAGGATCCCATTCTTAATCATGCCTCAAAAATAGGATTGCGTGCTAAATTCCAGCAAGCGCATGAGGGCAAGTCTCTGGAGGGCTCTGGAGAGTGTGGGGCTCTGCCAGTGGTCCTCAATGCCCTCTACCTATTTAGTACAGGTGAGGAGGAGTGAGAAGGAAAGAGCTTGGATAGATTTACAGGTTCCAAATGCAGGCTTGTGGGACTTGGGTTGCCATCTGGGTACAAAAAGCCCATCTGCTTATTTGTAACTGGGGCACAGGTAGATGTGGCGCCCCACCAGGTTGCTTTTACATTTTATAGTTACCTCTCACATCAGAAGGGCACCTTGGCCCTCATTCAGGAAAGCAGACCTGTTCAGCAAAGCAGTTAAGCACATGCTTACTGGCTATCTGAATTCAGTAGGCAGTAAGCAGATGCTTAAAGTATTTTTAGCATATGGAGAAGTTCAGGGGCCTGAAAACACTGTGGATCTCACCGCTTTAGGCCATTTTTTCTGCATTCTGTAAATCCCAAGCTTTCATTTAGAAATTTCAAAAAAAGCCGCTCCCTTTTCCCATTGCCAAGATACAGCCAACACAAAGTAAACAGCTCTGCGGCTGTTCTGTTCCTCAACATTAGAGGAAACTGTCTCCAGCAAAAACAATAGCATCGACAGCAAAGATTGGAATTTGCTCTTCCTCCACCCTCTTCACCTCGCGGAGGTATGGACTTCAAAGCGATGTGTTATTTGAGCACTTTCCCTTTGAAATGCTCTGTGGTATGAACCCCTGGTTCCTTCTTTTGAGTTAAAGCAACAAGACAGTGCAGAAAGCTATGACAATACAATATCTAAAAAGCACCAGAAAATGCAAAACCAATTCAAGTTCCTATAACAAGGATAGTTTGCTCCTGCTATGCAGCCGGGATGCTTTATGTTCTAAGCATGAACAAGGACCCCAAGCGCTCCAGTAGTGCGGTGAGGCCCAGAGAAGGAGTCGGAGGAGAAACACAATCTGAGGGCACAACTTCCTTTCCTAAGTAGCGGAGTGCTCTTCTCACAGAGCTTTGGAGGCTCCCATTGGTTTCGCCACCTGAGGTCCTTTGGGATATTTCATTAAAATAACCCCTGATGAGCAGGTGCATGGGAGGGGCAGAGGGGAAGAATATATGGGAAAGAGGAGGAAAGGGGCAGGAGAAGGAGGAGAAGAGCCAAGGGAGCTAGCTGCTAAGAGAAAAGATGAAAGCCACACTAAGAGGCACCAGGTGCCGCCACTGTCACCAGCTCCCGCTACACCGCTTTGTCACGTCGTCCTTCATCCATGAACAACTAACCCCGAAGGGAAGGGTCTGGAGCAGAGTCACAGGCAGCATCCTCCCGCCTGTCACCCTTTCTGGCACAGCGATGAATTCCTGGCCAGGGCGTTGGAACAGGACGGGACTTTGGAGGTGTGTATGAAAACAGGAAGTGACTTTAGGAAACGGGGAGCGTTTGTTTGTTCTTGAGCCTGTATCCCTCTGCGCGCGTTTGGTGCCTGACACTCCAGCCTGGAGCAGGAAGTTAGTCATGGCGGGGCGCACATACTTCTGACACTTATGTCTACCAGAGGGATGGAAAGACACAGCTATTCAGCGCTGGCCGGGCCTGGCCGTGTCACACGTCAGAAAGAGGGAGTGGAGTCCCTTCCAGGGAGGAAGCATGCTGCGGGAGCCAACGGCTCAGGCTCCACGGGGCATGCACGCACTCCCACGCTTTCATTCACACCAGCGCTGTTCCATACCACCTCCGTTTACTGGCTTTTCTCCCACGCCAAACTGAGTCTCAAGTGAGTGGTTCTTATCCCAGGATGTTCAGAGATTCAGAGTCCTATCCTGTCCTTCAGGGGTAGGTCGGTGTCTGATTCACAGCATTGGGCTGGCTTTCCCCAGCTGATGGTCTCTACTTCATTTACTGGGACTCTGCACCTGAGCAGTGATGCCTGTGTCCAAGAGCAAAAGCATGGGGGTTTATGGGACAGAGGAGAGCGTTTTGCCTCTGGGGAAGAGATAAGGTGGAACCTAATCGTGGTGGGGAACAACCTTCCCTTGAGGTTGGTTTGGTAGAGACAGGCTTGAGATGTTTATCAGGTTGCAGGGAACTAGTTTGCCGGCATCTCTCTGTGTTTTGGGCCCCCTCTCTCCCTGGTTTGGACTTTTGCTTCACAGCTTGATTGTTGGCTGGCAGCAAACCCACGAGGCAACAGGAGACGGTAGTGGAAACCCCCAAGATCTGCCCCTGGGTGCCCAGACATGCCAGCTGCCTTCCCCAGGTGCTCTGGCTGGTCCAGCAGGCTAGATGATGGGGAGCTAATCTGAACTGAACTGCCAGCTGCACCGTACCTAGACTCCTGGCAGCCCCAGGCAAAATTTTAGTATCGCCCCCGACTTCGCCTTCACCAGGGATAATAATAATAATAATAATAATAATAATAATAATGACCATTTTGGGGCCCCCTTTCTGTCTGGGCACCCAGTTCATCCATGCCCATGTCCGGCCCTGACTACCAGAGAGCTCTGCATCACAAGCAGGGACCTAGAGAAACAGCCTCACCTTGTTTCTTCCTTCCACAAACTCTGTCCAGGTCTCGATGTTCTCAATGGGGTTCACGGCGTCCTGCAGCGACACGTCCTTCCAGTCCTTGCACTCGGGCATCCGGTCCCGCTGATGCCGCTTCGCTGCCCGTCGCCGACTGCGGCTAATTCGGCAGGGAGGGGAGAAAGGGAAGGGAGAGAGGGTGTTAGCTGAGAAGGAGACAAACAGAGGGCTTGAGACCCGGAGGCTCCTTGTGCTGGGACAAAACACACTTTTTGGGCTGGGGAATGGTCTCGGTTACAATACTTCATGTCCCCATGTGGGCAGGTCTCACCAAACCCCTTGAGCTAGGCAAGAGGATTACTTCTGTTCGGGGGGAGACACTGCGGCAGGGAGAGGGAAGCGACCAGCCCAGCATGGCCACTATTTTAGCTACAAGTTTGTCCTGCCCTCCGAAAGCAGGAGGAGGCTGGAAAGGAAAGCCAGTTACTAATGCCGAGGCTGGTTTCTGGCTGAGCTCTGAATCCACATTACGATTCCCTGGAGCTGGATGCAGAGCGCAGAGGGCTGAAATGCCACCATGGCTCGCTGCCGGGGAGCGATTGCAGATGTTTCTGCTCCCCCACCTGGTGGCTCAGGTCCACCAAAACCCCGCTCTGGGGCCGAAGGAAATGTCTCCAGCATAGATGCTGAAGGCAGTGAAGAGAGAAGGGAGTGACTGAATCTGCTTGGCCCGGGCGCTTTCCAACGTGGGGGAAGGAGCCCGAGGCTGTTCAGCCTTTGATCTTCCAGGAGTGCAGAACCCAGATCTCATGGGCAACCTGGCAGCCAAAGGTGCCCTCTGCCAGGTGCATTTAAGAAAGGCAGGTGGGCGATGTGGAAAGGAGAGGAGGGTCGGCTAGAGACCCCCGGAGCAGGGCACGAGGGTGTCCTTGGGGGAGCAGTGGGGGTCTGGGGGCCGGTGGAGTGAGCAGAGAGCATCCCCAGTCTGTGAAGGGGCTGGTGGCTTTGCAGCTTGAGCAAACCAGGGGCAAGGGGCACAGGGCAGAGCGACTCTGCTCCGTGGGTGCATGGGGGTAAGGGCGAGGGGGAATCTGCCGGCAGCGCAGGGCAGAGGGCTCGGTGTTTTGCGGGGATCTGTGTAAACAACAGGAAGTCAGGAAGAAGCCTCCTGCATCCTCTGGAGCTGCACTAAGCAGAAATGCCGCGGCCTTGGGAGACAGTGCTCATAACTCACCGGCCCCTCTGCTTCCTGACAGGGCCACAAAGCGCTCGTGTGCTAGTGGAAATGCCCTGGCTTCCTTGCCCCTGGCGGCAGTGCCTTTGAGGCCTGGGTGGTTGTGCAAGCGTGCCATTTCCTCCAGGCCTGTAACTCTCCCTCTCCTCCAGCTCCTGCTGCCTCCGCTTCGCCCTCTGGATGCATCCGCACAAAGCCTTTCCCTTGAACCACAGTGGGGACCAGAGAGACAGCGAGCCCCCCGGAGCCAGCTGCCATTTGACCACCGCAGCATCTATTTTGAGCAGGGTGCGATAGTGCAGGGATGAAGAGACCTGGGACCTGCTACACAAGCAACTCCTATGAGGCTGCCTGACCCAGGACTACGGGCAACGAGGGATTTTGCAGGAGGAAGTCTAGTGTAGACAGGGCCTTCCAGAGACCCCTCACCTTTACAACTCATCATGCTGAAGGCCCTGTACTGCAGAGACGCTTTCCTGCCACAAAAGGCCAGCAGGATCCTTTCCAGAGCCTACATCAGCCAGTGGAGCTGGGGGAGAGGACTGGAGGGTCCCCTAGCCCCCAGAGCCTGAGCATGCACAGCCTCTGGCCCCTACTGCTCTGGTTGTAGGTCCTGCACATCACAGGCTGTCAGTGTTTAAATAAAGAGAGGGTGAGGAGCAGGTGTCAGTTTTTGCCTTAGCAAGGGGCAGGGAAATCCTGGCCTGGAGCTTTGCACCCGACCAGTGGTGAAAAGGAGGCAATGATGGCAAAGTGAGATCAAGACCACAGAGCGGGTCAGTAAAAGAACCCAGGAGTCCTGATGCCTCCCAGTTGACAACTGGTTCCCAGCCTTGCCTCCTATTGTGCTACATAATGGTGTAAATGTTACACGTGCACACCGTGACTAGAGGTCTGACGGGTCTGCAATCATTGACCGCACGACCTTAACGATGTCACGACCTGCTTTTCCTAAGAGGAGCACCTCGTGTTACATCACACCTCTTCGGTGGGAAAGCTTGCAATGCTCACCTACGTTCCTGAGCGGTCACCGTGGGATTGATGGGTGATTGCAGTCCGTGAGACCACATGATTGGTTGTGCATGAGATGGACAGGAGTGGTGTGGTTAAAGGGTGCGAGAGCTGAGGTGTGTGTGAGCAGGTGTGTGAACTGCGGTGTAAGAGGTGTGCGAGGATTGGGCAAATACCATGCCCAAGTTGGTGATTTTTGGCTCAGATCAAGTGGGGGCATCTGAATTGCAAGACCTCCAGGCTTGGGTCTGCATGTAGGATGCCTGCCAATGGATTTGGGAATCTCTAAAGTCTCAGGGTGAGAGCCTGGGATGGAGGATGCTCGCTGGTTGTAGCGCCATACGTGATATTTTGAATGATTGAGTTCTGCCTGCTCCATTGATATGGTTTTTGGAACGATTGAGTTCTGCTCAATCGATGTGATTCGGAATTGATTTAACCTGGAACACGAAATGTATTAATAAAAAACAAAAATTGGTGTGAAATCTTGTGTATGAGTAAGGTCCAGTGCTGTGAGGTGGGGCGCACGTGAGGTGGTGGGAGTTGAGAAGGGAGCCTGGGCCGTGGGAGACGATACTCTGAGACAGCAGAGTAATCTCGAATTTGGCCTGAAGTACATCCCGAACCTTTTGTCTGAAGGAGTGGGTAACATATAATTTATCCCTTTTCCAGTGACGTGCCGAGTCCCCGGTGGGAAAGGTACAGAAATCTTCACTGGGGGAGAACGGGGGGCAGTGGAAGAAGAGCTGCACGGCTGTGCCAGGGCAGTGGGCGACAGCCTGCCTTGGGGAGAGTGCTGACGGGAGCGAGCGCTGTTGATTTTATGTTTCCTGTTATTCTCTGTATACTTGTGTAGTCTGTTTATACTGGTTAACCTTCCATGGTTGTTGTCACTATTATCTTTTAAATACAGTCTTGTGGCTGAACTTTAACTGTGGCCCGTTCTAATTATCGCCTCGGGGTGGGGGCAAGCCGTAGGCCAATGCCCGGCGGGATCTAACCCTGTGAACTCACCATTTCTTTTCAGGACCCAGGATTTCTTTGAGAAGGTCTAACAACCCTGATTGACTTTAAGCAGCCCTGGGTTCTTCACTTTCTTGCTCCAAGTCGTAGACAACACCACTTTCCATGTACCAAAGAGTTGTCCAACAGCCACTCTCCCCCACCCTGTCCGCCATGCCCAGCTCTGAGGGTCACAGAATCAGATCCATACAAAATGAGGGTTGGAAGGACCTCAGGAGGTCACATCTAGTCCACCCCCTGCTCAAAGCAGGACCAGCCCCAACTACATCATCCCAGCCAAGGCTTTGTCTACCTGGGTCTTAAAAACCTTTGAGGATGGAGAGGCCACAACCTCCCTGGGCAGCCTGCTCCTGGCCCAGGAGCTTCTCTTGAGTGATCTGACAGGGACCTGGGTGCCCAGTCCCCTCCTCAAGAAGCCAGGATAGGAACAGGACTTACAGGCTGCGTCGGGAGAACATCCGGCAAGGCATCCACGGCCTCCACTGCCACTGGATCGTTTCGGGTGCTGGGATGCCGTAGACCGTGCAGGTGAGGGCCTGATGGCTTCGGCGGGAATAGATGCTCGGGGAAGATGCTTCCTTCTCGTGGATGTGCGGAGGAACTGAAATCAGCAGAACAGCCGCTTGCGTCACCTGGCACCATCCTGGTTGCCCCTTTGTTGAGCTGCCCTCTAGACATGACCCATTCCCTGTCCTGCTCTATTAAAAGATGGGTCTCTGGACCTCTCTGGGCTTCACGGCAGCTGAGTCCAGCCGCAGGGGGCTCCGGGAGGCTCTTGGCTGGGTGGTGAACTGATGCAATGGACCTGAACCTCTGAAATGTGGAGGTGGGTGCGGGGTGGGTGCTGCAGGGTAGGTTGCACTTAGCTATATTCAACACAACTGAATCCTTCCCCCATGGGACATCACTGATGAATCACAGCAGCTTCAGGCCCTCTCAAGCGGCACATTCAGCAGGACCAGACCATCCCAACAACGGGGTCCCTTCCTCCTGCCCCACCTTTCCCTGCTCAGACGTGTTGTTTCCATATTGAAGGGATGCAGGAGGTTTCTAACTCATCCCTGGACTAACTCCAGTCAATTAACATGGGTGGAGACTGGGTGAGTGATTTGCTGATGGGAGCAAAGGAAGTTGCAAGTACCAGCCTCTGGAGGCCAGTGGAGGAGCCAGGAAGAGGCCCCCAGGTCTCCTGGATCCCAGCCCAATGCTCTATCTATGAGGCCACCCTGAAAATGCCAGGTGTCCTTATCTTGGCACAACAGGAGGTGTTTCAGGGGACTGGGGAAGGCGGTGACAGCTCCAAAACAGAGCTGTCTCCCTGGGAAACAGTGCAAAGGGCCAACGAACCCCCTGAAGACACCCCAGGGACAGGAGGCCCCCTGGCCGCCCGCTGCCTTCCCATTCCTTACCATTGACGACGAGCTGGAGGCTGATGCTCTGCTCCAGCCCAGCCGGCCCGTTCCTCAGGACCAGGGTGTACATCCCAGAGTGCTGCTCCGCCACGTCCTTGATCTGCATCGAATATTGAGATTGCCTGTTGGGAATTAACTTTCCATCCTTGTACCTGAGGAAGGCAGAGAGAAAACGCATGCACCCAGAGGAACGCTCCCGCCGAGGCATGCTCCAGGCTGGGGGTTTCTGTTGCTACAACTGGGAGCCCCACTTTCCTGAGGAAACAAAGGAGGGGCCTTCTGCTGTCTTGGAGGGATAGACTCTAGCACCAGGAGGCCTGGGCAGCAGGGTGCCTGGCAGTGCAGGATGAGGCCCTCTGCTTTTATCCTCCATACAACAATGACCCTAGCTGCCCAGCCGGGAGAGGAGCAGCACAAATGCAGCTCTGCTCAGCCCCTTGGGCAGCGCAGCAGTGCCCAGCTCCTCATCTCTGCCACTTGCTTTCAGCATGCACCCTGCTTCCCTCCCGGGCAGGAGGAAGGTGCACAACATTGCAAAGTAGCCACCTGCCCTGTGTGTGGGGGGCCGTGGGCGGCGAGGACAGAGGAGGTCGAGGGATGGGAGAGCCGATGCAGCCAAAACCAGAAGGCTGATTCCAAGGACCCATTAGGAGCGCTCTCTTCCCTGGCCGGCTGCCAGCTGCCTGGGCTTGAGCCAAGGGAGAGCGCTTCCATCAGCGGCAACTGCTGGGATCTCTCAGTCAATCCTGTTAGCCAGTTCCTGCCTCCCCAGAGCGCTGGAGGGAAATCTCTCTTCCCGACAGGGATATCCCCAGATCCTCAAGAGCCCCAGTCCTCCCCGCTCCCTCCGCAGTCGTGCTGGCATGACAGGCGGGTACCAAGGAGGGGCAGGCAGGGAAAGGTGCGTTACCACTGGAACTCTGGCTGTGGGTAGGCGACGACCTTCACCGGCAGCTTCACCACTTCGTCTCCTGCCGTGGCCTCGATCACGGGGCCCTTCCTCCACTCCACGTTGATGAAGGGCTTTTCTGTAGGCACCAGGGGAGGCAAAGGAGATGCATGAGAGGACAGACCATCCAGCTGCTCTACCGAGGTGTCACCAATGCGAGGAGTCAGCCACGCGTGGCAGGACCACAAGTGCTAGGAGTGCATGCTAGTCAGTGTGTGGAAACAGAGCTGCGCCCTCGCTGGGGTGTAAGGAAACTGCGAACACCGAGCTGCCAGCTCAGTGCTGAAGTGCAGGAAGCCCCCAGCTCGTCCTTTGCTTTGGGATCTCTCACTCTGCTTTCAGGCTGTCTCTCCCTGCCACCTTCCCCGACCCCCACCGCCTGGGACACGGGGAACATCCGCTGTACCGTGCACGATGACATCTGTGCTCTCCTGGAATATCTGCTCCCCATTGCTGGCAACACACTTGTAATTCCCCAGGTCCTGCTGGCTCACGTTCTGGATGATGAGGATACTGGAGAGCTCCGTGTGCGTCTGCTGGGAGCGCCTCTCGGGGACCTCTGTGGCGGCCCGCTGCAGCTGCCAGTTGGAGTGGGTAGAAAGAAGAGGGTTAAAAAACAAGATGCGGTGATGGAAGCAGTTTGGATGGGTTTCATCAGGAGCAGACTCATAGCTTGGAGGGCTCAAGTCCTTCCCCAGTTGCTTCTCCCCAACCCACTGTTTGAAAGATGGGCAGCTCTGTTATCTGCTTCCATCCTTCGGGACCTGCTCAGCCTGGCAGCGAGCCATTCCTACGGGTCTAGGCTTGTAACAGGCCTACGGTGAATAACTAGACCAGGAACCCTGCTGTGTTTTTAACTTTCTGAAGTTCACCAGCGATGTTGCCACTGAGTACTGTTTTACAGGACAAAGTCTGGTCCATGGCTGTTCTACCCCAGCATCTGCCAGCTGTTTTAATCTTACCAGGAGCTAGACAGGAGCTACCAGAATGGGTGGGTGTCTCAACAAGGAAGGAGGTCACAGGTTCCCTGCCCTGCTGCCTCCCACATTTAACCTCACTAAAATGCTGAAGTGGATGTACAACAAAGCCAATGGAATACAATAGCCCTGGTAAAATGCAAGGTAAAGCGGAGCATGGCAAGGCCGCTGCAACGGGAACAGCCGAGAGAGGCAGCAGCTTCCGCTGCCCTTGACAGACGCAGGCACTCTGCTGGACATTGCAGCCCTGAAAAGCTCAAATAACCCTACTCAAGTCAAGGAGGTTTGCAGTGGTTTTGCACCTGTGGAAACAAAACTGGCACTTGACCTGCAGGCTGCCAGAGAGAGGCAGAAAAGGATGGCTTGACTTTCCCGGGAGCGGAGGGAACAAAATTTCCCTCCTCCATGGGCTCTTGCGGCATAATGGCAAAGAGGGACACTTGTTGGGAAGCATCCTAGTTGCATGAGCTAAACGGGATGCTCAGGCCTCAGCCAGGCAGGGTGGCCACAACTGGGATCTGAGCCTCACCGTCAGCCAAGGAGGGGGAGCTCACTGCCTGGCACCCCACTCCCTGCTGGCTGCGAAAAAGTGGAAAACAGGATGGAAGTTGACCCTGGACATCACATGCCCCAGCAGCCATCGCCTCCTGGCCTGAGAACACCACCAGCATCAGCGAAGCACCAGTGTGGAGACTGAATGTATGGGGAGCAGCTGGGGGGAGGCAGGAGGGTGTTTGAGGTACCTGTTTCCCAGGATAATCCCACTGGAAGTGCACTCCGGAGTTGAACTCAGCCCACACAGTGCAGTTCAGGACCAGCTTCTCCCCCACAAGCAGCTCCATGGCCTTCTTGGGAAACAACTGGATGTCGTACAGTTCATTCCCTGATAAAACAAAGGTGAGAAGAGAAGCCATTCCTGAGTGAAGGAAATACCAGGCAGCTCTGTGCGCGTGTCCACATGCAGATTCGCTAGGATTGAGGAATTCAGCGCAGCAGGGCAAAGGGCGCCGGATACCAGCCTACCTGTGATGTGGACAATGAAGAAATTGGACTTGAAGAGCTTCTTGTCAATGGTGGTTCCACACTGAATGAGCCAGGAGTCCCTGATCTGGTGAGTGGGGACCAGCATCCCCTTCTTGTTGTCCCAGAGAATGCTCTTCCCATCGGGGTAGAGGTCTGAGGATGGCTGGAAAGAAAGCAACCGTTTGCAACATCTGCCGGAAGCAGAGTGGCATCTTTCTCTACTCTCACCCCCTGCTTCTCCTTGTCTTCCATGCGAACTAACCAGTGTTTCTTGGGGGAGTGGGAGACATGCAGCAATACACCACACTGGACCTCTGCCCTCCTCCTGCCTCCAAGTCTTTGCCATCTAGGAGCCCCAACAGCCCAGCAAGTCACCTGGACAGATTGTGTATCCCACACACAGCGGGATGGGACTGAGTCTTCCAGGAATGGGAAAGGATGGTGATAGCGGAGGAAGCTGCCACTGATGTCCCAAGCAGAAGCCCCAAAGCCATGAGTGCTGACCTTGTATGGGGGCCTGCCTGGGCAAGGGGAAGGCCCCCGGCCCCCAGAGGATCCCAGGAGACCTTTGCACAATAACATGGCTCATCCTGGAAGGATGTCATGCCATTGTGCCTAGCCACAAAGCAGGCTGAGAATAGAGTTGTTTTGAATGAGGAGCCCCTGGTCTCTCGGGAACGCTGGCCACCCAGTGCGTTTGAAGATCTCGATGCTCACGGCAGCAGCGACCGCAGGGGTAGATGTGAGCGGGAAATAGCATTAAACAAAGATTTTACAGCTTCAGTGGGCCAGAGCGATCCAGCAGGAAACCTGTGGGCCAGGCTTCACAGACGGCTCAAAGGGCCTGGTCAGCACCGCTCCAGCCAGCACATTGAATGAGGAAGCCAGTGGCTTGCACTTTCCATGGAAAATCTGTCCCATGCATTTCCCAGCCCTGGCAGTGTCTACTCCATCTCTTCTCAGCCCATTAAAACACACCATAAAAGCAGAGAGAGTTCATATGGGACAGGCAGGTCCTCCTACCAAGTGCAGCGTGACATTGAGGTCCGGGATAGACACCAAGCAGGGCACTCGGGTGGTCTCTTTCTTGTTGAGGAGGAGCGTTTCCGGTCTGTTGATAAAGGGTTGCTCGAAATCTGAGAAAAAAGTGAGGGTAGGGGCAGGAAGAAGAAATGGGTGACTTGCTGGCAAGAGTTACCCCAGCACAAGGGGGACCAGGAGGGCCACCTGGGCATTCGGGGGCTAGGAAGTTTAAAAGGCCACCTGTCAACCTTGGACACACCCAGGGAATAAGTGAATATATTACTTATACTCCCAGGGAGCGTGCTGGGCGGAAAGGAGGTAGGGACACATTGGGAGCCTGGTCTGCCCTTCATCTCCTGCTAGGACCTTCAGCCTTCTCTTATGGGAGCCCCTGCCCTCCACTCATATCCTCAATGCTGTCTGCACTGGGCGCCTCCCCTTGGACCACTTCCCCAACTCAGCCAAGTGCTATTTTTTTTCAACAATAGTCAAATTTCGGCAGTGATTTAGCCACCAAAACCCTTCATGTAAAAATGAGAAAATATAATGGGACCTCGGGTCACAGGCACCGCTCCAGGACTTTGCAAAAGAGGCTCTTCTTATTTGCACGACACCGCTTCTCATGACACCTTGCTAGCCCTGTGACACCGGACAGAGCCAGCACGGACTTGCACGCCACAAGAGAAGGCAGCCAGTGCGACCTTCCTGCCCGAGAAGGAAGCGATGCACAGCCCAACGGTATGCAGATGTTATCCTGCGGAGATCCCGGCCAGGAGATAAACAGATGAGCTGAGATATCCAGGGCTTTCACCCCATCTCCGCTGGACTCTCACAAGCACAAATATTGACAGGAAGAGCGGAAACACCAGAATGAATCTTTGAAGCTACCTCGGTAAAATGCTGTGTCTTAGGCTAAACCCTTCCGAACCCTCCAAGAAACCATGGAGGGCCTCAAAGGGAACATCCAGCAAACAGATGCCCCGGGGGGGACTGCCCTCCCCAGGCTGCTCAGCATACTGCCCTGATCAAGCAAGATGAGGGCCCACGTCTTAGGGCCTCCGCCAACCACCAACACCAGCGTATGGACCATCCAGTTCTGTGGGCTGGACAACGTTTGCTATCAGCACAGCTTTGCGATGCAGCGTCCCTCATTGCTCTCAGCACAGTGGGATGGGATAACTGGATGATGCAGGAGACTGGGAACGAGATGCAGCCCCTTTCCTCTCCAAGTCTAGCCGAGGCCTCCCATGAGTGACTGCCCTCAGGAAGCCCATCATGGACCAGGACACTGTTGTGCCAGGCGCTGTGCAAATGCACAAGGAGATGGCCCCTGGCCCAGGGAAGGGCCGCGCTATGTGAATGGGCAGGGTTTCCTGGCAGGACCTCTGCCGCCTTATTCACTCTCCTTCCATCCACATCGGGACTGGGAAATAAAAGTGAGGGCAAATGGCGACTTTTCAATGACAACCACTGCACTGCGTAGGGAAGGAGCTCTTGATGTTTTTCACAGCCACGGAGCCACGTCATAACATCCGGCACCACCAGTAGCATCCTTTCAGGCAGCCTCCGCCAAAAGAGGATCAGCGTGATCCATCTCCCGCTCCCCGTAGCCCCGTGTTAGCCGCAGAGTCCTTCCCACTTCTGGGCGCAGAAGCCTGCCACACATTTTTAGTGCAAGCAATACAGCAGTGGTTCCCAAATAAGAGGTCATGACCCCCAATGCGGTCGAAGGACTTAACAAATGAGGTTGCAAAGCCTCATCTAATTCAATTACAGTGATTGGGACTGGCTTGGAAACCCAGTCATGGACCGACTGGGAACGGGACTGCCCTGGAAAAAAGGTGGGAACTGCTGCAGGAGAGGCTCGTGCTTTTAGGCCCCAGTTTTAATTCCAGCTGCAATGCCAGGAACTGAACAGACCTAGAAAACAAGCAACCTTCTCATCCCTGGGAGATTGCCCCCGTCAGGTCAATACTGAGACCCCCCCGGCCGGGGCCGCAAGGGAGGTTTGCTGCAAATGCTGAACAGGTGCGAAACACAGGCTCTTCTGTTGCTTTTGTCCATACAAGGCTTTTGCTGTGATTTCTTTTACTCATCAACTACTTTGTTGTTTCAAAGGGTTACTTAATCCCGATGGCTGTATATAACAGGTCCTCCAAGGTGCGCTTGAAGAACAGCCACTGATGGTTTTATGAAAGGCCTCAAACCAGCCGAGGAGATGAGATGACGATGAATTTTTGGGATGGAAATTCCTGCCAAGTCTTTTCTGCTGCTGGCTGTTGTTTTCAGTTTGGTAACGAAGGAAGATTTGCTCTGAAATAGCAGCATCTTGTTGCCCACGAGTGCTCCTTCCCCAGGGGCAGAATCCAAGCATGGACCCATAGCTAATGCCCATAACCCACACCAAAGCAAACGCAATGAGCTTTGAAATGCCCACACCATGCCTGTCCTCAGCTGGCTTCTCCTGTGAAATCTGCCCGTGTGGACACTGGAAATATTTCTTACATGGGGAGGTGATGGAGCTGAAACAAGATCTGGGAGCACTAGGTCAAATTCTGTGGCCATTACACAGTGAATGCCTGCCAGCAGCTGGTGCGTGCATCTGGGATGATCTGATACTTTATCCCTCTTAGATGGTGCAGCCACTTGCCATCCAAGACAAAGATGCCCTTGGCCACGAGTCAGGACCCAATGGGTCAGTCTTTGGGATCTAGTTCAATCCACCTCTTGCACCATCAGGTACATAAGGCAAAGGTCAACCATTGCCAACTAATCCTACCCTCCACCGCTCTAACTGATTCAAGTTGTCGACTAGGACAGTCATTGCTTCAGTCGCCCTCTTGCTGCAAAGGTTCCTTCTGCCTGGACACCTGGAACAGGGCTCCCACAGACAGCCTGTTGTCTGGCTCTTTTTAAAGAGTGATTTGGATGGAGAAACTGTGTTTGCTTTTAGCAGCTGAGGTCTGCAGATTTGCTTCTCAATTTAAACATACTTCTGCTTCTTTTCACTGGTTGTTCGCAGAGCTTCAGTGGTCAGAGAGACACTTAACAGCCATCTACTTAGGTGCTTACACAAACCCTGATATCACAGCATCGGAGCGGCCTCTGGCACTCATGGATGCATCTTCGCAACACACCTGACACAGAGAAGGCTTATCTCCTCTAACAGGGCGAGAGCCAAGTTGCAGAAAGGTTAAGCAGCTTGCCTGAGGGAATCCATGACAGGGACCAGAGCTGATCCTAGATCTCTTGCATCTTGGGCTGGCGCCTCAGCCCCTGGGACCCTGATTCCTCCCCACCAGCGGCCCAGACTGAGCTGCTTTTCCATTGCAGTCATCGCAGCGGCAGAAGCAATCTTGTGTGTGCATTTCTGGTGCTACCCTGGCACTGCCAAAAATGTTGTCTTATAGGTCACAACCTTCCCACCTCACGGTGACAACACAGACTAGAAAAGGAGCAAATAACGGCCCACTCCTTCCAGCGGGAAGATTATCCATCTTAACAGCATGAGCTTTTAGCTTTGGCGTGAGCAGAATGGGGGGAACATCAGTGAGTTAATGCAGCAGCTCTTCACCTCTGCAGACCTTGGGGTTTGACTCAGGTCACTGAGCTGCATCTAATAAGGGACACAAGTTCATACCTGGCGGACGGTCACTCTTACAGACACTCGCCTCCTAATTTCTGCCTGGCCTAGCAGCGAGTCTCCAGCCGGGTGAGGCCCAGGCATCATTGAAGAAGGCTGATATAATTGGCAGAGCTTTGGGCACTGAAATTAGGAAGAGGTTCTGCAAGTCCGGGCTGATGCACATGGCCACGTCCAGCTGGGTCCATCGGAGCCTGCCTGCACTGTCCTGTCCCCTGCCACCTCCGGGTCCAGCGCTGCACGGAGCATTTCAGCTCTCAGTCCTGCACCGTGGCTGCTCTTTGCAGAGCCTGGCAGCCCTTCATTTTTGTACAGGCTGAGCTCCTCGAAGGCCCAGCGCTCTGCCTGGGGGACACCGCGGAGCTGAAAATTCCTGCATTCCAGACGGACGGGAACAATCACCCCCGGCACCGCTGTAATTGAATCCCGGGCAGAGCAGAGCTCCAGCGACCCTGCAGAAGGGGACGGATATTGATTCGTTCTCAGCATGGGGGGACAGCCCTCTGCCCTCCGGATTCCAGCCGCCTTTCTGCAGACAAGGGGACGGGCATGTTTATGGAGGAGACTTTCAGGATATGAGCGGTGAGCTCAGCTCTGCCCAGCTGCTGCTGGAAGACGTGTCACTGCCTGAGGGCAAGGCTGCACTTTGTAATACTTCTTCCATTCGGTCCATGTCCCCTGCTCAGTCACGCTGGCATCTCCGGGCTCTTGGGGGCTGTCCGCTTCTTGGGGTCCTTCATGCCCAGGGGTCGATGCAGCTCCAGCGGAACTAGACCAAAGCAAGGGGTCCTTTCCCCCCAGAGACCCTGCCAGCCCACGGCCACTTTTCCCAAAAACAGGCCTTTCTTAACACCTGTCCTAGGGAACCTTCCCACTCGCTCAGAAGCTCCTGGGGCCAAGCATGTCCCAGCACTGCAAGCTGCTCTCAGCTACAAGGATGTTGCCCCTTCCTCAGATTTATGCCCAGAGTGACAGTTTTACTGCACCCTCGCTGCTAGGCGTACCATGCTGCCAGGCCACACTGAAGAGACACAGGTCTAAGGCAACGGGAGGGCTGGAGCTACAGGGGTAATGATGGGACAGAAGTGTGCATGGAGGCTAGGCTGGTCCCAGCATCAGCTACGTGTTTATCAGTCTCCTTTTAGAAAGGGGACGGCCCCTTCCTGCCAGGACCGACTCTGACCACTCAGCTGCTTCTCCTCGGTGTACTCCCTGAAGGGTTTAGTGTGGCCCGGCTCACCTAGCCCTCCCTCTGCCATTGCCCATGAGCCCTGGCTTCTTACCTCTCACAAACACGTAGGTGCTGACCGCTGTGGTGCCCTCAATTTTGGCCTTGATGTACTTGTAGTAGCAGCAGTAGTAGCCTGTGTCATTAGCCTGGGTCTCCGTCAGCACCAAGATCTTGCAGTAGGGCTTTGTGTCAGTGCCCTTGCAGTCGTCCTGCCGGACAGTCCGGCTGCCGCTGATGCTCACCAGCACGGTTGACTCGCTCTCCTTTTCACTCTGGACAGGATCTACCTGGCCCCCAGGCCACGACCACTCCAGGGGGTGCTGCCCTCTTCACGGAAACAAAGGGGAGAGTTAGCCAGGACCAAGGACTGACAAGGCTAATCCATGCTTAGCCTGTCCTCTCTCTGCACAAGCGTGTGGCTCCCACCCTTCGTATCAGACCATGCTTCTTCCTGGGACTGACCAGGGAAAGGGGGAACCAGATACTCCCCGAGACCAGGTGTGCCCGGCCCAGCTCTGCCCAAGCCTGTAGGTGCCCAGGTGAATGCCACTGTGTGGGTGGTGCCCAGAGGAGCAGCGGCATGGCCTGTGGGCAGAAAGGGGTGCAGTGTGATGATGAAAACCCATGGCTCCATCAGCCCAGCTGGTGACAAAGAGGAAGAGAGAGGTGCCCCCTTTCCTGCAAGACACCAGTACGCTTCACCCACGGAGTCTCCCTTTCCTGAGCTCCCCCAACTCCATGTGCGACAGGTCTGGGCCAGCTCTCACGAAACGATGGGTGTTGCCCCTTGCCTAGCTCCCGTAACACAATGGGCGTCTCATCATCTCCTCTGGTGCCCATGATTTCATGTTGCTCATACTGACTCCAAAGCAGGATGCAGAAGGAAAGGATCCGCTTATCCAAGATCTCCCTCCCCATTACTCAGAAGAGTTTTCAGCAGTAAAGAAAGCATATAGACATGACACACTCTGCCTCTGGCTCATGGCTGGTGACTCAGGCTCGGGTGTGAAAAATGGAGTAGGTAGGACGGAAAGGGGAGAGGAACTGACTGGGAAGAAAACAGCAGAAAGGAAGCGGGGACAGAGATGAAGTCAAGGAAAGGGAAACCAAGGGGAAGCTAGAAACTCATTGAACTTCCTTGAATCCAGCTGCCGGGACTATTCACTCCTCTCATATTGGCAGCCAGTCGCCTTCCAGGCAAGTACTCCAGCAAGGTTGTTCAGGTGCCTAGTGTGCTCCCTATGGGCCAGCTCTCACCCAGCTCAAGCTTCCCCCGACCTAGAAAGGATGGTCAGCCTTGAGGAAGCCCCCAGGGCTGGCCTGCCGCCTTCCAGGAATGTCCAGGGAAACTCAAGGCATAGTGCACACGTGTGGCTTTACGCTCTGCCCCTGACGAACGGAGCCTGGGGTTTCCAGGCAGACACACATCTGTGCAAACACGTGCTCATACACACTCCGACAGCTGGACACACTTACTGAAAACGCAGCGCTGATGGATTCTTCGCAGAAGGTTTCTTGCAGCAAACTTGGAGCCCCTGCCGCAAAAACGCCTCGTCTGCACTTCCAGGTTTGGCAAGCGTAGCTAACCCCCAAAGCCCCATGCCTCTAGCTGCAGTGGTTGGGCTGGAAGCCCTTGTGCTGGGAGAGCCTCTTTCACTGGGCAAACTGGTTGCCGCTCTACTGGTAAAAGCACACTTTGCTGGTACAAGCCACTAGGCGGGTTGCCAGGACAGCAAGTGCTTGAGGCGTGCGCGCCCAAAAGCTTGCAGAAAAATATATACGTTTTTGCAAATTCTTAGTTGGTCTAATAAAAGGTATCATCTCTGAACCAAGAGTTTGAGAGTTTTGCATTTCTTTTTGTCTCAGACCAACACGGCTACCAAATACATCCCTGAAACCTAGAACTGGGGCCAGTTTAGCTGGCGCTGGGAGAGGATAGTGAAGAGGAAATGAGACAATAGGGCACAAAGAAAGAGCACCTGAGATTGTACGGGATGGGATTCCTGTGTGCAGTGTTGGAGATGATGCCGTGCTTTCCTCTCTGCATTTGTCTTCAGCAGAGGATTTTCCTTCCTGCACAGACCCTGCCTTGCAGGGGAGGCTGGATGGAGCTCCCTTCTATCCAGGGCCTTTAATTAGTCACAGAGGCTGCCCCTGGGGACTGATGTAATTGCCCTCTCTCACCCACTCCAGCCTTCACAGAGGTCCCAGCCCTGCCAATATGTGGAGTAGCATTAAGTAGGGCACGGTGAGAGATTATCCAGTTCAGAGAGGCATAAGCTTTCATAGATGACAAGCTATTTTGTCTGATGCTATCATCTGTTGTCAGGGTTTGTAATGGTTAATGCAAACCCCAGGTTTGGAAGAGATGCTCAGGGCATAAGGCAATCTCTACCTAGGAGAGGCTTAACGGGGAGGAGGAAGTGACCTTACATCTGCTCCTGCCGGATTGTTAAACCATCATCCGAATCAATCGACACCAGGCATAGTTGGAGATAGGATACTGAGTTGGGTGGACCCCAGGGCCGGTCCATCTAGCAACTCCTACATCCCCCTGCTTTCCACAGCAGTGCAGCCTGCTCGTGATAGGACTCAGGAGCGGGTTGCCTTCTCCACCGATCAGACTCAGGAATGAGGATGCCTGTTCGATTACAAAGACTCTTTGTCGACTCCGGTCTCGAGTCTCTCTCGAGTATAAGCCAAGCGAGGGCTACGCTGCCTCGCCTGTGGAGCGCAGGAAGCAGGAGGCACATCAAGAAGGAGCTGGTGCAGCTTCCACAGTGGGGGGTGCTGGCCGGGAAGAGAGTGCAGCCAAGGGACGTGCAGATCCAACATGTTGGCCGAGCAGTCTCCTACGGGATGTGATGGGTTTGCTCTGAAGCACTTATAGCTCCCCCCTTCTGGGAACCTTTGCCTGGGGCGTGGGAGGATGAATGGGGGCAGGAGGTGGAGCTCACATGATGGATATTCCAGCTGCTGCCCTTGTCCAGTCATCCCAGGCTCTTTACTGGTCATGTATTGCCAGCTACAGACTGAATTGTGCCTTCAGCGACACCTGAGCAGCCCTCTTTCCTTCATGCTGCCAGGTGCTGTGCAGGTGAAAATGCCTGGGCTTTGTGTGTCGGCCTAAAGATCCTGCTGGTGCTTGAGATGGGATGGAAACCATGCCTCGCTCAGCCCTAGCATGCTAACACTGCAAAGTATCTGCTTGCGACTCACGTGAGCAAACGTGACTGAATGGGGAGTGAGAAGGGGCTGTTTTTACACTGAGAACAAGGTGCTTTCGGTCTTGGATGGAGCACAAACGTAGTTTCACTAGGATGCAACGTGCCAGAGTTGGTGACTCCAGGTTAGATTCAATCCCACCTCTTAGTTATGCAGGAGTGCGATGTTTTAAAACATGCATTTGGTTTTTTAAGCTGAAACCAGAAACAAATGGTAAACTTTCTTCCCCTGACCAGACTCAGACCCCTCTTCCCACTGAGTCTGCTCATGCTCTCTCCGCAGACCCCATTCCTCAAAAGCCCAGGGCAACAGGATCGGTAGCAGGATGGCTGTGCTTATTAACAATATCTCAAGGTTTTAAGGCCCAGACTACATTATAGAGCCTCAAAGCCTCCCGCATTTGTTCAGGCATTCCTGGTGCTGCGTATGGAGCAGAATAATTCTGGGAGTCTCCAGAGTTTCCGCTGTTTGTTTACCAAACGGGATTTTCAACCTTTCTCAAACCCACTGTTTTATTAACCATCAAGGCTAGCAGCGGTTGAGTGATGAGTATATACACATGTATCCAAGAAGGGCCAATACAAACAGACCTGTTGACCGGTCCTGGGTCGTGCTCAACGCATGCATTCCTGCATCACGTGCCACTGGACTGAATTCGGAGCTGGGGAGAGGAGCGATGTGCGGGCACATGCGTGTGGGGACAGACCGAGGTGGAAGTGACGTTGGGTCAGACTCGTTTCGATTCACCTCTGTGTTTGGACCGCTGTGCTTGGGAAGAGGCCCGGGTAGCAGTTTCTGGACAGCATCCTGCCTCCTGCCCTTCCCCATCAGCGCTCCCTGTCTAAGTGCTTGTCTTCATTATGCTGTTCCAGCCAGGGCCCATCTGCCAGCTCTTGTGACTGCTCCTCTTTGCTGAGGGGTAGGAGACAGGCAGCGCTGGTGCCAGCTAGGAACAGATGCCGCACAGACTTCTCTGCAGCTGCATACATGAATAGCCCAAGTCTTCTCCGAAAGGATGCTCTTCAAGGCAGACAAGCCACTGACAGCTCTCTTCTTTCTGGCCCAGCTCTCTCCACCTCCCCACGCGCAGACAGACGGGGCAAAGGCTTCAGTGGGCTTGTGAGCCGATCTCATGGAAGGAGACTGTCTAACTCGGGGGGGGGGGGGGAAACTTAGAGGTGCCAAGCAGGGGTTTGCTGCATCTGCCACACACGAGCGCAGTCCTGTCTCTTCCCTGTGCTCCCTGCGAGCTGCCACGGGGGCATGGCTGTGCCCTTCTGTTCCTTCAGCTCCACAATAGCTGTTTGCTTCCTCGTCACCCTGAGCTGGGAGGGGGCCAGGGACAAACTTCCTTTCTGCCAGTGGAATATGCAGGCGGCCCTCAAGCAGCTCTGTGAGCTCATTGCCCTGCCGTAAACCGCAGCGCTCTCTTCCCTTTCCTGAGTGTCAAGGCCAGACGCGCTGACCCGGTGCACCTGAGCGCATGACACCTGAGCGGGGACGCGTTAGGTAGGCGAGCGGTGGGGCGACCGCGGCGCCTGGTGCATTTCTTTCCTCCGGGGCTCCCTGTTGCTGTGCAAGCAGCTCTGGTGGGCTCTGCGCCAATATTCATGAGACGGAAAGGCACAAAGTCTCCGCTTCCCCTCTGGCATGGGCTGCCGAGGGCATGAATACAGAGATTCATCCCGATATTCCTTCCTTCCTTCTTAGGACTCAAACTAATAAAAGATGCACTGTGTGCACGGACATCACCCTCTTGGCCCTTGGCTGTTATATGCTTTGACTCAGCCTCTTTGGTCTGCTCATGGTCAGCCCAAGCGCCCAGGGCTGATCTGTAATTCTGGAAAGGAGAGGGAGTATTTTTATATGGGGCCCAGCCTGGTCTGTGCAAGGGAACAAAAGCCAGTGGGTTTGCAGAGGGAGCCCAGCTCTCCGCCTAAATGCTGTTTAACAGGCTTGGACTAACGGGGCGGGAGGCAGATGCCAACAGCAGCCAGAGAGCATGGTTTGTGGGGTGACAAGGACAAGCAAAGACCACGTGCAGCTCGACTCCCAGAAGGAGCCGTCAGACACAAATCATCACCCCGCCCCACCCTGGCACCCTTCCCTTGTCTCCTCTGCCCTTGGTGGCCTGGATGCTTGTGTATTTTGCTGCCATAACCCTTCCTCACCCATTAACGCGAGCCGTGTCCTGTCAGGGTGGTCTGTGGTCTAGGGGGGAGACTTGGAGACAGCTGGGCCTAATTAAAAATGCATGAACCCGTAAGAATGAAAAGCAAATTCAAGTGATGGAGTGGCTGGGGGCGGTGGAGGGGAGGATGACTCTGTAGCTGCCCTCTCAGCAAAATGATCTCCTCAAGACACTAGAGAAACACGGGTGCGAGAGGCCAGGAAGGAGGAGGGAGCATCTGATTCCTGTCGTTGGCAAAGGGCTGGGACTTCAGTGGGACCTGTGCAGCTGTGGAGGATCTGTGCAAGGCCACAGCCCCCAGGACTTCCACAAGCCGATCACCCCTCGGCCACCAGAAGGACCCCAACGGGGAACACAGCTTAATGGGAACATAGCCTTCACAAACCTGTCCTTTATATGCCTTCTTTGTCAGTCTTCACAGGCAAGGGCAGCTCCCAGACTAGTGCACCGGGCAGCACAGTTTGGGGAGGAGGGGAGCAGCCAACAGTGGTGAAAGAATAGGTTAGGGACTATTTAGAAAAGCTGGACATGTACAAGTCCACGGGGCTGGATGGGATGCACCCGAGGGCGCTGAGGGAATTGGCTGATGAAACTGCAGAGCCACTGGCCATCGTCTTTGAAAACTCATGGCAATCAGGAGAGGTCCCGGATGACTGGAAAAGGGCAAACATAGTGCTCATATTTAAGAAAGGGAAAAAGGAGGACCCAGGGAATTACAGACCAGTCAGCCTCAAGTCAGTCCCTGGAAATCCTGGAGCAGATCCTCAAGAAATCCATTTCTGAGCGCTTGGAGGAGAAAAGGGTGACCAGAAACAGTCAGCATGGATTCACCAGGGACAAGGCATACCTGACCAACCTGACTGCCTTCTACGACAAGGTGACTGCTCCGGGGATGCGGGGAGACCAGTGGATGTGGTGGGCCTTGATTTTAGCAGGGCTTTTGATATGGTCTCCCACACCATTCTTGCAGGCAAGATAAGGAAGTACAAGCTAGATGAATGGACTGTAAAGTGGATAGAAAACTGGTTGGAGCATCAGGCTTAGAGCGTAGTAATCAATGGCTTGATGTCTAGTTGGCAGCTGGGATCAAGTGGAGTGCCCCAGGGGTCAGTCCTGGGGCCAGTTTTGTTCAATGTCTTCATGAACAACCTGGAAGATGGCACAGCGCACCCTCAGCAAGTCTGCAGACAACACCGAACTGGGGGGAGTAGTAGATACACTGGAGGGTAGGGCTGGGATTCAGAGTGACCTAGACAAATTGGAGGATTGGACCAAAAGAAATCTCCTGAGGTTGAATTAAGACATGTGCAAAGTCCTGTACTTAGGAGGGAGCAATCCCCTGCACCGGTGCAGGCTGGGGGTGACTGGCTGGGCCTCAGCTCTGCAGAAAAGGACCTGGGGGGACAGGGGACAAGAAGCTGAACAGGAGCCAGCAGTGCGCCCTTGGTGCCAAGAAGGCTGACGGCATCCTGGGCTGCATTGGTAGGAGCGCTGCCAGCAGATTGAGGGCAGTGATTATTCCCCTCTATTCAGCACTGGGGAGGCCACATCTGGAGTCCTGTGGCCAGTTTTGGGCCTCCCACAACAGAAAGGATGTGGACATGTTGGAGAGAGTCCAGCAGAGGACAACGAAAATGGTTGAAGGGTTGGGGCACATGACTGGCAAGGAAAGGCTGAGGGAACTGGGCTTATTTAGTCTAGAGAAAAGGAGACTGAGAGGGGATTGAACAGCAGCCTTCAGCTCCCTGCAGGGGGTTCGAAAGAGGATGGATCTGGGCTGATCTCAGTGGTGGCAGATGACAGAACAAGGAGCAGCGGTCTCAAGTTGCAGCAAGGGAGGTTTAAGTTAGTTATGAGGAAAAATTTTCCCATTAGGAGGGCAGTAAAACTCCGGAACAGGTGACCCAGAGAGGTGGCAGACTCTCCCTCCTTGGAGGTTTTTAAGACCCAGGTAGACAAAGCCTTGTCTGGGATGATGTAGTTGGGGCTGGTCCTGCTTGGAGCAGGGGGCTAGACTAGATGCCACCTCCTGAGGTCCCTCCAACCCTCGTTTTCTATGATTCCAAGGCACAGGGATCACCCCCACCCTGCTCTATTTGCAGGGACCCTGGTGACCTTTGGCTGGGCCTGTATCCCACTGAAAGCCTGGACACGTAGGCCAGAGCTGCTCCTGGTTTGCCTTGACAGGACACGGCTCGCATGAATGGGCACCTCTGGTGTTTGCAGGATACTAAGAGAGGCTTTTGCTCATTGTGCTCAAAGAAGACCCTTTTCTGCTCTGCATGGCTTTCTTCCGTGTACACGGATGCATCCAGAGCGTATAGCTAAGGATGCAATGTTAGCATAACGGCTAGTTCCTGTCCCTGTGTGGGGAGCTTAAGAGAAAGGCTTTGCACTCCACAGTGAACAGGCAGGCATATGCGTGGAGCAAGGCTTGGGGTGCTCACTGAGAGGGACTGTTTGTATGTGCCCACCTGTCTCTAACCCTCATTTGTTCTCCATGCCCAACAGTGACCCACAGGCACTGCGTGGGTCTGGCCTTTCCCTGCCCTGCTTCCACGTAGGAATACCTGCCTTTCATGCCATGTACAGAACACCTCCCAGACCTGGCATGGGCAGCTATTCAGATGTAGATGAAGAGAGGAGAGCTCTTCTCTTGCTGCATGTGGGGGTTAAAGGCTGTCAGGACCCCTGGCACTGCCTACAAGCCAAGATGCAACTGGAGGTGCCAGCCAGCATCCTTTCAGAGTGCAAAACAGCGCAGCAGGGGCTGGCACAGTTTGTGCAGCTCATGCAGGGAAGAGCGTCTGGCATGTACCCCACTGTCGACAGCCAGTGCTGCCCAGGTCAGCCACGCACATTGCACCCACCTGGGACATGCACCTTGGGCTTGCAGTCTGTTGGTCCGGGCTGCTCTGCCAATGCAGGAGGCCTCCTCATGCCCACTGGCAGCAGCCTTCCTAATTCGAGGAACAGTGTTGGCCGGAGAGCCCCAGAGAAAGGCCTCCCATTGAGGCAATGCCCATCACTGGCACCAGCAGCACAGTGCAAGCCTCTCCCAGCACTCCCACTGCTCCCAAACCCATTCACTGCTTTGCTGAGAAAGGATCTGCACAGATACTGAAATCTCTGGGATGTGATTAAAAGCCCCTTGGGAATGAAATGGAGGCCAATGCAAATATTTATTTCCTCTACCACCAAGGTCCAAATGAATCTGGGGGGAGAATGTGGCCCTAACACTCCTAAGAGAACTGGAGCTGGAGCCTTGTGCCTACAAGGTGTCCTTTAACACCTTCCACCTGCTCCTCAAGCCCAGAACACTTTCAGGCTAGAAGGGAGCATTCATCAGGGATGAGATGGATATGGCTAAGTGAGCTTAGGACAAGACAAGTGCATGGCCCTATACCCAGGACTGGCACAAATGCTTCAGTGCCATGTATAATGCTGAAATTATAGTGCACACCTCACCGGGCACCTGCCTGCACAATCCTGCCATGGACTACTTCATGCTCTTGGAGCAAATCCCCTGATTCAGCAGCATAGGTGCTTCCAGCCAGGGACCAGTTCCCTCCCACGCATGTGAGTACAACACAAGGCGTCAAATACCCACTTATGGGAAATACCAAGGACCACCTCCATCACAACCAACAGACACAGCTTTAGCCTCCTGCCTGTGGGGTCTCCACATCCCAGAACCACCAAATAGCTGGCAGGCTTTGCTCAGTGCAAAGCTAGAATTAGACTGGCAGGGACCACAGGACCAATGCTAGGGCCATGCTAGACATAGAGAAGGGCTGTCACATGCACAAGGAAGAGGAGGAGGGTAAAGGCAATGCTTTCTTTCAGAGCCAGTGAGCAAACGGATGAGATAACAAGCCACATGGAAGTCCTCATTGCCGGGCGTGCTGAAGGTCAAGTTCCACAGCTCCGAGTCCAAAGAGCAGACCACCAGGAGCCGGCATGGGCACCCAGAGCAAAGCCACTGTCACAGGTCTCTTACCTGCAGGTAACAGCCAGTGTGTCCTTGGCGTTTATGACGTGCTCCTCCTCGGTGATGCTAAGAGTGGGTGGGCTCATAGAATAGCTGCTCACCAAATCTGCAGAGAAAAAGGAAAGAGAGAGAAATGCAGTTGCTCTGCTGTGCTTTGGTCTGCCATCGAAAGCCAGCCCGTGGCAGGAGAGATGCTGTAAAAGAGCAGCAGGGTCCTGCTGCCCTGGATTGATTTATTGCTAACTCACTGGGGCAAGCACAAATCCTCAGGCTCCCCCTTCTCTAGAAGGCATCAGCTCCCCAGCAAAGGTAGCTCAGCCTCAGGGACAGATTGGTCCTGAAGGAAGGAGCTACAGGAGCACACGAAACCTCAGGAGCTGGCTTTGGGCAGCCTTGCAGAAAACCATGGGCACATCTGCTTTTAAGCAGACTAACACAAGATCGTTGATTTATTCTTCACATCTGCATCGTCAACAGACTGCACTAGGGGCAAATGTCCCGAGGTGCCACTGAGACAGCAAGATAAGTAACCACTGACTTGCAGCAATCCGGTGTCACCCACTCTCCTTATTTCCTGGCCGGTCTCATGATCTTAAGTGTCCATCTTCAAACTCAAGCTCCTGGAAATGTGCTAATTGAGAAAGGGAAGTTTCTAGCCCTTCTGGTTGCAAAGAAAAGCCTGAAAATATGACCAAGCGGACGCTAAAATCCCGCTCAACATTTTTTTTGAAAGTCTCTTGGTTTTTGACTCTTACAAACAGCAATGAAATTAAGGATTTAGCTGATGGAAAGCCAACTGGGTTTGATTCCTGGGCTGGTGACTCTGTTTCTGGGTTTGACAGCAACATCCCAGAGCTGAGCAGCCCATAGTCTGGCAAAGAACCGAACATTAGAGCATCTGATGAAATGACAGACTCCCTGCGGGACTGAGCCGCAACCTGGAAAAGGAGGTGAGAAGCATCCCAGCTCCGAGCGGACAGGGCCAGCCTCCCGTGGCCAGCCACGGGACACGCAGCGAAACATCCACTGCGGTGAATGGACCTCCAATAACGCCGCTCTGCGCAGACGGCCTTGTGGGGCTTTTTTAATTTTAATTGTTTTCCATTTCCTTCCCACCCAGAAGACATTCTGAGCACAGTCAGATGACTGGCTGTGCCCATGGAAACTGGCCCAGCGCTAGTCTATCGTGGACTGACGCACCAGCCGTCAATCCCCCTCTTCCCCTTCCTGCGCTACGCGATGACCGAGGCTGGCTCAGACGTTCCTCGGATTGGCTCGGGGAGGAGATGATTCGCTGTGATGGTGGCGCGGCACTGGGCGATGTCACGGCCAAATGCTGCGTGTCCATCTCCACCCCTTCGTCCGGCATGCCCTTTATGCACAGAAAGCCTCCTCTGGCTTCCACCCTGGCCCCCCAGTCACTGTGCTACCAGGCAGAGCCCTCCGCCAGGCTCGCCTCTGCCAAGAGCCCGTATACAAGGATTCGACAACAGGAATCCGGTGCAATTAAGCACGCCGATCCCCGCCTTGCACGCCCTCCCAGACTTCTCAGCGTCTGCTCTGCCCCGCTTCAACGTTAGGTTTTCCATGGCAGGGACTGTCTGCCTTTTATGCCGTGCTGAGCTGAGCATGCCGCCAGCCCCTGACAAATACTTCTGCAGACGAAAGAAATCTGAGAGAGGAACAAAAAAGGAAGAGAAAGAGTGAGGGATAGATAAGGAAAGATAAGAAAAAGGCAAAGAGGGGAACAGGCAAGCAGGCCGGCACGGCTTTGCAAACTGGTGTCTCCCCCCTACCTGCCCTAGAGCGTGCCAGTGGACCGCCAGTGCCTGGGCAAGCCCAGAGGTCAGTGGGAAATGGGCACAAGCTCACCCCGAGCACAGGAGGATAAGAAAAGGTGTAGCTGAAAGAGAAGGGCAGCGTGGAGAGAGACGGAGGGAAGCAGAAGAGGGAGACGAGAAGAGGTGCGGACAGAAGGGGTGAAGTGCTCCCTCTCCCCATGGCCATCACTTGAACAACAATTTGTTAAGAGAGAGAAAGGGAGAGACGCTTTGGATGTCAGACAAAAAAATGTGCCCCGTGGTTGTGAAAATAAATTAAAGCATTTTTGGTGAAATCCCTGAAAAAAACAGAACAACAGTTATTGGAACAAAAGAAATCCGGGTCCTCTGCCACAGGGCTGGGCTGGATTCGAATCTGTGTTTCCTATTATTGCTGCACAGGGCGATGCTGTCCAGACGCTGCTTCCCAGAATGGCCAGGTCTATCTCGCTCAAACTTTGTGCTACCCTCGGGTCTACATCTAGGGACAATCCCTGCCACAGAATAGGAGGCGCTCACTGCATTGTGGCCCACTTACAAGATAGACCCCCAGAGCCCAAAAAGCCCTGGTCAGATGTGGTTCACACTCATGGACTCTCTAGGAAGTTTCCCTCTCTGTCTGGTCCAGGTGAACTTCTCAGTATTTTCCACCTGAGTGCAGCGAACGTGCAAGTGCCAGCCTAACCGCTCTAGATTAAGCCAGCTACCGTGCAGGCGAGTCCTTTGTGCAGTTCTGCAAGCAATGCCCATGCACGAAAGTCTTCCCACCAAGCCAATGGACTACTCGTCTAAACATGCAGGTGTGCCTGAAGGACCAGAGCCAACATTTCTCCCGTACGACTCTGGCAAAACACCTGCCCTACGGGACCATCAGAGCCCAGGGAGGCAGTTCAGTGCAGACCGTCGGCACCTTTGGATATTCCTGACACAGATCCCAGCACAACTTGGAGAACACAGCTCAGTCCAGGCCCCAAATCCCTCTGCTCTTCCAGTCGTGGCTGCCCGCACAGCGCTGCCAACCCTGCTCAGCACCCACTGAAAGCGCTCCTCACTGCTCCACTCTTGGACACCCACAGCAGAGCCTGCCGCTTGCACCGACACTTCGCCGTGGGTTTGTGAAGCCCACCCGGACTTGGCTGAGGTTGCCAAATGTTCTGAGAGCTGGAATTTTTGCATTACAACACTTTGGAGGACTAGTGCTTTTTTGTTGTTGACGGAACAGGATTCCACCCCCCAAATCTTTTTGGTTAATTTTTCCTACATTTTAAAGAAAATCTGGAAACCAGTAATAGAAAACACGCAGCCAAAAAAATCAGTTTTAGGGTTCTTAGGTTTTGCAAACTGAATTTTTTTTTGCCAAACGTGTTTTTTTTCCAAGATTAAATATGCTTTGGTTTTCTGGTTCCTTTTTTAAATCAAGAAAAACAAATTGTGGGATATTTAAGGGGGAAATGGAAGTTTTTCTAAATTTCCTACAAAATCCGGCATTTTTTGATCACTTCACCCATTTGTCTGTGACTTTAGAAAAGTGTGAAACCAATTCTTCAGCGCTGAAAGGCAAGTGCAGTCATCCTCTTTCCTCGGTAGTTTCCAAGTGACGATGAGCAGAACACAAGTCTGGTCTGGGTGCTGGGATATTCAGCTGCTAGCAAATGAAGCAAGCCTGAACAGTAACGGATTAGCAGCCGACTGATTGATTTGCAGGTCTCAATAGCTCTCGTCCATTGATCTGAGGGTCCCAACTCCCTGCTCTTACCGGGCAGCTCTCAGGATGGTTGCAACCTCAATATCACGTGTGATAAAGGCAGCAGAGGGATGCATGCCGCTACCTGCAATACAGGCAGAGGACTTGGGCAGCACAAGACAAGATTAGGATGTCTCCCATGTGTGGGTGCTCCACGGGGCAGGGCTGGTCTTCAAGAGCCTAAGTTTCAGAGGCAATCAGGTCTGTGTGAACTGCCAGGACTCCCCTGGCCTCCACGCCTTGTGTTTCTGGTGATGCATACTACCATTGCTATCACAGCAATGCTTTGCAGTCCATGCTCCCCGTGCTAAGTGCTGTGCATGACATCCCAAGGTCTCCATAAGCTCACCAGCTGGACAGAGAAGTGGTGGGGAAGGAATTAAGAGGCAGTGAGGGTTGATGGTCCCTTGCCTGGGCTGCTGGAGCATAGTGCCCCCTTGGGAGGGCAAGGTGTGCCAGGCGAGACACACCCAGCTGGGATGCCTGCAGGTGGCTTTGCAGAGACCCAGGTGAAGGCCTAAGGCAGCCACAAAAATAAAGGCCTGTCTCCCTTTCTGTGCAGTGTTATGACCCGCTAGAAAACAACGCCGGGGGCAGGGGCAGGGGCAGGGCAGCCGGGGAAGGACGAAAAAGTACGGGCTGTGCAGGTTGAGGCTCTGGGATTCCTGCAGATGTATCCTGTCTGCGCCCGGCCGCAAGTACAACAGGAAAAGAAACAAATGCTGCAGCAAAGCGCGCTCGGACAGAGCTGCCCACGCTGCGTGGGGGCCGGTCATGCCGTTGACCAGCCAGCATGGAGCCGCCCTCCTGCCAGTCTGGCCCCAGCCGGTAGGAGGTTCCCAGCTTGCCCCCGTCCCTCTCGATACAGCTCCTGGGGCGAATTCACAGGCAGGAGCAGTCCCCTTCCAGCCTCCGGTGGGCCCCGACCCCCAGATTGCACCGCTGGTGACACGCTGCGGTTGAACACCTCCCGTCTCCTTTCGCTGGCTGCTCTCCGCTCCCTAACCAAACCCACCCCAATGCCTGCCGTGCTTCCCCGCTGTCCCCCAGACACGGCCGACTTCCCGAGGCAACGCACCTCCGCTGGAATTCACCCCGTGCCTGCGCAGCACAACCCGACTCTCCTGACAGTTGATCTTGGCACCGGCTTTTGCTAGGAAATGTCAGCTGACTGACAAACAGATGGTTCGTGTCTCTGACAAATCCCGGAGCACGAGGGAGACGTCTCCTGAGAAAACAGGGCCCCATCTCCCCAGATCACACGTTCCCCAGAGCCATCCCAGGCTGGGAGACTGAGCGGCTCTGGCTCTTCCAGGCATGTACCAGTGATGTGCGTCACATGTACCCTGATGCATGCGTACATGCGTGGTGGGGGCGGGGGGCTACAACACTGCATATATCATTATATGTGCATGTCTGAGTATATGTACACACACATCACACACACACACATATCACATCACATGCTTCCACAGAGAAAGAATTAATGTAATTAAAAAGGCATGCCTCAGCCCCGGTGATCTTTGTTTTTTCAAGAGGGTTTCCAAGCGAGTTGGCAAGAGGATATTAAAACAAACAGAGCGGGATTGATGGGACGCGGGGAGGAGAGGAAGCCGGGTTCCACAGCCACTCACACCTTGTCTATTTTGGGAGAAGCGTGTTTCCCAGCGGCTTCCCTACCCTTGATCTCCCAGGGCACGGCTCTTAAAGGAGCAGGCTGAAAGCACCTTCTCCAGCTTGGATGCATCTTCTGGAGCTCTCCTCCAAGTCCATTAACAGCCCTTGAAATCACTGGAGGGAACCTCCGACACGGCTGTTCAGAGACCATACGTCAGAGCCCATCGCCAGCGCTCGCCGCGGACTCGCCTGCCACGCACCCTGCTACCGCTCCAACTACGATTCTTCACTTTTCCCAAAGGCGATCTGGGAAACGGTCACCTGGTGCCCCGAGGTCCCCCAGCGTGACCCAACTGACTCCCAGGGAGGCACACCTGACGGATGCCAGCTCAACACTGTCCTGAAATGCCATGCAGCTTGGAGAGGGCTGCTGATGGGACCCTCTGCCCATGTGGGGCCGGGGCAGGCGAGCGGAGGAGCCAAGTGTGCCAGGGGCAGATGTGAATGTGCTTTGGTCTTTGCCACTCAGCAATGCTTTCTGCTCCCACTCCCTGTCCGCCCGGACTGTCATGGGTAGCCCACTCAAACGGCTCCAGCATGTCTCTGCCTCCCATTTCCTCCCTCTTGCAGGAGGCAGCCCCGCTGAGCTCCTCTCCAGAGAGCGATCCAGCTCACACGGTCCCTTGCACCAACCTCCTTTCTTGTCCTGGCCTGTGCTGAATCCCTCTGGTTGCCATCGGCCTGGTTATCGGGCAACCCCAAAGGGCCCCCCCACACTGAGATACCCCTCACTTCCAGGATCCTTTTAATAAATGAGCTTTTCAGCTGCGGCACATCTTATTGCAAGTGGCTGCAATAAGGATTTCCAGAGCTGGAGCATCCAGCATTCAGCCAAGCGGTCACCGGCCCTGGGCCCACCGCTCCGATTTCCTCCCTCCTGCTCCCAGTCCCAGCTCTGCGGATCCCCCTTCTCTTCTTCCCCCCTTCCTGTCCCCACATCTTCTCCCCCGCTCTCTTCTCTGCTCTCTTCCTTCTTTTGCCTCCATTTCCTCTTGCTCTTCCTCGACCGTTTTCCTGTTTCTTATCTCACCTCCTCTTCCCCCAAACTCCGAGCTGCCCCTGGGCTTGAAGCTCCCTGGCGCTTGCAAGCGGTGCAAGTCGACACCGGTGCAGAGTCAGCAGGTGAGTTTGGCCCTTCCCATGTGGCTTTGGCATCTAACAAGGGCAGCTGCTCCAGAGCACGGCCCTGAAATGGGAGAGTCCTGAAGGCGGGGAAGGGAGTGGGGAACCAGCTTCAACAAGTGGAATTAAATCCATCTATTTTCTTTTCTAATACGGGAAATGGCATTTTCCTCCTCGGATCTTCCCCCCTGCCTTGTTTGCCTTCAAGCCGAGCCCTGAGCATTTCCAGATATTAGTGGATACGTTGGCAGCCAACTCCATGTCTAGACGGCCTGTTGGGCTAGTTCCTTATGTCAACAAGAGCAGAGGTTACTGCTGATGGGTGATGTCAGCACCAGAAGTGTCAGAACAAGGCCATGCATTTCCACTTCCCTCCCCACCCCCTACGAGCCCACCCCCTAGCTAGGGGCTGATTGAAAGGCATGAACCTTTGTGTCTCCAACGCCACCCAGGCCCACGGTCCGGACTGGTCTGCCCACGTGCATGGTGCACCCCTTGTTGCTACGCAGAGATTTCCATGTCAAAAGAAGAGCTAAGAAAGAAACACGGCGCTTTTCCTTCTGCTCCACCCGTGGCAAAGGGACAAGACCCAACCCTCTGCCAGCACGCAGATCTTGTCCACACGCAGTTCCACTGGTGGAAGCTTGCACCCAACGGGGTTTGGACCATTGTGATGATCTCTGCCTGGGAACTCCAGGGAACCCCCCCAGTCTCCACTTTCTCATTCAAGGCTCCTGCCTGGATCATCCCAACAGCCTCTGCTGCCCTGCGATTGCAAAAGTGCGCTGAGCAAGCCCCACGTGTCATGCCGACCCCTTGGGTTCAAAGCCACCCATACGAGTCGCTTCATTTCTCAGTGCCTCGGCCTCCCTCTGTAAAGGGTAACACAGACCTGCCTCAATCGTAAAGAGCTTGGAGGAGGTTAAATCTACGCCTGGTTACACTATGCACGTTGGGGACAAACTCAGTTGCAGACACTGGGGTGCCCGAGATCAGTCATTGCCTTAGTGTTACCTCGTGGGAACTCTTCAATAGCCCTGGGCTGGGTGGGCTGGTTTGCTGCTCAGAGCACACGGACATCATGCTGCAAAGCAGTTGGAAGCATCTCCTGTCCCAGGGGCTGACAAATCTCCCAGCCTCAGAGGGTGCAAGTAGGAAACCAAACCAGGTCTCAGGTAGCAGCTGCGGAGACACCAGGATGGCTGGACATGCATCGCAGATTTGTGATTCCCTTTGCATCGCAGATTTGCAAGCCTGGGTTCCTGCTGTTGTGAGCTGCTGTGCTCCCCGGCAGCCCGAGTTGCCTGCACTTCCCAGCCCACTCCTTTCTCTGCTGCCCTTCACGGTGAGGATTCATAGATGTTAGGGTCGGAAGGGACTTCAATAGATCATCGAGTCTGACCCCCTGCATAGGCAGGAAAGGAGGAGCAGAGCTGATCTGCAGCGCTCCCCCATGCCGCTTGCGGGGGAGTGACAATACCTCCTCCTCTCCCCAACTCTTCTGTCAGAATAGGGCTTCACAATGCAAAATGCCTTCAGCTTTTGAATCTCATTGCCAGCGCAGTAAGACCCCTTGTTCCACCCCTCCAGGCCTTCCATGGGTCAGGAAACCTGGCAGAACTGCCTTCCCCGTGTTCACCGCTTATACCATCACCTGGAAAAGTAAAACTGCCCTTCTGGACAGCAAGGAGGCTGGAGCAAGCTCTCAGCCAAGCAAATGTTATGACCTTCCCCCCTTTCTCAGCCTTACTTAGCACAGCAGAAAGGAGGAGGCGAGAGACACCTGTTTCCTAGTCAGCAGAGACTAGGACCAGGAGAGCTGCCTTAGTCCACTGGAGGGAAACATATACAGCATTTGGTGGCTGCTTGGAGGAGAATTAGCAGCCACTGCTAAAAAAGCCACTGCAAAAAGTGGCACCCCCATCAGAGCCCTGAGAAGAGGCCGAAGATTGGACAGACCCAACTGTCCTCTCACACATCCAGCGGCAGCTCTCACCTGGAGAGGTGTCCCGCTGTAGGTGCAGGCAGCTGGTGCATGAAGGAAGCTTGTCCATACTGGCCCTAAAGGACTTCCCAGTCCAGAGCCGTCTTCCCCCCCACTCTGAACACTGGGGAGCAGATTAGCAGAGCACAAGGCCAGTGCAGATCATCACCCCTCTGATGTAGTAGCATCTTATATCCCCTTATATAAAGCAACGGGAAATGTGGCCCCTAGTACTTCTATGTGACTCGATCCACGTGCTGCAGACAAAGCTCGCCCCATTTCCCACCCACTGGGCTGAAGTTCTTGCAGCAGGCTGAGTCCTCCTCTCTTCTCCAGGGGAGGCTTGGAGCCGTGTTTGAAAAGCAGAATGTGGCTGTCACGCATCGAGCAGGGGAGCTGGCAGGTCGACAGGGGGAATTTGAATGCACAGCTGACATCTCCTCCTCTTCACAGTTACTCATGTCATAAGAAAGGACAGGCAAAGGGTGAGGAAGGCTTGTTTGCAACGGCATGACAGCGCTGAAGGTTGAAAACTGAATAAACCGGCCCTTGCCAGCTCTAGCTACAGCTGGGATCAAACCCCATGGAGATGCATAGCAGGTGAGGTTCCCCCTGTCCATCACCCAGGATGACCCGTCCTAAATGCAGGACAGAAGCACTCTGGCAGCATGGAGCAGTCTTTAAATGCTAGCCAACAAAATGAGTAGCAATAAGGTGAGCCTGGATTCAATGTGACCATTTCAGAAGGATCCCAGCAGAGAGGACTGGGGCAGGCTAGGATGCTACAGCAATACATGTGCATAACCAACAACTGAAAGCAGGAATCCCAGAAAACGGCTGGTTCCCACAAAGGGCAGAGGCACTGCCTCCCTTTCTTGTGCTCTTAATGAGCTGCTTAAGAGACATGCCCAATGTGCTCCCTGTTTCACAAGGGTCAGTCAAGTTGCTCCGCACACGGTTCAACGCAGCAGGTCAGTCCGTGTCTTGCCCTGTCCTACACAGGGTTCGGGCCGAGGGCTCAGCTAGCACCGTAGATATAGGGCTGCTTACAGCTGTCAGCGCCTTGTCCAAAGCTCAGATGTGAAGGGGCTGGTATCCTTGTCCTATCACGAGGCATCCACATGGATGGGTTAGAAAGAATCTCGCTGGAGTCTGGAAACACCCAATTCCCTCTCTCTTGTTCCCCCATTCCCTTGTCCCTCCTTGTCGATGCACACCCCATGCGAGGAGGCCTTTCAAAGCAATGACAGTGCCTTGTCACCCTTTTCCTTGCGATGCAAGTGAGACCAGAAGGAAGCCTGACCAGGAGGAGAGGCATTGCTCTGTGAGACTTACTTCTGTCCCCTCGAGACCTACCGTCTGCAAGCACCGCTCCGCCGGGGAGCATCCTCTAGCTCCCTGGGCTCCTTTGAGGGATGGAGAATGCGGTGGGAGCAGCCTAGCAGGGCTGAGAGGGCAGAAGGAGTCCACTGGGCACAATCACTGCATTACAACACGGCAGCACTCCTGTTGAAAAGCTCCTGTTAGCACCGGGGCTTGTTATGAGACAGGCGGTACCCCCAACCCAGCTGGGACTGGCAGGCTCGAGGACGTAGGAGAAGTCAGGTTGTGGCAAACCTGGCGTCTGAACCCCGACCTAAGCACTCTCAGTGCTTAGCTGGTGATCTCAAGAACCCCTTTGGCCTAGAGCCATAGACTTTCTTATTGCAATAGGAGACTTGCACACACAAACACACACTTCAAAGGGCTTCCTACGGAGGCAAGCGGGGTATCTCAATGCATCAAATTAGCACCAAGTTGGCCACATGGCCCCCTCAGGAAGCTAAATATAGATGTTTCTGCAATGATGCTGCATCGCTGAGGCCCTTGGGAGGTAGTGGAGCACTAAGACCTAATGGCTAGAGTATGCGACTGGAGTTGGTGACATCTGCCAACCTCACAGAGGAGTGGGGGCAGGTGACTTCAGGTCCTCACACAAATGCTGCTCTAACAAAGCACTGCTATTTGTACAAGCCCCTGGGAAGCTTTTCCTCTCTCTGGAGTGCGCCAGGTCTGCTGTGGAGGCAGAGGCGGCAGGGGAGCAGGGCAGCCAACCCTCCAGCTGTCCAGGCATCGCCAAGCCTTCCAGCACCCTTGCTCAGCTTGGGGAACAGCATCAGTTCCTCTGCCTGGGAGTGTTTATCTGTCTGTCTTTCTCCCTCTGCCTCTGCAGGAAGCTCTCTCCTCATCACCCTGCTTCGCTCCAGCCTGGTTTCCTGCACGATCCTGCCAGGTTTACCCTGCGTTTTCCTCCTTGTCTCCCCCATGCTATGACCATCAGGCCATGTTTGCATTTCTGTCTCCTGCCGCCTTTCCTCTCCCTTCCCCCAATGCTCCCTCCCCTCCCCACTCGCTCCCTGCTCCATCCTCCCAGAGAGGCCATGTCCTGAGCCAAAGTTAGCCTCTGTCAGGTAGCCACATGTCCGGCCCAGAGCAGCGGGTCAGCCGGGGCCACCCTGCAGACCTCCTCTAGGATCTGTGCTGTCAGCAGCCTCTCCGGGCCCCAGGGGAGTTGGATGTTTGTGGCTCTGCACTGGTGAGGGATGCTCTCCGCACATCTGAGACAGCTCACTTCCCCTCCGGCTGGCCAGCCAACCCTGGCTAGCCCACCTCCTCGTTCACTGGCAAGGGGCTGGCCAGACGCCTCTTTGTTTGGTCCCCAAATCCCTGAATTGCTTTGCATTTGTTGGCTGCCCACTTCAAGCCGCAGAATCCTTTTCCTGCCTTTGAGATAGAGGATGCTCCAGCCATCTGTGTGTGCTATTTCCTAGTAGAAACTAACCAGCGCAGAATTGCTTCCGCGCCCCGACACGTGGGAGCATGGCATGGGTTTTCAGCAAGGCACAGGACTAGGCAATGTGGGCAGGACGTACCCAGCACCTTTTGGCAGGACTTAGACCTGCCTTGATCATTGGATGCATTCCCCAAGGGAGAGAAAAAGGTGGCCCTCAAAATCCATAAGGCTTCAAAGTGTCTAGAGTAGCTTGCAGGGCTGCATGGTAGCCATCCTTACTAGGACAGGTGCTGATACTGCCTGGCAGCGCAAGCAGAGATCTTCTCCCCCACCAGTGTACAAGACTGGCCTCTGGGATGTGGCCTTCATCAGTCATAGGGGTCAACCTTTGCAAAACTCAATTAAAAATCACCCTCCTTCCTTTTAGAGCCTGTCAGTCTCCCCTCCCTGGTCCTTTTCCATTCCTTTCTCTTGCAAGCTCATCTTGCTACTCTCCTCCGTTCCAACGGGATGCACTTAATGAGGAGCATAAAGAGCATGGGGACGCGGTGGCTCCAGGGTTTGGTAATGGGAAACAATTTCACTGGCAGGTCACTAGTCACAAGGGATCCAAGCCCATATTGGGAACAATCAGTAGGTCGGAGACCTGACTGATGGCCTGCATGAAACGAGCAGCTGGTCCCAGGCCAGTTCTCAGCAGACGAGTGTCCATGTCGCAGACGGCAGTCTCAGCAGAGGAACCCAGCGCGGGGTCAGCCAGGAGGGTCAAGCTTTGCTCTAGTGGTTGCTGAGGACAGACAAGGATGTCTTGGGGGAAGCTTGCACTGCCCTGGCCCAAGATGAATCCATCCTGCGACGAAAGAGAGGCTTTGGCCATGCCAGCGCCTTTCCCCGGCATTTTTCTTTGCTTCCATTTAAGGAGGAAAACAGTAATGCTCCACCTCAGGAGGAATGCAACAGCAAAGGGGATAAACCAAGAGGTTATACAGGGCCAAACTATGCCTTCGTCTACAGAGGCAGAGCTCTTGCTGCCTTCGCTGCAATGAGCATGGCCTAGAGCGTTTAGCAGCAGGAGATGAAGCCCAGCTCTTCATGGCACAGGTTTGCCAGCACCGCCAGGCCAGGCAGGGGTGTGATTATACCTAATAGCCAACACTGCCAACAAAGCTCCTTTTGTGGATGCAGCCAAAGAAAAGGGCCCTGGTCAGCTTGATTATATTGCTCAGGGAGGTGGTGAAGAAAACCCCTGAGTGGCATAGGCTGCATCTTCACCAGGGGCTGTGCTGATAGAGCCATGCCGTGTAGCAACGTAAGTAGAGGCTTTGCAGAACAGGCAAGCCCAAAGAGGGGCATATTCCACACCTTGTCCCTCCTCCCACGAGAGGGGAAAAGCAGGGTACAATGGGCAATGGTGAAGGGGCTTCAGTGCTTACACAATTATGCAGACCCTAGCGTGGGTGGATGCTGGTGGGAGACAGAAGAGATGGCCAGATGCACAAAATGGCTAAGCTGCCGATGACAAAGAACCAGCTAAAGCAAAATGACTGTCAGAGGAAGGCGAGGCAGCAGCGATAATGGTGATGTGAGGCAGCAAGGAAGGCCAGGAATCAGTTATAACCAGACAGAAAACCAGAGTAGGGCCCTGGACAGACAGACGGGAATGGGGAGAGACACTCTCAGCATCTGATGAAGCAACCTGCTGCATACGAAAGCTTATGTATCTCTAATGTAGTTATTCTATAGTCTGCAGGTGCAAATCTACCTGGCCTTTCGCCTGACTTCAGACTGACGCAGCTAGCCATCTCTCTACAGACAGGGCAGGTCCGTGTATGCCCACGTGCCCAGCTGGGTTTAATACCATGAGCTTACTCATGGACCAAACTCCTGAAGTCCATGTTGAGGAAACACTCCCTCTGAGGAAAGGGCTTCAAAATGAACCAGGATGTTAGGATTTGGCCTGTGGGGAGGCAGAAGGTATAAGCAGAGGCTGGACAGGAGTCAGAGGGCCCCAAATGCCCCCTGAGAGCGGCTGCAGCACCAGTGCCGGCTGAGGAACTATAAACTGGAATTAATCCAGGTCCCCAAAGCAAAAGAGCAACAGCAGGGTTCGTCTCTCCTTTCCGCCCCCCTGGCGTGGCCACCTTGAAACCTATCCTTACTTGGTCCACAGAAGAAAGGACATCAGGTGGTTAGAAATGATTTGAAAAGAAGATGCAAGAAACAGCAGGGAAGTCCAGCAAGTAGGGCATAGTCCTAGATGTGCAGGACCTGAGTCCAACCCCTCCTTGGAGATATCGGGCAAACCACTTGGGGACAACAGGGAAAAGAGCATGGCCCAGCCTCCCAAGGGTGCTGTGAGGATACAGGGGTATGCAAGCAGATTAGATAGGACAGGTGAGACCTCGAGAGAGAGACAGCTTTGAAAGCAGATGAGCTAGCCGGCCCTGGAGGAAAAGCAGGAGGGAAGGACAAATCACCATAGCTCCATAAAGAAAATGAATGCAGAGCAAAGGAATAGGAGTTGTTTAAGACCATATGAGGGGAATGAGCTAGTGGAGGGGGGCGGATGCTGGGAAGGAAGAAGAGTTTAACGAAGAGCAAACTAATAGCAAGAGGAGGCTCTAAGCTCGGGGGGTCTCATGGGTAGGATTTGCAAAAGCCAGCACACGGCGTATTTACACAGATAATAACTATGGGAGGCTGTGCAAGTGTAGCAGCGGGTTGCTCTATGTAGAATTAAGAGGTGTAGACAACTCAGACAGCGAGAGGGCACTTGCTCCGATTCTCGCACATACACTCCCTGTGCAAGTTATTCTGGCAGAGGAATGAAAAACTCAGGTACGAGGCAATGAGGGATCTCATCTATGTGGACACGGCAGCAGAAGTGCCTCCAACGGCCCTGCAGACTTCTGTGAGCGTGTCAATGCAGCAGACCGGGCACGAAGGAAGCGTCCAGGGAGATGTGCAGCAATCTAGGGGCAGAGAGGAATGTCACCCCCCAAGTCAAGCACTGGCCATGGGCCTTTTCTGCCACCCTCTCCAGCATCTGATAGGCACCATCCCCAGTCTGACGAGCTGATGCAAGCCCCGGCCATGCTGCTCTATGGATCTTGCTGAAGAACGAGGTCCAGGTGAGCAAGTGACAGGGACCTCATGCCACAGCATTTGGAGAAGAGCCTCACCTGACTTGCAGGACTGTAAATGGTCCCTGATGCTAACAACAACACGTAAAGGGGCAGTTGGGAAGAAAATGACCCATCCTGTGACCTTGGCTCAGGTGAGGAGCTCCTTGATTTCAAGGGAAGCAGAAAGACCACGCTCTGTCCCTTTTCTTCTCAGCATACGGCTGCGACAGCAAGCCAGGCATGATTTTATTAATAAGACGTGATAGCTAGCAGAGCCCCAAAGGGAAGCAGTGAAGTCGAGGGAGGCGCCAGCATCACCCTGGTTTGAGACCTGCTTATTGCTTGACACCTGCGCAGATATCTCCATTGCCTGCCACACAGCAGAGCACCTGCAGACAGGAGACTCCTTTCATTCCTTGCAAGAGAAGACGGGCTTTGAAATGTCTTGCGTGGTATATCCCAGCGGAGCTCCCAAGAGCAAACTCTATTACCGTGCTCAGGAGCAATTTGAAGGCAGGCAAGGTGAAGACATGCTTTTTAAGCAGCTTGAAAAAGACTCCCGGGATTGTATAAACAGGCAAATGATGCCTTTCTTGAGAGGCATGGCTTGATAGTTGTTTTCTTACTGAAGGACCTTTCCCAGGCCGTATAACCCAGCCCAGGGATGCACACCACCAAACACAATAGAAAGGAAGTGTTTACATATGCTAATGACTTCCATGTAAGGAGCAGAAATAATAGTAGAGCTTGTCCTAAAATGCCTGGACATCTCGATCTGCTTCTCCAGGTGTGACCGCAGCACAACTACCCGGGAACAGACGGAGCTCAGGTCCCTGCAGGCGCAGCCTCGCAGACCAAACGGCTTGCCCACAAGCACACACCTCACATGTGCCTCTACCAGCAATGGGAGCCAGCTCTCCCGGCAGATGTTTCTACCACCAGATGTTTCTGTCATGCACGGCGGGATTCCCACGGGGAACACAGGCCTTGCCCGTTTCCACTCTCTCGCAGCCCTGAGCAGAGCTGGGAGGCACAAAGCCCTCCTGCGCGCAGCGTGAAGGAGCAAGAGAAGCCCTGGCCGACGTGCAGGATTAGAGCACAGGCCTGCAATGGGAACGACGCCCACGGGAGCTGCCGGCACACGTGCAGCGGTGCACGCACAGCGCTCCGCTGCTGCACCGCCGCATACTGCTGTATAAGGTGAGGGGAACGCACAGACCCTCCCCGAGATCAATCTCAGAGAGGTCTTTTGCCAAGAGCTCGTGAAAGGGGCTGGGGCACATGACTTGTGAGGAGAGGCTGAGGGCACTGGGCTTATTTAGTCTGGAGAAGAGAAGACCGAGGGGGGGTTTGATAGCAACCTTCACCTCCCTGCAGGGGGGTTGGAAAGAAGATGGAGCTGGACTGGTCTCAGTGAGGGCAGATGACAGGACAAGGAGCAACGGGCTCAAGTTGCAGCAAGGGAAGGTGAGGTTAGATATTAGGAAAAACTCTCTCACTAGGGGGGTGGTGAAGTACTGGGACAGGTTACCTGGACAGCCTGTGGACTCTCCATCCTTGGAGGTTTTTAGGACCCAGGTAGACAAAGCCTTGGCTGGGATGATGTAGTTGGGGCTGGTCCTGCTTGGAGCAGGGGTTGGACTGGATGTCCACCAGCGCTACTGATAACCTTGTTTATTCTGCAGGTGGAAAGAGTAACAGCATGTCCCTTCCTGCTTCCATTAGTGTCCTCAGTACCAGTATCATGCATTACCCTGGGAGCGCTCAGGGAGCATCAAGGATGAAACACTGCTGAGACTGGAGAACTGGGCTGAGCTCTGAAGGCAGGAAAAACCATCTGTGCAGGGAGAGAGGCCACAGGATTGCAGCTCTGCCTTTCTAAGTGCATGGACAATTACCTCCTCCAGGTCCTGCTCAGCAGGTTCATCACAGATACATCTTTTTACCCTCGCATAAGTCTCTCAAGTTCATCTGGGGATGGCTTTATTATTGGTTTTTTTAAAAATCTGGTATTGTATTTAAGCATTGCTCTCTTTGGGTGAGGGTTGCTGGGAGGCCAATGCTGCACAGCATCTTCTGCCTTCCATCACAGCAATAACCATTAAAGAGCAGCTCACACACAGCCACTGGCTCTTATCTTCAATAAAGGCCGGCTGGTGTTTCTACCCCCATATCAAAATGGATCCTGGCGCTCCCTCTCTCCCACTGATAAGTTCTGGGAGATGCCACCCAGATCTTGTTATTGCTTTGGAGGCTGGAGGCCTGGGGGATGAAGCGCTTTCAGTCAGCATTGGACATGATTTGTCTAAGCAGCCGGGGGCGGCAAGGGACTGCAAATCTTATGAAACGCTGCACACGGTGAGTGCAGGCCTTGTCCTGCTGAACTGCAGTAAGGCACAAGTTGTGCACAAGTCAACACTGCTGCGCGGCATACCGATCCCAGGACAGGTCCGACTCTAGTGCAGCCACTGCGTTTGGAGAGGGGAGATGGGATGGAGGAGGCAACTGAAGCCACTTTCTTTCCCCCCAAAGGGGATATGGAAGATGTTAAGGACCTGTCCCTGGACCAACCTGACCCAGGAGAGCAATCTTAGGTTCTGAGATCCCCCCTACACTGGCTTCTTCTTTTTGGACTTCATTGCTGCCAACAGGCTGGCTCTAGCTAAGGCAGATCATCCGCAGACTGTTTAGAATAACCTCAGTCCTTCCCTCCCTGTACCGGCTGCACACCAACAGCTCTGTGATTTGCACTCAAGGGCACAAATGATTTCTGCCTGCCTCCATTAATTAGGCAGCTGCATGCAAGGCAGGGCACTCAACATACCCTTCCAATGTCCCTTTTGGTCATAGTGAGCTAAACTGAAAGAAGCACTCTTAGACCAAAGTAGGAGGACTGATTCTGCACAGATTTGCATTGAAATCACTTCATGGTTCACTGGTAGTTGAGCTGGGCATGTCTGCATGCAGGCAAGGCATCTGCCTCCACAACGTGATGCTGCTGCTTTCCGCTGAGCATGTTCCACCCAAAGATCTCCAAGCTTCTGCCAAACAAATCAAGCTGAGGTGTGAAGGAGTCCTGGCCAATGGAAACCATATGCAAACCATACATCCCTACTCATTCTGTTGAGTTGATGTCAACTCAAATCCATTTACCAGCAAGTGAAACATGGATTTTTCTGGGCATCTGACTTCTTCAGCTCTTTATGATGCAATTTTAAAAGAGGAATTTTTTAAAAAAAACAACAACCCCTGCTATCGGTTAATGCAGTTACACGGAATTGCCTACTGGCTATTTTGAGTGACAGCAATGAATGGAAATAACAATTCTGATATTGACTTCTTGTTTCTTTGAATCTCAAGATTTATTGTCCTGCAAGAAAACTATTGACTTAAGCTTTGCATTGGTCAATATGTATATCCAGAGTTATTGACCACCCAAAGCACGTCTCAGCAGCACTCAGTATTTTACTGATGTGGAAACTGAGTCCGAGGCAGAGTAGGGAACAAATGCTGCTAACTGAAGGACAGAGCAGAGTCCTGGATGTCCAGTCCCTTCCTTTAACCAGCAGGCACATGCCTTTCCTTTCGGGGGCTTCAAAGTGTGCATGTGCCAGGGGACCTTCCACAAGCCTTTGTGCCATCATCTCATGTCCATTTTGCAGGCTTAAGATACAACTATGCCCCTTTCTCACGCCTCCTGCAGGGAAGAAGGCAATAAAATAGTATACTCTTATGGACATATTCGTCCCCTGAAGAGCCTGCGTGCCCTCTACAACGCCCTCTGCCCAATTAAGTGCTTTCAAGCTCTCTGCAGGCCTCTTGGTGCTCGTGAATCTCTAGACATGCTCTCATCAACCTTCTGATTCATTACATAATTGTGTACATCTAATCAGGGCTTCCAGAAGCACGTCCAGTAGCAGAAGAGCAGCTCAGATCTCTGTTTATCTTAATCCACCAGCAAAGTAAATGCACTATAGATATCTATCTATACATCTATCTATCTACCTCAATTCATCTATATATCTAGATCTAGATCTAGATGCAGTATCTAGATAGATACCTAAATATATAGATACAGTTTATAGATAGATATCTATCTATATATAGATCTATATACTGTATCTATATATCTAGGTATTTATCTATATATCTTTCTAAGTTGATCTATATATATATATATATATATATATATATATATATAGATACAGTATGTAGATCTAGATCAAGCTATCTAGATACCTATCTATATACTGCATCTATATATCTAGATGCATAGATTTCTTTTAAAGCAATGCACTCGCTGCGCAGAGGGCAAGCGGTTGCTCAGAGTCTGAGCCGCCTGCGGAAAGACGCTGGGTGCTGGTGGACACGCTCGGCAAACAATACTGTTTGCTAGGGGCCAGATTCTGAAGCCCTTGCTTCAGCTGACCAGAGGCAGATCTCGCAGTGGAGTCATCAAGGACTTCGCCACCATAAAACTGAAGGACTTCAGGATCTGGCCGGATAATAAAAGCTTCCTTCCTTTGGTAGTGCTCGCTCAGCCTGATGCCATGGTGGCCTATCTCCTCCATGTCTCCCGAGGCCTTGGCCATCAGTTATTTTGGTTTATGCTGCTCTGTCTTTGTACCATCTGCTGGGCTGGGTTCATCCCTTCCTGCAGCTGCTAGCTGCCATAGTGGAAACGAGGCAAGCTTCCAGCCATCAGCGAGGAAAAGGGCGTGGGCCAGCGTAAACAGCAAGGCACCAGATGGGCACTGCTGCTTTCCTGGCATGCGTACGGGGACGTAGGTACAAGCATGCGTGGGTCACAGTAGGTGTGTAAATGCACCTAGCTGGGAGTCGGAGCATCCTGGTGTGAACGGGATGGTGCTGTATTACAGGGCAGGGCCATCCAACTGGTGGGTGCACAGTGTGCAGAGCTGAGGGGGAGCTTGGGGCAGTGCAGCAGTGGCGGGGAGGAGGGCAGGGGGTTTGGGTTCGCAGGGAAGCAGGAGGGGAAAGGGGGTTGTCTTCACAGCATGCAGCCCAGGGGGCCCGTGACTTGCCGTGGTCTGGCCCATGGGGCACTTGGCCCCCGGGTACTTAGAAGCTGGCCGGCCCTGCTATAGGATGCAACAGCATGGGAGAAATGAATGATCTGAAGCAAACCCTTTGCTCCATAGATCTTGCCTCTTTTTCTGCTCTCAGAGGGCCTGGGGTGTCATTATTCTGATCACAATCAGCTCTCTGCAAGCACTGAGCTGAAGCAGCGGCATTCAGCTGGGATTGGGGAGGGAAGTCACGCAGTCTTGCTTTCATTGCTCACCAACTGAGCTTGCAAGTGCCTCGGCTGGAAGCGGTACTTGAGCATCGCTGAAAATTTTGGTTTCCTCCCACACTTGCCCTCGCAACTCGGAAACTTCCTGCTTGTGAATCCGCAGGGCAGCAAGGTCTGACCGCATGCAGCGGTTGCAGAAGCCCAAAACGAGCTCATTTACAAGCACTGACGTGCACAGAAGAGGACGAGCTGTTTAGATATTACGACAATAACTCTGGGATGGTGACTTGGGCCCTTGTGCATGGACTTTACTAGATGCGTGGCAGCCCCAGGGAAGGGAGCGGGAACATTTACACAGCATGAAGTGAAGCATGTGTAAGTATGGGCCCCACTGAAGTGCTGGAGAAAGGGGGTTTTCCTGTTTGCTCGGGTGAAGCTGAATATGGCACATGCCCTTCTGTGCCCGGGCACTTCCTCTCATGCATGTGGAATCAAAAGGCTCCACTCCGCAGAGGAGATTATGCCATCCCCACGTGCAATGCACTCGGGCAGTACCCCAGCCTCGCACAGCTCCGCACCAAAGTGTGAAGGTGAAGCTTCGTGGGCAGCACGTGATGGAGAGCTCCCAGCTGTCCCGCAGCCTGATCCTAACTGCAGTGGTGCTGGCGCCACTCCTCAGCAGCAGCACAGGAGAACGGAGAGCATGATCTGGTGCCTCATCCAATTTTTTACACCATTCATCTTGCTTGACGCTTGCCCTTTCCTCTCCTGGACATGTTCCCCCTTTGCAACCTATTAATTACTATGGAAACTAAACTGTGGTTGGTATGAGAGCTGCTTAACAGCCTCCACAGATGCAAGCTCAAAATCAATGGACACATCACAATACAGACAGTTGTTTGGGACCCCAGGTGCTTAGGGGATGGTGTTTTCTAACAGATGTGCTCCTGGCATTTCATTAACCTCCTCACCAATGAAATGCATCTTTTACCACCAGAAGATGGGGGAAGGGGAACCATCTGGTGGACTTTCCCTTGGCTGGGCTTATCTGCTGGATGGCTTCAGTTGCAGGCGTGTGGTCCTTGCGGTTGTGCTGGGCACGGGCACATGGAACGGCACGTGCACAGACCTGTTCTTCCACCCTCTTCTGTAGCTGACCTGGCCATGTCACCAGGCCATCACGCTCATCTCCACCCACCCCACTGCATGTCACATCCCCAGCACTAAGGGTGGAAAGCTCTGCCTGGCCCTGGAGCCCAGCCAGGTGGCCGTCCTCCCGGATCTCCCCTCGCCCCACACACCCCGCTTGAGCGTGCTACAAAGAGGTCATCGTTCCTCATCCTTGACCACCTTTTCACTCAGATCTGGGGGTTTGTGCACAAACAAGTAAACAAGGCCGAGGGAAGGGGCTGGCAGTGGCCTCCCTCCCCGTCCTGGGCCCGGAGGGAGTGCTTATACCACAGCCAATGGAAACCTGGAGCAGGGGCAGCCCGAGCTGCCCTCTTTCTCCCATCCTGGATAGACCGAAAGCTGCCCTGCTCCCTGCTGTTCCGCCCACCATAAAGGGGTCCCTGAACTGTTATCAGGCAGTGACAGTTTCCGCCATTCGATTCCTCCTGTCCGTCAGGAAAGCTAAATAAGGAACGTCGTGCAGGCGGCTGCAGGAAAAGGGGAAATGCAGGAACATCCGGCCCAGCTGCCAATTTTTCCTTTCCCATGAACCACTGCTGACCTCCACCAAGGAGAACCTGGACACCCAGCCTGGCATCAGGACCACTCATCTTCACTTAACCCTTTGGGGGCTCCCGGCCGCGGCTGATCCCACCTAGCTAGTATGCCCAGTATGGCGGGTATCTCAGCCCTGCCGCCCCATCGCTCGGTTGAACCCAAAGAGGGATGGTGCCCTTGCGAGCGGGGCGCTACGTCACTTGGTGTCGCGCTACCATTCGAGCGGGAAGCCAATGCCGCTTGACTCCTACGCACCAGCTGACTTTCACCCAGTGAACTGGAGTCTCCAAAGTGCAAAATAATTAACCCTTTCACCCCTGCAGGCTGTTGGATTTGCACAATGAGAATTCACGTCTAAGTCTTCTACCCCAAAGCATCATTCCGAAATATAGCACTCCCCCCCATACACCCCCCACTCCACAGCAAGGGAAAACATCCACTAAAAGAGGGTGTTCATTGGTACAGGAGCAGTCAATTTGCTGCATTACAGCAATGAAAAAGTCCGGTCCTGCTGGTGGGAGTGTTAAAAGCAAGGGATTGCTATAAACAGGGTTCATGAAAAATAGATTGCACCGTCTCACTCAGCTACTTTATCTCTTTGGAGGCAGTTTCTCTGTTTAATGTTTGCATTAAGCCTGCACGTGAACCCACGGGAGTGGTTGAACCTACTCCATTCTCGAAGCCATCTGGGATTAGTCTGTGTCCTTCTGGACACTGACGGGGGCTCTAAACCAGCTCTCGGCTGGCTGCCATAGGGAGGCAAAACCCACCGACTCTGTGCAACTCTACCCACTCCACTTACTGCTCCAAAACAAGGCCCAGGAGTGTGTGGAGGGGTCTGGGATACAGCTCCTGCCAAGTCCTTCTCACGCACAGCCCCGCGGGCTGGTACTGCTTTTGCCCAATCGGACAGCACGTTTGTATCGCGGGAATGAGTCTGCAGCTCGTTCCCTGGCAGAGACCTCAAAACGGGCATGGAGACTCAAGGAGGGAGCACCAGATCCAGAGGCAAATGCAAGCGTGCCCACCCGGATGCAGCCATCGTCTTTCCCCACTGTCCCATGCCACATGTTACACTGACCTTGCGTCCTCCTGCACCCCCTTAGATGGATGCCCACGTACTGATGTGCCCCACAGCACCCCTGACAGGGGGCTGTTTAAGTCCGTACATTCAAGGGAATCGGTGGACTGACTCAGACCTGAAGGGCCTGGAATAGAGGGAAGCCCCAAGAAGGGCCGTCGCAGGCAGGGGGGAGAAGGTGGGAGTTCAAGTGGAAGTCACCCCCTGGACCGAGCTGTTTCCTCCTCTTGTTCCCAACTCCGCAGTGCTTGCCCTGGGCAAAACCATGGCTTAATAAAGCTGGCTTTATCCCCAGGTTAGTGAGGCCAGGGCTTCACCCCCTGCCCCCGTGCCCTTTGCGTGGGGGATCTTACCTCACCTCTGGCATCAGCACTGAAGTATCCCAAGTGCCAGGAGCTGGCAAGTGGCAGAGCCAGGCTTTGAGCACGGGCCTTCTTGCCTCTTTGCCCACTTGACCACTTGCCATCTCCACTCCTGTGATTTTGCTGCGACAACAAGACACCGCAGACAGGCGAGAATACGTTCAGCTGGAAACAGCATAACGGGCTTGACCAGAAAGGAAAAGCCCCCCTTGGGACTCAGCTAACCCTCTGCTCGAACAACCAGAAACACGAAACACAGGCCTCGCATAGCCAGAGGCAATAAAACCCTGGAATTAATTTAACCAGGCTCTAGATGCCAGTGCAGCTGCAGCAGCACTTGGTTTGCTTAAGGAAGGAGAAGTTCTGATTTCAGCTCAGATCCGAGGGAAAGTCTAGCCCCGTCCCACGCAGCTGGCTGTGCTGCAGAGCTCGCGAGCACCATGCGTATGGCTGTCCCCTTCCGACCACGGCACCAGGCACAGCCGTACTGTACGTCTCTGCAAGCCTTGGCTGCTCCCTGTACCGCCGTGCAGCCAGGCCTTTGGCTTGGATTCTCCTAGCTCCCTTGTGTTTCAGGTGCTTTTCTAAAAAGCTGCTGAGATCTGCAAATCAGGCATCCAAATCTCCTAGGCAGGTTTTGACCCAGTCGGGTCAAGATGAAATGGGGTGTGGGGTTCCTCCAGAACACAGGCTGCCTCTGCCAGCCCACGGGCTGTTACTTGGTCAGGAATCTGGTATCTCTTCCTAAAAGCTACGGGCTCCCCGGTCCCTGGGGTGGCATCGTGAGAGTCCCTCTTCCAGGCTTTCACAGTCACTGGGTTGGAAAATGGGGTTCCCCTGGCAGTGGACACAGGAGCTTGGGCTCCCCTGTAGCGGCTTCCCCCAGCTCTCATGCAGAAAGGGCCCATTCGCCAGAATTAAAAGAAACAAGCCCCCAAAACCCAGCTGGAAAAGGGAGGTCAGACAGCCCTGAGAAAGCTCCTACTCCAAGAGGTGTCGTTGGCACGCCGCTGGTGGAGAAGCCTGGGAGAGAGGAGGCTGCCACTTCTAATCCCTGCATCCCCCCCAAACCATGGGGAACAAAGCAGGGGGGGAGGACGGGCCTCTGATCACCCCCGTCTTCACCGCCCCGCAGGCACAGCTGCAGTTGCAGGGCAAGGGCCTCTCACTCAGCAACAGCTTTGCGGAGAAGCTCCGATTTCAGCTAAGATCAGAGGGAGAAGTCTAGCCCATGTCCCAGACAGCCGGACCTCATAGCAGCTTTGCACAGCCGCGAGAGCCATTGGTCCCCCCTGGTTTGCAAAAGCATCATATGGAGAAACAGAGCTGGGGACGGCTGCCCCTGCCCTGGCTGCCTCTCTCTGGTGGATACCGTCTTCTCCGCCAAGATCTGCTCTTTCTCCTCCTCCTCCGCAGGAGGCTTTGCAGGGAGGTTCTCGCAGGCCACCTCTTTGCCTGTAGGATACCTGTGTCTTCCCTTCCCCGGGGGTCCAGAAATGGAAAGTGCCACGCCACCACGGAGAGGCTGCAACCCCAGAGCGGAGCCAGGAGGGGTCGGCACACAGGTAGAAACCCTGTGGGGTGGCAACCTCCTCAAGCCCCGTGGCAGTACTGCCCCAGGGGGGCAAGGAGGCCATGCGCAGCTGGAAGCGGGCCCTGCACACGACATGGAGCACCACCATCATTACGAGCTGCTGGGAGAGCAGGGGTGTCTGCATAGTTGTGCGGGCCAAATCCCAGCAGGGGAAAGACGTCTCCTTCAACTGGGGTGCTTTTGCCTTTGCAAATGGATGGGCTGGCTTTGCAGCCCCCTGCCTGCAAGTTGCTGGGACACAGGGCTCGAGGGGGCTTCCTGAGGCATCTGATTCAGTCTGCAGGGGTGGTCTTGGTCTCTGTAGGGAATGGCACGGCCCTAAATGGTGCCTGGACACTTCCAGAGCTCTGTGCCCAGCTCTCCCCCTACCTTTGTCCCCTACCATTGCTCTCTACCCAGGTGCTCCCTTATGCTGGGAACAGCTCCCCTCTCCTGGCACATGCTGGTGGCACTTGCTGATGAGTGAATAAGTCAGTGCATCCGGGTGGCTGCGCACTCCCAGATCCTTGCAGGGAGACCATCGGAGAAATGGCCATTATTAACAAGCAATAAAGCTGCGGATGCAACTGCTTCCGGCACTAGATGCGAGTGTCACAACCGCCTCTCCAAGGTGCAGATAGCAGTGCTGCAGCCACGGGAGCTGGGGTGTCGGCGCATCTAAACACAGGGATGACGTTGTGCTCTTGGGTAACTAGGGCTCTCTGGGAATCTGGAGCAGGGACGCTGGCCAAGAGGGATATCTCAGTTCTGCACCTCCAGACACGATCCCTAACACCCCAGTGGGACGTTACCCCCTGACATTAGGGAGACGAGCCCCTCAAATTCAAAGAACTGGCCCAACAGTTCGTCCCAGGGACATAGCCAGCTGGTCGGACTCTCTCTTCCCCTTCCAGGACACTGCTGGAAAACCAGCTAGACCCTCCCCAGCCAAAGTCGGTGATGGCCAGCCACTCGCATCGGGTGTATCGCACTGGCTGATGCACACAGCCCGGCAGAGCTCTGACCCCGTCTGGCACTGGCCAGGTATGATCCATTCCCACACGGGAAAGGCGCTGCACGCTAAGCCTGCTGCTCTGTCGAGACCGATCCCGATTACAGACCCATAGAAACAGAGTTAGGAGAGACCTCCAAGGATCCTCTGCTCCAGCCACTGCTCAGGGCCACATCCCCCTGTCTAAACCCTCCCTCCCATACACCCGTTTGTCTCGCCCACACCTAAGCACTTCCAGCAGCGGAGATTGCACAACTGCTCTAGGTGATTTGTTCCTTCCTAGGACAATGCTGGAAATCCCCTTCATTGGCGGTTTCCAAGAAGAAACTGGACGGGCATCTGTCTGGGGCAGCTCAGGAGCAATGAACCCTGCATCTGTGCAGGGGCCGGACAAGATGACCCCAAAGTCCCTCCGAACCCAATGCTTTTACACGTTATCCTGTTTCTCCTCAGTCTCAGCTTTAAAAGCTGTCTCACCTCCTCCTAACACAGAGCTTGACTTCTGATCCCCAGACAGCACCGGAGAGGGAAAGAAACACAAGTAAATCCCAGTCCACGCAGCAGTCGCACCCCCTCCTCTCCCAGCTGGACGCTCATTTAACAAGGAACACATCAGTCTCTCCCTAATGAGCATGGCAGGGGGAAAACTGCATGTCCTGGGGGGGCAAAAGAGGCATCTGACCTTTCCTATCCACATTTCTCCCTGTTTCCCACTTGAGAACTGTAAGAACATTAGCTAACGAGGCCCACGTCCTGGCAGTCTCAGCCAAGCTCCCACATCAGGACAGGATTAGGGCACAGCTGAGAGCTGCTTTGCAAGTTGCTACCAAAAAGGCTTCAAACAGATGCTGTTCTGGCAGCAGGGCCACAAGCGGAGCGTCGGCAGCTGGGGGCTCCCCCACGCCTGGCAGCCACCCCACCCCACCCCACCGGGGTCCAGCCTGTCCTTCCTGGGACCAGCTTCCCCCTGGCGGAGCACTGCACACCCAACCATTTTACACCTCTCCATGTCCCCTCGCAGCTGAGCCAGCTCGGACCCACAAACCCGCCATCCCCTCCCGGCATGTTACAGCACAGTGTTAATGTGGCGACAACGAGCCCCGGGGCACAGAGGACCGACCGAGCTATTTACACTCCAGGAATCGATGGCCCCCCTTGTCTAAAGTGTCCTGCGCCCGGGGGTTTTCTCCAGCAAGCCTCGTCTCTGTGCGTGCCCCGCAGGCCCCATCTGAACAGGACGGTGCCCTGGTCGCCTGCCCCGTCTTGGAGCCTCAGCCCAGCACCATCCACACCTCAGTCCCCATTCGCCCTGGCAGGACCGGCCACGTCCCCTGTCCGCCCGGAGCCGGTGCTCTCCCGGCACCCCAGCCAAACCGAGGGGCTCCGTTTGCCCACCTGGCTACAACGGCCCGCGCACTTTGCTCCTGGCCAGTAGCTTCCCCCAGCGTGCCCCGTCCCCGCTGCGCCAGAGCGTTTCAGGCCACCACGCTGGTCCCAACAGCACTGGGTACCTCGGCCCCAAATCAGGACCCAGCGCCCTGCAGACGGGCGGCTCCTGCCCGGTGCCGGGCACAAGGGGAGGGAAGGGGATTGGGAGGGGAAGGGATCGCAAAGCCCAGCGCTGCGAGCCGGGCTGGAGCGGCCAGGGCAAGCCCTGCCAGGACCGGGGGGACTAGCGGGGACAGCAGAGCAGCACCCCCTCCGCCCGGGCTCCCTCCCGTGCCAGGCGGCGGTGCTCGGCGCTGCACGGCGGCGCTCACCTGCCTGGGAGACGAGGCGGATCCAGAGCCAGAGGGACAGCGGGCACACTCTCCTCATTTCCAGGCGGCGGCGGGCAGGTGCGGGCAGCCGAGCCGAGCCGAGCCGAGCCGAGCGGGCGCAGCCTGCAGCCTCGCGGCTCCGGCTCCGCTTCCTTTTCCTCCGCCGCCCGCGGCCCCCGCGCCGGGCGCCGGGAGCGGGGAGGGGCCGCGCCTGCCGGGCCGGGCCAGGCCGGGCCGGGGGGAGCGGGGGCGGCGCTGCCGGGCCGGGCCGGGCCGGGCCACGCACCTGCCGCGCGCACGCGGGGGCACACCTGCGCGCACACGGCTCACACCTCAATACACACGTGGCACACACAGGGCACGCAGTTGAACACACGGCTTGCACTTGAGTGCACGCATGGCACACACATGACACACACCAGGCACATGGGCACGCAGTTGAACACATATGACTCACACTTGAGAGCACACGTGGCACACACATGACACACAGGGCAGGAGTACACACACAGGGCACACGGTTGAACACATGGCTCACACTTGAGTGCTCATGTGGCACACAACACACATGGACACAGGGCTTGCGGTTGAACACACATGGCACACATGACACACACAGGGCACACGATTGAACATGCATGACTCGCACCTGTGTGAACACGTGGCACGGACATAGCACACAAAGGGCACATGGGTGCACACACAGAGTTCACACATGGGTGCACACACAGAGCACATGGGTGCACACACAGGACACAAGCCTCACACCTGGGTGCCCATAGCTGTGTGCATGCTGCCCGCACTTGCACAGGCACACACTCTATGCCCACACGTGCTGACCCCAAGTGGCAATGGGCAGCGGCACCCCCCCAGTGTAGCCAGGCACACCCCATAGCCCCCTGTGTTCACAGCCAGGTCCACAGAAACACACTGGCGCACATGCTCAGACAGACATGCACAGAGCCGTGCCTTGGCACACGCAACCCCCACACGCCCCTGTGTACACACATCGGCACATTCAGAAATGCAAGAAGACGGCCATAAAGCAGCAAGAGCAGAAGTGCCCCAGAGCCGTGCCCTCCCCCAGCCACACGCAGGCACAGCTGCACACGTTGTACAGAGCAGGTGGGAACCCCCGAAGGCTCCCTCCATCCGGCCCCCTCGACCAGGAGCACCGGTTCCTTCTCCGCTGTTTGTTGGTGTGGTCCCTCTCCTTTCCTTCGTTTAGGTTTTAGTTTCACAGCCTGCATGAAGAGACCCAGCCCCAGCCCCAGCCCTTCGGAGACTTTCTAGGGCAAAGGCAGGCGGGGGGAGGTGGGATCCAGGTGTTAGGAGCTTCAGTGCTACCAGGACAGCGAAGGCCACAGCTCCTGCACCAGCCCCTGTGCTGTAGGGAGCAGGCGCCTCCTTCTATAGGGGCATCTTGTGTGCCACCCTGCGCTTGGACAGCCGGGTCTGGGAGTCTTTCTGGGCTGCTAGGTGTTGGCAACCTGGCCCTGGCTTTGTAGGCATGAGTGAGTGGGTGAGTGAGGTTATCCTCCAGGATAAGTAGCCTGCTGCCGCTGGTGGTAGATAACACGCTTCTGGGGTGCAGTCACAATTCCCTAGGACTGACTTGTGCAGTAGCTGTGTCTATGGCTGCCAGAGCAATAGCGTAGAAACCTCTAAGGGCTCCTTACTGGCGTGTCAATGGAGTACAAGGGGTGGGGAACTAATTAGCATGCGCCCATAGCAGGAGGGTTTTGCAGAACCAGACGTGCCCCTTCACGCACGCAACGGGAAGATTTGGTTACGTGAAGGTGCCAGTCCACTAGCGCTCCTGCCGTCTGCCGGGCTACAGCGGGCAAGTGTGGGGCACAGGGGATGCGCCAAGACAGTGACAAGAGCTGCTCTGCAATGAAGGCAGAAGAGATGCTCTCCCAGGGAGGGATGCACACGTGCATTTAGAAACCCACTGTCCAAACCACCCTGAAAGAAAAGGCTGTTAACACTAGTGGTTTATAAGCTCAGATGTGGGGGCATAAACTTTCTGATTCTTAATTACGATTGCAGCTCAGCAATCTGGACACCAGCCCTCACATCCAGCGTGGATTTCCCAGAGCGGTCAGTAAATAAATGTCACCCCCAGGCTCACACCTTAGAGATGCAGCAATAGCGCTGTGCAACTTTGCCGACATAAGAAAAAGAGGGGTCTGGATTGAGAACTGTGCGCCTGGGGTCTCAAAAAGGCATGAAGCTTTGTGTGCCTTTAGCTGCCTCCCCAGATATGTGAAAGAAACACCCTTCTTCCCAAAGCTAATAAAGGACATCTAAGAAGATACAAGTGCTTCTAGCTAGGTTATTTCCCTTGTCCCCCCATTAGTACACTTCTGGAGATTTTACTTGCTCAAGTGCCAACACAAGCACACACATCCACGCGCCCGTTTTGCTTCTTGAGATGAATACGGGCAAATACTTGTGTTTCTCATCTGTGACTTCCACCAAACCCTCCCCCCATCCCTACTGTGACTCAAAATTGGGCAGTCTCATACTCCTAATGTCCCCCGCTCATGGCTCAAGAACTTTCCAAACAGGGAGGAGGTTGGTAAGGGCCCATTATTCAGCAGTCCCTCACCTAACCTTGCTTCTCCTGCCAGCGCAGCTTTAGACCAGACTCAGCACCTCTGATGCTGGATCACGTCCTAGAGCAGCAACCTCCTCATTTTGGAGCAGGTCCTTGCGGCGGTCTGGAACAGTTCTCCCGCAGGTGAATCGTTATTATATCATGGTGATGATGATGATGATATATTTCTATTGCTGTACAGCCTAGGACCCCCCATGGACGGACCAGGGTTCCCTTGTGTTAGGCACCGTGTATCGAAGGAACAAAGCTCCCCCCTCCAGGGCTAATAGTCCACAGAGAAAGTGAATGCCGGCAGGACTGAGTGCTGCAAGCTGTTTCCACAGTTTCTACCTATGTATTTCTAAAGCCCTCTGGGAACCAGTTGCTGGTAAAAGCCCCAGAGCCAGAGGCCCACCAGATTTGCACAGGTAGGAGTTGTACAAATCCCCCCTTGTACCCGTGTCCTGGTGCCATCCTTAGGTTTGTGCTCAGCACAATGAGACAGGGAAGGAGGGTGGCAGCAGGGTCCGGCGATCAGGACACCCACAGACTGGGAACTGGACTGCGAGCACTGGTTTGCAGGAGCAGCCCTGGTTTCCATTCATCCCCCTAGGCCCTGGCCCAATTCTTGCAGAATCCCTGAAGGCACAACCAGAGCTCGGGAGGAGAAGGAACACGCTCAGCCCATTGCATGGCAATGAATGCCGGGCCCAGCCCTTTCTGTGAACATCTGTTTCAGCGGCGAGGAGCAAAGGCAGCACAGGTACAGAAATAACAGGCTGCTGAATCACTGGCACTGGCGCGCGGACAGACAGGGGAGGAAATGCAGCCGTGTGCGGCAGAGGGTTTGTCTGCAGCAGCGGAGGGGGGAATGAGCTGGCTGCCAACTCCCCCGCCACCGGGTCCCAGGGGGCCAGGAGAGCAGCCTGCAGCTGGCGGGGAAGGGGCTGCTGTGCACCTGAGGAAGGGATACGAGGACCCCCTATGCCAGGGCTGGGACAACCAGCGGGCAGGGACCCCCTATGCCAGGGCTGGGACCAAGCTGCCACCTAATGGTGGGAAACGAGCAGGAGCGTATGCCCGAAAAAGCTCTGCGGGAAACTTTCCATCACAAACACAGGTTACCATGCGCCCGACCGGACCTTTTTGGTGTTTCTATGCTCAGGAAACAAAAGGAGCTTATTTAAAGCCTTACTCCCCCGCTTTGCCCAGGACATTGGACTGACAAGTGGAACAAAGGCATCATGCGTACGTGGGGCGCCGGGACTCTTCCCTTTCCCCCAGATTTCAGCCCCGGCTGAGTCAGTGTCTGGAGAGCTGCCCTCCAGCAGCCTCCATTCAGCCAGGAAGGCCTCGGCGATGCTGTCGGTCTCGGGGAGCTCAGGTTGAAGGCTCTGGGCGGCTGAGGCTTGTAGCAGGTGCCGGGGGGAGAAGGGGGGACATAGAGTCGGCTATGGGCCTGGCGAGGGGTACAAGGAATGTGGCTGCAGATCCTCAGGGCGCTCCCTTTGGAGAATAGCTGGGTCTGGGCTAGGTGAGAATCAGTCCAGGAGGTCTAGGGACCTGGGAAGTCCAAGGCTGGTCGGTGCCGTCCCCACCTGCGCTCTGCTCACGGGTTTCAGACAGTATCTCAGGATGCTACGCAGGAGTGCAATAAAGGCCTACCCCATGCGTGTCACAGCCACGGAGATCAAGGCCTTCTCTTATTCCGCTCTATCCAAGCAAAGCAGGAAGGCAGGCCAGATACAGCTCTTGCCACCCCCCTGGCTCTACCCAAGGCCCAGGAGGCACATGGACATGGGTATCCTTGCACTGCAAGCCTTCCCAGTGCAGAGGAGATGCATCGACAGGGTCCCTCCCGCCTGACCCCTCCCAGCCCCGGCTGCTGTGAAATGGGACCCCTGCCTTTGCCTCATCAGCAACGGAGCCCAAAGCACATGGGGCTGGGGATGCTGGAGGGGAGGTTTCCATGGACTGGAGCCGTTTGCTGGGATGGGATGTGAGCTCACAGCACAGGCAGCTGGCATCGGCTGGGCAGTGACGGGGCTTCCACCTGTGGCTTTGCTTTCTCCACAATACCGTGAGCTTTTGAACCGCACCTGCTGGGCAGGTCTGGTTTTCCTGCCCAAGACACTTGCACAGGCCTAACAGGGGCTTGTCCAGGGGAAGCACCAGGCACTTCCTCTCATGTTCCTTTAGCAGGGCTCAGAGCCGCTCGAGGGCTTGCCAAACGTCTGCCTGCCACCGCAGCAACCCTCTACCTGGCTTTTGACACATGTCACAGCATCATGTCCCCTGGGGGAGCAGACAGCCCGGGAGGTACAGCGGAAATGCAGCTGTGGTCCTCAGGGTTGTGTTGGACCGGCTGCTTTGACCGTGGTCAAGCCACTTACCATCTCGGTGCATCTTTACCTGTCACACGTTGTCTGGCCTATTGGACTGTAAAGTCCTTGGAGCAAGGCCTGTTTCTTTGGCTTTGTACAGCGCCTTGCACGGGGGAGCCTCAGCTCAGCCAGTGCCCTTATGGCAACACTGAACAGTCATATGAGCAACATGCACAGCTGAGCACCAGCCCTGTCCAAGAACTCCAGCCCGACACTGAGAGGTGTTACGTATCAGTGCTAGTGCTACACATCGTCTCACGTGCACGTGAACTAACTGCTCTACAGCTTTTCTTTAGATGCTACGCGCTGCTCTCTGAAAGGCTGTAGCAGGGGCTGGAAATGCCATATGGACTCTGACCTCTGCATTTTTTTTCTTTTTGCAAAAATATTTATATTTTTATATATAACTCCACCTCCAACACTGCCAATTTTTCCCAGTGTATCCATGCACCCATCTCCATATCCATTCCCCCACCCACTGCCCTCTTCAGAGGGCCTGCCCCTGGAAAAGTCTATGCCAGACCCCTCTCCACCGGATGAGGTCTGCCATTTCTTTCCCGTTGTCCTCTTCTGTCCTCCTGCAGTACCACTACATTTCACTTAGCTCCATTTTAATACCTCTGCAAGGACTTCTTCCTGCTAGAACCAGCCTCACTGACCTCTCCCCCGTCCAGGCCGGATTGGCAGGCCCCCGCACCTGCTCCTGCTCACAGGAGAACAGTAAGGCTTCGTTTTGAGCTTGATCCCCAAGGACAAGCAGGTACAGTCTCTTCCCTCCTCTCTCCCACCAGTCAGTCCCATTCTTGGGTGCTTGGTCTCTTCCTCCAGGAACCACCCAGCCACCCTGGCCCACTTGTCTTCCATTTCTCGCTCCTCATCTTCTCCTCTTTTGCATCCTCGGGCTGCTTCTGCGCTCCATGCCCCAGGGGCGCTGCTACAATTCATTAGCAAATGCATTTCTTCGACAGCATTGCCAAGGGGAGAGCAGTTCAGTGCAGGCGGTTCTACCCTGCAGATCCCCACGCAGCAGTGGCGATAACAGGGGTAGCCTTTTCCCAGGTTCTTTGCAACGTGCCTAATTGACCTGGCACTCACAGCAATGCTGCACCCACGGCTGGGTGCATGCCGGAGGACGGTGCCCCCTGAATGGCAATGTCCCCGGAGAGGGGCAGCTATGTACCCTGCAGGATGCTATCACCTGGGACAGGCCTGTGCCGCAGGGACCATGGCAGAAGTTAACGCGGCAGCTCAGGCATTGTCTCATTTCCTGGCAGTGACCCCCCGGGGTCTCCAATGTGCTTCCTCGCCTCCTGACCCCCAGGGCAGGCTGGAGCCACTGACATCCCCTTCCTCGCGGGGGAGGGAGGGTGCAGCCAACCAGGAGCTGGAGGGAGCCCTTCCAGGCAGACCCATGCATGGGGCAGCAGTGCCCTCCGAACTATTCTAGCCATTCCCCATATCCAGGCAGTATTAGAGGGCAAGGCAGGTCCCCCGGCTGAGCTGGGGAGCACCCTCCAGACTCTGCTGCCTCTGCCCCACTCACCAGACACTGCCAGAGGGAAAATCTGGTTTCTGGGGCTGGGTTCAGCATCCAAATCCCGAAGCACGGCAACAGGACCCAGTCCTTGACAGAGAAGGCAGGACAAGCCGTGGCACTGCTCCCATCCTAGTGGTGACAGCCCCCACGGGAGGCACTGAGCGTTCAGAGCGATCCCCAGGCGCTGGAGCAAGAGAAGCACAAGTGTCTGCTCCAGCGGTCCATGGAGAAGTCACGGGCATCACAGAGCTAAGTCCAGGCTGTGCACAGCGCAGAGCACATGATGCCGACAGCACCTTACAGCCTTGGCAGCTGCAGCCACCTTGGGGAAAGGCAGCGCTCGGTCCCCTGAAGGACAAAGATGCAGCTCTTGCCCTACCAACGTCACCTTCTCCTCGGGCCCAGCAGTGAAATGGGTTTGTGCCCGAATTTCCCAGCTAGTTGCTGCTCCTGGCTTGCACCAGGCTCATGGGGGAGGGCAGCCCTCACACCTGCAAAGCAGCTCAGCTCTCCCAGCGCAGGGGTGCGGTGCCATGGCTGGACCCGCCAACAGAGAGGGATTCTCGCACGGCTCCATATTGGCCCAAGCACCACAACCCAATGCCGGGCCATCCCTCCCCTGGGCATCTACGGAAAACAAAGTCCCTTGGATCCAGAAGTGCATCAACACTGCACCTCCAGCTGCCTTCCCCTCCAGGCGTGCGTGTGTCTTTCTGCCTGCCGGGATGCGTCGAGACTAGCGACTCTCAACCAGGGTCGCCTCAAGATCCTTTCAAGGCTGCCATGGGGGGCCAACACACACATGGTATACAAGATAAACCCAGTGGTTTCTGGCAGGAAGCCATGGGGCTACGAACATGGTGCCTTGCCGGGGTCTTTCCAAGTTCTCTGCAACAGAACGGCTCTATTATTTTTCTATAGACCAAAAATGAGCTAAAGTGAAGAGCTGGCATTTTGCGAGGAGGGCCTCGAGTCTGACACGGTTGAGAGCCACTGCTCTAAATAGCAGCACTTTGGCTCCAACTGAATCCCAGTGCTGCAAATCCCCGGGGAGTGAAGTCAAACTGCTCTGTGGCCTGATCCCAGCTCACCTCTAGTGAGAACTTAAAGCCCAGCTGCCCTGGGCAAGAGGACTATCCCACCATCCACCAACCCTCCACTAATCCCCCTGGCTGCACAGAGCCCCTTGACCCGTGCCCAACTCCCCAGGTGTCCTCTCGGCCCCTTCCCTGCCCGTGCCGACACAGCCAGGCGGGTATGGAGACCGTGCCAACGGACACCCTCGGCCCCAAGCTACTCCATTGATAAACGGGCCAGGCGGTCAGTGTCCAGCCCATGTAACAAGCTAGAAACTGAATGTCCAAGGAACAGGAATCCACAGGCTTTGTCCAAGCCCTCAGGCCACATGATATTGCATTGGCTTTAGCATCGGCGTTGACCTTACAGCATGCCATGGGTGGCTGAGCCAGGGCAGCACCCTCATCTCTCAGGTCTGAGACCCCGCTCCAGCCAGCATGGCCTGGATCCCCTCCTGGAGGGCGGCCGGCAGGGCCAGGGCTGAGCCAGCTGGGGACACAGCCAGTTCCCCAGAGGCAAAAGCAGGAGCAAGAACGCAGCGCCCGGAGGGACGGCAGCGCCAGGTGCCTTCCTTAGAGCTGCCACTGAGAAACAGCAAAGGCAGAGGTGTGGATACCGCTGGAGCCCATGTCGAACCTGCTCGGACGCATCGTGGGCAGGGACTCTGGGTCTGTGCCGGCCAGAAACAAGAGACCCAATTCGTTTCCTCTTCTGACCAAAGACACCATCAGAAGCCGAGTCTGGAGGAAGATGACCAGCACAGACACCGCGTGCAGGAATACCGAGGCCTGCGGCAACAGGCAATGCCCGAGCGGCCAGTAGGAAGGCTAGAAGGGGCAGCCTGCCATCGGGACCGGCAGACCAAAACCCTAAAGCAGTCTTAGACAAGTGCATTGCTGAGCCTGCTTCCTGTCCGTCTGTCTGGGACCCAGGCCCACCAGGACTGTAACAAATAGGCCTCCCTCCTGCCCGTCCGTCTCCCCCTGCCCCCGCCATTGTTCATTATGTGCTACCGAAGCGCGGCTGAGAAAGCAGCTGGGACCCAAGGTGCAACACAAAGCAGTGGCATTGTCTGCGGGGAGCGAGGGGAGACGCCAGGAAGAGCCCGGGTTCCTGTCAGGCCGAGGTGACGGTCTCGGGGCCCTGCTCTACCGGAGCATGCATCATGCTGCCCCCCCCTCCTTCAGGCAGTCCGGCTGCAAATGCTCCCAGGTGGAGCTCGTTTTACAAGGCCCTGGACAAAAGCAAAGGAAGGCGGCAACAAAAGGTTAATGCAGTCCCAGCAGCTGGCCAGTTTTCCAAGGGGAGCTCTCCCAGCTGGGGGTAGCAGCCACTTGCAGGGAGGAGCTGGGAGCCATGGGTAGCATGAATGCAAGCAACCTTGCTGCTCAGACCCTGCGGCACTGGGCCCTGGACATGGGGCATGCAGCACCAGTCTTCCCTAACCCAGGGCCAGTCACCTGGCTGCAGGACCCCCCACCCACAGACAACCCCATCTCCCTCCCTTCTCACCGAGCGGCCCCAGAGCCCAGCCCAAAGCAGAGGGTGAATCAGGAATAGCACTGCAAGGCAGTAAATCCAGGGGGTTCCTCCCTGCCCCAGCAGCCTGGTGTTGAGGTCTCCCTTCGACCGCCCAAGACAGAGGAGCAAGGCGATGACAGCACAGTCTGCTTCTGAGCTTTAATGGCAAGGCAGCAGGGAGCACAGCAGGGGTAGGAGCCGGGAGCCAACACATCCATCACCTGCTGCTAGGAGCCCCGTCGTGGACACCTTGGCTGGGTGGAGGGTGCCCTCTCCTGGCCTGCCCTGGCCTGGCACCGCAGAGGAAGGGCTGAAGAGTCGGGTCTGGTGCTGGAGCCCAAAGGCGGGTCTGTGGGCGATACAGGTGCAGCAGAGGCGGCCGTGCTCTGCTGTACCAGGGGCCTTGTGCATTAGACATCTCTGGCTGGGCGCTCCACCTCCTGCTGCAGGGCTGCTCCTGCCCCTCTCCCCACACTCGCCAGAGCCAGGACTGGAAATGCCCTGGCTCCACACAACACAGGGGAGTGCAGGCCAAGGCCCTGAACGAGCACAGCTCATTTAAGTCTTTACTTGGAAAGAGGCCAGCCCCCAGGAGTCTCAGCGCTGCACCAGCCTGCTTCCTTCCACTGATCTCCAGCTGGGGAAACTGAGGTGCGAAGGTCCCACTAGCAGGTTGGCAGCAGCACCAGGCCCTATGCCCCAGGGGAGGGTGCCGTGTGCTGCCATGAAGCAAGTTTGCAGATTCCTCAGCACAGCTCCCCCCCTCTCTCCACCTTGCACGAGGCAGGGGATAGCACTGGGCAGGGTGGAAGAGGCCTTGCACTCAGCTTGAGCAGGCACCGGGAGCGGGTGCGACAGCCTTGCTTCGCTTCTGCAGCTGCAGCAAGGGGCTGAGTCTTCCCCCTGCACCTGAGGGGCATGTTGGCACCAACAAGATGCCACTGCCGTAGTCCAGCAGCTAACAGCTCTGCCCTCTGGGCAGGAGGGGCTGGCTCAGGGTAAACTGGCAGATCTAGGGCCATCCCTAGCCTGTGTGGGTCTGGGCACGTGGTGGAGCAGCGGGGTATACCAGGCACCCAGCACTGCCCAGCCCGCACTGATGGGGGAGCAGGGGCCAGTCAGGATTACTGCTGCCCTCCCCATGGGCTCGGCTTGGGACCAGTGGCATCCAAGACACAGACACATGGCAAAGCCTCAGCGACAGCAGCATGAAGGAGCCCCCACCTGGGCAGCTCTTCGGTCAGTCACCGGTGCCCCCGGTCCCACGCATGCTGCCCTCCCCCTGGCTCAAGAGGGAGCAGCCCGAGTCCTACAGGGCCAGGTGGCAGATCCTCATGGGCTCTGCGTTCTGCCCCCCATCGCTGAAGCAGGTGCTGAAGAAGGGGCAGAGCCTGGGGGCGGCAACCCGGCGGAAGGTGTAAAGGTGGGCCATGTCCTCAGCGTTGTAGAAGGCCACCGTACCTGCCTGGCAGTCCAGCAGCACCCCCACTTTGCGCAGGCGGCGTGGGGGGTAGAGGCGCACCCAGGGCGTGGCGGCGGCCCAGTATTCTGTGCGGTTCCTCAGGCGAAGGGACCAGTAGCCGTTCTCAGGACACAGCTTCACCTTGGCCGCCCGGTCCACCGACTCGGCTGCTACGCCCAGGTCCCACTTGGTCTTGCCGCCCACCCACACCTCCCAGTAGTGGCTCCCGGCTGCGAAGACCTCAGACCCCAGCACATTTACACACTTCTGGAAGCGCTTGGGGCTGCTGGGGACAGGCTGGGGGGTCCTGCTCTCCGTCACTGCCCTCAGGTTTTCAGACAGCACCAGGTTGGGGTGTGCTGTCTCGGGGTCGAAGGTCAGTGGGGCAGGAGCTAGGATGGAGGATGAGTGTTTGTCAGGGTGCTGTGCACATCAGCTCCCTTTAGCTTTGCCTCGTCCAGGCACCCCTGCCACCCCCTCGCCCCTGCCGGGGCCCTGCCCAGTGTCAGACTCACCAGGGGATATGGAGGGCAGCATCCGTCTCCAGAAGATGTACTGCAGGGGGCCGCTGTACTGGTCTCGGAGGCGGTCGGCATCAAAGGAAGGTGGGGCCTCTACACGCACCAAGGGCCTGGCAGAGGGAAGGGGCTGGAGTGAGGCACGGTGCAGACAGAGCGAGTTGGGGGGTGGGCATAGCAGGTTGAAGCCAGGACCCTGGACGTGGCGGGGTGGGGGGGAATATTTCCACAGACTGAGGCTTCTGCAGGCACCAAGGGAGTGGAGCTGGCAGGACAGGAGCCCCCCAGGAAAGGCAAGAGGATGCAACAACCTGATGGCAGTGTCGCCCGCTCCCTCTGCCTTGCTCCCTGGCCTAGAAGGGAGTCACTGGACCGGCTTTGGTAGTGACTGGTCTCGAAGGGCAGGGCAGTCTGCGGGGGAGCAGCATTCAGGGCACGTGAGAGATAACTGGGACATATACAGAGGGGCGCTGGCGACTGCCAGGCTCTGGTGGCAGCTGTTCTTATAGCGCCGCTCCAAGGCACAGACACTTCCCTTTGACAGCTGCCACGATCCCACGTGAGCCTGAAGGCTGCTCCGAGCTGCGTTTCTGAAGGTGATCGGGGGGGCGGGCTGCCGCCTGGGGCTCAAGATCCATTTTGCAACAGAACCCTTCTCCTGTGAGCCAGGCCAAGCGCTGACAGGCTCACAGAGAGGTGGCAGCAGGGAGGACAAGAGCCAGAGCTACTGAATGGGGCCTCCTGCTTTAGCTCTTGCATTTAAAACACCTTCCACTTCCCCCTTGGCATGCAATCCCTGCCTGTGACACCATTCCCAAGCCCCCTGGCCCCCGCCCTGGGAACTGTGCACTGCCAGAGAGATCACCCAGCCCTGGCCGGGGGCTGCATCTTCCCTCCACCCTTGGCTGATTCCGCACCAGCAGCTCGCCAGATAATTTGCAATGCTTTAAAAAAAACTTACAGAGATAAGGCCCCTCCCCTGTGCATCACCAGCCCAGGCAAAGAGGGGAGATAAGAAACTCGTGAAAAGGGACGCAGCGCATTTCATGCCAGGCACGTACCTGATCTCCAAGCTCTCCACCTGCAACAAGAAGCAGAGAAAATTAAACAGCCATCAGCCTTCATTCCTACCGCTGCCCCAATGAACGCTGCCCTGCACTCAGGCACACAGCAAAGGAAGGGATGCCAGGACAGCTAGGCACTGGCAGGGAGGGGTCAGCCCGGCTGCCTGGGCAGAAGTTAAGGGGACGTGGAAAGGCTGGGAGTTGAGGAGAGATGCTCCCAAAACCTGGTGCCAGGCGGGAGAGGTCTCTGTAGGAACCTGACCCGATTCCCAGGGAGAAGGGAGGCGACTCACGACACCTTTCCCACAGGCCAAGTATCCTTGGATGTCTCCCGGCACAGATGGCATCTTTGCCAAGAAACAGCCTTGCAAACCACCCCCTGGCTCCCATCTACAGCCCCCCTATGCCCTGTGGCAATGGCTGATGTGGAAAAAACACGAGGGATGTGGAACTAGACCCTGCCTGCTCTGCCTCTGCTCGGGCGCAGGTGCACCAAGCCCTGGGCCTTGCTACAGCATGATCCATTTCCTGCTCTCCCGCTTCCCCCACATCCCAGTGCCCTGCCCGGGCTTCTTGGCAAGCACTGGCCAGACACTCACCTCCACCAGTGCCACATCGCCCAATTCATGCAGGGCTTGCTGTATGCACTCCATGTTCCTCTCCAGCTCCAGGATCCCATTCTCCAGTTGCCAGATGTCCCCTTGCAGCCTCACCAGCGACTCCTCCTCCTCTTTGGCCAGCTCCATCAACACCACTCTCTCCTCTTCCACCAGGATCTGACGAAGTCGCTCAAACTCCGCCTGGATCTTAGCGTGCAGCTCCCCAGAGACTTTCTGCGAGAGGCAAAAAGCCGCAAGACACCATGAAAGGGCTTGGAGGGGCATGAGCAAGGGGGAAAATGGAGACTGAGTTGCAGCATGTTCATAGACCCACTTGTTTTTCCCCCTCCCGAGGGTTTCAGGTGCGATCAGAATTTCTGGGAAGGAGGGTGGGAGAGAGGCAACACTACAGCTGCAGGGCTTTGGCTGCCCAAGGCACCCATTTCCACAGACGTCCTTTAAAACAGGGCCCACACAGCCTGGTGAATATGGAACAACCTTATGCAGGAAGAAGCCAGACTAAAGGCTGACTGTCACCACGTTCCCCCCACCCACTCCAATGGTTTTCCAGTCTGCAGCTCCATATTATTTAACACCTGCTCCCCAGAATCAGGCCATGATCTCACCAACACGCAGCTCCTGCCTACACAGCTGAGACATGCGACCCGTGCGGCTGACGTTAGGACTACGGGGCTGCATTCCCCTGCGCAGTGCATTAGCTGCCGGCTAACGTAGTGGCCCAGAAGCAAGCTCTCTTTGGGGCTAACACATGTTTCTGGACAATGGGCAGGTGGAGAATAGCTATGCTGACCACAGAGAGGGCAAAGGCAGCCCATTTCCCCTTGCGCAAAGCAACTCAAACTGGCCGCTTCAGCTACTCGGATGGACTGCCTGGCCACGCAGCTTCTGGTTCCAGCCATTTCCCATATCCAAACTTTCAATACATTGAAAACTGTTGCAGGCGGTTTCTGCTAGGCCCAGACCCAGCAATTACTTGCATCTCTGTATTAAAAATATTAGTCCCTAAATACCTTAGTTCAGAATACAGCCCTGAGTCTCAACAGACATGCACAGAGCTGTGATGCTGTAGCTATGTACCGATGGTCCCAAAGTACTCGCTACCTATGAACATGAGACATAACAGGTGCACCCAGGGAACAGGCAGGAGGAGGCCATCAGCAGACGGCAGCCAGTGTGACTGGCAGGGTCACTAGTTAGCCACTGCTGAGTGTTTAGCAGGGGCCATGGCAGAGATCAGATCTACAAGCCCTGGGCTCCTGGAGGTCATTACTTGGTGTTATAGGAGCAGGAGGACTCAGCTGAGCTGGAAGCTCTCCATGCCCTAAAAGAACAAGATGCCTCAGGGTGAATCGGGTGAAGTGATTAAGACGGAAGCAAAGTGGTCAGTAGTCCCTGGGCAGAGTTCAGCTCCCTTCCCTGCTCTCCTAGGTGGCCTGTCTTCTCCAAAGCAACATACTGAACTGGTACGACTGCCAGGTGTTGGCTTGGCTTCATCCCCGCTCGGTGTTTGCTCTAGGCCAAATGGCTCCTGTGGATTCAGACTCAAAAGAAGGGCCAGCACAGCCACCTTTGCAACAGCATGTAGAGGGATTAGTACAACGCAGCTAGGGAAGGGAGGGAAGCCCGAGTGGCTAGAGGCCCTCTCAGCCCTATTTTGTGGCCAGTTTCCCAGAACGACGCAGACACGGAAGCTGCTAAAATTAACCTCTTCCAACAGCCTCTCTGACACTCAAAGGTCGCTGCTCCCAGCTTGTTACCAACCTACCTCCAACCTACAGGGTAAGATTTGCAAGCGTCCTTCAGCAACTTTGCCTCCCAAGCTCCCAAAATAAAAATGGACGTTAGGCTCCTAAGTCACCTCGGAGCTTTTGAAAAGGCTGTGCCTAATCTTGAGACCCCGAGCTGCAGCTCAGCTGGGCTCAGAGCAACTTGGAGGCAGGACAGGCACATGCTCTCACAGCAGCTTGTCCTGGAGGATAACTGTGAAATGGGCACGGCATTATTGCTTCTCAGGTTTGAAGTGCCCTGGTTTTCACTGTCACCCAGCGCAGCCTTCTTCCTGCACTGTGAGAAAGGATAAGTGGATTCATCTACTCGCTCTTTCTGTGGCCTTCAGGAGGTGACACACCTCAGTCGCATCCCCTACTTGTCTCTCTCCATTCCCCTTCTTTAAACTGAACAGACCTCATTTTTCAGGCTCTTCAGTCCTGGATGGGGGGGCTCTGCCAGGCCCATAATTGTTTTCCTTGTCCGTCTCCATCACCTCCATTTCTGCTGCATCTCTTTTAAATGAAGCAACCGAAGCTGAATGCAGAATTCCAGGTAGAGGACGCACCACCAATTTCTATAATGGCCTCGTAATGGTCTCATTATTTCTCTCTTATTCTTTAGGGTGGCGGCTGCCACACGCTGTATGGAGGTCTTTGTCAAGTATCTCTAAACGAGCTTTGTGGCTTTGTCCCGGGAGATTACAATTAATTTAAAATCTAAATGACTCCTTCCATCGGGCAATTATGCTGTTTGTGTGCGTCAGCCCTGCCTGTGCTCTGCCTCACGTGGCCTGCTCTCACTGGCTCCAGGGGAACCGCAGTGACTTACTGTGGCCTTTTGGCTCCCCTCATCGACGCAATTTTATGTTGGCGGCAGATTCTGCTACCTCCCTGCTCAGCCCCTTTTCCACTTCACTGCCGCACACAGCAGCGAGCCTCCCCCGCTGCTGATCCTTCTCCAGGAGGAGAACTGGCCATTTATTCATGCTCCACTTCCTTCCGACTCGCAGCCACATCTGAATTCACAACAGGTTTTGTTTGCTCCTTGCTCCGTCACTGCGCTTCTTGGGCATGGATCGTGTGTCAGGGGCTGCAAAAAGGGAAGAAAGCGGCAGGGTCTGCCCCAAGGAGCTTACAATTAAGGGAAATACACTGCTTGAGTTCTGGTTTTTCTAGCACCCTCTCCTGACACCTAAGTCCCCGAATACCTCTGGATCTGTACCCAAGAAGCCTAAGATATCAATGTGCTGGAGATAGATGGAAAGATGTGCTCAGCTGGGTCACCAGGCCTACACACCTCGGTCCTGGTTTCCTGCTAGTGCTACACGTAAAAAAGTTATCTGCTCCTGTATCTCTGAGCATTTGCTTTTCAGTGGCCATCTTCAATTTTCTTCTTTCTGCCAAGCTTCCTTTGTCTGAAGAATACCTGTGGGATCTGAAGAGCTTCTTGAACCATTTAGCCTTAGCAGTTTCTCTCCTCTCCCTTGTCTGAAGCTTCACATCCCCCTTTTCCAGCCTGTTACCATTGCACAAGTGGCCACGGCACTAAGTCCAAGAGGCTTCTCGACGAGCTCCCAAAAGTCTCCTTCCTAAAGCTCAGTGTCACTGGACTAGTTTTCGGCATGTCCCTGAGGACCAGGTCCTCTCCAACGGGTTAGAAGCAGGCCGAGCGTCTGTGCTGTCTCAGAAACAGGCTGCTCTCTGGTCGCACCAAACACCTTGCAGTCAAAAGCCCAGCATCTCTCGCACCCCAAATCCAGACCTGCCGCAGATTCTGGCAAGGGCCTGCGGTAACAAGTACACGACACTGGGTTTCTTGAAACACCCTCTGAATACTAAGCGGATAACAATTTGGGGTAAGCATATGGGACATTTCACTCCGGTTTCCCACCTAGTTCCTCTTTTGGCTTTTACAGAGCACTGAACTGGCAATCTCGACTAAATCTGCATCAGGCGGACGTGCACACAGCTGTTACCCGCAGCGCTATCCATGTGGTTCGAGGTACCATTCCCCACAAACCCGCGCCACGTGGTTTAGTTGAGTGAGACGGATCCACCTGCTCAAGAACGTCGCAGGAGAGAGACGATCTGGATTTTCCCAAAGTCCCAGAGCCTTTTGCTGGCTTTGTGCACTCCTCAGTAATTACCCAGCGCTGTCTCTAAGTGCTGCGATTAGAGCTCTTTATCTGCCTTTCTGAAAAGGCATCTCAGCAGATTGATTGTTATCTTGGCAGAGGAGCCTTTTCTGCCGCCCCTGCAGCAGCTCTCTTTATTTTCCCGACTTTAGTCTGTTGCTCGTGATCTAAAGATACTCGACGTAAAAAAAAAAAAAGAGCAGCCCTAGGACATTCAGCTGCAAGTCTGCTTGTTGGCCAGGTCTGTCAGATCCCTCAGCTGACTCGCTACCAATAAATAAATCCCTCTTCATTTTTCTTTCCTCCAGGGATCTTGCATCTAACCTGCCCTGCAGACAGGCCAGAAAGAGCAGCGAAGCAGGATACTGCCAGGCCCCCCGGAGTGCTTCTCCAGCCACACACCCACCACCCTGCTAGCACCCTTCCCTCAGCCAAGCCAACGGCACTGCTCGGTCTATGCAGGAAGCACTAGGAGCAGGGGTTTACCGTCAGGCTGCAGATATCCTCCTCCACCGCATGCTTCGTACGCACACGGCGCTCCATCTCTCTCTGGTGAGCTTGCAGCGCATCTTCAAGCTGTTTCTATGAATACAAAACAAGCAGAGTAGCACAAAGCTCTCTAACAGAGCAGCAGCCCTGTACACAGCACTGACTCTAGAGGCAGCTGTCCAGGTGCAGGAGAAAAAAAAAAAAGACGTTGTGGGAAAGTGCGTGTTTTGGGAACAAAGGCCCTCACTACATATTACACAATTAACTGGTTAACCACACAATAAATTTAGACCAGTCACACTTGCAAAGTAAGGCCAGCCACATGTGCAAAGTATGGCATAACTAACCAGTGAATTGTGTGATCATTAAAGTAGACTGGGCACATGTGCAAAGGAATCATCACGCCATAAATGCGTCCACCCAACTATAAAGAAAACCAACCCACTACAAAGATAGTGCTTGAAGATGTGCAACAACCTTGTACCTAGTTTCTAAGCAGCTTTCATGTGAACGTGCGCTGGGGCCTACGTTTTGTACATGCTAGTGTGAAACCACAGTGTGAGACCACAACGGTCCCATCACCCCGCTCTCAGGCTGCCTGTTACAGAAGGCCTGACAAGCCTTTGCTTGGAAGAGGCGGGGGCAGAAACTCCCCTATCTCTTAGTTACGTGGCACCTAGCACACACGGGCCCTGCGCTGCACGCAAACAGCCGGTGCAGCCATGCACGACAAGGAGCAGCCGCCCAAAAGCTGAACTTGAGTCTGTAACATGCCAGGGGCTAGAAAGGGCACTGGGGAGCCAGTGCTGCCCTCTGCACAGAGTACGGACAGGGAGGCGATTTCACAGCTAAATGAACCTGGCTTGGAAACAGGTGGGAGGGATACCGGGCGGGCACAGCACCCGGGCCTGGCGCCGTGGCTCACCTGTATTTGCCTCCGGTGCTCCTGGAGGCCGTAGCGCCGCACCTTCTCCACCACCCCCGCTACCAGGTAGGGGGTGCGGAAGGTGCGGCCGGGGATCTCCCTGCGGCACTGGGGGCAGGAGGGCGGGTGCTGGCTGCTCTGCCAGTGGGCCTGGATGCAGCCCTTGCAGAAGTGGTGCATGCACTCCAGCATGACCGGCTCCGTGAAGAGGTCGCAGCAGATGGCGCAGGTCAGCTCCTCCAGCAGGCTCTGCTCCGTGCCCCGGCCCGCCATGCCTGCGTGCAGACACCTGCCTGTAGCCCCCTCCGAACGAGCCCCCAGAGCCCCCTCTCTGCTGCTGCGGGCACCCGACCCAGCGCCCCCCCGCCCGCTTCGGCCACTGCCAGGCCCGGCCGGGCGCTCGGGGGAGACTGTGCTGGGACCCAGCGCCGCGCCTCCGGGCTTGGCGGGCGAGGGACTTCCCGCAGGGCCGGGCCCCAGTTCGCTGCAGGGCAGAGTCCAGAGTCCAGAGTCCAGGCCAGCTGCGCGGAGCTGCTTTCACTTCCTCTCCATGTCAGCAGGACACAGCCCCGAGCAGCCGGCCTCGCGGGGACCCCGATGCCCAGCACAACCCTGGCCGGCCCGGCCCGGCCCGGCCCGGCTGGGGAGTGGGGCTGCCCAGTGCCCGCACGAGGGAATGGGACGTCCCAACCCCAGCACCCCGCACCGCCTGCCGCCCGGCCTGGCTCGGCTGCAATCCCCCTGCACAGCCCTGGGCCTCCCTCCCACCGCCTGCCCTGCCCTGCCCTGCCCCCCCTCGCCTTGCACCTTGCTCCAGCCTTACACCCCCTGCCAGCCTTGCACCCCCAACCTTGCACCCCCCTGCCTTGCACCCCTTGCCAACCTTGCACCCCCTGCCTTGCACCCCCAACAACCTTACAACCCCCTGCCTTGCACACCCCCAGCTTTGCACACCCATTACCGCTCAGCTCCGTCCCGCCGGCCGTAGTCCAACTCCTCGCCCCGCCCCCTTGCTCCCGCCCCTCCCCGCGGAGTGACGCGCGGCTGCTCCAATCCGAGCCCGCCCCGCCCCCCCCGGGGCCCCCGCTCGTGACGCGCCACGGGGACACCCAGCGGGAGGCGCCCGGGGCGGTGTGCGCATGCGCGCCCCCGCCCAGCGCGCGGCACGTGGCGCTGCCTTGGCCGGAGCCTGGCGTTGGACTCGAGGCGGGAGGCGCGAGGGGTCCCGGGATGCTGCAGCGCGAGCCCTGGGGAAACACGAGCTCGTGCTCGGACTGCGTGTCTGGGCGGTGCCCCTGCACCCCACTGCCGGCCCTCTGCACTGGGGTTCATACAAGCGCGCCCGCCTTCAGGTTCAGTCTGCAAGGCTGCCACACAGAGCCCTCCCCCGCCCAGGAACAGCGGGATTGCAGGGGAAAGGGTGGTTGGGCAAGTGGGACATCTGGACCCTTAAAAAAATCAGAGGGGCGTTCACACCTGGGGGTGGAGAGAGATTAGCTGGAAGCGGGAGATGCAGCCTCCTCCCCTCCACAGCGTTCGCACTGCTCAGGACTATGTGCATCATGCGAGGTTGCTGCTGATGTTCATTTGCTTGATAAACGAATGAGGTGTAGGCCTCCTCCCCGCACGGAGCAGGTGCCCGTTGCAAATGTGCTGACATGCTCCAGTGTCAGCATTGGCGTGTGAGCTGGGTGGACACCTCGCACCCAGAGAGGGCAAACGCATCCTTATCTGGCTCGTCACAGCCAGGGGGATGAGCTGCAGCCCCAGCACTGACTTCGCTGCCAGGCCGCGGAGGAGGAGGAGTGCATTCGTGTCTCGGTGCAGTCTGAGAGTGGCCGAGTCGGAGGAGTTCACCCCCTGCTCCATCGTGACGAGGTGAAAGTGCCTTGGAGAAATGATGCTGACAAAAGAGTTGCCCAGCTCCACTGGTTGCACCTGTAGGCTGCTCCGGTGGGCATCTCTCTCTGAGTTTGCTCATCTGCTCCGGCTCCATGCCGAGCTCTTGGTCTATCAGTCCATGCCAATAATCACGATTCCACAATACTACATATGAGCGCACGGGATGACACCTCCAGAGAGACCACATTTGCCACCAGACATAGCTGAGTGCTCTCTCGCAGCTCTCCAAGGGCTTATGAATATCAGCATTAGAGACAAAACCTGACCGACCCTGTGAGATGCTTTAGTTCAGGCAAAGCCTGCACATACTCAGCGATGCTCTGGGGTCTTGTTCATCTCCCAAACGAGTCCATGGTGTCAGACCAGGACGCACCACTCTGTTAAAATGATCGTTGTTGTTCCTCAACAGGAGCAGGAGGCAGATGGGAAGCTAACGGGCTTGGTTTTTTCCTGCCCTTTCTATTGAACAACATTAACTTACAAAATTGTATTTCGGCAACAGTCTCAATCTTTGCCTTTGTTGTCTCCAGAAAAGCAGCCAGATGCCATAATGCAACAAGCAGACGAAAAGAAAAGGGACAAAGCAGGATGATTATTGTAATTGCGTCTGCTCCGTGACAGCTGGAGCAGAGTTATGAGGGCGCAGCTATTCCCCCCCCTTGGACACCAAGCTCCCTTTGCTCTTTTAGTGGCAGCTTATCAAAGACCCTTTCAGAATCAGCCAGAAACTCGGGGAATGTTCTTATCTATTTTTGTCTTTTCAGCCTCAGTGTCATTAACTGGTTGCTCAATCAATCCCACTCTAGCCAGACATATTTTCCTGAGGTCTTCAGGCCCACATTTCCACCTGGCCGCTTTTAACTGCGGCATCGGTGCTTGTGGGTGCAGCTAGTTGTGTGTGCACAACCCCAGCATATGTGTGTGCGCGCATGCAAAATGCAGGATTCTCCATGTGCAAACGGGATCCTGTGTGCGTGCAAGGGGCGGGGGAAGACACCTGGCAGTTTAGCTCATAATTATTTCCCATGCAGTCTTGGGAAACAAATGGCCCGTGTAGCAGGAGGGAGAGCTCTACTGCTGCAATCTCGGTGAGCTCGAATTTGAGTGGGAGGGGAGATGGAGGGCAGGCGGGGGGGTCCCATGGGACCGTGCCCGTTGTGGGGAGAGGGGTGACTGTGGTCTCACAATGCAGAGGGAAGGACTAGAAAGCTCCCAACGAGCGCCCGTCACTACAGGGTCTGCTGTTCTCTACCATCCCCGGGGAGGTTGCTCAGCAGTGCATGGAGCTGCCCCTCCCTTTGCGCTCAGGTCACTGGCTTTCCACTCGACTCCACACCGAACAAATCTCTTTAACTTGCATCATAGCTTCGTGACCCCTGCAGCAACCACCGCTGAATCTCACCCACCTCTGAGTGGCAGCTTCGTTGCCTTCTGGTGCCAAATTGCCTGTCTCTCGAAGCCCAGATGAGAGCAGTACCTTGAAGTCTGGAGCAGGGGATGAGCTCTCTGCTTGCTGCCTAGCTATGGAGCAGTCCTCAGCTCTCCCTCTTTATGGCAGGGTGAGCCTTGCCCAGCCGACACAGGCTTGGGATGCCTAGCTGTAGCTGGCAGCGAGTTCATCAGATGGAGGGCACTGCACAAATGCGAAGCGTCCTTGCCCATGTCCAGCATCTGCCTGCAGGTGCTTTTGTGCTGCATATCCCTAGCACGGTGTAGCAACAGGTGTCTGGACATCTCCCCCATGGGGACAGTCACAAGGGGCTGCTAGGGCAGTTGAACTAGTACAGTCTCCCCCAATAACCTAGTGCTGTGCCATCAGGTGGCAGGGAAACAAGGGTGTCCTGGGGAGGGCACTCATGGACCCAGAGGGACAGACTTCCATCTTCAGCTCCCTCTGTGCAAAAATGAAGTTTATTTCCTACCTATGGGGACTTTTTACCATCTTGTACCATCTACACTTTTCCCAGAACCTGACGCAGGGACTTTGATCCCAAAAGCTTGCAGAAAAGGACAATTTTCTTGCCATTTTCCAGTTGGTCTAATAAAAGGTATAATTTTGGAACCAAGAGTTCTAGTTTTTTGTATGTCTGGGGAGGTAAGGATTACTTAGGGCGATAGCTCTTATCGGACCAGCTACAATGTTGGGATAAAGCTGGACAAGCTTTTGAATGCAAGGCTTTCTTTGTCAGGTCTCTGATCACTGGGTTAGTCTGGCACCGGGCAGAAGGCAGGGTAGAGGTGCACCTCATAGACTAACTACATCAGAGACACACAAGCTTCCACGAGCATCCTTGGTTGCCCTAGGGTGCAGAGAAGGGGCTCCTCTGGGTATTTTTTGGCCATAACTTTGCTTTGGTGCTGCCTCTGCCTCTCCCATCTCCCAGCCTCACTTCTTGCTCTTTCCTCCTCCACTTCTTTCTCTGGCTCTGCCTTTATGCCTGAGCTCTCTGAAGGTGTCTTGCTGTGTCTCCGTGCAGTGCCTTCCTCTGGCCAACTCGCTCCCCTTTCAGACCCTGCTTGGGTTCGGCTCGCTCTCCCCCACCCACAGCACCAGCCAGTTCTTGGGGACAGCCTGGTGCTGAGATACTGAGCCGCAGCACAGCCCTGCATGGCCACAAGTCCAGTAACAGGACCCACATCCTTCCCAGTCCATGGGGGATTCCCAGCCACTTGATCTATGCAGCCAGGGGCCTCTCCAGCCACCTCCCTCCCCTCCCTGAGCCACGTGGAGGTAGACTGTGCATGCACAGCACTGGCCAAGGCTCCACCCTTTGCATGGGAGAGCGTGTGTGAATTTTGCCATCAGAAAAGCAGGACGGCATCAGTTTAGGGTCCCCACTGACAGCCAGGGAAGGAGGATAGGGGGGGAAAGGCTGGGAGGTCTGGAAGGGGTCGAGGAGCCCGGAGAACCCGGCAGAGCTGCATTATTGTATGATTATTGTACAGCCCTCAGCTACTGATTGCTGCAGCTGCCTGTGCTACGGGGAGCAAGCAGGAAATGAAACAATGGTCCGAGATAAGGGATCCGTGTAAGCAACTGCGGTGAGGCTCTGGGCACCGCCTGGGCTGTCCAGGGGGAAGATGCTCTTGACAGGCACCCGCCCCAGGTGACGTGGCTTGTCTGCCAGGGCCTGGAGTTCAAGCGGACCCCAAACGGTTACCAGCACCCCCGAGGGGTGCATGCATGTGAGTCGGCAGCAGCTGCTGGACGCAGAGTAACCTGGGGAGAGCCAGAAGATGCAGGATAGCAGTCGGGGGTCAGGGGGAGGGGGTCTCTGACCTCAGGCAGCTGGAGGGGCAGCAGAGGCCTGCATCCTGTTCCACATTGGGTTTCTTACTGCAGGACTAGATAAAAGGCTCTCACAAGTGGTGACTGAGCACACTATGATGGCAAGGTCCAACGGGGGTGGGGGTGGCAGTGACCTTGAAGGGAGCTCTCAACGCGGGGCTGGGTCAGCTCTGCCTATCCCTTGGCAGGGGTAAGGGGCAGGGGACATGGCGGGGGGCTGCCAAGCTGCAACAGCCCTGCACAACGTCTGCCCAGCCTGGCCCTGCACCCTTGTGTAAACCATCGTGGGCGAGCCTGCCAGGGGCTGTGACACATTAACAAGCGAGCTTCTCCATCCTGGCATGGCCCCGCCGCCAGGCGTCTCCGTCTGCATACCACGCGGAGCCTCACGCTCCCTCCGCCAGACTGACCCGGGGCTGCAGACGCTGGGGCGGTTTCTGCCGCGGCTTGTTTTCGGGGTGATTCTGTGCTTTGCCTTGGTCTTCCCAGTCCAGATCTGGCCCTGCCTGGCCCAAGCAGCTCTGTGCTAGCAGCGTGGCCTCCTGGCTCCGAGACTATGCTCCCTCCTGAACCCAGGCCCCGGCCAGGCAAGTCTGGCTAAGAGCAGCCCAAACCCTCCTGCAGCCGCTTGTGGTGCACAGCCGTGAGCCTCCAGGCACATCCATTCCCAAAGCTGCTATTCCTTGCCTGATGCTGGGTTTTTGCTACGTTCATAAGCAGTTGCCACCGAGCTCTGCTGTACACAGTGCTCCTGGGTATTACATGTGGAAGCCTCGGGTCTGTTAAGTGAATGATTCATTTGCAACTTCACCGCAGCAGAAAGCCACAAAAGCCACCGGGTTGACTGGAGTGGGGGTCCACAGAAAGCCAAGGACCCTGCAGGCTGGGGGACATCGCACAGGGCTGCATCCATGCCAAGTGCAAGTTGCCACGTGCAAACGCTCACATTTCCACTTGCTCGTTGGGGCTAGCATTGCTTCTAGGGCCGGGGCCGAGCTCCATCCATGGCCAGGCCCCGCTGCGGGAAGTCTCTCTGGATCCCAGCTTTGCCTGAGCTCTGCGCTCCGGTGGTAATTAAAACGACTTCCACCCTGTGTCGAGCTGAGCTGAGTGTTTTGTGCAGTTGTGCATCGCGGCACCAGCCTTCAAAGTTACTCGCCAACCCGAGCAATCGTCAGAAAGAAAAGCACAACGGATATTGTCATTTAGCAGCGAGCGCGGACCGCGGTCTCCTCCCCGCCCAGCGCCTGAAGGAGCTCTGTCAGCATCGCAAAATCTCCTGAAAGATCCTTGCAAGTGTTTGCTCCTGGAGCCGTCACCATAACAACCCGCAGTTGTTAAAGGGGGGAAGCGCCTTGCACGGCCAATATTTGGCATTTCCAACTCAAAAGTGAAGAGGCATGAACTTCATGGGTGGGGAGATGGAGTGGGATGGGGGAAAAGAAGCACTGTGGCAAGTTTGGAGGTGCAGTGCGTGCTCGGGGGGAAAGGGGAGGGTGGAGGGAAGCTGGAGAGGTTGGAGGCAGGGGGTGCAGAGAGCTGGTGATTTGCTCACCCTGATGCCTATGTTATAGCGCTACTGCCCCCGCCCCTAGGGAATGCCCCGGCTGCCCCTCATCCCTGGGCAGAGCTGCGTCCAGCTGGGGCATCTGCTGTTTAGGCTTGCAGGGTGCGATCTTTTCACACCTCCAGCGGACCATGCAGGCTAGGCCTGAGCACATCCCCTGGATTAAATCTGACCTGGTTTCCCTTTGTTTTGTGGCAGAGAGGCTGAGGGCAGCACATACCACTTCCATCTGCAGCGGTGTCGGGCTTATGCGGATTAGCGCTGCCCAGACCTCGCCCCATTCCCTCTATGGGGAGGGGATATTCCACCCCAAGAGAATACCCTGCCGCCCCGGGAACCTCCTCATTCCCAGTGACACGGACCCTTTGATGCAGGAGATGCCAGCACACGTGTGCTAAGAGATACTGAGTCAGCCCCTTGCTCATGCCACGACGGACATGGGAAGCCACCCTCCTACCTAGCACCCAGATGCCTGGCAATACAGCCAAGTCTTTTCTACTCCATGAGTTTCACACTGTTACCATCACGGCTTGCGCTGGGGAGAAACCTGCTGCCTCCTTCTCCAGCATAAAGAGGCTTTCGAGTGGGACTGGTGGTCCACGGGCTCCCCATCTCCCTGCTCCAGCCTGGCGTTTCAAGAGGAAACCCTTTCTGAGAACCGCATAGGAAGCAAGCGGTCCCTGAGCAGCAGCTTGGAAAGCAGCTCAGGCTCTCCCTGCCAAATGGGCATTAGCCTATCCCAGCTCATTAGAGCTTGGGACATGTCCGTTCCTTCACTTTGCAGGGGCGTGGGAAGGACAAACCCAGAGCTCCCTCCCATCCCAGCTGCTTGGGACACCAGGCCTGTTCCTTTCCACCCCCCAGGAAGGTGCTGCTACCCCACGGGCCATTCTCCTCCTGCTCTGGCCTAGGCCAGGCTTGCAGATGGTGACGGACTGCAACACAAAGCCCCAGTGCAAGCAGCTGAGGTCCTGGCTCCCCCCGGAAGCCTGGACTAGGGCTCTAGGGTCACCCCAACTCTCCTTCCAGCTGTGTCTGCTGCCCGGGGGAGTGGGAGGAAGGTAAGGCTCCGATGCCTTTCCGGGAGAGGGTGAGGTTGCTGGCAGGAAAGGGAGGAGGACAATGAGCTCCTTCCAGGGCCAGGCAGCCTGCTCAACTGGTACAGCCTTGTCCCAGTGCTGTCAGGGAGGGAACCAGCAAGGCACCGCAGCTGCCAGCTTTGGGCTGGGTCTGGCCAGGAAAAGATCCTCACTGCAACACAGAGGGCCTTTATTGGGGGAAAGCAGAAGTATGGAGCCGAGGTGTCAATCCATGGGGCCTGAACACTGCAGCCCCTTTCACCTTAGCAGAGCCTGTGGGAACAAGGGGACAAGGAGGGAGGAAAGGGGAAGGGCAATGTCTTTTTTCCTCCTGTTTGATTGAGGTGAGGCTAAGTGCTTTGCCCAAGGTCACACAGGACATCAGTGTCAAAGCAGGGCCACCGAAGCACCCAGGCCTACACCTATGCACTGAGCAGCATCCTGAGGGTTGCCTCCAGTGGACGATGCAGTGATTATTCAGCCCTGGGCCTGGTGAGCTGTTTTGAAGACAAGAGACCCTTAGCGGAAGCTGTTGGGTCAGCGGCCACCATATAAATTGAAAGCAACAACCGCCAGCACAGCGGCGAGGCTCTGAGCCCAGGCACTTGCCCAGGGGAGGGATCAAGGCAGTTGCCGGGGCTGGAGCTCAGGCACACCAGGCTCTGCACCCAGTAACCCCGCCAGCTACCCTGACTGCAGCAAGACTGAGTGCATTTGGCAGGACTGCGAGGGAACGGGGTGCAAGGTCCTTAGCGGGTGTAACTAAGAGCAGGCAGCTCCGCTCGGGCCTGGGTGCCTTCCTGGGAATTCAGACCTGTCAGGGGTCGAAGAGAACCAGAGCCCTCCGCACGGCTGCAGGGGATGGGCATCGAGCTGTGCCCAGTCCTGCACACCTTGCCAGCTCCTGACTTAGACCTGCCTCCTCTCAGCTGCGCCTGCCTGAGCCATGAGCGCCTACCGCTGCATGTTTGCAGGCAGCTGGTCCCTGGAGCTGGCCCCTCAGCTGGGGCCTGCCTGGTCTGGGAAGGAGACAGGCCATTGCACAGATGAACTGAATCCCAAGACTGTCTGGAAGCCTTTGTACTGGCTGGAGGGTCCATGCTCACATTTGCTGGCAGCTGCAGCCCCACACACCTGAGCTGCCTCTGCGCTGAAATCCCCAGCACCAGGCCTGGGGTGCTGTTTCCCAGGGCAGCCCCTGCAGGTGTCTCTGCCCAGCCCGAAAGCAAAGGCTCTGGGCAGGAGTTGCCTTTCGGGGCCCCTGCTCTTCACTAAACCGAGTGAATGCAGGGGCCAAAGCAGCTGCAAGGCAGGAGTGCGAGGAGCTGTGCAAGGGAGTCTATGAATGGAGTTGACCAGGAAAGGAAGCAGGAAGGCAGCTCTGGCATGCAGGATGCTAGCCTGAGCTCCCAGTGGCCTGTGGGCTCCATGCCTCTCCTTGTCTCCAGCCTGTCTGTAAAATGGGTACAGCTGCCTCATGAAGGGAGGCTAGGAAGCTCTTGGTTCTAGCGCCCCCTGTGCGCAGCTTGCAGTTGGTCCGTCCCTGCTGGGCATTTCAATGGCATGGCCATGTGGCCCAAATCGGTCTGAGTGGCAGGGAAATGCCCCCATTCTGGCCACTGCACCTCCCCTCGGGCTTCCCAGCCTGGCGTGGGACCCCTTGCCAAGTGTGGCTGGGAGTCTCCTGGCTCTTTGCAGCTCAGCCCTGCACCAGGAGGGCTGTGCACAAGTGCATGCGCAGCAGGACTCCTCGGGGAACGGGGGGTGGGGACTCCACAGGGGGTGGGAAGGAAAAGGGGTTCAGGCCATGAGGCCTTCCCAGCTGCTTATGCTCAAAAAGCAGGTGCCCCCTTCATCCTGTAGGCATCCCAGAGCCCCATGCCCAGACCCGAGCCTCCTGCAACAACGCTGTTTAAATTGTAAGCCACGTGCCAGCCTGGGGCTCAGGGACGTGTGCTGTGGGATCCCGTGCAGGCAGCAGGAACAGCTGGCGGGTGCGGCGGGCAGATCTGAGGAAGGCCGTATTAAAGCAAAGCAAACAGGGTGGTTCAGCCCTGTTGCCCCCTGCCCTTGGCAATCAGAGCAGCTCATGATGACACTGTCACGCCAGCGCCTGGTGAGTTGGCCGAGGGGTGCAAGCAGGATCCCAGGACTCTGAAACCATTACGCTGGGAGCAGCTCTGAGCAGCGAGCACAGGACAAGGCTGCCCCTTGCTCCCTGCATTTCCAGCCCGTGTTGTTGCTGAGTGCTGTTTTCCCTCTGCCGTGCTCTGAGGCCAGGTACAGTCTGGTGGAGCAGGACCGCGGGTCCACTGCGCAGTTGGAAGGATGCCGACGGCTGGACTCCACCCCAGACACCCGGACACTGGGGGACAGCCACGACTCTGCCCGGCTCAGCAAGGGGCTTAGGGGCAGGAGGATGTCTCTAGTGCCTTTTCTGGCTGCCCGCTTGGGCTTTCTCTCATCCCCTGCCTGCTCGGAAAGACCTGCTTAGTGCCAGGGCTCCAGGCAATCAGAGGGGAGAGGCAGCCAGCAGGCGGTCAGCTCCACCCCACGGTGCTTTGTGACCCCTTCCCAAAATGCTTGCTAGCCCAAGCCTCTCCGGTAGATGCTGCGTCCCCTCCTCATCCTTTGTCGTGCCTCTGTGCGCCCAGGCCAGCTGGGAAGGCAGAATCACAGCATCTGCCGCAGAACCCATGGAGCAGGAGCCCTTCCTCTGTCTTAGCTGCCACGGGAGGGACCCCCATCCAGACTGCAAGCCAGGCTCTGCCCTGCTTTCCCCACTTTGGCTGCAGGATACTGTGCTGGCCCTGGGGCCAGCCCTGGCAGCAGCCCTGCCACTTGGTGATGGACTCTTGGATGGTGTAACTGCACCCACCCTGCCCTTGGGGACTAGCTCAGTAGTGTGTCCAGCCAGGCTCTGGGCTAACCCAGTGGATCTGAGCCTTTGCAGACTCCAGGCACCTCTGACTGGACTCGAATGACGCCAGCGCTTAGTTTACGCTCACTTTTCGACTCCAGAAAAATACTGGAGATGTTTTTCTGTTGCAAAGCACTCAGGCCACAGCAGGGCTGGAAGACTGGGAGTTCCTGTTGGAAATCTCTGGGGTGATGGTGTGGATCATGCCTGTGCACCTCCCGGGGCTGACACTGTGTGGCCCCCCCTGGCACCCTTGCAAGGACCCAGGGTGCAGGGGCACCTGGCTGAGAATCACTTCTCTGCCCCGAGCAGACAGGCACAGGGAAGGGGAAAGAGACTTGCCCAGGGGATCTCAAGACAAAGGCAGTGAGTGACTGAGCTGCTCTGGGGTCCCCGTAGTGCCCTGCGCTGCCGGAGCACTCAGCATCCGCGGCTCCAGCCTTGTATAAACAGCAGCCAGGCCCCTCCCTGCTTGTCAAACACAGGCTCCCGCTCCCTCTCTCCTGTTCAGTGTCTCCTGGAGCATCAGGCGCCGAGGGAGGCAGGGCTGGGCAGGCGCTGGCCCGGGGACCAGCGGGGAGGTGCTCCCCCGGGCCACAGCCTGCACGTGGCTGGCAGGGGCCGCTGCTACAGGTTGCACTGGGGACAGGACCGCAGCTCCATCCATGAGACAGTGACAGCAGGTGAGTGGCTCCCGGGGCCTCCCGGGCTGGACTAGGAGGGTGCTGGGTTGGCAGGTGGGCTGGGGAGGGCATGGGCTAGGGGCCAGCTTGGACAGTGGCATTCCCAGGACTGGTGTCAGCTGCAGCGGTGGGATGCAGCGGGAAATGCTGTGGGACTTTGGCGGTGTCCTGAGAAGGGGCAGGGGGTCTGCCTGGACCCGGATGAGCCGATGTGTGGGGAAATGGGCTCTTCTCAACCCCACAGCCCTGGCACAGACCTCCTCCCCCTGCTGCCCACTCGGCTGGCTGTGCCCAGCTCCAGTCCCGGGAGCTGGGGGCAGAAGAAAGCAGGGACTGCTCTTTGCCCCCTTGTTGCACATGTGCATGCAAGAAATGGGGCTGCCCTCGGGCTGGGACAGACTCTGCAGGGTCTCTGCCCTCTGCACCCTGGCATAGTCTCAGGAGCTCGCTCCTGGGTCTGCACCAGGGCAGGAATCTGGGTCCTCTTTCCCACTACCCCTCCATTCCTCCCTTCCCTCTACCCCCTCCATTCCCCCTTCCCCCTCCATCCCCTCCTGCTGCAGTGACCCCTCTCCCCCCAGCATGAAGGGGCTGCAGGCTGGAGATGGTCCTGGCAGGACTAGCCGGAGCAGAGGGAAAGCCATGCTGGGAGTCTGCCTCCCTCTCCTCTCCTGTGTGGCGATGCTGGCAGCACATCTGCTGCATTTCTCGCAGCTGGAGGGGCAGCTCCTTCCCTCTTTTCTACTGCATCTCCTGCTAGTTGCAGCCGGAAGGGAACAATAGGTGAGGGGCTTCCCCCCTCCTGCCCCAGGCAGTGCCGCTACACCTCTCCCATTGTGTCGCCTGCTTGGGGTAGAGCCGAGTTCCTGCCACTGTCCTGGGGGGAAAGGACTGGGGTGGTCAGACAGTGCAGGGGTGGCCCCGTTACCCCCCTCCCCTTGGTCCCTCTGCTCTGGGCTGGGAGCTCCTCCAGAGCCAGCTCCCCGGCACTGTCCCCTGCAGAAACTTCTGCTGCTCCACCCACATGTGGAGTGAACATCTGGACCTGTCCGCTAGGCTCCAGCCTGGGATTAGGAGCCCTGAGGGCTGTTCCCCTCCGCCATGCCACTCCTCTCCGGCTGTGTTTTTGGGTGGGTTTGGCGGTGGCTGTTCCTTTCTCCTTTCTCTTCCCCTGAGCCCTGGGGAGTTTGCCCCTTGGCCTAAGGGGCTTGGCAAATGCCTGGATGTGCAAGGGGCTTCCTGGCTGGATGTGCAGCCAGGCGCAAAGGATCATCCCCTCTGTTTGCTGGCTTCCCCTTCCCAAGAGCTGGAAGAATCAAGTAGGATGCCAGTTGGGGCCGTCTGGGATGCCAGGTCCGGGAGGTGAGGTGGTGGGCACTGGAGCATGCTCTCAGCCTCCTCAGGCCTCCAGGGGTGTGGGTCAGGGGAAGAGATTGAATCCTTTGTGTTTCCTTCTCTGCTGCCGCTCCATTGGAAGCCCCTCATCCCACAATACAAAATACCCAGGGTCTGGGGCTTCTCCATGTTGGGGGCATGCTCTGCAAGAGCAGAGCTGGGGCAGGGCAGGTGGAAGGGTCTGATTCTCTTCTACACGCATGAACACACGCACATGCTTGCAAACACGTATGTGTGGACGCACATCTGGGCAGGTGCTGGCTATTTTGGCAGAGCTGCCTGGCTGCAGGCCCTTTGGGGAAGGGGCTGGCGGGACACTTGGCCTCAGTCGTGGATCCAGTGCTTGGAGTCTGGTATCGCCTTGAGCCTGGATAAACAGCTCCAGAACGGCAAAGCCACCACGTGGGACACAGGAGACAAGCGTCTCTGCCAAAGTCAGTGGCACGGTTCCTGCAGCGAAGCAGAGCTGGGGAAGCCCAAACACTGCTGCTGCATGTGCTCGAGGGAGGAGCGAGGACATTTGGGCCCCCGCTTTACTGCATCCCGTCTTGATTCCTTGGGGCTGCACGGGGAAGAGTCAACATGGTCCCTGCGGCTTCCCAAGCCCCGAGTCTGGCCAGTGCTGCTCCCCTCCTCATACTGCAGCCATGGGGTCTGGCTGAGGACAGCACGGGTGCCAGGTGTGGCCTTAGCTCCCTGACCCTGAGCTGGACCCAGCGCTGGGGAAGGGGTGGTGAGCAGGGGTGTGAGGATGCAGGCGTGCCCCTTCGTGCCCCCACCAGTCGTGAAAAGGGATCACAAACGTTATTATTCAGAGCCACTGCCCTTGGGTCCAAAGCAGGGGCAAGAGGCTACCCCGTGATAGTGGCAACGGGGCTGCGATTGCCGAGGGGCCTCTCTCTGAGTAGCCTTTGCCCTTATCTCCCTCCCATCTATGCCTGCTCACGCTCTGCCACCGCAGGCTGGAGCCACCGTAATCTCCCTGCTCCGAAGGGAGAGAGATTTTAATTAACAAGCTCTGCTGCTTCTGTCTCCGGAGGGCAGCGCTCTCCTCCTCCATCTCCATCTCTGTCCAACTGCCCCTTCTTCAGTCCTGCCCCATGGAGCCCCACAGGGCTTTGCACAGGCACCCGTGGCTGAAAGATGGGTCAAATTGAGCGGGGGCTCCAACGGGGTGGACAGGAGCAACCCGGGGCTCAGCTGAAACTCCCTATAGTCTGCAGAGGTAGATGGTGAGGTTTTATATATATATATATATATATATATAAAACCTTTATATATATATATATATATATATATATATATATATATGTATATGTATATGTATGTATGTGTGTGTGTGTGTGTGTGTATATATATATATTTCCCCCCCACCCCCAAAAAAGGTAGATGGTGAGGTCAGGCAGGCACTTCATCCAGGACTCACATGGCCGTCCTGGGCCCGGATTCCAGTCTGGTCCCTGGGAGGAAGGGAGCTGAAGCAGAGCTGGGCTGCCATCTGGACTCCGCTCCATCCTTCGATGGCGACCAAGCTGGGATTTCTGTACCGGCCTGTATTGAGCTCCCCAGTGTGGCCGTCCTTCCTCCGCAAACACTTTGTCCCACCCATGCTCTGGCCCTGGCAGGGGATACGGGGGTTAGAAAATAGATTTGCTGTTTGCCTTTACCTACATGGGCTGTCCCCTCCCCGCTCTCTGGTGCGGTGCAGACCGGAGGTCCCCGAGAGTGGACACATCCAGCATCAGAGCGGTCCTTGCCAGGGTGGCCTCTTCTCTCCAGACTGCAGTTACCATCCTCAGCGTGACGGCTCTGCCCGGGGGCAGGATGAGCGTCACTGCTCAGTGCTGGTACGCCCCGTGCTGGGCAGGGCACCCAGCGGCAGACAGTGCAGGTGTGCCTTGGAGGAAAGAGCTGGGGAAGATTTTGGCTTGAGAGGAGGGATGGCCGAGGGGGCATTCTCCCAGCTCCTTCCCAGCTGTGGGAGGCAGCGGCAGGGGCTGGAGAGCAGACAGGAGTATTTCTGGCTCTGCTTGCCTTGTTCCCACCAAAGTGCTTCTCATTCTCCTGAGGTTTCTCCATCTAGCCTGGCAGCTTCAGTCCCTCCCAACCCGCGGTTCACACAGGTTGCACCTCCACAATGTGGGTCCCCGTGGGAGCGATGCTCCATGCCCCAGCTCTCCAGGGAGCAGCAGCCCGGGGACCTCCCAGCCGCCTGCGGAAGGGCCATTACAATCAGCACCGTTTTTCCTCTAAAGTAAAACCCTATAATTAATTTTTAATCACTGCCCTCTGCAAAGTGAAACACCCATTAAAACCTTTTAGTTAGGAGACAAAACAGCCCAAATCATCATCTTTTTGTTTCTGTCTGCTCCTGGAGCACATGTCTCTTCCAGGCCCCAGCTAAAGAAATCAGGGGGGAGCTCTGCCGCTGGTTGGGGGGCAATGAGGGTGGAAGGAAAGCCTGGGGCCCGGGTTGGGATGAGGGGCAGAGGCAATGGGATGTAGGCAGAGACAGGGAGAGCAGTGGTGCGATGGGCAGGACGTAGGAGATGAGCCCAGCGAGGGAGCTAGGGGAAGGTGTGCCTGGCTGGGGACACATCTGGCACTTGCTTTGCACCAGCCTTCGATCCAAAACTCTGCTCTTCCCTCCCACAAAGTTGGCCTTTGGGCACGTGTAGCTGGAGGAGGGCAGCGGGCAGGGATGTGTTTTGGGCAGGGTCAGCCTATGCAGGGGGTCGGACTCAATGATCCATTGAGGTCCCTTCCGACCCTAACATCTATGACTCTATGAATCTATAAGAAGGGATGCAGCTATCACCAAGTGGGGTCTCTCTCCCCACTTCCGCTGGCCTGCAGCTACCTCCCACACTGCCTTCGTGCCCCAAAGTCCCCCGGCAGAGTGCTACCGTCCCTCCTTGCCAGGCTGGGATCAGGTCTCCCAGGCCTCACTGTACTTTTATTCCCCTGTAAAGCACAGGGAACTTTTCTCTCCCCTTGACGAAAGAGCCGTGCGGCTACGCCATGCTGCCTGCCTGCTGAGCCCAGGGCCACTGGTACCAAACAAGCCGCCCGCTCACGCCCCGTCCCAGCTAGGCAGAGCAGACCGCACGGCGAGGTCCTGAGCAAGCATCTCGTCCTCCTTTCGGGCTCAGGGAGCAGCACCAAGGCACATGCATCACCTGCCTAGCTGCTAGGGTCACACGTGGGGGGTGGGTTGGCAAGCAGCACAGGCCTTGCCCAAGTGACTGTCATACAGTGACATGGGTACCTGCGGAGAGGACGGGAAGTGGGGTCTTCCAGAGCCTGGCCTGGACCAGGCTCTCCTTCCCATAGCTGTTCAGCATTTGTTTTGTCAATGCACTGCTTGTTTCCTCTGGCTACGAAGAGTGGGGGCCACACGCTCTCTTATAATGATGCCACCTCGCTGCAACCCATGCTCGCCATGGGACCACATTGATTTCTCTGAGAGGAGAGATCAGGGCAGCGTCTCTTGAAGGATTCAGCAGCACGATTAGGGCCGCTGGTGCCAGAGTTGTCAAGGCCAATAAAAACGTGGAGGGGGCAGGAGAAAGCGAGTGCATTGGGACCGGGCTAAATTAGGCAGTCCTCTCCGTGTAGGGCTTCCCAAGCAGCACAGCTGTGCAGCTAGCAGATTCCTGCCGCCGTCCCAGGAGGAGGCCTGATCCGTGTCTTGAGGAGGGACAAGCCAAGGCAGAGCCATTTATTATTTGTTACACATGATGGCAGGGCAGCCTCTGATGGCCGTTGTTTCCTCCCAGTTGTTTAAGGATCTAACTTAAATCGCGGTGCATTGCACACGACATTTTGGAGAGCTGTCTGCCCCCGAGAACGTGGTGTTTCGAAATCCCCGTGGTTGGCAGGCTGGGCCCTCGCTGCAACAACGCAGGAAACGGGGCAGAGGAAAGGAGGATGCCCTGAACTCCAAGGGGCATCCTTCCTTTGCACCCATATTTCATCCCTCCCTGGCGCCTGGCAGGAAACACATTTGCTCTTCACTGCGCTTGATTCACAGCAGACGGGCTGAAGCACAAGGCTGCCCGAACAGTTATTTATGCACGGCCATTAATCTCTTGCTAACCGCCACTCTGCTCAAGCCTTGTTCCTGGGGTTTGACCTCCCCTTTGGGCCAGGGTGAGGATGGGAGTGAACAGGACCCAGTGGGGAGGAAAGGCTGATGGGGATTTAATAGCTGTGCTGAAGGTTATCCTGCTGCATGTGTACCAGGTGAAAAGTTGCGGCACTTACTTATGTCCTCTTATTGCGATGGCACCAAAATCCAGCACCAGCTCGCAGACCTGGTGTGGCCCTGGGTCACCACATGCTCTGCTGCCAAAGGCATGTTTGCACAGGGATGGCAGGCTACATGTGCCCTGCCGGGAGCGGGTAATCCGTGTCGACACTTGTGTTCTCAAGTATGATGCTTGGGTATCTGTTTGTGCCTGGATGGCCAGGCTCGTGCACAGCCCTGGCAGAAGCTTGCTCACACTTGGGCATTGGCTCCCATGCCAGGGCACACGCATGCACTTGCACAAGTCGATCCATGCTCCATGGGGGTAAAGGGTGAGGCTGAACCTGCACTGGCGGAGCGACAACCTGAATTGCACGGCTTCAGCATCCCCAGCTGGGAGGATGGTGGGGGTGGCAGCGTGCTCAGGCCTCCCTGCTCCATCCAGCCCTACTCAGATCATCAGAATGGCCCGTTACAGGGTCAGACCATAGGTCTGTCTTGCTTAATCGCCTGTGTCACACAGCGGCAGAGAGCAGGTGCTGAAAGGAGAGTGAATAGGGCACAACCCAGGTATTTTCCTTTCTCTCTCTCACTTGCAGCCTCCAACATTTAAGGTCTAGGAGGTTCTGATTCAGAGGCAGCGCTCCTCATCCCCACCCTTAATAGCCAGTGATGCCCCTTTCCTCCAAGCATGTGTCCGATCCCTTTTTGAATGCAGCTAAACTCTCATCTCCCACCTCATCCTGTGGCAATGAGTTCCCCCTCCTTTAATAACATGCTGTGTGAAACCAAACTTCCTTGTGCTCGTTTTACACTTACAACCGACTTGGGAGGTCATTTTGTGACCCCCCGTTCTTGTCTGGTGGGAAACCATCAATACGAAATCCCTAGCAACTTTCTCTTCACTATTTAGTGTTTTGTGAGCCCTTAGTCTCCTGCTTCCCTATGGTAGGCGAGGCCTCCGGTGCTTGCTCTTTGGCCTGCCGGTCCTGGAGCGTATTTGTGAGGATGCGAGGGAGAGGATCCAGGAGAAGTGCCGCAGGGGGAGAGAGGCAAAAAGACCGAGAGCGCAAAGGAAGCAGAGCCCGGCACAGTGTCTCGTTGCCAGAACGGCAGGCAGGAGACCGACTCTTTGGCCGGCTGTTTGACTCCGACAGGGTGACATTATTTTTGATGCTCCCCACCATCCTCCCTGAGCTCATTTAACCTTCTGCAAAGCACAGCAATGACCCGAGAGACCCGGGGTGGGAGAGGGCACTCCGGCGGCACTGTGTGAGTGCAAGCTCGCCCTTGTCTGAACCATGTGGCATTTGGAGGCCATTTCTTTTAACCCTCCAAATTAAATAAGCAAGACCTGAAAAGTCTCGTGCGAGGAACCAAGTGGGCACTGTCCTTTTCTTGCTGGGCTGGCATCACTTTCATCGTGTGTTGAAAATGAGATGTGATGGAGGGGTTGACATTTCCATCTGAGTGCTGTATGGAAACCACGAGCTTATCACTGTAACGGGAGGGAAGTCACGGGGTGGGGAGCAGCCGGGGGCACTGCCACTGTCTGTCTGAAATGCCACCCTGTACCTGCTGCATTGAGCCCGAGCCCTGGAAGCTGCTCTGCCATCTGCCCCCATCTCATTTGTACCCTCTCTGCATCCCACAGGTGACAGTGCTGCCTTCCTCTTCCCAGCTGAAGGGCACAAGCCAGGCATGGGGCCCGTGGAGGAACCCAACAGCACCCTCATCATGGAGCAACTCGTCCTGGAGGAGCAGCTCGTCCTGGACCAGTCCAACAGCCTGGTCACTCCGAGCCCGGGTCTCTACGGGTCCGGCAACGTCATGATGGACAGCACCAAGATCGTGGGAGTCCAGGTGATACTGATTGCTGCCTATTCTTTAATCATCCTGCTGGGGTTCATTGGCAACTCCCTAGTCATCTACATGATCGTGAAATACAAAACCATGAGGACCGTGACCAACTTCTTCATAGCCAACTTGGCCCTGGCTGACCTCATGGTGGACACCCTCTGCCTGCCTTTCACCCTGGTTTACACCCTGTTGGATGAGTGGAAGTTCGGGGCAATTCTTTGTCACTTAGTCCCTTATGCTCAAGCGCTGAGTGTGCACGTGTCCACTCTCACCTTGACCGTGATTGCTCTGGACAGGTACAGATGCATTGTTTTCCACCTGGACAGCCGCATCTCCAAGAAGCTCAGTTTCACGATCATAGCCATCACGTGGCTCGCGGCTGCCATCTTGGCTGGCCCGCTGGCCATCTTCAGAGAGTACCGGTACGAGGAAATCCCATCCATCAACCTCAAAATAGCCGTCTGCTCTGAAAAGTGGCCTTCTGGGAATAACAGAGACGCTACCATTTACAGCCTTTCCATGCTCCTCCTGCAGTACGTCCTCCCACTCAGCATCATCTGCTATGCCTACATCAGGATATGGTTCAAGCTGAAAAGCCATATCAGCCCCACCTCCAGGAGCGAAAGCCAGTGCCGGAGGAAGAAGACGACCAAAATGCTCGTCATGGTGGTCGTGGTGTTTGCAGTCTGCTGGCTTCCCTTCCACATATTCCAGCTTGCCATTGACTTGGATCTGGTTCTCATCTTCCACGAGTACAAACTCCTGTACACCGTGTTCCACGTGGTGGCCATGTGCTCCACCTTCGTCAACCCCCTGCTCTACGGCTGGATGAACAAGAACTACCGGAACGGGTTCCTCATGTTCTTCAGCTGCCAGAACAAGCCCGAGAGCTTCTACACGGACGGTTCGCTCAGGGGACGGTCTTTCACTTTCAGGGTGACCACACTCAACGGGAGCCTCAAAAACTCTGCGGGCAACGGGAAGCTGCCGACAGAGGTGTAGAGGTGAGGCACCCCCTATTCACACGGGCAGAGGCCAAGTGGAGCAGATGCCTTTTGCTGGAAAAGCCCCAAACTGGAGCAACTGAAAGCGCCGAATGTATCTATCGAAACCGTAAGCCTGGAGGACTGTCCGTTCTGCTTAATGAAAGTGCTTGGCGGTCCTGCCTCTGCGTTCGCGGCGTCAGAAGCTTACTTGTACATAAGTCCAGAAAGTGAGTTGAACGAAGGATGCTCCCGGTGACCGGGTGAGGTGGTTCACTGTCACCCTGGGCTGCAAGAAGGCTCCCATTCAGTGGCCTGGATTATTTACCGGGGTTCACAGAAATACGATCCAGAGCCAGTGTGGAATCAGCGGAGATGGGTGCACGTTAAACGGGTTGTATATTCCTTTATCTGGTGTACAAACGCTCTTCTTTCTCTCTCTTACCCGAGAGCCTTATGCATTCATCCCTAGCCTGTGACTGCCCGTGGAGAGAACCATGCTTTGTCCTAGACACTTCAGTCTCATCAGTCTACCATCCTTACCCGGACTGCTCGGTCTAGGCCAAGATGTGGTGAGAAGTTGTGTTGTGGGAGCCAGGGCGGCAGTGGTGATGATGTGACAGGGAACAGGGGACGGTTGTCTGATTAAGAGCAAAGGTAGGAAGTGGAAGGCAGGTTTGCTGGTGGAAGACGACAGTCTCCCGGTGGATCAGGGCGGTGGGCAATGCTGTTTTCATACCTCTGGGGCCTGTAGCCCACCGTCAAGCATCACTGGTGACTGGAGGAAGTGTGACAATGTCCAGGCCCCTGCTTATTATCCTCGTTTCTAATGTGCTGTAAGAACGAGTACTTACAGCACAGTATAGCTAGGGTCAGATTTTGAAATAGCTGCTATATTAATGCTTTTTCTCGGAAGACAGAAATAACCTTTTAACGCACCCACCCCCCTGACAGTGTCCCCTGTACTTATCTTAGATGAAGTCACGTAGAAAGAGATGTATTCTTTGAAACCAACCGGTACGTTCTCATCTTTTAGGCTGCGTCAGCTGGAGAAGCGTATTTTTAGCTTTGCCATCAAAGGAGTCTTGATTGCCACAGTGCTCTTAACAGCTCGTCATTTGTGTCATTTGAAGCCAGTGTTCATCAGAGTGGAAAGTAACTCTCTAGAACCCGGGAAAAGGGCCTCGACATACCTCCTAATTAAGCCAAAATGAAATCCCATGTGTAAGTCTTCAGGAGAGCAAGGGAAAAAGGAGAGAGAAGGATGAAAGACTTCAGGAACACAGGATTTGCCATACTGGATCAGACTATGGGTCCATCAAGACTGGAGCCCTGGAAAGCCTGGGGTAAAAACCTGCTGAAGGGTTGATTTGAGGGTCTGTTTTCCTGCACCTTCTCTGACTTGACCTGGCTCCAGCCACGCCGGCTGCCCCGCTCAGCTTTACACTGCCGTACTGAATTAGTTTCCCCCACTCTTTCCATTCCTCCTGTTGCTTGCATTAATTGAACCTCAGCCGTCCGTAAGCGTAAGAAAGTCTATGGGTGGCAGGGGATTTTTTTGAAGCAGAGAGATCATTGTGATGCACATTATGGAAACAAGGCTTTGCTTCTGTGCCTGGCCAGACTGCCTGGTGACACTGCCATGCCTATGAATAATTACCACAAAACCTGGCTGGCGGCAGATTTTCTAAATCAAATCCCAGGCGATTCTCTTCAGAGCGCCTGGGAATAGCTGGGGCGTCTGCTGGCGAATTTGACTGTTCCGATAACAGAGGCATCTGCAGCATAATGGGGCAAATGCTGACAAGACAAGAGGCACTAATTAATTGCTCCCTCCTGTGTTTGCTAAGAGCTAAAGCCTGGTCCGCTGCTTTCCATGGGAGTTTTCCAGTTAATCCCGATGGGACCAGGATGATGCTCTTCATTACGCTCCCAGCAATTTCTTTTTGCTGCATAATGAAGTGGTTGGTTCTGCAGTTCATCCTCTGGGGAGATTGCTGCATATCTTCATCCCACGGCAGGGTGCAGGAATGTTTATCTTTTTCAAGGAGGCTTGGCTGGATGGAAAGGATTTGGTCTCACCAACAACCACTTCATAAAGCAATTGAACGCTCGGTCACATATGTCAGAAAGAAACAAGACGTTTCGCCGCGCAGGTTTGAGAGCGGGCTGTTCTGGCAGCTGACATGGATGCAGAGCTAAATGCTTTTTGCCAAGGACTTGCCAGGGGTCTTGTTCCGTGACGCTGCACAAAGCCTGTGACTGCACAACATTAGAGATAATGGCATTATAAATGACCATTTAATTGGAGTCGAGCTTGCCTGCTAAATATGAGTGAATAAATAAATAGCCGAGCGCTCTTCACAAATAAAAACCGGTGGTGTAATTTATTGGGAGACACTCCGTGCTAAGCCAACAAAGGAGGAAAAACATTTACTTTAGAAGGAGCATGCTCGGCAATGGCCTCTCAGCTTTATTGAACTCACTTGTACAGTTTTATTAAAGGATTTCTGCCTCTCAGCCTCCTGCCTTTCTGCCCCTGAAAACAACTGTGCTCTTACGCATTTAATATTACAGGCCAAATTCTGCTCTGGGACATGTATGGAAAATTGCATTCCTATAAGGAAAAAAAAAAAAAGATCCCCAGCTTGCATTGCCAAATCAAACAGGAGAAAGTGGGCAGTGCGGGGGCAAAGTTCTTCATCGCGTGCATCTAAGCTGGGTAATTAAATCAGGATGTTAAGCATGAAGACGGAAAGAAGATGCATAGATTTACATTTATATAAAGCAGAGGTCTGTATGATTCAAGGCTGCCCCCCTGAAATGGCATTAACTGCATGATAAGCTCCACGCAACTTCAGCCAAGAAGGTTGGCAGTTCCTAAAGGACATATTATTGGAGCCTTAACATCAAGCTATTCCAATGCAGAGGAAAGATAAGAAGAACCACAAGAGACCAATGTCACAAAGAGTTTCCAAGTTATCTGAAAATCACAAGAGATAGATACAGGCATTGCAAGGAAGGGCACATTGCTAAAGAAATCCTCAAGGGCATGGCACGAATGTGACAAAATCGGGAAAACAAAGATGAAGAATGAGTTACAGCCGCAAAAGAAATGCTAAATATGCTAAGAAGAGGTTCTGCAAAAACGTCAGAGCGAAAGGAAAGTCCAGGGAAATTGTGGCAGGCTATTAACAGAAGGTGCAAAGCAAACAGACCTGCTCCGTGCCTGCTTTGCTTCAATCTTCCAGTAAAAAAACGGAAGATAAACTGTGATCATCTGCGTACCAAAATGCAGCTAAACAAAGAAAGGGAAGGGATACAGATCACAAGAACTAAAGGGCATGGCAGAGAACTTCTCATTAATTTGAGGGCATTTAAGGCAACAAGGCCCAGTGCAATTCACCCAGGACAGTGAAGGAAAGAGATGAACAGATCTCAGAGCCACTGTTAATAATATAGCTGAACAACCATGAGCAAAGAGTAACTATAAATGGATTGGTGGGAGAGTAGCAGGTCTTATGCAGGGTTACACAGGGGCCTGTGCTGGGTCCCATGCTGTTTAGCTTTTTAATTAATGATTTGGATGCAGCGATAGAGAGCATGCTGATCAGATTTGCAGACAACACACCACCAATCTACATGGAGAGATGCAAACACGTTGGAGGACAGGAGCAGTATGGCAGGGGCGGGCTGGGCCATAGACAGTAAATGAAATTCAAGAGAAGCTGATGCAAGGTGCTACACAGAGAAGAAAAGACAAATGCAAAGTTAGAGAATGGGGGGGAACTGGTTTGAGAAAGACCTGCGGTTGGGGTGGATCACCAACATGAATCATCATCAATGCCATGTTGGTTGTGTTAACCGTTTGTGTCTTGTTTGCAAGATGTGCAATGGACTAGTGCCACTTTACTTGGCACCAGTTTGGCCTCAGCTGGAGCACTGTGTCCACTTTGGGATGCTGGGTTTTCAGAAGGATGTACAGTAACTGGAGAGGATCCAAATGCAAATGATGCTGATAAAGGAGGCAGAAAGCAAGCTGCATGACGGAAGAGCTAAAGGAACCAGGCAGGCTTAGTTTGGAGAAAAGGAGATGGTGGGGAAGGCAGAACAAGATTGCAGTTTCCAAATATTTGAAAGGTAGCCTTAAAGAAGATGGAGACACTGTTCTCCTCTGCAACAGAAGGGAGGAAGGACACAAGGCAAAGGGTTTAAGCTGCAGTGAAGATCATTTAGTTCAAATCTCAGGAAACTGTGTAACTGTAAGAACAGCAGGGCGATGGAAAAGGTGTCTAGGAAAGTTAAGGAATCCTCTTCATTGGAGGTTTCAAGAAGCAGCTGGGTAAGCATGTGGGGTAGTGCAGGGGGTTGGCCTAGAAGAGCCTAGAGGTCCCCAACAAATGTATGATTGATAAAACTTGTAACCAGCTGCACTGTAAGGTTTTAACAAAAGTGACAGAGCTCAGAAACATCATCCTGCAATCACTGAATCAATGGCAAGTCTGGGACCTGGACAGGGTCCATGGATAACGCCAGTGTTCGTGGATTTGCAAAATAGTCTTTTCATGTTTGTTCCTACTTCCTATTCCTTCATGTTTCTTCCTACTTCAGATCTCGAATTGTAATGTAATTTGTGATTATTATGAATGCCAAAAGAGCTTTGGAACAGCACAGGCACGGCAATCCAGCCATTTACAAGCAGCAGCTAATGTTAATAATTGCAGACTCTCACTAAAAAATCATCCAGGGCTCTAAGGAACTGGGGAGTTCCTTATCAAAGCACCATTCTGTACCAAGTCCCCATAAAGGACTGACAAATGAGTTTGGCTGAGATTTGCAAAAACATATTTGGGATTCAGACACTGAATAGCCAGTGAAAGCTCTGCCTCTAAATGTACTAGGCTGCTGTGAACATCTTGTCCCATTTGTTTTCCAAAACAGAGGGGACTACAGGGAGTTAGTTAGGATTAAGAAGCATAGGTAGGGCTTGTATTTTTCCTTGCTTACAGGTATTTTGGGACCATCTCTCTGTTCAGACGATGCAGGCTGGGTTCAGCCAGCTTGCATCTCTTTGTCTCCACTGGTGGAACATCGAGCCTTTTGGTCTGACTTTCCCAGCACAGCTTTTTCAGTGTTTTCTCAAACTTTTCATGTACAGTTTTGCAGAGCTCCCCAGCTTGAGAGAGAGGAGAGCTGATAAGAGGATATCAGAGAACCTACAGGCCTTTGCACTGATGCTGTGTCTACGCCGCAATTGCCATCGCTATCCCTGAACTGGCAAGATTAGATTAGCCATGAAAGCTAAGGCAGAGCAGATTTGGCATGAATAGCGCTGAGGCCCCAGACAGGCTAGGGCAGCCCATGTGGGATCCTGTATGGCCATGGCTTTGCTGTGTTAGGACTCAAGCTCTGCACTCTGCGTACACCTGCCCTGTAGACAAACTCTGTGTGCCTTCAGCCATCCACCTCTTCCTGGCAGCTCAGTTCAACAGGACCCACTCGATCCTGGCAGATCTACTCGACAGCTGTCTTTGGGAGTCTCTTAAAAGGGGATCCCCACCACGGAGGAGGTTTGCACCCTACTTCCCAAGTGCCGAGCCTCATGGCGAATACTCGGTGGGCTTGGAGAGGATGTGGCCAAAAGCCCCTGCACAAAGACCGGGGCATGCATTGCATTCCTGCCCAAGGGGAGAGCAGCACTCATTCGAGCACGAGGCAGCTGCAGGTAGAGCACTGTGGAGATGCCAGTCACATACAACCAGATTGCCCATCTTTGGCACTGGAAAGCCTACAAGACCTCCTTTGTATGTCCTTGTATATCACAGCATTTGCTCCTGTCACACGGTTGGAGCGATCTGAAGTGATCATTAGAGGTTTGGCCCATGTCCGTCATTAAATTAGGAAGCTTTAAGAGCCCCGCAAGTTCTGCTGGATTTGGAGACAACCGGTATTCCAAGAGGGGCTTGAGCCCAGTCATAAGAGGTGCTTGAGTCTCTAGTTTGAGACTACAGTGACCTCCCCACACCACCTTTTGAACACTGTTGGTGCAGTTTTCCCCCTCCCAAACCATGTCAAATGGCTTCTGTTTTGCGGTAGATTCTGTGAGAGAGCAACAGAAACACTGCCCTGGGGTTTGAACAAAGGATCCATGGGGAAATAAATGCAGTCAGAGGATCAGTTCCTTTAATGTAGGATAACAAGGGAATGGATGAGGTGACTTTCTCCAAAATGAGGTCACAGACAGCACGGTGTTTTCCCTGAAATTAAGTGCTAATCTTATACTTATTAGTGCTTAACTTAGTCTGAAACCAAATTAACCTTTAGCTCAGGCAGGAGCTGCAATTTTATTGCCTTCTTTGCATACATTTGTTATTGTCTAGAGCTCTATTTTTTACTTGGCTGGGGTTGCTGGATGTCTTGTTTGCTAAACTAAGCCCTGGGGTCCATCCATACCAGTGCAAATCGGGATTAACTCCAACAATCTTGGAAGAGTTACTCTGGATTTACCCCAGCGAGCAGCATTTGACCCCCTGAGTTGGAACAAACTGGACTTCATCCTCCGTTCAGTTCTTTCCATATCTATTTTGAGGTTCTTCAAGTGCCAAAAATAATATGGCATATTTCTGCAAGAACATTTATCTTCCCCTTGATTGATTTCAGTGAAGGGATTTGTTTAGGAAGGGGTTTGGGGAAATAGATATTTAAAGCAGAGACTTATCTGTATTCTCAGTGTTTTGTAAGTTAGAAGATAAACCAGGGAGAGACAGAAACAATGTTGCAAAGTTGCACACATGCAGATACACACGCGCACACACACACACACACGTGTGCGCACGTGCACCAATTTCTCTTCAGACTACACAACACGCTTAATTTGCTAGCCAGACACTCCACTACTGGCTGCACAAATGCTGCAGGTATCTGGGACTGAATGAGACTGTAGGAGGAGCGTGGGAGGAAAGCACTTTTCCTCCGTTAGTAACAATACCTTTGTGTCACTCACAATTTATATTCACTGAAGAAAGCTTTTTCTGACTACGATATTCTTTCAGAGCCTGTTCAATGCAATGAAGAGAGAAGGAATAGCACAGCTGTCTCCTGTTGCTCACAGGGGGAGGTCTTCATTAGCTCCTTTCTCATTTATGTGGTTTTATCTTGCCATTAATGGTCTGGCCAAGATTGAGAATGTTAGAGAAGAAACTCTTTTGTTAACACCCAGCTTATTAAAGGCTTGGAGTCCATAAGGCATCCATCCTAGAAGGCACTTACAAACTTTGAACCAGCGCCTGCCACAAGAGTAAATGGGCAGTTCACCTGCTGGCTTGCTTCCCCCCTCCATATGACAGAAGAAGAATCAATGAAGCTATAAGATTAGCACTTACAAAATATACCACTGACAAGAGGCCATAGAGCCTCCCACTGAATCCTCTGGGTGCGCAGGCTCTTGTCATTGAAATGCTGGGTGGAAATGCCAATATGCTTGGAGGGCAAGAGCACTAACACTTGAAGTCTGTGAACTCCAGGGGAAACCGGGAAGAACAGGATTTCTATCAGAAGACAAACAAGGAAAATGTGCAAAGGGCAGATTTCTGTTCTCGGTTATGATGGCAGACGGGGAGATGCCGCTATCAAGTTATGGACTCTGTGTTGTACTACATGGTGCACACACGTTCAAAGTTGCCTGTTATGCCCTGTACCTGGGAGGTTCCCTGCACAGGAGAGGGGCTCGATGCATTGTTGAATGACGACCACTGAGTTACCAAGACTGCAACTCAGGGCCATTGCCTAGGATTGTCTCGGCCTTGGAACGACGGACTTTCTACACTGGGGTCACCATGAGGAGTGGGTCGGGGATGAGTGCAGGGGGCTGGTACCTCCTTTGCAACACACAGCACAGGAAGAGGTTTGTTCAAGAAGGTGTTTTGCTCTGAGCAGGGGGGAATAACCATTGCTGCAGGTAAGAAGGATTTGCAGGGGGGACTCTCCATAGGCTGAAATGTTCCTCCGTGGACTCCAAAGGATGAGTGAACATCAACACGGGACAGGCGTGTTTCTAGACTTCTGTTTTCAAAGATTTGTACCCCTCCAGTGGTTGAAGAGTAAAGTGCCTGTGGTGAAACGATTCCTTTACTAAGTGTGTGCTCTTTGCTTGCCTGCTGCACTGTGTCTAAAGGGTTTAAATGAGTAACCCGCAATGTCCGGCTGTAACCATGTCCGGCAAGGCAGAATCCCAGTTGTTCTCAGCATCAAAACCCTCCTATTTGCTACATGTAAAGACAATCCGTCGGGACATAAGCCGGGTGGAATAAAACTGAAGAGAAAACTCTGAGGGCCATTCAGCACGTGGAGGGGTTACTCATCATTTATGTATAACGTTGCATAAATGTCGGTGCCAAGCACTGAGCCTCAACACCCATTGACGGGGCTTTCTTGTTACTTTAGCCTAGTCGTGAAATTATGATCAGAAGGAGAGGAGCGCTTTCTTTGGTCCGAGTCAACACAGCTTCAGAGCGTCCTGTTTTGCTGCTGCCTCCCGATCATTTTATCTTACTCATTTTCTGAATACAGAGAATTGTTAGAGGCAAACTTCAGAAGATTCATAGGGGAGAATCGGGAAGCACACAGGACCCAAGAGACCAATTTATAAGCCAAGGATTGAAAGAACGAGCTTGCTAGATACATTGCTGTGCTCTTGACTAACAGAGAGTGCTGTGCCTACTAGTATTTTAAGGGTAGGCAGCCTTAATGGTATGGATTAGGGTGATAACAGGGACGGAAGTGGGATGAAAGGCTAGTGCAGCCACCTCTTGTGTAGCAGTTCCTGATCACTTTGATGAAGCTACAGATTGCCAAGCATGGTTAATGCCTGGCTTATCTGGCCTCTATCAAAGCTGCACCAGAATAATTTACAATCTTCAGTGGGTTTTTATTTTCATAAGAAATCCCCACAGGGTAGGGGAACGATATCTGAGCCGAGGCTTACAGAAAGGAAGGCCCAGATCCTCAAAGGTATTTCAATCTGGACTTCATTAATTGCCCCAGGGCCATGCAGGGAAGCAAACACAGGTTTCCCAAGTGCTACCTGAACATGCCCAGGCTGCTTTTTTTTCAGCAAGTAGCCACAGAGTCCTTGGAGCAGTGGTCGTTAGCCCGCTTGTAGCTTTGCACTAATATAGCCACACTAACTGGATCCAGCCACGGTACAAACTACTTTAAGTTTGCAAAGTTTATGGAACACCTGGATTTTGCTCCCAGAAAGTCGGCTCCTTCACCTCGCCCCAGACTGATGGCCCTGAGCTCTGCACCCCTCTGCTAGGCAACTCACCAAAGGCTGGACATCTGAATAAGAGGGCTGACTTCCACAGGTGATCCAGCATCTGCAGCTGCCTTTGTTCGGGAGAGAGATGCGATTGCTCATCTTCTCTGGAAAAAAAACAAGCTGCTGATTTAGGACATGTAGCTGGGACCCCCTTTTAGGTGCAAAGATCTTTCAGGTGGGAAGAACTTTGTGGCAGCACAAGTGGTCCTGATCTTGTCTTCCTGTTGTGGATGGCTGCAGTGGCTCCTGAGCTGTTCCTGTTTGTGAACGAATCCTCGGATGTGTCCCCTCTCTCCAGCAGAGGCATTTCACAACGGTTTAAATGTGCTGTAATCCAGCTGTCAGCTGCAATCAGTACAGCCCGGTGACACTCTGACAGCCAACCTTTGAGCACCAGAAACAAACCCATCAAAGGGAAATAAGCAAGGCATTTTCATGTCAAAGCCACAAATGATGCAGTTAAATCCTGGGGCCCAGGTGCAGACAATATAAAGAAGGGTAAATTTGGACTCATTTCCTGTAGGTGCAGCTAACTTCAGGCCCGAATGCTGACTTTGTTATTTAAATAATAATTTTTAAAAACTGCCATCCCATTCCTTAGCTAGAAGCTCATCTCTAGTGTTAAGAACCAGCCGCTGCATAATGCGCCCCGGCTAATGCATTTGCACAGCACTTCAGCATTTCTCTCCAGTTTTGTTACTGACAGCTTTGCTACGTGAAATCTCATTTTTATTCCCCAAGCTGGATAAAGGGGCCCGGCAGTTTCAGCAGACAAGGCTCAGTTCTCAAGGAAGGACTTGCAATGCCCAATTAAGCAAAGCTAATGGAGCAAAGCTACCATGGTGAGAACTGGCTGAAGCATATATGGCTCGAAGGGTTCCAGGCGTAGGAGATTGCTATAGTGGCTAAGATGTCCCCTTTCTAAGGGACAGTCTCTTGGTGATATCTGGTCCAGATAAGCAATCTTCTTTCTGTTGGATGCAGCTGCTTTTAGCCAGGTGAAATTCCCAGTGGCTTCCTTGGAAGCCAGTGCAAATTGGGCACCTAAATACTTGTACTTTGAAAATTCCAGTCTTGGTGACTATAAAGTATATAGGGTAAACTGGAGATCATAGTGTGGGTCACCTGCTTAATACTGACTTGGACAGCCTAGGAAGATTTCCTTAGAAACATAGGTGTATAGCTACTGGCTGTGGGCTTCCCAAAGGTGTGGGAGGTTTCTATAAAGCATCTTTTGTTTTAGAGCAAAATGTCCAAATCCAATAAGTTCCCAGATAAGTATAAGGCTGAAAGCAGCAAAAGCAATACTGAAGAAACATAAAGTCTTTGCGCTGATTGTTGCATACGCTGGAACGAACGATTGGGAATGACTGTTTTTCCAACCTGATGACTCTCTCTGCTCGATGAGAGGAGATCGGGGCGTTTGCTAGGCTGGGAGCGGGAGCAGAGCTGTTTCTATGCCCTGACTTGCCTGGGCTGCCAGTGCTTTGTCACTCTTTTCTTGCCCTGCCTGTTGAGAGCAAAAACGGGGCAAAAGTTTCCCTGCAAATTAATTACTTTGCGTTTCATATGTTGAGGGTACTGTGCCTTGGCGTCACCCTGTTTACTGATGGGGAACAAACACACAGACCTGTTTCCCAGCACAGCAGAAGCAAAGCGCAGCGAGCAGTTTCATTGCTTATTTGCTTGCAATTTCTAAACCTGTCTCTCCTGGAAGCCCTGTGCCCCAAAGAGCAATGCGTTTCTTCGGGGCACTCTTATGATTGCTTCTCTTGCCTTGCTGGTTTTCTAGTGACGTCCTGCTCTTACACACAGAATATGCAGAGTTACAATCCATCAGTCCCAGGCACCTGCATTTGTGATCAGCCTTGAGAAAACCTCTTCGGACCATACGCAGCTGATTGCTTTGGGCAGTGGTCTCTTATGGGCTGCAGCTATTTCATACCTTATTTAATTGCTCTGTCCATTCAGCCTTAAAAACAGGTACCTAGTAAAACTATTGGCTTTACCCAGCTGAGTGTCGGGAGTGGGAGGCAGGAGGCATGCATTTTTATATATTATAATTAATGCAAAAAAATTTGCATTATGAAAGAGCCCCAGCCATGAACCAGGACCTTGTTGTATTTGGTGCTGTTCAGACAGGGACCAAAACAAGCCTCAGAGTGTACAGCTTGGTTGACTTCATCAAATACCCCTCTTTCCAGGTCCAAACATTTCAGGCATCTTTTGATGGAATATTTTAGTTTAAAACTTTCAAACTGAAATGTTGGGGTTTTGTTGAAAACCTGGAGTGGGATGGAGTTTTCCAGTTCAACAAAATAGTTGAATACCTTCATTGCAAACTTTGCAATTATCTCTATGTTCCAGCCTTGGTTGCCTCTTGGATTTCCCTTGAAATAGTGGGTAAGCCACTAACCTAATGCTGCCTCATTTTCTTACCTCTGTGCATGGGTGCCGAGTACGTGGGGGTGTAGGGGCCCTGGCCCGCCTCGGGAAGAGGGGCTGTCACCTGAAATATATAAAACTTTCCACGTGTCCATGATTGTAGGGCTTCCCCTGGCAAAAATAAAAGTCAGCGCCTATGCCTCTGGGTCTTTCCTAGGCTCTAACAGAGTAGGGTTTGCCTACAATAGCTCATGCCTGTATGAACCTGTTAGTCTGTAAGGTGCCACCCTGCCCTCCCTTATGCCTGACTTCAGACTAATGCGGTGAACCACCTATATTGTTTTACCTTCAAGAGATGTTCATGAGCCTTAACACATGAATGCTTGCACGGCATTCTGCACTTGCTAGTTGAATGGTGCTACAAACACTAGATTTGAACACACAATCATTTAACCCCAAATTATTTTTTTTCTCAGTTAATGGAGGTGGATGTTATTTTTAAAGTTATCCCTAAAAGCTCAATGAAAAGGAGGTTTGGTATTCTCCCGGGAGAATAAATTACCAAAAAACCCAACCCCTTAACAATTATGAGATATGTATCCAGTGGGAATTCTCATTATTGGAGAAGTGTAGAGAAACAGCCAGTCTATAGGGGCCAAATGTCCATTGATTCATTTTTCAATTAGGCGTGAATAATAGCTGGGAAAGGGATTCATTCCCTATCTGATATAGCATTTTTGGATTGTTCTGAGATGAAAAGTGCTACAGACGTGTCCCATATACTGATATGTTACTTGTTTTATTTTCTGCTCCACAGAGCCTACTTTTTTTTAATAATCAGCATATTTCAGCAAAGCCTCGTTGTTGCCATGTGCTGTCTGGTGGTTCCTTCCCTGCTGATTGCCGAGATATGTGAGCGTAATAAGTAGCTTCCTCCTGTGGAACAATTTGTAAGATTACAAGGCTGGCCGGCTGTGAATGGACTGAGGGGAAGGATGGTGCCGATGGGTTATAAAGGAAACTTATAATGTCACCCACATATCTTGGCAATCAGCAAGACAGAAAATGAAATTTAGGAGCAGTGTCTAAGTGACCTCCTGAAGGAGGGCGTTTTTCACATCCCGATGAGGCTGTTGGTAAGCAGACTGCTGTGTCTCTGCTTTTATGAGTAAGGTGATTGAATCATGCCCCTGTGTTTCTACAGCTCGCGCCCTGTCTGCTTGTTAACGATGGATTTAATTTTATTTTTGCTAGCCAAATCTTAATGTTTGCACTCACTGCTTCATCTGAGGCTCTCAACGTGCTTTGTGGCTTCAGTTCTGCGTGTGTGAGTGCACAGACATGTGTATGTATGCACTCAACTCCTGGTGGTAGTGTTCGATGGACAAAGTAAAAAATATACATATATCAAATGCAAGATGCAGTCACAAGCTACAATTCTGGGCTGTACCAAAGAAGAAAGGTAAAAATTTGGCTCTTTGCTAGCTTTGTCCTCCCAGAGTTCAGGGTTGTCGGGGCTCCTAAGGGAATATCTCGTGTCCCAGAAAAGCTGGAGCAGAGTGCTGATGTTCCCTACAGTGTATTTGCTGGCATTTTTTCTGTTCTAGTTTTAAATATCCTAAATTATTGGGTGTCTCTTATTTCCTTTGGGAGACCATTCCAGAAACGAATAGCTTGCACTGACAAAAGCTGCTTCTTGGCACTTAGTCTCTTTTTTCCTTTTCTTAATTGCTTTCTGTGATGCCTGGTTATACCTCCATGCACTCCCGTATTTCTTGCCCCCCATGCTGTTATCAGAAAAATAACTGGATAACCCTATTCCTGGCAGAGAGGCCTTCTAGCACACCATGTGAAAAACTAAAATGCCTGCTCTGCATTGAAAATGTATCTGTCGAAGAGAGGTGGTTGCGCTATTTACCTGGATGTTTGCAAAAGTAAGAAAACATATGTGAAAGAAAGGCTCCTTCTGACCCAAATGAAATAATGCGGTTCCAACGTCTGCTCTTTGATTTTTGCATTTTGTCTAAGGGGTTGTAATTTCAGACTGATCTTGTGTTCTCATTTTCTTGCATTTTTATATTCTGTATCTGTTTTATCAAGGTGTGCTGATTTTAAAATTTGTATTGATCTCTTATTTATTATATCGTGTGATCTGCTTAAGGTTAAGATGCTATATTAATAAACTCCATCCTGAATGTTTGCACCCTTCAGATAGCAGTAGTCTTTTTTTTTCACGCCTCTTCCTTTTTATATCTCCTAGGCAAGCTTATATGCACATTGGTCCTTTAATCTCACTTTAGAAAAATCAGTGCCTCCAGCCCCCTGATAATTTTTGTTACTTTCTTCTGAACTTCCTCTGGATTGTGTTAATAGCTGTCTGGTGAAGAGATACACAGCGCTGAGCACAAATAATGAGGATCATGAACATCTTAGAGGGCAGAACCTGTGCCTTGCCAGCTGAACCTAGTGGTATAGATAAGTCCACATTTTATAGTTGAGTAAATTAGGGCAACTAAGCTCTTTTAAAAACAGCCGTATATAATAAGCCTTTGAGTTTCTGGATGACTCGTGTGTTATACTCTTCATTACCTTTATTTCTGTTTGGCTGTGCTAGCAGGTGTGATGTGGGCACCTTTGGTACTAATGAGTTTGTATTAGCCTCCGTGTCTCATTGAGTAATTGATTTTAGCCAAGCCTTCCAGAATAATAGTTTCAGAGAAGGGCCATTTCAGCAAGCCAAGGCTTGCCTGCATTGGCGTGGTATAAAAACAGAACCTGATGAAGTGCAGTGTGCTTGTGCGAGGGGTACTATTCCCCAATTATTTTGGTTACTGTGGGGTGTGATTCAGGCCTCCTTACATAACTGACAAATCCCCCACCCCAAAACCACTGGAGCCTGTGGGCTGCTTCATACAAACCATCCACGTTAGATTTCGGTGGACTGGATCTTCTGGCGTGTTAATGGATGCCAAGTTGCTCTGAGAGGTACTGTGCATAATAAGGTCCTGGCACTGATCTTTGCTCACTAGAGACTTGCAAACATTTAGAAATGCTCCATAGCGCAAGCAAAGCCAAGGCTCGGGGCTTTTTAAATTCTTTTAATCAACACACAGCTGGCGAGGTTGATAAGGTAACTCAGAGCTTCAGCTTAAAATGAAGCAGGCTACACTAAAGGGGGGCTGAAGGTGAGAGAAGCTGCAGGCGGATGCCATGGAGAAGAATAACCTCAGGGGTCTGGTGTTTTCTTTTCCATTGGCAAGAGAAGATTAACTGCACTGCATTCAGTAATAGTATTAACTGGTTCAACATAAGAGGCACAGCAGCCCTCCTGCAAGTCACCACTGAAAACATAAGAACAATTCCAGGAACATTCTGCTCTCCATTGCTCTGTGTCAACCCAATTAACTTCATTGGGAGCGCACTGCCATAACAAGCAGCTTGGTGTACTTGGAGATATAAAGCAATTCCCACTATAGCCAAGAAAAATGCCTCCCTCCTGAGGTATGTGGGATTTTCACGGTTTAGAGATGAACATACCTTGGACAGCAAAAGTCTCCAAGTGCATTTGACTAGGGTGCTAAAGGTTTGAATAAGGCTGCAGTTTTGATTGCCCTGCTGAAGGTCAAGTAGTGTTGGAAGCTGACATCAATCTAGCTGAAGGCAGAGTAGAGATGCACCTTGTAGCTCGTTCCAGGTACGGTGGAAGCTCAGTCGGAGAGGTTACCAGGCCCCAGCTGCTTTCGCATACAATACAGGAGCTGCAGAGAAGATGCAAGCTTCTCAAGTGGAAAGATTGTGCAGGAATTTTATTCTGTGCTAGATGGGCTCTTCTTTGATGCTCGTTACTATAGCACCTGAGTCCAGCCGTGTATTAAGCACACTGGCTAACATCTGTCATGGACCATTTGCTTCCTCATTCTCTTCGCAGGGCAACAAGTTTGCTGGTATTTTTGGTCAGTGTTTCTTTTTATTTAATGCAGATGTGGCTATGTGCTGCCTCTGAGAAGGTAAGGACAAGGAAGTGTGTCTCGCTGAGCAGAAATGGATATTTGTGACAGGCTTTCATTCCTGGGGGCTTCATTTCATACACTCAGACCAGACCCAGGAAAGCATGGGTCAGATTTATCCCCTTATTGCTGGAAGGTAGGTGGTGCAAGAGGAGTATGAGCTTTAGGTGGTCTTTTAGAGATCCTGAGCCCAAGCTACGAGGTGCCTAAAGACAAAAAGACGACGGCTTTTACCCTGACTCCAAACTCAGTGAGAAGCCAGTATAGAAAAGTGAAAACAGTTCTTGCAGTAGGCAGTGTTGGTGGGAGCATTCAATGCTAGCTAGTTTCCTAAGTGCCTGTATGGCTTCATGCCTCAGAATATCCACCTTAGAAATGAGAAAAGTGTGAATCACTGGTGCCAGGGCAGTCTGCCAAGATGCAGACTGTGCATCAATTAAAAACCCCTCAAATGGTCTGTACGGATTGTGTACTATAAGATGGAGGTTCAGCTGCTGAATAAATAGTAATTCATATTCCAAGATTTGTTCAAGCACCTTCTCTTGGCCAACCAGAGATCATAGAAAGCATCACTTGCAGAAGTTGCTATGTGAGAGCTTAGCACGAGTGAACAATTCAGGCATCCTTGTAAATGACTGTCTGAATTGTACAAGGTACATGCAACCAAAGGAGACAGTACCATGGCTGCAAACACTACCAAATGCACTGCTCTGCTTGGCATCACCTCTGTGTTGCTAAGGGTCAATGTGAGCCACTTGTTCTCTACGCGTGGGCTGATCTAATCCTACCACTGGGCCATTTTGGTGGCAAGGGTGTGAGTGCATGTGGAGGAGCAGTGTGTCACTTGTACGGTGATCACTCTTGATTTCAGGTCATCTGAATAGTTCATCTACTGGCTGTGAACAGAAGTCGAAAAGGAGCAGAGCAAGCAATGGTCCTTGTGGGGTTCCACACATCGGGGCTCTAGCAATGGAGATGCCATTTCCTTGGGGGATGTCAACCAGGGGATGTCCACACTGATATGTAAGCCACCTAGCTTGTTTAGCCTATATGGAGCTCTGTGCTGGCATGGCTAGATTGCTTCTGATACCTAAGCTGGGTCATTTAGTACTAGCCCATGTACTGCTACCCTCTACTGCAGTGTGCAGGGTAGACTTAACCCAGGGTAGTCCGGTGGGCATGTTTCAACGCCATTCCCACACTCTGCTATAACTCTGAAACGATTTTGGCTTCACGTCCCAACCTGAAGCCAGTTTTTGCAGTGTCTGAAACATTAGCTTCAATTAAATGAGTTTGTAGTTAGCCTTTGATTACCTTCTCTATAAGCTGACATTGGGGCTACTGGAGGGATTGGCCAGAAGTGATGTCAAGCTCTGCTTCCTGCAGTCCCTTCATAGCACCCTATGGAGTAACTTACTGCTTACAAACGCTTCTGCATCTCTGAGTTAGTTGGTCAATAAAGTGCAAATCTATCCTACCTTCTGCTTGACTTCAGAATAACCCGGCTAACTACCTCTCTCAGAACTGACGTAACCAGAGCGTGTTTCTTCAGATTGCTTGGACTCTGGTGAATTTGCAAGAGGAAGGGAAGATTTCTTATCCGAACCGTGCTCTGCCTATTTTGGTCAGAGCACAGTCCAGACTCTCTTTTATGAGCTAAAAAGGCCGTGGGTCAGGTTCTCAAATTTTGCGTGAGAGTCCTTGAGGAAGCTTGGAGATGAACATTAGGAAAGCAGGTGGGCTGCTGGTTTTGCAGGGTAGGAAGAGCTGAGCTTTTTAAAAAATCTCATGCTGCCTAGAGTCTCATGATTGTGGCAGGGTGGGGGGTGGACACTATTTAAACACTTGGGTTTAGAAGTACTGGGAAGTACGTTGGGCCTGTTTTAATGTCCTTCTCATGCTCTGCTGTAACATGCACGTGGAGTGAGGGAGAGGAGGATTCTTGTGGTTGCATGTCATTTAGATTATTCTTGGGAGCCTGAGGGTACCAAGCACTCTCAATTGACCTTTATTGCCTTGATGCCTCAGCTTCTCCCACGCTACAGGGACATGAAAATATACTGACAAGAGATGACTAATTAGTTTGTGCAAGCAAAGTGGTCTATATTACTATTGCCAAGGAAAGCTCCTTATCATAGCTTCAATTCCAGGTCTCCAGATATTTTCTCTCTCATTTACATAGACCAAGGCAAACTTGTCATGCTTTAAAGACTCGGCACAAAGGATGTTCTAATTTCCCAAGGCAGTGAGTCTGCAAGTAGGACCTCTTAACTGATTAATATATTTATCAGCTCAGTGAGACATATTTCTGCACTTTGCGAACTGTGAAAAGATCTGAACAATACATGACTTGGAAAACAGAAAGACTCATCATGGATCTAATTCATTAACATGCTCATTAAAGAATCGATGGGGCACTGCCGCTTGTTTTGCAAAAAGTGTTGCGCACTGCTTAACAAAAGCAGGATGACATAAAGCAACAAGCTGCTTGTGATAGCTAGCACTGTTGCTTATGAGTCTCATGGTTCAGCACATGTGCAAAACTTATCAGAAGAAGGAGCGTGACATTAAAATCAGAAGATATTATTTCTGCAACAACAGACCAGCAAGAAGAGGAGAATCCACGTGCTTTCTGGGGGAGCAAGTCGTTAGCCTTCTGGGCTGGCTCTGTCTTTAGATGTTTCTCACTTAGTAAGAGCAAGAGGATGAATTGTTCACTTAATGTGTATATTTAGTACAGGCTCCTGGGGACCAACATAGCAGTCTGGTGTCAGCGGGACATGTCAATGCTCCAACCACGTCCTCTTTGCCCTTGGTTGCCTCTCCTATGCTCTGTGCTGGCAGCAGGGATAGAGGCCATGGGGCCTCGCATAGTTGCTGCAAAACCACTAAACGCTTGCTTTATGTAAAGACAATTCTTTTGTGGTTGAACAGATCATAGTATGTGTGGCACCAAAAGCCACAAAGTCTCCCAGAATGTGACTATACTTTTGTTAGCAACCAGTGAACTCCCTTTAGAAACAGGTGGAATAAAATTCATCTGACAGCTTCCTTCAACTGACAGCTTAAGAAGTTCCCAGCCTATTTCTCCGAGGAGTCCTCTGGTTAATACCAGGAAGACAGTACTCCTGACTTTTCTAAGGTAAGAAACAAGCAGAAAAATAATTGTTTAGAGAAAACAGCTTTCAAAGCTGCTTTAAAAACATAGCGGGCCCTATCAGATCAGGTCTCTTGCTCTTCTGTTCCAGCAGCCTGGCTCGAAGTGTGGCTAGTGCTGGATGCTTCCTAGGAGAGAGCAACAATCCTGTAATGAACAATTATGGCAGAACCCAGCCATGGGGGATTTGCTTCATAATCTCTTTCTATTACTGCTTGGTTTAGTCTTTAAAAAAGAAGAAGGCTTAGAGCCCTCATGCATTTTTCTCTTGTCCTGTTCAGTGTGACTGGATATGCTCAATTTCCATATGAACACCCAAAACTTTTTTGAATCTCACTGAGTTATAATTCTCTATGATAACCAGGAGTTATGAATTCTGCAGATTAATTATATGTGGTTTTGAAAGGCATTTCATTTTATCGGTTTAAATCTGTGGGCTTTCAATTTTGTTGGACGTCTCTTTTCCTTTTATTATAATAAAGGGTGAAAGGGGGCACTCTTCTGACCTCTTTTGTGCTATTCATTACTTTATATACTTGTATCATATACCTAGTTATTAGTCTGCTTTCTGAGCCGTCCTAATCTTTTCAACTTTGCCTCATCCCAGGCCTTTCATTATTTTCTTCTCCTGAAATATGAGTCTTTATACAAGATTTGGGGGGGGAAAGGGTCCTGATTAAATTTTCTTTTAATATATTAAGGTCACCTTTAAGGCTAGCAAACAGCCTTACAGAGATAACCAGAACAGTGAAGCAACAAGAATCAATGCCCTTTATTTTATTGCATCTAAGAAGGTTTGAATAAATGCCTTGAAAATGCTTTATGTAAGCTCTTTAAAAACAAATTCAGTTAGTGTGCTTTGAAATATGTCCTAGGCTGACTATTGCTGGGTAGATCTTGCTGGATAAATCTAGTTAATAAGGGACTGGGAAATCAAAGCCATTTTAAAGGAAAGAGAGGGGCTTGTTTTGTTTTGTTAATTTATGAAGTCTCGGGTAAGCACTATGGATGAGTAAACTGGCTTCCTGCATAAATGGAAATGTTTATGATCTTGGTGCGTCAAGTGTGAAGTTGATGTAATAACTCTCTTAATGGTTACATTGCTTTTGCTGAAAAGAGAAGAGTTTTTTTCCAAGTATCTAATTTAAATTATTTGTCACACTTGTAATTTCTCTGCCAGTGCAATAACCTTTAACTCATGAAGGGCCTAGATCTTGAGTAATTAATGGCATATTTAATAAAAGAAAGATTATTAAACCTAAAAGTTCAAGATTCCTTCACTTGTGTACTTTGCTGTGATTTTCTGGCGGCTTGGTCTTTCCACCCAGTAAAGATGAGTGTTTGCCTTTTGGGGTCATCAGTACTGCGCCTGGGACAACTAATGGAGATCATTCTGGGCTGAAGGAAAAGATGCTCTTTCATGACTCTTTATACTAGTATTTCTGCAACTTGCAATGTTCTGGTTATTATTTTATGTACGTGTCATTGCAGGGTAGAAACTCAACTCTTCTAAAAGTGGTTGGCGATGGGTTGCTCTTCAGTAGATACTACTCATTGTTTATTGACCCAGCTATTACTGCTAATGAAGAGTCTCCCTTAACTAAGCCCATCAGGGGAGGTGTTTCTGAGCACAGTTCGGATGTTCTGTCCTGCTCGCTGCATAGGCACAATTCAGCTAATCATTGTAACATTTCTAACAAACGTGAGCAGCTGGGAGCGTCCAAATTCTTTACAAATACACCTCTTGACTGCAGGCAAAGCCACTATAATAACAATCTCTTAAACATCTGGACCAAACTATCTTAATCCAAATTGGGGATGGCTACACTGTTCTCATCATGAGCTGTTCACACCTCATTTTCTGGCTATTCCAATCCTAAAAAAAGACTTGTCTGCAGCTTTAAGGAAGGAGAAGGGAGAGGGCTTGTGATGTAGGCTAAAGTCCATTATGAATGATTAAGGAAGAAACAATTTAACTCGTTTGAGGTCAGGGTGATGTCTGGTTCAGTGGCTCTGCAAAAAGTGTGATACCCTCTCATGCAAGAGATCTAGTTGTGTTTTAGCACTTGGGAATGCCCTGAAAATAATATTTTGAGCCTGAGATGCTACTTTTTTCTGTATCTGTCAGGGGGCTCTATATTAAGTGGCTTTACTGTTTTAGAGGAGAGTTATGTGTTGTTTCTAGTTGCTGTTGGTATTTTGGGAGAAGGAGCCATAAAGCCATGACAAGTAGGACAGTGAGGAGAGAGGTAGAAATCCTGTGACTCCTCTTTTCACTCAAGATGGTCCAGCGGACTTGAAAAGAGAGGAGTTTATTTGTGGGTATAAATCCCTGGTGATGTAAAGAAGAGCCTGTTCTTCCTCAAAATAATAATAGTTAAAAATCGTTTAAAAAAAAAAAAGTAATTTATAAACAGGCTAAAAATAAAGACAACAGACAAGGAGGCAACTGATAATAAATGTCTGCAAGTCTGTGAAATAACACAAATGCCTATGTTTTTGTCTCCACCTGCCACTTTTCATTATGTATATAATTAAGATTTTTGAAAATATTCGTAATATGAACATTCCTAAGATCCCTGATGTTTATCCTTGCCAACACTTCTTAGACATAATAAAAGCTGTCAGGAAAAGAGTAATAGTCCTATTTTTGCTTTTCCACTGGTGCCATCATAAAAATAGTAACCCCTCGTTATTTTTATTTGTTCTTAAAAAGAATGACCAATTTACTCATCTGCAGACACAGACATAAATCTTTCTTTCCTTATTTATAGAATGATCATTAGACTCCATTTCTCTGACTGCTGCTTCATCATGGTGCTGGATGATTATCAGCATGAAGAATATTATCAGTGGCACAACACAACAGGAGCTCACGGAGGAGGAACAGCACCAGAGAGTCGTAGTGGGACTAGTGAAGTCTACTAGGGCTTCTCTGTGAATGAAGAAGGACCCTCTTTCCTGCCCAGGGCAGGGGGTCAGATTCGATGATCTACTGACGTCTCTTCTGACCCTAAAAATCTATGAAATCTATGTTGGCCTTAGTGCCGAGAGCCTCAGATATGGGTGTTCATGTTCACAAGAACCATGGAGCTGTTAATGTGCTACCATGAATGAACTGCAGGTAGGGTACCATCCAGGACAAAAGTGTTGCAACCCTTTCCTGCTGTGGACAAGTCTTGTAGGGAGGCTTTTTGGAAGATCCCTCAAGCATCTCTCAGTATAACACACAGTATAAAAGGTGGGGAGTTGTCGCGGAGTTGTTTGCAATGCTTCCCTCCTCCCAGCAAGGCCTTTTGCTCTGATGTGAGTTTTGCTTTTAACCTGCTGGGAGGCACTGGGAGATGGGACTGTGTAACATGAAGGAGATGTAAAATTGGGTGCCACATGTTTAACGTTGATGCTTCAGCTCCATGTGTCAACAACTCTCAAAAAAAGCTTTGCCTAGATATTGAAACCCCTGGGGTAAAGGACTGAACCTTGTAGGGGTTCAGCAGGTAAAGGATGTTGGGGTAAAGAAGCAGTAGCTGCTGGGAATGTACATGTTCACTGACTGGCTTCTTTAGTATTTCATCCAGGGAGAGCACAGGCCATCTGCAGACGTTTCCTCAGCCTGACGCTGGGGATTTGTACCTGAAAGCTTGCAAAGAAGAATTTTTCCAACTATTTGAGTTGGTCTAATAAAAAGTATCGGATTTACCCAAAGAACCTCGTCTGCCTGCTGCGAATACCGAATCCATTGCATCTCTGACCAAACCTGGATCTGCAACCCACTCTTTGGCAGGAAAAAGACTGACACGCTAGCTCACACTGCCACCTAGCCCTTTAAGCTCTACAAATGTGTCCAAAACTTTGCAGGGAGCTGAAAAACGGACATCTGTTTCGTATCAAGCCTGGCAAATCTTGAGATTTGGTGGCTTGCTGGCACTGAGTATGCGATGCTTTCTACTTCCAAAAACAGATAGCAAAGGTCAAGAAAGGTAAAACCTCCATCCAAACCTAGGGGGCACATCAGGCTAACATATTGAAGGCACACTAGTTTCTAAAGCCTTTAGCTTTATGCCTTTCTGTCAGCCAGTAATGGAGATCTTTCTACAGCAATGTTCTTTTTATGCTTCTCTTCTCAAAACATTACCGCAGGGTGAAAAAAAATTATATATATACGTGGTATCGTTTGTTAGCAATAAGGCTGTATTGCTTGCGGGAGCTTTAGACATGCCCAATTTAGGCAAAAGCCTTCATTTCAGCTGTAGTTGACAGCATACACACAGCGAGAAACTTATCCAGGAACAATGAGCAAACTGTGCTTTTTTTCTCCCCCAGGCAGACATTTATTTTCACTTATGTTTTCCATATTTATTTCCCTTACAGGTTAGGCCAGTGAACCCAACTAAATTTTCTTTTAAACGCAATGCTATAATACTTCCAGTGGTTATACATTGTTCCAGATCGATTTGTGGAGCTATAAAAGAATATATAATCTTCTAGCAGGCTATGAGAGCCTTGATACAGAAAAGACTTGCCACCAATTATTGTGCTTGCACATGCAAACCACCAGCTGTGAAACCTCAGGAGGATAAATAAATGATCTAAAATTAGCATTTGCTGTCATATCACTATTTAGTTGGTTTTATTTATGAACTGCTAGATGAAGGACTCTTGTTGTAATTCACTCAGATTAGAGGAGGTGTTTATGGGGTTTTTTTGAGATGGATGAGATTCAGATTTTTCTGCAATTAGAGCTGGAACTGACCTAACATAAACAAACACAATCAGATCTAGAGGAGAAAAACCCCATGTAATGTAAAACCTCATTAAAAGACATTACTTTCGAGAACATTATGGCAAGTATCTGAATTAATGAAGAGGGAGATGGATGCGGGTCAAGAGTCTTGCGAGATTTAGTTCATCCGCTTGTCCCTCAAGGAGATGTGCGCTAGTTTTTCATGTCAGTTTGCGCCAAGGACAAATCCCTCTCTTATTTCATTGTGAACATAAGAATACAAGAATTGCTATTTCCTGGGTCAGACTATAGGTCTGTCGTGAGCCATCAAACCCTTGCTATACTTAAGATATATTGATGACATCTTCATCGTTTGGACTGAAAACCTGCAATCTCTGACTGAGTTCCATCAGAAATTCAACAGTCATCATCCCTCCATCCGACTATCTCTTGAATACTCCAGCACCAACATCTTCTTTTTAGACATGATGATCAGTATCCAGAATGGTAAAATGCAGACCACGTTATACAAGAAACCCACAGACCAACATACATATCTGCACAGAACCAGCAATCACCCTAAACACACCAAGAAAGCTGTGATATACAGCCAAGCCCTCTAATATCACCGCATTTGCACTGAGGACACCCGGGATTGCCACCTCACCAATCTTAAAAAGGCTTTCACTCAACAAGGACACTCCTCCAGAGAGAGAGAGCGCACGTTTGAAGGAGTCACCCGGATACCACAGGAAGGATTGCTGCAGTACAGAAGAAAACCCCCCATGAATCGCACACTGCTGGCTATGACATATCACCCCTCCCTTGGACCCACACAGAAAATCCTCAAACAACTGCAGCCCAGACTAGAAGGAGACCCAATTCTTAAAGGGATCTTCCCAGATCCACCCATCCTAGCCTTTAAACAAGCACCAAACCTCACTAACGTCACCACCAGAAGCAAACTTCCTATAGCCCAAACCACACCCAATGGATCCAGACTATGCCAGGACAAGAAATGCAAACCCTGCCAACACGTCTCCACCACCCCCACCATAACTACACCCCACAACAGAGCCATCACCATGCCTGGATCTTACACCTGCACCTCCAGAAATGTCAGGTACCTCATCCAGTGCACCACATGCCCCGATGGAAAATAGGTAGGAGAAACCAAACAACAACTGTGTACCCGAATGACCGCACACCGGAAACCCATCGACGACAAAAATACCCAGTTACCGGTGGGAGCACATTTTTCACAAGAAAACCACTCTCTCCAATCTCTCAGTTCTGATCCTCAGAGGGAACTTACAAAACACTTTTCGCAGATGAACCTATGAACTTCACTTCATCAACCTCCTGGATACAAAAAATCATGGACTAAATACAGACATTGGATTTATGACACATTATAACATGCTTGACATGACTCCCCAGGTACCTCTCCACTATTTACCTGCTCCATTCATCCCCCCCCCAGCCTGTCTCTCACCCACTGACTCCTCAGTTTACATCTTCTCTGACTGCCCATCTTGCATGCATCCCAGCCTCTGGCCTCTTTACTAGTCGCTCCACCCAGGACGAGCACACACCAACTGCAGAGACTTCCTCAGCCTGACGAAGGGTTTTTAAACCCGAAAACTTGCTAAGAAATGTTTTTTTCCAACTATTTAAGTTGGTCTAATAAAAGATATCAGATTCACCCAAAGAACCTTGTCTGCCTGTGTCCTTAGATACACCCCTCCAATCCCTTTTTCCCATCTCCCACCACGTCTGGTGGCAATGATTCCCACCCTGTAATGAAAAAGGACGTCCTCGTGTTACTTTCAAACTTACGGCCTACTCATTTCATCGTGTGACCCCTCGTTCTCATCTGGCGAGAGTCATTAATGACTTTCTCTTCGCCATTTAGTACTTTGTAAACCTGGAGAGCTGCTTCTTGCTTCCCTCATGTAAGCCAAGCCCTCGCGGCTTGCCTGTCCTGGGGTTTATTTGCAAGGAGCAATGCCACAGAAGTGAGGGGCCTGGTTTGCTGGAGGAAAGGGGTTCCCAGCACCATTGCGAGCTGTGGCATGAAGGAGGAGGGCGACGCTCAGCGGGAGCTCCCGGCACCCTGGGAAGTCAGCTGGGATCGAGTGACCCCAGCACGAAAAACATCCACGTGTTTTTTGAAAGAGTCCAGAGTAGGCACTTGCAAAATTGCCGTGATATTTCAAGATGAATTATTGTAACGTCTGCACCGATTGATGAACTGAATACAAATAGTAACGGGGGAGCCCTATATATGTCTATTTTTGTCATATTAGAACAAAAACATCCCGTTTCCCCCCCCCTTAGAGGCCCCTCATACAGGGAGGCCCTAAAATGTAGCTTAAGCCGAAATCCAAATCCGGCACTGATTTCACTTGATTAATGACAGAAGCAAACTGCCCTCAGACAGCTCTTAAGAGGCTTGGGGGCTTCTCCTACGAGGGGGGTGGGGGGGTGCCTTTTTGCACAGCCCAGCGCCAGCCTCGCCCCTCGTAGGCTTTTCCCGCCATGTCTTTTCCCGCCACAGCGCCAGCTGGCCCCGCGTCACGTGACACAGCGGCGGAGTGGTACATTCCACCCCCTCCCCCCCCCAATAGGGTTCTTGGTTGAGTTCGCTTCGCCGGGGTGGCGTCATCGCGCGCCGGCGGCGCCATCGCGCGCCGGCGGCGCCCTCTGACCCCGGAAGGGTTTGTGGCGAGCACTTCCGGTGCGGCGGCTGGAGCCTCTTGAGGCGGCCTTGTGTTCCGCCGCCGCCCCGGGGGCCGTGGCGCCGCCTGGCCCGGGCATGCTGGGCCGGCCCCGCCCGCCGCCGCCTCGCGCTGACCCGGCAGGGAGGTGAGTCCGTGTCCCTCCCCACCGCGCCCCGCTGAGGCGGCGGCAGCCCCGCCACTCCGTGATTCTTGGCTCATTGACAGGTCTTCAGGTGACTTCAGAGCCCAATTCTCGACGCGCCGGCGCACGTGCAGCTCTGTGCGTGCGGGGGGGAGAGTAGTTTGTAGGGCAGCAGCCCTCTCTTTTTTTTTTTTTTTTTGTCCCTTCCTCTTCTCTCCTCCGCTTGGAGGGCCAGGGGCTTCGCCTCCAAACTTTGACAGCCAGCCTGCGTCCCCAGCAGGCCCGCGCCCCGCCGGGTGTGACTGCTCATTCTGAAACAGACTTGAGTAAGGGAGGGCTGGAGTCCAAACCTCTGGCAGTAAGAGGAGGACGCCGTCGCTGCTCTTTGGGATGATTAGACGCAGCAGCTGTTGTGCTCGGACACGCGTCGGCTGCGGACTGAGCTTAAGTTTGCTACGCTGGCTTCACACCGCCTGTTGACAAATGACAGCGTTTAGTTATCACGGGCCTGGGGGGCTGGATTTGACCTCGTAATCTAGAAGAGTTTTGTTTCTGGTCCCATGATGCCCCCCCCCCCGTGTTATGGTTTCTCTGCTGCGCGTCCACCAGTCTCTCTCTTCTGTGTTTGTCGTTTGTCATTTGAAAGATGTGTTTGTTGTTGTCGTGTGAAAGGGTCTAGCAAAGGACGGAATAACTTGGGGAAATAAATGAAATTTCCAAGTAAAGAAATGTAAAGCAGTTAATACCGAAGTGCTAGTATTGTTGTCAGGGCGGGCTCATTTGCTAAATGCAAGCGCTGCATAACTTTACTCGTCATGCCATCCAGGAAGAGCACACGCCAACGGCTGAAGCTTCCTCAGCCTGATGAAGGGTTTTTGAACCCGAAAGCTTGCTTAATAACTATTCTCCGACTATTTGGGTTGGTCTAATAAAAGAGATCAAATTCACCCAAGGAACTTTGTTTATGTCCTTAGACCAACACGGCTACAACCATCACCCCTGCAGCATAACTTGAGGTGTTTCTTACTTTGTAAACATTTTGTCACTTTAGTAATGGAGGCTCCGTATGATGGCACCGAAGTGACTGTAGTAATGGAGGAAATAGAGGGTACTTACACCTATGCATCTCCAGTGCCATCGAAGAAGAAAAAGAAATACAAAAGTCCTGGAGACCAGGGAGAAAAGGCCAAAAAACCTCGGTGAGTTCCTCTCCATCTTCCTGTCCGTTTCCATTTGTGGCTCTTTTCAAGTGTCGGAGCGGGATTCCGTTTCTTTAGTACAAGTTGCCTCTGCAGTATACTTCGGCTTGTACGTCACTCGGAGCAAGTGCGATGTGCGTGCTTTTCTCAGTGCCGTCACGTGGCCAGAGCTCACCATAATTTGCAGTTCTGTAGCTGCAGTATTGCTGTCCCCTTGCTACAGAATGACTTGCTAGCATGTAGATCAGTGGTTCTCGACCTTTTTGGACTTGAAGCACCTCTCACTGGACTTGAGGCACCTCTCCAGTACTTTTGTGAATTGAGTGGCACCCAATTTCAAAAATTGTTTTATCGGTTATAGTGCTTACCTCCTTGCAGAGGGATTTAGGGTGGGAGTGAGAGATCATCCAGACTGGGATGAGCCTGAGCCTGCTCTTACCTGCTTAATTTATTTGGTTATCTACTTGCACCTCACAGCACCCTTCAAAAGGTCTGGCTATGCACCCTAGTTGAAAATCACTGATCTAGACTTTAACCTTAGAGGAGATGATGATTATGACTGCTATTGCCTGCAAGAATGTGTACTAGATGAAGTTTACTTTTCATCTCATGGATACACATTCAAGACTCAAATATGCTTCAGATTGCAGTGAATTACTTATTTTGCTTATTCTCCTCACCCTCCAATATACTCTTATCCTTTTCTGCTTATGGAAAGGCTAAACTATTATAGTGCTCTCATAATTGGCCCTGAGGCCAGCGTAAGACTGGTGGCTCTATTTTACATTTGATCTTTAGGAAAAAAACTTGCAGTATTACCTTCTGTTTCAGATCAGCTTACCTTCTCTACTACTATGATATCTACTTGAAAGTACAGCAGGAGCTTCCCCATCTCCCACAGTCTGAAATCAACAAGAAGATCAGTGAGAGCTGGAGGCTGCTCAGTGTAGCTGAAAAAAGCTACTACTTGGAGAAGGCCAAACTAGAGAAAGAAGGACTGGATCCAGTAAGTCCTGACCTTTTCTGACCTTCTTCACTGTATGAATTATAACTTCCTGTCCAACTTGCTTTTTTCCTGAAGAGTACGGTGAGTAAAATACTAGGAAGAATCATGACCTATGAGCTACTTTTGTCTTTGCAGATTTAATGTGCATCTCTAATTGATCCCACTGTGTTCAGAGGTAGCTGGGCTAGCTTCTTCCTTAGGATTAGAAAGCCTCCCTATTTCTTTAAACTTTAATGTGTCTTGAGTACAGTGATATCTGATTATAATAGACTAAGTCATGATACAGTTCAGCAGGATGTAACATGGTCTAGCTTCCTAGGTGCTGCGTTCTGTCAGAAGTAGAATAGCCACGTGCATGAGGTGACTATTGTAAGATAACTGCCTTGTGGCAGTGCATACCATAGCTGTGTGGGAGAATCCCTTCTTTATAAATACCAGTCTAATCCTGATAGGGTTAGGCTTGTTGTGGGAGGTAGTGTGCTTGGGGGTGGGAAAAAGGGAATTTATTTTGTTGCCTAATCTTTGTCCAGCTAAAGAGCAGTACTAGCAGGCTTCAAACAGATTCTGCCCAGTACACACTCGTCAGAAGCATAGTGACCTTTTTTGTAAGGGCTGGTAAAGAGTAGGGTTAAAATAGGACTAAAAATCGAGGATGGAGTTTTGGAGGCTCTGTCAAATGTGGAGGAATCTTCAGAGTGTGTTTAGAAGCCTGTTGAGTCCTGATGGATTCACTAAATGTCCCCTCTCCCAGCACCTTGATTGCAAATTAAACTTTCTTTTGAGTCTCGCTCCTCTTATTTCCTTCTCTGTTTTTGTCAACAGAACTCCAAGATGTCCGCTCTGACTGCAGTAGTTCCAGACATTCCAGGTTTCCGTAAGATTCTTCCTCGCTCAGATTACATAATTATCCCCAAAACCACTCTCCAAGAGGACAGGAGCAGACAGCCCCTAGAACTGTGTGTGGCACAGGGTCAGACCGCATCAGAAGGAATAACAGCCTCTACCAACATCACAGGCGTCTCCCAAGATGCAGTACAAAACATCCTTTCTGTCGACTCGAGCCATGTTGGCATTTCTGAGCAGTGCATTGCCATTGAAGGACTGGCAGAAGAGGCTGCCTCATTTGGTCAGTCAGACACTATAGAAGAAATTGTTGCCTCAGAGATTCTTTCTCATTACGTCAGACCCATAGCAGATAAAGTGACTGGAGATATCCTCTTGGATGAGGCTTCTGTGGAGATGGGAGAGGGGCAGCCATATCAGACGACCAGTGTGGTAATTGAAGAGACTCTGGTTAGCAGCTCCACAGACCTCTCCAATGGGAGCATTGCTGTGGCACAGCCTCAGGTTTCAGACAATCTCTCTGTGGTAACAGTGGTGACTGGGAGGGTAAGTTAAGCTAGTAACCACTGACAGCTTTATTTCTGTTAACTTGCTGCCTGCTTTTTTCCTGTAGTCTGCTCAACCAGCAGGTCAGTAGTGATGAAAGAACGTTTCACTATTAAATCAGTCTGAAAAGGCTGGGGTGTTTCCCTATCTCCCACTGTTAGCCCAGGCTTAAAAAATGATTGCCCTAGGCTTTGGGATGGGTTCCATAGGGAGCATCTACACATGATAGTAATGTCACACAAAAAACTCGGGTGCAGTTCACGCTGGAATTTATTGCTCCCAGGCTCAGTGTTTGCTTGTGTGCCCGGGACTGCAGCACGTTGAGCCAGGGCAGAGAAGCTGCAGCTTGCAGAGGGCCTTGGAGATCAGCCTACCAGCCTAGGGCTGCTCTGACCCGGCTCAATATGCTGCAGAGGGGCTGGCTAGGGCACGAGGGTGCTTCAGTGCGAGGTTAGCCAGCAGGCTGCCCCTACACTGGAAGCACCCTTGTGCTTCAACTGGCCACGTCACCGTCTACATGTGCGTGTTTTGCCTCATGTAACTACACTGCTGTACAACAGTACTTGTGTTGGGCAGTACTATCCTAGAGTGGAGTTAATTTATTTACTGTGGCCTAATAGTGCTGCATGTGTAGACAGTGATGCTTTACTGTAGAGCTAATTAGTCAACTCTGCAGTAAAGTGTCTTGTGTAGGTGAGCCCACAGAGACACTAGAGCTTTATTTTGTGGGGTTCAAACACTTTCATTTCCCTGTCGAGTCTGGTCCCCATCTGTCTCCTTGTGTGTCCGTCGTCCATGTGCGCCGCCGCTTGCCCTCCCCCCCTTCCCCCCCCCCAATTGGTTTCTTAGCTACAGAGGATTGGATGGGGATTCTTTTGAATTCTAGGGTGTTACTACTTGTCTGGCAAGGCTCAGAGAGATCAAGCAGCGTCTGCCCAGGAGCTGAGTGCATTGCTTTCAGAGTGCTTGTGACCTTTTCTAGACTGTGAAGAGATTGACAGTCTCATCAAATCTGCTGTGCAGCCATCGCTTCTTTGAACATGTCACTTGTACAATGGTGCCTCTGAGCATAGCTGTGTGATACACTCTGAAATCTTACATTGAAGGGACTCTTGACAGAAGTTTAGAATACAGCAGCATGTAGCCCTTGCTTGTTGTATAGCTTTCCTTTTCATGATTTTTAGGATACGGAGGAGAGCAGCTCTTCCACGCCCCCTACACAATATATTATGCTGCCTTGGCCAGCTCATTCTGTTGTGGAGAACCCGACATCAATCAAACTGGTAAGTAAAGGAGGAGGTTGTGTTTCTCTCAGGCTTTCTTTGAACTACCATTTCTGCGATATCAATGAGCTTATCTACGTCAGTCTGTTAATGAGTGGTGGATAACATCTTCTGAGTCCTGGCCTAGACAAAACCTTAAAGAATTTGATCATATTCAGCTCCTTATTCCTAACAAGATACATCACACTAATTGCGATTTCCTCTCTAGTTGGGAGGGTCTGTATGCTCAATGCAACAGGTTCAGATAAACTTAAATGAAGTTTTATAATAAACGCATAACAGTCAGTACAGCAGCCTCTTGTGTTGTGTAACTTGGTATTCAGCTGGTGATGTGCTATGCATGTTGTAAGGGGTATGTGAGCATGCTATATCAAATTGTCTTGGAACAAATATGTTGCTGCACTAGCATGTGCTCAATGTCCCAAGGTATTTTTTTCTCACTTTATAGGAGAATGAAATATATATTTTTTTTTAAGTGGGAGGTTAGTTCCTGCAGGAGGGGGAGCATTTAATGACAAATTGCACAGCTGTGAAATTCCTGAGTCCTTGCACTAGCCCTTAGTAACAGGGCCTAGGACTCTGAACATAAATGTCCTGTGACGCTGAATATTGCTAGTCTTTTTGAGGGAAAAATACTTTCTGCACATTAGTTTATGTAAAATGTATAGTATTACTTGGCTCATGGGGGTTAATTAGCTAATGTTCGTAACAGGGTTACCAGTAGAAAGTGTGTGTATTGTGGGTTATATATGTAGTTCTGTAGAGAAATTCTTGGCAATCGTTTTGTTTTAGACAACGACCTATACCCGCAGGGGGCATGGAAATTGCACCAATCCTGGCTGTTCCTTCACTTACGTCACCAGGCACAAACCTCCAAAATGCCCGACATGTGGGAATTTCCTGGGAGGGAAGTGGATCCCAAAGGTATTGTCCCACATTGTAGATAACCTTTGCTTTTTCTAGTGATTGACATTTGTATGAATACCTGTGAAATCCCAAAGCTTATAGCCTTGGCAAGTCAGAGAGATGCGAAAATGAATTGCTGTCCTTTTCTTTCAAAGTCTGTGTTGGAACAAGTTGCTGTTGACCGTGATTTAGGTGGAGATTTGCAATGAGCTTGAATGATATTGCTTCTGCATTTTCTGCCCCTCTGCTGAAGATACTTTCTACACAAGTGGTATCAGTCTGAAAGAATGGGGGAAACCTTATAAGGCCCTGACCCCTTTATACGGTTCAGTTTCCCCCGCTTGTGGTCTGACTCCACTTCTTGTAAGGTTCTCTTGTAGCAGTCATCAAACTGCACACAGAATCAAATGAATTCAGACACTCCAGGATGTAAGTTTTTAAGGAGGCTTAATTCATGCAAGCTTCTATCAGTCCAAAAGGCTTTATTTGTGTCTCTCTTTAAATCGTCCTTGTTCTTCTGTTGTGTGGTAATTCACTGTGAGAGTTGGGTGCATGTGTGTGCACAAGTGTATGCATTGCCAAACGCCTTTTTTTTTGATGACCAGGATTTCTGGGTGCTGCCTCGGCATAAAAAATGCACCCTGCACGTTTGCAGAAAACTAAACTGAAGTACACAGAGTGTCAAAAGCAAATGGCTTCTGTCTGAAAGTGGCGTCTCCTGGTGTGTTCCAAGTAACCCCTGAGGTGACTGGAACTGACTGAAAGACATTAGAGGGAACATGTCACTTCTGCATTTTGACATCATTTTTTGATTATAAACAGCTTTGTTGTTTACAGTACAACCCTTTAAATAGCTGCATCAGTAGTTTTTGTTTAAACCAGTGCAAGGAGTACAGAGTTGAAGCTGGAAGTGAAAATATATGCATCTTGCTATCTAGTGAGGAAGGGGTTTGGCCTAAATGTCTGCATCTCAGGTCTTCCTTTAAAAGCTCCTTCATTGTAAACTGAGCATAAAAGCCTGTCTTTAAAGTGACTTGCCTATGAACCAGCAGGATTCATAGGTGCTAGGGTCGGAAGGGACTGCAACAGATCGTCATTGAGTCTGACCCCCTGCCTAGGCAGGAAAGAGTGCTGGGGTCAGATGACCCCAGCCAGATGCCTATCCAGCTTTCTCTTAAAGACCCCAAAGGTAGGGGAGAGCACCACCTTCCTTGGAAGCCCATTCCAAATTTTGGCCACCCTTACCATGAAGAAGTCTTTCCTGATATCTAGCCTAAATCTGCTCTCTGTCAGTTTGTGACCATTGTTTCTTTTTACTCCAAGAGGCACCCTGGTGAACAGAGCATCTCCGATCCCTTGCTGCGTCCCCTTAATAAATTTGTAGGCGGCCGCAAGATCCCCTCTCAGCCTTCTCTTGCAGAGGCTGAAGAGGTCCAGGTCCCTCAGTCTAGCCCCTAACTATACGAGTGGCCTCCTCTGGACCCTCAAGTCTATCAACATCCTTCTTCAAGTACGGAGCCCAAAACTGGACACAGTACTCCAACTGCGGTCTGACCAGTGCCACACAGAGGGGAAATATCACCTCCTTGGATCTATTTGTCATGCATCTGCTGATGTATGATAAAGTGCGGTTAGCTTTTATGATGATTTCGTCACACTGATGACTCATGTTCATCTTGGAATCCACTATGACTCTGAGATCCCTTTCTGCTTCTGTGCTGCTGAGAGGGTCACTGTTGTGGATGTGCTGCCAGAACACGGCATTTCTCGGTGATCCTCCCTCTAACTCGGGTATCGCTAGCCCAGAGGGCCCAATTATTATTTGGCCATTGTGAAGGAAACGCTTCTGATTTCCTTCTGTCTAGGATAAAATATCTTTCGAGTAGTTAACATTTCTTCTCTTGAGGAACACTTACTTCCTGAATTCCTCAAAATGAGTCTTTTTCCCCAAGTGATTGCAGAACTCTGACTAGTACACACCGTTCTGGTCCAGAAAGGTTATACATACAATAGCCAAACTGCACGTTCAGTTCATTTGAACTCTTAGACTGAGTTCAGAGCAAGAGACTGGTTTAGAGAGTTGGGAGTTGTGGAAGAAAGGGCCTCCCACTAGGAGAAAACTGTGGATGACTTATGCTATGAAGTAAGCAGTGCTGTGGAAATGGCATGATGGGACAGCTCTAATGCTAATGAGACATTGACTGTCTGAGGGGATATATGTTTCTGTTTTTGTGTATCTTCAGACTCATACCATGTTTTTAAAATTGGTGTTAAGCAGTCCTCAGACAAGATTTGAATAGAATTCATTTTCCTATGAATGTCCTAGAGCTCTGAGGAATCTGGGTGTCTTTTTTTGTTTTCAGGAGAAGCAACCCAAAGGCAAAGCTGAGCCAAATTCTGGTGTCTCTCTCAGAACACCAGCAGCTAAAAGAAATCAGCAGCCACTAATCACAGACCAGGCAGCTGCTCGAGAAAATGCCTCCAGAGCTACTTTGGAAAGCTCTGAAGCTGTCAGCCAGCTCCTGAATGCTGTACCTATTGGGGAACAGATGCAGGAGACTGAGTGGGAGGAAGTGATCATCTCTGAGGCTCACATCCTTGCAAACAATGTGCAAGCTGAAGACAGAGGGAATGCTGCTGCAGTGTCGCTGGCTCAGGAGAGCCATGTGCAGGGGGACGCTTCCTTAGAACAGGTGGAAAAAGACAGTGCGGGGCTGGGGCTTCAACCATCCTCCGAGGTTACAAGTCCAGCTAACCCTGCAAAGAAGCCATTGGGGTGAGTCAGTTCCAGATAACTTTTATAGAGGTGTTGGTCTGTTACATGTGGCAGCGCTGGCAGTACTAATCCAGTGAAATATGTAAGCTTTTGCCAACGTCCTTGGTAAGACCTGCTCTATCCTGCCCCATCCCCTGCCAGTATGGGGTTTCCCTTGGAGATGTTATTCTGTGAGTCAAAGCCAGCTTGCATGGTAAAGTGAATTACTGGGATAAATCTGAGGCCAGATTTGTTCTTGAATTCCCCACTCCTGCACAGTGTGGTGGGTACTGATTGTGCTTCCTTCTGGCCTGCTGTCTGCTTGCACTGCACTAATGTGCATACACTGTGTAACATTCATTGCAGCTGCCACTCTTGTCTTTTAGAGTTGATGCTCCTGCTACTGTACACAAAGGACAAGAACTAAAGATCAAGCCAAGACCCAAACCCTCCTTGCTTGCAGCAGCAAGACCCATGAGAGCAATCTTACCTGCCCCTGCCAGCCTGGGGAGGGAAGCCAGCACAGAGCCTCCCAGCACCAGACAGGCCTTTCCAAATAATGGTAAGAGCAAGAAACAATCCATAATGTTCTTTGAAAGAAGTAGAGGCTTCTGAAATGTGGGCATAAGGAGGCAAATGATGCATAGTACGTGTCTTGATGTTGCAATGTCTTCTGAGGAAACTTGAATTCCAGTACTTGTCTGAATCACCAATTATATATTGCTCACTGGTTTGTATTGTAGTGTCTAGCAGAAACTTTACACAATCAGCCTTCAATAATGGAGCAGCTTCCTGCCATTTGAGGTTGTAAGCTGCAAATTTCCAAAAGCTGCTTTGGTTACTTTGGGTTCAAAAAACAGCAGGTCCCATATGTGTCATTCCTACATTTGCACAAGCTCCTAGGATAGAACTAAAATCCTGGTAAAGATGCATCTTGCAATCTAACCTACAGTGTTCATCTCTTTTTCAAGATAAGCTTTCCCCTGTGAGAACCTCAGGCCTGAAGCCCAGTACACTGAAGCAGCTGGGTCAGCCTATCCTCCAGGCAACTAGCGTTGAGGAGCGAAAGGTAAGAGTGTTGCTTGCTTTTTGTAATGCGTATGCTCTCTGCATTGGATTGAATTGGCTGGGTACATGGTAGGATTTCCAAAAGGACCTGAGTGTTAAGGAAATCTAGTAACATCTTGGAGCTGGGATTTGTGACTAGTGCCACTTAGCTTTTGGTCTCTCTGAGGCAGAATAGGCTAGTGGCCTGAACACGAGACTTTTGAGCTATGAAGTGCTGAATTCTGTTCATGGTTATGACTGTTTCTCTGTCTTGGACTTTTTCTTCATATTACTGTTTTAACACCTCACTAGTTATCTCATGGGAGCGTTTTGAGGATCTCTTAGTGCTTGAGGGTGATGTGTGATAAGTACTGAGTGGTGTTCTTGCATTTGTTCTGTGAAAGAGTGCTGCATAGCTAGTGATATATGTAAAGATGTTGCAGTAATTCTAGTTTAAATTGACACTGTATACAAGCACCATGCTAAAATATAGCCTGGCTTCATTTTAATGTCTTAATAGTTCTTGTTTGTGAGTGATGACTTGTGCATCCAGTACCAGATTTCTTAAATGTGTTTTCCTATATTATGTTCAATCTTACAGCTCCACAGTAGCCCAATCAGCGGGTCATCTCAGGTGAAAGTAGTGGAGGTTAAACCAGACGTATTCCCTTCCTACAAGTATAGCTGCACTGTGACTTTGGTAAGTGTCTTTGACAGTCTGTGGGAACACCAGCGAGCCTCTTGAGAAGTCGCAAGAGTCTTCAAAGGCAGTTGCTTTCATCTTCATCATTAGCTCTTTGGCTCTGATAATTACAAGTTTGAAAAGCAGTTGTAGGTGTTCAAGAAACCACTTCTGTATGTGGTCTCCTTTGAAGGTACAGCTTGGAATTTGGTGTGCTTTCATTTTGAAGCAAGTACTGTGTTGATGAAGTAAGCTGCCCTAACAGTGTTGAAGTTTCCTATCTACAGCTTAAGGAATGATAGGGCAGACTCCTTGTATTATGTATAGCCTGTGTCTTGAAGGCTACCATTAGCAGGGATCAGGTTAGGTCAGTCTCAGTATTGGAATAATAGTGTCCTTGAGAGAGTGCTTGTTACAGCAGTAGGTTTTGCGAAGTGGACATGCATCAAGTAGGAATTGGAATGAGAGGTCAGATCCAGCTCATAGTCAGGAGTTACATTGGCTTCCAAGAAAAATGATTCTGATGGTCTGGTAAAGTGAATTACTGGGATAAATCTGAGGCTAGATTTGTTCTTTAATTTCCCACCCCCACACAGTACAGTGAACTAGTGCCAAAAAAACAAAGGACTTGTCATGTTACAAGTGCTCTGGGTTACACAGTCCTTTATGATTTGATTTCTCAGTTGGGTAGCTCCTCTGTGTTTTTTTCTATAGGATAGCTCTAATTTGGGGTCTTTAACACTTTCTGGCTTGTATCTCCACTTGTCTGAGTGAGTCACCTCATACATTGTATGTCTTCCATTGCTACCTACGCACTGAACCAGAACATTTTAGTGTTTTGATGAAATCCTGTTAGATACTTTATATCCTAACATAACCTTAATCCCTTTCTGGCATTAGTATGAGAGGGTTAAATAGGACTATTTCTGAATTTCTTTCCCCTGCCAAGTGACCATCAAATGAAGCCTAAGGTCTATAGATTAACTGAACTGTTCTTAAGTAAGTAGCCAAGCCTGCTTGAACCTTATAAACTACTATTTGAGATATGGGGGGCACATCTTAAGAAAAGATGACAGTTTACTCTCAGGGGTCACATTCCTTCTGTGTCCTTCCAGGATTTGGGACTAGCAACCTCACGTGGCAGAGGGAAGTGCAAGAACCCATCCTGTAGTTATGTATACACGAACAGGCACAAGCCACGTATCTGTCCCAGCTGCGGCTACAACCTTGCCAAGGACAGAGCTGAGAAAACAGTGAAATCCCTGGTGAGTTGTCATCTTTCATGCTGAATTGAATAGATTGCCCTGGGGTTTGCTGCAGTCTCTTGAGTCTCTCTGTGTGTAGAGAACTGATTGCCACTGCAATATCTTGGTGTCTTCTAGTACAGCATTTTTCAACCTGTGGGTCGCAACCCAAAAGTGGGTCCCAAAAATATATAAAAGGGTTGCAAACAAACTTTAAAAATGGATTCTCCTTTAAAGGAGAAAAATGTGGGATACTGTGGCTTTTTCCCTTGAAGGGTGTCCGAGTTCCAGGCTGCTTGGTGCCCCCCATGCCCTACACACTGCAGAGCTGGGGCATGGGGGCAGGGGACAGCAGGTTGGGAGTGAGGGAACTGGGTCAGGACTGGCCATCAATGTTTACAGATGAGTCCTGGTACAAAAAAGGCTGAAGAGCACTATTGTAGTGAACTAAATCATCAAAAAAATTGGGGAGGGTGATTGGAACACACTTAATTTTGACTGTAGTGAATATTTTTGAACTTGGGGAATCGGTGTTTATTTTGTTGGGGTTCCCCTCCCTCCCCCCCCCCCGGTAATTACAGCATTTTAGTGTTTTCAGGCAGCTTATTGGTCTTCACACTTTTTCACAGGAGTGTTTTTTCACTTTGAATGAAACCGCAATCTCCAGTATTTTTCCTGAGGAAATGCCGAAGTTAATTTTGCTGACTCCTGTTAGAGGCTATTTTACCATCCTAGTGACTATACTCTATTTTGAAAACATATATTCAGATTGATAGTGATCACTTTTACCACTGGGTGCCTCTACATTTTTAACTCCCCCACCCCTTTTTCAGGGAAAGGACACATAGGAGAAACCCCTCCACATCTCACCTTGACACTGCCTCTCTGAATTTGAGGTGAAAATTCCCAGCGAGTCTTATCTCCAAGTCATAGCAAATGTCAATTCACTGTGTCTATTGTGAACAGCATCATTCTGTTTTCAGTGGCTTTTGACTCATACTCTCACTTTGACCTGTTGGTAGACGGAGGCTCGGCCTGGTTTTATTTCATCCTGTGAACGTTTTCACAACTGTCTTAGCTGCTTTTCATCTAATTTGCAATAGATTGCATAGAATGAAAATAACAAAACCTGTTACTTTATGACACTTGCTATTTGCCTCTGAGCCAAAATCTGCATTTTACAAAGGAAGTTTTGAAGTTCATCTCTGTGGGTTGTTGCTTGTGCAGAATTGGTTTGGACTTTCAAGAGGTTTTCCCCATTCCTGACTAGCATGCTCACTCAGCATGTAAGCTGGCTACATTCTAATGTGTGCATTTGATTTGAATCTTCCAGCTGCAATTTATTTTGAAGAACAAAATTATTTTGCTTGCTGTATAAAACAAACAAAAACCCCCTGCACTCGAATAATACCATGTGAAACCCACACATACACAGATGCCTAAGGAACCTTACTTTCCTTTTATCTGCTTCCTTAATACAATATGCTGGTCTTGCATTTTGAGAAAGCAACTGTGTCCTGTTTCTTTGGGTTTTTTCTGGACTTTTTTTTTTTTTCCCCAACCTTAGTATTCCTATCACAGACTTTGTTGTGCAGGAATCAATGCTATTTACAGTGCCCTTGGACAGGCCATTTATCTCATCACTGGACTAGACAGAAAACAAGCTGAAACGCTGGCCAGGGTGGTTTGTTTTACTGATTAAGTGGATTAGTCTGTTACTGTCTCTGCTTTGTTGAGCCCCATAGTGCTGAATTCCTCCATGATTCAGTTTGGTTCTTATGGGAGACTGGCCACTAGTGCTCAGATGAACCAGACTCCTGTATTTTGTATTTATTTCCGTGTATTTGGTACTATGCTGTACACCTGTAGCTTTCTCTTACTTGGTTGCTTATTGCTTTCCTGGTTTTTTTTATCTTTTATAGACTATCTAGGATGACTGAACATGTTGGAAAATTTGCACCATAGCCTACAGCTTAAGGAAATTGTGTTTAGCAGGAATGTTAAGGGTGCGTGTACTTTTGCAGCCCTTGCCTTGCCATTGCTTATACTTGTTAAGCTATGGTTGCTTGTACAGTTGTCGTGCTCTACCTATGTATAGCAGTTGTAGCGAAGTGCTAAGTGGGCCAGCCACAAGATTCAGAGAGAGAATGGTGCCTGGGTACAAGATTGACATAGATTCTGTTCCAGTCTAACCTAAATTGATGCCTGTGCTTGGGTAGTATATTTACATATGTGTCAGATCTACTGTTAGGTTCCAGGAAACTTAATGCTGTATTCCTTTGAATAGGAAGCCTGAGTATTTTGGCTTTTTGTAGGAGGTGAACTCTGGTCCCCCTGATGTGCTGAACACTAGTGAGCCCTTAACTCAGGCCCAGAAAGAGATCCAGCGCCAGTCCACGCTGCAGCTGCTGCGCAAGGTAATGCAGATCCCGGAGAACGAGTCAGAACTGGCTGAAGTCTTCGCACTCATCCATGAACTCAACAGCTCGCGGCTCATCCTGTCCAACGTGAGTGAGGAGACGGTCACCATAGAGCAGACCTCCTGGTCAAACTACTATGAGTCTCCATCTACGCAGTGCCTCCTCTGTAACAGTCCATTATTCAAAGGGGGACAGAAGTAAGATCCTGTTTTAGATTTGACTTTCATCATCAAACTGATGTTCTGTGTTTATAAATGTGTCTGAAGTAATGCTGCTTTATCCCCTTGATATCAAAGCCAGGGTAAACATTTTCATTTAACTTGCATCTCTGATGGAGCTTAGGGTTTTGTGTGAGCTGTTCTTTAGTATGTCCAGGTGGCGATTACAATCTCTCACATCTAGGGTTTGCTTTTGTATAGCAGAAAAGCTTCATTGAGTGTTCAACAGGATTCAGCTCTGGATTTGACACTGACTGTTCCTCATTTCCACTTCCGGATGATTTGCAGTGCATAATGAGTCTGAAAGATGCAGTAGTTTAAAATGGCAGGATTTTAGATGTGCTGTGGTAACTTGATGCTTTTCCCAGCCTCACTTCTTTGCCAGAGCGCTTGCTGTTTGTGACCTGTTTATTTTTAATGGCTTGCACACTGATTGTCAGCCTGCATACGATTCTAACCCTCTTCAGAACCTGGGCTGAGAATCTTGGAGTTTCTTCTCTCTGAGCATTGAATCACTTGCTTTCCCATTTTCTAAGCTAGTACCAGGCAGGTTTGTATACGTGGTGGATAAGTTTCTTCCTGCTTGTTCATTACAGTTCCCTCGCTGGCCCTCAGGAGTGCTGGTTGCTGACTGTTAACCGGTTACAGGTGGTTACTGCTCAGGTCAAGGTGTGTTTGAATCTGCAGTGCCTGGCCTTGCATAGCTTCACTGATATCTACACAGGTAGGAAAAATGATCAGTAGGTTACTCTATAGAGACACCAACCTGCAGACGCTAGGGATAGAGGCAGAGTCCTTTTTTTGAACCAAAAAGTGTTCTTGAACTCCCTACCTTGTCAGACTCTGTTTCTTTGACCAAGACTTGTACTGCTTATTCTCCTAGTTGACAGATGTCTGTGAATCACTAAAGTGGAGAATGCCCCACCTAACTGGAGCAGTCCTGTCTGGAAAAGAGTGACCAACTGTTCTGTGTTGTATACAAAATCACTGAAATATTTGGGATATGGAGCTGTGGGCTGAGGAGATGGACAGTTAGTGTTCATTGCAGGTTTTCTATACAGGGTGCAGAGCTGGATTGACTTTTGTGCTGCTTCCTTTCCAGCTGTGTCTTTAAATTTAAGAAAACTCTCCAGAAGCTCTTTAGCCATGCTCTATCTGACCCTCCAATCAAGCTTGGGTGGTTTGTTTGCTTAGCAGTAAATGAGAAGTGTTGCATTTTACACTGTGTTTGTGGGTTTCCAAATCTTGTTGTGGTGTTTAATTGCAGGCCTCTTCAACGTGGGCAACAAGCTGTTAGTGAGCCTGGACCTCCTGTTCACAATCCGCAACCACATTAAACTTGGAGAGGATCCCAAAGTGGCAGTTAGCAGTATCCTGGAGTCTGTGCAGGAGCAGACTGGTAGGGTTTTTCTCCTTCAGTTATTCTGAACTAGCTGCTTTCGCTGGGAACTTGTGGGGGTTGGAATCTTAATGTAATAATAATATTAGATGGGAAAAGTTGGTGAACTCTAGATTGGAAGGAGAGAGCTCAGCCCTCCTTGGGTTAGGTTTCTCTTGGGCTTTGGTTTTGGTAAAAGCTCCGCTCTGCATTTATAAAGGCAGAGTTCTCTCTGTCTATATACAAACCAATAGATTTCTCTGTAACTGTAGTTTCTTCACAGTTAGAGTGGCCAAGGTCTGGAATGGGCTTCCAAGGGTGGTGGTGGTGCTCTCCCCTACCCTGGGGGTCTTCAAGAGGGGGTTAGATAGGCATCTAGCTGGGGTCATTTAAACCCAGCGCTCTTTCCTGCCTATGCAGGGGGTCGGACTCGATCTATTGAGGTCCCTTCCGACCCTAGCATCTACGAATCTTAACATAAGAAACATTAATGCTTCTGTATCAGCGAGAACGGTTTCTTCTTGGGAACTTCATCCCAGCGTTCTAGGGAATTCCTTCTCCTTTCAGTGACCGTTGGTAGGTCAGCAGCAGAATGTAGTTATTTTGTGAATTGGCCTCACTTGACCAAGAGCAGCAAGAATAATGAGCAGGGGAGCTCATACAGGAACTCTGGATTCCTACTGCAAGCAGAAGACCCAGGCATCCAATGTAGAGACTTAGTAGTATGGTGGAGCTGGGCTGACAAGGGAGCTGGGTTCCAGCCAGGCTGTAAAGATAATCCCCACTGCCTGTGGGGATAGAGCACAAAGAACAGCTATTTAACTTTATATGCTGGGAAAATTTAGGTGATGAGGCACCAGGGAACAGTCTGAGAACCAGGGGTGACGTGGGTATTTAAATATTAATAATGTATTCTTTCTGAATATCCACCTGCTCAATCTTTGGTAGAAAATGAGCATATTCCATTAATTTCTTCCCCTCCAGGCAATGGAGCTGGTACCTCGTGGCTTCATAAAGAAGTGTGTTTAGTTAGGAGTTTCTTCTGATTAGTGCCAACAGTTTTCATTTAAAAATTATTCCTGGGGGTTTTGAGTGATTTTAAAATGATTGAGGAGCAGTAGGTCTAGTTGCAACATGTCCTTGTTGGTTAGGCTGAGTGTTTGAAGCTTAACTTTTAGAGCTCTTCTGCTTTCAGAGGAGCCCTGTCCAACTTTTTCTTGAGAGGCTTTTTCCTTACTGGGGACTTCAGCATTAGACAGTCCAAAGCGGGGAAAGGAGATTTTAAGTTATTTTGGTGTCTCCAACTATTTCAAGGCTTCTCCTTGAAAGTTTCTCCATTAGATCATGACTGGTCTATTTTATAGAAACCTCTTCATCTTTGGGGCTTTGAAATAGCTTTGTCTTTTTTTTTTTTTTTTATTGAAACAGCAAGCACTTCACTGAACAATTTTGTACAAATTTCAGCAAGAAATCATGGAGGATGGTGCTTGTTTTGAGCAGTAGCTCTGATGGTGGCTAGTTTTGCTACTTTTTCCTTTCCTTTTGGAAGTGAAGCCTCTGTGAATGCAGTTTGACTCGACAGTGCAAGTGGCTTTAAATAAAGCATTCTTTTCTTTCTAGAAAAAACTCTGAGCCCTGATGAGCTGAGTCAACTCCAGGAGCTGCTGTGCAATGGCTATTGGGCATTTGAATGCCTCACCGTCCGGGACTACAACGATATGATCTGTGGAATTTGTGGCATTGCACCCAAGGTGGAGATAGCCCAGAGAAATGAGGAAAATGTCCTGGCGCTGAGAAATGTTGAGGTATGTTGAGATGGTCTTCTCTTCTGCTAGCACTTCAGACTGTATTTGAGGGTGTTTTCCACTAATCCTGATTTTTAGTAACTTGTGAGGGTTACGTGTGCTTTTCTTCTGCTGATATCTCACAACAGGGTGTGACCTGGCTCACTGACATCCATTCCCTTTCTGAGTGGAACCCCCAGGTCATAATCCTCTTGCTCCTGACTTGAAAGCATCCTCCCTAAATAACAGTTTCTCTGAGGTGTCACAGTATTTTTCCCTAATCCAGAAGGAGGTGGTATGCAGCATTCCCTGTTCTCTAGCTGATTTAATCTACAATCTGTCATCTCCCGTTTCTAAGAGAAGCAAGCCTGGATGTTTTGTTTGGCCCAGGGCAGGAAAAAGGAGCACGGTGTCTGCTTGGTTTGTTGGGCTGAGCAGTGTCCATGTTGGCCTTCCATCTCTTTTGCAAATCAAAGCGGATTCAGAGCCGTCAAAGCCAAGCAGCTTTTGACCTATACGTTTTCTTCCCCTGGTAGTTTACCTGGCCAGAATTCTTGTCGTCTAGCGAGGTGAATGTGGAAGACTTCTGGTCCACAATGGAGACGGAAGTGATAGAGCAGGTGGCGTTTCCTTCTAGCATCCCGATCACCAAGTTTGATGCCTCTATTGTTGCTCCTTTCTTCCCACCGCTGATGAGAGGGGCAGTGGTTGTCAATACTGAGAAGGACAAGAACCTTGATGCCCAGCCAGTGCCAGGTAACTTACTCAATGAGCTGGAGGGCCCTGGGTGCCTTCAGCAGTGGTGGTGCACTTCTTTTTCTGTAGATGACTTTTGGAGAGAATTGTGAAACAGCAGTTCTTAAAAAGAGATGCTTTAGATCCTCCAGTCCTCAGTGGGGCCTTAGGTTAGCTTCTGGTATTTTTGATTATGAATGCCATGTTTGGACTTGGGTCTGCCTGGGATCTGATGGACTCGGGATGCCATTAAAGCTGAGGAAATGCTCTGTATCCCAAGTACAGTTCAGTGCTGAGGATTTCATGTGGGCATTAATCACCTGGGGCTTATGGACTTAAGTGTTCTGTGTTCTCTATCTTGAAAACTGGTATTTTACAGCTGCAGATGGTTCTTGTGGCTGTGCCATTTTTGAGATGCTAACAGAGGTGTAAGAGGTCTGTAACGGACTTGGAGAGGAAAAGGTCTAGCAATTGATATCATTGCTATAGTACACTCATCTAAAATTTATTGTGGGTTAATACTATTAATATGTTGGCTCAGAACATCTTGTATGTTGGAGTCAGATATCAGAATCATTCACTCATGGCTCCTTGTTAAGAGCTGGGTTCACTCTGAGTAGCTCTTTGCTTAGTAGATGGATACACATGCAGATGCACCGAAGCTTGCACCTCTGCCTCCCTGGGCTTAGTCCCTTGTATGGAGCAGCTCTGTTTGGCAGAAAATGAACAGTTGACTTCTTCATTCCTGAGTTGCTTTCGGAAGGGAAGCTCAGCATGTGGCATGTCTGAAGGAGAGAGACGCCAGTAACCAGTTTTCAGACGGAACTAAAACAACAGTGTTATTGTGGACCCGAAGAAGTTCAGGTTGCCCAGCATCCCGCCAACAGCTGTAGCTGTACCAGCTGGCCCAGGAGAGGGCCTCTGCAGTTGCATGGCGGAGAAGCAGCAGGCAGGCCACTGCAGACAGGGGCCTTGTGGGCTCCTGAAGTGTTAGGCTGAGAGCTGCAGAGCCAGCTCCAGGGCGTAAGGGGGGGGTTGTATAGCAGTGCTGATGCTGCAGATGTGGGTCTTGGACTAAGGGGTTTCAGAATATTGAAGGGGACTGAGTGCGCTCATTGGGACAATCTGGCCCTGCCAGTTTCTTGAACTGGTTCCTGTTAAATATTTTGATTTTAATTATAAAACTCCCAGAACCTCCCCAGAAAAGCACCCAGCTGCTGGCTTGGTTTGGGGTGAGGCTGGCCATCAGCTTCTCCTTAGAGGCTGGGATGGTTCATGCGATCCACTGCAACCGCCCACTCCTGAAGAACTGACTGAACAACCTCTTCCCTTCTGAGGGTATGTGCTGAGTGCTTTTTCCTTTGGCAGGTAATGCCAGTGCTTTGGTGAGGCTGCTTCAGGATGAGACCTGCAAGCTGGAGCAAATTGGCTCCTACAATGAGGAGCAGCTGCGGGACTTTCTGACACAATGTGGAGTGCCCTGGGAAGCAGCAGATACAAAGGTAATAGGATTGTTCCCCACGCACCAGGTCATGCCGCCCTGTCATCTTCTCTTCGATTGGTAATGTGTAGAGTACTTTTTGCTCCACTGTACTAAGGAGATGGGTGGATCAGAGATCATAAGTCCCTGCTGTTTGCAGGTTGACTGACACACAGTTAAACAGTCAACCCTTGTGGGTTAGAGGAAGAGAAGCTTGTAATTACCTTGTCATGGGCTCCTCCTCTTGGAGACGTGCATCTTCCCTGTTGTACTCAGCATGAAATTAAAAGCTTGTTAGCATATGTTCATGCAGGACTTGTGTGAGATGGCACTTAGCCAGGCCCCTTTTTTTTTTTTTTTTAGGAGACTCCTGGGCCTTCATTCTTTATTTAAATGCAGGCCTTTCTCTCTGTGTTTTGCCTAGGACCAGCTCTGTTACTCTCTCCTGGCCCTCTATGACTTTGTGCTAAATGGGACAAGTGCCAAACAAGTCTCAGCCCAACACACGGGAGGCAAAATCTACAAAGTGTGTCCACACCAGGTAAGGCAGGTTGGAAGCTGCCATCTGTTTGCTTGGCAGGTGTGAGTGACAGGTGCTTTAATCAGTGGTTGACACATCATTTGCACAGGGAAAGATTTGTCCCCCCTTTCCTGGAAGTATAAACAGGAGACTGATAGTGAGTGGAGGGGAATTGGGGATTCTTGTTCTCCAGCTCTTTTCAGGGGGTGTCAAGGTGACTTGGTCTTAATAGTCCCAGAAAGCAACATTTTTTTTGAAGAAAAGAATGTAAGGTTGGGGTGAGTGAGAAGGTTCCTGACTATGCCACAGAGGTGGGATTAAAAATTATCCATCTCTGCATGAGTCGCTGTTGACTTGTGTGGGGAGGAGACAAAACTGAGGGGGCACTGAGTTGACCAGCTAGTTAAGAGAAGTTGTGACCATTACACTTGAAAGTGGGAGTTTTTAAACAAATATTTTGTTCTCTTTAGGAATTTTTGTTTTGGGTTTAGTGCAGTGCAATACCCAAAGTTGCCAGTTTATTTTTCTCTCTCCTTCCTAGGTGGTGTGCGGCTCTAAGTACATCGTGAGAGGGGAAAGTGCCCGGGACCACGTGGACCTGCTAGTCTCCTCACGCCATTGGCCTCCTGTTTACGTGGTCGATATGGCCTCTGCAGTGTCATTGTGTGCGGACATCTGCTGCCCTGACCTGACTTCCCAGATGTGGGGAAAGAACCAGGGATGCTTCTCTGACCCCCTGGAGCCGCCAGCGGTTAGTTATATTGCAGTCCATGCCATCTGCCAGGCTGAAAGGAATTTTCAGCATTGGTACTGGTCTTGTGTCATCTGCAGCTATGACCCTGTGGGGTGACTTGGCATCCTTTTATTATTAGGCTAATTCTAGAGTGAGGCTGCAGCTCTCTGCCTCTTGGGAGGTCTCAGACTGATGACAGGCATGTGTCATGACCTGTCCAGTGTTGTTACTTTTACTGGTACATTCCTCCTGGGAACAGTTACAGGCAATACTTGCTGCTATTGCAATTCACACGTATTCTCTTACACACGCAGTATGCACTGGTGATATGTCTTAGTTGCACAGCTTGTGGATGTTGGAGCATGTGGCCTGTTCTTAAGACAGTGCCTTGAGTCATTCAACAGACATTTTACTATTAGAAAAGCAAGGAAGCTGGAGAGCAACAGGGATGTAGTGATGATGTTTTCCTGCCTGTCTGATGGCTCAGCATGGGGTTTGGGATGTATGAGGCTGCCCTCTTGGGGTCTGGAGAATACTGACTGTCTGCTTACCCCCTCTGCCCCAGGTCATAATTCTCATCTTTGATTCAAGAAAGAGTTAGGATTTTCCTAGTCTCTTAACAGGTGTGCACTCAGCTGGGTGCATGGGTGAGTGTGTAATATAAAAGAACTCTTTTCCCCTCTTCCAGTATGTGTCCTGCCCAGAGCTGCTAGACAGGCACTACAGTGTGGATATGAACATAACTGAGCACTCTGTCCAGCACCCAGTCACCAAGTCCACAGCCCGCCGAGTTGTTCACGCTGAGGCAGAGGCGAATGCCCAGAGCGACCCAGTGGCCCAGCACCATTCTATCTCCTTGTGTCAGGAACTGGAGCCTTACAGTGCCATCATCGCCACCATCAACGACAGCAAAACTAGCAACATTCGCCAAAGGCCGATCACCTTTGACAATGCCACCCATTATTACCTCTACAACCGCCTGATGGACTTCCTCACCAGCAAGGAGATTGTGAACCAGCAGATCCATGAGGTGGTGCAGAGCTGTCAGCCTGGCGAGGTGGTGATCCGGGATGCCCTGTACCGGCTGGGGGTAGCCCAGATAAAAACAGAAATGGAGGAGGAGGAAGAGGAACTCCAGGAGGATGATAAAGAGGCTGCTGAATAAGCTGTTTTGAGCTTAGTTGGTTTATCTCTTTCTGGCCGGGCAGGTAGGGGTGCTGGGGTGGCTTTGGCCAGCTCTTGGCAACTGTCAGGTTTATTTGGGGTAGCTAATTCTTTACACGGAGAAGCTGTGATTACAGAAGGCTTTGACTGCTTACACTGACCAAAGAGCTGTGTGCTTCCTGAGGGCTGTCAATGCTGCCGTGGGCACGAGTTTCCTTAACATTCTTACAAAGAGGATGGGAATCCCTGCCAAGGTGATTCTTGGCCCCATCTGTGTGTGGAGCAAAGTGCTGCTCTTGCAGCAGTTGGCTGAGGTGGAGGAAGGAGGCATTTCTAGTCCCTGGGGGTGTCTGAGATGGGAAAGCACGTGGATTTCTTTTCCATCTAGATCTTAGTTTACTGACCTTGTTCATCAATGCAGGGTTGGCTGTGGTGGGGCAAGACTGGAAGGAAAGCAGCAGAAAACAGCACAGGGCTCCCCCCCCCCAGACTGTTTTGAATGAATTAGCAGAATACATGGACCTCCCTGCTGTGGGCCTCTGGCTGTGCTCTTAAATGACACATGCTGACTGGTCCTTTTAGTAGCTGGAAGCAGCCAGTAATGTCTAGGTGGCCACCCAGGAGACGCTGGCGCCCAGGGCAAGAACATGCAGTTGTAAGGAGGTGGATGGTGCCATATTGGTGTCTGGGGTCACTGGCAATGCAGTGTAGCAGCTGTGTGGCTGCGGGAGTGAGTTTCTAGGACAGTGGATCCCTAAACTTGAGTAATCAATTATTTAGAAGCTGCAGTGGTTAGTGAGCAGACTTGGTGGAAGAAAGAGTTGACAGAAAAGGGTTGTCATTGCTTTGATAAGCCAAGTGATAGCAGGTTTTTTTGAAGCTTGAGGTGTGCTGTGTAAGGCAATGATTCTTGAAGCAGAAGAAGCACTTGAGTCCTGGGCACCTTACTGTTTGTTTGTGAGCTGTTGCATCCTGTTGCAGACTTCGGACAGTGCCGATGATGGCACTGTAATTTGCATACTATCCCTATGACCAAGCTTGAATTGCAATGAACATCTGTGTCTCAGCAGCCAGAGGCCGTGACCATAATGTAAACTCTTCACGGGCCTCTCTGGTTTTACTAATCATTTTGCTTAGGCAGAGTATGGTAGGGAGAGCTGCATCCGCTTGTCTCTCTTGGCCGTGTGCAAAGTGTCATATCCCCATCCTGCTCCCCACAAACTTGAAAAACCCAAGTGGGTCTTGTATCCTCCACGCTGCTTTGACTGTTCCTTTTGAGGAGCTTGGCTGAGACCCTTTTCCTTCCAGCATAGTTAAGCAGCTACTTTAAAGCCCATTTGTAAGCTACTTGCATTGTCCTCTGACTCCCTTTCCTTTGTGCTGGTCATCAGTCTGGATGTAGGCATCTGCTCCAGACAGGGAGCTGGGATGTCAGGGCATTGGGAAACCAGGACAGAGTTTCCGTGAGAGGACATGGGAGGTTCAGAGATGCATAGTATGAAAAGTCCCTTCTGTGAAGGGGAACCTACTGAGTACCGTACTGTAAAAGTAAATGTATTAAGTCTGAGCAAATTCGGTAATTATGCTTTGGGGTTTTCCTGTTAAGAGTGTTAATTTATTAAAAACATTAGTGACTTTTTCAGTCTGTGATAAAGTTTAATAAATTATCTCCAATTTTTTTGAGTGAAACAGCTTGGCTACTTGAGTTTTTGTTGAGATTTAGACATCAGGAAAAGGGTTTGTGCAGTTTGACAGAGATATGTTGTTTGCAGTTGACAGGTGAAAAGCCTGCCAACATTTCACATAGATTCATAGATGTTAGGGTCGGAAGGGACCTCAGTAGATCATCGAGTCCGACCCCCTGCATAAGCAGGAAAGAGTGCTGGGTCTAGATGACCCCAGCTAGATGCTCATCTAACCTCCTCTTGAAGACCCCCAGGGTAGGGGAGAGCACCACCTCCCTTGGGAGCCCGTTCCAGACCTTGGCCACTCGAACTGTGAAGAAGTTCTTCCTAATGTCCAGTCTAAATCTGCTCTCTGCTAGCTTGTGGCCATTGCTTCTTGTAACCCCCAGGGGCGCCTTGGTGAATAAATCCTCACCAACTCCCTTCTGTGCCCCCGTGATGAACTTATAGGCAGCTACAAGGTCGCCTCTCAACCTTCTCTTGCGGAGGCTGAAAAGATCCAGGTTCTCTAGTCTCTCCTCGTAGGGCTTGGTCTGCAGGCCCTTGACCATATGAGTTGCCCTTCTCTGGACCCTCTCCAGGTTATCCGCATCCTTCTTGAAGTGTGGCGCCCAGAATTGCACGCAGTACTCCAACTGCGGTCTGACCAGCGCCCTATAGAGGGGAAGTATCACCTCCTTGGACCTATTTGTCATGCATCTGCTGATGCACGATAAAGTGCCATTGGCTTTTCTGATGGCTTTGTCACACTGCCAGCTCATGTTCATCTGGGAGTCCACTAGGACTCCAAGATCCCTTTCCACTTCCGTGCCACCCAGCAGGTCATTCCCTAGGCTGTAGGTGTGCTGGACATTTTTCCTCCCTAGGTGCAGCACTTTGCATTTCTCCTTGTTGAACTGCATCCTGTTGTTTCTGCCCACTTGTCCAACCTATCCAGGTCTGCCTGCAGCTGTTCCCTGCCCTCCGGCGTGTCCACTTCTCCCCATAGCTTTGTGTCATCTGCAAACTTGGACAGAGTACATTTGACTCCCTCGTCCAAGTCGCTGATGAAGACATTGAAGAGTATCGGTCCAAGGACCGAGCTCTGCGGGACCCCACTGCCCACACCCTTCCAGGTCGAGACCGACCCATCTACCACGACTCTTTGGGTGCGACCCTCTAGCCAATTCGCCACCCACCGGACTGTGCAGTCATCCAAGTCACAGCCTCTTAACTTGTTCACCAGTATGGGGTGGGATACCGTATCGAAGGCCTTCCTGAAGTCTAAGTATACGACATCCACCCCTCCTCCTGTGTCCAGGCGTTTCGTAACCTGGTCATAGAAAGAGACTAGATTGGTCAGGCACGATCTGCCCGCCACAAACCCATGCTGGTTTCCCCTCAGCATAATTTGCCCTGCCGGGCTCTCACATATGTGAGCCTTGATAATTTTTTCAAAGACTTTACCAAGGATGGAGGTGAGACTGACTGGCCTATAGTTGCCCGGGTCCTCCTCCCTCCCCTTTTTGAAAATGGGGACCACGTTAGCCCTTTTCCAGTCCTCCGGGACTTGGCCCGTGCGCCACGAGCGTTCGAATATTCCCGCCAGTGGCTCTGCAATGATGTCGGCCAGTGCCTTCAGCACCCTCGGATGGAGCCCATCCGGGCCTGCCGACTTAAAGGCATCCAGTTCTTCCAAGTGACTCTGCACCACCTCAGGATCTACGTATGGAAGTCTGGCGCCTTGCTGCTGCCTCTCTACAACCCCAGTGAGAGACTTGTCGTGCCCCTCGCTTAGGAACACTGAGGCAAAGAACTCGTTGAGGAGTTCAGCCTTGTCCCCCCTGTCCGTCACCAATTGTTTCTGCCCATTTAGCAGGGGTCCTATTCCTCCCTGGGCCTTCCTTTTACTCCCTATGTATCTAAAAAACAATTTCTTGTTGTCCTTTACTTGGGTTGCCATCCTCAGCTCCATGGTAGCTTTGGCCCGCCTAACTGCCTCCCTACAAGCACGAGCAGAGGAGGTATATTCATCTTTAGTGATCTCACCCTGTTTCCACTTTTTATGTGCTCCCGTTTTGGCCCTTAGGCTGCCCTGGATTTCTCTGGTCAGCCAGGGAAGCCTCCTGGGCCCTTCCGGAAGCCTCCTGGCCCCATCCACATGGACTTCAGGCCAAGGTGAGTTAGAGAAGTAAAACTTGGTTGTCTCAGTCCTGTGTTTTGAAAGGAGTACATATAAAGTCCCTGGGTTCCACACCATAGCAATGAATCTGAGTCTCTCAGAATAAAGCTGGTCTGTAAATACAACTCCTTGTATCACCTTTTAAATAAAAATTCATCACTTTGCGTAGGGGGGAGCTAAAAGCAAAGAGTTTGGGTCAAATATCTTCTTTTCCGCTGGACTTCAGAATCTTTCTTCCTCCCCCAAAATGGTGTTCTTTATTACTGGACTGGAAAATTAAGCAGAAAGTGATGGTTGACTTCATTGTGTGAGTGGTTTAGAATGATTTTTAGGAGCTAGAGTTTGGTTCACTCCAAGTGAACCCCAGGTTCTGATTCATTCCTTTCCGCAGAGGTAGACAAGGGCAAAAGCAACAAGAGTGATGTCATGTGAGAAGAAAGTGCTTGACGGCTGTGTAGCCAAGACATGGCGTGGGCTGAGGAACTGATCTCATGCCTGCAACTGAGCTGTTAATGAGCAGACTTTGGAGGGAGGGGATAGAAATGGTGGCAGAGGCCATGTTTCACCCCACTAAGGGAGTCCCTAATTGTGCTTTTATTTCCAGCTGTGTAGCTTGTATGCTGCAGAAGAGATCCTGAAGAAGAGGGAGGTAATAACATTGGGTTTCATAAATTGAATTTATGGCCACCAGAGTGGTGGTAGCCTGCTCCTTCCAGTAGTGTACTGCTGTTCTGATGCAGCCGTTCTACACAACATGATGCACGGGCACATACCGGTCTCCTGTCTTCCCAAATGTCTTAACCCTTTAGTCAAAATATACTGTGGTGGTTTTCCCTCCTCTGCCATTGCTTCACCTCCCCTGCTTAGGCTCCTTGAATCAGTTTGTCACTGTTCAACTGCTTAAGGAATAGCAGCGAAAGGTTGAGTTTCTCAGATAATTCTGAGAGCACCTGGTAACACCTTGTATGACTGCCTTGGTTTCACCCTTTTCATGAAGTGAGCACTGGAGAAGGAAAAGCTTTTATGAAAAAAATAGAAATGGAGCATTGCTTTGTTCATCATGTTAGTTTTATTATAAGGCTGACAAGTGGAAAAGCGTTAGATTTTATTGAACAAGAAGGAAATCATTCTGTATTAACAGCATGTGTACAGTTTAATTGGAAATCGCCCTGAAATTATTGGCAGTAGTTCAGCAAAGGCTGAGTTAGTTCATGGATTAGTTCCTAGTAGCTATCATTTAAGCCTATCTCAGTGCATCTATAACTAGTACTAATACTCTGCTATACAGTTGATTAAGGCTAATGTTCCTTATAGCCTCTTTCCATTATTGTTTGTAAAGACTACAGACCTGGCTGCTGTGTATCATTAGCAGGGATCTTGGTTTTCCATGATTAAAAAAAATCACAAATTCTCTGATAAAAACCCCCCAAATCTGTGATTAAAATTAAATGCCCCCCACAGCCCCTGCCCCCAGCCCTGCCAGAGGGGACCCCAGCGCGGCAGCGCACAGGGGGACATGCATGAAAGCTTGCTGTTGTGAGCTCCATGCTGCCCTGGCCATGCTTCCGCTGCAGGTGGGGACTAGGAACGGAACCCTATGCTGCCCCCGTGCACACAGAGCAAGTGTGGCCTCGCTGTGCCCTGCCGTGCCAGTCGCACACGCTGTAATTTGGAGGGCAGCAGGGCGGGGAGTGCAGCGTTTGCAGCTGACCGTGCACTCTAGAGGGGGGAGGACTGCCCAGCCAGCTGCAAACCCACCCCCACCCCTGGCCGGAGAGTGCCCAAGCCGGGAGTGAGGAGGCTGCAAACCTCCTTGCTCCCTCAGCCCCCAGCCAGCTTCCCCCAAGCCCCACTCACCTCCAAGAAGAATAAGCCTGAAGCAGCCTCCAGTAAGTGTGAGCTTGGGCTCCACCCTTCCTCCTCTACCTTCCACTCAGGGCAGGGTTGTGGGGTTTCCTTGCCCCTTTTGCAAGCAGCTCTTGCAGGCTGGAACTCAGCCAGCCTGCAGAGCTCTTTGCAAAAGGGGGAAATCCATGGGTTTCTCTGCTAAAAGAGAAAATCCATGTTTTCTTCAATAAAAATGGGAAATCCGTTGTTTTCTCTGTTTTTTTTCCATAGGGAAACGGAAAACCCGGATCCCTGATCATTAGTAACCCGGAGTAAAAAGAATGGAAGATCAAAAATATATTCTGAGGGCATTAGGCCCTAGCTTATGAAATCTTAACTACCTTACCAAAAATGTCAATACCTACATTTAAAAAAAACAACCATATGGTTCTGCTATAGGCAGTGAGTTGCTGCATTTCTTGTTCAGCGATTCAAATGCAGTGCAGACTGCAGAATGCTGATCAGTTCCAGGTCAAAATAAAGCTGTTGTTCCTTCCTGGGTTGGGATTTATATTCCATGCCCACTTTTAAAGAGTTAATGATTCAAGGAGGCTCTTAGCTCAAGAAAGTGCTCTGTTCCTTGTCTTCTCACCCTGCTTTAGCCTAACAATGGCTGAAGAATGCCTCTCTGCTCTCATCTGGGTTTGAGGGGAGAGGGGCGTCTTCCAGTTAGCCAGTTAATGCTGAAAAAGCTTCTCTCTCACGGTTACTGTAATACCTGTGTAGGAGAGGGCAGGTCTAGTGAAGAAAAAAGGTACGCTGTTTCCATCTCTAAAAGTTAGGGCTGTCCCAGAAAGCAGGTTGTGTTGAGACGGGCATGAAATTAAACTGCAATCCTCAAACCACTTGCATACAAAAATGCACAGAATTCTTTGTACACGCACAGCCGTACAGAGCGTACATATCCCCACGTGTGAGCTTACAGATCTGACTCTGGAGAGACTGCTTGCTTTGTTTTTTGGCTCGTAGGAACTGGATAGCATGGATTTGCAGTGGCTGGTCAGGAAGACTTAACCAGTGTGCCCATATGTTACCGGCATTGGTCAGTCAGTGAGGATGACAAACATGATCCGTATATGGATCACGGCTGAGTCTCAGCTTTTTGCTCCTACCGTGATGGCTCTTCAAGGGGGGAATGCTGTAAATCTCTCATACTTCAGAAAGCACCGCAATAAGGAGACTTGGCATGAGGAGCCTGCCTTCCAAGCAAAGTCCTCTGCAAAGGTGAGTGGAGAATAGGGGCATATCCCCGGTGACCATACAGCCTTAACAGAACTGGTAATTGTTGCTGTTCAGAAGGGGCTGACTGCTCTCTCCTTGATCGCAGGACTCCTCGCAGCAGCTGGAGGGTTCGCACCCACTGTCTTCCTCTGCGGGGAGGTTTATGTAGTCCTGAAAGCAAAGAGAGGCCAAGAGCTTTAGTGCACCCCTCCCTAGTTCTCCATCAGTTGTCATCGTGGAAATGTTACTGCTCATTTCATATTTGCTTAGATTAATTTTGGAATTTTCCAGCCTTGTCTTGACTGAAGAGAAGGGCAGAATACCTCCTTCAGCAGGAGTGGGGAGCATGGAGGAGCTGCCCTGAGGGTTGAGGCCTTAAAGGTCCAGTCCTTATGTAAGCCATTGAGACTATTTACCAGAGATGCTGCATCCTGCAGTCTGACTGGAAGTCCTGCTCTGCACAGGAGAGCAGGGCAGCCCTGGCACTGGGAAGCTCGTGTCTCCCCACCTATGCATGGGCTTAACTTGCCGTGCAAATCTTTAGCATTTGATTTGCAAGAAGCTCCTGACCAGGTAAAAGAAGGGAGCTGCTGCCAACTGGCAGTGGCTTGTAAATGCTGGGGTACATCTGAGCCTCTCTTCCTGCCTTTGTCCACACATCACTGTGTGAAGCTTCTCACCTGCTCCTTGTTGACTTCCATTTGCTTCTGAATGAGATGGCAGATCTGGTCGAAGGTCGGCCGCTGCGTGGCTTGCAGGTTCCAGCACGCTTGCATGATGCTGTACCTGCAGGGTTGAGAAGCAGTGATGAGTCTGTTAATGCTCTGAGCATTTCATAATCTGTTTGCTCTGGGCCCTTCCAAGATGCCAGGATGGGATTAGCCCACTTTGTCTTTCTGTGGGACCTGGAGGACTAGCAAACCTTTAATATTCCCATGCCTCTAGTAAGAGCAATGGTGATGTCTGCATGTGTTCAAAGAGGCTTTGTTAGTACTGGTATGAAAGCTCTTGTCTCTTGTCAGGTGGACGATATTAAAGGAGAGCAAAAAGCTGCCTCTTTCTAACAGCCTGAAGACCTGACATAAGGAGCACTTGGGCCATGTATACAGACTTTCCCATATAGCCAACAGGACAGGAGCAAATTATAGGAATGTTTGTGGCTATCCATGGCTGTTACTATATTAAAAAAAAAAAAATAAAAAATCTCCCTTTATGTATGCCAGAGGGGCAATGGTGCCATGCCAGTGGCTTCTGAGAGGAAACTTAGTCCTGTTTTGGAAGGATCTTGTATCCAGCAGGAGTAATGGTCAGGGACAATACGGCTCTTACTGTCTGGAGCCTCATCTGCCCCCCACCTCTTTTTGCTCCCCATCGCATATACACACTTACATTTCCAAAGGAGCGAAATCTGGCCTGGCCATCTGGTATCCCAGCTTCACCATGTTGTAGAATTTGCTATTCACTGCCATGCCTGGGTACGGGCTTTTACCTGCCAACACAAGAACCAACATGTTGAGCAAAGGCAGTGGTGAGAGATCGAGGTCCCTTCCAGCCCTAAACTTCTGTGAATCCTTATCAGCCAGTCTTGCTGCCTGACTTAAGCAGTGCTGGAGGAGTTTGCCTTGCCCGTTTCTCTTGCTGAGGAAGTTTTGCGGCAACAAGAATTTGTCACGATCCAGTGATTTTTACAGCTAGGACTGATAGTGGGTTGTTTTATGTCCCTAATAAAGGCTGCTGGGCCTTTCCCCAGTCCTTGCATTTATGTAAGCTGCAAGCGATGGAAATGTATTATCAAGAACTTTTAAACAATCCTTTCTCACCCAGTGAGAAGATCTCCCAGAGGAGGATGCCGTAAGACCACACATCACTCTGCACTGTGTAAATGCAGTCAAAGATGCTCTCTGGGGCCATCCACTTCACGGGCAGACGAGCCTGGAGGGGCAAAAGTCTCCAGTCAGGGGGACAGGCTGGCTGCAAACACCACTGGTTTTGTCTTGTTCTCTCCTTAATGTCTTTCCCGGTGAACAGTCTGCTCTAGCCCTCCTCACTGCTGTCCCCATGTCAGGTACTTACGTTGCCTTTCACGACGTAGTTTGAATCATTCATGATGTCCCTGGCCAGCCCGAAGTCACAGATCTTGGCTACTCGTCCATCAGACACCAGCACGTTCCTTGCTGCCACGTCACGGTGGATGCACTAGAAAATGGATGGCAAGACAGTCTCCATGAGGTACCTTCCCATTACAGCCCTTCTATAACAAGGGCACAATTTACCTGTCTGAGAGGAGCATTGAGAAGATGAGCTCTTGTTCACTGAGACCCCTTGGTAGTACTAACTGTCTCGCACTACAAATGCTCTCTCTGTTTATACTTGCCACTTGCTTCCATTTTATTGTGAGTTTTAGGGAGCTACACTTCTAAGGCACTGCCTACTCTAACTTGGAGTCCCTTTTGCTGCTCTTGGGTTCCCTTTTTGAGGGCGTTTCAGGAGTCTGGGATGTTTAGAGACAGCCTCAGCATAGAGCAGTCCATCAGTTTGCTCGTTCTTAACCCACTTCTACAAGCAGATCCAGGCGGCAGTGTCAACTGTCACTTTCTGTTCCTTTTTCCCTGAAGAGAGCTGCGAGTGCAGGAAGGCACAGAGCAAGAACTCACGCTCTAAAGTAACAGCCGGAGAGAGAGATGTGATAACGGCACAACACGAACATGCAGTTAGATACAGATGGCTGCACTATGGGTTGCTGCCACGGAGCAGGGGATGCATGCTCAGAGGAGACTGCAGGCACTGGGGTGGAATGAATCTGACCTGGCTACTGACTGGCACCACATCAGCACCAGAGTTTTATCCTGCTCCTGAAGCAGCAGCTTGCTATGATTGACTGAACCGTTAGGAACCTCATGCAGACTGACTCTCATCTGATGCTGTGTCACCGCAAGCTGGTGTCCCCCTGATGCTCTGTACTGTGAGCTAGATTGGTATTAACTAGTTCACTTGCTAGGAAGCCTCTGGGGTGGTCTCCCCTTGGCACTCACGTTCTTTGAGGCGAGGAAGGCCATGCCCTGGGCCACCTGATTGGAGAATTGCAGCAGGTCGTGCAGGTCCAGGGGCCGCGCATCTTCCTTCTCCTCTTCCTGTGGGGTCTTGCCTGGAACAGACAGGAGTGCTTAGAGGCTGGCAGAGGATGGGTCCAGCGGGGTGAGTGAATGCAGAGCCTGCTAGATCCCGGCCTGTGATGCATCAAACAATGTGGACATCACATGGCTAAGGTCAGTGGAAAGCAGAGGCCAGGCTTTGCAACTTACCCCTCGTGGGTGTGGAGTTTGAGGAGGATGACGATGATGACACGGGTCTCATTTCCACATATGTCTCCAAAGTCTGGCTTGCAAACCCGCTGTCACTAAATCAGAAAGAGCCAAGGGCGCAAGTCATTAGGACCGAACAGGGCCGTCTCCTGATGGACTTTTGCCATTCTCTAAGCCCAGGCTGCTGAGCAGAGAAGGCGCTTCAACGTAGCTACCAGAGTTGGCTTGTATTAAAGGTGGGACTGCAGAGCTAGCGTGAGCAAGGTTAGACTGAGAACTTCACCCTAGCTACCCCTGGCTAATTGCACCCCATGTTGGGAGCATTCAGGAGGGAGATGCATTGTAACTACCCCTCTCAGAACTGGTTTTCTCCCCTTCTGTCACCTTCTCTCGATAGCTCTTTGGCTGGCAAGATCTCAAACTGTGGCAGGTCCTTTGCCGTAGGTTGTGGGCAAAGGAGCAGCTTTGCACTGAAAAGTATAGAGGGCTCAAAAATCACGCCAGTAAAATGTAGTCCATTTTCAGAAGCTTCTGTAATGGACCAGTCACAATTTTGCTCTTTATCCCAAGGTGTCCTTCTAGGGCATTTCTGATTGATAGGAAATGTGGCTTCATGGACATAGGGATTTAAAGAAATCCCTACATTTCTACTTACAAGTAACCTGAACTCCCAGACTACATTGATATAACCTTTCTCCACTTCTTGCTAGCAAGTATTCTTTTTCTTTCTCTTTCTGATCTCTAGTCCTGATTTGTACCTTCGGACATACTTCTTCTCCAGATAGATATTCTTGTAATTGGCAGTGTTGTCCGGAGAGGAATCCGAGCTCAAGTCCTGGATAATTAGGCACTCCGCTTTCTTCCGCAGAAAATTCAGCAGATCTCCGTAGCGGCAGTACTCCGTGATAACCAAGATTGGGCCTAAAAAAAAAAATAAGGAAGTGGTGACCATCAAGAAGTGACTTCACTGCATCCTGTCTCTTCTGGAGAAGACTTGCATCCCTGATGCGTGAGAACAAGGATGTCTGGGCATAGACTTGGTGTGAACAACAATCTTGTATATACTTTTCATTGGAAGACTAGAGATTTTGCTGGACTCTGCAACTTTATGGTTATATATGAGTCTCTGATAACAGCCCACTCTCATCCATTCCAGTTCTGTCCATGGAATAGGATGGCAGCTCTGCTAGGCCAAAATCCCTTAATCAGCTCTAGGAAGGAGAGACGCAGTGGAACGGCTGCAGGAAAGCACCTGAGAGATATTCCAAACCTACTCCTTGTAACCAATAAAGTTCTCCTTTGTATCTAGCGTGGGAGACTTATTGGGAGAGGACCTAGATTATGCCTTGGGGTCCCCTTGGTTTGACTGACTAAGGGAGATCACTATTTGTGCTTCAGACTGAGGGAAGCACCCCAAGTTCTTGCAGTGTGTCAAGTACCCTCGAGGACTACTAGGCCTGTTTCCCAGGGGCAAAGGGCCAAGATCAGTCCAGACCCTGGGTGGTGGTGGCATTACCCCCAGGCTTGTGGGTGTGCTCCAGAAAGGGGTCGGCCGGATGCAAGGTGCCCCCAGGCAGGCACTTGGAGCCTGGAAGGTGGTTGGGTACAATGAGGTGGGTGGCTCAACACAGGAGCACCCTTTACTGGCCTGCTGCATGTGGTGGCAGTGGTGGGATCTGACAACCTGCTGTCCTGAAGGCATAATTTGGGGAAGGGAGTAGAGTCACTGAAAACCCTTGAGCAAACAATCTCTAATTCGGCATCAGGTCAATCAGACAGTGTAGCTAGCTAGACTGGCTGATGGGTATGACCACATGACAGTGGCTGACTTGAAAGAGGCAATGTTTTAAAAAGCAAGAAGGGACCATTGTTACTTCCCAGTTTGACATGCTTTTAAAAGGTTTTTAACATGCCGGTGCTCTCTTTGGTCATTGAACTCAGACTTCCTTTGAGGGAGAGGTACGTTGCTGCCTACCTCCGCAGGTACATGCTCCCAGGAGGTTCACAATGTTCTCATGGTGGCCCAGATGACTCATGATCTTGAGCTCAGACATGAGCGCCTCTTGCTCATCTGTGTCAGCTGTGGCTGGAATGAAAGAGGAAAGGGTGGTGTGGGGGGTGATGGGGGAGAGAAAGGGGTTAGAAAAAGGGAGGTTGAGGAAGGGAGTAGAAAGGGGGCCAGAGGTAAGATGAGAGGAAAGGTAACGATGCAAATATGGGAAAGGAGGAGGATTGATGAATGTGTCCCCTTTATCCATAACTTATGGTAGCTATGGCTGCGTGATGACCAGCAGCAGTTCTACCCATGGCGCCAGCCTGCAAAGCAGGTGTTATCTAGCCTATAATCTGCTAGAGGTGCAAAAACTGTGTCCTCCATCCCAGCCCCCTGGGGCCACGTTGTTTCTTAGCCAGGCTCCCTCTGCAATCTGTTCTTGACTTACCCTTTAGCATCTTCACAGCCACTTTGAGGACAGAGTCTTCCTTCCCCAGCCCGAAAGCAGTGGCTTCGACCACTTTTCCAAAAGCCCCTGCTCCAAGGGTCTTTCCTGGAAAGAAACATCTGCTTAGAAGACCCCAAGTTTTGCAATGGCAACTGTCCAAAGCACTGGTTCGGGTGGACTCTCCAGCTGATGTGCCAATGGCAGAACCATGGCAAACATAAACCGCACGAGCAGTGGGAAATTCAGATGTGTTCTGCCCTTGTCTATGGGGGATTTCAGTGTGAGAAAAGTTTTTTTTTTTTTAAGGAAGTGACAGTCCAGCCCTACAGGTCAGAAAGCAGCCTGGACAGCAGTGGTATTCTGGATAACGCACAATGTTAAAAGAATGGGCAGTATCCTATCATCCCAGCTCTGCGTGAGAGAGGTCACGGAGAAGGGCTGTCTCATGTTGTTTGTAGTTCTACATGCAGGGAGAAAAGGGGGCCTGCGTGTGGGTGGTGTTTTATTGCTCTAACCATTGTGTTTCTTTTTGATGCAAGGAGTGGGGGGTGCCAGCAGCAGCATTTCAGCTCTGCACATGAACCAGTTTGGACCTGCATATTGTCACCAACTCGAGGCAAAGAAGCCAGAAGGGTTTCTCACCAAACTGCAGGTTGTTTCTGGGGAACTCCCACTTCCGATTGTATGGCAGCTGGGTGGGGTCAATAAAGATGTAGTTATTCCCTTCGCAGGCTTCAATGATCTTCCACCGCACCTGGTATTTGGGTTTCTGCGAGGAAGAAAAATCTGATTACTCAGGTGCTTTCTTCTGCACAAGGTTCCCAATCCAAGGCTGCCGTTGCACAGGGGCTCTGTTGCAACCACACCCCCTTCCCCGTATGACAGAGTGGTCTCGCTATGTTATTCCATAGCTTTGGAGAAGGGACCTGGTTTTAGACCATCAAATGCTACTTGCTTCTGAATACGGGCTGCAAAGGGGTGGGAGAGGCTGAGAAGCAGGTTTGAGGCATTCTGACTAGTCATGAAGTCCAGTCCTTCCTCCCTTGCTTGGACATGAAAAGCTCCAGCCACCACTACCTACACATGGATGCTTCTGCTCAGCCCAGGGCCATGCAAGCGTGCAGGCCAGCCCTCCTGTTTTCTCTCTAAAGAGCAGCCACTGGAGTCTGTAGTCTCAGAAATCCCTTCTCTTCATCCCCTGAAGCTTGTTGGGGCTATAGAGCTTGGATAGCTGTTACACCCTATACCTCCATAGGGGATTTCAGCTGGGCAGCAGACATCATATATGCTGTCTACCCCCCCTGCCCTGGCAGCTGTCTGTGTGCTTCGTGCGCCCTTTTGCTGAGCACAGCATAACCAGTACATTGCCTTGGATTTGGTTCCTGTTAGAGCAAAGAAGGAGAACTTAGGATTTCTCCCCTGCTCCCCGAATGTGCACCTGGCAGAGCCAGGGGGCCTAAAGCCTATGGGCAGCGGAAACTGTCAGCTTCTTAAACTTGTTGTAAAGGTCACGTCAGAAAGATTTGGAAAATCAAACAGAGGTGAGGAAAACAGGGAGAGAGGAAGTGAAACCATCGGTCATCAGGATGCTGCGTGCTGTGGGGGAAGGGGAACGCAAGCCAGCTCTTCTGCCTGGGTCTTGTCTACCCTTTCAGGAAGGAAGAGGCAGATCCGAGCAGGCAATGATTCACTTCATTCCCAAAGCTCTGGCTGTGGAAACCCTTCCTACAGCTGGTGCTCTGGAGGAGCTACAGACATGCATGAATCACCCGTGTGCATGGGCTGCAGGCGTGAAAGGCTGGGGATGTCTCATGATGATGCTGCAAGCCAGCTCTGGAGCTGGGTGCAAAGCCTTAAAGTTTCCTAGTAGTTCGGGTCAGGAGGAACCTGAACAGATCATCTAGCCTGACCCCCTGCCACAGGCAGGAATGAATGCTGGGTTCACAAGATCCCAGACAGGTGATCGTCCAACCTCCTCTTGAATTTGCTCAAGGTAGGGGCGAGGACCACTTCTCTGGGAAGTTGGTTCCAGATTTTGGCCACCCTAACTGTAAAATATTGCCTTCTGATCTCTAACCTAAACCTATTCTCCATCAGCTTATGACCATTGTTCCTCGTCACCCCAGGTGGTGCTGGGTGAAAAGGGCTCTACCCATTTGCTGTTGATCTCCCCTGATGAGTTTGTAGGCAGCCACCAGGTCCCCCCCTCAGCCTCCTCTTGCTGAGGCTGAACAGGTTCAGGTCCCTCCGTCTCTCCTCGTAGGGCCTGTCCTGCTGCCCTCTTACCAAGTGGGTGGCCTTCTCTGAACCCTCTCCAGGCTGGACACATCCCTTTTGAAGTGCGGCGCCCAGTACTGGACGCAGTACTCCAACTGCAGCCTGACCAAAGTTGCATAGAGGAGGAGTATCACCTCTCTGGACCGGCTTGAGATGCACCTTTGGATGCACGACAAGGTATGGCTGGCCTTGCTGGCTGCGGTCTGGCATTGGCGGCTCATGTTCATCTTGGAGTCAGTAATGACTCTGAGGTCCCTTTCCACCTCTGTGCTTTCAAGAAGGGAACTCCCCGGCCTGTATGTATGCGTGGACTCCTTCTCCCAAGGTGCAGCACCCTGCTTTTGTCTATGGTGAACCCCATCCTATTCTCATCTGCCCACTTCTGTAGTCTGTCTAAATCTAGTTGCAGCCTCTCTCTCTCTTCAAGTGTGTCCTCCTCGCCCCACATCTTAGTGTCATCAGCAAACTTGGACAGCGTGCTTCCCACCCCCTCGTCCAAGTCGCTGATGAAGATGTTAAACACTGCGGGCCCGAGGACCGAGCCCTGGGGGACCCCACCGCTCACATCTCTCCAGGTTGAGTACAACCTGTCCTCCACTACTCTCTGGGTGTGCCCCAAAGAAAATGTGCGTCCAAAATGGTTGGGCCCAGAAAGATGGAGCAGCTCAGGGCCCAGAAACCTGAACACCGGGGTAGGTTCTACCTGCCACAAAGTCATAGCCGGGGGGGTGGTGGGGGCATCACTTAATACCAGCCATGTAGCCAGGGAGAGTGCAGCTGTATTGTTTTCCTCCTGTGAATGGTCTAGAGCAGTGGGGCTGAGAGGCTACGGTGCTGGGCTCACTCATGTCCCTGTCGGCCCGTCTCCCTCAATAGCTGAAGCCTGTTCCTTACAAAGCAGGGCTGAGGAGCGGGTGCTTCTCGACCCGGGGCTGAGCTCTCTCAGGGTGGAAGATGGCTTTTCTGCCTGAGCTGCTGATCCATGCTTGGGGAGAGACGCCCCTCTTTGTCCACTCAAACAGACAAGAAGCAGGAGTCTGGGGCTCAGGGCAGCACTCTTTGCTTGCAGTGTGGTGGACTGGGGAGTGGAGTCCCTTTTCCCCTGTGCAAGCAGCAGCAAGGGCTGGTTTAACCTTAGGGTGCTTTCACAGAGCAAGAGGCAGGACTTGCCACTTTCCCGTGTGACGCTGGGGCACAGTTTGACTGGAGGCAGCTGAGCGTCCGTGTCCTTTGCAGCCTGTTTTGCCTCGCTGGTCATTTTTTTGTTTTGTTGTGAGAAAAGGGAGGCCAGGCTTGCAGGACGCTGGCTGAAAAGGCAAGGCTTTGTCCCCAGCTAGATCTGCACATTTGTGCTGATCCTTGCAAAAAAGAGCTGATTCAGAAATATGTGGGCGAGCACCTTGGCCGAGCACTTGGAGGAAAAGCCTGCACAGTACTGGGACCATGCGGTACCAGGGAGAAATGGGGTTAGTTGTGGCTGTGGGGTCCAGTATTTGCCGACGGAGAAGGTTGTGGTGGGCAGAAGGCATGGGCATGAGGACTCGTGGGCTCCACGTCGGCCCATGCGGGAAGGGCAGCTCAGCCGTCCACCATATGAGTGTGGAAGCTGCTTTCGGCTGGCATGACCCCTAGCATCAGCCAAGTGCAGGGCTTCAGGTTCACAAAATTAGCGGCATGAAATAAGCTAGCCTCTTCCCCAGCCAAGGGGCACTTCCAGATCTCCCTTGCCAAGCCAGCAGGGCTGCCCAGACCCAAGAGCTGCAGTCGTGGGACCAGCTTTGCTCCCCCAAAGGTGTTCAGCGAGGTACAGGCTTGCCGCACTGCCACGGGGCCCGTGTTGGCCGCACTGCACAATGGTAGCAGACCCCTGCACGCAGGCCTCTGCTTGCTGCACACCCCTCTCCCTCGGGGACTCAGTCTGACCTGCTTGTATTTGTACAGGAGGAAGAGGAGGAGCAGGAGCAGCAGGATGGATATTCCCACGCAGCTGTACAAGGTGGGGTTGAAGAGCTTGTTGGGGGCCATCCACACTTCCCCTGGAGGAACATGAGGGAAAGGGGGAAACTCAGACATGGCAATGCTTGTTTCACTGTCATCACTCCGATAGTGCCCTACCCGGCCCCCCACCTCCAGTCGCACAGCTGTAGCCCCAGAGCTGACTGCTGCCCTGGGAGTCAGGGGAAGGAGGTAGGTAGAAAATCAGACCTGCCAAAGACTCAGCCTGGTTGTCAAGTGGAGGGACCTGTGCTCAGTTTTGCATTCGCTGGTTTTAGCGAGAATGTGCCTGAGGATTGAGGAATCGGATCTCGTGGTAGAGGTGATTTTTTTTTTTTTTTTTTTTTTTTTTTTTTTTTTACTTAGATGAAGTAGATTTTTACAAAAAATATTTCTTTAATTGCAAGCTTGCAATTCTGATTTTTGCAAAAAAAAAAATTGCAGTTAAAGAAGCTTGCAATTAAAGAATTAAAACAAATTTTTTTTTTTTTTTGCAAAAATCTAGTTGGTCTAATAAAAGAGAGCACCTCTACCACAAGTTCTGCCTCTAGACTAGTATGGCTACAACCTGAAGACCTGAGACTTGAGACCTTTTGAGTAAAGGGCTCCAGGATGTGACTGGAGATGCTAATAATGGAGGAAGGCTTTTTACTGGGGAAGACTCTTTATTGACCCCACCTTCCTGGTTCAATCAGCTGTTAGACAAAAGCACCAAAAAGCCCTGCTAAAGCCCATGATCTATACAGACGCTGGGCAAGCCAGGTCCAATTCACATGCTTCCTCTTCTGGGCATGTGTTGGGCTCAGTGTGTGTGTGCGCCAAGCTGGAGGTAAAGAGCTATTTTTTCCCTCCCTCCACATCTGTAAGCAGATGGCTTCGTTGGTGAGTGGCAGGGGCAGTGATGAATAATGTCACTACCCACATGGTCCTTCGAGGTGGCTGGGTGAAGCGGACCCTGCCCTCGCTAAGGCACGGCTACCGCAGAATTGTCCTCAGTTCCTGGCATAGGCAGGGATGGAGCGGGTGGAGAAATGAGGTATGGCCTCGCAATGGGCACTGGCAGGATTGGGGTGGGAAAGGGGCCGCAGGTTTGAAGTGCAGGGCACCAGCAAGGCTTGGAGAGGTGGGCTCTGGGTTGGGAGTGAGGGGCACTGCCAGGGCTGGAGGGCTGTCTTGGGAGTGAGGGCACGAGCATATCGGGGCTGCTCAGTGCCACAAGGCAGCAGAGGGGACAGCCACAGCTGGACCCGTGTCCCGGTGAGCAAAGGGGGCAGGGGGAGCTCTTTGTTTTCCACGATAAAAAACTAAAATCAAACGCCAACATTTATAGGTATTTAGAATTTATTTTATTACAGTGATAGAAGCACCGATAGGCTTCCAAATTGCAAATCTATCAATAAAACACAGCATTCAATTGATACCTATATATATAGTGGCGTTTCATTTTAATTGCGGAAAAGTGTGGATTTGGGGGCTTTTAATCAAAGAATTTACAAACTTTTATCAGCGAATTTGTGATTTTTAAACAGAGAAAACCAGAATCCCTCATCTCACTTGTAATGTAAGGGTGGAAGGTCTCAGAGGTGTTCCCCTCTTCGTTGACGGCCACGCAGCAAAAGGTGAGGTTGGCGCTCATCTTAGGGACTGTGAGGATGCTCTCAACTTGCACAGTTTTGAAAAGCATCTTTTCCAGGACCTGTGGTCTGGTGTCATTCAGAATCAAGGTGCAGTTTGGGTTGTATCTGTAGGAAAAGAGGAGACAAGAGCATATCTCTGAAGTAGCCCGACTAGGCCACGGAGATCGCTGCTGCGTCGTTCCTGCAGGCAAGGTGAGTGCTAATGGCAAAAGCAGACCCCAGGGACTGGAGTCCTGCAGCAGCAGGGGGTCGGACTCGATGATCTGCTAAGGTCCGTTCCGACACAAACATCTATGAAACTTGTTGCCCTTCCGTCTCCAGGGGATGTTCACTTCCTTCCTCAACAATGATTCTTCCATTTCCTTTAATTGGCTGAACTGACCCTAAACCTAAAACGTAGCTGTTCAGATGAAGCTGTGCTCAGCAAGGCCCTGTTGATGTAAAGCCCCTTTCCTCATTGTGCAAACCAAACCCACCTCCCAGTTGCTCCATGAGCTTGGTTCTGCTGACGTCCCTCCCCAGCAACTCAGCTACTGGGATACGTCTGCTCCCTCCTGAGCAGGGGCCGTTTTGGAACAGTGCTGTGCTCACCGGGTCTCATCCAGCACAGCTTTGTACAATGTACATGCACTAGACTTTGCTGTCCAGAGCAGGTCTAAATCACCTTCTGGTGCTGGAGAGGCACCTTGCTCACTGGTGCCTACTGGAAACAATGGAGGAGCTGCTATAGTCGGCAGCAGGAGACTGCATTGCTGTCATGCTGGGCAGAGCTCTGGGGTGCCGGCGGGCACCTTTGTAGAGCCTGTTGTGCCATTGCCAATGGCACAAGCTCTGGCACCAGGGCTTTGTGGTGCGGGACCCCTCTCCCCACCCTCGCTCACCTCTCGGCATGCTTGTAGCATTGATACCACTCGACATGGGGAGCAGGGTAGCCATCGGCCAGGCAGCGAAGGGTCTTGGAGTTGTTGGTTGGCACAATGTTCATCCGAGGCGGGGCTGGATGGGGACACAAAGGGATGTCTGGTTTTGTCCTCACCTGTACAAAGCTCTAGTCCTACTGGCTTTGAGGGAAGGGGGCTGCTGGCTCCACACTGCCCCTCGGGGTCTTTGGGATCCAGCTTCCCCCCCGGTACATCTTGGCTACCTCCCTGGAGCAGGAGTTCCAGCTCCATGGCCCTTTTTGCTCTTGGGGCAATTGCTGGCACCCCCAGGAGAACGGCCATGTGGGCACTCCTCATTGCTCAGGTGATAACGGCTTCCAGGCTTGTCCCTTGCTGGCTGGAGGAGCTGGGCCTCCTCTCATCCTCCAGCTCTCCCCAGTTCCTGTGCATCACTGCGCAGATCCCATGCAATGGGCACTCACACTTCAAGAACAGGCTGAAGGTCATGGATGCGGTGTCCTCTCTGTTTGCAGCATAGAAGGTGTAGAAGCCACTTTCCACCCTCTGTAGGCGGCTCAGGACAAGCGTGTTAGTGTACCTGCCCCAGGAGAGAGCAGACATCACGGTGGAATTACAGATATGGAAACAACCAGGTGTGTGGGGTGCTCTACAGTGCAATGCACTTGCTAAATGGCTCAGTTGCTGCCCGTGAATCCCCAGCAGCCACAGGGATCCAGGTGCATAGTCCATCTCCAACCCTGTGAGCAGAGAGCAACGGCCTCCAATGCCAACCAAGGAGAACTGGGCACTGAGCTTTTGCCAAGCTCCTCCTCAAAGGGGACACGGTGAGGTGATGTGGGGCAGGAGGGCAGCGCTGCTTTCTGTTCTGTTTGGAAAGAGCTATGGGATCTTGGCATTGCAGCCGGCCTCATCTGGAGAGAGACCAAGGAGATCTACTCCAGTCCTTCCTCCTACTCCCGTCAGAGAAAACACCGTGATGGAAGAGCGCAGACTCCGGGGAGCTGACACACAGTGACCTCTTCAGAGAGACAGCTCGGAAGCTGGGGAGAGTTTAAGACCAAAGTCCTCAACTGGAAAGGCCCGGGACTGGCTCGACAGAGACGGAGAAGTATTATTTCCCTACAGTGGCTCCCCCCTCCCTCAAAGCCTGTTCTGTTCACTCCATGTCCCTAACCCCAAGCCCAGCCTGTAGAGCCTGGACCTGAGCGACAGTCTGACTGACTACCCTTTTGGTAACTTTGCACTTCTGTTCCTCTTCTGGGTTACTTCTGGTGCCTGAGAAATGAAAGAGGAATTGCCAGCTCCTTCCAGCTAGTAGGACGTATCTCTGAGCATCCTGTTGTGGCTCAGCTTGACTCGAGGAAGTGATAAGTGTGCAGTCCCAGCTACCCTTTTTCCCCCCACCTATTGACCATCTCCTAGTGCCTGGGCCATGTCTGTCTGGCCTCAGATCCTCCTCTAGCTGGTGCAATCACCCTCTGACCGGGGTGTGAAGCTCCAGAAGCCAGGGGGTGCAAAATTCAAGCAGCAGGAGGTGCTGAGGGCAGTCGTGCCACTGGCCCCAGGGTCAGCTAAACCCGTGATGGAGGAGTGAGGGGATTTCTAGGGCTAGTGGATTGTGTGCATCTGTGGTGCCAGACCCTCAATAAAGCAGCATCTGTTATACAGTCTTGAAGCTCCCAGGCCCCTGCTACATCAAACACAAGTGTGATGAAGAGGTGGCACCATCTGACCTGCTGGTACCCAATGAGCCCCCCTGTGCTCTTTGTCCCAAAGAGCATACATTTTAGCTCTGGTGGCAGCCACCCATGAGAGTGACGGGGGCTCATGCTGTGACGCCTCTCAAAAATTAGGCTGCCAGGTTGGCTCAGGTGGGGACACTTTCCTTAATTACCTGTGTCTTTTCCTTCCTCGCTCACTCAGGTTTTTTGTGGCTGGTGGACGCCAGACCGAACGTTTCCCCTCCCTTTGCTCTACCCGCTGGTGGCCCATAGAAATAGTCTGCTGTAGGGATGCCAGTCTGGAAGGGGAAGGGTTCCTCTGGCAGTGTTGGGTATACGCCCAGGAGAGAGGGGACACCGTACCGGTTGTTACCAGTAGCCATCTGGTTTTCAAGCTGGGAGTTCTCAAAGTTCTCCGAAGGGTTGTGATGCTTCCAGCCCCAGTCGTGAAGGGGAGGGTAAGCCTCAATCTGGACCTGCAGTTGCAAGCTTCCTCCCAGCGCTATGTTCTGGGTGGTGTTTTGCACAGGAGACAGATGCACGTAGCCTCTCTCTGTGGGACCAAAAGAGCAAAGACGGTCAACGGGGGTGGCCATCCCCATCCAGGAGTGTGGTGCATGACTCCTGCGCCCTCAAAAGAGTCCGCTGCACTTACTCCAGAGCAGATTTCGGGGGAAGAAAGAACATTTACTGATCTCTGTCGCTGGCACGATCCACTTTAGTCAAACCTGGCATCAGGCAGTAGCAGGGTGCCCTTCCCTGATGGGTGGCCAATGGGTTTATATGGTTTTAAAGCCAGGGAAAAGACAGTGGCACCTGCCCATCATCCCTTGAGACATGTAAGCTTTAGTTCACCTCATCCCTGCAGACTACTGGGACTGAAATCAGCCCCTCATTGGGCAGAGCTAATCCCAGTGCCTCCGATGGCAAAACAACCCTGGAATATGATGCGGTAGATGCCAGCAAGGATCACGTCTGTGTGATTAATAAACAGGCACATTGTTTTTGACCCCTTTAGAAATTGCTCACCTATGACTTTGAGCATGGTCGACAAACTCCTGGATCCACCTGAATTGTTAGCCATGCAAGTGTATCTTCCACTGTCTCCTATTGTCACTGCAGCGATGGTCAGGGTAACGTTAATGATGTAATCCTTCTTTACGTAGTCAGTGGTTTTGGTGATTGCGGCCTGTAATCAAAGGAAAGGTCCATTAAAGCAATCTGTTTGGGAAGGGAAAAGCCAAGACTTAATGACTGGACCTGTCACCTTGTTTCCCCCACATCGCTCTGCTTTGCTTTGTGTAGCTTAAGTGCACATGAGCAAACAGGTATTTTTAATTTAGGTGTTCAGTACTGGTACTGTACAGTATGGACAGGCACGCATCTTTATTTCCATTAGTGCCAGCCCTGCCTCTAAGCCATATGTATGTTGCTTCATCTGAAACCAGAGTAATATTTAGTATATCAATGCCATCTCTTAATTTAAGCTGGTCAGCTCTCATTGGGATGTCAGTGGGTTTTTATGGCGCCCTTCCAGACATGCCCTTAGGCAGCACTTTGGCATGATAAGGTAGTGATGTGAAGAAATCCCTGATGTAGCTGGGATGTGGAGGACCTGGCACTGCATTAAGTACTTTATGCCAGTGCCCTAGAGCAGAAGTACTCAACCCACGAGGCCCCCAGTGGGTGAGGTGACTTGCGGCCCCCAGACCTCTGGGGCCTGATCCTGGGGCGTGGGGTCTGATTTGGCCCGTGGACCAGCTCTGTGCCCCTCATCTGGACTGTAGGGCCAAACGTTGAGCACCAATGCTCTAGCGGCTCTAAAGAAAAGTCTTTCCCCCCTCTTCCCTTTCTCTAGGGAGCTTGCATGGGTGTGTTGAGCACGTTTGTTGGCTTGTAAGCTCCAGCATTGACATTTCTTGGGGAAAAGCCGTCTGGGAGAAGCCAGTTCAGTTTCCCTCAGAAGGTGTCAAGGTTCATGCTCAGTGAACCCCAATAAACAACATGCAATTTATTCTTCAGTGTCGCGAGATGCCAAGATAAAGACCTATGTCTGACTCTGGGCGAACCGTCGCTGCACCAAAGAGGAGAAGGGAAAGAATGGGCGGCTGTGCTCAAAATCTCCACGGCTGGTGAGCAATGCCTAGTCTCAGCCTGGGCTTCGGTCCTTTGCTGCAGTCTCCTCCGTCCATCTGGTGCGTGCCTGAGTTAAGCGTCCCCAGTGCCACCTTTTCCCTCGCTTCTCCAGGGATGCACCCTGCTGTAGAGCCGGGAGCGCTACTATGACTTACTTTTTCAGCCGGATGCTTCCACGCGATGTCGTACTTGTGGGAAGGAGCCTTTACTTGGCAGGTGACCCAGAAAGGCTCACCCTGGATTCGCACGTGGTCTTTAGTGTCCATGGTGACTGAGACGGACGCCTCCACTGCTGAGCAAAGGCAAATGCATGTCCAGGTGAGTTGTACAAGGGTGCTAAGGTCTTTGCTTCCTGGGGGAGTTTCCGAGGGCTTGCTGACTTCTTCCTACCGCCAGCTCTCCTCACTAACCCTGATCATTCCTCTCCCTCTGGAGTCACCATTGCATCTGCTGCTGCCATTTCTACACCCCATCACTGCCCCTGCCAGGCAGCTCAGCAGATTCAAAGGGAAGGGGAGGCCTGTCTTGGATGGGTCCCCATTTAAGAGGCATAGTGCAAAGACCTTGGGGCATGCGGGCTCCCAGAATGAAGAGCAGCGTCTCAAATGCATCTACAAGTACCCGAAACCCTGCTTAAAAATTGTTCTCCAACTATTTAAGTTGGTCTAATAAAAGAGATCAGATTCACCCAAAGAACCTTGTCTGCCTATGTCCTTAGACCAATGCGGCTACAACCTTCACCCCTGTCTACAAGTACCAGAGCACCAAGGAGGCAGGAGGGCAGGGTCCAAAGTTATGGTCAGTGCTAGTGGGATCCTGCTGACTGAACCTGTTCTTCCTGGCGATGTTGTATGTGGCCCTCCCAGTGCTACGCAGGCCATTAGGCTGTGGAAGCGTTTTCAAAGCGATACTTTAAGTCTACCCAGGACACAGCCCTAGGGGACAACCATGCCTTGGTAGGGAGGTAGACTTAGGGTGATTTTAAAGGCACCTCTGGGGTAGGTGACCAACTTTAGTGGGAACTGGGCACATAACTTGAAAATTCCTGTCTCAGGGACCCTGTTGGTCTTTCCCATCCTTAACCTCTCTGGTCCTTCCTTCCTCGGGAGAATTCCCCCCACCAGTGCTACCACTTCTCATGGAGCGGCTGGAAAAGCAGCCAGAAACCTAACCCTTCACCTTCAGAAACAAGCAGTCTGATCCTTGCTGACTTCTTTGCTTCTCCATTGATCAGGACCTGGCATCTGTAGTAACCTTTCTGAGCCTGCTGGACTCTGTATATCGTTACTCCATCCTGAGCACTGAAAGAAAACTCTGTCCCTGGTAAGATGGGGGAATGGTTGTCCATTAGCAGGGTAACGTTGGATCCATAGGCTGGGTTGGTGATCAGACAGGGTAGCTGGGCGTCACTGCCTTCCTTTACTTGGACTCTGTAGGTGCTAACGTACCACACGTTCGTAGGATCTGTTGGGGGGATAAGACAGACCAGACAGTGAAGTTGAGCAGAGTCGGGTGATAGGTCCAGCTCCCATCTATCTGCCCTGCATGGCTGCCTAGCTTTTAGCTGGTGGCAGGCAGTCCTGACCCCACTGATAGCCCCACAGCTTATTAAGACAATTGCCAAGGCAGATCGAGGCCATGACATTTAAAAAGTTGAGATGAGGTTGTGTGAGTGGCAATTAGCCCTTTAATAAGTGGTTATATTGACAAAAAACCTGAGCTGGAAGAATCAATCTGACTGGCTAATGAGGAGCTGGAGATGCCCGACTGCAAGGTCTCCCTGAAAGGCAGAGGCAAAAACATGCTATCGGACCATTTTGTAGGCCCGACGTGGGCTGGGTGTAGGAGCCCGTGGCTCTGAGCACAACCTGGCTTTCCATATGTACTGCAGAGCTCACGCAGATGTAAAGCTTCAGGTGCAAGTTATGGGTTGGCTACACAGGGACAGGTCTTCTGTTAAAGGGAATAGAGTTGTGCCTGGTATGGACCTGGCAGACACACCTTTTCTGGGCCTTTTGGGTTAGCTTATGTTGCTTAGGACTTGGTTTAACCTGAGGAAAAGCTATTTGAATAGCGAATACTCCTACCTAGTTCTTGTAGGGACTTTTCATCCTTATACCTTAAAGTGCTTAAAAAAAAGGGGGTGGGAGATGTTGCACCATTAGCTGCATTTTATAGGTGGGAACAGAGAGGCCCAGGGATGTGAAGCAACTGGAATAAATGACCCAGGCATCCTGTTTTCTACTCCTGTACCACCCACTGAGCACACTGCCTCCATGAGGGCTTTTATTGGCATAACTGAAAACCGTCCTATATCATCAACAGAGCAGGATGTGGTATAGCTACCTCTCACAAAGAGATGCACAGAGGCTCTCCCACGGTCGCTGCTGTTGGTGTAGGCACACTGGTAGGTGCCTGTGTCCTTGTAGGTAGCACTAGCGATAGTAAGTGTGCTGTTAGTGCCCATGGTGTGCACAACTTTGTTTTTCTCTTTGGTGATCCATTCTACACTGGAGTCCCCATAGCAAAGGAAGTTCACCAGGTCTCCGTTGTTCACTGTCACAGTGGGGACATTGGGTTCAATGGTTGGAGATGCCGAACCTGCAAGCAAAGAAGGAGAGGGTGGATGAGCAACCCAGGTAGGAATTCCCATGTCAGAGCACAGCTTTTTAGCAAGGGCTCAAGGAAAAGTCTCATGTCAGGCTAGTTTGCTCCTCGTACGTATACAGTAAAGACCCTTTCCCTTGCTGGCACTCACCAAGGGGCATGGCTTTCCAGCTTTTCTGATGGAAAGAGTTGGGTCCAGAGAAGAAATTAATGTCAGAGCCCTCAAACACTCAGGTGGCGAAGTCTAATCATCCAGATTTAATTAATGAACATAGGGAGTATGAAGAAGGCACTGGGTAATGTGGGGCCCCTGCAGATTATGCTTTGCAATCTGGTCGTTGCACCAGAGGAAAAGGCAGACCTTTTTAACAATTTCTTTGCCTCCATTTTTTTGTGTAGGGACTGGGGCTCCCCCACCGAGCTTCAAGATGGACTCAGGAGAGACTCTGTCAGGCCCAGGGTCAGGTAGGACCGAGTCAGGGAACTTCTGGAGGGGCTGGACATGATCAAATCAGCAGGTCCAGATGCTCTCGACCCCAGGGTGCTGAGGGAATTGGCAGGGGTCATCGTGGGGCCCCTGGCACGGCTTTACAAGTGCTCATGGTGCTCTGGCCAGGTGCTAGATGACTGGAAGAAGATCAATGTGGTCCCCATTTTCAAAAAAGGGAGGAGGGAGGACCCAGACAATTACTGGCCCATTAGTCTTACTTTGATCCTGGGGAAGCTCTTTGAGAAAATTAACCAGGAGCACATCTGGGAAGGACCTATGTGGGGGGTGATGCTCAGGGGCAGCATGGGTTGAGTAGGGGAGGTCCTGTCAGACCAACCTGGTGGCCTTCTATGATCAGGTCACAAAATTATTGGACGTGGGTGTCGCAGTGGATGTAGTCTTTCTGCACTTCAGGAAGGCCTTTGACACTGTCTCCCACCCCATCCTCATTAAAAAGCTAGGTGACTGTGGCATTGATGCCTACACGGTCAGATGGGTCACAAATTGGCTGAAGGGCTACACCCAGAGAGTGGTGATGGACGGGTCATATTGGACCTGGAGGGATGTGGGCAGTGGGGTCCCCCAGGGCTCGGTCCTCGGGCCTGCGCTGTTCAACATCTTCATCAGTGACTTGGATGAGGGGGTGAAAAGCACCTTGTTCAAATTCACTGACACCAAGATTTGGGGCGAGGTGGGCACACTAGAAGGGAGGGACAGTATACAGCTGGACCTGGACAGGTTCCAGGGGTGGGCGGATGAGAACAGGACGGGTTTCAACACTGACAAGTGCAAGGGGCTGCACCTGGGGAGGAAGAACCAGCAGCATACCTACAGGCTGGGGAACTCCCTTCTCGTCAGTGCAGAGGCAGAAAGAGATTTTGGAGTCGTTATCGATTCTAAGATGAACATGGGCCGACAGTGCAGGGACACGGTCAGGAAGGCCAACCGCACCTTGTCCTGCATCCACAAATGCATCTTGAGCAGGTCCAAGGAGGTGATCCTCCCCCTCTATGTGGCACTGGTCAGGCCGCAGGTGGAGTACTGCGTCCAGTTCTGGGCGCCGCACTTCAGGAGGGATGTGGACAGCATGGAGAGGGCCCAGAGGAAGCCACTCGCATGGTCAGGGGCAGCAGGGCAGACCCTACGAGGAGAGGCGACGGGACCTGAACCTGTTCAGCGTCCACAAGAGAGGGCTGAGAGGGGATCTGGCGGTCGTCTATAAACTTACCGGGGGGCCAGCGGGGAATGGGAGAGACCCTGTTCCCCCGAGAGCCTTCCAGATTAACAAGGAATAACGGCCATAAGCTGTTTGAGAGTAGGTTCAAGCTGGACATCAGGAGGCGCTACTTCACTGTCAGGGCAGCTAGGACCTGGAACCAGCTTCCAAGAGAAGTGATGCTGGCTCCTACCCTGGGGGTCTTTAAGAGGAGGCTGGATAGTTACCTAGCTGGGGTCATATGAGCCCAGTATGCACTTATGCCCAGGGCAGGGGGTTGGACTTGAAGATCTACTTAGGTCCCTTCTGACCCTACATCTATGACACTATGAATCCCGACTGCTCGGGGACTTTGCTGTCAGTCCCTCAGCGGCTGTTCTCTTCTGGCGGTTTCTGCATCCAGCACATTTTCCTTCTCCCGGCTTCCGATTTTTGCCATCCCCAACTTGCTACATAGCCTTTTTGCACTGGGCCAAGCTTTGGGGCTGAACTCTAGGCACCCTCTTTGCCTGTCAGCTTTTCTGGGGAACTGGTGTTTCCTCCTCCAGAACAAAGGGGAACCTGGACCCTGCTCCAGCCCTCTGCTTGCAGAGAAACCTGTGTCAGCGAGTTTTTTAGTCATGGCCTAAATTTAGGGTGAGGGGAAGTGAGACATGAATCAGTGTCCCAGGCCTGGGGAAGGAGCGCTTTTACTGCCTGACGTCAGGCCTTCGAGGGGACCGGAAACACATTGCGAAGGGCTAGCTGTGCTTCCAGGGGCTTGGCGGCCCCTGGCCCCTTTCCTCTGGCTACTCCACTTCTCCTTTTCTACCCCATCATTAGCCCATCTTAAAGGGACCTAAGCATACGCTAGGATATGGTAACATCTCCCCCTGCTCCTGGTTTCCTAACCCCACTCTTTTATTCATTTAAGTTTATGGCATTCAATAGACCCAGTCCTGATTTCTCCCAGGGAGAGGAAAAATGTTCCTTGCTGCAGTCCAGCCCCGGGCACGTTTCCTGGAAGGGCAAGGGGACAGCACTGCGAATCAATACCACATGGATTTAGCAATCTTTCCAGGGGGAGGAGAGGAGTGAGGGAGGGCTTTTAGAGAGCATCTTAAGGCCTTTCATGGTGAGGTCCCTGTCCCATATCTCCAAGGCTTTTGTTGACTGGACCCTGTCACCAATGTCCTGAAAAAGGGTCAAGTCTACCCAAGTGACAATAGGTAGATTTGACCCTATTCTGGCGGTGGCCCTTGTGTGCACGCAGGTAGACTAGTTGGACTGTGCTTTTTCTTTCACAGCTGCCTTCTCCCGAGGGTTGCAATGCTCACGGGGCTGCATTGCTGTTGTAAGTCTAGTCCATGCGAAGAGCGCTTTGCTGTTTTTTTGTGCAGAGACAGCTGTCCTGGCAATGTTTTCCCCGCGGAGGCATTGCTGACCTGTGGGCAGGCTGCCGCAGGGCCGAGATGAAGGCTTGGGGGATGTGGAAACATTTGATGCGTTGTTCCTTTTGAGGGTTGTTTTTTTTTTTTCTTTTTTGCCATTGCTATTTTTTTTTCTTGCCATGGAAAGAGGAACCACTTCTCTCCTTTCCCAATTGGGGAACATATATCCCAGAATCCTCCGTAAGCCACATTTTCCATCTCTCTGCAGTACAAGGTTTTTCCTCTCCCTTATATACAGGAATGAGTCCTAGGACAGCAGTTCCCAACCTTTTTTTATACTACTGACTTGCATGGGAGTGGGTTGGGGTGCACGGAGCTGGCTGCCTCCCTCCCGGGGCTGCCCCGCTGCCCGACTTTAACCCTGCACATGACTGCCGGTGGTGGAAGCCGCTTGCCTGGCCAGATAGATGGGGTCTAAGCAGGGTGTTCATCCCGGTCCCAATGGTTGGGAACCTCTGTCTAAGAGGAAGGTAGTAAGGGGGGGGTGATGTTTTGCTCACATACTAGTTTCTTGTCCATCCTTGCCCTCTGTGCCCACCTCACTAGGGGCTGTGGTTTGCTTGGCAGACTCTTTTGACTGGCAGCCAGTCTTGACATTTGCAGCTTTGGCTTGGCTTGGCCAGAACACCTTGTTCCCATGTACTTCTTAAAGGAGGCATGTGAAAGGGGTTCAAGGGACACCACGTGGCTGTCGCTGAGAGGTGCGTGGTCAAAGGAGTTGGTGCCCCTTGCTTGGCGGAGAGTCCATGGATGTTATTTCACAGACCCATGGACTCCAGGCCAGGTTGTTTATGATTCATCAGCTGGCCACAGAGCAATCGCCCAGTGACTCATGCATCAAGCCCGTCTCTTGTGATGGGGCAACATTGCTCCTGTCATCCAGCCAAGCGTGATATGAAGAGTCCAAGTGATGGCTCGCTCACTGCATGGGTGCAACGAAGCAGCAGTGCTGAGTGGTTTCCCTACCTGGGTAATGGTAGCACCGGAGCCCACCTGGGCATGAGATGAGGGGCTAAGGGGCACGGCAGGGCAGTAGATCATCCTGTCCCACCTCCTTTGCAACATGCAAGGACTTTTCCTTCTTCCTTGGGCTCCTGCTGACCTGCATGAGACGCAGCACAGGGCTCAAGCACATCTCCCACGCCATCCCCACCAGCTTCCTCAGCACTGTCAGTAAGTGCCGGCCATTGGCTTTCCCACACCAGCATTGTGTAACCGTGACCTCCAGTTACAGCATGAGGCCCTTTCCCCTTCTTCCAGCCCAGCCACAACTGTCAGCCATGCTCTTCCTCAGCTGTGTCCCCCTGCGGCTCCTAACTCAGGGATGGATGTGCGCTGGGGTGGGCATTCCCAAGCGCATGCCTCCATGCGTACACCAAACCCAGAAATAGGCTTTACACTGGGGTGTCCCCTTCCAGCTTGTCTGGAGACCCCAGCCTCCCGAGGGATGCCCCAGCCTGGCCTCGCTGGCATGTCACCAGGCTCGGAGCCTGTGAGCAGGAATGGGAAAGCCACGGATGCGGGGTGGACGCTGGACATGCTCACAGGGGTGGTTATGGCTTAACCATGCTGGATGTCTTGTGTGGAGATCCTCGGAGCGACCTGGCATGGCTCTGCGGTCCCTGCTTTCGAGTTCCCGGGAATTGTTGGCTTTGCAGGAGGGGCCAGGGTCGTTGGGCAGGGTGTGGGGAGAGTTACAGGTCTCATCAGAGGCTCCTCTCAATCCAGCTCAGTGTGGAGCTGCCTAAGTTGGCAAGGCTTAAGTGCCAGCGTGACTGCCCTGGCTTGAGAAAGGTGCCTTTCTCCAAGCCAGACGGGGCCCATCGTGTGCTGGGGACCTTCAGACGTGAGCAACTGGGTGCTGGGTCAGCCTGGTCTCCCCTCCGCAGAGATTTAACAAAGGCTTGTCCGAGATGGCTAGGTTTCTCTTGTGGGATCCAGGCTCCAACTCTGCCCTTGCCCTGTTAGAAGCAGGGCTTTGAATCCACCTTTTCCCCTGCAGGCAAGTGCTCTCGGGGGTGCAGGTGCCTTCGGTGCAAGCTGCTCCACTTGGCATAAATAACAGGATATTATACACAAGAGGCCAGAGAGGGAGGCTGACAGGCTCCAGAGCTCAGTGCCAGGGGTTGGAAGTGCTACTCTCCCCAATACCATTCAGTGCCCGGCTCCAGGTCTGGCAGAGCAGCCATGAAGCCAGGCTTACCATGCTTCAGGGCACTCGTTCACTGCCAAGGCATGTTCTCCTTTCCCCACCTTGTGTGCCAGCTGCACAGGGCTGGGGCAGGTTCAGAGCATGCCTGCAGGATTGAGTCCTGGCAGCTAGCTAGATGGGGAATGGTTTGATGCGAGTGGGAGCCCCGAGCAACTCCTGCATGGTGGGAAGCCTCTGTGGTCAGGTAGGGGCCGCGGTGTTGGGAAGCAGCTGGGCTGTGGCTTTGCATCAGCCTCACAGGCAGACCGCTCTAACCGCTGGCAGTTGTTAGAAGCAATGCTGGTGGCATCTGCCAGACAAGAGCCACCTTCGGGATAGTCAGATCCGTACAGACAACCCCCAAGGAAGGTTACTTTCCACGCCAGGCTGCTCCAGTGGCCTCCAGCATCAAGAGTGACCTTCCACGGGCATCCTTAGAGAAACGTAGAGCCCCTGCCATGTCCCACACTGCCCAGCCAGCATCTCTGTGCAGGCCTGAGGCTTCAATTGGGACCTCCTTAAGATGGGCACAAACCTTTGGAAATGCATCCCACCATAGAAGATGGGAAATGCTCCAAGCCAGATCTTAAAGTATCTGATTCCCACATGCTTATGGGCATGTCAAGCTTGTGGAGGAGCCCACCAATGATTTGGGCATCCTGCCCCTACCGGGAGAGGAAAGCCCTGTTTGGGGACAGAGGGCTCTGTGGTGAAGGCAAGCCCAGCGAGTGCTGAGAAGAGCCTGGCTCACCAAGGAGTCAGGAAACAGACTCCTCAATCCAGACAGCAAGCACCACGCAAGCCCTTGCAGACCTCCTACACCCACACCATGGGCTGTGAGATTTGCAGGCAACTCAGATAAAGACTTGGCCGCTGAAGACCAGGAGCAGCAATGCTCACAGGCAGTTTGACCCTGTAGCAGCACCTGCATCCCCTCCGACAGATGAGGGTGCAGAGAAGGAGCTGTTGCTGCTTCTCCCTGAGTCTGACCACTTTAAGCTCACAACCAATTTGGGTGGCCAAGGATGAAGTTTAGAGAACCCCCTGCCTGAGGCAACCCCTGACGCTTCCTGGAGGATCCAGCTTGTTACCCAGCCCTCCGAAGGACAGTTTGTCTCTGCTCGCCCAGCGCTGCTTGCACTTTACTGCACAGCAGGTGTCCAAGCATCGAGATCAGCATTGACAGGATGAGCCCAGGGCTCGGCCAAGAGCTGTGGCACAGTTCAACCAAGTTTCAGCCCTTAAAAGGACACAGGGGCTGGGGGTATAAAGTCATTTGGGTACCTACAGATGGAGACATGTAACCTGCTAATTCTAGTAGGTCGCGAGCAACTATTGGAAGTTGCTAGACCTCAGACATCTCGCGTGCTAAACACATGTGTCGGTTCTCCCAGGCGCCGAGTTACCTTTCAAGTCAGGAAGGGGTGTCTTAAATTGTCTTGGAGCTTCTGGCATCTCCTGGAGCCTGCCCCTTTCCTGGTGCCCAGCATTGCAAGCAGATGTGCCTTCACAGCACGGGCCCATGGGCCTGTCGATACGGCCACGTGCAGGTATCGCAAACCGCCCTGTGCCCTGTGCTGTCCCAGAGCTCCACTCTCCCTCTAGCCACCTACTCTGGCCCACCGCGTAAAGCTTCCCAGGACTCAGTGAAGTTGGCGCGCTCAGACTTACCATGCCAGATGCCAGCTGCCACTAGAAGCACCAGGAGGCCAGGCCCCATGTCCCCTGGGGCTCACTCAGCACCGATCAGGTATGCTGCACGCAGGTGAGAAGCTGGTGCCCAGCACGGCGGGTCCCCTGGAGGGAGAAGGCTGGAGTGAAGAGTGACGCTGACTCCTTCAGGGGCTTGCTTGATCTGGGAGAAACTTCTCTTTTTTTTTTTTTTCAAAACTGACCACAAATTAGGAAATCCCTAGTTCTGTGAAGAAGGAGAGTTACACCATGTCATCAAAAGCAGACCCCTCCGCCCCAGGGAGGGGCACCGGGGCAGAGAATGGCCCTTCACCACGCCTTGTTTGCAAGGGCCATCCTCGGCATTGGTCTAGATCTGCTGCTGCCCACCCTCCGCGCTGGGCGGTGTCATGGGTCGGTGATGGCAGCACGTTCAACATCGCAGCCACTGAATCATGGGGAGCAGATTGACGTAAATACTTTACTTATGAAACTTTTCCAAAATACGGACGTGGGAACCAGGCCCCGTCACAGCTCCCTTTAGGCAGGCGCATTGGGGTGCAGATGCCATCCTATGCTCTTGCGCTGGCATGGGGGAAGAAACCGATTTCAGGCCACTTTTGGCCAATCTGGCAATGAATGCAGCCAGCCAAGCTGTGCTAATCTAGCACAGGGAGTTGGAGCACGAAGCGCAGGCATTTTCACCCTGGGAGAAGTGTCCGGGGAGCCCAGAGAGGGTTGGCCCAGCAAGGCCCAGAGGGAAGCAAAGACCTCAGGCGTCCGTTCCTGGAAGTCTGGTTGATTGGGGGCCAGAGCTCCAGGCAAATAACCAGCATCAGGGCAGGGGAGGAAAGGGGTGTGCGATGCTACTTCCATTGACCATTCACAGGACATTGCCCTGGTGATGCCTTGGCTGGTACCTAAGCTGGGCTCGTCGAGTCAACCTAATCAGTGACATTCAAGAGAACTGCAAGCATCAGGTGTTACAAAACCAGACCTGTCCTACACTGTAGAGAACTGAGGCCCTGCAAATCCCACATCTGGAAAGAAGCCTGGGGCTGTTTGACCTGGCCCAGACCTGACAGTACCCATGGGGCTGGTGGCATGGATGCAAGGCAGGGCATCAAGTGGGGGACCTGCCTGAAGAGCAGCTCTGGAGAGCATTTTTCAGCACTCGGGCAAAGATTTGCCATTATGGCTTGCCTTACCCTAGCCTCCAGGAGCTCCTGTCCTGGCCAGCACGCCAGGCGCTGTACAAACACCCACTCAAACAGAGGGGCCCTACCCCAAAGCAGAGTCCGAGTGAAAGGCAGCGGGATGCAGACAGGCAGCAGAGTCAGCAGCAAGAGCAGGGCGCTAGGGACTTCAGATTATCACTGGTATGTGAGAGCATTGTGGTGAAACAGGGGCTTTTAGGAGGAATTTGGAAGAGGCAGTGAAAGGCTACATCTGTAGGTGCAGCGCCTCTGGGTGGCCGGGTCTGGCACCAGAGCCTTTGCTACCCAAGGGACTTGCCCCTTAGGGTGCAAGAAGCTTCAGACTCTGAACCCCAAAACCTGGGGGCCATAGCCCAGCCCAGGGTCTCCTCCAGACTTGGGGCTCACTGCTCCTTGGCCCTCTTCTCTTCCCCTTTCTGCGAGAGGAGGCAGCCCCAGCTCCTCCAGGCTCCAGCCCCAGATCCCAGGGTGGCCTGGATACGGACACCTGGAGAGAGGCCTGAGTGTTGATGGTGCCCTTCCTGGGGGGCAGGTTATGGGGCGAGTGGCAGACGGGACGGTGGTGTTTGCAAGGGTCAAGGAGGGAGACGGGGGAAGTCTTGGGGGGAGATTCAGAGCGCTGTCTTGGCCATGCTGGGGTCTGGCAGATGGTGAGAGATCCCCCAGGAGAAGACAGACACAGGCAGAGATTTTAGCCCGGGCAGAAGGAGGCAGGTCTGGAGCCGAGAGCAGGGTAATTAGGTGAGACAGACCGCAGGAGACGCTGGGCCATAGCTTCTTCCCTTCTTTCAAGCCAAAGGGGCTTTTCGAAGGAAGTTTACTTCTCCCCTTCTCTTTCTTTTCCAGGAACAAAGTCCCAGTACGGAGAGCCCTGACTCACCCGACTGAAGCACACGTTGACAGGGAAAGGAAACAATCTCTCAGCTGTTCCTGCTCCCCTCCCGAACGGCCCCTCGCAAAACATGCCACATTTTGGCAAGTCACCGGCTCATGGGGAGCTGGCAGGTAATGTACTGTGGCCGTGGAAAAATAGCACTGCTGTGGGACTGGAGCATCCGTGGACCCGGGATAGTCGGGACCAGCTTATCTGAGAGGGGGGAGGGTGTGTGTGCGTGGTCTAGGGGGTTAACATGTACGACCATGCACTTGCCTGTGACCTGCAACAGCCTGCTAGTTGCTGGCTCCAGCATCCTTGTCTAGTCCAGCCCCCGCTTTCTCCCCACCCCTAATATCCTCCTGTTGCCACCTCTCGGCCAGCTCGAGACCAGGCCATGTGCATTTACCTCAGGGTAAGGGCATGCACTTGGGCAGTTACCCTGGCATTGATGGCATGCAGCTCGCACCCTAGCTGACCCTGCCGTACCTTGTATGCATGCCCAGAGCCCTGCAGGCAGAGCGGGGAAGGCTTGGAGGGGCACTCAGGAGCGTGAGCTGATCATCTAAGGCAGTGGGGGCCAAGCTTTTTGGCAGGCATACCGCAAATTAGCCCTGCACCCTCCCCGAGTGCTCCTCCAGTCCTCTTCCCCTTCTCAAGCTGCTGCTCTGCTTTCTGCTTCCCTCCGTGGTCCCCCCGCCTGAACTGCTGCTCCGCACAGAGGCTGCCCGTGTCATTTGTGGCATCCAGGCTGCAGTTTGACCATCCCCAGGGTTGGGAGACTGCAGTTCACATATGGGGTCTGCCACATCCACAGCTGTTACAGCGAGCCCAAATCCTGCTTAGGGTTTTTGTAAACTCGTGACACCTCCATTGGCCAAGGCTGCACGTTGCTGATGACAAGAGTTTGGCGCACACCGCTGCCTGCATCGTGGCACTGCTGCAGGGAAGAGGGTACTCCTATCCTCACATTGCCCTGAGCCCACAGGCAAAGCTGCTGGGAGAACAACCATCTCTCCATGAGTATGGGGGCTTGCTCTTTTCGGAGGTGCTGAGCACCTGCAGGTGAGCAGGGAAGGTGTCTGCTTTGGGGTCTGGATGCGTGAGAGGGGAGCAGCAAGACGAAGGGAAGGACGGCAGCTCCCAGGACAGAGCTGCTCAGAGACTCAGAGTGTTTGAAAGGGAACACCTTCATGGGGACAGCGCTGCCCGTGTGGCGTCCCAGAGGCCGACCCTTGTCCTCTCGCCCCGTGCAGACTCCTGGGGTTGCAGGTAGGGTTCGCTCTATTCCAGCCACCGTCTTCCAGGGACTGCAGAAGACGGGACGAGCAGGAGGCAGTGCTGGTGCTGCCTCACTTCAGGGGTCAGTGTGTGGAGCTCTGATGCCTTTTCCTGGCTGGAGATGGCTTGGGGAAGGGCTGGCAAGGGGCAGAAAGAAGCATGCTCTGCACTGAGTCTGGAGAAAACCTATACAGCAAACCTGCTGAAGACAAGCTGCTCCCCACGTAGTGCACTGCCAAAGGTGGTAACGATGGTGGTAGCCCTGAGCCAGAGGGTCGGGGCTCCAGCTGAAGTGGTTGGAGCCTCAGCGGCTCATCTCCTTGCCTGGTTTCATCCTATCGAGAGCTGAGAGATGAAGTCAGGCTGTTAGTGCTGGATGTAGCATCATCTCTGCAGCTGCACTAGTGGAGTCCATGAGACTTTCTGATGTGCTGGCATCCTGTGCCTTCTGCATGATGTGAGCACGGGCAGAGGGGTTTGTGCCAGGGAGGCCAGGGTTTGTGTTGCATTGCACAGCACAGGCTAGGCTAACAGGAGTCCAGTGAGGTCAGAGATGAGGAACCAGGGCTACCCAAGAAGTTAGGTCATAGCAAAGGCAGGATTCACACCCCTCCTGGGGCCAGGAGCTGCAGTGGGACTTGGCTCCAAGGAAGGTTTTTGACCGACAGAGCGAGCTGCAGCACGCTCCTGCCCGCCCCGCCGGCCGTGGCTATTGCCATTAGAAGTTAGCAAAGGGGACGTGTCTTTTCCCGAGGGAATGGGGCTCAGTGGTGCTGTCTTCATGAGAAGGGGCCCTGGGGTTGGGTCTTGTGGATGTGTGTGGTTGTGCGTAGTGTCTCGTGGCGACACGGCTGTCAGGCCCTTTCCCCTTCTAGGTGTGGAAGCTTCTCCACTCCTGTTGGGCTGTGCCTGTGTTGTGGTGAATCAGGCTGACCCCTTGCTACCACTGCTCAGGCCTGGTGGAAAATGCGATGGTCCAGGCAGGGGCCTTCTTGGAGCAGCCGCTTGGCTGCAAGATCTGGAGAAGTCCTGGATTTGAGTCTCCCTCTGCTCCTCTTCTGCCTTTTGTCCTGCTGCTTCTCCCCACATTGCTGCCTGATGGAGACTTTGCACAGCTGGGTGGATTGGGGCTTCCCTGTGGAGGCCACCAGGGCTCCCACCAATGCAAACTCCAGAAGGGATTTCGAGTCCAGGACAAGAACACCTCCATGGTGGCACGGTCCAGCCATTCCCTGGTGGCCCATGAGCCACCCTCCATCACCGGCTCCTTTCAGGCTGTGGCTGGGGCTCAGGGAAGTTCATGGCTTAGCGCAGGGCCAGCAGACATGGTACTTGTGGCTAAGTGATTGCATTGGGTCTCACCTTCATGTGTAGCCTGTGCATCATCTCCAACCTACCTAATAACACCAATGATCTAAGCAATGACCAAGTACCCTGTGGGAATGAACTGGATCCCAAAAAGCAGCTTCCCCTCCCCTCCCTGCCTGCCATCTCCTGTCCCTGGGAGAGGCACGACTGTGTCTTTAGGGGTGGGGATAGGGGGGCTTTTTTTGCTTGTTGATTCAGCTCCTGCTGACTCAGTTGGTGGAGGAGAGAGGCTGGGCTGCCTGTGCCAGCTCAGCCTGCCCTGTGAATCAGTGTGAACTGGGTGCCTTTCCCTTGGGAAGAGCATCCTAGTCAGAAAGCATCAGCCTCGACTTCAGCAGATGAAACTATCCAGGGTGGAGACAGGGCCAGCCAGACTAGGTGCCCGGGGCAGGAGGTTTTCTGTGCTGGTGTCTGGACCTGAGGCGATGGCTATACTGGGATTGCCTGGGGCAGGAGGTTTTTGGTGCTGGTGTCTGGACCTGGTGTGATGGCTATACTGGGACTGCCTGGGGAAGAGGTTTTCTGTGCTGGTGTCTGGACCTGGGGCGATGGCTATAGTGGGGATCCCTGCGGGGCACCAGTGCAACTGTCACCCAGGCAGGCGCAGCCAGGCTTTGCAGGGCAGATTTACAAACTGTTGGTGGAAAGGCAAGACACTTGCTGTCCCTTTCTTTTTGCATGGGGCGGTTCAACATCACGGGATGGACAGGGATGCACAGTCCCATTGGAGCCATAGCACACAGGAGGGGGCTGGTGTCCTGGGGAGCCTGGCTCTCCATGCTTCAGCTCTCCAGGGGCAGGGTATGAGGGGCAGCAGGTGTGGTAGGAGATGGGACCTGGCATGGGGGTGGGGTTAGGGTGTAGGGATTTACTGGTGTCCCTGTAAAGAGCGTGTGGGGAGGGGTTACAAACTATTTGGAGGGGCTCTGCACAAGTCCTAAGTTGGGGGAGAAGGGGAAGGGGAGCCCAGGTAGGAGGGGAGCCATGGGGAAGATTGATTTCTCCCCACAGATTTGTCGGTGATGTGGTTTCTGGCCACCAGACAGGCCACCCTGCTGGACAGTGGACATTGCCCCGAGCTCAGCGTTCGGGACTGGCTGTGCAGGATGGGGGAAGCCCTGGACTCTTCCCTCCCCAGGGATCATTAGCAGGGAGCTGCTGAATTGTGCATCTCCAGCTCCATCTACTCACCTGCCCCCTCCGGAGCAGCGATGACTCCCAGCCTGTTCACCAGTCCTTTGGGCAGAGCCAGCCGTGCCCACGGGACCCGCTCCCGCACCGGGGCTGTGGGCTCAGCGCCTGGCTACGAGACCGTCGCTCTCTTGCTCTGTGCTTGGTACCCCAGCTTAGCCTTGCCTAAGCCAGCGGCTATATGCAACGCATTAACATTCTTCTCTCTCACCCTTACCACGGCTAATCTTTGTTCCCAATAAAACCCAAATGCAACCAGATGAGAGATTACAGGGGGGCAGGGGGCGGGAACCCAGCAAAAAACATCCAGTAATGGCAAGCAGAGAAAGGATGAAAAAGAAAACAAAACTTTTTAATTTTAAAAAACCCTTTTCTTTAAAAACACGTGTGTAAAGTTTACAGCATAAAAATAATATCTCACGGGTATAAATGCAATGTAATAAGAGTCCTACTAACACACTTGTAAACACCTAGGAGGACATTAGCTCTTTGGTACCGTAGTTTGATCTCAGTTTGGCTTCTCCCCCCCACCCCCCGTGACTTAAGACAGGCTAATGACAAAGACGAGCGCAGGAGATGTTTCCATCCAGGCATGAACGTGGCAGAGGAAGAGCCCAGGACAGGCGCATGCTGCCAGGACAGAAGGCACCAGGTAATGTTTCATCTGATTAGGTAGAAGTCCTGACTCTCCCCACTCTCCCAATCCTGCAGCCCCCAGGTCTGCTGTTGTCCCAGCTGCTGCAATGCCACCCAGGTGAGTGACTTCAGGCCGTGGCAGCAGTCTGGGAGGTAGCCTGAGGTCCTGGTAGGCTTCACCTAGGCAGGGCCAGGATGGCAGGGCCTGCAGGTGCCCAGGAGCTGCTGCTCAGCTGCTCTCTGAATGGACGTGCCATCGCTGAGCCGTGCTGCTGTGCTTGGCCCTGCCAGCTCTCGGGGGCTGCTCTGGCTGGCAGCCACGGTTCCTTGCACCATGGCATGTGTGGGCACTCTGGGCACCAATACCGTGACCCCAAAGCTGGGCTCGGGGGCAGCACTGAGGTGTGATGTGTGAATGAGGAGTGAACCCTGCGGAGGGGTGCCTGCCCCTGCCTTGCTCACAATGCAGCTTGCCTTTGGTAAAGCTCTCCCAAAAGATGCAGTGAGGAGACCCCCTGCCTGCCTCCATCCAGGGTCATGCACTGGCATCTAATGTGGTGCCCCGTCCCACCCTATTACCGAATCTCTTGGATGTTTCTGTCCACTTGGCCCTGCACCTCTCGGAGAGTTGTTGGGTCTGCACAAGGGGGCATTTCCCACTTTGGCCAACTTTCTACTGGCTGCTCTTTGTCGGTGCCTGGCAAACTCCTGCCGCTGGGAAGCCCCCTCCAGCAGGGTCCCCGGGGCTGGGAACCGAGGCAGCTCATTGCAAGTCAAGTCCACCATGCTCTGAATTTCACAACGCAGCGCCAAACACTGGTTTAAACAACACATCCGAGGAGCAGAAGACAAGAGGACTACAAACCGCGTGCACATCAGCATAAGCGTCTTAAACATGGAAAGAAACACTGCGGTGTGACAGGCATCCCCCGGATATACATAGCACAAGGAATAGTGGCTGGCAGGAAGAACAGGCTTATACTGGTGCTGATAACATCGGACGAGCTGCGGAGTAACATACAATTAAAGAGAGGCGGTAGAGATGGCCCCAAACTGCAGCACTGGATTCCCTTTGCGGAGGCTGGAAAGATTTAGGGGCTGGGATGTGGGGTTCAGTTTGGGCTCATCTCTACATACACAAAAACCCCACAACCAATCAAAACCAACCACATAAACTAAAACCTAGAGGCACTGGTTCCCTTCTGAATAGGACTGGACGCATCCCGGTTATAATTGATGGAAACGGAAAAGTTATGGTATTTTTGCCCCCCATCGTCTGATTTACCGGGGGCTGGAATGTCAGAAGTAGGGAGGGGGAGAGAGAGAGAGAGAGAGAGGTGGTGAACCCTAAATCCGGGCTGGTTTGGGCCACTGACTCTGTTCTGTGGGCACCTGGGGGGCTTTCCCCAGAGCTGTTTCCAATGTGGTGAATTGAGCCAAGTGAGTCCACTCTTTGGAAAACGGGGTTCCCTCCTCGGGTTTCCTGGGGCTACCTGGCTGGTGTCTTACCTTGCGTGGCGCTCACCTGGCCAGCACCCCCTACCCTGAGCTGAAAGGCTTTCTGCTGCAGCGGCAAGGCAGCAATCTCACCGCACGCCCTGGGCAGGATGTGAAACTAAGTTCTGCAGCCAAGCGGAAAGCAGATCAGACACTTCGCATCGAGCCCAGACAGGGCCACAAAGCATCCGACTGGCATCAGGTTCCCTTTGCCTGTGACTCCCGCCCCCAGAGCCAGGTCTGATGTGTGCAGTGCAGCGTTGCACAGAGATGCAGCAGCTAATGGGGTATTTCAAGTAAAGACCTGAAAATACCACGGAGTGCAAGAATGGGCTTGGCAGCAACTATTTTAATAACTCTAGTAACTTAAGGGTGATGCCAACTGGCTGGAGAACATCTAAGGTAGCATCTGTTTGAAGATGAAGGGTGGGGGGAAGTAATTAGAACAACAACAGGCCAGGTGTCAGAAGAGCTTTGAAGGAAAGAATAAAGACAACGAGGGAAAAGTTAACCCCCCCTCCCCCCCCCCCCAAAAAAAAAAGAAAAGGGGGGGTGGGGGGGAGAAAATACAACCTGGGTTTGCTGGAGCTAAACCAGACCAGTCTGATCTCTTTCTTTGCTAAGCTATCTAATCTGTGATATGCAGTAGATCGTATCTCTCAGGACACCAGAAAAGCATCCAATACGGTGACATGTGGGAAATAATTAGTGAAGCTGGAGATGATTAATATGAGATGTTGCAAAGCGAGCAAGGGACTGGCTAAAGGAGAGATGGCAACTGGTTACCCGGGGCAGCCTCAGGTGAGAGGGGAGTTACTAGAGGAGCTTGTTAAGGATCAGTCTTGGGACCGATCTTATTTCATTGAGGACTTTGGCACAAAATGTAGGAGAAGGGGAAAGAAAACGGCTGATGAAACCAAATTTGGGAACATTGTCAATCCAGTGGGAGAGCAGAAGGCCTTGGGGACTGGAGTAACAGGAACAGACTGCGTTTAAAAGTGCAAAGGGCAAGATCATGCACTTGAGGGCTAATGACAAGAATTTCTGCTATGTGCTGACAATCCCTCAGCTCCAGTGACAGCAGAGGAGAAAGGTCTGGTTGCGTTTGTGGATCGCAGGTTGGCTCTGAGCCTCCCCTGCGATGCAGCTGTGGAAAAGACCAGTGCAATACCAGGATCTATCACGCAAGGTATTTTCTGTAGAGAGAGGGAAGTACGAAAGACATTGTGCAAGATAATGGTAGGATGCCATCTGGGATCCTGGGCACTGTGCTGGCCACCCACACGCGAGAAAGACGAAGTGAAACGGGAACAGGTGCAGAGAAAGGCGATGAGGAAGAGGAGGGGAATGGAGAGCCTGGCTTAGGAGAGGAACGCAGCCAGCTGGACTGCTCAGCGTAGCAAAAGGAGAGCATTACTCTCCAAAAGTATGGCAGGAAGGGAGACAGCAGGGAGGGAAGAAAGCGTTTCAAGCTGGAGGACGATGTTGGCAGCAGAACAAAGGGGGATCCCACTGGCCGTGCATACCTATAGTCTGCAGGAAGAAGTAATCCAAGAAGAAATCAATCAGAGTGGTGGCAAGAGGCCTAACTTTTTTAAAGACGGGCCTGATCAGTCATTCATAGACATCACAGAGAAATGGGGCTGCAAGGGCCCTCCAGAGCTCGTCTAGTCTAACCCCCTGCCCGAGGCAGGATCTGCCCGGTCCAAACCCTCCTAGACACATCCAGCATCTAAGCTCGCAGTGGGAACAGGATTGTATGATACTGTGTTTGCAACAGCAGGGATGGGCTTTACCCCAGGAAGCCCCTTCCAGGGCTATGATCCCACGTTCAACTGCAAGGAGTAAGAAGAGGTGCTGTGAAGAGAGAAACCAGCCTGGCAGGTAAAGCCTGTGATCATGCATGGACCCCCCCGAGCCCACCCGGGTGGAGCATACGTGCCACTCGCATTGTGGGAGAAGAGCAGTGGCCCTGCAGGAGTGAGACCCCATGGGCTGACCTTGTGGTGGCACGTACCCACCTGAGCCTCCACCACGTCAAGGGAAAGCGGTCTCGCCCCACACAGCTGCGGTGTTATTGCCTCCCTGTGGCCTGGCGGCTGTTCATGGCACATGGAGCTTACTAGAGGACTGGTACGTGGGGAAAAACGTTTGCTATTCACAGGGCGGATGCTCTGGCTGCTGGGAAGGCTGACCTTTCAGGCTGGAAAAGACAAACTGTACTGACTGTGGTTATTATCAGCAGCACTCTGCTGGCTACCACTAACAGTGTTTGCGTTTTACTGGCAAGGCAAACCTCACGGGACATGCCCGTTCCCCTCGGTCTAGCTTTAGCGAGGCTGCTAGGAACAAAGGGTCACCCCAATGTCTGACCGGCTCTCTCCGGAGGCACGCAGCCACTGAGTGCGGCTGGGGAGGGGAAGGTGAAAGAGGTGATGGAGGTCCAGGGCAGGGAGGGAAAGGCTCGAGTCTACTCAGTACTCTCGAAGGAGGAAAACTGCGGTTTCCCCAATTGAAGCGATTCCCCTTGCTACCGCGGCTGGGCTGCTTCTTGCCCACCTTGGCAGGGACTTCACACTCTGTTTGAAATGCTGGGTGTGAAGCAGGAGGGAGAGTCTCCACGTGTCCACCCTGCAGGTGGCTTTGTAAGGGAGGGTGATGGGGTCATGCCCCCCAGCCCTTTCCTCCAGCCCGATCCTCCCTCCTCTGTTCAGCTCCCAGCCCGCAGGGCTCCAGGCGCCACATCTGCCTGGGATCAGCTGGCCCCTTGCAACTGGAAAGGCTGCTTGGTGGCTTCCCCCTGGCAGGTGGGCCACCAACAGCTTCTCAGTGGCGGGGGCATAGACATGGCATGGCACTCGGGGGACTTCACAGCCTCTCTCTTTCTCTCTCTCTCTCTCTTACGTGAGATGTCTTTGGGCCTCCTAGGCTGGCGTGCTTGCACCCTGGCCACTCAGCATGGCTTTGCCTAGGGAAAGAGGCTCAGTTGACACCCCCTGTCCTGAAGGAAAGAGGAACTCAGACAAGCCCCTGACTCTACCTGGTCCCCACAGACAACACACAGCCGGGATGGGAGACCCTCCCAGCCAGGTTCAGCGGCACATCACGTTGAACAGGTAGCCATTCCTTCCTTATACTGGCCCCGGATGGTGAATGAAGAGGTCTGGCTTGTTCCCTTGAAGCGAGTGATCGGGGTTAGTGTTCACACAGGAGAAGACGGCTCCGAGTGTCCCCAGGTCCCGGCATGCCCTTGGCAGCCCAGGGAGCAGCTCTGAGCAGAAGGAGGGTTCAGTCTAGGACAGCCCCTTGGGATGCCTGCAGCAACGTGGCCCAGCACCACGGGTACCTGTACCACAGCGCTTGCGGTGCTGCCCCATCTCCGAAATGCTGCAGAGGGTGAGAGTGTGCCGGCTGGCGACCCAACGTCTCCGAGACCCACCACAGGCCTCTTTTCGGCAGTCGCTATACCTTGGTTGTGCTTGAGGGAGAATCCTGTTTCTCTTAATGGCTGGAGTGTGGCCTTTTGGCTTCTCTTCGCCTCACCAGCGAGCTATGAGAGGGGGCTGTCTGTCCAGCCGGCCATCCCTGGCAGCTCTGCTGTGCCCACCGCATGGCTGCTACACCGAGCATCAGAGAGGCGGGCACGATGGAGATGAGCTGGAATTCAGCGCCGTGCATTTTAGCAGGGCGGGATAGAGGCTGGGATATGCAATCAAGCAGAGGGAAAGGCAACGTCTCCTATAGAGACAGCATCTCCTTTCATGGTGAGAAGAGGTTTTTCTGTGAGCAGACGCCTCCGCTCTTCCACAGTTGGGTGGCTGGGATGGTGTGTAGCAATGGGACGGGATGGGGGTTGGTGCATGGTCCTTTGGCACAGAAAGGGAACGCGTCTGTCTTTCCCCGGTTGTGCTGGAAGGTGGGATGAAAAGAGGAGCACTGAGGCACAGGGGTCCCCCAATGCATAGCACGGCTCTGCCAGGTTGGGTTGGCCCCTGGCCCATCTCCCTGGCGGGTGAGGTGCAGCATCAGCCCAGAGCCAGCTACAGAAAGCTCTCCTCCGTGTCGTGATGCCCAGGGCTCAGCTCCTGGCAGCCTGGCTTCAGTTCTGGTTCTGGTTCCAGTTCTGGTTCTGGTTCCTCATCCTGCGCTGGGATCAGGGGGCTGTCGCAGGATATCGTAGATGAGGTGTTTGCCTCGTTCAGTGTAGAGCTGAAGGGAGGGGAGAGGAAGAAGCAGAGAAATAAATGCTCTGTCTGACGTTTCTCATGGCAGGAGAGGGACCCACGTGGCTCTCCTGTGCCATGATAACAGGGATGTGTCACCTGCCAGCATGAGGATGCTGAATGCCAGCTGGCAGCCTGGGTGGGCAGGACAGGGGGCAGGCAGTGGGTAAATCTACAGATCCTGGAGGGACAGGGAGAAGATCCCAGCTTTGCCCTCCTTGCTCACATCACAGCCCACCCTTGCCACCACGGTGCTTGCAGAAAGGTCAGAGGCCAGAGGTGAGGGGGGTCAAGGTAGGGGAAGCACGAGGAAGCTCGGGTTGCCTACCTGGCCCGGCTGACGGAAGCTTCCTGGGGGATTTCGTCTGCTCCGTCGGGCTTGGGGTCGGGCAGGGGGATGATGTAGTCGTTGTCCCCTCCGTTCTGTTGCACGGCCGTATAGAGGATGCTGCTGGCGCTGGAGCTGTGCTGGGCCCCGTTTACCCCGGCAATCCTGGGCTGAGTGCGGACGACGGCAGGGTGGTCACTCCTCAGGAACTCCTCATCGACCTGCTGGTACCTCTGCGCCCGCGGGTCAAGTAGCAAAGAAACATGGCGTGAGGGCGAGTGGGTACAGCCAGCTGGGACCCTGTCAGCTCTCCCTGCTCCCTCGGGCATCTAAAGGGACACTTCAGAGCCTGTGCAAGAGGCAGATCAGGCACCTAAAAGCTGCCAGTGGTTGAAGACATGGAAGGGAGTGGCTTGACTCTGGGGAAGAGCCAAGGACAGAGCTCAGGGCTGGGTGCGAGCCACGAGACAATGCTTGTATTCGTTTTTTTTCATACATCCCGGACGTTGCCACCACCCAGGACAAACTGGGCAATGTCACTGGACAGGCTTTTTTTTGCTGGCCTCTACCATAGACTATCCCAAAGGGAGCAGCTCACTCTTATTCCTTTAAATGCACCAACTGAGCTTGATGTCAGATCAGGCGGACTGATCTGCAGATTAACGCAGTTGACCCAACAGGCTTGATAAAGGGTGGGAGCGATACACCCAGAGCCCTTCATCTGTCCCTAATGTGCAGGCATGGGGGCTCTGGGGACGTACCTTCTTGTAGCCGTCCATCAGCAGGTTCCCCATCAGCACCACCAGCTGCGAGAAGGAAGGTCTGATCTCAAACTTCTCTTCCCAGCATTTCTGCATGATATCGTAGCTGGGGAGACAGAGGTGGAGGGGAAAGCTCAGTGCAAGGAGTTAGAGGGTGGGAGCGGTGAGGTGGGGAGGCATCGGAAGATGCAAAGCCAGTGGGAACTCGGGTGGGTAGCACTTACATCTCGTCAGAGGCATGCGTGGGCTTGGACATGCGATAGCCCCGCTTGATGGCGTTGTAAAACTGCTCGTTCATGGGCAGCTCAGGGTAGGGCGTCCCACCTTGGAGCAGAAAATAGAGCAGGAAATCAGCCTAAGGGACCGCGGGGGACAAGAGGGGCTTTAGGACTGGGGTCTTTCTCCTGGCGTGGGTGAGAAATGGAGAGAAAATGCTCCTGGTTTGGCGGCGCCTCGCCAAAGGGCTGTGCTCGGCGGGGGGGAGGGGAGTTTCAGGACACCTACCCAGCGTGAATATCTCCCAGAGGAGGATCCCGAAAGACCACACGTCACTCAGGGTCGTGTACAGGTTGTTGAAGATGCTCTCAGGCGCCATCCACTTCAAAGGCAAGAAAGTCTGCGAGGAAAACACAAAGTGGGAATGGGTTTGGGCCGCTGGGCAATGACGGCTCGTGTCTGTGCCGCCAGCAGGAGGGGAATGCAGACACCAGCCCCTGACTGCGCTTTTGTGGTATGGACCTCCATCTGTTAGGCTTGGGACGGGCCAGGGCCAGATGGGAGGTGGATACCTGGCCCTGGGGTGAGGAACTCCTCTCCTCTCCCCACCTCCTGTGCTACTCCAACCTGGAGGCCTTGAGACCCACTGGGAGAGGCCTGGCTGAGGGCTGTGCTGCATGCTTTGGACATGGATCCACTTGCGCAAGGGATATCAAAAATAATCCCCAGGAAGCGTTGCAAGGGAGCTGAGTTTCGTTTCCTGTTTTATCAGGAAAGGCAGCCATGCTGAAGCTACATTGGAAAGTCCCATGCAGGAGGGACCTTGCTCCCCGCCCAGGCTCTGATAGCCCAGTGGGGGCTGATCCTTGCTTTCCAGCAATGAGATTTGGTCACTGAGTTCCCGTTTTTGCATACCAGACTGTGATTTCTCAGGAGGAGAAGGGAAGGAGGGAGACTGAACCTCCCTTCCTCCTTCACCTATTTCCCCAGGCCAGGGCAGTGCTACTGCAGCTGCTAGCTAGAGCACTGGGCCGGCATTCAGGACACGAGGCTCTGCCTGGGTCTGCTGGGTGACTGTGGGCAAGTGACTTCCCTTCCCTGTGCCTCAGTTTCCCCAACAGCAACGTGCAGCTGATGACAGTCTTCCCTTTGGAAAGCATGCTGAGATGGACAGATGAGCATGCGAATGCTCGCTAAGAGCCGGGGATTCCTGTTCTCCTCCTGCAATGCCCCCAAGCCCCGGCTCACACCTGTTAAGCCAAGAGAAGATGGGGAGGACGTTCATTCGCATCGTGGGAACTTTTCCCTGCTTGAAAGCCCAGGCCTCCCTTCTGGAGAGCCCTCGTGCTGGGTGCAGAAGCCTGGGAGACCGGAGACTCAAAGCTGCACGCTGCAAAGGGGGATGGCGTGCGAGGTGCTAGAGCACTCCCAGGGCCCCAGCTAGAAGGGGCCGTGGTAGCATGATGTCCCTACTGCAGTTGCAGTTCCCTAACTGCTTGCATCTGAGCCTAGAAAGCATGAGCGTGTCGTTCCATGACCCTTTGCAAAGCCACAGGCCAGGCATCTAGGGGAACGATGAGCCTTGCTGCTGCCAGTAGGGCAGTGGGATAATGGCCTATGTGTGCGCTCAGGCAGGGGTTATCCCAGGCTAGTTCTGCCCCACACAGGGCTAGTAGCCCGGTAAAGACACCTCACCCGGGTGAGAAGGACAGGGAGGAAGGGCGTCGCGGAAACACCTGGCTCCCAGCTACTCACGTTGCCCTTGGAAATGTAGTTAGAGTCTCGCACAATGTCCCGGGCCAGCCCAAAGTCGCAGATCTTCACCAGCTTCCCCTCGCAGATCAGCACGTTCCTTGCTGCCAGGTCACGGTGCACGCACTGCGGAGCAGGGGACAGAGCCGTCAGAGAGGGAGCCCAGGGAGCAGAGTGGATTTAGGAGCCAAGTGCTGGCTCGGGGGGTTGGAGTGTGGACCTGGTCGGATTTGAGCCAGGCTTGGCTGCAATCTGCAGGCTCTTCCATGAAAAGGCCTGTTGTCTCCTGAGCGGGCTTCACCATCAGAGGGTAGGGAGTGAGCTCCTGCGGAAGCTGTGGTGGAGACCCAGGGGCTTTTGGCCTCCCCAGGAAAAGCTCTGATACCTCCCTTGCACACGCCGAGCAGCGCTGCATACGTACATTTTTGGAAGCCAGGAACTCCATGCCATTGGCTACTTGGAAGCTGAACCCGATGAGGTCCGTGTAGCTGAGAATGGGGGACTCGTTGATCAAGGTAGCCTGGTCTGTCCTCTCAGGAGCTGGAAGGAACAGAGAAAGGGACAGAAACACAGCAAGCATTGTCAGCAGTCCTCCACGTTGACTCAACCGGGCAGAAAGGAAGTGGTTTTGGGGTTTGTCGGGCCTCCGCAGTTGGAGGGGAGAAGCCAAGGCACCTCGGTGTGGGAGATGCTCCAGCTCAGCCCTAACCATGTTACATCCATGGATGTGACTTTTCGATCACGCTCCAGCCACAGGGGCCGGTGACCCTGGCACAGCCCGTGCATCCTTCCCTGGCCCTGAGCAGCGCCCGCAGGTACCTGACGGGGAGTAGCTGTCCAGCTCGTACGGCGTGCCATAGTTGGAGGCCTCGATGTCAGCGTACTTGATCTCTCCCTTCATATCTGACATGGGCACGTAATCCAGGGAGTCATCCTTGCTCATGTCCATGTAGCCTCCATCGCTCTCGACGGACACGGATGTCTGCCTGCCGAGTGGGGACGGGAACAGGGAAGCAAAGGAGCCCCTCAGTGCAGGCAGGCGGGGAGGAGAGTTGGCCTGTCCCTGCCATGCTGGGAAAGGAGGCTGCATTTATGGAGCTCTATTCCAGTGGTCAGCACTATCAGCTGCCCGCCTACGCTTGCTTGCATCTCAGTCGCGCGTGCACACATCTGTGCACAAAGCAGGCACTGGCACATGCCGGTGACCAGCTGCGTGCCTGAAACAGCGACAGCTGGGAGCAGATGCTGTGCTGACACACGGGCGCCTGGGATTTCTGGCAGAATTGCAGTGTCTGCAGTTGATCTGCACATGCCTAACATCTGACTGGGTTTCCTTCTCCATCACCAGGGATGGTGGAAGCCCCTGGCAGGACTGGGGGGCTCAGTGGGACAGTGTTTGGGAGCACTGGGAATGAATCACGCTCTCCACTCAGGGGGGCTGGCAGGAGTCAAATGCTCCCAAAGGGCTGGGGAGGCAGCCAGCATCTCACCTGCCTGCTGCAGTGTTGCATCTCTGGTTTCCCCATGCAGCTGTTTGTCCTGGAGGGTGCTCACATCAGAGCAGAAAGGCAGGGCATGGGGCGGGGGGGATTGCATGGAGGTCTGGGTATAGCTTTGTCTGCTTACACCTGCAAATTGTGTGTGTGTGCATGTGCAAATGCTAAGCAGGTGCCTAATTAGGTATTTGCATGTGTTGGCATGGTGCACACTGTGGGGGTTGTAGCTACAGGCACCAAAGACCAGGCGCCTCCTTTTGGAAACATGTGGCCGTATTGGTGACCCCGGTGGGCAGAAATCCCAGGCTGTGAGGATGCCACAGCTCAGAGACTCCCCCAAGGTCTGTACTTGAAAACCGAGTCCAGACTGTTGCCTGTTGCTCAGTTTTAATGGTTGTCTCATCTGCCTTGGAAGGGAAGCTGCAAGTGGTTCTCGCAGTGTATGGAGATGCTGCCCCTTCCACTAGCACCTCTGCGCGCTGGGGGGGGAAAGCTGCTTTGCAACTCCTCGCTGCAATGCCTCTCTGCACACGTGCTCCCATGCCTCTGTCAGCAGGGCAGAAATAGGGGTGGCTGTGCTGTGTGAGGCTGGGAAAGAACTGGGATGCACCAGGGCACTGGACCCTTGGGCCCTGAAAATGCACAGCTAGAACTAAGCCAGGGCCTCGAAACGTGCCGGGAACACCTGGCTTCTTCACCTGCAGATCTCCCCAAAGTCACCTGCCTTGAGCCTGGAGAACAGAGTCCCTGGAGCTGCACAGCCCAGAAAGGACGTGGCTCCATTGCTAGGGCCTGAGATGGCTGTAAGCTCAAAGGGTGTTGCCGAGCGGTCACCTCTGGAGCCGGTCCTCACTGAAGGTGTTTCCGTAGAGCTCAGCCTCCCGCCTGCTCTTCTCGCTGTAGTACTGCAGGAAGGTGTGCTTGTTGCGGTGCAGGTAGTCCACCAGGTCTCCGTAGCGGCAGTACTCTGTGATGATGTAGATGGGGCCTGGGGGAGCAAAGTCCATTGAGTCAGGGGGGGCCTGAAGGCAAGAAAATCACTTGCATTGGGTGGGAAACAGGCTTCTTAGCTCAGGGGAACGTTGGTGGGACTGAAAAATGTTCTCCCCCATCTTCCCCTGCCCTGAGCTGAAACACCAAAGATCCTGAGAAGGGGGTTGCATGGCCTAGGAGGGGTTTCCAGGTGAGGGAAGGGGGAGGCAGGAGGTACCTCCTTTGGTGCAGGCTCCAAGCAGGTTGACGATGTTCAGGTGAGGCCCCAGGTGGCTCATGATCTTCAGCTCCGACATCAGGGCCTGCTTCTCGCTGCTCCTGGCAGTAGCTGTGCAACAGAGGCACCCCCAGGATGAAGTCTGAGGGGTGAGGGCGCGACTCCGAGATGGGCACAGCCCTCGTGGAGACCGCAGGGCAATCAGAGAGTGGGGCAGTGTGAGTCTGGGGCAGGGAGCCAGGGTCCTGCCATGTCAACCTTGGCTCTGACATGGGGCTTGGCTCCCTTATGGGGCTGCTGCCACCGCAGCTTTGCTGCCAGAGGCCCCTAGTGCCAAGCAGCAGGCACCAGAAACCTCCTTTGTCAGCCCAGAAGGGGTTTTACCAGTGCTTCAGTAAAAGGATGTACTATTTCCACCCCCGCCACACCTGACCTACCAATGCTGACAAAATAGCATAGGGGAGATAAGCCACTGCCATGCAACCTAGCCCTTGAGAGGCAGGGCAAGGATGACAGCAATGCATAGATGTCATGCTCTGGCCACACTACCCAGGGGCCAGGGAACTAGATCAGCCATGACCGACCAGAGCCAGAGCTGGCATGGCTCGGACCCCACTGTGCCCAGTGCTGGCAGGAGGGAGACAGCGATTGAACTCGGTGGGAAACTCACACTTGAGCATCTTCACGGCCACCTTCATGGAGGACTGCGAGTGGCTCAGGCCGTGGGCTGTTGCCTCCACCACACGGCCAAAGGCCCCGGACCCGAGCGTGCGCCCTGCAGAAAAACACCAGCGAGAGGCCGTTGGCAACCCCAGGGGCCGTCACACGGGGGAAGGAGGGGCCCGCAAGGCAGCTGCCTGGAAAAGGCATGTTCCCTACCGGACTGACCGGCCTAGCCACAGCCGTCCCTTGGGGAATGACGGCGGCCGTGAGCTATGGTGTTTGTACAAGGGCCGATTTCCGCCCGTCTGGAATGAGCGGGCTGCCAGCCATGGCATGAATAACAGGGAAAACCCAGCATCCCGGTCCAGGAGAGACGCCGGCCTCCCCGCTCTGGCCGCCAGGGGGCAGGCGGCATGGCAGAGGCCTGGGCTGTGCCTGGAGGTAGCGGCCCTGGGGTCTCCCCAGCTTTCTGGACCTAAGCCCCTTGACCCAGCCTCATGCCTCCCCCAGCCGGGGAGAACCAGGCCTCCCAGACTGAGCCCACAGGATGTCCTGGATGTCTACCTGGTGATGCTCAGACCCTCCAGCTCTCCCTGGAAAACAGCAGAGCTGTTTTACTGCATGCACTAGGTGCATCCTCCTTCAGCCATGCATGATGCAGCCCGTGCAAAGCCACGCAGCTCTCTGCCTTGTGGGCTGGCTGAGCGTCTCTGCTCTGCCCTGCAAGCCAGGGCCCCCTTTCTCCTGCTGTCCCAGCCGTGGCTGTTGACATGCCCGGATGAACAGCTGGAGGAGGATATACAGACCCCAGGCAAGTGTGTGTTGCCCCCTCCAGTCCAGCAGGCCCTGGCTGCGGGCATCTGCCCCGCTTCAGAGTGGTTGGAGAATGACTTCACCCTGATCTTTCGTAGCCCCCACACTTGGCCCGTCTATGTGGGGGGGGGGTTTCCCTGCCTCCCCTTACCCAGCACCAGCTTGTCCCTGGGGACCTCCCAGCTGGAGTCATAGGGGAGTTGCAAGGGGTCCACGTAGATGTACTCGTGTCCGTCGGAGCTCACTGACTCGATCACCTTCCACCGGATTTCGTAGCGAGGTTTCTAGAGCGGGGCAAAGGCGGGGACAGAGTTCAGGGTGAGGGGGGCAGGGAGCGCAGTCTGGAGAGGTGTCGGAGGGACGAGCGAGGAGCTGAGCTGGGATACATTGCTCTCAGGCAATGACCTGCATCCTCTGGGTGCCCCATGGCTGGGGACACCCCCCACCACCCCGTCTGCCCTGTTTCTGCGCCCACGAGAAGCCCAGCTGCTGGGCATCCCAGCCAGGGAGCAGAGCGTGGGCAGCCCGGCTCCCTGTGCCAGCTCCCTGGCCCAATGGGAGGGACCGACCCCTGCCCCAGGCTCCGCAAGGGGAGGGCTCCCAGCTCGTACCTTCCTCCACAGGATGATGAGGATGATCAGGGAGGTGACGATGAGTGCCAGCAGACCCAGGATGACCCCGGAGATGATGATCACCTTGAAGGACAAGGCTGCAACACCGCCCCATGGACAGCCGTCAGCTCCCTCCAGCCACGGACACCCCCAATGCACCCCTCTGGCCCTCTCCTCACCCCATTACAGTTTCCCTGCCACACACCCCACAGGCCTCATGTCAGCTGGCCCACTTGGGGCTTCTGGTCTGTCCCTTGGCAGCCGTCGTGGTGCCAGGCCTCCTGGGAGAGGGACCGTGTTTCCTGGCTGGCCTTTCTCCCACGGGAAGTGCTAAGAGACATGGCCCTAGGATGGCTCAGCCCAGCACTAGGATGGCTCAGCCCAGGGGTGTCCATCCCCCCTGCCACCAGCACAGACCCTGCCACGGGTCCCAGGGCAGGGGTCTGCTTCCCTGCCCCAGGGGATGTGGGCACAAATGCCAGGGTGGGAGGGAATTACAGGGACTGACGGCCCCTTGGTCACGGGAGAGCTCTGTGGGGGCTTTGGGAGGAGGTCTGACCTCGAGGGTCTATCAGGAAAGGCAGTGGTCACCCTTCAGTCTGAGCTGGCTCTGTTTGGATCCAAGCCCTCGTCTAGGACCCCAAGCGAGGCCCAGCACCTGGATCTATGGGGACGTGGCACCCTCTAGTGCCCGAGTGCAAACAGCCGGGGGATAACGTGGGTCCCGGTGCAAAGTCTGTGGTCAGAGGCATGCATGCAACTGCACCCCCTTCCAGTTCAGCCGGACCTCGGGGGCCCAGCTGCATGCATTGACGGGGGCTGTGCACCCATCGGACAAAGGCAGGAGCTCTGCTGGGGGACGGAAGGACAGGGCTGGTTAATCCCATGGGCATATAGCGGGAGTGAGGCAATCCCTGGTGGTCACCCATGGGTGGCCAAGGGCTGCGCATCAGCAGAGGCTTCTCCCACCTCAATGCAAGGAGGTCGTCCCCTAGGGCTGAGACATCTAGGCCTCAGCAGGCTCCCCCTACCCACCTGGCTGTGCTCTGGACCGCGGTGTGGACATGGCCCAGGGTGGGCGGGGATGGCATGGCGGGACTTACCGTGTGGCACCAGCTTGATGTCGCGGTGGCTGGTGCCCAGCAGGTTCTGCACGGCGCACCGGAGCAGCAGGGGCTCGTCCACCCGGCGCAGCTGCAGTGTGCTGTGGACGTGGTACACCCGCAGCGCCTCGTGGTACGTGGCATTGGTCTGCAGCTGCATCTCCTCAGAGGCATTGCCCAGCTGCTGAATGGGCTGGAGGCTGCATTGTCTGGGGGGAGATGCAGCAGATGGGAGACTGTCTCCTCCACCCGCCATGGCAAGAGATGCTCCTGCTGCCCTGTCAGCAGAGCAGCCAGGCAGGCCCCATTCATTTATCCCCTTGATCCAGCACAGATGGGGTGGGGGGCGGGGGGTCCCGTGAAGTCCCACTGGCTCAGGTCATGTCTGTTTGCCTGCTACTTTCCAGCCTGATCCTTTGCAGCCAGAAACCGATGGCTGGGCTGGGATGAATGATGCCATTGTAGCACTGGGAAGAGATCTCTCAAAAGGCCTGTGTCTGGGTCGTGGCCGGCAGCGGGGAGCGCACCCATTGCTCTTGGTCTGACCTACAGCAGTGGTTTTCAACCTGTGCTCTGCGGACGCTGGGGGGTCCCCAGACTATGTCTAAAAGGTCCGTGAAAGATGACTATGATCAACCAAAAGTATGTAAATACTCACACTTATAGTTCAAAGGGGTCTGTACCTCCACTCGAAATTTTTTAGGGGTCCACAAATTAAAAAATGGTTGACAACCACTGGCCTAAAAAAAGTCTGGGTCTTTCAGGGAATTAGAAAACAATCAGGAGAGGGGCAGAACGTGCGAGGGGCATCCCTGCCAGCTCGGCCTGTGGTTGAGGAGGGCAACACTGCACCACGAACGCCTCGGTTCATGTGCACCGGTTTGATGAGACTGCCGCCCGTCCCGCAGACCCACGCAGCGCTCCCTTGCATGTCGGTCTCTCTCCACTGACTGTGTCTTGTAGTATACGTGGGTGGTAGTTGTGTGGATGAGGGGACTGTCTTTTTGTCTGACTATACAGTGAGTAGGAAGCTGGGATCCTGTGCCAGGACTTGGTGCCCTTGACATTTATCATCACCATTACTATGATGATGATTATATGTGGGATGAAAGTCCAGGCCTCGATCTTGCTAACAGCAATCTCCTCCCCTTGGGCGCTAAAGCTGGAGTGCTCCAACTAGTCCAGAAGGCACATCAGCCAGCGAATCCCATCCCCGGTCCTGTACAGCTGGCCTATATGGGAGATGGTGACTACCCTTGGGGGCAGAGGACTGAGGGTCTCCCTAGAAGAAGCCATTCCCAGCTTCCCCCGGGAGGAGGTGCTGCATGCATGATTCTTCATGGAGAATGAAAGCCACAGTGTCCTCTTACCCTTTGTGGTCACTGCAGGTGTACCAGCTGATCTCCGGCTGCGGCATGCCCTCGGCGGCGCACAGCACCTTCTGCTCCCCCTTGATGGTGCTGTTCTCGTGCAGCGCCAGCACCTTGGCTGAGACTGAGTGCAGGGAAAGAGGAGGGGCGACATGGTGTAAGAGGTGCCCCTTGTGCTGCCTGGGGTGGGGGGTGCGTGCTGGAGACATGAATGCTGGAGCTGATCAAGGGGCTTGGGCTGGCTGGGGACCTAACCACAGTGCCTCCCACCCCAGCCATTTGCAAGGCTCCTGGTTGCTGTGTGATGAGCAGCATAAGTGCCAGCTCTCCGATTCTTCCATTGCGGGCAGTGCCAGTGGGGATCTTCTTCTGGCATCTCCTGTCAGCTGAAGGGCTAGAGGGGGGACTGGGGTTGAAGGGACAAACCTGGACTGATGTCAAGGAGTTTGCCCCCTCTGGACCCCGTGGGCCTGCTCCAGCTCCAGCCTTCTGGGGGTCTGCCACGTGTGTGCATATGCATGTGCACATATGCATGCGCGCATGGATGCACATGGGTGTACACATGTGTGCATGTATATACGTGTGCATGCATGCACAGGGGTGTACAGGTATGTGCATGCATGTGTACACATGTGTGTGCATAGATGTACGAGTGTACATGGGAGTGTGCATCTATGTGCATGCATGTGTGGATGCGCACACGTGTACATGGGGGTGTGCATGCCACCTCCTCACCGTTGACCTGCAGGAAGAAGCTCAGGTGCTGCGTGTCGTCGTCGTTGGACGCCCGGATGGTGTAGTTGCCCCCCTCTTTCGGTTCCACCCGCACCAGGTTCAGATTTGTCTCGTACCTGGAGGGAGAAGAATCCCGCGGCCGTGAAGAGCCACCCGGCGGCCCAGGAGATGCCGTGGGGCAAGAGGCAGCCACACAGCAGGGCCCTGGGGCTGGCACCAAGACAGCAGGGCTAACAACCGAGCTGGGACGGCCCAGGAAGGCAAGCCGAGCCCGCGGCTGGCTCTGAGACCCCCTTTCCCGCTGCGGAGGGGCGCCGCTCTCCATGCTCCCGCCTCACCTGGTTTCCGACAGCTTCCGGGTGGTGATGGAGAAGTCGCTGCTGCTGCTCACCGTCAGGGGCTGGTTGTTCTTGAGCCACTGGATGGTGGGTGGGGGGTAGGCCTCAAGCTGCACCCGGATGGTGGGGCTCTTGTGCACCTCGGCAAACACCATGGTGCGCCATTCGGAGAGGAACTTCACGAACCCGCGCTCTGCTCGGGGCAGGGAGGAGCAGGGAGGTCAGCGCGGGGCAGGGCTGGTGCCTGCCCCTAAAACAGTGCAAGGAGCTGGGGGTGGGAAATCTGCACCCCCCAGGAGCCTGAGAGATGACCCCGACGCACCGACCACACTGACAGTGATGTCCTTCATGTCCATGTTCTGCTGGAAGCCCTCCGAGACGTTGCAGATGTAGGAGCCCGCATCCTCCAGCTCCGCGTTCTGGACGATGAGGATGGAGCGGATCTCATGGCTGGACCCGGGCAGGAAGTCCGTCACCAGCTTCACCACCTTGCCCGTCTGCACAGGGAAGGGAGGAAACCCTCACGGTGAAACAGGGCCAACAGGCCGGGTGCGTCTTGCAAGCCCCAGGTAGGCCCGGGGGAAGAGGGGGAGCCGCCCGCACGATCCCTGCCCAGCACTCACCTCCAGGCCGGGGTACACCCAGTTAAAGTTGAGTATCTCGTTGCCGCTGACGGTGCACATGACGGTGATGTTCTCTCCTCGCCGCACCAGGGTCTGCACCGCGCTGATGGAGATGTTAACGCTCGAAGAAGCTGGAACGAAAGGAGCGGGGGTGAGACGGCAGGGAGGACCCCGCGCTCCACAGGGCAGGACAACCCTGCCAGGAGCAGCTCTGCAGAGAGGGGACAGCTGGTGCTTTGGCAGTGCTGGTATCTGCTCATTGCTGCCTGATACTCCCCAGCCGGCCTGTCTTTTGTCACGGGGGGGAAGGGCTGTCTCTGCGTCTCTGAGCATAGCAGGGCCCTGATCCTGCTTTGAAGGTGCCGTGCCCTGGCCGTGGCTGTGCAAACCACTTGGTGCCTGAGCTTGACTGTGAAGGCCATAGGAAGGCTGGATGTGCAAGGAAGTCAGGGCATCATCAGCATCATCTCCACTGAAAAAACTTCCCCGGGATGGTTTTCAGCAAGGAACCGTGACCCAAGAGCAGGGGACGATTTTAACTAGGTCTTGGGTGTGCTGGGTGCCCAGGCAATGCCTTGGGCTTTTTCTTCTGTACTGTGCCGTGTCTGAATAACCCTTTCCTGGAGGACAGGAGCTGGCGGGAGGGAGGAGCAGCCTCAAATGGGGCTGCCTTCAACTCACGGGGACATGGTGCAGTTGAGGAAAGGGGCCCCTAATCATCCTGGGGAGGGAAGCTTAAGCTGATGAAATACCGACCGCCCCATCCCGGCAGGAGCGGAGCCAAAGGGCAGCTCACACTGGATGCTGTAGATGTAGTAGTTGTCCGAGTCCACCTCCCGGTCGTCCAGCGTCGCCTTGCAGATGTAGGTCTTGTCTTCGAAGAAGCCCTTGAAGCCCTGCTGCCTGTTGTAGGTGGCAGGGATCGGGGTGTCGTCCTTCTTCTCGTACAGGGTGACGTGGAAGGCAGGGTCGGTCACGCGGCACGGGATGGTGGCCTCCGTGTAGCCCGTGGTGAAGATGAACGACTCCGCGGAGTCACTGGGCAGGAAGACCAGGGAGGGGTCTGCAGGAGGGAGAGAAATGCTGGTTATGCGGGCTGCCGGCCCTTTGGGGCAGAGGCGGTCTACTGGGCTGGTGCAGGGTCCCCCCAGGTCAGACAGGCCGTAATCATCATCATCATCATCATCATCACAAGACAAGAGAGAAGCAGCCACTTTGCTTGGAGATGTGTGCTGAGCTGTTGGGACCCCTCCCCAGCGCTCCTCCCCGGAGAGACACATAAGACCATAGGACGTGCCACACTGGCTCAGGCCAAGGTGTGTCTAGCCCAGTACGTCGTTTCTGACAGTGGCCAGAGTGGGTGTTATTCAGGGAGAGCATCAAACTGGGTATCTCTAGAGCGATCCACCTATTCAATCCTCTGCTTGGCATCCCCCACGTATTGGGCTAGAGATGCCAGAAGAAACTCCTCCAGCCGCTCTGTTCAACAGCCATCAAGAAATCCATCATCCATGAATTTTTCCAGCCCCCTTCTTGAAACCCGCCACCTCCCGTGGCAACGAAGTCCACAAGTGAACTATGCATTGCATAAAAAAGTCCATTCTCTGGTTAGTTTTAAGCCTGTCACCAACTCATTTTAGTAGGTGCCTCCTAGTGCAAGTATTATGGGACTTGGTGTTCACTTGGTCCATGCCCTTCGTGATCTTATAGACCTTATAGACATGATATTATATCCCCCCTCAGCCTTCTCCTTTCCAAAAAAAAGAGCCTTAGCCTTTTTTAGTTTCTCCTGTTGTCACAACTGGTCCGTGCCTCTGATCATTTTGTTTTCCCTTTTTTGGACCTTTCTAATTCTGCTACATCCTTTTTGATGTAGTTGAACCCTCACGTTCCCCTTCCCTGAGAGGGTCTCTGTGCTGGGCGTCCCTCCCTTGCCTTTCCCATGACCATCTCCGACTTAGGGCTCTTCCTCAAGCGCCAGATCGGGAGTGCTCTGTCTCCTACCTGGCACGTAGACATAGATGGCCTTCCTCTCCGCCTGCTTCCAGCCCAGGGAGTGGTTGTAGGTGCACACGTACTCCCCCGTGTCAAGGCCTGTCAGGTTGTGGAGCGTGACTGTGCTGTGGAAGACGCCGTCTCTCTGCTCCAGCGACGCGGCCAGGGGCTGCCGGTCCCGCTCCCAGACCACCTCGGCCTCCCCCGAGCACGTCAGGGAGGAGCTGCCGTAGAGGCTGAGGATGATTTCGGGGTCGCTGGGTGAAATGTGCAGCTGGCTGCTCCCGGGAGTCACTGCCGGCAGACCTGGGGGAGAGGGACGGGGTGGGGGAGTCACCCGGGGGCCAGGCGGTGCTCCCGCTGGCAGCATTTCTGCTGCATACAGGGCGGACTGAAGCAGGACTGAAAGCCAGACTCTGCTCTATATTAGCCTTAAACGTGGCCTACTGACTTTTCCTTCCATACGGGCCTTACAAACACTGCCGCCCTCTTTGTGGGACCTGCCACAGAGCCACGTGTGAGTCCGCTGCTGGCAACAGCTGGCAACAGCTGGCACCAGCTGTTCATAAACAAGCTCTCGTCCCACGGACTTGCTGCAGAAACACCCTGCCCTCCTTCAGAGCCAGGGCTGGGCTCCTCAATGCTGGCTGCAGCCCCTGCCCTTCCGAGAGGCACTAAAACCTCGCTAGTCGGCACTGGAAGTCTCCGGTGAAATGTCTATAGTGGAGCTGTGCTGCCCATGCCCGTGAGCCCACAGTGCCCCTGCAGCACCACTGGATCAGCGCTCCTGCCTCTGCCAGAGCTTGGGGGACACCTTAGTGCATTTAGCCCCATCAAAGCCAACCGAGGCACTGCAGCGTTAAGGGACATGCCCAAGGATAAAGGGCAAGACTGTGGCAAAGCTGGGCAAAGCACCCCGGTCTTCTGAGGGACTAGCTAGCACTTTTGCTAGCTGGCTGCTTCCCTTCCCTGTGTGCACGAGGCAAGTGTACACCCAGCCGGGCTGCAACACTTGGCCCGTGCACGTGCAGGGTGTAAACGGGGATGTGATTTGGAAAATGGTGGTGGTGGTGGGGGACTAAGACTCGGTGCTTGGGGACAAACTCACTGGACAGTGACATGAAGCCATCATGCCAGCCCAGGGGGCAGTGAAGCACCTTTCTTTCCAGGGCTATAGAATATCAACCAAGGGTGGTTTGAGGGACCCTCATGCTGCCCAACACCCCAACAAGTGGGCTTGTTTGCCCTGGAGTGCCTGAGTCCAAGAGCTGTGTCATGAGATGAACCCAGCCATGCTGTGCTGTTCCCTCCTGACTTGGGGTCCCTCCGGCCTCTTCCATGGGCCCAGGCAGGTCATGCAAGTAACAGGGAGAGGTGGAGAGGTAGGGCGCTGCATGTACCGGTGAGAGGTGGAGAGCTAGGGCGCTGCGTGTAACGGTGAGAGGTGGAGAGCTAGGACGCTGCGTGTAACGGTGAGAGATGGAGAGCTAGGGCGCTGCGTGTAACGGTGAGAGGTGGAGAGCTAGGGCGCTGCGTGTAACGGTGAGAGGTGGAGAGCTAGGGCGCTGCGTGTAACGGTGAGAGATGGAGAGCTAGGGCGCTGCGTGTAACAGTGAGAGGTGGAGAGCTAGGGCGCTGTGTGTAACGGTGAGAGGTGGAGAGCTAGGGCGCTGCGTGTAACGGTGAGAGATGGAGAGCTAGGGTGCTGCGTGTAACGGTGAGAGGTGGAGAGCTAGGGCGCTGCGTGTAACGGTGAGAGATGAAGAGCTAAGGCGCTGCGTGTAACAGTGAGAGATGAAGAGCTAAGGCGCTGCGTGTAACGGTGAGAGGTGGAGAGGTAGGGCGCTGCGTGTAACGGTGAGAAGTGGAGAGCTAGGGCGCTGCGTGTAACGGTGAGAGGTGGAGAGCTAGGGCGCTGTGTGTAACGGTGAGAGGTGGAGAGCTAGGGCGCTGCGTGTAACGGTGAGAGGTGGAGAGGTAGGGCGCTGCGTGTAACGGTGAGAGGTGGAGAGCTAGGGCGCTGTGTGTAACGGTGAGAGGTGGAGAGCTAGGGCGCTGCGTGTAACGGTGAGAGGTGGAGAGCTAGGGCGCTGCGTGTAACGGTGAGAGGTGGAGAGCTAGGGCGCTGCATGTACCGGTGAGAGGTGGAGAGCTAGGGCGCTGCGTGTAACGGTGAGAGGTGGAGAGCTAGGGCGCTGCGTGTAACGGTGAGAGGTGGAGAGCTAGGGTGCTGCGTGTAACGGTGAGAGGTGGAGAGCTAGGACGCTGCGTGTAACGGTGAGAGGTGGAGAGCTAGGACGCTGCGTGTAACGGTGAGAAGTGGAGAGCTAGGACGCTGCGTGTAACGGTGAGAGGTGGAGAGCTAGGGCGCTGCGTGTAACGGTGAGAGGTGGAGAGGGAGGGCACTGCCTCCCTTCTGGGTGCATCCTGTGGGCCATGGGGGAGCAAGGTCTGTGGATGAGGGAAGAACACAGCGGTTAAAAAAAAAAAAGAGGAGTGAAAGTAAACTCTCTCGGAAATCCTTTGGAAGTGATACAGAAAGCAACATCTTCCTGAATGGCTTCCTGTGTCGCTTCCTGGCAGCTCTTCACGGCTGCCAGCTTCCGCGCTGCACCCTCTGCCCCGAGCGCCGCTGTCGGGAGCGGGGTCAGGCAGGCGGAGGGGGGTCACGATGCTCAGCTCAGCCTGCAGCATGGCACTGCCCTCCGCCTGCAAGGCCCCTGCCAGGTTGCACGTGCAATGAAAGGGACTGATGAACAATGAAAGGGACCTTCTGAGGCCAGCTGTTTGTGCCAGGGCAGCGGTTCTGCTTGTACAGTGTGCCAGGCCTCTTTCCGGGGAGATCTGGGAGCAGCTTTCCAGGCCAAATGAAAGCCGGGGTACCTGCCCCATCCCCTGCAAGTGAGGGCAGCTGAGCCCTGACTCAGCTCCTTAAAACCGGAGCCTGAGTACCCCGGGCAGGGGAACCAGGCCCTGTCTCAGGAGCCAAGCGTGTGACACTAGCCTCGGACACAGGAGGGTGCCGAGTCCGCGTTCCTATTTCTTTTGGCCCCCCAGACTGTTCCCCCACAGTTCGTCTCCCCCCATCATGCACTCACCTGCGAGGAGAAGGAGTAGGAGGAAGGGTCCCCTCGGAGCTGGAGGAGGCATGGTGACGGGGCTCAGCTGCCCTGCGTGCCACGTCCTGTCAAAAGCAACCCAGAATGAGCGCAAAGATCCTGGGACCAGAGCGGATCCCTCAGGTCACCCGGGGCCGGGCTGGCAGTGTGGCAGGACCCGCTCCCAAGCACGCAGACAGGGCCATGGCAGCCAAGGAGAAACCCAGGCGGGCCGCGTGCCCGGCTGCCAGGGCGCTGGGAGGCTCCCAGTCCTGTCCAGCTTTCCGAGGCCCCGGTCAGCTGAGACCGCAGCACTAGGCAACCTTTGCTTTGTCTCTTGCTCTCGGCGAGCCCGCCCCGCTTTCCTCACTCTGGATCCGCTCCGCGGCCGTCTCCGGCCAGCGGGGCTTTCACCGCGTCTTTCCATGAGTCGCCTCCCGTGTTGCTCATCCCTGCTTGAAAGCTCACTTGCTTTGAAGTGTCCTGGCTGGAAGGCCCTGTCTTTGCTCGCCCACACTTCTCCGCCTCTTAGCTTCTACTCCCTTTGCTCCCAGGGGTGGGTGGCAGGGCTGCTTGGGAAATGAGTTGGTTTTCCCTGGAAAAAGTCTACCTTTGTTTGGTGGGAAATGCTGAAAAAATGTCAGATTTGGGCTTTTCTAACTCTCCGACCCCAAAGCTGAAAGCAGGCACTTCAAACACCCAGTTGTCCCCTCCAAAATAGTTTCTGTAGAAAATGGACTGAACCCTCCTGGCTATCAGCTCACATGTCCTACACAGAACGGTGGCATCCATAACTGCTCCAGGGACAGTGTACTACTCATGTCCTTCTTTATCCCCGCTGAGGGGTATCAACCAGCCAGTGCCGCCTGCCTCTGCAGATGCTGGGACAAATATTTGTCGGAGAGAAACAAAAGGAAGGAGCTCAGGGGAAGAGGGTCCCATTGCACGTGAAGGGAAGGCACCGAGAAACCAACACCCAGGGCCTGGGAAAAGAAAACAAGGAGCAGAAGGATGTGCTGGAAGCAGTCAGGGGCCGGGAGGTTGTGCAGCAAACGGCGCAGGTGGCAACCAGGCTCTCTGGAGCCGGGAGAGGGAGCCCGTCCCTCCAGCATGGGCACTGGGAGGTATTTCGGGGCTGGAGTCTCCTTGCAGTACTTCTGCGCTCTGGGGCTTGTCATGGCATTGGCAAGCGGGGAGCAGCCCATCTCCCCCGTCACTGCTATATTGTCCCATAAAGAGACAGGGAGAAACTTGGGGAGACGTCACGCCATGAGACCGAGTACACAGGAGCCCGACTGAGTCAACATACACAGAGTGAAGTTCCCCAGTAAATACCCTGGAGCAAATATTGTCCCCAAGAAAGGAAGGAAATCACAGACGGCACCGAGACAGGAACCGCAGGGACCCAAGCCAGCTCCCGGACGCGGCGTCGTGAGAGTTGGGCTTGAGTCCCAGCCTAACCTGGGGTCCTCGTCCAGGTCTGACCTGTATAATAAGCTCTGCTGCTACCGTGAGCTGGACCTTCCCTGCCTCCCCTACAACGGACTGCTCTCTTTTGGATCTGGATCTAACAGACAATCCCAAAAGCTGCCTTTGCAATATCGTTGGCGAAGGATACCTTTCCTGTGCCAGCGTTCACAGAAATGCTGGATGAGAGGCACGCAAAACGCTGCCGACCCCGGCTCCAGATGCCGTCTCCCGCTGACCTGGGACTGGAGCTGCGTCTGTCTGCTGGACATCAGAAGGAAATGGTTTCTAAATGACGTGCAGCCGTCAGATGTTTTTGTTATCCTTTTGCTTGGCTTGAAAAGGCCTGATTTACCAGAAAAGCCAGCCAGGTCTACAACTTATTCAGCAACTTTCCCCCAAACCTTGTGATTCTTTCTGCTTCCTCAGAGGGCCATTTCCCAGATGAAGCCCCTGCACCGGGGAGATGAAAGGAGTGAGATGGGCTTCAGGCAGCCAACTTAGATGACATCAGTCTTCCAGCCCAAGGATCCTGACCTGGTCCAGCAGCAGAGAGGAACAGATATGGAGACAGAAAGAGAGACCGGCCGCACCACAGGCGTGTGTTGGCATGGATGGAGGGAATGCCAGACAGACAGATGTCCTCGTATATCTTAGCTGAGCAGTAAAGGCAACACCACAAAAAACCAAAGATCCACAAAAAACAATGGGTTTTGTTTCACATCTCATCTGTACCAAGGTGTATTGTTAATAGGGCCACCTGTTTTAAAGCCAAAACTGGATTGTGATGATCCTCTAGTCTGACCTATATAACCGAGGTCCTGAGGGCCCCACTCCAAAATCTCTGCAGCAAGCTGGCCTTGCTGGTCAGGCTGTTTTAGAAAAGCAGCTAACAAACTTTATAAGATTGTGTCTAATAAAGTCCAATATGTGAGGGTGGTGATGCACCACAGCCGACTGACCACCTCCTCGCGTGTGTAGCACACCCGCACACCCAGGATGAGCACCTGGCAAGTGTCAATGGTAAAGCAGTTGTGTGGCTCAGCCGCCTTCATGATGCGTAGCAGGGGAATGAAGTATATGAGAGAAGAAGACATCTAAGGGTGGTTCAGGCTGGCATATCTGGGACCAGGCTGTGATCCCTCTTGAATGGGTTGGGTAGTGCCTTCTTCCAAGAGCACCCTTTGATGTTAGCAGGATCACCGACTCATAGAAAAGGAGGGTTGGGAGGGAGCTCAGGAGGTCACATCCAGTCCAGCCCCCTGCTCCAAGCAGGACCAGCCCCAACTACATCATCCCAGGCAAGGCTTTGTCTACCTGGGTCTTAAACACCTCCAAGGATGGAGACTCCACCACCTTTCTGGGTAACCTGTCCCAGTACTTCACCACCCTCCTAGTGAGAGAGTTTTTCCTAATATCCAACCTCAACTTCCCTTGCTGCAACATGAGCCCATTGCTCCTTTTCCTGTCATCTGCCCCCACTGAGACCAGCCCAGCTCCATCCTCTTTGCAACCCCCTGCAGGGAGGTGACGGCTGCTATTCAATCCCCCTCGGTCTTCTCTTCTCCAGACTCAACCAGCCCACTTCCCTCAACCTCTCCGCACAAGTCACATCCCCCAGCCCCCAAACCACTGGGTATCACTCCTGGGAGACACCACTCATGGGGAGGGCACCAGCATCCAGGCCTCCAGTTGACCAGCCGAACCCCGCTGCGATTGTCATCCTCCACATCTGCCCACAGAGCAGCGGTGCCCGCGGGCGCTGGGGGCCGCTTGGTGCCTCTGGCTGCCCCCTCTACCTGGAGCTGGCTGCTTGCAAGAAGGGGGAGATGCTTCCTGCGTGGGGCTGGAGGGTGGCAATGTTTTGCTGACTGCAGTGACCTCTCCCTTGTTTATCTGCTCTGGCTGGGGCACAAGCCGCACATGCAGACACTGGTTTTTTCCCGTCCCAGAGGAAATGCTTCAGATCGCCAGTCCCTTCCCAACACAGCTGGCCCAGTCCGCTCTGCCTTGGGGCAGGGAAGACGGGTGGAGGAGAAGCTGTCTGTGTTTGCTTTTCATTTGTATGGCTCCTTTCTAGGGGACGGAGAGCTCAGTCTTCTTCAGAGCCAGGTCTGGCTGTCAGAAAGGTGGGTTTCCTCGTCTCTCGCACACGCGCACAGACACAGACGCACGGCGCCAAGCTCCGGGCTGCATTCAAAAGCCACATGGAGCCCATCAAACGCTGGCAGGTTTGACGTCCTCGAATCAAACCCAAATAATTAGCATCAGACACTCACAGGGAGAGATAGGAAACGGCTCAGGAAGTGGGAGCTGCGGTGACTCGCCGGGCTTGCCAACGCTGGCGGTGTGTTACAGCGAGGCTCATGATAGTCGCTGTTCTTCCCGGAGCCCCGGTGCCACGAGCCGGGTGAGGATCGCAGCCTCCCTGCCCCAAAGACCCTGCTCCGAGACCTGCGCCACGCAAGGAAGGGGCTGAAACCTTGCCCCAAGTGCCAGACACCCCATAGAAAAGCCCCTGAGTTCATTATGTTTAAAAACATCACGATGGCATGGGGCCTGGGTCGTGCATTGAAGACGACAGCCCTTGACCCCCGGTAGGTCTTACATTGCTGCCCCCCCTCCAGCTGCCCCGCAACCCGAGCATTGCTCCTCCAAGCACGGGCCGGCAGGCCGCTCTTCTCCCAGCTAGTTTTGCACGGAGCGAAGCTCTGCCAGGTTGTTTCTTGGGGATTTCCATTGCCGGCTCTGTGCTTTCATAATCCGTCCTGCTGCTGTCTCCCATCTGGGAGCCAGGGCTGCCAGTGCACGGGACGCCGTCCCCGCTCCAGCCGGGAGAAATGAGGCAAGGAGGAGGCATCAGAGGTTGTGACACCCTTTGCTTCTCCTTTGCCCCAGCTCTCCCCATCAAGCGAGGTCCTCATTGGGAAACCACCCTGGAGCCTCCCTACCTATTCACGTGCCTCCTGCCGCCTTGAGCTCGGGGGCCGGTGCCAGGGCGAGAGCAGGATTCAACCCACGGCGGTCTCGGACCTCCCCGCACCTCCAGCAAGCTTCCCTCTTTCGCCAGTCCCCCCAGAGCAGCGCGAGGCTGCCTCCAGGCCTCGGGGAGGGAAGGAAAATCGTTAGCAGCCTGTTAGGGGATTTTTTTTTTTGAGCTGAACTGTTTATTATTCTGAAAGAGGAATTTGGCTGGGAGAGGAGATGGGAGGTCACTTGGCTCCGGGATGCAGCTCCGGCTGGATTGGAAATGCAGGCACTTGGCGGCCTCTGTACAAGCCAGCTGACAATGTGCCTTTGAACGAGCGAGGGGCTCAGCTCGGCGCGGGGCCGTGCAGGAGCAGCAGCTTTCTCCGGGGCTGCTGGTTCCCTCCCGCAGGGCTGTAGTCTACCCGACAGCAGTGTTTCTCAACCTTTTAAGTAGCAAGTACCCCCTAACTTCTGAAAATGTTAATAAGCACCCCAACACTCAATTTTCCAGGGGATTTTATATTTACACACTAATGCGTGCTATATGTTGGAAGAAAGGCTGTGTAGACAAGGCCGTGATATGACAGATGTCTGATCTGGAGTGGGTAGCGTTGCCACCTTTTACACCAGGGGTGCACAACTCAAGTATGTACCTGGGCTAGAGGTGATGTGGGCCAAAGCTAGGAGGGCTGAACCCAGTGCTGTGCCAAATTATTACTGGGGAATTTTCATGCACGGTGCACCCAATTTTTTGCCATAGTTTTGAGAGGAAAAGACGGTGAGAGAGAGAGAGGAAAAGAGTGCACGAGAGAGGGCATGTTGGGGTCCCCGTGTCCCCCCTGCCTGTATCTCACGTACCCCCAGGGGTACGTGTACCACCGGTTGAGAAACTATGCCCTACAGCTCCCTGGATATCAGGGGGTTGCATCTCTGTACACAGGTGCCGAGCGCGGCTCTGGGCTTCCTCTGGCCTCTGTGCTGACTTCAGCACCCTGGAACAAGCCTTCCTTGGGGTTTCTGAGCATCTCTGTGTGATGCAGAGATGGGGCAGAGATGGGGCGGGTGAACCGAATGCCCCGACACCTTTCCAGAGAGCATGGATGGCTATAACCCCTCCCCTCATGCACCTTTACAATGCCCCATTGTCACATCTTATCTCCTCTCTCTCATCTCATCTGTCCGTGCAGCATCCGTGATAAAGCCCCCCTGGCCTGTCACTCCTTTTGATGTGGGGAGCCAGGCTGCAGAAGACGAGACAGCAGCAGGAGGCAGCTCTGGGCTCTGCTGCTCCTACGTACACAAACCCACTCGGGCGCCTGGGTCGAGGAAGGTGCGGTAAAGGGCTAGAGCAGGCCTGGTCCGGGCCAGCTGGGAAAAAGCCCCCTGTTTTAAACTGTTATCATGCCCCTGGCCCTCGCCTCCTGCTTCTGTGGCCTGCAGCATGGGGCACTGGGACAGGGAGCTCACCTGAGCTCACCTTGGATTGATCAGCCTACGTGATTGAATTACATTAGTCCCTATAAGCCCTGGCCAAGATAGGGACCCCCTTGTGCTAAGCTCTGTGTGGACATGAAATAGGCTTCAAAGACTTTGCTATCTCAGCGGGCAAGGGTGGAGGGAGGGGCAGAGCTCAGAGGGGATGTCTGTGGCTGAACTGGGACAAGGACCCAAGTTAGTGCTCTGCTGCTTGCTGCTTAAAAGACATTTCAATGCTGCTTCTCTTCTTTCTTCCCTGCTTGCAAGGGCTGGTTGCAGCTGTGGCTTCTTGTCCATCCCCCTCTGCCTAGGATGGGGAGCCAGGGCCAGGCCTTGCCCTGTGACCTTGCCCTTGAAGTTCTGCAACGGCCGACACCGTGCCAGCCTGGGCTGAGTGAGCCATGCATCCTCTTCTGGGGAATTCATAGATTCATAGATGTTAGGGTCGGAAGGGACCTCAATAGATCATCGAGTCCGACCCCCTGCATGAATGATATCCTGATGCTCCTTGATCCACAACACTGTGCCAGCCTGGGCTGAGTGAGCCATGCATCTTCTTCTGGGGAATGATATCCTGACGCTCCTTGATCCACGACACCGTGCCAGCCTGGGCTGAGTGAGCCATGCATCCTCTTCTGGGGAATGATATCCTGACGCTCCTTGATCCACATTTGATTCCTTCAGCCATCTCGGACTCCTCTGCCTGCATTGCAACACCACGAGGAGAAGCGTTATCAAGCTCTTCCTATGCTAAAGCCTCCAGACTTATCACATTCCCTGCTCTTGCACGCAGATGTGATTAAGCCACAGAGGCCTTGGCTAATACCTGAAGTATGCTGTCGGCTCAGGGAGGACAGCTCGGGATAGACTTTGCAGGACAAGAACGTGCTTTGATTTTACTCGGTGTGCCTTGCAGCATGTGTCCAGGCCTTCGGGCTTGTACGAGATGGCAGCTGGCCACAAGCCGCTTGCTCTGCACACGTGGATGAAGGGAGCAGCGTGTGCGATGTCCAGCTCCAAGTGAATGAGGAAGATCTTCCTGAGTGCCTGTGAGCTAAAATACAGCAATGCCCGCCAGGCTCTCTGGAGCGGCCTCCCAGCTGGTGGGTCTTGAGTGTGTTCCCAGTCACATTTCCCACCTTTTCTCCACACGCACAAGGGCTGCTGTAGTCAGGTTGTGGGGATGGGGCTTTCTAAAGGCAGCATCCTTGACCCTTGGGTGGAAGGAAGCCCTGGCATGTCCCACCCCTGTGGTCTGATTCTCACAGCAGCACAGATTGAGGGTTTTTGTAATGCCAGACTGGGGAAGGAGCCATGAATGGCTCACTTTGCAATGCCAGACTGGGGAAGGAGCGTGTGTGTGTGTTGGAGGAAGGGGGAGGAGGATGAGATGATCCTATGGGGTTCTCAAAAACATGAACAAACTGGGAAACAATCCTGCAAGTCGAGCAGGTTGACTGAGTGACCGGGGTTGAGCAGACAGGAGACGACTTCTTTGCTGGTGGCAATATTGGAAGACTGAGCAACGCGTGCTGGGCAGTGGTGGGATGGGACCCTACCAGCCCCCGTCCACCCACTCACCCTGGGGATGAACTCTGTCCCGGCCACTACAGTTACTGTCCCATGAAAATGAGGATGCACAAGACCCTTGCAGGAAATACAGCCTGAATGCATGCCATCTTACTGCAAGGAGGAAGGCCATGTTTTGTGGCTCCCATCACTGCCTTTATCTTCACCCTTCCCCGTGTAACTTGGCTCCCCATTGCTTCGTGCTGGCCCCAGACCTCCTTCCTCGGGCAAAGCTGCCACTGGAGACCACTGAAGACGAAGGGGTCCCAGCTAAGCTCCAGTGAGTCTGGGACGAGGGTGCCGAGATCAAGCCCTAAGCCACAGCGGGTTTCAGACCTGATGCTCGCGGCCGGCAGGGCCAAGCCAAGGTAACAAGCAGACAAGGGAGGAGAAGCCAGGCCTCGCACCTGAACGCTGTGCCGCTTCTCTTCCTCTCATTTTCTATTTCTAGCTCTTTTTACAAGGTCCCATCCGGGCGGCAAGTCCGGGCTTTCCCACAATGCTTTGCTGGCCTCGAAATTCTGCCAAGCCAGCCATACATCTGGTGCCGATTAGCGGAAAGTAAAATATACTTTAGTCCTGCTTTGTTTAAAGGCATCATCTGAGTCATTAAGTGAGATCATGGATGCTCACGTGCAACGAAAAGCACCGTACGGATCTCATGATCGGTGCGCAATGTCTCCGTCCGCACGGCCCAGGGCTCTGCCTGCTGCCAGGACCGTGGGTCCCGGTCTTCGGGGCCGGGCAGGGCTATCTGTGCAAGGCAAGGCGAGGTCTAAAAACTCTGACTACAACCCTTCTGCAGCAAACCTTTTCTTCTGGCCTCTCTTCCTCTCCCCGCTCTCCCCAGCTCTGTGACTCCAGTTCTTTCCCACCCTTTAATCTAAATAAATCCGAGCGTTTTTTGGCTGGAACTGTCCACAATTGCAACATCCCGCCTCTGGGGTCCTCGGGCTCCCATGACACCACGTTTACTCACAGGCCAGATTACCATGCAAGAGCCCGTTCTTTTTTTCCCAACACATGGCTGGAATTAGGAAGCGTGCACACATATGGAGAGACTGTCTTTCCAGGCTCATAAACAGGGGATGATAAAGCACAGAGGTAGGAAATCTGAAACCGAGCTGGGGGGGCGGAGGGATGTCTCGGGAGACTCAGGGTACATCCAGGCATGCTGAATGAATGCTGAATCTCTTTCCGGGCGTCTATCTAGACCATCTGGAGAACCACCCAGGGGCCAAACCTCTGTTGTCCTGCGGTCCGCCAGCCATTTGCACCAGGGCAAAGTGGGCATCCACGGCACCCGTGGTCTGCTGGAGTTTGCACAGCCGGAAATGATGGCCCAAGGTAGGCCAACGTGATTGTGTTGTATGTCACTGGAAGCAGAGGAAGATTGTGCATGCATTACCTCTTCCAGCCCAGGTAACGGAGCACCCCAGCCCTACAGTGACCCCATCCCTAGCACCTCTGAGCAGGTTCTCCAGAGTCCCTGGGTCTGCCCCAACGCACAGAGTATCAGCCCCAGATGGGGACAGATATCATAGACAGCGGCAACTTCCAGTAGCACCCCCTGCCTTTCATGAGCTCTACATCAGACCGCTCCATAAAAGACGATCCCCTTGTGAGCCGAAAAGGATCGCACGTGGCTGCAGAAGGTTTTCAAATCCATATTTAGGGTCCGAATAAAACCTGCCCTGTTTACAGGGGCGCTGAGCAATCCCGCCCCGAGGCTGATGGGATCGCAGGGCACTTGGCACCTCGGAAAATCGGGTGACCTTCATTCAGGTGCAGAGGCGGGGATGTAGGTGCCTTTCCTGAGAATGGAAATTTTTACTGTCAAGTCTAGTTACTTTTGTGGGACCAGCCTCATCAGGGACCTCCGCTGAGGCCCAGCTGGGTACAGCCAAGACCACCATCAACTGAGCATCCTTTTCCGCAGGCAGCACAATACTGGAAGGCACCTCCCGTCTGGCTCCAACCAGGGCCAAATCCTTGGCTGGTATCAGCCAAAGTGGCTGCCCTGAAGTCAATGGAGTTGACTAAGTGGCTCTGGCTGGCAACCAGGCTCCAGCATGAGTCACAAGCGTTATCCAGAGCGGGCAGGAGGGTGGGCTACTGCAGCGCTTCCATCCTTGCAGGATTTTAAGGCCCGGCTCGACAAAGCCTTGGCTGGGATGATGTAGCTGGGGCTGGTCCAGCTTGGAGCAGGGGTTGGACTAGACGTGACCTCCTGAGCTCCCGTCCAACCCTCATTTTCTACAAGTCTATTCTAACTTGCCCCTTACTGACCTCCCCTGATGCCAGGCAGCTTTGGATCATCATAATCTTGATAGTTATTATTAAGCATCGCTCTAGCTCTCTTACCCTCCTCTCCTTGCATTCACCAGAGCTCGTTGTAGTGCCCCAAATGCTCCTCTCCCCTCCCCTCGGTGCTCTCACTTGAGAGGCTGGCAGCCATCTCTGAGCCAATGGGTCCCAATTTGATGACACCATTTCTCAACCGTCCCACAGCAGCAACTCCCACTAGCATCCCATATCTTCGTGAACTCTACATCAGCCCCAGAAAAGATGAGATCCGTCGCCATCCAGCCCTGTCCCTGTTAGCCTTGTTCCCAGAGTAATTCGGTGAGGAAAGGGAAGCCGAGGGGAGGTCGGCCTCGTCCAGAGGACGCTGCTCCTGCAAAGTCTCCGCTCCGGGATAACTAAGTTAGTGTCTCCAAATGCACCTGCCTTCCCCGGGCCCCTTGTCCCCCACAAGCTTCCAGCCACCAAGGCTTGGTCCCTGCTCTTTCTATGCTGCACGTACGAGGGCCACAACCCAGAAAGAGATGGGGAGGGTGCTGGGAAGGGTGGCACATGCAAGGGCACACAGCGTGGGTTTGCTCGGTGGCGGCCGTGGGGTGGAGGTTGGCTACGCAGCCCCTGAGCCTGTTGCATCCCTGAAGGGCGAGCTGTGTTACACGCTGGATGCGTGTGTGCGAGCGGAAGCGAGCGTCCAGCTGCGTGTGAGAAAGCAGGCCCACACGTGGCCTTGTGGCTCAGCCTCCGCTCACAGAAGCACAAAGCCTCGCTCTCCGGGATGCGCCAGGGGACATGAGCGGGGGGTCATGCCCTGCTCCCCCCCGAGCCATGCACCCCTCGCAGACCCCCGGGAGCAGCAGGAAGCGAGTGACCTCTTCTGTGCAAGTTCCAAATAAAATGAACCATCTGTTTGGAGAGGCGCCAGGGTTATAAATACCGACTCCCCTGCCCCACCGGGCCCACGTCCCTCTCCCGCTCAGCTGCGCATGCTTCCTCCGCCTCCGCCTTCAAAACACAGACCAGGCCCGGGGCTCGCCGGGCTATTCCTGACAGCGAGGGAACTTGGAGCTGTCTGTGGGAAAATGTCCCGTAGCCTTAGCAGCTGCAGCCCGGAGCAGGGGCTGGGGGCTCACCTGGGGAGGGGGACGGGAGCAAGGGAAGGGGGAGGAAGGAGGGAAGAGTTTGGAGAAGCTGTGTGCTCAGCAGAGATGTGGGACGGAGCGGGGCCGTTGCACGGCGTGGCTGACTGCCCATCCCTCACCCAGTGCCCCGCCAGCCCCGTCCCTCCACCCAGCCAGTGCAAGCATGCTCCACTGAGAGCCAAAGCCGGGCTCAGCGGGGTGCCTGCACGGGGAGCCGTGACACCAGCTTCACTTGTGACCGGAGCTGGGATTTCCCGTCAGGTCTCCTGCAGCGCAAGGGCAGTGAGGGGTCGGTCCACTCCTCTGCTGGTCAGCTTGGAGCAGAGGGCCCCGGCGTAACTCCGCTCCCACACATGGCAGAGGACCGCATGTAGCCTTCCTGCGGTCGTCACCCATGTCAAGGACGGGGCAGAAAGCCCCGGCCTGGTCCGAGGTGCGGGTGGGTGTGGGCAGCGGGTGCTCTCTCCGGGAGGGCAATAGGGAAGGGGCATGCACAGTTCCTCCATGGGCCCGGCCGGCCCAGTGCTGACTCATAGCTAGCTCCAGCAGGACTTGGCTGGGGACGCCTGCCACTGCCCTGGCTCTAGTCATTGCAGCCAGCGGTTCCAAGCCACAGTCAGGCCCATCTTCTACAAGCCCAAATATACCGTCCTTCCCCTCCACAAATGCAGGAGCAGCTCGGCAGCACGAGGCAGCCCGGCAGGGTCAGCCAAACCTGTGGGTCCAACCCTGGCTCTGACACTGACCCCCTCCACGGCCTTCATCAAGTCACTTTGCTGCTTCCCCCCACTCAGTCCCTCCGGCGAATGCTGCGTGCCTGCCCTGCAGGGATTGCTAGCCAGTTGTATAAGACCTTGGCTCTGAGATGCCTGAGCACTGCCAGCACCAGTCGTTGGGTGCCCTGCCTTCGCAGCAGGCGGGCAGGGGCCGGTGAACTCCCGGCCTGGATGCGGGCACTGCTCAGAGGGGCCCTGCATTTCAGAGCATCTCGCTGCTCCTCCACTGGTCCTGCCAGCTGGGTGGGATCAGAGAGAGCAGGGATGAGAAATACTGCTTTGCCAGAGTATGCCACAGCCCAAGGCTGGCTCTGAACTCTCCCGAACAGCAGGCGGCAAGGGAGAGAGACCTGCTAAGTCTTTGGCACGGGCAGGGCCTGCTATCAGGGCTCCTACTCATCTTCCCCCTGCACCTCGAGGGTCCTACCTTATCTCAGAGCAGTTTTTCCATTGCAACCTCTGTGCTGGAGTTGGCGGGTCCAGGGCCGGAAGTGAGATACCACCCCGGTCCCTCCGGCTGGGCACTTGGCCACCTCGGGAGAGGGGAGCGGAGGTTTTTTCTCAGGCAGGTTTGTCAGCTGGCCAGAAAGCTGTGCTCTGTCCTCCCTTAGTAATTAAAGGGAAATGCCTTCCTAAGGCATACATGAGAAAAAAAAAAGCCCCTTCTCCCATGCGTGGGAGGCTTTCCATCAAAGCCCTCAGCTGTGATCAGCTCGGGACTGTCGCTGCCGCGAAGTCGAACCCAGAGCAGTGACTCCCGGGAGCCTCCTGCGTCCTGACGGGCTGTAATTATTTCCGAATCCGAAGGAGAGAGAGGCTCTGAGGGAGAGGGAAGGGGAACGGCAGCTGCTCCCCACTTACATGCCTCTGCTGATTTCCAGCCCCCCCTGCACAGACAGGCAAAAATGCCAAGCAAAAATGAAGCCCCGAGCCACGCTGGGAGCAGCTGGCAGGGCATGATCCCAGCACACGACGGGGAGCTGAAAACTTCCGTGAGAGGCAGGTCCGGCGGGGCAAGGAATCCCTGTGGATGCATTTGCTCCTCCAGCTGCAAGGGACTGGGGCTTAATTTGTTCGTTATGGGGCTTCTCGGCCTCGCGTCCAGGATTAGCTGCTCACCCGAGCTAGGGTCAGGCAGGAATGGCTTGGAAAGGCCTCTGGGAGCCTCGGCCTGTTTGCAGAGCGTCAATTGGGGATTAGGTGGGCAAATCCCAGCAGGTCGGGATCCAAGGGCTGCTCTGAACCCATGGGGAGGGGGCTCCCTCGCTCTCAAGCTGGGACTCAGGAGCCCGGCTGCTGTCCTGGCTCTGCCACCACACCGCTGGGCGGCCATGGGCAAATCACTTCACTTCTCTCTGCCCCTGTTCCCACCCCCCAACCACTGCTTTTTGAGGTCTGCAGGAACCCCAGTCGCAGACTGCACGGTGCTGGGCGCTGTACAGACACCGGAGCAAAAGATTCCTTGTGCCCCAAAGAACCGAGTCGGGTTTATCTCGACAGAGAGGAGCCTCCATCCCAGCTGAGACTTCCTAAAAATAAGGAACATCACGTGAAGGAATTGGGAAGAGGCGCTGGCTGGACAGATATCCCTGTGGCGCAACCGTGCCTGTCGGCCGTGGCTTGCAAAATCTAGGGCACGCGAAAGAGCATGGCAGGGAGCTGCAGGCAGAAGAGAGGCGAGGCAGGAGGGAGGGCAATGGAGCAGGAATGGTCTGATACGGCACCGAGAGCCTCTGCTGAGCTGCCACACGGACAGCGTAACACGGGGGTAGGCAGGGCAGGGAGATGGCAGGGGTTGGGCAGCACTGTCTTGGGGATGAAGCGTTGTTATGGGCTCTCTGGCTTGGCTACCCCCTCTCTGGGCCACTGCCAGGTAGGATGGCACCTGGGGGATTGGGCACAGTCAGGCCGGGCATGTGCAGGAGGGTGACAGTGTGGACAATTTAGCTTGCTCTGTGCTTCGGTGTAGCAAGGGGGGCTGGAGGCCTAGCCCACTGCTGTGCTAGCCATTTGGAGACCCCCTACCGAGCAGTGTCACAGAGACACAAATCATCCCAAAGGCCACTTCCTCTCTAGCATAAGCCTTCATGACCCAGGGATAGCACTGGACCACCCAACATCCCAGTTGGAACCAGTAGGCAGGAGGTTTCCTGCCAGTCTGAGCCGTGGTGGGAATTATTCCCATCAGCGCTGGTCCGCCGCGGGGAAGATGGAGCAGTGAGTGGTGCAGAAGGGAAGCCACGGACAGCTGTCCTGGGGGCAGGCAGATGGAGGTCGGCGGGGGCAGACCGAGGGGAAAGGAGAAGCCCATGAAAAATTTGGTGTCTGTCTTTTAGGAGACAGAGGCGCAGAGAGCATTTTACTCCCTGCGCTCCCTCGTCCCCACCATGCTCTCCCTGCCATGGGCTGCTGGGGGTGCCATGGGGTCAGAGGGGGACGGGGCATTGCAAAATGCCAGGATAGGGGTACCCACAGTGGGGCAGAGGGAAGGCAGGGGGCATTTCCCCTGCCTCCTTATAACAGCAAGGCCGAGAGGGCAGCTGTGATATACCCGCCATCGCCCTCCGCCCTGCAGGCATCATCAAAGCAGGAGTGAAGGGTTGTCCTGATGGATGCCACCTGCTACTACAAGCCTCCCCACGCGGCACCATGAGGCAGACTCCCCTCCCGTGGCCATGTGGCCCCGAGTCCAGCCAAAGCCCAGCTCTGTGGGAAGGGGCAGCAGAGAGGGAGGCACGCGACAACCCGCTGGGGGCATCCCAAGAGCCTGGCGCTGCCCCAGGAGACACCAATCCTACCGCTGGGCTGGGCTGGGCTGGGCTGGGCTGGGCTGGGCAGGGGGGAGCACCCAGGTGACAGCTCTGGGCTTATGCCCCAGCCGCCCGGCAGCTGCCCTCCTGTCTACCCTTGACCCCACCTGGGTGTGCAAGCCGCCCCTGTCCTGAAGACCCGACAAGTACCTTGGGAGGCACCTGAGCTGCGCTTTGGGGCTCTGGCTGCCTCCGTCCATCCGCTCTGAAACTTAACCTCCCTCCTCGGTCGCTCGATGGCAGCTTGCAGAGCCCCACCGGCCCCTCAGTGGGGAAGCCACTTCAGTGTCCTCCTGAATAGCCTGCCCAGGACGGGGATGGCAGTGGGAGGCACTTGGCTGCTCTGCAGAAGGGGGCTGGGGCTGGGAGGTGACACCCCGAAAGCCCCGGAAAGCCCCCAGCCCTGTACACAAGTGGCTCTTCTATTCCGCGGCCATTTCCGAGGCAAAGAATTTGAAACCGAGGTGACTTCCAATTTGCAAGGGGAGAATGCACCTTCAGAAAGAGAGGCTCGAGATGGTTTATTTTCTCTTGGCCCCAGTTCAGACAAACCCACAAGCAAACATATTTTCTGTATAAATAAGACAGTGTGTCTCGCCAGTTAAAGCAATTCAAACATGAATGTAGCGATTTAATTGGTGCCAATTACTGTGTCTCGGTAGCATTAAGATTTCAGTCACAGCCCCTTCAAGGGCTGGACGGGCCAAGGACGCCGGGGCAGCGAAGCGGGCGCGCAGGCGGGAGCAGTGGGACGCAGCCCGGCAGGGATCAGGCTCTCAGATCACCTGCCAGGCGGCTCCTCCGTGTAACCCCCGTTGGAGGGGGCAGTACGGGGGGTAGGGCTTGGGGAGAATAAGCCCCCTTCCCTACCCAAGAGGAAGCCTTTCCAGAGGGGCAGCTCCCTCCATTGAGGGCTGAGATCTTTGATTCATAGATTCATAGGTGTTAGGGTCGGAAGGGACCTCAATGATCATCGAGTCCGACCCCCTGCATAGGCAGGAAAGAGTGCTGGGTCTAGATGACCCCAGCTAGATGCATATCCAATCTCCTTTGGGGAAGGGTTTCCTCTTCTCCTGGGGAGGCAGAAGCCCAGAGCCGTGGGGCTGGCCGGAGCTGTGGACGTCACATCTAGTCCACTCCCCTGGATCGGCCCTGTCCGAGCCCTGCCGGACAAATCCAATGTCTAACCCACTAGCAAAACTACAGCCAGCCACAGGACATCATGCAGGTCCAGCCGGGGGCCCACGGCAGCCACCGTCCTGCTGTCGCAAAGGTTGTTAATGTATGCTGGAGAGATCCAAGGGAAATGGCCCCGGAGGAAGGCAGATAGGAGCCTTTCCGTCCCCCGGTTCTAGGGGCTTTGAGGTCCGTGCTTGTAATCTGGACCTGCGTCTGCTCCGAGGAGGACCCGGGCCGGGTGGGTCGCCTTGCGCTGAATGTCAGCGGCTCTTTCGGGCACCGGTTTTCTGCACGGGCCCTTTAAGCTGCAGCGCGCTAGCGCTCATCATTATTCTGAGTCTCTGACATTTATAGAGCTCCTTTCATCATGCTGGGAGGGAGGCCGCATCCAACCAGTAGTACTCGCTAGCAGCGGTGGAGAGGAAGGGCCGGCTGCTGGCTCATGCTCCCCGCACCCGTTCAGTGCCCTGAAGGAAGGGGCACGGCCAGCTATGCACCTCCTGGGCAATGAGCTCCCCCTGCCCTCAGCACTCCCAGTCCCTCCAGGCCACCCGCCGCCTGCTTCACTCAAGGCTGCACAGGCCCACTCGGTCTCCTCTGCCACAGCCCTCCTTTGTGACCTTGGGCAAGTCACTTCACCCTGCTGGGCCTCTAAAACAGAGAGGATCCTGCTCCACTGCCTATTTTGGCTGGGAGTTATTTGGGTCAGGTGTCACATCCGACTGCGCGCTTGGGGCTGCACACCCACAACTCGGCCTCCAGCTGTGTTGCAAACAATAAGCAGCGTTTTTGTGCCGCTCGGTTCCTGGAAGAGGGGGCAGCTCTGGAGACAAGAGTGCCTGGCGGGGGGGGGACAGTGGAGGAGGGCCAAGGTGCACTTGGCCTCAGGGAGCCTAATTAGGCATTGGGGGTGGGAGGAAAATTGAACTCGTTATGTCCTATTTGCCTGACCGAACGGAAGGAGCCTCCTGGAGCTGCTCCAGCCTCTCAGGGAACAATTCCCAGTTTACAGCCTCCCTCCAAGATCCTCTCCTGGGGACCCTGTCCCCAGGCTTCAAGCAGTGGAGAAAAAACAAATTTGCTCCCAGGAGAACACGTCCCAGTCCTCCCTTGCGTTCCTGATGTCCTGTCCCAAACCGAGAGCCAGGGCAGTCCCTGAGCTCTGGTCGACACTGGGACAAAGGCCGCCGTCCCCACGACAGCCCGTGGCACAGGCTATGGGCAGACTAGGCTGGTACAGCCATGAGTGGCTGACTCCAGACTTCAACTTCGTATGTCGGTAAGAAGTCTGCACGGCAAAGCCTCTGGACTTTTGTCCCAAGATGGGGCTGGATACTTCTTCCCTCATCTCCATGTCACCTCCCTGCTTGCAGGGCAGAGGCGAGCCTGTGATGCAGCTGTAGCTGGTAGGAGCCAAAAAGCAGGAGCAAAGGGTCATCCTTCTCCAGGACCCTGCAACCCAGGTCAGACCTGAACGGGGGAACTGAGCTCCCGTCACCAGGTTGCCGTCGGCTGCAGGCCACAGATCATAGACATGTAGGGTTGGATGGGAGCCCCGAGAAATGATCCAGCTCAACCCCTGCAAGGAGGCAGGTCTGATACACCTAGAGAACTGCCCTGGCCCATGGTCATCTCACCCGCTCATAAAAACCTCCAAGGAGGAAGGGTCCAGGTTCTCTAGCTGAGGATGTTTCTCCGACATCCAGCCTAAATCTTCTGTGTTGCAAATAAAATGATTTCTTTTTGTCATACATTCATAGACATTCGGGCTGGACCCCGGAGGATCATCGAGTCCAGCCCCTGGCCCAAAGGGCAGGAAGTCAGCCGGAGTCACAGGATCCCAGCAAGATAAGCATCCAAAATGGAAATCCCAGACGACAGCTCACTGTCCTCTCTACAACCTTTTACATAAGAAGGAGACTTCTCATATCAGTCCTCTCTTCTCTAGACTAAAGGAGCCTAGTTCCTTCACCCTTTTTTTTTAACACGTTCGTAAACCTCTCATCCCTCCTGCTGCTTCCCGCCGGACTCCCTCTTGCTTGCCTGCACCTTGTGTATCGTCTCAGATTCACCACCCGATGACAGTTCAGGCAGGAGACCTTTCTTTGCACACCATCCTCCTTTCCCATGGCTCTGGGGACACGTGGGAAACCGGGGCACTGCTTGCTGCTCTTCCCAGCCTTCCCCCTGCCCTGCCAGCTCTCACTTAGTACCTGGACATAGGGATAGTTGACAGGCGGGGGGACGGGGACTTCTCGTGTGGCAGCTGCTCGGTGATAGCTCTGCATGCTCAGACCTACCCCGAGAGGGAGCCAAGCTGTGTGGTCCCTTACCCTGCGTGGAAGAGAAGTCACCATGGCTGAGCTCCCACTTCTGGTGGGATAAGTGTGTGCACACAGGCAATGAGCGCAGAGCAGGTGAGGTCTGCAGAAACCCCTGGTTTCCACCCACTGAGCATGTGGGACCACGACTCCCTGCGGTGGCATGACTGGGGGGGTCTCTGATTTTGGATACAGACCTCAGCAAGGGACTCGGATGTCAGAGAGATGCTCAGCACTCAGGGTATAACAGGCTGGTTTTCCCAGGCGCAGGGCTGGAAGGGACCTCCCGAAGTCAGTGTAGTCCAACCCCCTGCTTCAGGCAGGATCACCCCTATCCAAAGCATCCCATAAAAACCATAATCTACGCTCTACACAAGACAACCATCAACAACTATCTTCAGCTGAGTGCCCCCAAATTGGAGGCACTCAAACACACCCACCTCCTCGGAAAACTTTGGCCTCAGTTTCTCACTCTCACAACTGCAAATGAAACACGGATTGTGCAGCGCTGCGCCCGTCCTAGGGCGGGTGACCGCCGAATGCCGTCCATTCAGCTCCCCAGAGGATTACCCTCAGTCCTTAAGGACCAAATTCAAACGGCAATACCATTCACCCCTTCTCTGCTGCCCACCTGAGCAGAAACACCCCACTGCTTAGCACAGGCCACCCACGCTGGGATGCTGGATGGGTGCTGGGTGCAAGAAGAGCCTTTTCCTCGCCCATTGAGCTGGGAAATGCTTCCACTCAAGGTTTGTCTTTTCAAACAGCAAAGGTGCAAAGCTCCCCTGCGAAAAGTCCCGGCTGGATGAATAATCCCCTCCAAGAGGAAGCTGGACAGTGCATCCGGGCCCCTTCCCGTGAGTGGGCTCAGAAGCACTAACTCATTCAAGGTCCCATCGCATGGCTCAGCCTCCTTTGGGGCTCTTGCCCCGACTTGATGGGCTTTTGTGGCCTAAAATTCACCAGAACACAGCTTTCCATTGAGGTTGATGGCTGTGAAAGAAACCTTCCACTTGGCCATGCTGCACGTATCCAGGCTACTCGGGAAGGAGCTCTCTCAGGTCCCGGCAGCAGCGAGAGCTCTGCTCCAGCTGCTTCCCCCCAAGATTACCCTGAGCCTCAAGCTGCAGCTCCACCAGAGACCCGAGCTGCCCCGTTCCCCTCCATGGGGACGTTATCCGCTAAGGCTCACCTGGACGCTGCAAGGGGCAAATTTCAAGTCAGGGAGGCGCGGTTCTGTGCCTCCCTGGCTAATGCAAGCACAGCAGTCGTTCACGTGAAGGCGCATGCCGAGGGCCACATGAAACAAGGATGGACGTAGCCGGGGTTGCAAAGGTCCCACTGAATGATGCCATGGACGTCCTGGGCAGAGGGACGCCTGTCTGCACAGGGAAGCCGTCCTCACGTTGCAGTCAGTGGGACCCAAACACAAGCTTAAATTCTTCCTAGAGTGAGCACCCGAGGCTTGCCAGCATTCACTTCCCTCCAGGGCCCCTGCAGACCTGTCACTGCCCTCGTGGGGATCTGCTGTGGGGCCAGCGGAGAGACCAAAGAGCACAACTGAGGAGCTCTCCCATGGGTGCCACCCTGCTCTGGGGAGCAAGCACAGCCCCGCCTTCCCACGGGGCCCTGACTAAGTGCCTTGGGGGTCAGCGCAGTACTCGCCAGCCGGGCACCCTCAGAGCTGCTTTCTAAGAGGCAGAGCCTGGGCCAAGGCACCGATGCCCAGCACAGAGTCCCAGTGCCCCCCCAGCTTTGCCCTCAGCCCCCACTGCACCTGGCACAGCGGGGGGCACTGGGACAGGAGCAGGAAGCGGGGCAGAAACCCCTTGGCTTCCCCCATCACCCCAGCCCTGCAGAGGGGAGGTTGGCTCTCACCCCGGGGTGGCACCCTGCTGCCTCTGTCCCACTCGGGGCTGCCTGCCCCTTCTGCCCAGCTCTGGGTGCAACCCCCCAGCCCCCTCCCAGGGTCACCCACTTCCCCCTATACAGCCAACTCCCTGGGGACTTGCATCACAGTCCCTGGGGACTTGCATTGGAGCCTGGGCAGACAGCAGGGTCCCTTTCCGCATTGCAATCCCAAACCTGGGGAGCTGCATGGCCGCAGGGATTTAACTGCAAGGGCTGGGGGGCGAGGGGGCACTCAAACGCCCTTACCTGGAGCCTGTGCGGCCGGAGCCCTTCCCCGTCTGGCCAGGGCTGCCCCCGAGCTCTGTCCTGCCTGGAGCATCCAGCGCAAGGGGCAGGTCCGAGCCGCCTCCCGGGGAGCAGCCCCTGCCCTGCCCTGCCTCCCTGGGCTGGGCTGGCTCTAGCTCTGCTCTCCGCGTCTGCTTTCAATTCTGGCTCTTTTCCCTGCCTCCTCCTTTTTTCTTTTTCCCTGGCTTCCAGCCCCCCTCCCATTTTTCCCCTTTCTCAGGATATGAGGGGATGTTTAGAGAATCCGCTGCCCACGCCAGCAGCTGACTCATGTTTTTATTCGAGAAGGCCTGTGCTCAACTGACTCCACACATTCCCTTCGGATCTTGGCTGGAGCTGGCACCGTGCAGGCTGAGCCCCTGGCAGCAGGCTGGGCCGGCCGCCGTGTTTCTCCAGCAGCCACCCGGCCCCTTAGGTGTGCAGCCCCTTGCGCGCGGGCTCGACAGCCCACCACAACGACTCCTTTGCTGGCACAGCCCAGTGAGGAAGGAGAGTACATTCTTCCAGGGTCAGGGACCAGGGCTAGCAAAGGAGTCCGAGTTGCCGGTGGGGCGCGGGTTAGCCCCCCGGCACCGGGAACCCATGTGGACACTGGATTCAAACAAAGGCCCTTTGGATCTGAGTCTGGATGTGCACCCTGAGCTTTGTGAAGGGAGATGAATTTGCAAAAATGCGGGGGGTTTCCCTGAGCGCCCCGGCGCAGGGGTCTGTCTACATGGGGATTAACCTATTGCACCTCTCTGGCTCTGGCAGCTTGATGCCATATCTGGACACTTTTTTGGGTGAGTTTCTGGCTTAGTAGAACCTTTTGTGGGTGAGTTTCTGGCTCCCTGGAGCTGGTTTCAGGCCCTGGGTTCACCAGGATATCCTGGGAAAGCCCAGACAATAAAAACATGTTGCAAGCATGTGACGACCCACTGAGCCGACCTGGGAAATGCTCACCTGGGTCCAGCATAGGTTAATGGCCCCTGGGCCCAGCGGGTCTTTGGCATGTCGTTACCCCGGGGAAATCACCCTGTGCTCTGCCTTAGGTTTCTCTATCTGGAAACAACTCTTCTCCATGTCTCAAACTGGACGCCAAACGACGCTCTGAATCCCGAAGGAGCGTCCTGGCGGAGAACCCCACAAAGCTGTGCTGGCAACGCTGTCCCAGGACATCTCCCCGGGCCAAAAAGCCCTTTCTAAAGCATCCCCTGCCCTTCTCCAAACATATTTAGCAGACTGGGTACAGGCTGCGTGCCCCTTAGGCGAAGGGCAGCTTGGAGGCACCATTTTACTTTGCTAGGTGGATGGTTTCCAGTCGAGCCGGCGGATGAGTCGCCAGCCCCGGTGGTTTCAGAAGTTGCTGCTTATCTCTAGTTATCTCAGTATCTTCTTCCTCTCCTTGATGAAAAACCAAGTGGAGACGGCTTATCCAGAGACTGCTGATGGGAGAGGGGGAGGAACTGTCCATGGGAAATCCCGAGCTGTTACCATACAATGGGGCTGTGCTTGCACAGCATCCTTCGGTGCCCGTGATAGAAGGGAGCAAGAGGTGTGAGGTGCAGGGTTAGCCCAGGTTAGGGGCAGCCGTGCGGGAGGCTCTTGTGGAGGTGAATGGGCTGGTGGCAAGCCCGAAATGTGGCATGGAGCAGCGTCGAGGGACCTGCACAGGCTGCCCTGCTATTTGCACTGGGGATTCATTCCTTTTGGAGGCAAGGAAAGGCCCTCGGAGCACCCGCACTGGGTGCAGAGAAGGGGCTGCAGAGACAGACAAGTCCTGGGGGCCTTTCTGAGATGGGAAGCTGCTCGCGGCATGCTGAGTGGTGGGGGGAGAGGCTGGGAGGTACGGACCCAGGGCCCTCGGGGTGCAGGCACAGTCTCAAACCTCTCCCCAGCTGCTGCAGGCCAACCCTGTGGGGTGGCAGGACGGAAAGGGTGGGGGCTGTTCGTCTTTAGCCACAAGCCGTTTGACGGGACAGCTGCCCGGTACCAAGACCCTGGGGTCACCTCCGTCCTGTGGGCAGGCTGGGGTCTCCAAGGTGTGCCCCCACAGCCATCCCTTGCAAAGGCAGCAGGGTCTTGAGGCCCCTCTGGAGGAGGGCAGGGGGCTGTTACCCTGGGGCTTTGGGAAGGGCTTGCCATCGTAGCCATCGTAGAGGAAAAAGTCGTGCTAAGGAGGGCCTGGTGCATGCTGCAAACTGCTCCGAGTCCTTGTTGCTGCATCCCTCGTGCCTGTCCAAGGTCACGTTGTTTAGGAACTCAGGGTGTTTGGGCTACGGGCGCTGCGGGACAGGACACGGGGAGCCTGGAGTAAGCCACGTATGTGGGAGGAGAGAGGCTGCCTGCTCTCGCTAGCTCCCTTTGCTCCGGTGTAAGAGACCTCCGGCCAGCCGTGATGCTCAGAGGGATTAGTTACGTCCGAGCTCTGGGGTTTGCTGCAGGGATGCTGAGCTCAGCAGTGCCCACAGGGCCTAAGGTGCTCCTGGCCTCTGCCTGCACCCGTTCTAGATGCCAGAGCTGCACCTGGGCCTTGCCAGTCCCCCGGCTCCTTAAATAAAGGGCGATTCCTCTCCGCTCCGCCAAGCTGCACCCGCAGAGAGCTGTCCCGGGTGATTCTCCTCCCCATGAGGTGGGGGTCTAAGCCTCAGGCCGCGAGACAGATGTCAGAGGCCCTATCACTAGCCAGGGGGGCACGGAGCAGCATATGCTCACCCTGTAAGTCATGCCAGCATCTGCTGCTCATTTAGCCAGTGGGGATGAACAGCAGGGCGGCAGGGGCACTAGCACCCATGGGGCTGGCACAGTGGGAACAAGCACCCGGCATGGCTTCACAGGGGCCATTTCGAGCCCTGGCTGAGGGCAGGGGCTCAAGGAGAGCTGCCGCCAGGTGCCTGGGGCTGCTACCTGGACTGTTTTGCCTGGGTGGGCATTGATGCAACATGAGGCCCTGATGCACGAGCTCTTGTCACCGTGCAGAGACACTGGTTCCCGCGGCTGTGGTTATCGCAGCAAGTGGTGGGCCCCAGGGGTGCGGGGAGAAGGCATCCCAGAGGGGCCAACCCAGAGCCCCCCAGTGCGACGGCAGTGGGCAGCTCTGGTCCCCACCTCTCCTGCCGTCCTGGCGGCTAATGCTGCCCCCAGGCCAGGGGCACAGGAGCCTTGTGCCCATTCTGCTCTGGGACGATCCCATGAGTCTGCAGGGAGATGGGGGCTGAACTGCATCCCTGACTCTCCTCCAGGCTTTGGGGGGCTCCCCCCAGAGCTGGCCCTTCCTGCCTGGTGCCTTGGTGGGAGCAGCTGCACGCTCCAGTGTGAATGCGAATAGCAGCACTTCCGGTCACCCCAGTCATTCCAGCACATCTGGAGCCACTTAGGCACTGGAATGATTAACCCCTTGTGAGCTCTGCTGCTGCCATGCCAGGCCAGCCGAAGAGGGAGTGCAACCCCCGTGAGCCCGGAGCACTCCTGGAGGGTGCTGGCAGAGCTGGAGGGCAGGGCACAGGGTGGGCAGGCCCTACTCCACCCTGGCCTGTGCAGCAAAGACCGTAGGCATCCCATCAGCCGGGAGGAAGGTCTAGGAGCCACCACTGTGTTCTGGCACATTGCTCCATGAGGCACAGCGGAGCAGAGTCCCACCTATGCCTCGGTCTCTGGTCCCAGAGCAGGGGCTCAGCTCTGTCCTGCCCTACACAGGAGGGCTCCCAGGATGGCCAGCGATGGCCAGAAGTAAAGGAAAGACAGAGCTGCAGTGGATACAGAGGATCCAAGCCACTGGGCTGGCCTGGGCGAGTGTCCAAGCCAGATACCGGTCCAGGATACTTCGGGTTCCAGTTCTAGGTGCAGAGAAGCATCTGCAGATGTGTGCACACCTATGCATGTGTGCATGATGCATGTGTGGCGAGGTACATCACCTCCCCTGGGCCATGGCTTTGCATGTTGCATGTGCCCCTTGCAAAGGCTGGGTGCATACCTGGGCACTGTCCGGACAACTCCTGTGCCCGTTACAGCTGTGCCCAGTGCCCTCCCATGGCGAGCTGGGGTAGTGCCATGCAGGCAGGCTCCACAGTGCCCAGCTCTTGCATTTCCATCCCCGGACTCTCCCTATTTAGCGTTTGCAGCAGCCTCTAGGCCTTGCCAGACAGAGCGGGAGGACAGGAGCTCGGAAACCGGGATGCAGAAAAAAAAGAGGCTGGTTTAAAAAGAAAAAAGGAATGCTTTTTTTTTTAAGCCCCTTCTTTTGAGGCTGTGCTGGTGCTGTCCCATGACTGATGCAGCATGGTGAGCCAAAGGCTGCCTGCTCTGGGCCCCACAATGGTGCCAGAGGCAGCAGGGGGAGGTTACTAGTAGGGGGTAAAGCAGGTGGGACAGGAGGGGCAGGGGGCCCAGGAAAGCGAGGGGTCTCCTTTGGCTTCCAGCAGGGCAGGGCACTGCTTGCAGCCTGGGTCCAGGCCTCTGGCCATCTGGGATGTCCCCTCGGCCTCTCTCCTTCCGCCTCCTCTGAGAGCGCTGCCAAGGCAAGCAGTCAGTGTGGTAGAGACGATATCTTTTATTAGCCCAACTAGACAGTTGCAAAAACCCCAACTTCCTTTATTTGCAAGCTTTCAGGCACATGCGCCCTTCCTCGGGCATAGGAGAATGCAAAGACTGTAACGTTTCTCCCAGGGAGAAACAACAATTCGTATCGTGCCGGAGAGCTGGAGCGTGATGTAAGACGAGGGCATGCAGAGCACCTGCCCTCCTCCTGCCATGGCTTGCCCCCTTCCCTGCGGAGCCGGGCAGGAGGAGAGTGAGCCACGTGACTCCTGGAATGAGAGCAATGCGCTGGGAATGCTGGCCACGGCCTGGCTGGGGGTGGGCTGGGGGCGGTGGGGAGGCCCAGTGCGGCGGCGGGGACCAGCCGTTCCTTCTCCAGCGTGTGCTGGAATGTGCGTGCCTGCGGCGTGTGCGTGCCATGGGGCTCCGGCGCCGGGGGCTGCGCACGGCTCTGAACGCACAGCCCAGATGGGAGACCAGGGACAGAGCCCCGCGGGCAGCTTGCAGCCAGCCAGAGGCAGCTGTCCGTCTGCATCTGCAAAACCCTGCCTGCCTGCCTTTGGCTCCTGGGGTGATACGTGAGCTACAGACAGACGGACAGACAGGGTACAGGCACACCGCTGCGGTCTTCCTTTCAACTAGTGTCAGCGCAGCTTGGACACGTGGTATACAGCCTTACAACCCTCCCTTGTAGCGCTAGCTCAGATGCCTAGCCCTGCTTTCGCTGCCTGGGGCATACTTCCAGGGCTCCCCTCCCCAGGCCAGCTGCTCTCCAGCCTCTGTCCAGGACAAGGGGGATCCCAACCGCTGTGGATGAGCCCCGAGGTGGCCACGGGTTTCGTTTGAGCGTGGCTTTGCCCTGCCTAGGTGGCTGGCTCCTGCCTCTCCGCTGGGGTGCTGGACCCCCGCTCCCTTCCCTGCCCTGCGGGGTGCTGTGCCAAGGCCACTGTCCAGGGCCGGGATTCCTCCGCCGTGCGGCTCCTTCGTGGTCCGTGGGCCCCGGGGAGCCCGTCTCCACCAGGTGGTGCCGTGAGACCACAGATGAACCGGAGTCAGACCCAGCCCAGGCGCTGGAGCTGGCAGAGCCGCACTGGCCCTGCTTGGGCTTGGCTTCTCCTGCCCTGCAGACACGGGGGCCACCCGAAACAGCCCCTCCCTGTCCATCCCCTGCCAATGGGCTCCTCCATCTGCCTTCTCTTGCCCCTCACCCTGGCATCGGGTCTGCCCAGGCCTCGAGGGCTCAGCCCAGCCCTGCCCAGATTGCAGAGCTGCCGGGTTACCTCTTGCGGTGCTCAGCTCTAACCCAGAGGCACGGGCTTTCTTGCCAGCTGTTTCACCTGAAGATTTATTTGCTGCCGGTGCTGAGGCTCAGTGCGATGCCCCGGGCTGGGAGCTGGGAGCAGCCCCTTGGGAATGGCTGGAAATGGCCCCTGTGATGCTGGAGGCACCGCAAGGGCAGATCCGCATCCCCTTCTCCCTTCAAGCAGAGATGGGAGCAGATTGTCTGTCCTGCTGGTGGCTGCGGAGGGGGTGAGAGAGGCTCTCACACCCCCAAGGAAATTTGTCACCACCCACTGCCCCTCTCCAAAAGCCTCTGCAAGAGCCAGGGCACCAGACAGGCCCTTAGGGTTAGAGCTGGGGCTGGGGTATTGACAGGGAGGATGAAACCCCCAGACCAAGGGGGTCAGGCCTGAGGAGGGCCCTGGCTGCTGGAGAGCGTCTCCCCTGCTCCAGCCTGCAGAATCACGGCTGGTTCTGCGCAGGCGACTAAAGACCTGGGGGCAACCCCTGCCCGGGCTCAGCAGAGCCATGAGGACAGGGGTTTCCCCTCCCAGGGGCTGGCCGGGATGTCTGAAGCCCGCAGTGGTCCGGGTCCAGCTCAGGGAGAGGATCCTGTGCCCCTTCCCGGCCAGAAGGGCCATCAGCCCTGGGGACTGGCCTTGCTGTCAGTGGACCACATGTCCCTTGTTTCCTTCCCCGGGGAAGTGCATATGGATGGGGTCTGCAAGCAGAAAGCCCCTGAGCTCAGGGCCCTTCCCAAGGACCCCGGGGATTATGGCTCTGGGCCTTTCCTTCCAGGCCCCTGGAGCGAGAGCGGCCGCCCTGCTCAGCCCTGCAGGGCACTGCTGCAATGGGAAGGTGGAGCTGAAGCTGCCAGGCAGGGATTTCCCGTGCACAGGAAAATCCCCAGATGATGTCAAGGTGACTCTGCTCCAAAGGGGCCTGGACAGCCTGCGCTGGGCTCCAGTAACACTCGTCTCCTTCCATACCCCAGGAACTGGGGGATCAGACAGTGGTCCCTCCTGGTGCAGGCCCGCTTCTCATGGCGATGGGGCTGTTGCTTGTCCCCCAGCAAGGGGCATCCTGCTTGGAGATGGAGGGGCCAGGGGCATAGCCGGACCTCAGGAGAGCTGAACCAGACAGAGCCCTGCTCTCAGGCCCAGAAAGATCGAGCTGTTTTCCATGGACAGACTTCTCCAAGCCTAATCCCTGGGGGTAATAAAATGGATCCAAAAGAGAAGTTATCACAAGAGGATCTTTATGGCCCCATTGTCTTCCCCCTTCCCCTCCCCAGCCCAGCCCTTCCCACCAGGGTAAACTCTCAACTCGGAGGGAACTTGCAGCACCCGGGAAGCGTCGTGAGCAAGCACCTGGCACAGGGGCGCAGGGCTGCAGCTCTCACCTGCAGTGCCGGGTGGCTGGGAGAGAGGGCAGGGCTGTCTGGATTGCAGCGGACGCTGGCTTAGAAGGCAGCTGTTTCAGCCTGGGGTCTCTGTGGCAAACATTTCCCAAGGGCCCAGTCCCTGCCTGCGAGCTGCAGGCACTTCAGGATCACCCCCCCCTCCATCTCTGCCCTGCTTGGAAAGGAGCTTGTACACAGCGCATCACCTATCACTGACATGCAGCCACCTCTGGGGTGGGACACAGCCGCTGTGCAGCAGGGCCCAGTTTTCCCTTGCGCTGTCCTCATTTCCCCACTCTTTTCACGGCAGACTTTTGTGGGGGAAGAGGGAGCTGGGGCTTCTTTGCATGATCAGGCAGGAGGAGGAAGAGAGGACGAGCTCTTTTGTTTAAACAAAGCTGCCAGCATGGCTGGGCTATGGGAAGTAACCAGGAGGGACAGAATTAGCCCATCAATCAAGGGGCACAGGAGCCAGCGGGTACGACAGTGTGCGATTTATTGTGTGGGTTGGGGCGATTACATTTCCCATGCATGATGGAGCCAGGGACACAGGGGAGGGACAGTCACCACAAGCCACAGAGCGGCCTTTATGCCAGGCCACACCACCCTGCCTCTTGTATGGGACACACAGGAGCCCCTGGGCAGGGTTCCCAGGCCCCTCTGGATGCCCCCAGACCTCCTCATGCCAAATCACACAGCTTAAGCTGCGACTTTTTTCCTGTATCCTTCCAGCTGTCCCACCATGAGTCTCCCCCGTCTCCTACACTACTAGAGCCAAGGGTGAAGACCATACACGAAGACCTCAGTCCTCTCCCGGGACAAACCCTGAGACCGTGTGATGGCTATTCCCCATGGGCAGAATCTGGGCCAGGGGAGAGGGTGGAAAGCAGGGAGAGGATGAGCTGTGGATGGCACTGGAGAGGACAGTCCCGGAGGCACGTGCCTCCCCTACGCCCTGTGGAGTGGGGGCAGCTGAGCTGCTCCCTCCTAGAAGCTGAGGCTGGGGAGGGGAGCGGTATCTTCCAGCACATCTCCCTTTTACTGCCTGTGGCTGATCCCTGCCCCACGCTCCCGAAGGACAAGACTGCCCCACTTCCTCCAACCCAAGGAGCCCCGGCTGCGGCAGGGTGGGACCGGGCGTCCCTGCTTTGCAAGCTGAGCATTTCAAATCCATTCAAATCTCCATGCCTTCTCATTCGGAGGAGCCGATGAAATGGGTTTCTAGCAGACTTTTTACCCATGTGCATATTTGTGTCCAAGCTCAGGCTGAATTGGGGCTGAGAAAAATCGAAGCAGAACAGGATGGGACATAGGGGACTGCCAGCAAGGGGCCTCTGAGCGAGCCCAGCCGGCAGCACGGATCTGGACGTGCCCATGCACCCAGGCTCGTGGCCTGCTGCTCTGGTTTGGGCAGGCTGGGTTATCGCGCTGGGGGTGCGGGCGAGGGTTTCAGAAGTGCTGTCCTAGCTCTGTTCCCCGGCAGTGCTGCGCCTTTGGAAATCCCACCTTGAGCAAATAAGTGGTTGCACTTTGACAGCATCCCCTGGAGCCCCAGAGCCCTTCACAAACAGACGCGGGACCTGGCTTAAGACCCGGTGACGAGAACACGGTGTACGTGAAGGACAGGCGGAGGCACCGGCGTGCCCTTGCTGGGACCGTGGCTGAAGGGGTGACTATCCCAAGAGAGACTCCAAGTGTCCTGCCGTTGCCGGGAGGGCAGTGCTCACTTCACCCAGTGCTGCTGTCACGACTGCGCCCGGTGCACCCCGGGCTGCTGGTTATGAAACAACCACTCTCTTGCTCCAGTCTTTAAACCAGGACTGGAGATCCGTGCACCAGCCTGGTGGTTCACTCCCTTCTCAGACCACTTGTCAATCCTGGGTGTCTCTTGTGGGCTACGACAGCCCCATGTCATCAAGCTTTTAACACTGCAGAAACACCGGGCTTGGTGATCGCTTAGGACAGCTTAGCACGGCCCGCTGCATTGCACCAGGGCTGGACCCCGGCTTGAGACCCAGTCCCAGCTCAGCAGGAGCTCTGGGCTGCACCGGCTGAAAGCTCTGGGCTTACGTCGCATGGGCACGTCTTATCTCCAGACCTTCCAGACTGACAGGCCCCGTGCCCCCCATGAGGTCCCTGTGAATGCCTCAGTGAACGTCTTGTCTCAAAGCCATCATGGCGAATGCAGGTTCATTGCCGGTTCAGCCTAGCGTGGAGCCCACTGCCTTGCACCACTTCTGCTGCGAGTCGTAGATCGAGACGATGCATTATCTTGCATCCAGCCGGTTGTCTGGTTTTAGCCATAGGGACTGGGAACCGCCTGGCTTCAGGCTTTTCTGGCCGGTGCTATCCAGGAGGTCAGGTCAGAGGCTCAGCAAGGTCTCTAGGTGCCTGCATTTACCAGGCAAAGGGGCTCTCCAGCTTGGGGCAGGGGCAGCCTTGTGCATTGCCTTCCCCTCATGGCTCAGAGGGGGTCTCCCCACCTGGAAAAATCGCTCTCAGGTCTTCAGGAAGTTTTTTTTGGAGAGAGAAAACTGCAAGAAAACCTCCCCCATGCACCCGGGGCTCCACTCCCCTCCGCACCAGGGGCTCAGTGAGGCAGAAGCAGGAGCTTGCTGGGACTGGAGGATTTGGACCAGGGACAGAGTGAGGTCTGAGCTGGGGGCAGGGGGCTATAAGGGCCACGCTGGGGGCCACGGGCACAAGCTTTGGGCAGCTGGGAGGAGGGGCCAGGCCAGCAGTGGCCCCAGGACTGCAGGATCCTTTTGGGAGACACCAAAGCCTGGGAGACCCCTTGTTCCCAGCCCGACCCAGCTCCTAGCGGTGCTGAGCTTGGGGGAGAAATTGCAAGGCCCTCCCTGGGCTGGGATGACGTGCCTGCGACTGAGAGTCCCCAATCTGACTGTCCACCTGCCGGTCCATTCCCAGCCCAGGTGCCAGCTGCACTGCGCTAGACCTTCCTGCTCCCTCCACCGGCGTCTTGTTCATTTGGCCCTGGTGCACGCCTGGCCCTTGCTGAGCTGGGTTCGGCCCCAGCGTGCCTGAGGGGGAGTGAATCCAGCCTCCAAGTTGGCGTGTTATAGATCACGCAGGATCAGGCTGTTAGACCAAAGTGTCCGAACACAGGATCCCATGTGCAAAAACTTCTGCCATTTTTGGGGCAAGATGCCCTGCGCTGCCCCAGTCTTCCTGCCCTTCCCCTGACATGATCCCTGTGTCCCAGCCCAGCCACTTCAGGGGGAGCTGTGGGTTCCCGGAGGCAGGGGGTCCAAGCCGGGTCCGGAGGGAGGGAGCTAGGTCATAAGGACATAAGGATCGCCATTTATGGGGTCAGAGCCTGGGTGCGTCTTGCCTGGTCTCCTCCGCCGCACGGCAGCAGGGAGCAGAGGCTGGCCGGCAGGGTGAGTGGGCTCTGAGCAGGGCTCTCCCTCGCAGCCTCCAGCATTTAGGGGCTAGGAAGTTCTGACTCGGAGGCCGTGCCCCTCACTCCTGTGCTCGATAGCGCCCGATGCCCCTTTCCTCCAAGTCCTTTGGGAACGTGGCTGGACTCTCAGCTTCCCCCATATCCTATGGCAAGGAGTTCCACGCTGCAACGCCACGCCGCACCGGCTAAAATGAACTTCCTTGTGTTAGGTTTCCACTTTCCGGGTGGTTTCCAATTCCTTTCTTATGGCTGCTGAGCCCTGAGGCCAGGGCTGGTGCTTGCATGGGAAGAGACTGGAGATGCTCCTACCGAGGCTTGGCTCCCAGCCACTCCCAGGGGTCTGAGATCAGGGCTCCATGGAGGTGACCAAAGCCTGGGGCTGCCCCTGCCCAGCCTGGGCCTTGCCTTTGCCTCCCCCCCATGGCTTCTGGCTTCCTTCTGGCCAGGCCATGGGTAGCCGTGGAGGCTCCCCAGCCCGGCTCCTGCCCTTTGAAGTGCGAGCCTATCTCACCATGCAAATGCTCCCAGCGCTTGGCCCAATAAAAAGCCTTTTCCCCCCAGGGAGGTGCCTCTAGCAAAGGGCGAGGAGCAGCTCAGGTGAGAGGCGCAGCAGGCAGGCAGGCAGGCAGCAGCGGAGCAGCGTGCAGGGAAGGGCGCAGCATGCGCGCAGCGCCCACGGGGGACCATGTATGTGGGCTACCTCTTGGATAAGGACTCTGCCATGTACCCCAGCCCTGCTCGGCCACCCAGCCTAAGCCTGAGCCCGCAGAGCTACGCGCCCGCGCCCCCCCAGTACCCGGACTTCGCCAGCTACCACCATGTGCCGGGGATCCCCGGAGACCCCCAGCACAGCCAGCCTGCGGGCGCCTGGGGCTCTCCCTATGCACCCAGCAAGGACGACTGGCATTCGTACGGGCCCTCGGCCGCCAGTCCGGCGCAGCTGGGCTTCGGCCCCCCGGATTTCAACCCCCTGCAGCCTCCCGGCTCCGGACTCCTCCCGCCGCCCATGCCGCAGCTGTCCCCCGGCTCGCAGAGGCGCACGCCCTTCGAGTGGATGAGGCGCAGCACCCCCAGTGGCAGCAGTGGCGGTAAGGCACCCCCAGCCCCCCACTCCTTGCCTGCTGGGCACCCCAGGGCCGGAGGGGCTGGGCTAGGCTGGGTCTTTTTTGGCTGGCACTCACAGGTGTCTGCAGAGGCCACTCAGCGCCCTGGGCTTTACCAGCCTGGGTGCCTTTCCAGCCCGGATCTCCCTGGTGCTATCATTGCAGCACCCTTTGGAAGAGGTCAGGGGGCCAGGAGAGGCAGGAGCTGGGTCCAGGGTCAAGGCCGGGGTGGGGTGCCCAGGACAGGGGTCTCGCACCCCCTTGGACTCTTTGGGGGCTTTGAGGCACTTGGGAAGGGTGACCCCTCCTTGCCAACAGAGCCAGGCGCTGTCCCGGCTGGAGCATCCTGCAGCGCTGAGGCTGGGCTGCCCGGGGCAGGTGCCTGCCAGGCTGGACAGCGATGGGCGCGCAGGGGCAGAGATGCACGCGCAGAAGGGGAGGTGGGGAAGGCGGGTGTGCAGGGCTGGGGGGGTGGCCCTGGACTGGGGGAAGCTCCAGCCTGGTCCTGCGGGGTCCTGGCCCCGGCTGAACTCCTGACCTCTGCGGGGGGGTGGGAAAGTGGAAATATCTCTGCAGGGCAAGCGGCCAGTTCAAAGGCAGGGAGGCCTCCCAGGTAGTGCCCCCCTCCGGGCCAGCCCAAATCGGCAAGCGCTTTGTTTTGTCATGGAGATCCCGAGCTCATTGTCCTCGCCCATTGTCCCAGGGGCACAGCCCTTTTGATGTGGTTCACACGGCCAGGCACTGCCCGGGTCACTGCTGCCCCTGGGTGCTATGCCCAGCTCTGCTGCCTTGCCCCATCTCCAGCCCCTGCCCAGGCCACTCCATGCTCACCTTGACCCTGGTGGGCACTGGCACAGCCAGCGCCTGCCTCTCCTGACCCCGCTAGCATCGTCCAAGGGGACTGCAAGGACAGTGGTGGCATTGCTGGGAGATCCTGGCTGGAAAGGGGCGCATGGCTCATGGCTCGGGGCACGGACAGGCCAGGCAGGGGCAGGCTGGGTGGAGGTTTATCCTTCTCTTCTCCCTCTCCTATTCCTTGCGGGTGTGAGGGTACCTTCCCGCGGGATGGTCACATCCTGCTAGTATTAACAGGCACTGAGATGGGCAGCTCCCCCAAGGCAGGGGAACAGGATTTGGCCGCATCATGCAGCCCGGCCTGTTTCTCTGCAGGGCTGGGAGGTGGCTATGGAAAAATATCCCTATTTCCAAGGCGCGAGGAACCTCACGGCCAAAGATCCAGCCGCTGTCGGACTCAGAGGAGACTCCTGCGGTTGTGCAGGGGAGCAGACGATGCTCCCTTTAGACTTACACGGGAGCAGAACCAAGGACCCGGTCCTGCAAACCTGCCCGGAAATTTCCCTGTGCAGACACACCTTTAATTAGCTATCTTTACTCATATGGGACCGGCTCCATCCGCCCTGTTCAGCCCCTTAAGCCCTCCTTGATTCCCCGGGCTATCTCCCGCTGCCACCTTTGCTCTGTGCGGTCCACCCTGCTTTGTCCTTTAGGAGTTACTCTGCTTGGAAGCATTACAGCTTCCAAACTCCTTGTCCTGATGGGACCTCTCACGGAGCACAGTATTACTGGATGGGGTAAAAGAGGCAAGCGCGGGGCCAAAACTCTCTGCCGGGAAGTTGTCCTGAGTCCATAGACGTCCAGGCACTGATTGCAGCGGGAGCAGGGCGAGTTGGGAGAAGAGTTCCCTGCTTGAGGACAGTTTGCACAGTTGAATGTTAAGACTCTCCCACACTCAAGCACACGCCGTTCCCCGCTCGTATTGTGAAACCGCGCCAGCACGGCCGCCTCTGGCAGCACACGCACATGTTAGCAGCCTGTTTCCTCTGCAAAGGCTTTTTAAAGTTGGTTTCTAGTCAAGTCGTGGGGATGCAGCCAAAGGGGTGCGGCTGTCTCTTTCTGCATGAAGTGCCAGACAAATCATTGCAGGCAGAGAAAGATAAAAATGTACATCAGAAAATTGGAGCACTGGGAAACATTGGCTTTTTAGACAAAAATGTTATTTCAGATTTAATATAGGGCGGCTGGGCGGCACCCCGCAATGTGAGAGTGGTTTTGGTTATGCTGCACAGGACCGAAAACAATAACCTGGAAAAGGCAGATCTGGATTCAGGTGTTTCTTTGAGTAGCAGTCGCACAAGCCTATTTTCCAGCAAGCCCAGTCTCAGTCGCCGTCCCCATGAATAGCTGTGGGACTCTCGGCGTTTTGGAAAAGCAGATTGATACCAGGTTGTTCCCCTGATCAGCACACAAATCCCCAGTGACTCCAGTCACATGGCTCTGGTTGAAAATCCAGGTGAATTCATGGGCAAGAGACACTTGGATGCAGGGGTTTTACTAGATGCATCATTCTGGGGGTTTTACCAAATGCATCACTGCTACAATGGGATCCTCCCGAGCTGGCAAGCCTTTCCACTCCCCTCTCCACGGGGACGGATGAGAGCCTCAGTAGCAGAGAGGTCGGACTGAGATGTGTTCAGGCTCTCACTGTGATTGAAGAGCTGCTTAGTTGCTTTATACAGTTTCCCAAAGCTTTGAACTTCCCCTGTGAAGACGTTGCTGAGTGTCCCAGGCAGTCTACAGTGTGATGGGGGAGAGTGCAGCCTGAGACCAGGGGACAAGAGCATCTCCTGAATGCATCCTCTGCTGCACGTGGGGGTGGGCAGAGGTGCCCGCGTGTTCCCGGGTGCAGTGAGGATCTGGTGCCATGCCCCTTGGCTGCTATCTATACCCAAACCTTGCACCACATTAGCTGTACCAGGAAAGCTAATGTTGCACAATCCTCCTAAAGTGGGCACGGCCATTACACTAGGGCATAGGCGCTTATACCGGAAATAGGAGATGTCCCACCATTTTAAGCCACTTCTGCATTCACCCCAGAGCTTGCTTCGGTAGCACTAGTTGTACCTAGGGATCTTGGCACAAAACCTGTGCGTGGGGGCCAAGCCCCCTTGCAGCAGGGCAGGGGCAGCCGTGATAGTGGCTGCAGAGGTGGGTGAGACTGAAGCCCAGGATGTGACCCACCTTCCCCAGTGCCCTGACGAGCCGATGGCATTTCATCTGCCCCTTCCCCTCATCGTGCTGCATAGCGCACAGGCTGATCGGTGCCTTCCTGCCTTTTCAGCGGCGCTCTGGGAACAGGACTCGGGAAGCCTCTGCCATGAAAGGCTCTGCGCGAAATGCAATCATAGCAATTGCAATTAGATGATCACACAGTAAGAGCTCTAATTTAATTAACTGCAAGCATAATTAGGGATGTGGAGGCTGTTAGGGATGTGGTTACAGTGTCTCACGATGTATGCGGAGGCATGAGTTCAGAGGTTGCTATAGGCTCACGCCAAAGGCTACCTTCATCGACCCTGGTGTTCAGAGGTACCTGATCATCAAAGCTGGGGTGTCCAAGGCAAGGACACGGTACAAGCCACATTATTCCCTTTCCCAGCTGTTGGTTAGAGAAGCTGGCACACCTTAGCCATGCTAGCTTGATGGGCCATGAGGCTTGGGCAGACCTTATAACTTAATTTGCGATGCATTTTATTCCTTGACTAGAGCAGGGTCTGCGCGTTGTTCACGGTGGGTGAGGCCCTGCTCTCGCAGCTTGTTACTTGGCTAATTTCTGCAGGGCAGAGATGTCTCCCCGTGGCAAGCCGCAAGGCAAAAGCTTCGATGGGTGGTGAACGCAGCAGAGCATTGCCATCCGGGCCGCTGACCCCAGAGCCCGTGCGACGGGGGCAGGAATTGATTCCTGTTCTGATACGTTCCCACTGAGACTGGCCTTCTCCAAACTGGAGCCAGCTCCCTGCTTCCAGGTTTGGGATCTTTTGCTCAGTCCTTCGAGGGGAGGGAAGCTTGAAGCACTCGATAAAGGAGAAAAGGAATCGACAGACATCTTCTCTGGGCGAACTTGCCGCAGAGTTTTACCCCAAGGGCTGGAATGAAGATAAAACAGGGGCTTGAAAGTGCCTCCGCTTGAGCTGAGTGAGGGCTGGATTGATTGAATGGTAAAAAATATCATTAGTTGCTTGAGTTCATATCTCTTAGATTAAACGCACACAAAGGGCCAAATAAATCAACCATTGTCTCCTTGAATGCAAATCAGGAAATACCCCTGACCAGCTGCTGTGACCGCTTTAAAAATGGGCAAGATACAGAAGCAGCGGGACGTCTGCTTGATGTGTGCTTGGGTCCTGCTTTGACAGTCCTTCCTCAGGCCAGCCTCCCAGTGAAGCCAGCTCCCTTCGAGACCATCCCCAGCGAACCCAAAGGGACGTTCGCCCAAAGCACTCAGAAACTGGCTTTGTATCCTCCGTCCTGGACGAGGCTGCCACGTATGAAACTGGCTTCAGTGGGGGTTTTGCCCGAGTGAGGACAGCAAGATTAGTCCCTGCAGAGCCGTACGCTGGGAAATTATGGTGTGAAGTCTTAGCTCAGTCAGCGGGGGCTGGAGCTCGCTGGTTCCTGTCTCACCGCCGGTTCTTTGGTGGCATTCATGCGCGTGCGTGGAGGGTTAAACCGCAGAGCTGGTTCTTTTCCTCCAAATGGACTTAAATCCTCAGGGCTTCCCTGCTACGGTCTGTTTTTTCAAGGCTGCAAGCGCATTAGAAACCTCCTTTATGAAGCCAAGAATTAACCGGCCTGGAGGCAGGCTCGACACAGATAAGGGCGAAATTCTTAACTGAATTGTTTTATTGAAATCAATAAACTGGACATTAATCAGTTGGGCTAGATTAACTACCTAACTGGCTGGAAGGGGAATAGGAAATTAAAAGGAGAGTGTTTTCGCTATAAATATCACTAGTTTCATTATGGGTGCCATAAATCATAATACTTCAGAGGGCTACAAATTAAGCCTCCCGCTCTGTCTTGCCTTGAATAAACAGTCGCAGTCTGCAAGCTGCTGGGAAAGAGTTGTGCTAAGTAAGGCTTGTGCTGTGGCAACTTCAGGCACCGTATGAGTGGAGGGGGTTTCTGCAGATGCCTGATCCAAAGTCCAAAGCGACTAATGATAATGAGCTCTCTCCTCCCGAATTGTTCAATGGGCTTAGCATCCTGCCTTAGAGAAGGTAATGGTTTGCTGCTAACTCTTGACGTGCTTTCCCCCGGCCTGAAGCATCAAACGATATCCGGGCAGGAAAACGAGGCCGAGATCTCCCTCCCGTGAGAGCGCTTTGCAGGGCTCGAGGGGCAGGGTGGCTGGAGAGCCGCGCGGCGTTCGAGCAAGCCGGAAACGGAACAGAAATAATTCCCGAGAAGTCACGTCCTTGTCGGACGGCCCCGCTTTTCCTGTCCGCAAAACCTGCAGGGTCTCGCATGTGCTTGTTGCTCATCGTCGGCAATGGGCAGGCGTCCTTGTGAATCTGCCTCTAGAGCGCTCGCTTGCTAGTCAGATGCTGAAACGCAGCCGGCGCGGCTCAGCTGCATAAATCCCAGGATTTATGCAGGTTGTCTCCATTTCGGTTGCATCACTAACCAGCCCGGCGTGGTTTCGAGTGTCCTCAGCCCATTTCTGCTCCCGTTTGTGGAGGAATATTCGAGGCTAAGAACCCGCTTTTCTCAGGGGTTTGCGGGAGGGAAGCCTGAGTACATGAACGCTGGTAGAAAGCCAGGCCGCAAGCACGATCAAATCCAAATGTCATGAATTGCAGCAGTTATTGCTGAAACTTTTCCCAAACCATGGGCCTGGTCCAGGGCTTATTCTTGAAACCTTGAGGAAAAAGGAGAATTCCTTATTATCAAGGGGGCTTTGCTCTGCAAATATAGGCTTCTTGTAGAAGAGACGGTGTTGCAGACGCTCTCAGTGGTGGATTTATAATTTTTTTTATTTCTTATGATTGTACGTGTGAAGAAGTCAATATAGGTCTCCCAGGCAGGTAGGCAACATATGATGTCAAAGTCCTTAACACGGTTAAATCAACTCATGCAGCGCACACGCACATACGTGTGCCTAGATCACCCAACCCCCCGTTTAAATGATTAACCCATAACCTGCTACTGGCCTCATTTGGGGCTTCTCTCCTGTCTTTTCTTCGAGTTGACTTTCCTTGAACAAAAAAACAAAAAAAGGGCTTTCCTTGAACATTAAAGGCACCTACGTGACCAGCTCAGCCAGGTTAGACCACAGGATTAGTGCAGGGACCCTTAAACCTCACGCCAATGGCAGAAGTTCCTGCAGAGGGACCGTCAAGGCCGCCCGCCCAGCGCTCTGTTAGCATTGCGATTTAATGGATGATAAGAGGACCCCATCCTACCCACCCCACTGTTACCCAGGAGTCGCTCCATGGGTAAACTCATTGAGGAATAATGTGAGTGGAGTCAGTCCAGATCTAGGTCTGCGCCAAGCAGGAGGAAAATTAGGCTCTCTCTGGCATGCAACTACGGCTTGGAGGGTGCAATAAAATAGCCCCAAATGTTGGAAACATGGGTTAAACTCTCCAGGGACTGTCTGCAAGTGCTTCCCACGAGACCGGCTTACTACCGGCACTGCTCCGGCTCAGACAGGGGACAGGATCCAGAGTGGCGCCGGGTGCGGGCAGCTGGGATCCACGGGCCCTGGTCTCATTGGCCCCTCCTTTGAAACCGGCACGCGTGACCAAGCCGCTCTGTTTGCTGCCTCAACAAACCCCCGGGGTAGCCGCTCCCCGAGAGAGCCTGGTGCAACCGTGTGCGAGGAAAAAACCATCCGGTGAGCAAAGGGCTCTGCCTGTTGGTGAAGGGTGGGGCACACGCCACCTGCCCTTGGACACGTGGCCGAGGCCGGGCTGCAGCAATGCCATCATCCTGACGTTAAGAGGGCACCGTTCTCAAATAGGGATGTGCGTGTGTGCCGGAGAGGGGTGTTAAGGAGAGATGGGGGGACCAAAATCTCATGGCCGTTCTTCAGTCTCTTCCACCCTGTGGCTTGCGCGGAGAAAGCCTTGCTTTGGTTGGGTTAAAGTCATCCCATGGAAAGGTGTGGAGGCAGAGAAAGCAGGCTCTCCACCCCTGAGCCCTGGCTTCTTCCTCATGCCCTGAGTCGCCCTTGGTGCCGGGGCACCAACCTGCAGGTTTCTGGGGCTAAGACCCGGCTCGGGCCACTCTGGAAACTGGTGCAGCCTGCAGCAGGGGCTTTCTAAGCGTTCCTGCATCCACACTCACATCCTCCTCTTTCCCTTCAAAGAGACAGGGCACAGCCCTCAGTGTTTCCTCGACCATCTTGTTTTTTGCGGCTGTCTTTCTTGCGGGGAGAGCCCAAGAGGGAATGAACAAGGAGTCCGATTCATTCAGATGGTGGATAGGGCTTGCAAAAGCCAGGTTGGTTCGTAGCCAGGTTAGCATCCCCCCTAAGGACCCTGTGTCCACAATACATTCAGCCCTCTCGCCCCTACGCAGCAGGGTTATTTAACACAATCAGAAGGCAGGGTAGATTTGCACCGAATAGACTCATTATATCAGGGCTGCATAGCAGCCGCTTTCATAAGCAGCAGGTTTACTTGGTCGGACGCTGTGAAGCGAGTGCAGGAAGCAGAGCTTCTCAATAGAAGGAGACATGGGAGTACAAAGGGTGGAGAAGGGGCATGAAGAAGCAGGGGGTGCTGCTGGGAGAGGCAAGGTGGGTAGGAGGGAGGAAAACAAAGCCACTAACTCACTAAGGGACAGAGGGGTTATGTTCACTAGTCCGGATAATGAGCTAAGAATCAGCGTCCATTTGTTCCTACACGTAGGGATCCGGCGGAGGTAGCAGAGGGGCACTGTAACCAGGGCATGGTGTATGCAATAAAGGACAATGAACAAACCTTGGATGTTATAATCCCTTTTATTTCATACAAGCCAGGTGCCTAGTAAGCTACCAGCTGAGGGCTCTGAAGTACGAGGGAGGGTGTGCCAGGGAGCACGGTGGTAGGAAAAGCAGGGGCTATAGCAGGGCACGGCCCAACAGATACACCAACCTCTCTTTTATTTAAGAAAAAGTGGATGAAATAGCGACCTGCCTGCCATTGCCGGCCTGCAGGATGGGTGTACTTTCTTAGCCAGGGCACCCCACTCATCGCCCACGCAGGGGTAAGAGGACAGCATCTTCCCAATGCTGTCTCATTAACAAAATAATGGATGTGAGCAATGTGTGTGGATCCCTTTGATGGAAAGCTCTGGGGAAGTTCAAGGTCGTACTGTGAAGGAGACCCTGGGTTCCCTGCCCCTTTGCAGACAGAGTGGACCAGGAAACCATTGCAATGGGGATGTTCTGTCTGTGCTGTGAACGCTTGTTCATGGAGACAGGGCTGAACCTTGCAACTTATTTCAGGTAAGGATAGGGAACAGCTTTTGATTGCTAGTGACCTGAGTCAGATTTGAACCATCAGTTTGGGGGCAAAAGGCTCTGTTTCACTGCTAGCTCCTTGTGCTGTTCAGTCCTCTGCCATCTGAATGATAAAGTCATCCTTGCCTGCGCTACTTTACAGAAGCTGATGGAAACAAGCTCATTATTGGCAACCCCCCCACCCTCAGGGAGGTGCTGCTGGTTCTTGGAAATAGTTGCATCCTAAGATGTTGCATCCTAAGATGTTGCACCCTAATAGTTGCATCCTAAGATGTTGCATCCTAAGATGCACACCTAAGAATTTGAGCTCCCTCCTCTCCAGTTCAGAGGGGCCTGTTGGGAGCTGCGCTGGCTTACGTCGTAAGGGGCTGGGGATCTTCCAGGTGAGACAACCTCACAGGACTTGACAAGAGGTGTGGGGTAAGCATGGCGGATGCAGCTGGTTTAAGCTGATTCTGGATCCAGAGGCCAGGAGGAGTTGTTAGAAGCATAGGCTCATACAACAGCACCCCGGGGTGCAAAGAGGACTGAGACCCTGCAGGGTCAAGGTGACTGAGCTCCTCCTTAGGACCCACGGTAAGGATGCATTGAGTCTCGTTGCCCCAGCGTGGGGGCACGTCACCTCTGCATGCCTTTCCTGACAGCGCGTGCCGTGATCTGCAGTTGTGCATCGCATCTTTGCTGCCATTTGGCAGCCTCTTGCTGCTTGGGTGCTGTGGGAAGGGATGAGCCGCACAACTCTGACACTTGCCAGCTGGCAGGGACATTGGGGCTAATCACACTGAGAAGGCGGGAGCGCACCAGGCTCACCACCTCTTTGGCATTTCTGCTGTTAACAATGTTGGTTTAATAATTGCCAGTCCAGTAATGTGATATTCCCAGTGCTGCGTGTCTAAAGGCTCCCACTTGGGGCTGTCAGCAAGGATGCCCTCCTAAGCCTTCTGAACCAGAGGCACAGGCCTCTTGCAGGGTAGCAGTAGTAGGCTCTTTTCCTGTGTGGCACGGCCACTGAGCACACAATGCAGGCTGCCTGATCCCATCTGCTTTTCTTTTCGCCACTGTTCCCAGGAGCGTGTCTGCACAGCAGTCCAGAGGTGGGACGGCAGCTTGTGTGCTGTCCTGAAACAAGCTGGATTAGCTCCTGCTAGATGCAAACTCAAAGCAACCTGGAGCTCAGAGAGCAGCTGGCAAGCTGACCCAGAGTCCCATGCAGGTTTGGCAGCCTGAACTGAGCTGCGTGCAGCTGCCGGCAACCTTGTATTAGGGCATGAGCTCGTTACCACCGCAGGTATGTCTACACGGTAGCGGCCACACCTTTGTCTGCAGGGAGACAGACCCCCTGACCCAGGAAAACGTTGCGGTTCCCGTCCTCTCTGCATGTATTTGTGCTGCAGTCCTGTTGCCCACACATGTCCCCAAATGTCCAGGTGCCAACATCACCCTACTCTGAACCTCACCCAAGCTGCCCTTGCTTTAGCATGCAGCCCCAAAGCCTTGAATCACTCTGTGCCAATGTGAGCCTTCAAGTCTTGTGGGCTTCCCATTGCTTGCAACAAAATTGGGGTCAGGTTGGAGAGACAGGCTTGAAGACACTTCGGTGGCCATGCGTGGTAGCGTTCTCCCATTGCCTTGGCCAAATTCTAGTCTTTAGCCCCAAAGGTGACTTGTGACTTCCTGCTTTCCTCGCTGACCCCTTGGGAGAGGCTCTAGTCCAGAGCATGCAACAAAGGAGGCAGAAATCCCTGCTCCTTTTTTCTTTTCCTCCCCTGCTTTGGAAGGAAGTAGTGACAAAGCCTGTCCTGTTTGGGGCTACAGGCTCTGCATGGGTTGGGGGGAGATGGGTTCGGGGAGCGATGGCAAGAAGTGCATGGTTTTGGGAGATCCGGTATAACGTGACGCCCCGTGTGTTGAAGCGAGTGCCTTATCTCCGGGGAGGGTTATCACAGACCGAGCCTCTGCAGCTTCGTCTATGGGAAGGCACCGCAGCAGGTGGGGAACGGGTGCAGGCCAGCAGCTGGACCTACCCCTGCCATTACCGTGCCATTGCCATGTGTGGGTGTCTCCCTGCATGGCGGCTCAGAAGTGACTCCTTTGGTTTGCACAGGACATTAAAGCTATTCCCTTATCTAATCATGGCTGAGGTGAGCGCTATTAGGGTTATTCATTAACAAAGATAACGATACCCTCTCCCCATGCTGGCATTGGCCCTTCCTGAAATCCTGCCCGCTGCCCTCCCAAAGGGCTCCTTATGGCTGCTCGCCTGCCCATGTTGTGACAAGATGGAGAAAAATTTAGCCCCCGAGATAGCCAGGATGCAGTGCTCATGGCTGGGTCACTCTCCAAGCAGAAGATCCCCTTGGAGCCGGTGGGCACGGAGAGGGCCGGTGTTTTAGCACCATTGCCGAGGGCTTCATCTACTACATGCCCAAATCTGAACAGCGCTCGGGAAAGTGGTCATGGAGATGTCTGGTGAGGCGTCTGGGCTGCTCACTGCAGTACACACTCCGCCGTGGATGGAAATAAAGGCGCTCAGTGTCCCCTGTTATAATTATAGTTTCTCCAAGTGGTTCAAAAGTGTCTTGAGGTGAAGCCTTCGGGGACCCAAGGATTTGGCATAGCAAGTTGCTTTTCTGTCCCAGGTGCCGGCGGTTGGATTCAGTTCAGTTTGACCGAGGGCAATGAGATGGATTATCACCTTCATTGGAGTCTCTTGCTTTCAGTTGGGAGATAAGAGCTTGACACCCGAAGCACCTGCTGAAGTTGTGCCAGGCACTTTCTCTCTGGCTCTTATACCACACTCACTGCTGTGGTATCCAAGAGCTGGAAGCAAAGGTCTGCTTCTTAGGGCATGAGACAGTGGGCGCATCTACACGTGGGCATTTACTGCACAGTAACTGAAATTACTGGACACACATCTACACATGCACACCCCTACTGTGCAGTAAATATGGCGACTTACTCTGGCTTGAGTGTAAACTTGATATCTGCATCCTACAGGCATCAAATTTACACCCAATTAGTTACTGCGCAGCAATGTGCGTGTGGACGCCTTACTGTGCAGTAACACTGTGTGTGTGGACTGACTTGGGACTAACTTTAGTCACAAGTTAGACCACACACAGCATTAATGCACTTTAATGCCTGACATGTAGGTGCTGGCCTATTCCTGCAGTAACTTACAGCGCAGTAAATTTAAGCCAGTGTAAATGCACGTGTCGACATGCCCAGTTAGTTCCTTTCCTTTTACATAGACACAGGAACGTTATGAGGTGTGTAACTCTGCATTTGCACTCAGGGTGGTCGAATCATTCATTGTGAATTACCGCTGGGTGCAAAATTGAGCGTTTTGCTTGCGAATCGTTTCCAACCCATTCCCAAAATGGGCACACGTTCCTGGACATAGGAGGAATTATTTTCCGTCTTTGGGTTGGTCGTGAGCGCTTGGCTTTGACTGTGCGCTACTCCGAGTGCAGCAGTGAGTCACGGGTCTCCGGACCACCATGGCCGTGTTTCATCGGCCTGACTGGTGGACTTAAACATCTGAAACAAAAGGAATTCATTAACACCTACGGGCAAACAGCAACCAAAAAGACAAGCGGCGAATAAGGACTTGTAGAAGATGAATAATTCCGGTGAGAATTCATGGACCATGCAGGTCTCCAAACTGTCTTGTCTCTGGACTTTCAGATGTTTCTTTTTAAATCCTAGCTGACTTTCTTCTCTTTCCAGCACTGGTTCTTGCCAACACCCGTATTCAAAGAGTTTTGTTTTAAAAGCGCGGGCATCTTTTTATTTTTTTGCAATCAACATGATGTCCAACATTTCCTTTGAAAATATCTGTGATCATTGAGCAATAAGAAAAAAGAAAAAAGGAAGATGAGAAGCCATGTTGGCGTTGCCACAGGCTGAGGCAGAGACGGAGACGGCGGACGTGAAGTCTTGCTTTTGCACAGCTTTTATTAGCTCCGCAGGAATCTCGGTGCTTCTCCGTTCGGCAAGAGTCAGTCCCGGGCTCGGGAGCTCTGTCAAGGTCGCTCGTGTGCTTCTGAACGCTTTGCTTGGCCCTGCAGAGCTGATAAACTTGGAAGGAATCTGTCCATTTGGAGCTCGTCATATCTGCCCGTGTCCCGAAAGAATGAGTAAATGTTTACACATGTCCGGACCCGGACGGGGAAACGGCCCATCTCACTCGCTGCACCCACAGGGTTCATCACTTGACGCCTTACAGCAATTTGTGCTGCTTTCCCCACAAACTGTGCCTTGGGGAGTTGTCCTCCTGGACATGATTGCTGTTGGCATGCAGAGGCCCAGGGAAAAGTGCCCGGATCATCACTCCTAGTTCCTCATTTACCCCGCAGTAATGTGCGCTCCTTTTCCTGGAGCTTGGCAGGTGCAGCGGTTTCAGGCTCCGTACCTTGCAGCTTCAAGCAGTCATTTTTTTTCTGCAGTTGCATAGCCCTTAAGCAGCCGGCGGGCTCCACCTTGGAGTTTGTGAAAAGCCTGGGCAAAAATCCCGTCAGTGCTGGACACTCGACATGTCACTTTGCAGACAGAAGGAATGGATTTGGTAGACCTCGTGGGGAGGGATGCGGGGTGGAAGAGGGGGGAAATCAAGATTTATTATGCAAAGTATCTTCTTGCTTTGCGCACGGGGTTGCGAAGGCGCATCCATAACATAAGGAGCGGCGGGGTTAATGCTGTCGGTGCTGGTGTCAAGCGTGGGAGCAGGCTCCTAGAGAAGCTGTGCAGTCTCCATCCCTGCAGGTTGGGCAGACACTTGGCTGGGATGTTTTAGCCAGGGATGATCCTGCCTTGAGCAAGGGGCTGGGCTAGGTGGCCCTTCTAGCCCGACTTCCCCATGATCCTGCGTCTTTCTCCGTATTTAGGCTCTGTCTTCGCACGGGCTCACACGTAGCAACCAGACAAATGGGTTTCAAAGTGTTTGCTCTTTTCCATCAAGCGCGATGTAGTGACCACAGCAGTGGGAGTCAGGAGACTGGGGTTTCTTCTGGCTGCCGTCTTCAGAGAGGCGTCGGAAGGCTTAACTGGCCGTTGCAAGTTGCTTTGGGATCCGCTGTTGTTATTTGGATGGAAGGTGCTCTCGGAAATCAAATCCTGTCCCGTTCACACGGGTGATCCTGCAAACCCGTGTTCCCATTGACATGCCATACCTGCCCATGGGGGATGAGCACACTTCCTCATGGGCACAAACACACACTGCAGGCGTGTGCAAACGCACCCACCTCTGCTTGCCCCACTCATGCACTTCAATGGTGTCCTCAGCCAGAGGTCTCGGAAGAGGCAACAAAAGCCCCTGGAGATGACATAGGAATGGAAATGCTGCTCTGGCTTGAATAGGAAGGCTGCTGCTTTTGTGTCAGGAGGGTCCTCGGGTCAAGTCCCAGCAGGATCAGCTGCTTCATGCATGCACCGAGTCTAAGTCACACATGCACACAGACGTATGCACATATTTACATGTGCTTACACACACACACACACATTCAGCTTGGTGGGAAACTGAAAGCAGGAAGCTAATCGCCTGGGCTGGGTTATTCATTAGAAACGCAGCTGCTTGGTGCCTGGACCCTTGGCCACCACCTGTTGTGGCTTCAGTTTCCCACTTGTTTTCCCCGCCCCGTCATAAATCACTCCATGGGGCCATGCACCCCGTAGCCCCCGCTGCCACTCCTGTCCCTCTGGGGTCCCGTGCCAGCATCAGAGCTGTGACACAGACGTCTACAATGCATCCCAATGGGCCCAGCCCCGTTCTTTCCCCTCTCCAGATTAAGTAAGCAATTAAAAAATGTCCCCATTCAATCCAGATGGGAAAGGAAGGGCAAAACCCCACTCTGCTGGACTCCCACTACCCCCCAGTAGGGCTAATGCCACTCAGGGAGGGTGTGAAAGGGGCACCATGTTTTTCCCTCTCGAGGTGTCTCCCTCCTCAGCTGTGCAGAGAGGTCAGACCAAGATGAGAAGCGATAGCAGTGCTTTTAGCCTTGCCAGGAGGACCGGACGCGAGGACCCACCCGTGTGAGGTCCCAGCCGGCTGCACAGGCAGCTGCACAAACATGCAAGTGGAGGATTGAGGGCCACCGGGTTGTCCCCCCTACGCCTCCATGCCTATGTCCTCTGAAAGGAAGTGGCACCAGCCACCACCAGGCTGGAGGATCCATCTCTGGGCGTGGGCAAGCGATATGTTGAAGCGGGTGAGCAGATGCAGGGTAAATGCCCACCTGTCTGCGCTGCCCTGAGGGCAAGCAGGAGCTGAATGGAGCGGAAACAGGGCTAAATTGCCTTGGATTACCATGCCCTTGCTGCAAGGTAGGAGTGGGCACTGGTCAGCTCCTGTGCGGTAAGACCCTGCCTGCTTTAATGCCCTGCAAGTTGCTTGCCTGCCAGATGCTTTAACAGAAACCCTCCCTCTCTTATTCCGGATTGACACTGGTGTCACTGGGACAGGGTTTGGCCCATTGTGTGCTAGCTTTGGGTCATCTCCTTTCCTCCATGCTGTCTCAAGACCAGGGGAGCCTCTGGAGGATGAGTAATACTGGGTCAAAGCCTGTCTTTCTGTGCACTCTTGTAAATAAGCAGCATCTCAGTTGAAAGCCATGGAGCCCTCTGGATGTGCCTCCATTGCTCCAGTCTCCTTGGCACAAGTTTAGGAAAAGTCAGTCACGTGCATCTGTTATCCTTTGTTTTCTGGGAAAACAAGAGGAGTGATTCCCAGTTCGAGGGGTGTTGACTCTACAGATGAAAGCATCACCCCTTTCGCTCCTGATGGCCTGGAACAGGCTTTAAGTGTTGCTAGACACAAGTGGGTTTGCTGTCTTCTCTCTGGGACAGCAAATCATTAGCAAACTTGATGTGGGAGTGAGCAGTCCTTCCTCCGAGTGGTTTTAAAACGACCGTGGGGAAGCCTAGACCCAAGCGCAATCACCCAAGGATATAGGAAGTTAAATGCGGGGCCCGCTCAAGGTCTGGTGTGCATGTAGGGACGGCGTTTCCTTTCTCTGCATAAAGGTCTGTCTGTATAGAGGGACGCTGCTGTGTGTGACTCATTTGTCCGCGGGGACCCCCGTGGTCCTGTAGCGCTGAATGTCAGGCAGCCGCTGGAAGTCAGTTGGCTACAGATGTGGATTGCTCACACCTATTTATTTATCTCACAAAGCCCGGGCGCTGCTTTTCAGACCCCAGAATGACCTGAAAAACCTTTGTCCGTGAGACCAATGGATGGATGATACCTCCGTTTCTTACCATTTTCCTTGCTGCGTGGGTCATACTTTGCAAAATCCCCCAGCATCTCCTACCAAGCTCGTTCCATTATTGTTTGTACTTTCACCCTTATTTTACATATACTGAAGTGTGATATAAGGAACCGACTAGTGCACAAAACCTCCTGCTTTTATCTGACCACTAGGGAGAAAATTTCATGATATCGTGGAATTAGCTGCCTTAAAGACAGGTGTCAGCAGCAAAATTTGGGATCCATTGGAGGGTTTTAGTGCTTGTAGCTTCGTCTCTGCTTGGCTCCGTATCATGATTCGGGCTACACCGGGTGTATTGTATATACCACTGCAGTGCGGTCTGTCTGCCATCTTTATAGCAAACCCATTGTCACCTGGCATAAGTTATTCCCAGTGCCCATTTCAGCTCCCGTATCGCTACCAGATCACACCGGCTGCTTCTAAAGGCCCCTCCTGAATCCTATCAAAACCAAACCAAAGACTCCGAACAGACTTCCAAGCAAGCCCTCACTGGATCAAAAAAAAATCTGTGAATTCCTGACCAAAGAGAAATGCAAAGCTCTCGCTGGCGCCATCTTCCACCAGCTCAACAAGCCTCTTTTCCTCCATTTTGCCTAACTAAACACTGGGGCCAAGTGGTCAAAGGTTGATGAGGAATTGCTCATGCAGAAACGCACCCTGGTTTCTGTTACACAAACCCACGCTGGCAGGCACTGCTTGGATGCCAACCTTTGCCCCCGAGCGATGCTGCCCTCTTCAAGCAGCAGCGGTGCACACTTGTTATAGCATCTGCCATGCTCAGCCCTTTCTCCATGTTCCTCCCCGAGCAGCTGCCAGCAAACATGGCTGTATTTCATACTCGGGAACATTGTGCACGGGCATCTCCAGGAGTCTGGGTCGGTATGTGGAAACAGAATTGGCCCTGTGGGTTTTTGGCTTGGTAAAATCATGGAGGCAAGGCTGCTACCTCCCACATCCAGGGTCTCCTCTCTTCTCTGTTATTATTTGCACCGTAGTAGCAGGTCTACACTCAGCCAAGTCCAGGCCCCATTGCACCGACCAGTGACCAAGCATGCAGGAAGGCCAAGCCCTGTCCTGAGTCTCTATTCAGAGAAGAGAAGCTTAAGGTGGGAAGTGCAGGATGAGAGGGACGAGTAACCTGACCAAGGCCAGTCAGCAGTTCAGTGGCAGAGACTAGACCAGCGCTGTGGTCTCCTGGCTCCCAGTCACGTGCTCCCTCTATTACATTTCTCCTGCCTCGCATGCATTTGGAGCTGGTTACTGCTCTCTTTCCTCCGCAGACTACTGCTACCTTCCTTCCTTCCTTTCTTCAGTCGCCTGTCGCCAGCCAGCTCCCTGCTTCCAGCGGGTCGGCCTCTGCGGGGCTTGGGCCTGCTGGAATGGCTTGGACGGCTTCCCTTCAGCTTTGCTTGTGAAGGGGTGTGCCAGCGTGCCTGGCCTCTGGTCCCCGGGGCCTGGCAGTGGCCCCGTGCTCCCCTGCCTCTGCATACCCCTTGTGTCGTGGGTAGCTGGCATTTCCTCCACGCTGGGGTCCGTAGCAATGCTCCCCTGCCACGGGGCTTGGAGGGACCCCAGCCCCGTCCCCTGCAGAGATGCAGGACATGTTATCCCAAAGCCCTCTTGGAAGCCTCCAGTGAAGGGGACTTCCCAACTTGGCCAGGCAGTGTTGCTCATCGTCCTGCTTTGGGAGTTAGGAACTTTCCCCTGAGATTTGATCTCATGCCCATGGGTCAGGTCCTAGTCTGTGTGCCAGGGAAGAACACAGCTCCTGCCTCTTCCCCATGCCCGTCTTTCCAAGATCGAGATTGCAAACCCACCATCTCCTCCTCCCCCAAGGAGCCTCTCATCCCCCCCACACATGGCCTATGCACCAGCCTCTCTGCCAGCAGCATTGCTCAGACTCTCTCCAGCCTCTCTGCACCCACTTCTGTCTCCAACAGCATCCTCCTCCCTGCTCTCTCCACTAGGCAAGACCCGAACGAAAGACAAGTACCGCGTGGTGTACTCGGACCACCAGCGCTTGGAGCTGGAGAAGGAGTTTCATTTCAGCCGCTACATCACCATCCGGCGCAAGGCAGAGCTGGCGGCTGCCTTGGGGCTCACCGAACGGCAGGTCAGTGCTGGGGTGAAGGGATCCTCTGGCCCATGCTGGGCTTGACGTGGGCTGGGAAGAGTGCAGACAGCTGAGGGGCGGTGGAGGTCTGTGCCTGGGGCGTTCAACCTGGCTGCTCCCAGTGATCAGGCCCTTGGGGACCCATATGGACCGGCTCCTTTTTCTGGAGCCATGCCCTCGGGCGATGCTGTGAGAGCTGGGACACGAGGTGGGGAGCGGGCGAGAGCCTGGTGGGAAGGATGCATGGGAAGCGGGGAGCGGAGGCAGCCGCCCCGAGGCCAGGCTTGTTCAGTTTAGAAAAGAGACGCTCCAGCGGGGACAGGAGAAGGGTTTAATGGCGAAGAGGAAGTCACTAGGGATGTCTTACTGACTCTCATCAGACACGAAGGAGGGGTCACAACATGAAACGAGCAGGTTGTAAGTTTAAAACAAACACGAGAAAGTCCTTTTTCACTCGGTGTGTCATTAAAGGGTGGCACTTGTTGCCACCAGATGTGCGGGGAAGCTGAGGGTTTCCCAAAGGGGTTGGACTCAGGCTATTGGTCGCTATTGAGCAGGGAAGCGAGCGGCATGGCCACTGAATCACAGTTTCTGAGACCCTAAATGCAGAGCTGCAAGGGAGAGAGGAGCGGGGGAAAAGCCCTGCCCAGACCCCGCTCACTATGGGGCGCAGAGACTGGGCAGGGTGGACCTAGGGGCTGACCCAGGCCACGATCCTTATGTTCTTATGCAAATACCAACCCTTCACACTGCCGCCCTCCATCTGCCCATACCCCATCCTGCCCTGCCGTGACTTTTGTGTCCCTTCGGGGCTCCACCAACCCCTTTCCCTGCTACCCGCTGCTTGCCTTATCCATCGCTCTCTTGTCTCCCCAGGTGAAAATCTGGTTCCAGAACCGGCGAGCCAAGGAGAGGAAAGTGAACAAGAAGAAGATGCAGCAGCAAACGCAGCCCGCCAGCACCACGACGCCCACCCCGCCGGCGGTCGGCACCCCGGGCCCCATCGCCGGCATCTGCAGCAGCACCACCGGCCTGATCTCGTCGTCGCCGTTGGCTATCAAGGAAGAGTTCCTGCCTTAACCTGGCTGCTCCAGACTCAGATGCCAGCCCCCTGCGGCCAAACGGTGCTCGAGAGCGACCACCCCTTCACCAAGGCATGCCGCGGCGGGGCCTGAGCCAGCCGTCGTCCCCGCTGCAGAAGTTTCGTGGGCTCAGTTCTCTGTATAGACCCAGTAGGTTAGTGACTGTTGCTCTGTTTTAGGAAACACAGCCTGATCCGGCTGCCCATATTTATATAACGAAGAAGCAAGACAGCAGGGTAGCGTGGTGGGTGGGAGGGAAGGTTGGGGGTCTCCATTAGGAGAGCCGCTCCCCTATCAGCGGCGCTGCCTGTCCCCTGGGTGAAAGGGCCCCTGAAAGGGCTGAACCAAAAATCCCAGGGAAGCAGCCATCCTTGGTCCTGGGAACCCACCTGGGGTTTGGAGGGAAGGGCAGGATTGACGGGACAAGCCCTGTGCTGGTGCCCGGAGGGAGACCAGAAGCCCTCCTTTCCACCCTGTCTGCCCCCTGCAACACACAGCTCCCCCCATGGCCCCTGGTCCTCACCCTCCCTGCCCATCAACGGGCTCCCACCCACACCACCCTGCCTATGCTACCCCAGGCTGGGCATCCTCCTGAGGACATGGCAAGGGTGCTCAGTTGTACACTGTGACTTGCAGTCTCCGTGAGGGCTCCCCGTCTCTCAGCAGACTCATTGCACTCGTGCTCCAGTGAAACAAGGTCTCAGCAGTGAAGGCATGAAGCCTGGGTCCTCCAGCCACGCGAGGAGGGGATTGCACGCTGTACTCCACGTGGAAACCACCTGCTGTGGGTGTGAGCTGGAGGGGAAGGGAGCGTGCCATTGGTAGCTCATTTATGCCTAACGGGGCCTTTCAGTGCAGAGGTTTCTACACACCGGCTACAAACGCCCTCTCATCAGAGCAGCCTGAACTTCCAGGAGAATTAGATATACAGAAGAACATTTGTAACTGGGACAGGGTTTAATGGCAGGGCAGAATGACCCACTGATGTGGGGGCTGGGGGAGTCACAGCTGGCACCCATGCGCCCGGGCAAGTTCAGAGCAGGGCTGTGATGCAAGGCTGGGATTGACCCATCGGCCACTTCCCGTTGTGATCCCGGAGCTGGTTGAGGCCACAGAGCTCTGCCGCCCTCCCAGAGCTCTGCCAGCTTGCGGGGGAAATGAAGTGCCACGGGGAAGTGCTGGGACTTGGGTGGCACTTTTCCAGGGCTTGGCAGTGACAATGGCAGCATCCACAGCTGCTGCATTTCGTCTATGCATAACCAGCCTGGGACCCGAGAGGGCATTCATGTCGCACGGAGAAGAGCACAGCAATAGCCTTTGCACGCACGATGCTCTGTGACTGTGTTGCACAAGTGGCGCGTCCCCAAAAATCATGGCGCTCTTTTTCTAAGCCCCCCAGTTGCTTGCTGCAAAGCCCCCAGATCCTGCCACTCACCCACGCTGTGGTCCGGGTCTTTATTAAACCATTAAGACTGAGGTCTGGAGTGGACTTGTGTGTCGGGAGGAACCTGGGCATACAGTCACAGGGCGGCCATCCAGGCTGGGGACAACCCTTGCGGGTCCACAACTGACCTGATGGGCTCTGCTTCCCCCTGCTTCCACTTGCCAGCTTGGTGAGGGGGTCCCTGCATTGGTAGCTGTCATTTTGCCCTCTTGAAACCCCGGCAGTCAGTGTAACTTGGAGCAACCCTTAGGAAGGAGAGGAGCCAACAATAGTCAACAATGCTACCTGGGCTGTGTTGTATGTTCCTGAGCGATTGCTGTGACTATGGGCTTGAGCATGGAGGTAAAAATGTAGCGGTCTTTTTGGGCGCAATGCCTGAGGTCTAATGCAGAAGGAGATGGGCTCTCCAAATCTGTCCTGCCCTGCCACACCCTGATTTCAGTGGAAAACCTAGCGTGGAGTCCTCTGTGGTCATCCTTTGGGTTGGTGGAGGCTTCTGGCTTGCAGTTCAGAGGGGACAAGCTCCAACAGAGGAAGGACTGGTGGAGACCCGCTTTGTAGCCCTCTAACACATCCACACATCTGTTGGGGGTGGCAGGAGGCTGGGGGCTGCTTCTCCCCCTCCAAGAGGTGGTGGTGAATGCCACAACGGTGGCCCTGACCTTCCAGCCCAGAAAGCAAAGGGGTCAAGCAGGAGACCGAGATCCCCATGAGGGCTTCAAAGGGCACCTCTCCTACCTCCGAGCATTGAGAAGCTTCTGCCTGGCAAGATATGAGCTCTTCATCCCATCCCAGAGGTAGACGTGTCTCTCTCCCTGCTGCTTCCAGAGGTGAAGGCCCTTTAGGGATGTTTGCTCAGGGTTTTGGCTCAGGTTTTTGTATATATGATGTGGTATCTTTTTTAAAGAAATCTTTAAAATAAAGATTGGCAAGAAACCCACATGCGAGGAAAGCGTTGCTCTCCATAGACTCAAATGGCTCGGTCAACAGTCCTCTCCGACCTAGGTGGCTAGGGCAGGTCGGCTTCCTTAGGCAGCAGCACCTAGCATCAGGGCCGGTGGCTTTGCACAACCAGCTTGCCCCAGGGAGCCAGACTGGCACCAGTCTAGAGCTGGACCCGCACTTACGCTTCTCGAGACCTGCCTTAACTCCTCTGCCGCCGGCTCTCAGCACAGATGAGCAGGAAGTTTCATTCCAGGTCAGGTGCCTTGAAGGAGGTCCCAACACGGGGCTGCTGTGCGTGGCAATACCCGCCCAGGGGTCTGTGGTCCGATATGTTGACTGATTATGAAGTTGCTGATTGACTGCAGGTTCGGTGGGTTTGAATACAATCGTTTTCCAATCAGGATTCATGATGGAGGTGATATCTTTTATTAAAGCAACTAGATTTTTGCAAAGAAATGTCTTTAATTGTTAGAGACTTTCTGCCTGCAGCCCAGCTGGCTGTGTCTTTAGCACAGCGTTCCTCTATCACAGGGGGTAACACTTGGTTCACCTAAGAGCATAGGCTGCATGCCTCGAGCCCATAAGGGGTCACCTGGTGGGTGCCTTGCACCTCTTGCACATAGGTGTGGGAAAAGGTGCACCGGGACTTAGCTTCTCTCTGCATTGGCAAGAATCACATGGCTCCGTTATGGCTTGGGGATGTGTCTCCCAGCTGGGCACTCCCTCCCTGGTCCCCTGAGCCAGGCCGCTTTACCCTGGGCTGTCAATGTGCAGCGTCTGGGGCAGAAGTGAGGCAGGGGCTTGAGCTAGAGGGGGTCAAAGAACAAGGCCGGCAGCCTCCGAGAGGCGTTTCCTAGAGCCTAATCTCAGTTTGTGGCTGTGAGCAGGCCAAATATCCTCCTGGCCAAGAGCAAACAGCGCAAAGGGATGCAAGATAGTGCATGAACAGCTGGCAGTGGTGCCCGGCGGCATGGAGAGGGATGGTGAATGCAAGCGCAGCCTGGCACTGGAGGTACCCGAGTTGTAGGTGCAGGAACAAGACCTGGTCCCCCTCCTATTTTCTGTTTCTTCTGCCACATCGCCTCACACGGTCCCTCTCAGCTGGTCCAGTGTCGCTAGCACATGGCTACCACGTGTGCCTGGATGATCCCAGGCTGAGGAGATCCTCTAGGTCTCCTGCAAGCAGAGCGGATGGAAGGAGGGAAGGGGTGAATTCAGGGCCCGGCTGTGGGATGGGGTTGCCTATAGCTTGGCTCTGCTCAGCCTGGGGTCAGGGCCAAAGTTAGGCTGACACCAAGTGAAAATCCTGCTCCAGGTGGCTGATGCCCCCTCTCCATCTGCAGCCAGAGGGAAGGAGAGGGGCAGGGACACGTGAGTCATGCTCAAGCCGGCAGGTCGGGTGGGCAGAGGTGCAAAGACACATCATTGTGGTGGGCAGACAGGAGGCAGGGAGGGAGCTGGGGTAGAAAGGAGAGAGGTTTTCGGGCCAGAGATGTGGATATTGGGGTCAATGCAGCAGGCACACAGGGGAGACTGCAGGCAGAGGGGCAGGAGGGAGCCCAGCTCTTCGTGGCTGCAAGGGTCGAGTCCGGAAGGGTGTAAGCAATCCTGTCCACATGGACCAGCCCCTGTCACGGGGAGGCACACACACCTCCTCAGCTGGATTGCCTGGGTCACTAACGTGAGCATGGGGCAGATGAGGGGCTGCATGCACGAGGGGGGTGTCAGGCCGTGCGTGTGCATTGGTGGGCATGCACGTGTGTGTGCCCATGTGCTGAGCATGAGCCAAGGGCCCTGATGGAGGGGGCCCAGGGCTGGGGAGGAAGGGGTGAGGCGAGCGCGGGGAGGGAGACAAGATGCATCTGCTCCAGGGTGCCCGGGCCACCGCGCTGACAGGATGAAATTCCGGCTGATACTGTATCAGGCCCGGCCTGTTTGCACAGCAAGGTAAAAGTCCATGGGGCTGCGAGCTGCGCCCTTGGGTCCCTACCGTGGTGCATGTCAGCAGCAGCAGGCGCTGTCGGGAACTGGCGGTAAATGCACCTGCACGCCTGAACTCCCCCGCCTTACCTGGGCTAGCAATGCACCTGTTGGGCTCGTGGGCTGGGGCAGGACTGGTCAACGGGGAGCAATTTGATTCACAGCCTGGAGCTGAGCTCTCCCGCCCAAGGCTGTCCCCCGTCCAGGTGCCACGTGCTGGTCACAGTGATGGTTAGACCAGTGGCAGGGGACAGGTGCTCCCAGCTCCGTGCGCTGCTGGATGCAGATGGAGCTCTGGCTTGGCTTGGAGTAGCGGGGCTCCCCTATGCCCAAGTGCACATGTATGCATGCATGCGTGCATGTGTGTGAATGCACGTGCCCATGCCTACATGTATTTCCGCATTGCAGGCTTCAGAGCAACAGGAGCTCCTCTGTGCTCTTCTCAGTGTCGCCTCGATCTCAACACCTCACTGCTGCCAGGGGCCTGGCTTTAGCCAAGGCATCCCCAAGCCAACTAGTAGCCCCGAATGCAGCTGTCCGCACAACAGAACCGGCGCTGGATCGGCCTCCTTGCAAAGCAGAGACTGAGGCATGGACCCACGTCTCTGAACAGGAGGCTCCCCTCCAGCTGCCAGGACAGCTGGGGCAGACACCCAGGTGCTCTGGATGCTCTTGCTAGATTTTCAGCTCTTTGGGGCAGAGAATTTGACCTTGTGCCTTCTCTAAGGGTGGCTCCAACTCCCACGTTGGCTCCTTAGTGTGGTTGCAGAGGAGGCTGAAACTCTCCGTTTGCTGGAGAGCGGTCAGTAATAACCACAGAGCCCCCCTAGCCGAGGGTGTGGGTGGGGCAGAGGGTCCCAGCAAGCCCAGGATGGACACGGCCCATTGTCCATCCTTCCTTGCCCCTCCACAGCTGACGGTAAGGGATGGGTCTTGGCTATGGTGGCTTATGCCCCTGTGGCCCTGAGGCCTTAGAGCAGCGGTTGGCATCCTGTGACCTGCAGCTGGATCTAGTCTGCCCAGCGATTTCATCTGGCCAACGAAGCCGGGATGTGGGTGGCAATTCGGTGGGCAATTGGTGGAATTTGGGTCATGAGTAACCTGGCTTCTGACCAGGCTGAGTTCGTTTGGCCTGGCAGGCTGCCCACCCCTGTCTCACAGCTCATCCTCCGGAGCTGGGACAAGGAGCACTTGCCTTTCCACCCCCGCAGAGCTCAGCCATCCGCTGGTGTCTGAAATGATGTTTCCTGCTGTCTAAGCGAGACCACGGTCTATCTTTGGGAAGCTGCTGTCCATTTGGGGCTCCCGGCTGCCCTAAGGCAAAGATTGCCTTGGAAAAACATAGTGGTGAACCCCAGAGGTTTTGCTGTGTGCCAGCCCCCCTGGAAAAATTGGGAGCGGGGGAGTTGGCTGGGATTGCCTAGCTGAGCAAACCATTGCCACGAGCTCAGCTCAGCCCTGCATCCAGCCCGTCGCAACTGCAACCTGACCCATCCAGCTCCGCTGGCAAGCTGAGAGGAACCGACCCCTTTCCCCACCCGCTGTGATAGCCATGCTCTTGCTTATGCTTCCTAGCATCGAGCGCTTGCGGGGGGCCGGGGGCGTAGGGGATGCAGCTCTGACAAGGACGGGTGATGGATTTAGATGCATTGCTTCCTCCATCCTCTCCGGCTTGGCGTGCAGTGTTTAGCAGCCATTTGTTCTTGGAGGAGTTGCTGTCGCCTGGTAGAGAAGAGCTGCACACACCGTGCTCTCTCTCACACAGGCTTTGCTTTGCTTCTTCTTGGTTATTATGATCATTTCCCCCCTCTCATCTCAGACTGAATGTATCAAGTCCACCTCTACTGACCTTTGAACATGGATGCAAGATAGTGTATCCAAGCTCTCGAACTGCTCCAGCTCCTGCCATAGGGGCGACGGTGCTATGCCGGACCTCTGCTGATGGAGTCGCATGTCCTGGGAGCTGGGCAATCTCCTGGCAGATCAATTCGGGTAGCATTTTCTCACTGCAGGTAATGTGGACATAACTCATGAGTGGGCTCTTTTATCCTCACACACTGGAGTCTTTTCCTGCATAATGATACTGCTTTCAAAGCAACGTAAGCTAAAAGGCGTTCTTGTTTCCAAACCAGAGTCCACATGGGGATTTATATCAGTGCAACCATAGCCATATAATTGCCTAGGTGTAGTTCTGCCAGGAACATTTCCCTGTGTCGAGTATGAGACCGTAGCTTGATGTCAGTACAGCTGATGTGGCTTTGTTTGCAGTGAGGCGACCTTGCGCGGGGGTAGTTTTCATAACCACGTGGCAACTTCTTCCCTCCCATGTTCCCGTGTCCCTGAAATGCAAACAAAGCATGGGGGCAGGAAGGGTGAATAGGAAGGGTGGGGCTGTGATGACAACGGGTGGCAGAGATAGTGCCCTTGTGGGGACAGGTGACAAACCACTTGGCTGAGTGGGTGTGGGGAACAGCCACGCTGACCTTCACGGAGGATCTCAGCCAACAGCTGCGAGCAATGGGAAGGACACGCGTGCACTGTGCATCCCTGTCACCTCTGGCCTTGTTGCCATCCCCAGATGTTCATGCAAGGGAGGGTGGGGACACTCGGCGGGGTCCTACAGTCATTGACCCTTGGCAGCCGGGAGCCCTTCTGCCACTGTGACTTCTCATATAGGGAAAAGATTTATCAAGGCCAGCAGGAAAAGTCTCCTGCTGCCCTCCACCACGTAGCCAGATCGGCAAAGCTATAGGGGCAGCAGCCCCATAATGCAGACAGGCCTTAACACTCATGCAGCTGAGATGACCCCCTCCACTTCACCCCCTGGGCAAGAAGGGCCTAAACAACGCTAGGAGCTGCCCAGAGGGAAAGTGTCCAGCGCGGGGAGTTCACCCAGAAGCTGGGAAGGGCTGAGGGGCCGACATCCCCTGAGCACAAGCCACTGGCTTCCCGTGCCCTGCAAATGGAGTGGAGGTCCAGTCCAGGTGCCGCACAGCCCTGGCCTGGCCGCCGAGCAGCAGCTGGCTGGGATTCTGCTGCAGCCACACGCTGGGTTGGCAGCGCTTGCTAGGAACAGGCCTCGGATCCGAATCCCTGCGGAGGAAGACGGAGCCTCTGGAGGGATCGGAGCAGACGGCAGCCAAGAGCTCCCTTGCGGGTACTGCACACGGTGTGTCTGACCCGCTTGGCTGCTCTGCTCTCATCGTTTGGGAGCAGCAAATGGGCTGGGTGGCATCCCCCACCGTGGCAGGCTGCCCTGGGGTCTTGCAGACTCACCGGGCCTGATGCATGGTCCTCCCCTTGCAGCCGCACGCGGAGTCTGGCCTCTGAGCACCGTGCCAGCGAGGCCGAGCGGTGGGCATCCCCTGGGCCAGCCCCTCCAAACACACTCCCTTGCTCCGGGGACGTCTTCACCGGGGACTGTCTCACCCTCACGGGTGCTTCCCACCCTGGCGGGGGCCTCTCTGAGCCTCAGGGAATCCCTGGAGCATTGCCCCAAAACAGATGCTGCAGGCTGCAGACAAGGCTCCTCCGCACTGATGGGTGGCAGAGGCTGCAGGTGTCATGGACTCAGCCCTGCCTTGGCACGGTCCCAGGGGCTCAGCCCTGCCACCAGGCTCCTTATCAGACCGTGAATGGGAGCTCGGGGGTCCTGGGTGTTTGCAGGATCCCTCAGTTCAACCGCTTGGTTGCAGGGATTTCCTAGCCAGCCCATCCTGCCTGGGTTGTGCCCCACAGGGAGCTGAAGGCACACTCAGGGGCAGGGAGGAAAGCAAGGACCCTCTTCCTCTACAATAGGGGCCTGGCAGATCCTCCCCTCCTCCCCAGCCCTGCCTCCCAGGATCCCACAAGATCCCAGCTTCTCTGCATGGGATCCATCAGCAGGGGAAGCAGGGATGCCAGGCACGGGCCAAGGGCTGTGCTGGTGTCAGGAGGTGTCACTGGGACTCCAGGAAGGGGGGGCCATCCAAGAGCCGGGTCTTAGCCTGTGTGGCTTCCTGCTCCCCTTCTCTGGAGCCAGCAATGCACCCAGCAGCATCGTCTCTGGGCATGGAGAAGCCCGGCAGGGTCCGTGCAAGGGGTCTGCTGCGCAGCCTGGGTCGGTTTTGTCCCAGCCCTTCCCTTCAGGGGCCAAAGCATCAGCTGTTGCTCCACGCTCTCCTGCGTGCTACTAGGAAGCTGTCCAGCCGGCGTTGGGCACTCACGTGTCTCCTCTGCAGAGCTGGGCTTTCCCCTGCTCGGACCCTGCTCCTTGCGGGTCGCATGGAGAGGTGCAGGGGTCTTCTCCAGGGCTGGGCGCAGACTGGCTGAAAGAGCAAGCAGGTCCCCGGTGACCCTAATTGCAGGAGAGGCTGGAGAATGACCCAGGGCCTTGCTACCTGTCTTGGTTCTTGCAGGTCTGTCCAGACAAGACTTGCAAGTGTCCTGCCTGGCTTGGCCACCCCGTGCAGCTCTGCTCACCCATGTCACCCCGAGCTGCAGCTGTTATTCAGGCCCCAGGCCTCCCCCCTCATCACCACGCCAGACCCCAGGCTCACAGGCTCCCTCACGCCGGACCTGCATCGCAGCTGCTGCTCCCAGCCTGAGCCCTCCCACGTGGCGACAACCCCCGAAGACGCCTGGCTCCCGGGGTCTGTGCCAGGGAGAGCTCCAGCTGCAGCGAGCTCATGGCACATGTGGTGCAGCCGATCTCCTCCTCATTTCCTCGCTGCATTCACGCCAGACCCCAAGCCCTGCCAGAGCTCACCGGAGCCAGGTGAGCCCGTGACTCCCTTGCAGGAGGGCAGGGAGCACTGACCCCCGCTTAGCAGAAGCTCTTTGGATTGCCATCCCCTTCCCACTGCCTGCTCAAACTGCACGGCAGCTCCCAACTCAGAGCCAGCCCTGCTGCTGGCTGCCACGGCCCCCCCTCCTTCCCCAGCACCTCCTCTCCTTCTGCCTCGCTCTGCACAGGCTTAACATCGCCTCTGTCTGCCAGGAGCACCCAGGCGAGGAGTGAGCCACGCGACGAGAGGGTGGAGGGGGGACACATCCTTCCTTCTCTATTCCCGGGGTGCTCCCTTCCTCCCTCCCCATCACCGTAGAGACGGTCGCCGGGAGCCGGCCAAAGTGTCAGCGTGCGGGGAGCTCATAGCAACAGGATTCCAGGATGAAGCCGGTCCAGGAGCATCATCCCCGCAAGGTGAGGGGCTGCAGCTTGTGGCTGGCATGCTAAGAGGGCAGGGGGAGATAAGGGGGATGTAAGGGGCTGACTTGCATGCCGATGCCTTCCCATTGCACACCGGGCAGGTGGAGGGGGTCTGCCCGTGTCTCCCCCTGGGGAGGGCAGGGGTCACCCGCTGGGAGCCCAGCCCCTGGCTCGTGGCCCTGGAGAGTCCGGGCAAAGCGCTGAGTGGGGAGAAGAGGCTGGATCAGCAGTAGATGAAGAGGGTGGGTGGAGGGGTGGGTGTCATTTCATAACGAGCTCTTCTCGCTTGCTTTAATTAGCGAGTTGGGTAAACATCCCCGCACGGCTAATTGGCTGGGCCCGTGCTTGCCCGCCGGCTGTGCCTGCCCGACGCTTTCCCGAGAGAGCAGGTGTCAGCAGCAGGATGATTCATGCTGGGGGCTTGGGGGAACGTGGGTGCCCTTGGTGCGCGGACGGGGTGGCCGAGGACTGGGATGGGGTGGCCGAGGGCCGGATCCAGCCAAGTGGAGCTGCAGACCTTGCGGTGGGCAGGAAGCTAGGCCCTCTGCCTTGCCTCCCCTCCTGTTTCCACCCTTCCCCTCCTGCCTCCCCTCCCCACCCCTAACCCTACTGAGCCTTCCCTTGCCATCCTCAAGGCAGGCTCCCAGGAACGGGGTTCACCCCCTTGACCTCACAGTTCCCGGGTGACAAGTCCGGGGCTGGGCCTGGCCTGTAGACAAGGGAAAGATTCGGTCCTGAGGCATTCCTGCCAGGTTTGCTCATCTTCTCACCTGCCTGCCACCTCTCTGTCTGCGGGGAATCCCTCCCCAGCTCCCCATCCAAGAGCCCTATGGGCTGGATGCCAAAATAGAGTCTCGTAGGCACCGACACAGAGACACGCGCCCCTTCCCTGGGCACAAGCACATCCATGGCGCTGATCGTCCCTCTCTCGAAGCAGCCCCTTCTTTCTGTCCCTCCAGATCCCACTAGGTTTCAGGGCAAGTTGCTTGGTTTCTGGTGAGCGGGGGGGCTTTGGGCAAGGCTCTGAAGTTGTCACGCCTGGGTTATGCGGGGAGGTTTTGGATGCCGGCCGGGCTCTTTGTACAGCTCAGACTTGTGGCACACACAGAGAACACCGCTAGTCCCTTTAACGAGTCAGTTTAAAAGCAGCAAGGTGGACCTCACCCCATCACATCTCTGCTAATTTTGCAGCCTTTCTGGACCATCCTACCGGCCCTTGCATTAGAGACCTTCCAGGCCTCCAGCTATCCTCCCTTTCCTCCAAAGACTGTGGGATTTCCAGAGGGGCCCATGGAGGCTGCCAGCCAGTAGGCAATGGGTCCTGAGCTCAGACAGGCCTTTTCGGAGCCCCCCCACCGCTAGGCTGGGAATGTGATTTTAAGCTTTTGCTTCCAGGCTTTTATTCCTCAGGCTCTGCCTGTCCTCCAGGCTCTCTCTACCCTGGCCTGCTCTCTGCTACAAACCCAGCTCGGTGCTTTGGATGCTCCTTCTGTCAGGCAGGTAAATTCGGAGCAGTCTCTAACACATCTCTGGTTTTAACTGAGCATTTGGAGGGATGAGATGAAGCACGGAGGTGTTTCAGCTGTCGTGAGAAACATGCGGGACATGGCTTGGAACAACAGGACTGGGTGGCAGGGCCCAAGTGGGCGGCTGTCTTCCATGCCCAGCTCTGGTTTCCCTCTGCATGCAGCTCTCCCCTCTTCCCCTCCTCCCACCAACTATTTTTTTTGCAAGCAATTTGGGGACTTATTAAAAGCCTGCCATCAACAAGTCCTCCCTCTTCTTCCAAAGCCTTTGCATGAGCCCTTGGACCAGATGCTGCCTCCTTCCCCCGGAGCATTGCTTCCCAGCTCACCTAGAAGGCTCGTGGGTTGCTCACTGATGAGGGTAAAGCTTCACTGATTTTCTGCCATCAAAAATGACACCTGGGTCACCTGAAGATGATAGCCCTCCTCCGCAAAATGAAAGACACACACTACCACCTTTGGTTTCCAAATCCCCTCCTCCCTCCACCCTCCATCCTCTGTGCTGTAATCATTTGGACTGCAGCTGCTCGGATCTCTATGTTAAGTGCACTGTATTCAGGGCCGGTGCGTGCAGCCACGAAGTGCATTGCGGGCTGGGAGCTGTTGCAAAGTTCCCTAAGTATATGGAGCTTCCTGGTGCCACCCTCCAGCGCCTTATACAGCCCTACGTGGCTTTGGGGGCACTCTGAGCCATAGAGTACTCGGTCCTGGTCATGTACTACAGGGTCCTACTCCTCATTTCCAGTCGCCGGTGCTGCAGGCTGTAGCTGAGCCAGCTTCCAGCTGCTCACATCTGTGTGCAGAGCCAAACAGAACGGCCCCTGCCAGGTGTCTGGGCCCAGTGCAAAGGTCTCCACCCAATGCACCTTTTTCATAACGCTGCTCAGTGTGAGGCTTTCCTGTGCTTCCTCTCACGTGGCTCTCTTTCATCTCACCCTCCTTCCTACCAATGACTTCTTCAGATGATTTTGCAGCTGCAGGATCCATTCAAAGCCATCCCTTGCTCTTCCAAAGTCTTCAAAAAATCCTCAACAGTTGTTTGAGATCCCTCCTGGCATTGACTCGGGGACTTGCTTAGCTTCTGAAATGCCAAATGCAAACACAAGCAGAAGTCTCCAAAGTTATTTCCTCCAACTGTTGATGCTATGTTGCTCCAAAATGTTTTTAGCATAGCCTGCCTTCCTCCCCCTGGCAAAACTCTGCCTGGGCTCATTGTAGCAGGAGCTCAGGATTGAGCCCTTATAATTTTCTGCGGCCCCATATGTTCAGATCATCTAGAGCCGTTGAGTTGGTATCTTTAGGGTCTGACATCAACTTTCCTCCAAGAAGCCCAGTACAACTGATGGAAGATTTTGTTCAGCATTGGCTTCCCTGTCTTCATGTCTCTCAAAGCTCACCAGCTCTTTCCTCTGATTTTGCTCCAGTTTCCATCTGTGAGTTGGGAAGTAGAGATCTGTTCCCCAGACGTGTTTTGGGGAGGTGGAAAGTCTGGTTTCAACCGACAACAAGATGTGCCTCGTGCAAGATGGATTTTACTCCTGCTTTTCCCTCAATGTGTTTCCAGAAAAGTGCATGGTGTTTTTTAGCTAGAGACTGGCCCAAGTTATCAAATTCACAGCCAAAGCTGGGGCTTCCTTGTCTGCCCTTTCAACAAGGAGAGGAACGGGTTGTATCCCACAATGGTCAAACACAAGAGGGGGCTGGGGTTGGTGTTTGCTGTCTCTAACTCTGGAGCCTCTTTTCCTTTAAACATTTGCTCAGGGACATGGCTTGTACATGCCATGTGGCTTGTACTTCACTAAATCCTTGTCCGTGCAAACCCAAATGCGGCGTACTACATTCCTGGGCTTCAGTGCGAGTGTGAGTGTAGATGGCACAAGGCATGAGGAGTGGAGCTCTCTGCACAGCCCTCCGCACAAAGCAGAAGCAAGTGTGAAGTCTACAGGTCCCAGCTTTCAATGGGCACCTGCTCATTCGGGCTGGCCCTGGCCTAGCCCCATCATTCCCCAGTGTGCTGTTGGTCACAGAAACTAGGCCCAGTGGCCATTTAGCTTTGACTTGACTTTGGCCAAACTTCAAGAAAGAGACCCAACACAAGGCTGGCCAGACAGCCATCAGCTTCTGTTGCACCTGGGCAGGATCCAGCTGGGATGCAGTTTCACAGTGTTATGGGGCATGCTTAGGTCCATTTGCCAGCTCTGACCCAAAGGCAGGTTGGCTTATACACCGGTGCTGGCTCTGCTATCTCTGTCCTTGGCTTAGTCATAGTTGTTTCTTATTGCTTTCTGCTGAAGTCTTTTATCATGTGCACTTACTTGAGGAGCTATCTAATCTCCCACTCCCTGGTGTCTTGGACCCTGCAATAGTGCATTCATCTTTGTTTCGGTCTCCCTTCCCTTACTCGGGGTCTGTAGCTGCTCTTTGGTTTCCAGCAACACTTGATTTGTGGATTTAGGGAGAGTCTGCCAGACATTGCAATGGGGTACGGTCATCTTTGAATGCAACCGTTCTGTAAGGGACCTGCAGCAGGGAAAAGTCACTGCACTGGTTTAAAACTTAAATCACTTGTTGGAGCAAGTGATTGCTAACCTGAGGCAACCCCCCTGCTTAGCTGTCAGGATCCACCGCTCCCTGAAGGACCTCTTGCCTTCCCTTCTCCCTGGAAAAAGGAAAAGTGAGGGCTGGCTTGGAAGAGGCCATCTTTGTGAAGGGTGCTTTCATCCTCGCTCTCAATGCTCACAGCAGGAGCTGACAGTTTTTCTGCGAGACGCCGGGTCTTCACGCAGCTCTCTCTGGAGAGCCTAAAGAAATATTATTTTTCAGCCGTTGCTGAAGAAACATCCAGTTAGGAATCAAGGAAAAAAACCAAACGTAGCCGGAGCACGAGGCTGCAGTCAGCTAAAGAGCCTGCGTTTTTCTATTGTTAATGCCAAGTCTGACCCCGGGCGCCCGGCTTCTTGAGCAACTAAGTGTTAAAATTAAATTTTGACTCAAAACAATGAACCGATTCACCTGTAAATGCCCCGGGATTTCATTCGGCGCCCCAGGGTGCTACCAGAGGGGACACTCTTGGATTCTTGATGGGCGACAAAAAGGTTCAGGCCAACATTGCCCTTCAAGATCCACCGTGGACCACCACCGCCCCTCCGTGATCTGGCCGCGCATTTGCAGTAGGGCGCTGTGTGAACCCAGTGTCTCTCTCTGAGCCCGGCCCAGAGAGGAGGACTCTCTTATAGGTTTTACCTCTCCAGGTTTGGCTATTTCAATTAACAGCACAGCTCCAGCTGTTAAATCTGGAGGTCCTCAGAGCAGTCCTTGCCACACTGGCCGAATGGGAGGCACGTCACCAACGTGCTGCTGAGTTTTTAGTGGGGGACTTGAGTCTGCGAAGTGCTGTTGCAAAGTCAGTCATGTTGGAAGAGGCTGGACTGAGCTTAGATCTTGTCCCATGCCCTTTCCTTCCCTCGTGGTGCTCAAGCACTTATTATTAATGTGCAGTTGGTGGTTGGATACGTGGAAGTAATGAGGTCGTTGTCCCAAACGCTGATTAAAAATCAGCCCAGCAGACTGATCCCTTGCCTCATTAGTTGTCTTTACACTGCTGAACGTGTCCTCTGGACAGCAAAGATGTGGCCAGTGGTTTGCTTGCCACTGGCCCTTCCAGTTTGCCCCTCGTGGACAAAGGTTGTTTAGCGATCGGATCTGCTTTGAAGGACGTTAAGGAATAATTTGTTCGTGCAACTGGAAACACAAGCACTTCTCTAGGTCGGTGGGTATTGGGCTGATCAGTCTGCGTGGCAGTGTCTCAGTGAAGTGCCCAGTTTGGAAGGCTAAATTAAACAGCTTCAGATGGGTTTTCACCAGAGCAATGTTTCAGTCACTCCCTGGTGTATTATCCGAACGCATGATTTTCTCGGCCTGAATTTCTAGCATTTTTCATGCAGCCCTCATATCCTCAGAGGCATCCAGGAGGGAGGATTGTTAATGGCAACTTCAAAAGTCAGCACTTGGCTTTTATTCTGTCTCGCATTTTCAAGTTGGAGTCCATTGTGCGGCTCTTTGAGGCATCCTATCTATACTGCCGCACGCCGCTTCTTTTTTATTTGGCTTATATTCTGTCTAGGTTTTCTAGGAGGAACTTTGTGCCTATGGGTTTGCTAAGTGCATGGACCTACGGGGCACCGTATACTTACGTGTGCCATTGCGTGTTGTGCGTGTGTTTGCAAATATATCCATGCCATGTGTACGTGCATCCATGTGTATGTGCATATATGCATGCAGGGCATGTTTGAACACACCTGTGGCTGCACCCATGGATGACCATGCAGAAATGCAGGTGTGAGGCCAGAGAGGTGGTGGGATCTCCATCCTTGGAGGTTTTTAAGCCTTAGCTAGGATGATCTAATTGGGGCTGGTCCTGCTTGGAGCCGACGTGACTGCCGGAGGTCCCTTCCCACCCTCATTATCTACGATGCGCTGGTTCTAGGATTTGCACATCACAAGCAGCCGTGCATTTCACGATCGGCTTGGCTACCTCACACATACTTTCGCCATCTGAATAACTCCTTGTCTCCATGGCAACAAAGCAGCAGGAACTTCACCGCTGCAACGCAGCCCGCTGCGCTGGAGGAAAGGGCAGGACAGCAGCCACGGAGCCAGGGCGAGCGGCGGAGGCAGAGGGTGCGGGGACGGCAGGGCGGGCTCCCCAGCATGATGCCGTGGTCTGTGGGAGAGCTGGCATTGAGATCCAGGCCAGGGGCGCAGGCAGGGATGATCTTTGCAGCCAGCTTCAGGGCCAAACGGGAATCCTCTGGCCCCGTCCAGAGACCTTGTGCACCCTGAGCATTTCCCAGGGGCATGCCTCTTTGCTCCAGTGTTCCCCAAAAGCACCGGGACAGCTTCTACGTGAAGACCCCCAGGAGCAAAGACGCCTTGCTGGGGCACGCTGTCGTAGGGTTGGTCTCGCCTGTTTGCCCGCGAGGCTGCGTCATTCGCTCACGCGACTCCCGTGGCCAGCTGCCATCGTCCACCTGATGTCTCCAGCTGAGTCGGATGGAGGAGATCTGGGCCTACAGGGAGGGAGGGCATGCATCCCGGCACGTTTCCACAGGTCAGGGGCTGTGCCGTGGGGGGCTTGTCCACATCACCCTGTGCTCACGGCTTGCTGGGGGAGGGAAGGGTTAATCCCCTGCCAGTCTACAGCTGCATGCACTTGCCTGAAGACAGGACAGATTCCCAGAGCTTTGCAGGGACCTTGCATGGTTGGGGCATCTGGGGAGATCATTTCAACCCCCAGGAGTGGCCAAGGGGCAGTAACCTGGAGCCCTTCCCTCTGGCTCTGTGGGAATGTCCCACGCGACGATCCTCCAGACGTGGCTCTTATTCTCTCCTCCCAGCTTCTCTGGCTTTCTTTATGCAAGGTCCTCACATGCTAGTCCCTTCTGGCCTTAATAGCTGAGCCTGTGAACTTTCTGGTGGGGAAAGCAGGCTGGAGAGTGCTTATGACAGGGGGTCTGGGCTTCCAGAGAGGAGCAGGGCCACACGGCTTTGTGGCCCAGTGACGCCACCCTGTAGAGGCATCGGGTCACCGAGGTTGGACTGTCCCTGGCAGCCGTCAGCGTCTCTGCCTGGACAGCCTGGATCCTCACCCACTTTTCCTACCTCCTTCTCTTCCCCACCTCCACACCAAACCTGTTGCCACTCTTCTCTGTCCCCATCCTCCTCCCACCCCCTTGCTCCTGCATTCACCTCCTCCCTCTCCTTCCTCCCTTGCCTCCCTTTGGCCCTTCTTCTCTCTCCGTTCATCTCAGCCCGTAACGCCAGACCTGTTGCTGAGCCCCAGCGAGCAAGGCGATGGCGACCTGGACTCCGAGTACCCCGCAGACCGAGGGAACTGGACCGGGAAGCTGGATTTCCTGCTCTCCTGCATTGGATACTGCGTGGGCTTGGGGAACGTCTGGAGATTCCCGTACAGGGCTTACACCAACGGCGGAGGTACAGGGTTAGGGTTTGCACCCGTGGGCTCCCTGCCGCCGCTCCCATCCTCTGATGAGCTGGCCCCGTGGGTTGCGTGTGGGAATAAAGCCCCTTTCTCCCCTCCCTGCTGTTGCGCCTCCAACCAGTCACCGTGGCCAAATCTTTTATTAAGGACATTATAGAATAATACTGCCGGCGGGCGCAGATGCCTCTGTGGGAGGAAGTCGCCTCGTCTGTCTAGTCCCGCTCAGACTGGCTGGGAAGAGAAAATGTGGAGGCTTAAGAAACAAGGATGGTTGGGAGCTGGGGCGTAGTGCCCCCAAACCCATGCTTGCTGCAGCCTGACATTCAGCCTAGCGTGGAGGTAGGCTCAGGAAGTCTGTGGGGAAACCTCTGGTTTTCCAGTGATGTTCATGATGGAAGGACCGCGATGCAGGCAGGGCACTGGGAAGTGCTGGGGGTTTGTCTGGGGAGGGTTGGTGCCCGTAATGTGAAGGTCCAGGCTCCTCTGGTGATGTCCTGGAAGGATGGACAATGCATGGGTGGGGATCCCAGCTCTGTGCTGGACTGTGTCACCCCGAGGCTATTCCAGGGACTGAAAAGGGACCACGAACCGGGCTCTAGTGGACTCCCCTGGTCTTTTGCAGCCCCTGATCATACCCTGCCTGGGGTCTCATCTCCCTCATATTGTGGGCACTGGCAATCCATTTCCCATGGGCATTCAGGCCACTTATAAAGACATCATTTCCATGGCGGTTGTGCCATTGATACAGTCCGTCCCCAGGCAGTCCCTTATGAGCAGGCTTCACCGACGTGCATGCTGGGGAAGCGTTAAGCATTACACGGGCTTCACAACTGAGTAATGAACTGGCACTGGTGCAGAACGCTGGTTGCCAGCTCAGCTCTTGAATACACAACGAGAAATTCATGCTTTCGGCTGGTCGCACAAGTCATCCGCCCTTGAAACAGAGACGCTGTCATGTGAGGGCACCGTGCAACCTCCTGTTTCTTCAAGATGGGTTATTTGCAAACAGCCTGCAGGCGGGCAGACCGAGGATGATTTCCAGTCGTTTGCTGGTAATTTAGAATCGCAAACGAACTGGAGAAGTTCCCAATCTGTCTGCAGAGAAGTCAAGGTCGGGGGGGGCGGAAAAACCTGCATGGAAATATGTAAATAATAAACCTTCCTGACCGCATTAGTTGCCCATCAGGATCTCACAGGCTGACGAGGGTCCGAGCTGGGCCTGGATACTCCCACCAAGCTCAGGCAGCGATTTTGATGCTTCCTGGCTTGCTAAAGGACTGAAGGGTTGCGGGAGGTGGCCTCTTTTCAGAAGAAAGGTGAAATTCAGTTCTGGATGTTCACTATAAAGCTCATGGGATTTTCAGTGTAGGGATACGAGCTCTGGGGTCCTGAGCACATTGTAGCAGGAGATCAGCGGCATCCTCCAGAGATCTCCCCAGCTGGAGCTGGATGCAAAATCCTTGACCTAGGACCAGATGTGTAGAGTTGATGGACCTGCATTTCATCGCAGAGGGGGCTGTGCTGCGGTGGTAGGGGGTGCTTCCCACATCTACTCCTTCCAAGGGAAGGTATTTGGGTTGCGCCCTCCCAGGCTTTGGCTAAAGGCATGTGGAGGTGCCTGGATGCGACGTGCCCTTCTGATCCCTGCCCCGGAGCTCCATTCCCACCCTCCCTGCCCTTTCTTGTCTCCTGCAGGGGCTTTCCTGGTTCCTTACTTCATCATGTTGGCAATATGCGGGATCCCCATCTTCTTCATGGAGCTCTCCCTCGGCCAGTTCTCCAGCCTGGGGCCCCTTGCTGTCTGGAAGATAAGCCCGCTGTTTAAAGGTGCGTGACCCTCTTGGACAGTGAGATTCAATAGCATCTCCATCCTGCCCTCTTTCAGGCCCGTATTGGAATCAACAGTCGAAATAGTGGGAGATGTTTGGAATTTGTTTAATGTATTCAAACCATTAAGAAAAATCACAACTAAGAATTAAAAAGCAATGCAATTATCAAATGCAAATCAGACTGACAAGCTGGTCTCCATATTAGACTGGAACTAAATCAGCAAATTAGTAAGATCAGCCAACAAATATATAACGATTACCAATTCTAATAAGGCTTCCAAGGAGTTGGCTTCGGGCCCAGCTCAAGAGTTTCACCCCAATTAAAAGAAACCAAAACGTGTGAGATGAGTCACTGGCCACTGCTGTGTACGTGACGTCCAAAACCGTCCCTAAAAGAACAGGCTGGGGCGTGTCTGGAGCAGTGCCCATAGGTGTAGGCATGAACCAGGAGAAGCCAAAAAAGCACAAAGCTTATTAGATATCCAGGTTGTAGCCATAATGGTCTAGAGGCAAAAAGAAGTCAGAACTCACGGTCCAGGTGATATCTTTTATTAGACCAACTATGTTTTTGCAAAAAAAATCCTTTAATTGCAAACTTTTGGGCACAAACACCCTTCTTTGGGCACAGGAGAAAAGCTTGTCAAAGCTCTCCTGGGTAGAAATGCAAGTTCATATTTCATAGGGTGTTTGTGCCCGAAAGCTTGCAATTAAAGACAGCTTTGTTGCAAACATCTAGTTGGTCTAATGAAAGTCTCTTAGAAGACTTTGGCCTTGTACGTTCTTAGGCAACATCCCCCCCTTATGATGTTGGATCTCCTTTATTCAGTCTGCTTTATTCAGTGTCTTAGCTTGCATAGTGTCTCACGATCCCCTGGGCATGGCGGGGGGCTAGGGCTGATTTCAGACCCGCTCCCCACCGCTGGCTAGGCTTGGGAGGCGCTGCAGTAGATCAGCAGCGCCCGAAGAGAGATACCAGGCTGTCGTGTCTCTGCGGTTGCACTGAGCTGTATTTGCATCTCGCCTCCCTTAGGTATCGGGATGGGCACGATCCTGATTGTCTCTCTGGTGGCCATTTACTATAACATGATCATTGCTTATGTTCTCTTCTACCTCTTCGCGTCCCTGACAAACAACCTGCCCTGGCAGCACTGTGGCAACTGGTGGAACACCGACCTTTGCCTGGACCACCATGTCATCAAGGCGGGGAACGCGGCTCTCCCCCTCAACATCACAAACACGGTCAGCCCTAGCGAGGAGTACTGGAGGTAAGGACGGTAGCAGAGCTGACAGCCCAGAAGGACGGGGGTTGGAGAGTCCTGGAGGTGGGTTGCTCTTTGACTGCCCGGGGAGGTGTGAGGTTCCTCTTGCACACCGCTGCGGGCTGTGTCTCTGCACTAATGGAGCGGTTGCATGTGCAAAACCCGAGCTTCGCACCCTGTCTCGCTCTCCGCATTCAATAAGAGTGTGGCAGTCACGGATGCAGGCGTGCTCTGCCCTGTCGCTCAAGCAGTAGAGGCGCCCAGGGGCTCCAGCTCAGCATCTGCATGGATGTAGCTCTGGTTTGCTGCATGCGGGCTAGTTTCCTCCGAATCACAGTCAGCAATAAAGCACTAAAGACCAGGCTGTTTTTCCAGCTGTTTTAGCAGGTGGCTGCCTTGCAAGGGAAACTCTTGTGGGGACTAAGGTTTTGCTGCCTGTTACATAAACCAGGTGGTGGTGGTTTGTGGGTTGTCATCAACAGCCGTCCCACTGTGTATATCGGAGTCAATCATTTTCTCACTCTTCCTGTGTTTGCGGCTAAGTTGGGAATTCGAGCAGTTGCTGGATCAGGGTGCCCGCCCAGCACTGCCAGGTACCGGCGAGCTGGTGGGGGATGCGGGTCCATTTGCACGGGTGGCCACGTTCGAAGAAATTCATAGGATGATAGGAAAGTAGGGGACCTCATGAGGCCATGTAGTCCAGGCCTTTGCTTAAGGTAGGACCGTTCCTGACTTAAACCGTCCCAGCCAAGTGTCTGTCCAACCTACTCTTGAAAACTTCCAAAGACAGAGATTTCACAGTATCTCTAGGCAGCCTGCTTCACGCCCAGGCAGAGAGTCCCTCCTCGTCTCCAATCTAAATTTTCCCTGATGAAGCTTAAAACCATTGCTCCTAGTCCTGTCCCCTATGGTCATGGAGGAAAACCCATCTCCATCCTCTCTGTAGTCACCCTTCAGGTCCTTGAAGATTGGTTTCATGCCACAATATATGCCCGGTCTAACAGGGGGGTAGCCCAGGAGTGAGGCTCCGTCTAGAGATCGAGATGTTTGGGGGGTCTCTGGGCCTGTTCGAGTCCCTTGTTTTGGGCTGATTTCACATGGACTAGATGGAGCGGGACCTCAAAACAGGTCCTTGATATCATTCACGTTAGCTGATGTAGGAGCACAGCGTTCCCCGTAGGCCTCCCAAATGTAGGGCTTCGCTTAGACCCTTGTCCTGCATAGGACAGCCCTTGCCAAGAGATAGTTCAGTATCCTTCACCTCGGCAGGGTCAAGGGTAGATTTAGATGTTGAAGTCAGGATGAGACCTCGGAAAGGAGAGCTCGTCTCTGCTATGCTGCTGGAGGGGGGGGCACGGCCAGTTTATTGATGGTTCTCCTTTTGCCCTAGCCGCTATGTTCTTCATATCCAAGGGAGCTCTGGGATCGGGGATCCTGGGAGAATCCGCTGGAATCTGTGCCTGTGCCTCCTCCTTTCTTGGGTCATTGTATATCTCTGCATCCTGAAGGGAGTCAAGTCCTCCGGCAAGGTAAGCGGAGCAGCAGCAGTCCTCTTTCTCAGCCGCCCCATCCTTGGCTTTGCAGGAATGGACTTGGGGAAGTAAAGGGATCTATTTCAGTGATCCACCCACGGGCGAGCCTGTGTGTAGGCTGGAAGCAGTCGATTAACTAGCCGACCTGCTAGATCCAGTGGCTGCAAATGGGCACGGTTTGGAGAAGGGGTAGTTTGCCAATCTAGCGTCTCCCTCCCAGAACTCAGGGGCCCTGCTTCCCCTGCCTGGATTTCGTGGCACTGCCCGTCGAGTGGCGTTAGCTGCTCTCTAGCTCTACCACGATGACCCAGGCAACACAGCCGTGCCTAGCTCGCGGGACCACGTAGCAGGGAGATGCACGACGACACAGATGTCTCACTCGCCTACGACTGTGCTGTTCGAGCTCCTGTTCGGGGCGAGCTGCTCCCGCCGCGAGCTCACCCGGAGGCGTGCGCGCTCTTCTTGCAGGTCGTGTACTTCACTGCCACGTTTCCGTACCTCATCCTGCTCATGCTGCTCGTCCGCGGCGTGACCCTGGACGGGGCCTGGAAAGGGATCAAGTTTTATCTCACGCCCCAGTTTGACCACCTGCTGTCTTCCAAGGTGAGCAGGCCTTTCCCGTGTGCTCTTCTCACCCCAAGGGTGGCCAAAATTCGGACTTCTGCTGGGTGGAGGGAGGACTTGGTGATGGGCTTTATAAAAGCGACGAGCCCTACTTTACTGAGTATGGTGTGATGCAAAACAGCTTGCAACAGCTCCAAGTCTCTTCCCTGACCTCAAAGCCCTCCATTCCTGGGCTTTTCCCATGGCCATGAGCATGTGCCCGTCAAGCCACGTGGAAACTTCCTTTGTCCTCTGTCTCTGCCTCTTGTCTTCTTCCTCGCTCACACGTGTGCACAGGACTCAGCCAAAGCCCCTCCTCACCCCAGACATTTGAATTCCCGAGCAGTTTTTCACTGACTTTCGGGTTGGGAGGAGACACACGCTTATCTGCCTCTGACAACTCCCTTAAATGAAGGACAGGGGTCAACGGCGTCATGATAGAAGGAGGGAATGGGTTTTAGTGACAAGGGCCAGGGTGGGATTTGCTTTATCTGCTGCATCTCCATGCAGGTCTGGGCAGCAGGGTACTGAAAATGCATGGATAGAAACCTTGAATGCCGCAGCAGGTCAAGCTGGTTATAGCTGGCTCCAATTAACACTCCTGTCAGCTGCCTGCTTGTCAGAAGGAGGTGTAAAATCATTTCCTTTTGAAAGAAGGAAAAAAACAACAACCCACGCACACACACAGAGGGGAAAAAAGCCCCTCAAAAAACCCCAAACTGCAAACAATTTCTAGCCAGTCAGGATCTCAATGCTGCCACAAAGGGACGGTGGCTTTTGGGAGGTCCAGGCAGGCCTGCACTTTGCCAGATGCTGAAGCCTGAATGAATAAAAGGGGCTAAATTCAGGTCCTTCCCATCACCAGCTGCTGCAGAGGAAGAGCTCCTGGGCAGACGTGAAACAGGCCCTGCCTTTACGGTGATGGGCTGTTGGTAGAGCAGCCCGAGGGAGGCAATCACTAATCAGCTGCATTGAGGTTGAATTGTCTCCTCTTTTTGGGAGCTCCCAGGTCCAAGAAGCACTTTCATTGCAAAGAGCTGAAGTCCAAACACCTTGCTCTGAGAGAGGACGGTCAGGGCTGGAGACCAAGGCCGCATGTTGTGGGCAGCCGGGAGCGGGGTGTCAGTGGGAAGCAAATCCCCGGGAGAGCAGAGCTGTGTGAGTTGGTCTAGTGGGGGCAGAGGTGATGAGTGGAGATGTGCACGTGCCAGAGGAGTCACGGGTGAACCACATCCTGTCCTGGCCTCATAACGGCCTTGAGGCGCTCTGCTTCTCTCTGGTTTTCCCCCTGCAGGTGTGGATAGAAGCCGCTTTGCAGATCTTCTACTCCCTCGGGGTGGGCTTTGGGGGGCTGCTTACCTTTGCCTCCTACAACACCTTCCACCAGAATATTTACAGGTGGGTTTCCAGGCTAGGGTGGGGCGGAAACCAAGCATGGGGAAGCCCTATCCAGAAGGGAAGCCACATAGGATGGGGCCTCCTGGGTGGGTCTGAGTCAGGGAGATACAGGGAGGATGGGAGTTCGAGTCAAGCTGGAGGGCAGCATTGCCCGAGACCCACAGGCCACTGTAAAGAGAGAGACCTGTGTCCTCTGACATGCAAGCGGGGCCTTCCCCTTGCACAGCCCACCCTCTGAGTGCCTCTTCCATCCCTCCGGTCTCCTTCCACAGTGCGCGGAGGAGCAGGAAGCCTGCTCGGCCAGTACACAGGTTGTTTCACAGCCGCACCGAGCCGATGGCCCAAGCTGGGTGTTCTCCCAGATGCACCAGTCATCCAAGGAGAGGACCCCTGCGCAAGGTGGATCAGCACCAGCGGCCTGTCCTCTGGGTCCCAGGCCCCATTAGCTGTGGCCTTTCTCTTGTGTTGCTGGGACTTGCGCGGTCTCAGCGTGACGGGGACGTGCTCACTTTGTCTGCTTTCCTCTCCTGCAGGGACACGTTCATCGTCACCCTGGGCAATGCCATCACCAGCATCTTGGCGGGGTTTGCCATCTTCTCCGTTCTGGGCTACATGTCGCAGGAACTCGGCGTTCCCGTGGACAAAGTAGCAAAAGCAGGTCAGACTGAAACATAGTCCTGCCTTTCTTCTTTTCTTGGTGGGGGGTGCAGGGGTGTGGGTGTATACACGAGTGTGCAGGTGCACATATGTGTGTTTGCATGTTGGGGAGCACAGTCAGGTGGAACATGTTAGCAAGGATCCTGGGTGTTATAAAGGGCTTCTCTGGAGGACTGTGGAGCATTAGATGAAGGGTGAGGCCACAGTCTTCCTTTCGAATGGAGACCGGGGAGGCACAGCAGAATAGAGGGATGTGTCAAGGTCACACTGCAGCTCATGATGGATCCTAACCTCTGACCTCTCTATCCCCAGCTGAGGATTTAGGGATCTGAACTGGCCACCTCAGCAGCTAGGACAGGCAGGCACTTGCCTGGGCAAGGAGGAAACAGGGTGTCTCCATGCCTCCTGCATGGTTGCAGTCACCGGGAACATGGGGCAGTGGACCGCCAGCCGCGGCCTCGCTCAGCATTTCCAGCTGACTCTTCCTCTGCCACGTCTCTGTCTGTCCCCCCCCCGGGGCATTGCTTTTGCTTGCAGCCTTCTGGCTCTTCTCCGCAGAGCGGCTTCGCTGCATCCCTGCCGGGAGTCCTAGCAGCAGCCCAAATGCCAGCCTGCGGGGTCCGGATTAATGGATTCAGAGGAAAGGTCAGAAGGGACTGCTGTGCTCATCTGGTCTGACCCCCTTCCTCTGTGCAACCCAGGCCACCCTGGGCTCCGTCCTGTTGCAAGGCGGGTGCCTATTTTAGAGCAGAAGCCAACCATTGCTACCCTAGGTCTGTGGCTGTGATGCTTAAATGCCCTCTGGTTTATAAGTATGCCCCTTTTCCCTAGTCTGAACAGATCTGGCTCCAGCCTCCGGCCATTGCAGATACATGAAAGATCTGGATGGATCTTTCTCTGATGGATCTATTATTAAAGCCCTGCTCCTCACATAGGTCCTGGCAAACTGTGACCAAGCCAGCTCTTCACTTTCTCTTCCATACGCTATGTAGACAGAGCTCCCAGTCTCTCACATGGCTTCCACCCTTTGATATCGTTCTCAGACTTCTTCTCCTCATCCTCTCCAGTGTATAAGCATCCTCCTGGCACTGTGGATGCCAGAAGTGGATGCATTACTTCAGGGCTAAACACACAGAAGTCATAGGACTTCCCCATCCCATTCAAGATCCCATTGCACTGAGTTCTTGGGTTAAGTAGATTGTCTACCATGAACCTCAAACCTAGGAGAGAGCCCCATCCTTTCTGTACAGCCCTCAGTCTTCACTCCTGGACATCAGACATTGCATCTGGCCATAATGCCTACCTGAATCTGGTTGCAAAGCGATCCAGGCTGCTCTGTGTCAGCCTTCATCACTTCCCCTTCCTCCAATCCGTGTCTCATCTGCAAACTTCATTTGCAGGGATGAACGTGTTCCCCTGAGTTACTGAGACCACTGTTAGCAAGCAGAGCGCTGAGAAGGATCCCACTAAAAATGCAGCTGCTCAATTAGGACCCCCCTGTATAGCTGCTCGGTGGTATGTAGGAGCTAGTAGCCAGCACTGATGCCACTACATGAGCCCTGTGTTGGTTGTGCATGGCTTGATCGAAATGTCGTGCTATACCTGTCAGCAATCCTAAAGACCATGCTGCAAGGGGGTCTATTTTCCATACGACTGGGGCAAAAAGGAGGCTAGGATGTGAGAACAGCCAGAGGCAGCTCAGGGCCTGGGCTCTGCGCTCTGATGAGACACGTGCGGTTTATGGGGCCAGGCGAGCCAGGCGTGGAAGTAAGTACCTCTGTAGTTGTGGCTGAAGGTAGGGGGAGAAAAGGGCAGCTGCCCAGACCGGCCTTCCAGCTGCACCAACGAAGAGAACGGTGCCCCTGGCAGGAAGGACCCCATTCACTGTGCCATCCTCTACCTGTCCCCTAGGTCCCGGCTTGGCATTCGTGGTGTACCCTCAGGCCATGACCATGCTTCCTCTCTCTCCATTCTGGTCTTTCCTTTTCTTCTTCATGCTGCTGACCCTGGGCCTGGACAGCCAGGTAAGGACGCAGGCTGCTGGGCAGAGATGTGACCCGCGCCCCGGCATGTGGCTCACGTCACTCAGAGCCCTCTCCCCTCCCTTGTATGCAGTTTGCCTTCATGGAAACCATCGTTACTGCGGTGACGGATGAGTTTCCTTATTACCTGCGGCCCAAGAAGGCCTTCTTCTCGGCCGTCATCTGCATCGTCCTGTTCTTGATGGGGCTCATTCTCACAACAGAGGTAAGCAGAGCCCACCGCGCCTGGGGTTTCCAGGTGCTCCCATCATGGAGGAGCTGCAAGGAGGAAGTTGGCCAGATATGCAATCACCTGTGGTGGGGACTGAGTCACAGAGATCTGGACAGAAGTTCAATAAACTGATTTAACTTAAATCAGTTAAGTCTGATACTGCATCTATCCAGGTTAAACTGGTTTCAGCCATTTTGAAAGTGGTTTATGTGCACTGAACTGTTGTCGTGTGACAGATCTGGACCAGTTTCTGATCACTTATGCCAGTTTAAGTGGAACTTCTGTCCCTAGCCAGAGAAGGGAGGGTACTGGGAAAGATGAGCAGAGCTCCCCATGAGAGCTGGCAGTGTCTCGGACAGCCATTCTCAGCAGAGGATTTATCCAGGCCTCAACCCCGGTTTCTTTTATTAAATACCATTATGGAGATTGCATATGGTTGAGATCTGAGCTGGGTTTGGCCAGCAGACCAGCACAACCAGATGGGAGACCTGGACATTAGCTCTCTTTGAATCTCTGAGAAGGAGCATGGGAGGCTTTGGGGTGGAAAGTGAGAGGGTTTGAAGCAGGGGGCCTTGCTCTGGGGATATAGCACCCCTCCGGGAAGGCTGGTGCCTTGTCCTTCTCCCCCTCCAGGGTGGGATGTACTGGCTGGTGCTGCTGGATGACTACAGTGCCGGGTTTGGACTCATGGTGGTGGTGATCACGACCTGCCTGGTGGTGACCCGCATCTACGGTGAGGAGACGGGCATTGCGACGCAGCCGGGGTGGAGGACAAAGCGTGAGGGGCAGCAGAGATGGGGCTGCGGCAGCAGGGTGCAGGAACAAGGGGGCTCCGGGGCGGGGTGATCAGCCCCTTAGTGCAAGGCTTGTGCTGTAGCATGGCCGAGCAGTGAGGCCCATGCCCATGCCCGGGGAGGCTATTGGCAGCAGGCATGCGGGCTCACCCCTGATGCTTCCCCTCTGCCTCTCCAGGAATGAAGCGGTTCTGCCGGGATATCCACATGATGCTGGGGTTCAAACCCGGGCGCTACTTCCAAGCCTGCTGGATGTTCCTGTCCCCAGTGATGATGATGGTAACCGGGGTGGCCCTGTGGGTATTGTTCAAGCTGCTCCATGTGATAAGGGTCAGTGCCTTTTGGGCCAGATCCCTTTCCAAGACTCCCCTCTCTTTTACTTTGCACCTTGGTATCTTTGTCTTGGCCGTGGACCTCCACTCGGCACTGTCTGACCAGGTCCACGTCACCCCTTGCAATCCCAGGCGAGAAAGCCCTGGGGCGGGGGGTCCCAGCAGGGTCTGGGTGGGAACCTGAAGGCCTTGGCAGGGTTTGCACGGACTCATCTGTTGGACTCCCCCCTGCCCTGTGCTGCAGGCCCTGCTAGTCTACAACATCATCAAGTACCAGCCCTCGGAGTACGGCAGTTACCACTTCCCCCACTGGGCCGAGGTCCTGGGCATCCTCATGGGGCTCTTCTCCTGCCTGATGATCCCCGCGGGGATGGTGTTGGCGGTGCTCCGAGAAGAGGGGACGCTGTGGGAGGTGAGTGACAGGCAGGGGCCAGCATCTGTGTGCGCCCCGGGGTGGGGGTAGGGGTCACTTCTCACGCCGGGGCTCCCCGCGTCTCCCCCAACCTGTTCCATGCCACAGCTTGTTTTGCGAAAGTCCCACTCCTGCGTACAAGACAAGCCCTTCCCAGTCATTTAGGGCCTTTTCAGCCATATCTCAGCAGGGTTTTGCTGGCAGGACCCTCTAGGCTCTCCCAGTGACTGAGAACAGGGCATTGCTAATAGCCAAGAGGTTAGACAAAGGATTGGTCTGGGATGGTTTGCACAGGCCTGATCCTGCCTTGGGCAGGGGTTGCACCAGATGTGACCTCTGGAGGTCCCTTCCAGCCCAAATTCTCCGTGAATCACTGCCGGGTGGACCAGCCAGGCCCAGCCTGCCCTTGCTCTGGCTTTGCACTGCGTGTCTCCTAGGGGATGTCTTCTACCCCCATGGTTTTTCCTTGACATGGCAGAGGTGCACCTTGCAGACTGACTGAAACAGGGAGTGGTGAGGTCACGCTGCGCAGCAGACTCCCGTGTGTTTTTACCGTGGCGTGTGGCACCCTCTAGTGGGGTCCGTTTGCACAGACCGGGGGCCGTCGTCATCCTTATTTGAGATGTGGAGCCAGGTTAATAATAATCCACAGAGCAAGCAGCCTCTGCCTGGGGGCTCTGCCTTGCCCTGCAGTGACACGCTGCTGCACGGGGGCTGCTAGCATGTGTGGCACAGGTGTGTTTGCACTGCTGTAAGGAAGTGCCCGGTGGACACTCAGCAGGTCTGGGATAGGAGCCTGTGCAACCCACCCACAGGAAATCAGTGCTGGGCAAAGTCTGGCTGGCATGTGCCAGAGCCAGCCACGCAGAGCTTGTTCTGAGCCCCCGTTCCCACCCCGAGCCGTAGGGCGACGAACAACAAAAGGGGAGCGCTGGAAGTAATGGATCTGTTTAGATGCCCCAAATGGTCCCCCCCTTGCTGGCTGCACACACAACCCCTAGGGCTGGGACAGACATTGCATAAAACGGTTTGCCCCAAACCAGTTAAGTCTGATACTGCATTCAACCAGGTTTATCTTAAAACCAGTTTCAGCCATTTTGAAACTGGTTTATGCGCACTGAACTTCTGTTGTGTTACAGGTTCAAACCAGTTTCTGATCACTTAAACCAGTTTGTGTGTCATGTCTGCCCCTAGATCCCCAAATTTGCATTTGCTTGTGACCCCTGGTCAGCCCTTAGCCCCAGGCAGGCACCGAGGCTTTGCTTGAAGAGCGGCAGAGCCCTGCTGCCCGGAGGCTAAGCCATGGAGGCGGCTAGAGGAAGGGTTATGGGGTGCCCAGGGGTCCTTGTCCCCTGGCAGAGCGAACACATGCAGCAGAGAGGGCTCAGGTGCCCGCTGGATCTAAATGTCTCCCCTGCTTTGGCAGAGGGGGGCAGTGACTCTAGCGCCCTGCGCTAGGTTAAGTTAAGGAACCGCCAGGAAAGTCCATCTCAGCCCGAACGTATTGCACAGCAAAGCAGCTCTCCGCACGGATCCTGCCTAAGCACAGAGCCCCCCACCCCACGCGGACCCAGAGCAGCCAAAACGCCGCCTGCAGCTGCAGGGCTTTTATACTGAGACAGGGCTTTCTCCCTGCCCCTTCACTCTTGACGGAAGGGTGGTGTAGCCAATCCCTGCCCTCTGTGCCACAGCAGTCTCCTCCCCCTTTTCTGCAAGCAGCTGTTTCTGCTGGAGGCTTGGAGTGGGGGCTTCTCATTAGCTACGGGAGCAGTTCACCTGGCCGCATGGGGCTCTTGCTGCGGGTGGGGGTGAGGAAGTGAAGGGAGGGCACGTGTATATTATGCATGGAAGAGCTTACCCCACGAAGGGGCAGAACAGCATGCCTGGGGCTGTTAGCCCGCGAGGAGCCCCTGCAGGAAAGGACTCCATCTCCTACAGCTTTCCCCCTCCAGGCTGGGGCTGGGATCCAGCTCTCCTTCCTCCCCAACCTGCTTTTCCAGACCTGGCACCATAAGCCCCTGGACCTGACAGGTGGTTTGCCTCCCCTGGGTGTATTGCCCGGAGACCCGCTGTGCTCATCGCACAGATGCAAACATAAGGTTGGAAAGCTGCAGTGCTGGGGGAAGGCGTTCCCCCAGCTCCCCTCCAGCCTTGCGCCCCACTGGGCTGTCCTCAGGGTCCCGATCCGCCAAGGATCTCATTGGGTCAGTGGGCATCAGGCCCTTAGGGGGACCTGAGGCTGTGCCTGGGGCATGGCTAGGAACAGGGACGTTCCCCTCTCTGGTGATGGGCCCTGTTGCATTGCTTTTGTCGGGGAATCTCCTGCTGCCCCACCCAGGGCACAGATAAACCCACCACCCTTACCATCAGGGTGCCCACTCCTGCCACCCTGCCCTTCATCTCCTGCTTGCACTCGCAGAGAGTCCAGCAGGCCAGCCGGCCGACCATGGACTGGGGCCCATCCTTGGAGGAGGACAGGACCGGGATGTACGTGACCACCTTGGTGGGCAGCCAGTCCCCCAAGCCCTTGATGGTGCACATGAGGAAGTACGGGGGCATCACCAGCTACGAGAACACGGCCATCGAGGTGGACAAGGAGATAGAGGAGGAGGAGTCCATGATGTGAGGAGGCCGCGAGCCCTGCGGGGAAAGGAGAACGGGGCAAGGGGGTCCTCTCCCCATGAACTTGCACAGTTGCACTTGGGCTTGCGGGCCTGTCCAGGCGTGGTCGGAAGCAGCCCCTGGCACACCCCGGCCTCTCCAGAGACGTCTGCGGAGACTCCCAGTGTCGTGGAGGTTCTCGTTCAGTGTGGCAAGCTGTGTCATGACTCCGTGTGTTCGTGTGCCAGTGTCCGGTCCCCACCCCTCCCTTCCCTTTGCACAGACAGCGCTGGGTGCAAGGGAGCGGAGAACAAGGCTCCTCGAGAGGTTTCCCCTTTTTGCTGCCCCTCATCTAACTCTGATGCCCAACAGACATTCTGCAGAAAGGCCTTCTTCACTAAGGCTCAACAAGAAACTCTTGCTTTCAAAAGGTGCCACTTGTGCCCTCTCTCCTGGGAGCTCGAGCCCCACTTTGAGGTGAATCCAGAACCCCAGGGGAAGGGGGTTTAGGAGCCCTCCCTACTGACTGGGGCTGGAGATGGGGCAGAGCCTCTGGCTTTTGGCTCTCTCTCCCCCCCAGGACAGGCCATGGAGAGGGGTCTCTGCATGACCACCCTTTTCACACATGCTAAGAACAGAGTCCTGGCAGGTGGGGGCCCATTAGCCCCTGTCCAGGTGCCAGTGGTCTCCGTTTGTTGGGTGATGCACGCTGGGCCATCATGGTCCTGCAGCCCCTGGGGTGCGGGTCTGGGGGAGGAGGAAGGGGCTGTCCTGCCCATGATGAATGAGGAGAGGATGGGGGTGTGAAAGGGGGGATTTGCATCTGAATGGCCCCTTGGGGAGATGGGCGCAGAGGCAGGGCCCTCTCCAGTTAGGGCCAGGAAGCCACCCCGTCTCCTCCCCAGCGGAGTCCGCTCCCCGTGGGCACAGGCACAGGGCCAGCGAACGAGGGAGCAGCCTCTCCAGGCTCGCGCAGCCTTGGCTTGGAGTCAGTGCATCCCTGGCCTGGACACTTGCTGCCCCCACGTGCCCCCTCCACCCACTGTCTGTGTTCCCGGGAGTGGGTGGCTGCGCCGGGTGCTTCCCCGTGCCTCAGCCCGCCGGGGCTGGCAGCATCTCCGCGTGCGGTGCCCGTGTCAGGCGCTCATCTCCTGCTGGCTCCTGTGTCTGGAGGGGGCAGGTGCCCTCTTTGAAGGCACTGCCCCAGCCGTGCCCCCTGGCATCCGGCAGGGCCGTGGTCCCCACGTGTGTTCGCTGGTGTGCGTGTCCCCTCGGCTCCGCAGTAAACACCAGTGATGCATCCGTTTGTGCCTGCTGTGCTCCCAGCACAATCCCCCTCTTCCTCTCTCTGTCCTTTGCACTATTAAAGCACCTAGTGCAATTGTGTCTAACTGCCGCCACGTGAGAAAGAATTGTTATTTCCTCGGGGGACTCTGCAGTGCCTTTCAGATCCCTTCATTTAGAGCTCAGACTTTTCCCCCTATGCTGGACTCAAACAAATACGAACACCAGCCCCGGCAGGTTCAGGCTCTATCCCTGCAGTCCTAGAAGCCATCTGGGCCTGGTGGCTTCCTTGGGTAACCAGGGGCCGTGGCAGAGAGGTCACCGGTCCCTGATCATTTGCTCTGCTTTTTCCTCCAGGTTTTGAGGCACCAGAAGCAGAAGCCTCTGCTGCTCCCAGACAGGCAGTGGTTCAGAGCACGTTTGTCCTGGGCAGGCTAAATGCACAGGAGGCAACCCCTACCAATTCAGGGGAAGGCAGGTCTCCAGAGAGACCTTTCCCTGGGAGGGGATGGGCAATGGCTGTGGGTCAGGGACACAAAGGACACGGCTCCCTTCCCGACTTGGCCCAGCACCGCCTTTGCACTCCTCTCACCGCAGCTTCCTGGCTTGGAGGATGGGGGGCACTGACTTCTACCCCCAGCTCTGCCCAAACAGGACCCATGCCCTTCTGCACATCCCAGCAGCCCAACCCCTTCCTTGATGCCTGCTCAAGCCCCCAGGTGCACTCATGGGTGGGCAAGGAGAGACGCCGAGGGCAAAATCCAGGTCTGCTCTCTGGGGCATCCTGGTATCCCAGGCTACCTGAGTGCCGGCAGAGGCGGCAGTCGTTCCAGAGGTGCCCAGCTGTGCTGACTCCAGCAGGCGGGCGCGTGGCTGCATTAGCAGCTGGGGCCGGGGAGAGACATAGCTATTTCCCACCACTTTTTGCCCTAATGGAAATGGCACGTTTAATGATTTCCCCTCTGCAATACGGCATCTCTCGCTCAGCTCAGGGCTGGGTGGGTCTCGCTCTCCTGCCTGGTATCTCGCTGGCGCCCCATCCCACCTTCAAGGGACGACAAACCGAGGATGCGTGGGAGATGTGCTTCCCCATGTGCCCCGATAGCTCGGGGCCTGGACAGAGTGCAAGGGGCTTAGAAGAGCAATAGGAGGTGAAGGGACAGATGACCCTCGCGCCAAGGACCCTGGTTGAGACGGGCACAGTGCTTGATGTGCTCCGGGGTAAAGCACTTCAGGTGACATCTCTCCTCCCAACCTGCACTTCTCTCTCTCATCTCTTCCCCTCCCAGCTCCTAAGGGAAATCCCACGATTGCAGCCAACAGACCCGAAACAAGCTCCGTAGCCCCGGGCTGCAGGCAAGCCCTTGCTGAAGGCAACTCTTCAGCCTTGAGGAATGGCTGAATGGCCCATGTCTGTCCTGGCATAGCCTGGTGTGATACGGGCAGCAGTGTGGGAGGCGCTGGGGCCGGCCCTGCTGTGTCGCTGGTGGGGCCAGGCTTGGAAATGCTGTGAGGAAGGGACGCCAGGAGCCATCTAGGCCTCCGCAGCCTCCCATATTGGTGCGGGGAGTGGTGCAGAGCCATGCTTCTCCTTTCCGCTGACTCCGCGCCTCTCCGGGTCCAGCCTGGGTTGGCTGCTGGGATGCGGGTCCCGGGGCCACGGAGTTAAGTGGGGGATATTCCTGCCCCGGCCACGGGGATCGTCTTCCCAACTATTTGACGCCCATTGCTCGGCTGGAACGGAGGAAGGATGCGGACACTCAGTCTACCAGAAACCCCTCTCCTCTGACCTCTGGCCTCGCTCCTGCCCCATGGCGGGGCAGAACGAGCTGTGCCCAGGGCCCAGGGGTTAATCATTAGAGGCCTGTCATAAAGGTGGCGTTGGTGGAAAGTTCAGTTGAGGGTGGGGGCTGAGCCAGGTGCAATAAAGATTTATGGCCGGGGGGAACGACTTGCTCTAACCTTGACACTGTTTACCCACAAGGAGGCGTCAGCACCGAGTTTTATGGTGCCCACGGCCAGCCATTGGGCGAGCGTGGGGAACCTGGGAGCGGATTGGCTCAGGAGAAGGGAGCTGCCAGCGGATTGGCTTCAGAAGAGAGACCCATGCAACAGAAGGTGCTCATTGGCTCGAGCGAGGGCAGCTAGGGCAGGGCGAATTGAATTGCTGGCTTGCTAATCTTGGGCCGGGAGGTGCAGCATGTCGGGATGATGGGCTGCCCCCGTGGCCCTGTCTCCTCTCTCCCAGACCCTTCTGCCTTGCCCCCAATGGGTCACCTCGACGTTGGGTCCGTCCCCAGCCTGCCTCAAGATCCAGGGGGTTCAGAAAGGGGGTTTGGGTGAAGCTGAATCTCCCCGGTTGTAGGAGCATCCGGCAGGGGGGACCTGCTCTAGATTGGGGCTGGTGTGGGCGAATCGCCCACACACCAGCAAAGGGCTGGTCGTGTGGCAACTTCCTGCTGTCGGCGCAGTTGGATTCCCATGGGAATGAGGCAGCGATGCCCTGGCTTGAGCAAACATTGCTGCCGCAGAAGGAAAAGGCCATAAAACGTTTACTGAGAGCCGGGCTCGCACGACCGTTCACCGCACGCCACTGCCGCACCGGGGAGGGAGGAAAGCAAACACCCCCGTGCACACAGCATCTCCCCATGTATGGCTGACACACATGAGGATGCACAAGGCATCCACACAGAGAGCCTAGGGGAGCTGGGCACCCCTTTCAGGCCCTGAGGGTCCAGATGGCTTAGGCGCCTTTGCAACCCTGACACCTGTGAAAGGCAGCTGAGCTGCAGCAATAGCAAAGCCCCCTCTCCCTCCTCCCCGAACAAGCCATCTCTGGGGTGTCCCTAGCTGGAAAGCTGGCTAGGTTTGGTGTGGCCCCCACGGAGAAAGCAGCCGCTGAGGAGTTTGCAGGGGGTCTCCAGGAGAGCCAGGGGGTGTAATGGGCACTGTTGCCTGCAGAACGGGTGTCATTCGGAGTCAGTGAAAACAGCAGCGAGCCCTCCCCGATGCCCTGCCCGCAGCAGGGAAGACTTGCTCTACGGGATGTTTGCAGCCCCCTTTCCCAGCTTGACGGGTGGGAGCAAAACGGACCCTGGAGATGCAGGGATTGGGACCCGAGCAAGGCAGCGAGATGATGTTCAGTGCATTGGCATGAGGTTGGGCCTTGTCTGCTTTCCTGGCTCTGGGGCAGGTGGTCTACTAGAAACTGGGACCGGACCACCCAGCCCCCATGTCGTGACCAGAGATCAAATGGGGGATGTGGCACTGGGCTCTGCTTGCAGGTTCAATCCCAGCTGGGCTGACCCAGGCCCACCTCCCTGTGGGGGATGCAATATGGGGGCAGCGCAGATAGCTAGGTGGAGAGGAGACCTCCCCTGTCCACTTTTTCCAGGGCTAAGACTCCCATGACTCTGCAAGTGTTCCAGGTTTGCCCCTGTGTCCTGAGCTATGCCACGTTTCTTCCCCGCTGTCCTGCTCTGCACGGGCCAGCTACCATCTTGCACCCCAGAGGTGGCTGCATTGCAGTGGCGCTGTGTGTATCTGATCAGGGACTATAGGACATGCCTATGATTTATGACCCTGACTAGTAATGCCCACACAGCAAGAGGGTGGGTCGGGCTTCTGGAAGGCCTGGGAGACCTCTGGGTCTGTAACACCAGAGCATCGCAGAGCTACCGCCCATGTTCCTACCCCTGAAACTGCAGCTGTAAATAGGCTGGCACAGAGCTTTACAGCAAGGCTGGCCCTGCTTCATCCGCTCCCTTGAGACTGCAAGGGATGGCTCCTGGCACAGCAACCCAGGCAGAACCCAAGCAAAATGAAATGCAGACCACATCTGTGGGGGGCACCAGGCTGCATCAGGCAGCTTGGGTGGGAGGGAAGGTAGATAACCTTGTGGTGGCTGGAGGAAGAGAAGGAGCGGGAGGAAGGGAGTCGTGGTGACATGCAGAGCAGGCGGGGTATTCGGGGGTATCAGCAGTGCTGTGAAGTTCACTGTCAGTGCGTGGGTCAAACCCATGTCTTCACCATGGGAAGGAAATGCCTCTTGAGGTCACGTTCTTCTGCTCCCATCTGGTGGAGACAGCTTGGCATTACATGTGAGGCCTTAGCATCCTGCAAGGAGGGTGAGATTGGGTCGCTGCCCTCATGAGTGCATAGGGGCATCCCAAATCCCCTGATCTGGGGACTGCCCAGGGGTTTCAGATGGGGCTCCTGGCTGTGAGACCAGCATGGCAGCACACTGCCTCGCTGCCCGGCAGACGGGCCTGAGCACGCAGAGTTGGGCACCTGGACCCGGTTCCTGCCCTGCTTTAAAGGCGTGAAGCAGAGCAAACTCCCCCAGACAGGGAAGCTGCACCTGGATGGGGAGCAGCCCTGCTGCACTGCTCCCCGGCTGGGAGCCTTTGCCTGTTCGGGAGGAGACTCTCCCAGCAGATGAGGCTCCCTGGGCTGCGCCAGGGCTCAGCTGCCCACCAGGCTCCTCATTTGTGTTAAAATCTTCAGGGCTGGGCCCTTGCTCCCAGATCCCTGCCCGGGCAGCAACAGAGCTGAGGCTGCCAAGTGTGACATGAGCACACCACCAACATTTGCCTTCCAGCCACTGCTGCTCCAAGTCAGGCTATCTCCACCAGCCTCCACTTGGACAGCCTCCATTAGTCCGGCATCCTCCCAGAGCTAGCAGCCCATCCATGTGGCCAGCTGGTGTGGTTAAAGCCAGCCAGTTTCTGCAGTACTCAAAGGATCACCGTGCCTAGCATCACCGCCAGGTAGGTACTTTCGACTCCCAACCCAAATGACCAGGGACCTACTTACAGCTGAATTGACTCAGAGCAGCCTTTAGCCCAGAGCAAAGCACAAACTCCAGCCTCTGAAGCTTGCAGCGATAGAAGTTATAACATAGAGACGATCCCTAACAGGGGACTGAGGGAGCTGGCAACTGGGAGACGGTCCCTCAGATAAGGAGCAGCTAAGGAATTAGTAAGAGAGACCAAAGGTCTGCCAAGGTTGCCTACTGCTCCATCATAAAGTTGATAGTTTAGTTCTTCTCATTCCCCGTAAGCTGGTATTTATTGGACCTGGTGAACACTACAGAGGTGAAGCCACGTACCCCAACCCCTCTGCCACCACAACCCACAGCTCAGTGGAGCACACACTTAACTGACAGCTCAGCTGGAGATTTAGCCAAATAAAGACCCACCTTCGACATCACTGTTGCTGGAGTGGGGCGAAAATTTGCCGCTTAATGGTGCTTATGGGAGGTACTAGCAGAAAGGGGCATTTCCCCTTCTCCCAAAAACAAGCCAAGCCACCAGCATCCAATCTCACAGCTCCTCCCTCACCCCTACACCAGCCCCGCGGCTCCCAGAGACCGTGCAAAGGGGACCAACACGATCCAACACCACACCCCGCCCGAGTCCCCGACGGAGAATCATTGCGTGCCACTCTCCAGAAGTTTGTAGCTATTTATTGCACTTGAAACACTAAGAATAAAACCGACGATGCCCCCTCCCCGCTCCCCCCGCTCCAGATATAACAGAAGAGTTGAGCAGTGATCATTCTGTTCACAGCCACGGGTTCAAAAAAACGGTAACAAAGAAGCCAACACGGACGCGCCGCTCGACAGTTCCCAGGTCACGTACAAAAGATACCGAAAAGGCTTTGATTCCAGCTACGTGGAGGCGGCCCGCAGGAGAGAGCACAGGGCAGCCTCTCGCTGGGGTCCCGATTTGTTGCATGATGAAACTCCTTGGTGTTTTTTTGTTTTTTTTTCTTCTTCTTCTTCTTATAACTTTTTTTTTTTTTTTTGCAATCATGTTAAATAAATATTTCCATAGAGATCTCATGTATGTATGTATATATATATTTCTATCTATAGGTTTGTGTGTATATATTTATATATATATATATATAGAATTATTTTCTTCAACCACTGGTAACATTTTCCCTGCTTGTCCAAAAATGGTACAAAAGCCCTAAAATTGTGCAACGGTTAGAAAAAGGTAACAACCATCCCCAAAGAAAGAAGTCTGTACGGATCTCCCTCCCACGAACCCGCCTTTCCTTGTGGATGTCACGGTTATGAAACGGGGTGGGGGTGGTTGGGCACAGCCATGGAGGGGATCAAGAAGGAAGGAAGCTCAGTCAAAGGAAGGGAACCGGGTGGATCTGCCTGGAGGGGCTGTGACCCCCCTTGGTGGCAGTGAATGGGGGGGCGCATCTGCCCACGGGCCCGTGGGTCCATCACAAGGAAGGTGTCTTTGGCTGCACTTTACAGGAGTCCCGCTAGAAAGCGGCTCCAAAGGGCTGATCGATGGTTGCAGCCTGCAGCCACGATGCCCGACCAAGGAGCTGCTCTTCCCTTGGTGTCACCCCTTTATAAACTGCTTGCAAATGTGCAACGGCTTCAGTTTGTAGGTGGCACCAGCCCAGAGGTGGTGGAGGTGTCCAGGAAGGTTTCACACCAACAGTGCTTACCTTTTGGGGCTCCTGGGACATCCCCACCACCTCCTCTCCAGCTGCTGTCTCTGGGGTTTGGATCCAAAGCTCCCAGAAGGCAGGCGTATTTCTCCAAACACAGCCTTTCCTTAAGCCATAGTACCACCGGCTGCGGTAGGACACAGGCTGTTTTGGGGACCTGAAGAGAGCTTCTGCATCTCTGCTGTTTGAAGGAGGATGCTACTGGTGGGCCACATGACTACCAGGACTCTCCGAAAGACGATGGCATTCATCCTCTGCAGACAGGGTCATCCTGGTGCCGATGCACATAAAGGCACCTCACTTTCAACACCTCGTCACTGAGAATTTGGGACAGGTGGGAGACGAGCCATTGGGGGAAAAACAGGATGGGCAGCCTGGCGACCCCTCTGCTGCAGCTGGCTTGCCTCTTCTACATCTAGGGAGGGTCACATTCTCAACAGTGGAGTCGGGTGAGGGTGGGTGGGAGCCAGGCCTTGGTTCAGTGCTCATCAGTTATTAATGACCGTCTTCTGCTGTAGCAGCAGGCCACAAGGAGTCCTTCCCCTTGTCTACCATAGCCAGGGGTCAGTGGGAGGACTTTTAAAACCACTTTGGTCTCAAGGATGTCGCCTGGCCTGTGCAAGACTCACAGGGACATGGAGCAAAGCTACGCTGGCCCAAAGATACTCACATGGGGTGGGAAGATGGGTGCTACAGAGGGGCAGGAGGCATTGCACTTGACTGATGGGGGCTGAAGGATTGCCCTTGTCCTGCAGAGGTGACAAGCTCTGAAGTCATCAGGGGTCTGGTGTTTTCCCTTCGGGGTGGAGGGACACGCTCAATGGGCTCTCCAGGTGGTTTGGCTGCCAGGCAAGAGACACTGCCCCTTGCTCTGGAAGCCAAAGCAGAGCCGCCGGGCGGTGGCAGTGGAGGAGCGAGACCGAAGGCTTGAAGGAGACCAAAGAACCCAGGAGATGACCTGGGATAGAGGAATTTGGCCACGGCTGCTGCAGCAAGGCTGTGGCTGAGTCCTGGGTTAACACTTACTGAGACAGAAGAGGCCCCAGGAAGGCAGAAGCCTGTGCTAGATGGCCAAGACAAGGTGGGGATGAAGCCCAGAGCAGATGATGTTTCTGGCATCGGGATCCCAAAGCACAGAGGCTGACACATGTATCCAGCAGGTCGTGAAAGGCTGGAGTGCCTCTTCCTTCATCAGACCTTTCCCATGGTGGAAGACTAAAATGAGCCAAAGCCACAGCCTCTGCGGGGGGGACAGCTTCGCTGTGCAATGCTCAGGGGACAGCTAGCATGAAAGGGGCATGGCTGCTGTGTGCAATCCAGCAAAGGTGTCCCTTGGGAAGCACTCTGAGAAGGGCCTACCTGCATCTAAGTCAGCCTGGACCATGCTGGATGGGACCCAGAAACAGGTGGAGCATGGGCAGCCTGGGCTGCTGCATCCTACCCATAGAGGATGGTATTCTTAAGGTAACCCATCAGCTTCATCCCTTGAAGGAGACACACTTCTAGGGGGACAGGAGAACATACCCACACCGAGGCCGGTATTTTTGTTGTGTCTCTTTGGATGTTCAAGGTCCTAACCCCCTCCACCACCTCAGTCTGCACTGCGCACAGGGCTGGCTCGATCAGCAGAAGCAAACACAGCAGCTGTAGGCACAGACGAGCTCCCAGCAGGGGAGAAAAAGCACCTGGGCCTGGGTTGTGCTGCAGCCTTCCCCGCCGAAGCGGCAACAAGGATGAGCTATGACTTTGGAACATGAGAGCGCAGCTGCTGCCGTCACGGCTAATCCTGCAATGAAACCAGGATCAGCGCAGCACCTCGTGAATGCCTGCAACGTCCAAAACATTTCTGGGGTCTTGGGATTGCGGCGATACATGGGCGGATCAGAGACCTCCTCGCAGCTGCCTTCGTGGCAGGTTCGAGGGAAGAAAGATAACGAGTTGTGAAGGAGCCAAGTCCTTCCTTGAAGCCCAAATTGCTTTGGCGCGGAGCGGATGCTGGAGGAAAGAGTAGATGCTATGGAAAGGACAATATCCCCAAAGGCGGATCCTCTCCCAAGAACGAGAGCCCTGGTTTAAAAGAAGATGCTGGGCCAAATTCTCAGCGGGTGTGCGTTGGCGTAGCTTCACGGTACGTCAACCTAGGTCCACGGGATGGCGGCACCGAGCATCCGACCGGTGTCTCCCTTCTGCACGCGCTCCTCACTGTGCGTGCACGCTATGTTGGGTGCAGGCCCATCCGCCGTGCCTCTTGATGCTTGCTAAAGGCCCCTGACTGCTTGGATTTCTTCCCCTCGGGTCCGGCGGGTTTCGCGCTTTGCTGACATGGCTGCGGTCCAGCAGGGAGTTGCCCTGCCCTGCCCCGCTGGAGAGCTATGCACTTGGAACCACAGAAAAGGCAAAATACACCATTCAGAACTGACATTGAGAAAAAAAACACTTACTGTTGTCCAAAAAACCCCCAAGCATTTCTGTTGGATTTTTTTTGTTTTTTTGTTTTAAATACACTCACGGTTTATAAAGTCATGCAAATGAAGAAAGTGCAGTTAGAAAGTCCCCCTAGCGGCGGAAGCGCACTGCAGTCACCTCACATCAAAGAGTAAAGAAGTTCCAGCAGGAAAAAAAGAGAACAAGGAACTGAAGGATTTACTAAAAAATAATAATAATAATAATAATAGAATCGTAATAATACCCGACCTCGTGCCTCTGAAACGTCCACCTTCGGGCAAGAAGGTGACGCCAACATCCAATCTCTTTCCAGCTCCTTCGCTACGTCATGAGAATGATGTAGCGGTGGCGTCTGGCTTAGCCTTCGAGAAAAACCCAGGATCGGCAATGACCCTGGGGAAGCCAGGCCCGTATTCCTGCCAGCTGGCAAAGAGGTCCTGTTGGGTTGACTACGGCCCCTGCGGCCCCTGCATTTCAGCACCGGGACGCCTCCCTGTTCAGCTGTTTCCATGAGGAGGGGCACTGAGGACATTCAAAGATTGCGCCCCAAGATCTCAAAGGGCTCGGTGCATTTTTCACTGGAAAACCAGCCCTGAAGTATTCCCCGCTCTGCTGTCTGGGATCCAGATGTAGGGCCATCTCCGCTGGGAATACCACTTGGCGATAACCCGGCTCCAAATGGTAAGAGAACAGAAACCCCCCCCCAAAAAACAGCAATCCCTCCCCCCCCAAATTACCCTCCCCACCCTTCTCCCACCCGAAACATTTGATATTTCTAGTTATTACATAAAGATCCATTTCAGCAAATACTCCAAATCAATTTACGAAATACACGGTAGGTTTGTTATTCCCCTTCCCCCCCTATAAAAAGGCATGCGCTCAAAGTAGAAGAGATAGCTAAAGGCTCCTTTGTTTCTTGAAAGCATGATCAGATTCCCCAAAGTTTTATTACTAAAGCTTGCATTCTCCATCTTTGCTGGAAGGTGTCGTGTGGTTGGGTTTGTTTTTTTTTCACGTCTCGAATCAATGGCCAGCTCTGTTTCCTTGGCACTGGCCTTGGCACTGAAGCTCTTTTAAAGGAAGGGTCTTGGCTTGGAGGTTCGTGGAGGTCTTCGACATGAAGAGGAAAACCAAGGCTCGGAGGGGAAGCTCGGAGGAGCTCTGTGCAAGGGACAAAGGCATACATTCAACAGCAGGTCTGGGGAGTGGGGTTTGAAGTCGGCCAGGGGTAAAGGAGACCACCTCAAATCTGCCGGAGGATGGCAGTGACCATCTCGTGCTAGGAGGCAAACCCGTCATGGAGTCGGGAGTGGATAATAACATGCGTGGAAGAAAAGCCGTCTACCGCACCAAACCCGGGGCTGTGGCAATACCTGCCCTGTGCTCAGAGCCCCGGGTCCCCCGCTCCGGTGGTGCTCAGGTACCTCGCTGTGCTGATCAAGTATTCAAAAGGGGTGTCTTCTTTGCTCTTTCAACATCTCTAGTCCCCCCTCCAGCGGAAGAAAGGGGAAACTTTGGACGCCCAAATCAGTGGGCGGATTGGCTGGGCCAGGGCTACCCACCGACTGCTTCTAGGAAGAGAGAATAAAGGCTATATTCTGCTCACCCATCAAAAGAAAACCCTCCTTGCCCTAGGCAGGTTGCGGGGTGAGGGTTGGAGGGGGGAAAGGGAGGGAGTTGGATTTGGCACCGGTTTAAGCTGATGTCCTTCAGCCGCTGGCGTGACAAAGAAACTTAGGAGTTGAGAGGCAGAGTCCTGGAGGGGGAGCAGCACATTTGTAGCATCAGATCAGGTACCTGGACCTCACGTGGACAAAAGCCACCGGCGCGGAGAGACGGTGACCCCAGACCTCTGCTGGCACAGAGCAAGCCGCTTGAAGCTCCCACCCGCATCTCTCGGTTGCCCCCGTCCCTGGAGGCTCCTGGGCAGAGACGGGAGCGAAGCCGGGGTGAGTCCTGTCCCGTCCTAGGAGAAACGTGGTGAGGAGGGGGGAATCCTGCGGGGAGGTGGGTGGAAGCCTTTACCCAGACCCGCTCCGTATTGCCGGCCACTTGGTCGATCGTTTCCCGTTCGCTATTCTTCTTGCAGAGGATTGTTTCAAGCAAAGGAAGCCGGGTCCATGCACAGGCTTTGCCCGAGAACTGCCAGAGGGCCGTGCGGGGGGGAAGGGGCGTGTGTCCCATGCGTGCTCACGGCGGTGTTTTTGGTGAGGAGCCTGGGATGGGGCAGGGGGGTGAGAGAGGGATTCCAGCAAAACCACGCGGTAGAACCAACAGCCAAGTCCATAGGTGAAGAGAAGGGGGGGGTCTCCCCTTTGCAACGAGGCAGTGATAAACCCAGCTCAGGTGGCCAGCGCTTCAGCTGAAAGACACAAGTTGGGGGAAAGGCTTTTTGCACCTCGCTGGACCTTGCAAAGGGCTTTCGGCGGGGGATCTCCTGCACACCCCTCTCCCCTGCCTGTCCACAGTACCACGCATGTCTCCCACCCTCTGTGTCATTCTCCACCCCACGGGCTGGGGACCGGGCTTCCCCACAGACATGTGCAATGGCCCACAGGCTCTAAGTTATTCTCCATCTACCGGTCTTGGGGTTCAGATGCCCCCAGATGCTACAGGCAAGCACCCTCCTACCTGAAGTAGGGACTTTGGATACTCCCTCCATCCACCTGGCCGAGGGCAGGCCGGGCACTGTCACTCCAGTGCCCGTGTCTGGGACAGGAACAGGAGACAAGGACTGGGGGGGGGAAGGGGGCGAGGCTGGCCCTGTCTTCTCAGGGACTTACTGCGGTAGGACGGAAGGCGCTCCAGATCTGTGGAAGTGAACGATTTGCCATTTGCCATCGCGGCGGTGCCAGATACGGGTCTCCTCGGACTGGGCCGTGCGCGGGATGCCGCCGGCGTCCACGTACTGCGTGATGCGGATGTAGGCGATGCAGGCGGACTCGTCGCCCATCAGGTGGATGTGCGGGTTCAGGATGGTGGTGTGCACCGGCTTGCTGTTCCTGGACCACACTGGAGTGGGGGGAGAGCAGGTGGGATTACACAGCGCCGGGGGGGCTGGAGGCTCTTTCGGCATGATGGGGGAATCTGCTCTGCCCTTCGCAAACCACCCCGGCTTATAGGAAGAGCAGATGCCTCCCTGGAAGGGGAGCAGGCTTCCTGCTGGCACCGTGGGGCATTCGGTTATTTCTGCAGAATGCAAGCGGTTCCTCTAGAAAACAGCCAGCAGCCAACAAGCAACTAACCCGACAGCCACCCCATGGGCCATCTGGACCCCAATCAATTTGCATTCGACTTGGACCTTTTGGAATAGCTAGGACTCAGCACTGGGCACCTGCCAGCCTGGCGGGGGGTAGCCCAGCCCTGTCCCCCTGCTCTCCCCGGAAAGGTGAGAGGCATCAAAGAGGTCCGCGGGAGCCGACCACGGCCGCTTACGGTTCTCAAAGTAGAATCGATGGAATTCCAGCCCTTCCACCAGGTTTCCTAGCGCCTCCGGCTCAAAGGCAGTCATCCCGGGGTCGCACATCTTCCTGGGGAAGCCGATGGAAAAAGAGAAGGGGAGAGGTTATTGTGCAAACTCAACCCTGACCAGCAGTGAGGATTTGTGAAAGCAGTGTGCGATTCCCCCTAGGCATTTCTTGTGTAGCACCCTCAGTGACTCATCTGAGAAACTGCATGCTCCGAACCAGGCCTGGGAATGCAGGGAGAGGCACAGGATGCTCATTGAGATGGGGTTTTCAGATACCCCGGCTCAGGTTTTGCAATGCTGTGAGCAGTTTCTGGCTGCCTTTCTTTTTGGACACAAGAAAAGCAGAATAACCCACTCCTTCTAACCCTTTCTGCTCCATACCCATACATTCCCTGCTCTTATAGCTGTTATAGTGATGGCTGGGATGGCCAGTCTCACGGCTTGGAGTGAGCATTGGACTTGGGGAACAGGCTGTCCCAAAGTGTAGTCCCAGCTTCGATGCTGACCCATTGGGACACGCACGTGCCTCCTCCGAGCCCTGCTTCCACCGCACCCTGACACTGCTGCACGGGTGAGCGCCAAAACTCAGCACGCCCTGTTGTCACACCTGGGAGAGCTTTGCCAGCTGCCTGCACTACAACCAGCTCAGCCAACCCCCCTCCTGCCGCCAGCACCCCGGCGCCCACACTCACGTGTAGGACTCAAAATCTCCGTTGCTTATTGCTTCGATCAGCTGCTCCGTCACTTTGATGATCTCTTGCTTCCTTACTGTTTTAAAAGAAAAAAAAGCACAGAGAGTGAGAGCCCTGCAGAGCACGGGGCCGCCATACAGGATTTGCAGGGTCACAGTGCTGATGGCGGGGCAGAGGGTGCCAGCATGGAGGAAAGCAGAAAAGGCATCCTGGTGGCTGGCTAGGAAGCCCCTTCCGAGTTGGGGGAGTCTAAAGAAATCCTTGGTTTCCTGCTCTTTTTAAGGAACAAAAGGTTAGTGGCCAAGACGGGGGACGAGCAAAAGAGGCATGGAGCCTTGCATGAGACTAGCTCTACCCCTGGGCTAGTAAGTCTCAGTGTAAGCCACTACAGATGATTATCATTTCTCTCCCCAAGACCCATTGTTGCTAACTGGACTGTCAGGCTAGAGCTCAAGGGCACACATCAATGCCGAGGGAACCCCTCAGCATGGTCCCCGGTGGCTGTCCTGCCTTTTAGTCCAGCTGACACCTGAGCTGGGGCCATCCTAATCGATGGTGGTGCTTCTCCTTAGTGAGCTAAACCACTGCTGGCCTCTGCCCGAGGCAGGAGCAGATGCACTCAGGTGGTCCCACCTGGGGGAAGGAGGCTTTCCCTTTATATGGCCTCAATGGGAGCTTTGTGTTTCTCTTGGGACGCCTCCGTTCCTCCAGGCCCCGGAAACCGGAGGAGGGGAGAAGCAAACTGAATGCTCGGCAAGGGCAGTGCCGAGCTCCTGCCATTTCCCGCCTGGTCCCAGCTGGAAAAAGCCTTGTCCTTCTCCTGACAAACAGGCTCCGATTGCTGGATCCTGCCAGAGCCACCCACTGTGCTTACGAGAGACGTCCCAGTTCAGGCACGAATTGGTGGGCTGGGTGGCTCTGAAAGGAGGGTTCATTTTTTTATCACACCGAATTCGGGAGAGAGGGTCATTCATAAAACAGAACAACCAACTCCAGGGTGGCTTCGCATGCATTTCCATCCCTTTCTGCGCTCATTTTCATTCCCTTGCCCTTGGGAGTTCTTCCCCATGACAACAAATTTTCAATTAACTTGAATGTCAAGCCAAAGTCCCTCTCACTCGCTGTTGGGTTCACTTCATTGGGGAAGGCTTTGCAAATTAGCACTGGCAAATTGTTCCCCTGGGCTGTTCTTGGAAAGTTGGCTCTGACAGGTGCGGGGAGGAGGAGGCAGAAAGCCTTCCTGCCTCAGCCTGTTGCAAGCGGGAGGTGGGTTACTCTTCGGGTTACCTTCAGGAGGGACATGCGTGAACAGGAGCCAAGCTGAAATGGGGGCCTTTCAGCGTGGGCAGATGGACTGCTGCATTTAAGCACTCGCAAGGACAGGGAAGATCCCAGAAGAGCTAGGGAAGTGCCTGGATGGATGTTGGCAGGAGGAGACTAATGTGAGGGATAATTGTATAATCGCTGCATACAGCACGGCACAGGGCCATCTGGTGAGGATGGGAGCCAGCGCTCTGACTCCGGCACTGTGAGCTCTTGCTGCATGGATATGAGGCTCCGAATTTGAATTTGTCCCCAGCGTCAGCCCAGCGCATTCAGCTGATTTACACTGACAATGAATTTTGTCCGGCCTTTTCCCTGAGAGCTGGGACCCCCTCTGAAAGACATGAGCTTATGTTCCACAGATGGACCTCATCATAACATCTAAAAACCACAGAAAATGAGGGTTGAAGGGACCTCAGGAGGTCATATCTCGCCGAATCCCCTGCTCCAAGCGGGACCAGCCCCAACTACATCATCCCAGCCACAGCTTTGTCTACCCGGGTCTTAAAAACTTCCAAGGATGGAGACTGCACCACCTCTCCAGTGCTTCACCACCCTCCTAGTGAGAAAGTTTTTCCTAATCTCCAACCTAAACCTCCCTTGCTGCAACTGGAGCCCATTGCTCCTTGTCCTGTCATCTGCCCCCACTGAGACCAGTCCAGCTCCATCCTCTTTGCAACCCCCTGCAGGGAGTTGACGGCTGCTATTAAGAAAAGGCTGTGAGAGAGGCTCTGAACGAGGCTACAAGCAGGGGGACCTCTGGGGACCTCCGCCTGTACCTTTGGTGTCTTCATCTTCGATGGTGGTGTTGGTGCTCTCCGAAGACTCCTGGCAAAGAACAGAAAGGAGACAGGACAAGTCAGTCTCCCCGTTGCCCGTGTGTTAGAAGGGGCTTGCGCCTTCCACAGCCTACCACCCGCGGCTCAGCCTGCAGCCCCGATTCTGCAAAGGGACAGAAACCAAGCCAGATACCAGCCCTGAGAGCCGGTCGTCCATCACAGGTCTCACTTGGCCATCGCACTGCCCTCCCTGCCTTTCAAACCTGGTCATCAAGGAGCTGGGGGCTGGCCACGGAGCATCCCATAGGAAGGGGCATGGCTTTCCTACAAGTACCTACAGGGAGGTCCGAGGGTCGGGTCCGGAGGGGAGGTTCTGGAGGTCCCTATGCCGGCCGGAGGGGCAGGGAGGGCTGTGCAGGGTGAAAGACACCATGTGGATTGTACGAGAAAGAAAGAGATGTACAAACTAACAGAGAGGGAGCTGGGATGAGAGAGTGAGGGGACTGTGCAGGAGTGAGAGAGACCACATGGACTGCATAGTCAGGAGAGAAACGTACAGTAAAACAGAGAGTGGTCCAAGACCCACACGGACACAGCTCCTTCGAGACACAGATCAGCGGGGGCCGCTCGCCAAGCTCCCCACCAAGAAAACTCTTCTGGCTGAACCGGAGCCACAGCTGTGCTCCTTCATCCCAGGACAGGTTTGTGTGTGGTTTCCCCATCGTCCCCTGCGGGAGGTTGCCGTCCGTCCAGGCGCTTCCTGGCCATGCAGCTCCGGCAGAGCCAAGGGGGAAGGCTCCCAAGGCTCTCCGGAGGGACTGCAGAGATGGCAGCCCCGCAGCAGGACGGGGAGAAACGCCACAAGGACCTGTCAGCAATGCCCTTCCCACTAGCTCTTGAGCAGCATGGGTCCATGCCGGCCCTGCCAGTGGGATCTGGGGGTGATGCTGCTTTGAAGATGTTTCCTCCAGCCCCGGTGCCCCCTTTCCCCTACCCCACGGGTCCAAGGGAAACTTCAAGAGCAGGGTAGGCCAGAACAGGTGGAGAGGCCCAGCATTATCGGCACTGAGGAAGACGAAGGACACTCACCATTAACTGAACGCTGGAACTGGACTTTCTTTTCTGGAAAAACAAGGAGAAGAGATGGAACAGGAAGAGACACAGAGTGAGCAAGGCAGAGAGCAGCACATGGGAGGCAGCCGCTCCTGAGCCACCCTCTTGCGTGGGCAAACGTAGGCGCTCGACGTGAGGAACCGATGCCAAGGTAGCACATAGGGCAGACAGAGCCATGCGAGCTCCTTCGCGCAGGTCTGCCGACACCTCCCTAGCCTGATCTGCCTCGGCCTCTGCTCTTCCAGTGCACAGCTCTGCCTATGCAACTCGGCCCTGGCCGGATCTCCCCAAAGTGGGCCTCTCCTGAGAAAAGACCTCCAGTCATGCCAGTGGTTTTGGAGGACATACCTCCACTAAGAGACCACCATGCTCATGCCACTGCTCTTCAGAGGAGAGACACCAATATTTTAGTTCTCTTCAACACCTAGATGTTCCTCTACCCTGACCACAACTTATGGCTATGGGCTATCCACTAGAGTTGTCCAGTGGTTGGTGCTCAGTGGGGTCATGTCTCCATCCAGAAGCCTGCCACAGAGTGCTTCTTGGACAAACCGTGGGTCTGGCTACTTTGCAAATGGCAGCACAGGGCAGGGATACACAAGCGAGCTAGCTTCAAGACGTGAACCCGGGTGAATTACCCTGCACGGATCTCCACCCCGACAAGCTAGCTGGCTTGACTATCTCTCCACTGCACTGTGATCTGTCAGATGAGCATACCCCACATCAAGCCTTGTCCATGGTGTACCCATGGACTCCTCAAGAGACAGGCTCTTATAAATATATCCAGAAGGATATATATCTATATAGGACTTATATAGGTCTCCCTACATATCTATATATCTCTCTCTATAGAGAGATATATAGATCTATATAGATATATCAATCTCTCTCTCTCTATATAGCTCTATATAGAGAGATATATAGATATATATCTATATACATAGATCTATATAGATCTATACAGGGATTAGCAAACCAGGAGATATATATTTATATAATATATAAAGCAGGAGATATAGATATATATAGCGATATCTATTTATATATCGCTATATATATCTGTATCTCCTGGTTTGCTAATCCCGACTGCTCCAGGATCCTTGAATAAGAGAGATTCCACAAGCGCATTTCTGCCTACGACCCCAAAACATTGCTGCGTTTCTGCATTTCTTGGGCTTTCATGCTTGTATTGTCACTGCCTTCTGCTTGGCTCAGTGACTGAGTCTTCAGAGGGATGGGGAAGAGGACCTACTGCCTTCTCTCCAGCCCTCACATCTAGGATACGAGCCACCGCAGGAAATAGGAAAAGCCAGTGCAAAATGCACCAGATTTCAGAGCTGCCGTCCTGAGGTAATAGGCTCATTGCCAACACATTAAATTAGGCACAGACATCCTTCCCACATGCTGCTATCCCTACCAGTGTGGTACACGGCATAAGCTGTACATGCCCCCTCGTGAGATATCACGCGGAGTCCCATCAGAGCGCCTGATGGCTGCATTATGAAGAGCCGCTTGTGCTCATTACCACTTGTTCCTCCCTTTGCATCCTAAAGGAGACTCGCCAGCAGCCTCAACGTCATTAGATCCCATCCTACTTTGGAAGAACTACCCCCAGCTTGCCTGACAGCCCACGGTGGCTTTAATCTCTGCACACACTTCACTCGCAAACTAGCATGCATCCTCCAAGACAAGCCTGCAGAGCAGCAGCTGCAAGATTTAGGATGGAACCTGATGAGACCGAGCAGCCGTGGTCGCCTCGCTTTGGGACGTAACAAGCTGTAAGAAGGCTTAAGAGCTCCCACTCGTCGAGGACGCGACATGGGGCACCAACTGCAGAAATTTTAGACGCCACACGATGCAACACAAAGCAGTGATCGCGTTCGTTGAGGACGTACAGTAACAGGATGCAACATGGGGCAGTGACTTCGTTAATTTAGGACGTAACAGGATGCGACACGGGGCAGTGACTGCATTAGTTTACGATGTAACAGGATGTGACACTACACAGGGCAGTGAAGGTGTCGTAGCTGCCAGGAAAAGGAGGACCCCATATGGTCTCCTTGCGTTGCCCGGCGGCGGGGGTTGTCTGTTGCTGAGTGCCCAGAGCTGCACTGTCGGGGATCTACAGTAGCCGGGTGGAGGGTAGGCAGGACCAGGAGAAAGCCACTATTTCTTTACAGGCTGGTGTGGCAGCTGCTGTGGCTTCGGGGCTGTAGCCCAGGAGGGATGAGTCAGGCACCTGGGCCCAGCCTGATGCCACAGGGTAGTTAATCCAGTTGTTTCCTCCAGCAATAGCTCCAACCTCATGGGCCACATGACAGGGTGACCCCAGAGAAGCAGCAACATGCCCTCCACGGAGAGGACGACGCACATGCCTGCTCCCAAGGAACCACCCACAGTTTTCGGGACCCGGCAAATGTGAGTAAAAGCAGAAAAGCAAACTCCTCTGGTGCCTGCCCCGGTTGCTGCAGGCCATCCTCATGGTGTCACAAAATCACGTCCCACACTCTGCACCCAGGGGAGATGACAGGGGAGAGCAACCGGGCTTTCTGCAGGCCCCTTCCAGCCAAGGCAGGCGAGAATGGTGCCACCGACCAGTGTTAGAAATCAGCCAACGTTACAGCCCACTGGGAAGGGCTGTGGGAGCAGAGAGGAGCCATCTCCCCAGCCCATCCAAGCTCGATGCCAGAAATGATTGTCCTGGCAATGCAGAACCATGCAAAACCGTGCCCAGGCCATGCACTCTCTGCAGCGGCATGCCAAAGGATACTGCCGGACAGGACAGCCCCTTCCCTCCCTGCTCCCCTTTCCAACGGGACCTGTGGGACGAGGCTGTGAAGCAAAGGATACAAACCGAAGCCACCTAGGCAGATCTGTAAGCAGGGACCCTTCCTTCTTAGTCTTTTGGTTCAGAAGAGTGTTTACTTGCAACCGTTTCTCTACACATGGCCCTTCCTTCAGACCTGGGGCCGTGCTCACCCTCCCAGCCACCCGCAAAGCCGAGGCAGAAAACATTAGCAAGGAGGGGAGGAAAACGATTTTCCACCAGACTGACCCTTACTGAAGGCCAGTCAAGCCCTGGCCTGAGTTTCCCCTCTTTCTTTTCTTTCCAGAGCACCTTTCCATTTTGTCTTGCCTCTGTCACTGCCCACATCCTGGCTTTACTGGTGTCTCTGGGGTGGACACTTCCTCCAGTGACGCTGGGGTTTTTGGCATTGCACAGTGGCAGAGGGAAGGCAGGTGCTGTGACCCTTCCCTAGCCCAAAACTTGGCCCCTGAAAAAGCCCCATGGAAAGAAGAGGTCACCATAGCTGCTGATCCCTGCCAGGCTGAAAGCCCAGAGATTTTTGGAGCGCCTCCCATCTGCCCATAGCCACAGGGTAGGGCATTGCGCCTGCTCCTCTGCAGGGTGGCTGCTGGCTTTCATCAGGCCCTGGCTGCAGGGTAGAAAGAGGCTTTCACACAGGTGTGTTTGTCCAACCTGTTATCAAGCAACGGGTAGCACAGCTGGCTGCTTATGGGAACTGGTGGCTTCTCCGGGGTGCTGGCATTTAGCTGTCCCCCTTGCCCTCGGCCAGGGGTGGAAAGCTGTGGGCAACACCTGCATAGGAGGGTCCCACATCACCTGGCAGAAGGAAGGAAGCCCTCGAATCTCAGGGCGAGGGGAACAATCAAGGTTCAAAACGGGATTTTTTTTCATTGCTATCCTAAATCCTGAACTCTGGGGTGGATATGGGTGGGAGAGAAGGTGAGCCCTGCCCCACCAGCCCCATGCCCCTTGAAGGGGCAGTAAGAAGAGCTGGAAAGGACCTGGATGGCTGTGAATGGAGCAAACTATGCTGGTGCCTTTGCTGGAACACAGGCCGTTCCTTCCAGGTGCCCCGGCTCTGCCTCACCCAGTGCCCGGGAGCCCCGCGCTCATGCTAACTGAGCCAGGGAGCCTGGAAAGCTGCAGCTGTGGGTTCGCTCAGCTCTGCTCTGCTGCCAGGCTGTCCCTCTCCTCTCCCTCTCCTGATTTGCCCCGTCCCTTCCCCCTCCTGCTCTCCCTCCCTCTGCCAGGGAGCTCTGTACAGAAGAGATGCCGGGAGCCCCAGGCTCACCGAAGTCCACCTCTCGTTGCCATCCTGCCGGAGAAGCTGCAACGTCCAAACATGAGCTTCAAGCCCCGTTCTCTCTGCTCAGCCAGGCTTGTCCTGGGGAGCTCTGCACAGGGCATGGACCCCGCTTTTCTTTCTGCTGAGGCTGGATAGGGGAGAAGCATGTGTGGAGAGGGGGAAAGAGCCCCTGGCAAGGCGAGCGGGGGATGGACCCTGCTGCGGGTGAGCTGGCGGCTGCGCTAGCTGGAGGGAGGGGACTTACCTTGACGCCATCGTTCTTCTTGTTGCCGCCGCTTTTCCCTCCTGTAGACAAAAAGAAGGCGGTGAGCACGGCCAGGCAGGGTGCCAAGACCAACAGGCCGAGTAAGAGCAGCATGAGGAAGGATGGGCCTGGGGCACGCCAGGCAAGAAGGAGCAGGAGGAGACCACGGGCTTAGGAGTGCTCCTTGCCACCGGTGCCCTCCAGAGCACGGCAGCGATGGCCCCGCTCGGAGCTCACAAGGGCCCTCCTCGACGCCAGCCCTCCGTCCCGCCGCACGTCTCTGCAAAGCCCATGGTTGCTTCTACGGTCGTCCGGCCAGGGGGCTTGAGCCGAGGCCAGAGGAGAGGGCTGAGCTGAGGGAGAGCTCCCTGGGGGTTCCCGTCCTCCGGGAGCCGTGTCAGCGGGGATCCAGCCGCCGTCCGGCCCGGGCTCCCCTTGCTGGGGCCGCCTGCTTCGGTGTGTGCTGCCGAGTGCCGAACAAATGCCTGCCTGCCTGTCTAAATTTAGCCCCATGCTGCTGGGGTCATGTGCTACGGCCCCCTCGGCCCGACAGCTGCAGCCCTCGTTCCGACGCCGCGGATGCCTTCCTGGTGCCCACGTATCCCGGCTGGCCCCACCCGGCCACAGGTCCCTCCCCAGCCACGGCCCCTGCAACCCACTGCCAGGTCCCCGCAGGGAGGGGAGATGGGATGAGTGCGCTGGTGCTCAGCCCCTCTCCCGCAGCCCGTGGCACATGGCTGGGTGCCACGGGGGGGTATGCAGAGGCTAAAGGGGGTGGCTCCGAACTGCCAAGCCTTTGATGCTCCCCGACAGACTCTTATCCCTTCCAGGCCTGATATAAGATCCCTGCCAGCTGTTTAACCCTTTCAAACCCCCAGTGCACCACTCGCTGCTGCTGACACCACCGCTGTCAGCAAAATCCCAGCTGTCCCCAGAACAACGCCCAGCTCTCCGAATGCCCCGGGAGGGTCCCAAGCCCCCTGCACCTGCCCTCTGTCCCTTCCAGCTTAGCCCCTGATCCCTCTGAGGAGCATCCTATCTGGACATCTACAGCTCCTTTGCAAGAACTCCCTGCCCCAGACACCAACCAGCCAAAAGCGAGTGCTTCACACAAGGCCAGGGCTGGACCCATCACCTTCTTGCAGTGCCATCCTGAAAGGGCCCTGTTGTGAGCCCATCCCTGCCCCGGCTCCCAGGTCTCCCTCCGGGGGATAAACCCTTCACCCTACCCAAGCATCCTCTTTCCCATACGGACACTCTCCTTCCTCTCTGGGCTCGCTACGCCCCCATGCCTCCTCTCTGCCCAGGATGTGGCCTGTACCCAGCCGGCTCCCCCCGGCTCTGGGAAACTCCGGGTCCAGTTCAGCTTCCTTGTGTACCTCGTACCACTGTTCACACCAGTGTGAGCGTGAGCCCTGTCCAAATGCAAGTGGTGCCCGCTGTGGTGCAAAGGACCCTTTGAAGGTCAGGGCCACAGCCGGCTGCCCACGTGAGCGGGTAAAAGAATGGCTCCTTTTAATAAGCTACAACTCCCCGCTGTCTCTCCTACCAGCTGCCAAGGGCAGGTGTCCACATTGAGTCACAGCAGCTCTTTCACACATTTAATGACCTACTCACAGGCCATCTAAAAATGCCAGGTGTGGTTTGAGGGTCTTTTGAGAATCCAGGTCTGTGCGACAGCTCTATGCGGACTGTGAGGACCCCTATGTAGACAGCGGGACCTTTCTCTGACTGTTTAAAAAGGCACCTCCCGCATTCTGGGAGCGATCCAACCATAAAATGACCATGGTTATTAATATTAACCCTGCAATTACCACGCTTTTCAGAATCAGGAGGGACCAGTAAAGGAGAAAGCTCATTGCAACCTTCTCCCATCTGTCAGGCCTTTGCCAGAGTGAAACGCTTTTCAGCATCACCCCCGTATCACTGCTGCTAACAGGTGGGACTACTCCACCCTCTGAGACACTGAACGGACAGTGGGACATGCTGCCAACGGGTGAGATGCCCTCGTTCAGCTCAGCCCTGAGACCTGCTCCCTGATTTACCATCACCAAGTGTTGTTTTTCTAGCTGGAGCCTATTTTTTTTTTTTTTTGCTTCATGTTGGATGGAGCAAAAAACAAGCCCAAGGAACAAACCCAAGACTGGTCCAAACTCAGATGCATCTGCATGCACTCCAGACCTGACCAAACCCTTTCCCTGGGGCTGGCTGGGTGCTGGAGATCAGACAGGTGCTCCTCTTCAGGTCAGCAGGTTCAGTGGATCCCTGCCCGGTGCCAGGATGCCTCTGTCTTGCCAGGTCTGGCTCTGAGCAGCGTGCACAGAGTTTGTGAGCCCATGAGCTGGATCCTCACCTGCGAGGCTAGCTTTATACCAGGGGGACACGTGGGTGATGGCAGCTCTCAGAGAAGATGCTCACTAGCTATCTCCGGGCAAGACATTCCTTCCCAAACGAGCACAGCGCCCGTCCCTTCCCGCTTGCTTGCATGCGTGCTATTGCCCCCGATGACATGCGCTGTTGCTTACCCAACTCTGAATTAGTTAGGCCAGTGGCTCTCAACCTTTTTAGACATGAGGTTCCCCCTCAATAGACTTGAGGAACTGCCAGCTCTTAGTTTGCACCCATTTTTTGGCTGCAGAAAAATACTCGAGCAGTTCTCCTGTTGCAAAGAACTCGGACAGCCCCCAAGGTGTTTTTAGCACTCTGGGTTCCCATTCGAAGTCTCTGGGTTGGTCTTGTGAATCACATTTGCCTGCCTCCCAGTGATAGTATCACGTGGCACCCCAGAGCACCCTTGAACGGATCTCGAGTCAACCCAGGGTGCTGAAGCACCCCGGGTGAGACTCACTGAGTTAGTCTAGAAGGTGCAACTCGGCCCTGCCATCTGCCCAGGGCCAGGGGATGAGTTGGAGATGTCCTACGTGACTTCAAGCTTTGCTGAGACTCTGTTCACAGGACTGCTCTCTAGAGACAGAGAGTGAAGGAAGCGCAGAGAGAGAAAGGAGGGAGGGAGACGGAGGCAGGGCCCTGCAGTCGAGTGCTGCTGGCTCCTGGGACGGTTTCCAGTGGGTGTGAGCGCGGGGGGGTTTCCATGAGTCCAGCCCCCACCCCTCTCCAGACAGGGCCCCGAGTGCTGGCCTCCCAGCTGGGCGGTCAGATCAAGGAGAGCAACTTGATTACTCATGGGCTATACTGGGCTGCCCTGGGTGACCTCCCTGCAGCAGAGCCCTTGCTTTCCAGGCCAGCCAGAGGCATAGGATTGTAGGACCCATCCCAGGAGCCCCTCCGTGGAGGCAGAGAGTCACATAGGACCTGAATCAGCCCTGCTCAGGCCCTCACTTATCGCAGGCATGTGCCTGGGGGTAGAAACAGCAGTACAGGGAGAAAGGACAAGCCAAGCCAGTCTTTAGCAGTCCACACTGGCAGCTTTTCAGCTCCCATATCAGTTTTCACTTGCCACCGGAAACCCAAAGCATGAGACATGCAAAGGGACAAGCCGCCCGGACAGCACCTACCAGAAAAATTGCGGGTCGCCAGCATGGTCGTGAGAATAGCTCCCTGAAACGCACAGGAGGCAGAAAGGAAAGAAAGGAAAGAGAGATCACTGTGCTCAGTCAGGCCCCTTGTTTCCCCGGCCATCTGTCCTCCCACGCAAAAGCTGCCCAGAGGAAAACGGGACCAGCTGGGGATGGTGGGGATCACGGCAGCAGTGCCAGGGATGTGTATGCGGGCCAGAGATGTATGCACCAGACTGCTTGTAGGGCCAGGACAGCGCGTGGTGGATGGCGGGTGCTATGCAGGGGCCCTTCTCTCTAGCTGGCAGGGGGAAGCATGGGGGGAGCAGGCCGTTTGGGTCTCTCCCCTTGGCCTTTTTTACAGCTCGTGTAGGCAGCACCATTTCTTACACCCTAAACTCCAGCGCTATCAAGAGACAAGAGAGATTTCACATCGGGTATTTGGGTGAGGATTACTTCTAGCAAAACTTCACGCACCTCGCTTGCTCTCTGGAGATTTGGTTGGAATCAACACAGTGGACGTGCCAGGACTCCCCTCATCTTTTCAGCCCCGACTTCAGGTATTGCACTACCGTCCCCTAAACTGGCCACACCTCTGAGATGAAAGGGCAAAGTCTATATAACGGGGCCCAATTCTGATTTTGGCTTAGCCTGGTGCAAATCTAGAGTCAATCACGCTAACCTAGTGGAGTTACTGTTGCTTTCAAGGGGTGTAGCTAAGCTAAGAATGGGGTTTGATGCTATTAAATGAGTTTTTTACCCTAACTACAGCTGGGGGTGGGGGGTGGTTTCCATCAAAACTAAACTTTAACCCTTAAATAGAAAAGGCAATTGCAAAAAAATGTTCCCCACAAATGGTTTCCATTTCCTCACCAGCTCTTCTAACTAGCTCTGTAGCCTGTCGTGTGATCCCTTTACCGTAATCCTTACAGTAATGGCATACTCTTTAGAAGCGCAGCCTTGAACTAATGAGATTACTTGTCTGGGTGAAAAGTAATCACAGATTATTGCTGGTTTCTCCTCCAGATAATCTTGCTCCTCACCTGCAGTCCTGCTGCTCTGTGCCTCATGCCAAAGCTGACGGGCGCTGGGCCTTGCTCGGAGGGGTTTGAGGGCAGCAAGTTGCTGCGGGGGGTGGTTGGGGCACTTTATTTTGCAAACCGGCAGGGAAGCAGTGCCCCCAGCATTGGGTTGGGTGGTGCCACGAACCTAGAGGTGTTGTCCTTTGGTGGAGATGGAAAATCAAAGGGCTGATTTCTTCTGACCACCAAGCTCCAAACTTTTTTTGTGTAATGTCTCCTGACTTCAGCTCTGATGAAGATTTTAGCCCTGCGTTTTGCCTACCTACCTCTGAACCCCTGCGTGGGGTGGACTGGAGACAACCTTCCTTCTTCCTCTCTCGATCTACCCTATTGCACTGTGTGGCACTGCTGTGCATTGGGAAAGGGGCTGCCTCCCAGGCAAACGGATCCCAGCGTTTTGCTGAGATTTGGCATCTTTTGAGTTATAACCTGCATAAAGGGGCTGTGTCACAGTGAGGCATTGTTCCCTGGGGGAAGGAGGATGCACTGGGGCTCTGTTTGGTCCCTGTCGCCCCATGCAACTTCCATGCAAAAAAAAAAATACGCAAGGCATCAGTAACAGGTGGCTCCCTCCACTGTTCACATGAACCAGCTGGAGCAAGCTAACCTGTTCCTCCGTTGCATCCATTTGCATTGGGGTCCTCATGTTCAGAACCTGACAGGCTCCCACAAAATCCCCCACTCGTGGCATCGCATTGATTCCTGCCCTCCAAGACATGCCAGCCTCTTCCGTTCAGGCAAACAAACCCACATCTGCATTTCCCAGAGGGCTCCCAGAGCTGGGACCCCAAAATTACCTTCAGCTTCCTTCTGGCGTTGAATTTCTTCAGGCAGTCCACCGTCTCCTGTCTGTGCATGCAGGATGCCACGGTGGCACGGTGCTGGAAGACAGAGCAACAGCCCGCTCAGGGGTGAAGATGGACAGGAGGGAACGCAGAGACACGCAGGAGGGACGGCTCGGGGCACATACATCCACCCTTGTACTCATGCATCCATCCCCTGAGACGTACGACCAGAGCTGTACGGAGCCGAAGGGGCCCCTGGCACCACCTGCTGAAACTTTAGCAGGAGTTTGTTACCCTCCTACCACCTTTGCACCTTGTTCTTTCTGCATTTGGCTGGCAGAGAGCTGGGCTCTGCCCGGAGCTGACCCTTGTGCCTGGATAACTAGCCCTGCTGTGGGGGGGTGGAAATCTTGGTGGAACTGGGGGGTTATGGCCTTAACAAGGCCCTGAGGCCAGGCCTTGAGGCCCCCCGTATGGGCTGCAACACCATTCAGACCTCCTCCTGGAGAAGCCTGCTCCGTCTGATGGCATTGGGGTGGATTGGGCTGGAGATTTCAGGAACGCCAGTGCAATAGCTCATGGAAGAGAAAACCCTGCCCACGTGGAAACCGAGGCAGGGTTCAGGCCTGCAGGGATGCCAGAATCCAAAAAACATCCTGAGAGAAGCATCTCTGGAGACGCGGGTTCCTGGCAGCGCAGGCAGGAGGAGAGTCGTTTGGCTGTGGGTAATTTGCAGCTTCCCCAGGGGAGCTCGGGCCAGAGGAAGTGTCTGGTTTTCTCTGACGTTCCTGCTTTCTCCTCCTCCGCATCATTTTCCATCTGTGTGCGGCCAAGGTACAAGGAGGCCAGTGACTTTTCCCTCCGGGTCACGTGGCGAGTCAGGGACTCGTGCTGGAAGCCGGGACCCTTGTGTGCACCCCGGGGCACCCGGGATCCCGGGGAGCCAGGAAATGTCAGCGTGGTAAAAGCCTGGGGAAAACACACAGGCCTGCCTCCAAATCCCTCTGGCTTCTCTGAGTCTGCGCAGCTGGCTAAGTGCTCCAGCTGGCCCTCCGATCTACCTGCCCCCGAGCAGCTTCCCGAAATATCCCAGGAAAACACGGAGACCTGATGGCTCGTGTTGGTAGGATGCCCTGTCCCCCAGACTCCTAGCCCCCATGCGAGGATGCTCTAGACAGTGGCAGGAGCATCCTACAGAGACCGTTGAGACTGGAAGTGGGGTCGATCAGAGGAGTACGAGGGTTAGGGTCAGGGTGCAGGGGAAACGGTCCCTTCCAGCCCCTCTATGAAACTATGGGAGGGCACGGGAGAGGGCGTGAGTTTATAGCATGAGGCTTCCAGCATGGGGAAGTGTAGCCAGAGGGCTCAACCAGCAGCCCAGGAGCTGGGTCAACACGTCAGACACAGCCCCTTCCCATCCCTTGGAGAGAGGGAAGCAATGCTGTCCAAAGGGCCCCGATGGGTACAGGACACTAGTGGAGTCCCTCGGCACTGCTGTTGGCTGGGCCAAGACAGCATGTCTTCTCTCCTTCTCAGGGCATCTGCATCTGAGCGTGAGCATTCAACACTGTTTGTATTCACACTTCTATTTCACTGAGATTTAAAGGCACTTAAATGTCTCATCCCGACGGTGAGAAAATCCTGCCAGCCAGACCCGTACCGAGCGCTGGGAGGAGGAGCGGAGTGGGAGAACAGCCTCTTGCTTACACAGAAAATAGACGGTGGATAGACAGGATTGTAAATATTCAATGTGCAAAGTAAAGTGTCACCATATTTGCATAATGCTTCCAGATGTCTGGACCGGTGTCCTGAACAGGTCCGTGGCACCGTGATGGAGCCGGTCCCATCTAATCCCACGCTTACTCATTTTCTCAATGCCTGCCCTGCCAGGGCGCACACTTACCGATATCCAGGGGTGCTTCAGAGCCTCGGCTGCCGTGATGCGCTTGGAGGGGTTGATTGTCAGCATCTTGTTGATGAGGTCTTTTGCTTCTGGGGTGACTGTATCCCACTCAGGCGAAGGGAACTGCAAGGCAAGGGGACAAAACGTGAGGTTGGGGATAGCAACGGAAATGCCTGTCTTTCTTCTGCCACCCTGTAAAGCTTGGCTCATCCCTGTACTATCCTTGGGGAGGAGGACCCTCTTCTCGCACTGGGCTCGGAGTCCAGGAAGAATGAAGGAATATCAGGGAGCAGGAGAGAGTCTGTTCTCTGTTGGAAAAACTCAACCCCGCTCATGCTTTTGCTCCCCTTTTTGCTTCTCCCGAGGCTTGGAGTGTCTCTCCACGACCAGTGCCTATATTCCTCAGTCACAGGCACCTTAAGTAGCCAGTGACATCCTTCCAGATACCTGTTGGTCTCAGCTCCCAGTCCTGCTTTTATAAGGGAGCAAAAGTGGGGACCCAGAAGCAAGGGGGCATGTGAGGGAGTGGAGAAGGAGACGCGAGAGAAGAGGAAGGCAGGGAGAAAAACAAAATCCACTTACATCGTAGGCCCCAGCTTTGATCTGCTGGTAGAGTCGATGCTGATCCTCATCCCAAAAAGGTGGATACCCAACCAGGAGAATGTAGAGGATGACTCCTGTTCAAGAGGAAGGTGGGAGAATATTACGAACAACTCCTGTTGAATGGAAGGGGACAGGTCCAAGGCTCAGGGACCCAAGCCTGTACAGACCCAAGCTGTGCACGTGTATAAACAGGGAAAAAGGGGGGTTGAATAAGCCTGGGCTTGCTTGTGTGCCCAACTGCAGGGTGTGCACAAAGTGACTCAGTGTGCACATGGCTGGTGAGACACTCAGCCAGCCCCTGGATTGGAGATGCCACCATCGATGCACCATCATCGGTGCACCTGGGGCTGGCAACTGTGCACACAAAACGTAGGCGTGCGCTGGGCACGAGCTTCCTGCGAAAGGGCTGGGCCCGAGAAGAAATCTGTTCTAATCTGCAGAGAGCGATGATCTGGAAGTGCGTTCGAGGAGCGGTGCCTCTCCCCATGCACGAGCTGTGAAATCAATTTGAAGGTGACGCTTTTAATTAACTGGGTCACTGGTGCATTGTGTTCCAGAGATGTGACTGCACACTCGGGCTGGCCTCGTGCCTCTGGCACGGCCCCGTGAGAAGTGCTGGCATTTCACAATGGGCGGCTCGTTGGAGAAAGCGGCCGCTGCGGCGGCATTTTGAGCTGGCTGAAAGCAAAGGGCTTGGCCCATTGGGGAACCTCCTACTCCTGCCCAGGAGGCTCGCCTGGGACACAGGAAGCCAGTATTACATGCTGAAAGCCCAGGGCCTCTCTGGCTTCTCTGGGGTTTAACACTCAGAAGCCACAGCCTCCTATTTGATACTTAAATCAAATATAAAGTGATGCCATAGGAGTGGCAACCAGTGGGCAAACAGGGCATGGCTGTGGGACAGGTTGGTGTATGGTCCTCCAATGCAATGTCAGGAGAAGTGCCCCGGAGAAATCCTCCCCACCATGCCAGTGGCTGTAGCAGAGAATGGGGTGAATCAGTAGCTCTGCTGCTCACCCCAAATCCCCCAGCCCCGTCTGACTTACCACACGCCCACAGGTCCACCGCCTTGCCATAAGGGTCCTTCCGGAGCACTTCTGGGGAAAGGTACCCCGGGGTGCCTGCAAAACCTAATGACCCAAGGCAAATGACACCCCATCACACCACTGCTTCCCTGAATGTGGCTGAGTCTGGTCCCCAGTGGCTGGGTCTGGCACCACAATGAGTGTATTAAGGTAATCGGGCATGCAGCGGGACCACGCTAGCATGATCTCACTGAATAGCCCCGGCGTGGAGCAGTGAGCCACGTCCCGTGCTCCATCATGTGGGTGCTAATCCAGCCTAATGCCATCCGCTTTGGCACCGTGACTCCCAACTTCCATGGGTGTTGCCGGGAAGCCAATCTGTGCTTAGGAAGCCCTGGCTCGTTAGCAGCTAATCAAGCAAGTTAAAGGAAAGGATTATGAGTCACGAGGGGCGGGGAGCCAGCTTCCTGGAATGAGCCGTGTTGGCAGAGCACTAGAGGAAGGTCTGGGTTTGCATCCTATGGCTGCCCTTTCCCTCATCTTCCTCTCTATGGTGGCAGGTTGGCTTCTGGAGCTGCGTGCTAGGCCTCTTCCCAGGATATGGCAGCCCTCTCTAGTAAGACCTCAAGTGCTGTGTAGCAGATCGGCATGACACATCCCTCCCCGAGTGTCCTGTGACTCAGGATGAAGACAGAATAGTGAATAGACATGCCAGGCCTCCAGTCAGATGGAAACCGCTATTGGACCGGGTTTGCCATTGCGGGGATACTAATCGTGGCTCTACCCCCACCCAAAAAGAGTCCTACAATTCCGGTAGTAGCTTGGTGACTCACATGCTATTTCTGCAAATCCACTCACTAGATTCCTGTCGGGTTGCTTTTCTTATCACTTGATTATGCCAAGCCACTCGGGGACCCATGGTGCATCTTTTTAGTGGCAACCAATGCCAAGTTGCATGGTCTGAAGTTTGCACCGTAGAGCCACAAAAGCTTCCAGGGACCTCGTTGCCACTGGGTTCCCTCGCTGGGCTTGGGCTTGGCCAAAGGAGCTGAGCAGGAGTTTTTGAACCTAGCACTTAGATACTGGGGAAGGGGCAGAAAATACTCCTAGCTCCAACACTAATAAAATTTTTGTGGGCAAGAAGGTGGGGGCTGGAGGTGGTGGCATCCCATGGAAGATGTCAAAGGGGAAAATCAAGAAACCACAGGCCACTCACCAAACCAGGCCTGCTGATCACCCTCTACCTCAATGGCGAGGCCAAAGTCAGCGAGCTTGACCGCAGCCCCCTTCAGCTTGGATGCCAGCAGCAGGTTCTCCGGCTGCAGGAAGAAAGGAGGGATCAAGTGAGAAATCAGCCTCATGGTGAAGTGTCCAAAGAGCCTGGGCAGCCCCTTGCCTGGGGCTCTCTGCGTCGGAAAGCATGGCATAAATCACCGCTGCCAATTCTACCGACAAGGGACTCTTGTCTCCCACGCCTGGCGAGAGACTCTTCACCATCAGACTTGAGACACAAGGGCCATTTCACTGAAAAGCCTGGGAGGTCTGCCTGGTTAGACCTGTCCTGAGTAGGGAAGAGCAAGTGCTGGGGTCTGGCTACAGGGCACGGCACTTGTGCACCATGACGTGTCGCTGCAGCCCGTCGTGCACGATTGCTAGCCTGTGCCCGGAAGGAAAGGCAAAGGGAGCGCTCCAGACCAAGGTGCTTCGAAGAGGACGGTGCGAGCTGGTCCTTCCCCACCAAGTCTGTCCTCAGCGAGGCTGCAGTGTAGAGGACAAGATGCACTGTCCTCCTTCCTTCCCTCCTGCAGTCAGGGGGCTTCCCCCCACCACGAAGCCCACTTTACAGGGCCACCTAGCTTCCTTGTGCTTAGACGGCCTCAGGCCCCAATGATGCCTTCACACCTCCATGCACGGAGCCACCACTTGCACAGATTTGCACATGCTCGGTTGGCTTCTCTGTGGCAGGCAATGCCTCTGAAGACCCAAACTACATGTGTTCAGCTTCCTGGCTGACTAGGAGGGTCTGTGGAGTGAGCCCAGCTGCCGAAGCCAGAGGGGCGATGCGTGGCGAAGTCTCTGTCTTTCCTCCGAGGGCTGCTGCTGCACCTCAGGCCCATATTAGGGCTGAGGAAGAAATATGGATCAGGTCTCCATCTCTGCTGAGGCGCCTGGCTCCCGGTTCCTATGCCATGACAATGTTATTACAGCTATAAGGGAGACTGATGGCCTCACTACTCTCTATTGACTGCAAGAGCCAGTTAGGAATCATCCAGCTGGCCCAGTAAAGCCCAGACAAACGATGGGCAGATCGAGGGATGACAGCGCCTATTGATTCCCAGGTATTACCAGGGTCACTGGTAATGAGAAGCTGGTTCTGGCTGGGAAATCCAGCTCCTCCTCCATGCATGCCTGAATGAGGCACATGCTGGGAGAGGGAGGGGGAGAGGAGAGCATTCAGCTCCAGCTTGCATTAGTCCAGAGCCTTGCAACCCCTTCCCCTGGCAGCATGGCAGGTCTCTCTTACAGGAGCTCCCCGAGAGAGCTGGATTGAGAAGGCTTCAAGCTAACCGCTGGAAAACGCAACCCCATCCAGCCCCAGCTAGTCTCCAGACAGGATGGCTAGGAATTTCCTATTCCAGATGAAATGAAAGCAAGGATCATGTTCCTCCCTGCAGTCTGGAGCATGGGCTGGAAGAGTCCCCTCAATCCCCCCCGTAGGGACTTGAAGCCAAACAGTGGGATCCTTCATCTTCTACCAGCGGCTCCCAGTTTGTGGTACATGCTACCACCGGTGGTATGCAGACAACCTGTTGGTGGTACGCATTAACAGATTTATTGTAATTACTTTATACGACAAACATTTGCGGGTGCTATTTGAGGTTGAACTGAAAAATGTGCCAGCGGTACTTGTATTGTTTTAAATTTAGGAACTGCTGTTCTAGTCCTTTCTAATCCTACCGGTGGCCACCAACCCTTTGAGTCAACCCAGCCACCCTTTCCCACCATCGCAAGAGTGAGGGTTTTAGCTCCTGGAAGGGAAGGCTGGCATGAGAGAGGGTGAGCAGGACTTTCTTCTCTCTTCCTACTACTAAGTCGGATGCCCCAGCAGGCTTGGCTTGGCTTTGTGCCCTTGGCTTCCTGATGCCCCATAAGACATTCTTCACCCAGCGCTAGAAGCATCCCAGCCGGCCCCGAGAAAGACACGGGAGAAGACATGCTTGGCCATCTCTCCCTTGATGATGCTCACGTATCTTGGAGGCCTTGGCCACTATATATGTGTACGTGGGACCCTCCACCGCAACGCTTACCTTTAGATCCCGATGCACCACCCCCATCTGGTGACAATGCAGGACGGCTTCCAGGATCTGCTGAATGCAATGGCTGGGGAGAGAAAGGATGGAGGATGTGTCTATGCTATGGGTGGGTTTCCTCAGGACCTTCCCTTTGCTGTCCTCTCTTTCCACGACTGCCCACACCCCCTCTTCCCACCGCTAGCCATGGCGGCTGGCTCCGCGTCTCGGCCTCCAGAGCCCCATGCACATGCAGCACAGACAAAGGTAGAACAATTACGACCTGCTTGTCAACAAAAGACAGCTGGGGGTTATTGAAGTCATTAAACCACCCCTTGTGAGCAGTAGAGGAGGAACACGCCGCTCACTTTATGAACTCGTACGGCTGCCAGAGGTAATGAGCTAAAACGATCCAATCAGCTTCCCACAGAAACAATGAGAGCAGCGTGATAATGAGAGTTGGGGGCATCATGATGGAATTAGCTTGAGCTAGCGAGCTTCGAAGACAGAAAGCTAACAGCGGCCCCGGTGGCTTAGGCTTATCTGGTCCTAGCAGCTGTCTCCCTGTCCCTTTGTCACACGCAGCTCGTTAAACCACGGACAGCCCAGAACGAACCCGCAAGAATTTCCCAGATGCCCAGCGGGTTTTAACTTTTGCTATCCAACACCTGCCTGCAAAAGGAAGTGTCTTTATCTACATTTTTTTTGCAGGCTGCTGGCGTTGGTTGTCACTGGATCCTGGGCATGCAGAAAATCCCACTGGAAGCCCATTTCACAGAAGGAAATAAAGCAAGATCCTTTCTTGAACAGAGCGGCAGGGTTGCATGCCTGAGGGTCAGCGTAGGGCTGTGTTGGCCTTCACCTCCATCATATTCCCTAGGCCCTGGGCTGTGCCATCAATACTGAAGCAAAGCCAGGAGTGTTGCTCCCACAGGAGAAGATGTTGGACTGGGCTCCATCCAGTTCTCCCCCACAGCCTTGTGTGACCGGGCAAAGTCACTTCTTCTCTCTGTGTCTCTGTACATCGAGGCAAACGCCTCCCTCCTTCACAGAGCTGTGGTGACACCTCATTCATTTGGACTTTCAAGGTACACAGCTATTCCTGAGGTCAATGCCTCAGAAACGCCTTTAAATATAACTACCAGAATGGGTAAAGATTGCAAATCATATGGCACCTGCTGTATCTTCCTGGGATTCCCCAGCTTGCTTCTGTCCCACGCTTTCCCAATTGGGAAACCAGTGTGATACTGGTGTCCCCTGTCCCACATACTGGTGAGGGTAGGCCATGTGTTGCAACCAGTCGGGCAGAGGGGTTGGATGCCGATTTTGCATTGCCAGTCTGGGAAAGGAGGTACCATTCACGGTAACTTAATAGAGCTTGGCTTTGGCAGGGGAATAGACACCGTGACAGTGCGCCGCATCCTTTGCAGGGGACATGCGTCAGTGAGAATAAGCCTTTTTGCAGCTTCACAGCTGGTATTTGAGAGCACCCCAGGAAGCAACAGTTATTTGCACAGCAGAGCCCTATTATCGAATGACTGCTCAACACAAAGACACTGATGCTCAGATACCGTAAATCTGCGAGTGCCTGAGTCCGCGGGCGGGGGCTGATGCCAGGCTGCTAGGGAAATGAGGCGCCCCAGCGCGTCCAGGGCCAGGCTGAACACAAACTGCCTGGCCTGGCAGGGTCACGGCCAGTGGGTTTCCTTGCTCACCTGGCATCCGCTTCACTGTAGTACTCTCTGGCCACGATGTCCTCAAACAGCTCCCCGCCTGTGACGCTGCAGATGAAGCAGACAGGGTGTCACACACAGCTTGGGAAGCATCGGGGAGACATCTGAACACCCGCCGAGGTTTCAGCCCCCCGAAAGGAACTGAAGACCAGCTAGGAGAAGGGTAACACATGGAGCTGGGGTGACGCAGGGGTGTGTGTGAGGGCTGCTGGATAGACGGGGGCTGTAGGGCGAGGGGATTTAGATGCTTGATCCTAATTTTTCCCGGACAATTAGAAAACTGGGCTTCTATTCCCATGCACTCCCCAATGGCGTGGGACCTAAATAGGAGCCAGCAGTGTGCCCTTCTTGCGAGGAAAGCTAATGGCATCCTGGGCTGCATCGGTAGGAGCATTGCCAGCCGATCGAAAGAAGTGATTCTTCCCCTCTATTCAGCACTGGGGAGGCCACATCTGGAGTCCTGTGTCCAGTTTTGGGCCCTCACTACAGAAAAGATGTGGACAAATTGGAGACGGGCCAGCGGAGGGCAATGAAAATGGTTTGATGTTGGGGGACACGACTTATGAGGACAGGCTGAGGGAACTGGGCTGATTTAGTCTGAAGAAGAGAAGACCAAGCAGGGTTGGGGGGCGGTTGATAGCTGCCTTCAACTCCCTGTGGAGGGGCTGCAACGAGGATGGAGCTGGACTGTTCTCAGTGGGGGCAGATGGCAGAAGGAGCAAATGGGATAGTTGCAGCAAGGGAAGCTGAGGTTGGATATTAGGAAATAACTGTCTCCCTAGGAGGGTGGTGAAGCACTGGGAAGGTGACCCAGAGAGGTGGTGAAGTCTCCATCTTTGGAGATTTTTAAGACCCGGGTAGACAAAGCCTTGGTTGGGATGATGTAGTTGGGGATGGCCCTGCCTTGAGCAGGGGTTGGACTAGATATGACCTCCTGAGGTCCCTTCAACCCTCATTTTGTATGATTTTGTGACTGTTTGGGTTTCGGGGCTGCACGGTCTCAAAGGAGGCAGGGACAGGAGCAGCCGCATCAGACAGCATCCAGCTGAGGACAGCAGCCACTGCAGCAGCATCAGGACCTCCGGGGAGCGTGCATTAAACATGCTAATTGTTGCTCTCCGATGCCTGAAGGGATGAGCCCTGCAGAACGCAAGACAAATTCAGCTAAACCTGCGAGTGGGAGGGAAATGGCATCTTGACACTGGTGCCATTAATCCAACCCTTGTTACGAGGAATGCAGCGGAGCAGGTTGGTGCGAGACCCTGGAGAAATAGGATGCCAAGGCAGGAGTGAAGGGCTAGGTGAGGGGCGATGCAGTGATGGAGAAAGGCCTCTGGCATGGGGAATCAGGAAACACCATGGCTGCCATTACTTACAGATCAAATATCAGGTAGTGGTGCGCCTCCTCCGATATGCTGTCATGGAGTCTCACTGCAGCGGGGACAAAAGGGGTAGGGTTACTAACTGCGGCACCGGTGACCGGACACACACTGCTCATCTCCCTCTCTCATCCCGTTTCCCTTTGGGCAAGTGGAAGTGGGGAGAGCGGTTCAGGACCTCTGCACCCCTCTGCACTTGGTCTTTCTCCGCACAGGGTCTTCCCAGGCTGCCCCCACGTAACAGCCCCAGGTGCCCTAGCCACGCCGCACCACCGCGGTGGGCTGCAGGGTCTCTGAGGTCATTTCCAAATGGAGGCCTTGCCTTGTGGGTACACATAGTGCTCATACTTGGATAAGGCTCTGGGCAGCTGCTTGGTTATCTTCAGCCTTGAGCTGTCCCCTTGTGCGCACACGTGCTTCTCTAATCTCCAGGATTAAGGGGAGCTTGATCAGGAGATGCTGGCTGCAAAGGGAGTTCGGTGGGGCACCGGGTCTGCCGCACACAGCGCTTTTCTTCTGTGACCTTCCTTCTCATTGGGGATCTCCTGCGGTCACCCAGGGGATCCCTTTCTTATTCCAAGAGACAGCCCCTCCTTCGCCCACTGCCACTGTTGTTTTTGCCAGAAGACCAGGAATGGGAGCAACAGCACCCACGCCTGTCTGCACTGAGGTCTCTCTCCCTTCTGCCTCCAGGACTTTGGCTACGGACTAGCAGCACAGTTCCCAATGGCACTGCCCCATGTTTTACCCAAGATGCTGGCTGTGCTAGGAAATAATGCTTTGAAGGGTTTTTACTAAGGGCTCTGTGGAGTGAACCGTTATCAATAAACTCCTCATCCTCTAGCTTGCATTCGGGATATGGGGGCCAACTCAGCTCTCTGTTCCACGTGGCATTCAGACACCATGGGGACAGGTGTGGTTTAGGAATAAGGCAAGACAGAGGGAATATATAGCTGACCCTGTAAATAAAAGAAGAATCTGGCTCTGGCTTGGATTCAGGGTTCTCCGTGGTACCTCTACCTATGTCTTTTCCAAATCTCTTGGGGCGCTTGTACACGCCACGTGTGCAGATTATAGATATGTTTCACCCCTTTCTTTCTGTTTGCCACCCAGTTGCAATATGACCCCATAGCTCTCAGTCCATTGGCAAATGATATTTAGAAACTGGGGAGGAGGGGATTTGAGATACAAATCTGTGGATCGGATTAGTTTTATTTTTAAATCCCATTTCTTGCTAAGTGGGGGTAGGTTTTTCGCTGCTAAATTTGTTGACCACGGTGAAGGCAGCTCATGGAAACTTACCTCACACTTGATCAGTCTCCTCGTTAGCTCACTATCCTAGATACCTAATAGAGAATGGGAGATGCGCTGTCCCCGGAGGATACTCATCTCTGATTTAGGTTGCGGATGCATTGTGGTGCCAGTGCTAGTTTCCAGGTTCAGTACAATGCTCTCGTTAGTGCCACTGCAGAGAAGAGCTCCTCGGGCTGGTCTGGCAGCACGTGACCACAATGTGGCTGGATCTGGAGGGGTGGGCTCGGATCTGGAGTAAAAGGGGACTTGGACATCATTACTGAATGCAAGTGAAATCCAGGACAGCGTCGCTCTGGGTAGGGAAGTGCGTGACCGGTGCCGCAGCAACCTCTGTGTCCCTGTGCAGATGTGCACATCGCTAGCAGGCCGTGCTACCCTGCCACTTCGGCACTCGGCGACTTAGCATCCCCAGAGAAAGTTGTCACATCAAATATGGTCCCTGTCACTAGTGCTCATATCACCCCGTGCGCCATCGACACTGGACGTGTTTCGGGACAGAGAATACTCAGCGCTGCTGGGAGCAGCTTTCGCTGCAGTATCAGGCCAGCAGATTTCTGTAAAGGGTCATGGCTCAAACATGCCATTCAGGAGCTACCCAGTGTTTTGCTTGTCCTTTTTTTTCCCCCTACAATCACCCAGAGAGAGGCTCCTGGCTGCTTTGGTCTCTTCCCAAAGACAGGAGACGACTTGCCTCTATCTTGGGTGTCCAAGAAGACAATAACCCATCAAAGCTTCTGTCTTGCTCGAAGGAGGAATTCTCTGAGGTGGTTATTGTTGCATTTTCATTAATAATTATGAAGAGAAGGGAACAGGTTTTCCATGCCTGAGTGAGTCTTTTCTCTCTGTCCCTTTTGTGGGCTTGATGACTCCAGACAGGGCTTTTATTCCGCTGTATTTGGAATTTTCCCTCCTCTCACGTGGCTGGTTTGCAGAGTCATCCCTCGGTGAGCAGAGATCTGCATTCACCTGGTTTCTCCTGCTCGGGCCCAGTAACAACTTTTCTGTCACTTGGGTTACAAGAGAAACTTTCCTTCCTGTTCCAGGAAGAGATCAAATTCCCACAAGCATCTTTGCGACGTGTCTTGGGGACGCAGTCGGTGGCAGGAAGCGTGTCAAGATGTCCATACAAATGTCTTAGGCCGCTGGCATTTCACACCAGCTCTCAATAATGCACAAACCCAAGACCTCCAAGACAAACTCAGTGGAGTTTGGACCCTATGCTAGGTCACTGCCACGGGCAAGACTACGATTCCCAAGATTTCACCCCGAATCATGAAGTGGTATGCCTTCTTCACTGACTAAATAGCCCTCGAGGTCTCTTCCAACCCTATCATTCACTCAAATTATAGGCTTACACTCAACTTGGGCCCGAAGAAGTGGATTTGGTGGCAAAAATGTGGCCGCGAGCTCGCAGGGTATGCAACCCCACCAGGATCTGCAGAGCTGAAGGCAGGTCGGTCCGTGAGAAGATGGCCTAGCAAACAAACTCGATGCTTGCTACGGGGGCTCCATCGGATGCTTCCTCATCTCATCGGGACAGAAACAAAGAATTTCCCGCTCGCTCTCTCTGCCAGGAGGCCTACCAGCAATTGCCTAGGCTCCTGAGAAGAGATTCAGGGGTGGAGCAGGATCGGAAATATTATTGCAGAAGAAGTCCCAACATCTAGTGTCAATAGAAGTGGTCAAAGGCCTGAATTACGATGTCCCAGAATCGTAGGGACATGCAACTGCTGGACCCCAACTTTGCAGCTGGATCCCTGCTCAGCTAGGGGCCAAAGCTCCAAAATGTGGGGAAAATGTGGAGCTGTCGGGGCCACCTCAAGTCATAGGGAGATGTGAAGGCCCAACCTAGTGAAACAGCCCTTCTACCTTCCTCTCGCCTGCCCAGAGAACCGGCAGATGAATCCCCACGGGCAGGGTAACACACGCTCTGGCATCTGCCAGGAGCCCTGCCTGCACCGCAGACCAGCTCCCTTGATGGCATCGATTCTCCCTGCTCCTTAATTCTAGTTTTAGTTCATTCCAGATCATCAGCGGGTAATTAGCCTGTTTGTGCTGCGCTGGGGGAAGCTGCTGCTCCCTAGTTTCCAGGCAGCAGCAAACAGTGGGGGTGTGATGGGAGGGGGGCAGAGCCACCCGGGTATAAATAGCAGCCGGATTGGTCTCATTAGCATTGCGCTTGGTTAACCCCTTCCAGTGCTGCCCCACGGTCACTGCGTGCGGCCATCTGGGCAAGTCTTAGGGGGAGAGCATCAAATCGCCCTGCTTGGCTGGGAAGGAGAGAGTGAGATGGTATGGTAGGAGGAGACCTAACTGAGGGGGAGGAAGGGGAGAGCAGAGAAGACAGAGGAAGAGAGCAAGGGGTTGGCCACACAGTGCCCAGAGGCTCAGGTAGTCACCCCCCACACTTCTGCCTGAGTGTGCAACCTGCACACCCTGGCTTGGAAAGCCATGCAACTCCCATGCAGCCCACACTCCCCCTGCAAATTCATGCCCTGGGCAAAGCCAGCACCCAGGACATGAAGCAAGAGGATGAAGCCAGTCTCTCCTGGGTGAAGCCTTAGGGTGCCAGGGCCGATGCCACACTTCTTACTCATGCCCCTGGAAGTAACTGTTTTGCCTTGAGGGCTTCTGTGGCCTGTTGGAGACCAGACACCTGCCGCGCTCTTGCGCAGAGCCTCGACTCTGACTCCTTCTTGTTTCGCTGTTGCTGGGAACTGCAAGCCATTCGGACTGAGAGCAGACAATGCTGTCGCCATGCAGAGAAATGCATAATGTGCACCCCCTGACTTGCCCCGGGGAACTGCTCTCTCTCTAGCCAGCTCTGTCTCCCTCCCGTCCAGCCCCACACAGCCTGGCAGAGATTTTCATACTGAATTGCTTGGGAGACTCCGGGGTGGTAAAAAACAATCGTTACGGACTGAACCGCCGGGGAAATCAGGACCGGCTCTCTAACAGGCACCACCTTCCCCTCCCTCCCTCTTTGCACCCCTGGGTGACAGCATCCCCAAACCACGACTGTTTTTCCTTTGCCTTGGAGCATCGTTGCAGTCAGAACGGGGATGGAGGGGTGCAAGGAAGGGGAGATGCTTCTGCTGTCATGGCAACAGCTTGGTCCAGAGCGGTCTGTGACTCCAGCTGATGCAGAGAAGACTTGACACTGCTGTGCAGGCATTTGCCCAAGACAGATTGAAGCTGACAGGCTCTTTATGATCTGAAACATTTATAAAGCCGGAGCTGTGGCTGTGTGCCGGTGCCTGGGAGCAGCGGGGAGAAGAGCGGGCCAAGGTGGGAGTCAGCTGCAGGCACAGCCGAGCCCCCGGGGTTTGCCTACGTCCCTGACTTCCTGCCCCCTTGCCCCAGCTCCGCGCGCCGAGGCGGCATTGCAAGACAACATGGCTTTTAGGGAGGCGCTGGGGAGAGGGGCCTCTCGGGCAGGGCAGTGCCGAGCTCGGGGCTCTCCGGGCGCTTGTACACGGTACGCGCTGTTTAGACGCATGTCACAAAACAGCGCCAAAAATCTGCGTGTGACTTGTCCCCCGCAGCCCAGACACCAGCCGGGCTGGCTTCAGCACAGCCCTCCTCCATTAAGAGAGAAACCCAGGTACCCGGGAGCAACCCAAAATCCTACACGATGAGTCCCGCTCCCAACAGACTTGGCGTCCAGGCTGCTGCAGGTGCATCCCCGGGGCAGAGCATCTCTGGCTGCTATTCCAGCATCTCTTTTCCTGCAAAAGCCCCCTCCCAGTTCATGATCCATCTGGGGCAATGCCCCTGTGCCCCTTGCTACGTTCCTCGCCAGGCTGAGGACGGCGACGGCCGGGCCAGGAACAGCTCAGGCTCCAAGAGAACAAGGGAGGCGACAGAATGAATCAGCTCTCCGGGCTCAGGTTTGGTTTTTTTCCTCTCTCTTCTCCTCCTGGCCTATTTTCGTCTTCCTCGGAGGCTCAGGAGTTTTCCTGGAACAGCTTTTCCGAAGGAGGTGACCGTCATGTGGACCGTCGGCGGGAAAGCCCCCCCCTTCTTGTGCTCCCCTCCTCCGCAGCCTCAGCTCCCGCGCTGGTCAGAGATGGGGCCTCTCTGCGGAGAGCCCTGGGGAAAGGAGCACCTGGGGAGTGGGAGGTGCGGGGGGCTAAAAATGGAAGTGCTTCCCACTGGATGGGGTCCCTCCCTTCGCTCCGGCTGCTGCTGAGGTGGGGCACGGCCAAGAGAGAAGCGTACGGCCAGGTCCAACATCCACGTCAGACCCAGGCCACAGGCTGCTGATGCCATCTGCATTGGTTTCAATGGCACATGGGCCTTGAGAAGCCACCAAGTCAACGGCTCATTCCCTGAGCATTTGGTCTAACATTAGGCTTGTGCTGATTAATATTAATTGCTGGCACGTTTATGGGGATTAAGACTCCTGGGACTTTGTCCTCCTCTCCCGAAGGAGAGTTTTGCCTTTCCAACAGCATTGGCTTCGGTGCAGCGGTGTGAGCAGGGCAGCTAGGTTCCCATGCCCCGTGCTGCTTTAAATGTGGATGGGGAGAGGGGGCGAAGAGTCAGACAGTCTTGTCTGGCTGGATTAGAAGTGGCACGTGCACATGCACACACACACAAACGTACACCCGTGGAGACAGGCGGCGAGCCCTTACCTATGTTAGGATGCTTCAGAAGACGGCAGATGCGAGCCTCCCGCTCCAGCTTCTGGTGATCTGAAAGAGAGGAGTGCACAAGTCAGGCAGCCCCGCGCCGGCTCCGGGCAAACCCTGCTCGGCTTTCTCTGTCTTCCCCAGCAGCCGGGCCAGCCACAGGCAGCCCCCCAAAGCCTCAGCAGTGCTGAGCAGAGCTGAGGATTTGGGCTCTTGGGACATGGCCTAAACCCTCCAGCCTAGCACTGACATGCAGGAGGGAACAGTTCAGCCCAAACATTTACAGCTGGGCAAAATGACAAGCAATGGAAAGCGTGGTCCACCCACCAAGCTAAAGGCCTCTATTTCAGTTATCACTTGGAATAAGCTTTTCCACTTGTACTTCAGCTAAAGAGGAGGCACAGCCTCCTGGGTTGCTATAATCATAAAAACACACAGCTTTCCAACTAAATACAGCCTTCCCGCTGGATGCGGTCCATCCTCTCGCTAGTTTGGAGGGCACACGCAGCCTGTCGCTCAATGTTCTTGAGCGAGGCGCTTGGGTTCGACATCTTTCTTTATTTGATTTCAATGTTTTCAAAGACAACAATGACAAATGTGGGCCTCGACGCGGTGAGGTCTGAACGCGGTTTAAACAGGTTTGTCTTTTGCCTGACGATTCAAGCAACAAAAATACAAAATTCGACCAGAATAATAATCGTAATAAAAAAAATCGGATTTCTTTTGCTGCTTTCAGGCATCGGTTTTTACCACCCTGATGCCAGGCAGTGTCAGGTCTGGAAGGCACTGCCAGCTCAGGGCTTCTCCTTTCTCGCAGCTTCTCTGCCTTGGTTTGACTTTGTCCTTTCCCTTCTCCGCTGCCTTTCCCACTTGCTTTTTCTCCTCCCATCAGACTGCCTGCTCCGTTTTTATTTTCAGTGCTTCTCTCAAAAAAACCCAACACAGCCCCGGCGAGGTCAGTGCTGAAACGGGGAAAGCGAGATGTGCGGCATTAAGCAGCTGGCGTTCTCCCCTCCCTGGCTGATTGTGTATTTAGAGGTGATTATAAGCCCGAGGACGGCAGTCTCACACTGTACCCGAGGTGCCATAACATCAGGCACTTAGCAGGCTCCAGCAGATCATTTATTGCTGCACTTATGAGCCTAGCCTAGCTCCGGCTCCCCTATTGCCCTGCCTTATCTTTCTGTCCCCACCACCAATGTGTGTGCGCCAATGCAAACCGCAACTCATTTTCCCCTTGTGTCCTTTTGCCCTCCGAAAAGCTCTGTAGAAACAGCCTCGGAGAGCATGAGATGGGGAGTACAGCCCACTCCTTCCCCTGGCTCCATGGGTTTGTGCACTTGCAAACAGGCTGCTGCATATAACTTCTCATCCCCAATTTTTCTCCCCCTTCCAAGACCACGAGGGGCAGGGACCAGAGCGGTCGCTGGACACAAGCACGCCTGCTTTGCGGAGGCCCGTGAAATCCAGTGCAGGGACCAGACCCGGCATTTACAACAGGTTGAACCAAACCCCCAGCTGGAAAACACCGCAAAGCTCTGGGATCCTGTATATGAGGATATGAGTATATTGTAACCTGTGTATGAGCTATTATCCTATCCCGCCCGCCGGGTGAGCTTCGCCGGGCGTAAGGAAGTGCAGCAATTCGGCTTCATGGGAGCCAGCTTGATAACGGAGCTGGAAAGCATTTTGTTCTGGGGCATGGTGCAGCGATTTCAGAAAATCATGTTGTGTTGTTGTTTCGCCGCAGTAAAGTGCCTTCTCAGTCCCTGGAACGGCCTTCCTGGGAAGAGCCACATTCCCACGGCAACAATTTGCCGATGTATTTTCATGATATCAGGAATGAAGCCGCCAGAAAAAACAGGGTTATTGCTCGAGCTGTGCACGTCCCAGGACCGGCTATTGCTACAGCCCAGCTTGGCTCACAGCCTGGAGCAGCCGGTCTCGCCCTTTCTTTAGGCTCGAGGCCCGCCTCGTTCGACTTAGGGCCCCCCGTGGAAAATGCCAGCTCTTAGCTTTTGCTCATTTTTCAACTACAAAATATACTAGAGCGATACTGCTGCAAAGAACTCGGGCCACAGCAGGGCAGGACGGGTTTAATACTGCGGTTCCTATGCGAAATCTCCAGGTTTATCTTGTGAATTGTGTTTGCACATCTCATTACCGGTGCTATCAGTGCGTGGCCCCCGGCCAGAGGCGTAGCAAGCTCCTTCAGCACCCCAGGCAGAGGTGGGGGCTCGTCCCGGGCCTCTCCCCGATGTCTCCGCTGCTCCCTGATAATGTGGTACCCAGGCGGCAGCAAGCAGTGTGGTTACTCAATGCACTATCTCATGTTCGGATGCGGGTGGCGTGCCAGCTCTCAGTGGTCCTTTGTGGCATCAGAGCCAGGGAGCTGCCCTGAGAAGGCCATTCCCCCACCAAGGACAACAGATGTGACTGGATCATCTGTTGATCCATCTGACCAACGGCATTATGCAGGCTGCAGAATTTCATCCAGCTGCAGCTTGAGGACCCGTGTCCTCGTCCTCTTCCATTCGTGCTGGCACATCCCTTAGCAGGCCCCATTCCTGGGGACCACCCGGGACATGCCCCAGGGTGTGGGAGCAGGGCTCCAGGGAGTGGGAGAGGGGCTCCCTGGAGGACACCCATGCAGATGCAGCCATGCCCGCCCAGGGTTAGGAACCAGGACGACTGAACTTGCGCAGCCCTGGGGGCTCCCCATCACCTGCCTTTCTCCTTGCTTGTTTCCTGGGGAAGAGGAAAGAAAATGAAAGCTGAATCACTCAGATTCAGACAGCACGAGGCCTTCGTGGGGCATCGGAGCATAGAGCAGCTTCCTCCCCATCAGCTACGTGGCTCCAGCCCCTGGTACTGCACATGCCCTGGAAAGCAGAGGCTGCTCAAAGGCTGGTCTCAGGTTTGGACATCAGGGTGCTGAATAGGAATTACAACCAAACCAGGGGCTCAGTAGATGGATCACTTGCTGGAAAGGGAGGAGGCTGGACCTCCTGTCTCTGAAATGGGCATGCTTTCTCTTCCACCTCTCGGATGCAGCTCAGTGCTTTGGGTTCCCGCACCCAGGCTGAGCCCTGGCAGAGAGGAGAGCAAGTGGGAGCCATTTCCCGGACTCCCCCCTCTCCCCCTTCCAGCATCTGAAGGGCGTCCATCACCGAGCTGTCGCTCCAAACCCGCCCCCGGCCGCCCCCGCGTCTCCTGCTCCACTAATGCGATTTCGCAGGTTCCTCCTGCCCAGTCCTGCCACGCAGCCGGAGCCGAGGAACAAATGTCTCCCTCCCTCCTCGCCCAGCCTTGCCTTCTGCTGGGCCCTGTGTTTGTACCGCTGCAACCTGTCGCCGCCGGCGGGATGGCACAGCCACCGCCAGCCCTCGATAGCACAGTGAGGGCAGCCCGGAGGGAGTCAGTGCTTCGTACAGTGCAAAGTGAGGGGCGCTTGTGCAAAGGGAAACGGACCCCGGCTTGTCAGAGGGGATGGAGGCAGGTCATTATGGGAGAGCACGGGTATGGAGGACCCATCGCTTCCCCAGGACTGAGGCAATGGGGTTGGCATCACCAGGCTGCGACTTCCAAGGGCTATACAGATGAATATAGAGGTTCAAGGCCACGAGGAACCACGCAGGCCCGCAGATTGCCGTGAACGGAGCAACACGCAAGTCCTTTCCCCTCATCTGTGTAATTTGCTTCCAGGAGGAATAGGTCCTCCTTCCCCTTTCCATCAACCTATCACTGCAAGTGTGTGCAGAGACACGAGCTGTTAGGAAAATGCCCCAACACGCGAGCAATAACCGTTGAACTATTTAGCGTCATGCCGCAAGGTGCACGATGGAGCAATGGCTGTATCTGCTGCAATGAGCAGCCCGTAGCCACCACGTGCCAGGGGGAGGGAATTTGTTATTTGCCTTCTGAGCATCTGCTGCTCTTTGGGATCTCAAGCTTCCAGGGAAGCAAGAGTCAAAGCTCAGGGTTTAGCCTTACTTGCTGCTTGGGTCACTTCTTGCAGAGACACGGATTCATTGCGGTGCTTTGGGGTGTTGAGAAGAACCCCTGGTTTCAACCCACGGCCATCAGCATTAAGGTAGAGTCTCTATTTCAGCTAAAGGAGAGGCTTTCAGCAGCTGGGGTCCATAGCTGACTTCTCCTGTAATGCCAACCAGCCACTAAAGTGGGAACACAGGACTTCTGCTCTCTTGGGACGGCTGGTCCATGGTCCATGCAGTGGACAGGATACCTACATGGTGCTGTTGAGAAGCGGGATGTGGGTCCAGCGGAGGCCAGCCCCCCACCCCAGATGATCTGGCGTTCAGCCCAGGCACTGGAGTCATGATGTGAATTCCCAAGCAGACCACCGTACCGGGGTTAGTGTTTCCATATCAGGACGATTCAAACTCTTGGTCACTGATTTTGGGGACATCAGGACAGACTTGGCATTGATATCAATATATTGCTCACATCCCGGTAGGAAAAATAAGAAGAGGATATGGTCCCCAAACTCCTGCCAGCCGCAGGTTCCAGTGTCCCAGTCCTGTGGCCCCTGGCACTCTTGGGGCAGGAGGGATGTAGCAGGTTGTTGATATAATACGGGTTTTTAGCAAGAGTGTTGGCCTGTCTGCTCACTGGAAGAGTGAGATCAGTTTACACGCATGCTAATCATCTGTTCCCCTGCCGGAGAAGCAGGGCTAGCAGCAGGGATGCTCAGCTTGCATCAGTCTGGATGCAGATCTGCTGTGGGCTGGGAGCCTCAGGAGATGAGCTGTGCCCTGCTTCTTCCTGAGAACAACCTCTCCGTAGGGACAAGGCTTGGGCAGTCAGGACCCTTGCCCCAGACAGGAGCTAGGGCTCTGATTTTCAGAAGCACTTATGTGGGTGAAGAGTACAAGTCCCGTTAACTGCAATGTGAGCCCCTAAATCCCTTGGGCAGGCAGGAACTCCTACCTGAAGATAGAGATGTGTGCAAAGGCGGGAGAGAAAGGGAGCCGTATTCTTGGTACAAGCTTTGGGCTAAGTTTGATCATCCACCCGTGAATAAGCAACAGGTCTCTCTCCCTTCCCGAGGCCTTTGTTGTCCCTACACGGATGCGCTTTGCACCCCTGGGTGTGTCAGGATGAGAACAGCAGGAGCTTCCAGCTACACTGGAGATGGGTTTGTCTGGGATGGTTTGGACAGGGCTGATCCCGCCTCATGCAGGGGGCTGGACTAGATGTGACGTCTGGAAGTCCCTTCCAGTTTGACCTCTCTATGATTTTATGATAAAAAGGCAAGAAAAGCAAGTCATTTGCCTTCCTGGTGCCTCAGCTTTTACCGCTCCACGGGCTTATCTGCTTCCCCGGGATGCTTATTCCGAGATGCTTGCAGATAGCAGATGCTTGAAATGCATGCAAGATGCTTGCTTGAGATGCTCGCAAGGGAGTGCTAAACAGACTACCTGTACCACACACAGGCAGTGCCCCGGTGCCTCTCCAGCTACATGTGCCGAACACAGGTGCCCCTTTTCCTGCACACACATACGGGCACCCACGCCTTTGCAGCAGCCATGCCTCTCCGTCTTTGCTTCCTCCCACACAGGCCTGGCACATAACCCTCCTGGAGCATGGCAGAGAGTGGGCTGACTTCCTATCCTATTGTGCTCAGGTTCTCAGCCCCTCCCCAGCGCTGCGGTATGTGCCACCTCCCAGCGCTGCATTAAACAACGTGACGAGCTTGGCCTTGGTTAGGAAGTCTGCTTCCAGAGCACCCCGAGCGCCTTGGAGCGGGGCCTGGAAGAGCTGAATAGTGGAGAGAGGTTAAGCCTTGTTAAGCACAGCATGGGGCTGTTCAGCAGGATCTATGGGGCCGAGGGAGGGCATGAAGGCTGGCGTTGCTGGGAGACATGGCAGGAGCAGGGAAGATGCCTAGCCGACGATTTCCGTTAACTAGAGTTATCCGGCTGGGCTTCGGTTGCTGGTTTTGTGGGTCGCTCCTTCCCAGGGGTTTCACCCAAAGTGGGCTCTGAGCAGCCTCCCGGGGTGGAGACCGAGGCCAGGCTGCATTGCCGGAGGAGCCTCCCCTGCTGCCCTCAAGAAGCCGTGCAAATGGTGGTCCCTCCCGCAGCTCCCACCCTGGGGAGATTGCTACCTTCAGGGCTTTGATTATCCACCTCCTGGGCTGGACGCCAGGCAGGGCTTTGCAGGAGAGCACCGGCGTAGGAGCTTTGCCAACTCTCCTCGCCCGCTCAGGTGCCTTCCCTCCCCGTCCCTGGGTTACCACTGTCACAGGATGCCGTCTCATGGCCCCTTGCTCAGCCAGGACCCTGTAGCTCTCCCATGGTTAGTAACCAAGCTCCTTGGTAGCAGGCCAAGATCTGTGTCCCAATGCTGGCAAAACAGCAGCCTTCCCAGGACTCGGTTGCATCCATTGCTGCCAGAACCTGGGGATTTGATCCAGAGCAGGAGGCTTCCCCAGGGAAGGGAGAAGGAGGATGCTGGGCTTGTGCGGGAGCAACAGATGAATGCAAGCCTGGGAAGAGGAAGAGGATGAAGAGGGAGCACGGGAAGAAACCAAACAGAAATAGCATTGCTTAATCTGGTGTTTCTGGAAGCCCACAAATCTGCAATGTGTTGCCTCGTTGGGCTTGTTGGCAGTCACCTTGGATGTGCACAGAGGAACTAAGTGCCAAGCTGGTGACCGTGACCCTCCACGAGGAATGCACCAGCCACTTCTGCCCGAGCATGGCTTATTCCCCCAGGAAAAGCAAGCTGCTGGGGAACGGGTAAGGTGAGAGATGACCGGCTCATCGGGACTGGCTTTAGGGCTCAAATGGAAAAGGCACTGGGCGAGCTGAACATCACCTCTGCCACGTCTGTGCCACTCACCCCATGAGCAGTGCAACGTGGCTGGTGGGCCAAGGAAAGACTCAGCACAAGTGTAGGGGTCAAGTGCGAGGGGCACTGGCAGAATGGGGGCTGTACCCATAGACAGCGCTGTGCTGCAGAGATGGGGTGACTGCAGGACGGGGAGAGCCAGGAGGCTCCAATGAAAAGTGGGGAGCCCTGGGGGAGCTGGGGGGGTCCAAGCCCACATGATGAGGAGGGGCTGGGGAAGAGGAGCCGTGCGTGGAATAGCTGTGCTGCCACGGGTCAGATTGAGGCGCACTGGCAGAGCTGTGTGGGAAGCTTGCAAAAGGCTGTTCTATTTTAGGGTTTGAAAGGAGTTGGTTGGTTTTTTTTTTTTTACTTTGGAAGAGATGAATAATTGCGTTCGAGAAGCAAACACAGCGCTTTGCCCATTTCCAGGCACCTCGCCACGCCTTGCACACCGCTCAGACCAGGGAGGCCGCGACGGTGGCCCAGGCCTCGACGTCTCAGAGGTGCCAGTCGAGGAGGAACCAGGGACAGCAGGGTGAGGAATTGGGCTCCTTCCCTTACCGGGATCCCCCTCGGGCCAACCGTGCGCAGACCAACCAGGCTGTCTGATGATGCAGTGAAATGAAGAGACAGGCTCCTTTTCTTGGGCGAGCCGACGAAGAAGCACGAAGAGAAAGGACTAGCCTTCAGTGCCCAGGCTGGGGATGAACGTGGCTGACAGCTTTGCCGAGCCCCATTGCCAATCACCCAGGAGGAATCCACCTGGGATCAGATTTGATATAGAAATATATTTAAAAAAAAATGGATGGGAGACTCCTCCCTAGCTCGCTCCTGCGGCCGTACGGCTGAGGGCAAGCAAACCCCCAAGTCTCCGGGTTTAGGCCTGCAGATAGGATGCCCGCCAAAAGACTTGGAAGTATCTGAAGTCCCAGGCTGGGAAGTCTGGGGTGGAGGATACTTGCTGGTAGTAGTGCCACGTAAGGCTTTCGAACGATTCAAAAGATTCGAACTGATCTCACTAATTTGACCTGGTACATGAAACATTTTTCCAAAATATACTTGATCAGCGCGGGACCTGATCTCCGCACCCCCAGGGCTGGGAGCCCTGCACAGCACCAGGTCAGCGGTGCCCACCCTGGGGCGTCTGAGCAGAAGGCAGAGGCCCGGCTCAGCGCTGCTCCCAGGAACTCGAGCTGTAGCATCCAAGGCAGCAAGGTACAGCTGAGTGCATAACAGCTGCTGTGTTTGCCTACACACTGACTGCACTTACTCACGGCTTTATAAAGTGCTTTGGCACTTTGAGTAAGAACCACATTACATAAAGCCCAATTCCATTTTATTTACAGCGGGTGGAGCGTTACCCAGTTATAAAACACAATGCGCGGCTCCCGCTTGTGCACAGCTCTTGGCAATCAATCTTCCTTGACTGTAGGGCTTTTGACGCCCTGCTCCTCCGAAGCTAGGCTATCAACTTTCCCTTTACAAGGCGCAGCCTGGGACACAGACAACTGCCCGTCCACCTGGGTTCCCAGAAGAGATGTTCGCACAAGGAGCACGGCTGGCGTAACTCCCCGGAGCCGCAGGTAACGGATCAAGCCTCCGGCTTTCGAGAACGCCGAGATGGAAAGCATGTGCCTACCCCGGCGGGAACAGCAATGAAAACACAGCCAACTTGCGTGCACAGATACTGCGTGATTTATACGGTGCCAAAGGGGACGCATGCCGATCTCCACGTATACATTAAAGCAAGTCCCTGCCCCGAGGACCATAGCTTTTAATGTATGCAGGCAATGTGAGTAAAGGAAACCCGAGAGAGGGGATGAGAATATGGAGGGAGGGGATGAGAGATCTGGAGGACTTCCTTGTCCAGTGCCCGGGGGCTGCAGCGTTGTGAGTGATTTTGTTGGGTTAACCTGGCAGGGGGGTTATTCTGTATGGACTCTGCTGCATTTGAGGCAGGGATGAGGTTACGGGAGCAGAGGTTATGGGATGGAGGTCAGGGAGAGGAAAGCAGGTAGAGGAAAGGCGTGCAGGATGGGCTCGTGATGCTGTTACGCCACGAATGGGGTGGAGGTAGGCGTGGAGGAAGGCCGGGGAGAATGGGATGAGGATGGGAGCGTGGAGGAGCGAGCAAAGGGGAGGAATAGGGGATGGGAGGAGAGGCGTTGGTAGGAGCAGAGCGGTGGAGGCAAAGGCAGGGGAAGGGTGGGATGTGGGAGGCATTAGCCAACCCCACGGTGCGCTGGGGGGACGTGGCCCATCACAGGAGATGGAGACGGCTCTGCGGCGGGCCAGGCAGAAACAAAGTGAGGCCTGGAGGCGAGCCAGGGCCACCAGCTGAAGCTTGGACCAGGGTGGTGGGGTCAACAGATCCGAGTCTCAACCCGTTCCCCCTTGCTGTCCTCGGGACACTTTGGGGACTGCATGGGTTGGAGAGCCCACAGCCACGACTGCTGGTTTGGGAGTTGCTCCCACTCAATGTGGGCCACCTAAAAGGGCTTGGGCTGCCCTTGAGGAAATCCAGGCTCCCGTGTCGGGCCGCCCACAACTGGATTTAGTCATTCAGGAGCGGGGCTGTCGGTGTCCGGCCACCTCTCGAAAGAGTCCCCCTCCGGCTTGCTGCCGCTGAGTCCAACCTCTTTTCCACCACGGGGATGCTTCACCCTCCAGAGCAGGCAAAGCCCCCAGCCACAGATAAGGGCAAGGGAGCCCTTAATTAAGGGCTGGGTCTGAGTCCAAATTAAAGATGTCCATATAAACCGTGGTATAAACCAGCAATGTCGGGCCTGAGAGCCTGGAGGGGAGCAGCAAGATGCCGACTGCTGGGAAAGAGCCGGCTCTCTAGCTGGACTCCGTGTATCTGGGGGCAAGGGCAAGTGAAATATTAGGCTGATAGGGGTCACGTAGCAGCTGGGTATAGGCCTAGGGGGGCACCATTGAACTTGGGGCGATGCCTGCTCGTGGCCGGCCTGCAGGGCCATTGCCAAGGAGTTCAGCAGGGGGCTGTCACGGACTCATTGGTTGCTCTGGCTGGGGAGAAAAATGGATCCTACATCCTACTTGACAGTTTTGGGTCTCGGAGACCCCGGTCAACCCTGGTGCAGCCGAGAACAGCGCTGATCAATTATGCAGCCTCCCTTCACGCCACGTGCATTGCCGTGTGCACGGCCACGGGAGCCCAGGCACAGGGCCACGTGGGACCGGCAGCTGCGACCGAGCACGCTGAACTGTCATTTCCAACGCTGCTCTCCTCGTGCCAGGCCACGGCGGCTGCTGACTGGGCACCTCTGAGGACAGCGCTGGGGAAGAGGACGCAGGGGACGCTCTCCAGGCCCACGTGGCAGAGCAAAGAGGGCTACGTTTCTACAGCTGGAAGGGTGGGTTCCCGGGGGCGGCAGGGAGGGGAAGGAGGGGGCATCTCTGCAATGAAGAGTTTAGTCTTTCCTGCCATTCTCTCTTTCATTTGTCACAGGCCGGCCTGTGCTTTCTTTTCCCATGAGAGCGTTTCGCTTGCAAACACTCTCGGGGCAGCTGCGGGCACTGCGGGCGACGGAGCAAAGTGTGGGCAGGGTCCTGGGGAAAAGCAGGTGCAGCTCTGCTTGTGGGCTCCCGTCAGCACCTCCTTCCCCCTCCAGCTTCCCTGCAGCAACCCCAGCCCCCACAGCCATGGACAGGGGCTATCAGAGACGGCATTGAGAACGGAGCTGGAAGCAAGGGCTGCTTGTTTCTCTTCTGTTTGCCCCTGCACCATCCTTCCCATGCTGCTGGGACTTCACGGTCATGGCTACTCCATGGCTAACATCCCCGCTACTCTCCTCTCCAGGCCCCTGTGACATTTCCCCTTGCATTGGATATTCCTCCAGCCTTGAGAGCCTGCATGTGTGCATCAGATAGCACCTGAGAGCAACGTGGGGCATAGGAAAGCCCCACGAGATGCAGAGAGGGGTATGGACAGCGAGAAAAACCCCTGGAAGTGCTGTGAGCAAGGCTCAGAGCTGGGGCAGGAGGGGAAACAGGAGTCGGAGACCTAGGAGTCAGAAACATGTAACGCAGGGGAGATCAGGGAGGAGGGGAAAACCCCAGGCTGGGATAAAAACCTCACTGAACTGAACTCGAGGGGCCCGGACACAGCGCTTATCTGTGCTGTTGCAACCTGCCGTATGAAAAAGCAGGAGACACAAGGCATAACCCCCCAACCTGGTGTGCACACACCATAAGCTACTAGATTTCAGTGCAGAATTGCCCCGACAGAAACAAGCAGCAAACATTCATCAATGCAGGCGGCACTGGGGTAGGGGCCCCGTGCCCACAATGTCCTGGGCCAGCCATTTGTTCAGTGCAAACAAGCTAACGCCTGGTGGTAAGGGGCTATAGTAAGGCTGACTGTGGCAGCTAGCTGAGAGCAACCGGTTGTCTGCCCACTCTGGGTCCTGGTATCATTTATGCTGGCAGGAATCCATCATTTGTCTGCACCCCAAGGTGTCCAAAATTGCCACCCCATAGGCCCTGGAGCAGGGTTGAGTTGCTGCAAGTCCCTGGGAGTTGAGGATACGCAGAACCACCCCACAGAGGCTCTGGGGACTGTTTCAGGGCACGTGCGTCATGCAGATAGAAGTTAGGCTAGAGGAAATGGGATTTCTGGATGTCCGACATGCCACCCACCCTCCCTGCTCGATGACCCCCCTTACCCAAATGCAGCCTGTGTCTCCCCCACCTCCCAACATAAAATCCATCACCTCCGCTCCACTCTGCCGTTCATGACAACCGGCCCGATACATTATGCATGGAGATCACCTCCCCCACGGCCCTCAGCAGGACTCAGGCAGGTGATATGACAGGTGAAATATTATATTGTATTGCCTTGGAGCAAGCAGCAGGGACACGAGGAGCACGGCGGTGGAGCCGAGGCACTCCACTGCACCTACCTCTGGCAGACAGCTTCTTGGTGTTTATGATCTTGGCTGCATACTCCTGTCCCGACAGCACCTTCACACATCTCCGGACAATTGAGAAAGCACCTCTGGGGAAGACAAGAGCCCAGAAAGAAAGCGTGAGGGTTGGGTCTCAGAAAGGGAAGCAAGGTGCCCGCATCAAGGAGTTACCAGCCTGGGCGTGATCTTGGGTAGAGCGGGGTGGGGGTTGTGAAAGGTGGTGAGCTGGACCACGACGATCCAAAAAGCACCAGAGGGCATCGCAGGACTGTTATGACAGTGTGCCCGTGGTACAGGGAAGCAAGAAGGGACCGTTCAGTATCAGAGAAGTTCAAAATCCATCCTCCCCTTTTCAGCCAAGCACATTCGCTTTCCTCCTCTCTTGAGTGGGCAGGTCTTTGCTGAGCCACCGTCTGTCTTTCCAAACCTCTCTCAGTCCACAAGGCCATATTCACCAACAGCTTTTGCTTATGAAGGGTAACAGAAATGAACTGCACTGTTCCCACAAAACCCTCCGGCTTGACATCAGTGTCCTTTTTTTACCTGGGCGTCGTACTGAGCGATTACAGCAATAACACAGGGAAGGTGGGTGCACACCCCACATCCAACATAGGGATCATCCCTGGTCGCAAACACTGCTGGTCCAGGGCCCCGTGCCATGGAGAAGGACCGGGGACATGTCAGGCTATTGCACGAGGGTGGCTGCATCTTGGGGTCACCCAGTGAGTGAGTGTTTCTTAGCTGCTCACGTGCATCTTGGGGTCTCGTGGATGGATCTACCTATGGCATCTTGCTAACACATAAGGGTATATCTCAGGATCAATGTGCAAGGCTGAAGATGGCATGGGTGTCCCTGGGTGAGACCCTATATGATTAAATGCATGTGCATATGTTTCTTAGGGCTGAGTGTGAGGAAAGCAACAGAGAGAAGTAGAGCTGGGGTTTTTCTAGGTCTGTTGCATGCATTGGAAAACTGAAAACCGCCTCTTAACCCTGAGCTGTCAGAAGCACCGCCCCGTCGAAGCGAGAGCTAGCGTTCCCTGGGACTGCCCAGCCCCGGGTCGCTGCTGAACGCGGTCCCGCCCTGACTCAACAGAGACCAGCTGATGTTTTCCACCCCACACCCCCCAAATCTGAGCCTGGGTTTCAGGCTCGGAGGGCAAGGCACCTTTCCCAGCATTACACACACACATGCACAACCACAAACACACCCTTCAAACATCCGTGCACACGTGTGCACACAGACACCACTCAACCATACAGGTGTGCGTACACACACACGCAATCAGACACTCCTCTAACCCTCCACGTCCACACGTGTCACCTCCACCAGACACACGCATGCACACAACCATAGGGACACCCCACAAACCGTACACGTGTGCACACCCCATCCACGCACCCCTGCGCTCAGACGCGTGCGCACATGCACGCAACGGCCCTGCTGTGTAGGAGCAAAAGCTCTTTGTAGCGTTCTGCCAAACCCATTCAAATCAGGAAAATAATAACTATCAAAAGCAATTCCACCTCCAGCCCCGCCTCCCCTCTCCCCACAAACAAGCTGGAAAGCGATGAAAGAGGAATGGGGCCGCGGGCTCCCTGACGAGGCCTGGGGAATAATGGATTTTCCCGGTGGGGGCGGGAGGCGGTGGGCAATTTGGGTTTGAATAGGAATCCGTAGCCAAATAGGCGAGCGGCAGGGTGTGAGGGACGGGAGCGTGGAGCATGCTGGATCCCGGCGGAGAGGCAAGCCCACACACCCCGAGCCCCCGTGGAGAGCGCTGCATGGGCCACATGGCAGCTGCAGGCAGGGCTGGGGAGAAGCTGCTTCTCTGGAGGGCTTGAAAGGCTTCAAGAGCTACGGGGGATCTCTCCCTGCCCCTCTGGCTCGTGGGGTCTCTTTTGGCCCCAGAGACACCGGGCCAGGAGGTTGGATTGCAAAGGGGCAGGGGTGGAGGCCTGCTCCTCCTTGGAGTGGGTGATGGAGGGCAGGAGCAATGCCTTTGGGGTGGCCCCCCAGGCTCTGTGGGTGGGCGTAAAGGAGGGAGGTTTGGGAACAGCTCCGTGAAGCCGTTTCGACTCAGTGTGACAGGCTCCTGGTCCCGGCACCTCACCTACACCAGCGCGCTGCCATCCGCAGCCCCGGCCTCCGTTGCATCTACCTGGTCTAGCTTCACGGGCTTTTTGGGGTAAAGACCGGGCATCCCGTCCACCCCGGTATCAGCGCAGCGAGGCAGCCCCCGGGCATGATGGCAGGATGCTGAAGGGCTGCCCTGCCCCGTTCACACGGCTCCCGGATCTGGAGTCACGCTCTTTCCGAGAGCCTCAGCTAACGGGGGCAGAGCTGCGGGGAGAAGCTGGACCGCACCGATGCAACGGCAGTCCTCTGTTGCATCTACTTGACTGCACAGGACTCCTGATTTGAGGCCTGACTTCATTTTTTTATCCCTGGGGCAGGCAATGCCCTCAACTCCCACAGCCATGGGCAGGTCCTGGGGCCCAGAGCCCATCGTGGGGTAACCCGTGCCCTGAGACCAACAGGAGCCACCCTGTTCCCATCCTGAACTCAGGGGGAGGCTGGTAAACCCCGTCAGGAAGGGCCCCTATACCACAGGCTGAATCGTTGGTGCCTGACTCAATAAGGAAATCTTCCATTTATGTTAACCTAAGCCACCCAGCAAGAGAAAACCCTGTGCCGAGACCCGAGGAGAGAACTGCAGCGGGGGAGTTTCACCAACGTGCTCTTCCCCATTTGGTGTCTCAGCTCTTCCCTAACAGCCCCCAAGCAGAGCCGGGGACAAGGTCTGAACTGGCCATGGAGGGCAACAAGCGGCACTGGCCTTTCCGCTCAGGAAACATCAGCCTCGGTGCGGCTTGAGTTCTGCGGGTCTCAGCCCGGTCCGCCCTGGATCCCTTGCAGGGTCTGCCACGTAGCACAGAGTCGCTCTGCATGGGCAAAGCTGGGACGAGTTGGAGCTGGTGGTTCATCGAGCCCAATGCCCGCTTGCGACCTGTATCAGATCAGACCCCCGTGGCAGGCAGAGGCAGGGCAACCTGCTCCCACTGCCCTTTACCCGGGTCGCCAGCCAAAGGGCTCCAGCCCGGACACACACGGCTGCAGATCCCTCCCCGGGTGATCGTGCCTGATATATGTCCAAGCCCCTTTGAACCTTGCTGAATGCTTCACGTCAAGAACTGCCTGTGGCACTGAGCTTGGCAGCCTGATCCTCCATCATCTGAGACCATGGGTTATGGTTTTGGGGGATTTTTTCTTATTTCCTGCCTTTTCATTCCATCAGCTGCCCCTTTATCCAGGTGTTACAAAGCAGGGAGGAGAGAATTTCCCAACCAACCTGCCTTGCACCCCTCATCATCCAATAAACCTTTACCTTGCCCCTTTTTATTTGGCTTCTTTCTGCCATAAGCTAGCCTGGCTGCCGATCGGATCAAAGGATCCCTAGGCCTCACTCATTCCTTTGAGACAGGGTGACCAGCGCTGCATAGGATGCTCCAGGTGAGGCCTCTGCACTAATTTACACAAACGCCTTATAATATCCTCTGCATCGTTCGCCAGCCTGCTACCTCTGTGCTCGAGCCTGCTTCTTGTTTGGACCGCAGCTACAGTGAGCAGTGGCTCCATCCAGCCGCCTCCAGATGCTGTTCTGGAGTCGGCGCGGTTCACTTTGACACGTGGGATGGGCTGGGAGAGCAGGGCCAGCCACGGATCGGGCAGGAGCCCGGGGCTGGAGGTGCCTCGGCAAAGGGATGCAGAAGGAGAGCCAGGGCTGTCGCTCAGCAGTCAGGAGCTGTGCGGAAAGGCAGCATGGAGGTGTGTGGGAGAGCCTTGCATATGGCCGACCCTCATCCCAGCGAACGTGTGTGGGTGAGCGCTTCTCCAGAGCGCTTGTACATGCCGCACCGGGAGCGCGAGCTGTGTGGGCATGGGCGGGGGGAGCAGGAGGGGCACCATTTGCTTTTTGGCAGGGGGAAGGGAGGCACGATCCTGTGCCCTGCCCGAAGGCCACACACCCAACCACCCCACTGAGCACCCCCCCTACACCAGGCCTGCCTCCAGGACCTGCTTTAACTGGGGATTGTGCCTCACCCCTGCCAAAACCTCTCTGGTTGCTGTGCGGGGGTGCAGGCCGAGGGGTGCTTTGGGATGCATCCTCCGAGCATGTTCAGAGGGAGCTCTCTGGGCAACCTCTAGATGGTCTTCACCTGCCTCCTGCAGTGTGTGCATGTGTGTGCGTGTGCAAAAGGGGCAGAGGGGGCTAGGTGCATGTTGTCCGGTGTTACACGGGCCAGTACGCTAGTGCTGCCACTCCATGAGGCAGACTCTGAGCCCAAAACCAGCAGACTGCCACCAGTTAAACCCGAGAGCTACATCCAGATCGCTGCCTTGCACCTGTTGCTGACACCAACACCGGTGGGTCTCCTTAGCGTAGCCCAGGCGTCGGGACCTGGGGGTTGCTGTAAGGAGTGTTCTCTGGGTGCGTGGTCTGGGGAATTGGGTGGGGGACATTCAGAGGGGACAGCTGCAATGTGCACACATGGGGGGGTGCGTGTGTGTGTGTGGGGGGGTAATCCTAGCAGCCCAGTGTGCACAATGCAGGGACTGTGCAGCATCTGCGTGGCACAGGGATGCTCAAAGCAGCCTCAGCCTGTGTGGGGGTGAGGGAATGGGGGCTTGTGTCCTTGCAAACACGCTCACAGCTTAGCCCCCCCGCTTCATTTGCTAGTGCAGTCCCGGCGCCTCCCAGTCTCCAGCTGGTCGCCTGCACTTTAAACTGGAGCAGCTGCGGCCAAGGCAGGCTGCACGCTGGGCAGCACGCTTTGCTCCCCGCAGCAGTTGTTTGAGCCGCGGAGAACCCATCCGGTGGGTGTGACACCCCCAGCCCTGGTGAAACCTGGTGCTCGGCCACGTCTCCTGCGGGCTGGATGGAGGGCAGCTGCCAGCTGCATAATGCTCCAGGTTTATCCTGCTCAAGGAGACCCTTCCCTGCTCTTCAGCTTCCCAGACAGGAGACACCAGCCCCCTACTTGGGAGGTATCTTCACCTGCCTGGCCCCGCACCACCAGGGAGCACTTGTGAGCATGCACGGCCCCTGCCTCCCTGCAGAGGAAGAGCCCCTGCCCTAGACCACCTCTGCAACCACGGCCCTCCCTGCATGCACCTATGCAGAGCTGCTGCGGGGAGATGCAGCTGGAGGGTGGCCTGCCAGGGCATTGCGGCGTCGATAAGAGCTCTGTCCCAGGTGGGCCTGCTCCCACGGGCCATGGGAAAAGGCCCTGGCACGGAGCCAGCCCTGTGAGCGGCAGGACCCCGGCGCTTCTGACACGGGGACATTGTGCTTCTCCTCGTTTCACACCTTCCCTGCCAGCACCAGGCAGAGAGGCTGCCTCCTCCCCCTCTTCCACACCTCCTCCTCCTCCGAGGCATTTTAAGGCTCGTTCTCCTTTCTAGAAAGAAGAGTGTGGGCTGGGGTTTTTTTGTTCCCTCTTCTTCTTCTTTTTCTTTCTTTTTTTTTTTTAAATGAAATCTTCTCTCCCTGCCGATCTGGGCGCAGAGGGGCTGATTATACAGTGCCGCATGATAATTTCCTCCCGGCCCTCCTCAACCTGCCGTGGGGGCGGTTGCAAAGGGGAGCTTGGAGCCAGAACGAGGCGTTCCTTTTGTTCGCCTCCCGCCGGCTTCGAGGAGTCTCTCCCATCGCCTCCCCAGCCACCAGCCCCTTTTCTTTGCCTCTCTGCCCCTCCGCCGCTCGCTTGGCTGCCTGGCCCCCGGGGCAGGTGGACTCCGGGATCCCTGTGGTGACTGGCAGGAGGGAAGACACGAGTCAGTGGGCCACGGCCAACTTGGAAACGGGCTCCTCCGAGAAGAGCTGCCTCGTTGCCCTCGCTGCCGGTGGGCGGCTGGAAAGGAAGATGGAGCCTGGGCTGGTTTCCTCCTCGCCCTGGGATGCTTTGAAGGGATGGCTCCAGAAGCAATGCCCCGAGCATCCTTCCTCCCACCTGCCCAAGCATCAGAGCCCGCTGCTCCAGCCTTGCCCCGAGTAGGGCCCACCTGTACCCGCAATGGCAGGGAATGAGCAAGGCAGAGCGAAGAGGCAAGAGTCGTACCAGTCAGGACCCACCATCCTTCCTATTGGTGGTGACGGTGCTTTCGGGGAAGACCAGAAGCCCTCATAACTCACGGGACCACATGCAGCACTATATAGGAGTGGGGAAATCTATATGGGGAACTCTCCTTCGCCCACAACCCCATCTCCTACAGCTGGGCCGGGCTGTGCCCACTCCTAGCTGCCATGGGCTGGGGAACGGGCGGCCGAGCAGACCCTACCTCCACAGAGCGAATTGCCATCTCTGGGTCATTTGCCTTTGCAATGACTTCATGGCACTGACATGACACTGATGGCCAGATCTTGTCTCCTTGGGAATCGCTGCATCCCATTGCAGGAGACCGGGACTGGGCACTGCTCCCCTCAGAGCCCTGCCATCGCTGCCGGAGGAAAAAGCACGTGAAGTTCCTCTTCCTCCCTACCCCGGAGCACTCCCAGTCCCAGGCAGGATCAGATCTGAACCCCGTTGTTCCAGGGGCATAGACAGGAGCAACCTCTGGACCCTCTTTCCCAAAGGAAACGAGGATGCCCTGAGCTGCATTTTCACACTACGCTGAAAGGAGAAGTTGCAATCCCAGGGTTTTTTCCAGGCATTGACGGGCTCCAAAACAATGTGATGGGGAAGCACCAGCCTATTGCATTATAATGCTCCCCAAATCAAACCGTCTGGTTTGCTGTACTGTCCCCGAGTCCACGTGACATGTCCTCGCCTGATGGAAGACCCCACGGAGCTAATGTTTCAGGAGCTCCCTGGCCCAATTATGTCCCCCAGGATGCTTTGTGCTGTTTGGGCCGTGGGTAGTCAGTGGTACGTTATGGGAGACGTGGTGCTCCAGGGAGATCAGCCCACGGGAGAGAAAAGGGACCCAGACCACAAGTCCTATGAGCGAACACCCAGATGGGGAAGCCCTGTTTGGCATGGGTCGAAGTGAGGCCAAAGGAAAGCTGTCATTCTGATTTCTAGGAAAAAATTCAGGCCAACTGCAAGTCTCCCATCCAAAATTTTGATTTTGTTGAAGCTGCATTTGATGCAGAGAAATGTTTCCTATGGAAAATCCCCAACCGGCCCAGCCCAGAGGGTCACGGAAACCCACAGGGAGTGGACCTAAGTGATGCAGGGGCAATTCCCTTTCCTCCAGCTCAGAGACAACGCTTAGGAGGTGCTTTGGGATAAGCGAGATCTCTCCATTGCCCAGGAAAGGAGAACGCAGAGTCAGGCTCTGCCTTGTGGGTCGCCCCTCTTTGGAGATGTCTCGGCCTTGGGGTGGGCAGCGTTGAGGTGGAAACCTCCCTCTCTGCATGGCAGGCAGGAGCAGACCTCCTTAGGAGATGGGGCTTGGATCGAGCCCCGTGGGGTGGGGAGCTCGGAGGAGCGGAGCGATCCCAAGCTCCTCTCTGCAGCCTGCAAACGCTGCTTGTTTATTTTTGGCTTTGGAAAAGCACATCCATCCGCGTTGCCTCCAGTTGAATGAAGCTCCGCACAAAGCTGCCACCCGGATCGGCTGGCTCGGGCTAGGACCCCCATGGAGGCTCGAGGTGTCAATGATCCCACTGCCCTACCCACGAAGGCAGGACCTTGCCAGGCCTCCGGTCTGCCCTGTGCCATCTGCTACCGGCAACCGAGTGTCCCATCCCGTCACACCTCTTTCTCCCCACTCATGCCCCAATTGCCCCCTCTGCCCTGTTGAGACCCCCCCACCCCCCAGCTGCCGTGCGCCCTGCCCGTTCTCATCTCCTCCAGCCAAACCAGTGGCGCTGGAGAGCACTTCCCCCAGCTCCCCTCCCTCCTGCACCTCGACACCACGCAGCGGTGGGTGAGAGCACAGCCGGGAGAAGAAACCTCTGGAAAAACACAGGTCCAGAGCAACACCTTGCAGAGAGCTGATAGGAGAAGCATCCCCCCTCCCCGCTGCAACACCATCTTTACTGCCACTGATTGCAGGGACCTGGTCACTGACTCATGGCTCCACTTGGGTTTTCTGCTCCCATGAGTGACGCAGTCACCGAAGCCTGCTGCAAGCACCCGCAAGGTGCGGAGCACCCCGCAACGCCCCTCCGCCTTTGCATCGACGGGCACGGACCTGGGCGCAGCTCAGGGGCAAACCCACGCTGACTTCTATGGGGCGCGCACCTGTTTCTGACCTGTTTGGACTTCTCCTGCCACTTGAACTGGAAGTGCTAGCCACTTTCAGTCCAGGAGAAAGCAACCTCTCTCCTCTTGATCTCTCCATCCTTGCCCCCTTTTTTTTCTCTGGGTTTCTATACCCACACGCCTACGCGCCACCAGCACTGTATCCACACCCACTTGCGTGCACACAGACTTAGGAAGGCACTGACACGGCTGTGCATGGAAGGAGCGATGGATGCGCTGGAACAAGTGTGTCCACCACTGCGCATTCAGGACTTGCACTTGCACACGCAGATGTGCTCCAAATGCAACAGATGGGCAGCGCACATACATGTGTGCTCAGATGCCTCTAATTGCACGCTTAAAATCTGCACACAAATGTAACCCATGTCAACAGCACTGACACCCACACATTCAAAGAGGTGCACTCCTTTGGACACAGGCGTAGAGGGATGCCCAAGCATGCAAAATGTGCACACGCATGCATCTCTGCATACAAACACACGGCTTCATCCTGCCAGGCATTCAGGGGCCTGATTTCCCATGGGAGCAGGTGTTCTGGACCCCGCAGGAATGCCCAGCACCCTACAGGGTTAGCCCTCCAATACACACCCATTCAAACGGATGCCCACCAAAATATCCTGACATGGGCTTGCACACATGTGTATGCACTCATACCTAGACACCACATGAAAAGGCAGACAGCCTGAGACATGCACATGCCAAGAAACATGCCAAACCAGTCCCAGCCCTCTGCATAGATAGCAGTGCCATGAATCCCCACAGCCGGATTCGCTTCCCACTTTCATGCTCAGGTTCCCATCCCGTGGATCCAGAGCAGAGCTGGCTTGCGGAGATGCGTCTCGCAACTCCGAGCTATGCGGGGCTAGGCAGGGGTGTGCGGAAGGGGTAGCTGCAACCCACAGATCTCCAACCCCCAGATGCCCCAGAGCAAACCGTCGTGGGCAGTGCCAGCGCGGTGACACCTAACCCGGAGCATTTCACTGAATACAACTTCATGCAGCCCGCACCGGAGCAAGTCCCCGAGTGGCTGCCGAGGTCCCAGCCTTCCTCCTCTCCCCCCCGGGAGCTGGGCAAGTTTTGCAAGAGCATCACTGGAACCCCGGTGGGGTTGGATTTCTCCAGCCAGCGTCCCTTGGCGGGTCCCCCATCCCCACGGCATGAGCCCACAGCTGTTCGAGCAGCTTGTCACCTTGCCCAGACAGATCCCTCCACGGCCGCCTGACCGAAGTGGAGGGCAGGGGAACCAGATTTTATCTGCCACTGCATTCACTCAAGGAGAACAAAGCCGGGCTGGGGGGCTGCTTCTCTGCGCAGTTTGCATCAGCGCATTGGGATTTACCCTCATCCCGCGGCTTGCCCTTCCCTCCAGCCCTGGTCCCAGTCTGTCGGGTGGCTGTCCCCCCCCCCCCCCAGCACCCCAGTGGCAAGCCTCCCAATGCAATGCTGCTGACCAAGCCCCGTCTCCAACTTACTTGCCCAGTTCTTCGAAGAGCTGGTATTCCTCGGTGAACCGGGTGCAGGTGATGGTTGCCATCCTGGAGGCTGGGGCTCCCTCGCCGGCCTGGAGTTTTGTGCGAGTGCCGCTCCTCTCGTGCTCCTGGTCTCTTCTTGCTCCTGGTGCTCTCTCCTCTCCGAGGTAAATAAGGGAATAGGTTTGATTGACAAGCCTGGAGATAATGATGAGGGCAATTTGTCTTCTCAGCCTCACAAGCCTTCGTCAGCATCCAGGTCCCCATGGCAACTACCTCTGGAACGCCCTGTTTCTGTTGCCCGGGCAACTGCTTCCCAAACACCTGCTTTTGCTGCCACTTGCAGCTCTTCAACGCCCTGGCTCTGTGGTCGTGGAAACTGCATCCCAGCTGGGGACGGGCAGGACACTTTTGGGGGGGAAAAGGTGGGTTTTAAAAAAAACAAAACAACCCCCCCCAATGTCAGTATTCAAGCAAATTAAACTATGCAGCAAAGAATTAACTGGGGCAAAAAGGTTACCATGGAAACTGCAGTCTCCATGTTGCAGGATGGGTCCCTGGAAAGACAGGATGCTGTTGCCCGGGCAACGGCATCTCGTTCTCCAGAAAGACAGGTATTGCTGAGTTGCCCGGGCAACCAGCATACTTCCACAGTTTCCTGCGAGAGGGTGTCTCCTGCAGCCAGGACGAGGGGGTTTGGGGGCCCGGGGAGGGTCCTGCGAGCACCGTGGGCATGCACCGGGGAGCAAAGCGGTGAAGTGCCGAGGGCTGGAAGCAAATGTGGGTCATGCGAAGCCAATGAGATGGTTGCCGTTCTCCGGGGGGAGGGTCCCCGCACTGTCCTGGAAGAAAGCAACCGAGCTGTGTTCCCAGGGGAAAAGCTGGCCCAGATTTCACTGCGGTTTTGCCCTCCCAGGGGTTTTCTCTTGTTGTTCCTTGTCGGTTCGGTTTGCATTCGGGGAGAGCTGCATCTTTGCCGCCATGGGATACAGCCCCTCGATGCAGAGGGGAAGGGGCCAGAGGAGGGGAAGGCTGGAGGTTTGGCCCGGCGTAGCTCTGAGCCACTAGCCCCGGAGATGCCCCAGCAGCCGGGGGACCCCTGCACCATGCTGCTGGCTGGGCATCGGAGGCAGCCTCTCCTCTAACGGGGAAGGTTGTCCTGTCTCACAGGCCAGCTGCAAAGGAGGAATAAACCTCGTAGAAACCCTGTGTTCTTGCCTCATTAGGGTTTTTGGTGGCATTTCAAGGCAGCCGAAACACCGGAGGAGGTCGAGAGGTGTTTGGAGGCGGGTTCTGCTCTGCTTTTATCTCTAAAATATCAGCCGTGGTGAGCGTGACCCTCCTGGATCATGCCCTCTCGCTGGGCGTCCCACCCTTCACCCAGGCTGGTTTCTCTCAAGTGTTTCTCAAGCATTTGAGTTTAAAACAGGTGGTTTGGGGTGCTTTTTCCCCGCTGGAGAATAAAGTATTTTTAAACCACCCGGCGAATCAATTCAGGCCCAAGCCAAGTCTCCACGGTCTGTTCTGCTCCCCAGCGAAGCAGCACTTTCCCTGCACCCTGGGATCCCACAACCTCGTTTCACGCGTGGGGAAAGCAGGGAGCTGCGGTCCCCTGCAATGGACCCAGCTGTCCCTGCTACCGCAGTGTCTCAGGCTTCCCGCCTCGCTGCCCCACACCTCACATCCCAGCCCTTCGAGAGGGGAGCCCTGAGACAGGGCAGTGGCAGGCGGGAAGGATCGCACCCTTTGGCAGGTGGGGAGAGGACAGGGATCTAGCCAAGCAGAAGAAAAAGCCATCCTAAGACACAGGCGCTCCTGGGGAGAAAGAACAAGCGAGAGAGGAGGAGCAGGGCAAGAGAGCGAGAGAGAAGGAAAGGAGGTGGAAGTGGAGGAGGACAGCGAGCGATAGAGCTCTAATGGCTTTCCAATTAACTGCGCTGCTACCACCCTCGTCAAATGTGCTCGGCTGCAACCCCCCTTGCACCATGCGGCACAGCCTGCGCTCCAGCGGCCCGAGCCGGCTCCCGTCAGAGAGGCCAGCGTCGCCGGAGCAGCTGTGCAGAGCAGGGTTCGAACCCAGACCCCTTCCGGAGGCGGCAGGGCAGCCCCACGGGGTGGAAAGAGCAGCACCCGGGCAGAGGGCAGCACCCGGGGCTTGATCCCTCCCTGTGCACGTGTGTCCATGACGGGCTTTCATCTCAGAGGTGACTATCCAATGATGTTTGTTTAAATCATAGGAAATGAGGGTTGGGAGGGATCTCAGGAGGTCACATCTAGTCCAGCCCCCTGCTTGAAGCAGGACCAGCCTCAACTACGTCATCCCACCCAAGGCTTTGTCTACCTGGGGTTTAAAAACCTCCAAGGATGGAGACTACACCACCTCTCTGAGCAACCTGTCCCAGTGCGTCACCACCCTCCTCGTGAGAGAGTTTTTCCAAATATCCAACCTCAACTTCCCTTGCTGCAACTGAAGCCCATTGCTTGCCCTGTCATCTGAGGACAGCCCAGCTCCATCGTCTTTGCAACCACCCTGCAGGGAGGTGAAGGCTGCTATTCAATCCCCCTCGGTCTTCTCTTTTCCAGATTAAATCAGCCCACTTACTTCAGTCTCTCTTCATTAATCCCCCGAATCATTTTCGTTGCCCTCCACTGGACTCCCTCCGATGTGTCCACATCCTTTCTGTAGTGGGGGCCCAAAACTGGCCACAGGACTCCAGATGTGGCCTCCCCAGTGCCGAATAGAGGGGGAGAATCACCTTCCTCCATCTGCCGGCAACGCTCCTACCCATGCAGCCCAGGATGTTGTTAGCTTTCTTCCAAACAGGGGCACGGTGCCGGCTCCTATTCACCTTGTTGTCCACTGTAGCCCCCAGGCCCTTTTCTGCAGAGCCGCTACTTAAGCCAGTTGGTCCCCAGCCTGTAGTGGTGACAATAAGGATTTGGCAGGGGACAACGCACCTCCCTGTGCTGCCCTGGCACTCCAGGAGCACAGAGGGGTCCCAGCTGGAGGGTGCTGGACACAAGGGGACCAGGGTCCTAGCTACACTCCCAGCACCCTGGTCTCCTGGGTCACAGCTGGAGGGCAGTGGGCTTCCTTGATGGGCAGCTTCGATCATTGAGGCTTGACCTCCACCCAGGTCCTGGCGTTCACTTGGGGCCCTTCTGATCCTGCCCATGGTAGCTTCAGGGTGTAGACGCACTGCTCTCTCATCTGGTCTGAGCCGCCCTGCCAAAACCATCACAGCAACAACGTCAGGATGCACAACCCATCTCTATCCTACCTATGGCCTCCCTCCTCGACTGCCACGTTGATGACGATGCCTGTGGATCAGCAGGTGAGCGGAGCAGGGCCCAGCAGTGCCTGGCTCGGAGACCTCCCCGGGCAGGCTGATTGCTGCAGGCAGTGACCCTAGCAAAGCAGTGGGTGTCCCCTCTGGGTTACTGCAGGACTGTGGTAGGTGTCAGGGGCACAGGGCTACAGCCTGGTTCTGGATAAGACCCAAAACTAGACCCCCCCACTCCTTTTCTGCCATCACAAAGCCCATCGCCCTGTTCATATCACCCCAGGGACCCTTGAGGGGTGCCCCTTCGCCTCTACAGAGGAGTGGGTCACCGTGATGCCAGAGATGGGGGCAGAAACCATCATCCACAAATTGCTGGGGAACACGGTAGGCAGGACTTCTACAGGAACATGCCCTCCCCGTGACACAGGCCCCTTCCCCCTGCCTCCCATGTGGCCCCTTCTCATTCCCCACCTAGACGAACTCCGCTTTGCTCATGCCCCATGCTGTCCTGGGCAGTGCCGGTCCAGAGCAGGCCAGGCACATGGGATGGAGATGCCCCCCTCTGTATGCCCGCCAGGCAGAGGGATGTGGGCTATAGCTGACGTGTGGGGCAGGGGGAGGGAGTCTGCACTTGGCCGTTTCACCACCTCTCTGCTGTAATTACAGCCCCACGCAGAGAGGCAGTGTGCCTAATGCACTGATTGCCGGCAGCCGTCACTCCGAGCTGAAGGGCTCTGCCAGTGCCTGCGGGGAGAAGCTGACATTTGAGTGCCGACTGCAGGGAGACAATGGCAGGATCATTGCCTGAGGAATATTGGTGCGCTCTGGCAGGCTACCTTGGGTGTGAGTGCATGCACACGCGCCGACCCGCGTGCATGGAGACCCACCCAGGTGCATCCAGGCACTTGCAAGCCAATGCAGGCCTGTTGAGCCCCCGTTCCTCTCTCTCTCACGTACACACATATACACCTACACAGATGGCTAGAAATGTGAAGGGTTGCCATGAGCCACATCCCCGTTAGGAGCAACAGTCTCTTCTGAGCCTAATTGGGTTAAACAAGGGAGGTGGTGCCTTTAAAGGAGACAAGCTCTTCTTGGAGACAGGTGCGGGGTTGGGAGGGTCCGTGGCAGCTGGGCTGGCCAGAGGATGATGGCCAAAGGAGGTCCTATGTGGCTGCACCATTCCCAAGGAGTCCAGGCCAGTGACACAAGGGCTGCGGGGCTGCGGTTTCCCCTCCTGGCCCTGCATATGCCCACCTGAACGCCCCAATGCCTCCTGTCTCTGAAGGGGCCTTGCAACCCTATGCCAAGTCTTGGGGTCACTCCTGGGGGATGGGCTGCCCCCCAAGGTAACAAACCCAAGCCCACTCCAGCCCGGCTCGGGGACAGCCTGGCTGGCAATGAAAGGCCTGGAGGCTGTTCCCAGAAAGAGCCCGGACCAAGCTCCATCTCACTGCTAAACAGGGTTTCACTGCCAAGCCCCAGGGGAGTTGGACTTCCCCAACCCCTCTGCTACCCCACAGTAGCCATCAGACGGACGCAGGTTCCCCGCCGTGGGCTCTGCTTCCCTCCCAGAGCCCCTGTGCAATGCCGGGCTCTGCGCGGCTGCTGGTAACGTGACGCCCAACAGCACCGCAGCCGGCACGTGGCTCAGCCAGCTCACCTAGGAGCAATCAGCACTCGTGCTTCAAAGCATCAGCCAAAGGTTTCAGGCTGGCGAGAGCTCTCTCTGCCCCCAACTCGAGTTGCACGGTTGGTTCCAGATGAAGCACAACCCATTTCTTCTTCCTTCCTAGAAGACCTCAGCCATGGAGCTGGCTGGGAACAGAGCTTTCCCCCATTGCATATATATATATATATATATATATATATATATATATATATATATTTCATTTTCATCCACATGGTCTCCTGGATTTGGGGGGGGGGGGGGAGGGTGGTCCAGTTGTTGATTCAGGCTAGGGCATGTCTAGGGGCACCTCCACTAGATATTTCCATCAAAGTCCAGCCCTCCCTGCATTTCTGCACAGCTGCTGTTTTCTGTCTTGGATGGGAACTTTCCAGCTAGGTCTAATCTGCAGGGACTGGCAGAGGCAGGCCCCAGACTTGCTGGCCCAACTAAGGCAGCGTTTCCACCCTCGTTCCTCAAAGCAGGAATCCCCACGGGGTCTTGTCCATGCCGGAGAGGTGACCGGTGGGTAGCACTGGTGTGTCCACATTGGGTGGCTGAACTGGGTGCAGGTCAGGGGCACTTTTGCCCCACATCTGCACCACGCTATTGCAGGACTTCTCTCCCATCAGTTGCTGAGCACTGAGCCTCTTTCCAAGAGCTTACCTTAGTGCTCTGCTCAGCACAGCGAGTTTCCGATGAAGCTTTCGCAAGGCAGACCCGGCTTGCTCCCCTCTCCACTGCTGCATCTAGGTCTGGCCACCCGAGGGAGACTTCCAGCCTGTGTTTCTCTCCTCCCTCCCCATGGCTGCATCCTCAGAAATGCAGCTTATGTCCTGGACAGATGTTGCAGCTCCTTTGCCTGGGCCCACAGGGACTGCATCTCACCCGTGCAGCTCAGCCGCTTGCAAGCAGCACTGCTGCCTGGGCCCTGGGAGCAAAGCAGAGGATGCCCAGTGCAGCGGGCACTCTGCAGTATCTCAGGCTGGTCTCTGAATGGGACTCCCACTTCTGGCAGCCAGCTGCTGGGGATGCCAGATGTGGGCACTGGGGGCCATCTAGTGGCTGGCCTGGGCTGTCTCTGGGGTTTGGGACAAAAGTTTCATAAACTGGTTTTACCTAAATCACTTAAATCTGATACTGCATTCAACCAAGTTGATCTTAAACCAGTTTCAGCCATTTTGAAACTGGTTTATGTGCACTGAACTTCTGTTCTGTTATAGGTTTAAACCCATTTCTGATCACTTAAACTGGTTTACATGTAACTTCTGTCCCTAACCTGGTAGGCTGGAGGGAGTGGAGCATGGGGACGGTCCTCCTCCATCCTGCCTCGATCCCGGCCAATTTTGCAGGGGCTGTACTTATCTCAGAGTAGGGAAAGCCTGGGGCAAAGGATGCATGTGCCAGGAGCTTGGGGCCACGTGTCTCGGAGTCTCACAGGACCACGTGTCAGGCTCCCGATGCCCGCTCCAGGGGCACAGACTGGCCACAGGAGCAGGGGTAGCGGCAGCCCATGGCGACCCCTCCACCGGCCCCGAGGAAACAAGGAGCCCTGGTGCTGCGGCGGTGCAAACCTGCTTCCCCTCCTGCAGCTCAGGCTGGAAGACGAACACAGTAACTAGCCCTGGAGAACCTGGGAGATAATTAAATGGTCCTCTTGAAAAGACTGCTCAGGGCGGCTCTAACGAAGCTCCCTTGTTAAGCATGGTGCTGATGAGCGCCGGAGGACCTGTCTGCATGCAGCTCTGCATGCACCGCACAGATCAGGCTGGAACAAGACCGGGCTCCGAAATTTCAGCCGGGCGGAGATGGGGGAAGGGCTGCACCTTTAATGCGGCCAGCTTGCTCCAGGGGAACGGGGACCCCGGCACCATTCACCCCCCGGGGCAGGCTGGGGTGGCCGCAACAGGAGCTACATCTACTCGGGACACCTATCACTCTTGCCGCATGCCGCGCTTTGCTGGGACGCCTGGCCCCAGACCCAGGAGCTGTGCAGCCCCCAGGGACGGAGCCGATTAGGCCCCACTTCACACGAAAGCCGGCTGCATTGACACTAGGAGAGGGTGGGCGCAATGAGCATCCATACCAATGATGCCACGGAGTAGCCAGCTCAGGAAACAAGTTACAGGGACCGTTTCCCAAGCTGGCTGGGGCCAGGAGAGAGCCGGGCCACCTCCCACCAGGGGTGTGTACAACGTCCCAGGAGCTGAATTGCAGGTTCGTGCAATGCAATGACTGTTATTATCACAGCCAGCAAATCACCGGAGAGTTCGAGGGTCTCTGCTGACCCCTCCTCTGCCTCCCACAGGCCCTGGGGACCGGATGCATTGCTGAGGCTCTTCCTACAATGCAGCACAGATGAGATGTAGGAAAGCCGCAGCGTCGCTCGAGGCTGCTAGGACCTGAGGAACCGGGCACGTTCGCCTCTCTAAAATGCCCCCTCCTAGGCTGGGTGCTTTGCTGCCAGCAGCCACTGCTGCCATGGGCCCTCTAAATCCCAGCAAGGGGCAAAAGGCCAGGTGGGAAACTGGTGGGGTCGGGCAAGACAGCTTGGCTTCTGGGCACAAGTTGATTGTGATCCGAGGAAAGCACAAGGACAAGCTGGGTCTCGGCTGCTGTGAGGTTGGGAGTCGTGGAGCAGGTGATGACGTCGAGCAATAAAGGGTCCGTTTTGCACTGAAACCCTGCACCTTGCAGAGCTCCCGCCAGCCCGGCACCCAGTCCCCAGCCCCCACATCTCAACAGCTGTCAAAACCCCCCCAAAACCCCAATGTCATTAAATGAGGAACACTGACTAAGTCTTGTCGCCCCCTCCCACGGCTGGTCTGGTTGTGCCAGCCGTTGCCATCACCCACCGCTGTGTTACGTGCAAGAGGTGATCGTGATCACGGGATCATAGGAAAGCAGGGCTGGAAGGGACCTCCTGGCCACAGCCACCTCTTCCTATTGATGCGGCCTCTGATCTCTGTGTTAGCGCTTTGTCCTCCTTTTCCTTGACCCGCATGGAGACTTCCCCAAGCCCCTGATTCAGCAAGACGTGTTTAATTTCCAGCACGGCTTTAAATCCCTCCATCACAGAGGCAGCAGTTCATTGCATTATGTGTTTGGATGGGTGGGAGGGGGTCGAAGCACGTGCTTGAATATGGGAACCTGACAAAATGAATTGCTGCCGTGGGGCTGAGTCTCAGTGGCGGGTCGGGAACCAGGAAGCACGTCGCGGAGGGAGGATGGTAGTCACCATCCTGCCGCTGTGACAGGTGGTCCCGTGGGACACTGAGCCTCCGCCCTTGGGTTAAGGTTGCTAGTGAGACATGTCACGCCTGTTCTTGGGAAGCAGCGGCTCATGGTCACGATCCTGCCGGTGGGCTCCAGGCATGGGTCAAAGCCAGAGATGTTTCTCTGCCCATCTCCAACACCGGGTGGGTCGCTGATATGTGGAGTGAGTGCAGATCCCAGCCAGCCTGGATGCTGGACCCCAGTCTTGCCCACTCAGAGATGACCCCAAACCCAACCCATTTCCAACATCTTTGGGCCAGGACCCAGCCTCCACCATGGCCCAAAAAGACCCACAACGACCTCCGTAAGGGGGTCTGTCCACATGGGACCATCTGCAGACTAGTGCAGGGATGGACGCGGCAGGAGTGTAATAGGGAGGCAGGTAGGTGGATAGATGGATGGGTGGTGGGTGAGTGGATGCATGGGTGGGTGGATCCATAGACAGATACCCCTATTTTCCCCATCTCAACACAGCCTCCCATTTTTCTTCCCTTTTGTTTTTTTCACTCCCTTTCTCCTCTGCAGAATCACATTCTCCCAGATAATCCAAATAGGAATTAAGAGCAAACTACAGATGTGTCAACACAGTCCTCTCCCTTCCCCTTCCTTCTCTTCCCCTTGCCCCCCCTCACACACACCGAGCTTGAAAGCACACCAAAAGGTATTCAGGAGAAATTCTGCCAATTGTCACATCTTTCACTGACAGATTTTAAATGAATGTTATTTTGCAAGGGGGGGGAGGGAGAAACCCCCCCCCCCCACACGGCTCATCCAAGAGCTGACAAGTCCTAACGGGCCTCATTTTCCAGAGACAAAAATAACTATTTTCAAAATTCACAGCAGGGCTTTCGCCTACACACGCTGCACCAAGAGAAACCTGGGGGGAGAAATGTAAAACGCATTGTGTAAATGTAAATGCGCCACGCGCTCGCAAAGCTTTTAAAGCCATTTATCCTTTCTTCCTGGCCGGCCTTCGTTCCCCGGCACATGCGGGCATGCACATTGGTGTGCAGGCACACACACACACACACACACACACACACACACACAGGTGCACACACACAGAGTAATGCCTGAAGGGACAGGCAGCTGAGAACACACACGCATATGGGTTTGCAATCACGGATGCACAGACACACAGGCACACGTGCGTGCTCACACACACAGACACATACACATACACGCACAGAGTAATGTCTGGAGGAACAGGCAGCCAAGAACACACACACAGGGGCTTGCAATCATGGATGTACGCACACACGTGTGCATGTGTACACACACGCACACATCTGAAGGAACAGGCAGCCAAGGGAGGAATGAGCAGGCGACCCCCCAGTTGAGCCCCCTTGGAGGGCGGTGTGATGGGTATTCTTCCCCCTACAGCCAGGCCTGTGGGTCACCGAGGACCGTGCTGTGGCCAGGCCAGGCAGGTAGCACCCTGCCCGAGGGACCCCTCTCACTTTCAGCCCAGCACAGACCCCTCCTCCACTGCCCCCATAGCCCGGCTGGACTGCATTTGCCACCAGGTCAGGATGGATCCTATGGGAACACCAGTGCTGGAGCGCACACCTTGCAGAGGGAGGGAGATCATGTCCCCTGCTCCTGGGTCAGCTTCGAGGCTGGGATGCAGGTCGCAGCAGGCAGCTCAGCTCTTCCATGACCCCATCACCGCAGGGGCACGGGGGCCTGAGAATCAGGCCAGTCAGCCCCGGTCAAGCTCATTGCCTCGACACCCAAAATTAGCACGTCCTCCACCTGGCTCCGAGGGGCTGCGATAGCAGCCGGCGGTCAGCTACGCTGGGATAAAGCAGGCCGTCTGGATCGGGGGTAAGTCGTAACTGGTATAAACTGTGCCGGTGGCAAACACATGATACATGTATGCAGTAAGCACCCTTTCGCTATACATAAGCTGGCATGCATGTGTGCATATAACTCATGGCTGTGTGCATGATAGGCACACTCTGGGGTGGAAACATCTCAAGCCCCATTGCTTTTAATGCAGACGGGTAGCTGGTGCTTTGCCTGTCCACACCGTCCCACGCCTGCCCACGCTCTGTGCTTATGGGGGTTAGGCACCTCTTGCCGCCCCTGGGTCTGAGCCAGGGACCAGCACCCTAAAAATAAGTTAACCCATCTCCCAGGAAACGGGGTGGTGTGGGGACACCCAAGGGCCCAGAGCAGGGCAACGCAGTGCAGCACATGCGTCACAGTTTTGTACGTGTACAACAAACTTTATAGGGAGAGACAAATCAGGAAGGCTCGCCCTATGCCGTCTTCTCTTCCCACCTCCCTTACTGTCTCGGGCGCTGCCTGCCTTGCATTCAAAGCTAGCCTCCCCCAGAGCTGGAGGGGCTGGGCTGGGCCATACACAGGACGATGCAGCTCGTTAACCAGGGTTGGATACAATGGGCACTGAGCTGGGCTGCAGGCTCCTCTTGCTGTCCCTCAGTGCCCCCTACCCTGGATGCCTGCCCAGCTTAGACCAGTGGCCATCCCTGCTGATGGCTCCCGGGAGGTAGAAGTTAGGAGAAGCAGGAGGAAAACCCCCCTGGTCCTGCAACAGCGTGTCCAGGTGCCAGGGAAGCGAGAGCAGGCGGCGGTCTCTCTCCACCCCACCGCCCCGAGGTCGCGTTCGGTGCCCCCGTCAGATGCGGTTCGACATGAGCCGGGTGTTCAGCTTCCGGAAGAAGGAGCGCAGCTTGCAAATCTTGCACTTCTTCTTTCGGTTCTTGCTGCGCAGCCGCTCCCCCATCCCCTCCCACTCCTCCGCCTCATCCTCGCTGGCCCACGGGCCCCAGGCGCCGCCGTTGAAGTCCGGGTGGGCCCGGGGGTTCTCGGCGGGGTACCGCACCGGGATGGCCGTCCGGTTGTAGTGGACGAGGCGCGTCAGCAGAGCCCGCACCACGTCCGGCCGCTGCTGCGACAGGTCGTAGCGCTCGTAGGGGTCGGCCGTGATGTTGAAGAGCCAGACGGACTTGCGCAGGCCGTGCGTCAGGCGCTCCAGGTTCCACCAGCTCCCGGGGAAGTTGGTCAGGGTCTGCGGGGGGATCCAGTCGCTGTACCCCGGGTCGCCGGTCAGAAGTTTCCACTCCCCGACCCGGATGGAGGCCTGCACGGCCGTGTTCCAGATGCCGAAGCCGTCTTCCAGGGAGCCGTACTTGGCGTGGTTGTAGAGGGGGTCGATGTTGTGCAGGATTTCCATGCGGGGCGACGCCTTGCCCTCGCTGATGGCCGGCCACACGTCGTAGCCGTCCAAGCCCTCCGCGGCAGACACGTTGCCCCCAGCCAGGGTCACCAGGGTGGGGTACCAATCCGTGATGTGGACCAGCGCCCAGCTGGTCCGGCGCTTGCGTTGGATCAGGGGGCTGTGGACGAAGCCGATGCCGCGGACCCCGCCTTCCCAGTAGGTGCCCTTGCGGCCTCGCAGGGGCCAGTTGCTGCCCCCAGAAAACGTCTGCCCGCCGTTGTCGGTGGAGAAGATGATCACGCTGTTGTCATAGTAGCCGTACTTCTTGAGTGCCCAGGTGATGTTCTTCACCGCCTCGTCCATGCAGGTCACCATGGCGGCGTACTTGCGGCGCGCCACGTTGCCCATGGAGCGGTAGCGGTAGATGTACTCCTTGGGGGACTGCAGCGGGGTGTGCACGGCCTGGAAGGCCACGTAGATGAAGATGGGCTCCTTGGGGCTGTGGGTGGCCAGGATCTTGTTCACCCGCTGGGCGTACAGGACGGTGGAGTACTTCCCGCTCTGGCCCCACGCCACGTTCTCGCCCTCGTGCAGGTCGTAGCCGCAGACGCCCGGCCCGTCGCAGTTGTCGTAGGTGTAATAGTCCACGTTGCCCGTCAGGGAGCCCAGGAAGGTGTCGAAGCCGCGGCGGGTGGGCAAGCACTCCTTCTTGTAGAAGCCCAGGTGCCACTTGCCCACCATGTGCGTGGAGTAGCCGGCTTCCTGCAGCTTCTGGGGCAAGGTGACCCGGTCGAGGGGCAGGCAGTTGGGCTGTCGGGGACGGATGATGGAGTGCTGCAGGCCGGTGTGGATCTGGTACCTGCAAGTGGGGTGGGGGACAAGGGAAGAGGGGCATTAATTCTGATCCAGGGTCCCCGTTCTCCTCCTCTGTGCGGCTGGGAAACCTCCTTCACTGACAGGGACCCCAAGCACGCTCCCAGCCAAGCTGCTCCCTCCAGATCCACTGCAACCTGGATCACTGGGGACCCAGGAAAATCCTTCTGCAGAGACCGTAACAAACCGTGCATGGAACAGGCCTGGCTCCTGCAGCCGGCCATTCGGCACGGCTTCTGGGCAGCTCTCCTAGCAAAGGCTGGATCATACAAGCCTCGGTCACCGCACAGCAGGCTATTCCCGTGAGTGAGATGAGTCAGGGCTGTGCCAGAGAGCCGGACGCCTCTCCAGAGTCTCCTGGGGGGTTAGGAAGCCTGTTATGGGGGAAACGGGAGCAAAGCTGGAGCTCTCCAGATGCAGTCTGGCACCACCTGTTCTACCTGGGCCCTCGCTCTCCCGGGAGCACGTGGCACAATGCACCCGGAGCTCCCAGCCCTGCCTGCACGGGTCCCACAAGCATCGATAACGACCCACCAGGCATGCTTTGTGGGCCTCTCTGTAGGGGATCACCCTGGACCCACAGCCAGCTGCACGTACCTCTGGGGGGTCCGCAAGGCAAAGGCAACTGAGCAGCGAGAGCTGTACGCGTGTTAAGGATTATCACGACTACTCGAGGAGAGTCTAGCAGAAGCCCCAGGGAGGACAGCAACCCTACAGGTAAACACACAGACCCTGGCGGGAAGCTGCCTGTGTGTTGGCACTGTATGCCCAAGTGCCAAGGGGCTTGGCAAATGCAGGTACCTATTGCTAGCCCATTTTACAGGCAGGTAGCCTGAGGCACAGGAGTTGGCTGCAGCCTTGAAAAATTGCAGTGATTTGGGTTCTCCCATGAAGGCACCAGCCGGACCAGCCAGTGGCATGTAGCAATAAGCCCCCAGTTTCCTGCCCCCCCAGCTTGAAGCTCCAGCCCCTAGACCCACTGTCTCTCTTGGGTGTTGCTGTAGCCGTGAAGCCCCTCACTGCCTTTAGTGCAGGTCTCCTCACTATGCCCCAGGAGGCAAGGCAGGACCACTGTCCCCATGCCACAGGTGGGAAACTGAGGCACGGAGAGATTAAATGACTTGTGTGTGACTGCAACAGAGCGGGGACCAGCAGTCTGTCTCCGGCATCTCAAGGTAGGACCCTCCCCAGGCGACACCCCAGGAGAAGTGGCTGCCTTTAGCTCTGGTGTGCATTTCTGCTGATCCGTGGGAGCTGGATCCGCTCACAGCCAGATTCAGCTCCCTGCCCCGTGAGAAGTTTGCTGGAGTTATTGCTCATGCAGCGCACACATCAGCTCTTCTCTGTGGGACTGGAGTCCGCTTCTGGCCAGACCTCACCACCTCCAAGCTGCTGGCAGTCATCCTAGGAGAGTGTATCCCAGCCCTGCCTGCAGCCGTGAACTGGGATTAACTGGCCAGAAGGGAAGGGAGGGGAAAAAGTCTCCCAGGACAGTGCGCAGGTAGAGCTGGTGCCTTACCTGCCAGTGATCAGCTGGCTCCGGGACGGGGTACAGATGGGCTGTATGTAATAATTCTCCAGTTTAACCCCTTCTGCCGCTAGCCTGTCCAGCGTCGGCGTCTGTATATCCGAGCCGTGATACCCGACGTCATGGTAGCCTTGGTCGTCGGTCAGGATGAAGATGATGTGAGGCGGTCTGGTGAAGGTGGGAGGCAAGGATTTCTCCATTGGGTCCATGGAAACATCGGATACCAAGCCGGGCTTGATCCAGTCCCAGGACAAGTAGCCGAAACCCAGCAGGCTGACAAAGGAGAAACCCGTGAGGGCATAGACAGCCATCATGCAAACGTCCAAGGGAAGCCACCAAATCCCAGTACGCTCCAGGAATCCCAGGCTCTTCTTCCACTCCAGCCTTTGCCCTGGGCAAGTTTTGCAGGATCAACTCTCCAGCACCCCTGGGAAGAACAGGAGCAACGTGATCCACCCAGGCTGGGCACTTCTAAGCAGAAAGAAGCTAATCTTCGTGCTGAGCCGACGGAGGACACGTGCCCCGTCAAGTTAATTTCCTCCGGGATGTTATTAAGAACAGTTCCAAGAGTTTCCAAGACGTGTCCCAGCGCTGGAACGACTCCCCGCTGTTTCTAAACCGACCGCACAACCCCCTTGCTGGAGAACACGCTGGAGTCTCTCCCAGTTCAGCCGGGTCCCTGCCTGGCTGTCCAAAGGGCTCATCGAGCCGCGTCTCAGCAGATGATGATCTTTATGTTCGAACTCCTGCGAGAGATAGAGCTAAAGTTCAACCTCACAGCTCGGGCGTCCTCCCCCTCACCCTTGGGTGCCAAACCATACTCTCCCCTCCTCAGGGTCTGCTCCGCGGGGGCTCCTTCACCGTTGCAGAATACCATTATTCTCTTCCTTCCTTCCTTTGTTTTATTCCCCCCCCCCACACCTTTTTTTGCCTCCTAAAAATCCCTGAAGTCCTCCAAGGCTGGGGACGGTGCCTCCTGAGTCAGGAGAAAGCTGCCAGCAGTGTGAGAGCGGAGCCAGAGGGCAAGAGAAAGAAAGTTCCCTCCTGAACAAACTGGAGGAGGCGAAAAGTTGGAACATCTGCCCGGGATCCTGGCTCCGCAGCCAGGTTTATGGGGAGCTGAAGTCTCAGCCCCGCCCCGAGCTTTCCCTGTCCAGGAAAGAGCAGGGAGGATGGAGCCCTGCAGGGTCCTAACTCCGCTGCCTCCCTGCAGCCTCCTCGGAGATGTGCAGGGAAATCGCTCCAGGTCCGGCACTTGGTGGCTTCTTGCCCGCCTCCCCAGAGGCATTTTCACTGCTTGCCCTGCAGCAGGGAAGGCTTCGCCTTCTCCAGATGTGCCCCCCAGCTCCTGGGTCTGGCTGCTCTGCCCCTCGCTCTCCCTGGTGGTGTCTACACAAGACGCTTACTGAGCATTAGCCTAATAACACTACGCAGTGGCGTGGCAGGCAAAAACTGTGCTAATAGCCTACGGCGCAGTGTTATTAGGCTAAGGCACGGGAAACATCACAAAATAACCGTGCGCCAGTGCTACTGCGTAGTAACTCTAGTTACTGCACATTTAGCTTGTACTGCATTGGGCAAGTACTAAATTAAATGCGCAGTAACTAAGGCACGAATGTGTAGACGTGCCCAGGATGGAGCATGCTTTTTGTGCTAAGATGGGGAGTCCTGCAGGGCACTTTCCTCCTCCTGCGGGTTCTTGTTTTTAGCACGATGGCATCCCCTTGCTTTGCGCAGAGATGCGTCTCGATGTACCATGGAGCTGGTGTGGTGGTGGATGCCACCTGAATGTGCCCCTGGGAAGGCAAAGCCACAGAGCTGAGTTATAACCCTGGAGGGCATGAGTAGCAAGGGGGTAGCTCATGATGCTGGGGACTCTTCACCTGTCACAAAGAGGAGCCAGCAGGGCTAGTCCCACCCTCCAGATGGGGAAATCGAGGCAGAGAGCTGGGGTGGTTTCTCCGCAGTCACAACGTAGACTTGGAGCAGGATTTTGAAGTCACTCCCAGCCCAGCTGCATCTCTGGCTCCTGCGTGCAACTGAGGTGTCCAGTCTGCAGCCCCGAGCAATCGGGATGGAAATGTCGATGGAGGACTATGACCGTGGGTGCTGCCTGCAGATATCCACGGGTCTCCTCTCCTGCATGGGCTGCCACAAAACCCCTTTAGGAAATGCCTATCGCTGTTTCAGCAGCCGCTGGAGCCCCTAAGGGTGGCTTTCGGGGTCTCCACTGAGAACTTCAAGCCCAGGTGATGAGGGATCATCTCACTTGATGCCTTTTGGTGTCACTTCATGCAACCCCCAGGATCACAGGACATTCAAATGCTTCCTTACGGTCCCTGGGCTCCGATTGTGGGGGGGCTGAGGAGACGGTCCTTGTCTCTGCACCAGCACAAGCCCCCGTGATGTGTGGGGCATTCATAGCGACCAGGCACCTGATCCAGATTGCTCTCATGCGGGTTTTGCACCCGGGACTCTGCAAGTGCGAGCAGAGCCGGGCCCCGGGCATTGCCCCTCGTCTTTTTGCATGGAGGCCTGGCCGCGGTTGGCAGGCCTCCCAGCTGTGCGCCGGTCTCTAGGACCACAGGGCTTTGGTTCGGCCCCTGGGCAGCTCTGCCAGGCTCTTGTCGTTCTGTTGACCCAGTGCAACAGCTGGGCACGTTTATTCAGTGCTCCTCGCTTGCGCTCACTCTGCTCCCGCGGGGGGAAGCGGTGACTGGGAGCGAGGCTCCGTCCTGGTTCCCAGCACCTCCCAGCCAGAGCTTGCGATGCTCCCCGTTGGCACCAGCGTGGTCTCCGGGCAGGGCTGAATGAGAGTAAAGGAGTCTGGGAGTGGGGGCAGCAACGATGAGAGCCATGCCCCCATCCAGGAGGGCATCAGCAGACTGTGGACACGAGAGGATGGGACCCCACAGGCAGAAGGGATGAGCGGACCTCCCACCATGGCGATGTCCATACCCAGCCAGGGCAGGACGGGGGTGTCTTCCCACATACATGATGCCTACCATGAACTGCCCCCCACCCCCGGCAGCTCTGCTGATTTGCCCCAGGTGGTTGTCTCTCAGGTTGATGGCAGGGGGGTCTTTGCAGATGCAGGGCGCTACAGGTAAAAACTGCAGCGGACAGACAGGCAGACCATTAGGTTTTCTGGACAGGAGCCTGGCTTGTTGCATTTTCAAAGATTCAGACCTTGTTTAGGGGGTTGAGCCTACCCTTTAGGAAGGTTTTATTAACCCCTCACTGAGTGGCTGTTTTCTTTCCCTCCTCCCCTGCCCCCCGCCCTCCTGCTCCCCTCCCGGGTCTTGAACTTACCCCTTTCCCTTCTTAAAAGATTTGTTTTTTTCTCCCTTTCTTCTTGGGCAAGATAACCTCCTTGCAGTAAAATCTGCCTCTCCCTCACCAGGCAGTCTCAGGGTGGTGGCAAGAGGATGGGACCAAAGCCAGAACCCCCGGGCTTTGCCCTCCTGAATTGTGGGCACAGATTTTTCTGTGCCTCAGTTTACCTGTATGCATGGCAGGGACTGTCTGTGCAGCACGCTGAGATCCTCAGGCCAGTGGCGTGGCACCGCCTCTGCGTATTAGCATCACGGTGCTTCCTAACTCACAAATAAAAGCCGGGTTTGGTACATGTCTCTGCAAAACATGCAAACACCGAGCCTTCCCCTTCCCCGTTGTGTCCTTCTCCACTTGGAGACGACGCTGGTTTACACCCTCTGTTTATCCCCAAACTTGAAGCTCATGAGAAGGTGGGATTTGAACACGCTGCTTTGCTCATCGACACCTCTGATCCCGTTAAAAATCTCTCGGGGTAAGTGCATCTTGGCACGGCCATTTTTTAAGGTCCTATAAAAACGCTGCCTGTTTGGCCTGGGTTGTTTTCTTCCACGACCCTTTGCTGTTCGGAGACCTCGGCAGGGCGAGCTTAAAAAGGTGCATCCCAGCCGTGTTTGAAGCAATGCACGTGGGTCTAGCCCCCACGCCAGCGTCCCCCCATCCAGAGCAATGTCTTCAGCCGCAGCAGTAACCAGTGCAGCAATGGGGAGCGGGCTTTAAAAGGGCTGGTTTCTGGACAAGGCTGGGACAGGCGGGGTGGAGAGATTGGAGCAGGGAAGGCCTGGAGGATGTCAGGACTGGCTGGCAGATCTCTGGGGAGGGGAAAGGGAGCCCTGGGACCGCAGTCTGGAGAGGGGTAAGGGATCACCAGGTGAGAGCAGGGAGGGAGGCAAGCCCGTGCCCAGGATCTCCTGGGAGCATCCATCTGAAGAGCAGCACGGCAAGCGCATTCAGCCCTGAGGCAGGGCAGCGCATTAGCTCTGTTCGCACGTCACGGGCACCAGACGAACTCATTCCTGTGGTCCCGAGGAGGATAGGCTGTGATGGGCTGGGAAGGGAGGTCTGCTGGGAAGGAAAAGCCATGGCAAAAGGCAGAGCGAGAAGGGGCAAACACATCAGGGCAGGGCAGAAACGAGGGGCCAGGAGCCCGGCAGCACAGGACTGCAAGGGACGAGAGAAGGCCTCAGAGCCCAGGGGGCAAAGCCACTGCGGGGCAGAGCGGGGGCCGGGCCCGTTTTGGGATCCAGGCGACAAAGGAAGAAAAAGCAGCGAGAGCTGGGGAGCACGGCTCGGTTTTGGGGTGGGCGCTGCTCCAGTCACCGCTAGCACGCGCAGGAGGCTGGTACTCTGCTGTGAGCCCCTGCCCACTCGCCCCAGGGCACTGATGGGCGCGTAGCCAGACTGCGTCCTCGGCTGCTACGGCATGCACAGAGCAGCCACGTCCAGGCTCTGCTCACGCCGGCGTCTGCTCTTCTGGACGGACACGGCTGTCACTGAGCGCAGGATCCAGCCCTGGATTACGCTAGCTTGGCTCCAAGCCCTTTGCCCCCGGCTCACTTGGGATGTTTTCTAAGCCCGCACCCAAAATCACTGGAAAACTCCCAGCTCTCTCTGATCTTTAGCTCCATGCTCTCTCCCTGTCTCGCACCTCTCAAGGATCCTGCATCACACCCTCCTGCGGGAGGAGGCTGGAGATATCACCCAGGAGCACGCACTGCTGTGCCCAAGGTACCACTGCCATGGGTGGGCTAAGACCCAGACCCAGGCTCCCCAGATAAAGCTGGGGCTGGAGCCACCCTACAAACCACCCTGCACACAGACGGTCCGTATCTCTTGGCTTAGGGATGGGGTAACCAGTAGCTGTGCAGCCACGCTGGAGGCCCCCCAGCCTGGGCTTGATTTCGACACTCATCCCCGGAGCTGATGAAGCAACATGGGACATTCGGGGTCCATATACTCCAGCCAGCTCTGACTGATCCATGCACCGCAACGTGCAGAAACGGGATGAAAGCAAAAAACCCCCCAAACCCTCTGGTTTGGGCCGTCCTGCCTGTCCCTCTGCCAATGCAGGAGCACTGCTGGTGTGAGCTTTCCAACCTAGCCCTGGAGCTGGGGCGTCACGACCTCCCTAGCGAGGCGTTCCAGCAGATTGCACAACTGGGAAGTTTTCCTGAGCCATCGGCGTGTCTACGCTGCCAGAGGCTTGGCAGCTGGTGATTAAAACAGCTTCGAGCTTGCTAACGGTGTGAGCTTCACCCACTAGTGAAGTCCCAGGTGGGCTCGGGCAGCTGTGCTTCCTTCGGGACCTGAGCTGGCACAACTATGGCTTCTCAAGGTGTGGGCATGTCTTTGGATGTGAAGAAACACTTTTAGTGACCCTTCCTTTCATTTGCTCCCGTGTTTTCTAGCATTATTTCCATTGCCCCCTTGGAATCACCCTGTCTCTCCTTAGCTGTATCCTGGGCCGTTCTCCTAACCATCCTCTTGACTTCAGCTGCTTTGGCTCAGGTCCTTAGACCTGATTCCCCAACACCCTAGGTAGGATCCAGCCTTGCAGTCCCTCGCTCCATGCTTTCACTGAGGTTAATCACAGATTAGAGCAAGGAGATGGACCCTTTCTCTCTGGCTCTGCTGAGATGGCAGGGGCGGGGGTACGGTGCTCAGCTCTGGAGGCATTGGGACCAGAAACACTGAGACGAAGGGGAGGGAATCAGAAAAGATGATCAAAGACCCCTCGCAGCTGGCAGAGCTTTACTTTTTTATTTCTTTTGCACACTCTTCTCATCTCTGCTCCTTCCATGTCCCAGGACGAGCCCATATCAAGCGGGGCTCCTTAGCACTGACTGGCCCTGCGGCACCTGGCCCGGCTCTACAGGTGATGCATCACCGAAACCCCCGCAGGCTGGTTTACCTGGGAGCATGGGGGCTTTGTGGGAAGACAGATAGCCAGTTGGCCAGGAGAGGAAAGCAACCCCCTACCATCCCAGTTCATCCAGACTCCTCTTCCAGTTGGAGTCAGGTATGTGCAGAGCGGGCTGGGAAGCTGTGGGGCAGGGGGCAGCGGCCCTGCAAACAGACCCTGGGGCTTGCTTTTGTTTTTAAGCCTATGGAAGAAACAGGAGGTGGGTGATTTATGGCTTCAGGCCGCTGGGGGTGAACCCTGACCTAGCTCTGGACAAGGTCCTATTTACACAGCTGTTTCTCTATGCAAACATTTGAATATTAGGGAGCTTTTAAATCAGTTTTAGGTGGCTGGGGGTGGGGGTGTCTCAGAATAAGAATAATCCTAGATCTTCCTGCATCTTCCCATTCCTGCCTCTCGTATCTCCACCACCACCCTCTGCCCTGTGAGTTTTGGCTCCCTGCAAATGGCTTTTGCAAACGGGCTTTGCCGACCCTCACTGCAAGGGCCACACAGCAAAGCTGCGAACCTGGCGTCAAGTGTGGTTTTTTATGTTAACCCTTCTTTAGCCCCTCAGGGTTTCAATACTGCCTTTCTCTCGACGCTCAATGGGACATTATTAACAGCAGGATTATTAAAAGCAGAACTCCCCGGCTTTACAATGGCAGCTCTGTTGCAGGGCATAATATTGCACAATCTGTTTGCCGGGACGGCTGGATCCCCTCCCCTCTCCCTCCAGCCCCCCCACGCTCCCCAGGTACATGCCTCATCCCCCATCCCACCGAACGCGAGCTCCGCCTGAAAGTATGAAAGGGTTTTAATAGGTCCCACTCCTCCTTCTTCACACAAGACTTTTGACCTATTAGGGCATCGGGGTCTACAACAGGCCTTAAATACTGAGTGTGTCGCTCTTGTAGCCTTAGATGTTTAAAGGCTTCCGTTCTCCCCGGCCAACGTGTGATTTTGCTTTTTTATTGGGTTTCTGATGAAAGGGTCTAAGCAAGTCTGGGGGAATAAAAACCCAGTGCAGAGGCCGGAGGGAGCTTGTTACTTTGACTGAAGAAAACCCCAAGCGAGGGATCTCAGCCGCCCGGCTAGGACGTGGACTCCAGCGTTGCCGCTGCGCTGGCAGCGAGGAGAGATCTGTGGGATGCCGCGGCAGATAGCCGCATCTCAGCATTTCCATGATATCAGCCCCAATGCCGGGTTTCTAACTTGGCTGTGAAAACACCCTCCGGGTAGAAACTTGGCAGCCAGCCCCTGGTCAGGGAGAAATGTCGTGTTCACAATATGGCGATTAAAACAAATACAGAAAAAAGTTTTGAAAAAGTTTGGGCGCTCCTGGTCGTTTCCAGCACCGCACGTTCTGAATGGGACCTCTTCTGTAAAGGGCCAGCCAGGCCTTTCCCAAACGGAGCCATTACTCATTACTGCCTAACAGAGTGGGGGCCACATCCATTTCCTGGGAAGTCAGGTGGAGTCTTTCTGTTGACATCCGTGAGCTTTGCAGCAGACCCTCCACGGATCGCAGCGACCACGCTGACCCTCTTATTCAGCTTGTGGTTGGGCACCTATAAGCCCTGTGGCATTGCCTGTCATCAAACAACTAGTTGACTGCACGCCAAAAATAATCCTAGTTAGGAATGAGCTATCCCCAGCTCATGTCCGGCCGTGGTGGAGATCCCACGGTTTATGAGTCCGAGTGCAATCGTGGCGCGGGAGTTGCTTGCGTGCAGATGTGCAGCCACCCTGGGTAAATGCTGCCTTGGGCACGGCGATTACTGTAATGGGACGCGTCAAAAGCGTGACAAACTTTTATGGATCGGGGCCAGAGCGTGCGTCTGCGGAAAGTTGGAGATTGCTGGGACAGAGTGACTCATCCGCCCTGAACCGGAGCAAGCAAGGGGCTAAGAGTGATCAACAAGTTTGCATGATCTTCCTTTTATGCAATCATGATCGTTGCTACAGCAACCCTCTGTGATGTCAGACACCAAAACAATAGGAGTTGAGACTCTTTCCCCGCAGAAAGGAGTCACGGCGCTCTGTTTATCCCGGCTAGATGGCTTCAGACTTTCCCGATGAGAAATCGGCTGCTGAGCGCTCCAGCTGCTGGACCTCTTTCTGGGGCTAAGCAGCCCCTCCTGAATGCCTGGCACAGATGCATGTAATCTGTACCATCGAAAATAATGCTAATCATAATAAAATGCACTTAAAAGCTGCTGCATAATATGAAAGCACTTCTCTAATGTAAACCACGGTGCCTGCTAACACATGTTGGGCTTGGCTGGGGCGTGCTGAACATCTAAGCAGTGCCATTCCCCTTTCTCCCTCCGGTCCCTGGCGCACCGGCCTTAGACAAATAAAAAATAAAATGCTTAAATAAAAAACATTTCCTCTGCTTAGCCGAGAAATATTTCTTCCAGGTTTGATCGCTGTTGATGCGTCTCGATTACTCTGCTAATTGCTTCCATGGAATGTCTTAGAAATCACCTTTGGGATTATTTTCTTTCTTCCCCCCTTTGCAGTGATAGATCTCACTCCATCAGCTACAGCCCCTTGGTTAAACATCCCTCCCCTAGCCCTGTCCCCACAACTCCAGCTCTCCTCCTTCTTCCCTCCTTCACGGCTGGCGTGGTTGCTTTGAAGAGACGACAAGCTGGAGCAGAGCCGGTGGGTTTGGCTCTGCTCTTTCCTTCCCAGGCCTTGTGCTTTCCACATGGTTTCAGCGCCCTCCATAAACACTCTAGCACGGGCCCAAGTTTCCAGCCTGGCCTTGAAATTCATCCATCCCCAAAGCAGCATGCCGATCCCATGCAGGGGCTGGAAGGCAGTGGGATGGCTGGTACTCCCGAGGCAAGGTCTTTAGCTGTGCTGGAAGGGTTTTGATCCAAAACCCCAGCAGAGTTTGGAGGAGATGGTCATTTATAGTGGAGGAATTCAAATCCAGCCATGCTGAAACACCCGAGGTTTGGGGATGAATCAGAACCACTCCTGGGCAGGATAACCATTGAATACATTCGGGCCGATGCTTCAGTCTGTTCACCTTGGAGTGGTTTTCTTCTGTCCAGCCTCGCCATGCTGCCTGACCATCAAAGCAGCGTGTGGGTGGGGAGGGGGTGAAGGATCGGGAAGAAATCACTGGCTCTCCTTGTCTCTGGGACCCCGTTTGAACTGAAGGAGCAGGTCCAGAGGCAGCGGAAGGAAGGATTTAAGCCTTTAACATGGTTGGTTTCTGGCACTGCTTTCCCTTGCCAGTGACCTTGACCCTGGGCTCCTCAGGCTTATTGACTTTGGCCTCTTCTAACTTCATTCCTGACATGATTAATCACGGGACGCACAGTAACTCCTCACTGCTCGAAGTATGTAAGATGCTGGCATGCTCTCCGGTCTCCTCCTGGCACAGCAAGAAGGAGTCATTCTTCCCAGCACCAGCCAGGCAAATTTCCTTTGCAGCGCAGACCAGACACCTCTCCCTGCTAGGACCTGGGGAGCGACAGGGCTGACTTCTGGATGAATCTCAGCTTGGTGCTTCTTTCTGTCTTCATCTGCTAGCTCAAGCGCTCTTTCTGGACATCCTTCCCCTACCAGAAGAAAAGACACGCTTGGCCAACCCAACCAGTGCACCTTCCTGGCCTTTCTGGGTCGGGCAGCTGAGATGGCCCGCAAAGATGCATGACTTCCCTCCCTTCCTGCCCTTTCATCCCGAAGTAGCACTTCTGGTTGCTCGCTGGCAGCTCACCCGTGCAGTCAGGGAGTCGCCCAGGCTCATGATTGCTTGCTGTGAAAGGGTGTGAAAGAGCTTTGCCACTTCATTTGCCCATCTGGTTAGATTTGAGTCTCTCTCTTCTCTCTCTCTCCCTTGTTGCCGGACAAAGAAATCTCCTCCTTCAAGTTCAGCTGCATGCCACCAAGCTGGCTGTCATCCGTCTTAGGGGTTACATCCAGGCTGGGCATCAAAGCGCTCTGCCTTCCCCGGGTGCAACCCAGCCCTTTCCGAGCTCCCACCCCTCCTCGTTTCCATCTCGCCTTTCAGGCGTGACCGCTGCAAAAGCAGCCGGTGGGTTTTGCCTGGCGGGAGACCTGAGAGCCCGGCGGGCAGGCGGATTCCAGGAGCTGCGCCCCGGAGCGAGCACCAGGCCCAGCACGGGCGCGAAGGATGAAAGAAAACAAACCCCCGCGCTCGGCTTGCTGGAGACAAGGGGCCCTTTGTGACTCGGGGACCTCTCGCAGGGGTCCGGCGGAGGCGGCCGGATTGCCCAATTGCTCTGTTTGCCATCCCGGCCTGGTTTGCAGAAAGGAAAACACACCTGATTGCACCGGCCCTGCTAGCACCTGCAACCTATTAGCAGGAAGAGGACGACAGGCTGTTGACTTGAAACGTGTTTCCCCAGCTGCCTTGGGAGCTTTTGCTGAGCTGGTCGTTCCTACAGCTACTTCCCCCTTCGGCAGAGCGGGATGTGGACAGCGTCCAGGGGGCGGTCATCGTTCTCCATCTGGACAGCCAGACATCTAGTGTGCAGAGAATAGGCTGCTCTCGAGGAAAGGGATGACCCTCCGCAGACAGGGAGACAGCCCTTTCTGACCCCCGAAGAGCAGAGAGCCCGCCAAGACTTTCCATCCCTCTTCGGGAGTGGGCGGCAGCAATGCAAAGATGGAGGAAACACGGAAAACCCTCCTCTTGCAGAAGATGCGGCCAGCGTAAATGCTCTTCATAACCCTGGCAGCCCCGCTCTGCTCTCAAAGGCCGCCCGACTCCCAGCAGAGGATGAAACAGGCAGGACCTGGCCCCAAGCGGCGCTTGGACCCTGAAGAGAGCGGTGCGACAGGGGGGCCAGGAAGCCCGGCGGGGCGCTTGTACACGTTGCGCGTTGCTCAGTACATGTTGTGAAAGGGCGGCGACAATCGCCGTGTCTCTAGGTTAGTCGCATGTGAAAATGCACACTGACCTCTTTTTATCGTGGTAGATTTTGATTTATCTTGGCAAGTTTGACCACCTCCGATGTGTTTTATTTTTAGAGACCTCACTCTTGCCATTGACTTTCCATGGGTCGTGCCTATTGATTGGCGATGCTGGCCAAGCGGTGAGATAGAACGAAAAAGACCTATGGTGGGAAAGGGGGTGGAGGAGGGTCTGGATGAAGAGAGGAGATGAGACCCATTCACTGACTGGGTTTGGAGACACCATGCAGACAGACCCATTGAAAGGTCCAGAGGCCTCTTTCTGCAGATCAGCTACTAGGATCTCCCTGGGCAGCCCATGCCGAGGCAGGAGAGTAGAGCATTGGACCCGGGGAAGAGAAAGACGCCCAGCTCTCGCACATGAGCCCCAAGGCCTGGAATAGACTCCCTCCAGAAGTGGTGCATGCACCTACTCTGGACTCATTCAAGAAATGTTTGGATGCTTACCTTGCTGGGATCCTTTGACCCTAGTTGACATCCTGCCCTGGGGTGGGGGGCTGGACTCGATGATCTTCAAGGTCCCTTCCAGCCCTAATGTCCATGAAATCTGTCTACTGCCATCTCTGAACTCCCTAGCTGAAGGTGACGGACTTGACTTGCTTTCTAGGCAGAAACAGCTAACTCCCAGCCCCATCTCAGCCAGTACTGGGCCCCATGCATTAGTGGTACCAGAAGGTGAGCTGTGCTGCAGGGCTTTTTCACAGTTGTAAGGAGAATTACACCCATTCAAGGGTGCTGGGTTACTGCCAGGGTGTGGGGTGCACTGGAGGAGAAGAAACAGGCTCACTATCACAGGCTTGAAGAGCCATTGTTCTGCAGATCATTTGCAGGGGAGTGTTTTAGTAAAGAGCCCATTTAGGTGACTTCACCTGAAAGGGATTAATAATCCAGCTAAGGAGATGGGAGTTCCTTCTTCACCGAAGCTGCCAGGAGCACAAATTGCCTTCTTGCAGCAGACAGGCTTTACTTCCATACAGCCTGATAGATTAAAACACGGGTGGGTGGGCCTGGTTGATTATTCAGCCTTTTACACGTCTGAAAGGAGTTGGCATGTTGGAATCTCTTGAAGTCTCTTCTGAGACCCAATGTGCCCCGGGCCATTTCAGAGGGGTGGAGAGAAGACTGAGGAGAGAAATCGGCCGCAATAAAAAGACCTCACCGTGTATTTTCGCATGTGACTAACCTAGCGAAACGGTGATTTTTGCCATCATTTGTGACGCGCACCTAAGCAACGCGTAGCGTGTACAAGCGCCCAGAGAGTCTTGCACGGTTAATCCTTATACTCCCTGCTGCACTCACTTCATGAGGCTCCGGCTGCCTTGTGAGCCCAATTTTGGAGGTCCTGGCTTATAGCTGGGTGCCCCCTCCAACAAGAAAACACCAGGCATGGCCTTAGGAAGAAGAAGTCTCCGTGAGGTGTTCATTGGGAGGATTTTTCCCCAGCTGAGAGGGGTGAAAGGAGGGTCCAGCCCCGCTGCAGATAAAAAGTGACAAGGCCAATCTACAGCTCTCAACGTAAGCAGATCCAAAGCGGAGCAGAGGGGAGCCGGAGGTGTGAGTTTATGATATCACGGTTAATAATAACTGGCCATAGCCGTGCGCTGATACTGCCCTGATTTCTCTTGGCATCCGTGCAGCGAACTCTTCCAGCAAGTAAATCTGGGATGCAAGTTTGGAGACTGGCTCCCTCCCTTCCCCTTCAAGTGGGAAGTAGACAGAAACCATGAAGAGTTTCCATCAGCTGAGCGCAGCAGAAGCAAGCGCTGGACTGCTTCATTCAGATGGAAAACTCTGGGAGCAGCTTGTCCAGGCAGCATATTTCATTTGCAGCGAAACCCTCCAAAATTAGCCTTACGCAGGCAAATGATTTATATGCAGCGATGGAGGGGCTGGAACGGCATCACGAGCAGTCAAGCCAATCGGGCTAAGTTTTACTGACAATGCTGCTGGTGGCCAGAGGCCGTTTGGCTTTCCTAAAACCACAGATTTAGGAAAGAAACCCGACTGCCAACAAGAAAAAGCAGAGGGTGAGTGGAGACGGAGCAAGAGTGCTCAGCTGAGCAGGTCCAAAGAAAGGGGGAGAAGAACAGCTGCAAGAAGAGCTGCAGTGGAAAAGCATAGAGGCTCCCTTTCAAAAAACACCCGGGGGCTGAATGGGCAGAGATGCATTTCTAGAAAGGCCTCCGGCCTCCCGCCTGGCACTACAGATCAGTGAGTGTCGGCTCTCTCCAACTGCTTGCTCCGGCCTGAAGGCAGGCTTGCTTGCATCTTAGCTAGGAAGCAGACCCCAGCACCACCTCACTGCTTCTTGTAAGCCAGCCGTTAGCAGATATATTTTTTTTGTTATCAACCGTACGACCATCTGCAGGTAACGTGTGTTGGAAAGAAATGGGAGGCATTCCTAAGGTGTCCGAACCTGGGGACAGCGGTAAGCATCTCCGTGACTTCTACCCGGGAAGGGCTCATTCCTCAAAGCTGCTCAGGACGGGGACAAAAGCGATGCATTTCCTTGACTGATCGGAGCAGGAAGCGCAGCGGCGCAGAAAACACCTCTGGCTCTCATGGGAGCGGAGGAGAATAGGTCTAGAAGGGAGGTCCTCAAGCCCAGCTCCTGATCAGCTCTCAGTCCTCCCGGTTCAGTGTCTGTCTAATTGCTCTTAAAAACTCCCCAGCCTCTGCTCCAGGGCTAAACCACCCTCACAGGGAGAAAGTGCTTCCTAATTTCCAACCCCAAATTTCCTCTGCTGTAGTGCGAGAGCACAGCTCCTAGCCCTGTGGCTGCAGAGGTCAGTCCATCTCCACCGTCCGCAGAAGCGCCCTTCATGAGCAGCAGCATTTCTGCTTCTGCAACCGGTTCATAAGGATACTCAGAGCACCAGCACTCCTTCTGCTAGGACTCGGCTATTTACTGCTGCTCTCTTGTTAAAGAATGAAGATTACCCCCTCCTTGATCTCGATAGAAAATAGAAAACGGATTCTTTCTGCCTCCGATTGGGTTACGGCGCATGAGAGCTTTGACTTTGGAAAACAGCTCTAACCCAAGCTGGGGTTTTATGGGCAAAGCTTTTGAAAGCTCAGGGCCCTGCCAAATTGCCTTCCATTTAGAGAGGGATAATAACCTGGCTGCAATGCTGGACCCATTGAAGTACCATTAACTTCAATGAGGCTGGGATTTCACTCCAGGAGCCTTCAATATTTGCTCCTTAAGTGAGCTCCTTCTCCTCGCTACACACCAGTCTAATGGCATTGATTGGCTGTCGGTCAGCACGGCGCAGGGGACCGGGTGATGCTGCATTGCATTTAATGTCGCCAGGGAGTTTGATTGCATTTCTTTGACATGACTTAAAAGCATATTGGAAATGGCCCAACAGATGTAAAGAAAGCAAGGTGGGGGCACGGGCTGGGTTTTTGTTCTCTTTCCAGGTTTCCCCGTTCACGTTTCCTGTAAAGAAAAAAAAAGAGAGAGCTCTTATTTGGAAGTAAAGGCTGCATTCCCGTGTTTCGTGCACAGAACAATTGCTCTGTTTTGGAAGGTGGGAGACATGACATATATCCTCTGTCTCAGCCCCCACTTTCTGGGGAAGGGACTGAGTTAGTCTAGGAGATGGAAATCTCACACGACTCCTTACCTGTCTCAGCCCCTGCTGCACAATGCCATGGAGGACGTGTAGAAAGACTGAGAAGCGCCCCTCCAAATACACGGCGGGGCATTAGCAAGGGCAGATTTGGTCGGCCTGAGTTGGTCCGTGGGGAAAGGCTCAGCGGTGGTAACTCCCAAAGCTGAAATCCATTTTGGCCAGGGAGACCGGGCTCTGTGACAACATGGATTCAAGCAGCATCGTGAATTTAAGAGCATTGCTGAGAGCTGGAACTGAGTCAAGGTGTGTGCGCCGGGAACTCCTGCTAGGGATGTCTCATTTATCCGTGTCAATATATGTCTCAGGAGGAGATCTGACCTAGGCACATGGCAACAAGATGTACTCTGGAGACGGGGGATCTGTTTTGCAGGTAGAGAAGAGAACATCTTAACCCCAAACCCTATAATCAGCCGTTTTCTCTGTCTCCTCCAGAAGTGTAGCTTAAAGATGGGTTGTTGGCACGTCTAAAGTGCCTATATCAATACTGCAGAAAGTGATTCATGATTATCTGCAGTAATACAGAAGCTATGCACAATCGCTAATAATAGGGCTTTGAATCCGACACTTTGCTCAAGATGAAAAATGACTGGAACAAAAACCTAATCGCACCTCGTTCTAACTATAAAAGGAAAGATATAACCCGTATTTAGAGCTTAGAAATAGTGGTGTTTAATTGAAAACACAAGTTCTGGCTTATCTTACACAAGGACCCTTGTCAAAATGGAACATGGATCTTGAGTTGGGAATAAGGCGACTGGGGAAAAAAAAAGGATTGGAGAAGTATTGAGCTTGTTTTTATAGGTGCCAGAAAGCAAAAATATGCAGGGAAATTCTCTTGTAACCCACTTATCTTCGGTATCGTAGCAGAGCAAGGCGATCTGGGGAGTGATGAGTGGCCATCGAGTATCTGAGACTTTTGACTATATATGGTAGCTAAATGCTGCTGGTTATGCATGAAAGCCCCGCGCTCGTTTAACCCAGGAGAATCAAAGTCTCGGATCCTTTTGCCGGCATTGGGTTTGCGGGCACGCCTCATTCTTTATCCTATTCCACGCGGTTGGAGGAATCCTTTCGTGCAATGAGGCCCATTGTTTTTGCTGGGACCTTTTTGATAGTCACCGCCGGTCAAAGGAGATTCAGAATAGTGGGAAACCTGAGCTTCCCTCCTGGCAAAAGAGAATAAAAAATTCACTGCAGGGATTTGCCCCGTGGTGGTGATGTCTGACAGCCTGATTAGACACTGCCACGTGGATGTCGGATATAGAGAGAACGAACAAGAGGCAGTAGACACAACCCGTATCTATATATCTATATCTAGATATCTAGATAGATATTTAGATTACTAGATATAGATATAGCTATAGATATAGATATGGGTTGTGTCTACTGCCTCTTGTTTGTTCTCTCTGTATCTAGATATAGATAGAGAAAGAGATATATATGCCCCTATTCATTTATGCCAGCCCCATCCCCGGAGGGTCTGAACACTCTTGCTGCCTGCCAGGATAACACTGTTTAATAAGCCTGAGGTTGCATTAACTTTACCAGGTAATCACTGCTGGACCAGGGCAGCGGGTATGAAGTGAACCTCCCCGTGTGCCCCCTCCCCTGCCAGTCCAGTCCTTGCTTCCGTGCCTCTGCCCAGACCTCGAACAGGCAGAGAGGAGTCTGTGAGGTCTGAAGGCAGCTTACCCATGAGTGATGGCTTACCCCCTCCTTCGAGCAGGGGTGGGGAATCTGTGTGTGGAGGGGTCTTTTGGAGGCATCCTAACCTCCGGCTGCAGACGAGGTGTTTGCACAAGAGCTGTGCTAGCCAGGCACCAGCGAGAGCGTGCCAAAAGCCCAGCTCACAGAGATGTAATCCCTGCCCAGGAGACAGAGGAGAACAATGCAAGCCACGCTGCAGCCCCAGCCTGGCTGCGCCTGGCAGAGCTCTGCTCCCAGCACGGACAGGCGCCGATCGGGAAAGGGCCGCGGGAACGCGATGTGCTTGGTGGGAGGGAACCGGGATACCGATCTGGAGGAAGCTGTGCACACATCCCTTGTACGGCCTCCCCGTCTCACCCAGGTCCGGCCCCACACATAGACGAGGGGCAGGATGTTCCTTTCTACCGGTGCAGCTTCTCCTGGTGCATTTGCTCCTTTCCTGGTGCCCCGACAAGGCTGGGTGGCTGGCAGAGCAAGCAGAGAGTCTTTAATAGCATCAAGCCATGCAAGCTTCATATGCACACGTCTGGCAAGGGCTCTTCTGCCTGCATTCTCCATCCTCCCATTGTCTCCTCTTCCTCGGCCTCTGCAGACACCGGAGAAGCCGCTCACCCTTGGAGGAAAGGGTCCCCTGGACTCACAGTATTTCCTCTGCCCAGTTACCGCCAAGGCGGATACAATGTGCTGAAGGCACCAGACGTAACCTGCTCCTTCCGCGCGCTCCCCACCCAACCCGCTTTCAGACCAAAGTCGTGTCCAACAGCTTGAAAACTTCCCTGCCGTTAACACGGCATCGGGCACCGGAGCAAGGCCTTTCCCGCGCCAAAGTCAACAAGGGATTCGCAGAGGTGTTGTGGAACGAGAGTGACTTGCCGCCGAGCCCGCAAGGAGATTTACTGAAGCCGTTTTCACTGAAGATTGTAAAACTCGGGGCTCTGCGGCTTGGCTGTTAAAATTTGTTTCAGGCTCCTCCAGGTCCTGGCTCAGGAACCGGGAGGGGATTTTCATTTCTGGGTTGCTCTCGATGCAGATGAAGCTGGTCCTGCATCTCCCTCCAGCCTCCTCTTCAGACCCAGAGGATGTATCTAACTTCATCGTATTTAACTTCATCGTATTTAACTTCATCTGCTTCCTCCGAGCTCCCTGCTGCAGCGGAGGGGAGGGGACACGGCCGCACGATGCACTCTTGAGTCTCTGGAGGCATCTCCAGCCACCCCCGGAGAGGTCTGCAGCATCCTCAACCTAGGGTGTGAGGGACTGGGCATCCTTCTTCCCCGGGGCACCCCTGGGTCTCCAGGCAGGACCCAGTGACAGACGTGAAGTACTTTAAACAAGTCTGGAGGCATTTCAGCCGGGCTGTTTTAAATGAAGTGGAAGCTGTTGAGTCCAAGTGATTAGTCATGAGCATCGTTTAATTGCTTCTGATATGTAACGAGAAAATGGAAAAGCTTCCTTGGAGTATTAGCTCAAGGCGGATTAAGCGCCCTCTCAGCTGAGAAGCGGCTCTATGCATTATTCTGTGCACACCCACACCAATGCACACACCCACGGGGCACATGGGGTAGCGACACGCCAGCTACCCATGCGTGCCCGCTGGCAGATCTGTGCACACACAGCAGCCCCGGCACAGGCCACGTACCCCGTCCAATGCTCAAAGCAAACGTGCATCCAAAAGCGTGTCTGTTGTTCTGCACGTCCACACACATATAAGGTGTGACCTCCTATGCTCCTCATATGCACCCCTGTGACTCATCCCGCTCGCACCTACATACCGAGTCATGTACCTACGTGCTCAGCCAGGCTCAGCTGCATGTTCCCAGGGGGGCAAGCGGGACGGCAGGGTGACTCCCTTCCCTGAAACTAAAGCTCGACTTCTACACGTCCTCCTCGGTGTCTCCCTGCTGCACATGGCATGGGTGGGAGTCAGGGGACAAGGAACCAGACCTCCCCATGTGCCCCTGCCAGCACACATGCCCCTGCCCATCAGACACCCCTCCGCACACGGACGTGCCGGTGAAAAGAAGAGCTCATGAACATTTCACGCCGGTTGCTTTCCTGGGGCCCGTTCGCCCGGTGCTTTCCAAAGCACGAAGCAAAACCAACCCCTCCATCAGATGCTGAGATCAGAGGCTGACACGAGTGGGGCTTTGGTGCCTGCTGGTTTGCGCTGGTTTTCATCCGAGCGGCAGATGAAGCGATGGGAGTGCGGGCTGGAGGGGATGCTATCAGAGCCCACACCCACTGCCCTGGCCTCCTGGGAAAGGAGGAGGAGGAGGAGGAGGAGGAGGGAGGGAACGCTCCCAAACTCTTTAATCTTCCTGGACGGTGCCTCAAGCTGCTGGTTAGAAATGCATGCTGGGCTCGGAGGCCCCAAAAGACACAGGATAAAAAAGACTAGCTCAGCCCAGCCCTTCCTTCCCTGCATGTGTGGTAATACTCCAGCCTGGGAGCCAAGGGGAAAGGAGGCAGAGGCAGGCGTGCTACAGGCATTTGCTTTATCCGGAGATGGGCCGAGGGGCCTGGACATGGCAGCGGGGAGCAGGGTTTTCTGCAGCGCCCGTGGCAGAGACGTGGCATCCAGCACAGAGGCAGGGAGGCAGCAGGGACGTGTAATGCAGACAGCGTGCCCGGGGGCATCGGAGAGGCGGCACACGCAGCTGACACACGTGATGTGTGCAGGGTTAGGGCGCCGGTGTGCCTGGCTTCATGCAGGAATGGCCCGCAGCGCAGGAGGTGCAGAATTGCACCCATGCATCCTGCACAGCCCAAGCAAAGCCCCTCTGCATTTCCTAAACCGGAGCACGACCTACCCATGAGGGTTACAGACTGGGACTCACGGCCCGTCTTTGCCCAAACCATGTGTCCGCCCTCCCTTTCAGCTGCTTGCTTACCCTTAGCTCTTCCTTCCTTCCTCCCTCCTCATGCCCTTTCCCAGAGACCCTTTTCCCCAGATTCCCTCTTTGCTCTGGAGCCCAGACTGCAGCCAGTGCTGCCAGGCAGCAGCTGGGCTAAACTAGCTGCCTTTCCCCTCTGCCGGTTAAAAAAGACTCCAGCGAAATGGTGAACCCAAGCCCAGCTAGCGACAGGTTTCACAGTTCCCAGCCTGGGCCAAACTCTGCAGCGAGGGAGCAAGCCAAGCCCTCCTCCGTGCCAGCAGGAAGTAGGAACGGAGCGGGAAGGAGATGGGAATCGCAGGCACCTGGCAGAGGCAGCAGCTCCAGGTGGGTGGCATGGCTTGCTGCGTGACTGCATGCTGAGCTCCCAGGTCCCAGGCGGGCCCCATGCATGGAGGGCTCTTTTCCAGTGGTCCCATGTTCCAGCTGCCCTTCCTCTTCGCGGAAGAAATGAGGCCTGGCTTGCTCTGGGCTGGCCTGTCAGGAGCCTTGTGATCCAGCATCTGTCGCCTTGACCTTGCAGTTCTCAGTCCCGGTCCTCTCTCCCTGTCCCCTCTCTGTACCGTCTCCCTATCTCCTCTCTGCCTAGGGCAGGAGCATGCGGTACAACGTTCTCCTTAGCACTGCAGAGGGCAATTATTGACTGTTTTCACTTGTTCTCCATGACACTAATGAGATGTGGCTGTCACATTATGCCACTCACATTATGCCTGCTGCCACCAGCATGGGGAGCTTTCATCCTCCCTCTCTTTCAGCCAAATGAAGATGTTGAGGCCGCCGGTTCTGGGTTTGGCTGAAGCCAGGTGGAAGAAAAAGAAGTCCTTCCAGGTTTACTTACAAGGATTCGGTTTCTAGCCAGGGCTCTCTGCGAATAGCGACTTCAGCCAGGGTTGTCCAAGCTCCTCGGTTTATCCAGATGTGCTCACGTGACACCAAAGACTTCTCAGAGGGGGTTCGGTGCACGAGCTTTCTGTCCGATGAGCATCCTAGCAAGCTACGTGGAGCCCAGATGAACCAAGTAGCTTTCTGCCCCTTCTTGTGGCAGAAGAAGCCTGTGTTTTGAGATCCCCACACCTCACATCCGTCTCTGGCAAGGGTGTCATTACAATGGCATTATCCCATGGGGTGGAAGGTGCCCACCTGCTTGACAGCCCTGGAGGATGATGTCTTCCCTCTGTTTGGGGAAAGAGTACAGATGTGCCACTGCAGCTACTCATTCATTCATAGATTCATAGATGTTAGGGGTTGGAAGGGACCTCAGAAGATCACTGGATCCAGCCCTCTGCACCAAGCAGTAAAGACTAATGGTGCATCCCTGTGGACCCCCTTCTAGTGAGGAGAGAAGCAGGTCACTCACCGCATCCTCATCCTTGGTCTTGCCATGGACACCGTCCCCTTATCAGCTAGATCTGGCAGCTGTAAAAACACCATCTTGCTCCTGGCACCAAACTGAACCCACCCCAACCCGAAATGCTTCTGCCGAGAAACTCTCTGATCCTCACAGCTCCGAGACACACAGGCCAGGCAGACGGACAGAGATTCATTCAAGTTTAATCTGCCACTCTTTTAAGTGTGTCCATAGTTTTAATGCACCTTGGCTGAAAATGCAGGGATTAATAATAGAGGAGGGTTACTTGGAGTCTCAAGTTTCTTGCGTCTCCAAGAGAAATATGGATGTGCGCTTGGTGGGATTTTTGTGTGCATTTTTTTGGCAGAAAGGCCAAAGTAAATCCCATGGCTGCTAGATCCGCCAAGTAGGAGGCGGCAAGGATCTGCATGCACTTTGCTTGCCTTTACGTCCCATCTGGATCAGCACCCTTTGTTAGGCATCTAGGGAGGAGACCCTCGGCCTTATTCCAAGAGCCGAGTCTCGTCCGTGCCATCTGTAACCATCAGAGTGCAACAGCGCTCTCCCTTATGAGCGAACCGTATGTTTTTCCTCTAGACCGGCTAGCAGGGAGGAAGCAGGAAGCGCAGGAATCTGTGAGCCTGGGCCTTGCCACCAGGCTGAACAGACGCCCCTGTGCATATTGCTCTGGTATTTAGCCTGCAGACCCCTAAGGCTTTTTTTGAGGCCCGATGAGGAAGGTCTGAGCCAGCAAGCAAACACATTTCTGCATCACACTTAAACGGGAGGAGGTGGCTGAGCAACCCTGCCTAGTGCATCTGGGGAACTGCAAACCTCTCTGTTTGATTGGGGAGGGGTCTTTATTCCTTTGTCCCTTGTGCATGTCAACAGCGAGTGAAACCGTCTTGTAATGCAAGGAGCTGCAAGCAAAGGAGATGCTCCCATGAAAAGGGAAGATAAGGCTGAGCAGGAGGGATGATGATACAGGAGGCCAGCTGTGCTCCTTCTAACCCAGGGAGGGGCAGATGTTAACCTCGGTTGTACCAAGGCACTTCTGGAAGAGCCCTGCTGACTTTGCTGGAGCTGCTTGGGCTTGCCACAGTCTCATGATGGCTTGGTCTTCACGGCAGAGTTAATTGGTATACCTATAGGATGCCAAAAGATCACACCCGCTTGTCAGTGTAACTCAGCCAGCTCTTTCTGCTCTGCATATGGATGCAGCTGTGCTGGCAGAGGAAGCTTCAATTGTGCGGGGAGGCTGGCATCGAAGCCAAGAGCCCCATGCCACCTATGCACTAGGGCAGGGGCATAGGTGCTGCAAGGGGCCTGGGCGGTCTCTGTGTGTAGCACGCAGCAGATCGGGGGGGAACAGGGAGCACGGTGGCAGGTAGGGCAGGGAGCAGAAAGCAGAGCAGCAGACCAGGCAGGGAAAGGGGGTCAGGGCGGCACCTGTTCTGACTCGAGGTGGTGGGGGGTGGGCAGGATAGGTGAGGCACGGTCCCAGGATGAGGCGTGAGCCGATGCGGCGTTAACGTGGGCTACCCAATCCCCAATCCCTCGCTCTCGCTCTGTCTCCCGCCTGCCTCGACCGGCTTTTTTCCCTCCTGGTCCTCCTCACCTCTTCCTGCCGCATGGCGCTGGGCGCAACTTAAATCGCCTGCACGGCGCGCGCTTCGCAGCCATAAACACAGCTCCCTTCTGTAAAGCTTTTTGAGCTGCATAAATGAAGAACTGCTGAAATCTGGATAAACACACGAGGGCTGTTGTAACTATTGGCATTGGCCTGCGTTCGTCAGCGAAGCTGCCAAACCCTTTAATGAGGATGTACTTACCAGCCTAGCCCTGAGTTACAGCTTCGGTGAAAGCAGAGGGTGATTTCATTTTTTTTTTCCAGGGTAATTAATAATATCGCTCTGGCTGGCAGCAAACGAAGAGCCAGCAGAGGCGAGAGCTTAAAATAAGGAAAAGTTAAACGGCTTGACGCTGCTAACCTTTCCATGCCGGGGCCAAATAACTGACATGAATCAGACGTGCAGAAATCTATACGTACAGGGGGAGACGTTTCTAATCTAGATGATTAAAAACCAGCCTGTTGCAGCTATCTTTTAACGTAACGTCTTCTGGCTGCTCAAGTGTTCGAGCCTGCTTTCTCAGCCCGCTCAATTAAAAGAGCGCTTTATATTCCACAGGCTTAGAGATGACTTTTTTTTCCACAATTAATTAGGAAGCAGCTAATGGGACCGGCTGGCTCGGGGGGTTTGCAGCGGGATGTCATGTCTCTGGCTGCCGGGGGCGTGTTTCAGCTGGCGACGGGCTGAGTCTGGTGGCTTACGTGAAATGACCTGATGGGCTCATGCAGGATCCTAGTGGACAGGTGCCCACATCACAGAAACCACCATCATACTTGGCACCGAGGGGCAGTCACGGCCGAGTGGCTGAGGAATGAACGGGCCTGGAGACAGATCTGTGCTTTCCAGAGCTGCCAAGGTTCAGCTGGGGTCCTCAGGGAGACTTATACAGGGCTGGAGTTGTTTAACGGCAACCTGGTGGCTTGTCAAGAGAAAATTTTTGCACCCAATGAGGAAATCGTATAAATGTAACACTGGAATTTAATTTAATATATAACACACATGTACACACAGGCATTACACGCCAGATGTTTCAGAGCTAGCCAGCGGCTTTGCCACCAGCAAGCTATCGAGGGCTCTGTTTTGACTCTGCCATTGCGGGCAGACTCGTTCAGTGTTGCTTGAGCATCCAAGCACTAGATTTGCACCTGCTAATTTGCTATTTAGTCATCTGCAGGACCTTCATTATACCTGAAACATTGCAGGCACAAAATCCCCGAGTGAGTGTAAGGCCAGGCTGTGATGCGGCCCTCTCGAAACAAAAACATTCGTTCCCCGTTACCCATATCCCATTGCTTTTGATCATGTTGCTCTGGCATTTTAAATGGCATTTCCTCCCATCTGTTGCACATTAACAGACAAAGAAGGGTGGGGAGTGGGGTGAGGGGGGAAAAACCGGATTCCCAAGAAACGCTGCTTTGGAGAAGGCTTGGATTGAGCAAGCGGATCCCCCCAGCAGGACCGGGAGAGATGGCACTGCGGCTTGCTAAAGGAAATAGTTGTCCACCAGGCTGCAGAGCCTCTCCCTAGGCACATGCATGTGTTATTTGAAAATAGAGAGCTTTTCCGCCGTGACTCAAGCCTTCGTGACAACAGCACCCGGCAGCCCCGGGCCTGCTCCATCAAGCCCCGGAGCCGAGGACGCTGGCCAGCGGAGGACAAGCCGGTGGAGGGGCACGTGCGCATTAATCCCCCTCGCCAGAAGCTGCTTTCTCCCTCTGTCCTCCTCTCCATCTCCCGTTTCTATTTATCCCTCTGCAGACTGTAGCATCTCTTCTTCCTCAGCCTATTTTCCCCTTTAACGTGATAAGGCCTTTCCCTTGTTTTAAAGCAAGGCTCCTCCCCATCTATCTGACCCATCTCCAGTCCTCGGCGCTCCCAAAATGGTCAAAAAAGCCCTGGCCAGAGGACTGGCCTGAGATAACGTGTGAGGTCGGCTCTGAGCAGGACTCCCCCAGCCCCACGAGGAGCAGCACGGGGCTGCCGAAGGATGGGCAGAGCCGCGGAGGTGTGGGGCGCTGGCAGGAGCTCAGAGGAGCGCGTGTGGGGGGACCGCTGGTCGAGTGGCAGGCTGCCAGCCGAGGTGGCAGACTTGGCGTGCCCACCGTCCCTCCTGGAGGTATCCCTGGGCGTCCGGGATTGAGGCAGACTGGTGACAGGCAAGGAGGGCTGAAGTTTGCAGCTCTGACAAAGAAACCCATTCTCCCGTGGCCAGGTCTCAGGGTGCTGTAGTGTGCTCCCTCTTCCACACCAGCTGGCCCCTAGGCCAGCACTTTCCTGCAGCTTTGCCTCTCCCTGGCAGAGCCGGGCACTCGTGGATTTGGGGTTTCCGTACGGTGGCAGAGGTGAGGCTCAGCCTATTCCCCTGTGCTTTAAAAGCACGGCACAGGATCCACGTAGGAAGAAGCAGCTGCTACTGCAGCGAGTGGCAGCTTGGCTATACCCCTGACTGCTAGCATTTGTTCTGCTGGGGGCGAGGTTGGCCATGGCGAGGTGCACCACGGACTTTGGCTTCCACCTACCAATTACAGAAATAAAAGTCTGAAGGGACTCGTCTGCTCGGACCTCCCGGCTACCACAGGCCTTTCAGCTTCACCCAAATACCTCGGGTCAAGCCCAAAGACACTGGTTGCATCAAGTATTTCCGACCTCAAGAAGCTGAACTTGGTGCCGCAGGTAAAGATCAAAAGAGACCAAAGGACAGCCAGGAATTGATTCCTTGAGATGCATCCAGGCGATCCTCAAAGGTAAGCCAGCAGGGGAAGAGGAACCTGCCCCATACAGCCTCCTGCTCCTCTGACCACTTCCATCCCAGCCCTGGATATGGTAACCAGTATGACCGTGAGCATGGGAGTGAGACAGACCAGCCAGGCATGGACTGGACTCTGTGCACCACCTCTGAGCCCTGTCTCCAGATTTAACCCAGAAAGGATATGATGTCCCCAACAGGCAGCCCCTTCCCCGCTGCGTCTGCACTGGAGAGAATGGCCCTGACCTGGTGCTGCCCTTCAGCCCAGCCAGGACGGGATTATTTCCAAAGGGCCTCCTTGCAAAGCATCGGTGGAGGGTCTTTGCTGGGTGGGCACTTCAGTCCTGCTGCACGGCTACCTAGCCATAGGCTATTTCTTTGCCCACCATCATGTGGTGACCTAGCCAGCTTTCTCGAGCTGAGCAGGGTCAGGGTGGGCCACCCCACCGGGCAGAGAGCGGGCGGGCGATTTATTCGGCGGCCCTCTTCCGTCTAGACGAGACCTAGCGGGTGCATGGGACACCACTGCCTGGAGAGGTCCGTTCACCGTCCTGTCTCCCCATGGCCCCTGTTGGTTGTTCAGAGGAGAAAGCAAAGCCTTAGGGGCACCTTGGGGTCTTTAGAAATCAAGTATATTCACTAAGGTCATAATCACAGTTATACAGAGATGCTGCATGCAGCGCTATAGAGCACTTGTACACGTCACGGCGCCAAAAATTGCCACTTTGCTAGGTTAGTCGTGTCTGAAAATACACCTTGACGTCTTTATCGTGGTAGAGCTCGATTTATCGGGGTAAATTAGACCACCTCCAACATGTTTTATTTTTTAGCGTGGCCAATTGTTACAGCAGGATTACTTTGCTCACGATACATAGAGACCGTGAAGCGAGATCCTTGACCCCGGCTGACTGCCACGTGCTGCTGCAGCTGGCCCTAATGCCCAAGTGTCCCTGCAGATCCTCCGATTTCTCTGCGTGGCTAAGCTGGCCCTGGATTTTGCAGCTGCCGCTCTGCCCAATAGATGTGGCCAACCACCTGGACCCAAATCCCCCCAAACTTGGGATGCAGGGTCACGGGGGGAGGTTGTAATGCAGATCTGAGCGGCTCAGGGAACAGCCCCCTATCTATGGTGCACATTTCCCGACTATAAGTACCTAATGTCAAGGATCCATTATTAAGCAAAGAAACTAAGCTGAACCTCGCTCAGCATTCGTGGTAAAGATGGGAGGAAAGCGTCCTCACAGGCCTACGGGTCCACAGACAAGTATCCATAGGAAATGCCAGCTTCCAGATGGCTGAGGAGCTGATTGACAGCAGCTTCCCAGTTTGCTAAATGCTCCCAAGCCGTGCTTTAGACGGGGCATGAGTGGAGTAATTCAGGATGGAATAGATGTGGGCGAGCTTTTCACAAACCGATAATCAAAGGCCTCTAAACCAGCAAGCAATGCACCCGGCTTGTGGAGCGCTGGACACGAACAGGCCTGCCTGGGCATAAGTGTCCTGAGCTGCCTATTAAATTACTACAGCTTTATCCTTGTCTGGATTTTAAAGAGCTTCCTGCAATCCTTTCATGACTCAGTGTCCTGGCATGGAAATCACATAGCTGAAAGGTTAGCTTTTCAAATCCACTGAGGATATTTCACCTTCCTAAAAATAAAGACCTGGCAAAATAGCTCCAAGCTCCTTCAAAAATGCATGAAAAAAAACCTCACCTTTTAATAACTGCATGCTGTTCGGGGAGTTTTGGTTTTTTTCCTCGGTGGGGTTTGGGCTAGGGAGGATTTTCCTATTTATAATTGTGCAGCTGTTTGCTTGGCTGAATCGCTCTATTTATTATACGCCCTGTTTACCTTCCTTACCTGTAACTGCGGCACGACAAAAAAATTCTTCAGATGCATTCGCTGGAGCGGGTTGTGTTACTACAGGTCCCGGCAGCGCCGCCGACTGAGCCGTGTTCAGGGCTCGAGCACGCGAGGGAGGCTCTGGACTGAAGTGACCCCGCACCGGAGCAGGATTGCTTGCTTGGAAAGAAAGCACCAATTTTTAAGCCTTTTTTATAGGGATGCTCTCCACACGTTGTTATCCCACCTGGACGGCTGTCTCACCTGCGTGGCCTTAATGCCATCCTTCTCTTTGCCCTCCCCACCTAGCCGGCTTGCTGCCCCCCTCCCATCTTGCTTTGCACCTATTAGGACTCCTGTTATTTTGTGTAGCTGAAATTCCTGGAAAAAGGAGCTGGGGATTGCAAAGAAGGAAGTGGGAATGGGGAACTTCATTGGCATGCAGGATACGGCTGGCGCAGGTGCCCGCAGCTTGCCCGGGGCTTCTCGAGCACGTTAATAGGAGAGAGGCAGCAAGAGCCCAGGCCAAGCTTGGGTCCAGAGAGGGCAGCGCTGGGCAAGTGAGACTCAGGGGCATCCAAACCCCAAGCCCCCGGGCTTGGGTCCGCACATAGGATGCCCACCAATGGATCTGGGAGCATCTGAAGCCACAGGCTGCAAAGTCTGGGGTGACAGATTCCTGCCGGTTGCAGAGCCACGTACGGTGTTTGAACGATAAAGCGCTGCTCAATCGAGAGGGTTCGGCCAGTTCGACCCAGAATGAGACAAATTTTCCAAAAAAAAAATTCTGAATGGTGTCGAGTGCAAGTCCTGCCCACGACTCCAGCCACCGGGACCCTCCAGCGGCGCTCATTTCCACAGTGCATTTTGCCTCCGTGGGCAGGCAGGCAGGGAGAATGAAGGGTGCTGCAAGCAGGCAGGGCATTACTTGTGACGTGGGACAACCCAAATCAGGGCCCACGACCGTCAAGGCCTTTAAGTGGGTCTAGGCAGGGCTGACCCGGCCTCGAGCACGGGGCTGAGCTAGAAGATCTCTTGTGGTGCCTCCCTGCCCTTATTCCAGGGCACACGTTGAGGTTAGTTGCATGGGACTCGCTGCCCCAGGGAGCATCTTGCCTGGGCACTGAAAGGGGAGCCTACAGTAGCTGCTGAGCACCGAAAAACCCCCGTCCGGAGCTTTTTGGAGAATCTAGGCCCCTTCCATGACTTGGGGTACATCGTCACTTCCCCCCTGTTCTCCCAGATGAGAGATGAGGATGAGTGGGCATGAAGATCTTTGAATGCTAAGGATTGCAGTAATCACCTGGAAGAGGCAAATTCTGCCCAGGGTGGGTGCTCTGTGGGGATATTTGCAGCAGACAGGCCTTTCTCAGCAGGAGGCAGCGAATGGACACCCCCTTTAGCGCGTCCAGGCTTCCTATGCAACTCGGTGAGAGCTGAAAACCTTGCATGGAAAACCTTGCATGACACATCTTGTTTTCTATCGTGAGCCTCGCATGTGGCCCTCCGCGCGGTTTTCGAAAAACAAGCTCCCGGCGTGTCGCAACATTACTTAAAAAAAGAAATCAAAGCAAAACAAACGGAAAGACTCCTGGAGGTATAAAAAACCCTTCCAGATGGGCCCGTGTCAAAGTAGGTCAAAATCTGCTCCTAAATATATGTGCAGCAGACAGTGGCCCTTTTAAGTCTCAGAGGCTGATTCTCATTTGCACCCGGGGTTTTAACGCTGGCGTAACCCCACGGACGTCCACGCCGGGTTGACCTTGGTGGGGTCTCTCTCCTTGGTCATAAAGCCACGGGCGCTGAAAACCTAACGCAGACTTGCCTGAAGGCCAGGCGGGTCCACGCTCTCCAGTTCATACTCAGCAACCGCCTGGATTTATATTGACGACGGGCGATCATTTGCACGAGCGCATATATTTATGTGTATCGATGATGCGCGATCGTTTGCATAACGATCACTCGCCCGGTGCAACGGCGCAGCTGTCGTGTTGCATTGGCTGCTGGAAGACGGCCCCGGGCCCGGGGCGCTCGCGCTCACCTTGACGGCTGAGGCTGTCGAAGGGGCTCGGTTTGGGAGCCAGCTGGCGCAGAGCCAGGCTTATATTTAATCTCGTCCATAAATACTAATAACGGTTGTGCGTTTGAGGGCGGGAGGGGTGCACGGTGCACAGCATTAAACCTTCCAAAAATAAACCTCTGCCGAAGTGAACGGAGCCCGGTTTTTCCTGGAAAGAAAAGAGACTCAGGGGTGGGGGCCGCCTCGCAGAGCCCACCCCCTGCCCAGACCCTCCGTTTCGGGGACTCCTAGGGCTGGCCGCGACCCCCGGCCCGCGTGAAGGAAAGCTGACCCTAAACCATCCCTGACCCGCGCTTCTTTGATCTCCTTTAGAAAACCTCCAACAACCACTCCTTGACTAAAAAGACATGCCAGCATGGAAACCTCTCGGCTCGGCGGTGAGACCCACTGAGGACGGGCAACCAAGCCAAGCCAAACCAAACCAGCAACTTCATGGTGTTTTCCGTCTCAGGACGCGGAGCAATGGGCTCGGGCTGCAGCGAGGGTAAGTGGAGGCGGGCGGGCGGAAGAACTACCCGCCCCACAAGGCCGCGCTGCCGGGAAGAGGAAGGGGGCGGCGCGGGCAAAGGGCGGCGGGCGGCGCGGCGCGGCGGCATGCGGGGCCGAGGCCGGGGCCGGGGCCAGGACCGGGACGCGGGCGGCGGCATGGCCGCGGCGGGGCCGCACCAGCGCGAGCTCCTCGCCTTCATCCACCACCACCTGCGCCAGGCCGGCTTCGCCCGCGCCGCCCGCGAGCTCCAGCGCCAGCTCGGACAGGTAAGGGCGCCCGGCCCGGCCCGGCCCGGCCCGGCCCCGCCGCGTGCGCTGCGCTGCGCTGCGCTGCGCTGCCAGGGGATCCCCGGCCTCCAGGCCAGCGCGGTGCAGTGCCCTGGCCTTCAGTGTGTTGTATGGCAGTGCCCTGGCCTTCAGGGCAGTGCATCGGGGTGCCCCGGACTTCAGGGCAGTGCATTGCAATGCCCTGGGCTTCAGTGTGTTGCATTGGGGTGCCCTGGCCTTCAGTGCAGTGCATGGGGGTGCCCTGGCCTTCAGTGTGTTGCATGGGGGTGCCCTGGCCTTCAGTGCAGTGCATGGGGGTGCCCTGGCCTTCAGTGTGTTGCATGGGGGTGCCCTGGCCTTCAGTGTGTTGCATGGGGGTGCCCTGGCCTTCAGTGCAGTGCATGGGGGTGCCCTGGCCTTCAGTGCAGTGCATGGGGGTGCCCTGGCCTTCAGTGCAGTGCATCGGGGTGCCCTGGCCTTCAGTGTGTTGTATTGCAGTGCCCTGGGCTTCAGTGCAGTGCATCGGGGTGCCCTGGCCTTCAGGGCATTGTATTGTAATGCCCTGGCCTTCAGCGCAGTGCCCCGGGCTTCAGTGTGTTGTATTGCAGTGCCCTGGGCATCAGGGCAGCGCATTGGGGTGCCCCGGGCGTCAATGCACTGGGTTGCCTTGGGTTTCAGTGCATGGCATTGCATAGACCAGTGGTTCTCAAACTTTTTTTCATGGACCACATGAAAATTGCTGAGGGTCTCAGCAGACCACTTAATAAAAATGTTTTTTGTTCTACAAATCAAAGCCCACAACTCATGTTTTAATATCGGTAGTCTGACCTTTAATGCAGTGGACGTGCCTGTTTTTATGAGCAAAGTTCCAGGAAGTCTAGTGTAATGTTTCAGCTTTAGTCTTAGGTCACCTTTCTGCGGACCACCGTTTGAGAACCTCTGCCGTAGACATTAGGGCTGGAAGGGACATTGCAAGATCATGGGATCCAGCCCCCTGCCCCAGGGGCAGGAAGTTTGCTGGGGTCAAATGATCCCAGTGAGATAAGCATCCAAGTGTGTCTTAAAGGGGTCCAGACTAGGTACTTGCACCACTTCTGGGGGAGAGTCTATTCCAGATTGTAGACCCGGATGGTAAAGAAGATTTTTCCAATGTCCAGCCTAAAACAGTCTTCCCAGAGGTTGCACTGGGTTTCAGTGCATTGCATTGGGTTGGGCTGGATATTAGGAAGAATTTTCTCACTAGGAGGGTGGTGAAGCACTGGGCCAAGTTACCCAGAGAGGTGGTGGAGTCTGCATGCTTGGAGGTGTTTAAGACCCGGGTTGACAAAGCCTTGTCTGGGATGCTGTAGTTGGGGCTGGCCCTGCTTGGAGCAGGGGGTTGAACTAGATGCGTCCTCCTGGGGTCCCTTCTAACCCTCGTTTTCTATGATTTCAGTGCACTGCATTGCACTGGATTTGATTGCATTGCATTTGCGGTGCTTCCTATACCTTCATCCCCCTGGCCCAGCCTGGGAGGAACCTCGTGGCCAGGCTGCAGCCCCCCCTGCTCCCCATGGCCACTGCTTCCAGCCTCTTGACAGGTCCCAACAATTGCTTGCTTGTGCTCCTGTGACTGCCCCGTGACGGGGTGGACGTGCTGCGGCTGCCTAGGCTATTCCTGCTGGATCCCCACTACCTCCAAATATAAGCCATGGTGCGTGGCGGGGAGGGAGCGAGGGCTGGGCTGGTGGTTTCTGTGTGATCTGGACCAGACGCCAGACTGATTGAATGGTTGCTCCAAGTAGGGCGCCCTTTTTCTTTTGGCGTCCGCGGTCCCATGGGAAAGTGAGAACTTTGCTTTAAAATAAAATGCTAGCTGGGAAAGGAGGCATCCTGAGCTTGGCCTTATTGCTGTATCTGCGCATGCGTGCAAGGGATGGAGGGGGAATTAATACCCATTCGACCTCAGCTGGTGAGTTAAACCGCTCCTGCCGACTTTTCATGAGGCTGTCTAGGGCTGCACGTGCTGACTGGCCTCTGTGCACGTAGCCAGAAGTGTGTTGGAAACCTCCAGTCGGCCTCCCCAGAAGCGGGCATCGTTGTCTTTAATGGGCTGGCTAGTGCAGGGCTGCAAAAGTCGAGGATGGAGAGCAGTAATTCGAACTCGGTCCCACTCAGAGATGCTGCGAACTGCCTTTAAACAGTGCTGCCAGGCACCTTAGTCCTGAGCGAAGCTGGTGGAGATCCCACGTGGCGCTGTTCCTAACCCACGGTGCCTTTTCTCCATGCAAACATCTGCAGTGTAGACCTGAGACTAGACCTTCCACGTAAATCCTTCTGCTGACAGTGGTGGAGCTCTCCCGAGTTGCATGGAGCAGCTGAGTCCTTCGACTTCCTTTGTATCGTGTTGGTAGTGGACCTTGAACTGAAACGATGGGGGCTGCAGTTCTGTTCGATGGTTTCTTAGTCATCTGCTGAGACCCCTTAAGTCATGTTTTTTGCAGTGTCTTTCCATCTGCTTCCTGCTTTCCCTTGCACCTTGATAAGAACTGGAATTAATGTTTCCTTTCTGTTTCTCCCGCAGAAAGAGTTTCCTTCGCTGCCGACCTCTCTCGAGGAGATCTTCACCCACTGGAAGAAGTAAGTCCGTCCAGTAGAAACCCTTATCAAAAAGGCTCCAACTCATTTTTCTCTCCCACCATAGCAGGAACCAAATTCGGCTGCCTTTGCGGTTTCTGCTCGCTGGGGTGGGCTGACTTACCGGAAATACTCTCGCTGCTGCAAGATGGAAATGTGGTTTGAACGATGGGGTCTTCTCCACTACCATGCCCTGCCTTCCGCATCTACAGCTGCTTAAAAGACAGCTCTCCTAGGGCATAAGAGTTAAATACTGTTCGGTCTGGTTGCACTCCACATGGCAGAGTTTAGGGGGCAGGAAATCATCCACCAGCAAAAATCTTTTCTCCCTCTCCACTTCATGCAGCTCCCAGCAGCTTCTTTGTGAAGCCTTGAGCTTTCCCAGGACTTAGGCCCTGATCCAGCATGCACAGACTGTCTTTTGCAGGAGCAGGGCACCGTGGTTCTCCTTGGGGACAAGAACTCTTGGCATAGCTGAAAAAGCCATCGGGACTCCTGGTAGAGGCGAAATCTTTTATTAGATCAACAAGTTTTTTGCAAAAAAAAAGTTATTGCGAGCTTTTGGGCACAAACCCCCTTCATCAGGCAGCAGAAAAAAGATTGCCCAAGTTCTCCTGGGTAGAAATGAAAGTTCAGAGACTCCTTACCAGCGAAGAACTGCTGCCCGGAGGAGTTTTCCATCTGTTGACTCCTCTGTGAAATCCTATGAAATATGAACTTTCACGTCTACCCAGAACTCTTACAATCCTTTCTCTGATGCTCGATGAAGGGTGTTTGTACCCGAAAGCTTGAAAATAAAGAATTTTTTTTTGCAAAAATCTTTTCGGTCTAATAAGAGCTATCACCCCTACCACGAACCCTGATTGCTTTTTCCTCTAGACCAGTATGGCTACAATCTGGATACCTGGCATTTTTGCAACTGGTTTGCAACGTTTGCAACATTTTTGCAACTGGTTTTCCTTTGCCCCAAACTGAATCTGGTGTGACCCAATGACTTGGAAGTTTGCTTTTGATTTTTTTTTTTTCCAAGGCAGCTCCTTCAGGAGCTTGCCTGTGTGAGTAAACTTCCTCACCAGGTACTGCTGCTGAGATCCTTGAAGGGACCAGTGTATTTGCCTGGACGTCTGCAGCAGCGGGGCTTTTGTGTTTATGGAGCATAAAATAAATGTGCGCTCAGGATCTCGCACCCATTCAGTGCGCTGTCTGCTTTCGTTTAACACGTGGCAGTGTGATGCTGCAGACGTGCGTACAATGAAAACTGGCTTAAGCAGCTATCAAAGGGCCTGGCATATTCCAGTTATTCCTGCAAGATGCAGCCCGTGCTGAATCAGCAGGGAGTGAAGCATTCAGCCACTAATCGCCTTGGAAAATAATTCATAGGTTTCATTGCAGCCAAAGCATGGCACGTGGACGTGTCGCCTTGCTCACGCTTGTGCACGTAACTCCACAGCTTCCTTTCTAGGGATCGTGCGGGCACCTAAGCAAGAAAGAGCTGAGTGTGAGGAAACGTAGCTGATGCAGCCTGGCTAGAGATCTTGCTGCCCGTGCTGGCTCTTGCTGCCTGTGCTACTTGCACCCACGCGTCGTGATGCTGAATGCACCTGTTCATGCAAAACGTGCAAACAATGCTGGGTGCTACACACTCTGCTGCATCACCTACGTTTGTTTTTTAAATAGAGATTCAAAAAAAACCTCAAGGTGCTGCTGAGATGCAAATATCCTGTGATGTGAGCCGTCACTTTTTGTAGCCCCAGCCAGCTCTGTGTCCCGCATTGTTTGGTGTCTCCCTTTGCTGTTATGTCTAGACCTGCACCTAAACTTTGTAGGAGGGGACTCTGCCTTGCAGAGCTGCTGTGCTCTGCTGTGATGAGTTGTGCTGCTCACAGCGGTCTCTGAAGAGGCCACCTCTTTGCCTTCGCGCCCTCCTCCAGATATGGGAGGGAATCTCCTTGGAGCCTTTGAGTGATGTCCTTGAGCAGCCAGGGAGTGGGCTGTCTGAGTGGCACAAAGCAAGGCTCTCCCCAGGCTGAGTTGGGCAATGCCACTTTAGCCTTGTCATTGCAATGGGTAGCGACCCCAGTGCGGTGGATGTGGGGTAGGCTGGGCCAGTTAGACCTGGTGATGGGGAAATCAAGGGCTTTGTCACCCTGGGGTCACTGCTTCCAATGAGACTGAACTCTTATAGCTCTGCTACGTTGCATCCTTGCAATGCTGTACAAACGAGACCTGAGCCCAAAGCATTACCGGGTGCCTTGCAAATGGGATGGCATAAGGCTTTCAGTAGCCTTTGGAGCATCCTGCCTTCTACTGTTTTCTTAGCATTACTGGGCTAGGGAATGGCTTTGGCGCTCAACCAGAAGCGCTCGAATGACTTAGCCCGTCACTACAAGGTTTGCAGGTCCAGAGAGCTGGTTGCTGTAGCATCCCTTCAGGTGGGAACTGCCTTCGCCAATCTGATCCAGCCCCTTATTACCTCTCTTCGCAGGGTCCCTCCTCGGTCCCTTTCCCTTCTATATAAAATCTGATATTTTTGCCAGTCCATTCCTAACGGCTGATAAAGCAGTTTCCTGCTCGTGGCCCTGTGGACCAGTCAGCCTCTTAGCTGTTGCCCTGCCCGTCTTTCCCATGCGATCCTTTGGCTGCTGTAGATTTTGAACCAGTGTTGGGACCTGTCTGACGGAGAACCAGCCCAGCCTTTGCCGCCGGTCTGACGTGAGGCTGCACAGACACATTTGCTCGATTGCTAAAGCAGAAAGTGTCTCTCCCAGTTACTTAGGGTGAAATCCCTTGCTTCCTATTAGCGAGTCCTGCCGTCCCCTGGTCCTATTCAGATCTACTCAGTACTGCTCCGAGGTGTGGCGGCAGCAAAGTCCTGGCAGATGCTCTTTGGGTCACTTTAATGCTTCTCGCAAGCAGAAGAAAAGTGCTTGCTGTTGCTCTCCATAACTGAGCCCGCCAGCCGTAGAGATGCAAGGCCGGATGTGTTGCTCCCAGTGCCAAGGCTGCCTCCTGTATTGATGCCTCTCTCTGCTTCTTGCAAATGCTGTCCTTCAGGGCTCCCCCAAACACCAAGAAGCGAAAGGCAGCTGATGGGGCAGGAGCCGTTCTGGAGAAGAAGATCCGCGTTCCGGACCCCGTGAGCAGCTCTGAAAGCTCGGAGGAGGAGGAAGGGACGGCGGCGAAAGCTGCGACGGGTAAGAGCCCTTCCCTGCTAAGAGCAGGCTGTTGAGAGGGCGCTGGGAAGCAAAGGAGATTCAGCCAGGTAGCAGTAACCACCCCTGTAACGCAGGGCTGTAGGAAACGTAACTGGGGTGAAGGGGCAGCGCAGACTCGGTGGTGGAGCAGCTCCTCATTAGCTCTTTGTGTGGATGCTCTTGTATATGAATGCATCACTCCATAATGGGTCTCGCGCTTTGGGAGTGCATTCAGCTCGTTCAGAAGAAGCCTCTCGTATTCCAGGATAATTGCGTCCACGCGAGGAGTGAGTGGTAATGGCTGTTTTGGAAGAATTCCCTGCACAAATGAGCCCCTGCTCGCATGCGCCTTTGCAGGGCGTGCGGCTGTTGGAGCACAGCTCCTTGCACATAGCTAGCCCTCAACCCAGTTCACGTCTTCTGTAGCCCTGGTGCTGGATGAGTGTGGGCAAGTCATTTACCCTCGTGGCCTCAGTTTTCCCATCTCTACAATGGGGATAGCTATGCTGACCTAGATAAACCCCTAGCTAGCTCTGACTTTGGGTCTCGCACACTGGGGGCAGCCTGGTCTTTGGGTCCTTGCTTACTGCAGCTTCCCCTCCTGTGTTGTAGCTGCCACACCGGTTATCCCCAACTCCGCAGTGAAGACAGAGAGCAGCGAGGATGAATCCTCCTCTTCAGACGACAGTGCTGTGGCTGGAAGGGGAGTCGAGGTGAGGTTGCACTGGTCCCTACCCTCTTTCCTAGGGCTGCTTGTGCTCCGAGGCCAGGTCTTCCTGGGAATCTGTCAGCGCAGCCAGGTGGGATGGGTATGGTTGTCTGTCTCTTCAGTAACACTCCTGGGGCATAACCCCAGCGTAGGTGCAGCTGTTATGAATTTCCCTATACTGGGAAAATGTAGCTGTTAGCTTTGCCAACAAACCTAGGCTCGGGTAGACTTGGGCTATGTCTACATTATGGGGGTGGCCTCTGGGGCAGCCGCTTCATGCAGATATTGGAGGTTTTGTGATTTCTTTGGGAGGAGACCTCTTCAGAACTGAGTTCCCTTGGTGTTTCCTGCAGGTGAAACCTGCTCTTGCAGGTGGCAAGGCTACGAACTCTGTGCAACACGCCACCCCCAACAAAGCCAGCACCCCTGCGGGTAGACCGGGGGCTGCAGCCACCAGTCGGAGCAAAGCCAACAAGCTAAAACCTGATGCGCCAGCTGTTGCCTTGACTCCAGCCAAAGCTGGGCAGAAGAAAGCTGCTCCTGGTAAGCCAGGGCCCGTTGCAGCAACTCAGGCCAGAGGTGCCCAGAGCAAAGCAGCGGCAACAGCAAAAGCAACAGAGAGCTCCGAGACCAGCGACTCATCGGAGAGTGAGGACGAGAAGCCAGGAGCACAGCTCCCAGCCCCCAAAATCGGTAAGGAGCGCTGGGGCCCTAGAGTAGGTTGCATTGCAGCTGTCACGCCCAGCCTGAGAAGTGTAATTGCAACTTTCCTGGAGAACTATCATAAAATTGCTCCCTGTGGAGGTTGAGGAAACCCTGGGAAAAAGGGAGCAAGGCCAACATCATTGCTCACTACCAGATTTTGCAGGCTTTATATGGGGCATACCCCTTCTTCGGAGGGGACGGGGACCTAGGTGCGCTCTAGCAAGGGGGGTAGTCTCCCGTATGGGTGCGTCAAGTGGTTTGCTCAGCAAAGCCATCCTGCGCTGGCATCTCCGGCTGCTGTCCTTGCCCTAGGAAAATTCCTGCCCTGCGGTTTTTTGAAAATGTCTTCAGCTTTCCAGGTTTGGTCTCAATCCAGAAATGAATCTGTTGGAAATTTTTAGAGAGGTCCTTTTCATCGCTTCTGAGATGAGAGAGTGCGAGGGAGGGAGGGAGGGAGAAATCCTTGTGAAGACATAGCTTCATTTAGCATACAGCCTGAAAAATGCAGTTCATGCTCGCGGCTCGGGTTTGAGATGAGTTACGTGCATCTACCCAGCTTGCTGTAGGATCTAGGACTGGGTGCGACTGCTCTGTAGCAGAGGAAGAGACTCCCAGGTGTGTGTGTAGGTGCAGGTTTTACTCTGAAATACCATATTTATCTGCATACAACATGCCCCCGAATAAGACTGTCTATGAATAAGACACGCACCTTGTTTTGGGAAGGCAGGATGAGGAAGAAAAAGAGTTTTGCTTTTAACCATGCTGTTCAGAATCAGGTGCCTCCTTTAAGACACGCAGCCTAAATTTTGATTGCTAATTTTTTTTGGGGGGGTGGGAAACATGAATGTGAGCTGTGAATAAAGGAGGCATGGGACTGGAAGAATTGTTTCTGACCTTCTTGGGAGGCCCTTGCTCGTCATTAGGCCCTGCCCCATGTCGTGACCCTAAGTGGAGTTCCCTTGGGAAGATGCAAGTGGGGCTTCTGGTTGGAAGTGGAAGACTACCAGGGGGAGGGTGTGGGGATGGCTGCTTTAGCTTTACCTCTCTCTGGCTCCTGCAGCAACAGCAATGCAGCTTTTTAGAGCTTTCTGCCTGTCCCCAAAGAGAGAGTATGGGTAGGCTACAGCGTCTCCTTGCTTGTCTTCCAGAGCTGAAGCCGACCGCAGCGGAGGCAAAAAGCAGCGAGGACTCCAGCGACGAGACATCCTCTGAAGAGGAACACAAGCCCCCGGCCGCCCTGGTAACTCCCTGAAGAAGGGTCGGAGAGCGTTTGACCATTCCTGGCTGCCATGCCCATGAACACTCAGACCTCCCAGTCATGCCTCAAATTGTAAAGGGCCTTCTCCAGGCTGCTGTGGCCCCTGAGGAAACAGAGACGTCCAACCCAGCAAGGCATCACCGCCTGCTTCGGATGGAAAGTCTGCGTCGTTCTTCCTCCCTAGCGGGGCAGGGCAGAGGAAGGAGCAAGCCCAGGGCAGCGCTGACCTGCCGGATGCACTCATTTAATCAGCATCATTATCCACTCGAGTGTATACTGACCTCTTGCAGATCCCGGCTTTGCCCAGGGTTGTTGTCCAGACGGCTTAAAGTGTTACGGGGTCCTTGCTCATAGTTCGCTCCACGCACGGATCGTGGTGCCTGTCACCGCTGACTTCACCTCCCAAACACTCCTTTCATTTTCCTCCTGCTCCAGATGTTGTGTGTTGTGCTTAGATCACTCTCTCTCTCTTGGCTCTAGGTGAAACCAGCTGTGAAAGCAGCACAGACCAATGCAACTCTGACGAAAAGCACGCCCGTCACTCCAGCGTCAACCACAAAGAGCCCAGGGAAAGGGTCCGCCCTGTCTCAGCGGAAGCCCGCAGCTGTTGCAACAAGCCAGGCCAAATCGGCATCTGTGAAGCTCACGAGTCCTGCACAAGCTGCTGGGAGCGCAAAGCCGGAAGACACTTCAGAGAGCAGCAACTCTTCTGATAGCGAGCACGAGGAACCCACATCCATAGTGCAGGTGTGTCCGTTTGAGATGCTTTCTCCCCACCTCATTCGCTTGTCCCTACAGCTTGGAGTCTTTATGAATGAAAGCATAGCTGGATGACAGTGCGATGTAAGGTCGTGCTTCTAACGAGGTAGCTAATGGTTCTAGGTGGTTTCTGCTCCAAACCTCAAGCCAATGCTGCAGGTTAAATCCTATCATGCTTTCAAGTAAGGAGAAAATGCCATTTCTGGGTGGGAGGGGGGAGGAATTCTTGCAATGCCACCTCTAAGCAGGCCCGGGGTCCTACATGCCCGGTGAGCAGGTGGCCTGTTGCACTGAGATTCAGACCCGCGACGTCAGACCTGGTTTCTGCTGCTTTGCTCGGTGGGAGAGGTTTGGTGCTTTTTAGCCATTGGGTTCCCACGTCTTGGAGAGCTGAAACTTCCCTTGGCACGAGCTGCCTCCTCCCTGCATCGTTTGCGTGGCTGTGACCAGCGGCACCGGAAAGCCCACGAGGAGTTCCAGCTTCTCCTTGCCCTGCCAGACGGTGTCTTGCTCTTCAGACTGGTCACTGGCTTTCACCCCTTCTTGGTCATTGGGACTCTAGAGAATCTCCTCATATCTGCATCTTAATCCTTTGTGTCTAACCTGAGCAGGTGAATCGTGCCATTTGGGACTGCTTTTTTGTTCATACCAGTGTCTTGGCTCTAGGCGAAACCAGCTGTGAAAGCAGCACAGACCAATGCAACCCTGACGAAAAGCACGCCCGTCACTCCAGCGTCAACCACGAAGAGCCCAAGGAAAGGGTCCGCCCTGTCCCTGCGGAAGTCTGCGGCTGTCACAGCCAAATCGGCACCCGTGCAGCTCACGAGTCCTGCACCCGTGCAGCTCATGAGTCCCGCACAAGCTGCTGGGAGCGCAAAGTCAGACGATGCTTCAGAGAGCAGCGACTCGTCCGACAGCGAGGGCGAGGAACCCGCATCCGCCGCGCAGGTGTGTCAGTTTGAGATGCTCTCTTCCCCCTCATTCACTTGTCCCTAAGGCTTGAAGTCTTTATGAATGAAAGATGTAGCTGGATGACAGTGCAATATAAGGGCGTGCTTGTAATGAGGTAGCTAATGGTTGTTTCTAGGTTGTTTCTGCTCCAAACCTCAAGCAGCTGCTGCAGATTCAGTCTCTTAACAGAAAATGCAGGAATTTCTCCCCCCTCCCACCCAGAAATGGCAATGCCACCTCTAAGCAGGCCCGGGGTCCTACATGCCCGGTGAGCAGGTGGCCTGTTGCACTGAGAGTCAAACCCGCGACGTCAGACCTGGTTTCTGCTGCTTTGCTCGGTGGGAGAGGTTTGGTGCTTTTTAGCCATTGGGTTCCCACGTCTTGGGGAGCTGAAACTTCCCTTGGCACGAGCTGCCTCCTCCCTGCATCGTTTGCGTGGCTGTGACCAGTGGCACCGGAAAGCCCACGAGGAGTTCCAGCTTCTCCTTGCCCTGCCAGACGGTGTCTTGCTCTTCAGACTGGTCACTGGCTTTCACCCCTTCTTGGTCAATGGGACTCTAGAGAATCTCCTCATATCTGCATCTTAATCCCTTGTGTCTAACCTGAGCAGGTGAATTGTGCCATTTGGGACTGCTTTTTTGTTCATACCAGTCTCTTGGCTCTAGGTGAAACCATCTGTGAAAGCAGCACAGACCAATGCAACCCTGACGAAAAGCACGCCCGTCACTCCAGCGTCAACAACGAAGAGCCCAAGGAAAGGGTCTGCCCTGTCCCTGCGGAAGTCTGCGGCCGTCGCAGCCAAATCGGCACCCGTGCAGCTCACGAGTCCTGCACCCGTGCAGCTCACGAGTCCTGCACAAGCTGCAGGGAGCGCAAAGTCAGATGATGCTTCAGAGAGCAGCGACCTGTCCGACAGCGAGGACGAGGAACCTGCATCCGCCGCACAGGTGTGTCGGTTTGAGACGCTCTCTTCCCCCTCATTCACTTGTCCCTAACATCTTCATCAGCGACTTGGACGAGGGGGTGGAAAGCACGCTGTCCAAGTTTGCTGATGACACTTAAGATGTGGGGCGAGGAGGACACACTTGAAGGGAGAGAGAGGCTGCAACTAGATTTAGACAGACTACAGAAGTGGGCAGATGAGAATAGGATGGGATTCAATGTAGACAAATGCAGGGTGCTGCACCTTGGGAGAAGGGGTCCGCAGCATACATACAGGCTGGGGAGTTCCCTTCTTGAAAGCACAGAGGTGGAAAGGGATCTTGGAGTCATTATTGACTCCAAGATGAACATGAGCCGCCAATGCCAGACCGCAGCCAGCAAGGCCAGCCATACCTTGTCATGCATCCAAAGGTGCATCTCAAGCCGGTCCAGAGAGGTGATACTCCCCCTCTATGCAACTTTGGTCAGGCCGCAGTTGGAGTACTGCGTCCAGTACTGGGCGCCGCACTTCAGGAGGGATGTGGCCAGCCTGGAGAGGGGTCAGAGGAGGCCACCCGCGTGGTGCGAGGGCAGCAGGACAGGCCCTACAAGGAGAGACTGAGGGACCTGAACCTGTTCAGCCTCCTCAAGAGGAGGCTGAGGGGGGACCTGGTGGCTGCCTACAAGCTCATCAGGGGGATCAATAGCAAATAGGCAGAGCCCTTTTCTCCCCAGCACCACCTGGGGTGACGAGGAACAATGGTCATAAGCTGAAGGAGAATAGGTTTAGGTTAGAGATCAGAAGGCAATATTTTACAGTTAGGGTGGCCAAAATCTGGAACCAACTTCCCAGGGAGGTGGTCCTCACCCCTACCTTGGGCAAATTCAAGAGGAGGTTGGACGGTCACCTGTCTGGGGTCTTGTGAACCCAGCATTCATTCCTGCCCGTGGCAGGGGGTCAGGCTAGATGATCTGTTCAGGACCCTCCTGACCCGAGCTACTGTGAAACTATAAGGCTTGAAGTCTTTATGAATGAAAGATGTAGCTGGATGACAGTGCAATATAAGGGCGTGCTTGTAATGAGGTAGCTAATGGTTGTTTCTAGGTTGTTTCTGCTCCAAACCTCAAGCAGCTGCAGCAGGTTCAGTCTCTTAATAGAAAATGCAGGAATTCCTCCCCCCTCCCACCCAGAAATGGCAATGCCACCTCTAAGCAGGCCCGGGGTCCTACATGCCCGGTGAGCAGGTGGCCTGTTGCACTGAGATTCAAACCCGCGACGTCAGACCTGGTTTCTGCTGCTTTGCTCGGTGGGAGAGGTTTGGTGCTTTTTAGCCATTGGGTTCCCACGTCTTGGGGAGCTGAAACTTCCCTTGGCACGAGCTGCCTCCTCCCTGCATCGTTTGCGTGGCTGTGACCAGCGGCACCGGAAAGCCCACGAGGAGTTCCAGCTTCTCCTTGCCCTGCCAGACGGTGACTTGCTCTTCAGACTGGTCACTGGCTTTCACCCCTTCTTGGTCATTGGGACTCTAGAGAATCTCCTCATATCTGCATCTTAATCCCTTGTGTCTAACCTGAGCAGGTGAATTGTGCCATTTGGGACTGCTTTTTTGTTCATACCAGTCTCTTGGCTCTAGGTGAAACCATCTGTGAAAGCAGCACAGACCAATGCAACCCTGATGAAAAGCACGCCCGTCACTCCAGCGTCAACCACGAAGAGCCCAAGGAAAGGGTCTGCCCTGTCCCTGCGGAAGTCTGCGGCCGTCGCAGCCAAATCGGCACCCGTGCAGCTCACGGGTCCTGCACCCGTGCAGCTCACGAGTCCCGCACAAGCTGCTGGGAGCGCAAAGTCAGACGATGCTTCAGAGAGCAGCGACTCGTCCGACAGCGAGGACGAGGCACCCGCATCCACCGCACAGGTGTGTCGGTTTGAGACACTCTCTTCCCCACCCTTCCCCTGTCCCTGTGCACCAGGAACTTTGTAACTGAATCACGGTGCAATGCCCGGTCATAGTTCCAACTTTATATCCTCCCCAAACTTCAAGCCCACGGTGGCGATTTGGAGCCCATGGATCCTGTATTTTTGTTTAAAAGATGGGAATCCATTATTGCTTTCACATTAACGTAAAATGCAGAAATTTCTCCTTCCCAAAAGTGGGAATTGCAGCTCTCCGCATGCCACGGGTTACATATGCCCTGTGAACAGAGGCTGAGAATCAAACCTGCAATATCAGACCAGGCTTCTGTTGCTTTGTTTAGCATGAGAGGTCTGGTCCTTTTTAGCTCCCTGCTTTCCATGCCTTGGAGTTGGAAACTCTCTTGGCATCTGCATCGTTTGTGTGGCTGTGACCAGTAATACCAGAAAGCCAGTGAGGAATTCCCGCTACTCCCTCGCCCTGGCAAACCGGGTGCTCTTCAGGCCGGTCACTTGTCCTCTTGGCATTTGCCACTTATCCAACCTTGGGACTCTAAATCTTGCATTTGCATTTTAATTCCTTCTGCCTTAACCTGGGCGGATGAGTGGTCGTCCTGGGATGGCTGTTGTTGACACCGCTTGCTTTCTCTTGGCTCTAGACCAAATCGCCTGCAAAATCTCTGCAGGCCAGCCTGACGCCGGCGAAAAGTGCGCCAGCGGCTCTGCTGTCCAGCAAGGCCACTCCAGCCCTGGCAAAGCAAACACCTAAACCAGCTGTACTAAACCAGGCCAAACCAGTGCCTGGGAAGAACAACACCCCTACAAAGGCTGCTGTGAGCACGAAGCCCCAAGATAGTTCAGAGAGCAGCGATGATTCAGACAGCGAGGATGAGGCTCCCCCTGTGCCGATAAGCCAGAAGGTGGGTTGGTTGCTTGCTGGGAGATTGTTACTTTTGCTAGGACTTGGTGTGTAGCTCCTGGTTTGGATGGCAGGGGGTTTGTGGGGGGTTTTTGTTGAGTAGACTGATATTCTTAGGATGCTAAGACCATATGGTGCTTGAAATTTCAGCCCTTGAGTGAGAGATCCCTCCTCCACCTTCTTGGTTAGAAGAGCTGCCGTGAATCTTTCTGACTTGACTCTTTCTTTCCTCTCCTTTCGAAGTGCTGCATGAGCTAAGCAGCCTCCAAGTGACTAGTTTGTGGTTACAACATTTTTGGCGCCTCTTTAGGACTCTGTTTTTCACAGAACCGGCTGCTGCCAGAGAGAGCCAACTCCAAAGTCATTGCAAAACTTCATTGTAAAGTAGAAGCCAATTCTTGGAGGGTCCCAAGCACTTCCAGGGTGTGTCGCTCAGATGGTTGAGTACATAGGAACGCGAGGCTGGAGGAGACCTCCCAGTCGTTGTATCCAGTCCCCTGTGACTGCCGCCAGCCATCGAAGCAAATCTTATCCAAAAGAAGCCCCTGCCCACATCGCCACCACGTAACACCCGGTGAGCAAACTCAACAGTATGTCACGGGAAAAACCAAGCCCCCTGGCCGGTGTAGCAGCAGGGCGCTTAGATGCTGGGGTGGAAAGAACAACACCCGTCCAAAGATGCTGGTAAAATAGGATCAGGTGGTCCCAGGAAGTGGATACCACCCCTTGCTACCGAGAGAGGCAAAATATACTCAGCAGTCTTTGCCAGGATGAGATTCCTTCCTGACCGGAAACCGAGGCATCGCTTTAATCTTGAGCTTGTGCAAAGTCTCCTGTTGTTTAAAAGCGTGAGGACTGAAATCAGCCTGAACTCGGGGCGAGGAGAACCCTAGAGCAAAGCAGGTTGCTTCTAACCGAACGTTGATGCCGCCCAGGGGGACGTACAAGGTTGGGACCCTGTCTCTCTGAGAGCTCAGTCCCAGTCAATCCAGTCCTCTTTGTAGACCAGTGAAATATTTAATAAGAATTGCATGTGGCTTTTCATAGCCCTAATCCGACTTTGGGGGCATCTGCGTGACTGGTACTATCTCGGTCTACCTTCCGCAGCACCGGTGCACTATGATACAGGTCTTGATCCTCAGTAAGGGTGGTGTGTGGATGGAGTTTTATGCTACACGCCGAACTGGTGCAAACCCAGCAAAGAGAGTGTTGTTACGCAAAAAATGCATTTTCCCAACGCTAGCATTAGTTGAAGAAGATGATGCTGTGACTGGAGCCGCCGGCTTGCTTGCTGAAGGCAATTAAAGGATTCAGCATCTCCATGCGCCACCGTTCTTGCAAATTTTCAATCCCACATACCCGCTGCTGGTGCCGAAGAAGAGTTTGTGATCAAATTGGAGGTCTGTCAAAACTCAAACAGGCTGACTGTCATTAAGGCAGGGCCCTGGATGCAGGGACGTTTGAAGTCATGGCATCCTCATCTGTGTCCACACTCCCACCCTCCCGCTGGAACTTGTCTTACCAGATGGGGAAGATGAGGTATTTGGGCATGTGCCCAACGACTGACTTACTGTATCCTGCCGTTTCCTGTTGCTTCTAAGCAAGATTCAAACAGATACAAGGAGCTGGAAGCTGCTTCATCTTTCACTGTGGGGGTGGATTAGCACAATTAAAATGAACATCATGCCTAAATTGAACTACTTAATTGGTATGTTTACCCCTGAAGACTCAGGAATATTTAGTCAAAGGATTGACAGGGTGTTTGCGTATCTCCTCGGGGTTGGAAAAATGAATGAGACTGACCTTGAAGAAGCTGTCGCAGAGTTTCACTGGCTTCTCTAGCGAGATGCCCAATCCCACCCGTTCAGGAAGGCCAAAAGCCTCAGCAGCCCCCGCGGACGGCTGCGTGTCTCCCGTTCATAGGCGTCCACCATGAGATGCTTGTGCCTGATCGTGGCTTTTTCTTTCTTTCTTTTTGCTGTGGTTAAAAATCTCCCCTGAACACCTGAATCTACAAGCATGCGACACTCCCAGGCCTGAGTGAAGCTAGGGCTGTCAGCTTTTGACTGGGCTGCGGTGCCCCTAGGACGGGCCATGAATGGGCATCGGAGCCATGCAGAGGGGCTGCCGTCTTCTCCAGGGCACTCTGCATCCCTCTCTTCAGGGACGGTTTTGCGACGTACCCGCGTGTCTCGATGCACCGGCTGCAGCAGAACTGGCATGGGTGCATCGCTCCGGTTTGGAGAGCACGCTTGCTGGTTTGAATCCCTTTTGGGGCAGCGAAGCTGGGGAGGGTCTTATCCCTCCAGAGCGTCTTCCCTGCTCGGCTGCCCTGTTCTCGCCTAGCACTCTGCCTTTGTTTCCAGATCCTCCTGCTGCAGCTTTGTGCATCCTTACGTAATGTGCCTCCGTGCTCTTTCCTCACATTTTAACCACGAGACCCTGCTCTCGGAAAGAGAGCGGGAGCCTGCCTCGTTGCTAGGAAGCTGGAGAGCTGAGCGAGTTAGTCTGAATCTCTTTAAAAATCCCCCACAGCTGGTAGCTGCCTTGCGGGAGCGGAGAGCCTAGCGCACCCCCAAGTAGGCAATTCATCTCCCTCTCGGCACCCGCTTCGAATAATCCCCCTTGATTCACCGTGTCGAAGCTGGCTTCTCTCTTGGAGATAGTGACTCACTTGAATCAAAACACTGCAGCGAACCCACTTCTTCCTCTCTCCTCTTGTAGAGGTCTCTGTGCCGAGCCCGAGCATGCCTGGTTTGTTTGGAGAGCTGCACAATGAGGGGATAAACATGCAGATGCTGTCGTCTGCTCAGCGCTTGGCTAGGACACGGCAAACACTGCCCCACTGGTAGCGCTCCGCGGGGCTGTGCCAGACAGCTGGCTTTGAGAGCTGTCCTCAAACTCTTGGCCGCTGGAGAAGAGCCCACCCCATCTGTGCGTTGTCCAAATGATGCCAGCCTGCTTCTGGAGCTTTGTTTGAATGCATAGGTGGAGTGGGATCGGGCAAGGGAGGAACTTTTTGGGTAGCAGTGTTGCAGGCTGTGTAGTGAGGATAGCTCCTGGAGGCAGAGAAGGACTCCCGGGTGGACGCAGGGGCTTCGGTGGACAGGCTCCCCCAGCTTGGCAGAGTCTGCCCGGTGGACGCTGCCCTGGAAGTAGGTCGGGTTGGGTTGACTCTGCGCCCGCTCAGCCCGATCTCTTCGCTCTTTGGCATTGCAGGCGGGGTGCTGAGCGCTTTGCTGGAGGCTGTGCTCTGCGGCTGAGTGGGCGCAGGGCTGGAGAACATGTTCCCGGGACTCCTTGCAAAACAGGGTGACTTCTTGCTCGTGTGCCCTGCTCTTTGCAAGCAGCCAAAGGGCCACGGGAGCCCTTTGCCCACGCTCTCTCTGTCAAAGCAGCCGGGAGGGGTGAGCGAAAAGGTTTTACCTGGCAATTTTATTATGAGTGCTGAAATAATTGGCACCTTCTTCCGTCAAGATGGCAGCTGCACAGAGCTCGGAGACGTGGGGCGCGCGCTGCCTTGGGCCTTGGCAAGCTGGATGCTGACAGCCGCCACTCAGAGGCTCAGCCCGAGCGGGGTCGTGCAGGTTTCTATTTTGATGTGTTGGGACATGAATTCGAAGCATTTGACACCCAGGGCAAAAAGTCCTTCCTAGCAGTAGTGCGCTGGGCCTCCCTTTCGTGCTGAGCTCCCTGGCGCTCTCCCAGCGTGGGGAGGCAGCTGCTTCGTTTCAGCTCTCGCAATCCTCTCGCTTTGCCTTCTGTTCCCGGCGAGCGGAGTCGGGTCTCTGCTCCTGGGAGGCCTGATCTGTCAGTGCATTAAAACAGAAACCTTGCTCACACCGGTGTGACACTGCTAAGCCTAGAGGAAGTGGCTCTCCCCTCAAACTGAGCCTTACTTCGGCCTGACAATAGGGAGGTGCTGTTCTCGGAGGTGCTGAGACTCTTTCTACCAAGAATGCTGTGACAATGTGGGAAGACTAGGTGGGTAAACCCCAGGGTCCCAGTCATCCCCGGATTTATCCCGATAGGGATTTGTCCTGTTTCCCTTCCAGTCCCAAGCACTCCTCCAGAGTTTTGCGCTGCAAATAGCAGCAGCCTCCCACCCCAGAAGCAGCTGCATTTCACTAGTTTCCGAAACGATTATAGTTCAGACCCGTATTGGGGAGGGAAGGAGCAGTCGATAATGCCATGAGGGTATGGGATGCACCGTGCTGGCAAGTCTCACGTCGAACCTCTTGACTGTGATGATCCCTGACTGTGTTTTCTGTCTTGTTTTTTGGGCGGGCGGGGTCAAGAGGCTGCCAGCACCGCTCGCGTCCCCCAGCAAGCTCGGCCAGACTGCGAAAGCCGGGACTCCTGTGAGAGCCACTGGAAGCACCTTGACGGGCAAAGGCTCCGAGAGTGAGAGCAGTGGTTCGTCAGACAGTGAGGCGGAAGAGACCCCCGCGGCTCTGAAACAGCCTCTGAAAGGCAGTAAGTTCGTAGCCTTCTGCGTTGGTATTTGGGGCCTGTCTTCTTCATTCTCATCTCCTCTCGGCTTCAGCTTGGGCCGCGGCTAGACGGAGCTAGACCTGTTTGCAGCTCGGCTCCGTTTTCCCTAGACTGCTCGGTCGGGGTGGAGGAGGGGGATTCTTCTGTTTTGGAGGGGCAGGAGCTGTCAGCTCCGCAAGTCAGCTGCAAACTGCTTTCTGCTCCCCGTTGCCTGCAGCCAGCACCTGCAAGAGGGGCCTTTTGGCCAAATGGATGCTCTGGAGCTTTCCGTCTGAGACTCAATCCAAAGGCTTTGCCAACAGGATTGAATGAGCTAGGCGCAGGGTCGGGCAACAAGGGAGGTGCATTGGGGCAAGGGTGGGGTGAGGAAGTCTGGGATCACGCGGGCACCCCCAGCTGATGCAGGCGGAGGAGAGGTCTCCCTCTGGTGTAAGGAGGGCAGCTATAACATGATATCTCCCACATCTGGCTCTCACGGTTTATTTGCACAATGGAGAAGAGGGTTTTTTTCCCCTTGTTCTGGCTCCAGAGCCCGGCCATTTCGGCTTGTCAGCGGTGTTCCTAATCATGGTGTCCCCCAGGCTTCCTCTCCATGCTGCCTCCTGTTGAGTCACTTCGTCCAAGAGCCACGCTAACGAGCGAGCCAAGGCACTGGGGAACGGGGGCAGCAAGATAAACTGTTCCCATGAAGGAGTTGTTGGCAGCCGCTGCCTGCGAGTAAATGTCTTTCTGCTGGGTTTTTCCTCTCTCTGTCAATCAGTTGTAGCTCAAAGCAGAACCCTTAAATCATCGAGACATCTATCCCCCCACCCTCCCAGCTCACTAGCCACCTTTTCTGGACAAACAGCTTGCAGCCTGCTTCTGTCTGATCTTTTTCTAGTAATGAAGACGGGTGCTGCAGCACTGCCAACCAGTAGTAAGAAGGCCCAGCCTCCTGCAACACCTCTCCCGAAAGCCCAAGGGGCTGCAGAGAGCAGCGACGATTCCAGCGAGGAGTCTGACTTGGAGGAAGACACGCTGACCTTGGCGCAGGTAGCCAGGCCGTGAGGCTGGGGAGGAGGTCAGGGAGGAAGCTCAGCTCAGCTGAGCACTGGGGCTCTGAGGCCGTGGAGCTGGGTGTTGATAGTATGAGACACCCTCTGTCTGGCACACTTGGCCTTCAGGGCTCCTTGATCGCTCCAAAATGGGGAGCACCCTCAAAGCACAAGTCTTGAGCCGTGCTCCGCAAGAGGTGCAGCTGTGGCTCTGCCCACTTGGCTCCGGGTCAGGTCGGGTGACAAGCCGCTAGAAATTGTGCCAACCAGATGGCTGCATGGCCTCAACAAGAGGAAGTGCCTGCTCTCAGGCCTAGTCCTGCTGCAGCAAGGTGTCTGTGGGCACGTCTACATGTGCGCATTTACTGTGCAGTAGCCAAAATTACCGCACAGTACATGCACATGTTTACACATGTGTGCCCGTACTGTGCAGTAAATATGGCGACTTTATGCTGACTTGAGCGTATATTTGATACCTGCACCATGCAGGTATCAAATTTATACCCAATTAGTTACTACGCAGTAATGCACATGTAGATGCCTTACCTCACAGTAACACTGTGTGTGCGGACTGAGTTGGGACGAAAGTTAGTCCCTAGTCAGTCCATGCACAGTGTTAATGCATTTTAACACCTGCACATGTACACACCGACCTACTCCCGCTTACCGTACAGCAAATTTAAGCCGGTGTAAATGCGGGTGTTGCCATGCCCTGTGACGCCCACAGCTCTGTGCTGGTTGGACGCGGCCGGCCGGAAAGGAGCTGCCCGCGTTGTTCTGTGCTGCAGAGAACTAGACAGCGACGGTCTCCCTCGCTGGCGGGCAAGCAGCCAGCGCGAACAACCACTTATTAAAGCCTGTTTATTATATAGATTATTCTATGAAATAAAGTGGCTGTTGTAATTGGAGCTCTCGGATCATGGCTGCAAACGGAGGAAAGGCAAATGGGGTCCCTGGCCCCCGGGCTGGTATCTTTTATGCCAGATGCTGTCTGCGAGGGATGTCTGAGCCCCCGGCCTGCCCAAAGGGCCGGGAACAGGGGAGGCTGCCCACAGCAGCCCTGCTTGTGTCTGAATGCCAGGAGACGGATTGCCGCTCCTCTGTCCTTCCTCCTACAACCCTCCTCGGTATGCATTTGCTCCCTCCCTCAGCCGACAGGGTCCTGGCTCTCTGCCTGGTGCTTGTGCCACGGCTATGTCTGCCCCATTGCAAGTAGTAGGCCTGGGCTCTGATGAGACGATGACTGCTGTAATCATTTGGCATCTGAAAAAATCAGGGGGCTGGATTTCACAGGGGCCCGGTGTCCTGCTGTGCAGCTAGCTGGCTGGTTTCCACCCCTGCTCCTTCCCTGTGAACATGGAGACTCTGCTTAGATCAGGATTGTCCATGTCCACGCTTGGCTGAGTTCCCTGTCCTTCCTGGTTGACTCTGAAGGGGTCGGTCGGCCTGTCTGTCTGCACGTCCTTAACCCACACTCAGTCTTGACTTGACTCCTTTCACATCTTGCTTAGAAACTGGTTCAGGCGAAACCCAAACCAGCAGCGGCTGCCCCAGCAGCGAAGACGGCAAACACCGTGGCTGTGAAAGCCAGCACCTCGCGGAAAGGGGCAAACGCAGCAGCCCCCAGCCCTGTAAAGGCCGCCGTGACGCTCTACCAAGCAGCAGAGACCTCGAGCTCGGGTTCCTCGGAGAGCGAGGAGGAAGCGAAGGCCACGAGCCAGGTGCGAGCGGGGCCGTGCGCCTGCTCCCGCAGGGAGATGCAGGAGCAGGGATTGTGCCCGGTGTCTGTAGGCTCGTCGCGGTGGAGGTTCCCCCTTGAGGGGGTGGTGTGAAGGCAGGGGGAAAGGCAGGGCTATTTTCATAGCCGCTTTTATAGGAACCAGTAGGCAGAGCAGAGCAGAGGAGCGCAAGAAGAAAATCCCTGTTGCCTTCACCGAGGAGGCTGCGGTTCCCTCTTTCAGACTCTGTCCTTGCGGCAGCCTTGTCCTGAAAGCTCCCATTTGCACCGCGCCTGGTCGCCTTGCAGGGCTGCACCTCACCTGCCGGGTCCCTTCCCCTCCGTGCTGCATCCCGTTTCCTCCCCCTTCCTTTGCACCGAACTGCCTGGTTCCCTCTTCCATTTCTGGCCTAAACTACCGCTTCCTCCAGCCCAGCCCTCGCATGTCCCCCCTCTCGTGGGCTGAGGGGTAACAAGAACACAAGCAGTGCGGCCCCGGTCACCCGCTGGAGATTGCACCCTCCGATCCCATCTCAGTTTCTAGCCTGAGACTTAATTTGCCAGGTGCATCCGTTAAAGGAGCTTCTACCTTGCCCGGGCGAGGCAGGTGGCCCTGTCTTCTCTGCCTATGGGGAAAATGAGGCACTGGTTGTTTAAATAGCTTTACTACGGCTTGTAACACCAGGGAGCAGACTTTACGTCACCGTGGCCTCGCCTGCAAGGCCATCCTGCTCTGACGTGACCCTGGGGGCTCCCTCTTGTTCAGGGTTTTCTGAACTGACCTCTGTTCATCCTGACTTCTCTCGCTATTTGTCTTCCAGCCCCTTCTCCCCTCCTGCTTGAAGCCAGGGACTCCTTTCGGTAAAGCAGCCACCCCTGCCAAGAAGGGTCCTCAAGGAAACGCTGCCCCACCAAAGAGCACGTCCGCCAGGGGCAAAGGCCCTGTTGCAACCCCAGGAAAAGCAGTTCTCCCCGCTGCAGACAAGGCCAAACCGAGCCCGGTTGCCCCCCCCGGGGCCAACAAAGGAAAGGATAGCTCGGACAGCAGCGACTCCTCGGAGAGCGAGGAGGAGGAAACAGCCCAGCCGCTCCCAAAGCCTGGTAGGCGACGCTGCTCTGGGAAGCTTCGGGGAGTGCTTGGAGCAGGTTTGCCATGCACCAAGCCAGCTTGATGAAGGGCTTGTCATGCCGTAGACCCGAATTCGGCTGGCGGGAGGGGTCTCCCTGGCAGAAGGCCGCTCGTCCCTCGTTAGCGATGAGGGGGGGTGCTGTAGAGGGCATGTCTCTTAAAGGTTCCTGGGCACATGGAGCTTGGAGGCTGCCAGCGATGAAACCCTCTGAGGCATCTCAGCAGGAAGATCTCACCAGGCAACTTGCTTCTCCAGCAGGCGCACCCCAGAAGCCGGGGAGGATAAATGAAGCCGAGAGCTCATCCTCTGAGTCCAGCGAGGATGAGGAGCAGCCTTCACAGGTACCATGTCCTCCAGGCTGGAGTTTACTGGCCCCTGAGGAGGGAGTGGATGCTTATGAACAGATTTGCCCCAGGCATGAACGATTGCAGCTGCCTGCGGACGTGTTGAATGAGGGGCCTGTGCGGTCCCAGCCATGATGTGTCCACTGGGGAGAAAACTTTCCCTGGTATGGGGAGGCAGACAAACCCCACGGGGCTCACTCCTGCGGCTGCACCGTAGCGCCCAAGGAGAACCTGGTTCCCTGCAGCGCTGAAACAGTTAAACCAGGGAAACCATGTCATACCTTGAGCAGCCACTTTTTTTGTAGCCTAACCCATGCCTAAGTCATTCATCCTCCCCTAAAGTGGTTGCATGGGGCCTGCAGACCATCTGTGACCCATTAGCTTTGCCGGCAAGCCTAGGCCTTTGCTGACAGGCCAGAAACCTCCCCTGCATGCCTGCACAGGGGGGAGAGCAAAGGCGAGCGCGTTGCAATCAGCTGGATGTGCCATAAACGTATCAATCATATACACAACCTCTCCCCAACAGCCTCACGCCATGCCCTGCCCCTGCGAGACTGCCTGGGTGTGTGGCCAGAGGAGGGGTCCCCTCCGAGACTGGGGTGCAGGGATAGAGACTCGTTCCAACACCCTTGTCCTTGTCGTGCAGCTTTGCCTGCCGGTGCACCAGCTCATGCCCTCAAGCTGCAACCGCACCATGGCATAGAAATAGTGTAGGCCCTGGGGAGCCTGCCTGTGTGGAGGTCCATGCCTGGTGCAGTTGGGGACGGTGTTTAAAATGGGCCTGGTTGGAGGCCAGAGGGTATGATGAACCCAGTATCTTTGTGCGTCTCACCAAGTATGTATGTGTGCTCTCCAGTCCCTCCTAGCAGGGTATCCCGGCCTGATGAAAGCCACCGTGACTTCAGAAGTACAGAAGGCAGGGAAAGCGGCTGCGGTTGCGGCTCCAGCTCCAGCTGATGCCCTTGGGAAGGCAGCCCAGGCTGACATCTCCGCGAGCGACAGCAGCAGCGACTCGGACACAGATGTCGAGAAGACCCCGGCCCCACAGAAAGTGGGTGAGTCCAGGCGGTGCTAAACTGAACTGGGGAGAGGAGGCTGAGACTCGGCTCCCAAATGTCAGCAGCTGCAGAGGGGGCTCCTAATGCCAGGGTAGCTCCGGGCTCCTGCCCGACAGTCGCGTCCTCTCCGGTGGCAGGTAGAGGAAGCCCTGTCAGCTGGAGATTTTTGAGGGTGGAGAACGGCACTTCGGAGACCAGCCTGCCCAGGCCAGAGCTGTGCCGGGAGGCCTGGCGGGTCTGCTTCCACGCCGAGTCCAGGTGAAAAGCAGGACCCGGGCATCCTCGTGCCCATCCTCCACTTGGGCGAGGCACGGTGTGCTGCTGCCCCCTGCTGTCCACCTCGAGAGACGTGGCAGGCCGTTCCACGGGGCTTGCACGTCCCTCGGGCTGGCTGCTCGAGAGGCTGGCAGCTCGCGGGGCTTGCGTGTGCAAGGGGCTCTGTATCCTCCCTTGCAACAGCAGCGTGCAGTGCACCTAATAGTTAAAGCTAAGAAGCAGGTAGCAACAAGGGCCCTCTCGCGGTGAAAGGTGCGACCTTAAATATGCGTCGCTTGGAGCACTAATAAAAAAAAAAAAAAAGCATTAACACCCAGTGATTCAGGCTGACTTCAGACTCGCGGCCCTTCTCAGAAAATGTCAGCTTGGTGTTCACTCCTTTTGTTAACCACAGGATAAAAAAAGTAGAGCAGTTCTTCTGTTGCAAAGAACTTGGCCCACCGCAGGGCAGAAGGGTTTCCTAGTTGAAATATCTGGGTTTATCTTATGAATCCTGTTTGCACAGCCTTGACCGGCACCCTTGAAAGGATCTCGAGGCACCCCGGTTGAGATCCAGCAGTCTATCTAGTGCGTTCCCTGCTAGTGCAAATGCAAGCTCGGTGCTCACAAAAGGCAGCGATTCATGGCACTGCGCTGACGTGGGCACTGCTCACGCTGCCTGCTAATGTGCTGGGGGCCGCAGCCGCAGTTCCTGGTCCTTTCTGATTTTAGGGACTCAAAGTGCTTTAATTGCTCTTCTAAAAAGCAATTAAATTGCTTTTTAGCAATTGCTCCTCCCACTCGCTGAGCAGCAGGAGGAGCCGACTGGCCTTTTCCTTTGTGACTCAGACCCCGACACGGGCGCACGGAGGTGATGCGCTCCCCCGTGCAGACTTATAAAGCCCTTTGTGCTTCTCTGTGTCTGCAGTGATTTGTTCCTCGGGCTGAATCAGACATGCTGCCTTGTGGAGTTCGCTGTGCGGGAGGGCCGGGGGGGGACTTGGAGGGGTCCCAGCCTCTCCCTGGGGTTGTAAATAAACCTCCCTGAGTCACTGTGTCATTAAACTTGGCTCCACAGGAGGAAAGCCGCTGTCGTCTTCTGGGCAAGAACCTATCACGCCAAAGGTGGCTTCGGGCAAGGCAGCTGCAGCAGGGAAAGGGGGCCATGGAGGTGCCATTTTGAAACCTGCCCTTGCCAAGAAAGCCCTGGCAGCACCGCAAAACGACAGCGCTTTGAAGGGGACGCCAACAACCATGTCCCCCTATGCCTTGCTGTCTGTATCCCCCTCAGATGGGGAGAGCTCCAAAAGCGAGAGCGAAGACGAGGCTACCACAGCCGCCAAGGTCCCGGCTGGCCCAGCTTCAGGGGAGCCGGAGGGGAAGAAGACAGCGAGCAAACAGAAAGCCAAGGGGGCACCAGGCAAGGCTCCGAAAACACCCCAGAGCGGTGACAAGGAGAATAAGAAACAGAAGAAACCCTCACTGAAGCGGAAGCTGGAAGCGAAGGATGGAGGCCTTGGTGCCACGGGCGCGCCCAAGGAGAAGAAGCGAAAGAAGCAAAGCGGCCTCGAACCACCCAAGAAGAAGAGCAAAAGGGCAGATGGTGCCAAGAAGTCACTGGGCAGCAAGGAGAAAAAGAAATCCAGCAAAAGTAAGAGTCTGGTGGCAGCTACTGATACAGGGTCCCCCCAAAGCACACCCCGCTTCCCTAGGGGGGTAGGGCTGGGTCAGCCCTGGGGGCAGGCATCATCCAGCAAATAAACGGCACTCCAGATAGCGCTTGGCTGCTATTCCTCGCTCTCCCTTCCAGTGTCTGAGGCATGCACGGTACTGGGGCTGTTTGATCCTGAAGGCTGGTGGCAGCTGGGGAACTTGCATGCTTCATGCCCTCTCCAGAAATCCCCTGTGTCCTGGCCCATATGTACAGGCTCCCTTTTTCCCCTAGACATGCATAAAAGCAGCATGAGGTTGCCTGGTTTGGCACCCGTGCTCTCCCCAGGTGGGGCAGGAGCGCTTTCACCCTGCCTTTGCTTTATTACAGCACCATGGCGAGGGGTGGAAAGGGCTGAAGGCAGCTTGGTGCCGTTAGCGCAGTGGGGGAGACGAGCTGGCTGGGCACGTGGTGCTCCCAGTTCGAAGAGAGATTCCCGCCCCTTCCACCTCATGAAGGCTTTGCCTTCTGTTCCACCCTCCTTGTTCGGGCGACGCAGCCTGCATGGGGGTGGTGGGTTGGGCATGGGTTTGGGGTCCCGGCTTGCTGGAAATAAGAACATTGAAGCTTGCTGGTGTTTGAACCAGAGCAGCAGTTGAGCCAAGTCTGTGCAGTGCCGCTGTCCTCCCAGCTCTGCCTTCCTCTCGCTTGCCTCTGGTGCTTGGAAAACCACTCTGCTGCCCCTCTCCAGGGGTGGCTGAAGGATGGTGCTGGCTGCACGTGGTCCTGGCTGTGTTGCATGGGTGGGCTGAGGGTTTCCAGACCACTGCTGCCAGCTGTAGACCCAGCACCGGAGACACCTGCATCGTTTGCATGTGCTGCGAGCAGTTGTGATGGGACAGAGGGTGCTCAGAGCTGCAGCTGCTTCATCCTAGGTGTCCCCCGGGTGGGCCGGAGCAGTGGGATAAGTTGGTCCCCTAGGGACAGGACTGGGCTGTTACCACCACCATTTTCTGCCCTGCAGGGGTGGGTGAGCTGCCACCCAGGCGGTGACCCCTTTTCTGAAAATGCCCAGCCTTGTTCCTCACTGGAGGAGTCTGATCTGGGTGACAGCTCTGACCCCTGGTCCCCTCTCTCATGTGGTTTCTTGTCCTTTTTTCCCTTTTTTAGAAAAGAAGGCTGCAAAAGACAAGAAGAAGAAAAGCAAGAAGTCTTCTGGGCTGGAGCTAGGTGCAGATGGCTCTTCTGTCCACAAGAAGAAGAAAAAGAAGGTGGGTGTGGATGTTGTTCCTGGTCAGCACAAAATGGCCAGTGTCCCAGGCTGCCCGGACAGAGAGGCAAGGGCCAGTCTGGCTGCTCCAAGTCAAGGGGGAGACACCTCTGCTGGGGAAGGGGTAGAGGAGGCTAAAGGTAGCCTGGGAGACCATGTTTTGGATGCCCCCTGAGCTGGTGGGGTAGCTGGGGCAGCTTTCCTCTCTGTCCTACCCCACTGTATTAGCAGTGCGGGGGTAGGCTCCACTCTCCAAACTGTCCTCTCTCCTAAGGAGAGAAGTGTAGCTTTGCTCGGTGGGGCTACCAGACTTGTCCCCGTCACCAGGTAGCGGGTGTGTGGGGGGGGTGGAAACCCCAGCAACACTTCCTGGCTTGCTTTGCTATCTCTAAGAGAGGAGGCTTCTGCTGCCCAAAGCTGGAGTGGGCAAGGGAGATGCAGGGAGAGGCTGGACAATGTGGGAGCGATGAGAGCAGTGTCTCTGGACCACGAGAAAGCTCGTCTATCCCAGCCCAGAGAGCTGATGGAGGGGGGAGAGCTGGGGGGATGCAAAGAAGCCTCCAGTGGCCGACACGCTGTGGGACTGGCCCTGCAGGGTCCTCTGCATGCAGCGCTTGTGCACGCACGGCCTGTGAAACCATCATCTCTCTCTGCTTCCTCTTAGAAGAAGAAAACCTCTGAGCTGGCGGGATCCTTGTGAGGAGGTACGTGTCCCGTGGGGTTGGCCCTTCAGTGTTGAACTCCAGTAACCCAAAGCCTGAGGTTTTAAAAACCCGTTGTGTTTTGAGTACTTGCCCTTCAGGCAAGCAGCATTGAACCCAACAACCTCAGAACAGGCAGAGGCGCGTGCACGCACACGTGCACACGTTTCTCTCCGGGAGGGCTGTGCTGTGCTGGCAGACGCATGTTCCTAATTTTGCTCCCCATCCCCCCCACTAAAAGCCACTGTCCAAGCTCCCTGTGTCCAGAGTAGCTGGATGGTTGCCTTCTTCCCCCTCCTTGCATTGTACTTGGCTTTAGCTGGATTCACAGGGACTGGGCCAAAGCCAAGCACTGCTTTGCAAGCCCACAAAGGTGAAGCAACACGGCCTTTGTCTGGCTGAGGTACGGGCAGCTTAAGAGCTTGTGAATTTTTATTTTCCTTTTTTGCTCCCTGAACGGAAATCCCCAAGCTCTTAAGCTTATGGTTCCCACAGGCGGCAGGAGTGCAGTGAAGTGCGTCTCCCCTCCTAGCTGTCATGCATCAGCCTCGGCTTAAGCTGCAGGTCCCATGACCTCCCCCCTCCTCTGCAGCTTCTCGCCCCACCAGTTCTGCCGAGCTTCTGGCACCCTTGGCCCAAATGGTGTCGACTTGCCCCTGCTGCTTTGGAGAAGCCTGCAGACAGGCTCTTCGGAGAAGGGAAAGCAGCTCAAGATTTCCCCCTCGGAGGCAGCATCAACATCTCTGGGAGTGAGGGGTTAAGTTGTCTGTAGTTTTTTGATTGTCCCCCCACTTTGGTCAGCGGACTTCCTGCCTGACCAGGCATGGCTAGGGAGGTTGCAAGGGTAGCACGTGGTCTCCTGGTGGAGACAGGGGGTGAGTTGTACCCCTGCTGCTGCCTGCAGGGGCCCATTATATGAACAGGTTGGGGTTTTCCATTCCTCTTGCACAAGGGCCCTAAGACCCAGAAGGAAAATCCAGCACAAAATTCAAAGTAAAGCAACTGCTTTGGAGCATGCATGGAAGGGAGGGGAGCTTTCCGTCTCTGGGGCAGCATTAGGCTCCCCCAGCTTCAGACTATCGTACGACCACTGGGTGGGGAGGACGAGGGGTGGTGCGTGGCTTTGGGCGAGTTGGCTGCTCATTGTGGGACTGGGATGCGCACGTTCCCCCACCTCTTTTAACTCGCGTTTCTCTCTTGTGCCTAAAGCGCTGCCTGCCCCGTGACTGCCGACGGTGAATGAATGGAGAAGCGTGGAAGTCGGAAAAGGGAAGCCCAGCAACATGAAAACTGGTTTTTTTTGTTTTTTTGGTTTTTTTAATCCTTTAAACTTCTAAATTGTAATTTATAAGGTCTTTTAACTGTGACTTGTAGAGCCGAGTGTTGCAACTCTCTGCCACCAACGCTTGGCTGGGGACAGAAGAAGAAAAGCTGGATGTCTTTTGTCCCATTCCCGAAGGCCCCCGTCAGCCATTGCACTATTCCCAGAGAAGGAAGCAGCCCTTGAGAAGGACGAGTAGTGCTTCCCCCTCGCAGAGGAGACTATGGCTTCCCCTTGCTGAGAGGATGATGCAGCTGTCTCGCTCCCCCCCTCCTCGCCCCAGAGCTCTATTTTTCAGAGGCAACTTCCACTCCTTGTGCGAGGGCCGCGTCTGTCTTTTTTGCTACCTACTGAAACACGGTTCTTTTTTGGGTTCACTTTTTATTACAACTAAAAACAAAAACGAGAGTTCACTGGGTCTCGCCCTCTCGGCATCTGTGTTCGCTTCATCGGGCCTCTGAGGCAGGGGTGTCCCCGGCTTTTCCTGTGCGTGAGGGAGCCGGTCTCAAAGGGAAGATGGTGGGAGGATGGGTGAAATTCTCTCCTGGGGCCTGCGTCCGTGAGCCTTCGACAAGAAGGCAGCACTGCTGGCTCTATTGGAGGTCTTGGCGTGTTGCCGAGGCCTCGGCTGCCTTGGCTTTGGTGTGAGGGAGTCCAAATAGGAACGGGGGCGGTCTCAAGGTGGGGGCAGAGCAGCTCCCTGGGGTCAGTGAATAGCTCCAGGGGGGTTTGCTGCTCTAGGTGAGCTGAGCCTTGGCTTCTTTGGCCTTTTCCCTCCAGTTAATGTGAGGCTTTTAACTTGTATGGCAGGAGAGGACAGCTGGATGAAGGGGCCTGTTGGGTGAAGGAGGTGGGTGTATAAAACCCTTTCCGCTTCCCCCTAACGTAACAGAGGAAGGCAGAGGGTTGCTACGTTCCAGCCTGTACTCATGGTGGGTCAAGGCCCATTCTGGTAGCCAATTGTTTTGGGGGTACGAGGAACCCTCCGGCCACTGTCTCCCCCGACTGCTGTAAATACTGCAAAGCTGGGAAGGAGCATGGGGCTCTGGCCGGCGGGAGCTGTAGAGTGAGGTGTCGTGGCAGGCGTGGAGCAGTCGGCTCGTGCTCTCAGTGCTCTTGGGTGGATAGCTCTTGACCCTATGCCCCTTCAAAGGGGAGAAGTGGATGCCCTTATCCAGCCTGTGTGTGTGAGGGGAGCAATAGGGACAGGGTCTCCAGAACTGTGCGCGTGCAGCATGTTGGCTTCGCTGAGCAAGCAAAGCCGAAGTTGTCTGTCCGGTGCTGGGGCAGGATTTGAGGCTTGGAGCCCCAAAGAAATCTCTCGTGGCGCTGCCCTTCACTGCACAGCTCCTGCAGCCCTTGCGTGCCCCATGCGCGGTGGCCCTTGCATGCCCCACGCAAGAGCTGTTGGCCAGGAGACCTTTTAGGAGGGTGGTGCTGCACCGGACTTGCGGCTCCAAGAGGGACCCAGTGTTTCAGAGCCTGGGACAGCCGATCCTTTCCTGTGTTACAAGCAGCCAGGCTCCAGTCTGGGGGAGGGTCCGGGGACCGTTCCTGGTGGTCTGGGAGCACAGTACCTTCATGTAGAGAGGCGGTGATCAGATGTGCCTGTTCCTGGGGACAGGACTGCAGGTCTCAGCTACCTTGGGAAAGCCCACTGTCTGCTGAAGGCTTCCTACTCCAGACCCTCCTAGCAGGATACCTCCGTGAGGCCCTAGCTATAGCCCCCCTCCCCTACTACAAGTGTGAGTTAAAACAGAATCGTTAAGCACGGGGATGTGGGTGTAATCAATTGACATCATCTGAAAGAAGAATTGGTAAAGGCACTTGGCAGGAATTTTGCTTCTGGTGTCTGATCTCAACTTCCAAATCTAGGAGCCGCTGTCTGGTATTATTGCTGGATGTGGGGCTGCCATCGACCCTGTCGGGGCATTTGTAAAGATTGCAGCTTTTGATGAATTGCTGTGCCGTGTGTTAGGCATCTCATTCACACAGGGGCTATCCAAGATGTTCATCTTGTGAAGGGTTTTGAAGCATCCAGCTCTACATCTCAGTTTGTTCAGCCTGACCCACGCTTTTCTGTCAAGGTCGTGCCTAAGGCGGGGGGACTCGTTTGGTGCTGGGATAAAACACGGTAGGAATAGATCTACCCGTTAAAAGAAAAGGGGAGTTACCAGGCCAGGTCTAGACCATGCCTTGGCCAAAAAGGGATAAGGCAAGCGCTAAGGGCTAATCTACTCTGCCATGGCCTGTAGCTTTGGACAAAAGGGAATTGGCTCCCAACCCTGCGGCCTTCCCTGCTAGGTGGGGCCCGAGGAAGCAGAGACTGTCCTGCTTTGGAGACCACTCCAGGAAGGGGTGTGAGTACTTGTCCCTGCATTCGCCAGTGGAGAAGGCTTCTGGGGCCGGCTGGCTGCATGCTCCCTCCTTCCATGCTCGGGACTAGCTGAGCTCCCCAGGGGAGAGGGGTAAGGAGCTGTTCAGGTACTAAGCAGTGTGACTGGATGGGGAGAGATGGGTTTGTCCCAGAAGGGATGGGTGGTGCGTGGAGCACTGAGAGATGCTCTGAGAGGGAGTCCAGAGCCCCTCCAGCATGGAAATACAGATAAGGGGGTGTGGGCACATGTGCATCCATGTACACGTGCAGCTCCATGCACGGAGGGGCATGGACAGGCTGAAAAACCCCAAGAGCCTGACGGATGGAATAACCGAGCCAGCTCGCACAAGCAGTCTCCCTCAAAAGTTTATTTGAAATCAACTTTCCCTTGGAATCAAGGTCAGGATCACACACATTCACACCCAGCATCTAGCTCCAGGATTAGCTCTTACCCTCCCCATTACAGATACATCCAAATGAAGCCAAGTTTCTAATTTCTTTCCTCTTAACCTTTATCTGCCTATGGGTTTAAAAAACAAAAGGAAGGAAGCTTGCACTCCTCTAGGTTTCTAATGTCTCTTCAGCTTACCTATTGCAATTAAAAAGCTTGGACCTCTGTTGCTGCTGAATTCAAGCTCTGTTCAGTATAAGAAAGCACTAAAAGGCCTTAGCATGAAACCATCTCTATCCTTATTTACAATTGCCTTGACTGGAGAGGCTTTCACCCCCTATACAAAGGTGGTCTGTGTGCTGGGAGGCACTGGGCCATCTGTGCTTCAGTGACTGCGGTCTGCAATGGGTCATTCCATAAAGGAGGGAAAATGGAGCGTGTGTCCCACCTTCTCTGTTTAATATCTCCCTAAAAACTGCTCTGAGGCTTATTGAGCTTGCGGGCTATGCTGCAGATAGCATCAAATAGACTGAGGGTCTACTCAAAGCACCTGTGTGGGTGTCTTTACCTGCCTGACTAGCCAAAAGGTGCCCAGGGGCCCAGGCACTGAAATGCCCCATCCTCCTCGGTTGGAGGTGAATAGAAGGGCACACTTGTGCTTTTTTGTCTAAAAACTCTCCGAATATTAAGCTGGGTTTCTGCAGTGCATCTTAGCATGGGGTGAGAAAGAGTCCCCAGCAAACAAGGATTTACAACCAACCCAATGTCCTGCCGTGCTAAGGGGATAAATATTAATAAATGCTGAACAGAGGAGCTCGGAGGCTGCTGCTGTTAATGTGATTCAGGAAAGCGGTATAAAAGCATGAGGGAAATAGAGCAGGGATGTGAGCTGTGGCTTTGCGTCTTGGTGCAAGAGGCCGAAGGTGCCTGGCATCTGCCTCTACTTGGCGATTTCTGGGGAGACATGGAGAAAAGAAAGGGATGAGAGGGGTGGAAGCAATGCTCAGTGCTGCCAGCTGCCTTTCTTTCAGTGGTCAGAGCATTTCTTCCTTTTCCATGCCAAAGACGAAGCCCCCGCCCGCCCAGATCCACGGCAGTCATACGCTGTGATGCAGCCCTGAGGATGGGATTTCACCCCTGCGTTCAGCAGCATCGGTGACAGCCCCCAGCACCCCTGCAAGGGCAGGACACGAATCCCCACAGGATTCTTCTTGCTGCTCTTGGTCCCAGCCCAGTACGTGGCCAGGACCATGTATGCCTGGGCCTTTGCCTCTCATCTTTGGGCATATCTACACCTCCCAACCATCTTCTGCTCCGGTCCACGTTCACTCCCCCATTTCCCAAACCTGAGCACTATTCATTGCCCCTTCCAAGCAGCCCCCTTCACCACCGAGCTGCCACAGCTGGCGATGCTGGACTGGCATGGCCTCATACCTTTGTCCAGCTTCAGCTGCTCCACGCCAGAGAACAGCAAGTCCTCGGGCTCTTCACCTGCAGGGAAGGGCAAAGACAGCTTCAGCATTGGCAGCCAGCCTTCAAAGCCTACCCGACTACGCAGCCATGCTAGCCCTCTCCCTCCTACCCTATATCAGCCTCTATTCCTGCTACTGCTACATTCACATGCGATTGCCGCCAGCCCCATACACTGAAGTAGACTCAGAAATGCCTCTGCACCAGCATCAGCTCATCTAAAGCGTATCATTTCTCTGGGCCTCGCTACCTGCTGGGTTTGGGATTGTCTTGTTCATAGATTCATAGATGTCAGGGTCGGAAGGGACCTCAACAGATCAAGTCTGACTCCTTGCCTAGGCAGGAAAGCGCTGGGGTCAGATGACCCCAGCCAGATGCCTACCCAGCCTTCTCTTAAAGACCCCCAAGGTAGGGGAGAGCACCCCCCCCAACTCTGCAGGGGGCCTGGCATAACAGTGCGATGAAAATGGGGACATCTCAAATCACCTCCTCTTTTGCCTTTGCAGACAAAGACCCTGAATATATTCCAGGGAGGCACTCTGGAGTGCGTGGGCTCAAACCCACATCGGTCACAGCTGAGATCATCCTACTGCTCTGGTTGTCTAAAGTAGGGTCATGATTTCCACACTGGGACGACCTTGGCCATCTCCATGTCATGAAGACAGCAAGGATTGCAGCTGCTCTTCCTACATTTTTGCAGGGCTCCATGCAGAAGTGACAGTAGCAGTGTGCTGGCACCAATGAGGGGCAATGCAATTCCTCTCTTGCAGGGGGTGGGAATAATACAGAGGCTTGACTCTTCAGCCAGCTGGGAGGGACCATGACAGCCCAACCTCAGCTGTTATCATCTCCACAATCCTTTTCCTGATACACAGCACCTCTCATGGTGTTACCTGGGCTCTTCCCCCCACCCCTGAGCTCTGGCGTCCGATCCTGGGAGGTGCCTCACAACTCTGTATTTAGCAACCCTAAAGCCTCGTCAGCTCAGACGAGCCAGAGCTTATGCAAAACGAGGCAGCTCCTGCACGCGCCTCTTGCTCCTCTCCCCCTTCCCCGCACAGGCGAAGAGCCATGAGCTCCATACCATGACAGTTGAGCTTCTCGCGGGTCTCAGTGCCTTCCACCTTGGTGCCGTTTTTGTAGACGCACCAGCAGTAGCCCGTGCTGGAATGGCACTGCTTGGGGAGGTAGTCTCCATTTTCATCGCACTGTGGGTGGAATCGGCCTGGGTAGATACCTCTAGGGCTGGCCTCCGCTTGGCATTTAGTTTGCACTAGTGATAAGCACAGGAAATACCGTGAATATATTTCACTCTTCCCTGCATGGCGGTGGGGGGGGGGGGTCTGTATAAACCTCCAAGACCCTTGGAAGCACTGAGTCAAGCCAAGTGGCAGCCTGCCTGGGCATGGAAAGGGTTGCAGGGCATGAGTGCCCTGAAGCTCTCAGCCACCCTGTTATGACCCTATCATGGGGGCGGAAGGGGGAGCATCAATACAAATGCTTCTTAACAGAAAAAGAATCCTAATTTGATTGCAGCGGCCTTATTCCTGCACAGGATTTCTCCCAGGGAACCTATTTAACCTAATGATAGCAACTGGTAATGGCTGCTGCTTCATGGAGGCATTCACATAAATTCTGCTAATGGAGATGCATCCAGGCACTGCTGGGTGACTAATCGCTGTGAAGTTCCAGGCATCGGGGCTTTTAGCACAGACGCTAAATGAAGATTAAAAGGAAGAAAAAAAGAGCGAATCCCAGCAAACCCTCCGTGTCAGAGCTAGTATCCGGCATGGGATTTCAGGTAGTTCTACACTCTTTCTTATTTTTTCCCCCCTGTAGATATTTAATCTTTTGAAATGCTGTCTTGTCCCATCCCGCAAGCAAAGCCCGCATGCATTGCTTGCTAGAGCTGGGGCTGAATCAGAGCAAGGGGTCATCCGCAAGGACGCCCCGTGGCTGTGAGAACTCAAAAAGGAGTTTTGCTTCCATCGATCGTGACATAGATGCTGGGACAGGGTGATAAGCAGAACCCACTTCAGTGCAATGGGCTGGTGCTCAGGGCAAACCCCTGGACTGCCAAGAGACAAAATGCTGAACGCTATTTGCACGGCATTCCTTTTTTCTATCGGGAGAAGGCCCTCGCTGCGACCAGCTGGGGACCCAACTTTGCAAAACCTCTGGCTCGAAGTGGGCTTCTCAATGCACCCAGGCTATGAGAGCTCAGAAAGGGAGAACCCTTGTTGCTAGGTCTTCTGCCAGCTCCTACCTTTGTCCACCTTTCTGGTCCTACAATAGCAGCTAGGGTGCAGGAGAGAAGAGGGGGCAAAAACCCAGAGGAAGGGAAAGATCCCTCAATACCGCAGAGCAAACCCAGGCCAAGGGCCAACATGTGTCTGTCGCCTCTGAGATGCTCTGACCCATGGATGGTAACACGGCAGCATGAGACCCATCTTAACCCTCAAGCAATTTGGTGATCTGTAAGCCCGCTACCTTTCACTGCCGGCATCTTAGTGGGTTCCTCGGTCTGGGGATTTTTGGCCATCTCGAAGAGCAGCCACTTGTGCATCCAGGACTCAAAAGACTGCAGGAGACCGAACCAAGGAAAAGGAACAACAGTTAGCATCAGTGCACGCTGCAAAGGCAAAGGCAAATGCAAATGCAAATGCACCGGGCAGCCAGCATGGACGTCCCCGGTCACCTTCCATCTCAGCAGGGCGATACTAGAGACATTGCAGCCTTCGCTGTATGAACTCTGAGTGTCTCAGGGCTCGGCGTCCTTTTGTCTCCCCCCCAACAGAGGCATGCCCACTCCACCTCCCACCCAGGTCCGCGTTCCCTGGAAGAAGGGCTAGGGATGAAGCAGCCAGAGCGCTAGCCGGGTGACCGAGTGTGAGCACTGACCTGCCAGTCAGAGTAGGTCATCGAGTTCTTCAGGTTTTTCAGGTTCTCCATCATGGAGTTTCTGAGCTCAGGGAACATCTTGCTTGGATCACCCATCTGCAAGTCACCAAAAGAGGCAGGCAGGCATGAATAGAGGGCACCTGTGCCTACCTCACATGGATACCTCAAAAGCCAAAGAAGCTCACACTAGCTGGAAGCCAGCTCCCAGGGATGGAGAGAAGCCCGAGCTGCCACTATAAGGCAGTGAGTCCCCCAGGTGGGTACGTGGGCAGATCAGGAGACAGAGGACTGTAAAAGTGAGGCTTCTCATACCTAAGTGGCTCCCCTCAACCCCCCCAAGACGGGCTGAAGAAGCAGAAAGAAAGGGGTCAGTTTGCCTGTGTGGCCCAGGCATGCAGACACAGGAGTCTGATGGGGCAGGTGCCAGGTGCATGGAGGTGGGTCTTACCAGCAGCAGGTGCTTGACCTGATCTTCAGTCTTGTTGCTAGCCGGGCCTGAGTTGTCCGTGGGCTGGGGAGAGAATTCAAATGGACACAGTCAGGGTAAAGACTGGAAGCAGATCTCCTGGAGCAAGAGCAGGAAAGGTGGGACCTGGCCAGCCCCTGTGGCATTCGTGTTCGACACACAAGCGTGAGTCCAAGAGCCATCAACAGAATGACTTGCCCCCCTCCCCAGGGTGGGTAGAAACACTGGATTTCAAGGCCCAGTTTAATGAAGACCCGTTGGAGCCTGTGTTGTCTTCTTGCATACGGCAGGCAGAAGAGCTGGGCAGTGGGGGATGCTGAACAGACCACTGCCTACTGTTCCTCCTTTCCAGCCCCTGCCTGCTCACTGCTCGGACTCGGCCCTAACTGCACCATACTAACGAGGCAGAGCAAGAAACGAATGGGCAGTGGGATGGGGATCCCAGTATCACTGGAGCAAGGGGAGGCAGAGATGTCAGTCCCAACCCAGTTCCCAATGGGCAGGTTGCAATACCCAAAGGAGATGCACCAGCTACCCCAACACCCCCTGGCAGTTGCAGTAATCCCCATGGGACTGAGCAAGCCCTACAGCGATTGTCCCTGCCCAAGGTCAGAGTTGGGAGACAGGAGGTCCAGGCCGCATCCCTGGTGGAACAAAGCCTGGGGTCAGCAGTGGAGGCTAGGAAAGGCTGCATCCTGCCTCAGTCACTCACAACCTGGACACCAAGCTTAGAAGGAGCCAGGCAATCGAAGTGCCAAGAGGACTAGGAATTGGCTGCAGATACAGCCATGTCAAGAGGGATCCGGCGGTCGTCTCTTACCCCGGCATCCATCTTCGATGCAAGCGGCAGCTCCCTCATGGCCATGGGCATGCTGATCATCGCCATCTTCATCTTGTTAGAGGACTTGCCTGGAAGGGGAAGAGAGGCGTAAAGAAAAGAAGAAAGGACCATTCTCAACTCTACCCCACTCAAGTCCGTTCTGGGGGTGACTTCTCCCCAAAACTGAAGTCAAGCCAGCAAGTGGATCCCAAGGTTTTAGTTGCGTGAAACTCAACCCAAAGATGAGGTCTAAAATGAATGAAGTCACCAACTCCGTGGCCAGTGCTCCAGCTACCCCTGGTAAGAGCCAGATGATTTCCCATGGGGGAGAGAGGTGGCAGAGAGCTACCTGGTGCCTGCTCAGATTGTCCCACAGGCAAACAAGGAGAGAGACTCACCTTGGGGGAGTTTCCTGCTCATCGACTCCAGCTGCAGCGTTTGCGTGGTCTTGGTGAGCTTGCTGATGTGGTTGCCCTGCTGATACACGAAGTAGACCGTCACGGCCTGGCCGGCGAGCAGCAGAGCCACCAGGATGGAGAGTGCAGAGTAAACTGCTCCACGGCTGCAGACAATCCTGGAAGACAAGGGAGAAGGAGGTGAGGCTGCTGCAATCTGAGACATGCCCACCCAAAAGCAGAAATTGCCCATCCAACCCACTCTCCACATTAAAGCCATGGCCTGAAAATGGGGTTATTAGCTCAGTTTCTAGTGCTAGACTGGAGCACCGCTGTTTCCAGCTTTTTTCTTGGGGGGACTTTTTCACAGGGTCAAAGAGTGGAGGAAATTTGTTCTGGGCATTCATCCTGAACCTGCCCTTTTGGAGAAGTCATCCCATTGACTTCCCCTGAACTCCGTGTGCCACCTTCGGTAAGGACTCTCCGGCCTTGGTGCAAAACTCGTTTTGTAAATGAAGCCAAATGAAATGCGTGGAGGCTGCATTTGTCATGCAGAAGCGAGATGGGGGTGCTAGCCTCTCTTCTCTGCATGCAAGAGCTGCTGGGGGAAGTGAAAGTTTTGTGAGAGGTGGGAAGTGCATAGTACATTTTCGTGACTGGGTGGAGGGGTGGGGGTGTTGGCTGGAAAAAAATATTATTAAGCATCTCTGAGACTTCAAAGAGGAGAGGTCAAATTGAGCTAAGAGGAGGAATTTCTGAAGTCACGTATGGTTTATTTGTGGGTATGGCAGTTCAGTTGGATTTCAATGCCTTTTCCTTCCATATTTTCCAGGCTTTCCTGAGTTAGGGTATGATCCACTGCCAGTTGAAGGCAGTGGCAAGATTACTTCTCCTGGGCACTGGATCGGCCCTCCTTGGTATCCTCAGCTTCACACAGGAGAGTCTATGGGAAAAGCTGGAGTCTACAGAAGACCAGCTTTATTACCTCTCCTCGTGTGCCTGAAATACATCTCGTGCACGTGCTTGAGAAAGGATTTGACAAGCAACAACTGCAAAAGTCACACACAGAACGGAGACCTTGGAAATCAGGCTGAAAAAATAACACCAGGGTAGATCCTTTCATGAGCAGGAATTACTTTGTTTGTGATGGGGAGGGATACACAGGTGACTGGGTGGCAAAGACGGATTTGATGGTGTACCAGGAGCACTACTGCAGAACAAACGGTAAATACAACCCTCCTACTCCCCCGCACTTGTATTCACTCCTCGGTTTTCTCACTGTTTTATCTTTCACGATTTAACAATTACAGTTCCTTTGTGAGTTCATTTATTTCCCTTTATTTTATTAACAGAAACTTTTAAGCGCCATTTTTTTTTCAACACAGCTGAAACAAATTGCTTTCAGAGGGGACAGCCAACGTGCTTTCATACACCTTCCCACTGGCTTTGGTTTCCTGGTGAAACTTTCACAAACGGCGCAGCCCAGCATTTTGGGGCGAGGAAAAAGAAACGATGCGACTAGCGGGGTGAAACGCAGTGAAAGGAACTCAGCTGGGAACGTCACAAGGGTTGGGAGATGGACGTCAAATTTCAAGAGGGCAAGTCCAGCCTCGGGTACACACACACAGCTCTCACTGAAGCCAGCAAGCGCCAGGCTTGGGATTCAACGTAAGCTCTGGCTGTTGCTTAAACTAGAGTGAATTAGCAAAGAGTATCAGAAGAAACGATTGGTGTCGTAGGAGGGCCAAGGAAGGGGTTATGGATGGAGAGGAGTCCAGACTAGCAGTGCAATTCCACCTTGCAATGGATGAGGTCAGGCAGGAGCTGAGCAGTCGCGTTGGGAGACAGGGCAGAGTCCCTTGTACCTGGCCTGGCACTCCTGCAGCCCGTGATTGCAAGGCAGCCTGGCAGGTGTAACAGGCAGAGGAGGGTGCTGCAGAAAAAGCAGCAAAATGGATCAGAGAGAGACCCTCAACTCACTAACCAGATGGCAAGAAGAACCCATCCAGGGTGGATCCAAGCCAAGAAGTAACCGAGGACACTGCAAATAAGCCTGTGGGGTTTGTGGCAGGAGAGGGAGCACCTTTTTGTTTTAAAGGAATCAGGACTCATGGTTGAGGTGATATAAAATCTAGTCGGTCTAATAAAAGCTATCACCTCGACTATGAGTCCTGATTGCTTTTTGCCTCTAGACCAAGACGGCTACAACCTGGATACCTGACACCTTTTTGTTTTAAGAAGTTGTAGATTCTGCTCCTATTCAAAAACAAGTACTGCAAACTCCTGGCCACTGATTTTACAGGAGCTGAATCCAGTCTCTCTCTGTTATCGGTGTTCAAACACTACCTCCTTGCTGCCGTCCTTCTGCGAGCTCTTCTGCCTGGGAACCCCTGACGTCACGAGATCTCTGGTGTCTCATTAGCAGAGGATGTGTGACTTGGCTTGTGGTTACAGAAACAGGGAAATAACTTAGTGGAAGGCAGCCAACCTGAAAACAATGATTACCCCCCTTGGCTCAAATTCACCATTTTATGCAGAACGGAGGGAAATATCTTTCCTTCCCAAAGCCCATCCAGGGGAGGATATAAGATGCATGGACAGTAAGAGAGACAGACCAGAGGACAGGGACAGCTGTGGTGTCCCCAAGCAGCTGGATAAATGGAGCACAGAAGATCCTGTTCCCCCAGGCCACACCTCCAGAAATGGGGTGGCAAAGGCTCCGGACACAGCATTGAGTAACTAAAAACGTGGCATGGAGTAATTAAAAAATTACTGATTGATTAGATGTTGTTTGCGCAGACCCCCACCCTCTGAGCACACACCACGACCAGATGGGGTCAAGCTACGCCGACAAGTCTGGTACTGGGGGCAGGTCTGAACAGGGCGTTGGACCCCAGGGCAGGACGAACAGCACAGGGCAAGAGGAAGCCATGATTGCAAGGACTTAACACAACATGATTCCCCGGTGGGGCTGGGGTTACATGGGGCTAGATCACAGGCATGGTCTCCCTCCTGTACATGAAAAGCTTTTGGAGAGGTTGGCAGACCCTGGCATGGATATTTCCTGGGCTTGCAGAGATGCGCCCTGACCGCCGTCACTTCGTACAAGGCAAATGGGACTCCTCGTGAGTCCAGGAGAGCAGGGGGAAGTCAAAGGTCCGACTTCCAGCCCTAAAGAGATCCCCAAACGCCCTCAGCCAAGCCTCTCTCCCCCTGTCCACTATGGCAGGAGCCCCTGGAGCCCTCCACCTATATACTCACCCCGCTCCCTCCTTTCTCCCCCTACCCAAAGGCATACAAAGGAAATAGGTGGGAAACAGATACCGCCGTGATCCCGAGCGCATGGTCAGGGCAGGCGCGGTGGTCTGCTCCGGGGTGGAGATCAGGTCGCTTCGGTCCTCTTCCATGGCGCTGGCTGGTTTGGAGGTGGCTCTGGCTGCCTGGCCCCTGGAGTGGCGAGCTCCGGCTGCTGCCCGCTCTGCTGCCGGGCTGAGACTGAAAAAGAAATTGGCTTCTGTTCCTTTGAACCTTCTGGAAGCCCCCAAAACAAGGAAGTGAAAGTTTTAAGGTCTCAACAGTTGGAAATACCCCAGCCAATCCTGCCCGCCCCCTCTAAGACCACATATAGACTTCAGCCGGACCCACCGTCTCAGGTGCAAGATTAGCAATTATCCGATTGGCCGTTCAAGGCAGCATCACTAGTTTCCAAGCAAACGTTTTCATTCACGGTCCTCAGCCCATAGAGTGAGAAATGAGCCACTGAGAACAAGGGAAAAGGAGTTTCCTCGTGTCTCAGATCTGACATCCCAAACAGCAATAACACCCTACTCCCAGACCAGCCCTGCAGCGAGATGGTTCACAGCCTAACGGAGGACCCACAAACCCTGCAAGGTCCAGCCACCTGCCCCCATGCTGGCCTGTGCTCCCCCGAGCGTGAGCAAAAGCAAGCCGCGGCAGGTTTTTGCTCCCTGCTGTAAGCTGCCCCATTATTTTCAGACTCCTAGGGCTAGATGCTGTGCTGATCCTAAGGCAGCAAATGACTTGCACAGAGCGATTGCACCACCCAGGCACCTGGCCCTTACTTTTCACTTATTTTCACTTGCAAGGAGAAATATGGCACTCACTCAGTCCCTTCATCTCTTGTGCTAATTAATCAGGGCTGCCTTACCCCTCCCTCACAGACAGAAGAGGGGGTCCCTTATTAAACAGCACCCCCAAACCTTCAAAAACAGAACAAAACACACAATTCTGAGATTTAAAAACAAAGAAGGCATTCTCCTTTGGGCTGAGCTCTCTGCTTTTTTTTTTATTTTGGGCTGGTTAATACATCAGCTCCTCAAGCAGGAGAGTCTGTAAAAAGCATTGGTCTCTGCTTTATCCCCCCCCCCCCCCCCCCCAGCCCTCAACCTGGCCTCTCTTTCCTAATTCAAATTGCTCCCAGCTTGGTACAGCGTGCTCGTCTTCCAGACTGACCAGAAACCACCCAGCGTCCAAGCAGTGGTGGCCTTAGGGTTGCTGGGGCCCTGGACAAGAGAGTCATTTGGGACCCCTTAGAGGCTTAATTTTGATGACCTATACGCAAGTCGGACATTTGTTGCAGAATTTTGGGGCCGCCTAAAGTGTAGGGCCCCGAGCGGTCACCCGGTTTGCCCTCCTCTAAGGCTGTCGCTGGTCCAAGCCACCCAGCAGCTCCCCACGACAGCCAGGAAAACAACTGGGTGCTGGGCACTGCGGGAAACCTGGCTTTTATCCTTAATGCAAACTAAAGATAACCCAGGACCAAAGCTGACCTAGTGAAAATGCCATGTCTGAACAGGTTTGGTTTGGGAGATAAGAACCTAGTTCTGCAAAACCTCACTCGTGGGGGAAGAGAATGACACATAGAAAGTCTCACAGCTAACAGGACTGATCATGTAAGTAAATATTAGTAGCTGAAGTAAGCCCTGGCAGACCTGGATCTTGAGCTACGTGCGTATGTAAGCTGTGTGGATCAGTTTTTCTGCTAAGAAACAACAATCTATCCAGCCACTGGCCTGGGTGTTATGTGGGGCTCCAAGCACTAAGGTCAGGATAGCTGTAGTTATTCAGGGATTACACATTTAAATCAGAATAAATGAAGCATGTCAATGTGCAGTTGGTTTCAAACAACTTTGGAAATTAAACCAGAGCACCGCAGTGCTGCAGCAGTCCTTGTGAGGGTCTCTGAGCACAGAAGTCAGGGGCTTCATCAGATCATAGGAAAAAAAATGGTTAGGTGGGTACTCAGGGGGTCACCTAATCCAATCCCCTGCTCAAAGCAGGATCCTCCCCATCTAAAACCTCCCAGATCAATGTTTGTCTAACCTGCCTGTAGCAGTTTGCCAGCCCACGGAGCCTGGGGACAGGCTGCAGGCTTGCAAGGTTTACAGCCCAGCTGGCAGCTGCAAGGGATGATTGCAGGCTGCCTAGGCACCTGGGCCAGCTGAGAGAGATGATTAGCTGGCAGGAAGATGAAAGGCTCCCAGGAAGGGGAGCCAGAGGGAGAGAGAGATTTCCAGAGGGGGGACAGATAGGCTCCTAGGGAGAGGTGCTAGAGGCAGCCAGACAGCGAGCAGGTGGGTCAGCTCATGGTGGAGCCCGGGGACCATGCCTGCAGTGCTGTTATCCTGAGCATCAGCTTGCGATTGTGAAGATGAGCACTGGGCATGCAGAGACTGTGAGTGTCTTAGAAACCGTGTATATCGTGTATGTTGATTGACTGCTGCCGGGAGGCAGCTTGCCCTGGGGAGCGTGGGTGACAAATGGAGGCTGTTAGCCTGTAAAGGGACACTGAAAGATTGAGTGTGGATCTGATAAACCCTGAACCTGCTACACTGCCTCCAAAACCCTGTGGCAATGGAGATCCCACAACCTGCCTAGCTAACCCATCCCGAAGCTTGACCACCCTGGCTGTTGGAAAGCTTCTCCTTATATTTAACCTCGTTCTTTCCTTATGTCTCTGCTCCCCGGAGAAATCCTGGTTACCTGTCTTCACACATGGCCATAGACCCACACTGGGGACTCTGAACCAAAATCCAAGCGTCCGCCGAGCCTAGCAGGGAGTTGCAGAACTCTGTATCAGGCTCATCCTGATTATCGAGGCCCCAGACATAACCGTACGTAATCTTGGCACAGATGTTATTTTGGGTGTGGAAGTACAAATAATCCTATTGGGCACTCAAGCAGCATCACTTGTTTCTAGGGCAGGCTTTGCATTTGTAGTCCTCAGTCCACAGAGTTACGAGAAGAGGATGAAACGAGCAGAGCCTGCCTACGAACTGTGACGTGCCCTTCCCAAGGAAAATATGTTGTAATGTGCCCTCTCCCAAATCAGCACTGTAGTGTGATTTACTTTTTTTTGGTGCAGATCGGGATGGAAACTGCAATGTTTGATCATAAATACACTGGCCCACACCGTGGTCTCACAACAGGTATCCTGAGTTCACCTGAACAAGTTAAGACCCAAACCTTGTGGGCTGGGGACACTTCGTGCCCTCTGGGGGGGCCTACACGGGCATCTCGGGACCAAATGCAACCCCCTGAGTCGGATGCTCTACTCATGTCTGTAAATGACTCCCATGGCATTAGGTCACTTTACACCGTTTAAGCGCCTGGCCCTTGACTCTTCCATGTTTTCTTTCTGCATCTTCCAAAATGATTACATGGAGGAAATCCCCATTTTTAGCCCTTTTTCAAGGTTAGCGTGGGAGTCCTTTTCTAAACAAGACCCTACCGGATTTAAAGGGAAAAGAGTAAATGTTTCACTTGGCTTTTTCCACAGCTTCTCCTTCAAGCTGAGATCTCTCTACCTTTTTTTTTTTCTTCAGTGCACTTTCTATTTGACTAACTCTCCAGCTTCTTGAGCAAATGAGAAAATACTTTATATAGGCAACAATGCTTTACTTGCAAGGGCATTACTCAACACTGACTCTTCATCCCCTACTTCACCTTCAACTCAGTGCCAAACTCTAGTGATCAGCTCCTTCAAGCATCAGATTTTGGGGAAAATACTCAAGCTGCCCAGCAGCCCCCAGTAACAGCAACGAAAGCCTCTGGGTGCTGAGCACTGCTGACTATCTGGTCTTAATCCTTCATGAGAACTGAGGAGAGTCCTTATAAGAACTTGTTGAAAGAGTGATGCATCCTAAAAGAGACGGGGTGGCTTTGACTAAATGTGGTATCTTTTATTAGACCAACCCTAAAATGCATCCTAAGAGATTCAGTTTAGAGCTTAATGACCTCATTTACAAAACCTCACTCCTGGGAGCAAGGAAGACACGAACAAGATGACCCTACCTAAGTGAAGGGGGGTGATTGTGTGGGCAGGGATTATTTGGGTAAATCAATGATTGCAGGCATGGGTCCTGTGATACCAGGATTTCTAAGCTCTGAATTATGTGCCTATAGAGCAGGCTTCTTTCCTGATGGCTTCTTGGCATATTAAGACACACTGGGTGCACATCTACATGAGATGCAGACTGCACGGTAGGCTAATAACGCTGTGCAATAGCGTGCCGGGCAAAACCTGTGCTAATACAGTACTGTGTAGTAGTATTAGGCTGATGCAGTTAGTAGCACTGGCATACTTTTTCTAGTGACACTGTGCAGTAGCATGAGTTATTGTGCATTGGTTATCCAAGTACTAAACTTAATGTGCAGTAACTATGGCACATTAATGAACACGTAGATGTGCTCAGTGATATTCTCTCCTGCATGTGGTTGGAGGAATCCGACACGGAGGTCAACATGGGGATCACATCTTCAGGGAAGACGAAATGGGGTATTTTAATGTGCAATCAGTGTAGGCAACATAAGCAAATGAGCATTTTATGATGGAATTGTTCCCTCCTGGGTTGCAACTGCATGGAAGTCAGGACATTCATAGGCTGTGCTCCCCACTGAAATCACACGATGGTGGACCATGCTGCAGATCTTGCAGCAAAACCCAAGCTTCCCCTGGGCTTGGGGGCCACAGCTCAGGAGTCTGTGTTCAGCTCTTCCCTGACATCAGGGGCCCCAGCACAACCATACATAGAGTTCAGCCAGAGCTGCTATTCTGGGCGTGAAATTAGGAAATAATCTTATTGGGCAACATCACTTGTTTCTAGGGCAGGGTTTGCATTTCCAGTCCTCAGCCCACAGAGTTCTCTGGAGAGACTGAGACCAGCCTCCCACCTGTAACGTGTCCGCTCCAAGAGCAGCATGTTCACGCTCCTGAGTCAGCTCTGCAGGGAGAGACGTGGCAACCCAGGGGAGAACTGCAGATATTGCATTGGTTAGCAATAGACACCCCAGCCCATTCTTTCCATAAGACGCAAGCCTTTACTGCATGGGACCGTGCTGGGGCACGCTGCTGTGAAAATCCCTGCCCCAACTTCCTTGCATGCAGACCGGCCTCTGGCTTCTTTACTATGCACCCCGTGCAGGAAGAGCACACACACCAACTGCTGCAGCTTCTTTAGCCTGACGAAGGGTTTTTGAACCCGAAAGCTTGCTTAATAACTATTCTCCAACCATTTGGGTTGGTCTAATAAAAGATATCAAATTCACCCAAGGAACCTTGTCTGCCCACACCAACTGCAGGTGCTTACTCAGTGTGACAAAGGGTGTTTGTATCCGAAAGCTTACAAAGAAGATTTTCTCCAATTATTTGAGTTGGTCTTATAAAAGATATCAGATTTACCCAAAGAACCTGGTCTGCCTATGTCCTCAGACCAACACAACTACAACCTACACCCTTCCAACCTCTACCTCCCAGTCCTGCAAGTCGTGTCACTGCTCTTAGAAAAGCCGCATGCACCCAGCATCTATGTCCTGGCTGCTCCAGAGCCTAAGACCTGATGCTGCATGAACACCAAAGCATGACTTTTTTTCTGGCATGCATTACAGAGAGGCACAAGTGGGCAGGCTCCCGGGCACTGTGGAGTAAATGCGCCCCAAGCTTCTGAGCCTTTTTAGGGACAAGTCACGGGGCATGGAGGCAGATTTGTGCACTCTGCCTCATGCCTTCAAGGGGGAAATGCAACTCCTTGGGGCTGGATGCTTTGGCCTAAATCAGCAAATGGCTTCTTGTGATTATGCAGCTTTACACCAGTGGAGCAGCTGGCCCTTCGGTTCTACCGGCTTGCACCTAGTAACTTCCGAAATGGTGGTTTGGGGGCGCCGTGATGGAGTCCACAGCAAGGACTTATCGGCTGTTCCTCAGGGCTGTAGGAGACTCCTTACTAAACCCTCTGTTCTTCTGAACAAGAAGAGCCCAGGCGCCAAGATTTTTAATAAGCTTTCCTTCAGGCTGAAGTCTTTCCGCCTCTCCTCAGCACGTAGTGCCTTTGGCTCACTCTTCAGCTCCTGAAGCATGTGGGGAAACATTTAACTTTGGCACGACTGCAAGAAAGCATTTGTATTGCTAAGCATTGCTTCAGGCTGGCATGAGATACGGCAGAGAGCTCAGCTTCCATTTAGACACCTACCTGAAGTCACCAGATCTGGGGATGAGCTCAAGCCATCCAGCAGCCCTCTGTGATGGCAACAAAAGCAGGTCCCAGGAAGAGCCAGGGAAGCCGTGGGGTGCTGAGCACGGTGGAAAAACTGACCTTAATGCTCAATGTGAATTAAAGAGAGTCCCTGAGCAGAACTGACCTAATGTAAATGATGTGTCTGGGCAGAGTGGGTTAAGAAATAAGGGGCCAAACCTCATTCATGGGGGCCAGAATGATTCTGATACAGCAAGAGACCCTTACAGAAGCCAATGGGGCTGCTCGTGTGAATGGGCCTCGCTTCTGCAAGGCCAAGCCTGCAGATCTGGCTCTGCACCACTGGTATTCAGGATCTGTATATCGTTCAAATGCAAAGTCTGTTCATTTCTGATCCTACCGAGATCCACCCTCCTGCATGTCACAAGATGGATCGTAGTATCTGGAGCATCAAACATCGGGGTCTATGTCGCATATTTATTCAGGGATGACACCTTCAAATAAAAATAAACGGAGCATCTCAATGTACAACTGGCTTTAGGAGCAATGCATTCCAGTAATGTTACCTCGGAGGTTTCAGTACATGAAAGGCAGGAGATCTGTGCTCTCCCTAGAAATCCTAAGGACCCACATGCTGAGTTTGGGACTGACATCAGACCCTCTTCAATGCTCTGGGAAGAGGGGTGGCATGGACCCAGTGCTTTCATTCAGGCACATCTCAAGCTTGAAGACATATGAACTGACAGCACACACAGCAGAACAAAATCCCACATAGAGACGTGGGAGCTAAGTACCAGCTGCTACTGGAACAATTATTTGGGGCTTTTATAAATCTCCATCATGTTGCACTAACGGTTTCTTTTGGATTTGCAGCACCGGTGATAATATTTTGCGGTTCTTCAGCACCTTCATCTGCCCGGTTCAGACCTCGTCCTGGACATTATTCTTCTAATCATTATTAAACTGAGCCCATTCATAGACTGCCCAGAGCACGGTGCTCCAGCAACTTGCACAGTGAGGAGCTCAGGGCTTTGTAGTTGAATCAGCCTGAGTCTTGAATCTCTTCCTAGTGGATGCCAAGCTTACCCTTAAATGTCATTTCAGCAGGAACAAACATGAAACCACACAATATCTGAGACAGAAGGGAGGTGGAGCTCGTTTCGGCTGTCTGTGAAACGCAGGTGGAAGTCCCTAAGGGCTCCAGCCAAGAGTTGACTGCCCTCAGCCCATAGCAACCATCACAGCCATTGGAAGAGGAGAGCCCAGCCTGCTCCTGAATCAGGAAAGCCAACACCGCTATGCCACTCTTCCTCCACCTACCCCTTCCAGGTCTCCGGATGAGACCCCTGGCACAGTGCAAAGCCTTGTCCTGGGTGAGAGCACGACATGCATCTTCAGAAAGAACAAGGGTTTTCATCCTCTTCAGACTCGGGCAGCACTTACAGATGCTTTATGTCCAGGCTGGGCCACACAGGGAGATGCACAGCATCCTACCTGGTGCTGGGACACTGGTGCTACCTACTGCCGCACCAGCAGAACTTCCCAGGGCATCTGGCCCTCGCCTCTTCACGCTGAGCTAGTCAGAGGCTGCTTAGCCAGTAAGATCTGGCAGGACTGTGCAGCCAGATTGTCTGACATGCTTTCAGGTCTCCACAAGTTGATTCTTAACGGATGTTGTCTTGCTCGCTGCTATGGGAAACAGTGCACAAGGTAGGGATTCCCCTCCTGGAGACGTGGCCTACAAAATGTCCGATCGACAACACCAGAAGCTTCATCAGCCATGAGGAGCAGCCCAGATTTCCAGTGAATGGATTCGCAGAAAAGGGAACTGGCTGTGGACACTGTTTCTCTTCCCCATTTGTCACTTCTCCTCTTCGGGGTTTCTACGGCTCGATGGAAAACTAGTTCAAAACCACAGCAGCAAGGCAGGCATTGCAAGCAGCGAGGCCAGACAATTTCTGCTGCATGCAGTTGTGCCCTGATCAACGGGCCAGACCGAGGACAGGATTTCCTGTCCAATAACACAGGCTCCAGGCAGGAGGGAGCAAGGTACAGTCAAGGTGAGTTGCTGTTTGGGCCAGCATCAAGGCACATGTTCACAGGCTGACACATGCAGGAGCACCTGACCTGGGTGCTGGGCAAGGAGTTTGCAACCTCCCCTGCTACAGATCCCCAGGAGAGCTCCCGGTCAGCACAGGCCGGGGACAACCAGAAACTCTGCTTCGCGCCCATTTCTTTTCTAAAGATTTACAGTTTGTTCATAGTTTCATAGATGTCAAGGGCTGGAAGGGACCTTACAGATCATCAGGTCCAGCCCCCCCTGCATAAGCCAACTCCTCAGGCCATCACTAAGGGGAGGCAATAGGAACATTTGCCTGAGTAAGGACTCAGAGAAGCCAAGGAAAGACCTGGGATCTGGACACTTAATATTTACCTGAAGCTTGTGACCTCTGGGGAAGGGTTGATTTCCTTTGGTCCTGACCTTTGACTGCGATTTCTGGTTAGAAGTAACCACACAGAGAAGACTCTGCTGCCTCTGAGAGCTTGGCTCTACCTGCAATTCAGAATGGAAAGATACACTTGGGTTTCACTTCATCCCTTGGAGGAATATACTGCAACACCCCGGCCTTAGCAGGAGCCCTGGCACATGCTTCCAAAGACAACACTTGCTCCTCCGCCCTTGGCCCACTAGCTATTCCCCGTTAGTGCTACACCTGGAGGGAGCGAAGGGCTGTGATTGCAATCATGCTGCCAAGAGTTGCAGAGCTGTGGAGGAGGGAAGGTTTCTGGCAGAAGGGACCCAGGGCAGACTGGAATTTGGTTAGAGTCCCAACCTGCCTCTCGAGATTAGTAATGACCCATGGAAAATTAAAGGCTTCTTGTACGGGCCATCACCTCTGCTACCTGTACAAAACAAGAAGCAGGCGCCAGCAGTGAACCCGTGGCTAGCTTGATGCAACCAGGCTGCAACAGGTCTCAACGCTTCCCTCCTCAGCTACCCTTGCCATCAGCGCATTCAGCTGAGCAAGCCATGCGAATGCCATCAATCGGGTTGAAAGGGAAAGCACAGAGGAAGATTGTGAACCCACTGCATTTAACCTTTTGATGCCAGCCATTCTCCATCGTGCAGCACAGCCTATAAGCCAAGACAGACACCTGGCCTCTATTTTAGATCCCCGATACAACAGCTCCCTCTGAAAACGCTGACGCAGTCTCATTGCTTTAGCTCCTGTGGTGTGTTTGGGAAGCACTCTGCTGTCTCCACACACTGCATTGACAGTCATTCAAAGGAGGAAACCGGAGACCCATTCACCACACTTCTAAAACACATGTCCAAACAACAGTTACACCGTTTGCTATTGAATTAACGGGCAGTTTCTACCACTGCAGGATCCCCAAGTACAAGGAGCTTCTCAGCTAGATGTCACATAACTTATGGCACCAAACAATAGTGCCCTTGCTGGTTGCAGCTGAAATGGGAGTAGCGTGCAGAACTGGCTGAAAAGCTGGGGGGGGAAGCCCTTTTACATATTCTTCAAAGCCTTTCCTTGTCCTGTTCCTGACATTTTCCAACACGCTTCTGTTAAGCTCGAGTGCAGCACTGCTGCACTCCAGTCGGAAGGGGCTAAGTCAGGCTCCTAGGGTGCAAATGGAAGTGACAGCTTTCCCTCAATCTAGCTACAGAAAGCAGTGTATAGACATGACCAAACGCAAGTGCATGGCTGCAGACCATTAAAAAATGGCTGATCATGTGAAAATCTGAACCCTCATTGCATGAGGGGCAGATGAAGACATTTGAAAAGAGTGTTTTCTGTACTCTGTCTGTGCTGCCTGTGGGAAGAGAGTCTAAACTGGCAGGAGGAGCAGGGTGAAGGGCCCAGGATTTCTGCTTCTCTTCACTGATGTTACTGGACTACAGACACACACTCCTCAGAGCTGCCTCTGGAGGCTAAGCTGCTGTTCTGGTCTTTCTGGAAACCCTTCTGCCTGGTGACTCGTGACATTCGCCTGGATGGGTTCTTCATTGGATGGAACAAAGTCCATGAGTTTGTCTTGGTCTTCTTTCCAAAAAAATAATTCAAGGGAGAGTGAGCAAATGTGGCTAATTATTCATCATAGCCATAGAGACAGGGCAAAGCCAACCATTCTGAAAGGCTTCTCACAGCCGAAGAGGTCAGCATAGCTATTCTAGGGGAGGTTCTGGCTCAGGGACATCCGTTGAGCTGGGGCTTGTTGCACAGAAAGGGAAAATCCAAGCACGCCATGTAATAAGCAACAGTTTGCAGACACTCCTGCTGAAGCAGTGCAGTAAGCACAGTTCCTTTCCGTAGGAGGGGATCGCCAAGAATTCATGGCAAAGACTTGGTGGAACCACGAAGCCACATTTAGCTTGAAACAGAGGTTAGCAACAAAACACTAAGGCCAAGCTGTGTCTTCAATTCTAAGGGTCTCCTTTTCTTGCACATAGGGGAAATAGTTGCAGATCAAAAATGAACTGAAAGGAGCCTTACAGTAGCGTCTTACCTGGCTTGATTCAGAAGCACTGCTGGGTGGTTACAAGAACTGGGATTCGGTTTAAGAGAACAAGGCAGCTCTGAGCTTTTAGTCTATACCCCTTCAGTACCTGAGCAATGGAGGGACAAGGACAACTCCTCCTGGAGATGAGATCCTCTAGGCCACATGTAGATAGTGCAGCTGTGTGGTAGACACATCTGCAGTGCCACACACTGCACACACAGCTGTGCTCTGTGCTGCAAGGTAGCAACACGGGGATGGGGGTGTTTGGCCCTAGGAAATCCTGGGATCAAAGCCCCCTCCACCCCCCCCAAAATGCAGTGGTGCACAAGGGGGCAGTGCTCACTGCCCCAAACTAAAGCCTGGCTTGCTGGAGCCATGCTCTGGCTGCTGGCCAGGCTCGTAGCAGCAGGATCACTGCTGCTGCAGCCCCTGGAGGCCCCCAGGCTAGGCTGCTGGGGCCAGCCCAGTGCTGGCCCCAGCCCCTCCTACCCCACCCCAGGTAACCCACCATGTGCCAGAGGCACAGGCATTTCCCAGGGGAAAAGTAGCAGCAGAACAAGCAAACTTAAGTTCATTCTCAAAACGAAGGCTGAGGGGCACAGACTGAGGCTATGCAAGACCAGATCCTCTTCATGCTTCCAAAGCACATTTCACATACCTGTGCAGCTCTTAACTATTTTGGAGCTTGCCACCAGACCGTTGCAGGATCCAAGGTTTCAGCTGAATGACTTCAAATGAAGGGCCCCTTATCTCAAGGCCATGTTGACTAAGCATAAAGACACTTTAAAGAGCAATGTTTCAACTCTCACTCATTTTTTACTATGAAAAAAAAAATACAGCAGCTCTTCTTTTGCAAAGAACTGAAGGAGCCCACAACAGGTCAGAAAGGAATCTCAAAAACTGATTTGAAATTCTTGAGTTCAGCTTGTGAATCACGTGTAGATATCTGCACACCTATTGATGTTAACATTGTGTGGCACCTGTAAGAGGATCCCACCACACACTGGCTGAGAACCACTGCTATAGGACACAGTTGCTCCTTTGCATGTGAACTCCTTTCTACTCCAAGACAGGAGGGTAGGGGGAAAGAATGTCCTTTCCACAAAAGAAAAAAGCTGTAACCGTAATCTTGTTAGTGCCAAAGCTTTCTGCTTCCCCTCTGCCAGTCCCTTTATCACAACAGGACTGCTGGGGAGACTCCCATTAGGATCTGCAGCAGATCTGGGACAGCATAAAATAAGACTGCATCAAAACAGGTGACGTTATACAGCAAGTGGGAGGGGCAGCAATAACTGAGGTTTCCCTGCATAGCCTGTTACCAGAGCTCTACATCCTTGTTTTAGAACATTTACGCGTTAACTACAAGGTAGCACAGAACTTGTATCCCCATCAACCAATCAGCCCAACACTGCCAGAGCCAAGGAATAGGCAGGCAAGGTTTCTTGAGTAGATGCGATATCTTTTATTAGACCGAGTAGTTGGAAAAACACAGCTACAACCAAAAACCCAGAGCCAAGGAATGTAGTGTTGCCCCCCACCCTCCCTGCTATCAGATCATATTCTGGCCTTAATAAAATACTTTCAAGCTTTAGAAAAGAAGAACAACCCAAGCAAAGACACCTTTCACTGTGGATGAGGTTCAAGACCTCAACATGCAAACATGTTTAACCCTCCCTAGCCAGGCAACTGTGAGTGCCCAATTAAGACTCCTGTTTCCATACGATAGTGCCAAATTTCTTGTAGGGAAACAGTTCAGCATGGGAGTACAGCGCTGCTAGGATTGTGAAGCATTTCTAAGAAACCTGACTTCTACGTGAAAACAAGCACCCAAATTACGAGGGGAACCGTAATATTGGAGTGTTTTTGAACTGCGACTTAACTCAAAGTAACAGGAGACATCGCCAGACCAAAGGCCTAGCTTCAAAGAACAAGTCATTTGTGTGTACAAAGATCAGGATTCCAGGAAACGGAGAAGCATTATGGTCTCCAGGCTTTCCAACCACAACCAAAGCACTCACAAGAGAACTGCAAAATCAGGGAGCGTAACTAGTGTTTAGAAGCCACAAAGATGAAACCAGAGGTTTGTAAGACAGCTTTAATGACGATAGAAAAAACACAGCCACTGTTCACAGACGACGACCACGGCGACCACCCTTTCTGCGAGTGCTGTCAGAGGGGATAGGGGTGACATCCTCTGCGGAGAGAGAAACAGGCATATTACCATTCAGGACTCCAGACTGTTTCCACCCAGAACTCTCCAGCCAACCCTAGGGCATATGAATCACTCTCTGCACACCCTGTAGACAAGCCAGTCCTCAACAGTGAATTACAGCTACCGCTCCCTATGCTAGATCTTGCAACAGGGCAAGCTACTAATATTAGTGACAAGGGGGTTAGAAAATAAAGGACTTCTTACAATCTCAACATGCTGCAAGGGTATTTTTAGGCCTAACACCACTTTCCACAGCCCCCTGCCTCTTCTGTCCAATGAAATACATCTCCTTGTATGAAGCTGGACAGTCCACCCCACCCCACTTTTTCTGTGGGTAGCACAGGAGAGCTGCAGAAGCAGAACAATTCATGTGTTCATTGGTGATGGCGTAGCCGAAAGCTACAGGCGTCAGCATCTTAAAATATGGAAAATCCCCACTGAAGTGGGTGGGGAAAGAAAGCAATGAGGCAAAAGACTGCAGACCACAGCTTCCAAGGCAGCAATACAACCACTGCTCACAAGGCAAGCTCCTCTAGGGCTGTATGCCACTTCCTCCTCAGGCTTCTCTGAGCCGACACAAAGCTGGGTGTGGAACAAACAGTCCCTTCCTGGTTCAGTACCCATCCAACCACAGGCCTGTGACTGTTTCTGCAACAGCTTTGGGGACTGTCCTTCCAATGACTCCCAGCGGGTTTATCTACAGCCACTGAAGTCCCTGGCTTACAAGGCAGCTTGTTAAAAATCAGGCCTAACAAGGATTCTTAGCTACCAATTTCTATTGGTTAAGGGCTCTCTAAAGCAGAGTCACCACTACATTGCTACATAGCCCAGGATTTAGCACAGAGCTCTTTCAGTCAGTTACCAGCCTTTGGTTCATACCTCCTGTGTGCACTATCTACAGAATGGGCCTTATTTAAATGGCAAGTGCCTGAGTCCCTCCTGGCACGTAAGCACAGCAAGTTTTAAGGCTACACAGATTAAACCATAAGTAAATCAGCAAATCAGTTTAAAAGAAGTGACACCCTCCAGCAAAGCCACAGGCACTTGGGCAGTATTGCAACATCTCCCAAAAGGTCACGCTTGGGTTCCGTTGTACTAAGAGGAAGCAAATTTCAGACGCAACTCATTGTGTAGATGTACCTGCAGTTCCATTTTGGAGACCAAGCTTGTTAAGGAAAAGCTACTTGTTTCCTGTATTCATCTAAATTCCACGGGGCACACATCACTTACCAATCCGCCCAATCTTCATACCAGAGCGAGCCAGAGCTCGGAGGGCTGACTGTGCACCTGGTCCAGGAGTCTTGGTCCTGAAAAGAGCCGACAGGTAAAACTGCATGTTAGGACAAATGATACCTTAGCTGCCTTCCCCATATCAGGAACTTGCTACACTATGAATGGATTCTCCACTAGCCACTAAATGAGAACACTGTAACGAAGCATAGCCAACAATCTTCCAGAAGAGATTTGGCCTTAACGTACAAAAACACATAATGTAAAGCAGGGCTCCTTCGGGTCAGAACTGAAAGCAACTGTTAGTCATGTGGGTATCAACACAGGTCCTCTAACACAACGTATGATGTACATGCAATCAAAAACATCCTGACTCGCCTAACAAGGCAGGCCCCACCCCCCGAAGAGCATGCATTAAGTCTGCAAAGCATGAAATAAGAGAACGCCAGGGAGAACTTGAGATGAGAAATCTCCCTGGTGTGCTCAGCACCACTATTATACAAGAACAGCTGCCAATTTTAAATGGCAATTGCAGCAGTGATGGAAGTGAGACTATTGGACTGTGCACAAGATGCAAAGCCTCATTTCCGTTGAGACCACCTGAAGAGAACAACCTGGTGCTTAATCACCACAGGAACCTGTTCCATGCTCTGCCTGGCTGCACGCCACCTGTGCACAACAAGGCACGGCCCGCCAGACATACCTGTTTCCACCGGTAGCTCGCAGCTTGATGTGAAGGGCAGTGATGCCAAGCTCCTTGCACCTCTGGGCAACGTCCTGGGCTGCTAGCATAGCAGCATAGGGAGAAGACTCGTCTCTGTCGGCCTTCACTTTCATGCCACCGGTCACTCGACAGATGGTTTCCCTGGAAAGACAGTACTTCTTTCTTTGCATGTGGCCATAGGCAACAACAGTGTCTGGAGCGAGACCCCAGCCTTCTGGTGTGACAGAAGTGGGAGCATCAAAACCATGAGTCTGTTTGCTGGGTACATTCACCAAAAGATAAGACTGCCTGGAGGCAGCCAGGCCTAACATCAATCTCTGCTTAACTGCAAGAACTGCACCTTCTTTTCTAAGGTCACTTCTGAAAGACAAAGCTTTCCTCCCTTTGCGCCCAAGCATAGCTCCCCCACACTTTATTTAAGCGGATGTAAAGCTCTGTATGATGGTGAAAACACCAAAACTGCCACTGCAACACCCTGAACACAACAAGACAATACCTGAAGTGCCTAAAACATATCACAGGTAAAAGCAGGGCACTGCCAATACCCTGCAAGCTGTAGTGACAGGAAGTAGCTTGTAAATCCATGCTTAGAGGATGGAGCAGGAGGAAGACTATGCCCCATGCTGCAGAGGAAACCAACCCTGCTTCCTCCTAACCTGACTTAAGAAAAACATTCCTTATGGAAGTGCTCAATACTGTTATCCTATTCAACTGTGTATAGAAATAAGCTAAAATAGTGATTTCCTGAATCAAAGGCATTTCTACATGCACATTTCCAGTTTTGAAGACTTGCAAGCTATAGCAGTGTTGAAAGTGCCTCGAGAGCCCTCCACAGCACTGAAGTCAATGCTCAGCACTCACTTGCCAGAGAGATCCGTCACATGGACAAAAGTGTCATTGAAGGAAGCGAAGATGTGGCAGACACCAAAAACGTTTTCTCCTTCGGCAACCTGAGGTCCCAAGCTGATGACCTGCTCTTCCTTCTTCTCCTTACCCTTGCGAGGTGCCATTGCTGAGCAAGAAAAGAAAAGCAAGAGTTATGGAGAAGCAATGAGGATGCAGAAGTAGAGTCAGGAATCGGGAGTTAAAAAATCACATTCCCCCCTCCTGGAATTGACCAGCCACCGTTTATGGACTGTTGGTCATTCATGCTGCTGTGGAGAAAAAACAGCACTTTAAGGTTATATAAGCTGGCAGCTCAACTGTTAATAAATAAATAACATTGAGGTGGACGTGTGTGACATTCCAAGTCTGTTAACATTGAATTCTAGCGACATCGGAGGGCTGAACCACCCAAAGTTGAATCCTTCAGAACATCAGGCTGTAGGATATTAAACCCAATCTGATCTCTAGATAGGCAAGTGATTATGATAAATGTTTCTGACCTCTCTTGAACTTTAACTTGAACTCTAAACATGAAAGATGCCATAGCAGCAACATTCAAACAAAGTAGCTGGTCACATAACCTATCCTCTGAATAAAAAGATCTGGGTACCCCCTTCAAGCCTGCAGCTGCACCAGGCTTCTGCCCGCTTCTGTTCCTGTTACCCCTCATCTTCTCCGCGCTGCAAGTTCCTTAGAGCACGGCTGCTCATTCTTCATGCACCCGGAGCTCCTAGCTCACTTAGGTCAATTCTCAGCAGAAATCTCTACGCAACAAACAAGTGCAGCACACACCGTTTGTTCCTTTCAAAAATTAAAAGAAAAGAGAGGATCTACTGCTACCCTGGGTGAACCAAGGCTTCTGCCAAGGCTCCAGCTACAGGAACATGCAAAAGCAATTCAGCTTTTGACAAAGGATGGCACGGTGGCAGGACTTCCTGTACTTATTCCACAAGCTGAAGCGCATCTCAAATGCTCGTGGTCTCCTTTGGTTATGATTCAGTCACGTTTACATGGCAGCTTACACAGGGGAAAACATATTTTAGAAACTAGAAATGAGAGAGTATTAAACTATTCCTACCCTCACCAAGATACTCTGATGACCCTCTGTACGTCTTTAAGAAGCATGGCCTAGCCCTAGAGGGCCCTATAAGGAACGGAAACCAGATGTTCGGATCTCTGCCACTGGTGTGATGCAAGTTTCAGGTGTTACTTGCCCCCTCTGCCCACCCCTTCCCTTAAGCAAAAACCTGGTGTAACGCTAAATGTTTTAAAGTTTAACAGAACCCCTCACTGGTGATGTGTGCAAGGACACGATGACTAAAAAAGCACATCTATGCAACACTCTTGGAAAAGCCAATTATGGAAACAACATCCCTTCCTCCACCCCACACAAACCCACTTTTAATGTCCTGCTGACACTGAGAGCATCACTAGCGCCACACACTGCCACAGGCAAACACCTGTTGGCAATACACGCAGCTTCCTTCAAACTTGGACAGACGCTACTCCAAACTAACGCAATCTCAAGTTGCAGCAGAGGATGTTTAGATTAGATAAATTTTTCTTAATTTCTCAAGAGAAGGGTAGCAAAGCACTGGAGCAGGTGACCCAGAGGGGCGGGGGACTCTCCATCCTTGGAGGTTTTTAAGACCCGGCTGGACAAAACCTTGGCTGGGATGATGTAGTTGGGGCTGGTCCTGCTTGGAGCAGGGGGCTGGACTAGATGCCACCTCCCTTCGAGGTCCCTTCACACCCTCATTTTCCCTGGCGCTGACTCCGGCTCCGCATCCTGCAGGCTCTTTTAGTCTCTACCTGATGCTCTAGAACCGGTTCGTCTCCAGGACCCGCGGGCGGTACCCAACCGAGCATGTGCACACTGCCTGCAGGAGCCACCGCTGCACTCAAGGGGCTCCCCAGTGGGTTCAGAGTCACCAGTGCTCTTGGGGAGGTGATCTCTTTTATTAGACTAACTAGATAGCAGCAAAAAAAATGCCTTTATTTGCTCTCAGGCACACGCGCCCTTCCTCGGGCACAGGGGAGTGCAAGGATGAGATCATTTCTCCCAGGTTGAAATGAAAATTCATCTTTTTCACAAAGGGGTCAACCCATTTTCCCTGCACAAAGGCCAGGCCCCATCATGTCCCTCTTCCCTCCCCCAGAGCCCCTGCCCCTTCCCTTGTATATACATATCCATATATATACACGCACGTTGTATGTATTATTCCCCCTGCCCTTTCCTTTTATTTATACACATATGTGTGTATGTATATAAAATGTGTGTACACACACACACACACACACACACACAGATAGCTATTCCAATATATAGAGAGGCTTCCCCGTGCCAACAGCACGCTCCCTCCCAGCTCTACCATCTACTCGAGCCCCCGGTTGGGCTGCGGCCTAGTGCCGGGCTCCGCGCCCCGGCGCCGCCCCGCCGCGATACCCCTCGATGGCGGCGGGGGAAGCCCCGCAGAGGCGGGCGGCAGGCGCGGGGGCCGCTGCGGGGCGCGGGCCGGGCGGATGAAGGCGGATACTGCGATCCCCGGCGCCTACCTGCGCGTCTCGCCGGGCCACCAGCGCAGGAAAGGAGGAGGAAGGGGTCGCGGGGGTAGAGGTCACTTCCGCTCACCCGGAAGTGATCCCGTGACGGAGGGGGGGAAGTTAGGTCAAGTGAAACACGTCACAAAATCCTTATTCGTGCGACAGAGAGGTGGTGCGTGTCTGCTGGAGAGCACTGAAGTTAGTCAATAGTGTTTTTTTTTTCCGTTTGGAGGAAATGAATGTGGCCCCTCAACGTGGCGGCGCGCCGCTCCCCTCCCAAAGATGGCGGCGGCCTGGTGCCCCTCACAAAGATGGCAGAACGCCGACTCGGGATTGGCTCGTTGGGTCCCGCGGGCCGTGCCCTTTGCGCCTGCGCAGCGCCCCCTAGGGGTGTGGAGGGCTCTCCCCAGCCTGCAGGCAGCAGGGATGGGGCTGGCATGGGCCCAGGGCAGCCCCTCTCCCTTGCTCAGTGCATGCCCCTCAGAGCCTGGCTCTCTGCTTTACAGAGCCCCTTAGCAATGCAAATGGGTAGCTAAGAACCGGGGGGAATGGGGTTCCCTCCTCCACTGGTAGCAGCAGTAGGCTTTTATCCTATATCCACCAGCCCCTTGGCAGGAGGCAGGCGAGGTGCACTGGGATGGGGGTTTCTAAGGTACCTAACGAGCCCCTTGCGGTGTGCAAACCCTCTCTGAGGCTCTAGCATCGCAAGGCTCATCCCTGAGGCCTCCTAAATATGAAATGATCATCATGGAAACTCAGAATTATTCGGTGTTTGCTGAAAAACGATGGGACGCTGAAAGAGGATGCAAAGAAGTGTGCAAAGAAGTCTTTGTATTGCTCAGTATAACTCGTCAATGAGTGAGTGAGACCTGGGGCATCACCACCAAAACATTTCTTTATTTTGAGGCGAGCCGTCCTAAGGAAGTGCTGGCAGCAGACCCAAAAGTTAGTGACGACTCTGAGTCGTTTGGGTTTTGCATACGCGGCGCCAACGAGCAGCCTGAAGTATTGTTGTACCTTTTTGAACACTTTTGCTATTATTGATTGTACATCGTACAAGGGTTGAAATTAGCCTATGAATACGATGGTTATCACAGACCTGGCAGCGCTGCCCTCCGAACGTGCCAGCTTTCCTCACGGCGGAGCAATGTGGTACGGCGACGCTCTAGGCACAGATGAGAGGCCAGGATTTGTGGGGTTGATTATCTTTGTATTGGACCAACGGCATGGCTGGGAGGGATTTTGACAAGCTTTTGGGGACGAGGCACCCTTTGCAGGGTCTGGTTTTTGGAAGGGTCCTGTAGAGCGTAACAGAGGGGCCTGGCCCTGCCCCAGGCTCCTGTGGGAGAGCTCAGAGACCTACAAAAAGAAGCAAATTCGCTAGTTCTGCAGGTTTAAATTCCTGAACCCAGGTGACTTTCTGGGTTTTCATCTGGTTTTATCATTATTATATTTGTCAGGATTTTTCCATAAGGGCTGGGGACCTGAGCGGGGGGAGCGTCAGGGTGGCTGAGTTTGTATAAAGAGGAGAAGGAATCATCAACCCCATTTCACAATGAACCAAACTGGACCTTTTATGAAATCTCTTACTGCATGTGTCCAAAATCATGGAAGATATCTATGAGATACTGCAGGGTTGCAAAGACATCCGGAGTTTGAGTGGGGGCTGGACCTGAGCAGGGTGGAGAAAGCCAGGGGTGTCATGGTAGTGCAGAAGATGCTGCTTGTGAGTCTCTGGAGTGTCACCAGACCGGCGTGCAATTTACCCTTATATTGCTCAGTATGGCTTTGCCTTGATTTCTCTCTTCTCTAGCATACAATCTCATCCCATTTTTCAATTCTGCGCACAATCAGGTCCAGATGGATTAACAATGGGGTTGTAGTGGAGCTCTTACATAGGAAATTCAGCCATCCTCACATTTGGGTTCCTTCCTACTGAAGCAATCAGTCCCAAAGCCTTCTCCTCAAGGAAGCTGTCCCTCATTGCTCCCAGCAGGCAGTCTTCCCCTAGACCCTAATTAGAGAAGGGTCTCCAGCACACTTTTGCTCCTTCCTCCTATTGCGGACAGGTTGCCATCGGCTCCCAACGCTTGCTCACTGGACAAACCAAGGTAAAGCTCACTTGGGTCTTGAATCCTTCCAGGCCCTATAAACTCTAGGGAAGGTACATGCCTATAGGGAGAGTGAGGTTGTCTCAGGTCACAACAAAAAGGGACAATCAGCGTATGGACATAGTAACAGGAGACCTTTGTCCCTTCGCTCCCAAATCCTTCATCTAAATTGTCTCATTGGATGCTAAGCAATTGGAAACAACACACTGGAAGAAGAGGTGGTGTCTTCTCCAGCTCCTGTCCCTAAATCATGGGATTGTTTCACAGTTTGGAATCCGAGATTACTCACTGAGAATGGATTTTCACACAGCTTTGGCCACAAAAAGAGCAATAATGGGGGAAAAAAATCATCTTCCAGCCACCTGTGGCTATTTAGGAGACGATGCCTTCCCCTGGCTGATGGTATTAGCCATGCCTGGAAAGGACCAACCTTGGAGATGCTGCAGCTGGATCTTGTGCAGTGCCTCCCCTTGGTGTGGCTCTTGCAGAGTCCCCTCCAAATAAGAGAGCTCCTTCCAAACAGAAAGAGGATGGAGTAGCTCCCTGCCAACATGCAGCAAAAAGAGAGAGAGAAAGTTGGGGCAAAGACTGTTCTGCGCTGCCTTTTGCGGGGTGGGAGGGCATGACCAGCTTATGCTTAAACTGAAACAACCCTGAAGCTGAGTCCTGGTCCTTCTCAGGAAGCAGAGAAGGAAACTGCGTCTCAGCCCATCCTCCGTTCTCATGCTAAACGCTGGAAAGGAGCAACTGTGAATCTGGGCCAGGAAGCAGACAAGTCAGAGGAAAGATCTGAAATAAGTTCTGGGCATTTTTAATACATGGCTTGATTTAATCTAATTCAGGGACCATCTGAAACCTAATTTATCTTTCCGACGTGCCGGTGGGAAGTGCTTACAATGTGATAAAATAGCTGGCCCACCACCTCTCACTCAGCTGGCCAGAGACTCCTTGTTTTGCATTCATTTTAAGGAAGATTTTTGTTGTTGTTGTTGTTTTAAAGCGTCCCTCTCTCATTAGGAAAGCTTTTGCCGTGTACTTCAGCGAAGCGTGTTAAATCTCACTTAATTTTGCCACGTCTCTTCCATTCAAATTCTCACCACTTGACAGCCGTGGATCAATTTAGAAACGAGAGTGGGAAGGCCTGTTGGGATGAGAAATCATTGCTTGGCTACTGCTAAAGGGCACCCTTCCAGCCGTCAATTTTCTGATGAAGCATGCTCACGTTCGCACCGGCACTGTCATCTCCCATCGGGTTTGGATCCTGAAATGGAAGCCTTCACATGGCAAAGACTGTGGGGGGCAAAAAACAGGGGGAGAAGTGGAGGGGATGGGAAACTGGTGGTCCCAATAGTCCTTTTGTGTAGACTAGGACCCTACAGAAGAGAACAAGCCCCAATCTGGAGGCAGATGTCACTGATTAACCTTCACATGGAAAATAATTGGGTTTATGCCCCTAATTTCACCTCCTTGTTATGGAAGTGGAAGGTTTTCTAGGGGTGGGAGGGTCTCTACAATAGAGGGTCCAGGTTTCACTGCCTCGGAGCGCCTCTCGGTGTGTTATTACAACCCATTATTGGCCAACGATCTACCGTCATCATCCATATCGACATCGATAATTCTCCAGGGGACCGCAGACACGATGGCAGAGCTGTAAGATCACCACTGTGATCTCCAACTGGGAAGAGAGGAAGGATGCCTGCATTATAGTCAGAGACAATAATGTATAGCGTAGTGATCCGGACTCGTTAAAAAAAAAATCCCCAACCCCCTCCAAATCTACTGTCAGTGTTTCAGGTCTGGCTAGTTCTCCGATCCGAGGGGAACTCCAGCCAAGACCTACCCGCTAATGGATCCCAACTGTCTGCATTACGTTGTGTTAAAGAGATTTCTATTAAAACTAAATAGGTCTGTAATGCACTTAATAGCCAGCTAACCCCCCTGCGATATAGGTGAGTAACACTTTGATATCGCTCTTGTGCAAATGCATCTGTGGGGGACTGGAAGGAGGTCTTTGGGAATTTCTGCCCAGACGGGGCTGTGCGTGGAGCCGTTAATATACATAACTCCTCAGAACATTTTCTAATGAGGTGCTAATGGGGGGAGATTTTAATATACCGAATTCTCTGTGGGGCAGTCAGATGCGGGATATAAGCGCAGCCGTGATGGATAGCGCAGGGGCTGGGATATATTCCCTCCTAGAACAATTATCAGTGGGAGACTTGTTTCACCTCGGCAGCAAACCGAATGTAAATTTGTCGAGTTTTGCATTAAGACGGCCTAGCGAGTGAATATGTTTCTGGCTGCGGCTAATTTAAATAAGGCTCAGGAGAGGAATGAGCAAAGACATCAAAGATGCTCTTTGAAAAAAGGCAGATTGAACTGGAATTAATCGCCCAATCCTGCTCTTTTCCTGCTGGGTGCTGAGCGCCGTCAATGGGCTCAGGTTTTAATGAATGGGAAGTGCGGACGGGTCTCGCGGCAGCAAAGCGGGGAAGAAACCTGGCTGGATTCTCATTGCCTGCATGATAGGAGGAGCTGTGCTCCCTTGATTTCTGTGAGCAATGTGAACAGCGGGGTTTCCACCTATGCAGCAGGTGAGCTTATTTATACTGGAATAAAACACAGGGCCAGGAAATAAGCTGATCATTTGAGAACCAGGGCTGGAGGCTATTCTTAGGCTTCCCGCTAGAGGGGGAAGGCTTTCAATCGTTGATCGCTTCTGCTCTCTAGCAAAGAAACTGGAAGGCAGGGCCCAAGGCAAACCCGGGGAGCTCTGTTCTGCTTAGGTCGAGGCTGCTTCGGTGCCTTGCATCATCTTGTTTTGTGTGGACGCGAGCGTGGAAAAACCCATTGTTTTAAAAGAATTTGCCTTCTGTTTATCCACCGCCTGACATCATAACTTCTGATGTCATCGCTGCTTCTGCAGGGACGAACCGGGGTGTCACAGAGGGTTATATCAGGGGTGAGGGCAGGGACGAACCGGGGTGTCACAGAGGGTTATATCCGGGGTGAGGGAAGGAGGAAATAACTAGCAGGACCCAATGAGTGCTTCTGAGAAAAATAATTTTAAGTAAGAAAAGTAATCTAAAGAAGTTGCCCGTGTCTGTGGAGAGGGGGGTGTATAGGCTTCAGTTTGATCCGGGGGCTGATATACTGTGCAACAAGCATCGAGAAAGGCAGGGGGATGCTCTCCACATCAGCAGCCCTTGGAAGGGGTGATTGCTGGGGCAAAAATACAATCCCAAGAACATAATGAAATAATGGCATTGAAAGGATGATGGCAAAGATGAGATGAAGGCGAAGCAGCTCCAGCGGTGGAGCCAGCCCTTGCAGTTTGGGAGTAGCCTGCCTTCGCTGGGTGCATCTTATTTCGTTTCCAAATCCGGTCTGCCAAAGCAGCCTGGTACCTTCCTATGCATTGCTCAGTAATTCCAGCTGGAGGGTCCAGGGACCCAGCCTGGACCCTTACGTTTTATGACAGAGTTTGAATTTAGGGGGAGTAACTCCCCTGGGGGAGTTATATCCCCTCTCCAAAAGCCCTGGCTTGTCCCCTTCTCTTTGTCTGCCCCACCTAGTTTGACTACCAGCTCTTCAGGACAGTGATTGTTCCTGGCTGCGGACTTATACAGCGCACCCCAGTCTTGTTAAGAGGCTCTGCATATACTCCGGGATTTTTCCGCGCTGGATATCCTGTAATTACAGCTCATTTGGAAAAGCCACCAAAAAGAGATGAGAGTTTCCCCGCCGTTTGTCATTCCCCACTTGACCCTTGTCTGCCTTAGAGTCTTTTCTTCCTTCTCAGCCTCCTCCGAGCATCTGCATCATTTGGGACTTTCCAGTTCTGACACGGGTTTCCGCTGGCGGCCTGGGAGAGCGGGCGGCAGATCTACAGAGAACATCCCCTTTTCTTTCCAGACGCTTGTAACACAGTAGATCACACGCGGTGTGGTGCTTGGGTTGGGAATGGATTGTGTGTGGGCCACCCCGGCGTGGGATGTGAGCAAGATGGGGTGGTTGTGTGTGTGCGTGTGTATGAGTGCATATGTGTGTGCATGTGCATGAGTGCATATGTGTGTGGGTATGGTTGTGTGTGTGCATGTGTGCGTACATGTGCATGAGTGCATGTGGGTGTGCGTGCATAGGGGAAAGCAGCATTCTCCTTTGTGGGGCCGGGATCAGCCTCCAGATGGGTTTGGAGCAGATGGGATGCAGAGGCAAGGAAGCCGCAGACCTCTGCTGTAGGGCAGCAGATGAAAACAGCCCGGGCTCCAGATGAGCATCTCATGAAAAGCACCGAGCAATGCCGATGCCAGTCCCAGAGCAGCAGAGAAACCTCTTGCAGCGAGCCCTTCTAGGCCTTGTGTGGGAAGGGTGTTTTTTTCACACCGCCGGAGGGGGAATAGCGTTCCTCCCCTCCCCGTCCCCTCCGCCTAGCATCCGGGAACAATGTGTGTGGGATCTGCTCTGCACAGCAGCTCCGGAAACCCCACAAGTCAGCCGAACAGGGCTTGCGACCTGGCAGCGAGTGTGCTCAGAGAGTGCGGCGTCCCCAGCAGAATGACCCGGCCTCAGAGCCGCTCAGTCGTGAGCAGCGAGGAATGCGTCCTCCGGCCCGGCATGCACGGCGTTCGCTCCCGGAAGCGGCCAGTGCCAAGGCCTGTGTGTAGCTTTGCACTGAGAAATCCCCCAGATGTAGCCCTGGGTGCCTAATTAACATTCCAGATGTGCTTTGGCACCCAGCCACACCCAGCCCCTGGAAACCCAGCAGACTGCATGACTCTGCAAACGGAGCATAGTTCATCCAATGACGAGACAAAACCAAGGATCCTTTATCCGTTACCACCCCGCTCCGAATGTATGCGGACGGCATCCCTTTGAAACAGCGCATTTGGGAATCGGTTTTGCCTTTGCTTGCCTTTGAAGATTGGAGTTCAGGGTTCGGCGCTTTTTCTCTGCTCCCGTCTCGGTGTGCTCCTCTTGCTCTTGTCCAGGGTGGTGACTGCAGCCACCAAGAGCCAGTGTCCGTCCTCTGGAGGGGCGGTCAGAGAGCCTGTGGCCACTGTCTTCACTCCTCCTGGGGCGACCGTCTGTGTCCAGAAATGCTTACCATAAGGAATAGCTTCAGTGGTGGTCTCCAAAGAGAGAACCACGCTTAAAAAAGGCCTTTCTGCCTGAAGTGGTATGGGGCCAGGTGACACCGTCCCTTGCCTGTGCTCTACCTCTCCCGGAGAGAGATTTTGTCTCCCGGCCTGTTCACCCGCGCTTTATCCTGCCCCAGTAGCGTTAAAAACTTTGTATAGGAAAAACCTCAGGGCCCTGAACGGAGCAGCTGGCAGGCAGAGAGCACTTGCATTCACTTCTAAGTGGGTCTTTTTTCATTTAGCAATGCCATTCAAATGTATATAAAAATGCATGTGTCAAAAAGGGTTCTAAGAAGATTAACCCCCCCTAATGCTGACGTTAAGGAGCTTAAGGCTTTGGAAGATACTTCAAGAACCCGTCCCTGGCCCTAATGAAGTCAATGGAAGTTTTGCTGCTGACTTTAGTGGGACTTCGATTTGGCTCTAACGCGTCAGGAACCTGTAGGTCTCGATTAATAACCTGGAGCTGACACAGAGGAAAGCTGTTAAGCTTATTTCAAGCAGGAGCGCGAGAGGAGAGTCTGTAACGCAGATTATGGAGGAAGAGAAATGGCACTGTCTGTCCGTGCCACGGAAATCAGAGCGAGGAAAAGAAGCCCGCTTGATACGATATATGTGCAATGCTAAAACTGGCAACTATTAGCTGTCCTTCTGAACCACCTGATGTTTCCAACGGGGTTAGATCATTCGAAAAAAATGCATTTGCAAAAGCCAAGTCGGGTATTTAACAAATTCCGTTTTCCCCGAGAATAATTAGTCAGTGGAAAAGTTTACTGCTGGAGGTTGTGAACTGGGTATTGCACTCAGAGTTTTGTTATGTGCCTTTTGTTACACATGGCTGGCCTTTTGCATGATGAGCTGGACGCGAATTCCCCCAGCTGAAGCTCTCACAAGGGCTCGTATGCATTCAATAAGCTATTCTTGGTGCAAATGTTTTTTCTGGCTGAGCTTGCAAATGATTTTAGGCTGCACAAAAATCATCTCCTTAATACAATTTACAACTGGTCACAGCTGAAAAGATCCCTGCTTGTTCCTGTTTGTTTTCCGAGCATTCAAGTTACTTTGGCTCGAGCAAAATATTCAAAGCCCTTTAAAAAGACGACATGTGAGGGAAGAGAAATGTTTTGAAGATGAGAAGTATTTCACTTCAATAGCAACTTCTGAGCTCATTAGTAAATTTGCAGTTATAATTGAATGCAGTTCTCCGCGTCCCCCTTTTTCTATTTTCTGTCTTTCTTGCTTTTCAGTTGTTTGTTCCATGTGATTGAAAATGTTTCCTTGGCTGCTGTTAAATAGGAAACCGTCCCAGAGCGCTGTGCCAGAGGCCAAATTCCAAACAGATCTCTAAGCCTCTCTCGCCTCTATCAGCCGTGGTACATCGAGTCTCCCAGTGCCGTCTTCACCCCAGTGCCGGACATTTGCACTTTGTGCAGCAACCACGAGGGTTGGATAATGATACACAGATCCGTGAGATACATGGCGAAGAAATCTGGTGCCGGAGACCCAGCCCGTGCTGTCTAAGGACCTCTGTTTGAGGTCCCAGAGTATCTCTGAAAAGCATTTGCTTTTGCCTTTTCCCCTTAAAACATTTGGATCTGCTCCTCACTTATATGCTACAGGGTGTGTCTGCTCATTCATTAATGCACGTTAGGTAGTGTGCATTCAATCTAGTACCTCCACGGACTGGAAAAATGTACATTAGCTTATTTTAAGGTGCATTAGCTAAAGAGCATGGGGTTTTTGGTAACGCTTGAATGTGCATTACAAGAGGCTAAATGCGCATTAGAGCATATGTGTAGATGCGCCCAGTAATGTATCCAACATCATGATGCTAGGGGTGAAAAATCCCACACTATTAAGTCAATCTCCATGGTAGGGCAATGGCAGGAGAAGATTACAAGAAGGGAGATTTTTGGTTGAATGGTGCGGCGGGGACAGGACTTTCACCGTCGGAGGGTGGTGCAGGTCTGGAGCAGCTTCCACAGGGATTGTTGAATCTGTCGTTAGAAGAAATACTTAAGCCCAGGTTAGACCAACGTGTCTGGGAGGATTGCTTTAGCTGGGGGTGGAAGAAATGACCTTCTCATCCCTTCCACATTTCAACTCGCTGATTCCTGGGACTTCCCTCCCTCCAGCAGCTTTACTACCCAACCTTTCCTTTTATCCCAGCAGCCACGGAGGTCTGCATCGCTCCTCACCTATCTCTTTTGTCGGAGGGACCACCTCTGTGCCCCTCCATTCCTTTAAGGCTCACTGCAAGCCCAGGATAGTCCTGATCTTCTGAGAAACCACTGCTGGATTGTGATCTTCTTTTTGGGGGGGCATTTCAGAGGCCGCCATTGACTCGTCCTGCTTCTCTCCTTGCATTTTAGTGGTCAGCGGGCATGCATCAGCCTATTCGCCTCACCAAAATTGCATTGCTCATTGTGGGAACCTTGATTAGTGGTGAGCGAGTGAAATAAATGCCTTCAATCTGCACTGCTGATTAACCCAAGCACGGTTCCTCTTGGCCCGGGTGTGTCTCGACATGTCTTTAGAGCCATAGCAGCCTTCGGGGGGAGGAAGAAGGGGCAGGGGCAGACACGGCGAGCGGCATCGAGTCTGTTTGCTCGGCACGAAGGAATTCACACGTAGGTCGGAGCAGAGGTCGAGACAAAGCTCAGCGTGCAGCCGGTAACCGGCACCTCGAGACCGCCTGCTGGGATGGCTTGGTGACCCGGCAGCTTCGTATCACGTCCTGGGTATGTTGTGGGGAAACCTCAGAATTAATTGGCTTCAAACACCCGACACGAGACATGCACATGCAGGCGCATGCACCAACAGAGAGATAAAAGGCTTCTTTGTAGGAGACATCCGCTTGACATGGCAATTACACCAAAGCTGACAGCCTCGCCTGGCCCTCCGGGGCACCCCATCAAACCCGCCTCCGGGGAACAGCTGTGGGAGAAGGGACTTGATGGAAATATCACTGAGCAGAGCATCAAAGGCATTCCAGGCCTGGGGAATCATAGGAAACCCTTTCGTGGGGAGATTATCGCATAACTCAGGATAATCCACCGTGGCCCGGTGTGCTAGAGATCGAAATACATTTTTCCTTTTTTGCAGCATGGGGCTGTGCGGCAGAAGACGGCAGCTTGCCCCTCGGCCAGAGGCTGCCTGGAAAGAAAAGTGCCCCGAGTCTGCCTGTTTGAATGACCCCCCTGGAGCCATTAAAGGAGATAGCTTAGGCCTGGCGTGGACGTCTCCACCTCCTCTCTCCCGTGCAATCGGAAAATGTTCAGATTCACCATCCAGCGAAAAAATGAACAAGGAGCCAGGACTGTGTCCGGCTGGTGGAGTGTAAACTGGAGAGCGAATCAAAGACCTATGGCTAATATCCCAGTCGTTTGAGTCGCTGTTTTGGTAGCGCTGGTGGAGACAAAAGGGTTCAGATTCCTCTCCTGCGCCTAGTGTCCACCCTAAAAAGAGACAGAAACCGGCTCAGCTTCTCCAGAAGCTTTTTGCAAGCTATAAATTAAAACATGCGCAGCAGAAGTGCGCTGCCTTTCACAAAGCCCTTCACAAACATGAATAGGTTCTTCCAACAGCCCCGCAAGGCACATACTTATCCCCATTTTATGCATGGCTAAACAAAGACGAGTCCGTGGCTGAGCCAGGGATGTCGAATCCAGAAGTCTCAACTACTCATCCCTTGGCTCTAACATCAGAGACACCCACGCCCAGACACTCGCTGAAAGCCACGGCCCACACTGCTGGCTTCTCGTCTGGTCTCTGCTTTTATAGATTAGGTTTGCGCTTAATGAATGGCATCTCGGTTTATTTAAAGTGTGCCGGCCCAGGTTTGTTCCGGCTGTAAATCCACAGACGCCTGTAGAGGTGCACGTGTCGACAACAGCGCTGAATCTGGGCCAATATCAGCAACTCCTGGCGTACCCCTATTCAAGGCATTGCTTTGAAGGTTAGATGACTGGTACCCGGGTGCTTCCGTACCCCCCGTCAGGAATCCTAATGCACCTGGTTTAACGAAGCGGGAGACGCAAGACCAGAACCAATGCAAGACCAACGCGTTCAGGGGTTCTGGTAAATACAATGGTAATGGTTTTTGGTCCTCAGTGGGGGCTAAGCTTTTTAGCAGGCATGACACAACTTAGCCCGCACCCTCCCCAAGTGCCATGCCGATCCCCTTCCTGTCATCCGCTGCCCTGGGTTCAGGTCTTTGCCCTGTATCCCCTACCTGATCTGCTGCTCTGCTTTCTCCACCCTGCCCCGTGTCCCCTACCTGATCTGCTTTCTTCTCCCTGCCCTGCCCTGCCTGCCGTTGCTGCCTGTACCTTCCCCATCTCCCACATGCAGAGGTTGCCCATGACATATGGCAGTTTAACCACCCCTGGTCCCGAGTCAGCAAGCACGTATGGATCCTGCCTGGGGTGATGCTTCCTCACATACAAGATGTCTAGGTCATCTCAAAGAAGAGCTGGGAAAATCTGTGTATATTAAACAATGCGGTCACATATTCTGCATCCACCGTGCCGTCTTGTTTAGACTACTTTAGACATGGCGTTTTTGCTGCTGTTGTTTAAAGCATTATTGCCTCTAGTCCCAGGGCAGCGTTGGAGCTGCAACGGTCCAAGAAAGATGCAAGAGGCAAGGATTTTTGTGGGTGACATTTTTTATCAGACTCACTGCAAGGTTAGCCTTGCATTGGTTCTAGTCTCGCGTCGCCCACTTTGTTAAACCGGGTGTGGTAGGATTCCTGGCTGAGGGGATGAAAGCAACTAGGGTCTCATTTTTCAGGTGTCTCATCTGACCCTTTGCTCTTCTACAAGAGGTCTACAAGGGACTCTCCATGACCTCCTCCTCTATAAATGAAGTGGGATATACCAAATCCCTACTGGAAATCCTGGCCTCAGAAGGAGAGAAAAATGTTGGGCAGGACTTGCTGTGGCGTTACTCCAGTGTCACGCACAAGTTAGGTCAGCACTAATTGGTTCTTCTGGACTGGTGACAAGAGCCGAGTCCTGCAGGGAAGGAAATCTTTCTAGCAGCACAAAAGCTTGTGTTTCTAGCCATGAGTCAAAAGACAGCAGACACCAAATGCACTATGGGCCTAGGGTTAGATAGTGCTGGCCATATTACTTAGGAGCAATGGAAATTTGGGGAGAAATTCTGTTTTTTTGTGGGGAAAGGAGACAGTTGGAAGCGGTTCCAGATGCAGTCCAGGAAGTGATGGCTTAGCAGGCACAGTGGCAGCAACAGGATCAAAGGTATGTCATAAAAGCAACTTATCACATCAGCTAGGAACAATCACCACCTATACAGTCTGCAGATGGACTCCTGTACATGTCAGTAGATCACAACTGGTGTGGGTAGGTGAATATGTGTTTCCTGAAATATGTAGGGCTGGTTTTAGCTCTTCAAAAAGTCCTTTGGGATGAATGACCCCTGTCCTTCGACCAGCTGCGCTGTCTAATAGTTCATGCTATGATGGGTAGCGCTGGTCAAACCCAGCTGAGAGTCCCCACAGGTTTTGATGATGGAGGCCTGCGAACTGCCTCCTAGAGCTGTGAAGTCTCACCCTGCTGCCACTGGGGAGGCTCCAGTGCCACATCGCTGCACCCGCCTTCCAAAATCCTAGCTCTGCCCACGAGGGTGGAGAAACCCTGCTGCAAAGGGTTTGTTAGCCCAGCTATGGCAGGGGCAGAGGTGTAATGGGTCCCTGCCAAGCAAAACCTCCTGTAGAGACCCGACAACTCAGCAGGCCAGGGTATACCAACCCGGTCTGCTTCAGTACAGCCCATTGCCACCAGCATTGCAGACCTGGTCCATTCACATCCCTCATCCCTGGGGGGGCTAAGCCTTGCTCTGCGGGTGTCAAGCCTATGTGTCAAATAGGTCCATGTCACACAGGACACCCTGCATATACTCAACCATGGCTGGCAGCAAGGGGGGCGAGGGGGTGAGGAAAGGCAGTGCCAAGTACAACCGTACAGTCCTCTGCGACAACATCCAGGGCATCACACAGATTCACAGAAGTTTAGGGCTGGAAGGGACCTCGTGAGATCATTGGGCCGAGCCCCCCTGCTCTGGGCAGGAAAGACTGCGGGGGTCAAATAACCCCAGCAAGGTGTGCATCCAGTCTCCTTTTGAAGATCCCCAGGGTAGGTGCCTGCACCAGAGTCTGGTCACACGAACTATGAAGAAGTTGTTCCTTATATATATATATATACAGCCTGAAACCTTCTTCTAAGAGTTTATAACTGTTGCTCCTCAACAAGCCGACTGGCCGCGGCCTGGCTCACCGTGATGGGACAAAGTGCATCTGAAGGCCTCCCTGGAGAACATGATGCCCACAATGCCATCACCTCCACCGAGCACACCCAGCACCAGGTCGGCTGCTGTGGACGCTGAAGCACCAGGATCTTGCTTTGTCTGGTGGCTAAACTCTGAGGACCAAAAAGCCCCATCAACTACACCGTGGCAGGCTGAAGGGCTAAGCTGTTGCGCCCCAACAGCACCCAGTGCCTCTTGCCCGCAGGCGTGCATCCCAGCCCTGGGGCACCCAGCTCCGGCTGCAAGCGGGTGCCAAGGCTTGGCAGGGTGCACCCCAGGACAGTCTTACCCTGCCACCAAGAGCACCCAGTGCCTCTTGCCTGCGGGCGTGCATCCCATCCAGGGTGCACCCCAGGACAGTCTTGCCCTGCCACCAAGAGCACCCAGTGCCTCTTGCCTGCAGGCGTGCATCCCATCCGGGGTGCCAAGGCTTGGCAGGGTGCAGCCGTGCACCCCAGGACAGTCTTGCCCTGCCACCAAGAGCACCCAGCGCCTCTTGCCTGCAGACGTGCATCCCATCCAGGGTGCCAAGGCTCGGCAGGGTGCAGCCGTGCACCCCAGGACAGTCTTGCCCTGCCACCAAGAGCACCCAGCGCCTCTTGCCCGCAGACGTGCATCCCATCCAGGGTGCCAAGGCTCGGCAGGGTGCAGCCGTGCACCCCAGGACAGTCTTGCCCTGCCACCAAGAGCACCCAGCGCCTCTTGCCCGCAGGCGTGCATCCCATCCAGGGTGCCAAGGCTCGGCAGGGTGCAGCCGTGCACCCCAGGACAGTCTTGCACAGCCACCAAGAGCACCCAGCGCCTCTTGCCCTCAGGCGTGCATCCCATCCAGGGTGCCAAGGCTCGGCAGGGTGCAGCCGTGCACCCCAGGACAGTCTTGCCCTGCCACCAAGAGCACCCAGCGCCTCTTGCCCGCAGGCGTGCATCCCATCCAGGGTGCCAAGGCTCGGCAGGGTGCAGCCGTGCACCCCAGGACAGTCTTGCACAGCCACCAAGAGCACCCAGCGCCTCTTGCCCTCAGGCGTGCATCCCATCCAGGGTGCCAAGGCTCGGCAGGGTGCAGCCGTGCACCCCAGGACAGTCTTGCCCTGCCACCAAGAGCACCCAGCGCCTCTTGCCCGCAGGCGTGCATCCCATCCCCGGGCCCCCAGGTCGGGCGGGGCGCAGCCGTCCCCCAGGGCTTGCCCTGCCCGGGGCCCCTGCAGCCGCGGGCGCCGCTCCGCCCGCGGCACCTGGCCCGGCCCCGCTCGCCTCGCACCTCCTCCGGGAGGCGGGCAGCCGGCGGGGGCGGAGCGGCGCGGCGCGGCGCGGGGCCGGGGAGGCTGCGGGAGCTGCCGCCCGGCTGCAGGCGCCCGGCCCCGCCGGCGGACCAGGTAGGGGCGGCCGCGAACAAAGGCGCGGGGCATCCGCGGGCGGGTTTGCAGCCCCGCACCCGCGAGCGCGCCGCGCCCGGCCCGGGCGTGGGAACAGCCCCGTGCCATGGTGCTGGTGCTGGCGCTGGCGCTGCCCCCGCGTCCCTCCTCCCAGCCCTGGCCCCGGCTGCAGATCTGCCCCCGCCCCCAAGGGTGCCCTGGGGGGGCTCTCCCCCGGGGGCGAAATCTGGGCTTTGGGCGGGGAGGGCGCGTGCGGGCTGCAGCATCCCGCACGACCCCGTGTCACCGTGGGAAAGCACCAGCCAGACAAAGACTACGGTCCCGTCTGCAAAATTTGGGGCAGGACGGAGCCGTCGGGTTGGCCGCCCGGGTGTGACGCTGGCGTAGTCCCCGCGCCGTTTATTGCAGTGCCTTGTTCCTTACGCGCAGTGGGGCAGCGAGCAGGGGAGGTGGGGAGATGCCGGCCCGCGGGGTCGTCGGTGCCCGCCGGGGTCGGCGCAGCGCTTGGCATGTCACAGCCTGTCGCCTTTGCGTGGAGGGGCCGGAGGGGTTCGATGCACCGCGTCGTCTAACCCTGCAGGCCTGGGCGAGGCAATGGGGAAGATCTGCAGGGGTGGCCTGCCTTAGTCATGGGAGACTTGTTGCCAAACGCTGGTATACAGCTCCTGAACGAGTAAAACTCCTGACGGGTCGCTGGCCTGGAGGATTTTCAGTGCAGTGGCCCAGGCTGCTCCTAGGAGTAGTCCTGTGCATCTGAGCGGGGCTACGGGTGAAACTGCAGAGCGGGCGTGGGGCTGGGTGAGGGCTGAGGAGGGCGGCGTGGGGTGGAGAAGTGGACGGGAGAGGAAGGGTTCGTTCTTCAGCTCTGGAGAAGGTGGTAGCAGGGACCACGAGGCGTGGAGCAGGATGGGCAGGGAGTGCTGCACAGCTCTGGTTTGCATTTGTTTTCTCGTGGCATGACAGCATGCCTGGTTGCCCGCGCCTAGGCAGTTACCGCTTTTCTTCGGTGGCTAAAACCACCACCAGGATGGTGGACCTCACCTCTGATCCGGCAGGCCGTCCCCATGCAGCTTGCTTGGGCGTGCCGGGAGTTAACTCTCCGCACCAAAGCACCCAGCGCTTCCCCATTTGCTTTCCTCCTCCCCGACCATGAAACCTAAGGGCAATGACTAACATCCTTGTACGAAGGCATCCGTTCGCTCTTTCTGCCCCGGAGCGCAAGGCCCAGGAGCCTTCTCCAAGATGCTGCACCTGCTCGTGAAATCTTGGTGGGGTTCCCGGAGTGACGGCAGCCTTCGGTGCCGTGCTCGGAGAAGCAGGTGACGCAGAGCCTGCGCCAAGCAAGGGCAGTGTTCGGGAAGATGCTGAGGTCTCGGTGAACCGCCCCGTGTCCGGCAGGTCCCCATGTCTGCGCTGCTTACGGCCTGGGCCACTTGACGACTGGTAATCGGCTCCTGCATCAAGCAGTGCTTTCTTCCCCTTGCTCCCCACCCCCTTCCCCGTGCTTTTCAGGATGAAAGGGGCTCCCGGCTCTTCAGAGATGTCTCTTGGCTCCATCAAGCCTCAAATCCCCTGGTACCTTTCAACTCTCCCTTCTTCAAATGAGCTGCGCTCGCAGTGATGGAAGGAGAGAAGCTGGCAGTAAACATTATGTGGGGATCACCGTGAATGTATTAACTTCACAGAGCTCTGCACGGCAGGCTTCATTAGTTCTGCCCTCCACGCTGGACCAGGGTCCGTGGATGCTGCTGCAACAATAATGGCGCTCTCTCCAGACATCTGAATGCTCTTGCAGATATGCACAAAGGCGGCCACATCTAGGATCTCAAGTCGCCTCGGCAGCGTTGGCTTTGCAAAGGACCCTCATTAAAAATAAGAAAGGATTAAGGGAAATGGGTGAATTGCAGCAGTGAATTGGCTTAACATTCCTCACCTCAGGTCTACGGCTGTGGTTGGCACCTACACAAAGCACTTTCTAATCCCAGCTGGAAAGCCCTCTTGACGCCTTTGGACTGGGCGAATGATAGCAGGGGGCTGGCAACAAATGGTCTTGGTTTGCTTTAACTCCACCCCAGCAACAAATGGTCTTGGTTTTTTGCTTTAACTCCACCCCACCTCCATTAGTTTTGAGCAGCCTTCACCTGGCCCCTCCACAGGAGGCCTTGGGTTGCTAGCCCTTCCTGCCTAAGCACCTTTCTAATACATTTGGGAGATTGTGCTGGAGATGAACTGCAAATCTTGCATCTCTAACACTAGAGTCCCGCTCCTTGGCTTGTAGCCACGCAAGCAGGCCCTTCTCCTTGCGGATGGCAAGAGATTTCTTGAGAAAATGGGTGCACACCTGCCCAGATCTGCCTGTAGGGTCTTCTGAGCAGAGAGCAGAGCCTGTCTCTTTTCCTGTGCATGCGTGGGGTGCCAAGCGTGCTGGCATCTCGGTGTGCCACCGTGTCATCAACGCTGAATAATCGTTTCGGATCAGAGGGAAGGGGTTGTTTGTAGTAAATATTAACGGGAAGCCAACAGCCGCTCCGTGGCTGAGCACTTTGCGTCGACGACCTCCACGTCGCTCGTTGTTGCAGCTGATCGTGGCCCTCCTTGCGACAAAGCCGGAACCACTGCTGGGCCGACTGTCCCGGGGAGGGTGCATCCAAGGAGGAAATAAACAACAACATCCTCGTTGTTCTCGTGCCCGGGGAACACAAGGAGAGGAAACGGTTGTTTTTCAGATAAAGTAACTGCAACGACTGCATTAGGAAGTACGTCCCTTTGCGTCCGAGCGTGCATCGCAAAGCGGGCAGAAGGAGCAAATTAAACAATAGAAAAGCTGAGTTTGTTCTGTGCCGTAGGAATTTCCCGGGTGGTGAATGATGGGTCTAGCTTTCCATTCCGCGTGGAAGCCAGATCCCCATCATGCATGTCTCTGCCCTCTTTCTGGGCCGCTCTGACCCGCTCTGATGAAGTCAAACATCGGTGCGAGCCTTTAAAGCCTTGCATACCTATGCAGCGGGGTCTGTCTTCGGGGAGGTAGCGTGGGTGGATGCTCCTGCTTTGCAGTACGGTAGGAGGGATTTCTCTACGTGGGTTTCCGGTCTGATAACGGTTTTGCTTTTTCCTTTAGTACTCGTTGTGTGTATTGTGGCACTCCCTACAGATAGCTCCTTCCCCTCCCTCCACCTGCCGGTGTTATGTCCTCGGTGGAGCCCAGTCCAGATGTCAGGGTGTAGTGGCAGAGTGGCTAAGGCATTTCTAGAGGCCCAGATTCACCCCCTGCTTCAGATTTGTGCTGTAAGTGGTACTTGGCCATTGGAGACTCGAAAGTGGCCAGCTGTGATGCTGGCCCTACACTCCCTTGTGCGCTGTTGGCTGTAGAAACATCCTTGGAAAATGTCACGTTGATCCCAGTTGGCTTGGAACTGGGGCACGTTTGACAGCACGGGATTTTCAGGCTTCGCTAAACTCAGGCCAGACATGAGACACGGGGGTACAAGTACGAGCCGTTTCCTTCTCAAGCCCGAGCAGAAGGAAGCAATCTGTCCAAGGTCTGAGGCTCCAGCTCCATTACAAATGATGCACGGGCGGCGGGCTGTGCCAGCCGAGAGCCCCAGCGGCCCATCTGCACACCGGGAGTGATGGGATCGGTGCCCGCGAGCTAGTTGCCTTCCTTTGCAGCTGGAGGAAGACACGGTTTTCTTCTTTCTTTATTTGGCTCGGCTGCTTTGCTTTGTGCGTGGCAGAATGGCAGAGCGTTGCAGGAAGCTCGCTTGCGTGGCTCGAAGGTACGGGCGCTGTTGTTTTGCACCTTTCCTGGGCTTCCAAGCATTCACGTTCCTGTTCCCTTTGCCCCCCGCCCATGCTACCAGTGAAGTCCTGCATGCCAGGATCTCTCCCGTGACTTGTGGCCCAGAGCCTTGGGAAGTGCTTCCCTTTCCCTCGGAAGTGGTGGTCCCATTCCTTTTCCTGTTCCCAGTTGCATAACACCCCCGTGACAGCGACAGCACTTGCTTCCATGGGAAAGTTGTATTTTTAGCTGCCTTTTAAATGTAATTAGCTCCAAACAGGGAGGAGCCACATTACCAGCCAGCTATCTGCAAGCCGCCGGCAGCTGCTCCGTCGCTGGCTCCCGGTCCACGGGCTACGTTCGGGGAGAGGCTCTCCCTTTGGAGGTTGCAGAGATGGAATTTCATCCTTCCAGCTGCAGTTTCTAGCTTCTCCTGAGATAATGTCGGCTAAAATTATATTTGGAGGGACGTGGTAGATAGAGAAATGAGTTATTAAGGTCCTATACCTTGTCATGTGCTGGGGCTAGGAATGACTGCTTCATGGCTCCTGAGAGCTGGGATTCCCAGTGTTCAGCTTATGTTTCCAGGCCTGGCACTTCCTAAGTTTTGGGGCCTTAAAGCTGTTTTTAGACCCTCTGTTTTGCAGGGAGTTGTAGGCCCAGCTCCAGCACAGAACGCAGCAAGCAGCTGCCTTGGGTCAGCCAAAGTCTTAATCTCTGGCAGGTGGGTTGGGTTTTTTTTGGCCAAGTCGGCTGGGTGTAGCCAGGAGGAGAACGGCTTGCTTGTGACAGTAAAAGAAATCAAGCAATGTATTTCTTGATGTTAAAAAAATAGAGATATATATCGTCCTTAAGCTGCAACCTGAGACTGAGTGTGGAGAGAGGAGGGTCCTGCAGCCTGCCCGTGAAAGCAGTGAAGATGCTGCCATGGGGCATGTGCCCGGGTTGCTTCCCATGGAGAACTTCTCACAAAAGCTTTGGCACAAGGACTTTGTTGTTGAGTGTGTCGTGAGCCGGGGGCTGGAGAGAGAGAATGATATGGGGAAAAAACTGAGGCAGAGGAGCAGTGGCTGCAATGACACGTGTTCAGGCACACGTGCTTCTTTGCTCACTCCTTTTTCCCTTCTTGTCCCTGGGTGCTAAAGGATCAGGGCGGCTTGTAGTCTTAGGACAAGGGGATGTGTCTGTGAGTCGCGTGCAGCTTGCATGCAAGGAGAGGGCAGGATGCCTGCTGTGATTCATGTTCCCCTGCAAAAGCCATTGAATGCAACAGCAGAGCTAGCAGAAGATGAATCAATACCGAGCCATAAATCCCGTAGATGACGGCAGGCTGCAGAGCCTCGGAGGGCTGGTGGTGGGGAGCTCCACGGCCAGCGGGGCTGCAGCTGTTGTGTTTTCCCGACAAGAAGACATCACTTGGGGACCGGGCGGACCTGCTCCCAAGCAGGTCAGAGCAGCCGAGGGCTGATGAAATCCTCTCTGGACCTCGACTTCCTCTGTTCGGAGCAGGGTGGTGGCTCCTGATACCGAATGGACTTTATAGGTGTCGGACTTGGGCGCCCGACGTAGGCCCTCCTATTGCCCGGCTGATCTCAGAAAAGATGAGCATCCATTTCGTCCTGCTGTGGTTGTGCAGGACCCTGCAAACCAAGTCGCGTTTGGCTGCTTGGAACGGCTCAGCCCTCACCCTGGAAGGACAAACCCAGTCCGGATTCACAAGCGGACCTTATCTCGGGCGAGCTGCCCGCTCCGGGAGTCTCCCCTCTGCTGGAATCCCTCCCGCTCTGGAAAGCTGATCTGGCGACAAAAGCGTGTGTGTCTCGTCTCATCGGGCCTGGCGTTCGCGTCTGCTTTACCTTCCCTCCATCGGAAGAGCTGGTGGGTGCCCGGTGTTGTCAGCGGCAGGCAGCGCTCTGTTTCGACGTTAATTTGATGTGGGCGTCTAATCGGTTCCCTTGTCTTTTAATTCCATCAGCAGCAAGTTGGGATTTGGAGCCTGACTGGCGGCTCTTTTTATGGTCAAAACATGATGATAATCCTCTCGCTTTTTCCCCCCCCGCCCCTTAAAGCAGACTTTTTGCACAGACCAAGCCGCCTGCAGCTCTGCAGAGCTTGCTCCTCTCTCTCGCCTGTGGCTTTTGCTGTCCCGAGCACGAGACAATCTGAATTTCGGACCGTCTTCGAAAAAAGTTGCCGAAAAACGTCCCTCTGCTTTGTTTGCGGCTGCACAAGAGGGCTGTGCCAGAAGCATCCCCTGCCCTGTGCCTTCCTAATGCCAGCCTTGCAAACTGGGGGCCTTGAGCTTTCTGTAGAGAAGTGAGTGCAGGCAAAGTTTGTTGGGATGCTCAACCAAGGTGCTGCCAGATCTTTTGAAGGGTGCCTCCAGGTGGGAGCAGATAAGTAGCTAAACAGATAAGCGCAGGCTCAGGCTTGTCTCTGCCTGATGATCTTCCCTTCCCACTGCCAGGCCCCTCTGCAAGGAGGTGAGCGCTGTCATCTGCAAATTCGTTTTTCAAATGCGGTGCCCCATGGTTCACAACAGTAACAGAGTCCAGAAAGGCTGTGACCGCTGTATTAAAGAGCGCTGGGTCGGCTGTGGTTCTCCGCATCGTGAAGCCAGAGGAAGGGGAGATCAGATGTTATCTAGGAGGGAAGTGCCTAAACTTCTCTTTTTGTGGATTTGCCTTTCTTAAAAGCACAGATGGGATCCTGCTCTGCACTGGGTACTTGCGGTCATGGCCGAGCAGAACCGGAGCTTGTGTTTTGTCACCTCCGCGTGCAAGGGGACGGAGAGGGCTGCTATCACGGGTGGGACCGGTGCTTCATCAGTGTGTCGGGAGGTGTCTTTTAGGTGTCTTGCAGCTGGCACTAGGGCAGGAAAGGGGCTAGGTTGCTGGTCACACCTCCTCACCTGAGACCGCAGCCTCCTGGAGCCGAGCCCCGCCAGCTCAGCTCCCGCAGGACGGTCAGGCTGTTTGGCTGGAGCGCCGGGTTGAGCGGGACGGCCGCGTCCCCCACATCACGCAGCCTCGCCGTGGATGCTCGTGGCAGGAGGCCACGTACAGCGAACTCCCTTGCTGAAAGGACCTGGACTCCCACTGCCATCCCAAGCAGCCCCTCTTGGCACCCAGGGTACATGAGCCGCCTCTTCTTTTCCTCCTCTGGGAAGGCTTAGGTGAGGCTTGTTCACCTGGGTTACTTTATACCAGTGCCCAAGGGTCTCCTTGCTAGTTGCTGAGTTGCTTTGTGCCCGGCCAGCCCGCTGGCTCTGCTGCAGAGCACCCACCCAAGGACAGGAGTACAGTCCCTTGGGCTTGCTGGGGGCTGCAAGAGGTGATCCGGGCCGGGTTCAGGGAAAGAGGGCATCACAGCCCTGGAGGCTGAGCGCGCCAGGCGATGGGAGCATGATGAGGCTAAGGATGCTCGTGCCATTTGTGGCCTAATTTGTGCAGGCTGGAGTCTGCCTGTTGCTTTGCTTCCCCACCTCCCCGCCGTTCCTTTCATGTGCGGGTCAGATGAGAGGGGAAGGGGAGCGAGAGAAACACGGGTTTCCAAATGAAGGTGCTAGCAGCATGACAGCCCGTGTGTTTGGGGCATGCTTTGATGAGCCTGGAGACCACCTTCACAAAGCTCTGGCCTCGGGGCTCCTCCACACATCTGGAGGGGGGCTACACAACCCTTCTTCCCAAGCAGGGCTGGCGTGGGGCGGCGAGCAAAGGGCCTGCTGGGGTGGAGGAGCCCTCCAGGATGGCCAGGCCATGAGTTGGGATCTGTTGCAAGGCGAATTTCCTTGTACAATGCGTGTCTAGGGTCTTCGCAATGTTTTCTCCAGTTTAGGGTCTTTGCAATGTTTTCTCCAGTTTCTGGAGAACCGTGCTCTGTGCAGAGGGACACCGAGTTACATGACCTGGCTTTCGTCGGGGTTTGTGAGGGTCAGGAAGATCTCGGGAGGGTGTATGTGTGGGTCTCAGTAAGATTTTGGGGAGGTGCCTATGTGACGGAGGCCGTTGACCACACCTGGGTTAAATTTGGGTCCAGCGCAGTTAGCATAGTTAGGAGGGACTTCTTGGCTGGGTAACCTCGGGTGGGTCGAGTTTGGATCCTACGGGATCCACCTCTTCAGAGCTGGGCAAGAGACTCGTTCGTTGTCGAGGCCGAAGACCCGTCCTAGGATGACTTCCTTATTCACGTTACCCAGCAAGGCAAGAGAAATGGTCACGTGGATGACATCTCGCAGTGGGCCTCTGCAAGCACTGGCTCGCTTATCAGTTTGCAAGGAGAATTTCAACCCGATTAGACCCCGACGGCTCTGATGGGCCGTCAGGAACCATCTTAATTGGAGGCATTCGAGTGTGGTTGTGTCCCTCTGCTCCCAGCGCAGGGTAGAGGTGATCTTTGTTGCAGCGGGGATGGAGCTGGCTGTACCGTGCACCACGCTTTCCCCCGGGAACCAGGCCGTGGAGGGGCCAGCACCCAGCTGCCACACGTGCTTTGGCTCTGGAAACTGCACCTCTCACACAGGTACGGCCCGGCAGCGATGCCCTGACCCCTTCCCTTAGACGCACTGGGGAGAGGGCCAAGGAAATGCTGTGAGAATTGCAGAAATTAAAGCTTGCCTGCAAAGCACCCCCCAAGGCAGCACCTTCCTGGCTTGCATCGAGGCCTGGCTCTAAACTCTCACCAGGAGCTCGCCCTTCTCCAGGCATCGGGGAAAACCCGGCAGAACGCAACAGAAAAGCAGCGTTTTGTTTTCCAGGAAATAAAAGGCTCCTTTCTGCTTCCCCGGGCGTCCGGGGGCAGCGTGGTGTGATGGGCCATTGATGCTAGGCAGTGGGAATCGCCTCCAAGCTGCAGTCGGAGGGTGGAGGGGGGCAGCCTTGAATTTTTTATTAAGGGCAATTAGACTTCTGGGCCTCGCTGTTAATGAGCGGCGGAGAGGGCTCAGCACATGCGAGGGTTGGGGGTTGCACCCTCCCCCTCCTCTGGAGGAAGTTGTTGCTTACACGGATCCCGGCGGCTGCGGGAGCATCATGGAGCGATTATTTTGCACAGGCAGCTGCTGCATCATCCCGCGGTGAAAGCTTCTTTGTCTGGAGGGTCACAATGGTCTTTCTGCAGGCTGGGACCCAGGGACCGGCTCCATCCCAGCAAGGCCAGACGTTTCTCTGCTTTTGGCTTCTCCATTTAGAGTCGGAGCAGGGCTGGAGGGGACGTTCACGGGCCACGTCTGGTCCAGCCTCCTGCCCGGGGCAGGATCCGCCCTGTCCAAACCATCCCAGACAAATCCATTGTTTAATACTTCCTAAAACTACCGTCGACCCAGTCATAAATCACTCGGCGCTTCCCCCCCACCAAGCCCTGCAGGAGCGGTCACGACACCCCTGCGCGGTAGGGGCGGGGAGGGCCACGTGAAGCCGGGTTGTGCCCCAAGGGCACGTTCATGAAACTTCAGCTCTTGCACCAGGATAGTCTTAAGTCTCAACTTCACAAGGGCGGTTTGCTGGACAGCCGAGGCTGGCTGGCTGTGCTGGGTAGACTGGCAGATCTCCCCAACCCGAAGTACGTGGCGGTCCATCTCAGCTCGGCACAAGCTCCCGGTGTCCGTCAGGGTTCATAGACATTAGGGCTGGAAGGGACCTCGCGAGATCATCGCAGGTTTCCCCCATGTCCCCGCTCATTGCTATATTCCTTGCCTTACACCGCCTTCATCATCATCACTGCCCGTCGCACGGGCACTCGCCGCGCAGGGAAACGGGGGATTCAGGTCCCGTTTCGCAGAGGCATGCTCAGCGATGCATTTTTCTGCTGACGACAATAACGTGTTACCCAGCGTCTCACCTGAGCCTGAAGCCCAAGGACTGTGGGTTAATAATTGTGCTCCGCGTTTGTGCAGGGCTTTGCATCACGGGCGCGCTCTCCCAAACACGTGAGTGCTTCCACCGTCAGCGCCACTCGAGGCACGCAGAACCGGAGCTGATGTAGTCCCGTGAAGACGGGAGCGGGTTTATGCAGCCCGCGTGTGCATCTCTGGATTGGGCACCTCGCGATGGTTCTCCCTTTCAAAGGCTTGGCCTTTTCACCTTGAATACATTTTCCTTGGCTTTGAAGATGGCTTTGGAGAGGTGGTTCTACGTGTCACTTATCTCCCTTGCAAAGAAGCTGCTTCTTTAAAAAAAATCTCCTTCTTTAAGCTCGACGTGCTGGCTTCGCTTTCATCTTCGAGCCGTCTCTGTTTTTAGCCCGTGGTCATCTCTTGAGTGATGGAGTGGCGTTAAGCTCCTGTCTGCGGCCTCGTTCCAACAGCCTTAGTCCGGACATTTTGGCTCACGCCTCGGCGAAGCGTGATGTGGACGAGACGGGCGGCGTGTGTTGGAAGCCAGGCGTGTGTAGCCCGGTCTTGCATGCAAATACCAGCCTGGCCTTTATGGCCGTCACGTGCTAACATTGCACCTTTAAATCCCAGTCTAGACCACACCTCCTCCAAACTGGGATCTGAAGGGGTGGCAGTAGGTTATAGGGAGAGGACAATGGTATGCAATGTTTTTGCCAAGAGAAAGCAGTGTGTGGACTGTAGCCTGGGCTAAGCGGGTTGTGCAAAGGCCTAGAGGTCTGGATTAGAGCTGTAGGTTGAGCCCGATAAGATGCTCCAGTAGCACTTTTCTGTCCTTCCCCAGCCAGTGGTGGTTTGTGTGGCCAGGCACGGTGCTAGCAGGATGCTGGTTTAGCAAGAGCCGTGCAGGGGGGCATTGAATCCCAGTGCAGAAGTAGCTGGACCTCACGGTGATTGCACTGGGGAGCCCACGGCGGACAGCAGAGCGGCTCGGGCACCGTCTTCTGGAGCCGGAGGCGTGATGAGCATGAGCCGGGCTCTGCCGAAGGCTGCCGAGCTCTTTGGGTGGGGGAGCCCGAGGTGGGACAGGGAGATGCTGGCCACGGGAACTGGTGGGCCTTAGGCCAGTGGATCTCGGTGGGTGTTTTTACCGAAAACATACCACACTGGTTCTTCTGTGGCAAAGGACTCGGAAAGACCCCAGCAGGGCAGAAGGCTTTGAACCTCTGGATTCCTATTTGAAGTCTCTGTGCTTACCTTGTGAATCCTGTGTCCCCTCCGCACCCTGCTACAGCCGTGGGGCGCTCTGCGGCACCCTTGAAAGCATCTCCCTGGCTGAGAACTGCAGCTCTAGGCAAGCCTTGCCGTGACTCGATTTTTCCAAACCCTGAAATCTCCTTTTAATGAGTCCACAGCACCTGTTATTGCTGCCTCGCCTGCCTCAGTCCAGGGCCCGAGGTGCCTCGTGGTCCATACGCCCCTTCCTCTGCCTCTGCTCTTTGTTTCCGAGTCCTGGCAGCATCGAGAGAGGCGTTGCCATCCCAAGAGATTATCAGCCCTCAAGCCAGGGGTTGCAGAAGGAAACCCTTTCTTCTGCAATCTCCTTCCCTTGTGCCCTCCAGGAGTCAGCAAAGCTCATCCTCTCGCCTCCCTGCTCCTTAGCCAACCTCCCAGGGCTGGGCTGGTGCAGGCTTGGCTCAGAGCTCAATTATTATTATTTTTTTGGTAAAGGAGTCAGCAAGCGGATTCCCTCTGCCTCCCCCAGAGCGCTAGTCCAGACAGACTTCCCCGGTGCCTCCCAGATCAGACCTGGAGCTGACGGGGAGAGGAGAAGGGACGCGGGCAGGGCAGCCTGCAGGTCGGAGAGGAATTCTTTTCTTATTAAAATAACCACAAGCCAAACGCACGTGTGCGGAGGAGCTGTGCCGGAGGAAAGGAATGAAGGAATTTGGGGCGGATAGAGGGAGGGAGAGGAGGAGCGTGACCCCGAGAGGCCGTGGCGAGCCAAGGGGGAGCTCCCCACCCTTCCTCTCCCAGGCCTGGCTTTGCAGCCTGTGGAGCTGGAAGTGCTCAAGGAGAGGCAGAAGATTTGGGGGGAGGTTGGGGAAGGCAGATGCTGGCCTGTTGAGCCCTCCAGAAGAAGGGGCTGGTTTCTGGGCCTGGCTGGCAGCAGCACCAGCAGCTCCTTCCCCTCGGAGCTGCGTGGGGGACCAGGATTTCTGCTCCCATTAACACGGAGAGGCTTGGGACTTCCCGCTCCTCTGCATGGCTTTGCAAATCCCAGCCCCCCCGACTCGCACCTCAGCCCCCCGGCTCCGGCGCTCGCGAGCTGGTTTCTTCTGCAACCCCTGACTTGTGCGGCACCTGCATCTTGCAGTCATTATCCTCCTCCCCCTCTTAAATCAGCATTTCCTCCCGCCATTGCCATCCTCCGGCGAGACCCGCAGCCTCTTCCTCCTCCAGGCCACACACATACACACACAGGTCCTGCATGATTCACCCTCCTGTCAGATCTCGGCCGTATCCTGCTCCAGACCGAGGGGGAGTGCCTGCACCAGGTGTCAGACCCTTGCTCTCTTCCCTTCCTTACGTCTGCAGCTCTCGGAGGCTTTCATCCGGGCAGGGCCCCCTTGAAAGCTGCCTGCGCGTGTTGAGGAAGCTGGTGCGCTCATGCTTTCTCCTTTGCAAGCAGTGCCCCTACCTCTCCTCCCCCCATCTTCATTCTGGGAGAGAAGAATAAGCAAATCCCATGTGGCCAATTAATACAGCTGGAGCTGCTAACCTCCCTTCCTGGCGCAGCTGCTGAGAGCAGCTACCTGCTCGCGCGCCTGGGAGCCGGAGGGGGAAGCACAACAGGCTGGAGAGGGCCATCCCAGCGGAGCAGGGAGGAAGCGGGAGCACGTGGCTAAGGGTGGCACTGGGGGAGGTTTCCCTTGGCACGGGGCTGCGGGGAATACGGTCGATGCTGCCAGCGGCGAGTGGGAGGAGGTGACTGGCGTTCTCTAGGGGTCTAGATGGCGCAGCCTGGCAGAGGGGCCTGCGTGAGCTCTCCACCTTGGGGGACGTGGGCTGGGGCAGTGCTTGGGCAGCACCATGCATCCTGCAGCTGAACGCGGTCCCTGCGGTATAGTCATAGCCTCTGCATCCTCTGGCAGCCGCTCGGGCGTGACTGGGGCACGGGGCAGGCCCGTGTCCCTGCAGTGCTGGCAGGGAGGGGTGTGGGCGGCTGATACTCATCCCAGCTCGGTGCCAGGCTCCTGCCCACATTTTCCACCACAGCTCCTCTCCCTGGCTCCGCTTCCCCATGACCTTTTGGGAGCGCTTTCTTTTTCCCAGTACTGAACTCCTGACTCATCGCCTGGCCTTGCTGAGAACCACAGCCCCCAAGCTTGGGAAGCCTGTGGGATGAGAAAACCCTTTCATTCCCTTTCTTTTTATTTTTTCCCTTTTCCCCAGCAAACTATTGCGTGCCAGTTAAATCGGGGTGGAAAGCGGGCACTCACCAGGCCCTGAATTGTTGCTGCCTGTGTCTGTGCCCGGTTGTCTCCACCCTGGGGAAACCGGGCAGGGAGACTTTCATGCATCTTCTGGCCTGGGATGGGGTGGAGCGAGCACCGATCTGGCTTGGGGTGAGTCCTTGAAGCTGCTGCTGGGTGGAAGCTGCTTGTGTCTTATCCCCTCTGCTTATTTCCTTGTCTTTGGTAGCGGCATGGTCGCACAAAGCAGCTCGATTTATGCGGGAGCCCGGGCAGGTTGCGAGATGCACGGCAGGCTACTTTTTTGCTTTATAAAAAAAGAAATTAAATTCCCCATAGGATCAGGTCTGGTTGCTGCACGCCTGGACGAGAGATCCCCACTCCTCCCTGCCCCGCGAAGCTGCCTTTGACCACGGCATGGCAAATCTGCCCCTTCCCCTCCCCCTGCCGCCTTCGATGATGAGCTTGAGCAAAGCAGAGCTATTCCCCTCGGAGAGCGGCTGGCCCAGATTGGAGACAAAGCACAAATGAGTTTGGAGCTGCCGTTAATGTTTCATGATGACTGGCACGCTGGGGCTGGCTGGGAGAGCGAGGGGGGAGGGTGCCAAGCCGGTTTGACGGTGATGCTGTTTGTCAGGGCCTTGGATTAAAGTGGCCGCGTGGAGTCCCGCGGCGAGCGGCCGGCTGGCAGGGCTGGGCCGGGGGCCGCACGGGGTCTGTCCCACCCTGCCTGGTGCACACATGTGAGCTGTGCTTTCCTTCTCCCCTTTCTTTAATCCAACTTTCCAGTGCTTTGGTCTTGCACAATCAGGAGCAATGCATGCTGCTCGCAGAGCCCCCCCGCTCTGGGCTTGAAGCTGCAAAGACGGGAGATCCCTTGTGCCGTGATCTGTGCCGGTGGGACTGGTTAAACCTACTGGCTTGGCCACAAACCTGGGCATTGCAAGGGGCTGGGCATGCCAGGGCCGTGGGAGAGAGCAGAGGTGCTATTGAAGGGGGCCGACGGGCTCTTTCTGTCTGGTGGGGATATGGGGCGTGCTACCTGGAGGATGAAGTTGTTCCTCATCATCAGAGCAGCAGTTTCGATCCACGTAGTCAGTGGGACTACGTTACGGCTCCCTGCAAACCTCCCCTTGCCTGGGAAATGATGTTGCTCTGGTTTGAGGTCCTGATAGGACACTTCTCATTTTTCAATGCACGACTGAGCCTTGTTGTAAAGGGCCCCCAGTTTGGGGTTTTTTATGAGGCTCGTGTCTCAGGGTGTTTTGAAGGCACCGGGTGTTGGCTGCAGCCCAGGCTGGGGATGGGGACTGGGCTGTGGCAGTGCCACTGCTGGGACTTGAGCCTGGAGGGTCTTCCCCTCTGCTCGGGGTCAGGGCAATGCATATCTGGGGTCAGGAAGGGATTTTACCCCCTGGTCAGATTGGTATGGACAGAGGGGGGTTTGCTTTCCTCTGCAACGGGGGGCATGGCCCTCTACCGGGGTCTCTTAAGTGTATATTAACAGCCTTTCATAGAAGCAGGACATTGATTGCTGCGGTCCCCCGGCTTTCCCTGTGTCAGGTTTGGGTGTGATGTGTGGTGTTGTGTCAGGGTTGACGGTGTTGGTTTACTTAGAGGTTAGGCTACTGATTTGTCTGGGATGGTTTGGACAGGGCGCAGGTAGGGCTTGGACTACATGTGCCCTCCGGAGCGCCCTTCCAGCCCCGCTTCTCCACGATCGGAGATCCTGCCGCTGCGCTGCACCCCCCACCAGCTGTGGCCTAGGCTGTATTTGCCACCAAATTTCCATTTAAAAAAAAAGGTCTTTCTCCTCCTTGCTGCAGCCTCAGACCCATGCATGCAGAAACCGCCGGTCCCAAGCACTTCCACGTGCAATGCATAAAACAACTAGAAGGAGATTTCCAGGCCGTTACTCTCTCGGTTTGGCTGTCACTTGTACAGAACGAGGGGCGATGGCCGAGTTGTGTTCCTCTCGGGTGGACGGTGATGGGCAGGCCGTGGGTGCTGGTGGCAAAATGTCCACAGGCTTCTTCCCCCCTGCTAAAAAGGAGTTGAGAACTGTTTGGATAGCAGGAGGTAGTGGCAATGGTTGTGAGGCCGAGCAATGGGTGCTTTTCCTGAGTCTCTGAGACCTCGGGGCGTATCCGATGCCCTGAGTTCATGCACAGTGGGCTGACTCCTTGCCCCGGTGTGCCGACCCACTCGTACCAGGTGATGCCTTCCCATATTCTTCTTAGTAGCAGGCAGGGGCAGCCGGGATGAGTCCTTGTCCCTCAGGGCTTGGCATGCACTTGGCAAACCCTTCTACTGCCAGCGTAGCTCCAGGCGGGCGGTTGAATGTGGACAGGGCTAGAGCAAAAGCCTCTGGGCCCTGTTTGCACCGTGCCCGCCCAGGGAAGCGCTGCCCGGGGGTCGCGTGGGCACAGCACGGCACTCCCAGGCCGGGAGCAGGCAGGGAGGTGGAGTGGAGCTGCCTGCCTCCCCCGGGTCTGGCGCACACCTGCTGCCGCTCCGTCCCCTGGGCGTCTCAGGCTGCGCCTGCCGGCTAGCGCTCTAGCAATGTGGCAGCCTTCTTCCCCGGGGAGGCGCGCGGAGATCTCGCCACGGGCAGGAAATTAAAGAGTGAAGCCGCGCGGCCTATATTTAGCGCCGGTCGAAGTTGGGTCCTGACAGCTCCGCTCCTGACCTTTCCTGTGTCTCTCTCGGGTTGTTTTACAAACTACGTCTCGTGTCCCTGACAGCCGTCCTGCCGGCCTGGCACCTGCGTGTTGTATGGGAGCCCCAGAGCCTGAGCAGGGAAGGAGGCAGGGAGCTGCACGCGCCACGGGGAGGCTACAAGCTCAATGTGAGCTGCAGGCCCGGCAGGGAGAGGGGACAGGTCTGTGGCAAAGGAAAACGGGGCACGGGAGACCGGTTGGAAATGTCCTGCTGCCCCGTGCAATGGGACCTTGCTCCTGGGGTGGGTTTCCCCCCATGGTGCCAGGTCCCTGGAAGCTCGTCAGCGAGCGAGGGTGACGAGAAGAGTGCGGCGGCCTCCTCTCCGTTTTGTGCAGCCGCCCCAGAGTGCTCGAGCTCGCCGTGCCGCTGACTCCATGTGGGGCTGCCTGTGAAAGCACGGGGGGCGCGGGGCGGGCATGCGTGTGCATGGCACCCCAGTGTGTTTAACTGGGGGGGGGGTGTGCTTGTGACCCCAGTGTGTTTAACCAAGGGGCGCGTGTGTGTGTATCACCCCAGTGTGTTTAACCAAAGGTGTGTATGTGTGTGTGTGTGTGTGTGTGAGAGTAACCAAAGTCTGTGTGTGTGTGCACGCATGCATTCTTGTGACCCCGATGTGTTTAAACAAAGGGCACCTTTGTGTGTGTGCCACCCCAGTGTGTTTAACCAAAGGTGTGTATGTGTGTGTGTGTGTGAGTAACCAAAGTGTGTGCGCGTGTGTGTACGCATGCATGCTTGTGACCCCAATATGTTTAAACAAAGGACACCTTTGTGTGTGTGCTACCCCAGTGTGTTTAACTGTGTGTGTGTGTGTGTGTGAGTGACCCCAACGTGTTTGTGATCCTAGTGCGTTTAATCAGGTGTGTGTGTGTGTGTACGTGTGTGAGTAACCCCAGTGTGTTTAACCAAGAGTGTGTGCTTGTGATCCTGGCGTGTTAAACCAGAGGGGTGTGTGTGTGTCCCCATCTATGTGTGTGCTTGTGACCCCAATGTGTTTAACCAAAGGGCGCATTTGTGTGTGTGCCACCCCAGTGTGTTTACTTGGGGGGTGTGTGTGTGTGAGTGACCCCAGTGTGTTTAACTAGGGGGGTGTGTGTGTGTCACCCTGATGTGTTTAACCAAGGGGGGATTGTGTGCGTGTGTGTCCCTCCAGCGAGGAAGCCGCCGTGCTCGCGGCCGTGCGGGGCAGGAGCTGCGTGGCGAGCGCTCTGCAGAAGGGCGAGAGCGCGGCCCCGCCGGCCGCCCGTCTCCCCATCCCTGCCTGGCCGGCGATTAAAGTCGGATGCATAATCTCTTCCTGTCAGGACCCGTCTCCCTTTCTGCCTCTCCCGGCATTGACATTAAATCTGGTGGCTGTCACTTCCCTGCCTGTAGCCATGGGAACTCTGATGTCACTCCCAAGGAAAGCTGACGGGGAAGGCAGCAAGAGACTGGTTGGAGCATCAGCCATCTCTCTCTCTCTCTCTCTCTTTTTTTTTTTTTAAGGATGAAAGAAATAAGAAATCCAGGCGGAGCGTGGAGATAGGCCGCTTAATAAATTGCTCCTTCTCGGCACGGTCCCCGGAGACAGCCCCCGATCCGGAGTGGCGGTGTCTGTCCGGAGCCCATCAAAGCAAAGTGCTGATGCTTGCTCTGCGCGTCGGGAGTCGGGGGGCGTTGTGGGGGACGTGTCTGCTGAGCGCTTTGGAGATTAGCAGCGCTCGGTAGCCTCATTGTGCATCGGCAGAGGGATCGGCTGGGACGCGGAAGCCCTCTCCGGTCGGCTGGAGGGAGCAGGGCCCGTCGGCGACGGAGGAGTTGGCGAGGAAATGAACCCCCGAGGTGCTTCTCTCGCCGCTCCCTGCGTGCCCCAGCTCGGGGTTGGGAAGCGCCCTAGGCTGGGGTGTCCGGCGGGGTTGCAGGCAGATGGGGTGGGGAGTGGGTGTAACGGCCTTGATGCACACCGGTGATGTCGGTGCCCGCCTAGGAAGTATGGGCTAGGTGGTTACAGCCCACTGTCTTGGGCTAGGCAGGGACCTTGCTTTGGAGAAGCTGCCTGTGCATTCGGGGGGTTACATGGGGTGGGGGCACAGCACCTCCTGGGTGGTTTGGGCGTCACTCAGTCATGCGGGCACAGTGCTTTGCGATGCACGGATGGAGAGGCGACTGCGCCGTGTGCAAGGCTGGCACCAGGAGCTTCATGGCATGCTATCCAAGTCTGCCGAGGGCCCCGGGTGCTTAGCTGGGCACCTCCTGTGCCTCACCACCGTCGTGCGCGGGAATGCACACGGGGCCCTGCATTGCACCCCACCTCTCCCGGGCCCCAGGTGAGCCGTGGGCAGGGGGCCAGGCCGTGTGTTCGCTCCGATCCGCGGGGTGCGGGTGACTCTCACTCTTCGGGGATCGGATCTTGGCAGCTGCATCTCAGCCCACAGTCCTAACTCTGCCGCGGGGACTCTGCTGATGCCTCTGCGCTGCGGGGAAGTTTCCGTAGTCTCGACTCTTCCTACCCAGGTTGCTTCCCTGCTGCACAAAGAATGGGTTGAAATACAGAGACGCGTTTCCTTTTCTTCCCCAAAGAGGAATAATTTGCAACGCGGCTGCACCGTGACGCGCTCCTACTTTGTGACCCGCTGTGTTTCCAAGTGCCCGGTTGCATTCCCATAGACTTTGGGGGATCCCCACGAAGACTCCTTAGCCAGCTCTGTGTTTCCCGACTCTGGCCCGTTTATTGACCCGCAACTCCTCCTGGCTCCCTTGAAAATGCCCTCTGTCACCCCGAGCCTGAAAATTCAACTCAGATGTTGTTTGGGCGCCTGGAGAGACAGCAAAAAAGCAGGGCAAAGAAAGTTTGGGGGTGGGTGGAATTGGGTGAGACAGAGCGAGAAGCCAATGCAGTCCCTGCCGGCGTGCGGAGCCCGCCTTCTCCGAAACGGGGTCATGTCCCGCTGCATTTCCAATGCAGTTATCTGAAACCTCGCTCCGCGGATGGTATTAAATATCCCCGTGACGTGTAGGAGTGGAGGCTGCCCTGTGCAGCCAGACGGGTGGGGGGGAAAGGAGCGGAGGGCGGAGAAGAAGATGGAAATAGGGACGGCTCTTTGGCCTGCATGCTTGTTAATGGGGCCGGGGGCGGAGGGGCAGCCCGGCATTAACGAGCCAGGGCCCTGCCCGGGGAATTTTTGTCACCAGCTTGCTCTGTTGCACTGCCAGGGCTGGGAGCGGGTGTTGCTGGTGGGTGGGAGAGACGGGGATGTGCTCGGGCTTCTGCGTGGATAGCCACGCCGGCTCGGGCTCCGTGCCGCTGCTGGTCCAGCCTCGGTTTTGGGGGCGTTGCGTGCAGGGAGGGGCCGATCCAGCAGCAGAGCGGGTAAGGAAAGCCCCGCTGGGGTCACGGGTGTGCCAGGCCAGGAAGCTCGAGGTGGGTGCGAGATGCCGGGAAGGGCCAAGCTCTGCTGTTGTTTGCACTGCCGAGTCGGGGGGGCTCTGTGGGCAACTGGGAGCCCCCCAGGGCAGACACACGAGTCGCGGGGGCTGGTGGTAGGACATGGCCGTGCTCCCTGCGCCCCAGGTAAGGGCAGGAATGACAGGATTACGGTGTAATCCCTGCTCCTGGTCAGCCGGGAAAAGTTTAATCCCATTACTCTTCCTCCGGCTGAGCGTTTGAAAGTGGCCCCACGGCGCGGGGGTGGCCTCCAGGGCTGGCATCAAGCGGGCTGCTGTGCAGATGCCAGCCCCAGGGGACGGGGCGGGGTGTCTGACCCCGGCCCCAATTTATTGCCCCACCAGGGAGGGCATGGGCTGGTGTTGGGTCAAGCAACTCTGCGGAGCCTACTTGCAGCCCCCTGCCAAGCAAGGGACCGGCAGAGCATGGAGCTGGCTGCCACCAGGTTTGGGGGAAGCCGACAGCTTAGCCACGTTCCCAAAGGGGCTGGACACGTTCTTGGAGGAAAGGGGCATTGGCCGCTATGGGAGCGAGGGGCACGGGCACTGAATCCGAACGAAGACCAGGGCTCACCTCCTCTGTGTCCAGTGGGGCCGGAGGTGCCAGAGGACAAGGCTCATGGAAGAGAGACAGGTGCTCTCTGTTCCCCTCCCGCCGCCTCGCTCTATAGTTTCATAGTTGGATATTATAGATACCACTCAAATCCCACATAATACCGTGCTTGCTCCTGCTCTTTTTGGCAAGGACGAAGCTGCTGCTCCCACACGTGCCCGGCTTTCGGCCCCGGAGCAGCCCGCCTGGCACAGGCATCTTGCGCGCGGTGTGGACAGGGTGTGCGGATGCCAGGAGAGCGAGGTTTCGAGCCCCAGCAGGGTCGTGTTCCCTGCCGGTGCAGCCCCCAACCCCAGAGCTGTGCAAGGAGCCAAAGGCTCCCTTCTTGGGGCATGGGACGCATCCTGGGGACCAGAGGACGAATGTTTCCTCCCACCGGCTGGGCTTGTGTGGGTCGCGCGGCACTCTGGTTGGGGCAGAGCTGTCGAGGGACGGGAGGGAGCATGGGAGCCCCCATGCAACCTTTCCACGCCGTGGACCGTGTGGGCAGAGGTTCCTGGGGCCCGTGGTGCCTCTTGCTGGGCTCTCACTGGGTGGAGCAGGTTTTGCAGGTCGCTGGGATCCCCAAAAGAGCCAGGCCTGAGCTGGACCTCCCAGGTGACCCCCCACCTCTGTGTCCAGCTGGCTGGGTTGGACCGCCAGCCCTCCAACCCTCATTTTCTACAAGTCCATGACTCTCATGTCTGTGATGTCCTGGCAGCTGGTTGGGAGGCTGTACCTGGCATTCCCTCATTGCAGGGATGGGGAAACTGAGGCACGTGGGGGGTTGTGACTCATCCAGAGCCATGCAGTGAATCAGTGCAGGAACCGAGGCCTGGAGTTCCCTGGGTCTCCCCCTGGCCTGGCTTGCCCCGATCTCCGGCTGATGCCACCTCGGCCCCCCAGGCACGTGCGCCCTGCCCCTGGACATCCCTGCTCCATGCCCAGCTCCACCGGAGCCGGCACGTGCATGGGCTGCGAAGGGGGCTCTGCTGCTGCATTAATGAAGGCTTTGGAGCTGCACGCGCCAGTATTTATAGCACGCGGACGTGAGAGCGACCGCTGCCGCGGCTGCCTCCCCCCTCCGGGGTTTCCAGGGGTGCGAGACGTGGCTCTTTCCAGAATCGCTGGCAATGCTTCCCTCTCTCTCCCTTGCACAGAGCATGCAGCGGGGACCTGCCCTCGGCGCCCGGGCATCCCCTGAGAGCGAGGCCTGAGGCCCTGGCCCGTGGGAGGAGGCGATGCCGAGGCCATGCCGTTTCTCCTTGGGACGGGGCCACTGAGCGGATCTGCCATGGTGACATGAACCGGGCAGGGAGCCAGACGAGCCGGGCGGCGGGGAGCTCCCACTCGCGTGCCCTGCCGGTGTGCTAAGCTCCTGCTCTGTCCTGAGAAGAGGGGCCGCGGAGCCAGGATGAGCGCCCTGGGGTGGCTGCGGCGGGGCGCACGGCAGGTGTCCCCGCAGGGTGTGCTGCTGCTGCTCTTCGCCTTCTGCGTGCTCAGTGTGTTCATCTCGGCGTATTATTTGTACGGCTGGAAGCGGGGCCTGGAGCCCTCCGGGGACGTGCCGGGGCCGGACTGTGAGGAGCCCAAGGTGGCCCCCTCGCGCCTCCTCCCCCTAAAGCCGCTCAAGGTGGCCGACTCGTCCCGCACGGACCCGCTGGTGCTGGTGTTCGTGGAGAGCCTGTACTCGCAGCTGGGCCAGGAGATCGTGGCCATCCTGGAGTCCAGCCGCTTCAAGTACCGGACGGAGATCGCCCCCGGGAAGGGGGACATGCCCACGTTGACGGACAAGGACCGGGGCCGCTTCGCCCTCATCGTCTACGAGAACATCCTCAAGTACGTCAACCTGGACGCCTGGAACCGCGAGCTCCTGGACAAGTACTGCGTGGAGTACGGTGTGGGCATCATCGGCTTCTTCAAGGTACCGGGGCAGGGGGAAGGAGCAGGGCTGGGGCATCTTGGGGTATGAGGTTTGGCCGTGGGGGGGTACTCTGAGTCTCCGGCCATCAGCCCAGCAGCTCACCGGCTGCTGTCTGCTCCCTCTGCCGAGACCGGCTGCTTCTCCTACAGCTGGAAGCGATGTGTCTTGCTGTGGAGGGCGTTGCCTCTGGGTTTGCTAAGCCAAGAGGATGGTAGCAGGTCTCTGGGGACTGTGTGGGGTCATCACATAAGTGCCTGGGGGTGTCCTTCTCCAGCCACCCTGGGACTGTCCCTGCAGGAGCTGTCCCCAGGGGTCTCGGAGGGACTTGTCTGACCCCAGCCCTTGCCCAGAGGCAGAGTCCCTTGCTGCTGAGCCCTCCCTGTGCCTGCAAAGCTTCCTTCCTCCAGTGAGGAAGAGCCTGTGGGCTGATTACTGCTCCGTGCAGTCGCTGTGGCTTGCTCGGGCTTGTCCCTCCAGCACGGCAAGGGTTAACTTTCTCTGGGTACAAGGGGGGAGGGGTTGCTGGGAATCTCGCACTGGGATGCACTGGGAAGGGCAGGGGCCTGAGCAGCCCCGGAGCCCGCTGCAGGAAGAGGACAGGATCCAGCCTCCGGCTTTGGGGACCTGATCTGAGCGCAGGAGCCCGTGGTACCTGCTGCTCTCAGGAGACCCTGTGGACAGCGGAGGTGACAGGTGCCACCTCCTGTGGGAGCCTGGTTAGTCCAGGCGGGGTCACACGGCACTGGTGACCTGTGGCATGCTGCGCCCCCTTCAACCCATCCTTCTCCTTTAGATCGTACCGCTGGGCCATCCTTCCCGGGGGTCCTACAGGCCGTGGGTATGGCCTGGGTCCAAGCCCCGTGGTGGCTCAGAGGAGCCTGAGGGGTTTGGGGGTAGGGGCTGTACGCAGGGAGGCACGGCGGGGAACCTGCAGTGCCACGCTGTCCGTCCCCACCGCAGGCCAACGAGAACAGCTTGCTGAGCGCCCAGCTCAAGGGCTTCCCCCTCTTCCTGCACTCCAACCTGGCGCTGAAGGACTGCAGCATCAACCCCAAATCTCCGCTGCTGTACATCACGCGGCCCAGTGAGGTGGAGAAGGGCGTGCTGCCCGGCGAGGACTGGACCGTCTTCCAGTCCAACCACTCCACCTACGAGCCCGTGCTGCTGGCCAAGACGCGCTCGGCCGAGTCTATCCCTCACATGAGCGTGGACGCCGCGCTCCACACCACCGTGGTGCAGGACCTGGGGCTGCACGACGGCATCCAGCGCGTCCTCTTCGGCAACAACCTCAGCTTCTGGCTGCATAAGTTGGTCTTTGTGGACGCCGTCTCCTTCCTCACCAGCAAGCGGCTTTCGCTGCCCCTCGACCGCTACATCCTGGTCGACATCGATGACATATTCGTGGGCAAGGAAGGCACCCGCATGAAGGTGGAGGATGTCAAGGTACTGTGGGGTTCAGTCCTGGAGTGATGGGGGGAGGTCTGTGGTCCTGGGGGCTCACTGGTGCCCAGTGGGTTTGAAGGGAGGGCTGGGAGCATAGAGCCTGGCACTGGTTATTGAAGCCAGGACTGGAAGCATCTAGTCGTGGTCCTAATGCACTGTCCAGTCGGGCTCAGAGCAAAGGCAGGAGCGTTGCACGTCTGTAGCCCAGGTGAGATGGCCGCATGGCCTCACCTGGGGTCCCGTGTCCAGCTTTGGGCCCAGATTTGAAGAAGAGTGTGGACAACTAGGGTTATTTGGTCCAGAGAAAAGTCTGAGGGGTGGGATTTGATCCCTGCCCTGCCCACTCACTCCCCCTCTGCCTGCCATGGGTCCCTGACTCGAGGCAGCCCCGAGCCAGTGCCCAGCATCCAGCACTGCTTGTTGGAGACTGTGCACAGCTTCATCTCCAGGGTTTTCTCCTGCGGAGAGGGAGGGAGGGAGTGGGTGGCCTCCCCTGGGCACTGCCGGCGGCAGAGTGGACGTGCCTGACACTGATGCACGGTCCCGCGGGACTTGCCGCCAGGGCTGGGAGTGCGTGGCTGTGCCGCGGCTGCACAGGTCTCCTGGGGCTCTGAGCTGGTGAGGCCCAGGACGTGGGTATGACCTGGGGGTTGTAGTGCTTGAGAAGCATCTGGAGCACCGAACTTTCCCTGCAGTGGCTGGGAGGGGACTTGGTTCCCGACTGGCCCCCCAACCATCTCTCTCCGTGCTGCAGGCTCTGTTTGACACCCAGAACGAACTGCGCACCTACATCCCCAACTTCACCTTCAACCTGGGATACTCAGGGAAATTCTTCCACACAGGTGAGTGCAGTCCATGCACAAACCAGAGCCCTGCCAGGGTTAAACCCCCAGCCACCCTCCTGTCCAGCTGGGAGGTCACGGCCTCTGCTGCGATGTCCTGGGGGAGAGGCAGTGATATGGAAAAGGGGATGTGTGCCCTCTCCTTCCAACGCTCCCTTTAAAACCTCCTTCAACCAGAGAAGAATAGCACAGGGCTGAGACCAGCCACGCCAGCTGGCCCAGGGGCACGTGGCTCTGGGTCCCATGCATGTCAGAGCCCTTTCCAAATGAAGGCCCATGGCATCATCCCCAGGGACGGGGAAGGGGTCACAGCCAGTGACAGGGCCCAGTCTGCTCTCATGTGCTGCAGCATGATGCCCGCTGGCCGTCCGTCGCCACCCGTGCCCCGTTGGGGTCTGTCTCGTTGGATTCCCCAAGTGATGGGGAGCTCAAGTGTCCCGTTCTGCTCTGCTTTGCCCATTGTCCCGGGTATTGCATGGCCGGTCGGCCGGCAGATAGACAGTCCATCGATGCATCTCGTACCAGAGGGGAACCCAGACATTGCCATGGCGGCCACGTCGAGTGGCTGAAGACACTGCTAGGCTCATCCTTAAGTCCTGATTCACCCAGCTCTCACAGGGGCATGGGGAGGGCTGTCTGGCTGCCCCGTCGACCAGCCCCCTACACCTGGAGGGGCAGAGAGCAGGTGCCAGGCAGGCTAGGAGCAAGGCTGGCGACCTGAGTGCTGGGCTCAGGCGCCGGTCCTTCGGCGCTCCGGTGCCGGGGGAGGCGGCTGATGACGCTGCTGGCCGGCAGGCACGGACGCCGAGGACGAAGGCGACGACCTGCTCCTGTCCTACGTGAGGGAGTTCTGGTGGTTCCCCCACATGTGGAGCCACATGCAGCCCCACCTCTTCCACAACCAGTCGGTGCTGGCTGAGCAGATGGCCTTAAACAAGAAATTCGCTGTCGTGAGTAAGACGCCGGCCGCGGTTGCGTGCATGGGGGGGCTCGGTGGGAAGGGGCAGGGAAGATGCTCGCTGGGCTGAGTTCAATGCCCAGATCCCCCGTGAGGGTCAGAGCCTGCCTTCCCCAGGGAGCTCGGAGCACGGGGACGAAAGGATGTCGGTATTGCCTGCCTTGCTTGCTCAGGGACACCTCTCCAAGGACCTCCTTGGCCACCCCCTGCTTTAGCACAGCCCCCAGCAACTTCCCACAAGTCCCATTAGCCAGCCAGGATGCTCTCCCTGCTCCCTGGGGCAGGGTGCCCAAGACGGACCCCTTCATCCTTCTCTGCCGGTGCCTCCATAGAGGATGAGACCCACCTGGGATTGCCTTCTGGCACTGGTGGGTAGTGGGGTGCAGATGCGTGGGTGCCCAGGCGGGCGCTCCGATGCTTGGCGTGTCCCCCTGCTCACCAGAGCAATGGATGCCGTGTAAAAAGGAGACAGGCGCTAAATTGGGAAAAGGATTTTTGGCACCAGACAGCGAATCCCGCGGGTGTTTGTGAAACCAGGGGCTTGTCTACACACACGATTTACTCCACTTCAACCCGAGCTGCAGGGTTATATCTGTGCACCCCGGCCCGGGGGCCAGATATGATTGTATCAGCATGGTTTCTCCCCGAGAACAACTACCCTGGGATTGCACCTTTTGTCCTGGGTATCACCATGCCCTGGGCATGATTTGTGCTGGGTCAGTTCCAACCTACAAGATTTTGTTCAGAGACGGGTCGGGGCAGGCTACACAAGTCCTGTTGAGGAAAATTGTAGGAACAGCTAAGCTTTGGAGACAGCTTGGTTTGCAAGTTATACATTTTTGTTTCTTAAGTTAGAAATGTAGAACGGATCTTCTGAGGCCTCAAGGAGCAGTTATGCTGGCAGAAATGTTGCACGTGGCCAAGATGAGGCAAAGGGCTCGGCTTCAAGAGCTTTAATTGGAGTTACTTGATTGCTTGTTAACTGGCGGTGTTGACCTGGGGTGTCTGGGAAGGGCCACAGGTAGGGATCAGTGAGTGGGGTGGGCAGAGCGGTGGTCCGGCAGCGCCCTGCAAAGCATCCGAGCCCCTGCTGCCTGTGGCTGGAGGTGGGGGGAGGAGGAGGCGATACGACATTGGTGATCAGATTAAGAAGCATCTACCTTCAGTTGAATCAATTAACGAATCTATTGCTTGAATCAATTAATTAGTTGAATTAATTGGGTTGGTTAAAGACTGGGGGGAGGTGGCTTTCAAGTCGCTGGTGGCCCAGGCAGGAGCTTGCCATCGCTTTTGGGGAAGAGGGGGGGAGTGGGGCTAGGGGTGCTCATGTGGATGCAGTCACTGGAGCCCCCCCATGGGTCCCTCCGCCCGCCTCCACGCCGTGTCTCTGCTGGAAAGCGGAGAAGTTCACAGGAAGAGCGGTTCTCTGCTGCCCCCTTCCCCACACTTCCTTGCATCTCCTCACGCAGCTGGTGTGGCTAGGACAGGCGTGTGAGCATCTCCGACCAAGCATGCCAGGGTTTTCCAGGGCTCACCCCAGCCCTGCTGGGTCAGCGGCGCTGCTCTGCCTCATGCTGATACACCCGGCAGCCTCGAGCATGGCCGGGAAGGGTTCGGCGCCTCGCTGAGTGTGGTCAGACGGGGCAGCGCCCATTGCAGTGCACCTGGCTGGAGCTGCCCCTCCATGTGCACGAACCCCACTGCTGGGAACGCGCTGAGCTGCCAAGCCTCCTGCCTTAAGCCCTGGGCAGCCCTGATCTGTCTGAGGGCATGTCTGCTATGCACCGTGCCCAGACACGCCATCCCGAAGCTCACGAGCTCCCAAAAATGCCTTCTGGAAGTGCCAAATGCAGGCCTCAGCCCCGGTGCTGGGGCAGGCACCCTGGGGCTCCCCGGGGCAGCTGCAGTGCCCGTTCCCAGAGCTCGGGGTGTGCGGGAAGGCAGCCGGTCAGGCCGCTGGTGCCTGCCTGGGCGTTGCAGCCCAGCCTGGAGACCCTCTTTTCCCACACAGGATCACGGCATCCCCACCGACATGGGCTATGCCGTGGCCCCGCACCACTCTGGTGTGTACCCGGTCCACGTGCAGCTGTACGAGGCGTGGAAGCAGATCTGGGCCATCAAGGTCACCAGCACCGAGGAGTATCCACACCTGAAACCAGCCCGCTACCGGCGCGGCTTCGTCCACAACGGGATCATGGTAGGTGCCGAGGGCTGCCTGGGGCTTCTCCTCTCCCTTCTGCCCACCGGTGAAGGATGCAGACTCTGCCACATCAGGGCACCAGTGGGGTCTCTCCCAGCAGTGGCTGAGCCCAGGGATACATCTCTTGGGTCCATGTAAAATGGGATGGGAGCATCTCCCCAGGCCAGAATCCACTGCCTCTACTCCTAATGCTTCCCTTATCAGCAGTGCCCTCAGCCAGGCAATGCAGGGGCTGAAGCATGGGCTCAGCGGGTGTGGAGATGCACCGGCTGGGCCCCACGGCAGGAAGAACAACATGGCTCTTAGCTCTGCATCCCTGCTGCTTTGGTTTGCAGCATCCCAGTTGAGCGGAGGGTTGGGGGCTGTACTAGAGCCTCCCCCTTTCTTTCCCCTTTCTTAGCAATCATTTCCCAGCATCTCCTGAAAGACCTGGGACCTCTATGGCCAAACCAGCCTCGTGGGAATATGCATTTTGGCAGCTCAGAGCATGGCACGAACCCTTCCCCTGCCCCTCCGTGGGCTGGAGGATCCCAGCTCCAGCCCTGCTGGGTTTGGGAGTGCCAGGCGAGGCTGGTGCGGACAGCTAGCAGGCTGGCAGCACTGCCCCGAGGCCTGGGCAGGAGGCAGGGGAGCCGGGCCTGGGCTTTGGCATCAGGCTGGTCCTGGCTGCCTGTCTAGCGGTGCATGGTCTGTGCCCCCAGGTGCTCCCACGGCAGACCTGCGGCCTCTTCACGCACACCATCTTCTACAATGAGTACCCCGGCGGCTCCAACGAGCTGGACAAGATCATCAATGGGGGCGAGCTGTTCCTGACCGTGCTGCTGAACCCCGTGAGTGCTGCCTCTGCGGGATGCTTTCTGTGCCCTCCTCCTGCCGGGCCGCCCCTGGGGGTCTTGGCCTGATGAGGGTGCCCGGAGCTGGCTCGTGGAGGGAGGCAGAGGCTTTCCCTGCAGACCTCCAGCCGCTCCTGGCTTCAGAAGTGAGAGCACAGGGCTGGAGCTGGAACCCGGGTCTCCTGCATGTTTCCTCCCCAGCCCCCAAAATGCAGTGCCGAGGCCTGGTTGTGACTGGCACTTGTCGGGTTGCCGGAGCTGAGGCTGGGCGATCTGGGGTGCTGGCCGTGCAAAGTAGCCTGTGGGGAAGCCAGCCCCCAGGGCCTGGCCCCTGGTCTCGCTCACCTGCCCCCGTGCTGCTCCGCTGCAGATCAGCATCTTCATGACCCACCTGTCCAACTATGGCAATGACCGCCTGGGCCTGTACACCTTCCGGCACCTGGTTCGCTTCCTCCGCTCCTGGACCAACCTGAAGCTGCAGACCCTGCCACCTGTGCAGCTGGCCCAGAGATACTTCCAGATCTTCTCCGAGGAGAAGGACCCTCTCTGGCAGGTATTGCAGGGGCCCCTGGCTCGAGGGATGCTGGCAGCCCCGGGGAGCAGTGGAGCCGGGGGCCAGGCAATGAGGCTGAGGGCTTCGTTTATGGTGGAAACCACAAGTTACTTGGAAAGCCATGAAGCGGCAGGCAGGCTTTCCCCAGGGGATGGCTGTGCTCTCTTGGGTGAACAGCATGCTGCGTCCTGCTGCTGGCTGGGCTCTGCCCCTGCTGGCAATGCAGGATCTGCCCTCAATGCATTGCAAAACCTGCAGTGCTACTGGGGGCTTTTATGCAGAACGCAGTGTCCACGGAGCTCTGATGCCCTTCGCAGGGCAGGGAGGCTTTGTTCTCCCCATGTGGGGAAGCAGAGGCCGGGGGAGGAGGAAGGTGTCTCATCCCAGGGCACCCAGCGGCAGCACTGGGGTAGAAACCAGGCTGGAGCGGGCGTTCCTGTGCTCCTCTGACCCTCACGACCCTGCGTGCATTCAGGATCCCTGCGAGGACAAGCGCCACAAGGACATCTGGTCCAAAGAGAAGACGTGTGACCGGTTCCCCAAGCTGCTCATAATTGGGCCTCAGAAGACAGGTACCTCCTTCTCCCACCCACCACGCCTTGGCCCCCGCCCCGGCAGCGAGCTGGTGTCCCCATTTCAGCAGTGCTGTTGCCTTGGTCCTGCCGGTTCTCCTTATCCGGGGCTTGGGGCAGAGGGGGGAGCCTCTGTGTCTCCTCTTTGGCTCCCCCCGGGAGCACTGCCATCCGGGATAAGTGGATCGAGCATTTCAGAGCTGGTGTGGCCTCTTTCTGCTCAGTGCTTTTCATCAGCACAGCGTGCCCCTGCCTCCTCGGAGGATGGCAAAGCCCGATCCAGCCGGGGGCTGCGCTGGGTACCCTGACCAGCTGTGGAGGCTGAGATGGAGGGGGGGAATCCCTCCCCTCAGCTCTGCTTGCTGTCCATTCCCAGGCACGACAGCCCTCTACCTGTTTCTGGGGATGCATCCGGACCTCAGCAGCAACTACCCCAGCTCGGAGACCTTCGAGGAGATCCAGTTCTTCAACGGACACAATTATCACAAGGGCATTGACTGGTAGGCTTCCCTCGGGGCCAGTGCCCACCTCTGAGCATCCATGGCAGTGCGAGGGGGAACTGGAAGCCTAGTGAGCGTGGGGTTTGTCCCAGACTCCCTGGGGAATAGCAGAGCAGGGCCAGAATCACAGCTAGATGCTGGCTACCCCCTCAGCCAAGCAGCCCCTGTGCCCTGAGCAGAGAGACTTACTCATACAGACGCTCAGCTTCTCCTTGGAGAGTCACTCCTCTCCCAGGAGAAACCACGAGTGTACAGATGTTCAGGCTTTTTCTCCCAGGGTAACAATAGTTGGTCCAGGAGAAAAATAACCTAGGCTCAGCCACAGTTAAATCACCCCTGGAGAGTTTATCGTAGGAGAGCAAATGTCTGTACGTGCTGTCCTGGGTGAGTTTTCTACCAGGAGAACAAACCTGGGAGAATTCTTCCAGATTATTTGAATGTGTGTTCAGAGCCTAGGACAGATGCTCTGTCTGTGAGACACCTTATGCATGCAGTGTCCAGCAGCTCAGCCCAGCTCTGACCCGTACCCCTTTCAGCTTGGCACTGTGGTCTGTACATGCTGCATATTTGGATGCTCAGCCCGTGATTGAAGTGGCAGCACCTGGTGCTAGTGCGTCATTGCCAAGGGCAGTTACCTTGCTCATGCATCTGTTTAGTGACTCCTGGGCCCTGCTGCGTGGTTATGGTGAGCCACTGCTCCAGGCAGCAAGGCAGCCCGCCTGCATGTGCCCGGTGCTTGCTGTGGCACATATAGCAGGGACTCAAAGTCCATGTCACAGCAGAGCTATCCCTCACCCAGTTACACCGCTCTTCCAGCTGGTGTAGAGCCTTGCTTGCATGGGGTAGCAGGGCTTCAAGTGCCTGGCTGGTGGCTTTGTAGACTCCTAGAGAAGTTGGATTAGAAAGGAGCTCCAGAGTTCATCTAGTCCAACCCCCTGCCAGAGGCAGGATCAGCCCCGTCCAAACCATCCATAGTCTAACCTCTTAGTAAAACTACCGGCAGTCCTGACACGACATAAGACATCACCCCTGAACCCGACACAGAGAAAGCCAGGGGACTGCGGCAGCCAACATCCTGCTTCTATAAAGAGTTGTTAATATACACGCGAGAAATCCCAGGTATAGGGCCACGAGCCTGCTAGAGGAAGACGAACCCTCCCCGCAGTTCATACCAGTCTGAGCATAGGGGAAAATTCCTTCCTGACCCCAAATCTTGGTCTAACCCTGAGTGGAGGGGTAAGGTCTTCTAGCCAGGATCCTCCAGCTTTGGTTCCAGCAGCAGAATTGGCACAGCCTGGTCACCATCCCCAGCCTGGGCCTCAGCCAACACCCAGTGCCTCTGAGGAAGGCTCCAAAACCCCCTGAAACCCTGACACACGTCTCTTTTCTTGGTCATCTCCAGTGATGGAGGGTCCACAGCTTCCCTAGGCGTCTGTCCCACTCCCTCCCTGTTCAGACAGGCATGACTTGGCTGTTTGTAGCGGGGGCATGGGAAACCCTTCAGTAATGTGTGTCAGGTTAGGAGCTCCCAATGTTTCAGTGCCCACGAAGGGAAGGAGCCGGGTGTGCGTCTCGGTCCTGCTCTGCCTCATGCCACCCTCCTCCCCGCAGGTACATGGAGTTTTTCCCCATCCCTTCCAACACCACCTCCGACTTCTACTTCGAGAAGAGCGCCAACTACTTCGACTCAGAAGTGGCGCCCCGGCGAGCAGCCGCGCTGCTTTCCAAGGCCAAGGTCATCACCATCCTCATCAACCCTGCAGACCGTGCCTACTCCTGGTATCAGGTGAGTGGCTCTGCTCTCCCTGAGCTCTTGGCACAGATGTGGAGGATGCCCGTGGGAGGGGGGACGCTTGCCTTGAGAAGGGCGAGGTGGCAGGGAGAGCTTGGTGACAGTGCCAGCTCTCAGAAACCGCTGGCATTGAGCATTCAGCTTCTGTGCAGCCTGGGTTCCCAGCCCCTCCGCCTGCGGGGTTTGCTCCAGGCACTGAACTGGCTTGCTCTGCTCTGACAGCACCAGCGAGCCCACGACGACCCGGTGGCTCTGAAATACACCTTCCACGAAGTGATCACGGCTGGACCCGAGGTCTCGCAGAAGCTGCGAACACTGCAGAACCGGTGCCTGGTGCCGGGCTGGTATGCCACCCACATCGAGCGCTGGTTGAACAACTTCCATGCCAACCAGGTAAGGGTGAGGGGAGCATTGGTCTGTGGCTTTGTTCCAAGCACTGGGCTGCAGAGAGCTCCCCTGCGTCAGGCAGGAAGGCACCGGCGCCCAGCCTGTGCTGGAGCCCGTGGTCCGAGGGCAGCCAGGGGATTCACAGGCACCTTTTAGATCAAGTCCTGCCTCTCCCCAGCCTTCGTTTGGTGCTTGGAGGAGCTGGGACTGGAAAATGAGCATGATGGCATAGTTGTGCAACCCGGGATTGCTTCTGGCTGGGGCACAAACTCCTCTCCAAGTCCTTCTCAGCTCAGTCAGTTCGCCTCAGCCTCTGGATTTGCCATGTCCCGAAGGGTAGTGGTGGGGAGCTCATACCCTGCTTCTCCTTGTCTCCAGCCCTAGCTGGGCGACCAAATCCTCCTGTGAGATGCATGTCTGATGTTGCACACTGGAACCCAAAGCGCACAGACATGGGGCAGCCCAGCGGGCTCTGCATAGTGGGCAGCTATCACCTCCTAGTAGCAGGGAGCAAATAGCTATCCTGGGATAAGCCATAGGCACACAATACTTACTCTAGTTTAATTTTACCCCTGGCTCTTTCTGCAAAAGAGCTGTCTGCAGCTTCCAAGCAGCTACCCCAGGGAGGCTTTGCCCTTGCTAGCACTGGCTTCTTTTTCCCCCAAGCTCCAGTTCCTCCTCTTCACAGATGGGATGAGAGCACGGCTCCCCCTCGCAGGTGTGTGGAGGGCCAAGATGTAGAAAACAGGTCCCCTAAAGGGACCTGGGATAGATCGTAGTTTCCATAGGACCTTCTCCTTGGGCTGGGGACAAAATGACCGCTCAGCTAGTAATGACAGTAGTTAGCACTCAGCTGATGTGGGGTGAGTGACCTCCCGGACCAGCCTAGCCCTTATGGTCCTGCTCTCACCCTGCAGATCCTGGTTCTGGATGGCAAGCTGCTCCGCACAGAGCCAGCCAAAGTGATGGAGACGGTCCAGAAGTTCCTGGGTGTGACCAACATCATTGATTATCACAAAACCCTGGCGTGAGTCCTCCTCAGACCTTCCTCTTCCTCCTCAAGGCCTTGTCCCCATCACTCCAGTCAGGTTTTCTCTTCTTGGGGTGTTCTCTCTCAAGGAGGCGATGTGCTGCTTTGAGTGGAGTCAGCTTAGGGCAGTGCCAGAGGCAAAATCCTGTCCCTCCACCCCCAAGGCAATGATGAAGCTTTTATTGACTTTGTGGGGGCTTGAGACACTAACCTGAGAGCTCCCTCCCTGTTGGGTGTGGTGAGCAGGAGCTGGTGGAGGGGAAATCAGCCCTTTTCCCCAAAACGTGTGCCCCCTAGGTCCGCATGTCCTGACCAAGGCATGTCCTGCCTCAGCCCTGCTCCCCTTGGCCGGCTCTGCACTTTGCACTGCTGTATTCCTGGCATGTTGATCGTTACCGTGTTATCTGCGCAGGAGAATCGGGAGAACTTGAGCACAGGGTTCAAGGCACAGCAATTGAGATGCTTCTCTGCATGGTGGGGAGCCAGGCAGGGACGGGGTTGGGGAGTCCTACTAACATGACATTTTGTCCCATTGACAGAACGTGTGGAGGATTATTACAGTCTTTCCCCTCCTTTGCAGCTCACGATGCACAGGCTATTGCTTGCCAAGCGATGTCCATTCGTCATTCAGAGAATCCCACCCTGGGTGTTTAAGCCATTAAAACATGGCACCTCGTTACCACAGCTGAGTTCCCTGCAGAAATCCATGCATGGTCCCCGTGCTGCTCGGGGTGCGCCCTGAAGGGCCAGCGAGGGCCTGGAGGGATGGGGCATCCCCTTGCTGACAGCATTTCCCGCACCGGGAGCAATCTGAGTGCCAAGCCCGTTCGTGGCATGTTTCTGTTAACAGCCTTGATTTTTTTTGCCCCTCTCATCAACTGTAGATTCGATCCCAAGAAAGGATTTTGGTGCCAGCTGCTGGAGGGAGGGAAAACCAAGTGCTTGGGGAAAAGCAAAGGGAGGAAGTACCCCGAGATGGATTCGGATGTGAGTATCCCAGACCTCTTGCTGCTAAAAGGGTGTTTGCTGGCTTCGCTGGCATGTCAGGGTGATCGCAGTGAGTGGGTGGGCATCTACGCCAGCTGTGCGGGGCCTTTGGGATGCATCTGATTTATGCAAGGAGGGCACGGAGGGTTTGGTGGGTATCCAGTGAACAGCCAGCCACCCCGAGTGCAGCTAGTTCACAGCGTGCTGCTGCTGCTGTTGCTGACGGCGGCTCCCGCTCTCTCCCCGCTGCAGTCGCGAGCCTTCCTGCGGGATTACTACAGGGACCACAATATCGAGCTCTCCAAGCTCCTGTACAAAATGGGCCAGACGCTGCCCACCTGGCTGCGGGAGGAGCTCCAGAACACGAGGTAGCTGCCGCCTTCGCTCGCTGAGCACTAGTGAGGAAGGGCCCGAAGGAAGCAGGGCCCAAACCCAGCGGCGAGCCAGACGGACACCCGGGAGGAGGACGATGCAACCAGGGAAAAGCATTTCTGAGCAATATTCAGCCAAGGTCTTCGAGGGGGGACGATGGAACCAGGTGGTCACCGGCGCGGCTCTTGGAGCGGCGAGCCAGGTCGCCCGACTTGGCAAACCCACGGCTGCACGGCTCTCCGCAGCCCCCAGATCCATTTTAGTTGCAGATTTCCTGCCAACGAGGTCACTTTCTGGTTTGCGATGTCACTTCTTGGTTTGTGATGTCATGCTGGTTTGCAACAGTGTCACTTGCTGGGGGGTGGGGTGGGATTCTCCGGTCACGGGTGGGCCCGACTTCTCCATGCTGGAGCCAGTATTGCAGCGGTGCTTGGACTCCGGTTCCCGTGTGGTGGAGGAGAGGGTGTAGGAGAGGTGGACGGCTCGTGGTGGGAGCACAACCTGCTGTTGGGATCCAGGGGCTGGACAGCAGCTCTTGCCCGGCGCTGCAATCCAGTTCCAAGCTGGGGGAACTGGCGGTCACTGGGCTTGCCCGTGGCCTGGCGCCAAACGCTGGAAGAGATGTCTTGGTGTTCTCGGGAAAAAGCTTTCGAAGACTTTGGCATTGCCCATATTTAGTTTGTCACTGATCATTCCCTCCCTGCCCGCCAAGTCTTGTATCTGGATGAGAGGAGCCAAGGGACAGGTGCTCCTCGGATAAGCTGCCGGGGCAGGAGGATGGAGAGCCGGTCCCTACACCCCTCCCTCCTGCATTGCAATGTTTTACACGCGTGGTGTTTTCTGTGGTCAAAGCCTGAGGTGCCCCATCACACGGTGCCCGGCGCAGGCTCTACTTCACGTGTCCGCCCGCTCAAAGGACGGCGGGCTCTGGCGTGGCAGGCGGTCAGCAGCCCGGAGGACGCTGGGAACGTGGAGCCTCTTGAATACGAAACCTGAAAGTATTTTAATAATGTGGTTTTCTTTGTTCTTTTGGTGCCAGAGTTTTGTACCTGAGAGACGAGGTTTTGACTTGGTCTCATTCACTGTTACACACACAGGTGGACAACTGTGGGCTTCGGCTCGGTCTGTCTCCAGGCCAGAGACGAGCGCTTCTCTTTTTATTTTTTAATTATGGGATAAGTATATTGTTGGCCTGTTTCTCTCTCTCTCTCTTCCCCTCCCCTCCGCCTTGTGATTTTTACTGCCGATGTCTCAGTATTGAGGTTTTCTCCTACTTTCTTTCTCCTGTTGTCCCGGGGCCCGTGTGAACGGGAGCCAGCCGCTAACGATGAACCGGGGCACTTGGTTTATCCTGGAGCATGAAGCAGCCCGCTGGCTTGTTGCTCATTGAGAGTGGAGTTGGCCCATCCGTGTTTGCTGAGGCCTGGGCGAGATGGCACGCGGAAGAAAGCCATCTGGTTTGGTAGAGATGTTGGCTGAGGGATGGGAGACGAGGAGACCCTCAGGGTTGAGTCGGCTAAGGGCGAAGGAGGGCGAGATCTTTGCATCTCTGCCCTGCAGAGGCAGGAAGAAAAGGGGCGCTGAAGCCCACCCTCGATAGTTTGAATGAAGAGGGGAGCCCCCATGCAAGGAGGACGTGTGACCCCAGGCCCGTGGTGCCCCCCAGTCTCATCTCATCAGTGTTGCAATAGCAGGCGGGTGCCGGGCGGCACGGTGGGAGTGGATCCCTCTCCCCTCCCACAGCACGCATGGGCGGCTGGCACCTCGGAGGCCAGTAGAGACCCCTGGGACCACCGGCTCTAACTCGCTCAGTCCTTTCCTATTGCTCCACCCTACGATCCCGGTCACCGAGCTCACTGGAGCCGCACGGGCTTGGGACATATTGCTGCCAACCCCCCTGCCCTACCCACCACCCTCCGCTTGCCATCCTCCTCTGCTCTGGAGGGTTGCCTGGGGCTGGGGAAAGGGAGAGAGAGATGCGGACTCGGTGGGCTCTTTGAAGCCGTTCTTTTAGCTTTTGTTACTGACTAAAGAGGGGGCCCCGCCGCGGGCTCCCGGTTTTATTTTTGCATGGTATTCTGTGCCGGACCGCGGCGAGCGGGGATCCTGGGGCAGGCGGGAGAGAGGGAGGGACGTCGGCTGTGTCTTGGCCCCCCTGCCCTTCCCATCTGCGGCGGAGCAGGGTGCGCTTCCTCCGCACTGCTGGGAGGCCCTGTTGAACAAACGGCAAATAAAGTGGGGTTCTCCATTTGTAGTTGCGCGCTCGCTGGCTCCCTTCTTCCCCGTCGGCATGCGCGGGGGTTGCAGAAGGACGTGGGTCTGTGCCCGCGTGCTGCTTTCACAAGGGCAGCATCTTGTTGCACTGCACCTGTTGGCTTCCCGTTCCCCCCGGGGTGACGCTGGGATACGGGGAGTGGATTTAACCCAGCAAGAGGCATCTCTGTGCTGGTAGGGCTGCAGCGAGCAGGCTTGTGCTGGTATTGAAAGTGTGGAAGAGGCTAGCAGCCGCTTGCACTCAGCCCCGCTCTTCCCTTCTGCAGTGCCCTTGCCCTGGTTTGCTGGTGCCCCATGCTGCTGTTCCTTGCTCCCCGTTGTACCCATGCCCATCCTAGCACTTGCACCCATGCAGCTCCATATCAGCCGCGTTCGTGAAGGCCGATGTTCCCACACCAGCACCTGGGTGTCAGGGCCTTCGGGAGGGAGGCCTGGGGCAGGGCCAGGCATGGACGGATGTCCTGCAATAATAAGCACAGGCGTGGAGGAGTGGCCGGCTGGCCCCGTGCCCAGCGGCCCAGCACCTGGGTGTGGGCTGAGCAGTTCCTTCCCTTGCATCCTTCACCATCCTGACAGTCCTTTCCGCCGGGGACCTCTCCCAGCCGGCACAGGGATGGACCTTGGCCACGGGGTGGCAGTGTCGGCCCAGGCTCCATCCCTGCACGGGCTTGAGCCGGGACCGACAGGACTGCTCATCCCCACAGTGGCTGGGAAATGGGCATCCCCTGGGCATCAAGGGGCTGATTCCCCTCCTGTACTGGGAGCCAAGCAGGGCAGCAGGGCTCAGCATGGGCGGAGGTGCCCCCGTGGTGCTGAGCCCCATCCTCTGAGCTCAGCCTGGACCACTCCACCCACCCCGCTGTGTGCTCACGGGCAGAGCTGTGACTGCAGCTTGGGTGGATGCACCGAGCTGCTGGCCCGCACAGGGCACAAGCAGCACACCCCAGTCTCCGTGCTGCAACTCAGTTACCCCCCATGCATTCCTCTGCCTTCTCCGGGCAGCCCCGAGGCCAGGCCGCGATCCCCACCTGTGCTGCAGGGTCCCGGGGTGATGCTAAGGGCCTGCGGCAGTTGTCCTTTGTGGGGAGGTCATGGGGGCAGCGGGTCTGGTTAGCACCATCGCGTGCTGCCCTGCAGCAGCCGTGTGGGGCATGGATGTGGCACGGAGCAGAGCCGGGGTTGAGCCCACGGGGGTCTGTCTGAGCGGTTCGGCTGTGGGGCTGGGGGCTCGGTCCAGGCGGGCACTGCTGTTCAGCCCCGTTCCAGCCAGCGAGGAGGAATCCCAAGGCTGGGCCTTGCATGTCAAGCTGGGGTTGCTTCTTAAAACGGTGGATGGATCCAGCTCCGCTTCCTGGGACGAACGGACCGACAAAACCTGCTCGCAGGACCACCTTCCTCTCTGCCTGGCCGAGGGGGCGCTTGGGATGTCTATGGGGATGGCGGCAGGAAATGATCAGCTGGTGCCCGAGGCTGAGCAGAGAGGAGCCAGGTGCCAGCTCTGATAGCCCCGGGGGGGCTAAGCCATATCTCATGGGCCAGGGGCTGGGTGTCTTGTTCAGCCCCTGCGATTACCCCTCGCACTTTGCCAACACGTTGTGGTGAAAACGACCCCCTGGTACTGAACTTCCCCTCGTTCACGCCCCAACACCACAGGGTGGGTGAACGTGTGCGTGCGTGCACGTGCATGGACCACACGCAGCTCTTCAGCAAGCCATGGCCAAGCGTGCCCCATGAGCTCCTGCGTGCCAGTGCCAGCCCTCTTCTCCCTTCAAGGCTGCTTGTACCAACCCCCCAGAGGGATGGACGTGTTTGCTCACTCTCTGCTGCACGGACACACGTGCACATGCGTGTGCCACATGTGTGCACTCTGGGTGGCTGTGGTGGCCCCACTTGAGAACCCCCTTGGGCCGGAGGTGCATGGCCGCTGCTCGGGGACTGCATGGGCTCCAAGGGACAGTGGGTACAGGCCGTGTCACGGCGTGGGGGTCCCTGGCTCGGGCTGGGTATTGCAGGGGGGGCATCCCGGTGCATTCAGAGCAGCTGGGTTTGCCCAGGGTCTCCCAGAAGAAGGGGATGCCCTGTGATGTGGCCGCCCTGAGCAAAGCCCCCACCCGCAGGCTCCTCCAGATAAAAACCCAGCAGCTGACCTCCTGAACCAGCCAGCCCGCCTCCGCCCCACGCCGAGCGCTGGAGGAAATGAGGAAAGAGCCTAATGAATCCCAGACCCGGCATGAGGGCGGCTTGTTTTAACCTGTCGGAGTGAAAAATGGAGTGCAGCTTTGTGGAGGGGGCCAGGCGCGCGGCTGCGGGCGTGGGGGACAAGAGAGGGTAGCTAGTGGCACACTGAAGGGAAGGAGAGGGGATGTGGCAGCTGAGCTCAGAGGTAGGAGCTGTGCATCTGACCCCTCATCAAAATCCCACTGCTCCCACCAGTGCCCACTGCTCTCTGTGGGCTCTCCTGCACGTGTTGCTAGCTGCTCTGGGTATATGTTTAAGCTTATACCCCACCAGGCCATGATGGGGTAGCTGCCTGCTGCAGCCATGTAGCCCTGCACCGTGCCTCAGTTTCCCTCCAGCCTTTCTGCCCCCCCTCCCCCCCTGGGGTAGCAGCATTTGGATTCAGGCGTGCTGGGGAGAGGGATCATGGCCCTGCTTTGGACTGAGACCCAGTGGCAGTGTAAATGCTGTAGGCCCCTCCCTGGGGCCCATTCTCTGTTGGCTCAGCCTGGCAGGGTGCTCAGCTGTGGTCCCCGGTGCCCCTGCGGGGAGCAGCTGCACAGGCAGCGTGGCAGGGCAGGGTGTGGGCTCTAGCCTGGTGCCAGGGACTCTCTGAGAGCGTCTCTCAGCATGCCCAAGACAATGCTAGCACAGAGTGGGGGCCATGGCACCAGTGCTGGGGGGCATGCATGCTCCTGGCAGGAGCTTGTTCTCCTGAAACGGGGCATCCCCGGGGGCAAGGGCAAGGCAGCTCCGAGGCATTAACTCACCACCCCCCTCCCCAGCCCTCCTGCAGCCCTGGCCTCTGGGACGAGGCATCCCCAAGTGGGCTCCATCGGTGTGCCTGGCTCTGCACAGACATCCAGGCCCGCTGCGGGCTGCTCCTCTTCCCTCCTCCGCCAGCTCCCTCCCAGCCAGCTTTTCCTGCCGGCCCGCTCGATCCTTGTGCTCTGCAGCTTGCGCCTGCCCTTGGCTGGGCGTCGGGACAGGATGATTAATGCACGTCCTGGGCAGTTCCAGGCAGCGCGCAGGAAGTGCAGGGTGGGGAGCAGCCAGTCCGCGGCGCGGCTCGGGCCCATCACTAAGGGGTCATGGGGCAGGGGTAGGTGGGGGGGGCTCACTCCTGCTGCCTTCAGGCTGTATCCCTGGGTGGGGCAGCACCGGCTGTGCTGCGTGCAGAGTCTGTAGGGCGGCCTCAGCCATGGCCAGCTCTGCGGATGGCATCCCCCCGCCAGCCCTGCGCCCTCTGCCTTGTGGCTCTGTGCTCCGGTCTATGCCTCTTCCCAGGGGCACAGGGCTGGCAGGGATGCCTGACTCCTGTGTCCTGTGTCTGCATCCAGCCCCTCTTCCAGAGGGCTCCTGCCCCCTGCATAAAATCCCACTGCTCCCACCAGCGCCCATTTTTCTCTCTCCTTATCTCTCCCCAGCAGTGACGCTCTGACCCCTTTAAAGTGCCGGAGAGTTGTGCCCATCTGCATCATTCAAATGAAGTCCAGTTTCCATTTCTGGCTCTCTCCCTAGTGGCTGCTTCCCCTTGGGGGAAGCTTGTTGGCCCCACCATGCCTCAGTTTCCCCATTGGCACAGTGATGCTCTGCTGTCATCTCACAGGGCCTCGAGACCCCTGCATGGGCTACGTGGCGGGCAAACAGCCTGGGGCCAGAGAGGTACATCCCACGCCGAGCCCCGCGCTGCTGTTCTGACTCTTCGGCTCTTGCCTTGCAGGTTTGCCAGGACTGCGAGTTTGGCAGTAGTCTCCGGAGGGGATGGGAGGAAGGGGGAAGCTCGGCGCCTGCTCCTAGAGCTCCTGTGAGAAGCTTCTCGAGAGGGAGATGGGAAAGGCAGGGAGGGAGGAGAATGGAGACTCCAGGGTTGCTGCCAGGATTGGGGTGGGAAGCCACGGCCCTGGAAAGATGATGTATGGCCATGCCGTTCTCCTCGCCGGTCCATCCGATACGAGACCATGCCACTCAGCCAACAGCTGTGCAGACCTCGTGCTTGTAAGAGAGGGAAACGGAGCCAGGCTCACGTTTTAGGAGACTTGCTGTGCTTGAAACAGCCGCTGGCAGCGAGGGATGGGCAGGCGAGGGGCTCTGCAGTGCTTGGCAAGGCACAACACACCAGCGCTTTGCAACAGGGCTGCTGGTGTCCGGTGCCTGCCGGCCTCAGGTGATAATTGCAGGACCAGGCTGGCCCTTGACCCGGCTGTCTGTGAGAGCTGCTATTGCCCGATCCCCCACCGGGTCACGTCCTCGTGCTCAGACTTGCAGCATCAGCTGGTGAGGCTGTGTCATGGGACTCTTCTTTCCAGTCTTTGCACCTTCTGGTAAGTAGATGGGCTTAAAGGGGACCAAAAGAAATGCCACGTACACGCCAAAGACTCCTCCCTGCATTTGTCTTCCCATGCTGGACATTTTCAGTGGAGGTGTCTTGTCTTTTCTGCACCCACAGCCTATTCTGTCTTGAAAATTAGGCTGGGAGACTTGTCATGACCAAGACTAATGTGGATGTAGACACTGCATGGCCTGATTCATAGCGCTGAGCCGGCGATCTCTGCTAAGGGTCCATCTGCTTTCCCCTCCCCTCTCTGTGCGGTGTGGGTTTGAGCCCTTTTGGAGGGGATGCTCCATCAACATGGTGGCATCTACTTTGTCGATGGGAACCGCTGCTTCTCTCTGCCCTCGCTGGCTCTTTACTGTTTTGGTTAGGGGTGGACTAGCCTCTCGAGCGTACATATATTTATTGCATTTAAGTTGTGGGAAGCCGAGATCTTGGGAATTTCAGGGAGGCAACGTCTAGACAATGGGGTGAGACAATAAAAAGTCAACAAGAAGGAGAAGGAAGTTGACATTGCTGAGATTCTTCAACAGAACCACAGAGAGAAATTCTTTGGCATTTATGATTGCAATTGTCTGGGAAGGGCCCGCGAATGGGTAGGGTTACATTCCTGATACCACATGAAACCAAGCATATGATAGATGTGGGGACGTATCGAATGCCGTAGACATAAAACAGGCTACTGCCGCCCTTTGATTGGATGAAGGCGTGTCACGTGATCTTTCAAATTCTGAGCTATCGTCTCGAAAACTTTGACAATCCCTCGCTCGAGTCTGGCCTATTTCTGCCTTTGTTTAGTCACGCCGCATGTCCAGGAAGGCAGTTAGACAACAACAACACAAAACACATTCTTTATTTTTTCATGGACATTAGATTTCATAGACACTAGGGCTGGAAGGGACCTCGGAAGATCATTGAGTCCAGCCCTCCAAATTATTGCAGAGCATTTCCCCCCGCCAAGTGCCGGCAGTACTCCATATTGTTGGAAAGTGCAATAAAACGTCTGTTCCCTTGAACAAGAGCCATGCAAAACATTTCCTTTAACTTATCTCCCATGATTTTGATTTACATTTTGTGATAGGGCAATGCTAAATTGTAGTAACTCTTCTAAGCCCTGGGCAATGGCATAGCCTCGTATGTTTATATAGCCCCATACTGTATGACTTTATAGAAAGCTTATGCAATATTTCCCATCTCTGTGTTGTCTGTTGAAGAAATGGTCTAAATTTATATCTTACTAGAAATGTGCTGTATGAGTAATAATAGTTAGGAGTTTGAAGAATAATAATATCTAGGAATAATATGGCTAATATTTAGGACATCTGACGCTACATGAGTCACGTATTTGCACTGAATGCCATGGAGTTTAAATATAACACTGCTATAAGACGCAAAACGGGTTTGAAATATCAAAATCTCACTCCTTAAAATATGTTTCTTCCGTGTGGGGATATTCCTTTCAAACTGGATAATATGGATAGTTTGAAATGACAATGTTCTTTATTGTCTGTTTTTCTACACGAGAAATGAAGACAAGAAGGTCGAAACCCTTGGGGTCCAACCTGCCGGTGACTTGCCCTTGGGTGCAACTCACTCATGCGCGTGGTCCGACAGGGTGGGCGCGAGGTGGTGCTGGAGCGCGCTCGGAGAAGTCAGGCTTGCCAACTCGTTTTCTTTCCGTGAACTTGTGAATGGGAAAGCATGCCGGGTTGGCTGCCCCTGCATCTCAGGAGGCTTCAGAGCGCAGCGTGTGCTTGTGACTCCCGGCCATTCAATCCGGGGGCCAGACGTCCCGGTGGCTTCGTCTTGGTTGATGCATCCGTTCGGATGAGGGAGTCCATAAACGACGTGTCCATTAACCAGTCTCTGGATGCTGCGTGGATCCATCTCTTCCCCGTTCCTTCCCCCAGAGCTGTGGCATCTCTCCAGCGGGAGAAGGAGTACGAAATGGCCAAAACTTTCACGCTCACCTTAGCTGACGTAGCGTAGGCTGGCTGATTCCTGCGCCGTCACCTTTATACCTTGCCTTCCGCTGGCTGGTTCTTGCACAATCAGGTCTTCGATTACTACCTTATCTCGCTCCGTCTCTTCCATGACTTCCGAAGAGCCTCATCTTACAAACCTAGTGCACATGAACAACTAACCCTTTGGGTCCAGGGATTTCAGTAGATCTGGAGAAGGGGGAGAGAGGTTGCTAGAGGACATGGGGTGAAGCTAAATGAGGTGGCATTGCAAAGACTGAGGAGCAGTGGGATACAAGTGAGGGAGGGAATAACCAAGTCAAAACTCAAAACCGTCCTGGCAGTGGGATGTGCTGAGCTGTGGGATCGCCTCTGACAATGGAGAGCAACTGCTTGGGTTATGCTAGTCCAGACTGGCCGATGTGAGCTGCAAGGGGCTTTCAAGGGGCTTTTTGACAGCAACTCCCATCTTTTAACCCCTATGCCCCATTCAGGGCTTTCCCATCTCTCAACCCCATTCATCTCCAGCCAGAGCGGCCTCCAAGGAAGACAAGTCTCTTACTTGTCGGCTGGCAGTGTCTAGCGAGGAGGGTGGCCTCCATCATAAAGTGGTCCCAGATGATAACAATCTTCAGCATAGCCCTTATAAAGCCAGAGACGTCTGCTTTGTATATAAAGCCCCAATGTAGCTGGATGCTCAGCCTCTGTCTGACCTGAAAGGCCACCGAGGGGGGTGGCAGCTCCATGGTGAGCTGGTGGGGGCTGCTTGTTCAGTGCCCTTGTCTGCTCTGTTTGAGGCTGAAGAGCCCCGTGATGCCATCCCACCCTTCTTCCTAACCACGGGGGTCCATTCCCAACCCCCTGTTTCCTACCTCTGCCAGTATTATGTATTACCATCTCAACAACAGGCCATTAAAAGGTGACGCAGGGACCCTGGAGTCTCAGGGGAGGGGTGTAGGTGAACCAGCCCAGCTCCGTGCCTTGGATGTCTCTGCTGCCCATCAGTGATGCCCCGACGTTGGACCCCCTCTCCCCCAACTGCGGACGGGCATGGCCAGGCTGGCCATGCCTGGCCCGTTCGGTGCTGTCCCTGCAGTAATTGCAAGTGCAAGCACCTCAGCAGCATCCCTACTATGATTTATGGGCTGAAATCGCTCTCCCCTGGCCTCTTCCCACCCTCCCCACCTGCCATTTCCCCGCGGCCGAGCAGGAACATATGCTCCTCTCACAAGCAGCCTTTGTCCCTCCCTGCGCTGCTTATTAAAACCACGTGTCGGAGGGGGCTCCGGCCCTGCAGTGGGGCCTGCCCATTTACTCTCCGACAGCCTGGAGAGAAGCAGGAGTCATTTCCTCCGCTTGGGTCTTCTTCCCCCCTCTCCAGCCTTTCCCTTTCGGGGCCTCGTCCCTCTGCTGTAGCCTCCCCTGCTCTTATTTTCGGTGCACGTCTCGCCTTGCAGCCCCCCATTTTCATTGGAGAGGCCCTGGCTTCCCAGGGAGGAGGAGGATGGCTGGGCAGGGTAGGGCAAGGGGATGCAAGAGGTCTGCCCTCCCTGCTCGGGAGCGGAGCGGGGCCGGCGTGGCAGGCATTCGACGTACAAGCCCAGAAGCCGGTTGCCTGTATCTGGTTGGAGGCTCCTTACGCTGCCTGCCCGGGGCTGCCGTCTTCTTGCATGCAGACGGCGCTAAGCACCTATGGGGGCTATGCATAGGCCGTGGGAACCTGGAATACAAGGATGCTGCTGCTTTTCCTTGCAGGAGCAAGGCAATGTCCCACCCGGCGCATTGTCCTGGGGGTTGTGAAAGACCACGGCAGGGAGCTGTGTGTCTGCACGGGGTGGAAAAACTTCTCCGAGCGCCTGGGTCAGCCTGAGCCCGCAGCCGGGCATGGGAACGGGTGAGAGAGGACTGCAGGGACCAGGAGGAGCAGAGCAAGGAGGACACGCCGCCCAGCCTGGATGCACGTCGCTTGGCAGGTCCTCGAAGCCTTGTTCAATGACCCCCCTGGAGCCCTGGCCCTGTTGCCTTTCATCCCGGGCTGAGGCCAGGCAGCGAGGAGGCAGGGCCGGGACCCGCATTCCCGCTCCATCTGTAACAACACGGCGCGTCTAGACTCCCGTGTGCAGAACATTGCCTGGCCTTGTTCAGCCAAGCTGGCCGGGGCTCGTACCGGTCCCCCCGCGGGGCGGTGCCGGGACAGGAAGGGGCACCTGGGAGCTGGCCCGGGGGCTCCACGCCGACCGCACAGTCTGTTCCTTGGCTGCTTTGAAGGCAGCTCCCCGTGCACAGAGAAACCCTTATAGACGCACTGGTTTCCATTTTGCAATAACAAGCGGAGAAGGCCTTACAGTTTTTCCCTCCCCGCCCCTTCCCCAGCCAAACGCTGGCCTGATCAAGGGAGATGTGAAATGGGTCCCCGCGGGGAGAGCGCATTCTCCAGCTTACGAGCAGATGTAGCGGCGAGACGGGCGCTATGTGTGCACGTGCTCTGCGCGTTGCAGCCAGCTATCACCAGCTTGCAGACTCGCCCCAGCCCTTTCCCCTTGCCCGCCAGTCTCCTGTCCCTCGTTGCTGAAGTCAGGCCCTGCACGCTCGCATGCTGGACTGCCACCTCCCACGCTTGGCACCGGTCTGGGAGCCCCATGAATGCCCGTGGGAGGAAGGGGGAAGGCAGAGACCTGGCTCATCAGCTGCTTCCTTGCATTTGGCCCCTTCTGGGATGAAACAGCCACGAGGTTCCTTTGCCTATCGGTGCAGCCGGAGGCCTTAGCAAGGGCAAAGCAAGACAATATAGCTGGTAAGGTTACTCTGGTTTTAATAATGCAGCGAAACACCTGGGGCAACCTGGGGATCACAATAGCATGGGCAATTTCAGGATGACAGGCACTGGCAGAGCTGCTAAGTCCTTCATCCAGCCCCCGGGAAGGAGCATGAATAGATGCACTGTAGCGTTGAAAGGGGGAAGGAGTCCGGCTGCGCTGGCCTCGTCTCCCCCGGGAGCAGGCTGCATCTATCCAGCACGGCGGCCGCATTGCTCTATGAGCCTGGCGATGACGTCCTGGGTATGGGGCTACCTTCTTGTCAACGCTGGGCCAGCTACTCAGAGCCCTTCTCCTATAAGTGAGGTCGCTTTTGCACACTCGCTCACAGCCATGACACACCTGTATTGGCCAGAGCTTGTGATGTGCACCTGGCCCACGCATGGCTCTGTGACCAATGCTGCACACAGGTACCGTGTTTTCCTGTGTACAACATGCACCAGTGTATAAGATACCTCCCCCCGCACACAGACTACTGAAAAGAATAAGATTGTGGTTTTCGGAGTGCCCCAGCCCTTCCCATTTCCTGGCAGACCCTGGGGGGATTTCCCCTGGGCATGGTGCGGGGTGTGCATGGGGAAAGAGGGTAATGAGCCAGTGGGTTGACTGTGCGAGGGACAAGGCCGGAGATGGGGCTGGTGGCTCATCCAGGCATGCACCCAATGGATGCATTTCACTTGGTTTTCTCTTTTTGCCGGGGTCTACTTCTAGCATGCAGAGATCTGCATCTGTCCTGGCTGCCTGTGCCTATTCCCCATCTCCTCAATGTGGAAACCTAAGAGTCGGAGGAAGTGGGACCTAGCGTGAAGCCAGGGCTCAGGACACCTGGGTTTTCTTTCCCGGGCTGCCACTGGCCTGCAAAGTGGCCGTGATATCTGCTGGAGATAAAAGCCAGATCAGCGCTGGGGAGTTGGGGTGGGTCGCACAGCACAAGTGGCTTTGGGAGAGCAGCCACCAGGCTGGGTTATTTTAGTTCGAGGTACATTTGGGAAGAGGGGGTGAAGATTTCCTGTTCTTGCTAACATGGGTTCACCCCAGCAACCCCATGCCCCTCAGGCATTTTGCACACCCAGCTGATGAGACAAGGGCATCATCAAAGAAAAGGGGGCACACGCACCTTCTAAATTGTAGTCCCGTGTCTTGAGAGCTCAGACTGGGAGGGCTTCGATTGCCTTCCTAGTGGAGTCCTCCCCGGGGGGATCGAGGGACCACAGCAGCCCTGAGCCATCTGCATCCCCAGGGATTTCCCATCCCTCCAAGCCTACGCCGGTCCCCCACCGCACCTGCTCGGGCCCCCCGCAGTCGGAGGCAGCCGAGCTCGTCCCACGCGTCGCGGCTGCACCTCTTCCCCTCCGTCCCCCGGCATCCGTGCAAACCGCAGTCTCGCAGCATCCGCAAGCCAAACCCAACCAGCCCACCTTTACGAGACCACCCGTGCGGCCCCGGGCTCCAGCCGGCCTCGCGGCACAGGACAGCCGGGCTCGCCAACAGCAGCAACATGTGTTTTATATTCTCCCTGGATGTGTGCAGACTTTCCCGTGTCTCTATTTATAGAGGGTGACACGTCTGGGGGCAGTCACCACCGCACAGGCTGGCACTGTTCACTGTAACGCTGTCATTTGGAGGCCCAGGTGTTGTGAGCCATGAACGAGGCAGGGAAGCTTGCAGTTGTGCCGAGTGGTTTTGGAGCAACCGGGTGACCGGGGTCTGATTAGCTCGCTGGGGATACAAGCGGAGAAGGAGTGCGATTGTCTCTGTCTGGGCTCAGCGGATGTCTAGCCATGTGCGACGGCACGTCGGGGGAGTGGTGATAGCCAGGAGGGCGACCCACTCTTCTCCGTGTCCGCAGGGGCAGCACCAGGAAGTCGTGGGATGAAACTGCGCCTGGAGAGATCAAAGTTGGGTCTTAGGAAGATCCCTCTAATGATAAGCCCTGGACCGGACTCCCCAGAGCGGTGGTGGGATTTCTTTCATGGGAAGCTTTTAAATACAGGGTAGACACATGCGTCTGGGCGGGTTTCGACAGGGAGGATCCTGTCTTGAGCAGGGGGCAGATACCTGCCCTGTTTCCTATGAGTCCATGAGGGACTGTCCAGGTCACCCTATCCGGCAGGGAAAACTCCCCTTGACATCAGGGCAGCACAGAGAGACCCACACCGAACGCTTTTGAACGTGCCACACACACTGCTGCACTCTGATCGCCGCTTGTAATTATTATTTATCTGCCTGGAGAACTGGAGGGTGAGCTAAGAGTGCCTAAGGCAACATCCTACTGGCTCCGAAAGGATCGGAGGAGCTATTTTTTGGCTGCTAGACATCGACAATGATTTACTTTCTCCTTTACCATCCTGGGGGGGGAGACTTTGGCTGGTCAGATGTCATTGAGCCCATGAAACAGCTTCATGTGAAACAGTTAGTGGCACCTCTGAGAGATGGGGTCACGGGGAGGGGGGTCCGGACTATGCCGTGTGTTTGAGGTGTGCCCCGTGGCAAAGCTGGGCCCGGCCCGAGGAGGCAGCTCCGTGATACTGGCCTGCGTCCCGCTCTCCATGTGCCGTGCACACTCGCAGCAGCAGGGCTCAGGCGCGTGATGGATGGTGTTGCTCTGGGAGCCAAGGGTTTCTGCCACTAGCCATAACAGGGAGGCCTGGCTTCTTTCCAGCATCCAGATGTTTTGCAACAGCAGCCTTCCGCTTCTCCGGGGGCCGGCGTGGGGGGGAGCGGGCCATGCCAGCCAGTCCACGGCTGCCCGGGCATCCGGAGAGCCCTATCTGCTTTGCCTCTGAGCTGGGGAGCCTGGACAAGATGAGGGGTGAGATCCTGGAGAAGAGCCCCCTTCGTCTCCTGGCAGGAGGATACTTTGCTTCCTCGGGTGGGTTGCGGCGAGCAGCCACTGCTTGTCCCACGCTGTGTCCCGGAGATGATGGATCGAGAGGCTTTCATGCTTCTTCTGGCTGCCTTCCCTTAGCTTGTCAGCACAGGAGCACAGCCCTGGTCCTGAATTCACAGCTTTCATCCTGGTACAGCAGCGTGAAGCTCCCAGGTGCCGCAATCAAGGATTCCTGGGTGACCCTCAACAGATGAGGTCTGCCCCCTTTGCATTGAAGTGCTGGCTTTTGAGGCATTTTACCTCTCAGAGGTCCCCAAAGGAGCTTCCTATGAGCGTTGCTGGGGGGGGCTGAAGGCCTTTTCTGCCCCTTTCCGTCTCCACCGGTCAGGCAGGGCAGCATCCCCTTTGCTCCGTGCTCCACCCCTTGCTCTTCTAACTGCAGTTTCTTCAGTCCAAACGCGTTGTTGCACTGCCGCCACTGCCCCGCGCCGGGGCGCCGGGTGTGTTGGAATGGCCGCAACAAAAAAAGAGTCAAATTAGGCGCCTGATTGCACACAAATTAGGCTCCTGATTGCACACCAGGTGCTGAACTCCCCATGCGAGAGGGATGTTGCCTTAACATCTGCGCACAGGTGCACTGAGGCTGGCCCCAGCTCCGAAATCTGGGCTCCCTTCTGTGTGTCCCACGGGACAGACCCGCTCACACGGCCACGGGCAGCTTGTGCAGAGCTGGCAGAGATCTAGATGGGGCTGGTCCCGCTTGGAGCAGGGGGGTGGACTAGACGTGATCTCCGGAGGTCCCTTCCCACCCTCGTTTTCCACGAGTCCGTGACTCAATGCCATATACAGACGGACATAACTCACGTCCGCTCTCACTTAAGATGCACACGCAGCTCCCGCCCCTGCAGTCACTGGGATGCGCACCGAGGCATGCTCTCTCCCACACACATGCGCATACACACACATGCACACACTCAGTCGGGGCACACACACGCACTCATGCACACAGGGGTTTCTGGCCTCGCTCGGAGCAGACAGGCCTACCCAAATCAGACTCCTCGCTGGGAGCCAGGATAAATATTTTCCGGTAAATTACTAGCACTAATAATTATAAAAATCTGCACTTGCGACTCGGAGCCAAGGGCAGGTTTCCAAGCAGCTGGCGAGCACATGACCTATTGTACCCTCGCAGGCCTGTGTGCGGCCCCCCCGCGGCACCAGCGCCCGGCTCTGAGCAGCCTCGGTCCCAAGGACCCGGAGGGGGGGTTCAGGCGCTGCTCCGGGGAGGAGGCCAGGGGCTGATTACCTTCCCCTTGGATACCAGCTGCTCTTACTGGTTCCAGTGAAGGGGAGTAAATGAGGGCAGTAGTGTGTGTGTGTGGGGGGCACTTTGGCATCTGCTTCTGGGGTGGTCAGAGGCTGCATCTCTGCCTTCCCGCTTGCTGGGGCTGGCTGCAGCGATGGGAGAGGTCGCGGCGGATGTTTTCTCCAGGGCAGCCTGGCTTTGGGGCTAGCTTTTGTTGCTGGAAGCATTGCAGGAAAGAAACCCTCCGCTCCAAGTGTGATGTGGCAGGTGCAGGCTGACCAGCCACGAGACTGGGACTGGGATGGGCTCTGCCACATCTGGCGCTGGATTCATTTTACCCAGAATCCTCCTCACGACGGCTGCCACCGTTCCCCGGCTGGCTCTGGCCATTGTGGACCACTGCCCAGGCCACCGGTCGCTCCTAGAGTTACTCCTGGCCTTGGCACTGGGCCCCAGGGTGGCAGGGAGGGGGCAAGAGCAGGTGGGGTGCAATCCCAGAGAGCAAGGGTGTGCAACAGTGGTGGGTGCATGGGGAAAAGACTGTATTAGTTCAAATCCTGGCCCAGGAGGGAAGGGCACTGACTGTGCCAGCTGCACCTGGCACTCACCGACTGCATGTATCTGCGTGTTTAATGGTTTCGGCTGCAATAGCATTGTATTTGCAGCCTGGCTTTTGTTGCTTTGAGCTGGCACTGCAGGGTCTGATGGGCACCTCCTTTAGCTGCCCCCATGCCCCTTCCCTCAAGTGTCTGAAGGGACCTTGTCCTCTGAGGCTGAGGAGGATGTGGGGGGTCTATAAGCACGAGCACTGGTAGTGGGGGAGAGTTATGGATCTGATCCTTTGGGATGGAGACTTCTTGGCATGAGCTAAATTGAACCCATCCCCGGGGTTCGGATGCCCTGGGAGAGGTTTGGGAACAGCTGCGTCTGCCACCATTGCACAGTGACATTTCTGCTGTATGAATATTAACATTGCTTCAAGATCCGAGAGCTCAGGGCTGCCGGCACTTGGCCAAAGGCAGCCCCTGCCCCAAGCCGCTTGCAGACCAGGATACAGCCAGGCTAGAAAGATGTCCCAGCTCCATTTAATGCTATCCCTTGTCCTCTCACTGCAAACGGGAGGAGAGCGCAGGTAGCTGCCTAAGGGGTCGGGGTTGTGCCGGTGTGTCCAAGGCCTGGAGAAGAAGCTGAGTTGCGAGGGAAGTGGTGGCTGGGCACATTGGGGTTAGGATGGGGGTGGAGGCAGTGTGGGCATATCAGCCCTGGGAGCCCACAGCTGGACAAGGGAGAGGAAGGCAGGGACTACGGAGGATGGGGAGCCCTTGGGCGTGCGGTGGGGACAGGCTGGTGAGGTGCAGCAATGCAAGCAGGAGGAAGGGGAGAGTAAACCTAGGCACAGTGTCCCAGATCCTGGCTCCAAAGACAGCAGATGCTTGTGGCCCGTGGAGAAACCCACTGACTCCACCACGACTCTGCCGGCGGGGGGGGTCTTCCAGCATGCATCCAGTTGCAGGACTGTGCATCTCCAGGGTAGGCCCTGTGCTTTCCTGCACCCTGTGCAGCTCCAAGCACATGCTGACTCCAGAGGACAGCTGGGAAAGGAGGGCATGGCTTCTGCGAATGGCTCATTTCTCCCTCCAGCACAGGAGGCCTTTGGCTGGCAATGAGAAAAAGAGACGCGCATTTCCCTGTTCTGCATGGATTCAGAGACAAAGAAGATGGTTTACAGGTCAGTGCGAAGTCTTTCCTCCCTCAGCTCCTCTGGGTTCATGACGGACGATGACTCAGGCAGTAAATAGCAGTGGTTTCTAAAGCTGTACACCCCAGTTGGCTGAACTCCCTGCCTGGGAGGACTTCACAGTAATGGATCTCGGCTTTGAGTGGAACTTATGCAGAAGGTTGCAAACTCCTCTCCACACAAGACGTCTGCAGAAGTGGTTTTGATTTAGCCCGAGTGCTATGGAAAGAGAGCGAGGGAGAGAACAAGGGATGGAAGAAAGCCACGGGAAATGGAAGAACAGGATGGAGGGCTTTTGCATGTCTGGAGAGGAGGAGTTCAAGGCATTTTCCAGATGCCCATTGATTTTTAAGGTCAGAAGGGCCTTGAAGGAATTCAAGCCTCCAGCCCTGCCAGAGGCAAGCAAATGTTATGTTCCCCATTTTACCAGAGGAGGACTTGGGCAAGTGTCTGTGCCAAAGTCGTGACATGTGGACTTGCACTCAGATCCACCTGACTCCCAGCCGGAGGCTGAGTGCACAGGCCCATGCACAAAGTGTTGCCCTTGTTTTCCAAGGGGCTGCTGACTTACAGCACCGGCGGGCTCGAGGGTGAGCCGCACCCCTGGAAATCAGACCCCCTGCCCCCATGCTCACGTCATATAAGAGGTCGGGGAAGCCACAGAGGGCCTGATTTGCAAGCACCACATTTATGGGAGCCCATCAGTGTCCCAGATCCCTTCCCCAGTTACAATTGAGCAGCCCAAATGATTGGGGTGGCTTTGTTTTAACATCAGTGCAAAAGGAGTACAGTCGTACATCACAACCAGACCGTCCTGGCGTCACCCAATCATTATCATTTGACTATGTGATATCACCTGGGAAGTACCGTCCTCCAAAGGCGGGACTTCCTGGAATGACCCCCATGATGGACAAGCTGAAAGCTGGAATGGACAAGTTCATTTGGATTCACAGCTTAGCGGTACCGAGTTACAATGCAAACCCCTTCTCTATTGTTAAGAAAGGACGTTCGTTCATTTGAATTCCAGGCCGCAGAGGTTTCTGGCTCGGTTCGGATTTTGGCTTTCTGCAGTCAACAGGAAATGGGAGATGGATTTCTTGGTAAACTGGGTTTTCTATAAACAGTCTGAGGGCCTGACCCCGTCCATGCCGGAGCAGGGAGAGCAAAAGCCTGGGAAGTTTATATCTGTTTATGACATTTTTCTGCTCTCGTTTCCTCTGGCTGCATTGCTCCTTGGAGTTCTTCTTTGCCAAGCATTTAACCTTCAGGAAAATCTCTAGGCAGCTGAATGCAATTAGTTGTATTGGCGTGTGCTGACTTCTTGATCAGGTAAACTCAGGCGCGCACCATACTACACACGTGCACACTCCAAACACATTCATTATATGCGAGCAATCTAGCATGCACACACAGACTGCATCCTGAAAGTTAAGGAGCTGGTGGAGAAGGCACTGTAGCTCTGGAGGGCTGTTGCCCCTGGGAGTAGCGTGCGCTGTAGCTCTGGAGGGCTGTTGCCCCTGGGAGTAGCGTGCGCTGTAGCTCTGGAGGGCTGTTGCCCCTGGGAGTAGCGTGCGCTGTAGCTCTGGAGGGCTGTTGCCCCTGGGAGTAGTGTTGGAGCTTGAATCTAGGAAGGAGGAGAAAGCCAATTTTGTGCTGTGGGTCGGTCAATATTGGGTCAGAAGGAGAAGGAGACCAACCCGGGGCTGCGAATCCCACTCCCCCACACAACTACGTGCTCCCATTGCTGAAGAATATGTGTATCCTAAATCAGGCTCCTCAGTCACCCAAGGACCCATCAAGCCTGATGGACTTCATCCTTGACTTTGAGGGACTGCCGACAACACTGATGATACTAATGATTTGTTTTTTATATTATGGTGCTGCTTAACAACCCAAGCTGAAATTGGGCCCCGTTGGAACTACAGTAGACGGACATCGTCCTCGACTTCGAGGGACTGCCAATGACGATTGGGTCAGAAACCTGAGCTGCATCTGGGTTGTGACCCTGCAGAGGTGTCCGCAGGGGGTCTGAGGGCTTGCACCTATTGCCTGTTTATCGGTGACTGGGCTTAAGCATGTCAGATGTGTCATGTGAAGGGCTCTATAAACTGGTCCACGGCCTTCATTTGTACACCAGCAGCACATGGCTGAAAGGGCAATGCCTGGTCCTGCCTGACTCGTGTACCATGACCTCTTCCCCCAACTCCTTTGCCCACCCTAACCCTTTTGGTGTCCATCTTCTGGGAGCCTCACGTGGGGAGAGGGGGCTGGAAAAGCCGCAGGGAGGATTTTCTTCCTGCTGAATCCCAGAGACAAGGTGGGACAAAGCTGCCGGCCAGAGGCAGCAGTGCAAATCCTTGCCAAGACTGACTAGACGTTAACCTTACAGGGGAGGGAAGCAATGCCAGAGATGCCTCCTGTCACCAACACTTCATGAAGGGAGGGGAAAGGTCCTGTTGTATCCGTTAGAGATAAATGAACCCGGCTGTTGCTTTCTGATAAGGAGCCTTTTTTGCGCAGGGATCCACTGGGACGTTGTGCACAGGCAGCTTGTTAACGAGGCTTTCCGACGAAACGCGTTGTCGGAGGAGAAGGCGGCAAGTGATGGTTTCCAAGTGCTGACAGGTTTGAAGCCCTGCCCCGGCGAGGTGGAGGAGACAATCATGGCTGTCCACGAGGAAAGAGATTGCACGTCCCACCCCATCCCTCCCCTCGGCTATCTGAGGAACATAAGGGGGATGTTTCCTGCAGAGTCAGCTTTCTTGTGGGATGCCTGCCCCTGGAGGGACACGGGCGGCAGGAGTTTGCACCCCAGACTGTCACTACCGGTCCAGAAACTCTGCTGATGCCCATGTGGGGAAGCACCGAGAGGCCTGGCTTGGTCGCTAGGTCCTCTGTGCTAGTTGGGGCCGGGCAGGCTAACCCTGGGAGGGAGGGAGGGAGGGCAAGCATGCCTGCGGCAGGCTGGGTGATTGCAGCTGGGTGCTACTCCCTGCAGAAGCCAGCAGCGGGGAACGGTGCCGAGCCTGTGTGCGCTCCTGTGACTTTGGTGCTCTGCTGCACTCGAAAGCAGCCCCTTTGCCCACCCGCCTGTACTGTGCAGGGGGTAGGTGCTTTCACATCAGGATCACAATAGGCTCCATCCCTGCTTTGTTGCTGCCTGAGCTGCTGCTGAGCTAAAGCTGCTCACCCAGGGCCAATACAGCATGCGAGAAGCATCAGCAGCAGGTGGTTTGTACAGCACCTTGCACAACAGATAAGGGTGCATGCTCCCAGGGCGAAGGAGAAGAGGACAACCAGCCTTGGGGATATCTTCGTGGCTAGGTCACTAGCCAGACCAGCACCTGTGCTGAGTTGGGGCGCTTGTACACGTTACGTGTTGTTTAGATACACGGCACGAAACGCCACCAAAAATCCCCGTTTCGCTAGGTTAGTTGCGTGGGAAAACACACGTTGACATCTTTTGATCGTGGTAGGTTTCAATTTATCGTGGTAAATTAGACCACCTCCAACACGCTTTGGTGGCTGGGGTGAGCTCCCCTCTGAGCCACCTGTGTGTCTTCCATGTGATTTCCGTGTTTGCGGTTCTCACACAGGAGCCGTGTAAATGCTTGTGGGGTAGGTAGGTCTTCATGGAGACCACGTGTCCATGCGTTTGCTCAGGGAGGGGGAGGCGAGGAGCCCCCGAGGTTTGGCCCTGCAGCTGGCCAGCCCTTCCCGAGAGGTGTCCAAGATGGGGGTTTCTTATTTTTGTTCTTTCCGAATCGTCCGGCTCTCCTCCTGCATAGGAGCCGCGTGCGTTGCTGCTTGTAACTCAGTTCCTCACGTTTCAGAGCGCTTTGCCGCGGGCCTGCCGTTAACAAATCAGACCTTTGCTGGCACGCAGGCCTCCAATTTCTCGGCAATCAGCGCTTAAGAAAATACAGGCTGACCCCAGGGGCGAGAGGGGGGCAGGGAAAGCGAGCCGGGAGCAGGGGATCTTCAGCTGGTTCTCATTAATCGTGGCTCATTCATTGAGATCCAGCTTCCCCCTTCCATCTTCCACTGAGGCTCATTATCCTGCTTTCAACTTCGTTGCAACATTCAGCTGCACCCAGGCAACTATAAGGAGCAGGAGGGCTTTTCAGTGAGAAACCCATCCATCCATCCATCCATCCTTCCTTCCTTCCTTCCCTTGGCTCCTGTAGAGCAAAACCCCCTTCAGCCCTGCTCCAGCATCCACCTCCACCATCAGCCCTAGAGATGAACCCACTGACTCTCATCTCAAAGGACCCGTGTTCTTTCTCACAAGCCCCGATCCCTCCAAAGACGCACACACACGTGCATGCGTGCACACTCTCCCCTTTCCCTGCCTTGCACACGCCCCGTAGCATGCTGGGTGGTGGAGAACACTACCCTGCATTGTTGAGCTAAGGAGGCAAGGCCCTTAGACAAACATGAGGTTAAGGCGGGGGCAGTTGGCTAGACAGCGGGGGTGACCCCAAAGCCCCCCAAGGGGCAGGCCGTCATTAGGAGCTGGGGGCACTTCGGGGCATGATCCTGTTTGCAGATGGGAACAAAGGGGCTTTCTTTCTGTTTCTGCTCCGAGGGGACTTGGCTGGTGGAACAAAGGGGGAAGGAAGCCGCCTGCGTCAGAGACGACGGCGAGATGGATTTTTCGGAAGAGCAAGGAGCGTCGAGGGTCCGGGGGATGAATGGGGAATGGACTCGCTTGTCTGACGACTCCTCTGAAAGGACAGAGACCCTCGGAGGTGGGTAAAAGACTCCCTTGTGAAGAACCTCTCGCTGTCTTTCCACAAGCAGGAAGCCCGGCTGGCTGTCGGGCCAACCCACGCCATGCAGCATGGCCCGGTGGCGCGATCTCCAGGTTCCTTCATTACCTTTCATGGCGGTGCAGCCAGGACTCCTAGCAAAGTTTGCAGCAGAGTCTGAAACGCCTCCTGCAGTCGGTCTGGGGTGGATCTCTGCCATGCCTGCGGTGGGAAGGACATTGGGTATGTTTGGAAACTTCACCCTAGTGCAGGGGAGAAGACTGAGCTATCCAAATATGCATTGTATCTGTCCAGCTTTGAAGCATCCTTGCAAATAAAAGGCCTTTCTGCTGTGAGAATGGTACCCTGTACTGATCCCCCCACCCACCCAAACCCAGAGCCACGTCTGCCCCAAAGTAAAAGCCTGCAATGGCCAACCAGATACCCAGCAACCAAAATAGCAGATCTCCCCTTAGCCAGTGACTTCAGGATTCCTCCAGAGTTGGGAAGGGGCTCGGAGGTCATCCTGACCTGGGGGCAACTAGTATCCCAAGACAGACATAAGCAAAGCTGTCTCGAGAGAAGTACATTACACAGTCCCCGATGCCCTCGATTCTGCATTTACATCTATGTGTATTTTCAGTACGGGCAGGTGCAGGCTTTGCTACTGATACGCCGCTATGTTTCTGCATGGCGAGTGCGTAGACGAAGTAGGATTTGGGTGTCGTTGGATCTAAATGCGTCTCCCGCATGGTCTGGAATAGCCTGGTGGGTGAAACGTAGATGGAGCCGTGCTCTGGCAGAGCAGGTGGTGTGATCAACACTGAGAGGCAACATTGGGTCAGTTTTGCTCGAATTTTATTTAGGAGGAAAATTGTGGGTTGGGGGCAGAAGGATCTTACAATGTCTCGATGAAAGATTTGGACGTTTCAGTGGGGAATGGCTCGTTTCAGATCCTCAAGCCTGTATTATAATGGAAGGCGAAATGAAGTCAAAAAGAAACTTTAAAAATAACATTTCCAACGTGGAGAATATCAATATTTTCCTCCCCCTCCCCTCGAATTTGGAACAAAGTCATATTTAAAAACATTTTGAAATCTTTTGCACCGAAAAAGGACTTCCACCCTCTACACAGCTCTGTTCTGGAGTAAGTCTGTAGGAGTGTGTTTGGCACGGGTCTGTGTATTTTGGCTTGTGCATGTTCACATTTTAAATGGGGTGCGGGCACGTGTACTCATGCACTTCTCCCTCCCTCTTTTTTGTAATGCTGATGCCAGTGTGAGCTTGTAAGTTCATTGCTTTTTCATGTGCTTACTGGAAAAAGCATCACGAGCAGGTTGTTTTGGCCAGTGATTAGGTGTGCCTGGCTGCACAGTGCCCTGTCATCAAAGGATGCTACTGGCATTGACTGTGCAATGCAAATAACACTGGGCATGCGAGCAATTAGCCTGTGCCATAGCGTTTTCTTCTACATCCGGGGCCAACTTCACCAATGATGTAAATGCTGCTGTTAGTTGCACATTGGAGTTGGGTGGATCGTAAATCAGGTGTAAGTCAATGGAAGTAGCCAAGCAGAGTAGTCGGCACCAATTTGGTGTAGCGAGGGAGCAGTCAGGCCTAGTGTAAGTGGCTGCAGCTCTCCTGGAAGTGAGCGGTGGTTGTTCCCCACTGCAGCAGGGCTGAATTGATAGTGGGGTCATCAATGAGTTCTGCTTTTCCTCGCACGTCCTCTCAGCTCCGTCCCCGTTGGGAGGCACGGAGCTCCAGATCGTTCTGCAGATGGAGCCCCGAGATGCATGTACGAGCAAGTTACAGAAGCATGCGGAAAAGCCTATTCTCCGCGCCATGCATAAACGCCTACCACCTGCCTGTTTGCCTCTTAAGTTTATTCCACAGGACTGGACTGGTCTCAAGAATGACGCCATTTATTGTAGACTGCTTTCTTCCCCGTGCACCGTTTGAATTTGCATTGCACCTTCATTCTGAAGGAAATGAGGTTGTACCATGACACCTTCATTACAACGCTGCTGGACCTGTTACCGCTAGGTTCGCTCCAGAGCTCCAATATGTACCGGTGTTCAGCTGTAGGGAGTCCGTGCAGGTTTGCTATTGCAGCTGTAAATCAAAAGAGCAACTTGTGAGAGGACCAGGTCCCCCAGAGGAATACCATGGTGGAGGCTGGGTTGCGTGTGGCAAGACTCTTGCCTGGAAGGTCGCTGGTGGTGTGACCTCTTTCCCAACATAGATAGTGCCCATCATGACTGTTGTGTGTTTTGCTGCTCTAAGCCACTGAAATGGGCTCTTGCCTAGCTGATCCTCCTAGTTCCTTGGCAAGATTAAAAAATGACTAGCATTTCTCTTCCCCATCATCAGCTAGTTTAGCCCCAGGTCTTTTATAAAGACATCTCCTTTCCATCTGGACTCCCTAGAGGTGTTTTAAGCACTGCCAGTGTCTCCAGTCATGTGCACTAAGTTGAAACAATCTGATCCTAATTCTTCTCCCAGTTTCACCAGTACAACCAGTCCAATTCAAGTCAACAGCTGGGTAAGGGAGCCCCTGAGGGCAGAATAGGGCTACGTGGTTTCCCCCTTAGCTCTGCTCATTGTTGGCATCTGCTGTCGTCTCCGTCTTTCTCAACTGCCTTTGAGGATAGGAGAGCCGGTGGTGATCATCATGCCTTTGGGGACAGGAGAGCCGGTGGTGATCAACATGCCTTTGGGGACAGGAGAGCCGGTGTTGTTCATCATGTCTTTGGGGACAGGAGAGCCAGTGGTGATCATCATGCCTTTGGGGACAGGAGAGCCGGTGTTGTTCATCATGCCTTTGGGGACAGGAGAGCCGGTGTTGTTCATCATGCCTTTGAGGACAGGAGAGCCAGTGGTGATCATCATGCCTTTGGGGACAGGAGAGCCGGTGGTGATCATCATGCCTTTGGGGACAGGAGAGCCAGTGGTGATCATCATGCCTTTGGGGACAGGAGAGCCAGTGGTGTTCATCATGCCTTTGGGGACAGGAGAGCCGGTGTTGTTCATCATGCCTTTGGGGACAGGAGAGCCAGTGGTGATCATCATGCCTTTGGGGACAGGAGAGCCGGTGTTGTTCATCATGCCTTTGGGGACAGGAGAGCCGATGTTGTTCATCATGCCTTTGGGGACAGGAGAGCCGGTGGTGATCATCATGCCTTTGAGGACAGGAGAGCCACTGGTGATCATCATGCCTTTGGGGACAGGAGAGCCGGTGTTGTTCATCATGCCTTTGGGGACAGGAGAGCCGGTGTTGTTCATCATGCCTTTGGGGACAGGAGAGCCAGTGGTGTTCATCATGCCTTTGGGGACAGGAGAGCCGGTGTTGTTCATCATGCCTTTGGGGACAGGAGAGCCAGTGGTGATCATCATGCCTTTGGGGACAGGAGAGCCGGTGGTGATCATCATGCCTTTGGGGACAGGAGAGCCAGTGGTGTTCATCATGCCTTTGGGGACAGGAGAGCCGGTGTTGTTCATCATGCCTTTGGGGACAGGAGAGCCAGTGGTGATCATCATGCCTTTGGGGACAGGAGAGCCGGTGTTGTTCATCATGCCTTTGGGGACAGGAGAGCCGGTGTTGTTCATCATGCCTTTGGGGACAGGAGAGCCGGTGGTGATCATCATGCCTTTGGGGACAGGAGAGCCGGTGTTGTTCATCATGCCTTTGGGGACAGGAGAGCTGGTGTTGTTCATCATGCCTTTGGGGACAGGAGAGCCAGTGGTGATCATCATACCTTTGGGGACAGGAGAGCCGGTGTTGTTCATCATGCCTTTGGGGACAGGAGAGCCGGTGGTGATCATCATGCCTTTGGGGACAGGAGAGCCGGTGTTGTTCATCATGCCTTTGGGGACAGGAGAGCCGGTGGTGATCATCATGCCTTTGGGGACAGGAGAGCCGGTGTTGTTCATCATGCCTTTGGGGACAGGAGAGCCGGTGGTGATCATCATGCCTTTGAGGACAGGAGAGCCAGTGGTGATCATCATGCCTTTGAGGACAGGAGAGCCAGTGGTGTTCATCATTTTTGGAAGGTCTCAGCATTGGATAGGTCTAACATGTAGATTTTGTGGGGACCTGGCCAACCTTCTTTATCTCAGGGCTAGATGAAAGGGGAGGCATTCCTGCAACTTCTTCCTCCTGAGATGGGCTCACGGTACAGAAAAGGCTGAGGAGCACACGGCTAGAAGATCGAAAAGCAGAGAACAGGAAGGAGCCCAGCCTCAAAATTTGGATCTGATGCTTTTGCTGTGAGGCTGTCTCCCTTTGTGAACCATGCAGAATGGGAACCATGGACTTGAAGACTGCCAGGGTTCAGGGAAATATATTCAAAGTTCATTCATTTCAAACCCCGAGGGGGAAATGAGAGAGGACGGAGAAAGCTCCCTCCATCTTCGAGCCAGACCTGTCTGGGTGGCACATTCCCATCATAAAAAGCTGCTGTTTTAGATGTCTGTCAGCCAGAAGTGGCTCACCCCAGAAGTATGCGAGTCCTCGTACGCCGGGGAAGGCCTGGCTGATTAGAGCCGTTTAACATTCTTCACTCTGCCAAAGGGATATTTTATCAAGATCCTTCTTTTTTTTTTTTCAGCAGACTATTTTCTTTTTGTGCAAACATTAAATGGTCTGAGAGATAAGGAGCAAATTTATACATGCTCACACCAAAGCAGCCAAAACACTGGCAGAGAAAAATTCCTTCTCCCCTCCGTCCGCGAGCTCCCCCGCCCCACCCATTTCCTCTCATTCTCTCCAAATTCTCATGACTCCCACAACATACTTGGCTGTCCAGACTCTTCCTGCTGCAAATCGGGACTTCCAGTAAAGTCGCAGGATCTGTAAGGCTGCGGTGGAGGAGAGGTTAAGAGAGTTCACCAGATAAGTCACTCGCACAGACCCGGGCCTGAGGATCTGGGACAAAGTCCGTGCGCAAAATTGGGGTTCATAATTCTGCGCACAATAGATACGAAGCAATAGGATGCTCTTCCCACCACTACTTCCCAAGAGGATGAAGCTGGCAGGTATAAATGGATGAAGTCCCTTGCCTTCTGCAATGGGACGACTGGCTTTTAAGCGAGGCAGCTGCCTAGACCTGGGACCTAGTTAGGAATATTTAGGAAGACGTTGCTTTCCCTTGGGTTTCAGCATCTTCATGGCTGAAGGATCTGTATAATATTCAGAATAATAGAGCTGGTGGGAAACGGTTTGATATTTGCTTCAGGCTTCAACTTTTTAGTGGAAAAAGGCAAAATATTCAGGGTTTTGACTGTCTGATGAAAAATCAAACGTTTTCCAGTAAAGCAGGCACTTTGGGTGCACACTTTCATTTTGGCTAAACCCCCGTTGCCCCATAAAGTTGTCGAGGAAATCATTGATCAGTCCTTTCTTTGTGAGGGTTTAAATGGCATCTGGAGGGAAGGATGCGTATCTCCAGACAACTCCTGACCTTGGCCCCCTGCTCTAGCAGCTGCTCGCAGCGGTGTGCGCAGAAACAGGTTTGGATTTCTTTCAATACTTGGTGAGCCCTGGTGATGCTCAGTTTCCCCTGCTGCAGAAGCCAGAGGACGGCTGCCAGCGTCTCCACAGCTGCGCCTTGTCCGTCGGGCATCACGAGCTAATGTTATTCAGGCTCTCCTTGTGCCCGTGTTGCTTCACGTCATGTCTGAGGCCTAAAGAGCTTGAACATGTAAGCCGTCGCCTGGCCTGAAGAGCTTGAACACGTAAACCTTGGTGCATAACGGGCTGGATTTGATCTGAGCTCCGCTGGTGCACCAGCCCACTCCCCAATGGCCCCGGGAGAGGCTATGTGCATCTGTTTTCTCCAAGGGGGATCCCGCTGTCACTCCTTCTTGTCTTCTTTCAGAAAACCACCTCCTTATATTGCTGATCGGAGACCCACAAAGCCCCTGCACTGGCCACAGCTTCCCCGGTCAGCCATCGCTATGACCAGAGGACCCCTCTTGGGTCTTCAGGCCAGGCCTCCACTAGGGACGGTACCGATCCAAACAAGCGGCGAGTTCACTTTAGTACTATGATAGAGACACCGGTAGTCTTCCAAACTGCTTTAACACTGTACATATATCAATAAAGCACGCCCAACTGATCGCTGCCTCTGTCTCACTTTCTCTCTCTTTATAGTGGTCTTTTGTTTTAATTGTGGAGGAACATGGATTTGGGGGGATTTTACAGAGTGATGTTGGGATTATTTTATCAGGGATTTTTCAGTTTTCCAATAGGGAACACCGTAATTCCTGCTAGGGAGGCCTGTGGCAGGACCCTGCCTGCTCAGAGCTGGCACCTTGGATCCAGCTGGCTGCGCTGACCTCCTGGACAAATGGGGCCAGGACGACATGCTGTGACAGTTCAAAGCAGCCCATCACACCCAGAACATCTTCCGGGTGATAGCTGCCAGATGGCCGAGCAGGGGGCACACATGGCAGTAGTGCCACACAAAGGCCAACTCTGCAGCCCCCCGTGCTCCTATTGATGGCCACTCCAGGACCTCTCTCCTCTGAAGACCAGCCTTGATTTATTCACGGCCAGTTTATACCCGTTTGCTTTTGTGCTGACAATATCCTGGAGCTTAAGCAGCACTTCTCCCTCCCCGGTGCTTAACCTCAGGATGTGTTTATAGACAGCGGTCATATCCCCTCTTGGCCTTCCTTGTGACAGACTAAACAAGCCAAGTTATTTATTTATTTTTGTTGTATAACGGGCTCCCCTATCCTTGATCAGCACCCTCGTTGGGCTTCTCTAAAGGCAAGGAGTAGCGTAGAGTAGCATAAAGTAGCATAGAGCAGCATAAAGTAGCGTAGAGCAGCATAAAGTAGCATAGAGTAGAGTAGCATGAAGTAGCGCAGAGTAGCATGAAGTAGCGTAGAGTAACATAAAGTAGTGTATAGTAGAGTAGCATAGAGTAGCATGAAGTAGCGTAGAGTACCCTACGTTGCCCTACTCTAGAGTAGAGAGGAATGGGGACATCACATATGACAGGCAGGCCCTGAGCCAGGAAAATGCTGCTACTCTCTTGTGTAAATATTAAGTGGCTATAACTCTCTAAAAAAATACTTCTGTGAGGCTCGCTCATGGCTTTGCGAGCAACAAGCAGTGTCCCACGCTGTATTGGACAGTCCTTCCTTGCTCACATCGTTCTGCCGGGATGCTCTTCTCTCCTGTTCTTGCCCAGGCCCTGCCATTATTTGCGCTCTGCTCCTTCACAATCCCACCCCCAGCGCAAGAGAAAACAAAAGGATTCAAATTGCCACGATTGCTCAAATGGACAATAAGGGCTTAGGGCCCAAGCCAGCTCCCAGCGAGTGATAATAGTACAGCCTGTGTCAGCAAAAGCCCTGAAAGAGGGAGGCAGACAAGGTTCTTTGGCTAGATGTGATATCTTTTATTAGACCAATGAAAGAGTTGGAAAAATTGTTCTTTGCAAACTTTTGGGTACAAGCACCCTTCTTCAGAGGACAACCAACAACCCTGAAGGAGGAAGCTGGCTCTAACGATGAATCTCAGCATGCCGCGGCTGCGCGAGGGGTCCTCCAGCCTCCAGAACCCCCTGCCGTTCCAGGCCTGGGACCCCACACGCAGCTCTGCCAATGCACCTCAATCCCAACGTGCAGGAAATCTTGCTGTTTAAGTCCCAGGCCCGTCTTAATCAACAACTGCCAATCAACCTGAATTATGGGGTAGTTTTGAGACATACACGAAGAGCGGCGAAGATGGGAGACCACCCAGCTCAACGTCACGTGAGAGCCACGCTGGAATCGGAGTCCAGGTCTCTGGGAAAAAAAATCTCCCCCATGCCAGGGAAAGAAAACTGCATGTTTCTAGTGGTGCTTCTGCCAGGGAGTATTTAGATGCACCACATGCAGTAGTTAGGATGATGTTACAGTGGAGAAAAGGGAGAGGAAAGGTGGGTTCTGCAAAAGGAGCGAGACAGAGGAAGCCTATAGCTTGGGATGTCCTCGGAGCCCCTAGACCTTGCCATCGGCACCAGGAAACCTTGGACTGAGCCCGAGAAACTGAGACAGAGCAATGCATTCATTGAGGAACAAAAGCAGCAACGTCATGCCATAACAGGCCAAGAGCATCTTACAAGAACAGTGCTCCGGCTCGGCTGGACTACGGGGTACTCATTAATCCTGAGACCTTCCTGCGGAGTCATGTCCTAGTCTCATGCCCAAACCTTCCTTGCAACAGCTCCATGTGATGGCCTTGCCCTTGCCCTGAGTGTGCGGGCTCGCGGCTCCGGAGGTATTCCCTCACCTGCAGCAGGATGACTTGATCTCCCAGGTGAGCTGTCCTGTCCTTGCATCACTTTGGTCCGCGCTGCTAAATAAGATGGAAGCAGCTCACCTGTTTAAAGGGCCTGAAGAGAAGCGACAGAGGTCTGCTGGATGTTGTCTACCCCCTGCATGTTGACTCTGCCTCTGGCTCTTGCCTCTCATCGGATACTCACCTTGATGCTGGGCTGCTCTGCTACCACGAAAAGTGCCATAGTCCACCCACCTGCTCCAAGCAGGACCAGCCCCAACTACATCGTCCCAGCCAAGGCTTTGTCTAGCTGGGTCTTAAACCTCCAAGGATGGAGAGTCCCCCACCTCTCTGGGTAACCTGTTCCCACGCTTTACTACCCTCCTAATAATGTTTTTCCTAATATCCATCCTAAACCTCCCTTGCTGCAACCTAAGCCCATTGCTCCTTGTCCTGTCATCTGCCCCCACTGAGACCAGCCCTGCTCCATCCTCTTTGAACCCCCCTGCAGGGAGGTGAAGGCTGCTATTCAATCCCCCTCGGTCTTCTCTTCTGCAGACTCAATCAGCCCAGTTCCCCCAGCCTCTGCTCACAAGTCATGTGCCTTATGAGATGTTATATGCTTAGTATCATAGTATCATAGCTCCTCTCTCTCCATGTCCTCTTGCAATGTACTTCTCCTTGCCTGGCTTTCTAAGCACTCCCATTCTGGTGCTCTCCATGAATGGACCTCTTTGGAAATCTTTTTTCCACCCCCAGAAAATTCTGCCCTTGTCTCAGAAGAGCAAATGCCTCAAATCGAAGAACTTGTGACTGAAAACTGCCAAAACCTGGAATCTTTTTAGCTAAACACTGGGAAAAATTCGCCTGACACTGCCCCAGTGTTCACGTCTTGGAGAGAAGGAGGTGGGCTTGTCTGCGGAGAAAGCAAATGGTTCCGGTGAACGGTTTCATTTGGTCAACACCCAACTGTTTTGTTCGATAAAGTGTCCGAGGATAACGCTCAGCCAGCTCAGCTACCGGGATTCATTTTGCACCGTAGAAAGGCTTTGCAAAGAAAAGGGTGAAATAGCTGTGCAGGGAGGGACTTGGTGTCTGTAGCCCGGCTGCAATCTGGGAGGCCTCGGAGCTCAGGCCCGGGGCACCGCCGGGGCTGCTGCCCAAAGGGCGTCCTACGTGTCTCCTTTTGTGGCAGAGGCATCGCCGCCACGTCAGCCCGAGGGCTGAGAAGCAGCTAGACAGGGGAGAAGGCTGCAGAGGAGAAAGGCTTGCTGGGTGACAGCAAAGCCCTGGGGTGCGAGGCTGACCCTGGGTCCAGAGCCAGATGCCAGGGTGCTTATGCAGCTGTTTTCCTCGGGGTGCAGACCACGGGACGGCCCCTAGCAAGCGCAGCCCGGCATGGCTTAGAAAACCTCCTTTGGGAGCAGTGAGACCCAGCTCATCCCCTCGCAGCCCTGCGTCTTGTGCTCCCCTCCCCTCTATGCTCATCCACATCAGTCCCTGCTTTTGACCCTGGCATGGGCTTCACATGGGGTGAGGCTGGCTCGTAGGCCCCGCCATCTCCAGCCTTGAACAACGGTTGGCCCGAAGGCTCGTCTTGCTACACGAGGAGCGTGAAACAGGGACGTGAAGCGGGTCCTGTCTGGAACCAAACCTCACGCTCCTACCGACCCGACCAGAAACACGGTGCGACCGGGAGTCCTGGCTGCTGGCATGGCAGGAAGGAGGAGCGATGCTAACCCTCCCCGACCCCCCCAACCTTGGAGCGAGCGGTGAGTGGCTTCGAGCGATGGAGTCAAGCAGTCCTTGAGCCACCAGGACATCCTATGAAACCAGGCCATAGGGCCCTCTGGGCAATATAACCTGAATAGCGGGGTGGAGGAGCAAGAAGAAACCACCAAGACGCAGCTCAGAGTCATTTGTTGCACCATTTGTGTCCTTGGGGCAGGACACCTGAGAAGATGCTGTGCCACAAGATGAGAAGCGAGGTGGCCCCTCCTATATGGCCTGCTTTTCCTTCCCAGGGACCCATGCCAGGGACCTTGGGCAGCTCTGTATAAGCACTCCTCTTCTGCAGAGAGCCAAGCCGTGTGCTGTGCAGGAGGAGGGGGAAGGAGAAAGTCCCTTCCCCCCCTCCAATAAAGCCTCCCTTGTTTAATTTCTGCCGCCGGGGGTCTGCTCGGAGAAGCCGGCCTGGGGGCTCTCTGGGCCGTAATGTTTAACTTACCAAAATCTGCAATAAATTTTCCTGGCTGCTCCCAATCAGACGCTCCCCCCAGCCCTTGCTAAAGCGCTGCAGGTTTACGAGCTCTGAAGAGCCATAAAGGCCTTTTACTGGCTGCGCTTTTTATTTCAAATTAGAGTGTGACTGGATAAACACTGGACAAAGTACCAATTTAGCAGGCATCCCGCTCAGCACGCGTGCTGGGGGCCCTGGGCAGACGGCTGATTTATTAGGGCTTGCAATTAGCTTGCGTTGTGGAGACGGGACAAGACGCTCTTTCACCCCCGTCCGGCAAAGTTAAGCGGAGCCCTTTCCCTCCGCTTCGCGCCTGCCCCGGGGTGTGAGGGCCACGGCAGAAGGGCCCTGCTCTGGCCCAGGGTTGGCGAACCTCCTGCCAGCTCTGGGGTGGGGGTGAGGAGTCGAGACCCGGCAAGGGGGGTCTAGCCACAGGCCGGAGGCACCGGGAGATGGGGCTGGCGGGTGTGAAGCAGGCAGCCCTCCTCATCTTCCCACATCCCAGCACCCACTGGGTCAGCTTCAGTTTCCTTAGCATTTAGCACTGCTGTCTCCTCCCAGAAGCTGTTTGTACCTCCTAGCCAAGATGATGGGTTCTCCATTGGATGCTGGAGCCTCTGGGCTGAGGGCATCCCTCTGCTAAAGGTGAAGGATTCACCCGCAGGTTGGACCGAGCCCTCGCTGCATTGGACCCATGCAGCACATGGGGTTTCCTGATGCCCCGGGCTATGCTCCAGCGCTGCCCTTGCCCTCCGCCGGGTGATGAGCACGTAGACCGCTAAAGCCATCTCCCGGTGCAATCAGCTTTGGCCTCTTACCTGCTCCTGCCGGGTGTTGTTACCCTCCAGGGGGGTGCCACAGTGATTTATCATCCTGGAAACCTGGCAGTGCAAGCAGTCCTGGGTGTGGACATGGCAGAAGGAAGGACTGACGCTGCTCCCTGACAGGCAGACACGTGATTGTAGCTGACATTGCTGGTTTGTGCTGTGGTAGCCCTTCGGGACCCCAGATAGAGCCTGGATGAAGGTAAGAGGTGGTCCTTGCCCTAAAGCGATCGTCATCGCAAGCGGTGCCGGGTGGGAGACAGCTCTACCTCAGCTGGGATCTGAGGCACGCAGGGGCTAAGGGAGTTGCCCAAGGTGATGGGGGGAGTCTGTGGCAGAGCAGATATCTCCTGAGGCCCAGGTCAGTGCCTCCCTCGCAGAACCACCCTTTCTTTCCCCCATCTAGCTGGGAGAGGCCTGACCGAGTGACTCAGGGGAGTCTCGGTCACCGCTCCTGACCTCCGTCCTGCACACAGAGCCCCGCAGAGCAGGCTGGTGCGCCTGCTACGGCCGCTGAATCCAGACCTCTGTCTCCAGGCATCTCAGAGAGGTCCCGGGAAGGGAAGGAGCAGAACAAAATGTGCCCTGTGGATGGAGCAGAGCCTGCCCTGGCTGGCAGTCAGCCCTTCCCTGGGGATGCCCTGGGGATGCCTACTCATCTGTGCCCTATTCTCCGGGCTGCTCCTCCAGCTCCCAGGGTGCAGATTTGGGGAGCAAAGCAGCTCCTGCAAATGGAAACCCAAGAAAGCGAGCCTCCCCACAACACCGCCTGGCCCTGGGGAGCTCTGATTGCAGACGGCTGGCGGGGGAGCAGGGCTGGGATGGGGGTCAGGTGCCCTTCAGCCCAGCTTTGCTCACCTCTGAGCCCTTCTGCTGGGTGAGCTCCTCCTGGCAGGCGGGAGATGCCAGGAAGGGCTTTGCCCCGTGACCCACAGCTCCTATCTATACTCTCCGCTGATCTGTAGCAGATATTTGGCCCTGCTGGCTCCTCCCTGGATGCCTTCCCAGACCGATGGAGCAGGAGTCTCTGACGCACCCTGGGTGTAACGGGCATCTCCATTTCCTTTGGCACCGGCCCACAGAGCCCACCAGCCTCCCACCCTTTCCCTGCCAGACCCCACGTCTCCTTCTCCCACCCTGCCCCACCAGAGACGTCTGCCTCTCCCTTGACTTTTGCTTTTTGGGATCCTTCGGTCGCAGGGGGCTGCGATCCCTGCTACCGGAGTTGCCCGCAGCCTCCAGCAGCGCCGAGCCGAGCACGTCTGTAACTGCACGGGGATAAGGGGCTCACCACGCTTTGAAAGCTGCAACTCAGATGTCTTGCAAGTCTCTGAAGTGCCCCGTTTTGGGTTTTTTTTTCCCTCCCCCTCCCACTCTGTTTGGATTTTGCCGGGATCCAGACCCCTGATGAAAAGCGGAGCTCGAGACGGGTTGCATTTCTCTTCCAGCGCAAGCACTTGAGGAATATAGGTGGCTAATGCCTTCAGTATGTATGAAATATCCCATATGCCGGGAAACAAAAGGGGCTCTGTGCTATTAAAGTTTCATTTCCACACTCCCTCCTCCCGCCCCTCTCCCCTGTTCACCCTGCCCTCCTCCGTTCCTCCTCAGGCTGCTGCGAGCGCGAGGGAGAAAGAGGTGACCCGTTTGCTCTCTGCCGGGCGGGCTGGCGCGGATGGGGAAGGAGCAGGCTGAAGCATGGCAGTGCCCGCTCCGGTGTGCGGACCTTGCGGGCATGTAGCAGGTGAGGAGGCATGGCAGAAAGGGCTGGCACCACATTGGGGCTGGCGTTGGGAGGAGATGCGAGCACATGCGGGGCGCACGTTGGTGGCTTTTCTGGGGAGGGAAGAATGAATGCATGAAGGAGAGCCGGGGGTTTCTATCACCCCAACGGGGGTGCCCATGAGACTGCTTAGCCCCCTGTCTGACACCGCTCCGAGCTATCCAGTGGCAGGGCATTCCCGCTCAGTGCCCCCCTCCCCTTGCACAATGGGACGGGTGTGTGTAAAAGACCTTCCTTAGATCAGGACCATCTCTACGGGCCAGGGGGGATGCTGGCTGGGTCCAGAGCATCAGGGCCACAGGGCGTGAGGCTCCAGGGAGCCGATACCTACGGCAGGGCAGGACGCGGGGCTCCTTCCCGCGCTGAACAATCTTCCTTTCATGACCTGGGACCAGTGGGATAGAGCAGAGCAACATCACGTGGCTCAGGAGAAACCAATCAATGGTCCTCCAGGCAAGGGAGGGTCTGGCTCCCGTTATTCACACCGCAGCAGATAGAGAGCTAGGGGGGTTGGGTTGGGTTGGGCTGCGTTGGGTTGGGTTGGGTTTCATTGCGTTGCGTTGCGTTGGGTTGCATTGGGTTGGGTTGGGTTAGATTGGGGGGGGCTCGCCTCTTATCGCCTTCCTCCTCCCATGGGATGTCAAACCACCTGGGTGCTGAGCAGTGGTCCGGGAAAGGGTGCAGAGCCCCGTGGACCCATTTCTTGGTCCTTGGCCTTGGAGAAGGATCTTTCCTGCCCCACCTGCCCTGGAGCCTCTTGCCAGGTGATGGAAATACTACACGTGGACTCGTGGGGGCTCTTCTGGCACCCTCCCCTTCTCTCCCTCCCTCCCACCCCCCAGGTCTGGGTGTGCCAAGCTGCTGAGGTCCATCTGAAGGACGGGAAGGGGTTTCACCGCTCCCAGCCCCAGGCTCTAGGCAGGTCCAGGCTGCTTGCTGGAGGTCACACATGGAGCTGGATGGAGGGAGGGTAGACGAGGAAGGAGGAGAGAGAAGAGGTGATGAGAGGGAGCGCTAACACTAGGCAGGAGGGATGTTTTTAGGATACGATAGGCCCCGTCCTCCTATCCCATCGCCAGGCATTGCTCCAGGGCCGTTTCCATTTCATGCCATAGAGACGGCAGAGACCATTAAGTGACACAGCCCGCACTCCCGAATGCAGGAGCCTTCCTTACACGGTGTTCGCCAGCCTCAAGAAGCCACGGAGCTGCAAACCCCAGCCCAGCCAGGGAGAGGGGCCAAACCTGTTCCCAAGGGGGTGCGGGAATGCAGGAGTCGGTCTGGGAGCTGGCAGGCACAGTGCAGAGGTCAAGGGAGCCCCCCAGCCTGGCACCCGGAGCCGACGGACTTCCCTAGGTGCCCATGTGGGCACTTTTGGGACCCACTGGAGGCTGGCTGGGTCCTCCGGCCCCCTCCGAGGCCAGGACACAGCGGTTCCTGGCAGTGCCCCAGGGCTCGCAGGGCATCGGTGGCTCTCAGAGCCACGTCGTCTGCGCTGAAGGAGTTAAGCGAGGACCGGAAAGGAGGAGAATAAAGAAAACAGAGGAGGCAGGAGAGAAGCGCTGGGCCAGGGGCTGTTTGAACTGGCTTGAATGTGCCCTCGGTGTGCTTATTTCAACAGCGCGGGCCGGGAACTGAAACCAGGCTGGTGAATGAACACACGCACCTTGGTCACGCACACACATGCACGCACACACCAGTCTCATGTACACACACACACACATGCATCGGTCTATCTTATGTGTGCACACACCCATACATATTGGTCTCTCCCATGCATGCACACCCCCCCCAATGGTCTCACATATACATGTGTGCACACACACACACACACACACACACCCCGGCCTGTTGTACACACACATGCATTGATCTCTCTTGCAAGGGCAAACAAATGCAATCATTGGTCCCTTTCACCTACATGCACATGAGTCTGTCTTGTGCGCTCACACGTATGCACACACTGCTCTCACATGCAGAGACGTGCACATTGGTCTCTCTCTCTGTCTCTCTCTCACATGCACGCACATACACACACGTCTCTTGTACACACCCACATGCATCAGTTTGTCTTGCATGGGCGCACACACACATTGGTCTCACACACAGAGACACATGCACATTGCTCGCTCTCTCTCGCTCTCTCTTTCTCTCTCATATTTACTGTCACACTTACATGTGAGACATATTTACTGGTCTCTCTCACACGCACACACATACACACACACACACACACCCTTGTCTAAAGCGCTGTCAGATCCCCGCCTGCCCAGGCAGGCAGGCAGGCAGGCAGACAGACAGATGAACTGGCTGCTGCAGATTTCTCACCAAGCTGTAAGAGAAAAACACATGCTCTGGCATTTCTGCCGCTTCCCTTCGGAGGGTGAAAATATTTCCTCTCCGTCATCGCCACCGCCGCAGCCCCACACCACTCTGTCTCCAAACCCGGCGTATTTGTACTCCACCTGGAGCAGACCCACTCCCAAGGCAACCCCTCCCCTTGCTTTCCGAGCCGATCCGCGGCGCAGGAGACGGTCCTGCCCCACTCGTTCCCTGGCTCCTCTGCCTCAGAAGATGTCTCCCTGCAGCGTGGGACACGCCTGGGCTGGCTGCAGACTCAGGAGAGCTTGTCACCTTTTCTCCGAGGCGCTAAGCCTTGTGTCTTGTGCCCATTGCATCCCTCTGCACCCAGGTGGGGCCAGATACTGCGCTCTTTCCTCCATTTCCCCTCATTGTTTGGCAGCCAAACACCCAGGGGTGCCCAGAGGGGCTGCAGGGGTCCCCGTGCTTCTCCGAGGACTGATCTCAAGGGGATTTGGCTCATGTTAGGCCACGAGATTTACCTGTCTGACCACGGAGGGGGCTGAGGGGAGGCCACATCTCCCCGTCTCGCTGCCTCCGGCCCTGCACGGCTGGGGTGGGCATGCTGCCCGGGAACTAGGATCCCCAGGGCTGTCTTTTGCCAGCCTTGGAGGCACCTGGCCTTCAGGGGCGGCTCTGGCAGGAGCCGGAGGTGGGAGCGTCGGAGCGCTTCGCTTCTCGTCGGGGGTCTCACATCTGTTTATGCGCTCTGCAGTTGCTAGGGGAGCATATGGAGGAGCTTTAGAGACACCTGCTCCGCGGGCTGTTGTTTCGGCTTCCCCTGGAACGTGGCCCCGCACGCTTCCCGGCAGCTGCGAAGGATCAAAGTACCTGGCAGAGATGAGCAAAGCCCGGTGCTTTGGTTAAAAGCTCTTCTGGACCACACTGTGGTTGTGGTGGAGAGAGGGCAGGGGCAAGGGCAGGGAGATGGCTGGGAGGGGATCTCAGGAAAAACCTCTTTGGTGGGATAGATGCCGGGGCAAGGTGTGGACTGCCCATCGCAGCCAGTGCTTGGGGAGGAGTTGGTGATAGCAATGCCGATATCACTGTGGGGATGTCTGGGCCTTGCTGCTTGCTCCCCTCTTTCTGCTACGCGGTCCAGGGGTGCTGGCTGCAGCCCAGGCTGGGGACTGGGCTGTGCCAATGCTGCTGCTGGGGCGCAAAGCCGGTGGTTCCTGCCCTGGTCTGATAGATTTGGGGTCAGGAAGGAATTTTGCCCCATGCTCAGATTGGTACAAACTGGGGCGGGGGGTATTGCCTTCCTCCGCAGAGGAGGGAAGCTGAAGGTAGGACTGGGGAGGTCCTGCCAGGGGGCTGCTAGCACAGACAGGTGGCAATGGTGTCTTCCTAGCAGGCCGGGCTCCCATGATGGGGGCAGAGAGTCGGTGTGGTGGTTGGCGCACTGCCCTGGGACTCCACTGACCTCCAGGGAGCCCCTTGGCTTTGCTACAGACTTCTGATGCATGGCCTTGGGTGACTCTCTTGCTCTCCCTGCCTAGACAGCGTAGAGAACAGGGGTTGTTTTTTTCTCCCATGGTTTTTGTCTTGTCTACCTGGCTTGTGAGCTCCTGGGGGCAGGCAGGGGCTCTTACCGTATGTATGGTATGTACAGCACCCGGCACACTGAGCCTCCAGTCTCAGCTGGGGTCATTCAACACTGCTGTAATGCAAATCAGAAATAATAACAACGAACCTGGGAGATGCTTTCGACGCCTCTATTCCATTGGATTTTGAGAGCGTCTGGAGCGTGCCTGGGTGGCAGGTTGGAGATATCCACTATGCCTGCCAATCATCGTTTTGGTGAATGCATTTAATTTGCATACTGCAATCATGCTATTTGAAGGAGGCTCATGGAGTTGTCTTGGTTTCTTGCTTCGTTTAAAGGTCCTGTTTATGTCCATGGTGTCACAACTGTGAAACAGAGCCCCGTGGTTATACCACGGCCGCAAGACGAGCTTGCTTTCCAGTTGCAGTGGGATTATTGCCGTACCTCTAATGACAGAGCGGAGCCTTGCCAGCTCGCACTGCTGACTGGGAAACCCACGGGAAACTGCTCAGTGCTGCCAGATAGCAAATTTTGGGAACAAACAATTTAAAAAAAAAAAAGGAGAGGCAGGATTAACTCATCACAAAATGTGCCTTGCTCGTTAATTTGACAAGTGCGGTTCAGTTCTAATTGCTTGTGATCAGGCACCAGCAACTGTTCAGCGCGAGAGTTTGCAAATGTCTCCGCGTCTCGGTAATGTCAGGCCTCCTTCCAGCATCTGCTGTGAAATCTTTGCGGCAAAGGCTGGGTGCACGAGCGAGCGCGGGGCTGCTGTACCCGGTGTTTGCTAACGGAGCCTCGCATCCTTCTCCGCACCTGGGCTGAGTCATTAGTATTAGTATTATTTTTTACAGGTGACTAAAATATGGGGGGTTGCACTTGTTAATCACCAGGCTCGGGGCAGGTGAGTGGAGGTGTTGCCTTGGCTGGGAATTTTGCCCAGCTGCAGCTTTATAAAACTCCCACTGGATTCACCAGGCCTAGGATTTTCCCCATCTGTTGAGGCTGAGTCGCCCAGGTCATGCTCAGGGCTGAATCCCAGCTTCCCGGGGTGTTGGGATCCACGTCCTGCTGTGGATCCCAGTATATGACTGGATCTAGGTCCGGAGTGAGGAAGAACCGGGTACCTTGGGTTGAGTCTTAGCTGCTTTTTGAATTGTAAACCTGCACAATTCATCCACGGCTGTCCCTGGACCCGGGTGCCACTACCTTGCTGTGTGACAGTAGGCATCATCCCATTGCTTCCTTGTAAGCCATGACTGCAGCCTGGGTAGGCCTGGCGGCATAGGGGGATTAATGCACGGGCCAGCTGGGCCCCGGGACTAGGGGCCCCTGTCTTGGCGTGGATGAAACTGGTGACCAGGCTGGGCATGCACAGTGCAGTGATCTGTGGCTACTGGGCATCATTTTCTGGAGCTGAAGTGAGCCATGGGGCCAGCCCTGGAGCTTGGTCCATGCTGCACGTGCCTGGAGGGCAGCAGCTCCGCACCCCTGGCACTGGCTCCAGCTGGTGGCCGTGGCTCCTGCCCTGGACCTGGGGGCAGTACGTCCCACTCCGGCCACTGCACCAGCCGAGGACAGATCCAGTGGTTGCAGGGCAGTGCACGAGCCAGGGTGGGCCCAGGTTGTTGGGGGCTCAGGCTTTTAATCTGAATCCACCCCTCAGAGGCAGTAGCATGCATGTCAGCATGGGCTGCCTCCTGAGTCCGTACCGTGCCCCCCTCCCAGCTGGCACAGCCCGTACCGAAGTCCAGGCCACTGGTCTTTTGCTGCCCTGACACTTGAGCGAGCTCTGTGAGCCTATGCCCAGCTCTCTACCAGCTGAATCCTCCTTCCTTTTTACTCCTAGTTGCCTTCACTGCAGGGGCAGCTGCAGCTGTGTGCGGGGAGGGGGTCCGGCCACCAGCACGGGCATCCTGGAGTGAAGCAACAAGTGGAAGGGAGAGGGGGACATGGCCCTCCTCCCTCCTCGTCCCCTTTCTGCAGGGCTCCCGGAGCTCACACGACCGCACAAATCTGCAGCTGAACTGCCCCAAATGCAGGCCGGGAGTGCCCAAGGTCCAGGCTTCATCCTTGCTTTGCTCAGCCCCCTTTTTGCTGCCCTGCTGCCTCCCTCACGGGGCAGGGAGATTGTCTCCCGAGGTCCCAGCCGAGAGCCGCTAACCCCCCTCTCCGCCCCGGGGAGGCTGCGAGCGCCGTGCTGAGGACGGGAGCCGTGGAATGTTGTTTTTTCCAGCCTGGTTTCCTTCAAGGTAGTAAATCAGTGCTGGGAAAGGGAAAGCCTTGCTGTTTTCCAAAGCACATCAGAAACGCTGACATCTGAGCCGCAGGCCTCTTTCCCCAGCCAACTCTGCCCTAACGCCCGGGCTGGAGCGAGGCAGGGCAGTGCTGAAGAAAGCGGAGCAAAGTCTGCAGGCTGCCGTGCCCTGGGCCTATAAATGTGTCCCCGTGCTATGCTGTCCCACACCGAGAGGGGCTTTCTAGAGACCCCCACCATCTCCTGCTGCAAGGGGATGCCCCAGAGACCTCCACTTGGATCCTGTGGTGGCTGAAGCTTCCCAGGAGACCCGTACGAGCCAATTTTGGGGGGCTCAGGGGGCTTTTTCTGCAGTTGCCTTCTCTCCCACATAGGATGGGGCGATGGAGAGGCATCGAATCCCATACTGAGAGGGGCTTGTCCGAGACGCCCTCCCTATCCTTTGCACCCTGTCTCAGGTCTCTCACAAGGGAAGGATCTGTCTGTGGCCCTTGTAGCCTAGCCCTGGTTTTGTTCCCGTTCCTGGACAGGGACCTGCTCCCGCTGTGAGAGACGCGGCACTGGGGGCACGAGGAGAGCACCAAGGATAGGGGCAGGGGCAGGGGGGGTGAGCAAGCTAGCCGGCGGGCTGTATTTGCACGGGTACACAGAGCTGGGTGGGCGACTGACGTGGGAGTGCGACAGATGGGAGAGTGCCCGGGCGCAGGGCTGCGCGGTCAGCTCCGGCCCCGCTCCAGACGCGCCGGGTTACAGCTCCCTGGAATGGCATCTCGGGTATCAGCTGCAGCACGAGGCCCAGGCTGCGCTCGTCCAGGAATGCCAGCCCCGTCCAGGCTGGCCCCGAACCCTGCTCGGCGGCTTCATGCGCCCGGCGAGGTTACGGCCTTGCCTTCAACCTACTCAGCTTTCCAGCTCAGGTGCTGCCTCTGACCGCCCGGCAGACTCCTGCTCGTTTTCTAGCTGCCTGACGAGGTCTGCGGCCAAAGCAAGTCCAACCACTTGGCCAAGGTCACAGACTGAGCTGGAGCGAGCAGCCCAAACCTGCTTAGTTTCTGGGAGATTTGACCTGTTTGTGCCTGGGAACTGGGAGGAGCCTTGAGGAGGGGGCAAGGTGGTGGGAAGTTGAGGCTGGGAGGAGAAATGGGAACGTGGCCTCATTTCTTGATCTGAGTTTGTTTTTTTGGAGCTGTCTCTCAGGCACCTGCATCTGGGTTTCAACTTGGCACGGGCAACCTTGCCCGAGGGGAGATGGGGGGAGCCTTCCCCACCCCGCTGTTGGCTCACCAGTTCCAGGCTGAGGATGACCAGAGCTCGGGAAATCCTGGGTTTGGGGTTTCGGAGGGAGGGGGAGACTCCCTATCGACTCACCCAGGTTTACGCAGGAAGCAGGGACAGGGATTCAGGACTCAGAAAGCGGGTAGATGCATGCTTGCCCGGTCTGTTTTAGAAAGGGAAGGGGGGTGATCGTGTGCCTGCTGCTGGAGTTGGGGAGTCTGCGCTCCTTGGCCATGTCACTCAATAGCACCGTGATCTTTTGCAGCAACGTCCAGCCACGATCAGACACCGGCGTGACCGAGTCCGTCTCCGCAGCCCTTCAGAGGGTGTCGGGTAAGTGCTGCCGTCTGCATTGGGCAGGTGCTGAGAACGAGGTGCAGAGCACAAGGCATGGCCGGGGACCACGGCGGCGTGTTGTGCCTGGTCACAAATCCATGCATCCTTCCTTCCAACTCTTTACCCATTTATAAAACAAGACATTGATCCCATCATAGGGTGTGTGAAGGCCTGACGGGCTGTGAAACCCTTGGGGAAGAGGTGGTAAGCCGGGTCTGGGTTTCGCGGCTCTTTCATTTGCAAGCAGTGCAAGTCCTGGGCAGTTTGGGGCTAAAATAGGAGAACTGCTCTCCTCCAGGCCTTTTGGTTCCCCCTGTCAAAGCCAGTCTCTGCTGCAGGGATCATCTACCTGTGCCGGGTGCCCGGGGCTGAGGGGTCGGTGCTCAGCAGAGGAAGGCAGGGCAGCATGGCACCGTGGACATGTGGGATGTAGGGGGCATTATGGAGACCCAGCCCCGGTGATCTGGGTGGGTCCCTCAGGTCCCCTGAGATCTGCTTGACTCCTGGGGGGGATCGGAGGGTTTGAGCCCCCGCGAGCCTGCCTCCCATCCACCCCGAGGAGATGTCAGCGCCGGCGGGGGACGCGTTTGGGTGGGCAGCTTTGCGCCGGCGGGCTGCGCCCCGCCTCCGGCAGATGGGGATGTCATGAAGGCAGCTCTCACCAGGCCCCTCTCCCCGGGATTGGCAGCGTGCAAGCCGGCGACGCCTGCCAAAAATATTTGTGTAGGAGGTGGAAAGTTAACTTTAGTCTTCCTTTTGGTGTGGGGGAGCGGGAGGAGGAGTTTTTGCTCTGGATCCCATGCAAGTGAGTAGGAAGAGAGCAGGGGGTCACTTCTCCGCCTGCTTTCAGCAGCTAGTGGCGATTTCCCCCCCACCACACACACACTTTGGCACGCTTTCAAAACGTGCCGTTTGCTTAGGAAAGCGGAGGGCCATTCCTGATGGCGAACGTGCTGACGAGGGGCGCGGGGCGCAGAGCCCCTCACAGGATTCGGTCCTTATTTCCAATGCCAAATGGCAAGGGACAGGGGCACTGCCCCGTTGAAGTCAGCGGAAGCTGCAGAAGCTCAGCGCCCTTGGAAATCCAGGCCGTGGATTTAGGTCCCCCAGGCTTGGAAATGCAAATCTCTTGAATTCGAATCCAGGGCTTTAGCAAACTGCACGGCCCTTACTCCTCTTGGGAGCTAGCGCTGGGGTCAGGCCGGCGGGGCTGGGCGGACACAATAACCCCGAGCCCTGATGGGCCGACCATGGTGACGGCCACAGAGAGATGGGGCAGGAGAGGATGAATATCTGGGCCAGGCAAGTGGGGTGTGAATTTGTTCGGCAGCCCATGTCTTTAGGGCTTATTCAACTAGTTATGCGCCTATTTCTACCCTGCCCCGGGGTGGGGGCACGGCTGCAGAGCCCAGGGGGCTTCCCTGGCACCTGGGGACCCTGCGTGTGCTGGAGTAGCATTAGGGATCTCTGAGATGGCAGCAGGGTCTCATTCAGATCCTGGGAAGCGGTGAAGGGCCCAGCCCATTTTAAAAGGGGAATCCCTGCCCCGAGGCACCGGTGATCTAATACGCCTGGTCTGACTCATCCAGACCCTCCTTGCAAGGGCTGATGCCTCCACCAGGTTTGCAGAGGCAAGCCCTGCTTGGATGGCGGGTGACAGGGGAGGGCAGACACAAGGAGATAGGCTCTGGATGGGACTGCCAGCCTGCACTGACAGAAACAGTTACCAGCCAGGTAGGAAAACGCCTTTCCCCGGGAGCCCAGCCCCAAAATGAGTCTTGAACCATTGAATGAATGACTTAGCGCTTAAAAATCAGAGGCCTGTTATCGGTTCAGGCCAAAACCAGACAATGGCTCCTTATCTCAGGCTCCTCGTGGGTGCCATAGAGCAGCCAAAGGCAATCCGGACTCGTAGTAGAGATGATCTCTTTTATAAGATTTTTGCAAAAAAATGTCTTTAACTGCAAACAAAGACTTTTTTTTTTTGCAAAAATCTTGTTTGTCTCATAAAGGATATCATCTCTACTATGAGTCCTAATGATTGCCTTTTCCTCTAGACCAATACGGCTACAACCTGGCTACCTGACACAGAGCAGCAAATGCAATCAGCTCCAGGGCTTGGCTGAAATCCCCTCCTGGCTCCGCCCCAGATGGGGCTTTGGGCAGAGAAGTTTGCGTCCACTCCCCCAGCCACACATGGCTGGGTTCAGCTGCTGTGCGGTGCCCATCCCAAGGGACGCGGCAGCCAGTTGGTCTCTGCAGCCGCTGCTGAGATGTGCCAGTCAGATGATGCAGGTCAGTGCCATGAGTTTCTAATTGTAGGGGCAGCTCAGATCAGCAGCTTGTCCTTGATGGAGCCAAGTGACATTGCCTCTGCTTGACTTGCCAGAGCAGGAGCCCTCCTCTGCTTGTACCCTCTCCCTTGAAGCTGCACCTGCTGGGGCTGATTGGTCTGGAGGCTGCGTGACACGTTGCCCAGGCTCCTGGCAGGTGATGAAGAGCCATCTCTCTATGTAGGATATCTTAGCATGCTCCACTGTAGTTGGGCATAACCTGTAAGCACTAAGATTATTCATTTATAGCAGCTACAGCTAAAAACTGTGCAGCTGGAGCTGGGATGAAGCAAGCTCCCCCAGCCAAGTCCCCCTTCTCATTGTGAGCAATGGCAGTAAAACCTCACCCAGGGAGGTTTTACTGCCATTGCTCACACATGGAGGTCGCCTTCTCTCATCTTTACCTCCGCTAAAGCCACTCCCTGATAAACTTGCGACTTATCCTAGACTCAGGCCCTAAGCCATAGCGGGAGTTTTCTGCCAAGGTGCCTAACTGCAGACTGGTCTGTTATGAATTTTTGTGGGTGAAACCGTTCTGGGTTTGACTTCAGGCAGTTTTGCACATCCAAAGTGTCTGTCTCCCTTGTCAAGCCTTGCAAAATGAGCTTTAGCAATGAAAGGCGGCAGGCCCAGGGATTTCTGTGGTCTTGGTCCGAGGGCGCCGTTGCAATTTGAGAGCACGAGAAAGGCTGAGGTCACTGCCCAGAAGTGGGTAGCGCTTTGAAGGAAGATTTTTCAAACTGATACGGGCTCTCACGGAAGCTTGTCAAAAACAAAGGCGCGGAAGGCGAGGGCATCTATTATTCATGCTTCTCATGCTGGAGCGATGCCACGGTGACTATCCCATCACGGAAACCTTCCTTCTAAGGATGCAAAGCAAATGCAGGTTGGGTGGGCTGGAAAACATTTGCTCTCATGGAATAGTCCCAAAAGTGGATTTTCTGTCAATGGTAAAATAACACCAGGCAAGCCGCTGGGCTTACAGCACATTGGGCAGCTAATGCAAATGGTAGCACAGCTTCAGCTTCAGCTTCAGCTTCAGCGGGGTCTGGAGCCATGCATCCAGGTTAAGACCCAGGTGGCTTCCTGTGTCTAAGGGCTTGGAAGTGGCATGTAGAGCTTGGGGAAGGGTTTTTCTTTGACGTGCCAAGCGAGAAATTTTGGGAGGACCAAAAATATTTGCTAATTGGGGTCAGAGAGCTTCCACTGAAATCAACTGGGGGAGGGGCAGGAAGATCGCGAACTGCCCAGAGATTTAGTTTTAGCATTTTCTAACTGAAATGTTTCATTGGGGAACCCCCAAAGCCTTTCATTAAGACACTCTGTGAACAAAATGCTCTGATTTTCCTGCGGGTTTTGTTTTTCGTGGGTTCTTCTGTTTGGGTTTTACTTTGCCCCAAAACCATGAGATATTTTGTCGGTTTGACCCAAACTGAGTTTCCCCCCAATTTTTATTTCTTTGCTCCGGGCGTCGAACTGAAAACTCCTCTCTTTCCCCGGCTTACATTGCAAGCTCTTTCTGCCGTGGGCAGGCTGAGCGCATCACAGGATGGAGCCCAGGGCTCTGGTTGGCATTCACGGTACCGCTGCAATCAGAAGTAGACCGAGTCTTTAGACCGCCCGTGTAGTAGGGAAGGGCCTTTGGGTACTGGAGGGCTGTGATGTAAGAGCAGGACTTTGTTAAATAGATCCAAGGGGACTGGCTCCAAAGGGATTTCCCCCTATTTGTTCTGGGCAATTACATGCACAATAACCTGTATCCTGTTCCCCGGATCTGATAAGCCACTCTCCCCTCCTATCCGATTATGTATCTACATTATCCATCAGCATTCACGGTCACTAAAAGGAGAGGGAAGTGACTCCAACCCGGTCTCCATTTATCCCGAAACCTTGAGAGCCGATCTGTGTTTAAGCATGGTCCCTCTTACTGAGCCCTAACAAAGGGAGTCAGGGGAAGCTCTGCACTGGTGACGGTCAGAGGGGACCTCAGTGCCTCCCACGAATAACCACCCATCAAAGGAGGAGGGATTGTGTTGGTGACTGTACAGCATCTTCCAAAATGCCTTTCCACCGCAGTGAGATGAAGGCTCCCCTCCCGTCAACCCAAAGCCCCTCCATAAACCCAGCCAAATCCTGCCCTGAGCAGAGATTAGTGCTGGAGAGTCCATGAAGTGCAACGAGGACTCACGATTGCTTTGATTATTCTTGGAAGGGACCCAGATCCTGCAGTGAGGATCTGGCAGGATAAAACCCTCAGCTAGAGAGAAATTGCAGCTCATCTCGGCCTGCCCTGGTGCTGGGTGAGTGCTGGGTGAGCAGAGCCTCCCATGTCTCGTGCTAGGCTGGGTCCAGTGCGATGTACATAAGGCTTCAGTCAATTTATAATGGCAGCATATCATACGTGGGGTCCTGCCTGCATACACGTCATGTGGTCCAGCATGCACAAGGGCCTGGCGCCATCCAGGAGTGGGCCACTGTCCACGGGTTGCCCTCCACAGAGCCCCCAACCCTTTGCCACTCTGTTTAACTCCCATCCAGGGAGCTACTCCCAGCTCAGGAGCAGCCGCCTTGCTGCCATCACAGGATGTGTGGAAATCACTGCTGGCCTTGAGTCATCCATAGACAGTCCCATTCAGGGCTTTGTCATCTCCTCCAACAACCGCAAGGGATGCGGGTGGTGAATAACAGCACTAATGCAAGCCCCGGCAAAGGAGGGGGATTAACCCGTTCCTGGCATGGCCGAGGGGAGGTCAGGCATGCAGAAGTTAAGCAGTCATAAGTCTCGCTCCTCCACTGCCGGTTCTCCTGGCACTCAGTTGTGCATCACATCACATCACATCACATCACATCACATCACATCACATCACCGCGACTTCCCACATCCATCGCTTGCTTGGCCCAGATCGCTCCCTAGAAGAGCCGAGGGATGGGACAGCGGATGGGACAGCACGGGGCAATTCCTCCTGGGGCTTGGCAGAGCTTGGCTTTCCCAGCTCCCTTCTCATGGTCTTGTAATGGGAGGGGAGTCACTCCAGTCGGTCTGATTTTCATTTCTAGAGCATTTTCCTTAGCGGGCGCATGTCATGACTCCTGTTAGGGAATCAGAGCTGCCCTATGGGCATACATACACTCACGCGTGTTGTGCTTTCCGTTTTCTTCACCCAGGTGCTTTGACGCAGCCTCCTCTGCCCCGAAATACCTCCTGGAAAAGGCAGAGCCCCTGAGGCATCCCTCCCCGGAGCATCCTCTGTTTGTCTTTGCCAGCTAAAAAAGACGGAGCCTCTCACACCTGAACACCTGCGGTTCCTCCTTGAACGGCGGAAGCACACCTGCTCACTCAGCGATCACATCTGGCTGAGAGCACACAAGCCAGGCTGAGGAAAGCATCCAGCCCCTGCACTTCTTTCACCTCCTACACTGGGGCAGCCGGTTAGAGCTGTCCCATATGGGAAAGCATGGACAGTCACGCTGGTTTTTAAGACCCTAGAAGAAAACCTGTGCAACGCTAAACCCACGAGACACAGGTGAGCACACAAGATGCTGAAGGCAAGGTTACTGCAGCCTTCTCTGCAGCCCCAGCCCAGCTGCGTTGGGCCCAGGAAGCCCAGCCAGCGCTCCTATGGCTTTGAGACTCCCAAAGTGGATGCAGGAGAGGGCTGTGGTTGTCGGGTCCTGCAGCCGGAGAAAGAGAAGCCGAATCCCCAGCCATCGGGAAGCATCGGGCCTTTTCGCCCGCAGGACCAGGAGGAAAAGGAGCCCGGGAGAATGAATGGAGACCTGCCGGTGCCCAGGTTGAACAGCAGCAGCTTGGCATCCTCTGGCAGGTCCTCGAGCCTGGGGGAAGCCACGGGGGCTGTGGCGGACCTGCTGCCCTCTGAGCCAAGCCAAGAGTGGAAGGTGGTGAAGATTCAACGCGTCCTCCTTTCTCCCGTTGGCCAGCCAAGGAAAGCAAGTAAGCAAAGCCTCTGTCCTTCCTCCCCGCACCCCGGGCTCTGTTGGGAGAACAAGTGGGAGGCGATCCCTCCTGCTGTGTGTTAGCCTTGGGTGCCTAACATTGATCCTGGCGAGTACCGGGAGCTTCTCTGCAGCCTTTCCTGGGGCCATCAGTCCGACCCACTCAGGTTAAGGGGGGAGGAAAAACCCCTGCATCATCCTCTCCCCTGGGAAGCCCAGTGACATCCCACTGGGAGCAGAGGCTTGGAGTGAGGTCATTGCTGAACCGCCCGAGCAGATGGAAATCCCAGCTCTTTCCAAGCGCTGGGCAGGGGGTGATTGACGGGAACAGCTGCTGCGTGTTTCTCGGACGGACGGTCCCAGGCCTCGCATGGAGCAGGAGGGCCTCCGTTCTGGAGGGTCAGCAGGCTCTCTTCTGGCCCGGCGGAGCCACTTTCTGTCCCCGTGCGTGCATGTGACGACGGTGCAAGGTTCCCCTGTCCGGGTACCGAACTCCTGAGCCACAGGACAGGCAGGGCGCTAGCAATAGCCAGGCGGTCTTCCCCACCCAGGGAAGTCCTCCCTGGCCACTCACCCCCCGTCACCAACTGACTGTGGGGACTTGCACAAGTTGGGTGGCTTTTTTTCCTGATGTGGACTGTGCCAGCTGCCTCGCCCAGGCCCCCAATTAGCTGTCCCATGCTGGTCCAACCTGAGCCATTTTTAAACAGGTGCCCTAATAGCTGCTGCGGGGTCATCTCCTGCCCTGGTACTTCAAATCCCTAGGTTAGAAATGAGAGGCTCCTATACCCATGCAGGGAGCCTGCTCCGATGCATTGTAATTGCAGCACATCAGAGTAGACTTGATTAATCGTAATGGTGATTACCACGCTCCAGCAGCCTCCAGTGTCAGGTGTATCAGTATCCCTGCACTGAAAAATGGCAGTGGGGTGCTTTAAACTGAAGCTCATTCAATTCATTTTAGTTCAAAGTGCCCCACTGCCATTTTTCAGTGTGGGGACGCTGATACCCGTGATGCTCTGGGTGCTTTTAATTAGTGCAGCTCTTGAAGTTGAACTAATTAAAGCGTCCCCCATATGACTCCTGGAACATGTGTATAAATGCCTTATAGGTGCTTGATTTCAGCCCCCTTGTTTCCTACCCCATGCATTTGTTGGAGGACCATGCACATGTAGCCAGGATGGTTTTTCCTTTCCAGCTCCAACTGCATTTCAATCCCCCCCCACTAAAAATACAGCAACTTTTATCGGTCATGTTAGCAAAGCCCCACTCTTGCTGTCATCAGGCTCGTAGATGTGCTGTAACCACTTTAGAAAGGCCCTCCTACAGACATTGGACCCATTTTTAATGCCTTTTCCATCACTCTTTATTCCCTTCCAGCTCAGTTCTCATTGGGAATTCCCAGTATCGCAGAACCAGCTGGGTCTTTTGCTCCCTGGCTAGGAAGCATCCCTCATCTTACATTTCCTAGCTCTTTTGGGGGCATTGCAATTGGGAAGTCCAACTGGAAATGCTTTCAAGGTGCCTGAGATTACCAAAAAGGGGTGAGAGCCCTGCTTCTAAAAACCAGGTCCCTTTGAAGGCTTTCAAATGGAGCACCGCCAAGGTGAAGGCAGCTCCAGTCACTAGCTGCCCTGGAAAAACTTGGCCGTGCTTTTTGTACAGGGGCTTTGTTCACCGCTCATCTGGCAGCGGAGAACCTGGATTTGACAGCGCTGCACACCCGGCCGGCCAGACCCACGTAATCTCCCCGTCCGTCATTGTTCTCCATTCAGGACGGCGGCTCGGCTGTGATAAAGGTCAGAGCCGACTGTATCCAGCCTCAGCACTTTCCCAGCACATGCCATGAGCCGGCAGCACTGCTGCCAGCCTGGAAGGTGGGGTGGAAAGAGTTTGTCTGTCCTGCTTCCTTCTCCTCCGAGTGAGATCACTGGAATCTGCCGCCTGCGATACCATCACTATTTCCATAGCCACCGGGGATGAGGTCACATCTGGTCCCGGGAACAGGATCAGACCCTCTGGCTTCAGGTGGGAATGAACATCAGAGAGCCCCTGAAATCTGCGGGGCTGAGCCCACTGGTATCAAAACCGGTGGGGAAAAAGAGGACAGGAAGTATGAGGGCTGATGGCAGGGTTGTCCCTATAGCCAAGTGCTTTTTAAAGAGTCCCATGAGCTGCCAGCAGGTGTTTTACCTGCTCCTGCTCCTGCTTCCCCTGGAGAAACAGGTTCCCGGTGACACCCACGAGTCCAAACCCACCTTTGTGCAATGCCTGCCTTGGTCTCAGTCCCCAGAAGACACCCGGTCATGTCACGCTGTCCCCCACCTAACCCCACACCTGGCAACGTGGGTTGCTTCTCCTGGGGCCCGAGGGCACGGGGCTGTGGTGCTTGCAGTCTGCCTGCCGCCCTGCCGGCAGCGCTGATTTCCCACCACACCTATGGGATGAGGTCCAGAGTGTGTGTCACTGTTCCCGTTCTCACGACCATCACATCATAGCCCGTCGCCATCCAGCTGAGCAGACCCCACGTGTCTCCCCGGAGCGGGTAATTCCTTAGCCAGGGCCTGAACTGAACCGCTGGAGTCAGTCAGGGGGGTTGGTAGTGAGTTTACACGGGGGCAGGATTGGGCCCTTAAAGAGGACTTTTGCTCCCCAAGGGGTCCCTAAACTTTCCAACAGTCTCAACTAGAGCTGGGGATACTCAAGATCCCAAAGGACCCAGCTGCTCCAATCCTGCTGAAATTCAGAGCGACAGGTTACCTCTGGAAAATGCCGAGACCCATTTACTTGTACCTGCATCTAGAGCAGGATTCCCACCTCGTTGTCTCATCCCGACCTGCCCCAGGAAGCTGCGTGCACGATGACACCATCACTGCCAGGCTGACGGACTGTGATGTCACTGTGCAGGATTATGACCTCATGACTGGGTTGTAAAGAAGGATCAGCAAGGTTGAGCGGGGGGCGGCAAGGGGGTAGTCCTCCCAGGCCAGGCCTTGCAGGGAGGATCCCGCTGGGGGATTAAATGAATCCATTCATGAATTAATCAATGAATCTCCATTAACAACATGAATGGAAGCAAGGGGGTGCTCACGCAGTGGCTCTCTGAGGAGCGGCACCCAGCTCCAGCTGCAGTCAGTGCCTCACGTATCTAGAGTTCATAGATCTCATAGACATTAGGGCTGGAAGGGACCTTGCAGGATCATCGGGTCCAGCCCCCTGCCCAAGAACCAGGAAGGCAGCTGGGGTCAGATCACCCCAGCAAGATAGGCATCCGAGCATTTCTTACAGGTATCCGGAGTAGATGCTTGCACCGCTTGCATTGCTACCTGCCCTGCAGACAGCAGACACAGGGCACAGGAGTGGCAGTCCTGCCCCGGGGTGCCCTCTGGGGCCTTATGCGCCCATGGGAATAATTTAGTCCAGTCCCTAGCAAGGAATCTCTTTCTGGTGGGAGTCATCGAGGGACATGCCAAGGGCTTGGATGATGCTGACAGGCAGAGCAAGGCAGCAAGCAGGAACAGGGCAGCACTAGGACCTTGTGTGCAGGCTGGCCAGCTGCCGGCTGCTTTGCTAGCTGCTCAGCTAACAGCATCCAGACAGGCAGAGCAGAGCCGAGCGTGCAGCCCTCACTCGCTTGCTGGCAGCAGGGAGAGGAGGACTGGCTTTGACAGACACAGGCAGTTGCTGCGAAGCGGGATACCCGGTCCCCCCTTGCCCAGTGGGCACGCCGGGCGAGCTGCAGAGGCTGGAGGCAGGTCGGGCACAGCCGCGCCAAGCTCTTTCGGGGTGGATTAAGGCAACCCAAACCTGAAGCAAGGTAAGGGGTGGAGGAAGGGGGAAGAGGAAAAAGTTGTTCAGCTGGCTGAGAGCTCTGGTTTGGGGCTGTGGCTGGGCTCAGCTCAGGTCCTTCTGCCTCGCCAGCAGGTCTGGATGCTCGGCATGAGCTGGGGTGAAGCTGGGCAGGACCCAGGTGAACAGGCACCTTCCCACCAGGTAGAGCCCATGCCCTGCTGGACCTTGATGCCAGTCTCTTGGCTTCTTCTCTGCAAAGAGAACCGGGATCCTTTGCCGCCTTCCTACTGTTTTGGGGGAGTCCAACTGGAAATGCCTCCCAGGTGCCCGGTTACCCCGAGGGCTGGCAACCCCATTGCTAAAACCCAGGTCCCTTTGAAGGCTCTCAAGCGGAGCACCCCTCGGCACCTGGGTCTTGCCAGGCTCGCCAGGCGGACTGGGCAGTGCCGGGCTGATGTCATTTCTTTGGCCATGGAGCCGTGTTGGATGGGATGCTGGGTTTTGCATAACTTCCCTCCAGCCGCCCGCTGCAAAAGGGCAGGTTTATAGGCTGGCGTCTCCAGCTGCCGTCGTCAGAGGGAACTTTTCCGTGCCTGTCGGCAGGCCCCGAAGGAGCGCTCTCTCGGCCTCCCGGCGCGACGTAAACAGGGTTGTTTGCTCCCGTGGTAAATTGACACCCGCACGCGCCTGTGTGTGTGTGTGCATGTGAGTGTGTGCGTGTGGCAGATGTGCTGCAGAGCTTGGCTATTAATTAGGGAGGCAAAACTGCTGCTCAGTCAGCGGGCACAGCTGGGAAGCGGAGCCCCACTATTTCAGCCTGATGCGGGAGCTCGGACGGGGGCCCCATCTGTCGCCTGCCTGTCTCGTGTGCCTCCGCTGCAAGGCGTGGGCTTGGCAGCAGCAGATCAGGAGTTTGGTTCAGGTGCTTGCTGGACCCTTGATGGCTCCAAACTTCGTTTGCCAGCAGGCGGAAGCCGGGGGCTTGCTGTTTTTCTGCCCCCACAAGAAACCCTCTGCATGTGTTTCCAAAGCCGGCATTGTACAGACTCCGCCAGAGCTGCTAAGCTCTGCAAGATGTGGGGGTGGATCTCCAGCATATACCTTGCTGCATGTAAAGGCAAAGAGGTTGGATGTCTGAATGAATCCGGCAGATCTGATGGGGTCTAGCAGTGCAATGCCTTTTCCTTTCCAGCCGCCCCCGGCTCCCTCCTGCCCATCCAGAGTGATTTCATTTGCCCTACTTTTCTTCCCTGCAGCGAAGGGCTGCCCTGGGGCGATTCAGTCCCAGCCAGACCACCCCGCGCTGGAGACACGCGGTCTGCCAGCGTGCAAGCTGCGGCCAAGGGGTTCGGTTACACCTTGTCCCAGGGACGATGATAAATACAGCCTGTCCCTCTTTCGTCCCCAATTTGCCCCGTCAATCAGCGAGGTCCCTGTCCTCCACTCTGGACCAGAAGTTGCTCCGAGGCCTCAGTATCTCTACACCCAGGAGATACTCGACCAGATCTGGGTGTGTGAGGAGCCCAGCAAGCTTGCCCCCATGGATCCCTGAGGTGCTTGTTTCTCTCCCGTCCGATCTCTACTGGGCTTCAGCCGCACCTGTTTTCTCAGTGTTTGGTACCCTCCTCCAGCTCTTGCTGTTGTTGGGGTGTGAGCCCTCATCAGGGGGAAGCTGGCTGGAGAGAGGCTGGAAAGCACGTGGCGAGGCTCTTTGCAGCGTGCTATGAAAGTCCTTAGAGAGAAGGCGACTTGGTCTCCATGGCCAGCTGGGGCTAGCTTTCCTGCTGCAGCGACAGTGGTTTTGGGGTGCAAGCACTGGTCCTTTTCTCCATCCTATTGCAGCCACCTCCTTCCCCCTGGATCTCTGGGGGAAATCCTCGGGCCGTGGCTAGACAGGCTGATTGCTTCTGCAGGAAATCTAGTGGCGGGGCTATCCCTGGCACCCAAGAACTGCTTTGTATGTCAGTGCCTGGCATGGAGGAGATGCCCCGGACCCTCGTCCTGCTTCATGCTGCGAGGCCTGCGCTGGTCTCTCAATATGCCCAGGCTCTAGTGAGAGGGTTGCTACACAGCGTGTTGCCTCTCATGTTGAAGCGTGACCTCCTGCCTGCCCTACACCCGGGTGTCCCCAGCTTTCTGTGCTGCCCCACACCTGGGCTGTTGCAAAAGCAACAGCAGTGTTTCCCCTGCCGTCCTTCTCCCGCTACCTAGTGGGAAGAGGGCTGGGGGAGGTGGCAGCGGTATGGGATTTCCATCACTGTGCCCAGCAGCAATCTGCCCATTGCAAAGAGGAAAACAGAGGCAGGGGTAGGGCAGTGCTAGAGTCTGTGTATCCTCTGGGCCAGCAAGCCCTGGGCCACACGGCATTGGGGAGCATGTCTACATGGCTTTGTTACTGCTGTGACCACGTCCTGCCCGCTCATTCCTGCTCAGCCCACTCCAAATCCTGGAACGAGGACGCTTTGGAGAGGCCTGGAGCAGGTGCCAACAAGTGCATCCCAGCTAGCGAGATGGAGGGTGGCACTGGGCACCCATGGGGCCCTCCCCGAGGCAGCTCCGTCATCTCACCGCCAGGATCGGGGAGCAGGCATGAGGGGGCTTCACAGCCATGCCCTTGGGCAGTGCATGGAGGAAGGCAGGGCAGACCTTTGATTTCTGGGGAAAGGGCAGCCTTGAGGCCTGAAAGGAGGCAGGACTGTCATGCCCCATGCAGAACAGGTGTGTGCATGCATGCACATGTATGTGCATGTCCATAGAAACATAGCAAAAAGTCCATGTAGCCATACAGACATGGCAAAAAGTCCATAGACATATAGACATAGCAAAACGCTTCACCCAGCTGGAGCTGGGGGGAAAGTCTCTGCTGGAAACCTGTGTTGTCAAAAGCTCCACACGTGCACACCCCACCTTGGCTTTCCTGAGGATTTGGGTGGCTGCGTTTTTTTGTCACTGATTTAAATCCCTGCCGAGACAGCGCTCCATCCCGTTCCACGGTGAGTACATCCACGCTGACTTGCCCAGCAGCCGGCGTGGGCGAAACGGCGTGCTCCCTCCAGCACATCTGCTGGGGAGCTGACTCAGTCCACCTCGGCTGTGTCACAGGATCCCCGAGCCTCATTAGGTAACGCTCCTGGCATAACAGAGCCAGCCCGCACAAAGCAGCTCCTCACACCTGATACAGCCGTGTTGTTTCCCGAATGAAATCCAGGTGCTTGGCATTGTCTGGCAGCAGGCTGGCATAAATCTGCCAGGGCAGGGGCACAGGACACCTATTCCCTGGGACTCACAGTGTCCTGTAGCACCCGCTGGAAGACAAGCAGGGTGGGTAATAAGTGTGAGATCCCCAGGACATCTCTGTGTGGAAGAACAGCATCCTGATTTAGTGCATGGGGCTTTCTGGTCCCTTTTGTATCCCCCACTCTCTCCCGGGACACTGAGGCAAGCCTGTTTCTGACTGTATTACGTGGCATTGAGGTGATCAGAGCCTCCGTGCAATGGGCTGCCAGGCGCTGCTCTGTTGTGACGGTGGAGACCAAGTTTCCACTGGCTCCTCGTGTCTGAAGTGCTGCCTCTGGAGCCTGTGTCATGCCCTGTCCCCGCTGTTGCACGCGACGGGTTTGTTTGCTCTGCGCCGCGCTGTCTCCAGAGACCTTCCACATACCACGGCGCTTGTAGACATCTTCCTAGCGAGCTGCAGGGCTTTTGTAAGAGGTCTCAGGTCGGTAGCAGGCTGCAGGAGGCAAAGCGAAATCAAACGGTTCAAAAAGCTCCTGCCACGGCTTGAGTTTGGGATTTTATGTTTCCTCTTCCAGCCCATGACCCTTGCAGGGCTGCTGCAGTGAACTCCTGGCAGGGAGAGGCTCAATACAAGGGCTTTTCCATCGGTGCCCAGTGCCGATGCAATGCAAGCTGCCCTCCAGAGCTTGCAAGAGGCACAGCCACCCAAGTCACTCTCCATCCTCCTCACTGCCCTGGTCTGCTGTGTCCTATCCCATGGACCCACAGCACCCTCGAGCTCAAGGTGCAATCCTTAGCTGCGGAGACCTCTGAGCGCAAAGTTGGATTTGAGCTATCCCAGGTTTGGCAAGAAAAAGGAAGCGTCCCTGAGTGAAATCCAAGCCTCCATGCTGTCAGCAGGAGTTTTCCTATTGACTTCAATGGGGGGGGTTGTCTCTGAGAAAAGGCTTAAGCTCTTGGGTTGATACCCTGGCCCCTTGGAAGTCAGCAGCAAAGCTCCCATGGATGTCAGGGAGGTCAGGATGTTGTCCTTGTTGGGCAATGATACATGTTTCCCCAGGGAATATGTCAGGACTTGATGCAGGGGGAGCCTGGATCCCACGTAAGCCCCTGGTCCAAGCCCGGCGGGTCACACCGCAGCCAACTGCAGCCTTTGTTTCATGCCCGTCAATCACCCATGTCTTCGCCGGCTTCATTTCAGCTGCTTTCCCTCTGTCCCAGCCCTTTGCAACTGGATCCCTCCACCGCTAGGAAAGTTGAGCAGGGAGGAATTTTGTTTTCTGGTTGGTTGGGATGGGGAGAGCGACAAAAACACCTCATCGGTCCCGACAGCGGAGAGAGGGCTGTGTCCTTGTTGGCCCGAAGGTCGACTTTGACAGCTCAGTTAAAAGCTGCTAAGCTGGGAATGCAGCTGGAAGCCGTGCCGGCCGGTGGCATTTGGAAAGCTAAGGAGCTAGTTAACGACGGGCGCTTCTATCCCAGTGGCACCCAGCGGCTCGATCCCGGCGTCCGGCAGCATTTCCATTGCAAACTCCCTTTTCTCGTGATTTTCAGTCCAGTTGATGACAATCCAACCAAACGGAGATGGCCAGCGGGGCTGCACGCACGAAGCTGCCAAGGGATGTTCTGTCTTGTTCCCGGCAGCTTCAGAAACTATTCCCTGGCTAGGAGAGGAGCGTACTGCCATGGTCTCCACTGACCCTTGCAGCTGACTCAGCAGGGGTGTTGACAAGCCCTGGAAGAGGCTGCTCCGTCCGTCCGTAGCTCAGCTAAGGGGTGAATCCAAGGATAAGCCACAGGATAAAGAGCAACAGGGGGTTGGGATCTCTCCAGACCCGTTCCAGATAAGTCTCCCCATCACAGGACAAAGCTGCGTATGTGCCCGCTCCCGCCATGCAAAAAGCACCCCATTTCATCTCCGTCTGCAACCGATTTCAGAGAGGGAGCCGAATACCTGCCCCCAGCCCATATCTCCCACGCTACAGAGCTGTCAGTCAGCTGTTCGGTGACTGGATTTCCCCTAAAGCGACGTGGTTATATCAAAAGGGATCAAAGCATTTCTGAAGCCTCAAAGCAACATCTCTCTCTTCTCTGCTAACTTTCTCTGGATCTCTAATGGACATGAAGTGGCCACGGCCTTTTCTTGGGTGACCCTTTTACACGTGCCCACTGCAGCCTTCTGCTGGAAATAACTCCCCCACCCCGCAGTGATCACTGCCATGGATCCAGCAGCCATGATTTTTCCCCACCAAAAAATAGTGCTGGGATGGGGTTTTTTTAACCCCCTTTTTATGAATATGCTGTTGGGAGAAGGGTGGGCTCCTTCTGAGAGGATGTTGAGCATGGCGGGGTCGTTACACAGGTGGATGCATGGAAGATCAGCAGGCGAAGGGGCACATGTGGGACAAAAGAAGCAGGGTCACGTTTGGAGTCGCCAAAGCATTTGCCAACCTTGTGCCAATGAGCTAAAGCATATAACATATATATATTTATAGCTAAAGCATATTTAGAGAGTGTTAAACCCTCCGTTTTGTACTGGCCTATTCCTCTGCACGGCCGTCAAGCTTCACCCCGGCTTTCCAGCCTTTCCCGTTGTCCTTCTTCTCTCCCCAAACCCTCCACACCTGGACCTTCTCCCTGTGCCATGTTGGGCTTTGTGTGCTCTGAGGGGCCTTGGGAGCAGAGGCAGCAGGGCAGGGATGGAGGGAGGAGGCGTGGAGGAGAAGGCGGGCTGCAGCGAGGCAGGGCGCGGGGGCGCACGGCTCTTTAGGAAGAGCACGCTCGGCTGCAGGGGTTGGCAGCGGTGCAGGCTCCGGATTAGAGGTGCTCGTCCCTGGGGGGCAGAGAGAGCACATCCCCCCTCCGCCCCGTTGGAGGAGGTGTCGTGGCAGGTTAGAGAAGCACATTCCCGGGCAGCCTGGAGGCAGGGAGGGGAGGGAGCAGGTGAAGGAAAGGCCCTTGCCCCTGCTCCACGGGTGATGGAAAGCAGGGTGCCGTAGCGTGACAGCCTGATCCCCTCCTGGAGCGCGGCCGGCGGCCGGCGGCATGTGCAGGCGGAGCATGTGTGCCGGGGCATGTGCGGGGAGGCGTGTGCCCAAGAGCCGCCAACCATGCCAAAAGGGTCTGGAGTGGCTAATATGGTGTGGCAGAGCAGAGCAGCCAGTCCAAGGACAACGGGGACTGCTGGGTGATGGGGGTGAGAGACCAACGCTGGATGCTCGAGGCTCAAGACACTGCGTCTCTAAATGCCCGTGTTGGAGGCTTGTCCCAGACCACACAGGGGGCATGAATCAGTGAAGCTCCATTAGCCGTGCGGCGGAGGACAGAGAGCGGGGCGCGCGTGCTCACAACAGGCTCACACGCGTTCACGGCCGGCACGTTTGCACACAGGAGACGCAAGATTTCAGAGCCTAGCAGGCCGCTAAGCCGAGGAGGGCTTCACCCGCCAAGAACGCGGCATCCGTGCAGCTAGAAAGGCCCCCTTGGTTGCTATTAAAAGACAGTAGCGAGGAGGAGAGTCTCCAAAATGGCTCCGCTGAGAGCTGCGCTTCTCCGGCAGCCTTGGCCGCAGGAAACCTTGGCCGCGTCTGGAGCGGGCCGACGTGAGTGTGAAACATCTGGAGCCTGTGGCTGGTTTCTCCGCGGCTCCGGCATTCCACGGCCGTATTTCTTCCTTCGCTGTCACAGATAAACACGGGGAGGGCGGCTCGGCCGAGAGCGGAGCCCAGGCTCCTCTCCAGCCAGCGTCGACCTCTCTGCTGGGATGGGGACACATTGCTGTTCCCCTTTGTGCGGCTGCCAAAGCAAAGCCAGTGCAAAGGTTGCCTCTAAACAGACAAGTGTCTTCTCTCGGTGTCTCCAGAAGAGCCTGCTGGCCTTTCCCCTTGTTCGTTCTTCCTCGTCCCCCTCGCGCAGCCTGAATCACTGCAGCCCGTCTCTTCGACGCCTCTGGAGACCCTCGCTGGCTCCGGTCGAGGCTGCTGGGCCTGAGCAAGGAGCACCGGGGCTGGACCCGCTCTGCCTCCCTAGCCCCAGCTGCTGTCTGTGCGCGTCAGGGACGCAGCCCCGAGGGCAGGCCAGACAGATGCACAGCATAGCACGAGGGAAGTGGAGCTGCTAATGAAGAGCCGGCTAAATCCTTTCTGAGACGGGGAAGGAATTTGCATCCTGTCAAAACAGAAGCGTTTCAGCTGGAGAGATGTGCAGGGGGGTGGCTGCAGCAGGGCTGCCACGGTGCGTGACGGGGCTTGTCTGCTAAAGCCTCCGGAGCTAGCCGCGCCTCGTCTACCTGCCTCTCGGGGCCACAGCCCTTTCCATGCGCTGAAGTAACACGGCCTCCCCCTCGCCGTTCCTTGGCAGCGGGGAGAGAAGGGGCCATATGATTCAGCCCTTCCCTTGGCAGAGAGATCATTTCCTTAGGAACGGAGTCAGACACATCCATGAATTAATCGCGGAAGGTGGGTGGCTGCACGCTGCCTCGGAGCCAGCGCTTTGGGTCTTCTGCAAAGCCACTACGGCCTGAATCCGTCTGGGGAATGAATAGACACCGGGGAGCGGGCGGCTGCGGTGCTTTGGGGGTAGAAGGCTAGGCCGTGCCTGGGACAGGGGAGACGGGACAAAATAGGCCCATGCAATGGGGCGAGGGCATGTTTGCAAAGGGCCCCTTGCTTAAGGCTGGGGGATCTGCAGCGGTGCTTGAAAGGGGATGTGCCCCCTGCCGTGAGGGGCCTGCTGTTAGATGCGCTGCTCCCAAAGTCTTCCTCTGCCTGTGATAAAGGGTGTGCTGCCAAGGGGCTGTGGGCAGGGAGTGGAGGGAGCATATGCCAGTTTGGGGTGTAGGAGGGGAGAGCTGGTGTGTGCGGAGGGCAGTGGAAGAGGAGGTGCGCTGTGCTGCGGTGGGTGTCGGAGGGCCAAGGTTGTGTGGTGCAAGGGGCAGGGTGCAGGAGGTTGGGCACTGGTGCATGCGTGTGCCCACGTGTACGGGGAGGTGTGCTGATGCAGGAGGCGTGAGCTTCTGGGGTGTGGAGGGGAGCGCGGGATTTTCTGTGTTGGTGAGTGTGTGTGTATGTGCGTGTGCATGGAGGGATGTGTGCATGTGTGAATGTGTGCATACATGGTGGGATGTGTATGTGTGCAAATGTGTGTGTGCATGGAGGAATGTGTGTGCACCTGGAGGGGTGTGTGTGTGTGTGTGTGTGTGAGTGGAGGGATGTGTGTGTGCCTGAAGGGGTGTGTGAATGTGTGTGTGCATGGAGGGGTGGGTGTGTGTGCGCACATGCGTGACTCTATGTGCATGGAGGGATGTGTGTGTGCTTGAAGGGGTGTGTGAGTGTGTGAATGTGTATGTGTGCAAGGAGGGATGTGTGTGTGCCTGAAGGGGTGTGTGTGCATGGAGGGATGTGTCTGTGCCTGGAGGGAGTGTGTGCATGGAGGGATGTGTGTGTGCCTGGAGGGGTGTGTGAGTGTGTGAATGTGTATGTGTGCAAGGAGGGATGTGTGTGTGCATGAAGGGGTGTGCGTGCATGTGTGTGAATGTGTGTATGCATGGAGGGATGTGTCTGGAGGGGGTGTGTGCATGGAGGGATGTGTGTGAATGTGTATGCATGCATGGAGGGATGTGTGTGTGCCTGGAGGGGTGTGGGCATGTGTGAATGTGTATGTGAGCATGGAGGGATGTGTGCATGCCTGAAAGGGTGTATGTGTGTGTGAGTGTGAATGTGTGTGTGCGTGGAGGAATGTGCCTGTGCCTGGAGGGGCATGTGTGTGCAAATGTGTGTGTGTGTGCATGGAGGGGTGTGCACGTGTGTGTGTGCGTGGAGGGATGTGCCTGTGCCTGGAGGGGCATGTGTGTGAAAGTGTGTGTGTGTGTGTGCATGGAGGGGTGTGCACGTGTGTGTGTGCATGGAGGGATGTGCCTGTGCCTGGAGGGGCATGTGTGTGTGAAAGTGTGTGTGTGTTCACGGAGGGGTGTGCACATGTGTGTGCGCATGGAGGGATGTGTGTGCGCGCGGAGGGCATGAGCTTGCACGCGTGTGGACACTGGGGGTTTCCAGGAGCCAAAGGAAGCGGCTGCAGCCTCCATGCGATGGGAGTCCGCAAAGGAAGCGACGCTGCGAGTTTCCATTTATATGCGAGCTGGTGGGAAAATTGCAGCCGCGGCAGGGCTGTGCTGGAAGCGCGGGGTGTTCGCAGCCATCTGCCCCTCGCAGCCTCCCCCCATGAGTGCTAGTGCTAGTGCAGTGCGGGCCAAGCTTCTTGGTCGGCGGGCCACAAACGAGTCCTGCAGCCTCCTCAAGTGCCCTTTCTCCACCCGATTTGCTGCTCTGATTTCTGCTCCCTGCCCTATCTGCTGCGGTGCTGCCTGTCCCCCTGATCTGCTGGGTGGCCTCCCTGGATCTAGCCTGTCTGATAGAGTGGTGAGCCACGGACATGGTCCCACCATAGTCCCTGCCACTCGCTGGGATGCTCACCCCAGCCCAGTGCAAAGGCAGCCAGGTAGAGGCCAAACGCTGACCGGAAGGGGACGTGCCTTAGCAAACGGGCCATGTCACGTCCCTTTCGCCAAGTCCTGAGCAAGCGTATAGGTGAGTGGCATGAATGCGAGTGGCTCCGCTCATCCCATGTGTAACCTGGTGGAGGTCCATGCTGTCACACTGCAGTGGAGGGGGACCTTCATGCCCTGGCCACAGAGAGAGAGGATGGTTGGGTGGTGTTGAAGGTCCTCACACACGGGCAGAAGTCCCTGAGGCAGGTAAAAAATACAGCCCCTTGTCAGCCAAGGCTGCAGCCGGTTGTGTTTATGGCAGTGTTTATGCCAGGTAGACAAGGCTTTCCAACCCTCTGCTTCTCTTCCGCTGATAAAGCCTTCTGGGGTTTGAGCTGTGGGTACGGGGCCTGGCACAATGGGCAGGGTTTGCCAGAGACAGGAAGAGAACGGCTCCGGCCTGAGTGTGCCAGGGGGTGTGCACTGTCACCACCATGCATGCTCACGTGTGAGCAAACGCCCCTGCCCTGGTTACATCTAGGTTCAGGTTCTCAGCCGGCGGCTATCACCATCCGATACCTCTTCGTAAAACTACTGCCAACCCTAACACAACACCAGGCATCACACCTGAACCTGCCACCCTGGCAGCCAGCGTCCTGCTTCTGGAAAAGGTTAATATTTGCTCGAAAGACCCCAGGTAGAGGTCCATGCCCCTGCTACGGAGGAAGCCGATGGCCCCAGAGCTCAGTGTTTCGTCGTGAGGGGGTGGCATCCCGTTCAGCTCCCTGCACCTGCATCCATCGTCTTGTGCCAGTGGTGAGTTGACCTCCCTAGGACAAGGAGGAAATTCACCTCTGCCCCACACAGCAGGGTTTCACACCTCCTCTCTGGACATGCATCCTCCTCACCCCCTGTCTGGGCATGGGAGCCCCAGCCAGGGTGTCCTGTCTTGGCACAGAGCAGAGGGCATGTTGTGCTCTCGGGGCACTCCCACCAACATCACAGCCCTGCATGGTGCTGCAGCACGGGGGTTGCTGTTTGCATGATCTTAGCATGGATTGCCCCACAGCTGGGACACATGCAAGAGTTAGTGGGTACGTGATCCCCCTCCCCAGGCCCAGCTGCAGCATGCCAGCCTCGGCGCCCACCCGGCTGTGCCCGTGGGGAGGTGAGAGTCCAGGGCACGAGGCAGGCCTGGAGCAGCTGACGCAGCAGGAAGGCTTGGCAGTGGCTTTGGAGAAGGCTGGATGATGGTGGGACTGGAGACAAGCTGGCAGAGCTCCGTGGCTTGTGAGACAAGAGTGGCCACGCAAGTCTGTCCGCCTGGGATTATTAATGGCTTTACACACTTTGCTGGCAGCCTGCTGGCCCCAGTATCTGCCATGGGTGTCACGGTGGCACTGCCAGACCCAGGGTGGTATTGGTGCAATGCAGTGAGTAAGGGTGTGAGGGTCTAGCCCTTAGCAAAGAGCAGACGCATGCTCCAGGGGCTGAGGAGGGTGTGGGGGAGCCCCCCAGCACAGCCCAGCCCTGGCTGCTGGCACACGGCTTTGGGCTGTCTCCTAGATAACGTGCCAGTGAGTGGCATCCCCTGAGTGCAGCTCCCTGGGGGCCGGCGCCAGGTGTTCCCGTGCCCTTGCTGCCGTGCTTCTCCGTGCCACAACCGTGCAGCTCAAGACTGGGGCTTCGAGACACTTATGCCGGTAAACAAGGCCTCGGCGCACATCTGCACCGTGGCGCTCCATCCTTGGAGGTGTTTAAGACCCAGGTAGACCAAGCTTTAGCTGGGATGATGTAGGTGGGGCTGGTCCTGCTTGGAGCAGGGGTTGGACTGGATGTGCCCTCCGGAGGTCCACTTTCAACCCTCATTTTCGACGATTCCCTGACTCTCCGCCACCAGCTCGTGCTGCATTTGGCTGAGGCTGGGGGGTGGGAGAGGAAGCTCGCAGCGCAGGGCAGCTTTCCCAGGTCGGCTCCTTCTGTCTCCTTGCCTCCGGCGAGCTGGGAGGGCTCGCGCTGCGCAGCTCGGCCCTTTTCTTTGCTGGTTGGCTTAAGGGGCTGAAGTGCTACTTAAAATATCCTGGAAGGATCCCAAGCAGCGCAGAAGGCAAGAAAATGAGAAACACGTGAAGCGAACGGGAGTTACCGCCAGGCGCGCTCAGAAGAGCTGGGCTCGGTGCGGGGCAGACCTGCCAGCCCCAGGCAGCCGCTTCGGGAGGCTAAATGTGCAGGTACCGGAGGTCACCTGTCTCGGCCCGCTGATGCTGCCAGCCCCTGCTTGGCCGTGCAGGCTGGGAGGGGAGCGAGGTTCAAGGGGAGGCAGAGAACCGATGAGTTGCATGTACGTGAACCCTTGATGGGGGTCCAGCTTTAGCCTGGAAGACTCTCTGAGGAGCCCCCCGACCTGCAGCTCCCAGAGCTCACTGGAGCTGCCAGGTGGGGCAGGCCCCTTGTCCAGCAGCCGGTGCCCATGACTGGGAGCAGGACAACAGATCCCTGTCCAGGAGGGCTGTGTGATGGCCAGGAGGGCTCCTGTGCCCTGCAGCTGCCAGGCTTGCCCGTCTCACCCCAAATGCTGTCTGCAGCGCCTGGGATCTCCACCAGCTTCCCCCATGGATCCAGGTGGGATGTTTGCATCTCCAGCCTCCCGTGGCTGCCACTCTCTGCAATTACTAGCGCTGCCTTTACCTGGTTCTGCCGTGGCTGTCGCGGGCAGGGAACATCTGCTCCTACGGCTAAGCAGCGAGGAGGGTCAGTGTCCATTGCACCTTGCTTACTTCTGCTGTGACCTGCTTCCCCAAATGCTGCGTGTGTGGGCAGGGAGGAATGGCCCCTGTCCACACCTGAGCACTCGGTGAGTCTCCGGCTCAAACGGGCTCATCCGACTGCATCTCTTTTGCTAGGCTGGGGGGGAATGGGGGCTTTTTTGGGCTGCTGGGGTGTGCAGCGTGGTGTGCACTGGCTTAGTGGAGGGTGGGACCAGGTGGTGGCTGGTGACGGGCGTGGGAGCCAATGCAGAACCAGCCCAGTGAGGGGGAAGCCATGCTTTTGTTTGGTCGGGTTTCCAGAACAGCTGCCCAGTTTGGCTGGAAACCACCTTGCAGGGACCTGTGCGCAGGTATCCCAGCTCCGGTGGCTTCAGTGCTGCTCTGGGCCGGGGACCAGGAGCGGAGCCCAGCCGCCAGCCAGACAGACCGTGCAGCGCGCCACTGCCATCCGCTCGGCCGTAAACTTTTTACTGCCATTCTTTGTTTCTGAGGCTTCCTCTCCCTCGATGCGCGGAGTCACGGGAGCTTCAGCAAAGCCGCTCGGAGGAAATGGCTCACATGGAGAAAATGCGGGCTGTGCCGTTCCACATCCTTTTGTACTTCGCTCATGGCTTCTGCGCTGGCCTGGCTGCTGCTGGGCGCGGGAGCTAGCCGCTGGCGTGCCTCCAGTTGCAATTGTGGGAGGATGCGCGGGTGCTGTTCCAGGAAGCCAGGGGGTGAGCGTGGTTGAATCACCGCTCCCACCGCTGTCTGACAGGTCAAGAGGTGCGTGGCTTTCCTATGGGATGCTGCCATCTTGTGTCACTTTGCAACAAGGCCCCTCAATGAGACGGGTCCTGTCCATCTGGGCTCTCTTTGGGTGCTGCCCTGCCATGTCCAGCTTGCAGCAGAGCTCATGGGCTCGCCTTAATCACGGCCGATCGCAGCTAAGGAGAAGGTGGCAGGGCTTCGGAGGCAGCGCCGAGCTGGCCCGCATCCGGATCCGAGCAGCGCGGCTGAAACCGAGGAGCTGCAACCTGAAACCGTTTGATAAATTCCTTTCCGATACAGTCACTGCCAGCACGGTGCACAGCTCGGCCGAAATCCCCACCCAGGCAAAGGAGAGGTCAGGAAGGACATCGGCTCCCCGGGGCTTGCCTTTGCTGGGGTCTCGTTGGCCATCGGTGGCAGAAGTGAAGGGCCCAGGACTGTCCCCTCTCCTCCAAGGAGATGAGGCCGTGGGGAAGCTGGGATACATGCAGCATCGACAGCCCAATGCCAAGGCTGCCGTGACCATGTGTTTGGCTTACACATAACCCCCCCGATTCAGGCACGTGGGAGACATCCAGGCGCTCCCTCTGGCCTCCGGAGATGCTGAGTTGATAGCAAAAGCACTTTGCCCGTCTCCTCCTCTTGCAGTCGCATGCTGGCTCCCGGCAGCTCGCTGGTACCACAGAGACGAGAGAACGGGCGGAGGAAACTTTTACCCATTGCCCAGATCAGACCTTTCTCAGGCTGGAAAACGCTCGGATAATCCTTGTAGTAACTGAGGGCCCCGATCCTGACTTTTGGTTACCTGAGGGCAAATAGGGACGTGCTGCGGGAATGTGTAAGAGCTGTTCTTGCAGGAGTTTGGACTTCAAAGGAGCTGGGGGTGGAGATGCTGGAAAGCACCCCTGAAATGCTGCTTTGGCTCTGCTGCCCGTTGCCTCTCCAAGCCAACTCGAGTGGAAAAGCCTCCCGGCCTCTTTGCTTCCCCGCGCCAGCCCTGCTGAGCATCTGTCGCTACCACGGGCCTCCGTACGTGGGAAGGAGGTTCCTGTTGTCTAGGGAGCAGCACACACCTGGCATAGAGACTTACCTCCTGCAGCAGGCTGGAGGGCAAAGTCCTGGTTGAGCGTCACGCCGGTTGTAATGCTGTCGAGCAAGTTTATTTGCATCCGAGAAGTACCCCCGGCTTTAAAGGATGCCTTCAGCTTCCCCACGTTGCACAGATGTAATTCCATCATCTTCCACTTGCCCTCCATTTCCTGTCCTTAAAGGGCAACCCCAGTGTGTCCTGGAGAAGCACATCTCATCCCAAAAGCACGAGGCACAAGGGTGGGGGGTCTGCCTCTGGTTAGCTCAACGCTTCTCCCTTTGGGCTTCATCTATAGTGTTGGTGGGAAATCACGGGAGTTGGGACAGGGATTCAGTGTTTGGATTTTTTTCTGTAAACCTTGAGCAAAAAAGGTGTGTGTGTGAGACAGAGAGTGGGTCGAGAAGTAAGTGAGCAGAGAGAAATGGGTCTGTATCTTCTTTGGGCTCCTTGCTCCCTCCTGGCTAACACTGCTCTCTCCATCTTGTCCTTGCAGATCTCTCCCGGAGCGCCAGCCTCTCGGAGAAGGAGCTGAAGGAGGCCAAAGCCCGGAGCCAGAGGATCGCGGCCCAGCTCGCCACCCCGCCCTGCTCCAACTCCAAAGGCGTGCTGCTCTTCCACCGGCGCAAGCAGCGCGTGAACGAGTTCACTTCCGAAAGCCTTGGCAGCAGCAGGCAGCAAGCGGCCGGGAGAGACGGCCCCCGGGCCCTGCCGCACGGCACCCCGCACCATGGGACGGAGCTGAGCTTGAGCCGGCCGGCAGAAGGCAGCCGCGAGCCGGGGGGGTCACGCCACGCCAAGTATCCCGGGCTGCCGGCACGCGGAGACACGATGGAGGCCTACGAGGAAAACGCTCCTTTAGAAAAACCACGGTCCTCTCCTGGGAACGGGGAGGAGATGCCCTCTCAGGCCAGCACGCTGTCATCCCTCGAGGGGTCTCCCGGCGAGGACGTTCCCCTGATCCCTCTAAGCGTCTACTTAAAGGAGACCACGGAGATGGCAGCCACCAATGGAGTGCACGAACCTGACAGCGGCCAGCACGCGCCACTGACCGTCCACGAGAAGAGCGCGCCGGACGGCCTCAAAGAAATGGAGCAGCGCCCGGCGGTTCTTGCAGAGATGCACGATGCACACGTCGACAAGGAGAAGAACGGAGAGGTTCTCGGCATGGAGCAGCCCATGCCGGCGCCCGAGAAAGAGGAGGCCGTGCCTGCTGCCAGCCCAGAGACAACGGTCCCGGGGGTCAGCAAGGAGCAGAACGGGGCGCCCAAAAGGCAGTACTGCGAGGTGCACCTCACCCTGGCCAAACCCAAACCGGTGAAGAACAGGACGGCCAGGCCCTTTGGGACGCAGTCCTCCGCTGTGCCAATCCAACCAGCCGAGAAACCGCCCGCGGTGGACCTCCCTGAGCCGCCCACCTACACCGAGACCTTGTCCAGCCCTCCTCCGGTGACGAGAGTCTGGTCACCTCCGGCCTATTCAGCCTTGTATCCTAGCCCGGAGCAGAAGCCGCTCGTTATACAAAGCTCGAGGAGCGTGGAAAGCAAATCGGGGCCCGTGCCTAAAACGGGGGTCCTGGAGGAGTCTGTAACCCGGCGGGGGAATAAAAAATCCATGTTCACCTTTGTGGAAAAGCCCAAGCTGGGCCCCAACCCGGATCTGCTGAATTTAGTGCAGAACGCAGACAGCAGGAAGAAGCAGAAGGATCACGGAGAGCCAGCCCCGGAGGAAGAGCCCTTTGCCCTCGGGGCCGAAGCCTCCAACTTCTTGCATGAAAATGCACCCAAAGCCGGGCCTCACTTGGCCCCTGCCGACAACCCCCCAGCCTGGTCTTCGTGCCTGAGGTCCCCGAGGATCCAGCCGAAACCTAAGATAAAGCCAACCCAAAGCCTCACGGAAGCCAAGGGAAAAGGGGCCGAGCTATTTGCCCGGAGGCAGTCGCGGATGGAGAAGTACGTCATCGAGTCCCCCGCCCACCCTCGCGCCGCCAGGTCGCCGTCGCCCACCATGTCGCTGCCTCCTTCGTGGAAGTACGATCCCAGCATGCCCGTATCGCCCATGGTCTCCAGACACGCGGTCAAGAGTCCCTCCCGCCCTGCCAAGACGCCGCCGGCCTCCTTGTACAGCGGCTACGTGACAGAGAGCGAGATCGCCCAGAAGGAGCTGGAGATCTCCAAGCAGCAGCCGTATCAGCTCCAGCCATCCTTGTTCATCCTTTCGCCCTCTAAAGACCCCCTGAGGTCTTTGCCGCGAGGGGCACCACCGCCGAAACCCATGCCGCCCGACCCGCAGGCGTACACGAGACAAACCTCCTGCCCGACCGCTCCCTTGCCACCCTCCCCTGTTCTGCACCCGCCAGCCCTGTCGACTTCGAGCAGACCCATGTCCCGTCCTTTTTCTGCCACCATTGGGACTGTCCCCATGACCCAAGACATCCGAGCGAGCGCCAGAGCCCCACTGGAAGTCCCTGTGGCTTCCCCATCCCGGGTGCTGCTGCCAGCAGCCAGAGGAGTCTTCCAAGCTCCTAGACCGTCGTACTCCACCAGGAGCGCAGGGATTGAAGCCCAGGTGTGGAAACCTTCTTTTTACTTCAAGTAATGGCGTGAGCAGGGGGTGATCTAGGATTGTCCGAGCCAGCCGAGATCACCTCTCCTTGGTGATTGATGTGCGAAAAACTAAGCAAAGCGAAACAAAACAGCAACAACCACATAAATAGCTTGGAGGGTTTGAATGCCAATAGCGTGCTCTTGTGTAGCCAGGCCTGCGCGGTCAGCCGGGTGGAGCGCTGTCCGTCTGACGATGTTGTGCTTAGCCGGAGGAGTAGGGTCTGGACTGCATCCGGTGCAGGGCCCTGCTTTGGAAGTGAGATGCAGTGTAGTGCAAAGCCCCTGGAGAGGGAGCCGCGGTGCTTGTGGCGCCGGGCTAGCCGGCCCCGGGTCGTCGGCCCCGGGTGCTCTTGCAGACCTGGCTCCGGAGGGAGAGGAAAGCGGCGTGTGGATGCAGCACGACACCTGGGTGTAATGATAGCCCGAGCCAACACATGAGAAGATCGGTCGCGGAGGCGGCAGGGACTCTGATGCCTTCTCTTCTCTCTTGCTTGGAAACTTTCTGGAGCTCCCAACTTCTGGCTCAACCTTTCTTCCTCACCTGAGTCTCCACCTCTGCTCTGCAAAGCGCTCTCCGCGTCCTCTCCACGCTCTGTGACTGTGCCACGTGCCTGCAGCCTTTCTGCTCCACTGACTTTCAAAGCCCCCCCGCACGCTACCAAAGAGCCTCTGGGACGGGGGCCTTGTCCTTCCCCTAATATTCATCTCTCTCTCCTTTCTTTTTCTGCTGTTTCTGCCTCATTTTCTTCTGTGCTGTGGACTAGGTTACACCATCCAAAGTCAAGGGAGAGCTGCAGGCGCAGGTGATGGTAACAGGGCTGCAGGGAAAGGAAGGGAACTGCCTAGCATCTACCCACGCTGGCGTTTGCTCAGAGTAGTGTTGGCCTCCTTGTTCTTGGTGAGATTTAGGGGCTCATGTCCTGGCTGGGGAGTGGGAAGGGAATCACTCACCCACTGCGTACCCCTTCCCAGGTCTTGGCCATCTTTGCCGGCAGGCTGGGTGGCTTTGCAGAGTTGTGTTACTAGCCAGGTGGGATGGACTGGGGAGCGAACCCGCCTCCTTGATGAGGATGGCACAGCAGCCGTGGGGTGAGCCTGTGCCCGCTGGCCCCAGGGACACTGAGCCGCTGTATTTGTTTGCAACGGGTCTCCCACACCTCAGCAAGGACCTGGGAGGCTTCAGAGCTAGGGTGAAGGTGACTGCCCCTGCTTCCCCCCAGCTGACCACCTTTCGGGGCAGTTGCCACCTGCCATTATAATGCATGTGTTTAGGGCAAGATATGCCAGCTTGGGTGCCTATGGCCAGGAACCCAAATCTGCACCAAGGTGTCTGCATTAAATACAGGCAGTGCCCTGCCACCCAGTCCCAGCTGAGCCCCACCGGCTCCCATCAGAGCCAATGGTGGAGAGGGTGGAAGCGGGTGGGCAGAGCTGGTGTCATTGTCCCCTGTAGCAAACGGGAAAGTCATAGAAAAAGGCGGGGGGAAAAACCCCAACTCCAAACTCCCCTCTGTATTTTCTGTAGAAAACATTTATTTTATGTGTGGAAAAAAGAGAGTTGCACTGGAAGAAAAGAAGGCTCATTCCCACGGCTCGGGCAGGTCCTTTTTGATCCCCCCCTGGGCTAAAAAGCCAGGCCCTTTGATTTCCAATACGCCGTTAGCTCAGGAGCAGAGACAGGGGCCTGGCCCTTGGCTTCAGGTCTGAAAACGTCTCGGCTTGCACGTGGACTACAACACTTTTCAGCTTCAGGTGCTTGGTTGTGGGGATCTCTTTTGCTCCTGGCGGGAGCTAGTCCCACTCAGCAGGAAAGCGCCATTGCAAGGTGTGTCAGGCCAGGATGGCGCTGGCTAGCTGCTAATAAACCATCCAGGGTACGACAGAGGCCAAGGGCCGTCCCATAAAAGCAGCAGGCCGAGGGAAAGACAACCTGTGAAACGGCCCCCTTGCACTTTATAGCCCCTCGGTGCCCGGCTCCATAAGGCTCAGCCAGGCTCGGTAAGGCAAGTTGCGGTTCCAGCCGCCAGCTCGCCCGAAGGTGGCCGTCTGCTCTTTTGTCTCCCTGGGATCCGGCCGGCTCAGCTGCCGCCCCGTCCCGCCGCTGTCAGCGCTCCCGGGGCCAGACAATGGCTGGCAGTAAATCTGTCAGGGACGCATGGCAGAAGGGGACTTTCTGTGGCAGGGCAAAATGAGGATGTGCTGCCGTACACGGTAATTACCAGGCCTGCTTCGCTTGCCCTGTAATTGGGAACCGCTGAGCCGAGAAAGGACATGTAGGAGCATGGGGCGGGATTGTGCTGTTCTCATGCAGGTGCCCCCGGTGGGAGCTTTGCAGGCCAGGGGCTGTGGGCATGCGCGTAGGCAGAGTATGGACAGACGGCCGGGTCTGGGCCCCATCCGGCTGTGTCCCCTGGGAGCCAGGCTGGGGATTTGTGAGAGGCACGGTGTGGAGAGGAGGATGCTTGTTCCCCTTGTGCCCCTGCATCGGGGTGAGGGCTGCAGCGCTGGCCTCCCAGCTGGGGAGGGCTTGATGGCCCTAGTGCAGGGAGCAAAGGGGGCAAGGGCATGATGCATGTGGGCTTCTCCGTGACCCATTCTGCTCACAGCCCGGCTGGCAGGAGACATTAGGAGCTTGCTCTCCATGTCCCGAGGCCACAATCACGAGTGCAGGGGACCTGGAGACCTGCCCCTGCGGTGGGATGCAAGTCCCCACCGAGCTCAGCTCGCAGCCCCATGTGGGGGAGCTGGCCCCGAGGCTCGCCGGGCAGAGCGGTGTCCCAGAGATGCTCGCCAGCTAGACAGGGAGGCAGCACCTGGGCAGATCTCATTTCCTAGTTAGATCATGGCTCTAGCTGGGGATGCGTTGGCTGGCGGCTCTTCCTGGAGAGGGTCTGGGAGCGACCTGCTGGATATCCCGACACTGAGAGACCCCAGAGAGACAAAGCAGGTGGAGGGGTGGCCGGGGCTTTCCCTGCCTGGCCTGTGGATTGGAAACCTGATGGAAACAGCAGTAACCCTCGGCAGGAAGCAGGCAAAGGTCTCTTAGGCCACCTTCTCTGTGACGGTGCTGTAACTTCCCTGCTCAATAATACACTCCTCTGCCACCTCCGCTCTGTCTCTGTGCTTTCCTCTCCGGGCTCCTCCAGCAGCACAAGCAGGCCGGGCCGCATCCTTCCCAGTGTGCGAGAGCAGCTTGCAGCCAGGGCCTGGCGTGGTGGGCACTGTGCCCATGCAGAACGAAGCTGGTCCTTGCTCCAGGGGCTGACCTGCCCCTTCCCCTCCTCCACCTGCCACCCCAGGCAGTAGGGCTGGGCGGGAGGGACTTTGAGATGGACTTTGCATGTCCTGGAAGGAGCCTACTCTGCTCCCCCGAAGGCCCTGGCAAGGGTTACCGAAAGAGCACACGAGTGTTGAGCCCATCTCCCAGCCACCATCCTATCTATCTATCTATCTATCTATCTATCTATCTATCTATCTATCTATCTATCTATCTATCTATCTATCTATCTAGTACACACCCACTCTGGTGACAAGTTGCTTTTCCGGGTGCTATTTCCCAGGTGTACTTTGCAAAGGGATTATCCCAACTATCAGGTGCCCCCCAAGACGGGCTCGGCCTCGTGCCATGAGGTGGCCCTCGCTGTGGGTCTGTGCCCTCCAGCTGGGTGCCAACTAAAACAGGGGCTGGCATGCCAGGACAGCCTGGTTGCAAGGTTTGGCCCCGCGTGGCTCCTGTTCTGGGACACGGGGCAACGACTCAATTCTGGGCTGTGTTTTGCAGTGTCACGAGCTTTCCCCCAACGCAGCTCAGCCTGGGGTCCTGGGCACCAATACATGGTTCTGCTTTTGGACCATGCAGGTGGCAGGAACAAGTGAGCATGGATGGGACTGGGTTGAACCCCTTGACACAGCTGTGGTAGATGCCCAGAGTGCCCAGGCCCACACACACCCAGCCAGGCGCCCAGCAGTCACTGCCGGGCTCTGCAGGCAGCAGCTGCCATGGGGGCAGCCAAGGCCGCTCCCTGGTGCCGGCTGCTGCAGAGCGCTCCCATCGGGTGCATTCCTGAGCTCTCTGCCGCACGACGCACCAGCTGCTGAGCCAGGGTGGGTGCCTGCGAAGGCCGAGCACGCCCGGGCCTGCTCCCGGAGTTCCCCTGGGCGGGCAGTGCCTGGAGACTCTCCCGCTTGCTGTGCATCTCGGCACGAGGGAGGGTTGCATGAGGCTAGTGCTGCCTCTGCCTCGGAGACCTCAAACCAGCTCAGGAGACATTGCAGCATCTCCCAGCGTGGGCAGGAGGCGGGTAGGGCAGCACACCCCTCCGCTGGCAGGGTGCAGGGACCACTCCGAGCCCAGGCGCCTGCTTCCCACCACCACTGAACGAGCAGCATGGTGCCCTGTGAGCCTCTGCACAGCACAACTGGTCCCACGCTGGCCTTGCACGAGCCCTTTCACAACCCATGTGGCCCTCCATGGGATGGCCCTTGGGCTGCGGGACACTAATGCACTCTCCCTTCCCTCCACAGGACCGACGCAGCTCCCTCCCCACCTCCCCCACCTGCGCGCCACGGTTTGTGCCCCGCATGGGCAGCCTCGACGGCTGGCTGAGCCCGACCCTGCTACCGGAGCCCGAGGAGAGCTTGGCCGAGCTCCGCCACGTCGCCAGCCCCCCGCCTCCCCCCATGTCGCCGGCTTGGAGCGACAGGTCCCTGTCCCCGCTGCGGCAGGAGCCCGACCTCAAGGCCAGCCGGCAAATGCAAGCACGCCTGGCGAGGAACATCATCAATGCTGCCCGCAGGAAGAGCTCGTCGCCCAAAGCGCCGGGCACCGAGGGCATCCAGCCCTTCACGCCTCCCACCAGGAGCACCGGCAGCCCCTGCCCGAGCCCGCTGCAATCTCTGAGGCTGGAGGGACCCAGACAGGCCAGCACCGGGCCCCCGGGGGCCTGGTCCCCGACCGAACAGAGCCCACTTCAGTCCCCGAGAGCAGCCCACAGTGCCAGGGCTGGCGCGTCCAGCAGCCACGGGAACTCCCTGCCGGCTCCCAAAGCCGCGTGGATGGACGGCCACAGGGTCTTCGTGCCTGCCCCCAATGCCGGGGGGCTCCCAGCCAGCACCTCTGCTTGCCCCAGCCCTGGGAGCCTAGCTGCCTCCTCTCTGCTCTTCAAGACCCCCCCGGTGGGGACGCGGTCCCCCGCGAAACCCTACGCCTCGCGCTCGCCGACGGACTCCGACGTCTCCCTCGACTCGGAAGACTCCGGGGCCAAGTCCCCCGGCATCCGCAGCTTCAACATCTGCCCGCGGGGCTGGAACGGGAGCCTGCGGCTGAAGCGGGCGAGCTTGCCCTCCGAGGCTCCCTGCACCTCCTAGGCTGGGGGAGGGCGGGGGAGGATGGAGCTGCAGAGCACAGAGACCTGGCGACCGAGCCCAGGTGGGGAAATGGGGTTGGCGGGGCCGTACCCAGCAAACTGACCCCTTTCAGCACCTCTCTCCCGGCCTGCTGCTTGCTGGAGGCTTCGACCAAGGCAGAGACCTCATCCCCAGGCAGGACAGACCTGTTGGCTCACGACCGCCAGCCCCAGGACCTTGTTGGCTCCATGCAACACCTCTGCGGAGCTGCTCCGACACGTGATTTGCTCTCCTGGATGTTGATCGGAGCCAGCAATAGTGGCTGAGCCTGAGTGGGACTGGAGAACCCCGGCCTGGGTTTGCTTGTGCCTGGCAGACCCCAGGGAGAAGGCACCAGCCCCCAGGGGTGCTGAGACTGCCCTGCCTAATGCAGCCTGCCAGTCCCGACCTTTCCAGCTCCCTGCCTGGCTGTGCCCTGGATGAAGGCTGCTGTGTGCTCTGGCCCCTGGGCCTGGCTCTTTCCCCGGCAGCTGGGAGCCTGGTGCGTGCCTGGAGCACAGAGCTGAGGTCCAGATGGCCCCACTGCCTCTCCCGCGAGCTGCAGGACTCATGCTCTGCTCCCGACCTGCTCCGGAGACGCGGCTTCTCCGTACTGCTGCGGAGAGCTATGTGGTCCCAGAGATGCCGGTGGCCCTGTGATGTGGGCATAGGGCATGTGGACTGCACCCTCCCCATCCTGCACCCTCCCCATCCTGCTGCTGCCAGCTCCCCCAGGCGGCGCCCACTCCGGACCCCAGCGAGGCTGGGAGATTTGTAGCTGCATCGGGCATGCACTGACCCCTTGGGCCATAGCTCCCTTCTGGGCACCAGTGACTCTAACCCACGTGGAGGGAAGAGAGGCCGGGTGGCTGGGAGCAGAGGCTCCTTCGCCCTGCAGGGTGAAAGAGCTGGACCTCTCGGTGACATGGTCCTGGCCAAGACAGGACTCACTGTCTCTCCCCGCTGCCCTTGACCTGCACTCGCTGGACTCCAGGGGCTTTGGAGACCACCAAGAAGGAGCCCAGGGCGCAGGGGAGGCGGAGGGGCTGGTCAGCTATGAGGCCCCTAGAGAAGGTCACCTTGGGGGTTCCCGGGGGGTGTCCTCGCCCCCCACCAGCTCACCTCGCTCTCGTGGCTTGCAGCCCGCGGTCTGATTGGCAGGGAGCCCAGGGCACATCAGGTGCTCCTTAGCTCTGGCTATTTTTGTCACCCTAACCTTTAAAGGCAGGAGTCAGCTCCCCTCCACCATGATCCCGGGTGCCGGCGGCTCCGTCCTCACCTGCACAGAGCCTGCTGCCTTCCCCAGCCCCCCCCCAGGTGGGTAGGGGCCACGTCCTCCTGACCTCCCAGCCCCAGCTGCTGCCCTGGCACACAGACTTGGCTGCACAGGCACCAGGGACAGCACATGGGCTCGTTGGAGACTGAGGATATCCTGGGTCCAGACCTATCCCAGTGGATGCATATGCATCCTTTGCACCCAGCCAGGCTGCACCTGGGACCCCCCCAGGCCTCCGCTAGTGAAGCAGGACATCATGGCTTTGTGAGAGGCAGGGGCATCACATACAAGGTCTCGGTACTTGTTGTGACCCGTGCAGGGTGACAGGCAGGGAAAGCAGGTCCCATCGGGTGTCCTCACCCCCTGGAAATGAGTGTATGGGGGGTGGGACCCAGTGGACCCCCAGGAGCTGAGCTGGGGGAATTGCTTGAGTCCTTGAGCACCGCAGGTCCAACGTTTCCAGCCAAACACAATTCTTTAAGGGGAAGAAATGGCTCTTTCCACCCCGCTGGCCTGGAGAAGGCTTTGCTGCCTTCACTGTTTTCCCTGTAGTGTCAGAGAAGAAGAAAACAGGAGAAACGTGTGAGGGGGTTCACTTCTCCATCCCACGCCGACCAGCAAGGCGGCAGGATACTGGCCCAGATCTTGTTACATGGGCGGTTGGGTTTCTTGGAAATGTCCTGGGTGAATATGGATCCTCAAGGCAGAGGGAGCTTTGCTGTCCAGGAGCAGGAGCTGGGGTGAGCTGTTGGGACTTGGGAAGGGAGTGGAGCTGGGGGGCTAGAAGCCACATGTCCTCGCTGGTGGTGTGGGAACGAGGAGGCTAGGACAGTGCTTTTTTCCAGGAGCATGGGTGCAGTCACACAGGAGAGACGCAGCCACTGATGCCAAGGCTGGCCCAGCATCATCCTCCTGCCAACCAGTGCTGCCCCGGCCCCTGCGCTGGGTCAACACGAATGCTGGGAGGGGTAAAACTAGCCCCTGCACCGCAGGGAACCCCCCTGGCAGCTGTGCTCCCTGCAGAAACCCCTCGCCAGCCTCTCCAGGTACAGGCCTGCCTGGCACACAACGCTGCCCCCTGCACATACATGTACGCACACATGTTCTGCTTGGACACGGCTCGGACATGCTGCCTGCAGGGATCCATGCAACTGGGGATGCTCTGCAGAGGCTGGAGCATTTCCAGGCTGCCCAGAGTCCCTGTGGGACCAGCCTGCTGGGAGCGCTCCCTCCCGGGGACTTCAGCAAGCCCCCCAGCTTGCAGCAGGCTGCCACCGCCTTGCGTGTTGCCACGCTATTGTATACTGAGCTCAGAAATAAACCTGGCATTATCCCAGCCTGCTTGTCTTCTTTCTAGCCTGCCTAGGGCATCTGCTTACAGGGGTGGGCATATTGGCGAGCCCGGAGAGACACACATGGACACACACACAGCAGTGCAGTCCGTCACTGGCACATGGTAAAGCGGCAGGGCGGTGAAGATGGTCTTTGGGGCTTAATGCAATTCAGTTTGGGCCACAGCAACCTGTGGAGGGGGGACCTGAAAGTCCCTGGGCCTCAGCTCTTGGGTGTTAGGGGGGTCTTTCCTTACCCAGCTCCCTGCCTTCTCTTGGGACTGGTGTATTGCTGGTACCTCTTCCTCTCCTCTCCCTAGGAGAGAGGCCTCAGGCAGTGATATGGGCTGCAACGGGAGCTGTGTAATGACCTTTACCAGAGGCGGCAGAAGGCGGGTTGGGCAGAAGTGAGGAGCTTGGAAGAGCCTCTGAGCAGTGGGCAACACGGCCGGCTAGTTCTGGTGGAGGGAGCCCAACAGCCCCAGAGCCTGCAGTGACCAAGACTCGCCACCAGGGGGCAGCCGCGGTGAATGAGTAGCTCCAAGACCCACACTGGGCTGTCTTGCGCATGCTTGCACACACATACACATACACTTTCTCTGGGCCGAGTCTTGCACATATGCGCACACACACGTATGCACGCTCTGGGCTGACTCTCGTGAGCACACAGCCACACACACACACACACTTTGGGCTGAGTCTCATGAATGCATACACACACACTCTTTCTCTCTCTGGGCTGTCTTGCATGGAAAAACACACACTATCTGGGCTGAGTCTCGCACATGCACACACAGACACACACACTCTGTCTCTCTCTGGACTGCCTTGCATGCACATGCACGCACTCACACACACTACCTGGGCTGAGTCTCACATATGCACACACAGACACACACGGTCTCTCACTCTGGGCTGTCTTGTGTGTGTGCGCGTGCGCGCGCACACACACACACACACACACACACACACACACACTAGCTGGTGATGGGCAGACGTTGGACTCTTACCCACTCCAGGACAATAACCCGCCCCAGGGCTGGTGGCTGAGGTGGGCAAGCGTACGGATCCCCCCTGCACCTGGTCAAACAAGGCACCGTGCCCCACAGTGTCAAAGCAGTCCTAAGCCCCCAGTCCCATTTGGCTGCAAGGGCAGTGGGCATCTCCACTCCCCTGTGGATGAGTCGGTCGGGCGGGTGCTGAACAAGGGGACTCGAACCCTGTTAGCAGCAGGGGGGAGTTTTGCAACACCCCCTTTAGCAGTGAGAAGGCTGAGTTAAGCAGAGATGCTGGAGGAAACACAGCCTTGATGCCATGCTAAGGCCCAGCACTGCACAGGAGCTACCCGGTCAGAGAGAGGCGGCTACAGTGAGACCAGGGCAGCAGGTCCAGCTCCCTCCACCTACCCTCACTCTGATGCCCAATCTGAGATTGTAAGTAAGGGCCCAAAGCAGCCACCAGATGGGTCAGGGGTGCCCCCACATCCTCTCCCAGCTGGTTGCAGGCTGAAGGTGTTCCTTCCTGACCTCAGTGCATGTCCTGAAGCATGATGGTGGGGGTGTCCTGTCATTTACTGTCAGCAGGGGCTAGTCTCATCCCTGGGAGTTGGTGCCCTTCGTTTTCCCTGTACTCAGCGCATTGCCTCTATCATGCCCTGGAAGACGGGCCCTGGCAGGTTTAGACACCCAGGAAGAGGCACCAGGCCTCTGGGGTCATGATCCCATCCTCTGGTCCCCAGGACACGGCACACACAGGAGCACCGCACAGCCCCATGGCAGCACTCAGCTCATATGCGGGTCCAGTCCAGACCAAGGCCATGGGCTAACCCTGCCTGTCTAGTGTGCACACGCCTCCTCACGTGTGTCCAGCATTGCCACCACATTCAACCTTAGCCAAGGAGCTGGGAGCACCCAGGGCTGTGGGAGCAGTGATTGTGTCTCTGCCTGCCTGCACTGCATGGAGGGGTGGGGGAAGTGGAGCTGGTCTGGGCACAGACTGGTGGGTGGGTGTGACAGAGAGAGAGCATCTACGTGCCACCTGAGCTGCCCCTTAACACTATCACACTGGGTTCTGCAGCGTGTGGGCATGTGTGTGGGCATAGAGGCATGTGTGATGTGCATGCTGCATGCTTCTCTGTACATGGCATGTGTCTAGAGGGTGTATGTAAGTGCAGCGTGTGTGTGTAAATGCACACATTGGTATGTGTAGATGCACTGGTGATTGTGTGTGCGTGTACATGTGAAAATGCATGCATGGTGTGTGTGTGAGAATGCATGCATTGGAGAAAGAGAGGGATTGAGAGTGTGCTTGTCTAAATGCATGCAGTAGTGTGTGCAGGTGTGAATGCATGCACAGGCATGTACATGTGTACATGAACTGGAGTGCCTGTGCACATACCTCCTGTGTCTTGGTGTGCCCCGAGGCCCTCAGCAGCTGGTGCTTCAGCTCCCAACTGCCTGCTCTGCCCCCGCCTCCTTTCCCAGACAGAAATAGCCGGACCGAGCTGTAACGGGGACGAGTCCCTTGGAATCTCCACTCCTGTCCTGCTTGCAAGAGTGGCATAGAGAGGGCTGAGGTGCGGGGCCGCAGAGCCGCCGAGTGGGGTTTGTGCAAGCTGAGCCGAGGCCTGAGCCCCGTGGAGCACTGCTGTGGGAACGCGCCTTTCCTTCCCTGGTGAGGTAGGTGACTGCAGCAGGGGTGTTGCTCCCTTCTGCAGAGACCCCTGGCACAGTCCTGGGGGGCCAGGGGTGCTGGAGACCGGAGCCTGCAGGACAGGGCACCACACAGCCTGGCGTGTCAGTGGCAACCAGTATTGGGCCTGTCCTGGTCAGACCCAAGGAGGGGCCTTTTGCAAGGGGATGAGACACCAGCAGGGGCCGTCGCAGCTGCGGGGGGCTTCAGCAAGGGCTGGGGGTGTCTGGGGACTCTCAAGGGCTCTCAGACAGCCAGTGGCTCCGGAGAATCCCCCCAGATGCCTCCAGCCATGGCTGCGGGGAGCCAGGATCTCCCCCTTGAGTCCTCTGGGGGGGGGGTTCATGGGTGGAGGATTAGCCTTCATCATCCCAGCAACCCCAGCCCCTGCTCTGCTCCACCCTGTCCAGAGCTGGCGGGGGGCTGATGGGCAGCAGCAGGGGTCTGGCTCCCCAGCCAGTGACTGCAGCCAGGTTGGGTGCAATCACTGAGCCCCAGCCCCCAGGAGCAAGGTTACGGTGCCCAGGCCACTTAGGTCAGCGGCTTAAAATAGCACCAAGCTCAGGAGACAGCACGGGGCAAAGCCCTGGCTACGGGGGATCAGGCAGCACAGGGCAGGGGGCTGAGCAGGGCTGGAGCATTCCTGCAGGCCACGTGGCCTGGGTATGGGCACATGCAGGGGATGGCAACAAGCTCTGCTCTCCAAAGTGCCCAGATGGTGCCCACTTAAGGCTGGCGCACGGAGCATGGGTGATGGACAGTGCTCTTGTAGATGCCAGCAGAGTAACAGGCCAGAGGGCTGCGACGGTGCAAGCATTGCAGCACTGGGTCTGTAGACAGTGAGACCCTGGTGCTGCTCATGCTCCCAGCCCTGCAGGCAGCTTGTGGGATGCTTGAACTGGGCATAAGCAATCCCTCTCCCGATATGCCAGCCTGTGGGGCACATGGCTGCTGGGAAGAAGCCAAGCAGCAGTTCAACATAGAGGCGTAGGGATTTGTGCCTGAGCTTTGAAGTCGGAGGCCAGGCTGATGCCACTGTGCCATGCGGGGGGGCATCAGAGCAGGTGCGGCGGGTCAGAAAGCAGCTCCCTGCCTCGATATACAAAGGGGGCCCCTTGCTGTGGTCACAGCCCAGGTGGTGTGGCAGCCAGAGATGCTGGGTGGGCGCTGGAGCCGTTACGGACACCTATGGGGGTGCAGCTCAGGAGGAAGCAGGCTCAGCCTCCAGGCCCCGTAGATGCCCTGTGTCCAGGAGAGCATGGGTGTGGGGGGCCAAGGGGCTAGCCACAGCCAAAGCCATCCCTGATAGGCTCTGCTCTTGTTTTCCAGCCAGGCAGGCAACCCCATCTCGGAGCCAAAGCAGAAGAGGCAGGCGATGATCGTGAGGGAGAGCCCAGGGGATGGTAAGAGGTGTCACTGAGTGGTCTCTGGGGGGCTGCTCCCTTTGGTGGCTGACCCGGGGTGCAGGGCTGAGCCTGTTCCCAGCCCAGTGGGGTGCTGGGCCTCTGGGCTCACCTGCTCAGGTGGTCCGAGCTAACGAACAGCAAAGGCAGAACATGCGAGATGTGCCCTCGTGCCTCGCTCCTGCAATGGGGCTCATCTCCACCCAGCACACTCTCCCCTCTTCCAACCTTGAACTTGGGACCCCCCCCACCACTATGCTCAGCTGGTGCTCACGGCCCTGCTCTGTGCATGTGTCCTCAGCCCCCCACCTGGACCTGGGCAAGAAGGTCAGCATCCCCCAGGACCTGATGATGGAGGAGCTGTCCCTGAAGACCAACAGAGGCTCGCGGCTCTACCAGGAGAGGCAAAAGCGGATGCAGCGCTTCGTGCTGGAGCATCCCAGCGGCTACAGAGGCGTGAGTTGCCCCGTCGCCAAGAATACCCATTCCTAGGCAGGCGGTGCTAGGCCGAGATGCTCCATAGGCCAGGATACAGGGATCCCGGTGCCCAAAGGAAGCCCCCTCAGCTGCCTGTAGCATATGATCTAAAAGAAAGTCGTGTGAAGCTGTGGGGGTCTGATGGCCATGGGCACAGGAGCCCTGAGGATGGGCAGGGCTATGCCAGGACGATGCACTGGATGGCCACAAAAGTGCCTGGAAGCTGGGCTTTGAGGGCACTGGGGCTGCTGACATTCAGGCTGTCTGCCCAAGGCTGGGGGTCTTGTGTGGGCACAATGCCCCTCCTAGCACCTGACACCCTTTTCCTTGCCCTCTGCAGGGTTCTGGCAGGATGGGGGCCAGCGGCTCGCACAGCGCATCAGGGGGAGCGGCCAATGCATGGTCGGTGAGTGATGCCCGCTAATAGAGGGCGGAGATAGCATGGACCCGGGGGAAGGGCAAGGGTGTCGTCTCCCCATCTCTGAGTGGGGGGCATTGAGCAGACCCCCCAGTGCCGCTCTGCAGCCATATCCCCTTGCTCTCTCCCCTCCTGAGGCTGCCAATAGTACGGAGGGCACCGGCACCTACCACACGGAGCTGCACATTGCGCCAGCGGCCAAGGGGGCTCCGCCGCAAGTGCCCAAGAAGAGCAGCAGGGTCCTGCAGATGAGCAAAGCCCTCAACCCTGACAACCTGGCCCCAGGTAAGGTGCTGCCTGCAGATGCTCACCCCACCACGGAGCAAACCCCTGGGCAGGACGGACTACCTGTCCGCAGAGGAGACCTGGCTTGCCTGTCACCCGGGGTTCTCTGGTGCACGGCAGGATCTATTTGCTCAGGGTCTGACCTGGTTTATAGCCACGGAGGCAGCAGGTGATGCGACTCCTCCGGCTGGTAGAGGGGAATGGGCTCCCAGCCTCCAGACCTGCCTGGAAAGCACCCCCCATCCCTTGATTTCCGTTGCATAGAAAGCAACCTGAATTGTCCAGTATTGGAGCAAACCCAACCCTGAGAGAACAGAACAAGGCCCGTGACAGATGCATATCATTTGTCTCAATAATGGCTTCCTCACCAGCTCTGCCGCTCACCCAGCTCTGCCTCTGCCAGGATGGGACAGTGAACACAGCCTCCCTTTACAGCTGGGGACTTCAGGAAGGGTGGGCAGGGGGTAGGCGATGTCTCAGGCCCCTCTGATGGTAACGAGGGCTGTCTCCCCCCACAAACACAGGCTACACCGGCCCCCTGAAGGAAGTGCCCCATGAGAAGTTCAACTTCACTGCCATACCCAAGGCCTACCGCTCCCCTTGGCAGGAGTTCCTCAGCAGCGAAGACTACCAGGCGGATAGCAAGAGCCAGCTGCCTGAAACGCCCAAGAACCTCAGTAACTTGGATTTCAGGAGCTTCAACAGGTAACGGGCACCTGATGCCCAGGGGGAAGCAAGTAGTCCAGCGGCTGGGCTCTCGGGCATCTGTCAAGCCAGCGATTCCAGCTCTGGGGGCCACTTCCAATGGCTTAACCATTCACTGTCCTGCCTTACAGCTCACACGGCGGGGTGGGAGAAATATGAGAATTATGGGTGCAAGGGCTTGGAGGGCAGGGTGCTGAGGAAAGCCTGGGGCTGCAGACGGGACCCACACTCTGAGAACACAGGACAGGCACCAAAGCTGGACAGAGGAAGGGCAAGCAAGACTGGGCAAAGTGATGAGGACAGCAGGGAGTGCAACGGGAAGATGTGCTGATGCTGACTGCCAGAAGCTAAGGGTGAAAGAGTGGGGAGGCTCCTTCCTCCAACATCATGCCCCTTCCATCGAGGGTCTATAATCCTGCCCCCCCAGGCTCCCTGCCCTGGGCACTGCCACCATGGGGGTGTGAGCTACGCAGGTGCTTGCTCTTTGGTTTTGACAGCAGCTCAAGTTTCCCCCTCCCCAGCCCAGCATTTATTTGTGGCCAGAACTTGGCAGGGGAGGCTGCCCAGTTTCAGTCTGTGCCCGTCCCCTCTGCAACAGGCTGCCTTGCTATTTAAAGCCTCAATCTGTTATTTAACACAGTGAGATGTTGAAGGAATGCCCGGCTTCTTGCCTCCCCACCACCCCATTAATTCCTTAGAGGCCTGAAGCACCAGGAAACCGAAAGGGCAGCGATTGGGTTTAATTAAACAGGATAGAGATGACGTGATCCGCCGAGCTGAATCACTGCTCGAAATGACTATTCAGTTGATCACAACCCCACCCCAAACACATCACCTCTCTCCAGAATAAATCAAGCTGAGCAAAAGGATCCTGTCTGTGGGATGAACCTGGCCAGCAAGAAGCCAGAGATCCCAGCGGGAGCAAGATGAACCCTTCCACAAACAGCAGAAAGTTTGTGACCGCTCTGGCAGCTCAGTTCAGGCAGGCTGGCTTATCCCTAATTAACAAATGGCAAGGGAATGAAACAGCGGGGAGGCTGGCCTTCTGGAAGACCGAGCACAAGGCTCTGAGGATGAGTGTCCCTTATACCCTGGTGAAAGGGGCCTCTGGACCCAGCCTCACTCATCTGCCTTTCCCTTAGGTGGAGAAGCAGAGCTCAGAGCTACAACCGCCACCTATTTCTCACTGCAGGACAGCTTCCCATTGCCTAAAGGGCCTGGAAAGAAACCAAGCTGATGCATCTCAGACCTCCTGCCCTTAGGCCCGCATGATCCAGAGGTGCTGAAATGACGCTAGCCCCTTGGCAGGATATGTTAGTGGCGCAGAACAGGCTTCACACCATTGACAAGGTCAGAGGGTGATTTCTCCCACCCCAGCATCCTTTGTAGATGAGATAGAGCTAGGGTCTCTCTCTCCCCCATTATTTCTTAATGCACTCGCAGGGCTAACAAAGTGACAGGCTGCCACCCAACCAATGCCGCTGATGCAGAGAGAATTAATCTAGGGTCACAAGAGCTTGGGTGAGATTAATACTGCAGCGGGTGACAGGAACAGAAAGAATAAGCAAGGATTGCGGTGGCACCTGTGGCTGCTTAGATGCAGCTTGGCACTCCCTGGGTCTTGCCAGATTTCTGGAGGAACGAAGATCTGGCATAGGGTGCTTGCCACTGCACCTGCCCAAGCCAGCAGCCCAGGCAGACACCAAATGCTCCTCCTTTCTGCTGCAGGACTCCTACTCCATTTGGTGGGCCACTCATCAATGACCCGTTCCCATCATCCGGCTTTGAGATGGACACCGCGATGGACACCTTGAACACCCTGCAGCTGCTTTCCAGCAGACCCAGCTTCAACAGAGCCCCACGCGGCTGGGTACAGACTTTACCAGAGACCGAGGAACTGTAATGTACTCCTCTTCCCTCCCTTGCTGCGCACATGCTTTACCTGCTAGACTTGGGCATCCCTTAGCTTACTGTGCTGGTAGAGGTGTTCCTTAACAGAGTAGGAGAGGAGATGGATGTTTTTTACCCAAGCACTCTGGGAAAGCTAAGCTAGTGGCCTCACTTGATCACCCATGTCCTCAAAATCCCAGCAAACATGGGCCCAGGGCTGTTTCTGAATTCTTACTTCCCATCGTTACAAGGGTACGACATCCAGGGAGACAAGACGTAAATGTGACCAGCAAAGTTCTCACCGAGGGAACAAAGGGAGTCCAGCAAGCTTCCCCATCTGTCTGTGCCCTGAAAGGAGTAAAGACACTGTCCTCTCTCCCAGTCCATGGAAAATGCCAGGAGAGCCAGTTGTCTTCAGGTTGGGTTGCCCTGTTGCTGTTCTGCTGAAATGCTTGATACCAGCTTTGGCAGGTGGTGCCTCCTCTTCAGGGAACAGATGCTGTTGCAGTTGGGATGGTGAGGGGAGGTGATAAGGCAGGGAGGGTGGGAGTGGAGGAATGTCTGGAAAGAAGCAAGCAAAGGCTTCCTGACTAATGAGATCACATGTTCAAGGAAAGCGCAGATGGCTCTCAAGAGAAGACACGGGGTGGGTGTTTGGCAGCTGGCTGTACACCAGGCAGGCACATGGGCAGAACTCAGTGATACCCAGGGAGGGGGAGTGTTGCCAGACTTGGGCTTCAGCTGTTTTCCTGACTAACTGCTGGAGGCTGCAAGAGAGAGAGGAATAGTGGGAAAAACCTGGTCCAACCCCATTCACTCTCCCTCTCAGCATCTGCTTTCTGCCACTGTGACACAGGAGACTGGGCAAGACAGAGCTAGGGGCTGACCCAGTCGATGGCAGTTCTGATGTCATGTTCTTAGCACGTGAGGCTCTTTGTAAGTTCATTTCCTACCCCTCGAGCCAGCTGAAAGAGCTCTTACATCATCGCTGCTTTACTGACTAAACCACTTGCTTAAAAATCCCATAGAGCAAGCCTACCCCTACAGCGATCTGCTCTTTCCTTCAATTGCTGGCTGTCACATCCTTCCAGTTTCAAATGCAGTGCAAGATTTCTCCATTTGTTAGAGCCCCCAGGTACTAAGAGGTGTCCTATAAAAGAGGCACCCCATGTCTTAAATGTTATGATACTGGCAGCAGAGAGGGGACATCCTATACTCCACACACTGCTACAGCAAGCAAGCATTTCAGTCACTACATGAAGAAAAGCACATGAGTGTTTTGACCACCCCTCCTTTAGAAAAGGCAAGCAATAGGCTGCCTAGCTACTAGGATCAGGATACAGGAGAAGCAGCTACCAAGCAAAGGCAGAGCACAACCTACTATCTGTAAAACCAATTTCTCTAACCACTGCTAAAAGCCACGGTTTCAAGTATTGTCTTTCTACAGATGGTCATTTGCCTTTGTAAAATTCTCATGGTAAGAAGTTTAACCAAATTAAAATCGTCATGGGAGAATAATGTGTGAGGCTGGAGTAGACTTCAGAGTATTTATGTTCATTGATGTACAATATGGAAAGGCTGTCTTACTTAATGCACATGATGTAGCACTATAGCCAGCATGTTTCTAATAATAATCACGTTGAGATCCCAGGCCAGGTAACTTCCTACCACAACCATAGAGATGTAGGGCTGGAAGAGACCTCCAGAGGTCAGCCAGTCCAATGCAACACTAACATAAAGAAGGGTCAAGCCTCTGTTCTCATCCCAAAAGTTCAGGCAGGCAAACTCAAAGGGAAAAAAGCAAGTTTACTCCGTAAGTGTTGACAGGTACATGCCTAAGCACTGTCCATGCTTGAGCCCATCTCCGTTTGTCTGTGAGCTGGATGTCACATTTACATCCAGAAGCCTGGCTGGAGAAAATAAATTAGCTTTATTTTAAATCCAAGCTGTGTTGCTGTGTTATGGACCATTACCGACTGAGGGCTGAACCTGACACCCGACTCCCTCGTCTGTAAGCCCAGGATGTGTTCAAGCTCAAGTTTCCAAAGGAGAAAGATCACTGCGCCCTCTGGCGTCATGTGCTCTTCCATGCAAGAGCAGACGCAGCGGCAGCAGTGCCACAACCATCAGACAGCAAGACCTGCCATTCTGCCCAAGCCGGGGCGTCAAACTCAAAAGCAGCGGACTGCCTAGGAAGCGGGTCTGTGTGACACCCCGCTCCTCAGCATCAGATAGCAGCAAGCCAGATCAGACAGTCCAGGCAGAGAGGTTCCTCTGAAGTGGGGCCCAAACAGTCTGAAAAAATCCACTCAGTCCCATATTTTTCGGCACATGAAAATACGATTTTGGAACAGGACCCCTCCTGTTTCTTTTTACAAGATGTCTACAGATCAGTTACCTTGGAGCCAGACATAAATAGCTTCCCATCCGCTAGCCAGGCTCCTACTCACTATATTAAGTTGCAGACTTTATACAGGAAACAGATGTTCGGGGTTGTACGCTGAGCGCAGACTTAAAAACATCACACGTACTCATCAAAACAAGGAGTGGCTTGGTCCATTTCACGCTGGAAGAGGGATTTAACCCGCAGAGCATAAAAGCCCCGATTCCCATTCCCAGAATACAGACGGCATCAGTTTGTAGTCACATTAGTGCCTCATACTTGCAGTTTCAACAAGACTCGCTCCCCTTGAAACCCAGTGGCTCCAGTCAGGGGCATGCTGGTGGTCTGCATTACCTAGCACCTGACTGGCTTTGGTGATGTAGGATTCTCCATGGTTTCTCAGAATCAGAAACAAAACACCCAATTTTCCTCCTAGCAGACAGTATGAAAAAGAAGAGACATATTGGGAAGTGGAGAGCGAAGTCCCTGGAACTGTGTGTACCTGATTTTAGTGTGCTTCCACCCCTGTGTTGTGCCCCATTTCCACATTTCAACAGCAAATTGCTGGCTACCCGAGTCTGGAAAGAACAGTGGCAGAAGGCTCCCCAGGTCAGTCCAAGCAGAGCCCCCGGTGCTTGTTAAGCTGCAAATTGCTAAAATAGCCAACTGGCTTGAAGAAGCTTGGGTTTTGGTTTTTTTCCAGGAGACATTTATTTCAAAAAAAATGTGCAAAACTGGATACACCGATGGGGCTGCAATCATAGAACAGTTCATTCATGGACCCTCTCCATAATTCCTCTCCCTCCCCCCACCCGCCCACCCACAACAGTAAGTGAAAGATGCAGGGTATGATAATGATCCGATTAGCTAGTGGCAACATAACAGAGCTCAGCTCACCCTGTGTGCACTGGCAAGGAAGCAAGGCTTAGCCTCCAGCTCGCCCACAGCTGAACATATTATGCTACCATGGAAACTAAAGAAAAATGACATGCGCGCAATCCGTGAACGCGGCGGAGGTGTGCTAGGGGCTGCTGTGCTTCCCAGCGTGGGCGCCCATCCTCTGTGGGTCTTGAGAAGGATAGTGGATGGGACCTGGGGCTCTCATGAAGGGAGGTGGGGGCCCCATGGCATGGAACATGTGAGGCCCAAAACCTGCAGGCACAGAAGGAAAGTGTCAGATACAGGAGTTCCTGACCTGGTCTATGCCACTGCCACCTGTCATTCACCCACTTACGCGGAAGCACAATCCACTGATCCCTAGGCTCAGATGCTCCCTTCCGCTCCTTCCCAATGGCCCCAATACATTTATCCCCCTACTGTCCTTTGTGCCAGCCCAATGGGCAGTGATCTCGAGCCCCAGAAGCAGCGTTGTCCAACAAAGGTTGCAAATGCCATTTCTACAAGTTCCTGCTCCCTTTCCCCTGGCATTATGTTCTGAATATCTAAACATCCTTGGTTTCACTACCAAGAATAGCAGAGGCATCCAGTGCAGCTGGACAAACCCATCACTTCCCTAAATTTCATGGGAATAAGGCTCTGCTACTTGAATGTACAACCACTCAAACACTGGCTTTCATGATCTGTTCAGAAGTCGCACTTCAAAATTATGCTCGGCTAAGCAAGATGGGTCTCTGTGGAATCCATAAGAACCCACCTGATACTGCAGGATTTTGGGCAGACATTATCTCTCTGTGGGCAGTCTGGCTTCACAAAACATCGGTTCAGCAGCCTGTGTTTTTTCATCAGCCCACATGGCATGCAGCAAATACTAGAGCGAGGAAGATAAATGAATTACCTGGAGGTGGTGGTGGAGCTATGCCAGGAGGTGGCGGCAGGGCAATGTTAACCACGGCAGGAGGGCCACTGGGAGGTAGGTTGAAATAGTTTGCAGATGCTTCTTCTTCAGCTGCTGGAGGAGGGGGAAGAGCTGTGGGGGGACAAACCTGCCTCGGTTACTGCTGAGACTCTTATATCAGGGGAAAGAGACTAAGTCTCTCAGAGCACTGCAATGAGCTCTTCCAGCAGGGCTTCTGCTTCTAGTGTGCATCCAACATCAGCTGCAGCCCCTGAACACTTCCTGCCATCCCTTCCACAGGAAAGCCACCAGAGTCTGATCCTGAACAGGCACCAACTTGCCTTCTCTAACAGGTGACATCAAATACAAAGGATTCACTAGCCCAAAGGCCTGGTTATCTGACTTGAATCCTCCTCTCCTACCCGCTGTACCTCCTTGTTCATTCTGCAAATAGGCCTGTGCCATGACTTTCTTTGTAACCAACACCCCCCGGCCCCTCGTTGACCACAAATGTAAGATTCTTTAGCCAGGTTGTATGTAACTGCAGGTTCACCAAGTACCTGGGGAAGTCAAATATACTGTTTCTATTCCCAGCTTCCACTGACATACAGAGTATAACCCTGGTCTGCTTTATGGCAACAAGGCAGCAGCTGTGCTGTGCTTGAGGGCAATACCTGGAAATGAAAGGAAAGCTTTCCCTTACCTCCTGGGAGTCCTGGCACTGGTTCCAGCTTTATGCCAGAATCTGTAGTACCTTCTTTCTCCTTCTCTTTTCCTCTTGCTGCTTGGGACCTGAAATCCAAGCCCAGTGCATTAGAACCAGAGAGGCTGTCAGGTACTCATGGATTCCCAAACATAATTAATTTTATAATTACACCAATTTTAGAAGCACTTCCCTCAGAGGCCAAGAATTGAGAATACAGTATTAACAGCAAGGAAAAAGGAGTTGATGATGTAGCTGGAAACAGCATACCCCAAGAAACCACTTAAAGTTACCCTCCAACATGCCACTCACCACTCAGGTGAAGTAAATACCCAGGAGGCTTTTACATACTTGCTTCCTGTTTTGGTTCATCAAGACCACTCCTGAGTTGAAGCAGTAGTACTTGAAGCTGAAGCCTTAATCTAAGAGCAGACTTTCCAACACCACAATCTAGCCCTATCTTTAAAAAAAGAAATAAATGCTTTTGCCCCTCACTCACCTCCCCCACTTGACGTTGAGCCTGCGACCATTGACGATGAGCTTGTTAAAGGACTTCTCAGCAGCCACTTCTGCAGCTTGCCGCGTGGCAAACTGGATGAACGCACACTGCTGCCTCTGGACCACTGTTATCGTCCTGATCTCTCCGAACTGGTAGAAGTGATTTCTGCAAGAAAGGATCACAAAATGCGACACTGCTCAATTCCATGCAGTGCACACTGCTTTACAGTGCTAAATGCTCACTCTCTTATGAATACAGATCCTTTCACTTCTCCGTTGGCAATTCAAATCCAGCTTTAGAACCAAAGGCAGACAAATGACCGTCTGTGACTGCTGCCGCCTCTCCTGTGTACCATTACGGCAAGGTTGTGCCAGGCTCTGACATGCATTTTCTCAGAGCTTATGCAGATGGGGACTATGTAATTGCACAATGGGATTCTCAGAGCTTTGACAGGGATGACTCAGCATCCTTGCAGGGAGTTGTCAACATGTCAAACGTTGCTGAGATTTGTTATTCTTGCCCTCGGGAAGACTGCGCTCTACTAGCCAGCTTCCAGTCAGGAAAAACTGAACAAAACCTTTCAGCCCTTTGGGAAAAGAAAAGGGGTTCCTTGACAGAAGACCCCTTTCACTATCATTTAGGCACAGCAACACAGATGAAAGGTTTGCCAAGGTGATCACTGTCACAAACACACCACAGGGCTAGACTTTAGACAGTCAGAGAAGCTAACGCAAGCCTGAAGATGAGAGATGCACCTCCATACCTGAGATCAGTCTCAGTGATAGTGTCTCCGAGACCTCCCACATACAGCGTAGTAATGCTCTTGTCATCAGGCGGGTCCAGACGAGGCATGGTTGAAGCCCGTTTCAGAAGCTTGTCAGCCACGGGGTCATTAATACCATAGTAACGGTCCTTGATGTTCTGATCAGCCAAAGGATCATCTGGGTCTGTAGGTTTCTCATGTCTATAAAAGCATCATAAAACGGCACTGTTAGAGCTGCATCAGCCTACCAGGACTGTTACCGTCACTTCTCTTCAGCAGTTTTGCAACTAACCCAGTTAACACTGTTCAGGCGACTGTATCAAAACGGAGCACATGCTTACTAACTTATTATAGCAACCTCCGGCCCACAGAGCCATTTGATCTAGCCCACGGATGTGGAGTTCTGGCAGCAGTCACTCTCCCTGTGCTTCTGTGGGGAACAGTGCTGGCTGTTCCTGGGTCCTAGCACACCCACCCACCTCTGACCTGCAGCCTTGAAAGGTTTTCAACTGCTATATTTTAGCATGTGCAATCTACACTTCTGAAGGAATGGCAGCTCCAGGAGTCAGGTTTCAAACACAGTACAGATCACCGATTATGGGACAATCAAGGATGTATAGATTGATCATTTAAACAGAGAGAGTATACAGTGTAAGAAAAAACTGCACTTATAGCATCTGATCTTTCAGCTGACTGCTCAACATAAGCAGCCAAGACTTAAGATACTTGCTGGAATAAAACAATTAATTCATTAGGATACAGGTCTAGTCACTAGTGCAACATCTGCCTGAATGTTTATCAAGGCATTTCACTACCTCCCCCGCTATTTTGGAGAACCCCAAGGGGCTGCCCTCAAGTATGGTCACTCCATTAGCTGTAATGACAACTGTACCTGTAAGGACACTCTTCCCCTCGCTTACATTCTCCTTTCACCCAGAAGGAACAGATGTGCGGGCGGTTGCGTTTGTAGTATGGGGTGGTCCGAGCCAGCTTAAGCAACATATCACTAGTTGAAGTAGCTTTTCCTAGAGCGCCAACTGGCCTTGTGCCATCAGAGTTTGAGATCTAGGCAGCAAATAAAGACAGGGAATGAAAAATGACAGGTTACTGATGCACATAATCAGAAAAACAAGAAAGCTTCCAAGATTATCCAATTTGTTCCATTTGCAGTTTATGTGAAGTAGTCCAGCACAAGTCATGGTAACTAATGCATTTCCTTACCTCTCTCTCCATATTCTGGGTGTAGTACTCTTTATTAACATCAGATTTAGGCATGTCATCTTTCAAGGAGAGTCCTGCATCCCGGACCTGGATAGGCAAACCTATAATGGACGAACAGAATTAGTATTGATCAAGAGAAAGAGCTGAAGCAGCACGTCCTAAGGTAACTGTATTCAAAGAAAGGGGCCAGGAAGAAGCATTTTCCTGTAATAATTTGTTTTATATTACATCAATTAAAATCCCCTAGGAATCATTAAATACTGATTTGATTGAAAAATAAGTATTACTTCATAGGGCCAAGAAAGGAACTAAATAGACTGAAAGTTTGTCTAGTGTCAGTATAGCTTTTAAGTGCTTTTGTCAAGTCTGCTATAACACTTCTAGATACAGGATCCAGGTAATCTCAAATCTCTTTTATTTTCTGTTGATCACTGCTAAAAGGAGTGTTCCAGTCTGGCAACAGAAAGCTAGCATGGTTCATATTTTTTGTAGCTCAACAATTCTAATGCTCTCAACACTGATGTCAAATGGACCTATGCTTAATGTCCAAACAGACTTGGAAATCCATAGCAAAATGGGTTATATGAAAAATGGGTGGAATAATTGTCAGAAACGATTTAATTCTTCCTAAGCTGGAATGTTTTATGCAAACCAGGCATACAGGTTAGAATCAGGTGTGCATTCGGAGTCATTTTTGGAGGGATCTGATTAATTTAGTTGAGCTGCCCCAAACAGCCATTAGAGATAAATACAGATTTAGGGATGTATTATAATTAAGCGAAGACAGGAGACAAGGAGAGTTAGTCTTGATTTGGACATCCCGTTTTAGGTGAAATGGTTGTTGGCACATACCATATTCCAGGTCGAGCAGACAGGTTTGACAGACATTCTTCAGCTTGCTGCAGGTCTGGCATACTTCTGTCTTCTTAAAGCGCATACGAACGCCGGGGCACCAGCGAAACACCGTGAAGGGCCTGGCACAGATCTGAGACAGAGAAAGTGGCAATTTGCATTCTAATTCTTCCAGGAAACTCCAACCCTAACAGGTGCCCCATCCCTGCCAATCATTTGCCTAATTTCAACACTACAATTCCAGCTTAAAAAAAAACTTAGCTCAAAAAGACCTTTCTTGAATTCACTAAATTGTCAGGAAACATTCTGGTGGGATTTGCTTGCAATGATTTGAAAGTTCAAGGCAGCCTTGTTGGAGCATAAGGCAAGGAAGTGTTCAACTGTGCTCCAGAAGTCACTAGAATCTGGTCACAGGAATTCAGGCCCACCCAAAGCAGGATGGCCCTACTGTGGAGCAACGTGTACTGTCTGTGCCAGGGGGGATGTACTTGCTTTCACCATATGCAGGAACTGTAGTGGGAGAGCCGGATCTCAGGGCACTAGTTGTTCTTGACTGAGATTATGGCTGGCTGGAGGAAACAATGTATTTCAGCTCCCCCACTAGGTTGCTACCAGACCTTATGTTTTATGTTTCCAAGGGACAGCACTAAGAGTCCTGCTTTTCTTCTTTTATGGAAGCTATTTCTTGCATATAGAATCACACAACATTAGGGTTGGAAGGGACCTCAGGAGGTCACCTCTAGTCCAACCCCCATCCCTGCTCAAAGCAGGACCAGCCCCAACTACACAATCCCAGCCAAAACTTTGTCTACCCGGGTCGTAAAAAATTCCAAGGATGGAGACTCCCCAACCTCTCCTAGGTAACCTGTTCCAGTGTTTTACCCCTCTCCTAGTGAGAAAATTGTTCCTAATATCCAAACTAAACTTCCCTCGCTGCAATTTGACACCATTGCTCCTTGCTCTCTCATCTGCCACCAGTGAGAACAGTCTAGCTCCATATCTCTAGGTCCATATCTACCATGGACCACTGGAAGGCAGGGGCATTACAGTGATTTATAGGAAATCTGCGCTCCATCTAGCATGTTCCCAAGGGTAAAGTGAGCAGGAAGTAAACCTGCAAGAAGGAAATGCTAGACTGGGTGACATACATGCAACAAAAACCCAGTACAGTGCAACCATGCTGTGCTGTTGCCTCTTTTGATGATAAAATAACCGATAACTGACATATGTTGAAGCCATTTTGAGGGCTCTTTTCTTTTTTCACTCTCTCCTTCCTACAAAACGTGCATTATTACCTTTCCTTCAAATGCCAAAGAGCCAAACCCTGCATCCTTTAGCATCAGCCTAGGGTTTCTGTGGGGTTCTAAGGAGCGTGTTTGAACGCAAAACCACAATCAACAAGGCAATGAGAAACACAGATAACTAAGCAATAGATGCCGCCAACAGAATTATGGTTTATCTGACAATGTCTTTTTCACATCTTTCTAAGTTCCACATAAGAGAAGGAAGTTTTACAAAGTCAGCATTTTATTTATAGAAATATTTTTTCTTGACAGTCTATTTTATATTTGCAGTGAAAGCCATTTTTGTTTGAGTGCAATTATTTTCTTGCAGAGTTTGAAACCTAAACATCACAGTGTCCTGCTATCCCAACAGAGGACAGCCTAAATGGTGAAAAAAGGAAACAGACCTAAGCCAATCCTGAGAACTAGTCACCTATAACCTTACTCGTGTGAGAAGATCTACTGATGCTGATGAACAAATCGCATGAGCAGATTTACTTTGCACAATTGGACTATTAATGCATTCATATGGTTAAGCACATACTTTGCCAATTTCAAGACTGGAATCTCTCTCAGAAACTAACCTGCGAATACAGAAGCCAGCTCCTAAAATAATAATAAACCCAAAAAAACTTACCTTACACTCCTTTCCATATTTCTCTTTGGTCTGGAACAAAATAAAACAACAATTACTAAAAAAAAAAATGACATCATAACAATTTAATGCTAAGATCCATAGATTATAGAGTCGGACGGGACCCAATGGATCATCGTGTCCGAAAGGTTATCTTGTAAGGCATCCCTCCCCCATGTCCTACTGCTTTAATCTATTCCACCCAAACGTGCGTATGCCTCATTGCCCCAGATAAGGCACGTTTTCCTTCTGCTCAGGTTGCATTAGAGACACCTCGCTCGTTATTTTCACTGTATCAGCATGTCATCACAAGAAAAATGACACCAAACCCCTTTCAATTTTTACAGCAATATTCAACACAATGCTTAAAAATGTTTCAAAGAAACCTCTCAAGTCTGTCTTGGGGCTTTTAACGCTCATGGTCAGCCATCGCACATGCATAAAATAAGAAAATAAACCCATTCTCCATGTCTGGAAAAAGACCACGATCGCGTTCACGATTAGCACATCCGAATCCCACGAAGACCCAAGACGTGCGCCCTCCTCATTAGAGACAAAGGTGTGCCGATTTCATCTCAAATATCAGATCCAGCCAATAGCTGTCATCGTTTCATAGCTGTTAGGGGCCGCAAGGGACGTTTCGGGGGGTCTGATGGCGACGCCTCCCCGGCCTCGTCCCCGTTTGCGGGCATCTTGCTGCCTGGTTCACTCAAGCCGACGCTGACGTCCTCTGGACCCGCGTTTCACATTAACAGACACACGTTAAAAGCCCTGGACCTAGACCACGTGGCAGAGGCGATCTCTTTTTGTTAGATCAAGAGGGTTTTGGGGTTTTTTGTTGCAAAAATGTAGTCGGTCCTAATCAAAGGCGTCACCTCTACGCCAAGACGGCTACAGCCCGGGGAACGGTCACGTACCATTCGGATGTAGGGGTTTTCTCCGAGGCATGTCTGACACAGGATGGGGAAGTCCTGCATCAAAGAAGGTAAAAAAACCCCGAAATAAATCAATCAAGTCAGGACTAAACATCAGAGCTCGTGTCTAAGCTGCTGCTCCCGTCCCCGCCAAGGCCCACAAACCACCCGACAGCAGCACAAGGGGTAAAGGAGCCCCGTGCCCGACCCAAGCTTGCCACGCTTTGCTGGCTCCCCCCCAGGAGCAGGCCTCAGGCCGGCAGCAGGCCCCTGGCTGCCCCCTGCCCCCCTGGCAAGGCCCAGGGGCGGGGGAGGGGGGCCGAGCCCCAGGCAAGGCCCAGGGGAAGGGCAGGGGGGCCGAGCCCCAGGCAGAGGCCCCGGGCGCCGCCCTCACCGCGTCCTCCCAGTTCTGCCGGTTGTAGGTGTTGGAGCCCAGCGACGTCGCCATCTTGGAGCCGGCGCCAGCAGCCACCGGAAGTCAGGGCCCAGCGCGGGCAGGAAGTGCCACCCGCGCCGCTCTTGCCTTCGCCCGACCATAGAGAGGGGCCTTCCTCAGGCTCCCTTCGCTCCCGGAAGGGGTCGGCGCCTCCCGGAAGTGGCCCGGTCTGCCCCGCCGGAAGTGGGAGAGACCACTCTGTCCCGCGCCGGGGGCCGCAGGCGGCTCCAGAAGTTTGTTTTTTGCTATTATATGAATGCATTTATTAATAAAGTCGTTAATAACATTATTATTATTTATCCATTAAAATAAACATTTTATCTATTAAATTAATAAATTAATTACATTACGATTAGATTATGAATTCAATATAGGAATTAGATTTGGATTGTTAATATTAATAACATAAATATTAATAATAAACTAAATGTTTATTAATTAAATTAATGAATTACTGTTAATTATATTACAATAAACTATGAATTTAATGTGAATTAGATTTTGGGTTATTAATAACAGTATCAATAAATGTCTTAAAATATTTATCAATGAAATTAATAAATTACTGTTAGTTAATTATATTAAAATTAAAGTATGAATTCAATGCATTAAATGTTCAGCTATTAAAATATTTATTAATATTAATAAAGTTATTATCTATTAAAAGAAACATTGTCTCTTTAAATAAGTTGCTGTTAATTAATTCTGTTACAGGTCAATTTTGATTTCATACATTAAATTCATTTTTGGCTGCCACTCACTTTGCATCTCATGGTAGAGGTGATCTCTTTTATTAGACCAGCTAGATTTTTGCAAATAAATGTGTCTTTGTTTGTAAGATTTTGGGCACAAGCACCCTTCAGGCATAAGAGTTTTAGGGGGTGCCCTGAGGTTGAGACCTAAGATTATAAAAATGAAAGGCTTCACGCGTATTTGGTACAGCGCTGCCAATTGCTGAGGAGGCAACGATTTCTTAGGGCGATGCCTCATTTCTATGGGATTAGTTGCATCATCTGACAAATGTTTCTCCTCCAGAAGTGGTGGGGCACAGCATCATCCAGTGGACAGTACCAGCTGTGTCCAAGCAGGAAGCAGAAGAAACTTTTTGCCAAAGTTTAGCTGTAAAAAATGTCAAGCGAGCCGAGCTGAATTTAGCCCGTATCATTAAGAAATGGAGCAGCAAGTGTGAGTTTCCCTAGTGTCCTCCGAGGAGGAAGGATGGTTACATTGCTCTTTAATACTGTTCTTGAATAAAGGTAACAAAACTAGAGCCAACATTGTCCGCTTTATTTATTTCAAATTCACTACATGAAGTTAAGCAATAAGGCAACACAGTAATCTGTCCTTAGTGGAGTCAACATCAATAAAGGCAGAGTGCTTCCACTGCTCCCTGTGGGAACAAATGAGATGTTTCTGCACAAAATGCACGGAAAACAGCTAAAGTTACTCCTATTTGCTATAAGCTGATCAAAATAAAGAAAGATTCACTGGATTAATTAAACTGTTCAAAGCCCATGTGCCCTACATTTTCAAACTAGCAAGTGAGAACCAAGTTACATCTTCTCTCACATTAAAAGTAGTTTTAATTAAGAGTTGCAGAACCTCTCATGTGCTGTAATCCCCAACAGCAGCATTCCAAGTTCTTTAGTTAAAAGTAGAGTTGCCTTTCCTGACTGCAGCATGAAAATCTCACTCAGTCAAAAATATAGTTTGGGTAAGATTGATTTTTTTTTTTAATAGTTTGTGTTGCTAGTTTGTTAGTTATTTTGGTCTCTAAAAGAACCCATGACCAAAGCTTTGAAGTGTTTTGTTATCTAGTAAGGTAAGACAGCCGCAGACACTAACACCATACACTGAAGAATAAATACTCGGCTACGCTTTGTAATCTCATGCTGTACATCGGTGTATTAACTATGCAAACTTGTAAACATGAAGTTTCTGCTCTGAGACCCACCAGACAGACTAGCAAATAAGGCGCTCTCCCTTTCCAGAGGCTGTCAAACCATATTCAGTTCAATCACACGCCCTGTGGACTCACAAAGGTTGCAGTTCCTGTTTAACCAAAAAGAACTTTGCAGCTGCACCCCAAGATGCCCTAAAATATTACATTATGATTTCACTAAGATATAAATATACATTCCCCCCATACAGATGTGATACACCTTATACTAAACAGTAGAGTCATAACAATATTGTCCTCACACAGCATGTAACTAAATAAGTGGCCTTCAGACCCTTCACAATATCACCAGGTTTCACGGCAGAGCACCAAGAACAAAGTATTTTGTACACCTGCATTTGTTTCTCGAAGAGATATTTAGCAGGTTGCCACTTGCAAGTGAAAAAGCAACTGAAGTCTCTGTAGGAAGTGGAGTCCCGAGTTGCCTACACTGTAATACTAGCTACTGGTATTGGTGGCATGTTACATCCAGGGTCAAGGACACAATGCCATTTGTAATTGTTTTCAACTGAAATTCATGGCCAGATGATACTTTACAGAAGCAGATGCATTATCTTGAAATGTTTTCACTTCTGAAGTGCTTGACTAACCTTTTCTCCTAATGTGTTCTGCTCAAGCTCACTTTTCCTCTGCCACTGTGCCCACTTCTAACTCACCTCAAGGAGGTCCTACGTACTTTGAAACTATAAACTTAACCATCAGAACTTCTTATTCTTTGGTTGACTCCCTCATTAAAAGAACCCTTGAGTGTGAAGACAGCCACTCAGTCCTTCAGTCGTGCCTTTGCTTCAATAACTGTAGCAGCAGCAGCAGCAGCTTCATTCCAATGACCCTCTCAGCTCCTGAAGTATCATGCTTTACCACACATTTTCCAATAGAAAAGGCTTCAAATGGCACTAAGTATAACTCAAGCCCACAAGAGCTACAGAGGACTATTCTTTAAGCTAAGAGGCAAATGCTTCTTTAAATACCAAAGATCCCTTGCTTTGTCCTCCTGTAAACTACATAGGACATGTCATTTTTTTCATATAGTTATACCCAAGTGCCCAGGGCTCAGGGAAATTTATTAAGCCAACGAGATCTACCAGGAAAACAAACTACTATCATGCTGATGCCACAGGGAGTTGCTGTTTGAGAAGAGCCCTAGAATGTTTGCTAAAGGACTGCACGCTCTGCTATAGAAAGGAGGATTAGCTTTGTTGTGCATTTAAGACTAGTTTGGTGGGCCTGGCATGGAGAATAGGAAAGCCAGAGCAGGTTTTTTTTCCTGTTGGTAAAGCTAACGTGACTTTGGCCAAGTACAGTGCAGATCTAGAGGCTTTCTCTGTTCTCAGCTTAGTGCTGCAAGTCAAACAAGCGTGTGTTGGTGTGGCGATACCACGGATTCGCATAGTGGGCATCACGGCGAGGGAAAGAGAGAAGAATGCATTGGCTGAAAGTGGCTTCCTTCCCCCTCAGCCATGCAGCCTCCTCCTCTCTTGGCTTGAATTTGTAGTGCGTATTCACGTGGCAAAGGAGGCTTCAGAGCATTCCCCAGGGTATTCTCTCACTGTGACCGTCTGTCCAGTGGCCAGCTTTTGAGACCCAGCTGTCAGGCACCTCTTATGGGAGCATGGGGCCAAGGCTGAGCTCTACGTGATGGGTGAGCCAGATGACTTCTGAGCTCTGATCGCCCTCTTCACTGGGCCGGATGGGAGCAGCGAGGTTTTTGAACTCGTGCTTCATCTTAAAGCTCACGGTCACTTCGCCCTCCTCCTTCTGTGGAGTGACCTTGATGAAAACTCCCACCTTGTTGGCTTTTCTGAAGGCAATGACGCTGCAAGGTAAGGGACAGTGTCATCATCCACTCTTAGTGGCACCACACCAACTTTTGGGTTATTTTTATCACTCTGCATAATTATACCATTACTACAGGCTGTAAACTTTGCAGGAAAAGCCAGCGCAGTTCTGTTGATTACACATGGTAACAGAAGCCCCCTCCAACAGCTGTCCTGGCACTAAGCAACCCACAGAGAAACAACAGTTTCTAGAAGGGCCCCCAGTACAAACAAGAAACCAAAGCTCTGCACCACTCCAGCTTGGTGGAAGCCAACGTGACAGGAAAGCATGAAGTACCAAGTATGTTTGGGACCTGATCTCTGAGCAAGAAAAACTGAACACTCACTCAGGGTCATCCTGGAAATCTTGAGGTTCTGCTAGCTCATCATACTCTGCTGCAGCATCTTTCCCAGCTAGAATTAGCTCCTTGGGAGGAACTGCTACCTGCAAAAGAGCATGGCAAAAGGGTGGGTTTCAGTACTGCCTCCTGCTCATGGATCATGGGCCAGTGTACACTAGACTTCACAAGGAAGCATCTGTTCAGCGGATACCGCAGTGGGACGAGGAAAGAGTCCTGTGGTGTTCTTCCATTCCTTACATTTCCTCCTCGCTCATGCAGAGGATCGCTATTACACTTCTCCCCTGGATTAGGAAGTCACCTTGAGCTACAAAGCTCTTCGAGGTGTTTTACAAAAAGTTCTCAGATTTTATGATCGTAACGTTAATGCATTAGGTTTAAGACCCAGAAGAAATGTGAAATGGCTGCTACAGAGGCTGATGTAAATGAGCCCCTCTGTTGCAGGAAGAGTTGGGCATTGTCCAGCCCAGCATATATGAAAGAACAACATTTTGGACAAGGGACAAGTTATCAGCTTGTGAGGCAAGAGGACACAATACCTTCGCAGTGCTATTGATGTCATCAGGGTCTCTCTCCTCACACTCCATGAGAGTGACATGGATAATGTTTTCCACTGGGTTGGTCAGAGTCAGAAGAACTTGACTCTCCTGGTTAGATATACATGGAAGCATACAGAGTTAGGAACTTGTTACTCTGGGGAAATTTTTTTTTTAAACCCTTAACCCTCAGCTTTAGTAGAGCTCAACTCAGACCACGAAATATCCTCAAGAGTGGGTCATCAGCTTGATCAAGAGCTATCAAAATGCTTTAATGACTGCTACTGTCCATCCTCCTCATGGTAGAGGAAATGCCACTACTGGAAATTTACTTCACCTCAAGGGTTAGTTACTGTACAGGACTGAAGTGTGCATTAGGAACCTACTCCAGTTCCTAACAACTACACTGTTTATTCCTGACTGATCTGCCTGTGGAGTTCAGTGTGATGAAGTCATCCACTTGCTCACAGTGGAAAGACTGCCATCTCCAACTCCCCTCACACCAAGAAAAACACTAACTCTTGGCATAAGGGATGGCAAGATCTTCTCTGAACTGTGGCCACTGCTGTTAGAGCTACTCCAGGTATGGTAAGAAAGCTAATGCCATCACAAGCCTCATTCTTTATTTTACCCATAAAAATATTGAAAGACATCTCAGATCCACATTTCACCTCTCCTTCCCTCCCCAAGTTGTATTGGAAAAGAGAAGGACTGACCTTCATGTAGCGCAGGTTGGGTATAGACATGATCCTCACCTCAGGGATGTAGTTGCTACAAATGAAAACAAAGCAAGTGACAAACTCCACCTCACCCGCTAATCACCACTACTTTGCTCTTTACAGCTGCAATTAGGAGTAAAAAATACCATCTACCTTACTCATTCCACACTTCAGTTACAGATAACAAGGCACTGGAGCTACCCCAACCTAATGATAATGGCTGCAAATTTTTTTTCAGACTGTTCACATCTTTCATAAGCAATGTTTTTTTTGTTAAGCTAAAACGAAGAGTGGAATATTAAAGAATGAATGTTGCTCTAGCAAATTTTAAAAGGGAACTACGCACAATGACCCACTGCTATACAGCACATTGCTGAAAGGGCTCCTTGAGATGTTGCACAGCACTGACCTCATAATGCCTACCCTCCAGGTAACTTAAAACACAGGTACACAGTAATTACCCCTGGAAGCAACATATTATACTTGAACCCCGTTTGCATTACGACACTAGTACTTGCTTCTATAGTGCCAATTTATACATATCAGGTCACCACGTATCTGGATGTGCATTTGAAAACCCTATTGGTTTGGCATAGCTGGTGCCTGTAAACCTGCTTCATTTTTGCATTCAATAGTCTACTAGCTAGAAGATTTTTCCTGTTCATTAGTCTACTAGCTAAAAGGTTCTTCAGAAAAGTCGTACATGAGCTTCTACACGTGAGCAGCCCATGTTAGTAACTAAGTTATTTTTTATGCTCACTAGTATTTCTAACGTTTAGAGAACAAGAGAGTCAGAAAACATGAAAAGGCAGTGTTTTAACTAAGTTACTCATACTGAGAGACTCTTCTGATCATTCCCAGCATACTTACACAGCAACCAGCTGTATTTTGAATTTGATGGAGGTTGGGTTGAACTCTGGTTTGCTCAAATTATGTTCACATTTCTAACCAAAGAGGAAAAGACGTATTAAATCACCAGAACAAGCATAGTGTACTGCCACCCCCAAAGAGTCAGAGCTGCAAACATCCTAGGCTGGGCATTCAGTATACTAACTTCATAGCCATAGCATAGACACAGTCTTGAAGTGAATCTAGACACTAGATGCACAAAATTTCAAGTCCTGGTGCTACCACAGCAAACCTGAAAGCCTAACTGAGGGTTTTATATATATATATATATATATATATATATATATATATATATATATATATATATTTTTTTTTTTTTTTTTTTTTAAGGGATTTATGCACATGCTGATTTCAGTGGGAGTTTGGTTCTCAAGTGTCCTTATAAATCTGATTCTTACATACCCTCTCCCCTTCAAAATTACTGTTAGACATACAGCTTTATAAAGCTGCTCTTGTGCAGTTGATTACTCACCCGACAGCGCAGCGAGCGTTTGATGAGGAGATGCTTGTGGCGTGGGTAGAGCTGGGAAGCGCAGATCGGCTGGAAGTCAGGCTGCAGCAGACGCTGGTGCAGTGTCGTCACTGTGCAACGGCGGGGAATAAAAGCCAAAACTGCAGTCACTGCTGCAATGTTCAGAGAACCCAATAACTGTCCCCTCCCCACAAAACTCAGGGTTTCCCAAGTGCACAAGGCTATAAAACTATGCACAATATGAGCACAGCCCAAATCTTGTTTGCAACAATGTGACCTCAACAACAAGCAAAAAAATAACTCCCCAAAACCCAAGATGGACGTCAGACATCTAAAGCCGTTCCAAAATCAATTCAGTCTAAACAAGGGGAAGCACTTGATCACTGCCATGGAAATCAATTCACTTTCTCAGGGCAAAAATAATTTCCATAGGTCCACTGTTATCCCAGATGTGGAACGCTGCACAAGGCAGGAGACGTGACCTTTTATCTAAGGAGCACGGCTGAAACCCATTCCCCAGATTAGTAAAACAGTAAATTCCCCAAACATCAGCTTTCATGGACTAACATTGGTGGGTGTTGTAGATCTGAAAGGACAGAAGGTCATCATTCAACACAATGTGGTCCAGCAGCATACCCAATCCATGCGTTGTCTGGGTCTTTATAGTTTATGCTGTTTTCTCCCACATTTTCTCAACCAGTTTACAAAGTGTACCTTGAGTAGCAAATGACCACCTAAATGCACCGAGGATATAAACAGGTTGTTTGGAACGAGGTCACAAATAGCTCTCACTCACTAGCTTGATTAACAAATCCTTTTATAAGAGCCAGCTATTTCTCCTGCTTCTTCTTATTTCTGAAACAAGGATATCAGCTTTCTTCCCACACCAAATATTAGGTGCACCATAGCACCAAATAGGTGCTATGCAAACTAAGCCAATGGCGACACCTAGTCAGGAAGGATTTAAGAAAACACTAAACACCTGTGAGTTGGGAGATTGTGGTTCCAGTTTTTGTCTACTTAATTGGAAGTTTAATCTCTGTTAAAGCTTGTTTTTTTAACAAGGAATTGGGTGAGCACAGCACATGAAACAAGCCAGAGTCCTATGCCATTACCCTCTGTTAGATTTATAGGTCTTGTGTAGTAATCCTCAGGTAGGGGTTCCACTTCTTCTACAGCATCAGCTGGCTCAATCTTTATCTCCTTCTGGTCCTCTCCTTCCTTGAGGCTGAAACAAGCGTGAAGACAAGTTGGAGTTATTAAATACAGTACATATACAGTAATCTGACTAAGAAAAACTGAAGTGTTAAGCATCTGATTATACCCACAAAATAAAAAAAAAAAAAATGCTGAAAGTCCAACTTACCAAACTCTATTTTACAGAGTAACCACCTTACATTAAACTCAGTGCAGAGATCTCTCTAATATGGAGCTGTAGGAGGGTAGGTTAAATAATGAACAGCAGCATGGAGATCCTTACTCCATCTGTTCATAGCAAGGAATGCATTGCAGCTCTCTTCATCTCTCCAGAGATGACACCCTCTCTGTGATATTGGGTGACAATTTTCCATCTTTCTGAATGTGCCCTTCCATTTTCATAGCTACCACTTTATACTCCCCTACTGAAAATGGGCCACGCTTTGAAAACTCACGAGAGTCCAGCGAGAGCACTGATGGGCGCTCCAGACCTCTGACGCTGGAGTCTGGTTCCAAGGCCATATTTGTCCTGCAAGGAGAAAAATGGTATCAGCAAATCCAGCTCTATTTTGTCAGGACAGAGGCCTATAGGAAGCTTGTCCCGCTGAGCATGGCAAGCACAGGGAGCCAAGCAAAGGAAAGCAAACTGAAAAAGGGTCTCTACTCAATCGCTGGCAGATGGTCTTGATCATCTTATTAGTAAAAAAGTAAAACAGAGGGGCAAAACAGATTGTCCAAGACCTGGAAAGCTACAATTCTTTATGTAAATACCAAGCTAAAGAGAGGGTTACCATTCAGCACACAAAATGGTCCGCTGGTATATGCAACCTGTATTGTTGTCTGGACCTTTATATTTTATAGTACTGTATTTTACTTTATATTCTATGCTACAATGTGCTCAGTCTGGCATCACTTCACAAGTCGCTTACTAAATAATGGGCCAACTACCTAAGGACATGGGACAACAGTTGCACATCCCAAACTAACACGCTTTGTGTTGCTGTTCAAAGCAGATGGAGACAGTGGAACTCAGCTTGAGACCCTAGCTGATATGGGACTTGGCTGCTGAAGTCTACTCATCTTTCTTGACACCACCTCAGCTGAAGAACAGCCGACGTGATCAGTGACTTGACGGATCTGAATTGGAGGCAGGGGGCTAAAAAGGTGATGGCCAGAGTTATCTGACTGAAGAACTAGCTTTCAGAGCTTCAAAAGGAAATGGCAAATGTCAGATCCTATTAGACACTACTGTATTTGACTTGGAGCTAAAATATGAGGTTATCCCACCTAACAGGCTGGGCTTAGTCAGGAGATAAATATTGCTGATATCCCTCTTGGACAGCAGCGTTGGCCTACGTGGGAACTGCCTTGCTTTATGAAGTTCTATTTTTTCCAGCAAATGTCATGTGCCCAATGATCACAGCAATGAGCTGCTTATTAAAATACCAACTTGTTAAGGAGTTTCAAAACAGTGTCACTATCAGAGGGGTTGAACTATAGGTCTATCCAGATCCAAGCTCCTTGGCAAGGAAGGGGGCAGGCTACTGGCATGGGAGTGGTTTCAGCGTCTTTAACAAGGGCTTTAACACTAGCAGAAACTGTGAAGAGACTTACCACTACATGTATAGTATGTTGCTGTGGAGCCCCCAAAATAGCAGCAGGTGGCAACGGAGACAAAAAAAAAATGCAGCCATAAGACAAGAGCAAGTGCATAGAGCAGGCTGGTTATGCATATTTAACCAAAAAGTAGCGAGTGTGTGCAGAGTTATCCTGCTAAATGAAGCAAGCTTCTCAGTGGCCAGGACAACAAATGCTTCTTTCAGGTTGTGATAAAGCTGTAAGCTCAACTTCAGTGAAGACTTTCAGCAGGTAGCCATATTGCACAAACCCTGATTTAGAAGGACAGTTAGCAAGCACTCCTGACTGACAGCAGGGAATCATCGATAGAAGCTTTGGTATCCTGCCAATTCTTCCTCAGGTACTTGTTCTGCCTAACTTTCCATGCCACCACCTTTAGAGTTTGAAGGCATGGAGATTCTTTCTATCCCTGAACACTGGCATGTTGCAAAGGTGCATGGTGAATACAATGTCCCCACACCAGAAGTGGCTGCATTTCAGTGCTGGGCAGGACAATTCCCTTGTCAGGAAGTCTTATAAACTAGAGATTATTAAATGCTGGGGCTGGGAACTGATGATACCACAGGCCACCAAATCTTCCAAACCAGGGCATGCTGCAAAAGCTGCTGCAGTGGCCCCGTCCTTTCTATATTGAGGGCACCACTGTCCCAGCTCACCGAAAAGGCCAGCGGCATATAGTTTCGGCGTCGCACCAGCTTCTTGCGGTCACGCTCAATCTTCTCTTTCTGAGCCAGCTGCTGGTAATACTCAACCAGTTTGTTAATCTGAAGGGGAGGAAAAGATGAGGAACAGATATTCTCTTTAAAAAAAAAAAAGCTACTGACAGGCCCACAGCATCTCTCTGCCAGTGGGGTCTGCCTTCCTGCAAAATGTTTCCTTTCACTACTATTACTGGCCCTCTCTTTGAAAGAAGCACAATGGAGAAGCACAGAGGTCTCTCACTCTAACCAAGCAATAGAAAACAGGCTGATACCCCCGAGGCATCTCTTTTCACAGACCAATCCCATCGCAAAAAACCCCCACAACCCCCAACTTCCCCCTCCCAGCCCCTGAAGGCTTTGAGACATTTTGTTCAGGCCACTGAGTGGGGCACACACTGCTTTCCAGGTTGCCCAGCCATTAAAGAGCAATTTAGAGTAGAGGTACAACTGACACACTCTTTCAAGGACCAACCAGGTTTAATGCAGAGCCCTGTGGATATGCATTTCATTATTAGCATCTATTTTCTGGAGGGTAAGGAGAGCCTGTGACCTAGAAAAGGGAATGACCAGAAAACAATCTTTGTTCACATAAAGAAAGTGTTTGTTTAACAGCCCGCCCATTAATTAAAATGCAGTCTGCCAAAGTTGATACAGCCTTTCATTCTTCCAAGGCAGATTCAATTCTTTGGAGTTGTTTTTGCAGGCAGGACTTGTAGAAGCAGCCCACAAAAGCACAGTTAAATTTGCACTGTCATTGGAGACTCGTGGTTTTTTTCCATAAGGGCAATAGCTTGCCCTTCATGTTTCCCTTGGCACCCATGTTCTCAGCGGTGGCAGATGACAGAACAAGGAGCAATGGTCTCAAGTTGCAGCAAAGGAAGTTTAGATTGGAAAAGTTCTCTCATTAGGAGGGTAGTAAAGCTCTCGAATGGGGTACCCAGAGAAGTGGCAGTCTCTCCATCCTTGGAGGTTTTTTAGGCCTGGCTCAACAAGGTCTTGGCTGGGATGATGTAGCTGGGGCTGGTCCTGCTTTGAGCAGGGGGTTGGACTAGATGTGACCTCCTGAGGTCCCTTCCAACCCTCATTTTCTATGATTTTACGACACGTGGAACTTGTCAGCTGGTGTGGTATTGTGGCTGTCTGTATGGCAACTCTTCAAGATAAGAGAAGTTCTATACAACATGTCACACCTGTGCCAGGATTGGACACAGGATCTGCTGAATACAGCCAAGGCACTGATCTTATCAGTGCATGTGACTGGAGCTGGTTTCCCAAGACACAGAAATGCACTGATCTAAGCAAGCCAAACCCTTCAAGAGTACCCACCTCCCAATTAAATGCAAGTGTTCTCCCTTCCCCCCATACTTACCCTCTGAGTATGTGGATTTTCTGGCTCCTGCCAACCGCCACTGGCTGTAAGATTAAAAAAATACCAAAGTCCTCAGAAGTTTGATTTTATATTCCATGTAAATCAACCAACAAAAATGGCTCAGAAAAATAGTCCTGAAAGTCAACCAGGTGCTTTCTTTGCCAAAGATTAAAATAAGAAACCATAGGACTGCTACCAAGAATATTAAAGATAGTATGATGTACTAAGTTGAAATACTGGAAAGATCCTAGAGCTTCACATCTAGCCGAGTTGCATGCGACACTACTCAAACCAAGCCTCCTGGAAAAATAACTAATCAGTGTTTATACTGTTTGAAAATACGATGGTCTATTTGTAATAGTCATTCACCTATAATCATTATTCTCTGCAGCAATAAACCCAGCTGCTGGTCTTTGTGTTTTTAGAGCAAACATATTTCAGAAACTAAATCCTTTGGCATTCCTGGCGTTCTTAAAGATGAAGGAACACAAAACAATTGACATCTCCACTCAGTGCCCAATGAAGAAATCTAAATGGAAACAAGTGCTCTTCATAAAGCTTTACATAGAAGTTAAAAATAGACCTATGTTTGGCTGTCACAGCCTGCATACACAAGCGCACTGAAGAATCGTGAAATGATCTTGCTTCATTCAAGCCCAACTACACTGTATTACTCTAAGCATACAATATTAAAGCACTTGCATACAGTTGCTTAATTATTTAAAGCAAAGCACAAAGACACCTGAGTAATAAAAAAAATCCAGAGCTCAATGCAGACCTCTTAAGTGGCATGATCATTTCTTACCAGAAAAATGCGGTTTCTGACTCATGGTCTGTGGTCAACTTTTACTAATGGGGCTGGGAGGAATTTCTATTACCTAATATATCCTAACAAATATTATTAATATTATCCTCCAGCCTCCTTTACTCAGTGTTCTGCCTTTCGTCCCAAGACACTTACCAACAGATTTATCCGCCATGCCCACATCTCTGGAAGTCCAGCGGCAAAACCCACAGGCCAAGTAGTAGGCTTTCTTCATTGTAGTCTTGGCCGGGTCATCCGGAAGCGGAGCAGGGATGCTTGTTGCCCGGGTGGAGAGAGTGTGCATGCAGCATGGGCAGTCAAAACAGTTGGCGCACCTATCAAAGCAAAGGGAAACCCTGAAGTCTGGGTCCTGGCGCTTGGTTCTTAGAACCTCAGACATTATAGCAACAGGGTGACACAAGAACAGAAATGATTGAAGGAGCAATCCTTTCTCCAGCATTAAGAATCCAAGTAACGGGCTTTAAAAGACAGACTTTAAAGGAGAAGCTGCAATACAGAAAAAGGCCACCTTACCTATTCTTCTTCAGCTTGGCTTCAGCAGATGGCATGTTTTCCAGGCAACTGGGACAATAGTGAGAGTCCACCTGGCAAACAGAAGTCGTGTCATCCCTTATAAAGTGCTCACTTATCTAGACGGTGTGTCAGCAGCAGCTGGAATTCTTTGCTGCGTGACTGAACAATGCTTTGTGCAAGAAAACAACAGGGAACTAGTGAAGATGGAAGCCAACTTCTGATGTTTAAACTTTTAGCCTGGCTTAACAGGTAATTGCTTAGTACCTCAAGTCAAAAGGTTTTGTCAGAAAGGGTCAAGGCTCAGTGCCTTGCAAACAGAGCACAGCTCATTGGGTCCCACCCATCTGCAGACTACCAGGAGCTGAAAATGACAGCCATCTCTGAGCGTGACTAATTAAGACTCCAGCAAGTAGTCTTGCCGTTGAAACTATCAGACCATGTCCCCCCCTCCCTCCCCCCAAATCTAATCATTACAAGCCTAGAGCTATTTTGTCTCTGTAGCTCCACCAGCCAGTACTAATGAATGCACTCTGGAAAATGTTCCCCACCTTGGTAATTCATTTACATTATAGTTCTTTTATGTCTTTTGCCTGAAGAAGCAATTTAACCTATTAATTTATCCAGGAAAAAAACAGTACATTTTGGAGCTAACCAGTACACATTTTGTCCTGTGCTTTCCCGTCCAAGTGCATGATGTGCCGTGTCATCCTATAGTAAATCCAGAATGAGAAATGCAGCCAATTTGCAAATTCCTTTCCCATTACGAACACATGCTAAAAGATCTGAACAGATGTTTTCCTGTCATCAGGTTATCATCTCCCCACTTCAAGCAGCTTGCAAATCCTTAACTACTTCCCAAATACTTTAAAACGTTATTCTGCTCATATTCCTTAAGACTCTTTCCTAATTAGCACATGTCAACACATACGCATAACTGTCTGTAAAACGTTATGCGTATGCACAACCATCTCACGCCTATCTCGAAACCTCAGGATTTTAGATTCTTATGACACGCAAACTGAGCAGTTTTCTTGTCACTTTGTTCGAATGAACAGCGTAACTCCAAGAAAAACACGTTCTCCGAACGATATCATAACAATCTCAGGCATGATGCATCATTTCTATTATTTGGATGAGCTTTAAATACAATTTGGTATTTTGGTTTGCACGAGAAGGGCTTAGTACAGGTCTGCAAACGTCAAGAGCAGTCTCCGACCACGTGGTAGCCCACCCACATGTCTCAACCCATATTTAGCTGGGTCTTAGGAGGAAGGAGGCTGAATCTGGATCCTGGAGGGCCCAGGCACTTCTCAACCCTGACTCTGCTGTTCTTCTCGCCCTTTCACCGCCTCTGAGGAAGTGAGACTCAGTTCATGGAAGCCTGTGGTACTACATACACACACGTGTGTGTGTACGTACATATGCATACGTCTGTGTGTGGGGGGGGGTCCTCCCACACAGACTGAGCATGGAGGGGGGGTTCTGGTGCCACCTCCCTACAGCTCAGACAGCCCTCCACACCTTCAGCCCGCCCCCACGACGCCCAGGGGCCAATCAATAGCGACAGCTGACAAATAGGCAATGACTCAAGCCAATCATGGAGCAAACCAAACCGGACCCGCCCCCTCCACGCATTGGAGCCAATAGCAGAGGAGTCTCAGTCCCGCCCCTTAGGTGACAGCTACCCAATGGCGAGGAGGAAAGAGGGTGAGGGGCAGGCGGCGCAGCCAATAGATGGGTGCGGCGGTGACAAGCCCGCCTCCTTTCCTGGCCAATGGCAGAGTAACGTTAGTTCCGCCCCATAGTCAATAGCTACCCAATGGGGAGGGAGGAAGACAGTGAGGGGCAGGAGTCGCAGCCAACGGGCGGGCGCGGCCGGCGGTTACCTCGTGGGAGACGCACTCCAGGGAACGGAGCTCGCTGCAGTAGCGGCAGAAGTAGAGCTGCGAGAGCGGTGCGCGGAGCTCCTTGTCACCGCGCACCAGGTACAGCACCCGCTCCGACTGCAGCAGCGACGCCATCTTCAAGCACGGGGCTCACTCGCCCGGCTCCGCCACTTCCTCCTCCTCCGCCTCACGTGACCCGGAAAGGCGAGGCCCCGCCTGCCTCACATGATCTCGCCCCTTCCGACCGAAGGCGGAAGTCACGTGGCATCACTGCGTGGGGGGAGGGAAAATGTCCCTAGGGCGCATGCGCAGTAGCTCCAACGGACTCGCCGCCGGGCGGTAGCTGAGAAGCCTAGAGCGCATGCGCACAGCCCTTCGGACCCCTAGCGCCGCTGGGTGGCTGCTGAGGCGCCCTGTTAGACGTCACACTTATTGCTCAATAAATCCCGCAATAAATGTAGCGCAGACAAACATGTAGAAGGACTAAAAATGACTCTGCCGCTCTAAAACCCACCCCTGCTGGAAAGTTAGTGCTGGGAAATGTGTCACGACTCCGGAGCTGGTTTCTGGCCAGGGCAGGGGGTCACAATACCGCCTGTTCCTCAGCCACGTGTGACACCCTCCCACCGTGCCCGCTTGCATCTCGTTTCCGTCTCACGGCCTGAGGTGTCTTCTCCGCCTTTTGCCCGAGCCCAAGCCATCCGGGGCTGCAGATCGTCGGATAACTGGGGGATGCTCGGGGGATTTGTAATGGGACGGAGCCGATGCGGAGTTTGATGCGGACTGAGTTTATCATCGTTATTTATTGCCACGACTATTTCATGCCAAACCTCTCTTGGCAGGTGCAGAGCTTGACTGGCCACAATGGAGAAGCTTGAACCGCTTCTGAACGGGGGTCAGTAAGGCTAAAATTACCGTGTAACGGTGGGGGTGCGCCAGCGACTAAACACCGTGTGTGAGCGTGGTGGAAACTTTCAGGCTACACAACACCTACGGCTTGGCCACGGATAGGGGAACCATGCCCCGAGGACCTCGCGAAGGCTACAGATCGAATCGTGGCGTGTGTCTGCTTCTGGACCCAAGTTTGAACATGGTGACCGGACATGAGAAGAAGAAAAAGGCGCACAATGCCCTTCCTCAAATCCCTCAGGACTTAGGGGAGCGCTTCGTGCCCCAGAGCTTGTCTCACATCTAACAATCGCTCCAACAAAAGATATCACGAAAAAAAAGAAATCCTTGCCTTGTGTATTTCCTGAACAGTCAGGGCTATATCCACCGTCCAGCCCCGCTACAGCAGGCTGGTGTTGCTTTCAAGGACCGGTTCTAATAGCTCCAGTGTTTCCTGGATCATTAGGGCTATGTCCACATGTCTGATGAAATGAACTTGGGTTCATGAAAGCTTCTGCTTTCTCTCTCTCTCTAAGACATCTGAACAGATGTGTTACTGGCATTGGGTTATTGTCTGCCAAGCACGTTTGCAAGCCTTTATCTCCTTACAAAATGCTTCAAAATGATATGTTTTGTATATGTATGCATTTTATTTTTAGTGAGTCTGTAAAGTTTCACGGCTACCCTGTCTTCTGGCTGCGTTCAGACAAACACGGCTGACTCCCTCTCTCCATCCACAACCCCTGACTGCTACAGGAGGCTGGTGACACTTTCAAGGAGTGGTTCTAATCGCTTTATTTCGGTTGTGTGCTGGAGGGCTTTTCCTTACAGAAATGGGTATTTTGCCTTTCTGGTATGTAAAAAAGTAGGGTTTTTTTCTATGCCCCCTCCAGCCTCCTCTCCCATTTCTCTCCTGGTAGCAGTACTAAGGGTAAAACTTCATCGGCTCTCTGGCCGGCAGGGGTCTCCCAAGGAGCACGGCTGCTGGAGCAGCACCTCCAGACTAAAGCAGACATCTCTGCTGTCTTCTCCCAGACTCTTGTTTTCGTCTCACTTCTGCTTTGCTCCCACACACGGGGTGCTTATATAACAGCCCAGCCCACTGCAAATGACTGCCCAGTCTGCAAACAACTTCTCTAGCTCTCTGCTCCCCTTATGATGCCGGGTAGCCCATCTACCTCCAAACATGTGCCCCAGACCAATTGCTCAGCAACAGCAAGTAGCTCCTCTTCATCAGTCCAGAGCCAATTTCCCTCTGCCTGCTTGCTGTTGCTGAGATGCTCCTTCTGCAGAGAACTGCTGCAGGGATTACCAAACAGGCCCCGAGCGTATGGCTTTGTGCTTAGTCACGGAGCTTTTTCCCCTTTCCTCTGCTGTCTCTTTTGATCAACATGGCTGCATGTCACAATCCACGTTTGAAAGGAAAGGGAAGAAAAGCTAAGCGGGGAGAGCGATGCTAGTCTATCATTGCAGGAGTGCCGGTCTGGAGGGCTCAGAAATCATGCAGCAGGCCTCAAAAAGACTCAGGAGCTTTACTTCTTAATGCCAGATTTTAGGTTCTTTTATTTTGCTTTCTGGTTCCTGAGCCCGGCAGATGCGGCTGCTTTACACCTTCATATTTTGTTCTGAAGCCTCAAGGGCTGAACTATCATTTGCTTATCCACAAAGCCCGAGGTGCTCACACAATCTCATCGTTCCAGGGCTGGGGGCTTGAAGAAAAGCAGCACAAATCCTGAGACTTGGAATAAAATCATGAAATTTGGCAGCCGCACACTTGAGTCTTAATAGTGTCTTGAGAGCAGAGGTCGGGGTGACACGTTGTGCTGCTCTTGGATCCTGCATGGCTCAAGCAAAGCTTCCTTCAGCTTCCAGTCCTCTTGCTCTGCTTCCAGCTCAATGCCAGGCCTTCATGGGGTTACAGGTGGGCAGCAAAGTGACTTGTGCCAGTCCATCAGCCTCAATGCTCTGAATTATTCAGCTCCCAGACACCTCTGGAGAGGAAAGGCAGAGCTGGCAGCTGTGCACCCCTCGCTCTGCTTGGGAAAGAGCCAACGCTTATGTAGGACGTGAGCAAAGGCAATGCATGTGGCGCTCCCCTGCTAGCTGTCCGGTGCTGTCTTGGGGGCCTTGCTGACATCATTAATGCTCCCACTGTGCCTGCAGAGAGACAAATAAAGGCTGTTTAGTATTGGCTTTGTCAGAATCAAAGGACCCGGTGTACCATACAAGATCGAGATGGAGGTGTTTTCAAGCTCTGAGGAGGGGATGACAAGGAGCAGAGGTGAAACAATGGGAAAAGGGCTTGAGATTTATTGATTTCTTCCAGTGCTGGCAGCTGGCCCCAAGCTGAACAGTCTGGAGACTCAAATGCTCTGTGTTCCTGTACAGTGGCAACAGGCCAGGTGGGAACACCAGCCTCCCCTACATAAGCAGCCCTTCCCAAGCGCCTTCATACTGTGTCTGCAGATGCACAAGGGGAGTTTGGTGTCCATGACCCAGTCCATTTGTGGCTTCTCCATTAGGACAATGACAGGCATGGCCATGGGGGTCATACCAGGTGCTGGATTGAGGTCTCCAGGTCTAGCTCATCCAGACCACAGGTAGCTTTGGGGGCCCCACTTACCTGGATGGCCGCACTCAACGGACCAAATCTGCCAGCGCGCATCAGGTCCTTTTAAGAGACTCATTCAAGCCAAGCTGATGCCACCTTCCAGCAATACCAGAGGGGAGCCATGCAGCCGGTGGGACTGCGAAATCTCCCTGCCTTTTACAGTAAGTGCCTGGATAAATCCCTGAGTGCTCAACATTAGTCAAAACCACGCTGAGTGAGAAGACTGAGATATGCCAGAGTAATTATGGCCAGGCTGCTGGCAGGCGCTCGCTGCTGCTAGTGTTTACACTGAGAAACAAGAAGCAGAACCGCTTCACGCTGTGGAAACGTCTGGCAGGCCGAGGTTTTCTATCAGCCTGGACATCCAGAGCATTTCACTCAGCACAGAGGGAAGGGAGACATGCACCACTGTCACAGGGGAATGGGGGTCTTAAGAGTGAGACCTGGCTTGCAGGTCTGAAAGGTGTAGGATGAACTCTGTTGTTGAACTGAATCATGGCTGAGCTACGTGGGTCTAACGCGGGGTGTTAGCAGCAAAGGGCTCCTGCACTGTGCGCGATCGGTACCACCAGGCCTGGGTCTGCACCCTTTCCAGCCTCTCGACAGCCAATGCATCATTATGCCAATTCCTATTGCACAGCTGGGTTTTCCGTGAGCTCCCCTGGAGCTTGGGGGCAGATTCCTTTAAGGCCAGGGCATGGTTGCTGTAGGGAAGATGCCTTCAGAATAACAGTGTGGAGACTTTGGAAATGTTCAGGTCACTGAGGCAGCCCATGGGCACTCAGGGTGTCACTGCCACCTCACTTCTCCTCTCGATAGCCTTTCTGATCCTGTGTTTTGCAGTCATTGCTGTCACAACAGCACCTAGGAGCTGTAGCCCCGGGTCAGAGATCAGAGCCCTGCTGTGCTTGGCTCCACGGACAATGTAAAGGAGCAGTCCTGCCTAGTGAGATTCCCATGCAGCTCAGTCCATCATCAGAGTGGTGCAGAGGGCTGCCACGGGCAGGCCCTGCCTAGTGGTTAAAGCAGGGACCGGGAGTCAAGCTATGCCACTGACCGAGGCAAATACTTTCACTTTTCCTTGCCTCAGTTTCCCCCAGGGGCAAAGTGATTATAAAAAGGACTTTCTTCCAGGGTGCATTAATGCTTGTAAAGTGCCTAGACTCCCTCAGATGGAGAGCCCTGAAGAGGTATGAATTATCCTGATAGCCTGCTGGGCCTCGAGGATGTCCATCCCCCTCTGGCAGCTCTCGGGAAGTTTTAGGCCTGTTTTGCTCTCCTCTCTTCATTGTCCTTCTTTGGGCAGTCTGGTTGGACATGGCAAGGTCCAGCAAGACCAAGCACGTCTTTGTATGTGACTGGTAGCAGGGAGATTTCCCCCCAGAGTCTCGCAGGCTTGGGCAAGTTGTACTGGAGGAGCTGACCGTCTCCAGGTCTCTGCCTATTCTCTACACGCTCTTTATACATCCAGGCGTGTGGCAGGAGGTGGTGCTTTCACCTGGCTCTTGTCACTCAGGCATGTAGTGAGGTTCCAGTCACCCTGTGCCACATTTTTGTCTACTCTTGCCTCCTTTCCTTTCCCAGAATCCTTTCCTAGCTTGGCATGGGTGGCAATTTCCCTTCCCGATCCCTTTCACTCCCAAGGATCAGAGCCTTTCTGCACTCCCTGTGGGATGCTCTAACAACCCGGGAAGCAGACAGGACTGATCCCAGACTGGGATGTGAACTCTCTCAAGACCCCGCTGTCATTGCAGACTTCACTTGCAAGCATCCAGCACAAGTGCAGAGCAACAGGTGGATTTATAGATTCATAGATTCATAGATGTTAGGGTCGGAAGAGACCTCAATAGATCATCGAGTCCGACCCCCTGCATAAGCAGGAAAGAGTGCTGGGTCTAGATGACCCCAGCTAGATACTCATCTAACCTCCTCTTGAAGACCCCCAGGGTAGGGGAGAGCACCACCTCCCTTGGGAGCCCGTTCCAGACCTTGGCCACTCGAACTGTGAAGAAGTTCTTCCTAATGTCCAGTCTAAATCTGCTCTCTGCTAGCTTGTGGCCATTGTTTCTTGTAATCCCTGGGGGCGCCTTGGTGAATAAATCCTCACCAATTCCCTTCTGTGCCCCCGTGATGAACTTAAAGGCAGCCACAAGGTCGCCTCTCAACCTTCTCTTGCGGAGGCTGAAAAGGTCCAGGTTCTCTAGTCTCTCCTCGTAGGGCTTGGTCTGCAGGCCCTTGACCATACGAGTGGCCCTTCTCTGGACCCTCTCCAGGTTATCCGCATCCTTCTTGAAGTGCGACGCCCAGAATTGCACGCAGTACTCCAACTGCGGTCTGACCAGCGCCCGATAGAGGGGAAGTATCACTTCCCTGGACCTATTCATCATGCATCTGCTGATGCACGATAAAGTGCCATTGGCTTTTCTGATGGCTTCGTCACACTGCCGGCTCATGTTCATCTTGGAGTCCATTAGGACTCCAAGATCCCTTTCCACCTCTGTGCCACCCAGCAGGTCATTCCCTAGGCTGTAGGTGTGCTGGACATTTTTCCTCCCTAGGTGCAGCACTTTGCATTTCTCCTTGTTGAACTGCATCCTGTTGTTTTCTGCCCACTTGTCCAACCTGTCCAGGTCCGCCTGCAGCTGTTCCCTGCCCTCTGGCGTGGGAGGCCTTTAACACCTCTGTTGCAAAAATACCCACCCAACAACCACAACTCAGCCAAACCATTCAGTGACCAGGCAGAGGAGAAGATGAGAGAACAAACCGCACGTGACACTGCTGGAAGGGGCCGAACGCACTGCAAGGAGGTTCTCGGATACGAAGGCTGGTGTCTGTAGTGCTTCAAAGAGCCTCTTTGGAACGAGAGACTAAAACACCTGCTTTCACGAGCGCTGGGTTTGGCCTGGAGCATTTCCCTTTTGCAAGCAGACGCCAGATACATTTAAAGAACAAAAAGGATTTTCATGTGAATCAAACAACCGCAATTTGCTAGGCCCTTCAGCTCCCTGCGGGGTAATATTCAGGATGGATGGAGCATTAAGGCTGGCAGCACGTCTGCTGAATCCTGCTCTCTGCTCCTTCTAAATGCAGATGGCAGCAAAATGCGCCTTTCCTTTAACCCTTGCTGGCTCCTGTGACATCTGGGCCTGAGGTGCCAGAGAGGGGACAGCCTCATGAAGTGGCTCCATCCCCTGCGGATGCAGATTTATTCCCCATTTTACATATGGCGGGTCCTAATTTCAATCGTGACCCAGAATGCTTTTCCTAAATTGCAAAGTTTTCCCTTGCTTAACTACATCCCTACTTATTTCTCCAGAGACCACCTCCACGAACTCCTCTCCCTCCTTGCAGCCTGCGAGCTCTCGCTGTTGTAGGCTGCTGTCCTGCCCCGATGCCTCGTGGCTTAGCCAGAGGGGGGGTTGGCTGCAAAAAATAGATGCCGGCTCCTCCGGTTTGCTGAGGTTGGGGGAAGTCTCTGTTCCCTTTCCCGGGCCTTTGCGTCAGCCGGCGCAGTGGAATATTCCGAGAAGACCTGCCCGGCACCCGTGGAATATTCCATCGGGAGGAAACCAGGCCCCTCGGTACAATCTGTCCAGATCTCCGGCCTCCTCCGAGAGGCCTTCCATCAAATCTTAGCAAAACAAAGAGGCCCCGGAGCGCTGCGCGTTGTCGGGGCTGATCGAGTGCTGCCAGCCCCGGGGCCGTTGAGGCTGGCCTTGCAGGATGTCTGACCTCCTACCAGCCCGGTGGTAGGAGGTCAGAAAACAAAAAAGAGACAAATTTGAACATGATTTAAGGTTCAGGAAGCAGTTGGCAAAGAAGAAAGACCTCGATGTCATCCTTTAATTCCTCCAACGTCACGGTTCTGGGAAGCGGAGGGGGCCCGAGTCCTGATTTCTGACCATGAGGCTCAGCTGGGAGCCTGCCCGCGTGGCAGAAGCGTCCCATACCAGGAGCCACGTCCACACAGCACCGTGTCTGGGCTCAGTGGTATGGGGACGGGCTAAGGGGCACCGTCACCCGGCTGTGTGAACCGCCCCACTCGAGGTGCTCATAGACGTGGCCACGCTGCTCCTGGCATGGGAGGTGGTTCCCGGGCGTCATCTCCACTGGGAAAAGCCACGGGATGGGTCCAGCCCTCTCTTGGGTGGGTGCGATGCTTTCAAGGGCTCCTTTTATTTTACATTGGCAAAGGGAAGCAAAGGACTCCCGGCGTGGGGCATTTGCGGCTTTTCCACCCTGGGTTGCTTCGTCTCACTTGCTCCGCTTGCCCCCTAGGCCTGACAATCCTGGGCTTTGCCCCAGCCCTGAACGCAGTGGCACCCCCCTCTTCCCGCTCGCCACAGCCAGTGCGTGGTGCGGGACCCGACCGAGACGAACTTGGGAGCGAACCAGGCAGCTGCAATGCAACACGCCTGCATGCTCCTTCTCCCTTGGGGGCTGGGTCCCGGAAAGAGAGGCACAGCACTGCGGACGGCAGCTCGCTCACCGAAGAAAACGCAAACACGCACAGACACAGAGCTACACGGCTTGCAGGCAGAAGGGTGGAGTTAAAAGGGCTGGTCCAACCTCCGTCTCCTCTGCACAGGACTGGGAGCCAGTGTGCTGTGACTTCAGCACCGCTCAGAAAGTTGTCTGCCCTCAGCCTGGACAGCCGCTCTCCACCGCTCTTTCCTTCCTAGGAAGTCCCTGGGTCTTGCTTCAGCTTCGGATCAGCCCTCGGGACTCTGGCAGGTAACTCCGAAGCGCTGGCTTCATAGGCAGAGCGGTGGCGCGCTCTTCCGACAGGCTGTCTTGGGGCAAAGGTGGGTTTGGATGTGAGTGTCCATTCCCCCCTCCCCTGCGCAGGGGGACCTGTATTAAACGCTGCTTTGTTTCACTGCTTCAGTCCGACCAAGTCCTTGGGCGGAAAAAAGTTCTGCCTTGGGGGGAAAAAAAGTCTCAGGCTTGAAAGAGAAAGCATGTGCGTGCAAGTGCCTGCATACGTGCCACGGCTCATGGTTTCAGCCGCTCGCAGCGAGGGGCTGCCTGTGACTCTGTGTTTCCTTCTTTCCATTTCTTCCCCATTTCTCAGCTTCTTTTGATTTTGCTTCACTTCTTGTCCCCTTTCTGGCTCCTTTCCCTTTTTCTGATGTGAAAAGCAGCGGGGGCTTGTCGTGGCCCTTCCACGCTGCCAGGCTACCTGTTCCCAGGTCAGACCCCCAGGCATCAGGGACAGGGAATAATATATTCCCAAACCGTCTCTGAAAGACCCTTGTATCTAAACGGTTAAAAGTGAAGGAATGGGCAGCTCTGGATTAGCGGTAACCTCCCTCGGCCAGGTCCTGCGCGCTCACTGCCCTAATGGCACTGATTTCACTGGGGAGAGTCTTCATTCCTGCTAACCGAAGCGGGACCAGGATCAAGTCTTTGGTCTCTTGGGGGTAGGTGTTTCCCACAGCTTTCTAGAGCACGCAGCTCTGTGTTTCCCGGGTGGGGCTGGCGTGGGGTGGCTACCATATGGGACTGGTATTTGGGACTCTGCTTGCTATCCCTGGCGTGCAACGGAGCAGGGCAGACAAATAACTGGCAATTAGCACCTGGCGGCTACATGTCTGTCTGCTCTTTGAGCAACCAGCAGTGAAACTGGGTATGCACAGATCACTTGGAGACTCCCCTCCCCTCCTCTACGCCCCCTCAGCCTCATCCTTTGTGCTCTTTTTAGAGCATAACCCAGACTGTGGCATGACGGTGCATGCATCTGCATTTAGATGTGACGGAAAAGGGAGGTTCAACGGCAACGTTTGGAGTTGAAAGGGTGGAAAAAGGGAAAGGAGTCTTCTTGCCACTGTGCGGCCAGCGATGTCCAGGGCGGTCACAGGGACAAGCCTATCGGGAACATTGGGTCTCACTGAGAGCAGAAATGACGGGAAAATAGGCTGCTTTGTGGTGGCTTAGGGCTGGGGCAGGGAGCATGACTGCAGAGGTGTAAGGCAGCCAGGCCTTGTCAGAGTTGTGTCACCAAACCACAGCCTTCTCAAGAAAGGGAAGCATGGAAAAAACAGCCTCTCTGGGTAGAAAAATCTTGGCTCATGCCTGAGGTGTATCCCATGCATGCGCTCGTGGACCAGCTCCAGGGTTCAGCCAGCAGCCCTGGGTGTTATCAGGGGCGAGGGAAACTTTGCTCAAGGACTCGGAGGTGGGTGCACCTTGAACCCCCTCTCCCTTTGACTGAGAGCTAGGCGTGGTGACCGAGAATAGGAGACCTTGCTCCATCTCCTCCCTGAGCCGGGATGGGGTTGTGGAGCCTGGCGACTGCACCTTGGCTCCTAGCTGAACACAGGCACCTTAGCAGGGAGACAAGGCACTTCGCCCTCCGCCTTGCAGTTACCAGCCCAGGGCCAAATCCTGTGAGGCCGTTTGCATGAGCTGAGCCCAGCGCCGGGCGAGCTCTGCACCCGGCAGATCGGTGCCTACGCTCTGACCCGCTGCAGCGGATAGGCAAAGGGCTGATTTCTAGCCAGCAGGATGCAAAAAGCTCTGGGTGAGATCTGCGAGGGAGGAGGGCTGACGGCAGACCTGGAGCCGGAGGAAGGCTGAGCACATTGCAGTGCATGAGATGCCACCGCGGAGTGGAAATGGAGACGAGTCATGGCCAAGCTGCGTTTTAGGACCAGAGGCACTGCGTACTGGAGCAGCCTGTGTGAAGGTGCCCCAGGGAGCAGCAGGGGCTGGCCGGTTCCTCAGGTGCACCAAACCTGTATTTCAGCCCCTTCCAGCTTCACCTGGGTGATCGCTGACCTGTGGGGCAGGGCAGGCCGAGGCAGGGTGCCCTGCAGGCTTTTCTCCGGGGATGGAGGATTCCCTGGTGCGCCTGCACCTGCCAACGCAGAGGCAGGATCCGGTCACTGGGTGGAAGGAAAAAGAGGAAGATGCCGATGCTTGAGCATTGAAAGCTGTAACCGTTGCAACCCATGGCATCCCTGCCAGCTGTTTCTACATGCTGGCAGCTTCCTCCCTGCTGACACATCAAATGACGGGAGCCCAGGAAAGCAAGGGGCTGGTCGGAGCCAGGATCTCCTTTGTGCCCAGTTCTGGCCGTGAGCCTGGATTCCCTTTGTTGGGAACAAGCCGGGGACCTGACATCAAGGCTCCTGAGCATCCCAGGGACAGGCCTCCAAGCAGCGCCCCGGGGGATAACGTGTCGAAACCAGAGCTGCGTCAGTGCTGTCATCAAGCCTGTTAATTAGTGTTTTACCTGGCATGAGTCGAGATTGCAACGCTTACCTCCAGAGCCCTGGAGGCTTGACCTCTTGGCCCCGCGAGCCCTTTATGTGGGAGCTCTTGCGTCATGCAAGGGCTTCCAGAGAAACGCCCACGGTGACACGGCCCCACAGGCATCAGCAGGGTTCTTGTTATAGCATCGGTGCCAGCAGCCTCAGACACAGGGGTCACAGTGCTGCCAAGGAGTGGGGGCCCGGAAAGCATCCGGGATCCTTTTAGAGCACGGGGCAGAATAGTCCCAGCCTGCTGTCTCCCCAGGACCTGCCCAACTTGTAGCACTGGCATCAGGCGAGATCTGAAGCAGACCTCAGTGCTGAGTTAGGTGGAGCCCAGGCATCCCCTCCAGGCACAGGAGCCGCATTTCTAAAGGGGCACGAAATTCCCCGGGGAGGAAATCGGAAACCTTACGGGTAAAGAAAGGAAGAACTGCACCTCGGCGTGAGCTGGACCTACCACGGCAAGATCCTTCTTGTGTCTCACCCAGACGTGGGTTCTCCGCACAGGGCTGCTTCTGCCAGCATGCGTTGCAGGGTCCCCATCGCCCCTCGGCTCCGGGCATGAGAGGCTCCCAAAGCCGCTCACACCTTCCCTGTCAGCCTCCCGGGGAATTCCTGCCCTGAAACAAGCCCAGGCCTGCTGGTGATACCGAGAGCCTCGCCTTGTCATGCAGTGACGTGGGACCATGTCACTCGTACCCGGTTGTGGCTGGTTCTCCCTCCCAGGCATGGCTTTCAGCCACAGGTGTGGGTGTGCCCGGAGTGTATCTGGCCCCGCTCACCCGTCTGCGGGGCACTGAGAAAGGCAAGGCCCTTTGTTCTGCAGAAAGACGAAGTCCTGCTTCGCTCCGTGCTCCCTCTCCCAGCAGGTCTCTGGCATGGTTTGTTCCAGGTACACAAAGCCTATGGACATTGCAGCCATGGAGCAGCTGCTGCAAGGTCACCGTCCATCCGTCCTTTCTTACCCCGTGGTATATAGAAGCTAACCTGGGCAACTTCTCCCATGGGTAAGAGGGAGCAGATGGGCAGTGATGGGGCATCAGTGACTGCAGTGAGCCCTGTGCCATTTTAACACGCTGAGCTGCTCCTGGCTCTTCTTTGACTGCCCCCATTGCCCAGCCTCCTCTCAGGCCCCGTCTGCCCTGCAGTCTGAGGTGGGATTGCAGCGCCTGTGGGAGTCCTTGAGCAAGTCTAGGTAATAGATGCTGAACCCATTTGGAGGACTTCAGCCGCTCTCCTTAGCCACCTCTAGCAGCATTGTGAGGTTTGCCTGATGTATTTCTGCTTTCAGCATTTGCCAGGGCTGTTGCGATGTGCAGGCATTAACATCCAGTGAGACGTGTCGGAGTGGTGGTGCGTCTTATCTTTACAGATAACATCCAATTCCACTAACTTGCTGAAAACAGGATACGAGCAAGGTCCTGAGCTCAGCTCTGACAAGCTGAGAGCTTGACAGCTCTGACAACTCAAACCCAGAGTTGAGGGGGAAAGATGAACAGAGCAGTGTGGGTGTGCATGAAAGGCCAGAGAGATCAGAGCATGGAGTCCTGCCTGATGGTGTCATTCAAAGTGTTGCTGTTTATTAAACTATTAAGTCCATGACTCAGAAAACCAGGGAGGAGAGATGCCTCCAGGCATCCGAATCTGCTGGAAGATGCCACAGCACGAATCCCGCATCCCGGTGTTGCCAGAACCCACTGGAGGAGCAAGGAAACAGCCCAGAGAAAGGGCGTTGGCTGGTCCCATCCCTAACGCCAGACATCCCGGGGAAATCCTCAGTGAACACAGACGCCTGCGCCGGCAGTCTGAGCCAGGAGCTTTTAGGCTGGGATTTCCCAAATTGCTTATAGAGCCCAAAAGTCACCGAAATCCAGTGGGATCCGGGCGTCTCACTCTTGTAGGGTCCTTAACTCACTTCCTTCCTGGAAATCAAACCTCGATTTCTTTGCTGGCTTTAGACTTCTCCTTCCAGGCACTTGCCTATTGCTGCGCGCCTGGCTGGAATAACTGGGCTCTGACCTCGTCAGGTCACATAATAAATTAAGAGCATTTTTATGAGCTTCTCCAAGCACTTCACAGATGCTGAGTTTCTGCACAGCAGCTTGGCAAGGGCCGCTTTGCAGATTGTAAATGTGGGTGTATATGTATGTCAAATCACTGGCTTATTCAGCATGAGTCAGTGGTAGTGATGGAGGCAGCACTTCTGGATCCTAGCCCCTTTCTCCATGTGCCAGCCTCAGCTTTTTCTGCACTGGAAATTCTGAGTGTGCAAGCTGAAGGTTTTGCCACCTCTTCCTTGCAGAGAATTGCATGCAGCCCCTTGCAAAATGTAGGTGTTCACCAATGAAGTACACCCCACAGAGCATACCACGGAGCCCTTGTAGGATTGTGTGTTTCCAAAAGTTTAAATTTAAGATAAAAAAACCTAAAAGATGTGTAGACTAGCAGCAGGAAGCAGCTCTCGACAAGGGGGCTGGGCTTTGAAAATCACCCCCTAAAGCTCATTTATCCTGTTAGTAACTGCTCTTTCATCTTACTAGAGGTGATCAAGACAGCAGAGCACACAGCAGAGCAGGGACTGAGATGTTAAGAGGATGTGCAAAACCGGCACAAGGCAGTTTTTATTTTGGGGTAGGCTTGGAAAGGCTGATAGGGTCATGAAGACAAAGTTTGTGAACCCGCAAAAGGGGGAAAATATAGCTAACAACTCCATCACCAGTGATGGGGGAAAATAAGGGAATGACAGGGAGGAATGATGTGAAGGTGGTAAGCTGGAATAAGGAAGATGGAGAGGGGAAGGGATGAGGGGAAGGGCTGAGAGAGGTGGGATAGGGTGATTTGGGGTTGGGACGCTGCAGAGTGGCCCTGGCATACAGGGAGCTGCAGCTCTGCGTGGAGCCCTAGGATGATTTTGGAGCCACGCTGCTTTGTGCCCTGCATTGTCACTAACTTTCCCTCTCTCTCTTGCAGCAAGGAGAGGGGGAGGATGGAAGAACTGAATGGCTCCGACACCACCGTGGGCATCCCCAAACACATCCTGGACATCTGGGCCATCGTCCTGATCATCCTGGCCACCATCATCATCATGATGTCCCTGGTCCTGTGCCCGGCCACAGCTGTCATCATCTACAGGGTGCGGACTCACCCGATACGCAATGGGGCGGTGTAAGAACAGAGCCCCGGGCTGGGGCAGCCTCCCTTGGGCCATGCTGGATAGGTCCATGGAAGAAGGGAGATGGTTCACCAGGCTGACTCCAACATGAGGGAGCGCCAGGGAGCGATGGGGACCAGAGGAACAGCCAAGCCATGCCAGGGACACACAGGGCTGTGCTCGTGGGACCAGAAGTATGTTAGTCACCACAATGCAGCCTAGAGAGCGTGTCCGTCACGTGTAACGCCTGGGCACGGAGCTGTTTCTGGAGCCTGCAAAGGGGGGGGCATCCATAAAGCATCTCCTTTCACATGGCGCAGAGCATTCGTGTTCGGGCTTCGTCTCACGCACTCCTCTCATAATGGCTGCTTGGCATTTGCCCAGCAAGCTCATCAGAGCCGACAGAGAGCTGTGAAGCCTGGACCCCGAAAGGAAATGCTTGACTTCCAAGAACAGAGCTGTACAAATGGGTTCCAGACGGGCTCGCTTTGAATGCGAGACTGGCTCCACAAATCTGCTCCGTGGCACTCTGCTTCGCTGTGAGGCCTGGCTCCTCGTGGCTGGGTGATCCCATCAGCATGCCTCAAATTTCCCCAGACCAAAGTAGGCCAAGCCTGGAAAGAAACCAAGAGGGGAAATGGGGTTTGGCCAAAGGGATGTATTCAGAGGAGTCGTGCTGGTTGGGTCCACTGTAAGGAAGGTCTCAAGCAGGGAGGCTTTTTCTTCCAATTCTGCAAAGCTTTGAGGCTGTATTAGCACCATTAGCCCAGGACACATGTGTTGCCCAGCTGGGCTGCAGAAATGTAGCTGGCGTCAGGCTTGTTTTACGACAGAAATATCTTGTCCTTGTAAAGGAAATGTGCTGGAGTGTTTGGTTTCAGCTGATGGATCTCGACAGCCCTTTGGCAGGAGGCTCTTGCGACAAAGCCTCTTCTCCTGGCAGCACCTAATCCCTCCCTTATGGGCCTTGTTATGCTGCCCTAATGTATTTTTTAAAGGCAAGGGAGAGGTTGGCATCTCTGTGAAAGGACGGGTCAGTGCATGGGGAGCTGCACAGAGCATGGATCTGTTTGTTAACCCAAAGCGCCTTCCCCCAGTCCAAGAGGGACCTGGCCTCTATAGGACTGGGAATCCTGCTCAGTCTGCTCAGTCCATTCATCCCCTGACCCCTATGCAGAGATGGCCACTAAATTGTGATGGCATTTTGATGGACCCCAGGGAGCTGGGAACAAACAGGACTGCCCACACGTGGGCTCCCTCCATCACGGAAGGATGAAAATGTCGAGTCTTCATCAGCCCATCCTGGCTTCAGATCTGGTATCTGTTGGTCAAAGACCATGTATACCATGAACAGGCTAAGCCAGACAGGCCCCCACTAGTTGCTTCTGCTGCCAGCTGCCGCAGGACAGTGAGGACGTAGCTAAGAGGATACTGCAAGCGGAGAAAGAGGAGGCTGGGATGAGGGATACCCAGGAGGTGGGGGTCTCTCGATACTCAGTGGTGGGTCTGGACTGAAACCCACTGGATACAGGCTGCTGATGCACAGCTAGGACTCATCTTCTTCTAACCTCCCCTCTAATGGGTCCTGAGACCTGTCAAAGCCTTTCTGAACCAGGCAGGCAGGAATGAGAGGGCTGAAGGGTGCGTGGATTAGCACTGCAACGTGCTCCCCTTTCTCCTGTGTGGGGACCTGGCTACATCCCCTTTCCAGCACAGCTGTAATGGGTTTGGTGCTGTCAGCCTAGTGATCAGGGGGTATTTAACACAGCAGAAAACCTGGGATTCGGACACTACCATCTGCATCTGCTGCTGTGGAAAGGCCAAGAGCACTGGGTCGAGTCTGGGTGCTATGGCAGAGCTGTGGGAGCATGGCAGGGCTCAGCCGAGCTCTGCTGTGGTCCTTGGGGTTGGGTGCTGGGCCTAGTAAAGCAGCATTTAGGAAGCTTGTACAGACATCGCCCAAGCTGTGCTTTGGAGTCACTGGCATTAGCTTTGCAGTGAAACCCTTGATATAAATGTCTCAAGGATGCACCTTGGGACAGACAGGAAAGACACAATTCATGAAAAAGGGAAAAGCAGCCTGTAGGCAATGCATGTAGGGAATATGCAGTGCGAATACACGTATGGCGTAGGTGGCAACAGACTCTGTGAGTAAGCTGTGTTTTTGGACCAAGCTGCAGTCAATAAACTCAAATTTATCCTACACGTACGGGGTCGCTCAGTTCTGTCTGCACCGTGGGTATTGTTGGGGGCCTTGTAACTGGAGTATTTCAGATCCCAGTTCTCCTTCCTATGCTGATTTCGACAGAACAAGGAGCAATGGGCTCAAGTTGCAGCAAGGGAAGATGAGGTTGGAAATTAGGGAAAAAACTTTCTCACTCGGAGGGTAGCAAAGCACTGAAACAGGTCACCCAGAGAAGCTGTGAAATCTCTATTCGTGGAGGTTTTTAAGACCCGGGTAGACAAAGCTTTGTCCAGGATGATGTAGTTGGGGCTGGTCCTGCTTTGAGCAGGGGTTGGACTAGACGTGACCTCCTGAGGTCCCTTCAACCCTCCTTTTCTATGAGTCTGTGACTTCACCACTACTGTTATCTGCACACCTTGACTATCCTGAACTGTTGTCCCGTGTGTGGTTGTGTCTCAGGTCAGGATCCCATCTCATTCCCAGCCCATGACACCAGCCCGGTGCGTAGATAGATCTGCTGTAGAAAGGTAATAGCAGCAGCAGGTAATAGCAACAAACAAGGGAGACCAAAACCCTTGCAAAAACAGAGGAAGCGGCTGTGTGAAGACCACTTGCTCCTGTTGTACAGGGGAGGGTTTTATTCTCTCACGCTTGGGACACGGGTAGGACTTGCTTGTGGCTTCTGCTCTCGTACCTCTTCTGAGGACCGCAGCCTCGTCAGACCGAGCCCAGCGCTCTGCGGCTCGCTGCAGCGTCCTGTTTGCATCATGAGTGTTAAACATGAGCTGCCGTGGAAGCACAGGAACATGGAATCTGATGAGTCAGGCTTTGATGTGGAGAGATGTTAGGGAGATGTAGAAGGAGGTTGTTATCTCTGACTGCATCCTGTTCCTTGTGCTGGAAAGGGCCCGGGGAGACTCAGCGACGTAATTGGGAGAAAGGTGATGTGTAAGCAGTGTTTCCCAGCCAACTGGAAGGGAGGTTGGGGCAGGGGTGTTTCCAGTAGTGCAACACACTCTGGCCACGTGAATGCCATGCAAGGTGAAGGGAGGGGAGGAGTCGGGCTCTCCTGGCACCCTGATGCTAGCACCTCTGCTCCATGCTGCTGAAATACTGGAGCTCTCCCCTCCTGGCCAGCACGGGGCTCACCCCACTGCAGCAAAGACAAATGGGGATTCGATTAGCACGGCAGCAGGCCATATATTGAGGTTGGGACCTCAGCTCTCAGGGTGCTCAGTCCCCGTGCCCCTGGAGAGATGCAGTGTTCTCGAGGAGACGGGATCCAGCCTCCTGCATTGCAAAGCTATTCGGGTAGCACTGGGTTTGGCTGAGTTATTCTAGCGACGCCCTCAATCCCAGATCATCTGTGGTCATTGCAAAGGGATTATTTTGTGATAACAGTTCTCTGGGGTGGCCTGGGCAAGGGGAAGGGGGAGACGGAGGCAGGCGAGCTGCAAGCTCTGGGTGGTAATACATGGGAAGGCTGCCCGGTTTGGTTTCCCGGGTACCAGCAGATGTTGCCCTGCCGTTGAGTGAACCCGTGTCTGGCACTGTCACCACGGGCTGCCCAAGGCACCTGTAAGTGCCAGCCATCCAGGTGGCACAGGGGAAGGGGGGAACAGGCTGAGGGCATGCAGTCCTCCACTGGGTTTTATGCCAACAGGTGTTAGAAGGGTGGGCAAAGAGAGTATGGGGTCCTGATGCATCTGGATGGGGTCCTGGTGCATTAAGCAGCAGATGCTGCTTTTTATGGTGTTGTTGTTGGTGGGGGGGTCCTGGTAGGCCCCTCTCTGGGGCCATCAGGGCTGGGCAGGGGCATGGAAAGCCACACTCTGCACAGAAGGGAAAGTTGGTGATGGAGGCCCAGCTACAGCCGAGAGGGAGGCAGCTGAATTCTCTCCCTGCAGAGGAAACAATTATCCTCCAGAAAACATCAGCAGAATCAATTAGGGGAAGAGCTAATCGGGTTTGGATCCAGAGGGCTGGGGCAGGGAAAGGGAGGACAGGAGAGGACATTTTTATTATTTATAGTTTCATAGTTTCACAGTTGCTCGGGTCGGAAGGGACCTGAGCAGATCATCAAGTCCGACCCCTGCCATGGGCAGGAAAGAGCACTGGGGTCAAACGACCCCGACAAGGTGTTCATCCAGCCTCCTTTTAAAGACCCCCGGGGTAGGAGCCAGCACCACTTCTCTCGGAAGTTGGGTCCAGATCCTAGCTGCCCTGACTGTGAAGTCGCGCCTCCTGATGTCTAGTCTGAATCTCCCCTCTGCCAGCTTGTGACCGGTATTTCTAGTCACTCCTGGGAGTGCTCGGGGGAACAGGGACTCCCCCAGTGCCTGCTGGTCCCCCTTAGCCAGTTTATAGATGTCCACTAGATCCCCCTCAGCCTTCTCTTGTGGAGGCTGAATAGGTTCAGGTCCCGTCGCCTCTCCTCATAGGGCCTGCCCTGCTGCCCCCTGACCATGCGAGTGGCTTCCTCTGGACCCTCTCCATGCTGTCCACATCCCTCCTGAAGTGTGGTGCCCAGAACTGGACGCAGTACTCCACCTGTGGCCTGACCAGTGCCGCATAGAGGGGGAGGATCACCTCCTTGGACCTGCTGGAGATGCATCTGTGGATGCACGACAAGGTACAGCTGGCCTTCCTGACTGCGTCCCCGCACTGTCGGCCCATGTTCATTTTGGCATCAATAATGACTCCAGGATCCTTTTCTGTCTTTGCACTGACGAGAAGGGAGTTCCCCAGCCTGTAGGTCTGCTGCTGGTCCTTCCTCCCCAGGTGCAGTACCCTGCACTGGTCAGTGTTGAACCCCATCCTGTTCTCATCCGCCCACCCCTGTAACCTGTCCAGGTCCGATTGCAGCCTATTCCTCCCTTCTAGCGTGCCCACATCCCCCCACATCTTAGTGTCGTCTGGAAATTTGAACGAGGTGCTTTTTCCCCCCTCGTCCAAGTCGCTGATGAAGATGTTGAACAGTGTCGGCCCGAGGACCGAGCCCTGGGGGACCCCACTGCCCACAGCCCTCCAGGTCAAATATGACCCGTCCACCACCACTCTCTGGGTGCGGCCCTCCAGCCAGTTAGCGACCCACCTGACTGTGTAGGTGTCGACACCACAGTCCCCTAGTTTTTTAATGAGAATGGGGTGAGAGAGTGTCGAAGGCCTTCCTAAAATCCAGAAAGAGTACGTCCACTGCAACACCTGCATCCAAGGATGTTGTGACCTGGTCGTAGAAGGCCACCAGGTTGGTCTGACAGGACCTGCCTCGAATGAGCCCATGTTGGTTGCCCCTAAGCATGATCTCCCCTGCCAGTCCCTCGTGGACATGCGCCAGGATAATTCTTTCCAGGACCGAGGTAAGACTAACAGGCCCATAGTTTCCTGGTTCCTCCTTCCTCCCTTTTTTGAAAATGGGGACCACATTGCCCCTTTTCCAGTCCTCCGGCACCACACCAGAGCACCACGAGTGCTCGTAAAGCCGTGCCAGGGGTCCCACAATGACCTCTGCTAATCCCCTCAGCACCCTGGGGTGGAGATCATCAGGACCAGCTGGTTTAAACACGTCCAGTCCCTCCAGAAGTCCCTGACTCGGTCCTCACTGACCGAAGGCCTGGGTGCGCCTCCCCCAGACCCTGAGGGGGTCCCAGTGGGGGGGGGGGGGGGGTGACCCGGTCCCTGCTCAGAAAAATGGAGGCAAAGAAATTGTTATTTATTTATTTAATTTGTATCTGAGCCAAAACTAACTCTCAAATCCAAGTGTCCAGAACCATAAGTGGCCCTACTACCAGCTAACATCCTCCACCCGCACCTGGGGCTTCAGAGGTTTCCAAAACCTTTGGCGGGTATCCTATGTGCAAGCCCAAGCCCAGAGGCTTGGGGTTCGGGTGCCCCTGAGTTTTGCTTGCCCTTCGCCATAAGGCCCTTGGAGCGAGCAAGGGAGGAGGACAGGAGAGGACATTCGCAGTGCAGGGAGAAGGGGAGCTCCAGAGACACATCTGCCCCCGGGGAGCCCAGCGCAGCACACCCTGCCCAGGAAACGCTTGTGTACTTAGGAAATGCATGATTATCCCGAGACCACACGCAGGCTGCACGCTTATCTCCAGGGGATGGGCTGGCAGGAAACACGTGGCCGTCCCTGGGGAACGTGCGGGCCTGTTTCCCCCACCTCGGACATTGCTTTCCATCATCCAGCCCCCCCTGCACTGGGAATGCAGAGAGACCTCTCCTAAAATACTGTGCTTCCCGTTTTCCTTGCCCCTATATTTAGCCTCCTGCTTTGCTCTCCCTGAACGTGCTGCAGCTGAGACCCCTTCCACCCTGCTCCCTGGAGGAGCCTCCACCTTCCTGTGGACCAGGTCCATCCCCTCCTGCCAGCTCTTTGCCAGTGGCGCTGGGAGCTGCCCAATCCCCCGTTGTGTGGGGACCCCAGGCCTTCAAGAGCAGCGGATGGACTGGGAGCCCCCTCCTCCTGCCTCTTCAGGCAGAACTGGGCTGTAGGTTATCAAAACAGCCCAGGCGTGCAAAACAACTCGTCTGTACGGCTGTTCTTGGACGTGGATCGTTGCCTTTTGGGATCCGGGCAGCGAGCTTGTGGTGGGACGGCTTTACCCAGCAGGAAGTTGGTCGGGATTGCGGTGCATTTGCAGAGCAAACGTGGGGGGCTACGATAGGAGCGTGGGGGTGGCCGGGGCAGGTCTGGACGGAGGGCGTTTGTGGGAGCTGGGCTGCTACAAGCCAGGGATGAGGGGCAGGGGCAGCAGCAGGGTGCTGAAAGTCAGCGTGTTTTGTGCAAGTCCAGAGCCAGCACAGCTCAGCTCTATCTTTTTCGGAGCCGCGGCTCCTGGGGAGGGTGGGAAACAACATCCGTTTCCAGAAGCAAAGGCTAAAAAGGGATAAGGGATTGCATTCTTCCGGCAGAGGAGCATTGCGAAATCCTCCCTGCACAGGGGCCAGGCTTGCCCTCAGCCTTATTCTTTCCTTTCCTCATCCGCATCCAGTTTCCTTCCCCACCCCTCCCGTCTCATCCCATTAGGCTGGGGGCTTCCTTCCAAACCCACAGCTGGAGTCAATTAAGACACTATGGAGCCTGCCGGTTCAAAACATCCCCCCCACCAGACACAGTTGCCCACCCTCTCCTCTCTTCAGGCTCTTCTTTCACAGTTAATTGAACTATAATGGCTTGATATGGAGGAATGGAAAAAAGACTCCCTTTGCCTTCAGTTAGCTTTGGAGCCGGGTCCTCACCGCCCTGCAGCTGACGCGGAGAGCGCAGACCTCCTTAGATGTGTGGCCAGCCCCTGCTGAGCTGGACGCCACTTTGTCCTGGATAACGAGAGGCAAATAACGTTCCTTGTGCCTGTGCCCACCCAGGGAGGGCTTGTCCTGGTACTTGTGTCACGCGTGTCAGTGCTGTGTACTGGGCAGGTGAGTTTGCCCCCTCACTGGGCCTAGCTCTTGTTCGGCATAGGCATACAGATGTATAATTAAGGCAAACACAGGCTTGAAGCAGCTTGGATGTTTGCTTCGGCTGGAAGGCGTGGGTGAGTTACGTCAGGGGACTAGCCTGGCGCCGGGGAGAAAGACAGGAAACCTGAAAAGAGATGCAGAGAAAATGCACCGTCAGGGACCGCGTCGCAAAGACCCACAGGCTCGGTTCTCAAAGGAGCAGCGCGGCTCCCGTTCAAAGCAGATGCAGCTGCAGGTGCTCTGGTCATCAGCCCCCATGCGTTTCCTCCTCCAGACAAGCACAAATCTTGACGGCTGCTATCGAACAGAGAAATAACCTCCCTTTGCACCAAAATGCCGTGGCTGCCCTTCGAGAGGAACGTGGCCTCACTGCAGAGCAGCAGATGGGGGTCCTGGGAGCCTCCTATTTTTTGCTGGCAGCCTTCGCTCCATCTTTCCCTGCAGAGATCTCAGATCATGCTCCAGGTACAGAGAGCAGTACTCGGAGCAGATTTTGGATGCGGCTGAATGAGAGCACAAAAACCTGGGGCTTGCTGCTTGCAGGGTTTGAATCAGGGATGGAGGGGGCTTCCAGTGAGATGAGACTAAACAGGCTTGGACTTTTCAGCTTAGGAAAGAGGTGCTTGAAGCCGGGCCATGTTAGACATTTAGGAAATATTAAACATGACAGAGAAAATTGATAAGGATTGATTCTGTACAGTCTCTCACAGCCCTGAAGCTAGCGGACATAAACTGAAACTATTACATCGTAGGTTTAACACTGTCCAGAGGCAATGCTTTTGCAGACAGCGGAGCATTAGTGTGCAGAGCTCACTGATGCAAGAAACTGATAGTTTAACCCCTTCCAAAGGGGAGCGGGCAAATTCTTGGAGGAAAGACCCATCAGCAGGTGCTGAATCTGGTCGACAGGGGGGCAAACTCTGGACCAGAGCTTCCTAAACCTCTGGAAGCTGCAGCGAGAGAGGAGCAGGGAGTGGGAGACTCTGGATATGTCCTGCTCACCTTCCCCCTCGGCATCCACTCATTGCTGCTGCAAGCCAGGATGCTGGGGCAGCGGACAGAGGGTCTGAGCCAACCCACGGCACTTCCTATGTTCTTACACCAGACCTGAAGGGCAAGAGACCTGGCTTGGAGTCCCCCAAGAGCTCTGCCTTTCCTTCCCCAAAGTGGAATGAAGTAGCACGAGCTGATTCTCCCTATAAAGCTGAGTCTTAAGACTCACAAGGCTGTGCACGCCTTGGGCGGGGTGGGGGGCGGTGCACCGACAAACCCCTCTCCTGGCCTGCAGCCCCCTTTGCTGCATAGGGCTGCAAAGCAGGAGGTTTGCCTCTGCAGCAGGGGGGCTGCGGGAAGCTTCAGTCTTGCACCTGTTTCTGGGTGAATCCCTGAAGATATGGCTTCCACGCAGGGGAAATGGAGAGGGAAATAGCAATGCAGGAGAGGAACGCACATGGGCCGTAGCATTCTTCGAGCATGAGACAGGGCTTAGCCCAATGTCCAGGGAGGGGAGGGCTGGAAATTCCTCCTCAGCCTCCTCTCAGCATTATATAAGAGATGCAATGACTCAGTTGTCCTCTGCCTGGCCTCTGGATGAGTCCCTAAGGTCAAAGCCACGGCCTGCCTTCACATGCTGTTCCTGATGAGAACTCAGGCTGATGGTCTACCCCTGTCCCATATCCCACGTGGACCAAAACTGCTCCAGCAGTGAACCTGGAGCTTGCACATGTGCACACTCGTGCACCAGTGCCGGGGCTTCCCTGGAGTTTGCCTGCCTCAGCCCAACGCAAGGAGGAGTGAGGTAGCTGCCTCGATGGCCTTGACTATGGAGGGATGAAGAACAGACACGACCCCGCCAGATGACCCTCCAGTTCTCCAGGAGGTCAGGAGACACGTATCTGAGCAGCTGAGCCTAGGATGGGGGATGCCAGGCAGGACTGTTGATCCAGCCAGATAGAAAATTGGCTGGATCATCAGGCTCAGAGAGTAGCGGTCAATGGCTCAGTGTCTAGTTGGTGGTTGGTATGAGGTAGAGTGCCCCAGGGGTCGGTCCTGGGGCCAGTTTTGTTCAATGTCTTCATGAATGACCTGGAAGATGGCAGAACGCACCCTCAGCAAGTCTGCAGACGACACCGAACTGGGGGGAGTAGTAGATACACTGGAGGGTAGGGCTGGGATTCAGAGGGATCTAGACAAATTGGAGGATTGGGCCAAAAGGAATCTCCTGAGGTTCAGCAAGGACAAGTGCAAAGTCCTGCATTTAGGACAGAGCACTCCTGTCCATCGGGACAGGCTGGGGGTGACGGGCTGGGCAGCAGCTCTGCAGAAAAGGACCTGGGGGTGACAGGGGACAATAAGATGGATATGAGCCAGCAGTGTGCCCCTGGTGCCAAGAAGGCTACCAGCATCCTGGGCTGCATTTCATAGAATTTCATAGACATTAGGGCTGGAAGGGACCTCGGAAGATCATCGAGTCCAGCCCCCCACCCAAAGGGCAGGAAGTCAGCTGGGGTCATAGGATCCCAGCAAGATAAGCATCCAGTTTCATCTTGAAGGTGTTCAATGAAGGCGCTTGAACCACCTCCGGTGGCAGGCTGTTCCAGACCTTGGGGGCTCGGACAGTAAAGAAATTCTTCCTTATGTCCAGCCTGAAACGATCTTGTAGTAGTTTGTGACCATTCGACCTCGTCATCCCTTGGGGCGCTCTGGTGAACAAACGTTCCCCCAGATACTGGTGGTCACCCCTGATAAACTTGTAGGTGGCCATCAGATCACCCCTGAGCCTGCGCTTTTCCAGGCTAAAGAGCCCCAGGGCTCTCAGCCTGTCATCGTAGGGTCTGCTTCCCTGACCTCTGATCATGCGCGTGGCTCTTCTCTGGACTCTCTCAAGCTTCTCCACATCCTTTTTGAATTGTGGGGCCCAAAACTGGACGCAGTACTCCAGCTGCGGCCTCACTAAGGCCGAGTACAGGGGGAGAATGACGTCCCGGGATTTGCTTGAGAAGCATCTATGGATGCAAGCCAGCGTTTTGGTCGCTTTACTAGCCGCAGCATCGCACTGCAGGCTCATGTTCATCTTGTGGTCAATGATGACCCCCAAGTCTCTTTCTTGCATAGTGCTAGCCAACATAGCACTGCCGAGCCTATAAGGATGCTGCGGGTTTTTCTTCCCAAGGTGGAGAACCTTGCATTTATTGGCGTTGAACACCATCAGATTCTCGTCCGCCCACTTGCTGAGCCTGTCCAGGTCAGCCTGGATCACCTGCCTATCTTCTGGTGTGGATGCTTTGCCCCAAAGTTTGGTGTCATCGGCGAACTTGGCCAGTCCGCTTCTGACTCCAGTGTCCACATCATTAATGAAGATGTTGAACAGTATGGGTCCAAGGACAGAGCCTTGGGGGACCCCACTGGTCACAGGACACCACGATGAGTGACTTCCATCAATTACTACCCTCTGGGTCCGACCCCGGAGCCAATTTTCCAGCCAGTGGATCGTGGGGGACCCAAGGCGACAATTGGCCAGTTTCTCCAAGAGACGATCATGGGACACCAGATCGAAGGCTTTTTTGAAGTCAAGATATAAGACATCAATCTCATCTCCCTTGTCCAGGTGATAGGTCACCTGATCGTAGAAGGAAATGAGATTGGTCAAGCAAGACCTACCCACAACAAACCCGTGCTGGCTATCCCTTAAGATGTTGGCGTCGGCCAGTCCATTAAGGATGGCCTCTTTGATAAACTTTTCTAAGATCTTCCCCGGGATAGAAGTCAGGCTGATGGGCCTATAGTTAGTCAGATCCACTTTCCTCCCTTTCTTGAAGATAGGCACCACACTGGCCTTCTTCCAGTCTTCGGGCACTACACCAGAGCGCCAAGAGTTTTCAAAGATCCGCGCTAGAGGCTGGGCTATGATGCTCGCCAGCTCCTTGAGTACCCTGGGGTGAAGATTGTCAGGGCCGGCTGACTTGAAGGTATCCAGCTTCTCAAGATGTTCCTTCACAAAGTCAGCATCAATGGAGGGCAGGGGATCACCCTCATCCGGACTTCCCGGCCCTGTAGCGGGCATGGGCGTCCCATGGGACTGATGAAAAACTGACGCAAAGTACCTATTTAATAGGTTGGCTTTTTCCTGGGCATCAGTTGTCAGTTGCCCCATCTGGTTCAGCAGGGGTCCAACGTTGCCCCTGCTTTTCCTCCGGCTCCCCACATATCTGAAAAAGGACTTTTTATTGTCCTTGATGCACAAAGCTAGCTGGAGTTCAGTTGCAGTCTTGGCTTTCCTGGTATGCTCCCTGCAGGACCGGACCAGTGCAGAATAATCCTGCTTGGAGGTGACTCCCATCCTCCATCCTTTGTAGGCCTTTCTTTTTAGCCTCAGGAGGTCTGCTAGGTCCCTGGAGAGCCAGGGGGGCTGCTGTGCCCTCTTGCTGCCTTGGTAGTAGCATTGCCAGCAAATGAAAGGAAGTGATTATTCCCCTCTATTGTGCACCGGGGAGGCCACATCTGGAGTCCTGCGTCCAGTTTTGGCCCTCCACTACAGAAAGGATGTGGACACATTGGAGAGAGTCCAGCAAAGGACAATGAAAATGGTTCAGGGGCTGGAGGACATGACTTGTGAGGAAAGGCTGAGGGAAGTGGGCTTATTTAGCCTGGAGAAGAAAAGACTGAGCGGGGATTTGATAGCAGCCTTCAACTCCCTACAGGGTAGATCCAAAAAGGATGGAGCTGGGCTGATCTCAGTGGGGGCAGGTGGCAGAACAAGGAGCAATGGGCTCCAGTTGCAGCAAGGGAAGTTGAGGTTGGATATTAGGAAAAACTTTCTCCCTAGGAGGGTGGCGAAGCACTGGGACAGGTGACCCAGAGAGGTGGTAGACACTCCATTCTTGGAGGTTTTGAAGACCTGGGTAGACAAAGCCTTGGCTGGGATGATGTAGTTGGGGCTGGTCCTGCTTGGAGCAGGGGGCTGGACTAGATGTGACTCCTGAGCTCCCTTCCACCCTCATTTTCTATAACTCTATTATTCCATGAAGCCAGCAATCCTTCAGCCCCTCTACCTACGTCAGCAGTCGCTTATCAGGAGTCTGCTCCTGTGTGTTTTCCCCACACCACCGTCAGCACCAGGCTCCTTGTTGCTCTCTCTCCTCCCATCATTGTGTCATACCCCAGGCCCCTTTGCCTCGCTACCACGTCACGGCTGCAAGCTCTGCACCGAGCCCGGGGGGTCTGGTTTTTGTCCTGCTCTCCAGGGGACTGCTATCGGCCTCCTACAGCTGTGTTTAGGACCGTGGGGCCATGGTGGGGTGGAGGTGGAGGGGGGCCTGCGCCTGGCACACAACCACAGCGCGCTTCTCCCTGGTTGTTTAAGCCGCCCTTACTGCCTTGCTCCTCACGGTTGCATTCCTGGCAGAGCAGAGACACCGCAGAGGTACGCAGCCCAAGTGACGGCCCCGTCGCCCGGCTTGCTTCTCTCAGGAAATTATCATGCTAAGTGGCAAGAAGGAGCAGGGCAGCATGCACCAGATTTTTCCACCTGGATTTGTTTCAGCCCACCTTTATATTCCCTGACAAAGATCTGAAGCTGAGGCTGCAGGCTGGTGCAGATATTACCCCTGAAGGACGTGACGAGGCGAGGAAAAGCCCCCAGGTAGAGATAATAGCCACCCTTCTTAGATAGGGGTGACCATCCCAAATCACCTTAACTCTGCCCCTTCCCCAGAGTCATGCCTGATATGAACCCGAAAACGCAGCACCGTATTCACCCATCGCAGCTTTGCTTCAATGCTTTACAGAACAAAAATAAAAATTAAAACAGTCTTTCCTAATATCACACATGCTGTTTTAGCACCGTCTTAATCATGCACAGGGCTCTAATGATTATTTTGCATAGCCTTGATTAGACAAACAGCCTCTAGGAGAGGCAAATACTGCTCTCGTTCTTAATGAAGGGCCTGCTCCAGAGGAGGGGAAAGGGATTTCTAGTGTTAGGGGGATGTCATGGAGAAACCTCGTGTGCGAGTCGCTCCAAGTGCTGTCGAACGATACCTTCCTGGGGCAGAGATGACACAGACGGGGCCTTTCAGAGGCATTGGGCGCAATGGAAACTCAGCCCCCAGCACTGCTCAGGCGTGACTGTCACTGTACCGTAACACGGGTCCATTTAAATACACACGAAGCGGGCAGCACTGGCTGTCACATGCCCGGCAGCTGGGCCGTGATGGGTCTCTGACTCACGGAGAATCCCAGCAGTTACGTAGCAGGCTGTGAGGTCAAGCCGCGTGTCTCGCATGCTGCTGCGCTTACTCACGGCGTGTGTTTCCATGTGCTTCCTTTTGCAAAAATATTTATTTCTCTCTCTATAAGTATTCTATATATAGAGACGGGACCAAGGGGGCTGTGGGGCTCGGGGGGTGCAGAACTGATGGGAGGCTGGATGAATGGGAAAGCTGGAGGGTGCCATGCCCCCATCCCCTCCCACCCCTGCACACAGCCCGAGCACCCATGCACGCTGCGACCGACAGCGGGATGGGTCGTGAGCGTGGAGGGGACCTTGCCCGAGGGGACTTTGGTTTGGGAAGACGGTGGAATGAAGAAGCCCGAGGCTGCTTCTCTCCCACAGCCCCGGAGTGACCCCGCGACTAAAATACACTCTCTGATCTTAAATGGACTATTTCTAGCCCGCACGTTCCCTGGTGACCCACTGCACAGCCAGCCGCACATACGCCCCATGCACTTCCTTTTCCATCTCCGCCTGGCAAAGCCTCTGAGGCCTGGGAAGACAGTACACAGCCACTGACAACTCCCCGGGAGCCTTCAGGGAACCGGGGCTGGGGCTGCCCTGACCGACACGGTGAAGGCTCCTCCATCTCCCAAGGCAAAGCTGGACACTTAGAGTAGATTCCCGGTCTCCGAACCCCTCTGCTCAGTGACGCGCCTACCACTGGGCTGGCTGTTCCCTAGCAGAGCTCGGAGGAACCTACTGTCCCGTCCGTCCCCTGGACTCTCCGTCTTATTGCGTCTCCTCCCCATCACGTGCGTCTTTTCTGCGCCCAAGGACGGCATGTTCCTTCCCGCCTGTGTGAGGAGAAATTCCCCATGTAGCATCATCAATGCTTGCAAACCAAAGCATTTCCCATTTTCCTCCTCTGATTCATCCCAGACTGATGGGGTGGGATGGGAAAGGCTGTGCTGCTGTCCAGCCCCTTGGCTGGATATCCTAACGCCGTACGGCAGCAACCCACGCTGCAAAGGTACCAGCCCCAATGCTGATTCTTTCCCTTCCTTTTCCTATCGTGCAGGCAATTCAGAGGCTCCGCGGGCTGCGGGTTCATCACACGCCGCTTGGATGCACTGCTCCTGGGGAGAAAAGCTGCAACGCCCGGCCCAGCTCTGTTGCTTCCGGTGTGTGCAAAAGTACACACGCGTGCTTGCAAAATTGCAAGCTGTGCACTGCCCAAGCGCTGGGGTGTATTATCACATGTGCACACGTGTAAACACACATGGGTCCTGGCAGATGCTTGGAACCCGCCCTGTGCCTTTGCTTTTCCTAGATCCTGGCTATGAAAAGACATTTTGCTGCCGGCAGATGGCACAAGCGAGTTGTGCTCAGGACCCGTGGGCAGCAGCTAAAGATGCTTCAGAGCTGGCTGCAGTGGAAAGACTTGCTGCTTCATCAAAGGGGAGGGAGATGTCCATGTGTGCATCAGCACCTGGAGGGAACCCAACCCCAGAGTCCAGCACAGAGTTAGTCCCCACACCTGCATCATAAAACTGGCTTAAAACCTATAACGGATCTAAGGGTTGGGGCACATTTCCTTTGCCCTGTGCCTGCCGCACTTTCAGAGGCGCTCAGCTCGTGCTTTCAGACCTTTCTCCCTGGCTCTGGGGTCGAGCAGCTTGTTTGTTCCTCAAGGGGAGCTCGGTTCTCTTCCGATCGCCTGAATCCAGGAGCTGGGGATGTAAGAAGCAAGCCACGTGTGGCCTGCCGGGTAGAGCGGAGAGTGCATGTGTTCCAGGGTCTCCCCAGGCAGCCCCCTGCAACCACCCAGACAGGCTGCCGATGTGCCGCCCATGGGGACCCTCCTGCCAAACCACGGCGGTAGCCAAACAGCCTGCGTGGAGGCAGCCAGGAAAACAGGAATGTGGCCTCCTGGCTTCTGCCTGGAAAGCAAACCAGGGCAAGGGCTACATACACATCCGAGTCCTGCCCATGCAGCCCCCCCCTTGACCTGTGAAATGCTGCCAGCGGCATGGAGCAGACCTCCAGGGAGGAGGTTTTGAAATAGGCAACATCTTCCTGCTGCTTTTATGCCAGGATAAAGCTCTCAAAGTGACAAGATGGGGGATTCAAATCCCTGGATTAGCAACAGAGTGGATATAGCCGGGGCTGTGTAATGATGTCCACAGCACCCAGCACTGATACTCTTTTTCTCCCATCCCATCCCTGCAGCCCAAACGACTCTTCCTAAAGAACCAGGGGAAGCAACCAAAGGCAGCAGAGTCCAACTCGATGCTCTGAGAGAGAGCACACGGGGCACCACTCCTCTCCAGCATGCTGCTTCATGCCCGCTTTGCCCTTCTGCTGATGGCCGGCTCCCCCGTGCAGAGGAGACCAAGCCTACCCAACACCCCAAGGGTCATTGTTTAGCAGCTGATGTCCCTCCTGTTAGGAAGAGGGTGGAGACATGCAGGGTGAGGTGTGGAGTCTACCAGCCACCTACAGATGCGGGGGGTGAAACCAAAAGTCAGCCCGCCTGGATACTGTAGATAGTCTCGAACCAGTGGTACACAAGGGAGTGATGTGGCTGCATCGCAACCAGCTGCCATGGACCTCCCAGCATGATGGAGCAGGTGCCCAGTCGCGGCACACTGGGCAGCCTCACATAGTTTGCAGGTGACTTTATTGCTGCTGTTTTTCTTTTCCAGGGCGGTTCCCACGTGGCAAGGACTTTGAATAAAGGGAGCTATACACATAAGCACACATGTTGCCCTGGCAAGGAGCTGCAAGGACTCCCTGGGCTGGGCTGTTTTCATGTGGGCGCTTGCAGATGCCACCGTGATGGGTCAGGAATATTTCCCAAAGGGGAATGGGAAGTAAATGCAGACAGGTGAGCAGATCACCTGTGCAGGGCTGGAGAGGGACGTGCAGCCTGGCTTTAGCACCATAGTGGGTTCTCCAGAGCTGTAAAGTTAATGACTTCCAGCATGTACTCTCCCAGGGTGATTTAATTGTGGTTGCTTCCTGGTTATTTTTCTCCTGGAGTCGCCATTTTTACTCTGGGAGAAAAACACTGAGCATCTGTACACTTGTGGTTTCTCCTGAGAGAGCAGCGGCTCTCCTGGGAGAAAATGAATGTCTGCATGAGGCTTCAGATCGAACAACTTAGAGCTGTAGCATCAAGGTTAATTACTTAGACAGACTTCCCAGGGGGCAGGAACCATCATCGAATCATAGACAACGAGGGTTGGAAGGGAGCTTACATCGAGACCAACCCCCTGCTCAAAGCAGGATCAGTCCCAACTGCATCATCCCAGCCTTTGTGTAGGCCTTAAAAACCTCCGAGGATGGAGAGTCCACCGCCTCTCTAAGTAACCCATTCCAGTGCTTCACCACCCTCCTAGGGAGAAAGTTTTTCCTAATATCCAACCTCAACTTCCCTTGCTCCAACTTGAGCCTATTGCTGCTTGTCCTGTCGTCTGCCCCCACTGAGACCAGTCCAGTTCCAGCCCAGCATTCCCTGTTTGTACAGCTCCAAGCACAGGGAGGTCAAGATCTACGAGTGGGGCTCCTAGGAGCTCTCACCCTACAAGGAATCCCTTAGGCTGATTTTGCCTCCTGCCCCTGACTCCTGGCCTCACAGCCCGTAACGCACGGCCCCAGCAGGCTGTGACTGGGTGTTAGCACGTGGCTGTGATCCAGGGCTCACTGATAAATCCCCGTGACACCTTGCAAAACCAGCGCTGTCTCTTCCTCCTGCCTGGGCATCGCTCCAGGCGCCAGGGGTGTCTCAAAACAGAACACAGTCCTCACTCAGGTCCCTGCCACCAGGCACTGTAAACAGCCCATGCCCCTTTCCGGGAAGGCGGTGCAGCTGCTTTTTGCAAGGCTGGCTATTAACCCCGCACGTTGTTTTCCAGGGGCTGACAATCAAGCCAGCCGGGCAACACGGGGTTGGGGTCTCCTTTCTAAGACTTGGGATTGTGAGCTGGCCTGTCCAGGCAGGGAACCCATGGGAAAGACTAAGAGGGCACCAGCCGGCTGTGCGGATCCTCCTATCCTAGGGGAATTGTTGCTGTTCACCTACAGCATATGTCTTTGCTCTCAGCCCTGGCTTGCCCACCCTGCAATCCAGGCCTATGCCTCTGCCAGCTGATCACTGGTCTTCAAAATCCTGGGGCAGATCCTGGCTGTGTCTGTGGGACCCCAGGGCCCTGTGCCCTGAGCAACCATTGCTGCTTTCTAGGCAGCACCCTCCTGCCACTGTATCTCTGTGCATGGGGGTGCTGCAGGAGTGCGGCTGTGCCCTTCAGTCCTGCCCGGTCATGAGCAACATGCACCCCGAGGAGATGCCACGGCAGCCCATCTGCTGTCACCTCCCGGTGCTAAATACAGCCGTCCCAGCACCAGAGAGGCACTGCACGGGCACTAGCACTGGCACTGGGCCACGCGACCAGGGACTGAGCGCGAGGCAGTGCAGCTCCAAGGTGGAGAGCCCTCCCTTCGAGGGGACGTGATGGAAGAGGGATGAAGGAGGTGGCAGAAAGGGGACCATGGCCATAGAGTGGGGGGCAGTGAGGGAGGTGCTGGTCCCTCCTGACCCCTGAGGACAGGTGTGGGGCAGGTGGAGACCCTCTGTAGCATGCATGAGGGGGCTGATCCTTAGGACTGTGGATCAGTGGCTACCTGCAAGCACAGGGGACCGGTTCCAGTAGCCGGAGAGCCAGCCTGCCGGCCCCAGGGCAGGTGCCTGGCCGATAGCCCAGGTAGGGCACTCCCTTCACCGAGACCCTGCAAATCAGGTTAACCGAACGCCACGGCTTATCTCAGGGCCCCGGCACTGGCTGAACAACACAGCCCATGTCTGTGCCAGCCAGCGGGAAGAGCAATGAGGTTTGTCAGGCCTCAGGTGCTGGCTTGATGGGCTCTGAGAGCTGTCACAGCTGCTGCTTGGCCTGTGGGATGCTCCTAGCCCAACCCTGTTCCCAGGGGACAGATCCCAGCCGGCATCCTCGGAGGGGCTGAATGGGATGAGCAGGCAGCCTGGACCTCTCCTCCTCTGGAAGGCCAAGCTGCTGTGCACGCTGCAGCCATTGCGTGGGTAGAGGGGTTTAGTTTCCATGGCATCAAAGGAAGAAGGACTGCACGGTCCAAGGGGGTGTTTCCCACAGACGCAGAAGAGACGGTGGCTGCAGCCAGCCTCTCTCCCAACCTGCTCAGTGCACCCTGCGTGGGAGCGGAGCAGCAATGCCCCAAGAGCCTCTGCCGCGTGCCAGTGCAGCTGGAGGAGGAGGCTAGAGCTCAGGGCACTGTGCTGAGCAGAGCTGCGGGGCAAGGGAGCAACTTGTGGGTGCAACAATATTGGGGAGCACTGGTCTGGTTGGATCAGAGCCACCCTCTGAAGTGGCTGGGATGATGTAGTTGGGGCTGGTCTTGCTTTGGGCAGGGGGTTGGACTAGATGTGACCTCTTGAGGTCCCTTCCAGCCCTCATTTTCTTCGATTCTGACCCCCGAGCCTCTCTTGATCAGCAGGACAGGGTGGGGAGAAGGACTGGCTAATACCAACCAACGAGCTGCACTGCCCTCAGCAAACGCTCGCACAGCTCTGGCACCGGTGGGGCTGGCACGTCACCCAGCCAGCCGGCCTTGAACTCAGGAGGTTAAGCTATCCTCACCCTCAGCCCCTGCTTAAGCCAGAGCTGCAGGCTTCACCAGGGTCCGTGTGCCCACAGGTGTTAGTGGTTGTACCCCTCCACCCTGCTCCTGGTGGGATGGGACAGCGCCGTTATCCCCCTCTCACAGACGGGAAAGAGAAAGGCTAAGGGCTTCTTTGTAGACACGACAGGGGCTGCTGCGATTGCTGCAGGACTTCCCTGCCTAATGCCTGGCCCCGGCTTATCCAGTGTCTCTTCAGATGTCTCTGAGATGAAGGACACAGCCACTCTTCATCTGGTCTGCAAAGCTTTCGCTCTCTGCCCCTCGCATTTCGGCTCTAATTCCCCTCCCATTCAACGAGACCTCTGCTGAGATGTGGGTGCCAGGTGCTTGGGGAACATGGGGTTCCCGCTCCTCCTGGGTGGCCCCTGGTGATCACATCAGGCCCTTTGTCCCCAGCACTGCTCTAGAAACTCAGTCCAGGGGCCCAAGAGGTCCCCAAAGCCTCTGGGCCCATAGCCTCTGTCCCTGGCTGTCTGACTGCTTTCAGCTGCGCTGCAGGCATGTTTATTTTACCTGCACCCGTTATCAGTGCCCTGTCCTTACCACCCACTCCCCCAGCTCTGGGTCATCTGAAACCTTGCAGTGGTGATTCTTGTATTTTCTCCCAGGTCAATGGTAAAGCGGAGGGGGAAGGAGCCGCCTTCCCAGCAAACCCCACCAGCCTGCCCATGGCTCCCTGGACCACAGCAGTCAGAGGTCTTGAGGGTGTGCACACCAGCCTAAGCGTGCATCACGGTGATAGTGCATGGCCCTAAGCATGCGCCACAGTTTCTATGCAAAGCTCTAAGTGTGCACTACAATGATAGTGCAGGGCCCTAAGCATGCAACACAGTGACCGTGCACAGCTCTAAGCGTGCACTACAGTGCTTGTGCACGGTTCTGCGTTCAAGTGCCCTCAGCCCCTGGCCATTGACACCGCTGCCTCGATTAACCAAATCTGCATTTCCATCCCAAACTGGTTCTACGCACGTGTAACCCCATGCTGATAGATCAGTTAATACCCTTCGGGGATCCAACCTGGCTGAACTGCTCTGTTGTTCTGCCCAGGGTGGATGCCAGGCCTATAATTACCAGGTCCTCCCCTTTATCCTGTTTAAGTACCAGCACGAGGATACCCATCCCAGGCTGGTATGGCAGGATCTGCATCTGGGAGTCTCTGGTATCTCTATTGCGGTAACCTCCACATCAGAGGTGGAAATGGGAGCAGCTGGCACTTGGCTTTCTGTAGCTGGGATCTCACATAACAAGTCCCTGTGCTATCTCTGAGAACCCAGCTTGCATAACCCTAACCCCCCTCTCCCCCAGCACGTCCGGCACAGCCTCCGCTGGCCTTTGGGATCTGAATGAAGGAGGCTATTGTCTTTTCTGAGCAAGGTGGACGAGCTCAGCCTCTCACAGCACAGCATAGCACGTTCACACGCGCTCCTGTCCCTTCCGAGGGAGCCAGCGCGGCCATGGGGGAGCTTGCCTTGGTCCCTGCAGGCTCCTGGAGAGGTCCATTAGATGAAAGCAAACATTTTGGGGGGCAGCTTTCAATGCTTTCCACCATTCACCCAGCTCCTCGCTCACGGGAGCTTTCTCATCCACTCCGCCCGGAGCAGGGTCAGACCAAAGCTTCCTCTCCACCACCCCTTGTCCCCTTTTTGGGGGACCCAGACTCCCCCATGTACACCTGTCCCCCAGGGCATAGTCCTCGCAGTCCCCCAGGCAGCCAACCCTCGTGCTAGCCTGAGCTCTAGCAATTCACAGCCCAGGCCCGGCATTTTAGGCTCAGCTTTGTCGTTTGCTCCCCATTCCCATGCCTTGCAAGACCTTCATGTTACGCCAATGAGCAGACCCTGACCTGGGCAAGAAGTTCCCCAAAGGGCCCTGCAGCCAGGTCACTGTTCCCCGCCAGTCCCCTCCGGGGGACAGCAGTTGCCTCAGTGTCAGTAATATTTAACTGGAAGCCAATGCCAGGTAAATATTTTGATCCCTCTGGAAGTTTCTGGACATCCCAGGACCCGCCAGCGCTCTCGCTGCTGTTGGCGAGAAGCCGGGACCTTTCCTCTCGACTGTAGCTGCCGCGGCGGGGTCTGCGCGGGGCCTTGGGGACAGCCATTAGGAGAGCCCAGGGCACAGCCACCCACCTGGAGCCCGCCCAAGGCAGCCGAGCCCTCTGGCCCTCGCTGCTCGGGCCAGCCTTACAGCCCCCAACCTCTCCTCTCCCCCTCATCTCACGTCCCTCCAGCCGCAGCCCCTTCCTTCGCCTCCCAGCCCCTGCTTGCATGCCCGCCACAGCGGCTAAGGGCACAGCCACCGCTTGTTCCATCCAGGCCACCCCTGGTACTTGAACCTCTCCACCTAGCCACCCAGCTCTGCTATTCCCAGGCTCACCCTGCTACGGGTAGGACACGATTTGCTAGAAAACAGAGCTCTTGGGAGTTTTGCTTGAACTGTCTGCAGTGCCCATGGCTTCTGCTACTCCTTTTGCTCTGGATTTAGCCTCCTAACATTGCCCCCTAAGCTGGCAGCATCTGGAGACAGCGATATCTTCTCTGTTAATACATAGTTTGTTACCTATGTGTATGAAAACTTTGCTGGTGGGACTTAAGGCTGTATCATTTTAAATCAGTAGGACTCAAGCTGCCAGACTTTGGGAGCTGCTGTTCAAGGGGGTAAAGGTGGCTGCAGTCTGTGCCTGGCTCATGGGAACCAGACTGGAGAAGGAAAGCCTTGCATTCAAAAGCTTGTCCTACCCGGCTCTGCAGCTGATAAAAGATATCGCCCTAAGCAATCCTTGCCTCTGGACAAATAAAGCAATAGGACTTGTTTGTCTGTCATGCAGGTCCTTTTAATGCATCTGTCATGACCGATGTACCAGGTGAATGGCATTTCATTTTCTATCCCTGTCGCCAAAGCAGCCCAACCCAGCCCTGGCCTGGGAGCAGAGCTGCTCCAAGGAGCCTCAGCCTCCCTGGAGGAGCTTGCAGCCCCTTTGAAATGAAGCCAGCCACCCCCGCTTCTCACGCCATGTTCCAGCACCAAATCCTTCCTGACTTTCAAGACTACCCTAGCCTTATCTGGTCCCAGATGGACCAGGTAGTCCCTGCCCCAGGCAGGAAAAGGCCTCACCACCCCCAATCAGCCCTCCCCATAGAGCAGCTGGGCCAGTCTTTGTCTTTCTAGGAGCTGCAATCAGCTCCAGCTGGCCCCAGACTTTGCAGCATCCCCTGGCTAGGTTAACCCTTTCCTCACTACAGAGCGGGGAAGGGCGGTGTGCATCTCGGTGCAGCAAGGGGCAAGGATCAGAGCTGGCTCAACATGCACGCCAAAGGGGACGGTGCTGGGCAGGACAATGAGGTCAGGGGAAGGAGATGCATGAGGAGCAGAGAGGAGTCCTGGCTGAGTCACCGCCGGCGTGACCGGCTCTCTGGCGTGCTGTCTAGTCCTAGCAATAACATGGCTTGACGCCACAGACAGGGAGCAGCTGAGAGGTGGACCCACCTCACCTCCCTCCACCCACCCGAATACCCCAAAAGCATTCCTTGACACCCCCTCGCTGCAGCTGACACCCAGTCCAGAGGGGTATCTCAGCCCCAGGACCCCCCGGGTTGTGGGCCTGCCAAATGCATCCCACGCCTGGGCACTCTGGGCTCATCTCTATTGAGCAGGGAACGAGGGGGGCTGTGTCTAAACTGGTGTTGATGCATCTGCAGCTGCGGTCCTGCAGGGACGTGGGCCGCACCCAGGGCAGCAGCTGAGCTGAGGCCAGCGCCCACAGGCAGGGCAGTGCTAGCCCCAGCGTTCCTGGGGACGCCCGAAACCCCTGGGAGGGCATGTGTGGGGCCAGGGCAGCAAGCAAGGGGTGTTGGTGCCCCCTGGCAGGGCCAGGCTGGACCCCGAGGGGGCACAGAGCAGGCACTGCCCATGCAGGAGCTTTGTCTGACCCTGCCGGAGGGGGGGCTCTGAGACTTGGACACAGTGTCTGCCACCTTTGTGCCCCCTGGCACTGCCCCAGCCTGTCTCTTGGTCCACGTGCCCCCCACCTGCTGACAGCGCCCCTTGCAAGCACCCCCAGCTCCTTGCCCCTCCGCCTCGCCTCTCCTGTCCACCCTCCTGCCATGTGCACTGGGGACCTGGGGCTGGCCCACGTCTAGCACAGGCTGAGGCTCCCCCAGCACCTCCCTCCGCCCCATCTGGGAGCTCAGAGCCAGGCTGTGGGTGGCTGTGCCGGGGTGGGGGCTGGCTGCCTGCTCCAGGATAAGAGCTATGACTTTCCCTATTGTGCAGCTCCTAATCTCCTGTTGCATAAAGTCCAGGCACGTACTCTGTGTCCTCTGCCCTCCGGCCCCCGTTCCCCCCCAGGGCTTTGCCCTCCGGCTCTTGGCAGCTGCATGCTGGCGCGCCAGGAGCCTTGAGCCAGGTCCAAGCCCTGCCCTTAGAGCTCCTCTCTGGGTGCATCCTCCTCCCCGTCACCCCCCTGCAATGCACGTGCCCCTTGGGCTGGGGAGCGGTGCCCGAGCCCAGGGCCCATATGGTTAATGGGTTGTGGGAGTCTTTGCCTGCCCCTGATTGGCTGGCACGGTTCAGCCACAGCCCTTTATTTCTCCCTGTCGAGCTGGAAGGTGGCAGAGCCCGTGGTGGAAAGGACAGCGAGGGATAACCCCAGCCACCGAGCTCCTCCGTGGGGCAGGGAGAGGGGCTCGCACCCCTGCCCTGCTGCAGCTATGGGGGGCCAGCTGCATGCCTCCTGGATCTTCCCCTTGGTTTTGGCTGGCCTGATTCAGCCGAATTGGGGGCAGGAGAAAGACAAGGTAAGGGGCAGGGTGGGTTGCAGCATGCCTTGGGGTGCTGCTGCCTGCTGGGGGGTCTCCGATACTGCCCGCGGAGGCCTGGGGTCCCGTGCTCCCGAGCTCAGGCATGCATGAAGGGGGTGAGAGGATGCAGGGAGCGGGGTTGTGGCATGGGACCGGGACCCCCAGACTGCAGGGGGGGCAGGTCCCGTGGCCCCCACTTGCTGATGTGCATGGGAAGGGATGTGATTTGTGGGGTGAGGAACTGGCAGGACCCTTTTCCTCCCCTGGGCTGCCTCCTGCTTCCCCCCCATGCCCTCCCGGCCACCCCGAGCCCCGGGCTCACAGACAGCCGCAGAGGGACTCTGCAGGATGGGGCAACATCACCGTCTCGGCTGGGAGACATGGCCCTGAGGCACGTTGCGGGGGCGGCTTGCTGATGGGTACAGCACGGTGTGCTCGCAGCCGTGGGCACGCTCTGCTCTGGGCAGGGATGTACAGGGCAGCAGGTGCTGGGCAAGGTGCCCGGAGAGGCAGGACCCTGGAGTGCCCTGGGCACTTGGCGTCTGCCTGCCCCTCTGCCCCGTGGGGAGCAGTGCCACATAGGGGGAGGCATTATCAGGACCATCGGCATTGCGGGGAAGACCGACGTGTCAGCAACACGGCTCCCCTGGAGAGCCTGGCACAACCTCGTGTGCCTGCCTGATAGCAGCTCCCAAAATAGAGCCCGCACGGGGGCTCGTGTGACGCATGGATCTAGCGTGACCCTGGAGATGACCGCCTGGGGGGCAAAAGCCACAGATGTGTGGCTGCTGCCCTCCTGGCCCCTTTGCACCAGCCTTTCCCAAGGAGTGAGGGCTGGGGGGGATGCTGCAGGTGCCCTGGCACATAGTTGCACCCTCAGCTCTTGGGTTTGGGTGTCATTGCTAGGGTCGAGCGACCCTTTGCTGAAGGGAAGGGGAGCAGCCTGCACCTCCTGGGGCTCTGGCTTTGGACCCGCAGAGTCTCATTGTCCCAGCTCCACCCCAGGGCGGCTCCCTCCCCACGCAGCACCCCGTGGTGCAGGGAGCCTGGGGTTCCTCCGAGCTGGGGCAGACGCAGCCAAGTCCTGGCACATGCCTGCCCAAGAGGCTGGATGCCGCAGCTCTGCTAGCAGCCCCAGCCAGCCAGCTTGGCACCGGGGGCCGGAGGGGTAGCACCGACTCACCCAGACGCCCCGGCATGGCTCCGTGCTCCCAGCTGCATCGCACCCTCGGCCCTGACGACGAGATCCTAGTAACAGCCCGTTCCTAGGAGACAGGCACTCCATCATGAGCGGCTGCCGTAAGCCTGACGACGCAGGCTCGCTCGCCGCAGCCCAGGCCCCTGACAAGGGCTGCTCCTCTCCTGGCCCAACAAGATCATGCAATGGGTTTGCCTCCGTTTACTCACCCGGCTGTTTCCTGCCCAGGTCTGGGTGCCATCAGCCTTCTCCCAGCCAGGTGGGGAGCTGGGAGCACTGGTGGGGAGGTGGGTGGGTGCATGGTGGGATCTATGCCCATGCAGCGAGCTCCCCCACACCCGAGAGCCCAGCCGTGGCTGCACGGGACTAGAGAGAGTCCAGGCAGGAAGACCCCTTGGTGGGGGCACCCCCAAACCTCCCTGGGGGCACCTCGCTGGGGTGCGGGCAGATGCCGTGTCCCCAGCCCTGAGCACCCGCCCATGTGGCCCGCCCGGCTGTCTTCCAGGTGAACTGCTACAGCAATGTGGGTGGCACAGTCTATGACTACGGGGCCCTCACCATCGACGGGGAAGAGTACGTCCCCTTCAAGAGGTACGCGGGGAAGATGATCCTCTTCGTCAACGTGGCCACGTACTGAGGGCTCACCATGCAGTACGTTGGTAAGAGCCCCCCGCCCTCTCCCAGCCGCAGCTTGGCACAGCATCCTGGGCACGGTCCATTTCCAGACGAGAGGGCAAGGGTGGGGAAGTGTCCCTGAGGTCGGGTGCACGGTGGCCGTGTCCGGCATGAGTCCTGGGGGCTCGTCTCCCTCACGGGAGGGTCAGGCAGTGGCAGCCAGAGGTGGAGGAAGCCTGGGCGGGTCCCCACTGCTGCAATGGGGATGGGATGCACAAAGCAGGGCTCGAGCCCAAAGCCTGTGGGAATAGCCAGGGCTAGGCAAACCTCACAGGAGAGGCTGGGAGAGGGCAATGGAGCTGCAGGCAGCTGAGCAAAGCTGACCCCATGGGGAGAGGCCGGGTGCCACCAGGAATGGCAGATCCCAGCCAAGTTGGGGTCTAGCCCCACCCTGGGTCCGTCGACATGACTAACCCTCAGTGGGGATGGGGTCGGGGGGATCTGTTTGCATGCAGAACTGAATGCACTACAAAGCGAACTGGGGCCCTACGGACTCGTCATCCTGGGCTTCCCCTCCAACCAGTTTGGGAAACAAGAACCCGGCCAGAACGCCGAGATCCTTCCTGCCCTGAAGTGAGTACCAGAGCCGGGACAGCCCGGTCCGGGGTGGGGGCTGCCAAGGACGGGGCCCTACATGGGCCCAGCTCCCACCTGCACTGGAAGAGGGTGGAAGGGGGCTCGCCACCCACTTCTACCCTTCCACTTTTTCAGATACGTCCGCCCGGGGGGAGGCTTCGCCCCCAATTTCCAGCTCTTCCAGAAGGGTGACGTGAACGGGGAGAAGGAACAGAAGGTCTACACCTTCCTCAAGGTCCGTGCACACCCTCCTCTCACGTCCAAGCGGGCGAGACTGGGGGGCACGGTGGTGACGCCTGTCCCTCCTTCCCCTTGCAGAACTCCTGCCCTCCCGTGGTGGAAAACTTTGGAGACCCCAAGAAGCTTTTCTGGGAGCCCCTGAAGATCCACGACATCAAGTGGAACTTCGAGAAGTTCCTGGTGGGGCCGGATGGGGTGCCGGTGATGCGGTGGTACCACCGCGCCAACATCGCCACGGTGAAGAACGACATCATGGAGTACATGAAGGCCCAGCACCCACTCTAGGAAGCCTGCGGGCACTTGAGAGACGGGGCGGGGTGGGCCACTGTGCTTTATCCAGAGCCGAATCTCCCCAGGCTGTGCTCCCCGGCACCTGGAGCCCCCAGGAATATCCTTTTTCAGATGCTTTCTTTGCCAGGGAAGGGGCTGGCAGGGCACCTATCGACACAGCCCAGCCTGTCACGCTGCTCGGTGTGGACCGGCCCGGGCTACAGCTCCCACGACCAGTTCAGAACAGCCCTGCGCTTCCCACGACTCCATATTCATTGCAGGTGCTCACTTGAGGTGGCATCTTGTCCCCCCCTGCTGCAGCCACCAGCCCCGTGCCCCCCTCTGCTGCCCTCTCCAGTCACCCCGTTCATCCCTTGTCCTCTCTGCATTATGGGTGCATACCCCGGGACTTGTTCCCATCTTGAGATCCCCTCCACTATGCCCTGTGTCACTATTTATTTGCAAGGACCCCCCCAAAAGGATGACTCCCCTTTCCCCATCTACTCTGCCAGCCTCAATGATAGAGCTGGCTGTTGCTGTCAGCTGGTGGCTGTGTCCTCAGTAGGGGGACAGGACCATGCTTCAGGGCTTCTTGGATAAGGTGCATCGGCCCGTCCTACCCCACCCCACCCCTGCAGTGAAGCCCCCTTTAGCCTTAGGACGTGCCCGCTGGACTCTCCTCCTGCCCACCTCGGCTCGCTAGGATGCGGGGTCTCTGCCCGTGCCAGCTTAGCGTCCTCTCCCCTGTGAGCGAGAGCTGGGCTGGGCTCTGGGAGCCTGGAGGCCGCATCGCTGTGAAGGGCAGGCCTGAAGCCCCCCCAGGGCGGGCCTGCCCTGAGCTGCCGGGTGCAGCACAGCTCTTCTAGTGCATTCAAGCTGTGCTGCGGTCCCTGCAGAGATGCGCGTCTCCCCTCTTCTCTGGGAGCCTGGCCCCCACCCTCGCCTAGACCCGCAGCTGTAGACATGCACAATAAAGACTGCAAACACACCCAGGGCCTGATTTGTAAGGGAAGGGTGGGAATGGCAAGGGGGTGGGCTGCAACTGGGATCTGGCCCCTTCCTCTGCCTGGGATGGGTCAGGCTTGGACACCAGCCCTCGGCCCAGCTGTGATGTGTTGGACCAGCAATGGGCAGCCCATCCAGTGGCACTGCCAAAGCCCTGCAGGGCTCCAGATGTGGCCTCCCCAGTGCCGAATAGAGGGGAAGAACCACTGCTCTCCAGCTGCTGGCAATGCTCCTACCAATGCAGCCCAGGATGCTGTTACCCTTCTTGGCAACAAGGGCACACTGCTGGCTCCTGTTCAGCTTATTGTCCATTGCAACCCCCTGTCCTTTCTGACCATCTCCCCCAGTGTGGCTGAGGAGGGTGCAATCTGAGAGCAGCATGGCATGCAAGCCACCCCAGCACGGGTTAACGGAGGAGGAAAGCAACCCCCAGGTGGTGAGACATGAGCCCAGTGCCCTGCATTGCCCCAGCTGGAGGAGACCCCAGGAGACGCAGCAAACCCAAGCGGAACAGGTGGAAAGTCTCTCAAGTTTATTAGGGGAGGGGACACGTCCAAGAAATGCACACACAGGGTGACAGGTTTGTACAAAACAGACCTGTGCCAAGGGCCGGCTGCAGGGCAGAGCACCCTGGCAGGGCTAGAGGCAGGCCAGGAGACTCCGTCAGATTTGGGGCAGGTTAAAAGGCGAGCATGTTTCAGGGGAAGGGAGGTGGGAGACACCCCGAAGAACCAACACGGGGGTAGCTGGGCTCCCGCTTTGCCTCTCCCAAGAGGCAAAGACGCCTTGCCTACAGCCAGCGCCCGGCCCGCTCTGGGCTTGTCCAGGCTCACTCCTAACGAGCGCTGTCCATCACTACCAGGCTAGTGTCATCGCTGTCCATCACCGCGGGACACTGGCTCTGCCCACAGCCACACACGTGAAAGGCCAGGGACCGCGTTACACTGCAGTCACCCAAGGGACACAGGCTCCTGCAACATGGAGGCTCCCAGCAGCGAGCTACAAGGGCTGGAGGTGAACCCCCAGGGCTGCAGACGAGAGCGTGGCATTCAGCCCTGCCTGCCTCCCCCCTTGGCACAGCATGCCAGGCACCAGCTGCTCCTCGCAGCCTGGGGGCACGGCACGGTGCTGCCTCCACCCGGAGCTCCTCCGGAACATGCCGAGCTGAGTGTGTGGGATGCACCGGAGCAGACGCGAGGGGGTGAGCAGCAGGAGGGGTCTGTATATACACAGGCACACGCATGGCTCACCGCAGCTCCTCTGCTGTCAGCTGGCAGCTATACCGGCCTGGGGGATTTGGGCCCCCCAGGGCCTGCAGGTTCTGGAAGACAAAGACAGGCTGACATTGCACAAGTGCTCAGCTGGGCACCACATGCTTGGTATCCCCGTTAGGGGCTACTCCTGGGTGACCATGGGCATCTTCATGCCCGGTCTTCAGCTCCTGAGCAATAAGCAGCCCTCCCCACTGCTCCCTGGGGGTCTCTGTACCTGCATCCTTGGCTGATGGCTTCACCCCATCCACTGCTGAGGGGTTCTGGATTCGGGACGCTGTGCAGGGGGGCAGACGCCAGGCATATTCTGGCTGAAACAGGAGAGTGGGGAACACACAGGCAGCATGACTGAGGGCACAGGCCGTCACTGAAAGGAGCGGCTGCAGGGCGGGGAGGCGGATGGAGCCTGGATGCAGCACGACACTAAGATGTGGGGGGGAAGTGGGCACGCTAGAAGGGAGGAATAGGCTGCAATTGGATCTGGACAGGTTACAGGGGTGGGCGGATGAGAACAGGATGGGTTCAACACTGACAAGTGCAAGGTGCGGCACCTGGGGAGGAAGAACCAGCGGCACACCTACAGGCTGGGGAACTCCCTTCTTGTCAGGGCAGAGGCAGAACAGGATCTTGGGGTCATTATTGATGCCAAAATGAACATGGGCCGACAGTGCAGGGACACGGTCAGAAAGGCCAACCGCACCTTGTTGTGCATCCACAGATGCATCTTGAGCGGGTCCAAGGAGGTGATCCTCCCTCTCTACGCGGCACTGGTCAGGCCGCAGGTGGAGTACTGCGTCCAGTTCTGGGCACCGCACGTCAGGAGGGATGTGGCCAGCATGGAGAGGGTCCAGAGGAGGCCACCCACATGATCCGGGGGCAGCAGGGCAGACCCTACGAGGAGAGGCTACGGGACCTGAACCTGCTCAGCCTTCACAAGAGAAGGCCGAGAGGGGACCTCGTGACCGTCTATAAACTGGCCAAGGGGGACCAGCAGGCATTGGGGGAGTCCCTGTTCCCCCGAGCACTACTGAGAGTAACAAGGAACAATGGCCATAAGTTGACTGAGAGTAGATATCAGGAAGCACTACTTCAGTGTGAGGGCGGCTAGGATCTGGAACCAACCTCTAAGAGAAGTGGTACTGGCTCCTACCCTGGGGGTCTTCAGAAGGAGGCTAGATAGACACCTTGCCAGGGTCGTTTGACCCCAGCATCCTCTCCTGCCACGGCAGGGGGTTGGACTTGATGATCTGCTCAGGTCCCTTCCGACCCAACCAACTACGAAACTATGAAACTGATGCCTCGTGTGACCTTGGTCAGATCACTTAGCCCACTCAGTTTTCCCCCTCTGTACAATGGGAACAATAGCACTGCCCAGCCCCTACAGGAAGAGGGGGGAAGACATGAAAGCCTGAGGCATAATGCAACTAGACAGCTACGCCAGAGGAGGATGAGGTACCAGGGAGGCTAGGGTGGCAGGCGGAAGGGGACAGCCCAGCACCGAGGTCCGACTTACAGGAGGGAAGTGGCGGAAGTTCTGGATGGGGCCGTGCTCGGCGGGCGGCGGGTACCGGATCTGCTGCCAGTCCTCGTAGCCGTGGAACAGGGGGTGAGGCACCGGTGGGCTGTACTGGAACTGGTATATGGGGCAGGTGGGGCCCAGCGGTGCCGGTAGCGGCTCGGGGGGCAGCCTCTCCCCAGACACCTGCCAGAAGCAGATGGGCACCATCAAGAGCTGAGCTAAGATGTCACCACTATGCAGACCCCTCTCTTCCCCACATACCCATCCCCCTGGGCATCTGGGCACAGACATCCCCACCCCTCTGCCCAGTGCCTCTGGGGTGCAGCTAAGACTGCAGACAACAGGGGGGGAAAGGAGATGTCTCTAAGGTCCTCCTTCATGCCCCCTGATCCAGCCCAGGAGGGGGGAGCCAGACCCTGCTGCTACCCTGTACCTGCTTGTGTTGTTTCAGCACCTTCTTCAGCTTCTCCTTCTCCTCCTTCTCCCTCTGGCAGTCATCCTTGCAGAGCCGCAGCTGAGGGATGGAGCAGAAGGGCTCAGAACCTAGCTGGCACTTGCAGCCCCTCTGGGCCGGGGAGCAGGGAGCTGTGCCCTCCCCAGGTATGTGGAGCAGCTGTCCCCTACATCAGGGGCAGAGGACAGGCCTGTCTGCAGGGGTCCTGGCCACACCGGCAGCTGAAGGATGATGCTGGGAGCTTCAAATTCCAGGCAGGGAGTCCCCTTGGGCCAGCTGTGCTGCTGCCTGGTGCCCCCCCGCACCCCCTGGGGTGACAGAGATGCCCCCCATGCTCAGCCAACCCCACAGGTAACAGGACAAGCTGCCCCCAGGCTACCTGTCCCACTCAGTATAGGGGCAGCTGGCTCTGGGGTGCAACAGGGGCAAGAGTATTGTGGCAGTCATCCCCTGTGGGGCCTGAGCCCTTGCCCTGCTGATGCCAGAGCCTGGTGGAAATGGTGCCTGGGATGAAGGGCAGGGGTGCAAGCCCGTGGGGGGTGAAGGGCGCCTTCCTCACCTGGTGGCTGGACACCGTCAGCTGCTTCTGGAGCTTCTCCAGTTGCTGCTTCAGCTCCTCCTTCTCCTCATTCATCCTCTCCCGGTCGCTCCGCTCCCGCTGGAAGTCCTCCTCGAAGACCTTCACCTGGCAGAGAGGAGCAAATGGAGACCGTGGGTACCACGGCAAGCCCAGACTGGGGGGGAAAGCAGGTGCCCTCTGTGCCGATGCAGCCCCGGATTGCCCCCCACCTCAAAGCCTGGACAGCCTCCCTATGAGGGCACGACCCCCTTTCTGTGTCCTGGTGGTGTTGCCCTGACACCGTGGGGATCTCCCAAGGGTGCAGACATGAGGAGGGGGCCCCCCCAAATACCTGCTGCTTCAGAAGCTCATTCTGGGTCAGCAGCTCGTGCCGGTGCATGCCCCCACCGGGCTCCGCAGTGCTCACGAAGGCTGAGGCAGCTGGGGCAGTCGCCTGGCTGCTCAGAGCTTCCTCCAGGGCCTGAAGGGACAGGAGCAGAGCCATGAGTGCCGTACCCACCATGAATGGCAGTGGGGAGGGGGAGACTCCTTGAGAGGGGCCCTGGCACAGACTTCATCCAGTGCGTGGTGAGGTGGACGAGTGCACCCACTACAGCCGGGTCCCCGGGATGGCAGCAGCTTGCAAAGGGGTGGGTTTCTGTGCAAAGCTTTGGCTGGCGTGGCACAGGGCTGGCCAGGCTGCATGGCTGGTACTGCAAGGTCTCAATTGCTTGGCACTGAGATACGGACAATGTGGGCTGTGGGCACGAGGCTGGAGGAGAGCAACACAAAACCCAAGTGCCTGGGGTGTACCGGGCAGGAGCCCCACCTTGTTCAGCCTCTGGATCTCCTTCTCCTGGTACTCCCGCTGCTTGGTGACTGGCGCCAGCTGCTCCTGCAGGAACCGCGTCCTCTGCTTCAGCTCCTTCGCCTCGGCCGACAGCCGCTCCTTCTCCGCCTGGAAGGGAAGGGGCAGGAGAGTCGGGAAGGGCACAAGAGGTGCATCCGACTCTCTCCCCATGCCAGCATGGCCAGCGAATTTGAGAGGACGGGCTGTGTCCGCTTTGTGCCACCCCGTCAGCAAGGGTGCTGAGGGACCACAGCCATGAAGGCAGGAGAAGCCAGTGCCTACAGAGAGCCTGCTCGAGATGAGAAGCTGGAAGGGCTGGTGTGAACTCAGGACTACACGCAGCCCAGCCCTGTCGCTCCCCTTGACCTTGACCTGGCTGCGGGGAGTTCAGTGGTCCAAGAGAGGTGAGCCAGGGCCACTATGGGAAGCCGGGGCTCGAGTCCCAAAGCTCCCCCAGGGAGGGGGGGGCCATCAACAGCCCCTGCCGGACTTACCTCCTCCACCTCGATGCGGGACTTGGCCAGCAGCAGCTTGCGGTCGAAGTCCCGCTGCTTCTGCTCCCGCTCCACCTCCTGCTCACCCAGCGCCTTCTGGGCATCCGCCAGCTTGTGGCGCAGGTCTGTGATCTGCAGAGGGGCACAGACAGCTGCGCTCAGCACTGGATGGGAGGCCACATGCCCAGTGCTGCCTGGGCTGGGCAGAGCCCCCTTCCTGTGCTCCCTTCACTTCCCACCCTCGCCCATGGGGCGGCAGGAGAAAGAGAAGGGCCCCGTGCCCCCTGCAATGAGTCCACTCCAGCCACCTGGACTGGAGGGACAGGGCCCAGAGCAAGGGAGGCGGGAGGCAGGAAAGCGTGGACTGGAGGCACCAGAACTGCAGTCATGATGGCTCCTTGCATATGCACACACAGACATACTGATGCATGCACACGCACACACACATACACGTGCACACAAACAGACATGCACACACACAGACATACATGCACACATGCAAGCGCACAGTGCCCTCTGAGGCCTTTCCATCGTGCCCATAGCTCAAGGACCTTTCCATCGCCTAGGGCCATAGCACACTCAGCGGTCATGCTATCACACAGTGAGCCCCAAGTTACCTTTTGCTCATACTGCTGCTTCATAGCCCGGAAGTGCTGGTCCCACTGCTTATTCACCTCCAGAAGCTGGCAGGGGAGAGATGCAGAGTGAGCCCCAGCCAGGTCCCCCTCCCCTCGCTGGCTGTGTGGGCCCAGGTCTGGTCCCGATCCTGCCTGCAGCCTCCGCCCTGCCCAGCTCTGCCCCTCACCTCATTGCGCTGGTGCTCCAGGATCTTCACCTTCTTCTCGCTGGCTTCGCTTGTGCCCTTGCCCGATGCCTTCTCCGCCGTGGCCCCACTCTGCAATGGAGCAGATGCCGCACCCTTCAGGGCCTCCGGCATACAGAGGGGGAGGCCACATACATCCCATATGGGGGCAAAGGGGGTCCTGCATCTGCCATTAGTCTCTCTGCACCAACCCAGTGATCCTGGCAATCATGCTACCTCCCCTATGGTGTGGGGAGGATCAGGCAGCCTCAAGCTGATACCTGCCTATCTCCAGGGCAGAAATCAACTCCTGAGCCAGGCTGAAGCCACTGGCTTGTCCCCATGTAACCTCCCCCTTAGCCCCAGCTGTTGCAGGTCTGTGGAGAGGCAGAGGGGCCTGGGCTGGCTCTGTGCACTGGGCATTAGGGTAGGAGATGAGTCTTGCACAGGTCTCCCTGGGGTCTGCTGCTGGAAGGAAGGGGGTCAGCCCTCGGGCTGGGCTCTATCCTGGGACGATGCTGCATCCCAGCAAGATCCTACCTGCTGCGGGCTGCAGAGCTCCGCGCCGTCCCCTCTGGCACCCTCCTTCCTCAGCAGCACCATCTTCCGCAGCTCCTGGTTCTCACACCTGTGTGGGAAAGGCATTTACACAGGGCAGGGAAACCAGCACATGGATAAGAGAAAGTCAGGGACCCTACCTCGCATCCCTGCTCCCCTGCGCCACTCACCGGAGCTTCTCCGTAACCTGGTTTCTCTGCTCCAGGTCCTTCTCCAGCTTGGCCCTCAGGTCCTCATTCTCGTTACGCAGCTGCTCACACAGTGTCTGCCGGGGAAATGCCCAAGACTTTAAGTTCCCACTGTTTCTTGAGGGAGGGCAGCCAGGGACACAGCCTGCCCTGAGACACCATAGGCATCCTGAAGCCAGGACAGGCAGATGGGGGAGGTGGATGTTTCACCCCTGCCTGGTGCTGGGCTGGCCCTTGCTGCTAGGGAAGGCACCAGGCAAAGGTATGGGATTCCTATGGACTGCAATGGCTTTGGCCAAGAGGCAGGAGAGGGTGGCACTTTGGAGACCGAGCAGCTCAGACAGGTGGGAGCTTTCGCAGGCAACACCCTCCTCCCTGTGAGCAGAACAACGGGGAAAGGGGACGCTGGAAGGAAGCAGCTAGGAGACCGATGGGCCAGGTGGGGAGGAGCATGGGGGGCAAGAAACACCAAAGAGAGGCTAGCGGGGTAGCGGGGAAAGCCAGGAGGAAGGCTGGAGCACCCCGCACCTGCAGGACAGAGGTCCGCTGCTCGTTGCGGTGCACCTTGGAGGCCAGGCGGTTGAACTCCAGTGCCATGCGCCCCAGGTGGGCCAGCACCTGGTTCCTGTCGGCCTCCTCAGCGAAGACGCTCAGGGTGCTCTCCAGCCGCTGCAGGTGGAGCATCAGGTTGGCATCCTCGTGCTGCGGCTTCTCAGTGTCCTAGGAGGCAGAACGTGGTCAATGGCGAGGGGGTGGGCCCAGGTGCACTGCATGCCCAAAGCAGCTAGGTGCCTGCGTGCCCATGAGTGCGTTTGCAAGTGCATCTCTCCAGGGCAGGACCCCGGCTACCATGTGCCACTCACTCTTCCCTGGCAACTCGGCAGCATCTGCCCATCCTGGGCTTTCTGGGTGCTTTCCCAGCCTGGAGCTGGCCCCATCACACCTGGCCAGGTGAGCCCTTGTTTACAGGGCACGTCAAAGCGGGACCCGTGCTGGGCAGCCCATGCCTTTCACAGGGCCCAGAAGCCTGGAGGACCGATACTGGGCCTGTTCTGTGCCCAGCATCTGTCCCATGCCCAACTCAGACCCCCAGATACCTACAGCATGGCTCAATGGACTGCTTTTTCATCTCGCTTTTCCCTGTTGCTCCTAGAGACAAGGTAGCCTCCTCTCCACCGCTGGGCTCTGCCAGCAATTGGCATCTCCTGGCTGCTTGCCTCAGACAGGATGCAATAGCCCCAGGCACTGGGTTATGCAGGGGGCTACTGCTATGAACTCAGGGGGCTACTGCCACTAGCTCGTGTTTGATCAAAGCACACACCCTGAAGATGAAGGCTTCAATGGTTAATTGCTGTCCTTGCTAGGAACTTGCTCCTCCTCTCCAGTGTGTATCAGCCCAGCTTTAGTGCCCAGCTGCTGGGTCTGCTAGCCAGAAGAGCCCACTGCCAACCCCCCTTCCCCGAGATCAAGTCAGCCCTTCACGTCCTAAGCAGAGGGACCTCTTGGCATCTCTCACTCTAGGACCTGCTTTTCCAGGTCTTCTTCATCCCTGCTGCTCCAGCTCCCTCTGGGATCAAAGGCCCCACAACATCGTGCCATTGCCAAGCAGAAGCACCAGAGCCCCTTTCACTCGCTCAATGCACCCGAGGGTCACGTACATCCTCTGACTACAGTGCTGCAGACCCCAGAGCTCCCAGAACATGCCTGGGAACATGGCCCTGTGATACAGGCCCCACAGCCTGGTCACGTACCCCCATTCACCCGCCTATCACGCCTGTCCATTTTTGCCCTTGCTGCTCCTACTAGAAGACTGCTCCAGCGCCTCGCTGCTCCGACGGTGACAAACCTCTTTCTACAAGCTGTCAAGGAGATCTGGGCTTGCCCACGCTGGTCTCAACACAAAGGCAGACCCCCCCCCCCCCCAGAAAGCACAGTGGGCACCCCAAAGCATCCCATATGCTGGTGCCCCTTTTCCATGCAGCCCTACCATGCAATGCTGGTATTTGTCACAGCCTGGTTCCCCAAGGCTGCTTCATTCACCGACAGGCAGTGCCTCCCTGCTCCCTCCTCTCACCGGGAGCTGCCGGCTCTGTCTGCGTGGGAACCGTCTCACCGCAGCCAGAGCAATGCCCTTCTCTGCCTCTCCAGTATCCAAGCCAGCCGGCGTGCAGCCCTCCACCGCAACGCCAGCCGCAGCTAAAGGCTTCTCCCTTGCTTGCTTGCACTCTCCTGCTCTGGCGTTCATCCAACTGGGCTGTATTTAATCATGGCTAATGAATCCCCGGGCTGCGGCACACCCACTGACCTCACCCCTGCACACCCCTGGCTTACGCACATGCTGACAGCACCGGCATCCCCAGAACTGAACAGACTTGTCCTACGTGAGTGCACATCTCCTGGGAGATGCAACAAACAGCGGGGCAGAGGCGCTGGCCTGCAGGCACCACCGGGCTGGCATGGCCATGTCTCTCCCCAGGGTGGATAGCTCCGAGGGTAGAGGGATGGGAGCAGGTCCCACTGTGCCACCTGCCAGGGGCCTGGCACCACTCCCTAGGACTGGGTTGACTCATTCTGTCCCCGGTGCCTGAAGGAAATCCCAGCCTTGCAAAAGCACGTGTCCAGCCCTCACATCTCCTGCTGTTGAGTCACCAAAGCCACCAAAACCAACGGCGTGGCAGAGCACATGCTGTCCCCAGAAGCATGATCGTCATTGCCAAGCCTGCAATGGGACTGAGCCCGGCAGTGACTGCAGAGCCCCCACCTGAATTGGATGGTGAAGGCACCGCAGCCTGTCCTGGTCCTGGCCAGAGCTGCTGAGCTGGAAGCAGAACAGGCCCAGTGCTCCCAGTGCTCCCAACCCACAAGGCTGGGTGGGACGCTGAGCCGAGTGCTGCATCGGGTTCAGCAGCTCCCTGGAGGTTTGGATCGGCTGAGCTCAGGGCTCTTGTTGCCCTCGTGGAGGCCGAACCACTACGAATGGGGTTTAAAACAGCCTCCACATGCAGCCCATAACCTGAGCTCCCAGGCTCAGCTGCTGCGCAGTGCCACGTGCCCTGGGATGAATTCCCACGGGCTGGCAAGGCCCCGATTCCCTGCCCAGGGCTGGCAGCATGCTGTCCTCCTCCCCAATCCCTGAGGCCAGTGGGGTGGGAAATGCTGCTCTTCCCCGCAGCACTGCCTCTCCTCCGGCTCGGGCTCCATCTCCTGGGCCCCTTACAAGCTGAATGCAACCACTGAGCAGAGCCTGCTGGCCAAACCGAGTCACACGTTGGGGGGGGGCGTTATAGGGCCAAATCGCAGGGGTCTATGCATGGCTGGAGGGGTGCAGAAGCCCTGCAGGAGCTGGTCAAGGAGTGGGGCAGGTGGGAGAACGCAGCGGTCAGCGACAAGCCGAAAGAGTTAAGTGCTCCAGCACTTTGCCTCATGCAGGACTTTATAGCACTTGTCCCCAGTGCCACGTGACCTGGCTGGAAGGATGCCCAGGCCCGTGGGTGCATGGCCATTTGCACAGGCAAACAAAAACGGGCTTTTCCCCCCTCCTGAGCTTCCTGATTTGTCCCTGGCCACTGGCCCCGCAGGCAAACCATGGGGTGGGGGATGAAGGGGCATGTTCCCAGCCAGGGAGCACACAGAGGACAGCTCCACTTGCCTCACCCACCTGGGTGCAGCACTTGCCCCTCAGCACCCCACAACCCCGTCCATCGCCAGCCATTAGGGAGCACAGCCCGTTGGTGCCAGGAGAACTCATGCAGTCGTCGCTGGGGCACAAGCCCCACCCACCCCTGGGATCTGGTCTGCGGGACGCCAGCCCTGCTTGCTGCATGGAGCAGGTGCAGCCCCCAAAAGCTTCCCCAAGTCGTGCTGTGGGGGGACACTCACCGACTTCCTACTTTCATGGGAAAACCTCTTGTCCTCAGCGGTTACGATCTCGAACTCAGAGGATGAGCCCTATGGAGGCAGGCAAGGGTCAGGCTCCAGGCAGGGAGTGGAGCCCATCGCCTGGCGGCAGCGTGGATGGGAGAGGTCCCTCCAGCCCCTGGATGGATCCCAGTGCTGTTTGCAGATCTGGGAGGAGGATGGGCTTGGGGATAGGGTCCAGCTATGGGGAACTCCCAGGCAAGAGGGGCTTCCCTTATAAGCAGACCAAGCCCTGCGTCTCCAGGGGTCAGAGAACTGGGAGGCGATCGATGGTGGACTGGAGAAGCCACCGCACTGGGTAGGTCCACCCTGAAGGCTGCTCTTACCCCAGTATCAAGTCAGAGGACAGGGGCTTACCAACCATGCCTGGCCCACATGCTACACAGGTATGCCCCAGGTCTCTCCTTCGGCCACACTTACGCTTAGTGGAGTCGGCCGAATCTCTGCATCCTGCTCCTTCTCGCCCCTGCTTGGCTCCGCTGAGGTCATGTTGCCATCTGGGTCCCTGCCTGTGAAGAGAGGGAGCATCACAGCCTTGACATGGGACCTGTCCCTACCCCAGCGGGAGCACGGGGATCCTGGATGGTGCCGGTGACCAGGACCTAGCTGGGGTGATGCAGCCCAGACAGCAGCTCTGGCTCTGTGCAGGCTGGAGACAGTGGGTTTGGCTCTGTCTCAGCGGCAACACATTGGATTTAGCTGGTACTAGCTCTGAGCTTATTAGGGGTCAAACTAAAGGGGAGCCCAATAACCAGTCTCGTAGCACCAGGCTCTCCCACTCATGCTCTTGTAAGCCGTGCTTCGGAGGCTTTCTTGCTCCTTATCACAGCTCCTGGTTGCATTTAGACCAGTGGCCAGTCTCCCCTTACAAAAGCAGGCGGTGGGTGTTTCATCCCCAGGGCCTGCCCTAATCATGGGCAGCAGGGAAAGATGGTGTTTCCCCCTACTGCAGCCCTCAAGACCCACTGTGGCCTCTCGGGTCTGCCCAGGCTCGTGAGCAGACAACTACAACTCTCACCCATGGGAAAAAGTCACAGAGACCTTCCTCCTAGGCCTGCTGAGGCCAGGACAGCCCCTGGGCTGGACAAGCACCTGGAAGCCTCAGGCAGGCAGGTCCTGGCTCATTGCTATAGGCTTTTGGATGCCCAGTGGAGTGTGCTGGGAGAGGAAGGGGCTTCCTGGCCTGGCCTGGCTGCTCATTAAAGGGAGCATCTTCCCAGATACCCCCCACCCAGGTGCCCCCAGTGCCCCTACCTGTTACTTCCAGCAGCTCGTCCGAGGGGAAAGGCGATGGCTGTAGCATCTTGTTGTCCTTCACCAGGTCCTCCACTTTCTGCCGCAGCTTGGAGGCCTCCACGTGGGACTCTTCCAGCAGCTCTCCTGGGAAGCACAGTGACCAGAGGGGCTCACATACCTGGGCAGCACATGCCCACCAGTCCCAGGTTCCCCGCTGGCCTGGATTTCACCATGGGGCAGGGGTGGGAGAAACCTCCCTGGGCAAATCCAGGCAACCAGAGCTTTGTGTGATCCTCCCGCAGAGGCAAGAAGACTGTGCCACTGGTGGCATGTGTGCTACCAGCTGGGCTCCCTGCATTAGACCGCAGTGCATCATGGCTTTTGGTCCCGAGTGGCACTGAGCGTCTGGGGGAGCCAGCGATGCCTCCACAAAGGTCCCAGGGAGCAGAACAAGCCGGGGAAAGCCACCCCACTGCTCTGGGATGGGGTGTTTCGATCGGTTGCCGAGCCTCCTTTAGAAGCAAGATGGGCCTGGTCCCCGTGAGGGTCACGGGACGATCTCAGAGGAGCAGCGCTGTAAGACACTTCCCATTTTCCAGCCCTGCTTCTGCCTAGCAATCACCCCGTAATATTCAGGACAGCTCCTGGACCGCTCTGCAACTCCGGCAAATGCAAGGTCTGCCCTGAGAGAGAGATCTGGGAGCGGCACTTGCTGAGCCGTTACCTAGAGATTTTATCCCCTGCATCTTTTCCTTCAGTCGGGTGTTCTCTTCCACTAGCCGCTCAAAGGCTTTGGCCGCCTCCTCCTGCGTGGCCCCGCCGGGGTCATAGATGCGGTACGGTCCTTTCCCTTCCATGCCCGCTGCTCACACATCTGCCTCCCAGACAGACATCCCTGCAAGGCAACAGGTCAGAGCGTCACCTTCCCTGGTGGGCTGAGCCATGGGTCCCCGGGGCATCACCCCCCTGCCCTCACGCAGGCACCGGGAGCCATGAGCCTGCCAGGCAGAGCTGGCCTGCAGCTCACAGGCAGAGATGGGCGGCGATCGCATGTGCTCTTGCTTCCTGTGCCTCCCTTTGAAGGTGGCTCAGGGCAGCCACGAGGATCCCGTTGGTCTCTATTGCAGGAGGTGCTTTGGCCACATGAGGAAGCAGGGGCAAGGGTGGGCAGACCAGCCAGCTCCCCCTGGCACTGCCCCAGCCTCTCCGGGCTCCAAGCATTGATTTTTCTTGCCTTCCCACTGTGCAAAAGATGTGCAGGGCAAAGGCAAAGCCTGCTGCTAGGGTGACTCTCTGCATAGCTTCTGCTCCAGCCAGTTTAGGACCAGGCATTGCAAAATACGGCAGCCCCAAGACAACCCGCTGCAATAATGGACAGCACAGATCCCCCTGGGCTGTGGTTTTGGCTCTGGACAGGTCTTTCCCCACTGCCGCCTGCCTGCTCCAGTCTCCCAGGGTGGGATGGCTGGATTCTCATGCAACCTGGCAACATGCTTTAATGCTGCACCGAATTAACAGAGCTTAAAATAAAAAAAAAAAAATCATGGGTGTTAAGGAGTTGCCTTCATCCCAGTCATTTTGGGCAGGTCAAGGCAGGTGGCTGTTTTTCCCCTTCTCAGAGGTTTCTCATGTTGAATTGTTTCTAGAATTGTATTTTTCCTCTCCTAGGAGTTGGATTTTTTCTAGAAAAGCTGCCTGCCATGTGAGGCGACAGACAAAGCACAGTCCACACGCACAAAGAGCAAAGGAACCAGTTTGCAAAATGCCCCTTAATAAAACACCAGGCTGTGGCAAGCTGCAGACGGGAAACCGAAAGGCAAATGAAAATCAGCATGCCAGGAAGAGATTTTTCAGATGCTTTAGAAAAATCCCAGGGTTTTCTCACAATGGAAATCCCAGCAGGAAAAACAGCATCTGGGAGTGAAAAAAAGAGCAATGCCAAAGCCCTTCTCCCCGCTCGTGGACTCACTGGACTCCTGTAGAGTTGGGTCCTGAGACTGCAGGTTGTTACTGCACCAACAGGCCAGCGACAGGCTCTGGACCTCCCGGCATCTCCGGGACCCAACCCAGGCACAGACCAGTTTGGACAACGTTAATCAGCCTTATCAGACCCCCAAAGACTCTGGGACAACTCTTACGGCGTTTGTGGGGTGCAAGCACCTCGACTCAGCCAGGCACCGCGCAGGGCATCAGGTCACTTGGGAAGACGCGAGGGACCACAAATGGACCACGAAACAAAAAAACAAATAAAAACTGGTAACCCCATGGGATGCCCGTTGAAACACCAGTGCGCTCTCGGGACTCAGAAACCTCTTGACGTGGTGAATCTATTCAGTACTTTTACACGTCCCGTGTACTCTCCGGTTCCTCGTGAGCATCGACTGCAGCTGCTGCAGGGATGCTGATGGGAGGGGAAGATGCAGCCACGGCGAACAGGCCAGGCCCGAAGCGGGCGAGACGACAGGGCTGTGTGCCCTGTGCCAACCCCGCCAACGACAGAAGCACCATGCCCTGCTAACCCATGGCCCGGAGCCAGCTGCCGACACTCGCCCTTTACATAACCTGCCTCCGGCGCCTGGGGACTTTCCAGATGACAACTGCCACCTGGCAGGATCCAGGACCAGAATAGCAATTAGCACACATTCGTCTGGAGATAATTGCCATGACCTTGCTGCGGACTTTTGCTCCCGGGCAAGGCTCAGACGCGCCCTGCTTAGAAGGGTCCCCCTGGCCCTCTCTGCAGCACCCACATGCCCCGCCTGCCCTGGGATGCTTTGTCTGTTCAGTCACACACTCATTTCTAGAGCAAACGAGTGGCATTTCAGTGAATAAAGGGGACACGAGTCCCTTCCCTCTGCAGGCATCTCTTCCCCTGGCCTCTCTCTTCCAGCCCCTCCCAGCACTGTGCTGAGCCTGGACACCAAAGCTGGTGCAGCTCAAGCCCTAGGGAGCGATGTGGCTGTGTGTCCCAAGAGGAGCCCCAGGTGAGACCGAGCCCCTGCATCCTCCGAGGTGGTGGCTTTCAGCTGCTCCAGGAGCCCTGGCTCTATTTCCAGAGCCCGGCAGCAGCTGGCCAAGTGTGGTGCTTGGTGCTAACCTCCTCCTGGCAGTGGGATGTCTTCCTCTTGCTGCCGCCAGGTGTAGAAGGACCCCCCAGTGCAGCAGAGCTGAGAGGTCACTCCGCAGAGCTCGGGTGGCCTGAGACGGGCCGGGCACCTCTCGTGCCTGCCACGTGAGATCAGGGCCGGCCAAGACGACGCTCTCTCCCAGTGCCTGAGTGGTGAAGAACCAAGCGCTGGACTTTGAGGATTGCCACGGCCAGAGCCCAGCCGGGCAGAGAGCCCCCACGACCGCGGCCTTTCGGGAAGGGCAGCGTTCTCCCTTCCTCTCTCAGGCAGGCCTGTCCTGACGCCTTCCAGCACCGATTTAAACATTGACGGTGTTCAATTTTCCTCCATGAGCATTTAAGCATGCCAGGGAGTGTGCCCGAGCACCCAGCCTCTGCTCCCGGCCCCACTGAGCTCCATCCGGACACATTCATGGTGGGTGTATGTGGCAGCTTAAAACAAACCCAAGCTGGTTTCCAAATCAGCAACACAGAGGTAACTGCATCAACCAGATCTCATCTGTGTTTCTTCATTAAGGAGCCATGATGGAGGTGCCCCCTGCTCTCCCAGCTCTGCAGTGGATCTCCCAGGATCTGGGGCTTTTCCAAGATCTTCCGGCAGCTGCAAGAGAGGCGGCAGGAGAGAGCTTGGCTTTCATTTAAAAAGGAAGAAAAACAGCGGTGCTATGTTTTCAGTCCTCTTGGTTAGGCCGAAATGCTCCTGACCCCTTCATCCAGTTCAATTCATGTTCCTTGGGTTTGCAAAAATACGTCATTTTTAAGACAGTCTCGTGGTTTTTGAATGTTAAAGGGACGTGGCAGGAACGTGTTAGGCTGTAACGTGGAGGGTACAACACAGGGCAATTTCTCTCCTGCCCCAGGACCGAGGTCAGGGACCCCTGTGGGGTCTCTCCCGAGGCCACGGGAGGCTCTGCTGATGTTCGTCTGCTCGACCACCTCCCTGCCACTCGCAGAAGGACGTACGAGCTCCGCGGCGCCTCTGCCTTGCTGGGACCTGCTTGCTTCCCTCGTGCTCTTGAGCAAAGCTGCCTGGGCTTTTCCAGCAAGGGTTTGGGTCATGAGACGCTCTCCCCAGGGTGAGCATGGCAGCTTCAGGGGAAGCAAACGGCACGGGTGCGCGGCAGGCTGCGGTTGCATGCTATGGGCTCCGGGTTTCGGCTTGGCAGGGCAGGGAAGGGAGACCTCTCGGCAGAGGGTTTTGGGCACGACTCGGCACGAGGAGGAAGCAGACAGGGTGAGTGGGCGGGGGAGGACGCAGGTTAAAAAGCGTGACTGTCATGTGGTTAAATGGCAGCTTCTGGGAGCACGACAACACGCAGCGAGCTCAGGGTGGGAAACGCGCCTCCCGCTCCCTGCCGCCTGCACCCATTTCGCCGCGGACCCCTGCAGCCAGCCAGCACTTTGGGGCTGGGGCTTGCAACCCAGGAGCTGCGTGGAAAACGGCTCTCCCATGCCAGAAACATTTCCAAGACAGACAAGGTTTCCCATCTGGCATGAGGGCAAAGTCAATCTTGAATTTCTGCAAGCAGAAACATCCCGGGGGGGGCGGCAGCACTGGCGCAGTGGATCTCAATTTAAGTCCCTGAATGAGGTGCGGTTTCGATTGTCTTGAAAGGTTTCGTTCTGATTCTGAACCTTGATTCTTCCCTCCTGATCTCCTATCACCTGACTTCTAAGCAAAGACGTTTGGAGTGGGAAATCCAGGGCGTTTCGTGAAGAAAAGGCCGTTTTGGCCATTTTTGAAACTTTATTTTTAAAAAAAAGAGGGTTTTTTTTGTGTGGGGAAAAGAAACCTTGGCACCCTGGGCGACATCCCCTGGGCAGGCTCTGTATTGGGGTGCACCTGGTTTGTCAGAAAACTCCCAGCAAAGCCCGAGCTCCACTTGGCAGCAATGGGGGGAGAGAGGGAGCCACGGGAGAGTCTCCTATTCTTGGCGAGGCTGCCCTGCAAACGAGGAAGCAATCTGAAGCTGTGCTAATTTGGGCTTCGTTAGGGTCTCGCCGCTCTGCAAGACTTAAACAAAGCGGCCGCGAGATGAGCAGGAGGAAACTGTCTCTTGGGCAAGCAGAGGAGCCGTGGGCACGGCAGGGACAGCGTCTGCAGCCCTTGGCTCTCAGCCACAGGCACCGATACCCTCTGCCCCACCTTCCCCACGCCCACATTGGGAAACCGTGGACTACCCAAGGGCAGAGCTCAGCTGCAGACGGCCGCAGACCCATGGGAACACACAGCCATGGCCAGCCCCAAAGCCATGAGTCATCCCCTTGACCTTGCAAGACTGGCTTCAAATTAGCAGCGGTGGTGGGGCGGGCGGCAGGTTCATTTCCATGCTGGGCCGGGAGACCTTGGCAGGCCTGTTCTCCGTGGCCGCAAAGGATGCACAGGGCGACGGAAGAGCCTCAAAGCCCTGGTGGGGCCCATCGAGCCCCAGGACAGATCAGACACCCCCTGCCCCAGGGCATTTACACTCGGAGGCAGGAGCAGAGCAGCGACAGCGGGTGCGGATCGAACACACAAGCAAAGGGGAGGAATGAAATGCATCCAGCCTGGCCACGTGGGCGGCACAGGGGGTAGAAGGCAGGGAGGAAAGCAGGGGGCAAGGAGAAGAGGAAAGGCCATTGTGAAGCCAAGCAGATTCCTCCCTTCGCCCCTGGGGTCGGCAGTTCTGTAATCTTCTCAGCACTTTGTGGTTTCTTTGGGTAAACGTGATATCTTTTATTAGACCAACTCAATAGTTGGAAAATTTGTGCTTTGCCAGCTTTTGGGCACAAGCACCCTTCCCTGCCAGTGCCCCTGCCCACGTTGTCCTGCAAGAGGCACAGGAGAAGGCTCCCCACCTTCTCTCACTGATTTTGCATTTCCAAACTCAGTTCAAGGGCAGCTCTTGCATTATAAGCCTTTCCCGGGGCCTGAATTCACACCACCCCCTCTCTGCTGCCAGCATCTGTAACCGTCTCTGCTGTAGAAAGCAAACAAGTAGAGCCCACCGGCAAAACCCAGCCAGCCACAGCCTTCATACCAGGGAAATAAGGGATGAGGAAAGACTTGTGCCTTTTTTGCAACAAAGCCAGCGAAGTCCTCATTTGGATCTCTACCTGATGCCCCTAAGCTGTGCGGACCCTGGGGGCAGGGAAGCTGACCTCCATACCCAGGATCCAGGAGGTGCCCACTGACTCCCCCGTACAGCTGCAGCCCCTGGACCTATTGCTGGACTACCTTTCTCTATCAGGAGAGGCACCATCCCAGGCTCACAAGAGCTGGAGCATATGCCAGCCTGCTGCTACAAGCACTGCAGAAAAAGCACCCCCGCCAACCTATGCCAAGCAGGGGAAGCGCAGAGTGCCAAGCCATAGTTTGGGATGACGCAAAGGAACAACCCCTTGAAGAGACAGTCGGGGAATCAGGCAAGGAAGAGGCTGAAGGAGCCGGCCACGCCGCTGGAGACCCTATGATCTCAGCCCCCGAGCCCCGACTGCTACCATATAACAGACAGCTCCCATCTCCCTGCTGCCCCAGAGCTTTCTGCACGGGGAGGAGGGGGAGCCCATCGCACCGCAGGGCTCGAAGGAGCTTCCATGTCCTTGCCAACGCTGCACCAGGTGGGAACGGGGGAAGTGGCAAAGGGCAGGACCCGCACTGGGCTCCCGCGGCCTCCTCCTACTGGGACCCACGGAGCGGGGCTGGGGACGACTCAGCCTGTTCTCAGCTGCGGGGCTCGCATGAGTGGGGCTGGATTTCTGCCCCCGAGCCACGGTCAGGGCGTCCCCGAAGGGTGTAACCTTATGAGCCTGGCTGCTGGGGTCTGCCCTGTTATCAGTGCCGGAGTGGCAGAGCGAGAGCTGAACCCACCCATGGGTGGCCCACGTGCACTGGCCTGGCACCCCCAGCCTCCCCGGCAGCTTAGGTGGATGGAGAGATGGTTCCTGGCCACCTCCTCGGTCACACACGGCCCAGAGCCAAGATAGCAACTGCTGCCTAAGCCCAGCAGCCCTGGGGAAGCTACTCAGTGCCTTGGAGCTGCCCATGGGCGACGCAGGGCTGGAAGCAAGGAGAGAAGACGGCCCCTTCGTCCAAAAGGACCCCCAGCAAGTGCCCTGGGGTCTCTCGGTGGCAACCCCCCGCCTCCCAGCTGCCGTCCTTCCCGAGAGCCGCACCACCCTCTTCTTCCCATTCTGCAACACCCGATAATAATCCCGAACTGCAGCATAAACCAGCATTTCTCTGGCAGACGCCGAGCGCTCTCCCAAATCACGGCTGGGCTGACCCATCCCAAATCCACACAGACCCCCAGATCCACGGGGCATCGGCCATGCAGCGCGGGGCACCTTTGCGGGCCAGAAGGCTCCTCGGGGGCTGCCCGACCCGGCTCGCGGCTGGCAGGGACCTGCGGGGTCTGGCAAGGAGGGGTGTCCAGGGGGCTATCCCCGCTAATGCCCTCCCCCGAGAGCTGAGATCGGAGCCGACCGGGCGCTGGGGGGGAACGGGCCGGCTCGTGACAGGTCAGGTGGGCCAGCGCCTCCGGCTCGTGGCTCAGAAAGACTGAGTCAGGAGGGGAAGGGGATGTTCTTTATGCAAGAGAGCAAGCACCCCCTCGTCAGGGCAGGGGGGGCACGGTCCCGGGGTTTCCACCGCCCCCAGCGGTTGCTCCATCTGTGTGGGGTGGAAAGCAGAGCAAACCCCCCAGCGCTGGGACGGGTGGCCTGGCTCCCAGCAGCTCACAAGGCCAGGAGACAGCCCTGTGCCTCGCTCCAGGATGCTGCCCCTGCCACCCACCCACCCCGCGGGGGAGTGCCCACCCCCAGCTCCACGCAGTGCCCCCCGCTCGGCTCTGCGCTTGCAAAGGAGACGTGCAGCCGGGGGCGCCCGGCTGCTGGCAGGAACCCCGGGGCAGGGGACACAGGCCCACCCCCCTGCCCAGGGCAAAGCATGGGGGTCCTACCTGCACAGCTGGGCCCTGCAGCAAGCTGGCACACACTGGGCTACAATGTTGCCAGCCCTGACATCTCCCCACTTCCTCCCCCCCCAGGAGGAAGTGTGAGTCAGCACCGCCTCCCCTGGAAATTCCCACCCGTGATTGACAGCCCCAACAGCTAATCAGCAGGCAGCAGAGGGCATATAAACAGAGGGGGTGGGGCAGGAGGCCAGCATGGGGGAAGGGAGGTGGGGGCAGAGGACCTGGGTCTGGGGGGGTGCCGCTGCATGGGTGCCAGTGCACGAGCCCCACACCCCTGGGGTGGCCCGGGCCCAGTGGCCCCCTGCCCTATAGCTTGGAGGTGCAAAGTGGGGGCTGCCCTGTTGGGGTGGCACGGCACGGACGTGCCCCCTTGCCCCTGCTCGCCCGTGCAAACCACAGGCGGTGCGGCGCGTCCGTGCATTTTTGCAGTCGAACCAGCAGGAAGGGCCAGGCCTGATTTCCACCCCCCAGCTCGTCTCTTCCCTTCCTAAATATAGCACAACCGAGCCGCTTAGCCTCTGCGGCTGTGTGCAGGGGAGGGGCTGGAGGCCCAAGCCTTGCTCCAGCCTTTCTCCAGCAGCCTGGTGCCTGGAGGGGGATTTCCACTCCAGGCTCCAAGCGGGCGATGCCTTGCTTCTTCCCCTTTCCCGGACAGATCCCTCCGGCCTTGCAAAAGAGTTCGTCGGCTCCCTCTGCGCTGATGGAGCTCGGCCCAGGGGTTACAAATCCTGCCCGCTGGTCCCCTTTCCCCATGCTCCACCCCAGTGCTGGGCAAGTCCGGGGGCTGCCAGGCTGCGGTGCCCCCCAGCTCAGCGCTTGATGCCTCCTCGGCCCTTTCCAGGGGGGAGAACCAAAGCCCCGTGCAGAAAGCCAGGCTGCGGGTGGGGGTCTCTGTGCCTGGGAGCGAGCAGAGGGCAATGACAAGGGGTCGAAAGCTGGCTTTGAAAGGGAATGACCATGATGCAGCAAGGGACTGGCGCGGGGTCAGCCAAGCCCCCCGTGCTGCCCTGGGGGTACCAGCCTCCCCCACATCGTAGGGCCCTGCTACACATTCAGATGAAAACTGGAGAGAAACCCACCCTAGAGTTATTATTAGACATTTCCAAGAACTAACTTTATAGCTGGCTGGCTCTCTCCATAGCCGGATAGACATTTTTATGGTGTGATAATTACTTGGCACATGTGGCTGGGCTAAATTTACTGTGGGATTCACCAGTTAATTGCACAATAAATGTAATGTGCCCCAGTTGCTCCAGGAAATAGCTCGGGACGGGACCTTGGAAGGGTGTTACAGGGGGCGCCGCTCTCAGCAGAACGATGCCTTCACCTTGGGGCATGAATCCCGCAGCTCTCCCGGTGCCGGGTGGCTTTGGGGAGGTCTTGGCCAGGCTGGCAGCAGCAAAAGCCCATCTCAGGGGTTCTCAGCCTCCTTAGGCCCCCTGAGAAAACACCAGCTCTCAGCTTTTACTTCTTCCACTACAGAAAAACCACGAGCTGTTCTGCTGCAGACTCCAAAAGACCGGGGCAGGGCAGAGCCATTGCAACTCCATGCAATGAGTCACGTATAGGTGCTTGCACACCTAACAGTGCTAGTATGCAGCACCCTTAACAGGATCTCAATCCCCCAACACCCAGGCTGAGAATCACTGGTCTATCCTGTGCCCAAAATAGAGGGGGAGACATGCACCCTGGACTCGGTAGGACCTCTGGGGCTTCCCCTTCCCATGGCATAGACCAAGCAGGGCTGGTGCACCCCTGGTTGGCATTTGCTGCCCTGCCAACAGGCCTGAAATCTGGGGGCAAGGCTCCCCTGGCCCCCCATGGGGATCTGCTTTCAGGTGAGGGCCCAGGCTATGAACAGGCTGATCCGACCCTGCATAAGAGGAGATGGGGAAGGGGGGGGGAGCAGGTCCTGGCACTGGGCTGGTGAAAGACAGTCCCATAAAGAAGTCTCTCTTCCCTACGCCTGCTCCAAGGAGAAGGGGGTTGTACTCACCCGGGCTGGACGGTCGCAGAGTGCAGGAAGGGAGCTGGGCTGAGCTTGCCTTTAGGCTGGAGCAAGGGACTTCCCCATGATGGAGCCAGCCAGCGAGTGGTTTGATAAGGAGCCAGGTCTTCTGCACTGAGGCTTCGGCGCAAGGGGGCTGTCAGAGGACGTCATGGCTGGATGAGTAATGACAGGGGTGGTGGGGAGCGGGGCAGGCCCGGGGGTGATTCAGCCATGGAAACCTAGAAAGGCCGAGGAGATGGGCCCTGCCTGGCTGGGCCAGACCGGATTGTGCTCGTTGCCATGAGCCCCATCCACTTCCCTGGGAAGCCTGCGTTGTCTTCTAGGAAATGCTTGCAGCTGTGCAGCCCATACTTCCTCCCTTCCTGGAGAGCAAAGCACCCCTCCGTCCCACCCCAGCCAGCTCACACCAGGCTTGGCAACAGCCACGGCTCCGATACCACGGGTCTGCCCTCACGCCAGGACAGGGTGAAGGGCAACGAGACCTGTTAGCATTCCCGGCTGACATGGGAGAGCAGCTGGCAAGCCACGGGATGAGCCGATCCACAGCTGGCACCAGCTGGGGTGGGCACTGAAAGCTCGGTGCTGGAGATGAGAGCGTTGGGTCAGGGCGCTCTCACGCTGTACCGGCGATGTGCGTAGTGTTAATCTTGCGGAGCAAACTCGGGGACCTGTTGATGGACTTCAGCATGGGCTGGGCCAGCCTGCCAGGGAGCACAGACCATCCCACAGTCCCACTTGGACTCGCTGGATTGCCCTACCGGCAAAGCAGCTGCCTTGCTAGTACTGCTGGGGCCTGGGATGAACATGGCAGGCAGGGCTTTGTCCCCACAGCCTGGGAGCAGGACCAAAGCACAGCACAACTAGGGGACTCATTAAAAAACTAGGGGACTGTGGCGTCGACACCTACACAGTCAGGTGGGTCACTAACTGGCTGAGGGGCTGCACCCAGAGAGTGGTGGTGGACGGGTCATTTTCGACCTGGAGGGATGTGGGCAGTGGGGTCCGCCAGGGCTCGGTCCTCGGACCCGCACTGTTCAACATCTTCATCAGTGACTTGGACGGGGGGGTGAAAAGCACCCTGTTCAATTTGCTGATGACTCTAAGATGTGGGGGGAAGTGGGCACGCTAGAAGGGAGGAATAGGTTGCAATCGGACCTGGACAGGTTACAGCGGTGGGCGGATGAGAACAGGATGGGTTCAACACTGACAAGTGCAAGGTGCTGCACCTGGGGAGGAAAAACCAGCAGACCTACAGGCTGGGGACCTCCCTTCTCATCAGCGCAGAGGCAGAAAAGGATCTTGGGGTCATTATTGATGCCAAAATGAACATGGGCCGACAGTGTGGGGACGCGGTCAGGAAGGCCAACCGCACCTTGTCCTGCATCCACAGATGCATCTCGAGCAGGGCCAAGGAGGTGATCCTCCCCCTCCGCGCGGCACTGGTCAGGCCGCAGGTGGAGTACTGCGTCCAGTTCTGGGCCCCGCACTTCAGGAGGGATGTGGACAGCGTGGAGAGGGTCCAGAGGAAGCCACTCGCATGGTCAGGGGTCAGCAGGGCAGGCCCTACGAGGAGAGGCGACAGGACCTGAACCTGTTCAGCCTCCACAAGAGAAGGCTGAGGGGGGTCTAGCCACCTGTTACGAACCAGTCAGAGGGGACCAGCAGACACTGGGGGAGTCCCTGTTCCCCCGAGCACTCCCAGGAGTGACTAGAAATAACGGTCACAAGCTGGCAGAGGGTAGATTCAGACTAGACATCAGGAGGCGCTACTTCACTGTCAGGGCGGCTAGGATCTGGAACCAACTTCCAAGAGAAGTGGTGCTGGCTCCTACCCTGGGGGTCTTCAAAAGGAGGTTAGATGAACACCTTGCTGGGGTCGTTTGACCCCAGTACTTTTTCCTGCCACAGCAGGGGGTCGGACTTGATGATCTGCTCAGGTCCCTTCAGACCCTACCTACTATGAAACTGAAACAAATGCCCCCGGTACCCGCTGGGGCAAGCTTGGTGTCTGGGATAACCCCACTGCTGTGGAGGGACTTACTGCTCTTGGAGCAATACAGTGCCTGCTGCATTACGTGCATTTGCAGTACCCAACTGGCATGGGGATGCCCATCTAGCAGAGCAGGAAAAGACAGCTTGGCTTTTTCCCTTTACCTCTCCCGCCCAAGCTCATCAACTCAGGTGGCATCCTCCCAGCTCCTATTATTAGCTCCGGAAAGCACAAAGGGGACTGATGTGTGGCTGACGCTGGCGGAGGCAGCGGGTACCCCATGTCCCTCCTCCATCCTCGCTGCACAGGCCAGGGTTAGGACTGGTCTGACTCAGAGGTGGTGGGTTGATGGGTGAAGTTGTTGCTGTTTCTACCTGGTTGCGTTCTGCTCCAGGCTTTGCCTTCAGTGCCCTCCTGGAGCTGATGTACTGCCACTGCCTTGACAATTCAGAGTCCTAGCAAAACTGGATGACCTCCGGAGGTCATGTCCAGCCCAGGCCCTGGCTTGGGGCAGGCTCAGCCCTGAATAAGCCACCCCAGACTGGTGTTTGTCAAGCCAGTTCTTGCAAACAGCCCTCGTATGCCCAATGCCTCTAGGCATCCTGGACTCCCTTACCTGGTCCCAGGTTTGGCAGGGAGATGTAGGCCCTGCCAAAATCCAGCCACTGCGGGGACAGGGAGGAATTTGTTAAACTCTGCTCCGGAGATCCAAGGCAAGGGGCTGGACCCCCTGTTATGGAGGAAGATGACATCCCCACACCCCTGCTCCTCTACACGTGGGGGTCAAAATCCTTCCTGACCACAAGCAGGTGATTGCTTTAGGCCCGCTGGGAGAGGAGGGGGAACTTGGGAGGTGGTGGCACTGGCTGGATCAAGACCGTATGCCCCCGGGCAACTTCTTGCTTCAGCCTCGCTCAAACCCTGCTATTCGGGACCCAAAGCGGAGCAAGGGCCCTGCTGCATGCTCAGATGAAACCAACTCTCAAGTCATTACACATTGGCAAGCAGTAACTTGGTAGCTACCTGGCTCTTTGCATAACTCAACCGTCATTTTGATGGTGCAATGATTACTTTGCTGGGCTCCATTTCTTGCACAATTCACCTGTAGATTGCGTGATGCATGCAATGCATATTAGAGGCCCAAGAGTCGTTGTGCCGGATGGAGCTGCCATTGCACCGCTAGGCGAACTGGAGCAGATCCAGGCTGCCCCTTCCTCTGCTGGTGTTTGTTTGATCGTGGGCAGGGGATCACTTGGCAACTGGGCTGGTGAAGAAAGTCCAAAGCCCTGGGACAACTGGCAGTGCGCAGGGGACAGCGTCAAGGATGTCTCGGCTCGAACGTGTGATGCATGCGAGGCCCTGCGGGTGCTTGCTGACATCAGCCACGGGTTCCTGCCACGGGTGTTTACTACTCTGGGGCTCTTGGCCCGCTCGGGCAGAGGGAGGGAAGCAGCAGCCGCGGTGCTGACGCCTCCCAGCTCAGGGAGGAAGCTTTGGCCACAGAAGGGGATTTCCAGAACATCATGACCTGTTGCCTATGCAAATCAGACCCTCTAATTAACCTGGTGGGTGCCGAGGCAGGGCAGGGGGTTCGTTGGGTGGGGAGAGGAGCCTAGAGGTGATGTGGGAAGGCAGAGCAGTGCAAAAGAGACAACAGAGGCGGTGGAGTGAGAGAGGGGCAACAGCTGCTCCAGGGCTTTTGCAAGGCAGGCTCCGTCCCACTCCATTTGGGGCTGGCCCCCACCCCCTCAATATAGGCAGAAAGAGATCAAACTGAGCCATGGCCCCGAGCCCACTGTAAGGGCCAAGCTCCAGTGTAGACCCCTTAAGGTCCTTGCCAAGCCCTGGGTCCCTCCAAGCTCGTCTCAGGCTTCGCTTTGCCTCGTAGCAATGCGGACCCCTATTCTGCATGGCTCCCGCAGGGCCTTCGTCCCTCCCTGGACTCAGAGCTGCTTGCCGTCGAGTTGCTGCTGCTGAGCCCGTTGGCAGGTGCTGGTGGTTGGACAGCTGGCTCCAGAGGCGGGCAGGCTTGCGGGACACATTGGTGGGGGGGCACATGCCCCTTGCAGGAGGCGCAGCGAGAGGTATTGCAGCACAGTCAGATCATGTTTGGCATCTGCCAACAGTCCTCCTCGCTTGGCTGCCCACATCCCACGCCACATCTGTTGTCTGTCCACAAGGGATGGGACAGGCCGGGGGGGGGGGTCCAGGCTGGCAGGGGGGCTGGTGGCACAGGGTGCTTTCTCTGCTTGCAGATGCTCAGGCTTGTTTCCTCCTCTGCCTGGGTGCAAACAAACCAAAGTCACTTCCCCCGTCCCCACCGCAGGGATAGCAGCAGGCAGAAGAGCTGCTGGGGTGGGGGGATGAGAGACCTGGCACGAGAGCTTGGGGAGCACAGAGAGGCCAGGGGTGCAATGGTTTGGGGCTGACTCAGAAGGAAGTGCAGCCGGGCCACGACACACGGCTCCAGCTCTCGGGTTTTTGCAGATGTCGCAATGCGCGAGAGGCGAAGCAGCCCCTTGCTGCCAGCTGTGTGCCGGCAGGAAGAGGCGTTGTGGGGGAAGGCGTGGGGGCTTCCGACGAGGTGGGGCCTGCCAGGGAATGGCTCCTCGGCTTCCTCAGACCCGTTTCCTGGTGCATCGAGGGGCTGGCTTTGGGCGGAGGCAGGCAGCGCCTATCTGGGAGCAAGAGGGCAGAGAAAAGGTGCCCGGCCCAGAGAGGAAAACCCTAGCGACTCAGGGCTCAGCTCTCTCCTGCTTTCCCTAGCCAGCTCCATGTGTGGCCCATGGAGGGGTGCAGGATGTGGCCTCACTCACCCCCTTGGAAAGGCAGTGGGAGCCAACCCGGTCTCCCCTCTTGCTCCTTATTGCAGGGATGGCTAGGCTCTCCCGGCACCTGCCTTCCAGCAAGCAAAGCAGCAGCCAATTCAATTCCCACCTGCTTGCCTGGGGTTTTCTCTCCTCCTTACCTGAAGCCAGGCAGTGAAGGGGCACCGTGCGTAGCAAGCAGAGAAGATGCCGTCATGTTATGTTATCTCCCCCTACCCGAAGAAGCCCGTAGTTCTCCTAGTGCAGCATTCACACCCAGACCACGGCAGGTGGCAAGGGGGATGGAGACATCCCCTCCAACAGGCTCAAACCCTCCAGTGCCCGCATCCTCCTGGCTAAGGGAGCCTCTTACGAGCATCTGGACATCAATGGAGCATTGAGTCGAGTCAGATCTGTTTCCGTCGACTTCCCTAGTGCATGGCCAGCTCCGGCAGGGCTTGCGAGGGCGGGGGGGCAGGAGCGCAGGGCAGCATTCGTGGGCGGTGGGTCCCTGTGGTTAAAATGCTGGTGGAGACTGGCAGCTTGAAAGGCTATGCTGGGAGCTAGGTGGAGGCTATGGAGCCCAGCCAGCATGCTGCAGGGCTTTCTCCCTGCAATGAGAGCCTCTGGCAGAGAGACGAGGGACAGCTTGGAGAGACCTGGGTATCCTCAGCCTTCAGGCAGGGAGCAACCAGGGCTTGAGTTCAGAGCTGTGCCTTCCAGGAAAGTTGCAGTGCATGGGAAGTGCATCGGTGTCAACTGCAGGCTCCGATGAGATGCTGGGGAGCATGGCTGAGGGGATCCCCTCCATGCACACACGGCCAAGACAGGTAGATGCATGGGAGCCGGTGGCCTGAGGGTCTCCAGGAGGCTGCTGTAAGGAGCAATCAAGTCCGACTTTCTGGATGGAGCCCATTGGAGACACCAGGCCCAGACAGAGCTCCCACAAGCACAGCTGGTCATCCTGGCGGTCAGCTGCTTGCCTGGCCAGTTGCTTCTGGGAATCCAGGGGCATGGGATGCCCTGCTCCAAATCTGGCAGCCAGTGGGGTAAAGCCACCCAAATCCCACTGAATTTACAATCATGTGAGTGGTTGTAACTAGTGGCCTTGCTTGATGGTGAGCAACTAGACCATGTCACCGCTCCCAGTCTCCGGTGGCCAATAGGTCCAGGACTGCATCTACCTAGATGCAGCAGCCTGATCTCCTTGGAAAACACCCTCAGCTCAGCCAAGGCCATCTCCCGGCCAGCTGCTGGCATTCAGCTCTGAGCCCCCCATCAGGCTGTGATGCCTCTGCCCAAGGGGTGAAGGCTGGAGCTGCTACCGAACCTCTCAGTCAGAATCGTTTTTCCTTGGTTAACATTTTGGCCTGTGCATGCATGGGCAAAACATAGGAAATTTTGCACGGGATGGGAGCTGGCAGTGGCACAGCCAGCTGACCATCTTGGTGGGTTGCACTATCACTCTCACATGCCCAGTGCCCAGCTCCATCCACACCAGAGCAGCACAGGAATCCAGTCTGGGGGTTTTCACAGCTGAATTGTATAGGGCACCAGTGCCACTTGCAGGCTGTGGGTGGTGAGTGACCCAGTAGGGTCCAGACCCACCCCTGGCCCTAGCTCAGGTCAATCCTGACCTGGATTTCCCTCTGCTTGATTCATAGATGCTAGGGTCGGAAGGGACCTCAATAGATCATCGAGTCCGACCCCCTGCATAAGCAGGAAAGAGTGCTGGGTCTAGATGACCCCAGCTAGATGCTCATCTAACCTCCTCTTGAAGACCCCCAGGGTAGGGGAGAGCACCACCTCCCTTGGGAGCCCGTTCCAGACCTTGGCCACTCGAACTGTGAAGTTCTTCCTAATGTCCAGTCTAAATCTGCTCTCTGCTAGCTTGTGGCCATTATTTCTTGTACCCCCGGGGGCGCCTTGGTGAATAAAACCTCACCAATTCCCTTCTGTGCCCCCGTGATGAACTTAAAGGCAGCCACAAGGTCGCCTCTCAACCTTCTCTTGCGGAGGCTGAAAAGGTCCAGTTTCTCTAGTCTCTCCTCGTAGGGCTTGGTCTGCAGGCCCTTGACCATACGAGTTGCCCTTCTCTGGACCCTCTCCAGGTTATCCACATCCCTCTTGAAGTGTGGCGCCCAGAATTGCACGCAGTACTCCAACTGCGGTCTGACCAGCACCCGATAGAGGGGAAGTATCACCTCCTATTTGGACCTATTTGTCATGCATCTGCTGATGCACGATAAAGTGCCATTGGCTTTTCTGATGGCTTCGTCACACTGCCGGCTCATGTTCATCTGGGAGTCCACTAGGACTCCAAGATCCCTTTCCACCTCTGTGCCACCCAGCAGGTCATTCCCTAGGCTGTAGGTGTGCTGGACATTTTTCCTCCCTAGGTGCAGCACTTTGCATTTCTCCTGGTTGAACTGCATCCTGTTGTTTTCTGCCCACTTGTCCAACCTATCCAGGTCTGTTTGCAGCTGTTCCCTGCCCTCCCGTGTGTCCACTTCTCCCCATAGCTTTGTGTCATCTGCAAACTTGGACAGAGTACACTTCACTCCCTCGTCCAAGTCGCTGATGAAGACATTGAAGAGTATCGGTCCAAGGACCGAGCCCCGCGGGACCCCACTGCCCACACCCTTCCAGGTCGAGACCGACCCATCCACCACGACTCTCTGGGTGCGACCCTCTAGCCAATTCGCCACCCACCGGACTGTGCAGTCATCCAAGTCACAGCCTCTTAACTTGTTCACCAGTATGGAACAGGCTCAGGTTCACACAGCACTTGGGGACTCTCACCAGCTCCCTGCCCCCCAAAAGGAAAGCATGAAGCTGTCCAGTGGCCAGAGCACAGGGCCACGAGATGCTGAACCAGCCTGAGAAGAGAAGCCGACTACGGAATAAGTTGTTGCAAGAAGCAGGCCAGACTCAGTTTGTGGTCAGCATCAGTCAGGGTTTATTGACGTGGCTTTTGCTGCCCCGTATGGCAGGGTGACCTCCTGGGCTCGTGATGCAGTGACTCGCGTCCAAATGCATCGGCTCCCCTCCCCACCCCCCTCCGTGTCCCACCCCGTGGTCTCGACGCCTGCCTGGGTTAGCTTCTCCCGCGGCTCGTTTTCTAGCACAAAAAGGGAATCTTCTCTGAGCAGAGCTGAGTGTCCTCCAAAGCCTCTACAAGCTACCGTGAAGTGCAGGTGGTGTCCGCGTGTGCATGCCCCACGGCTCAGGTACCAGGCTGGGCTCCCATGGTGGCTAGTCCTGCCCGCCGCAGATAGCCAGCAGCGCCTTGCGGTAGTCCCCGGACGTGTCCTTCTGAACGAAAGCCAAAAGGCCATGAAGAGCCAAAGCATCTCACAACCTGCCGGCTCCACCAGGCCAGCATTGCAGTGCAGGGGGAAAAAGAGGAGGGCAGGGCTGGAAGAAGAATCCCAAGCCACTGAGCCCTGGTGGGAGGTGGGATGCATGGATCATGGCCCGAGTGAAGCAGACCAAGATCCTGCCGTAGGAGGAGGGTGATGGGTGCTCTGGTCTTCCTAATGTTATGGGGAGAGGCATCAGGCCTGCCCCCTCCACTCCCACCACCCCAGGGGGAGCTGCCCCGGTGCTCTCAGGTGACATGCCAGGAAAGCAGGCTCCTCCACTGGGGTCCCTGTTGGGACCACAGCCCACCCATGGTCAGATGGATGGGGATAGGCACCTGGCATCGGTACCCTGGTGCCAGGGATGGATGCAACCTCCTCACCTCAATCATTTGGTGCAGCGACTTCTCATGCAGGTCGATGAACTCCTGCCGGATGTTGAGCAGGTCGCTCTCGCTCCTGGAGACCATGATCCTGATAAGGGTCCGGTCGTCTGTCCCGATACCCTGGTGAGAAGGAGAAGGGACTCTCCTAGAAACAGACTTACTGGAGCCCCATTCCCCTGCTTTTAATACTGTTATTTAGTGCCCAAGGCCAGGGCGCCCATGTCAGCGAGGGCAGCACATAGCACGAGTGAATCCACCCCCTTGCCAGCTTCTGCTCCAGTGGAGACCTGGGGGTGGCATGTCCCAGGCTCCGAGCCATCAGGCAGAGGCTGGACAGGAGACCCCCAGGGACCAGCACGCCTGCGGGTCAGGGAGCAACCCCATCACAACCTCGTCTTTACCTTCATAGACTTGTACAGCTTGTCAGCAAAGAAGGCCGGCCTGTTCTTGATGCTCCGGACTGGAAACAGAGAAGAGAGTGAGTATTGCCAGGAGCTGCCCAAGGCCCCAGTCCTGCAGCCCCGCTAGCATCTGGCGGGGAGCTCACCAATGGCCACGAACGCGTCCCTCACATCGCCGGACATGCGCTTCCTGATGGCGTGTTCCACATCGTGGTTGGTCATCTTGACAAACTCCTGAAACACTGCGGGCAGGGGAGGATGTCACCGGCCAGAGCAGCCGACCCGACACCCACGACCCGAGGCTGCTCCAAGTTGTGCCAAGGGTCAAAGAGGCCTTGAGTTGGGCCCAGACTGGCAGAGCCCTGTTTCCTGCTCACCAGGAGCCACATCGTGGAACAGAGCACGTGAGTATTGCCCCTTGAACCCAGTGACCTGCAGCGACTCAGTTTCCCTGGGCCTAAAGGAGAACCTCCTGCTGCCACTGCTGGACACTCGCCCTCAAGGCCCAGGCAAAGCCAGGGAGCCCACAGCCACCTCCAGCCAGCGCGCGCCTACCTTTGCGCAGGTGTGGGTAGCTGCGGGTGCACAGGATGCTGAGGAAGCGTGTCTCCAGGGAGTCGGTGTTGCCGCTGGAGACGTCTGCTAGTTTCTGCAAAACCAAGCGCAGATGAAGGTGGGAGAGGGAGACGTGGCTCTTAATTCAACACCCTGGAGGCTTGCGGGAAAGAAGTGCTCTGTTTCTGGGGGGAAATCTTTGTGGAAAAGGGATTCTTGGCTCTAAAATGGGAGGCTGGTGCTGCTCTCTGCATCCAAACCACCTGGACCTCCATGCTAGCTGCCCCCCACTGCAGGTCCACCCATTCAGTGTGGACCTTGGGCCTCGGCCCATGGGAAATGCCAGCTGGAGTGAACCTGGATCCCCGCCCGGAGCCTGCAGCCTGGTCCCGGGGTGCAATGGCCCAGCCCGTGCCCCCTGCCCCAGTGCAGCCCTCCTGGAAACCGTGCGGCAAGACAGGCACTCACCAGGTTCTCAGCCACCACCTGACAGAGAGAGAGAGAGAGGGAGAGAGAGAGGAAGGCAACAGTGTCAGAGACTTGCTGGATAGCCCCTGGCCTAAGGGAGACCCCCAGGGACCCCAAAGAGATGGAGGACAGTGTGGGAGAAGAGGGGACAGCCCTGGGAGGCTTCTAGCCTGGCCCTTTTCTGGTCTGGCTACTGGCAAACCTAGATGCATCCCTCTTTGGAGTGAGGGGAGAGAGCAGTGGGCAGACACCCCCCCTCAAAGAAAGGATTGCAGCACTAATGATGCATGGAGAGCTTTGCAAACTCGGCATAGAACAAGGTCCCTGCCCCGAGGAGCCTGCCATCCACAGGCATGCCCACGCTAGCATTCACCTAGCAGGTTTGGGAGCCAGGGGCTAGTTGCCCTGGCACCCTTCCCTGGCTCAGGCATCTCCAAGGAGTAGGGGGTCACAGTCTTGCTCTCTGGCATGAGGCCAGACTTCTGGCACGTGGCTGCAGGGAGCATTTGTGGCTGGCCCGGGCTGAACAGGGGACCTGGGTTTTGATCCGGCCTGCCTGGCATCACTCTCTGCCTCTCTCGGTCTCTCTCTGCAGCAGCCAAGGACGGCTGGGAGGATGCCGGGTGCATTCGTGAGGTCCGCGCCCCCCCTGCTGACAGCAACACGAACGGCACCCACAGGCGCAGCCGCCATGCAAAAGCGCATCCGTGGCAGGGGCTAAACATGCAGCCGAGACTGGGAAGTGGGAAGCACAGAGCCTGGGGAAGCCCCCTCGCAGACCAAAGGCAGAAGTAGGCTCTGCGAGACCCTGGCAGGAGCCCTAGGAAAATTGGGGCACGTTCACCCGGGGGCCTGCATCTGACCTCAGCTCCACCCCTGAGAAGCAAAGTGCAGCCTCCAACCCGGGCAGTGCAAGGGGGCAAGCAGGGAGGACAGACTACGGTCATCATCCAACAGCTGGGGGAGCAGACATGCAGCCCTAGGAGCCTCGACCCCCCGCTCCACCGCGCTGCTCCAAGCCAGCCTTTCCAACCCAGCTCACCGACAGGGCTGCTGCAACCCCAGAGGAGTGAGCTGGGGATGGGCAAAGGGCACGCACCACATTGGCAAGCTCAGTGTTTTCTTCCTCTTGTTCAGAAGAGGGAACAAGGGGGAGAGCAGCGGTTCGTGCTGCGCCTTGCTGGGAGGCCCTGGGTTCACTCCAAGCTCAGTATCAAGGGGGTGGTATTTCCCATGGGTCAAAACCAAAGCAGGTGTCTGGGCTTGCTTGCATTTGTGGCCCACAGAAGCGGGCACCTTGCTCACTAGCTTCACAGCATCCAAAAGTGTCTCCCCTGAACAAGTACGCAGGGGCAGGGCAAGGATTTCCATGGGGCTGGGACCGTGCACCGTGCCTTTGGTCACGGCTGCGAGCTGCCACGTACAGTTCCATGGCCCAAGTCACCGTGGCCAGGATGGACAGACATGGGGGCCTAAAAGGTTTAACCCTTGAACCACAGCCCCCCTGGCAGAGGTGCTGAGCCCCTGCAGCTTGGAAACCCAGGTGGACAGATAGACACCACCCCCACCCACCTCCCATGTGTGTGTGCATGCACCCTCCCGCACGGCTCTCACCTTAGCATCCTCATGAGCTTGCGTCAGGTCTTCTGCTCCTTCGTCGCGGTTGCCCTGTGTTTAAATGTGATAGCAATGAAATTAGGCACAGGGAGGAACCACTGCTGCCGGAGGTGAAGGGTCCAGAGCGGTGCTAGAGTCCCGGCTTTGCCTGGTAGCTGGAGGGCAGAGGCTCTCACAGCCATGGGGGTAGTGATCAGATAATCCTCACTGTCCAAGAGCAGTTGAGGACCCGTGTCTGCTCCCTGGTGGGAACGTGTCTGCTTGGTGACTTGCCAGCGAGGGGCAGAGACTGGGGGCTGAGCAGCCCCGGTGTTGGAGGGGGGATTCCTAGATCCACCTGGTCCCACTGCCTTCCTCCCCTCGAGTCCTTCTCCCTGTACTCTGCAGGTGCCAGGACGATCCTAGCAATGCCTGGCCTCTGCATTGCCCTGGGCACACTGCGGATATGTCCACCAGTGCTCCTAGCACCACCAACACCCGACCCAGCGAGGGCACAGGACCTGCTCCCCACTGCACATCCCGCCACCATGCAGCTGCCTTGAGAGAAACCCAGAAGACGAGGGGCCAGGAGGCGATCAAAGCCGAGTTGCCCTTTGTGGAGGGGATCGGCTGCCAGGGAGCTGCAGCTGAGGATCTGGCCCTGGTCTCTGGCGATGCTCCTGGGCTCTCCCTTTCCCGGCCAAGGGCCTGCTGTTTCATCGGCTGCTGTCCCACCAGACCAGCTCCTTACCAGCGCCAGCGAGACAAGGATCCTCTTGAAGTGTCCTGATGTATCGGAGCTCAGAGCATCCTCCAGTGACTTCTGGTAGACTGAGGAGACAGGGAGCCTGGGTGAGCGCCGCAAGGGCATGCATCGGTCAGCTCGAGCCTTCCCGGCCAGGATGGCAGAAGCCGGGAATCACGGGCAGCTGTGAAAGGGACGCCTCGCATGCAGCGTGGGCACGGAGCCACGTGCGGGCAGACCAGCTCCCACCCAGAGGCACTGGCAACTCAAGGCTCTGCTGGAGGACCCCCGTGCCCCTTCACCTGCTGCATAGGCCTCGTTAATGGCCTGGATTTCCCGGTTGTTGCGCGTGGCCAGAATCTCGATGAGGATGCTCTCATCCGTGCCAGCGCCCTGGAAGACAAGGGCAGGGCCAGGGAGGTTTGGGTGGCAGCCCCATCAATTTGACACTTCCGTGGTGCCCTGGAGAGCTGGTTTAGTCCCTACCTCCATGGCTTTCTTTAGCTGCTTGGCGTCGTACTGTGCCGGCGTCATCATGAGTGCAAGGATCACTTTGGCCAAGCTGCCCGACAGCTCCGACTTCAGATCTGCCAGCAGGTCCTGCCACAGGGAAGGGGCCGTGGTTATCTCCACATCCCCGGGCAAGGAGCGGAGGGTAGGAGGGGGCGAGGAGCCTGGGAGGAAGAGGAGAGGGGACAAGGGGATCTGGACTGGAAGGACAGAGGACACACAGAGACAAGAAGCACAGAAGAAATACACTGGGGGAGAAGAGCTGAAAGGGCATGAAGCAGGGGAGGAGGGCAGCCAGAGAGGAGAGAAGGAGCCTGTGTCTCTACCCGGCCATAATGGGACTTGTAGGCTTGGATGATCTGCTGCCTCTGCTCGTTGCTCCGGTAGGGGACCACGCCGATGATGGCATCTTCATCCGTACCTGCAACGACACCGTCACAGTGTGACAAGCCGGAGGCACAGGCTGGCGGGAGAGACATCAGTAGCCCCACACCTGCCACCTCTGACACCGCACGGGAGCCTCCCCAGGGGGATGCATAGCACGGGCCCGGAGCAAGGAGCCTGGGCCACCCTGCCAGTGCACCCCGCCCCCTCCCCATGCCCGGCTGAAGCCCTGGCAGGGGAGCAGGTGCCCCCTTAGCAGCTGCTAGGCCCCGGGTCCCACTCACCGAGGCCCTTCATGGCTTTCCGCAGCACCTGGGCATCCCCGTCGGCATTGAAGTTGGTGGCGGGGTGCACGGTGCCTTTCAGCTGCGGGAGGGGAGAGGGTTGAGGGGGGATCTGAGAGCCACCCTGGGCCGTCCGTGGGGAGGGGACAAGGGGTTCCCAGCAAGTGAGGGGCAAAGGGGCTGGTGGGATCAGAGCAAGCGGCCCGGCAGTGAGAGAGAGAGGGAGCCAAGCCAGCAGAGAGCCCAGAAACTGCCCTCCAGGTGGGGAAAGGCCAGAGGAAGCCTCCTACCCAGGGAAGAGAGAGGAGAGCTACATGGCTTGGAGGGGCTCAGACCTCCCCTCTCCCCAGGTCTCTGGGTCCTTTGCATGGTGCCTGTCCTGGGTGACCGAGACCCCCGGACACGTGGGGCCATGCAGGCACCCCCCAACACTCCCACTGTGCCCACTCTGGTGCACAGCAGGGCAATCCTCCCTCCTCTAACAGCTTCCCCGCTGCACACCCCCTTCCACCTAGCCCCACTGACAACAGGCGCACAGGGCACCCTGTCCCCACCCAAGCAGGCTGCTCTGGAGTGGGGGCACCCCCAAAGCCAGCACCCAGGGGACACGCATGCAGCCTGCCACGCCGTGGCCTCCGGGGTCGCCAGCCCCGTGCTCACGTATTAGAAGTGCGGTTAGTGTCGGCACGCTGGGGAGCATGCGGTGCAGGAGGCCGCCCCCGAGATCAGAGGGATGGAGAGAGGCAGTGAGATCCAAGCCAGTGAGGAGCAGAGAGCAGGGGGCAAGGGGAGGGAGGGGGCAGCTCTGACCTCGACTTTAGCCACTGCCACCGCGCTAAGCTCCCACATCCGATAGGCCACCTGCGCCGCCTCGGGGAAGAACTCACCTGCCGCGCTGCAAGGGGAGGGCACAGCACACACCGCCGTCATTGTCTGGGCACCCACCACAGGCATAGCCTACACCCGCCTGCCACGGCCAGCCTGCCCTGCTCAGTGCTGGGAGCTTCCCAGGGAGGGCAGCTCAAGCCACTGAGCTCAGCCTGGAGGTGGAGGGGCATTTGCTCTGCTTACAAGCCCCTGGCTGCATTCAGGGATGCCGGGAGAGGGCAGTGCCAGGGTGTTCACAGGTGGACAGACACGGTTAGCGGTTCTAGGGCACGGTCGGTGTGCTGTCTCAGCTGCTTGGCTGGAGGGGTCCTGCACCGAGCACCCCTGCCTCCCATGTGGCTGTGCTGCTTCCAGCAAGTTAGCATTTGCATGGCCGGGGCCTGGCCTCACCTAGCTTGGCCCCTACCTGGATGGGATGCAGGCAGCTGGCATCCTGATGGGAGTTACCCCAGGGACTGGAGCAGACAGACTGCCATGACTGCCAGCAGGCAGGACGGCCTGCCTTGCCCTGGATGGGATGAGCTCTGGGCCCTAAAAGATGACTTCCTTCTACTGGGGGCTGTGGGACACGTGCCAGCACCACACCTGCCCCCAGGCCAAGGCAGGGGCACTGATGCCTACATGTTAGGTGTCCCCAGCTTTTTCCACCTCCCAGCTACAGCTAGGCCCAGTCCCTGCGAGAGGAGCAGGGATCCTGGAGAAGGGAGCTGATGGGGTTTAGGGGTGACTTTGCACCAACCATCACCCAGAGCAAAGCTCTGCAGGGCTGTTCCCATACACCCCCATGGCAGGTGGCTGCAGGAGCCTTGTGTCAGCAGGGTCTGGGGCTGGCCTGGAAGCAGAGGGTTCACCCGGGGGACCTACCAAGAAGCGTGCGCTCGTGTGCATGCATGTATGTGTGCACACGTGTGTGTGTGCATGGTTGGGCTTTTCCAAGACCACAACAACATGTGTGCGTGCATGGGGGGGGCTTTTCCAAGACCACAGCAAAACCCCAACATGGCACCATTAGTGCTCAGGCCCTGGGTAGGCACAGGGGTAGGATAAAGCCCAGAGGGACAAGTGCACACACTTACTCGTCGTCTCCCCCACACAGCTTCAGCAGCGCCTTCTTGTACTCGCCGGACGTGTCCTCCTGGAAGGGAAGAGCCGGAGCGAAGTGTCAGACCCGACTGCGGCAGGGAGGGAGGTCTCCTGGCTGCATCCACCCCCTCGACCCCACAGGGCAGCCTGGCCTGAGCAGGATGTGGTGCACGGTCCTTTCTGCACTTCGCCAACACCGCTGCCCCCAAGCACGGCGCGGCAGAGGGGAGAGCAGAGGGGGAAAGATCTTTTTCCTTCAACATATTCTGGTCTCAAGACACAGTCCGGATGGTGACAGGATGGATGGAGGGGGCTTTTGGCCAGTTGTGGGGGCCAGGATGCTGGCACAGATACCAGGTTTGGGGTGCCCTGACTGGGAGAGACATAAGCAAGGATACCCAGAGATTTCCTGCCTAGCATTGCCCAAGCTGCTAGCAGGGGCACGGCTCCCGTGCCCCCGGAGACCAGGAGGCCTAGCAGCATCCTGAGGCTTGTCCTAAGAGCACAAGGAAAGAGGCAGGTCGATGGGAAGCAGCTCAGATGCTCCAGTGTCTCTCCGGGGAGCAGGGAGGATGGGGAGCTACTGCCTGGTCCCCGTACCTTGATCATGCTGTAGAGAGACTTCTCGTACTTGGTGCGAAACACCTCGCGGATGTCCAGCATGTCGATCTCGCTGCGCGACACCATGATACGGATCAGCGTGTTGTCCTTGGTGCCCAGGCCCTGGGGGTGGGGAATGGGCTGAGCGTTAGGCACCCAGTGAGACGTGGTCCCAGACGGCAAGGACCACAGGGCTGCCCAGGGAGTACCGTGGGCCGCGGCTCTGTACCGGCGCACCTGCTCTGCGCAGAAAGCGCCGCTCCCCACCTGCTGCCACCCAGCACGACAGCCCAGCTCCCATCACTCTGAGCTCAGGCCCCAATGCTGGGACCCGGCTGGCAGAGGGGGCTCCAGGCACCCACCTGCATGGCCTTGTAGAGCCGCTCAGCAAAGTACTCAGCCGTGCTCCTGATGCACTTCACTGCGGGGAGACAGGGGGGAGCTTCGTCAGACCAGATCCTTGCTCTCAGCCTGCCCCCGTCCTTCAACCCCCGCGGCCCAGATCGGGGTCAACCGAGTACCCCTCCAGGCTCACGACCTCTCCTCCCTTGGGCCCGTCTCAAACACCAGCTTGGGGCTCTGCTTCCTGCCCTCAGGGTCCAGGCAATGCCCATAGCACTGGCTCTTGAAGCTATTCTTCATTTCCTCACCCTCCACAGCAAAGGAGGGCTGGATGGTGCAAGAGCTGCAGCTTTGGGTGTGCATTGCAGTCAGCTGAATTGCAGTGGGCATTGGCCAATATAGCCCCAAGCTGGGCTCTGCACCATCCAGGCGTTTGCTGCATGGTGGGGAGGGACAAACCTTGGGATCTCACCCTGCTCTACCAGGCTCTCCATCAAGTGCCCGCTTACCCACGGCCAGCATCAACTTCTCGAAGTCCCCGGACAGCTCGGCCCGGATGCTGTACTCAATGGGCTTCCCGGAGATCTTCAAGTACTCGTCGAAGACTGCCAGAGAGAGTGCACAAGGGGTCCCATCACAACCTGTTCTGGACTGGGAAGGGGGCTGGCGTCTTTGGGGCCCCCCCCACCCCGTGAGCTCACAGACTAAATACCCTGCCCATGGGGTACCCATCGGTGGTGTGCCTCCTGGATTTTGGTCCCTCCCCTCTCCAAAATGCGTCGCCTTCTGCAGAAGAGGCTGGCAAATGCTCTAAGGGCCCAGGCTGAAGGCTGTGCCAGGACTGGGGTGCAGGCAGGTGGGTCGAAGGCGTCTGGTCCCACAAAACCCGGTGACATGTCTTGCCCACATTTGGCAGGAGGGCGAGACAAGTACCCCCCCACCCCAGGGTGAGGTGTGGCCCCTCCCCAGTTGGATTGGGGATCTCACCTAGTCGGAGGTGCTGCTTGCTTCGGTGCCCCAGGATATAGATGAACTGGGCCTCGTCCGTGCCCCATTTTGCCTCCCCAGCATCCAGCAGGTCCTGGCAGAAGGGAGAAGGCAGTGGGAAGAGCCAGGGGATTCTGGGATCTGGGATCCACCACCCTTAGGAGCCAGCACCCTTAGGAGCCCCCACCCCAGGCAGGCCCCAGCCCCCATGGGGCAGGGCAGGAGGCTGTACAACAGCCTCATCCGCAGGTGCGCAATCGGCTCAGAGTCTGACCTGGTTCATCTCCTTTACCTGTTGTGTCCATGACTATGTGTGCACACGCAGAATGTATATGCACATGTGCGCACTGCACTTGCATGCATTGCATGCACACTCATTACACATGATGCATGTGTGGAATGTGTAATGTACAGATAATGCATGCATGTGCATACAACACGTGGATGTGTGAGCAATGCATGCACATGGCCAATGCACATGGGTAATGTGCAATGTGTGCACAACACGTGCATGTGTAATGTAGATGTGAGCAATGCGTGTGCATGCAATGCATGCACATGTGGCTAATGTGCAATGTGTGTGCATGCAACACATGCATGTGTAAGCGAGCAACGATCATGCGTGCAATGTATGCATGTGTGGCCAATGCATGTGGATGTGTAATGTGTAAGTGTGCAATGTGGGTGCATGTGAATGCAATGCGCATGCAGGGTGTGCAGTGAATGCATGCAATGCACATAGTGTGAGTGTGTGTGTGGGTCCCTAAGGGTTGCCTGCCCTGACTTCCCTTGCAGGTCCCAGGGCCCCAGCTGGGTGCGTGTAGGAGCCTTTCTACCCAGCCAAAGGGCAGCCCATAAGGGGCCGGTCTGCACCGCCCCCCCTGCAGCACCCACCTGCAGAAGATGGTTGGGGACAAGCTGAGCCCATCCTGGCTGGCAGGGAACTGGGGACCGCAGGGCTGGAAGGGTCTAGCGAGCCCAGCATGGTGGCCATACCTGCTAGCAGACACCGTCCACAAAAGACAATGCTCCCAGCACTTACCTTGGCGTCCTGCTCCACCAGGTCCTCGCTCACCACGTCATCCTCCTCCCGGGTGCCCTGCAGCACAGACAAGGCGTCAGTCCCACTGAGCGGGGACGGACAGACAGAGAGGGAGGGAGGGAGGGAGGGACGCACCTGCAGTAGGACGACCAGCATCTTCTTGAAGTGTCCGGAGGTGTCTCCGAGGATGTCGCCCTCCAGCTCCCTCTCGTAGGCTGCGGCAGGGAGAAAGGTCAGCAGGGCGAGCTGGTCTCCAGCCCTCACAGCAGGGTCTCTCTCCCACCCACATCCATGCAGGCCCCGACCCACCCTCTCTCACCCAGTGGCAGCTCTTGCCAGTGCCCTGGCTCTGTCCCCAGCCCAGTACAGGCGACACAGCCCTGGCCCCCTGCTCTCACCGTCTCTGTAGGCTGCCAGCAAAGCGTGCATTTGCTGGTTGGTGCGGGAGGCCATGATCTCGATCAGGCACTTCTCATCGGTGCCAGCACCCTGCGGGCAGAGAAGGGGCGATGCTAGGGGCTGGCTCCAGGCAGCCTGGCAGTGCCCGAGCTGGGCTGCATGGAGCCGTCTCTTACTTGGATGGCATCCTTGATCTCCTTGGCATCATGGTACGGCGGGGGCCTCATCAGCCCCACGATGAGCCTCTCGAACTTCCCAGTCAGCTCATACTTCAGGTCGGCAATCAGGTCCTGGCAGGGAAGAGGGCGTGAGGTGCCGGCGGGCTGGCGTGCCCCGGGGAATGGATGGATCTCACATCACCTCCTCCCCCTGCACAGTCCCTGCTCGTACCTTGCCATACAGCGACTTGTAGGCCTGGCAGATCTCCACCCTCTGCCGGTTGCTGCGGGACGTGATCAGGTCCAGGATGGCCTCCTTGTCGCTGCCTGTGGGGAGACACGGTCACTCGCAACCCGGCCCTGCCACGGCAGCGACAACTACTGCTGGGGACCCGGTTGCTCCGGGAGCAGATCCCGGGGGTGAGAGGAAGCAGGAAGGATGGAGAGACCGATGGGACGGACCCAGCACTGCCCTCACCGCCCTCCCTGGCGCCCATCCGGCGCCAGCCTGGCCCAGATGGCTGCCCGCAGGCTCCTAGCATCTGCTTCCCAGGGGATTCCCAGATAGGGCACACGTACCGAAGCCCTTCATGGCGTTGTACAGCGCCTCAGCGTCCTGCTCGGCGTTGAAGCTGGGGAAGTCCTTCACCGAACCCCGGTAGATGCCAGCCTGCAGAGAGAGGGGCAAGACGGGGAGAGGCAGGAGCCTGGCTTGCTTTCCTCCAGGCTCCCAGGGCAGGAGAAGTCTCCTCCATGGCTAACCCCATGAAGACCCCGTTTCCTGGCAGGGGCATTCCCAAAGCAGCCGGGAGCCCACCAAGCCCGGACTAGTTGCTGGGCATCTCCATTTCACGGAGGGGAGGTGTGTCGGGGGGAGGAAACTGAGGCACAACTATGGGGAGAGAGATGCCCAGGGTCCCCCAGCCAACCAGCCGTTTATGCAGGGACAGAACCGAGGTGTCCGAGCTCGCGCCCTCTGCTCTAACCACAAGGCAGCATTGCCTCCCAGCCAACCCCAGAGTCACTTCCTTCCCATCCTGCAGCGCAGCCCGGCACGCTGACCCCTGCCAGTGTGCATCTAGTCCTGGGGGGGCCCGTGCCCCAGGCATGGGCAGGAGGGACCCGGCGCTCTGCCCGGCTCCGAGCAGCATCGGGTTGCAGGGGATTCATAGCTTTCCCGTAAGCTGCCGCGTCCCCTTGCAGCTGCCCACACGCATGCCTCGGCGAGACATAAATACACGCTCCCAGGCGAGGCGGGCGCTGGCCCGAGACAACGGCTGCAGGGGGAGGGGCGGGTGCACGCTGGCTTTGGAGAGGTCCAAGCAGGGGATCTTGGTGGGGCGAAGCAGTGGGCTGGGACTGGCAGCAGCAGCTCAACCTCTGGGCAGGGGCACGCTGCGCTCATGCAGTTAAAGGGCTTAATATTCCCCCTGCATCGTGGGAGTGAGAACTTGGCAGTCCTCACCACTGCCGGCCTAGCGGGGTAGAGGTGTGGGGTGGCTAAGTGTCGTGACTGAGGCCACACAGTGAGGTGGTGGCAGAGTCAAGAACAGTACCCTCCCCTCAGGAGCCTGGCACTGGGCTCTCAAGGGTTCAAGGGACCCCAAAGCATCCCTCTTCGAGGCTGTTCCCCAAGGAAATGCTGCAGCCATACCATGCCCTATCCCCATGGAGCTGGGCTTGCAGAGGTCTCTCGGGCGCTGCTTGCCTATGAGGGTTGGCACCCATCTCCAGTGCCCCTGGGACCCCCAGGGCATCCATCCCCCTCTGGGACTGGGGCTGGTGGGTACCACGGGGCAGCTCCCACCTCCCGGTCTCCCTTCCCCCACGGCGCTGCATCACGCCAGCTCCGGATGGCCGGGCACTATAAATAGCCGGGCCGCTCCTCGGCTTGGAAGCTGGATTCCCGGCACGTCTTTCCTCCTCCTCCATCTTCCCTGCCTCACTAACACTGGGGACCCAAACACGGGCACACGCTGCTGGAGCCCTGCCCCGTCCCTCCTGCCTCTCTCCCCCGCAGCCCCGGGGGTTGTTCATCCTGGCATTGAGGCCCTTCCAGGGAACAGGCCGTCATACATCCATGGTGCATTCGTGCCTGCAATACTGTGCCCAGCTCAGGTCCCCATGCCTCAGAAAGGGAAGAGAAGACTTAGGGACAGTTCAGAGAAGGGCAACAAGGATGACGAGTGGCACAGAGAGAGGTCTCCAGATGGGGAGAGACTAAATAGGACTGGCCTGGTCAGCTTAGAAGAGATGCTCGAGGTGGGAGATGAGAAGGGTTTGCAAAATGCTAACTGGCGAAGAGAAAATAAATGGGGATTGATTATCGGCTGTCTCTCAAAACAAGAGTAAGGGGTCTCCAACTCCCTAGATTCACAAATTCATGTTCACAGATCTTAAATGTTGGAGGCTGCAAAGGTAAGGAACAGGGGGGAAAAGCCTTGGTTGGACCTTGTTTGCTCTCCCTTTCATCCTCCTCTCTCTGCCACCATCTGCCACAGGAGGGGTGTGCTGCAAGGGGGAAAATGCTGGCGCTGGCTGGGGGCGGGGGAAGTGAGCCACCACAAGGGATGTACAAAGCGGAGACAACGATGCCAGGGATAACGAGCTTCATTGATAACAAGCTTGGGTGGGGAGGAGTAGTGCCTTGCACCGCGGAGGTGGCCAGGGGCTGCTCTGGCCCGCGACAGCCGTGTTGTGTTGCACACGGGTGTGGGTTTCATTGACACCTCCTCTCCCTGCTTCTTTCCCCATCACAGCCCTGCCTCCCCCCAGCTCTGCTGGGATCACAAGCTTGCGCCGAGAGCAGGGAATGTAAACAGCCTCCGTCAGCAGGACCTCGCATCTCCCTTGCTCAGCGCCCACGTCCTGGCTGCTCCGAGCCGAAAGCAAACAAACAGCCATGCAGACAGGTCCCGTGCCCCCGTGGCAGGGACACGGCGAGATCCTGGGCCAGCCCAAGGACAGACCTGCTCGCCCAAGGGGTCGGGAGTCTTGGCAGGTGGGCTGCAGCTGCCCTGGAGCTGCTGGCAGGGTGCAGAGGAGCCAGAAGAAATACCAAGCATAACCAAGCCGCTTGGGACTGCCTGCCCCCGCCAGGGACCCATGTCAAGACCCCCTGGGACCCCTGGCTTGGCAGAGGATGGCAGTGCTTGGAGGGAGTACGGTACCTTTCCTGTGGGTGCCATGGCTGCTGGTCAGAGTCCAGGAGGCGGCGAGGCAGGAGCTGCAGGGAAAAGGGAGGATAAAGGCATGAGCAGGGGGACATGGCGTGAATCTGGAGTAACTGGCTCTGGCTTTTATCTGGCCTGACCCAGGACAGAAAGCTGGTCTGGATTATCCTGTTGGCCCCCACCACGCAGTGACCGCCCCAAATGCCCAGCTGCGCTGGCCCAGCCGTCCTTGACCCGCTGCTGCTCTGTACACCCCCAGAGCCCAGGCAGGCGTGCAAGTAGGGGTTGGCAGGCAGAGCCCGGGTGCAGGAAAGGGCTGGCATTGCCCCCTGGGTGACATATGGCCCCTAGGTACATGGGTGCTGCTCTGCCCTGCTGCTGGGTCTGCTTCCCGACGCTCTGCTCCACATCCCAGGTGAAGGCAGGGAGGGGAAGGAGAAGCAGCAGGGAGCTGCACTGAGCAAGGGCGTTTGTGGCTCCTCACTGACATCTTGCACCAAATGCCCGGGCCTGGCTGCCTGGGAGACCCCCTCCTCGCTACCCGACTGTTGGCTGCCAGGAAACCCCATCCCTCTCCGGGCTTTGCTGGCACTTGTGTCTGGAGCACGTCACGCTGCTGCACCAGCCCCTTGGCACCCATAGCTTGCACAGCCCCAGGACCCAGCATGAGCACCCTAGTTAAACCAGGGGGGAGCACTGGTGTGACAGGGCACTGGTCCTGGATCTCAGAGGGGGAGAGGGTGATGGGGAACACCTCCACAGAGCCCAGCTGATGAGCCAGGGAGGGGATGGAGGCTGCACTGGATACACCTTCAGGAGCCCTGCAATGCAGATCCCTAGCCCTGGGCGGGATGGGGGAAGCCAGACGCTGCTCACACTCGCTGGCTCGCTCCCTCCAGCCCCCCGGAGACCCCAGGCTTGGGCCTGGCCCTTCCAATTTCCACTCCCCATCTCAACCCTGGCCACGCAGCCGAGATTAGAAATCAGAGCCGGATACAGCCCCAGCCCCAGGAAGTCAGTGCAGGGTCCCCATGGCAACTTGCAGTCCTCGAGGATCACGTGCACCCCAGCGGAAACCCAGGGGGGGCTGCCTCTGCCCTTGGGACGGACGGGGGTCCCCGAGGGAAGCAGGCGCTTTTGTCCCGGGGGGGCGGGGGGGGGGGGGGGAGCAAAGCCGTGGGGCTAGGAAGCATGGAAATGAATGAGAACCGGGCTGCGTGGCGTGTCACCTGATCCCCTTGCTCCCCCTCCCTGCCTGACACGTTGCAAGAGCGCTCGGCCATGGCGCGGTGCCCAGGCAGCGGTTTCAAGAGGGGCCCTCGGCCTGGGAGCAGCTTGCAGGCCGCCAAACCCCTCCGGCGTGCTGTGCTTGGGGTCTTGGGGCTTGCTTCTTGCCTGCCGCAACGTGCCAGCAACCTTGGGCTGGTCACCGTTGCTAGCACCCAAGGGATGGGCTTGGGGTGGAGCCCTCCTTTATGCACCAGCATGGGCCTCTGCTCTCCGCCTGCTCTTTGGGGTCTCGGTGGACATGCGTATCCACCCCCAGGGTGCAGGGCAGTGGATGTGGGCACTGTGGGTGCTCTGCTTTGCCCCACTGTGGGGCTGGCATCCTGCCGGCTGCAGGGGCTCCTTCACCCCGAGCTGGGGGGCAGCTCTCTCAGGCCCCACAGCTTTGGAGGAGGCTGACGGGCACTTCCCTGAGGCTGAACCCCACTCCAAAGGGATCATCACTACCTCTTCTACCTCCCCCCACCTTTATCCGGTGCATGCCGGAAAGCAGGAGGCTGCAGGGAACAGCTGCAGCAACAGCTGCCTGGCAGCTGCCCACCCCCCTGGGCCCAGAGCCCATGCTCAGAGGGGGCTCTGTGCTGGCCCCCAGCGCTGGTGGGGTAGAGGGGGTCCATCACCATCTCATTCCCCGGCTCCGGACACGGCCCCACCTCCCAGGCCATCCTCCACCGTGCACCCGCCTGCAGCAGAGACATGCGGCAGGGCGCGGTCAAATGCATCCTGCATGCTCCCTGCAGCCAGGAGCATGCGGTGCCCTGCAAGGCCCCCAGAGACTGCCCACTGCCCAGCCTGGCACCTTATCGGTGCCCTGCAGCGGGTCATCTCTGCTCCCCAGCATTTCAAAGCGGGGGTCCCGGTGCCCCCCCGTCAGGGGCCTTCAGCCTGGGGCCAGCCCCTCTCTTCCCCCAGGGCAGATGGCATGGCTGCTTGGGGCAACAAGTGTGGGGTGGCAATGAGCTACTTCCAGCACGGGGGTAGAAAATTACCCTTCACATTTACAAGTTCACATTTGCTGGGAATCCCAGGCCCTTCCCTTTGCAGCTGCCTGGACCCAGGGTGGGGTCCTGGGAGGCAACAGCAGCTGCAGCTAACAATGCTCCAGGTGCTCAGGGGGATGCTCATCAATGATTTACCGGCAAGCCATCCCTCCCCACACCCTTAACCCTTTGTGGAGCAGATAACCTGCCCCGGGCTCCCCTTCCCAAGCAGCTCCCACATGCTCCCTGCCCTGGGGGTGCTCCAAGAGCCAGCCACAAATCCCCCCACAATGTGAGATGAAAGCCCTGCCTGCTTTTGCATGCTGCTCTGGGTGGCGAGGGGTTCCCTCTTTTGCACAGAGCTGGGGAAGCCGCAGCCTAAGCCGCAGCCTAGGGGTTATTTTTAAGTCTTGCAGAACTGGCAGCCGCAAAGGACAGGGCCCTGCCAGTGCCAGGCCGTGGACGGACCGGGCGGTAAACGGGCAGGCTCTTTTAGGGAACCCTCCTTGAGCAACAGGGAAGGCGTGGACCCCAGCTCTGTCCCAGGAGCTCAGTGCAGGGCCCCCCGGCAGACCCCATAGGAGGGCAATTAAAAAGAAAGGAGATGCCCATGTTTCCCCAGACCCCTGAGATACCTGGCAGGGCATGCAACAAACTTCGATCCTCCAGCCTGTGACAAGCAGCCAAGTTTGCAGCAGCCCAAAGAGACCCCCAGACCCGAGCTGGCAAACCCCTCCTTTTAAACACAGCCCTACAAAGTTTCAGGAGGAGAGGAAAAAAAATGATCCTGGAAGAGTCCAAGGAGAGAATGGGGAAGCAAATGCAAATTCATGGATGTTTGCACCTTCTGCTACAGATGTGACTTAGTCTGTCAAGGGAGCAGGTCTACCCTGCCTTGGGGTCAGGCTTTGCTGCCTGCCTATGGGCTGGATTTGCCCGCTGGGACCAGCCAAGCAAACCCCTTGGGCTCGGCTTGGCATCCCTGCTGCAGGGCTCGCACACGCCCAGCAGTTCCCTCATTGCACACACTGCCCAGGTCCCCCGAGCACCAGCTCCGGCAGGCATGCAACAGGCCAGGCTGCATGGGCACAGGGCAGGGCAGGGCATCAAGCATCAAGAACTGACCCTAAAGACAGGCAAGGGGGGAACCCCAAACTCCCAAAGCCCCTTTTGCAAACACAGAGGGTGCTACCAGGGTGTCTTTCCCCCCATGGGGTGCCAGCTCCCCCTATGACGCAGGGGCCCCCACCGCGGCTCAGACTTACTTGCGGTGCTGAGGCCTCTTGTGCAGGGCGCTGGAAGCAGCACTGCCTCCCTGCAGCAGCTGGGCTGAGTGGCTGTGGCAGGGGAAGCCCAGCCTCCTCGTTGCAATGCAGCTGTCACGCTCTCCAATCCCCGACAGCCCCTCCCGGCCACCCTCTCCTGGCAGGTGGGGGCAGAGGGGTCCAGGGGGGACACAGGCCCCTCCGGTCTCTCCAGCCCCAGGGGAAATAGCCCAGCCTGGCAAGCAGAGAGGCAGCAAACTGCGGGAAAACAACACCCAGCCCTTGTCAGCTGATGAAATATCTCCCTGCAGCAGGGGGAATGGAGATCAGCTGTGCACGGTGTGCCTGGAGGGATACAGAGCTGGAGGCAATTGGGGGTGACAGGCATAGCCTATCCCCCAGGGTCTAAGATGCACGAGCACCTTGAGCCATCCCTGTGCCAGCACCTGACTTCAGAGCCTGGTGCAGGGATCACGCTGGATGCCCTGGCATGCCAGCTCTGAAGTGCTCTGGTCCTGCACATGCAGCCCCCCTCGGCCTGCCGCTTCCCCAGGCTCTGGGGGGAGCCGGGGTGGGGGGCTTTGCAGCCTGCTAGGAAAGCGCGTGGATGAAGGCACTGAAAAGGAAGCAGCTGTCTCAGGCCCTTGGGCTTGATGCCTCTGTGCTGCTCTGAGCTGCCAGCAGCTAGCCTGCAGCAGGGTGGGGAGGGCCCAGCAGGGTGGGGCAGGCGGTTGCATCCTTCCTCCAGAAGAGATGCGAGATTAGGCAGCATGAGACCATATAAGGTGCCTGCAGCAATGCGGTGTCTGATAGAGATCAGTCTCTCCAACCCCCTCCTCTGAGCCAGGTTTGCCTCTCCCAGCCCCTGACCTTACCTTGGAGAAGCCATGCTAAGCTGTGCACCTTGTAGCCTACCGGAGATGCATGTGCTTTTGCAAGCAGGTGCCAGCTGAGGTTAACAGGGCGAATGCCCTTGCATCCTAACGGACCCATGGACCCAGTCCAGCTATCAGTGCCTGGAGGTGCTCCTCGCACCCGGACTTCGGAAATGGCAGCTGCCTGCCTGGACCTGGAGGCTGCAATGCAGGCAGACCGGGCAGTAGACCCTGTGGCCACCGGGGGTCTGCACAGACCCTCTCCTGCCACGGCCAAGCAGCGGGGCCTGGACAGCTGTCTCCCAGGAAGTTGCCGCAGGTCACGCCAGCAGCTGGAAGGATGGGACAGGCATGTTAAGCACATGCAGCTGCTTCATGGAAGTCACCATGGTAATCCAGACAGGACTTCCCTCCTAATTTGGGGCTTGCAGGAAGGAAAACAGCTCCAGTCTTGGCTCGGGTGGACCGGCAGCTGTCGCGTGAGGCCCAGCTGGAAGGGACGGGGGTGCCGATGGGGTCGGGAGAGAAACGCAGGCAGGATCAGGGCTGCGCGCACAGCGGCTTGCAGGGAGAAGGGGTTGAAATGCCCCAGAGAGGGGCAGGACCACAGGCCCAGTCAGGACCAAAGCAGCCTAGGTGGGGGCCGGGATCGGGCCCCGTCTGTACTTGCCGATGCCTGGCGGCTGGCAGCTCAAGGCTGACGGCACCCAGAATCTGATCAAGGGAAGTTTGCTTTGATCAGGCATGTTTGCAAATTGGGAAATGTTTAGGGGGACTGAAGAGCCGGGTCCTTGAAGATATGAAGATACTTCTGCAGGATATGAGTCAGCCGGAGTGAGTCATGTTCGAGCGAAGAGTATTGCTGGTTTGCAAAAGCACAAGTCAGCCCCCAAAGAATTCAGGAAGCAGCTTGGAGCCCAGTGAAACAGTACCCATCCGCTCCCAGCCGGCCGCCTCTTCCACCCATGCCCCTCCATGCCCATCGCCTTCTCTGCCCCCCTCCTGTGCTGACCACTCTCCTGGCCCGAGACCCCCAGCCCAGCCCAGCCCCGCTGCTGCCCGGTGCGTGAACCAGCACTGCCCTCTGCTGCCTATCCTGGCTCACGGCTGGGGATCCTGTCCTTCCCACTTCAGCAGGTAAACTGAGGCAGCAAGGCTGGTAAGGAAGGCAAAGACCTGGAAAAAGGAGGCAGCAGGGTCTGTAGGAACGGGCGGAGGTAGCATCCCAGGTATGGCTAAAGCAGAAGGGCAGGGTAGGCTTGCACCTTATAGACTAACCCAAGTAGAGATAAGGGCTTTCTATTCTGGCAGAAGTGAAGGGGGACTTTGCTTTGCTCCCCTGATGCGATGCTCCCTCCCCAAATGAATAGCACTGCCCTCGTTGCAGAGCTGGGTTCGTTATTAGCATCATTTCCTATTTGTGCTGTGGGTAAGCCCAGGAGCTCCCATCACCTGGGACCGAGACGGCCCCTGCCATCTGGATATGAGCCAGGCAGAAGGATGGGGGTGCAGGAGTTGGTGGTGGTCTCAGCACTGAGAAGCAGGGGGTTGGAGTGGCAGGGGAAAGCACGAGCTTTGTGGACGTTTGCTGGGAGCCCGAGTTCAGATCCACCCACCGGCACATCCTCCGGACCTGGCCTGCTTGGTAATACAACCCCAGCCTTTTTCTTCGGTTTCTGAGTTGGCTGGGGTGACGCTCACGCCCGGCGCCGTGATCTGGTGCCTTAGAAGAGGCAGCTCCCTCGTGGCAGCCGCTGAGGACAATAAATGCCTTGTTCGCCACCGGCCACGCCAGGCCACCCTCTTCCCTGCGCCGGAGAGCAGCGTCGGTGTCCAGTCCTGCCTCGCCTGCCCCGGCAGCGGCCCCTGCTCTCTGGAGTCCTGCGCGGACTCTGTGACTTTGCAGCTCTCTGCACATCCCTTCTGCCACCTGCAAACAGACGCGCCGCACGGGGCAGGACCTGGTGATACCAGGCAATAGCATTTGAAGATGGACGGAGGCAAAACACTAGGGAAGGGCATGGCCCCCACAGCCTTGGCCATGTGCTGAAGTCCGGGACTCCGGCTGCTGTCTGAACCACAGCTGACCGGCAGCCAAAACTGCCGCAATGCCCCCCGCAGACGTACAGTTTAGGGCCGGACCGGCTGTAACATCTCCCTCCGCGGCCCTCCGCACAGCCCTTCCCCTCCCACTGCTTCTCTGCAGCGTTAACTCTCCATAAGAGCTACCTTTGCTGGGACGCATCCTGGACCCATCTAGCCCAGCCTCCTGTCTCACGCTGGGCATGTCTAAGTGCATTTTAATGCACATTAGCCTCTTTTAATGCACATTAAAGTGTCGCTAAAAAAATGGTGCCATTTAGCTAATGTGCATTAAAATAGACTAATGCACATGAAGCATCACTGAAAAGCCATGCTCTTTAGTAAATGCGCATTAAAACAGGTTAATGTCTATTTTCCTTGTACCTCCCAATGGAGGTGCTAGATTTAATGCGCATTAACTAAAGCATTTTAATGCATGTGTAGAGGCACTTGTGGCGGGGGGTTTCCCACCCTCTGCTCCTCTCCCACGGCAGTTTCCTGCATTCAAAGGGGTAGGAAGTTTTAGTTCAGAGGCTGCCCCCCTCGCTATCCTGTTCTGCACCTACCAGCGGACCTTTGCCCCAGGTGTTTATTTGTCCAGTCCCCTTTGGGTTTAGCTTTCAGTGTCCTCTTCTCCATCCCTGACTGTCCTTCTTTGCCTTTTGACCCTAAAAGGAACAAACAGCATGGCTCCCAATGTGTGGGAGAAAGAGAGGGCAAAACAGGAGAAAAAACTGAAGAGGACAAGGCTACTCCTTCTCAACCAGCCCTGGGAATGTCCAAATGCTAATTAAAGCTGGTGGATAATACGCTTGAGCCTATTAGCATTGTGTGCCACGAGTATGATTTGGAAACTGTTGTGGGAAAAATATTTCTGCACAGATTCCCCATTGTGCGGCCCACCGGAGTGGCCGGTGGAGGGCAGGGGTAGGTGGGCAGGCCGGCCGAGGGAAAGGCCAAGCCTCTGATGATATGGATTGAAGTGCGGAGAGCGTAACTATTCCCCTCCACGGCTGGATGTCTCCGGCTCGCTCTCAGGTCGGAGCTGGCACGCGCTATCCCGAAGGAGCCGAAACGTAAGTAGTTTATTTTGGAAAGGGAAAGAAAAAAAGAATCGGGTCAGACTTTGCAATGCAAAGTGGCTGGAGAGCGGTTGGCAAAGAGGAAGGGATGTCACCCACCTGGGACAGCGGCGGCTTGGGGCCGGATGGGCAGAGGATGGGGAGAAGCCAGGGTAGAGTTTCCATGAGACCACGTGCAGGTGAAACACGAGAACAGGCCCAAGAAAGCGAGCAGGGTCGTGTGTTGAGCAGGATCTGATACACAGGACTTTATATTGGTTTCATGCCTCTCATGGCAATAAGCCAGGCAAGACATGGCCAAAGAGACAGGGCAGAAAGGACGCTGCTTCTGAGCCCCCTGGCTCAGACACAGCCCGTCCCATCCATGGAGGGCTTGGGGATGCTGACCCGTTGCTCCTGGAGCCACTGGGATGTGGTGATGGCCTCAGTGGTGCTGCCGGCACGGCCGTGGCCCTGGCAGGAGTGGGGTGCTGGACAGGACAACCACGCTGCATTCGGGGCTCCAGGCTGACCTGTGCATCCAGGGAAGAGGGTGCCATGAGCTGCTTCCGTTGCTCAATGGCAGGACCAGTGCCAGGCAGGCACGGTCCCAGTTCAGAGACTGGGCTGCGGCCAGCACCCTCCCTGCAGCCTCAGTCCCGTGGGAGCCCTTTTGCAGAGCTCCCAATCGAACTGCCGTGACCCAGGGTTCCCAGACGCACGTGGCACCGACACTGCAAGTAGCAGATTTAGGTGATTTAAAAGCAAGCAGGCACCTTGCTGCTCTCCAAGGTGGGGCAGAGGCTCCAGGCGGGGCAGAAGGAGGCACAGGATTTCAGTGCGCATTTGCTGAGCCCTTGAGCCTGACCTGCAGAAAGTGGCTGGGTAAAAGCCTAATAAACCCCGGGCTGCCCCCAGGAATGCATGAGCAGCAGGGGGGATGCTGAGACGCATCCCCGGGCACTGCTGCCAGCTGGCAGGGGCCAAAGGGCATCACTGCCGTTGACCGTTCAGGCCATGAGCATGGTCCGGTGCGCTGGGCACAGGCTGCTGTCTCACGGGTCAGTCCTAGCTTTGTGGTGGCACCTCGGGGAAGTTACTTTGCCTCTCTCGGCCTCAGTTTCCCCAACAGTAAAATGGGGAGAGTGGCATTTCCCAAGGCACTTTGAGATGGGCAAATGACTCTTGGTGCCCGGTTGTCTGCTCTTGGACCGGGACTGCCATGCCAACAGTGTCCCACCAGTTCGACTTCTCCACCTCAGCGACACCCCGCAAATGCTCCCAGGAGGATGTTTGGGGGCTGGTTCATGTAATGGAGATCTCATCTCGGAGCCAGGAGGAAGCTGCAAAGATGGGCAAATTTGGCACCTCCCCGGGGCAACCGCCTGGCACGCAGCTGTCCCCCCTCCCCAGCATTTCCTGTCTTCCAGATGTCGGCCTGGGGAGCCCTGAGGTCCGTCTTCCAGATGCTTTCCCGGAGGAAGCCGATTGCCCCCGGCAGCTCCGAGGGATCTGCCCTCCGCCGCTGCCTCTCCACCCTGGACCTCGTGGCGCTGGGGGTGGGCAGCACGCTGGGGGCCGGGGTGTATGTCCTGGCAGGGGAAGTGGCCAAAGCCAGCTCGGGGCCCAGCATCATCATCTCTTTCCTGATCGCAGCCCTGGTCTCCATCCTGGCCGGGCTGTGCTACGCGGAGTTCGGGGCCCGCGTGCCGCTGACCGGCTCGGCGTATCTCTACAGCTACGTGACGGTGGGCGAGCTGTGGGCGTTCGTGACCGGATGGAACCTATTGCTGTCCTATGTCATCGGTACCAGACCCCCCTCCCAAAATAATCCAACTCTTTTTGCTTTTAAAATAAATTCACATCTCTTTCCCCCCAGTTCCTTGGGAAACGTTGATCGCAGCCATCAGGAAAGTTGGGTATCTGCTGGTATTCAATCCATTGAAGTGGTGGTAGCCTTTTTGATGCAGAATACAGGTGGGGGGAGTCCAAAATGTGGGGAAAGGGGAAAACCAGCTCTTTTTCAACATGCGGAAAATGAGGCCCAATTCTGACCCAGCGCACTTTTCAGAAGAGTGTTTTTGCAGCCAGGCCTAGCAGAAGACAGGGCAGAGAATCAGGGGAAGGAGACAGGCAGTCTGCGATGGGGGGACGGACGGGGCAAGTCAGAGAAGCAGGAGGAGGGAGCGTGGTGGAGAGGAGTGGGTTGCCCTGCCTTGCATTCATGTCGGGGAAGGAGGTCCGGCCTCTCTGTGCCGCTGGCTTTGCTCACTGCTGCCTCTTCCCAGGGACCTCCAGTGTCGCCAGGGCCTGGAGCGCCACGTTCGATGAGCTGCTTGGTAAGAAGATGGGGAGCTTTTTCGGCACCTACCTGGCCATGGGTTCTCCCGGGCTGGCCAAATACCCGGACATCTTTGCCGTCTGCCTCATTGCTATGCTGTCAGGTACAAAGCTTGCAGTTGTTTTCACTCGATGCATTGCTTTTTGGATGCTGGACTTGCTTCTAGAGCCCTGCAGCCTCCTGCCCTCCTCTGCGCTGCCCCAGAGGGAGCCTCCAGTGCCCCATTGCTGCCCCCAACCTCTCTGGGTATTCCCGTCCCTGGCCTGCACCCCCAGCTCAGCTGTGCCTCTGCTATGCTGGGGCAGGACCTCACTGCAGAGGCTGTAGCATTGCATGCTGGAGGCAAGGAGAAATCTCCCCATCCAAGGCCAGTTTCATCGTCCAGCTCCCTGCACCCTGCAGCCTTGCACGAAGCACTTAAAGGGAATCTCTTGAGCTCAGGTGCCCCAAGATGAAAAACGTGCATGCTCGCTCACCCCGGTGCCTCCCGTCCTGGTCCCTTCCCCCGTGGTACCAGCCACCCCTCAAGCCCCTGAGTTCCCCGCTGTTTCGCTTGGGGTCCCCAGGGCTCCTTTCCTTTGGCGTGAAAGAGTCTACCACGGTCAACAAAGCCTTCACCGTCGTGAACGTGCTTGTCCTGGCATTCGTGATGGTGAGCGGCTTCATCAAGGGGGACGTGAGGAACTGGCGGCTGAGTGTGGACGACCTGAGGAGGATGGTGGTCCACGCAGCCAGGTGAGAGCCTGGCGATGGCCTCGTGCCCTGCTCTTTATTCCCCTTTGGACAAGTTGCTTTATCAAGGATCGTCCATCCCTGATCCAACTGTTTTAAATATCCCGTTTGCCTTCTCACCAGCTGTACCAGTCGTGTTTCCCAGCACCCTAAAGCCTGCTCAGAGCGACCTCCCAGCTCTGGGCGTGCCATGAAGCCCCTCTCCCCAGGGTGCTGGAGAGGGGACTATGAACAGCACTGGGTGGGAAGTGTTTATTGGTGGTGCAGTTATTAGTGGGAGCCCAAGCTGGTCTATCTAGACAACTCCACTGTAGGGAGCTCTAGACTAGCACAAGGCAACAGGGCTGGCAGGGAGCAGACCTGGTGCTTGGGCAGGCACACCCAGCGAGGGCAGGTAAAGGCACAGCACTACCTGCAACACCTGAGGCGCAAGGCATCACCTCCTCCACCCTGCCCTAAGGACACGAGCTGGGAGAGAGCAGCACGGGAAGCAGGAGAACATAAGAAGATATGGGACTATCAGCGAGTCTGGCTGCATCCTCTCGAGCCGCTTGGAAGTATCCTGCCCCCCGACTCAGGCAACTCATTACCTGAACACCATGCAAATCCACTGCCACAGTGCATGGTAGCCTGTCGACCCTGGACCCCACCGCTGTCTGCCAGGGGGAAGCCCGCTGTGCTCGGGGAACAGAGTTGCAGGCTACAAGCTGTTTGAAGCGTTCCTAGACACCCCCCGAGTTTGCTGCCTTGCATCAAATTCACCGACGCTGCCTATCGATGTGGCTGCTTATTTCTCTGCTTTGAGCCCAGGCCCCTGGCTCCGTCACGGGGCTGGAAGAGAAAATGGCTGAGTGCGCTTGGATATGGTGTCAGCTTGCACCTATGATTGCTCTGCACCCCGTGCAGCTGGGGTGATGCCAGCAGAGGCAGGGCTCCCCTTGGGGCACCAATCGCAGCATGCAAGTCTTCTCCTGTGGCTCAGGGATGTTCAGGCCGTGGCTGCAGGCGTGATGCAAGCAAGCACCCTGGATGCTTTCTGTTTTGTGGGCTTGGAGGAAGGCAGCCAGACTAGCACAGGGGGACAGGGGGACCAGGCTGACAACTGCATGGCTCCGAGCCGGGACCTGGTAAGCTTGCCAAATCCATCTGAAGAAACAATGCCTGCTGCAACATTGCACCAACTTGGCAGAGCTGATTAAAATAGGGAGCGACCCAAGAAAAAGTGAACCAGGCTTTCCCAGGCAGGAGGGGCTCCCTGCAAGGTAGGAGCCCAGGGAAGGTCTCTGTCCGTAGCACAAGGAAGGGCAGGGCTGACGTCCTGTTCTGCCGCTGTTTGAGCAGCTAAGGGATGTCACCAAGGTTATACAGGGAGTTGGTAGTAGGGGATTGAACCTGTCCTCCCCAAGGCCTAGCAGATGGGAGTGAGACAGGGCACCACTTGCCCCTGGGGGTGGTGGGGGGGGGGTCCCCCAGGCTGACTCCTGCTCCCTCCTTCTGCCCGTAGTAACCAGTCCTTGGCAAGCAATGGGACATCAGCGTTCGGGGTTGGGGGCTTCATGCCCTTTGGGTTCAGCGGGACGCTAGCCGGAGCCGCCACCTGCTTCTATGCGTTCGTTGGGTTTGATTGCATTGCCACCACCGGTAAGTGAGAAGCGGGGGGAATACATGAGCGCCAGCCCCGGGTACACACAGGGACGCTGCCCAGAGCTGCAGAAGGCATCCTAGTAAATGCCAGGCTTAGCATCCAGGACTCTGGGCTGGACTTGCTCAGCCCCTCCGAGTCTTTTGCTGCATTTGGGAAGCTGGTGAGGGTCAGGAGTGGGGGCAGTGGTGCTGCGGCAGCCACGGGACCACGTGAAACGCCCACGTTTAACCAGCCAGGCTTGTGTTTCCCAGGGGAGGAAGTGAAGCACCCCCAGAAATCCATCCCGCTGGGCATCGTCGTCTCCCTCCTGGTCTGCTTCCTGGCGTACTTCGGGGTCTCGGCCGCCCTGACGCTCATGATACCCTATCACCTCTTGGACCCCCTGAGCCCCCTGCCAGCAGCTTTCGAGTACGTGGGCTGGAGCGCGGCCAAGTACGCGGTGGCCGTGGGCTCGCTGTGTGCCCTGACCACCAGGTGAGGAGGCCATTTCAGGGAGGGTGATGCAGCAAGGGTCAAGATAGTGCAGCAAGGGTCAAAGGCCTGGCCCAATACACAGCACAGCTCAGCAAGAGAAAGGAGACGAGCGGACGAAGGTAGGTGGCTCATGTCCCTGTCCCTCCTCCTTCGCAGCCTGCTGGGCTCCATGTTCCCCATGCCACGCATCCTGTTTGCCATGGCCAGAGACGGGCTCCTTTTCAAACCTCTGGCTAAAGTCAGCAGCCGCCAGAGCCCCGTGGTCGCCACCCTGGTGTCGGGGGCAGTGGCAGGTAGGTGGGTCTTGCAGCAGCAAAGGCCGCGGGCTCCCCAGAGCGATCATGCCCACAAAGCCGCCTCTCGCCAGGAAGGTCCGTGCAGCACAAGCCAAAGCAAACCGGACTGGGATCCAAACCAGGATGAACCGTGGTGAGCTGCAGTTAGAGCCGAGGGCACCGGGGACCCCAGCTTAGGGCTGCACGGCTTATACAGGCTGAGCTTTGTCTTTCCAAACCATGGGGGTCTTCCCAGCAGCTAGCGCTCCCACCAACACAACCGGGCCTCCAGGCTCGTGGTCTTCCCCACGCGGTGTCCCAGGCCAGCGGGGACTGTGGTGGTGGCACAGTTGTCCCCAAAGACAGGAGATGGCTGAGTCCTGTCCACCAGCGACTCCGACCATGACCTCTAAGGAGAGACCACCGTGGCCTCTTTGGCTGGCAGAGGTGTGTCCTAAGGTCTGAGCTCTGGGCAGACACGAGATCCCTGCGGGCCTGATTCGGTGGCTGGAAGCTCACCCTGCCTTGTGTCCGCAGCTGTGATGGCCTTCCTCTTTGACCTGAAAACCCTGGTGGACATGATGTCCATCGGCACGCTGCTGGCTTACACCCTGGTCGCTGTCTGCGTCCTCCTCCTCAGGTAAAAGCCACGGAGCAGCTGTTTCCCGCGTCCCAGCAGGTCTTGGCTTGCTAGACCGGGATGCAGGGGCTTTCAGCACTGCAAGGAGTAGCCTTTCTTCTCCTGGGTCCCCATGTCCTTCCCTGCCTTGCTCGGCAAGGGGTCTTGCAGCACGCCGGTCAGGGCTGCGGCCTGCGGGGCAGTGCAGCCAGGCCTTCCCAGTCCAGTGCAAAATGGACAAGGTGCCCCCTACATCTCCCCGAGGGATGATGGGAGAGTGGGTCGCGGCGTCCATGCAGGAGGCTGAGAGAAGCGCAGCCCTCACCCGTCCTGGCCTGGCACCTCTTTCCACAGGTACCAGCCTGCATCTGACTCGCAGGACCCCCCGGATGCCAAGGGGATGGCCAGAAGGCTGCGGCTGGACTTGCTCCTCCGTCCACCCATGCGTCCAACCCTGCGCTCCTACAGCCTGGTGTCCTGTGCCGTGACACTCATCGGTACACACTCGAGTCCCTTTCCTTGCTGCTCTCTGCTCCCCGGGGTGCTGTGCTGGAGCTGGAGGCAGGCTCGGTTTGGGGGTGAGGGACTCTCTGGTCATTAGCCGGCTCCTGAAAGTGTCTTTGTGGTCCTCTCCCCAGCCCTGCTGGTGTGCACGGCGAGTGCCGTGACCGTGGCTGGGCAGCAGTGCCTGGTCTCTGGGGAAGCCTGGTGCATCACTGGTCTGGTTCTCCCTCTCCTGGGGATTTTGGGGGGGGCTCTCGTCATCTGGAGGCAGCCTCAGAGCAAGAGGAAGACGTCCTTCAAGGTGAGCAGGAGTCAGCATAGGGGAAGGAAACATGGTGTCCTGTTCTCCTTGACTGCACCAGGGTCACCGTCTCCTCGGGTCCCTGTGGTTGCCACCCCTCTCTTCCTACACCCTTGAGCTCCCATTCCCCCCGTCTCCGTTCCTCCTGTTCCCTGGTGCCGGTGCTAACCTGCTCTGAAAGCCCCCGTGTATTTGCCCCAGGTTCCCTGCCTGCCCTTCCTGCCTCTGCTCAGCCTCCTCGCCAACAGCTACCTGATGGCCCAGCTGGGCACGGACACCTGGCTGGGGTACGCGGTGTGGATGGTGATCGGTAAGCCTCCAGGCACCGGCGTTTCAAGGGGGTTGTGGGCTGTCTGTGTCTGGTCCTCATCCCCTATGGCACTGCGGCATGCTGCCTTCCCAAAACATCTTGGCCTGGTCGTGATAGACACCATCCATGCACGGCTGCAAGACAAACACCCCCAACGCCCGTTCTCTATACACCCACCATGTACTTGTCTTTGCTTCGGAGAGGCTTTCTGTGCGGGTGGAGGAGAGGCAGGGAAGGGGGAGGATGTGGGCTGTGGGAGGATGAAGCCCCCCATCGCTGCTCTGTGCATCCCCAGGTTTCCTCATCTACTTTGGCTACGGCATCCGTCACAGCTCCGAGGGACGCAAGGCAGAGCCAGAAAGCGCAGCCGGCGATGCAGCTGATGAGATTAGGAGGAAAAACTGAGTCTAGCAAGGCCGTGACTTGGGGCGATGGCGTTGAACCCAGGCTACAGGGTCTTTATAGGTGTGTTGGCTACAAATGTCCAACTCGGGATCCTTAAAATTCTAGTTTATTAGGCAGATTGAAACACTGTAATCATAAACCTTGGGGCTGGTGCCCCCCGCCCCACACACACACACACACACATGCACACACACAGTAGCAAGCTACAGTCAGGTATACCTATCCTACAAGCGCTGGAGTCTGTCGTTGAGGCTTCTTTCAGCGTGGTGTTATCTTCCAGAAGGGGGTCGCCAGCTGGTCCTTCTGGCTGGACAGGTCTGGTCCAGTTGGAGATCAAGAGGGCGCCACCGAGGGTCACTTTTCACTGCCTTTTATCTGTCCCTGGTAGACTTTGGTGACTCCCCAGTTTTCTGGTTTGCCCAATCCAGGGGTCATTGACCCTCATGGGACTTCCCCCCCTCGGTGGCTACTGGACAGCATCTGTCAGCCCCAGGGGTTGTCCACATGTACGTGCAGGTTTGGGAGTCCGTTGATGAATTTAGAATAGGGCTCTGGGAGTGGTCGATCTGGAGATATTCAGCCCCAAAGTTGGTCTCTGGTGTTGATGAAGTCAGGCCAGGGCTTCTAGCCCTTGATCAGTGAGGTTTAGAGATTTCCCGGTTGTTACATTGTCTTCTATTGAGTTCAGCTTCCAGGTGAGAATTGCTGCCTGCTTCCATGTTACACATTCAATCACTGATTCACTCACTCTTTCAGAGGCCAGCCTGATACAGGGAAGGGCAGTTTGATTCCTGCCCTTGTTAACATTGTTACAATATATAACTTACTCAAACACATTTAGTTGCAAGTTGAAAGGTGAGGAGTATAAAATATAAACTACAAATGCCATGGCACACAAATAGATAAAAATACCAAAATACAAGGGGAGACACAAAATGCACACACACACATTTTAAAACACAATTCCTTATCTTAAAGTGAAAGCAAGAGGAAGGAAGAAAGGTAGAAAAAGAGAAACATATCCAAAGAAGGGAGAGCAAATGCAGGCAAGAGGAAAAGGGGGCTTTCTGCTACATTATTCCCCCCCTTGACATCGGCCTTACACCAGGGTGATGTCACTATATTGTTTGAACACCGTTGTTCAGCTATATGGACAGGAGGTGCGTCATCTTCAGCTGGTTTGAAGTGAAAACAAAACTTCGGCAATTAAAAGATATTGAAAGAGAAAAGCCTTGGGGGGTGGAGAAGGAAAATGACATAACGATGATGGGTACCCCTGAACTTTCACTAGTTTTTATACTTCGGGAACAGCTTTGTATGTTTTGAAAAAAGTATTTTATCTAACCAAGGGCATAGAGGAGGTTGTTTAGGCTGGGGGAGATCGCTTGTTGCTTAGTTACTTTAAAAGTGATAGTGCTGGCCTTGCTAGAAGGAAAGGCCTATCAGCAAGGTCCCGAGGGAAGTTGGAAGGGGGTTACTTGCTGGAGTTGGAAAAAGGGGGTTGCTTGCTAAGCGGGCTGAATAACAGGTGTTACATCAGCAAATTACACAGGCACGAAGGCAAGTTCGAACTGACTAGGGAGGGGTCTGTAACCAGGGTGAAAGGCACCGTGACCAAAAGAGACAACCTATAGAAACTGCTTAGCGTGTAAGGCTAGAAGAGGCTATATAAGGCTAATGCCCACTGGGGTGGGGGTGCTTGCTTTGCGAACGATTGCCAAGCACCACTTTCTGCACAGAAATAAAGATTAAGTTGGATCCTTCACCCCTGTGTGTTTATTGGCACAAGCGCACCGGGCACGAACTCACTGTCCTTTGGGGACAACAATTTCTGGCGACCCAGATGGGACCCTAGCTGACTGCCTTGTCCGGTCCACCTCTTCGGCTCCAGCAACAATTGTGGACGGCGTGAGGGCCAGGCGCCACCGACCTTATTCGTCGGAGGTCTGACCGTCTCCTGGTTGCCTGACGGAGTCGGGGAGGGGCACAACGGTGCAACGCTTGAAGGACCAACTTAATTGGACGGGGCGAGGGAGGTTTTAACAGCCTGGTGAGTACTTCTTTCCATATTTTGAGCAGGTTGGGGAAGAGACAGCTTTGAAAGTTCCGACCGTGTAGACGCCCTAGGCGAGTGAGATCGGGTGGCAGCCCCATGAACTCCCTTTAATCAGTTTGGTTCTGAGGCTGAGTGGCGGTCGCCGTCCGGTAGTCGGACAATGGGAAGTAACCAGTCCAAGATTCCACCCTGCAGTCCCTTAGGATGCATTTTGAAAAATTGGCCAAAGTTTGGAAGTGACCCTATGACAAAACAACAGATGATTCAAGAAGGATGCGGATAACCTGGAGAGGGTACAGCGAAGGGCAACTCGTATGGTCAAGGGCCTGCAGACCAAGCCCTACGAGGAGAGACTAGAGAAACTGGACCTTTTCAGCCTCCGCAAGAGAAGGTTGAGAGGCGACCTTGTAGCTGCCTATAAGTTCATCACGGGGGCACAGAAGGGAATTGGTGAGGATTTATTCACCAAGGCGCCCCCGGGGGTTACAAGAAGCAATGGCCACAAGCTAGCAGAGAGCAGATTTAGACTGGACATTAGGAAGAACTTCTTCACAGTTCGAGTGGCCAAGGTGTGGAACGGGCTCCCAAGGGAGGTGGTGCTCTCCCCTACCCTGGGGGTCTTCAAGAGGAGGTTAGACGAGTATCTAGCTGGGGTCATCTAGACCCAGCACTCTTTCCTGCTTATGCAGGGGGTCGGACTTGATGATCTATTGAGGTCCCTTCCGACCCTAACATCTATGAATCTATGAATCTATGATTCGGTATTGCAATACATGTTGGACACAGTACCAACTTGTGGATGGTGCAGCCTGGCTGGAGAATGGGTCTTTGGATTATAACACAATCTTGCAGTTACAGTTGTTTTGTAGGCGCCAAGGGAAGTGGGATGAGATGCTTTATGTAGAGGCATATATGACTTTGTATAGGGATGAGGTTACACAGAAGTTGTGTGGGATATTTAGGGGAAGTGGGGTAATGGCTTTGTGGGGGGTCACCACAGTATGTCCAAAGGAGCCGGAGGAGGAAGACGTGCAGTTGCTAATTGCTCCCATGGCTCCCCCGTCTCATCCTGTGAGCCCTGCGTCACCACAGGGGACTTTCACTGCACCTGTAACGGCTTGTCAGGGACTCCCGGCTGGCTCGTCCAGTCCGTCGTCCCTCACTTCCCCTGACAGCCCTGGGGTGCCATCCCCGGGTCCGGCGGATGCGGGTGGTAGCAATCTGGCAGTAGAAGGGACTGTAGGAGATGGGGCGTTTAGCCCTGTGGCAAGTCGCTTATGATCAGGGGCCCAACCAGTAGTTCAGGCCCCTTTACGACAAGTGGTGGGTCCTGAGGGTGAACCAGTTTTTGTCCATGTGCCATTCAGCACGGCAGACTTGATAAATTGGAAACAGTCCGTGGGCCAATATCGCCAGAATCCGGAGGCAATGGCACAGTTGTTCTCTACTATTTTTCTCACCCACCAACCAAACTGGATAGATATTCAGGCCTTACTGGCCGCTCTTCTGACTCCAGAAGAAAAGAGGTTGGTCTTAGAGAAAGCACGCACGATAGCACAGCAGCGTCACCCAGCCGGTGATGTAGATGAACTTTGCCCTAAGGAAAATCAAGACTGGGATCCCAACACCCGAGGGGACCAGAAGGAGTTAGAGCTGTATCGGGAGTTTGTGCTGGCTGCTCTCCGGGAGGCTATCCCCAAGCAGAAAAATTTGTCTAAATTGTATGAAGTGCGGCAGGGTCCGAAGGAGGATCCATCCAGTTTTTATGAGAGGTTGTGCGAGGCAGCCAGACAGTGGACGGATTTAGATCCGGAGCTGCCAGAAAATGCCAAGATGTTTAACACACTGTTTATAGGACAGTCAGCCCCAGATATTAGAAAAAAAACTACAGAAGACTGAAGGAGCAGCTGGAATGAGCATCAGCCAAATGACTGAGATTGCTTATAAAGTATACTCCAACAGAGATCAGGTTAAGGAGAAAAAGGAAGATAAGAGAATAAAGGCACAGGCGTCGTTACAAGCATTGTTGTTGGCAGCGGCAATTGTAGATCAGAGGAGTCGAGGATGGGGCAGGGGAAGTAGAGAGCATAGAGGAAGCATGAGCTATGCTCCGGGAGGCTATGGCCAGGGTCCCAGGCTGAGACCTAATCAGCGCGCTATTTGCAAGCAGGAAGGGCATTGGAAAAATTAGTGCCCCAAGAGGGGGAAGAAGAGACGAGAGGAGGAAGAAAGATTGTTGATGTTGGATGGCTCTGACCAGGAGTGACGGGGACTGGGGGCTAACACTGAAGTAATCCCTGTCTCCCCCGACGAGCCCCTGGTTAGAATGCGAGTAGGGGGAGAACTTATTGATTTTTTAGTAGATAGCAAAGCCACGCATTCAGTTGTAACCAATTTTAAAGGACCCTTATCAAAAACTAAGATCCCCATAATTGGAGCCACCGGCCAGCAGACGCATCGTCCTTTTGTGCCACCCGTGGAATGCAAATTGGGAGGAAAGAAAGTGTCTCATCAGTTCCTGTATATGCCTGAGTGCCCCATACCTTTGTTTGGGAGGGATTTGCTGTGCAAATTGCAGGCCCAATTGATCTTTTCAGAGGGAAAAATTACTATGAAGATACCAACTGAGGAAGCCTGGAAAGCTCAGGACCTCAGAGCCGTGAACAAGGTCACGGTGACCCTCCATCCGGTGGTGCAGGACCCTTATACTTTGCTGGCTGCTTCGTCTGCAGAGGAACAATGGTTTACAGTCCTGGACCTGAAAAATGCCTTCTTTTGCATCCCACTTGAAAGAAACAGCCAAGGGGTTTTTTCATTCGAGTGGGAAGACCCGAGTACTAGGAGAAAAAACCCAATTGTGCTGGACAGTTTTGCCTCAGGGTTTTAAGAACAGTGCCACTATTTTCAGCACTGCCTTAAGTACGGACCTTCAGAAGTGGGACAAAGGGACATCAGGTACCCTGTTACAGTACGTGGATGAGTTGTTAATTGCAGCAAAAATGAGGGAAAAGTGCCACCTGCTGACCCACGAAGGATTACAGCATGATTGCATTAAAACTATTGAGAGTGTGTATGCTAGCCGGGCAGATCTTAAAGATGCCCCACTACCTAATGCAGAATGATAATGAATTCTACACAGATGGAAGCAGCTTCATGGACAATGGAACCCGAAAGGCGGGATATGCCGTGGTTACATCATGGGATACCGTGGAAGCAAACGCCTTGCCTCCAAATACCTCTGCACAGAAAGCTGAGCTTATTGCGCTGACCTGAGCTCTCCATTTGGCAAAAGGAAAGACAGCCACTATATACACGGATTCGAAGTATGCCTCTGGAATCTTACACGCCCACAGAGCTATGTGGAAAGAGAGAGGACTCTTAACGGCAAGCAAAAGCCCAGTAAAACACGGAACAGAGATCCTGAAATTACTAGAAGCCGTGACGGAACCACTAGAGATAGCTGTGGTGCACTGTAAGGTCCATCAAAAGGGAGATGGTAAGGTTGTAAGAAAAATCGATGAGCAGATGCTGTGGAAAAAGGCAGCTAGAGGACAAGTTCAGGAGGCTCAAATGTTGGCATTGATGCCTCAGGTAGCGTTGCCTGAGGAACCTCCCAAATATACTGAAAAAGAGAACCAACTCACAGAGAAATTAGGAAGCAAAAAAACAACAAGATGAATGGTGGGTTTTGCCTGAAGGACAAATCCTGATGCCAAAACTGATTCTTAGCAAAGTGCTCCAAGAGTACCACCAGAGCACCCATATGGGAGCTGACTCCATGACCCAAGGTCTCCAAAGAATTGTAGTGGGGCCTAAGATGAGAAAAACAGCAGACAATGGGACCTTCACACCGCATGGAGACCGCAGTCAAGTGGACTGGTGGAACGAATGAATCAGACTCTAAAAAGACAGCTGGCTAAACTTTGCCAGGATACTCAGCTGAAATGGCCCAAAGCTCTGCCTCTTGCCTTGCTTAGAGTGCGCATAGCCCCTAGAGCTAAACTGGGAGTTAGTCCATTTGAATTAATATATGGCAAGCCATATCCTAAGAATCCAGTGGTGACGCATGGGAGTCAAATGCATGTAAAAGGGGAAGGCTGGGCAAAAGATTATTTGTATTCTTTGTCTGCTGTATTGTCTTCTCTCCACAGGTATGTCCAGGAACGACTTCCACTCCCTCTAGATACACCAGTCCACAAGTTCCAGATCGGAGACGAGGTGCTGGTCCGGACGTGGAAAGACGAGCCGCTTCAGCCCAGGTGGAAGGGACCGTATCCTGTGATTCTCACCACTCACGCTGCAGTGAAGGTTCAGGGGGTAAAACCGTGCATACACTACGCTTGGGTGAAGGCCGCACCAGAAGTGCCACCGGCAGGAGAAGTTGCTGGGAGTGTTGCACCGGAAGCGGACACAAACGGACACCGTTGGACAGCAGAGCCAGTAGAAGGACTTAAATTTCTGTTTAAAGGTCAATCATGTGGAAAGTAGTTCTTTGCATAGGCGTAATGTTTCTAGGATCTAAGGGGTTGGTGCATCAAAGGTTCGATAAGAATCAAAATGTGTGGGTTCACTCATTTTTGTTTGGCAGGTGGAATATCGGTTGATGATATTTTCACGTCATGCCTTATAGGGGTGCCCACTCCAATGGAAGCACTCCGGAATCAGACTTGGTTCACATCTGGGGGAATAGGAGGTCCAACCAATTACACTAACAACCCCATGTGGGGAACCATTACCACAGAAAGAAACGCTAGTACCTCTGAAATAGATTTATTGACAGTCACCTCCCCTGGTAACACCAGCTGTGCCAGTTTTGTGAACTGTACCCAAGCTTGCAAAAGCCTAACCAAAGAAATGAAAATTTTCAATTGCTCAGACATAACTAATGTATCTTGCAACTACAGTCATGTTATATTACCCCGGGGGTGGTTCCTCCTTTGTGGGAAGACTGCCTATTCGTATATCCCAGCCAATGCCACAGGAGGCCCTTGTGCTCTGGGCCGGTTGACTGTCTGGCTACCAGGTATGCCTAAGACCTCTAGTAAGCGTCACCGGAGAGGTTTGAAGGTGCTAGATGAATCCTGTGATAGTGACATAAACCTCCTGAGTGAGGCCGAGGTAGTGTCCTTAGCAGTTTTTATAGTAGGGGTGCCAGGCCTAGTAGTGGATGCTGAGAGGCAGCTTAGTAAGGTGGCCTGTGCCCTGGCAAAGGGCCTAAATACAACTTCACAGGCCCTAGCTGCCCTCAATAGTGAAATGAAAGAACTAAGAGGAGCTACTCTGCAAAATAGAGCAGCCATAGATTACTTATTGCTGAGGCATGACCACGGATGTGAAGAATTCGAAGGAATGTGTTGTTTTAATTTGACAGGTAACTCCGAGTTGATAGAGTCAAAAGTGCAGAAGTTAAAAAAGGTTCTGTCCCACATTAAGCAAGGGGAAGGGTTCGACTTCTCATGGCTTACTTCTTGGCTTCCTAATTTTTCATGGCTTAAGCAAATTTTCCTATTAATTGTGGCAAGTATGTGTATTTTCTTGATAATCTGTTGTGGGATACAGTGTTCGCCAATGTGTTGTGAGGTACTCAAGAAATCAATTTCTTCCCCCGTTCACCGCGTGATGTTTGTAAAATCATCAGTTACAAACCCGATCCAAAACAATCGGGAGAAAGCGAAGAGATTTCTGGAGATGAGAAAGATAGTCGAGGACTATGGGCTTTTTCCATAAAGGCCATAGCCTCGAAGGGGGGATTTGATGAAGCACACCTGGACTTTCACTGCATTTTCACCAGGGAACAGCTTTGTATGTTTTGAAAAAGTATTTTCTCTAACCAGGGGCATGGAGTAGGTTGTTTAGGCTGGGGGAGATTGCTTGTTGCGTAGTTGCTGATTGCTGGCCTCGCTAGAAGGGAAAGCTGTATCAACAAAGATCCGGAGCTGGAAGGGGGGTTACTTGGGGGGAAGCAGGAGGGGGGGTTACTTGCTGGGCTTGCTATACATTTCATCACATCACCAAGTTTAACCTGTTACGTAGCTATATAAGGCAGACGCCCACTGGGGTGGGGGTGCTTGCTTTGTGAACGATTGCCAAGCACCACTTTCTGCACAGAAATAAAGATTAAGTTGGATCCTCCACCCCTGTGTGTTTATTGGCACAAGCGCACCGGGCATGAACTCACTGTCCTTTGGGGACAACAATGTCACTATATTGTTTGAACACCGTTGTTCAGCTATATGGACAGGAGGTGCGTCATCTTCAGCTGGTTTGAAGTGAAAACAAAGCTTAGGCAGTTAAAAGATATTGAAAGAGAAAAGCCTTGGGGAGCGGAGAAGGAAAATAGCATAACCAGGTTGATTTGCACAGTTACAATGGTATAGCTGTCTCTTTGCTTATTAAAATATGACTTTGAATGCAGTTTTTTTTTACACCATCTTGTTATACTGATATTCTAAATAGCATTTAAATCCTTAAGAGAAGTACAGAGAAAAAACAAAAACAAAGCAAACCCCCCAAAAAACAAAGTACACATGACCCTTAATAAATATCCTTTTGCTAACCAAGTGGAATATCAAACCTTTTGAGAATTGCTGCCCTTGTTTCAAACATCAGAGCAACTTTCCAGTCCAACCGGACACAAGTGTTCTGGTCTGGGATCCACAGACGGGGCCAATTTTTAGAGGAGGTATTACCAATTACTCTTATTATATCTTTATGATATCATATCTATTTAAACTGACAACTTCAAACAAACCAAACAAACAAACAGAAAACATAGAAGAAGACACCACAAACAGACAAGACAATTTTTGCCATGGCTGTGATGAGGAAGATGCTGCTGGTGGTAGCGAGGCCTCATGGTTTGTGGGTCACCTTTGACTACACTGTGCCTTCTGCAAAAGAAAACAAACACGCACAAACCTGCCAAGGAAAACTCCTTGCATGGCTGATTATTCACATTTACAAAGTGCAATGCTGATGTGTGCACTGGCGGTGCACGCAGCATTTTCCATTCTTGGGGTGCTTTTCTTTTATACTGAAAAAGTGGAGCAGTTACTTACAGGAGGGTGGCCATCCTAAGTTAAGGATTTCTGGCCTTTTCCTGCCTCAACATGGAGGTGGGCACTGATCAGCCCGTCCGATGCGTATTTTCCAACGGCTCAGAGCCGTTCCTTCCTGCTAGCCAAGAAGGGTGGCCGGCAGGATTAAAAGATTGGTTGCCCTGTTCCTCGAGGGTCGGGTGGTGATGGCTCACTTTTTTTTTTTTTCTTTTCTTTTCTCCAAGCTGGGTCGCTGGGATGCTCTCCTCATGACACAAGGAATCCTCTTCACAAGGCTAGATTCAGGGTTAGATCTATTCTGCCCCCTTCAACAGTTTCTTGGGACACATGTACCCATTGTCCTGATTCAGGTCCCATTTCCTCCCACGTACATTTAGTGCAGCTCCGGTGTTCAGGAGGGCACTGGTATGCCCTTGAGTTCCCACCGTAACAGGTATTTGGGGTCTCCCTCCTGGATCCCAAATGAGGGTTCCCAATTTCTCCCATGAGCCAGGGCTCTGCTCAGGGGTCCCATTACGGGGGCTCCATCAGTGCTCCTCGGAGGCCAGGGCTGAGGCTGCTCCCCTGTTAGAAAGGGGAGGTGCTGCTCCCTCCCCAGTCAGCTCTGCCATTCTGATAAGCAGCTCGGCTAGAGGCTTCCCATGCCATCTCCCTTTTGGTTCCCCATGCTGCATTAAAAACTTCCACACTGCTGACCGAATCCCATTTTCCCCCTCTCTTTCCTTTGATACCCTGGGGTTAACCCAGTGTGGGCTGGGGCAATAATTTGGACCCCCAACCCCCCTATCAGTTTTGGGGTAGGCACTTTCATTAGAATAGGTAACCATATAATTTGGTGTGTCATTAAGCTTTTCTTTGAACTGGGTGGCTGCAATCGCCCCCCCTTGGCGTCCAATTAACCTCTCTGCATCCTGAGCCCGGGCTAGGACTTCTCCCAGCACATCTCTCCCAGTCTCTTGGAGCGGCCCCATCAGTCCAATTATGGGCTGATGCATCCCCTCCTGTACCTCCTTCCAAAACCCAGGAGGGTAATCTATACTTCTTGTGTCCGATGTCCTTTTGTTCTCCTTGTCTAGGGGCAGAACTGTCCCTGACAGCAATCCCAGCATAACACACCAGATCACATAGTCCCTAACAGTTCCCCAGGTGTCTGGTGGCTAGCCCCAAACTGTCCCTTCAATGTCTTTCTTCCCAAACTGATCCCCAAGCCCACTATGCTCTGGGGAATATTGTCTCCCCCAAAGCTGTCCTCCTGATCCATCGCTGCCTGAATCTCTGGGTGGTGCAAGCCCTTAGTAGGCGGTGCCATTCCCGGACACTCAGGGTTTCACACTCCACTACATTCAGGGATTTCTGCAACCACTGTCCCAAATTCCTAATGTTAGCAGATCCCAGGGTCTTGGCCAGGGCTGCTAGATCAGCTCCACTGAGGGGGACTGTTACCTGTGTGGTTTCTGTGGGTTTTCCCTGAGCATCCCGAGTGACTGAGGTCTGTGTGATTGCGCTCACCTCAGGCACCAAGGTCCTTTCCTGATCTGACTTAGGGTCTTCAGGAGAGGGCTCCCCTGCATCCTCTGGATCTCCCCACATCTCCCCACCCCAAATCTCTCCTGGATTGAAGGGGATGTCTGAATCCCTGGCTTGGTCTCCCTGGATGACAGCTGCTACTTGCAGGCTACGCTCCTGCAGTTGCTTTTTGAAACGGTTAATGGTATTGAGACAGGGGCCATGGTTAGCCTTGGCTCCCTTCTCAGCTTGATCTTTAGCCATTGTTTTTACCAATTTTTGCAAGGCTTCTCGGCTAGCCTTTTCTTGGTCCAATCATTCCAATTGTTGGGCATTGTCTTGATTTATTTTTCTCAATTGCTCATTTTCATTTTCCAAGTTCCGAGACAAGCCCTGTAGAGTCTGATTCCTGGTTTCCAGTTGGACACCTCTATCTTGCAGCATTTGCATTAGCTCCTCCTTTTCCTCAATTTCAGAGGCTCGCTGAGCTTTTTCCTCAACTGCTGTTTTTACAGCATGCCATAGCAGCCAGACCAAGGAAATGTGTTGCCTTTGAACCGAGGGTTTTTCACAAAGGCAAAATCTTTCAAATTGAGATTCAATGTCCCCTATGGAAAAGCCTGGGGTGCACACATCCTCTCTCCATGGGCTGGGTCCACCCTTCAGAATCTCCCTATGGAGAGGGGGAATTTCCTCCCTCCGTACCCACTTATCTTCTTGGCCTCCTGCTCCAACCTTAGGGGCTTTTTTCCTAAACAAAGACATTTTCCTCAACATGCCTCAAGCCTCTCAGTTTCCTTGAGTCCTCGCACTCCTAACCAACTCTGCCCCTGCCCCTGCAGTTCCACAACCAAATCCCTTCCTTACTAAATCCAGACCCTGCTTGAGTCTGCCCACCCCCTTGGGTGAGTCTAAATCCTGGTCCACCCCCTTGGGTGACAACTAAATCCAGACCCTCCTTGAGCCTGCCCACCCCCTTGGGTGAGTCTAAATCCTGGTCCACCCCCTTGGGTGGCTATTGCCCACCCACCTCCGTGGACGTGGGTTCTATCTGGAGACACAGTCTCCCCAATTACCAATCTGCTAATAATCCTAGAATAATGCCTGCGTTCTCCACCAAAGAATGTTGGCTACAAATGTCCAACTCGGGATCCTTAAAATTCTAGTTTATTAGGCAGATTGAAACACTGTAATCATAAACCTTGGGGCTGGTCCCCCCCCCCCCCCACACACACATGCACACACACAGTAGCAAGCTACAGTCAGGTATACCTATCCTACAAGCGCTGGAGTCTGTCGTTGAGGCTTCTTTCAGCGTGGTGTTATCTTCCAGAAGGGGGTCGCCGGCTGGTCCTTCTGGCTGGACACGTCTGGTCAAGTTGGAGATCAAGAGGGCGCCACTGAGGGTCACTTTTCACTGCCTTTTATCTGTCCCTGGTAGACTTTGGTGACTCCCCTGTTTTCTGGTTTGCCCAATCCAGGGGTCATTGACCCTTGTGGGACTTATCCCCCCTCGGTGGCTACTGGACAGCATCTGTCAGCCCCAGGGGTCGTCCGCATGTACGTGCAGGTTTGGCAGTCCTTTGATGAATTTAGAATAGGGCTCTGGGAATGGTCGATCTGGAGCTATTCAGCCCCAAAGTTGGTCTCTGGTGTTGATGAAGTCAGGCCAGGGCTTCTAGCCCTTGATCAGTGAGGTTTAGAGATTTCCCGGTTGTTAGGTTGTCTTCTATTGAGTTCAGCTTCCAGGTGTTAATTGCTGCCTGCTTCCATGTTACACATTCAATCACTGACTCACTCACTCTTTCAGAGGCCAGCCTGATACAGGGAAGGGCAGTTTGATTCCTGCCCTTGTTAACATTGTTACAATGTATAACTTACTCAAACACATTTAGTTGCAAGTTGAAAGGTGAGGAGTATAAAATATAAGCTACAAATGCCATGGCACACAAATAGATAAAAATACCAAAATACAAGGGGAGACACAAAATGCACACACACACATTTTAAAACACAATTCCTTATCTTAAAGTGAAAGCAAGAGGAAGGAAGAAAGGTAGAAAAAGAGAAACATATCCAAAGAAGGGAGAGCAAATGCAGGCAAGAGGAAAAGGGGGCTTTCTGCTACAGGTGCAGAGCCCTGATAAACCCACTGCTGATTTTTTCCTAGTTGCATGCTTTCCTAGTTGTCAGGGGCTGGAGGGGACCTTACAGATCATCGCTGTTGACGTGAGTACCGGGCCTATGGGACCTGCTTTGGGGGTCCTTGGAGTCCACGCTGCTGAGAGCAAGGAAAATAGCCAGGAGCAGCGCTTATCTTCTCTGGGTTTCACCTCCTTTTCCCGTGGCACATCCTGGGGCAGCCCCCCTCCTCTCGGCCCCTGCCCTCTCCATCGGATGCCCGGTCCGGGCTTGGACGAGGAACGCAGGAGGTGGGAGCTGTTGTTTTAAGCCTGGTGCATGCCTGTCGGAGCCAGGCGCTGAATAGCTCTATTCACCTCCTGGGAGGGACCTGGGCTCCCATCGCAGGCGGGTGTGAAAGGGATTCTGTTTAAAGAGGAAAGGAGGCCAGCCTCGGCATTGCTTTGAAATCTGCCCCCTTCGTCTCCCGCACCCCAGCCCCTCATTCACCTCCCCCCAAAGCCCGGCCCAGCCAGCCCCTTGGAGGGAGCCGAGAGCGTGGCACTCGCTGCCCCGAGCTGGGAGAGACGTGGCTGACCGCCCCGTGGATGCCGCCATGACCCCCAGGGTGCTGGCCATGCTGGGCTGCCTCCTCTTCCTCCTCCTCTGGGGTAAGTCTGGCAGCTCCCACACTGTCCCCAAGCTGGGGGATTTCTTCCCCCTCCTAGCATGGGACTTCTGTGTCCCACGCCACGAGGGGCTTGTGGGGAGGCAGCATGGGGCAAACACAAGCCCTGTTAGCCCCTGACCTGGGCATTGGGAGCCGACTTCTTCCCCCAAGAGCCTGGCTGGAGTTTGCCAATGGGCCCCAGCTCCATGGGGTGGTGGGATGGGCAGCATTGCAAAAAGCCTATGCCAGCCCCTTCCCAGAGACCCCCTGACAGCCATGGACCATCCACCCCCGAGCGCCTGCTCTCAGCCAGGTGCCCCCAACACCCCGCACCTGGGAGCAGCTGGGGAGGGGAGATGGGGAGCGACAGCTGCTATGCCCAGGGCTGCTGAGCACAGAGCAGGTGAGGCCAAGGAGGGCTCTTGTCTGCCTCACTGCACCCTCCTGGACCTCCATCCTCCTGAGCAGGACGGTCGCCCCTCGCCGGCAGAGCGGAGCTGCGGCCGCTGCAATGGGGGCTGGGTGCGAGCGCACAGGGCAAACAACACGGCCGTGCAAAGGCTGCTCACGGCCAGCCCTGGGTCCAGCGTCAGGTGCCCTCCCCTGCTACAGCTGCCATGGAGCAGCGGGGAGTGCCCACATCTGTCACCTCCATCAGGCAGATGTGGGCAGCACCCATGGGATCCGTGCTGGGGGTCCAACGCCTGCCCTGCCACTAAAAGTCCTGTGCAAGGAGAAGCCAGGACTGGGGCATGTAGATCCTCTGGCCCCCTGCCTGGGGCATCCCTGATCCCCTCTCCCCTTCTGTCCCCCCAGCGGAGGGTCAGGAGAAGATGCGGCGCCCCCAAGCCCCAGAGAAGAAGGCCACGAGAGAGTCCAAACCCTGGGTTGCCCAGGGCACGGGCAGGAAGGCCAAGCTGGTGTCACGCAAGCCCCTGCCAAAGGCCAAGCCCCCCATGAACTCCACAGCTGCCCCCGGCGTGGGGAAGCCACCAGTCTCCATCCTGAGCCAGGTGGTGGCACGGGGGCAGTTCCAAAAGGTGCCCGAGTCCCTGGCACTGCAAGCAGGGGATGCGCTGGAGCTGCGGTGCCGGGGCCGGGCGGTCCGGTGGAGGTACCCTGCCCACCTGCAAGATGATGAGGAAGGGCGGCTCAGGTACGTGGCTCCAGCCCTAGCCCCAGGATCGGTACGGGGAAGAAGGGGCCGCTTGGGGTCTGGGACCCGGGTGCATAATCCCTGTCCAGGGGGCTCTTAGGAAGTGCACGGGGAGAGGCAGCCTGAAGGTCTCCCCCAGCACAACCCCTCGGAGTGTGTGCACGCACACAGGGATGCCCCAGCCATGGGCAGATCTAGGAGTTTGCAAAGGTGGGTGTGAAGGGTGAGGTACAACACGACTCCTGTTTGTCTCTTAGAAGCTGTATCAATACAGTAGGAGCACAGGGCTGGATGATTCAGTTTATGATTGAAGCAAAAACCAAATATAACCCCATTGCAAGGCATTAAAAACCAGCCTGCAGGGCTGCAAGGTAGGAGCGGGGAAGAGACAGCAGCAGGGCAGATAGCTGGGTCGGCAGGACATCGAGAGCACTAGAAAGGGGCTCGTTAAGGGGGTTGTTAAGGCCTGTGGCATGGAGAGCTCAGAAGGGATCGGGTAGATGACGAGGAGCCGTGAAGGCAGCTGCTGCCATGGCCAGGCACTTGGCTTGGATGGAGCAGGAATGAAAAGGGGTACGAGTGCAGCAATGCACCCCTGGATCTGCCCTTCTCTGCCAGAGCCATCAGAAAGCAGGAGGTCCCTTGCCCCTGCATGGGTAGAGAGCCAGGCCACGGTGCATCTTGGCTGCAAGCGTCCAAGGTCCTTCCCACACTGCCAGGGGCCGTGGAGCCTGCCAGCCTCGCAGCGGCCCGGCCAAGCCCTTCTGTCCTCAGGCACACCGAGCAGGCCCCTCTCTTCCAGGGTCAAGCACTATGCAAAGTTCAGCCAGCTGCTGGTGGTGAACGCCACGGCCGCCGACACGGGCGAGTACAGCTGCTGGTCCCTCCAGTGCCAGGACAGCCCATGCCAGGAGGGCGAGGACAGGACGGGCAAGACCTTTGTCTTCTTTGCAGGTCAGGGGTCCATCAGGGAGGGAAGCCCAGGGCAAGGCTGGCGGGTGGCAGCAATGCCATGGGGGGGTTGCAAAGCCAGGGGATGCCAGGGGGAGCCCACGGGCTTGCTTGGATAGGTGTGCGGGCCCTTGGAGCAGCTGGCCGGCCCGGGGGGAGAGGTGTCTTGCCCCCCTCAGCAGCAGTGAGCTGTGACAACGCAGAGTGCCGGGTGCTTGTGGCTCGTGGCAGCTGGATGGGGGCTTTCCCTTCTCACGCCAGGACTTGATGGGTCCTCTGTACCCCCCAGACCCCCAGGAGCTGTTTGTCCCCACGGAGGATTACTACGAGGTGGTCCAGCTGCGCACGAACCGCCCCACGCTCCTGCCCTGCCAGGTGACCAGCCCGCTGGCCCGTGTGACGCTGCACCGCGAGTTCCCCCCCGAGGAGGTGCCCGTGGACGGTCGGGACATCTCTTATGACGTCCGGCGTGGCTTCACCATCCACCGCTCCCGGCCCTCCTATGCCGGCTCGCTCTTCTGCATGGCCAGCCTGGGCGGTGTGCGGCAGATCTCCACCAAGTACATGCTGGTCTACATCAACTGTGAGTGCCGCCCGCCTGCCAGGGTCCCAGCGGGCCCCGTGGCCCCTTGCCAGGCCCTGCTCTGGCTTGGCTGTGAAGTCCTGCCCATGGCAGATCTCCCACCCTATCCCCCCCAGGCCCACCTATGATGCCCAGAGGAGCTGGTGGCTCGTGCCAAGAGCTCAGAAACCTCCCAGGGCCCTGGCTGGAGGGTCTGCTCCTTTGCTCAGGGTCCGGCTGATTGCTGAGCTTGGGGCCAGGGAGGAATTTGTGGCCCCAGATCAGCCTGGCATGGCTTCTCCCACAGAAGGGCGGGGTGTACCCCTTCTTGGCCCAGTCTGGGTGCTTTGCAGCGATGGCAGAGGAGAAGCTATTTAGCACCTGGGAATGCAAAGGACTGGCCTTAGGGGTCCAGCCTCTCTCCAGGGTGTTCTGCCCTGTTGCACCTCACTCCTTCCCTCTGGCCCTTGCAGACCCTTCCTCTGCCCCCAAGCCCACAGTGCGGGCATCGGGCACCTCCGCGCGGGTGGGGGAGAACTTCAATGTGACCTGCACGGTGCTCGGAGAGCCGGAAGTGGCTGTGGATTTCACCTGGGAGTACCCGGGGCGGAAGGTAGGGCAGCTTGCCATGGCTTTGTATCTCGGGAGCCCCTCTTTGCTCCAGCCGGGATCCAGGGGGCCACTGCTGCAGGTGTACGCCCCTCCGAGAGAGCCCAAACCTGTGGTGAAGGGCTTGCCGTGAAGACCTTTGCCAGGGCTAGCATGCAGACCACCTGGCTCCCAGCCTATGAAACCCTTGGCTCCCTAACCCCTGGCCCCCTGAACTCCCTTGCTTCCTAGGTGGGCAGGCCGCCCTACGTGCGGGAGCGCACGGACCTGGTGCGCCGCGGGGGGCAGGTGCGGCAGGAGGCCGAGAGCACCCTGTATGTGGACGAGGCACGGGACGTGGACGCCGGGCTGTACACCTGCCGCGCCGAGAACCTGGAGGGCAGCGCCAGCGCCACCACCCGTGTCCGCGTGCTCCCGGCCCTGTGGGGCGGGCAGCCTGGCTAGCCGAGGCCCTGCTCGGCCTGGGGGCTTGCGGTAACACCTCCTCGGTGGCTGCAAGACAGGCTGGGGGCCTCTCTGCCCTTGCTGGCTCTGCCTCTGCATTTGCTTATTAAAATCACTGGCTTTAAACAGGAGAGAGCTGGTCATCTCCCAGCACACGGGGGGCACCGAGGGTGCAGTGAGACTGCCTTGAGATGATGACTGCAGCTGGATCCTCCAGCACCAGAGGCTATGGAGAGCTCAGCCCTTGCTGTGTGCCCAGCTGGGGAAACCCAGCCCTGAGAGGGGCAGGGAGCTGGACAAACGGTCCAGGAAAGGGGGGTGGTGGGAGGATGCACCCAGGCAGCTGCGCGATGACCGTACCGTGCTGCAGCAGCCCGGACTGCAAGCTAAGGGTGCCAGGTAGCAAACGCATCACCCACCGAAGCACCAAGTAGAAAATACCTTTGCAAAAATACCTTTGCAAAGGCTTTCTTCCTTCCCCTCCCCACCAGGCTCCAGGATCTTCAAATGGAGACTGCACACACACTTTGCTGGGGTTATTGGACCCAGCAGTTCTTCCTGCCCAGAGCAGGGGGGCTGGACCCGATGATCCAACTCTAAACTTCTGTGAATCGGCCTGGGCAGCTCTGCTGTGGCTAGAGCCAGGCCTACCCCCCAGCCCTGATGGGACTCCAGGTGAGGGCAGCTCACATTCAGCCTATAGCCAGGTGTAGCTGAGCAAGGTCTGCAGGTCTCTTGGGTCCTGGGGCCAAAGTTGAACCCCTGCTCTGCCAAACACAGGGGCAACTCCCCATGCCCCACTGCCCTGCACAGCTGGAAAGGGCTTCTGAAGCAACAGGCAACACAAGCACCCTCCCCGCAACCTCACCATCCATGGAAAACACCGACATTGCATTGGTTTGGTAATGTCCTGCAGACTTGTATTCTCACAGCTCAGAGCACACGCACGCACACGCTATCCCTGGGGGAAGCTCTGCAGCTGTTAGTGGTGCAGCCGTCTCCCTGCTCAGGCTCTCCCCAAAGTATGGGCATGGAAAGTGCATCTCATACAGTGGTGTCAGTCCCCCGCCTCCCATCCTCAAGAGATGCTGTCAGTTCATCCCCACTGCTGGGCTTGTTCCAGCTCAGGAGAAGGACCTGGAAAGCAGCCAGCAACTCCGACTGCTTTAGAGACTGCCCCAAGATCCAGGCCTACAGGTAAAACAAGCTCTGCCTGGCTGGAGCTCAGCTGCTAGCTCCAAGACAGATGCCTTGCCCGGCCCCTGCCACATCTCTTCTGCACGGTGTCATCCTATCCGCGCCAGACAGCAGCACCCGGGAACCTGATGCCGGCCATCGGACAAGAGCAGGGCAGAGGGCATCAAGCCTGGCAGAGATTAATCAGTAGCCCCTGTGGTTCTCCGGCCAGGAGCAGCAGGGTGGCAGAGCACGGCTCAGGGTCCTACTCAGATTCACCCTGGAGAGATGCTGCTTTGTACACGTGGCGTGTACAAACGCCCAATGAGACCAACTCCAGGGAAGCCCCAGGTCTGGGGACCCTCTGTCGCTGACCTTACGGCTGGGGGTTTGCTAGCGGCTCAGGCTTTTGGGGATCTCGATCCTTTCAGGCACAGGCTGAGCAGCTCAGGGCGTGCAGATCCCAACACGCTGCCGGTGAAGGCTGAACCCTGGGGAAGGGCGAGGGAAGCTGCTCCTTTTCTGTACATCTACATGCATGCTCAGAGTCCCTCCAGGGCCCTGGCGTGTCAGAGGCAGAGGAGGAAGTGAAGGAGGAACAAAGACCGAATGCGGCTAGCCACTCTAACTCCCGTGAAAATACCTGGCAGTTCCCAGGCACCAAAAACTATCGCTTCACTGCAAAAAAAGAGCAGCACCTTTAGGAAATAAACAGGCAAAATACTCCTTAAAGTGACTTCCCAAGCTGCCAAGGGCTTTCCAGCAGGTCGGCTGGGCCCCAGCCCTCCCCGGCTCCTGCCTGCTAGCACAGAAAGGGGGAGATCCAAACCGTGCACATCCCTCCGATCCTCGCCCCATAGCCAGGGCCACCTAGTGCTGGGGCACAGGGGAGGAGGTCCTTGCCCTCTTGTGCTGTCCATCACGGTCCCCCTGGCTGAGGCAGGATTGCAGTACTGCCTACTCATCCCACCTCCCATAAGAAACAGCAACCCTCCTAGGTGCAAACCTGTAGAGAACCAGGCTCTGGGCCATCCCAGGGCTGCTCAAAAGCAGGCTCACAGCTCAAGCACCTGCCCCCTCCTGCAGAGCTTCGAGCCCCAGTTGCTGCAGGACGTGATTCCAGTACATCTCCCCGTGCAGCTGGTCCTTGCAGGAGCTCAGCTGCTCACCCCTGCACACCTGAAGCCACCATGGAGCTTGCAGCCATGTCCCTGGCTGCTGGGGGAGCAGGAGAGGTCCAGCAAGGAGTGATGGGGTGGAGCAGGGGAGTGAGTCTCCTTCCCCAGGAAGATGAAAGCAAACAAGGAGGATGGGGGAGATGCATTGTGCAGGCTTGAGGAGAATGCCCGGCCAAGGCTTTCAGGGACACGGGGAGCAAAGTGCATGGGGAGGGGAAGCCGCTGGGCACTGAAGGAGCTGGATTCTTATACACACAGAGCCCCTCTGTGCCAGGCTGCCAGGGCAGAGGGTCTCAGCAGGGAATACAGCTGCATTGGCCCCTTCTTTGAGAGGCAGAGGGAGCCTTCGAGCAGCCTGTGCATGGAGCTCTGCCCAGTGAATGGGCACCACCCAGCCTCAGCCCAGGACACAGCTTCTTGGAGCAAAAGGATGGGAGTCAAGGAGCGATGCAGCCTCCCTTTTGTCACCCACTCCCCATGCTCCTGCCAAAGGGCCTCGTGGCACCAGCCTACAAGACAGTCGGGCCCTGTGGATGCAGAGAGAGATGGAGATGAGCCATAAAACGCAGGGCCAGAGTCAGACCTGAAGGCACTTGGACCCAGAGACTCCCAGTTCAGATCCACCTCTGGTTCCATATTCACCGACTGACAAAACCCAGCTCGGGTCCCCTTCCCAGACACGTGGCTTTGCTGCCCAGTTTCCTTCTGCTGCTGGGAGCCAACGGCTCCATCTAGGCACACTGGTAACCTCGAGGCTTATCAGTATGGAGGTGGCTCGTGGCTTCCCCCAAGGTCCGAACCAGGAAGGGGGCACAGAGGAGATGGGCAAAGTCCATAAGCAATGTCCTACAAAGGACTCCCCTGTCACCGCAGGATAGGAAGCCCCATCAGAGGCTCCAAGCCCCCCATAGCAGCCAGGGGACAGTCACAGGGGCCACTGCTACGTGGCAATGAGGGGCGCCTCGGCCACGGGCAGTGGGAAGGTGGTGGGTGCATCGCCATTGAGGACACGGTACAGCAGCTCCTCCTTTTCCCGGTGCACCTGCTCCCGCAGCTGCGACTCCTTCTCCAGCGCGCCCCGCGTGGCCAGCAGCTCCTCCGACAGCTGCCTGCAAGGGGACAGCAGGGGTAGGGAGGAAGGGATAGGGGATGGAGCAGGGAGTGCCAAGGCAGAGATGGGCTCCCCCCGTGCCCGGGTAGTGACCCTCAAGCAGGGGGCTGCAGCACCCTAAGGTGCCTGGAGGTCCTTTTAAGGGTATCATGAGATGGGCAGACAGGATTCACAAACTAAACCCAGAGGTTTCAAATAGGAAATCTAGGGTGTTGAGAGCATTCAGATCGGTCATGGGCTTGCCCAGTCCTTTGCAACAGAAGAACTGCTCTAGTATTTCTCCATCATCAAAAAAGCAAGTGAAAACTAAAGAGCTGGCATCTTCCAAGGGGCCTTGAGTCTAATGGGTGGGGGTGGGCAGCTCATGTCAAAAAGACCGAGAACCACTGATGTAGGGGCTGGTTCTTGTCCCTGCGTTGACCTCTGTGCAGTGCCTAGACCTTGAATGGACTTGTGGTCTCAGAGCCACATGCATCCTGTGTACTTTTGCATGCGTGCCCACCAGGCACATGCACACACACTCCCCATAGCCATCATTGTGCATGCACATACACCCATGCACGCATTCCCCAGAGCCAGGGTGCTCCAAGTACATATACCCCTGCATGTGTGCCACACACACTCATGCTCCCCAGAGCCAGCATCATGCATGTCCCTGCACACACTTCCCAGAGCCAAGGGGTGCTCTATACGTACATATACCCCTAGTTGTGCACCACATACATGCAGAGACAGGCTCAGCCAGTGTTTCCCCATGTGGTACAGTGGCACCTGAGTACTTCTCTTGCCTGGCAGTGCCTGTGGTACCCCATGCTAGGAACAGCACCCCCTCCACAGCTCACTGCCAGCCCATGGAGCCTGGGGGGGTAACAAAGGGGGATGGTGGGAGTGCTGGCTTGCCCCGGCTTGGGGAGGGCAGTTACCTGGTCATGATCAAGTGCTTCTCTGTCCGAACTTGCAGGTCCTCATTCTCCTGCTGCAGGGCTTTCACCTTCTCTTCCAGCTGCAGGTTCCTTTCCACCTAGAGCAAGCCACACGGGGTTGGGAAAGGGGGATCTGGCAGTTGGGAACCCCTTTGAGGGGCTAACGAGGCCAGGTCCAACCTCCGCTCTAAAACGGGTCTGTGACAAATGCAGGCTGTGTGTGTGCTCAGTGGTGCATGGCAGCATCTGCTGCATGCCAGCCAAGGGCCAGGGCTGCAGCCTCAGCTTATTAGTGTAACCCTCTCCATGTTGGCTGAACTCCCGGCCTGCATGTGCTCGAGCCGGGGCTCCAGTTAGGACACTCAGAGCCAGAGGATGTGCACTTAGAGAGCAGCGTGCGCACCGCAGGTGGGGGACCTTCCGGTCCATCCCAGCAGCTGTGCCAAGCAGCCAGTGGACCCACCACAGCCTCCAGGTTCAGCAGCTTCTTGTCCAGGTGGTGGATGCGCTCGTTCTTCATCTCGATGACGAAGTGCAGGCTCTCCAGCTCCTGCTCCCAGAACTGGCTGGGGCTCCCGTAATCCTGGGAAGGGGAGAGAGAGGGCATGCAAAACCCTGCCTCCGACGCCAGGGTGGCCTGTGCATGGCTCTGGCTTGGATCCCATCCTTGCACGGAGGTTTGGGAGGACAAAAGCCAGAGATGATCCTTACACTGCATGCTCCCTGCCATGCACTCCTACCCCACGTGCACTTGTGCCCACAGTGGAGCTGGCCACGCGAATGCAAGAGCCCAAGGTCACCTGCATAACTTGTGCCCATGCCGCCTTCACAGTCTACTCACTAAAGCCCTGCTTGTTTCCAACAGGCTCCCAGCTCCCCAGGCATGAAGGACATGGGGAATCCCTCTGTTTGTTCTCACATTGGTACCAAAGCCCTGATCCCCCCCCAGGTTCAGAGGCCTATCAGAGGCTGCCCCTTGCCCTAGCACTAGGCTGGCAGCCTTGCTCGAGGTCAGTGGCATGCAAAGGGCTGTGGAAATGCAGTCCCGAGACCCCCAGTCCTCTCTCTCCCCTGCACCTGTAAGTGTTTCTTGTAGTCCCGACTCAAGATAGACTCCTCCACCCGCTTCATTCTCTCCTGGAAGGATTTCAGCTGGGAGTTCAGCTTCTCGATCGTCTCCTAGGGCAGGAAGGAAGAGCAGAGGGGGAGCAATTAGGGGCCCTGAATCAGAGCCGCCTCTAAGCCAACCCCCAGACCCTGCTGCCTTAAGTCTGCTTCCAAGCCATCCCTCATGCAGAAAGGAGATACAGGCAGCAGCTCCATAGCAGAGCAAATAAAGGCATGGGCCCTGCACAGCTTTCATGCTTCCCTTGCTTTAAGCAGGTCCGCAGGCTAAGAGAGGGGAGAGCAGGAAGAAGCCATGGGCCAGCACCTGTAAGGACGCCTGGGTCTGCTGGTAGGATTCGGTCAGGAGCAGCTTCTCCTGGTCGTGCGTCTGCTGCAGGTCTGCAGGGAATAACACGGACACAGTCAGGGGAGAGGCGACCGCAAGGGGTGCCTAGTGGATAGCATTGCCAGCAGGGCACTAGGCTGTGCCCAGGGGCCATGCAGTGTCCTGGAGCTGGAAGATCCCTGGAAAACCAGGGTGCAGATAGCAGGCTGATGGCTGTGAGGGGACAGGGGGGAGATGCCATTGCCCAGCACAATAGGACAGCTGTCTGACAGCATGCCAGATGCAGGCGGGCGGTGGTAGGGGCACAACAGGCCGTGGTCCTATGCACACCGTGTATCCCGTGCCCTGCTGATGGGCAAGAAGAGCACCAGGACGAGGCGGCGCCGGGGACAGGAGGGAGCCATCCCCATGCAGACCCCTACCTTGGAGGGCTTCAGCGTGCTGCTGCTTCAGTACATCCAACTGCTGCTCATGCTCCACGTCGCTCTGCCCTGGCACCTAGAAAGCAAGTGAACAACCAGTCCTGCACGCCCAGGGATCCCACCTGAGCTGGCTCTCCTCATCTCCAGACCTCTTTGGGGCACAGTGCCCCTGCCCTGCACTGCCCAGACCTGAGCAAGTCCCAAGCTCCAGGGTGCTCAGAGGCCGACGCCAGTCTCGTCTGGCTGGGTAGATGTCTCAGGCATCGCATGCCTTGTGTCCCTAGCGTGCTCTCATGCTCCCTGCCACCCCAGCTCTGCAGGCTGAGCAGACCAGACAAGCTCACCCAGGCCCTGCTGGATGCATGCAAGGAAGCCCCAGCCCCTAGGGCTGCCTGGGTCCATGCTTCCCCCCAGCCCATGTGAGCTCTGGGGAGCCGTGCAGATTGTGGCCAAGGGGCTCTCCGTCTGGTTCTCCAGGGGATGATGAAGCCAAAACAATCCAAAACATCTCCATTCCCCTTTCCCCCCCACATCAGGCCCCAAAGCAAAGGGCAATATCTGCACTGTGGATAAGGAGACATGCTAATGTCAGAGCTGTGAGCACAGACACGGGACTGGCGGATGATCCCCGGGGCACCCCAGCCTGCCCAGAAACCCCCTGCACACAGCAGCTGAAGGCACCTGCTCTGCCCTCTGCGGCCAGGGGGAACAGGCAGGTTGCCATCCCTGCAGGACTGGGGCTATTGAGTGATGGGATGGTGCCTGGTCCTGCCTTGTTCTCCCTCTGAGCCATCGTGCAGGGCTAATGCCATGGTGGGGAGCACCGAGACATGGGACAGGGGCTCTCGGCCCACGGGGAGCTTGGGTCCCACCTGGCTCCCGACACCTTGGGTCAGCCTCTCAGCCTGGGTGGCCGCCTTCCCCCTCCATCTCTCGCCGTCTTCCTGCTGGCCCCGCAGGAGCTTTTTCGCCGGACTCCTCTGCTCCTCCAGCAGCACCGCCTTCTCCTTCTGCACATCCTCAGGCAGGGGAGCTGCAAGTTCAATGCAGGTGGCTTAAATGCCAGGGGCTGGTTTGGCAGGTGGGGTAGGGGTGGAGGGGGCAAGGACTTTTCTCCACCCTGTCCCAAGACCAAGGGTGAGTCCTTAGCAGCCGCCTGCGCCTCACCCTTTGCTTTCTTTGAGGCCTTCAACTCCTGGGACGCTGCTCCCTTTGCCTGGGGAGATTTTGGCCGTCTCTGCTGGGAACGAAAAGAGCTGGAGTCATGCAAGGGGAGGACAGTTGTAGAGGAGAGGCCTGGGGCCAAAGGACGGGTTCAGAGAGGTCCCAAGGACAGTGCGAAGTCACGGTGGCTGCTATCCCACCTCTGCTTCTGCTTGCACATGGGGTCCCTTCCCTGGAGCTGTCACGACTGGAAGCTCTCAGGCCTGGGCTGCTTACCATGGCATTTGTATGGTCCCCTGAAATCCCCAGAAGCACCCCTCCACCCTGCTCCCCCAAACCTGGAGCACCCCAAGGTGGGCTGGGAAGCAAAGCTGCTCATGTGCCGTCACCCCCACATGCAGCGATCCCCTGCTACAGAGGATGGACCCTTGGCCCTCCCAGCAGGCATGAGAGGCTGGACCATGCACACCTGCTTGCATTACTGCTGCACTTCAATGCACTCGCTCTCTTGCCTGGCCGGGGGTGCCGGGCTTACAAGTGCTTGGCACCGAAGGCAAAAGAAAGACTTACATGTGCATCCTTGCCTGCTCGCACGCATACAGCCCAGGCCTCTCCCTACACACCTCCTCCAGGCAGGCTGAAGGATGTGCCTCATCCCAGCACTGGGGCAGGCTTTCCTGGGATGGCGGGGGACAGGACCTGTGGGATGCACGACTCTATCCTGGCACAACCAGGTGCTCCCATAACCCATCTCCCCACCACACAGCACCATTGCCCCAGGGCCTCTTGCCGGCCAGTCCCCAGGACCGGGCCGTGGGTGCAGCTCGGAGCATGACGCCCACAAACGCTGCATCTCTGCTGCTGCTTTTTATAGCCAGGCTTGGAGCCCAGGAATAGCTGAGGCTGGAGGCTGGAGCCTGGCAGGCCTGAGAAAGGAAAAATAAGAATAAATCAAGGGCGAGTGCCGGGCCCAGCAGCTCCTCAAACTAATCTGGCACCAGTGCAGACGGTGACATCAGGAGCAGAGGAATGCTTTGTTTTAGCATCGCCGGCCTCCCCCTCCCCGGGCTGGCGGGAAGGGCTCTCACTTTCCATCCCTGCACCTTTATATAGCTCAGGCGGAGGAGCTCACTCGGGGACATGGGCTCAGCGGGTCACGTTCCAGCTCCCGGCTGCTCCGGGGCAGCCGCTGGAAAGAGGTATTTTTAGGTGTCGGAGGAGGAGCGGGCGTGTCTTGCCCTCACTGCAGCCCCCGGGGGGGCCCGATGGCATGGATGTGGGGTGCTCTAGTGTCAGGGGACTTCCACCCGTGGAAGTGGCAGGAGGAGGCTTCAGCCCCGTGGTGCTTTGGGAACAAGGACTGCAGCTGCTGTTTGCTTCCCCTTGCTCCCAAGCCCAGCTCAGCTCGTCTGTAGCCTCCCCAAAATTCACACCACTCCCCAACGTGTCCCTCACCCCGCTCCGAGTCAGGCTGGTGAAGCCCTGGTGTATGAAAGGACAGCGGGGTGATTTACTGCCTGCACCAAATTGCATTGCTGAAAGCAGAGCTCACCCCAGCTGAGGGTCTGCCGGTGTCGGGCATGACGGCTCCTAGAGCAGAGAGGCCCCTGGCACTGCTCTGTGCCCTCAGCCCCGAGTCCAGCCTCTCCGATGGGGAGAGCAGAGGACCGAGAGCCACACCGACACTGCGTCCGCTAAGGAAAGCCTGTGTTCAAGGCTTTGCCGCGGCATCCAAGACACAGCTAGGGACACTCCTGACAGGGGACGGGAAAGACTCACTGTATAAAGAGCCTGGAGCATCCTTGGACCACGGTGAAGTGCCCAAAGGTTTGGCCACTTGGTCCCAGGCAGACACAGAGCCCAGCGTGCTAGGCGCTGTACACAGGCCAGAGCGTACATAAATTGCCTGCAAAAAGGCAATACGCATGTGCCCAACATCTATATTACTTTGAACCAGGCTTGGGCAACCTGAGGCACGGGGGGCCAGCTGCTGTGCAGGACATGAGGCCGATTAAGTAGGGAACAGGTAACCCAGTGGCAGACTGGATGGGGAGCAGAAAGCAGAGCAGCAGATCAGGCAGGGGATGGGGATCGGAGTGGCACTCGGGTAGGTTTCGGGGCTAATTTGTGGCAGCGTGCCCAAAAGGTTGCCCCCCTGCACTGTTTTAAATAGCCTTTCACGTCCCTGCACCTTCAGACAGATTCCTCTTCCAGGGCAGGACGTCCCAGTTAAGTCGGCGAGGCAGCAGGCGGTTAGTCAGCGCTGAAAGCATCGACCAGTAAATAACCCTGAGCTGGTTTTTAAACATGTGATTACAGGGAAACCGCAGTCATCCGAACCGTGGACTGCAAAACAGAGGCCCTGCGAGCTGCCCTCACCGCCAGCTGCCCTGCAGGGCACAGGGGCAGCTCTGGGAGGGTTTGAATCGGGCTGGTCCTGCCTTGAGCAGGGGGCTGGAGGAGATGGCTTCGCGAGGTCCCTTCCAGCTCGACTTTCCTACAAGCTGGGAATGAACAAGTGCCGGGCAAGGAGGATGTGCTAAGCCAGGAACAAAGCCTGCCCTGGTAGAAGCGCTGGCACTGCCCTGAAGAGTAAACAGTTCCCGGAGCCGGCAGGCCAGGAACGCGTGCCAATGCAAGTCCAGGCACTGGGTGGGGAGATTGCAGAGGGCTCTTATCAGTGGTTTAAAACCAAGAGAAACCATTAAATCATTGGCTCTGGCCTCCTGTATAACCCATTGCACGTGGCGATCCCCACAGATCTTCCCACAGGAGATGTGGGGCAGGCGTGAGAGCACGCAGGGGCGGAAAAAGGGGCAGCCACAGTCACAGAAGGCATGGAAGGCATTGCCTCGGGCTGCTTTAGGACAGGCTGGGCGATGACAAGGCTCCTCTTAGACCTCTCTCTCCATGCCTCAGGTTCCCCCCCACCCCCAATCAGGTCTGGTCATGCTCAGGCAGCCCCCACTGACCCCTTACTGCAGCTGCAGACCTCCTGTACAAGGGGTTCATAGCCAAGGACATGCCAACCTGGACCTCCTTGGCTGACCCTGGGCAAGATGCTGAGTTTTAGCAATGAGGGAACTTCTCGCCCGATGCTCGCAGCTCCTGCGCCGGGTTCCTGGTGCTGTGCCGAGTCCGGCCGCGAGCACTTAGCGCTTGCGCTCTGGAAATGCCTGACCCTTTCTGCACAGGCCAGCAGGCTCCCTGCCACCACCGCACACAGAACGCGAGACGGAGCCAAGTCCCAGCCGAAGCAGCAGCACAAAGACTAACAAAGCCTGTCCAGAGCCCACGCCGGGGGCTAGTGTCCTTCTGGACAGCCCTAGAAGGAGTTTGCAACCAGGCTGCTCATCTGAAAGAGAGCTAGAGAGGAGGGAAGGGAGGCTGCCCTTTGCTGCACCTTTCCTGCTAGCCCGAGTGTGCATCAAGGGGGTCGGGGCTGCCCTGGCCTTGCAGGGGGAGCTGGAGACCTGTGCCAGGGCAGTGCTGCATCCGGGCACTGGCAGCCTTGCAACCTGGGGAGCCCCACGTGGGAACAGAGAGAGCCCGCAGGAGCCAGCAGAGGGGACGGCTCCCAGCTCTGCTCAGAGGGGAGTGAGGGACCGCGCTGACCAGGAGACCACGAGAGCCAGAGCTATATGGGGTCTCCCAAGACTTTCTCTAGGCCTCGCCCTGTGCTAAAGGCTCCTGTGGCTCTGTGATGATTGCCAGGGCTGTTCTGAGCACAGGGGGACTGCAAAAGCTAAGTTTTTCTGTGCAGAAGACTGTTTTCCTAGGAGCCAAGCTGTGACAGGGAAACAAGCTCCCACCACAGCAAGGACCACCTCGGCCTCCCCCATCTCCGCTCCAGGGGCAGGGCACAGCTGGCACAAAAGGAGAGTTGAATCCTCTCTCTCTCACGTACCCCTCCATTCCCTGCAGAGCTGAGCAGGGAGCAGCTGGCTCGGCCGTGCAGACAAGACGCACATCCACGTGCTACTGGAAGATGCTCAGACCCCGGTGAAGGCTGAGAAGGTGTGCAGGCGCCCAGGTGTTTTTCAGAGGCCACGGGCCACTTCGGGAAGCCACAGGTGTCAGATAGGCTATGGCAATGCCAGTCAGAGTAGAAGCAATGGTGTGCTGCCGCTGCAAAAGGGCACAGGACAGGATCCGGGCCTGCCTGCACTGCCACGTGGCTTTGGGTCTCCGAGGACCCCGGCCGTGCCCTGCTCAGCACAGCACAAGCCAGCACGTGGGACAAAGGGCCCAGCTCAGGTCCGGGCTGGGCCCAGCACGTGTGGGTCAACGGGGTCTTGTCTTCACCGACAACATCTGCTCTCCTGGGAAGCTTCCAGCTGCTGCTCTCAGTTCTGCACGGACCAGAGGCTGCCCATCCCTCAGACCTCTGTACCCGGAGCCTCTCTTTCCCCTGCGGGCATCTGTAACCTGGAAGCAGGTCTGTTAGTCACATCTGGACACTGCTGGGCAAGACCTAAAGAACCCCATCCTCAGCTTGACTACAAACTGAATGCTGGGGCTGACTCTTTGCATTCAGCAGCCACGTTCGGGATTCCCTTCCCTGGCCAGAGCAGACAGGCACCGGGGAAAGGAGAGGAACGTTGTTTTGATTTATTTTTCCTGCTTTTCAGCTGCCTGGTGAATTCTGCGCCTGTCTCATCTACCCCCCGATCCCTTTCTGCACTGAGTAGTGCTGCACACAAGTCAGGGGACCGTTTCCCGCACAGAGCAGTAGCTTCTACGGAGTTCGATGGGCACCGTTTGTACGGGACCGTGCTTTTAGCAGACTCAGCAGCAGCACACATAGGAATGGCTTGATTCAGACCGCGTGATCTCCGAGCCAGCTGCTTGATGGACAGTCCTGAGTGGTGCCTCTGCATTAGCTGCCCGGTAGCTGATCCCAAACCAGGGATCTTGTGCACTGCACAGGGTAAAAAGACCTTGGAGATTACAGCAGGATTGGAAGGAGTTGTTCATAGGTGCAAATGTGCTCTCTCTGGTTCCTGGATCATTTCTTGGAGCATCCCCTGAGGACTGCAAAGGTCTTTCCAAAAAGAATATGGGTCCCCGGCTGCAGCTGTGGTAGTCCGTGCACAGGGCAGAGAGCTCTGTCCAGCTGCATAGAGCTGGGTAACAGGGCTGCCCAGCCGGTGTTTGCCTCAAGGCAAAGGATTTTGGGCAGCTCGATGCAATTCGTTAGCCATTGCCGAGTGATGAGCCAGCGGGCAGCAAAAGAACCAAAATGCTTCCCCATCCTCTACGATCGTCATTGCCCCTCTTCCCACCCACCTGCAGGGAACTCCCAAACATTTGAAGCTCAATCCTAGGGTGTTAGCAAGTCCTCCAAGAAAAATCAGAGCAACCTGGAGAGAAAAGCTGGTTGAAAAATGAGGTGCCGACTGAACTCTGGTACTTAAGCAGGGAGACTCGTTCGAGCAGTGGTCATCAGCTAGCAGGTGCTGGGGATGTGGGCTTTGGGGAGCATTTGCTGCTCAGCGTCTCTTCTCTCGCTGCACCAGGGCTGCAAGGATGGCAGCTGGAGCCCTGTTGCAAAGGCATCTTGGCACTCCTCCTGCTTGGAGGCGAGATGAAATGCAAGCCGCGTCACCCCACAAGGGGACGACAGCGCTGATAGAGTCGCAGGCCAGGCAAACCCGACGTTGTCCTCCAAGCTCTGCTCTGGGGTCCTGCACCCGGCACCAGCTCCACTCTGCTTGGTTTCTTGGAAGAGCGAGAGGCCAGCCCAGGCCCTGGCCTGGTAAGAAACCAATAGCACGAGATAGGACCCCTGCTCCGACCCCGGGTCATGCCTAGGGAGACGTGGAGACTCCAAGGGCATGCAGAGGGCAATTTCTCCACAACCCCAAATTTAACTTTGTGCAACAAGGAAGGTATCGCTCTGGTCACACATGTTCCCTGTAAAGACATAGCATCCGCTGGGACCAAGGAGCCCTGCCCGCACTGAGAAGGCACCAACAGGGAACGAGATCATCTCTCATGCATGTTCCTCATGTGCAAGCCCGAATAATTCTTCTTCCACTGCCTTCCCACCCAGCGGGTTTCTCCCTCCTGCACTCACTCCCTCCCAGACCTTGTATCCTGGCAATTCAGAGATTTTGAGGCCAGAAGCAGCTGTTGTGAGCGCTGAAGTCTGACCGCTGGATGGAGGTTGCAGAATCCCATCCAGCAGCGGCTGCCTCCAGCCCATAAATTCCAGTAGCCCAAATCCAGGTGCTAGGGCATTTCTTTGAGAAAGACCTCCTAACTCGACTTAGAGGTGACCCACCAAGATTACACCGCCTTCCCTGACTTTGTACAGCTATGGTATTTGGAGCTGGGCTGTTCTCAGTGGGGGCAGACGACAGGACAAGGAGCAATGGGCTCACATTGCAGCAAGGGAAGTTGAGGTTGGATATTAGGGAAAACTCTCTCACGAGGAGGGTAGTAAAGCACTGGAATAAGTTACCCAGAGAGGTGGTGGACTCTCCATCCTTGGAGGTTTTTAAGGCCCGGCTACACAAAGTCTTGTCTGGGATGATGGAGTTGGGGCTGGTCCTGCTTGCAGCAGGGGTTGGACTAGACGTGACCTCCTGAGGTCTTTCCAACCCGCCTTTTCTATGATTTACTAGGGCTGGCCCATCCCAGAAAGATGACAGGCATCACCAAATGACTGATTCCATCTTAAGTTAAGACAGTGGCTTGGTGCCATGCCAGCTGTATATCTCATCCAGCATCTCTAGCACGTTGGGAGCTCTTCAATACAAGCCCTGCCCTCAACAGGCTTGACCCCATGATAGGGGCAACCAGCCTGCTTTCCCCCCCCCCCCAGTAACATCAGATTTGGGCATCAAACCAAATAGATAGTGTAAAAGAAATATTTGCAGACATGCACTTGCAACCCCAGGGGAGTCTCTTGGAGAGTCCACGCTCTCCGTCCACATCCTCTGCAAATCACATGCCGCATCAGCTCACTCACGCATACATGAGTATGTGCAAAGACTTGTGCAACCATTTTGCTTTCCGTCCACCACCCCTCCTTTTTTTCGGCACCCGTTCAGGAAGCGTGGTGGGGCTCAGGTAACCAGTCACATGCCACGAACAAGTCACAAATAACTTTGTCCAGAGCAAACAGCTCATTTAAACAGCTCCAAAACCCACAAGAGATGGGCAAGGGGTGGCATCAAATAATAAACCCCCTTGTAGTCATCAAGCAGCTGGTAGAGAAGGCCTGAACGGAAGGAGGCCTGGATGCACCGAATCAACAGGCTGCTTTGCTTCAAAGCGAGCTAGACCGAGCTACTGCAGTTTCCGCTTCAGCAGCTCAGGTGGCAAGACAGGAAGGATGGAGGGGCAGGGGTTGGAGGGGCTGGCTGGGGGTTACCCCTCCCCGCAGCCCCGCTTCACTTCCCAGCCAAAAGCGGAAAAACATCTTGCTGGCTCCCGCAAGGCTAGGGCTCGGCTCAGGGCAGGGGCTGGGGACCTCCTCATTTCAGTCTACATGGGAATTTGCTTCTAGCCTTTCCGAACGGCTCCTTTGGGGGCTTCGAAGAGACTTCCCCCAAAGGGAAGGACCATTGCAAGAAGCAGGGAAAACACCTGCAGAGGTGTGAAGGGCAGGGGGGTGATACCCCACCAGTGCCAGCCCAGGTGCCAGTGCCAGACGACCGGCACAGACTTGTCCAGCTCTCCCCTGCCACAAGCACGTCACAACTGCCCTGGACTGGGTCGGACCCAGGTTCGTCTTGCCCAGTCTCACATCACACGGCAGCAGGGAGCGGAGGCTGAAGGGCAGCGAGCTGGGTACAGCGAGGGATTATTCCCTGCCCTCCTCCTCTCTCCTTTGCAGCCTCCAGCACTCAGGGGCTAGGAAGTCTTGACTCAGAGGCTGTGCCCCTCACCCCTGCTCTCAATAGCAACCGATGCCCCTTTCCTCCAAGCAGGTGTTCAACCCCTAGGATGCTCAGAGTGCCTCGCTGGGCGAGTCAAACCAACCCAAGGCAGCTCGTTACCTGGTGCCTCCTGCTCCCAGGCTGTGACCCCAAAGCCAGGCAGCCTGCCCCCCAGCAGCTCCCCCCGCAGCCCTGCTGCCCTCGCCCCCAGCTCCTCAGGGCAAGTGTCCTGGCAGGCAGGGGCAATCCCAGTGCCCAGTGGGGACCAGTGGGCTTGGCAGCACAGGGCTTTACCTTGCTGGCGGCTCCGCAGCAGCGCGGCTTGCTGCCCTGGCAGCCCATGCTGGGCTAGGACCAGGAGGACTCTCCCTGCCTCCTCCTGCTGCAGCTTGAACTTGAACTCAGACAGGCATGCACCGTAATGCCCCTAAAGGAAGCGCCTGCACAAAGCAGGCCAGCCTATGGGGGAAGGAAGCCCCACAAAAAAAAAAAAAAAAAAAAAAAAAAGCCTCCCAGCTGCATTGCATGAGGGTTGAGGCTGCTTTGGGCGCTGCCTGAACCTGTGCTGGGGCTGGCACCCCTGCAATATCCCTGTGAGCTGTCCTGGGCATGCCCCTCCAGCAAAGCCTGGCTCCCAGAGCTGGGGAAAAGGGCTAGAGGGAAGCTTTTGATTGCATTCACTGCCTGTAAAGTTTGGGGTGGAGGTGCTTAGGTATCACTGCCCTTGCTGAGCTGATGCAGAGAGGCTGTTGCACGGCCAGAAAGGAGCTGGGTTGAGTTTGGTCAAGGTAGGAGGAAAAACCAGAAGGGCTGGGGTGGTGCCTAGCATGCAGGCTGGAAAGGCAGGAGTGGATCTGTCTGGCTAGACCCATGAAGAGCAGCAATTCTCAGCCTGGTGGACTGTGGCACCCTGGGGTGCCTTGAGATCCTTTCAAGGGTGCCACACAATGTAAGCATTAGGTATGCAAATGTGATTCTCAAGTGCTTTCATATAGGAATCTGTTGTGTTAAAAGCCTTCTGCCCTGCTGTGGTTTTCTGGTGCTTTGCAATAGAAAAACCCCTCTAGTATTCCTCTGCACCCAGAAAGCAAGCTGGCATTTTCCAAGGGGGTCTTGAGTCTATTATTTAATTAATGCATTGCCCCTGGGTAGCCTAATGAGGTTGAGAGCTGCTTACTGAGATCTCTTTTGGCTGGCAAAGGGTTACTCAGTCCTTTTCTGGACTCCAGGATGGACTTGAGTTAATTTTAAACCTGGCCCACCTATTCAAGGCTTTAGAGATGCAAATAGAAGAAAATACCTGCTAGTGTCCGGGTCCGATTTGCATGCGGTGTTGCTGGGATGGTGAACAGCAGCTTGGGAATGAATTAAAAAGTGCAGCTGACCAGTGATGACCAGTACATGTCCGAGGGTGTGTGTCATTTACCTGCGCAATTACGGCAGTTGTGTGTGCATTTGTGGTCGCTTAGGCATCCACACATCCAAAAATAGCTTATCCCACTCTGTTCAAGGCCTGCGAATGCAAAACATAGGTGGATCCTCTTCCTGGCTGCTCTCTGTGACATAGTGTGAAGGCTAAGCTGAAGGTTTATTGCACAAGTAAGTTTTGCAAGGACTAGAGCAGGGTGGGGTATGTTCAATCTTAGATTAAGTGCCACCGAGGTACCTAATCACTGGAGTAGGATCCACATTTTTTGGGACTCTCATTCTCCAGCCATCAGGGTAAGGTCACTGGTGGGTCAGGGAGCACAGAGACCTCTTTATCTTCAGCATCACAAGGCTTTTTCTGGCTTTATGGCCTTTTAAATGCAGGGAGGCAAGGGGTGGAGGAGGCAGGGTGTGCAAGGAACCCTCCAAAATACAAGGAATGCAAGACCCAAGTGGGGCGGATATTCAAATGTGCACCTCCTCCACCCTGAATAAAACCCTCCGAATTTAGCAATTGGGATATATTCATTCTCCTCAAGGAAGCAGACAATCATGCCTGTACCATGGAACTTAAATAAGGTGGGGGGTTTTTTAAAAAAAAAAGAAACCCAACAAACAGCCCCTACAGCTGCTAGAAGAGGTTGGCACATCATTTCTATAAAATCCTTTAAATTCTCTAGGGCTTGCTGAGCTCCTTTTGAATGAGTGATCACAGGTCACATGGGGTCCAGACTTGTAGGAATCTGTATTACTGCTCCTTTGCTGGAGTCTCCGTCCAGAAATGACTCTGATTTGGGTGGTGGGAGTGAGGTGGGGATGAAAGCCTGTAACTAGAGATGACCAATTTGACCATGTGCTACAGACTCTGAGACCATATCAGATCACCCCTGACTCAGTTGGGACTTGTTGCTGGGATAGGAGCCAGCAACAAAACTCAAGTCCAGATGCAGGCTGCGCAGATCGTAGAGGGATGAAATGCAGCGCCCAAAGGCCTGCTTGGGGAGCAGGGGGCAGCTGGGGCATTTTGGGCAGGGTGGTTGGACCCTGGAGGAGTTGAGGCCTGGATCTCAGGAGCCTGGAAATGGAAAGCAGGGCTTTGGCACTGCCAAACCCCTGCCAGGCTGAACTTTGGGCACTGCTGAGGGATTATCTAGCAGGGAACAGCTCTACCAGGCCAGGGCAGTGTCGCTCCCCTTCCCCAACAGCAGCACCACTGGGGTCAAACGCTGGTGGCTGTTGCCCTGCTATCCCTGGTGGGCTCTTGTTGGGTCTCTGCCTCTGCCCGCTGGGATCGTGGCTTTGGATACCCGCTGTCTGGTTTGGCTTGCGCCCCACGGGCGGCAGAAGCCTGCTGTCCGTGAGCTACTAGCTGCAATACGATAAGCGTGTAGGATGTGCAGATAGGCTGGGCTTCCTGTGCCGGGCAGCCGCATGGCAGGCAGCGCTGCGGTTACCCGTGCTGTTGCACATGTTTGTTTTCAAAATGCTGTCTTTTCCCTGGGGGGCCTGGCCCAAAGAAGAGCCTGTCCCGGGGGGTCACCCTCCCTTGGGGAGGCAGGTGCTGGGGGACAGCGGGTTTGCTATGTGACCATTGAGATCTCTGAAGTTCACTAGCAATAAATCCTGGTCCAATCTCTCCTATGCAGCCTGCACCGGATGTGCCCTTGCTGGGGAGATCATGCATATCTCCCTATTGCACGTGGCCCCTCCGTGTGTCAGTGCTAAGCTCTTTCTCCCCAATTAGGCATCGTGGCACTAACAAAGCGGGATCCTAGTCCACCTTGCTTATGGCCTGCGAGAAACCATGAGCACTTTTGTATCACATCTTCATTGGACATCTAGGTCACAAGCTGGGATGAGGACCCAGCTGCTCAGGTGAAGCCAGCAGCGCACCCTGCTTTCCCGCAGAAAGGTAAGGAAAGCAGGATCAAAGCTTGAGCAGCCCTGGGGCTGCTCTCGGTTATGTTTAGAGCTGGGTCCAATGGGCAGGGAGCACAGGGGTGATTAAAGTCCCAGTTCCTCTCCCCCTAAAAGGTAGGAGTGAATCAGAATCAGGCCCTGAGGTTGAAAAACAGCAGTCGATCAGGAGGTTTCCTTTGAAAGCAGCAAGTGTCAGGGGTGGGCGGCAGGGTGAGTCTGAGCCTGGTTAGAAACGCCTCCGTCCCAGCATCCCAGTCCAGCCAGTCTAGGTTGATCATGGACTGTGGTTGCATAACAGGCTATGACCCCGGCTCAGAAGGGTATTAATAAGACAATTGTCACGTAGGACCTGGTGTTTGGAGAGGCTTCTCCAAGGCTCTGAATTGACCAGTATTTGATAACCCCCAATCCGAAGTCAACAGTATCCACAGTGATACTATTGTAATGTATTTACCCAGGTGCACGGATAAGAGTGGTGTGTGTGCATAACCCCTGGCTGTGTCTCAGCTCTCCGTGTTTTGAAGCTGATAAGGGACGATTAGGGTGGAGCGGACACCTAATTACATCCCCTGGGCACATGGAAGAACCAGGCCTCTTGTCTGAGTCCGAACAGAAAGTGCGGCCCCTGTGCTATGAACCTGAAAGTGAACTGGGGGAGTGGGGGGGACCCTCGCACAGGAGCTGCTGGGCTGCACAGCTGGATTGGCTCCATTCAGCCCAGCTGCCTGGGACAGTGTGGGCCTCCAAAACACATGGAGGACTTCTTTGCAAGCTTAGACCCAGCTCAGGTTCCCAAGCTCCATTTTGGGGGAACCCTATGGGTACTTGTCCTTATTTGCCCTGGGACAACTCGGGTCAGCTTGCATAGGTGAGGCCTTTCCTATGCTCAGGCACGTGGTCGGCAAATATATTATCGCCGTGAAAATATGTAAGGAAGAAAAACTTCTTGTTTTTTGCAGCTATCTAGTTGGTCTCATGGGGTTTTGGTTGTAGCTGTGTTGGTCTAAGGAGAGACTCCCTATGCCTAGGGTGGCCATCGTAGAGGACAGTCTGGTTGCCCTCTGTCCTCTATTGATATGAAACCAGATGCCTTTATGACCTCTATGTGTCTCTTGAAGAGAAAAATAGAGGACACAAAGGCGTTGGGTTTGGTATCAATAGAGGAAAGAGTAGCAGAAAACCGGGATGTCCTCTATGATGGCCACCCTACCTATGCCTGAAGAAGGGTGATTGTGCCTCAAAGCTTGCAAATAACTTTTCCCCTAACTTCTCAGTGGATCTAATAAAAGATATCGCCTCTGCCATGAGTTTCAATTCCTAAGGAAGAAAGGGGCATTTGGGGGAGTTTTTGTCCGATGAAAGGTCTGTGCTCTGTGGGCAGCAGATGCTTTTGGTGAATCTCCAGGGTGGCCCAGGGCCCAGCTTTCCCACCTTTGAACATTTTCTACTAGCCCAGGATACGTACATGCAGACCATCGTGGGTATAATCAGGGGTTAAAGCATCACCAACTCTTTGCAAGATCAGGGCTTCAAAGCAGGCAAGTGAGCGCACCAGGCTGCGGGAGGGCGGTGAGCTGGAAGGCACGGATCTGGGGCCTTTTGTAATGGGATATAAATAACCGAGCTCTTCTTGCCGGCAGCGATCTCTGCCGGCTGCCTTTGCAGCTGAAGTCAGTCCAGGGGGTTGTCTGACAAACACCCAAGACTCTGTGACTTGGGATCCGGTTGCGAGGTCCCAGGTCCTTCGCACTGCTTGGCCACACTGGGCCCAGGGAAAAGTCCCAGCTCCTTCTGATGGCATCAGGGGGGTTCTCCAGGGCCCTGCATCTAAGCCTAGAGGCAACACGGGCTCGTCTTTTTAGGATGGGGCAAGGAGTTCAGACCCTTCATGCTGTTTTGGGGGAACAATCAAAGCTTTGAAAACTGGGGAGGGGGAAACCTGTATTCGGTTGACATCAGAGGGGCTGAACGCCCAGGCTGGGTGTTACCCTCCATCTCTGTGTGAACCTGGGCAGTGGCGGTGGAGGCAAAGTGTGACCAGCCCATGCTCCTTGTCCGTCTTTAGGCCAGCTCTCTGCATGAAAGTGGTGACTCTGGCCTGGTAGGAGGCAGACGCTGCAGATGAAAACCACACGGCGACGTACCCCTCCTCGCTCCAAGAGCACGAGGAGCGCGGCAGCCTGAGGCAGAGGTGGGAGGAAGAGGTCTGCAAGAGCAGTGCTATTTATTCCTCAGCCCTAAGCCTCTGTCGGATGATAAGGGACACAGTTGTCATGGCCTGGCGGGTGCGAGGCGAGGGGATACGTTCCAGGCCTCCTCCCTGTCCCTACCCTGGTCCCTGTGCACCACACGCCGGTTCTGCCTCGTTACTAAATAAGGATGAGCTGCCACCACCGCCGGGCTGCTAGAAATAGCTCCCAGCCAAGGGTTCGGGTGACCCCGGGGACCTTCACCTTGTGGAGTCAGGGCTCCTCCTCTCCTGTGCTCTCCAGCCCTCCGGGGTGGCAACCACAGGGCTGCTGAGCACCCGGGAAGGGTGCAGCATGCTCTATTGCCACGGGGCAGCTGGGCTCGCTTGTATTCCCGACATCCCATCTGGATGAGACATTCCCACCGCTCCTGACCCTCGGTCCCTCGGGCTGTTTCATCAGTGTCCTGGGCCCAATCCTTAGAGATTTAGCCTGGAAGAGACCTCCACAGGTCACCTAGTCCAACCCGCTGCCTGAGGCCGGATCAGCCCTGTCTGAACCATCCCGGACAAATCCATAGTCTAACCTCTTTGGAAAACCATTATCACCCCTGACGTAACACAAGACGTAATCCCCAAACCTGCCATAGGGAAAACGGGGACGGTGGCAGCCAATGTCCAGCTGTTGCAAAGGTTGTTCATCAACACAGATCTCAGGTTGAGACCGTGCCCCCGCAGCTACAGAGGCAGGCAAAAAGCCCCATGGTCCATGCCAATCTGATCATGGGGTAAAATTCCTTCCTGACCCCAAATGCAGCATTGGTCTGACTCTGAGCAGAGAGGCAAGATCCTTTAGCCAGGACCCTATGGGCTCACGTCCCAGCAGTGGCACTGGCACAGCCCAGTCCCTGTCCCCAGCCTGGGCTGCAGCCAGCACCCAGTGCCTCTGGAGGAGGCTTCAAAACACGAGGATGCAAGTAGGGGCAAGAGAAATTGCCTCCCAGCCCCATCCTGCAACCAGCAAAGCCTGGGGAAGACCCACAGCATAGGCATAGCTACACCTACATCATCCCTGGCCAACCTCTTCCCAACCATCTCCAGTGATGGAGAGTCCGCACCTTCCCTAGGCATCTGTCTACTCCATTGCCTCACTGTTATAACAGTGAAGAAGTTTTTTTTCCCTGAGATCCAACTTAAACCTCAACCTCAATCCTGGGAAGGAGCTGGTACCAACTGCTGGTAGAGGCAAGCCTGGGCTAGTTGGACCGGATGGAGCAGGGCCGTGCCTCTGGTCCTGCTCCTCCTGCAGCTGCACGTCGCCTGTTCCCTTTGCAGGAGATGCAGGTTATTTGTGGGGGCAGCAGCTCATTTTGCCCCCCAGAACAGCTCACTGTGCTCCCCCTTGTGTCTGCCCCTTTGCCTCCTATCTGGGACGCAGCCTGGGCACCTCTTGGGGGGGGGGCCCTCTTGCTGTGTTGATCACCCACAAGCTTGTTTGGCAGCAACTGGGAGCAGCACATCCTGTACTGCAGGGGCTGGGCTTGAGGTCCTGTCCAACTGGGGGATGCTCTGATATCTCATTAGTACTATTAGAAGATTGGCATGAGCCTGGGCTGAGCTGCTGGGCAGAAGACTGGCATGCAGAAAGCAGCTCAGCCATCAGGGGTCTTGATCCTATACAAATGGTATTACTAGATTGGCACCCAGAGCACATAGCGGGGCTACGAGAGCCAGGCACTGTGGCCGGACGGGCAAGATTAGCAATGCAGACCCCCTTCCTGCAAGAGTCACTGCTTCCCACAGGAGACGGGGAGTACAGCTGAGGGATCCTTCACAGGGCATTGCAGTAAAGCATGTTAGGCCAGTGCCCGTTGTTACCGACAGTGGACTCTGTAGAAGAAGAGGCTGCCATGCCACCTCCTGGCTTTGAAGGGTGGCTTTTCAGTCCCACAGAGAGGAGGAGTTGGTTGCTGTTGCACTTAGCAAACCAGTGTGAAAGACCCTCTTGACTCATGATAGAAGAATTTCTTTGGAGGGACACTGACCCCCTCCTGCTCCAGGAGGCCCAGGCAAAACAGGCTCCTGATGCCCTTGTGCATGCCTCAGCAGAGGGCTGCGGGCTCTGCATGACCTGTGGCCTGGGGATTTTCCCAGGAAACTTGTTTTTTTCCAGTGAGGAAATGCTGATTCCTGCAGATGGAGTCGCTCAGACCTGCCTGGAGATACTGTGCCATCGATCGGGTGTCTCCTGGAAAAGGGGGGTGCAAAGGGCTTCTGGCCTCACGCTGGGGGCTCGCTGCTACCCAGGGAAGGCTGCAAGGATCTGCAGGGCTCCCAGCCTGCGCTCTAATGGCCCAAGGCCCCAGGGAGGCTTCTGGGATCTGTGTAGGGATCCCAGCCTGCACTCTACTGATGTGACCCCTGCTGCAGGAGACCTGCAGGGATCCCAGGCTGTGCTCTAGGGGTCTGAATCCTGGGGGAGGTTGCAAGGGATCTGCAAGGATCCCAGGCTGCATTTGGTGCATCCAAGCCTTTGGGGGAGGCTTGAAGGGATCTGCAGGGATCCTAACCTGTGCCCAAGGGTCCAAGTCCCTGGGGAGGCCATGGGGGGTCTGCAGGGATGCCAGGCTGCGCTTGGCGAGTCCAACCCCCTGGGGAAGTTGCAGGGAATCTGCAGGGATCCCAGCCTGCCCTCTGTGGATCTGAGCCCCTGGGGAGGCTGCAGGGATCCCAGGCTGCACTCAGTGAGTCCAACCCCCAGGGCAGGACAGGTTGCAGATCTATAGGGATCCCAGGTTGTGCTCTATGGGTCTGAGCCCTCCTGTGGGGAGGTTGCAGGGGATCTGCAGGGATCCCAGGCTGCCCTCTATAGATGCAAGCCCCCCCCCCCGGGGAGGTTGTGGGGGATCTTTAGGGATCCCAGGCTGCCCTCTCTAGATGCGAGCCCCCCTGGGGAGGTTGCGGGGGATCTGCAGGGATCCCAGGCTGCCCTCTGTAGATCTGAGCTCCTGGGGAAGCTGCAGGGATCCCAGGCTGCACTCAGTGAGTCCAAACCCTAGGGCAGGACAGGTTGCAGATCTATAGGGATCCCAGGTTGTGCTCTATGGGTCTAAGCCCTCCTGTAGGGAGGTTGCAGGGGATCTGCAGGGATCCCAGGCTGCTCTCTATAGATCTGAGCCCTCCTGTAGGGAGGTTGCGGGGGATCTGCAGGGATCCCAGGCTGTCCTCTATAGATCTGAGCCCCCCATCGGGAGGTTGCGGGGAATCTGTAGGGATCCCAGCTTGTCCTCTATAAATGCGAGCCCCCTGGGGAGGTTGTGGGGGATCTGTAGGGATCCCAGCTTGTCCTCTATAAATGCGAGCCCCCCTGGGGAGGTTGTGGGGGATCTGTAGGGATCCCAGCTTGTCCTCTATAAATGCGAGCCCCCCTGGGGAGGTTGTGGGGGATCTGTAGGGATCCCAGCTTGTCCTCTATAAATGCGAGCCCCCCTGGGGAGGTTGTGGGGGATCTGTAGGGATCCCAGGCTGCCTTCTCTAGATGCGAGCCCCCCCGGGGAGGTGGCAGGAGGGATCCCAGGCTGCCCTCGGCGCCGAGGGAGGTTGCGGGGGATCCCGGGCTGCCCTCGGTGCACGCAAGCCCCGGCTGCGGCTCCTCCCCCGGGCGGGCGCGGGGCCGGACCAGGCGCTGACGCTTTCCGCCGCTGCCGGGGACGCCGTGCCCGCTCCGCTCCGCTCCGCTCCGCACCATGCAGCCGGCCGCGCTGGCGCTGGCGCTCGCCGCCCTCCAGCTGTGCACAGCTGGATCCGCGCCGCGCCCCAGGCTCCGCCAGGTGAGGGTCGCGGGTGTCTGCCCGGGACAGACCCCTTTCCCCGCGGGGCGCAGGCTGGGAGCCCGCCACAGACCCCTTTCTTCTCAGGGGCTTGGACCCCGTGAGCGCAAGCTGGGATCCGTGCAGGTCCCCTGCAAGCAACCCCTGGGGACTTGGGCCCGTGGAGCGCAGGCTGGGATCCCTATACGGATCCCTTTCTTAGGGGCAGGCTGAGATCCCTGCAAGCAGCCTCCAGGGGGTTGGACTCCTGGCATGCAGGCTGGGATCCCTACACGGATCCTTTTCTCCCCGGGGACTTGGATGTGGAGAGCGCAGGCTGGGATCCCTGCAGCCGCGAGGCCAGAAGTGCTTTGCCGCTCCCTTTTCCGGGAGACACCTAACTGGCCCGCGGCATGGTGTCTCCGGGTGGGTCTGAGCGCAGGAGTCAGTGTTTCCTCACTGGGGAAACAAGGTTTCCTGGGAAAAACCCCAGGCCCTGAGCCAGCGGCACAGCGGAGGATGCCAGAGCCTTAAGGTGGCTTCGTCTCTGGTCCCCAAAGTGGGCTCGCAACACAGGTGGGGTTTCCCAGGCCCCGGGGAGGCTGCAGGGTCAGTGCTGGCCCTTTGCCTGGCTCCGTGTTGGGGTCGGCGCCCAGGGCCACCTGTGTTCGAGCCGCTGGGGGACAAGGGACTCCAGGGAGCAAGAGGGACCTGGGACCATACACGGAGGGGAGCCCCAGCCTGAGCTCCTCCAGCAGCGGCACCGTGTGCTGGCCTGCCCGTGCGTGGGAGTGGGGCAGTTTCCCAGCTCTGCCTTGCAAAGCAGGTGTGGGGAGGCAGGCCCGGGCTCATCAGGTGCAGCCCTGCTGCCTCTCCCTGCCCTGGGATCCCTTTGTCCCTTGGAAAGCACCTCGGGTTATGTCACTCCAGGCAGTGCAGAGATTGGGCCGAATCAGGAACCTGTCTCCCCTCCAGCCGGCCCCACTTTCTGTTCCCTGTTCGCTCCCAGTTTCGGTTCCACTGCTCCCACGTCCCACCTTGCCAGCATCGGGAGCTCTGGGAGACGGGCCTGAGGGCTCAGCAGATTTCTTAAGAGATTTCCTGCATGTCTGCCCAGAAGGCCGAGAGAGGACAGGCAGGAGAGCAGCTGTTGCAAAACATGGAGAAAGGCCTGGCTGCCGCAGAGCACAGCTACTATGCTGGCTTGTGACCCCTTCTACCCCGTCCTGACCATGGGTGGGTGTGGGTCTAAGTTAGCCTGGGGGCTGCTCTACACTGCACCAGGCTGATGCAAGGGGTGTTTTGCTCGTGGCTTGTGCCAGCGGCCATGGGGAGAAGATGTCCTTGCTGAAAAAGAGGGGATTGTCCATGCCCCCTTGGCAAAGCCAAATCTGGATGGAGCAACAACTCGCTGCTCTTTGGACCCTGCCCAGTTCTGCAAACACAGCATGGCTCAACCCTTCCTCTGGGACCCATCACATGCCGCGAAAGGGGACACACACAAGCTGGTTCTCTTCACCCCGAAACTGCTTGGCGTAGGGTGAAAAGGGGCATTGGAGGGAAGTTGAGTGATGCGCACTTCTGCGTTTCCAGCAGCTGGACTGCAGCTGTGATAAGAGCAACCCTCATTTCCCTTATCACCCCCAGCCTGCAAACCCAGTGGCTGCTGTTGCTTCTCAGCCCAGAGCTCTCGGTTCCTGCTGGGCTCCAGCAGCAGCTCACATGACAGGGGGTTAAATTATGGAAGAGCACAAGGTTTCCTGTGCTTGCTTAGACCTGGGAAAGGGCCTTTGATACATGCAGGGGGAGCGGCGGAGATATCAGTGAGTTGGTGAGTCAAGCTCATGTGCTGTGAGGACCTAACACCAGATGCTCACACACTTTTGAATCATTGTTTGAAGTGGTCACTACCCCTCTGCAGCCCAGTGTCATGTGCTGAGATGTCTTCCTTGCAGATAGCAGGGTCTCGGGACCCATTTGGCTCTTGGGGACAGGCTGCAACATCTGCTGAGGGCCGGCTAGAAATAAAAGAGGGGCTGCCCTGGTGTCTCTTGCCCATCCAAATGCAAGAGCTGGGTCCCCTGGGGAGAGGCAGGCTGCAGCTGTCGCTGCCTCTGCTCTACCAGCCCTGCTTGGGGTAGTGAGAGTTTGGTTTCTAAGAGGGTGAACAGAGAAGCACGTTCCCATGGCTCAGATGTTTCTTCTTCTGAGCCTTTCCACGCATCAGCTGCTGTGGTAAGTGCTTGTGTGCACGCTCTACCCTGTGGTAAGTCAGCCCTAACCCACAGCGGCTTGTTCCTCACGAAAAAGGCGTGAAGTGCGCATTGCAACGAAGTCTTGTCATCGTGCTCCTTAGCAAAGCCACTGACTTCCCTATAATGCCCCCTCCTGCTGCTGGAGCCCTGACTCCCTGCAGCCATCTACAGGGAGCCCGAGCCTGCATCGGCAGATGGGGTGCCACGTCCCCAGCGTAGTGCAGATGCTCTTTCACCCTTTCCCTCCTCGAATCCTGTAGGTTCGTGGCTTCTCGTGGGAGGACTGTGGTGGCGGGAAGGATCCCATCGTACTCCAGAGTCTCTCCATAGCCCCGGACCCCATCCACATCCCAGGGAATGTGAAAGTCAGCGCGAGCGTCACCAGCTCAACTCCCATGACCTCGCCTCTGAAGGTACGTGAGCCAGGCATGACCCGGTACCCAGGCTGGGTGGCTTTGCAAGGCTTGGAAATAAGGGGGCTCTTGGGGGCCTAGAGAAGACCGAAGTGCCCCGGGGTCAGGCTGGACTGAAGGCCTCTCTTAGCAGGGGAAACCACCTGGATGCTGTGGGCTGAGCAGCTGCGGGCAAACAGGTGGCGGATATTAGCCCTCAGAAGTGGAGGCAGTGCAAAGACTTCTGTTCAGCTCCATCTTTGCTGCTGGAAGGGAAAGCAGATGAAAGGGCCAGGGCGGTGTTCCTGCCTCCCCCCAGGCGACGGGGAGGTTGCTTTGCAGCATTGAAGACGTTCCCCAGATAGAGGTTGGCATGCATTTGCTGCTGGCCTGGTCTGGATGGTCTTTCTAGCACGGGCAGGGAGCTACATCACAGCTCACACCCGGGTGGCTTGCTCATGGACGGGGGCATCACTGCCTTCCTGCCGCCGGGGTGGTACGGCCACAGCGAGCCGGGTGCCAGGAGTTGAGGCTGCACGTCCTCTGCATCGACAAGCCCGGAGTGAAACGCGCCCTGCCCCTATGACGCGGAGCTGGGCGAGAGCCCAGCCGCCCCCGTGCTCTTGAGCAACCTGGCAGTGCCTCTGCTTTGGTGGGTGCCGGGGAGGATCTTGGGGATCAAGGCCGGGCCTGAAAAATGCCGAAGGAGCATGGGCCTGATGGATGAGTCTGAATCCCAGGGCATGGGCAAGCTGCAGCGTTGAGTCCAGCTCCATCATTGGGTCCAGTCTGGGGGGTGGCAAACCGTGCTTCCCAGTCTGAGAGTGAACTGGGAGCCAGGGCCATGAATGAGCAGGGAAGGCCAAGCCACCAATGCTGCACATGCCCCTTGCATTCAGCTATGTGGTAGTACAGGGCATGGCTGCCCTCCCTATGGGGCCTTTCCCTGCTGCAGCCGGCACAGAGGGACCCTCTGGGGATTGCCGGGGCGGGTGGGACGGTGCTTAACCCTGGGCCCAGCTGCAGAAACCAGGTGAGAGCCCTTTGCAGCATCATGCCATCCATAGCACGGTGCCTGGGACAGTAAGAAGCACAAAGCCATGTCCGGAGTGGCCCAGGCCTCTCTTATTTGGCCGCATGAGCCCTTCCTGTAGCTCCCTGTGGGGCTTGCTATTGCCACTCCTCCCATGAAAGGGTCACATCCTGCCCTGGACTCTCATGGGAGCTGCGCATACCCAGGGCAGGACTCCAACGCCTTTCATAGCACTGCCAGTAACGCACGGCAGTGATGCCCGGTGATCGAGGCTCTGTGTGCCAGGCGCTGTACAGATTGAGACCCAGTGGCAGTGCTTGTCCTAAGAGCTTGCGATCTAAGTTAGGACCGGTGCTCTCTGAGGGCAGGATTCAAGCAGAAGCAGCCTCCAGTGAGCTTCCCTGAGTGGGGAGCCTGCAGCCAGATGGCTTGTCCCTGTTCTGGCCTAGTGCTCTGGCTGGCAGATGTGGGGCTGGGTCCGCTTCTCCATGACGGGTGTGATCCAACTCCACGGGATTTCCTTTAGCAAGATGCATCCCCTGCCCACGGGGACATGCAGTTTAAGTCCTACCAGAGAAACAAAAGTGGGACATTGCTTAGGATGGCAGGCGTGGGGAGGTGACGGGGGGGAAAGCTGGAAGGCGTGGGGAAGAGGAGGGAGAGACCAGCCCAACTGTGATGTTGTGGTATGCGATTGTGCATTCAACCTTTCCAGGGGGTCGTAACACTGGAGAAGAAGGTGGCCGAAATATGGATACAGATCCCCTGCATCGACCAGATGGGCAGCTGCACATATGACAACCTCTGCAGCATCCTGGATGACATTATCCCCCCCGGCCAGCCATGCCCGGAGCCCCTGGTCACCTACGGCATCCCCTGCCACTGCCCCTTCAAAGCAGTAAGCTCCAAGGCAGCAGACACCGTTGGCTGCCTGCAGACCAGGCCCTCTTTCCCACCTAGCTGGGGTCTAGCTGGGGAAGGGGCTTTGTGAACTCCAGGAGGGAAGAAAATAGCAACTGGGAAAGTAGCTGGGAGTCAGCGGTGCAGGAAGGTGCATGCCCCGTGTTGGGAGCAGTGGGTTCAGTAGGTCTCCTTCCCCTGCAGACAGCACTAAGCAAGCTGCTGGCTCAGAGGCAGAGGATGCTGGATAAAAGCCCCAGCCCCTGGGCCTTTCCTAGGCTTGGGGAGCCCGCCTGCTGCTTAGCTTCACCCATGGGTTGGAGGCGGGAGCCTGGGTCTCATCAGGGTCACCTGGGCTCCAACTCATGGTGGCTGCTGCCCTCTGCCGGCTGCTTGCGCTGCAGCGAGGTGAAGCCTCCGAGCCTGCCCCGGCACAGGGTGGTGTAGCAGGGTGCACCCGCAATGCAGCCCCAGCCGTAATTGCAGTACGGAGACCCTCCAGACAGGCTGGGGGTGACCTGTTTCCAGCAGCCAAACAGGAGTCGGGACAGAGGCTTCCAGGTGTGGCCGCAGGGAGTCAAATGGAGCCAGTGCCGGGCCCTGGCAGGGGGTAGAAATAACCATGCAAGGGAGACACCTGAACAGAGAGCTGGAGGATTCCCCGGAGAGGGACAGCAGCAAGGGGGCAGTTAGCCACCACAAATTATGGATGCGGAGACACCCTTACATTGGTGCCTCCCAGTCGTGGCAGAGCTGAGCTCCAGGTGTGGATACGAAGCTTGTTGGATCTCAGCTGGGCTTGCCCCGAATGCCGCCGTGGGGGCTGACACGTCCTTTTCCCTCCTCAGGGCTCCTACTCCCTGCCCACCAGCGACTTCGCCTTGCCTGACATAGAGCTGCCCTCGTGGCTGACCAACGGCGACTACCGCATCCGGGGTGTCGTGAGCTATGGCGGCAAGGAGCTCTCCTGTGTCCAGCTGGAGCTATCCGTCCACTCCGACTGAGGGCGGGTGGCCGCGGCTGACCCTGAGCTGTCTCCCCTGCTGCTGCTACCATCCCTCCTTCCTGCTCCCTGTCCTGGGAGACACGCTGGGGGTGGTGGGCAGCTGCCCTGCTGTCAGTCCGAGCCACCTTGTGCACCCCATGCTGTAGAGCAAAGTGTCCTGCCTCCCCGTCCCCTGGGGTGCCGGCCAGCGGTGCCCCATTCAGCTCCCTGTACCAGCTTCGGGCCTCACCCAGGGTCCCCTGAAGTCAGTAGAAAGACCTAGGACAGACCCCCCCATTTCAGAGGACTTTGGACCAGGCTCTTGAATCCCAGCGGGGTGGGCAGCCAGGCTCTTCCCACCCTGCCGCCTCCGGCCCGCGGAGATCTGCTGACTCCTAATCCCATGCACAAGGCTTCCCAGGCGCGGAGCTACTTTCCAGGTCACCCCCCCAGCCTCCCACCAGAGCAAAGGCAGCTGTAAGGAGGCCTGATGAAGTAGACACTTCATGCCTGCTTGCAATTAAACCGCTTTCCTAACACTAAACACTGCATGCATCTTCCTCCTCCCTCCAGCCAGGAATAGCAGCAGCCATCCAGCTTGCTGAAGTAAAACAAAATGGGTCTTCAGACCCCTTCACGCACTTCGGCGGGAGCTGGGCCAAGCATTATAATAGCCGTTCTTAATGGATAAATCAGGGAGACACGCCATGCTCGGGGTCTGCGGGACCAGCAGCCAGTCTGTTTTGTGGCGGTCCTTCCTATGAGTCAGCCGCAGCATGGAGCCCGTGTCTCGGCAGGTAGCCCCAAGATCTGTGACATCCTGTAACCTTCCCCGACGGGACCGAGCCAGGACAGATCCAGTCCAAAGACAATGTTGCTGGCCGTGAGGGGAATCAAGCAGGCGGGCTGGGCTTGGCCTGCCAGCGCAACGGACCGTCGACTGCATGGACGCGGCCTCTCGCCGGAGGAGAGAGACCAAGAAACAAGTGCCACATTCCTTCCTCCCCCACGGGACCAAGAGACTCGCTCTACCAACAGAGGGAGATCGGCTTCTGCAGTGCAGATGTTTGCCTCTGGAAGGCAATGCAGTACCTGCTTCCCGAGCACGCCGAAACGTGTTTGCTTATGGAGCTGGCCCTCGGGTGCGCGCGGGAGACGCCCCACCGTGGCCGCACACCCTCTCCACTTATCCTGTGCCCTCGGCTCGCACCCTGCCCTGGGGTTGTGCAACACAAGGAAGCATGAGATGCTATCACCATGTCTTCAAGTCCCCATGCCGTAACCACTGCACGTCCTGATCTGGCTCAGGGCTCGCTCTGTGCCATACTCGCAACTGAAGGGCGGATCTGCCTCCCAATACTTTGCAAGCCTTTAACAACTACCTTCCCGCTTCCTGAGTTTGATGCTTAACAGCCTCCCAAATGACGTGCTAACCCTCTTGCCCACAGCCTCATTGCTTGGTGTTTTCCTCGCTGGGTTTAATGTGAGGAGAGCCACTGCCCTTAGCGGTGAGTTTTAATAAATCTTTTTACCTAGAACGCAGAGCCCAAGTCAGTCATTCTTGGGGTCTTGGTGACCTTGGGATCATTGCTTTATTTTTAGGAAACCTTGGGTGACGTGACCTAGTGCATGTGGAAGTGGAAACCACACGGGCTGGCTGGCAGGGGTAGTGTGGGTATGTATTCAGCACCACTGCCCACACACATCAGTCCTAGCTCTGTTTTCACTCCCTGTGTCATTAAAGGTAGGACTTGTCACAAGATGTGGGGGGAAGCTGAGGGTTCAGCCACATTCACAAAGGGGTTGGACACAGGCTTGGAGGAAAGAGGCATCAGTCACTATTGAGTGTAGGAGTGAGGAGCACGGCCTCCGAGTCAGAGCTTCCTAGACCTTTAAATGCTGGAGGCTGTGCAGGAGAGAGGAGCAGTGCAAAACGCGGCTCAGATCCAGCTCACTCTCCCTTCCAGCCACTGTGTGATGCAGGTACAGTTTTTCGGGGGGTTTGGTACTGGGAGTATAGTCCCTGAATCAGTACAAGGTGTAACCTTGGCGCTTCAAGGCACAGACCATGTCTGTGGTAGTCATGCTTCTGAGCTTGGTGGAGGTTAGAGGTGAACCGGTACATTGGTCCGATATCAGATCGGCACTGATATAAAGAAAATTATCTGTATCGGATATTGGCCTGATAATTTGGCTGATAAATGGCAGCACGTAAGTGGCCAGGAGTGCAGCTCAGCAGCTTGGAGAGCTGCACGCAGCTGGTAAGTCTGGTGCGGTGGAAGGGGAGGGGGAAACGAAGGGGTGGGGGTGGTGGGGGCAGATCAAGGCGCCCCGCAGTGAGGGAGGGAGCGGGGCTGGGGCAAGCGCTGCCCAGCCAGCGTGGGGTGGGTGCAGGACAGAGCCCTGGCTTGTTCAGTGGGTGCAGGGGGTGGCACTCGCTGCTGCATGCTGCTCATCCAGGAGAGCTGGTGGGGGGGCATGTGCCCCCGGATCTGCCTGGGGCAGGCACTGCATGGGGCTCTTCCCAACAGGGGCTGGGCCAGGCTGTGCTCAGGGCGGGTGGTGGCGGTGCTGGGAAAAGGAACTGGGGGGGCTATGTTGAATTTTGTGGGGGCTGCAGCCCCCCCCCCCCCCGTGGGCGCCTCCCAGCCCCACTACCCCCCACCCCAAGCACAGCCCAGCCCCCACTGGGAAGAACCTGGCACAGCCCCAGCCCTAGCCGGCAGCGGCAGCTGCTCCGCCTCAAGCAGATCCAGGCCCACACGGGCCCCTGTGCCCTCCTGGGGTGCATGTAGCGGTGGGAGCCGCTCCCTGGATGATCCATGGCTCCATCCCATGCCTGCCAGGGCTGTGCAAAATGGCACTGTTCTGCTCCGACTTCAGTTTCAACGTTCGGATGGAACAGTGTTTTGTATCGAATTTTAATTTCAAGTCGAAACAGCCTCACCGTTCCCACGTTTTGCCCAACCATCAGGCTGGGGAAAGGTGGGCTGAGTTCCCATTCCCCACACCAGATTGGGCTGGGGATGGGCCGACTTTGCATCCCCAGCCTGATGTAGTGTGGGGGATGGGAACTTAGCCCAGCTGGGCTGACTCTGCATCCCCAGCTGGCTTGTAGGGCTCCAGCCCGACTGCAGCGCTTGGAAGGGAAACTGAGCCCAGGCTCAGTTCCCTTTCCCTGCCTGTGATCGGCTTCCCACAGCCCGGTGACCAGGGCGGGGAGCGGGGAGCCAGAGCTTCCCTCCTGGCTGCTGCTGAGAGCACAGCCCTGATTCTCCTGTCTCCCACCACTTGCTGTTGACTGCTTCGAAACGTTTTGCCTAGCCTCGTTTTGTTTCAAGGCTGTTTTGAAGCCCTTTGTTTTGATTCGATTTCACTGTTTCGAGCTCGGAAAGAGTCGAAACAGCGTTGAATCAAAACAGCCGGTGAAATTTTGCACAGCTCCACTCCCTCCTCACTGCGGGGGCCTCGATCTCCCCCGCAGCCCTTCCCTCCCGGCCCCTTCTACCACAATGGACTTATCAGCTGCACTGGAAATCGGATCGGTATTGGCCAATACGCCTCCTTAGAAATCGGCTATGGGTATCAGCCCCAAAGTCTCTATCAGCGCACCCCGAGTGGAGGTGACAACATTGCAGATCCCATTCTCCAGGAGGACCTTCAGAACACCCTGTGGGTCTCCTCGTACGTGAGGCCGGAGACGCGCTTCACGCTGTCACGGCGAGTCAGGTGGTGGACAGCCGGCTTGGCGATGCCCTGGGTGTTGCTGCGGAGAGCTTTGGTTAATGAGACTTGGCACCACCTTTCCCCAACCTCTTGCTGCCAGATCTGCTTGAGGAGGCGCAGGCCACAGGGAGTCCGGGGTGTGACAGAGGGGACGGAGTAAGATGGACTTTGGGTCTGGCCCAGTCCACGGCAGCCCTGATGTTCTAGCTCATGGAGGTCTCTGCTTTTCTAGTCTGGGGGTGACACCCAAACACCCTGTTCGTGGCCTGCGGAGCCCCCAGCGGGGTCTTTCTGAGCTCCCTGCACTGCAGCCTTGCCCTAGTATCACCCCAGAGCTGGGGGAAAACCCCCAGTGGCAGCAAGGGAGGTTAGGAAACACTTTCAAACTCGGAGGCTCCCCAGAGAGGTGTGGACTCTCCACCCTTGGCGGTGTATGAAGCCCCGAGTGGGCAAAGCCTGGGCTGGGCTGACGGAGCGGGGTCCTCGCGGTTCCCGCCACGTGCGGCGCCGGCCCCAGCAGCCACGTGGCGCCGCAGCCTGCCCGCCGGGCGCTGCGCATGCGCGGGGGAGCGGCGTCGAACGCGCGAGTCAGCTGGGCCGCGCGTCACGTGAGGCGGCGGTCACGTGAGCGCCGGGCGGAAGAGCCCGCGATGGCCGGGGGGTGCCGCTGAGACCGGGAGCGGCGCGCGGCAGGTGAGCAGCACTGCACTGCACTGCACTGCACATCTGGGGGGCACTGCATTGCACTGCATTGCATTGCATTACACTGCACATCTGGGGGGCATTGCACTGCCCTGCGTTGCATTGCATTGCACTGCACAGCACAGCACAGCACATCTGGGGTGCATTTGCACTGCCGTGTGCAGCTGGGGGAGAGGGGTACTTTTCACTGCACGTTGTGGGGGGGATGTTGCACTGCATTTTATTGCGCATTGGGGGGGTGTACGGGGCTGCGCTGCACTGGGTTGATGGGGGGTGATGCTGTGGAGGGGTGGCAGCGGTGGGGCTGGGGGAGGTATCACGTTCCCGGTCGATGATGGCAGGCAAAGCTGACCACGCTCCAGGTGCGGTGGGAGGCGGGCGTCCCGTGTTGGAGCTGAGGCTGAGCGGTCTGGGAAATGCGGCGTCCCCGGGGACAGCAGGAAGGCTTGCCCGCGGTGCCCGCGTAGAGGAGCGCACGTGGCCGGTGAAAGCAAAAGCTTTCCTAGTGTTTGTGCAGCCGTGTCGCTTTCCGTGAGTGATGGAGTGAATCACAGCAGCAGCGAGAGGGCGATGAATAACAAGAACAAAGATCATTTAAGGGCAGAATCGAAACGAAAGCCTTGGCGGTATCGCCCCCTCGAGCCCTGCGCGTCCTGCCCGAGCCGGGAGGAACCCGGGGCGCGAGGGGCGAAAGGCTCGTGTGCTCCGGTTCAGGAGGAGGAATCTGGCCGCGGAAGAGCTAGATGCTGCGAGTGCTGTCGCACGTGCGTGTGTCACACACGTGCGTGTCTGGAAGTCGGGGTGGAGCGTACTGGGGTATAAAGGGAACCGCACGTGTCTGCAGGGTCGGGTCAGAGTTGGCTCTTCTGCCCCGGCCGTCCTGCGAGGGACGAAGTTGCAGCTCCACCGGGTTTTGCTCTTGCTTGACAATAATCTTCGCAGGGTAGAGGCTTGCAACCGTCTCCCAGCCTCCCCACCCCGGGTGGCTAATTCCCCTTTCCTGATGAAAGGGAAATTGGCCTCTCGTGCTTCTTGGTCTTATGCAAGCTCTCCTCCAGAAACAAAGGCATCGAGTCATTGTGGGTCAATCTTCCTGGGCTTCAAAAGAGACGAGCAGCTGCGTCTACTTGGGGAAAATTACAGGGAGAGCTTGAGTGCTGTCTGGAGAGCAGCGCAGCGCCGCGGTGTTGTTCTCTGTCTGAGTGCGTCGCTGACGTGAGTCTCCGCTAGCGTGTCAGGGTCTTCTGTCCCCACGGCGGCTGGCGTGCGAGGAGTAGGTGGTGTCTCCGGCGTGGTGTAATTACTAGATGGCTTGGTGGGAAGTTTCTTTTGTTGCACTTCTGTTTCCCAGCGTGACAGCAGCTTGCATCGTTCCCGGTGCACGCGTCAGCCGTCCACCCACGCCACGGGTGAGTGAACCTCCTTCTCCTGCAACGGAGTAGGAAGCTGGTTGTATAAATATCGCTGGTTGTTTGGGGGCGGGTAGGAGTTGGCAGGTCGTGGCGGTGGCTCTTGGTAGTACCGGATGGCTAAAACCTGTCTGTGTGTGGACAAGAGTGCTCTTGAACTGAGCTGGGCTCCAAGGAAGGATGCTGCAATGCTGTTCCCAGGCAGAGGAGAGAATTATCTGGGGTCTGGGTCCAGGCTTTAATTAATGTCTTCACAGGCACTTATCGACTTCCTGCCTTGTGTTTTGCACGCCAGTTCGTGGGGTCTTACCAGGATGGCTCTGAGGTGCTTCTTCCTGTGAAAGCCTCTTGGCTTTGTTCACCTAATGAATGCTCATCCCGGAGTTCAGGGCAGCACAGAGCAGTGTGTAAAGCGGAGGGAGCAATTAGACTATAAAAGGTCGAACAAGAGGAGAAGGGAGAAAGAGAAGGTGCTGGGATAAGCAAAAAGCCCATAGGAACAAAGAAGGTGCGAAAGCTAATCCAGGTAATGGGACAGCGACCTTGGTCCCTGTTTAAACCACACTTTCCGCAGTCTGGGCTGTGCATGACTTCTTCTGCAGCTTCTCGTTCAAGCTGGTCTTGAAAACGTTGCAGCCTGACAACAGCAGTCCTGCGGGCAGCGATGGCGTGTCCAGGGAGGGTGAAGTGATTTTGCCACCGGCTCTTGTGTCATTTGGCAGCGGTTGTCAGACCAGTTTCTTTCTTTCATTCATTCATTCTTGCATGTAGAGATTGCCCTGTCTAACTAATGTAAGATATTTATGACCTAAATTAGGCAGGAAAGGCTCTTTGATAATCGCATCTACACTTTTATTAGACTGAGTCATTGGAAAAAAGTTATTAGAAAGCTTTCAGGCCTAGGAAGTTGCATCGTATCTATCTGATTTAATTAGTCTGAAGTCCAGGTAGATTTATTCCTTCTGAGCTAATGCGGCTCTTGACCTCTGATCTGGTGTGCAGCTGCATGCCTCACTTTCTAACCTCTGTGGGGGCCTGTCCTGGTGCCTGCGTCTCCCCAGCAGAGATGCCCTCTCTGTGGATGGGCTGATGAGCCTGCTTGGCACCTGACCAGCCTGCAGATGCTGTTCTTGAGATGGGATGGGAGTGTCTTGCTGCTTGGCACACGAAGTCAAGGATGTTTTGGAGCAGGAGGGAAGAGCTGAGCTGCCTCATGGGGGTCCTTCCTGGCTGTGCAACATCTAACAGGCATGGCTCTGCCTTCACGCCAGGGGGGACACCAGGGGCTGGTTGCAACTTGGGCGAAGGGACCAGCCTCCCTTAAGAGGGGCAGCTGTCTCTGCCCTGGAGCAGTGGGCTCCCTCCCCATGCTGCAAGCAGAGCCTTCCTGTCTGCAATGAGGCCTTTCTGCAGCCACCCTTTGGATGGGAGCAGGCCATCGCTTGCTGAGACGATTTGGGGTGGGGAGCGGGGGAAGGATCTCTCTCGACATGCTGCCAGCAGTGGGTCTGGGCTGGGAGCAGCAGGGCACGATGCCAAGGAGCTGAAAACCAGAGATTCTCCCTTTTTAAAGGCAGGAATAAGGTGCTTTGTCGGCAGCTTCAAGCGAGGCAGCGTTTCTGCTGGGGGTGGGTGCATCTTTGATGCTGCGGGAGAAGTCCGGAGAGAGGATGTCTTTGTCGACATGACTGTCTCGAAGCTCAGATGTCTTGTGCAATGTTTGTTAGGTAATTTTCCATGTCTCTTGTCTGTATCTTGTGCTCTCATGTTCCTATCAAAAAGCAAACAGCGCAGGTTTCCAGATAACCCTTGGCTTCCCTGGGGGCAGTGAGTGGCGGGGTGTTCGGGGAAAAGAGGAAGAGCCCAATGCGACTGTCTAGGAAGCTTGGAGAGCTTCTCGGCAGGGACGCGGAGGTGCTTCGGCGCCCAGGAAGCAACATCCGACATTGCTGCCTAGATGGAGTGAACTGGGAGATGGTGCCCAGTGTTGGGGCAAGGCTGCTGTGGGGCAGGAGATGATGGTCAGAGCCCTCAGGCCAAGGTGGCAGAGAGCAGGCGCGTGGGCCCTTGCAGGGAGTGGGTGGAAACGTGGGATGGGAGGTGCCGTGTCCCAGAAGCCGAGTGGGAATTCCCTGCTTGTGGCCAGGACTTCCTCCACCCGGCGCTGTTCCGGCTCCAAGGAAGCAGCGCGGCATCCTGCCCTGTTTCTCTGCCTCGTGCCTCCCGTAGCTTCAAGTCCTGTCCCCTGGCATGCAGCCTGATGCTCTTGCCCATTCTTGTTGTCTCCTGCTATTGCTTTTGGCTTGGAAGATGGGCCTGGAAGCCTTAGTTGGAGTCGGGCCTTATTCTGCTCGGTGCTGTCCCCGCCCCTGGGAGTTGCTTATCTAAGCTATGACCCAGAAAGCAGGACGCCGCGTCCCCAGCAGGGAGCTGAGGCCGAGAGCCAGGGCAGGTGCTTGTGCTGCTCTGGAAGAACCAGGTGTCTTGCTAAGACAGCCCACAGGTGTCCAGCCACGTGTCTCAGTTTCCACTGTGCCTTCATCCCCGGCGGGACCGGCTGGCCTCATGCAGCAGCGGAGCTGGGTGCTGTGGACCTGGCCATCCCTTCCTGCAAATTTCCAAGGCCTGTCTGCTTTGGGTGGGGGGAGAGCACTGGTGCGTGCAGCATCTGAGTAGGGAGACGGCCCCTGGGCCAGCGGACTGCGGGATTTAAATCTTCTCGTTGGTCCTCTGCTCCAAGTGATGCCTGGAGGATAAGATGCTGCATCTGCCATTGTGTGGTCCCTGGTGTATGCTATAGAGACAGGTTGGAGCCTTGCAAGGAGGCTACCGCTGCTGCTCTACACCCCATCCTTGCCACCTCGCTCCCACCAGACCCCGTGGGCAGGGGAGGATTCTGCACCCTGGCTCCCCTGCAGCTGGCTCTGGCACTGGCTTGATCCCAAGCAAAAATCAAGCGGATCAGAGGTGCTGAGGGAGCACAAAGCCAGTGCGTGGCCCATAGTGAGGTCTCTTTCCTGGGGACCAGCCTGGTGCCCTGTGGGATCGGGGGATGGCTGCGTGCCCCCTTGCCCCACGTGTGTGGGCTACCTGTTCTGCCGTGTCAGGAAAGCCGGTCGGTCTGTCCCATGGACTTCCTGATGTGAATATGTATGTAGGTCACGTTGCAGGGAGCTGCACCTGTAGGAGCTGCTGGGCGGATCCCACATGGGTGGAGGTGGCATAAGGGCCCATGTGCTGTGACTGAGGCAATAGGTGAGGCAGAGCCCTATAAAAGCCTGCTGGGGACAGCCGGCTCCCGCAGTAGCTGTGCACGCCTGTCCCACAGCCATGGCTGATCCGGAGAAGCCCCAGGCAGGGAAGGCGGGTGCCACTGTAGGGGGGAACATAGAGATGGTGGCCACGGTGGGCCCTGACGGCACTGTCCCCATAGGCACGATGTCCAGCCGCAGGCTGCGCAGCGAGGACTACAACGACTACAGCTCCACAGACGTGACGCCCGAAGGGAGCCCCTCCAACGGCCCCAATAGCTGCGCCGGCTCCTCGACCTACCAGCGCTTCGGGGAGACCAATGGCACAACGTGAGTTGGCATCCCCCTGCTCCTGGGGCTGGGGCGCACGGGGGCCCTTCTGCACTGCCCGGGGAGCTCCGTGGGGGGGATGGGGTCGAGTCCCTGCCCCTCTTTGCATGGGAGGTGCTGTGCTTGCAATGGGTCTGTGCAGCCTCCTAAGGCATCTCCCAAACCCCTGGCATGGTTGCCAGCTGCTGTAGATGGCAAGTGCGGGCACGGGTTGCTCGACGCTGAGGCAGCGTCTCGTTCCCAGAGCTGTGGCACATGCTCCCCTGCCAGCTCTTCCAGCTGGCAGCAATGTATGGGCAGAAGCCTTGTCCTGATTCAGGGCATGCTAGTGGGATGAGCCATCCAGGCTCCCCTCTGCCCGTGTCGGACCGAGGGCCAGGCTGAGGTGCATGGAGTCCTGCGGCATCTGTAGTGATGCAGGGCACTTGACCTGCAAGGAGCCTGGTCCTGCTGTTCGGGGTTTCCTGCAATGGCCTGGGCTTCTCTTCCCGGGAAACCTGTGTCTCAGCCCCCCGTGGACCCAGTCTGCTGTCGCCTGCAGCAGAAGTGGCTTCCTTGGCCGTGGCAGATGAGTTACGCCACAAAGCTGCTGGCTGGTTCAGCAAATGCATCTACTTCTCGCGCAACCAAGAAGCCTCCCGTGATCTTCCCTTTGCTCTTTGCCGGCTTCTGGCTTAAATGCCCAAGGGCCTTTTGCTCCATGAGCCTCCGGCACTCGTGTGCATCTGCCATCGTCACAGGTCCACCGGCATGCTCTGCTCAAGGGCTGCTGGGCTCCTGCCTGTGCCCAGGGGCTAGAGAAGCGGTGGCTGACTCTCACTCTCCTGATGCTGTCTCTTCCCCTCAGATCGTTCCAAACCTTGATCCACGTGCTGAAGGGGAACATTGGCACAGGGCTGCTGGGGCTGCCCCTGGCTATAAAGAATGCCGGCATTGTGGTAAGACAACTGCTGTGTGGGCACAAGCACCCATCCCATGCGTGCACGGGGGCACTAGTGAAGGTGACCTGACTGACTTGGGCGTGTGGCGTCTCCTGTGTCTAGCACCTGCCAGACTCCCAGCTGTGTGCTCCTGCATGCTGTGCGTGTCCTAGAGCAGAGCTGCCTGGCTTAGCGCTGCTGTCCTGGCTCGTCCAAATGACCCATGGCCCTCACTGAGGGCAGACCTCCCTTCTCTGTGCTGCAGCTTTTGCCGGTCAGGTCTTGCACTCGGTGTGAGGGGACGGAGGGGTCATCCTCTTGCATTTCTGAGGCTGGGGATACCTGGTGTACAACCTCCCTGGGTCTCTTCCCTCTTACAAGTTAAGTAGACATGGAACCAACTGCGTGGGTGCAACCTGCAGCCAGACTCTGCAGACTGAGATGGCTGTGAGCTCCCTGCAGCACGCAGGACTCGGGAGCAGGTCTCTGCCAGTCCCCGGCTCTGGCTGTCGGGTTGTGCAGAGCCTCCTGGCTGCATGATACCTCCTCTGCACCTCGCTGCACCCAAAGCCTTGGACACCACTGTCTGCACCCCGCCCTGCTGTCCCCTGCTTTCCTTTTGTCTTGGGCCTGCTGTCTGGGGTAGCAGGATTGGGCTCAGTCTTGAATCCAGCTCTTCTGGCTTTCTCCCACCTGCCACTCTGGTTACTGCTGCCTCGTTTTGTTCTCCTAATACCCCCTCCTGTAAACTGCCTTGAGGCGCTTTGCTTTAAGCTGAGGTCAGGGTCTGAGGGTGAGGGGGATGCTCCTGCTCCTCTCTGTGGCTTGGATGCCAGGAGGTTGCCTCGAAGCCACAGCTCTGCTGTAAGGATCCTTTCTGCCTTTGGAAAGGGCAGGGTGGGTCTCCAAGGGCTGAGCAGTGTGCTAGCCCTGTGGTGTCGTGTGCTGGCTGTTTGCGCTCCCTTCTCCACAAAGCTGCTGTTCACGGTGACCTTGGTCTTGAGTTTCCCAGCTGTCGCCTTTTGTATTGAGCCCTTTTTCTCTCTCTCTTCCTCTTCTGCCTCGGTCTAGATGGGTCCCGTGAGCCTGCTTGTGATAGGAATCATCGCCGTCCATTGCATGCGCATCCTGGTGAAGTGCGCCCACCACTTCTGCCGCAAGTAAGAGACTCCAGCCCTGGCATCTGCCTGCCTTGCCAGCCCAGCCTCCCTTCCCCTGGGTCCCTCGCATCCTGCTTCTACCGATGTGCCCTTCAGCTCCCCCAAACATCGGCCTGGCCCCTGTGCGGCCTTTAGATAGCAGCTGGCTTGCCTGGTTCAGCAGGCAGGACCTTTGGAATATCATACCTCGGAGCAGGTTTTGCTGAACGTTGCAATCACCGCCTCCTACGGAGAAGAGCCATTTGCAAGCGATGCAACCGGGAAAGACTTTGTGCAACGTGCAAAGGGCTTGTTCGGTTTCTGGCGATACTCTTGGGCAGGAGGAACCGGTGCTTTGGGGGCGGGGGCAGGGTTTCCAGAAGTGGGTGGATGCCACCTGCCTCTGGTTGCAGAGCTTGATGGCTTGCCTTCTTCCCAAGAGCACTGTGGTGGCCCCAGACTCGGCCATGTGCTTTGAAATATGGGTGATGGTGCTGCACCTCTCTGCACCTGTCCGATAAGGGTGGTGATTCTTCCCTGCCTCTCACTGGAGTCTGGAGAGGCCCTAATTGCCAAGACCTGAGAGGTGCTTTGATCACTGCCTGAAGGGCTGGAGCAGTGGGTGGGATGAAAGAATGGGATAGAAAATCAGGGAGAAAACTTGCTGCCCCACTTGGAGGCAGTTGTAGGCTGAGCATCTCCTTCAGCAGCCAGAAACCTCCCTGCCTTCTGGCTTGAGGTCTCCAGTTGCTGCCCACCCAGGCCAGGTGGCTTCCCAGCTTTTGTGGAGCATGTATCCAAGGGTTGAGAGTAGGGTATTTGGGCTCAACAGAGGGTTACAGGCTACTCAAAGCCCCCTGATCAGAAATGTATCCCCCTCTTTGCTCAGCGGTAGCCATTGCTTCATTCTTCCTGCAGGTGCATTGTGGCTACCGTGCAGCTGTGGCTTAAAGTCTGGTTTAACGCCGCCTTTCTCTCTTTCCCTCCAGGCTGCAGAAGCCTTTTGTTGACTATGGGGATGCCGTGATGTATGGGCTGGAAGCTTCCCCCGTTGCGTGGCTTCGGACCCACTCCATCTGGGGCAGGTACGGTGCTCTCGTGCGTGCCTGGGCTTTAGCTGAGATTGTGACACCTCAACCCGGGGGAACGTGAGAGCTTTGGACTCGGATCCCTATGAACCTGGGGCGGGCAGATAACTCGCCGTGCAGCCTCACAAGGAACATGCAGATAACCTTGGCACAGGTTGGCCTGGGTCCCAATGCTGACACATCACTGCTAGCTTGCAGGTTTCTGTCCCACCTTTGAGGTCAACAGGGCATGTGCTGCACGGGATGACCAAGCCCTTAGGTGGGGTGGGGCTGTTGTGGCTCTGTGGCTGTTGGCAGCTGGAGCTTGTGCTGCCTCTAGTCCCCTGGGGAGGGGACTCTGAGAAGGGTGAGGGTTGCTGAGCCTCTAGGGTCTGGTCCTTGCAAGGCAAGGGGCCATTCCAGCAGTGGGGATCTTTTCTGATTCTCATCTCTGCACCCAACCTGAGCTCTGATCTTTCTCGCTGCCCTGCTCCTGTGCTTGTAATCGATTGCTCGGGAGCTGTGTAGACAAGGATGCCATGCCCAGCTGCCCTGCCTCTAGCTGAGGGACCTAAACCTGGTGTGGCAATGGGGAGTGGTGAGGGATGCTCCCCCTGTTCCCTTGCTGAGGCTGCTGGACTCCACTCCTGGATGATTTGTCTCTAATGGTGCCTGTTTCTCTTGTTTCTCCTTTCCTTGGGCTTGGTCCAGGCACTGGGGTTTTACCTTGGCCCTGCTGGCGCCCGGCTTTTCCTGGGCACTTCCCTTTGGCAGTCTCTTGGCCAACAACGGCCTTCTTGGCTGTCAAGTGAGCGGGGGGCATCCACCAAAGCTAAGCAACCCTGTGGGTCCTCTGAGTGATCCATCCGTGCCGTGGCCTGCTAGCCAGTGACTTGCTGTCGCTCTGGGGTGCCGCAGGATCAGTGGGTGCTCATGTAGGGTGGGCTCGGCTCCAGTGACCCCTCTATCTTGGTCTCTTCCCCAGGCACCTTGTGAGCTTCTTCTTGATCGTCACCCAGCTGGGCTTCTGCTGCGTGTACTTCGTGTTCCTGGCTGACAATCTGAAACAGGTGAGGCTCCTGCTGTGGAGGGACTGAGAAAGGAGGAGAAGGATGTGACCAAGCTGTCTTCCACCTTGTAGGGTGGCGGGGGCTGGTGTCCAAGGCCGTCCCCGGTGCTGAGGGAGCCACTGCAGGGTAGAAAGCCAAATGCAAACCAGCTCTGAAAAGCACGTGGACCTGCCAGCCTGGCATTACAGCTGTGGCTGGAGCAGGCTTGCAGCTTCTGGGCTCAGTTGCCAAGGGTGTGTTGCAAGCTCCTCTGGTGACAGGAACGAATCCGGGACCCGGTCCTCTCTTTGTGGTTCCCCCAGGTGATCTCTGCTGCCAACGGCACCACCAATGACTGCCACTCCAACGAAACCGTGGTGCTGACACCCACCATGGACTCCCGCCTGTACATCCTGTCCTTGCTGCCCTTCATTGTGCTCCTGGTCTTCATCCGCAACCTCAAGTTCCTCTCCATCTTCTCCTTGCTGGCCAACATAGCCATGCTGGTCAGCCTCGTCATGATCTATCAGTACATCGTCCAGGTACGTGCCAAGACCCAGATTCTTGTCTGTCTCCACCCTCCCCACAGGTCCTTTGTGGTAGGAGGAATCTCCTGTGACCTCCAGGAGTGGGGCTGCGTGCATAGAGGGGCTGGCTGGATGGTGTCTAGTACATTAAAGTAGGGAAGAAGGGATACACGAGTAAGGCATCGGACACAAACCAGGGTAATAATATTGCCAAAGTGGTGGTAGGGGTTGCATGGATTTTTGCAAGCAGTGTGGTTCACCTTCCTCCGTTTCTGGGAAGTCCTTGCTTCCCTGAGCGTGGTTGTGACATGAAAGCAGAGAGCTTTGCGAGGGGCCTCTATTTCCTTCCCGTAACCGACTGCGCGCTGCTCTCTTCCAGGGCATTCCAGATCCCGGCCGCCTGCCCTTGGTCTCTGGCTGGAAGACCTACCCTCTGTTTTTCGGCACTGCCATCTTTGCCTTCGAGGGCATCGGCGTGGTGAGTCATAGCTTGCATTAGCGTGGCTGGCTGCAGCAGAGGCAGAGCCAAGACGGTGGTGTCTGGAGCAGCTGTGATGCCTCTGCATTTGTAGGCAGACCTCCATGTCATGCTCTGGATTTTGGTGACTGGTGTTCATTGTATCCATCGATGCTGCTTCCTCTGGCTGTAGGGGTGATGGGGCACAATTGCCTTTCGGTGTGAAAGCTGCAAATGTTTAGTTATTTCCTCGAAAGGCTCCAGGCCTAGTGCTTCGGCAGTGGGTGTTCTGACTTGCACGGTCTGGGAAACTACCTCTGGGGCCTAAGGGGGCCACCCCTCCCAGGCTGGATTTGGAAGCTCCCTAGTTAGAAGCCGAAGAGCCGTTTCCATTTCTGTGGCCACATCCTGACCTGATCTCGCCCATGAAGCAGCCTGTTCTTCCTCTTGTGGCAGTTGAGGTTCAGTTTCCTGTGCTGTGTGTTTGCACCTCTGCCTCCAAGCAGGGGCTGTGGAGGGACTGGCAGACAGCTAGGGAGAAAGTGGAAGTGGCTGGGGTGAACAGTGTACAGCCCAGTGATGCTTAATCGAGGTGATACCTGCTGGAGTGGAGGTGTGCATCTGTCCTGCCTGGCTAGGAGAGCGCTAGCTGCACGTCCCAAAAATGTTGTGTGCTGGATGCGGAAAACTGAACCGTGATACTAGTGTTAGAGATGAGCTGTTGGGGGTTGGGTCTCTCTTTTTTCCAGTCCTCTGTTCCAACAGCTGTGCTATGGTGTCCTGGTCATGGCCCTTTTAAATACTCTGTGGCCCAAGGACACAGCAGCTATTGACATGCTCCCCAACAAGCATCTCCCTCTTGCGGTTCAGAGGCTCTGCAGTCCCAATGGCTTGGGTCTTGAGTAGAGGGAAGGCAATATGCCATCAACATCGTGCTGCATGCTTATCGAGGGATAAAGCCAGTCATTCTTTCGGCTACCTGTCCGCTGGAAAAGCCAGTGGCCCAGACCAAATGTCTCTGAAAGGCACAGCCATGCAGTGGGCGGACAAAGGGTGTCCTGGTCCATTCCCTCTGGCAGCATCTCCCATGTGACATTGCAAGTCCAATATAATCATTGCTGCAGGAACCGAGCTCATGATGGAAGGGGGTTCACAGAGCCCAGGATGATGGGGTACCACTCCTGTAGTCTGCACATCTCAGGATGAGCCACAGCTGGGGATTCCTGATGTACTTCCTTGCCTTCAGCCAGGGTGAATGGGTCAGATTGGAGCCTGAAATAATTTATCCCACCCTTGACCTTGGGCTGTGCTGGCCAATATGGTTTTGTTGGGTGTGGGGCGGGGGGTCCCAGGTCCTGCTGCATCCAGTGAGATGATGGCTAAGGGGTAACGTGTGAGATTTGGGACCTGTTGGCATGATGGTGAGGAAGGGAACGCCGCTCACGTGTGGTTTGTTTTTTTTCTCTTCCTCCTCCCCAAGGTGCTGCCCCTCGAAAACAAAATGAAGAACCCGCAGCACTTCCCCGTGATCCTCTACGTGGGGATGGCCATCGTCTCTGTCCTGTACATCAGCCTGGGGGCCCTGGGCTACCTGCGGTTCGGAGCCAACATCCAGGCCAGCATCACCCTCAACCTGCCCAACTGCTGGTCAGTCCCCGCGTCTCTCTCAAAGCAGGGTCTTCGCAACCAGGGTTTGTGTGCGGCTTTGCAGCTAGCGGGGGTCACTTGGTTGATAGCACAGGCTGGCACTTGGTGGCATTAGGAGTTAATCTGAATAAAAGCCAGCCAATAGGCTGCTGTCAGCAGCACCTCACTGGAATTAACAGAGACTTTTAAATGCTAATCTGCATTGCTCTGGGGGCCCAGCCAGTGTCCAGGACTGGCCTGGCCACGTCTCCAGAGCTTTAGAAGGTGCCTGTTCCAAAGGAGCTGGGGCATTGGGAGGGAGGGGCTGCAAGAGCAGTGCTATCTGTTTTCAAAGCCTGGGACCTCGGACTGTGCTGTCTTAAAATAGGCTCATGGGTGCTCAGAAACCATCAGAGGCTGGGAACACATTGTAGGTGTCAGGCCAGACGCCCTTTACCCGAGAGTTGGCCTTTGAGCTCTTGGGTCTTGAAACTGGTTATCTCTGCTGTTCCCAGGAGGTGCTTATAGGTGGCAGCTCTAATTAGGCTCCCTTACCTGGTAGGATAAACTCCCCCTTGGCTGCAGAGAGGCTCCACAGTCTGGAAAGAAACATCTCTCCCCCTCCTGTGCTGTGTGCTGCTCCTGACAGCAGGCTGGGTGCAGGTGGCGGCACATGACATTGCAGAAAGCCTTGTTGCTAGGCTTTTTCCAGCCATCTCTTACTCCCAAGTCAAATGGGTTGCAACAAACCTCCTACACCCTGAATCACAGATGGCTTTTGAGTGCTTGTTTCATGTGCGTGGCTATTAAAGAGCAAGAGCAGCCAGGGCTCGCAGAGAGCAGTCTGTACCACCTGCTTTGGCTTTTAAGGCCTCTGCATCAAAGGGTTTGTCATGCTGCTTTGATCCTGGGTAAGTGGCTGATAGTGTCTATAGTGAGATGCTTGGCTTGGCTGCACAGCATGGGAGCCAGTGCTTAAATTGCTGCTCCATCTTATTAAGGCCTGGGGCTGTTTCAAAAAGTGCCTTCTACAGTCCCAAGTGAGAGAGGAGCCTGGTTGTGTCCCCTGATACTGAAGCATGTAGCATGATGGCCCCAGATCTAAAAAGCTTTATGATCTGAAGTGTAGGAGAGAAACTTGTCCCTGCTTTCATAGATGAGAGCTCAGGTTCAGGCTTGACCAGACCTCCGTGGTGCCCCAGACTCGGGGCCAGCTTCAGTCCTGAGTTGCATGTGAAGGACAAGCCCACACTCCCTCTCTGAGGCCGTCCCATTTCTGAAACGTGTGACTTATAATCACGGCAGTGTCTGGATTTGAGGGGGGCTGGAGAAGTGGGACGTGCTGGCTTGCCCCTCCAGCACTTTGCCGGGCAGAAGCGATAGGGGGAGGGGAGTGGAGATCTCTGGACACATCTGGCTGTGCACAGCTGGGCTCTGTACTTCTGCCAAAAGACTTCCAGCATGCTTCATCCTTAAAGACTTTACCACACTTTCTCCTTGACGGAGAATAGTCCCATCGCAACACATTGATGCATGCATCCTCCAGTAACTTTATTCAAGCATCATCAATCCTTAGGATCATCTCCTTTTCATACTCCAGTAAAGATTTACCAGCAAAAAGGAGATTTTTTTTTTTCTTCCACCATTTGGATGGCACAGTCCCTAGGGAACAGAATGCTTCTGGCTTCTGTGATGGGCAATAAACCCTTTACATCTTCAAAATGTCAGGCAAGCAGATTGTTTCTAGGCAGAGTACTTGGTTGATGCTATAAGTAAGCAACTTTGGTATTTTAATAGAAGCTTTTTAGGACTTCCCCAGACCCTAGGTTAAGGATTTAAGACTTGTGACAGTGCAGAGCTTAGCTGACACTTTTTGGGAGCTGTGCCTGTCTGCTTTCAGATGGCAGAATGGCAACTTGGGGTACAGGAGAACCATAGGGACTCGCTTGGTAGGGAGAGGCGTGTCGGTCACCAAGTTTAACCGCGGTGCTGGTGAAGTGCCCTGCTTGCAACCTGTGAGCCAGTCGTGTCTGAAGCTGGTGAGCTGCTCTGAAGATATCCTTGATTTCTTTTTATTGAAGGGACAGGGTAAGATCATGCTTGCTGCAGCACAAGGAGAACAGGAGCCTTTCCCTCCCCCTGCAAAGAAGCTGAGTGTTGTTAGAAAGGTGGGGATGAGAGCTCAGGGCACAGGTGATGGAAAGCAGCTGTTTCATCTCTAGCTTGCTGGCTCGGAGCCAGCGTAGGTGCCTGGGAGTTGCGAAAAACCTAGCGCTGGTAAGGTCAGCTGCCACCTCAGCCTGCTTTCCAGGGGGTTGGGTGGATGTTAGCATTATTGTAGACAGGATAGGTCATTGCCTACCTCCTTGCCAGGCATGGGAGGTGGGGTGAGCAGGTAGCTTGTCCTGGTACCCATATCTGTTTTGTAGCTAAACAACTTCAGATCCAAGGGTTGTTCTGCTGTTCTGTGGCACAGTGGACAGTGGTATGCGTGCAAGTTCAAATCTCTGGCTAACACTGGGTAGTATTTTGAGGGGGGGGGGTGCAATTTAATAGCTTATTTTCAGAGCACAGGATAAGACTCGAATGCAAACTGCCTCTTGCAGTTTCTGTGCTGTCCAAAGTCTGCAGAGACTCCCTGAGGTCTGCAGAGCAGGTGGCCTGCTGCTAGGAGCCTAGATGGATCTCTTGGTGCTGGGGTGCAGTGGAAAACCTGACCCTGAGTGCCTCTGTGCTGGGGACAGGCTCGCCTGGCTTCTCAGAGAGGCTCTCCTGCCAAATCTACATCACAGGGTTGCTTTTCGTCTACATCGTCTGCAAGCCTGCCCTTGGGCTGTGCCAGGCTCTGACCAGGTTCCCTCTGCTCATTCACAGGATGTACCAGTCTGTCAAGCTGCTCTACTCCTTTGGCATCTTCTTCACCTACGCACTGCAATTCTACGTCCCCGCCGAGATCATCATCCCCTGTGCCAGATCCCGTGTGCCGGAGCGCTGGGCGCTGGCGGTCGACCTTCTCCTGCGGACGTTCCTTGTCTGCGTAACCTGTAAGTAACCCCGTGCGCAGCTGGCTTTCTGACCCAGCGGATGAAGGGATGGTGTTTCCTGATGCCAGCTGGCATAGCCAGAGCATCTTGTGGTCCTAGCAAGCTGCTCTCAACCCATTTACTTCTTATCCATGCCCCAAGTCTAAATGTGGGTTGGTATTGCAAAATAACCAGGCTGTCTGACACCACTTGGAGTCCCCTTGGGCTAGGATCATTGGGGTACTGGCTAGGGCTGTACTGGTCTCAATGGGGGCAGATGACAGAGCAAGGAACAATGGGCTCAAGTTGCAGCAAGGGAAGTTGAGGTTGGATATTAGGACAAACTTTCTCACCAGAAGGGAAGTAAAACACTGGAACAGGTTGCTCAGAGAGGCAGTGCAGTCTCCATCCTTGGAGGTGTTTAAGACCCAGGTAGACAAAGCCTTGGCTGGGATGATGTAGTCGGGACTGGTCCTGCTTGGAGCAGGGGGGTGGACTAGATGTGACCTCCTGAGGTCCTTCCCAAACTTAACTTCCCGTGATTCTAAGACAGACCTAGGGTCTGACCCAGTCAGCGGCTGTTCGTACAAAGGCAAGAGTAAGGGCTGTGAAGCGCTCGCATAGACTGCAGGGAGGTTGCGGGTTGTGCTAGAGAGGTTTCAAACAGGAGATGAACATCTGTCAGGGATGGTCTTGTCTGGAGATGCAGGGGCCTGGGCTGGACGCTCTTGCACATCCCTTTTAGCCCCACATTCCTGCATCCGACCTTCCCAGGCACTTTCCTCTTGGAAACGGAGCTCGGCTCCTCCGAGTGCCTGTTTCCTTCCTCCTAGGTGCAAGGGTGCTCGGCACAGCTCTTGCTGAGTTGCAGCTCCCACAAGGGCAGGTAAGAGGCACCAAGGACATGGAGGCGGCTTGTCATCAAAGCTGTGGAGTGAGCGTTTGGCTTCCTGCCTGCTGCGGGTGGGAGGCAACTACTGGAACAGGGCACTGTCCTGGGGCACTTGGAAATTATCCTTGTTCCACTGTGGACCATGAAAGTTGCGGCATACTAGCCCAGGAGGCTGAAATGCTGATTAATCCCAAGCAGGTGATGGGTGCAAGCCTGGAGCATTGGCTTCCCATGCCAAGCCCCTTGTACACCCCAGAGCCAGTCCAGGGAACCGGATCCTTTCCTAGCCCGAAGCGCCGGTGTTTCAGAGGGGAGAGGGTATAGCTAAAGCTCTCCGAGATCAAAGCAGCGAAGTGGGTGGCATGAACGAACACTAATTGGTATGATTTTCATGGTCACGGCTCGCTGCTCGGAGGATGCAGTCTGGGCTTACGTGACCCCAGCCCCATCCAGCTAAGAGCCCTTTGAATGCATATCAGCAGGAAGCCTGGCCGCTGACCCTGGGGGCAGCAGCTGTAACTGCCTAGCTGCTTGCAGTGGTAGGTCTCTCCTCTAGCTTTGGGGGCTGTGCCCTATTGAAGGGAGGAGAGGCACCAAAGGCTACTTCATCCATCTCCCTCCCTTCCTCAGCAGATCTCGCTCAAACTCAACCCAGTTTAAAGTAAGCCTGTCACTTGGGGTAGACGGAGGACTGTGGCAGCCTGGTGCTTTTGCTGCAGGTCGGCGCTTCTGTGACTGCCATGTGCAGGAACCAGACATCTGTCACTCCCCTGCTGGGGCCAGCCGCTCCTGCGACCATCTTGCCGCGTTGCTGTGATCCCTCTGCGCTGTGTTAGCGGCTCTGCTTCGCCACAGCGCTCCTCCTTCTGTGCCCACTTCTGTCCTAGCGCCGTGCATTTGATGCACCCTTCCTGCCTTCGAGCAAACACTGAGGAAGCAGCATCTTGCTGTGGAAACTCGGGGCTTGGATTAGCTGCCTGGGCCCCTTGGGAGGCGGCTGCTGACTTGCGCTGTTACCCTTGGGAAGTCCTTTAGCATCTGTCCTGACTGTAGGAGGATAATGGGATTGTCGAGACTTTCCAGGTCCTGGTGAGAAGAGTCCCCACGTGATGCTTTTTGGGAAGTACCACGTGTAATTCTTAGTTGAATCTTCCTGCCAGGGGCTTTGCTTGTCACCGAAGTGAATGAGATGCTGCCGTAGCACAGGGAGAGCTTGGTGGAGGTGCACACCAAAAATGTGCAGCCTGGCAGAGGGTGGTACTCTGCAATGTCCTGGCATAACGCCCCTATTGCACAGAGGCACCAAACCCGTGCTCGGCAGTGCATCATCACGGGAGTCTCGCAGGTGCTGCTGTCGCCCATGTGAAGTGAGTCTGAAGTTGGGCCAGGCGGCTGCTCCGGTGCGCCTCTGCTCTTGTGGGTCTTCCTCAGTTCTCCTTCCTCTTTCAGTAAGCTCCACGCCCTCCTCCCTGAATGAGCTGCAGTGTCTGAGTAGGAGTCCTCAGAGAAACCTCATCCACAGATCGAAACCTTGGTTTCTCTGTGCCGGGCTGTGACCCTGGGGGAGGCCGTTCAGGGAACACGGTGTCCTCCAGGGTGGATGGAAGAGGCAGGAGAACAGGGAGCGTACATTCCTCTTGTTACTGCCTGCTGACCAGGCAGGTCTGTCACGTTGGCCAGTGCCCACGACCCCAGCTGACCTTGTTGTCCCACGGTGGGTTGTTGTTATCATCTCTGCAGAAAACCCAACGCTGGCTAGACTGAACCTGAGTCCTAGCCAGTCGGGGGTTGCAGCAGTGACCTGCTATATGGACAACTTCCAGTTCCTCTCCCTCTATGAGCCGCATGGGAGTCCCTCTAAGGAGATGACGGCAATTAACTCTCCCCTCTTTTACTACATGAGCCTCGTTCTCAGTGTAATTGGATCAAGGCAGGGATAAGACTGTTGAGCTTTGGCCTGCTGCATAGATGGGTTTAGCGACAGCCCCTTGAAGGCCCTGGGAGGGGAGACCAGGCTGAATGGGGGAGCAAATGGAGACGGTTCTGGAGGCAGAATAATGCCGCGTCCCAGAGATGGGAGCTGCTCCGTTTTTGGGAAGCTGGCGCCAACATGGCAAGGCGGTTACAACCCCCTGAACTCGCAGCTGCCCTGAGGACGGGGAGCAAAAATGGCAATGCATCCACATCCTGTGACTTGCGGTGTTTGGATCTCTTGTTCCCACACCACATGTTCCTCTTGCCTCTGGGTTAACAGTGGCTTTGCTGTGCAGAGAGCCTAGGAGCTTGTGCATTAAATAGCATTGAATTCGAGGTGCTTTGTGGCATTGGTTAACTGGGGGAAAGCAGCAGCGCGCTTGGGGGTTGCATTCGAGCTGCATCGATCCTATGCTCAAAGCCAGCAGGTCCTCTGGCAGACCTGGCACTTGGAACATGAGCTTTGGACGGGGGAGACCCCATTTGGAGCTCTGCTACTGACTCCCCATCTGACCGTGGGCAAGTCTCTTAACTTTCCTGTCTAGATCAGGTCTGAGATGCCATGGGATGAAGTTAGGGTAGTGTTGTTAACAGGCTTTCTGTACAGAAGTGAGGTGAAGGAGGGTGGCTCTGCCCTGCCTTGCACCATGATGCGTGTGTCGGGTGAGGGGTGGAAAGTGGGTGTGGGGGTCTCTACCCTAGCCCATGACCTCCAGTTGTCCAGTGATCCTAGAATCAGACCTCTGGAGCTCCCTTCCAGCCCCATATCTGGTCCACCCCTTGCCTGAGGCAGGATCAGCCCTGTCCAAACCACAGCTAAGCTCTGTGTTGTCTCTCCCAGGTGTGCTGGCCATCCTGATCCCCCGCCTGGACATCGTCATCTCTCTGGTGGGCTCCGTGAGCAGCAGCGCGCTGGCCCTCATCATCCCGCCGCTCCTGGAGATCTTCACGTACTTCCAGGAGGGCCTCCACCCTGTCACCATCGCCAAGGACATCCTCATCAGCCTCATCGGCTTCGTGGGCTTCGTGGTGGGGACCTACGAGGCACTCGAGGCCCTGGTCACGAACCCCGTGTCCCCGTCCCCTGTGTCCAATGCCACCGGTGCCTTGGTGCTGTGATTTGAGCCGGCAGCACAGCGCAGGACAGGGGACGGGTCCCCGCTGCGGGAGCTGCCATCGCCCTCCTTTTTGTAGACACGTTTCTCCAGTGAAAGCAAGACCCTGATCCCAATCCTGTTCCCCTCCCTTAGCTCGCAGTCCTTCTCGCAGGGTCTCCTTGCCTGGGCCCGGCGGGGTGCTGTTGAGCTGCCGTTGTCTCTTGGGCAGGGAGGCAGTGCCTTTCTTTACACTTGAAGGGCCTTTTTCCTGGCACACCTGACACACGCAAGTGCCAAAGGGGTCTTGTGTGATGTGATCCCAGGCCTTTTCTTCCCAGGAGCAAACATTGGACAATCTTTTTCTTAGGTGCCAGCTTTTTTTCCCCCTCCAGCCTGTCGGGTGATAGCAACAGAGAAGAGACCTCTTGGTCCCTGCTCCATCCTTCTGGAGAAGGTGGAGGCTGCTGAGGCCTGGGGAGAAGAGTAGGGAAGCTACCCAAGGAGAGGGCATGACTTGTATTAGTGGACAGCCCCTGCCTCGCTACTGTTTGCTGTAGGCCAGCAGGCCTCGGTGAGCAATGTGTCCCTTGATTAAGGTCAAGGAGTCAAGCATTTGGGCATTAGTTGGCATGGCTTGTCCAATGCCATGTGCACTTCTTCTGAGGCACTTCTCATAGGAGACTCCTGCCTGTCTAGGGGAAGATGCTGGGGTCTGTGGGGAGACCTGGGTATAGCTGCTGCTTGGGCACTTTGTGTAATGGTGACTGGCTTTTAGAATATATTCTTGGGGGGGAGCTTTATTGGAAGCACTGAGGCTTACATGCTGTAGGTTGGGGTGGGGGGTCTGGTGCTGGACGTCTGATCCAGTTGTCTGTCTCTTGAAGGGGGCATGGTCTCTGCTCTTCCCAGGGATGTCTGCAGCGTTTCCTTGGGGCTGGCTGCCTCTGGGGTACCTCTCATTGCACTACACTGCTCTTTGCTGCTAGGGAACATCTGGTTTGCAGCTGTGCCGGCCTGGCTGCCTACCTCGTAGTAAGTTTTCAGTAGATGTCTGGGACCACGAATGATGAAAGCAGGAGCGAAAGACACTAAACCAGGCCTGCGCTCTTCCTTTTCCTGTTTCTAGCTCCTGTTCTCTACCTAGTGTCAAGGGCTGTGGGTAGGAAGAATGCTTCTGCCTTATCAGCTTAGTTTGATCCAGGAGGAAGAGCTGTCTCTTGGCCTCTACCTTTGCATGGTACCACTAGACTTAAGATTGCACTGAGCCCTTGCAAGCTGTCACAGCTGTCGTACCTCAGTAAGGCACGGTCCCCACGCTGTACTGCAGCCCCTGGTCACAACACAGCGTGGCTGACCCGGGAGTAGAAGTCGGTGATTGTCGTTGAGCCGGGCGTGGGAAGTATAAACTCCCCTTGTTCTGGCTAGCGGTCGGAGGAAGGATAACCGTGTTCAGAACAAAGAGGGTTTTAAAGCAACCTGGTAGAAACAAAGCGGTTTCCCCACCCTTCGGCGCACAGCAAGCAAGGGCCGCTGCGTGATGACTACAATTCAGGTTCTTGCTGTCCTTGGCTAACTCCAGAGCTGAACTACCAGGCAGAAGAGTGAGCAGAGTTTGCAAATCTTGAGCTGACCTGGCTCAGACCAGTGCTGGCCAAATCCCCTTGAATCTCGAGTTGATGCTGCTGTCTTGGGAATCAAAACCCAGAGCAGCTTAGCACATGCCTCTGGTTCTGGCAGCCCCGGGAGATTTGGGGCTGTGTCCAGAACCAGCCAAGGCCTCTGAGCTGTAGGCCTAGTGCAATAATGGTGATATATTGGTGAAGGTGCAATGGCGAGTGTAGCATTAGGTTGGGACTGGAGTAGAGGGGCTGAGGGGAGATGAAGTCATGTTACTGTTGGGTAGTTAGCTGGATGGAGTTTCACAGGCTTCTGCCCCTCTTTTTGGGCCCAGAAAATGGGGTCCTTTGTACTTGGTGCACAGGGCATTATGAGGGGACACGGCCTTCCTTGTACTGTATGAAGAGGCCACTTGTGGTTTTGCTTTCTGAACTCATTCTTCATCCTCCCGCAGCCAGGAGCAGCTTCTAGGCAGCCATGCTGGGAAGCAGCTCTTGCCTGAGTCCCTCTGACCCCTCTCTCCTACTTGGTTAGCGATGCAGAAACACTTATAGGCACGGGGTGGGGGGTGTTTGGGGATGATTTGGGTTGCTTTGTCAGCCCCGTTTCTCCATCTGCAGCTGGGATTCTCCTTGGGGAGACGAACTCCCTCTCTGCGAGATGCTGCGTTCTTAGCTCCAGCTGGAGATGGAGCAGAGGACCACGGTGTCGGTATCTCTGCAGCTTCGGGGCTGGGCTGGGAACCTGCTGGTGCTTCCAGCCACAGAGCATCTTCTCAGATGGCCCTCCTGACACCGATAGTTTCTATCGGCTCCCAGTGCAGCTGATAGAAGCGCTGCAAAGGTCCATCTGGTACGACAGCCCTGTTTTCTCCAAGCCTGGTACTAGCTGCAAGTTGTTTTAGCACTTGGCAGGCCCCGTTCCCTTCTTCCCACAGAGGAGCTGCAGCACTCCCGGCTCTTCAGACTTGGAGCCGAGACCCACCGAGCAGCTCTTCACATGCCGGGGATGCAGCCTCCCTCCCAGCGGCCCCGTCGCTGCTGAGAAATGAAGCACTTCTGGAGTACATGTCTGTTCCTAAAACCCTCCACGGCCATGTGCTCAGGTCTCCTGGCTCCCTGCAAGCTCTTCAGGCCAGTCATGTAGCAGCAGAGCTTTTGAAGCTGCAGGGAGCTTGCTTTTCCTCCCATTTCTTTGCACCACTCAGGGGTCCAGCAGGCACGAAACAAACTGCATCCAAACCCTCCTGGCGAGGGGTGTGACAACCAAGCAGCTGACGGGAGTTCGGGATATTTATTTAGTGCTAGTTGGACTCCTTTAAAGACCAAGGCCCTGATGCAAGTTGCAAGTGAGATGGAGGAAGCACTAGGCACGAAGCTGGTCTTTGCATGCCGTGTAGGGAACGAGAGCAATATGCAAGGTGACTGCTGGATGTGGGGTACTTGAGAATCTCACCTGCCCGGTCTTTGAGATCCAACTTCAGAGCTTGGCCTTGTCGTTTCGGAGCTGGGCTGAAATTCGTTGTGGGTCTTCGAGATCCTGGTGTGGGAAGATGCCTGGTGGAAGGCTGGCAGTGATTTGAAGGCCTCTGCCTACTGCCTTCCAGAACTGCCCACAATCTCCGTGCTAGCTGGTGCACAAGGATTTCCACTGTTGCTACCCGCATCCATCCCACATGGCTCTTGGTATCCAGGCCGTCCTGACTAGCAACCCCGCTGCTGCATGTGGGATCTACTCCTTGCTGTTTAAAGAGGCAGGTGTGAAAGACTGGGTCTTCTGCGTTGTTGCACATGATGTGAAGTCCTTTTCCCTTTCAAAAGCTATTGCAAAGGGCAGCCCCAAGCTGTGCTGGTGCTGTTTGGGCTTGAGATGTAGCTCCTTGACCACCCTGGCACAGATCCTGACTCTGAAGGGCATAGATCGACTTGCTCCGTGAGCATCAGCACTTTGCTGCCCGCTCAGAAGTGCAGGATAAATAATGTCTCGCCTCTACCGACTGCCGTGGGCGGCAGGTCGTGATGGGAGGGACATTGCAGAGGGGGCCATAACTACAGCTGGTCTTGTTTCACAGACCCCTCGTGCTGCTCAGATGTGGGTCTTATTTCTTCCCACTCTCTTCACTGGAAATATTGTTTGGGTGCCGCGAGAATGGGAATGGGAGGGAGGTTTTGTGGGGGAGAGCCCTTGTGACATGCACATCTAATGCAAGTAGCTCCACTCCAAGGCAGGGAGTTCGTCTGGATTTGGAGCACTTCACTTGTCCCGGCAGCTGGCCGGGCTCCTTGAATGTAATCAATGCCAAAGCCCTCGGTTGAGTGAGGAGCTTCATTCTCCCTATCCCAACAGCGTTGAAGTGCTTAAAACGTAGGGCTTGTTTACTGTATTTAAAGGCCAGCCCAACCTTCCTGGCCCCGTTTCCCCCTCCCCGGGATGCAGTTGTCCAGGGAACGACTGCACAGTTGCAAAGTGGAGTTTTACCTGCTCTGGCCAAAGATCCTCGGCGCTGACCTCGGACCAGGTGAGCAGGGACACGTACCGCTCCTGTATTGCCAGTAGCCAAGGAAAACGTTGGCGTATATAGACACGGTTTGATGTATGTGCTTTTGTGCCTCTATATATAGCACTGTACAGTCTGCATAGCCGCCTGGTGAAAGAAGTTTTGTCTGTTTGGTGAATCATGTACTTGCAATTATTCCAGTCAATAAAACAAGTTTTATTTTGTATTTTATAGGCTTTCTGGGTGTGTTGTGGTGGGGTTTTTTTTTGGGGGGGGGGGGTTGTTTTTTGCTTCAATGTTTGGCTTTTGCTTCTGGGGGTTAGAAAGGGCAGGGCTTGGGTAGCTGCCAGGCCTCTCTATTTAGCAGCTGGGCTCTGCACGAGTCACGTTCTGAATTGCTCTTCGGGACACACCGTGCTTTCCGGATGACCTGGACCTGCCGCCCTTCCTCAAGGAGCCTGGCAGGCAGAGGGAAGGGAGGCCAGGAAAGCTGACTAGGCAATAAGGAGTCAAAAGCTGCAGACAAGGGGTCAAATGAGCTTGTGGCCTTTCTTAAAAGCTCTCCAGGTCTCTCCCTAGGAGGTGAGAGGTTGGGAAGTCTCTATGTACCCTGGGGATGAGAAGAAGGTGCTCCGTTCCCCTTTTATGTCGGATGAAATGTAGGCAGCTCATTCCCATTAAGTGGTTTAATCTCTCCTTCCCCTTCCACTGTCGGCTTAGGGTCCCAGACACACTGCGGGGTCTGAAAGCAGCCTACCTGCTACAAGCAGTGCAGGAGTTTTACTTTTAATGCACCAGAAAGACTTTTAAAGCATCCGGAAAACCCACTTGTGCAAATGGTCACCCTGTTGCAATGCAAAAACAGTGCTGGCATAGGTCGTTCTCCAGTCCTCACTTATAGGCTTTTCTCTGCCCTGCAAAGGGAGGTGATCAGGCCTGAATCGTGGAAGTGGTCTGTCCTGTTGCACCAAGAGATGGCAAACAAGATAGGGATGAATATTGCTGGGTCTTTGGGGTAAGTAAAGGCTTTAAGGTACTCCTCTTCCCCAAGCGTAGGGAAGCCTTCCCATCTCTGCCCTCAGGTCTGACCCTGCCTTTGTCATCTTCTAGGACCGCAGGAGGGCAGAGCCTCGGGGACGGGCAGTGTCGGGGCATTTGGTTGCACTTTGCATCAGCACAGCTCTGGTCTAACGCCCAACATAGATCAAAGTGGAGAGCGAAGGGACTAACAGCCTTTGACAGGTGCGGAGGCAGGTGGGTGGACTGCCCTTCCCCATCCCGAGTGCTCAAAGCCCCAACAAGTGGAGGAGTCTGGTTGTTGGCTTTATCCCTATCTTGCAGGTGGGGAAACTGAGGCAGGGAGAAACGTTATGACTGCAGGGCTGTGGGAATAGGGCCTAGAGGCCTTGACTTCTGCTCTTTTGTCCTAGCTCCAATTATTTCCCCACTGAGAATGAAGCAGCCAGCTTACTTGGTACTTGTAAGATCTTCCACTAAGTTTTTACAAGTAAGGTATGGCCCAAACGTGCAAAGATGCATCTCTTCCTTTGCTGCGGAAAGCTAGGGTTGGCAGCAGAAAGGAAGGCTTGATCTTCATTGTGTCTTGTTTGAGGCTCCTCTGGGGATGGAAGAGGAGTTGTGGCTTAAACAGACTTTGGCCTGTAAGAGTAGGAGTCCAGCAGACGACGCATCCACTTTCATATCTGTACAGTATCAAGCGTGTTCCCTTTTCAGTGCAGCGGGAACTTGAGCTTTTGGAAACTACTGCCTTAAGCGCACAGTGCTTTCTTGTACGTGCGGCTCTGTTCGTGGTCGTAGGGATGCGTATTCATAAGCAGAGCACCCAGCGGAGCGATATGACTCAGCCCCTGAAATGCAGCTGTACTCTGATAGCATCTCCAGGAGCTATGGCAACCCTGCTGTATCTCCAGTTATCATTGAATAATCACACTGCTGCTGCCGCTGCGTGTTGTCACTGGGGCCAGATGGAAAATGAACAGTAAAATGAAGCTGATGTTGCTGAAAGATGCTGTTTTCAAGCAGGGGAAATCATCCTTTAATACCTGCATGACCCCAAGAGCAGAAGAAGCTGCTTAATCGTGCAGTAGATGTGACACTGGTGACTAATTTCCTTACCCAGGTAGCCCTGAAGCTTTTCCTTTTGGAAAAGGATGGTGCCCAGGGCCACTGGTGGGTTTGCAATAGCACTCGGTGCCTTTCTGAGCAGCGTTCTCAGTCCAGGCCCTGAGCTATCCCAAAGCCTGAACTGAATGGAGACCTCCAGCATAGGTTTATGATCCTTTAATTTAAGTGAAGGTCAGAGCCATTTGCAAAAGGAGAGGCCAGCCTTGCCTTTGGGCTTCTCTGTCCCATTGGGCCGTGAACCTTGATGAGGGACTGCCTGGGCCACGAGTCCAATCCTCTGTATTTGCTGGCAGCTGTTTCTTTACTGTCTTAAAAAAACAGGGCTACAACCCTTAAAAACAACCCAAACCCCTTAAAAAAAAAAAAAAAAAAAACCCTGCACTTAACCCCTTCTGCACTGTGGCTGTAAGGCCCAATGCCAGCCCTGTAGAAAGCAAGGGGAAGAGGACCTCTTATAATCATTGGCTCACTCTGCAGCCCTTCCTTTAGCCAGAGCTGTAAGTGCAGGGGGCTCACGGGGAGGTTTTCTGGATGTATGTAAGTAGCCACCTGGTTCAGATTAAATAGGTTTTAAGTAGTTCAGTAATAATGATACAGCCTCTGCGGCTGCTTTGCCGCCTTGTCATATGTGACACTGCTGATTTTTCCGTGCCGTGAGCAATCCCCATAGAGGGATGCATGCCAGGTGCATCCCCTTCTGTCACCAGCTTGGCTTTGCTTGCTCCGTTTTGCATTTGAAATCTAGGCCCCTTGGGAGGCTCTGGAGAAGGGGCTGCGATGAGGCTGGGAGCTGCTCCACGTGACTGGTTCTTGGAGGTTTGGTGCTGGCGGGGAGCTGAGGCTGCTCTGGTAATTGCATGTGTGCCCACTTATCCTGGAGTAAGGAGAAGCCACTTGGAAACACTTCCCAGGCTCTCGCTGAGGACCAGGACACCTCTGCTTGGCTATATGGGGTGCAAGCATGCCCACAGTTACCACGGGGCAGGGCAGCCGTTCAGGGGCAGAGGTGGGCAGGGGCTGCAGCTCTGGGAGGGAGGAGCTGGGAAGGTCCAAGCCCAGGTGCCTTCCAGCCCCTAATGAGCTCCTCTCCTTTGCTCCCAAGCTGCTTCCCTTGGGCTCCACGGGGCTGAAGTTCGGCGGCTCTGAGCAGCAGAAGTTGGCTAACGCCAGCCTTTGGACTGGATGAGCCCAGGGTGCAGGTAGGAAGAGGGGTCCCTGGCCCGGGGGCGGTGTTCTTGGCTTGGAGATGGAGGGCCCAGCTTTCAGCCCCTCGAATTGCCTTTTGTCAGCCGTGGCATTCAGGGGCACTGAAGAGCTGGGGTCACCAGCCTTTTCTCAAGCGGTGTCAGTGGGGGCAGCTTTCTCCATGGCTTTGTAGGGAGAAGACCCACATGGTAGATACCCACAGCCCCCAGTGCGGGGCTGCAGGGGGTTGGGGTGAGAGGCTGGCTCAACCTGGGGCACAAGTGATGTTGGGGGGTGGAAAGGCTTGGCAATGAGCTGGATGGGTCCCTGCAGGTGAGTGAGAAGTAATTCCCTTTTGCTGCTGGTAAATGATTTCACCTGGGAAGGGGGCACTTCAAGTGGTGTGTGTGTGTGGGGCACAGCTATGTTGCGGGGCAGCAACTGAGGTCTTTGGCCAGAAGCAGGGGCAGGGGTGTCTGCCAAGGGGCATCCGTCTGGGGGGACCACAGCTTTTATTTGGGGGTGTTTCTGAGGGTGCCGTGACTGGAGGGGGAGTCGGGGTGCTGTCTCTTTGTGTAGAGTGGCATTTCTGCCAATGACAAATGCTTGGACATCGTATAATCCAGGGGAACCGATTCATTAGGGGCGGCTGGGGCTGATTTGGCTGCATAGTTAAGGAAATGGTGCTTTGTGGAAGCTGAATCAATCTCTGTGTGTCGGAGGCTGCTCATGGTTTTAATTTGGAGGGGAGAGAATCGTGGCTGGACCCCTGCGTACTAGCACGATATCGTATTGTTCTTGAATAAAATCAGCTATGCAAGTCTGTTTAGCTTTTTAGTTGCATGGAAAGCTGGCTCTGAGCTCAAGCCTCAAAGGTCCCCATTGCCCAATTTAACCCCCGGCTGTAGGAAGGAAGCGGGAAAGGTAAGAGGCTGCGGGGATCCCTGGTAGAGCATCTGTCTGTCTTGTAAGACCTAGGGTGAGTGGGGCTGGGGGTGGGATTGCAAGCTGCCAGTAGTGTTGAGAAAGCTGTTGGTTCACTGTCACCTATGTTTGCTTGGGGCTTACACTGGTTTACATCTAAATCTAGCAACACCGTGCACATGAACCCGGGAGGGGAGATCAAGCCCGGTTTTAAAAGAGCACCATGGTGGGATAACGGTTCTGTTGGGTTTTCTCATCCTGATAATTTCTTCCTTGCTTTCGATGTGCTGAGTGGGGGTCTGGGCTGTTATGCTGATTTTTCCAAAGAAAACTTGCTCTTGTCTAGCCCAGCACCCTGAACCTGTTTTCTGTGTACCGCCTGGCCCTTCTTCCGGCCGAGTTGCCTGCAACACCTTTGTTAGCTGTCTTAACTAATTATCTCTGCTCTGTGCAACGTGCCCTCTCGTGGCCAAGTGACGGCTGTGTTTGTCGGGCTGTGCAGCTTTGTTCTCCATCCGAATTTGGGCCGCAGCAGTGGGGCTCAATAGTGGTTTGCTGGGTGTGTGGGAGATCTTGCTCATTTTGTAAGACTGGCTGTCTTATCTCTGAGGAGTCCTTCATGTGCAGGGCAGCTGAATCAGACCAAGTCTCAAGCAAAGCTTATTTTCACTGATTGGATCCGTATTGGCTTTTGTACCCTGGGGAAGATGACCCCCAAGAAAGCATGTGTGGCATTCAGAGGGCAAACATTTTTGCCTTTCAGGCCCAGTAACAGAGTCAGGAAGTGGTTTTCAATTGTGTGTGTATTCAAAGGGTAGGGCAGGATTTTTTACACTTTGGCTAGAACAAATAGATCTGGCAGTTCAGGACTAGCCACGGTCTCTGCTGCTTCCCATGCTACGGGTTAACCAATGTCATGCCACACAAATGAAAGGCCCTAATGAAAACTTTCCCCCAAGCTTTTAAATGACTTGATCCAGCTAGAAAATCCCTTCCACCACACTGTGACATACACATGGCCACACTCAGCTAAAGTCCACCTCCTTGTCTTCCTTAATACCCACGGATGCACGCACAGAGGCAGTGTTAAACTTTGCACACCGCAAGTGGAGCGTAGCACGCGGGCGCATCTCGGGGTGTAGAAGGAAAAGAGCATCTGAGATTTTGCCACGTCTTCCTCATTCCCTCTTCAGTGTCACAACTGGTTTATCCAAGACCAGTGACTCATTTCCCACGTGATTATTTTAGGGGAGAGTCATTCTCGTCTGGTATCCCAGAATTAAATGTGAAATTAGGGAACAACTGGGCTCCAAAATCTCCTCTGACATACGGTGCTGCTGCACTATAATGTTTATGCTCTCCAGCTGGGCAGAGGTCTCCAGGGTCAGTTTGCTTCAGGTGCAGTTTTTTGCCTGGGCAACACGTTTTCCTTGTCCTAGTAATATTTGCAAAGGGCTCGTCTACAGTGTCGATGGTCTTCAACTCGGTCTCATCGTGGCAGGTTTCCATCGAATGGGCATTCAGACTTGCTGTTGACAGCTGTCTCCAGAAACGGATTCAACCTCCTGATGGTGGGCTTTCCTTTCAGGACACCGCAGTCTTGTCCCAAAAGAAAAAGGGACGTGTTTTCTGCCTCTGCCCTCTCCTGGGAATAGCAGGAGCCTTATAAACCTTGAATATTTGCTGCCAATATTCACAGAATCCCTGCCTTAAAAGAAATGACTTCCTTTAGCTCGAGTTTGTGCATCCCTAATGCCGTTGCTACAAGGTTATCTGTGAAATGAGGTTTGTCGATGGCTTGGAGAAGACCAGCTTAAATACAGTTGCATGGGGGTAAGTCTAGGAAACATTGTTCTAGGAATGATTCCTGTCCAGTCTCGGGGCAGGAACTCTTTTTTAGGTCCAGTTGAAAGCAGACAGTATAACTGAACGGTGGTTGTTGCACCCTTGACTAACTTCTTGCAAACGCTCGAGAGAGGCAGAAATCTTTGTCTCTTATTCACCAAGTTGGAGAAAATCATAAGGTGGCTGTAGACTCTGAGCCCAACACATGCTATCCTATAAACTGGCTGTTAAGAGAGTCTCTGCTGTTTCCCGTGCTACGGCTTAATTAACGTGATGCTACGTGAGTGAAAGGCACTTATGAAAACTCTACCCCAAGTCCCGTAGCGCTTTTAAATGACTTCATTTGACTAGAAAATCCCTCCCATAACACACCGAGACATGCACATGAACACACTCAGTTAAAGCCCATCTCCTAGTCTTCCCTAATCGTCACGAGTGCATGCACGATTGTGTGCACAGTGTTAAGCTTTGCACACCACAAGTGGAGCATAGCTACACGGGTGCATCCCAAGGTGTAGAAGGAGAAAAAAGACATCCTGACCCTGGTTGTGCGGTGCCCCTTCGCAGCCTGGATCACACCGCACATGCGGGGAACCGGTCCTTAAGGCTGGCCAGCCTCATGAAAACAGAGCTGAGTTGTTTTTTTTCCTGCATCTTTTTCTTATTCCCTTTTCTATCAGGCTATCAGGGAGGCCTTTGGTGTGTTGAGCACACTGGGACCCCACTGAGCCTGGCAGGGCTTGTAGGCTCTCGGGGGAGAAAGTGGGGGAACAAGCTGCTCTGCCTGGAGGGTCCCAGCATTAAACACTCTTAGCGTGCAGGAGCCCTCCTCTCTGAGCCTCAGTCTCTCCCACTTCCAGTCACTTTCCAGTTGGATTTAGGTACCTGCTCAGTGCACAGTGCTTGGGGCCCAGCAAGTCAGCTTGCACCTGGGTGCGTTGTAGCTCGATGCCCCTCTTCTCCAGCCTGCACGGGGCTTGTCACACAAGCGTGGGGTCAGCCGCGAGGGCTCTGGGATGTGGGAGATGGGGGGGGGGGGGACCCGCTCCTGTGGCTGAAAACAGCTGGTTCCTGCCCCAGGAAATCTTTCTTCACTGGCTTGTCCACCTCCAGGCTTGTGGCACTTTGCCGTGCAGCCCAGCAGTGCTCCCGGGGAGCTGGATATGGCCGGCACTGGGGCTGTTGGCATGACCTGGGCAGGGAGACGGGGGTGGGCAAAGACCTGCTCTTACCTGCTTTCCTCAGCTGCTTGCTCTTGAAGACGGAGATGATGACGAGGAAGTTGCCCAGGATGTCCCCCACTGTGGTGACGAGGAGGATGCCCACCAGTGCTGTCACCACTTGGGGTGGGTAGGGCCCTGCTGCCCCACTGGTGCCCTCGCACAGGACACCTCCTCCATGCTCCCTCCCAGGTGGGGGGCAAGGATGGATGGATGGATAGATGTCCTGCAGGGGCAAGGGCAAGAGCAGCAGGCAGGCCCCTGGAGAAGTGTGGGGCTCAGTCTCTGTGGCCCCCGGCCCCATCACCCCCTGGCCATGGTGCAGGTGAGCCCTGCATTAGGAGCAGCCTCTGCTGCTCCAGCTCCTGCATTTATAGCTGGCTGGTGCTCAGTGTGTGCTGCTCACTCCTCCCTGCCTAAAGCTGCATCTTCCACCTCGAGTCTCTGCGGAAGCAACGAGGGAGGTATCGGAGCCCAGGGACAGGAGCCTGCTGCTTGCTGGGACCAGGCAAGGTGTAGATACCGGGCTGCATCCTGCTGGTCTCAATCTAGAGGAGACTCCTGCACCTGGCCCTATCATCTCAGTGAGACCTGTAGCTCCCTCACTGCAACTTGGTCCTATTGCAACTTGTCCTGTCCCTTGGGACTGAAAGCACACCTGGTTAGGGGCCTCTTTATTAGTGATTCTCGTAGTCTGTGAAAACTGCTGTCAAATTCCCCCTGGGTCTTTTCTTCTCTCTCCTTAATCCCCATTCTTTCCCAAGACATTGTCTTTCCTACCAGGTGCCCTATCTGCATGTTGTATAAGTTCTTCATTTGCTGAACTGCGACCTGGGATGCCAGTCTCAATTTAGGTGCCTGTTGCTTGCATTATAATGAGTGTTAGCTCTCTGTGGGCCAGACAAGTGCCCATGTGTTGGAGCACAGTGCATGGATGTCGGTCGATGCCAGTGCTGGAGATCTCCTTGCTGGGCATAGCTGCCCTCTGCCCGAGCTCAAACCTGGCCATCTCCCTGGGGCAGCCCCTGGGAAATGGGATCCCTTTGTTTGGGGGTCTTATGGGTGCCTTTGGCCAGCAGAAGCTCCAGGTTAGGGGGGTGAAGGGGATAAGGGAGAGGCAGGACCACTGAGGATATAATGGCTGCTGGGGATATGAAACTGGTCAGCCTCTCTGGGGCCATAAAGCTGTGTTTTTGATCGTGTTCCCCCTTTTGGAGGCTGTTTGCTGGGGAAGACTGACCTGCAGCCGGCAAGCGATGTGGCTATGGGGGATGCTGTTCTGGGAGCGGGGTGGGCAGAGGAGTGAGGTTTCCCTCTCGGACAAGCCAGCTCAGTTGTTAAAGCGGGTCCTGGGCCGACCATCCCAGCTGCCGGCTGTTTCTCTTGCCCCCTTTCTTTGCTACCCCCCCAAATCTATGGGAGTTTCCTCTTTAGCTTCCCCTTCCGTTATCTTCGCACAAAGATCGCAAAGGTTATCTCCTGCTGCTCACCTACAAACAGCCCTGCTGGCAACCTAACCCGGTTTCTCGGAGAGAGGGGGTCGGGGAGATGGGGACAATTTATGTCCTCCATGCCGGCTAACATCTGGGGGGGGCCCTAATAGAGCCCCCGCCGCGGAGCCATTGTTGGGATGTTTGCATCGTTAGCAGTGGAAACAGCTCTTGCTTTCTAGGCTGCTGCGTGACCCAGAACTGGGCTCCAAACCTCTGGACAGCAAGGGCACATTAGAGAGACCCGAAGCTGACTTCTGCAAGCAGCTTGTGGGTGCTCGAAGGGGCATCTGAACCGTGTGGCCTGCTCCCCCTCCGGATCCGCGCTAGGAGCTGGCGGCCACCTAGAGACGGGCCGCAGTGGCGTGTCAAGCACAATAAAAAAATTCCTCTTTATTGCTTTCGGGCTTCAACCAAACAGCGAAGGAACCTCTCGCAGCGCGGCGTGGCATTTCCAAGCACACGGCCACACAGGCGCAGCCCGTGTCGCAGCCCAACCACCGCAGGAACGTCCGTCCCCTGTGGCGGTGAGCCCCGCCGCGCCCAGACACGCGCACGAGCATGCACAAGACTTGTGTTGGCAGGTCTGTGGTTCATTGCACCCAATGCTGGGCTGTCGGCAGTGCCTTCTGCCTCCTGGTCCTCCCCAGGCTGGGAGGCCAGGTGCCACGTGTGGGACATCAACCACGTGGAGCTGGTGGACTTGGAGAGCCTGTCTGTGTCCGGCATGCCCATTGTAGTCCCAAGCAGCAGGGATGCTACAGACCCCTCTGCAGTGCAGCCCAGGTGTGAAGGGGCTCAGGGGACCATCACCTTCTTCCCACCTCCGCTGGCCTGCAGAGCTGGGGGGCAAGCAAGTGGTCTCCATTGCCAGCCATTGTTCAGCTTGGCTTTTCCTGGAGGTGTTTCAAGCTCTCTCTGCCCGCTGGGTGAGAAGCGGAGGGAGGGACAAGTGAGGCAGCTAACATCTCCCCTATCCAGGGGGAGCGAGCATGGAGGACGGATGGTGTCTGCAGGATGGTCCTTCTTGGGAAACCCAAATTAAGCCGTAAGCAGAGGCAGGAGAGACCCCTCCCATGCACCGGCATTCACGAGCTGTTGCAAGCAACCGGTCCATGGGCGCCTTCTGCTGCGGTGCAAGCCAGTGGTCCTGCTGTCCCCTTCCTGGCCTCTTCCCTGCCAGCCCCGGGATGGACGGTGGCAGGCCCGGGGCAGAAAGAGGTGGTGCCTTCTTGCAGGGAGGACACCGTTCACCGGTGCTGCTTGTGAGCCTCTGGGGCCTTTCCTTTGTGCTTCCCAGCTGCTTTCTGGGTGCTCCCTGCTCCCTCCAGAGCCAAGTCCCAGCCCGAATGCACACGGGGGAGCTGTGAAGGGAGGACAGACAGGGACCTAGCGGGAAGGGGACACCAAGAAGTTCCCGTGCCCTTCCACGTCCGTCCCAGCCACGGCTCGCCGCAAATGCTCCATCTCCTCTTGCAAAGCACGGGTCACCCCCGCTAAAACATCACCTCCTCGCAGCTCCCGTAGTCACTCTCCACCATGTCGGAGCCCTCGTAGCTGGGGGGAGGCAGGGGCGGCCCCCGGCCCCCGGCCTGGTGCCCCACTTCGCAGTCCGCATAGGAGGGCTGGGCCACGCTCAGGCGCATGCTCACCCTCTTGTAGCCAGGGTCCGGAGGGTAGGGAGCCCCCTCGCTCTGCACCAGCTGCGCGGGGTAGCAGCTGATGGCGGTGTACTCGTTCTGGCACTGGGTGGCGGGGATTTCCGTGGGGCCGGGCGGCAGGAAGTCCTCCAGGTTCTGGTTGCTGTAGCGGGGCGGGATGGGCGCCCGCTTGTTGCTCTGGTCCAGCGGGAAGGGAAAGCCGCCGTACAGAGCCACGGGCTCCGAGTCCACGGGCGGAGGTGGGGGTGGAGGGAGCAGATGTGGGGAGGCCTTCCCCGGCCCGGGAAGAGCATCGTAGTGGGGGTAGTCCTGGAGGTCGGACACCAGGTAGCTGGGAGGCCAGTAGGTGGTTTCCGCTGGGTACACTGGAAAGCAAGCAGAAGTGTGTTATGAGCCGTCTGTCTGCTCCTCTGCCACCCCATGGCCTGGCCGTGGACTCGAGCTGCCCCTCTAGCTACTTCCAGCTCCCTGTGCCTGCGTAGGTAGGGAAGGAGGGAGCGCACGGACTGATCACCAGCTTCCCTGCTCTAAAGGGTGCGGGAAGAAACTCCGATAGTAACATATGTATATGCAGGTGTGTGTGCATATAGTTATATGTATGTATGTGTGATGCAGAGACTGGACATGTATGTGTATATGTGTGTGTATGTGGGGGTGGGTGTGGGTGTATGTGGGTGGGTGGGTGTATATAACTATATATACATTTTTTTTCAACCCCCCCACCCAAACTGCGGGCTCTATTCCCTCTGCCCCTCCTACCCCACAGCAAGCCATGCATGAAGGAAAGGGATCTTGGCCGGGCTGAGCCTGACGTCTGTCCCAGCTTCTGGCTGAGTTTGGGTGTGCGGGGATGGGCTGTGGGTGACCGCAGACACAGCCCCACATCGCAACTCAGGGCACAGTCTCCTCTCTGACGGGGTCTCAATGTGTGTTACCCCCTGCCTTCCTGTTCTCTCCTCCTGAACTTCACACCTCCTTTCTTTGCCCTCAGGCCACTGCTCTGGGTCACGTCCCTTTAGCCCAACATAAGCGCATCAGAGCGGCCATGGACCAGGTCCGACCCTTGGGTCATCTCATCCAGTCTCTGCATCACACGGTGGCAGACAGCAGAGGCTGGAAGGGAGCATGAGTGGGGTCTGAGCAGGGTTTTCCCCCTGCTCCTCTCTCCCTTGCAGCCTCCAGCACTGAAGGTCCCAGCAGGGCTGATTCAGAGGCCGTGCCCCTCACTCCTACACTCAATAGCGACCGACGCCCCTTTCCTGCAAAAAGATATCCATTCCCTTTGTGAATCTGGCTGCCCCCACACCTGGTGGCAACGAGCTCCAGGCTGTAATGAGAGTCCATAATAAATCCCTATTGACTTTCTCTTCTCTGATAACTGCGAGCAGCTCCTGCTGTGCTCCCGCGGTTGTCTGCTTTGCTGGGCTGCATGGAGGAGCAGCCAGGGCCCCGTGGTGAGGGCTCACATTGGCTGTGGCTCCTGCCTGTGCTCTGGACCCGTGTGGGCCAAACCCCCAATTCACCCCAAGGAGGATAAGGAACAAGGGGAGAACTGACCCAGGTCTTCCCTGGCCCAGGTGCTCTTGGCGAAGGTCTCGCCCTCGCAATGGGTGGCGGGTACAGCGGGTGGCAGGTGCGGGGCCACACTGCACACGATAGTGCCCCGGTGCTTCGGGGCCTGGCCCGTGGTGAAGGTGACGAGCTCGGGCGTGCGGACCAGGCTGCCCTGCTCTGGCACGGTGCCGTCGAGGCGGGCGGGCGAGCGGTCACCTAGGGGGCTGAGCTCGATGGACGGCGCGGCCTGGGTGCCCACGCCCACGCTTTTGGAGAACTCGCTCTTGGACAGCAGGTCAGGGTCCTCACGGGCCACGGGCTTGTGGGGCTTGGCGCGGCGGCCGCAGTAGCGCTTGCGCACCACCACGAAGACCGCCACCAGGATGGCGATGCCCAGCAGACCCACGGCGATCTCGGCGATCTCCTCGGGCCCCACGCCCCAGCGGGTGGGCACGATGGCGGGCGTGACGATCCTCTGTGTGCAGTAGGTGCCTTGGAAGTCGCCCGTGCAGATGCAGTGAGCTGTGCCGTTGGCATCCGTGCAGCGCCCTGCGTTATGGCACGGGTTGTCCCGGCACTCGGCCGCCTTCTCGCACCTGCAGGGCGACAGGGAGATGCCGGCTGTCAGCGGGCACGAGCCCCTTGGCTTGGTTACAGCGTGCCCTCGGATGGCAGCAGGGAGTTGTGTCCCCGAGTCCTAGCAAAGTGAGGCTGGCAGGCCCCTTGGGGAGCACATCTCCTCCAACCCCCTGACTGAATCCTCCCAGGCAGGCATTTGGGATGCTGGCAGGGAGCCTTGAGCTTGCCTGTGGCAGTGTGGGTGCTGCATGGGGAAGGAGAGGTCACCCCTTTTCCGGGCTCTCCAGGCATTGCCCATGGCTGCAGGGTGCGAGGGAGGGAGAGCGGCCAGCTTGTGAGATCCCAGTCCTCGTGCTGAAAGTGCATTAGCTTGCGTTGTCCCCATGGATCGGGCTGGAGCAGTGTCTTCCCCCCACTTCCCATTCAGGCCCTTTCCCCCAAGCACCGGCTACCATAAAGGCCCATCTCCCTGGTGTTTTGGTAGGGGGAGACCCCAGCCCTGCCACCCACCTTGGGCTGCCTCTGAACACCCCAGTCCTTCATGCTCTCCAGCCTGACTTGGAGATGCAAATCATCCCAATAGAGAAAGGGAAGGGGGGAAAGCGCCCAGGGAGGATCCTGTGCCAGGGCCCCCTCTGCACAGCAGGACCCGGGGGGAAACTGTGCTGGGAACCGCTCCAAGCACCTGACAAGGAGCCCACAAGCTGATGTGCCTGCTGGGGGTGACTTTGGTGCGACAGCACCCCTGGCACCCCGCTGCCTGCTTTTCCAGGGACTGCCCCCATCACTTCTGCCTTCCTGCCCTCCCCAGAGACCTGCTTCCATCTGGCTGTGTTTCAAGGGGCTACATGTCCAGCTCGGCTGGATCGGGGGTCTCTTCCCCAGACTCCAAGGAGCCCAAATCAGGGCATGTGGCTATATAACAGGTGGGGCTACAGCATGGCATGGGGCCCTCAGAGCTTGGCCTGGAGGAACATCCCCTGATGCCCTTCCCTAGTTGCCCCGGGTCCCTGTACACACCTGTGCTTTTGGCATTTCTTCACCTGGATGCCCACCACACTCAGACACTGATGTGGGTAGTGGGAAGTGTGGCAGAAATGCCACCGTTGGTGCCCCTCTCCAGAGACCCGTCTCAGCCAGCCTGGGAGACTGGTGTTGATCCCTCAGGGTGGGGATCTCCCACCTGGTCTACATGACAAAGGCCTGGCGCCTGGGAGGCGGATGCTCTGGTCACCTGGGCAGGGGGGAAAGACCCGGCCCTGCGCGGGCCCAGGTAGCCAGGGATGCGGGGGAGATTGGTCGGCTTGTGGCCAGCACTGGCAGCTTCGATTGGACCGGGCTGCTGAGGTCAGAGAGGTTATTTAAGGGCTTGGTCCAAGAAGAAGGGGAGTCAGCCATTAGCCATGCGGTCACCCAGGTGAATCTGAACCTGGCTCTCTCCTCATCACCGCATGCTCCAAGAGTGCCCTGCCTTCAGAGGATACAACAACCACCTCTGGACGATGCGAGTGAGTAAGCTACTCGAGATCCGATTAGATATTTAGCTTCAGTAACTCAGATGCGTGTTTAAACGGCTACCTCAGCCACCCTGGTTTGCTCTATGGGATTCCTTTGATATTCCTCTGATATTTCTATGATCCTGCTCTACCTTTTACCCTGTTTCCGCCCTACCCCTGTCATCAATAAAGTTCTCCTTGTGACCGGTGTGGGAGACTTATTGAGGGGTGGGTCTAAATTATGCCGAGGAGGCCCCTTAGGTCTGTGGACTAAGGGAGACTTCCCTAATAAGCCCCTGACTTGGGGAAGTGCCCCAAGTGCTTGTATTGGGTCTAGCACCCATTGGACAATCAGGCCTGCGTTCTCCAAGGTGCGCAGAGCCAGAAGTGAGTCCAGAGCCGTGGATGGTGGCAGCGGGAACCCCAGGCTAGCGGGTGTGCTCCAGGGAAGGGGTCGGCCGGACGGGAGGCACCCCAGGGAGGCACTCGGAGCCTGGAAGGTGGTCGGGCGCAGGGAGGTGGGCGGCTCAACGCAGGAGCGCCTCCTACTGGCTCACCACACGTGGTGGTAGCGGTGGGATCCGAATACCCTGCTGTATTTGAGGCATAATTTGGGGAAAGGAATAGAGTCACTGAAATCCCTTGAGCAAACAATTTCTAATTTGGCATCGGGTTGACTGGATAGTGTAGAGAGTCAGGATGGCGGACGAGTATGTCCAGATGACTGTGCCCGAACTGAAAGAACTGACAAAAGAGAGAGGCCTTCACATGAAGAAAGGGCTAAAGAAGGAAGAGCTGGTTAAACTCCCGTGCACCAGCGAGTCAGGACAAGCGTCAGCTTCGCGCTCGGCAAGACCTGAGTCTGACCCGGAAACACACTCCCGCTCCTCAAGCCCGGAGGCCGCCAAGAGATCACCCTCCGAGGGGGAGCGGCAGAGACTCCGTGAGCTAGAGCTGAAAAGGATGGAGTTAAAAAGGCTGGAGCTGGAGGCCCAGCGTGAGAAGGATCAACGACAGCTGGAATTGAAAAGGATGGAGATGGAGCTGGAGGCAAAAAGGCTGGAGCTGGAGGAGAAAAAGCTGGAGGCTCAGCTCCGTCTGCAGACCATCGGGGGAAACACAAACCCTCCGCAAGCGTCCGGGGAACAGCTCAAACTGGACGTCTCGGCCTTCGCTCGCTACTGAGACGGAGACGATCCTGCGGTGTTCCTAAGCAACTTCGAAAGACAAGCCCAGCGGTGCAAGGTGCCGGAGGAAAAGCTCATGATGTACTTGTCGGCTCTGGTGGAAGGCGACATGGCGGTGGTCCTGAACAGCCTGCCCTCAGACGCAGCTGATGACTATAATGCCTTCAAAGCTGCAGTGTCTAAAAGGTTCAAGTTAGGACCAGAGTATTTTCGGAAGAAATTCCGGAATACGCGCCCACAACCCGGACAGTCATTGACTGATTATGGGGCCCTGTTGGAGGACGCATACCTTAAATGGCTAGCCGAAGCCAAGGTTGACACTTTAGATAAGGCAAGCCATCTCCTGGTGCTGGAACAATTCTATTTTTGCTGTCCGAGGGAGGTTAAGACCCTGGTCAAGGACAGGGACCCCAAAGATGCTTTTGAGGCCGCTGAGATTGCAGACCAACTGTTGCTAAACCGTGAGAAGCCTCCCTACTCTGGGAAGGAGCAAAAAGGGTCCCAAAGAGGGGGGAAGGGAGGCCCAGGTCAAAAGGGGGAAAGAGGGCCACCTTCTGCCGAGCGCAAGGCGGCCCCAGATTCGGACAGACCACCCAATTGGGAAAAGAGGGGGTGCTATAACTAGTGAGGAGACCACTAGTGTAAGACTGCCATCAGGTTTTATGGTTTCTGTCTGTTATTGTCATAACTAGTTTCATGTTCCAGGTTTTTTCCTTTTTCTTCTGGCATCCTGTGGGAACTCCCTGACCCGACACGGCCGGACCCACGTGTCCGAGCTTGTAAAGGAGGGGGGGGGGAAGTGTGGCAGAAATGCCACCGTGGGTGCCCCTCTGCAGAGACCTGTCTCAGCCAGCCTGGGAGACTGGTGTTGAATCCCTCGGAGCGGGAATCTCCCACCTTGTCTACATGACAAAGGCCTGGCGCCTGGGAGGCGATGCTCTGGTCACCTGGGCAGGGGGGAAAGACCCGGCTCTGCGCGGGCCCAGGTAGCCAGGGATGCTGGGGAGATTGGTCGGCTTGTGGCCAGCACTGGCAGCTTCGACTGGACCGGGCTGCTGAGGTCAGAGAGGTTATTTAAGGGCTCGGTCCAAGAAGAAGGGCGTCAGCCATTAGCCATGCGGTCATCCAGGTGAATCTGAACCTGGCTCTCTCCTCATCACCGCATGCTCCAAGAGTGCCCTGCCTTCAGAGGATACAACAACTACCTCTGGACCATGCGAGTGAGTAAGCTACTCGAGATCCGATTAGATATTTAGCTTCAGTAACTCAGATGCGTGCTTAAACGGCTACCTCAGCCACCCTGGTTTGCTCTATGGGATTCCTTTGATATTCCTGTAAGATTTCTATGATACTGCTCTACCTTTTACCCTGTTTCCGCCCTACCCCCTGTCATCAATAAAGTTCTCCTTTGTGACCGGTGTGGGAGACTTATTGAGGGGTGGGACTAAATTATGCCAAGGAGGCCCCTTAGGTCTGTGGACTAAGGGAGACTTTCCTAATAAGCCCCTGACTTGGGGAAGTGCCCAAGTGCCAGTATTGGGTCTAGGACCCATTGGACGATCAGGCCTGCATTTTCCAAGGTGCGCAGAGCCAGAAGTGAGTCCAGAGCCATGGATGGTGGCAGCGGGGAACCCAGGCTAGCGGGTGTGCTCCAGGGAAGGGGTCGGCCGGACGGGAGGCACCCCAGGGAGGCACTCGGAGCCTGGACGGCGGCCGGGCGCAGGGAGGTGGGCGGCTCAACGCAGGAGCGCCTCCTACTGGCCCACCACAGGAATACCCGGGGTGATGCACTTAAGGCGATGGGCTTGTGCCTCGGGGTTTAGGTTCACTTCTGTCCCTGAGGGTCAGGAGGATGCTTGATGTGCCTCCTTCTTACATCTTCCTTTGAGGCACTAGTACTGTCTGCTGTCAGGGAGAGTAGGACCCTTTCTATGTGAGGAGGAGCTTCACGAGAGAAGCAGTCCCCTAACATCTGGATACCCCAGACTGCAGAGTCGGGGGATCTTTAGGGATCTGGCTGTCTCTTGGGATCTGCCACTTTTCTCATTATCAGCTAACAGGCCATTCAGCTGGGATGAAGCCATACTGGCATCATCCTCAATGCCCACAGTACAATGAGGCCTTTGTGCTCATCTGTTCTGCTCCACGAAGAAGCCCTGGCATGTTGGGGTAATGCATACCGCTGCCGAGCTCGGCGCAGAGATGCCAGGGGAGCAAGGCCGGTCCCAGACAGACGCTTTGAGTCTGCACCGAAGAAAACACCCGGAAAGCAGGGAGTAACCGTGCTTGTTTCCTGAAGCTCAGGTAACCCTGACCCCGCAATCCCAGTGCAATTCGTTCATCGTCCTGCCTTCAGAGGTCTTGTGGAGCATCTGGGCAGGGTCCTGCTCAGTGCCCAGGTGAGATACAATTCGTCACAGCACAGCACACAGTGCAAGGAAGCAAGACAGCCCCTTGCTGAGAGATGCAGCCCTGCCCTGTCCTTACCTGTCCCCCAGGTACTGAACTGGGCACTGGCAGCTGTAGCCCGTTGTGGATGGGGTGCAGGTCCCCCCATGCAGGCAGGGCTTGGACTCACAAGGGTCATCCCCCAGCTCACAGCGGTGGCCAGAAAACAGCCCGGGGCAGATGCAGGTATAACCTGGAAAAGACAAAGGAGAGCTGTAAGATGGGGGTTTGGTATTGCAGTGCATGAATAAGCCAGCACGCGGGAAAGGAGAGGGGGCGAGCTGGGCTTGGGGATGTGGAAGGAGAGGGTACGTGAACCTCCTAACCCCCAAACTCTCTTGCATGGGCTGCGTTACATCGGTCCACAAGTCTAGGGACGTGCATGCTGCACAGAGGCAGACACATCCTGCGGGCATGCATCCATCTAAACCTGGGCCATCTGGTCTAGTGCGTGAACTGCCCGTGCTTGCACACACGCCTGTTCTCACGCATGCACATGTTGCAAGACATGCGCGCCCATGTATACAGACACCTACTCATGGGGTTGCCCCCTTACAAAGCAAGTGGCTGTGGCCTTGGAAGTCTCCCCTGCATGGGTAACCTGGGCAATTGTCAGCCTGGGGTGAAGCCCCAGGCTCCCCTGAGGAAGGGTCTTCCCTGCAGAGCTCCCCACCCTGTGAGTGTCAGGGGTGTATCCCACGACTGCATGGGCTGCAGTGCCCTAGGACTCCTCCCTGGCTGTGCACACGTGCCACGGGACTCGTGGGAAGAGCATTGAGTGAACGTGGCCTGAGCCTTGCTGCTAAGAGCCGGAGTGAGAGCCAGGCATGGTGTCTCGCCTCTCTCCCCGGCAGGGAAGGCAAGCCCAGGCTTAGCAAGCTCTTGAAACCAGGGGTGGGGGCGTTTTGCATGCAGACGGCTGGGGCAGGGGTGTCTGAGTGCCTTCGTGAACTTGGGAGCAGCCAGGGTTAGCTGCAGCCAGACAGACGCGGAGTCGAACGAGTTCACGGGCTCCAAGCAGATGCAGAGCCGACGGGAATCTACCCGGTGTCTCAGGCGGGTGGGGGCGGCCCCTGCCGCAAGGTAGCTGCTTGCCCAGCAGGAGCTGAGACACGCTCCTGGGCTTCCCCTGCCCCTGCCATGGCATCAACCAGGGTGGTTGGTCCCCTTGTTAGCAGCAGATCCCATGCTTCAGCCCCTGGCAACTGGATGCATGAAGGGGAGGGATGAGGCAGTGCACAGGCTGCTAGCTGGATGCTTGGCTGTGGTGCCCCTGCTCTGCCACTGATTCCTGGGGTGACCTTGGGCACGTCACTTAGAGCCAAATTTTTCCCACTGTTTTCCACAATCTGATGAGGCAATACTTCTAACTTGCTGCTTCATTGGTCAAGCACATTGTCACCCGACGACCTGCTGGTGCAAGCAGATCCTCAGTGAACTTCCCCTTCTGAGGGGCCATCCACTGAGATCTGTAGGTTGCAAACAGATGTCGCATTTATCCCAGGATAAGCCATTCAGGCATCTCCATCTGTTGTCCCAGAATAAATCCTAAAGAAATGTCCCGGATAAGAAGCACTAACAGTTTGTCCTGGGATATTGCAAGGTGCATCTGTGCAGTTATCCTGGGATTGTACTGTTGCATCCATGGCAGAAAAGCAGCAGTGCATTCAGCCGGTTGCTAAACCCTGATTAAAAGGGTGTTGTGCATACCCACCAATCCAGGATATATTTGCTTTGTGCACAGCATATCCAGGGATAAATGTGCCTGTTCCTAGCCCTGCTGAGCTCACCTGCTCCTGTCACCTGCCCTGTTCCTCGACGTGCACATACCTCCTCCGTGGGTCTCCGCACACATCCCATCGTTGAGGCAGGGGCTGCTGCTGCAGGCGCCGGCGTGAGAACAGCATTGCTTGATCCCTGCCTGCTCCACCACTCCCTTCGCCTGCCTCTCCCCGGGCAGGAGCACCACCTCATTGCCGTCCACCCGCAAGGCATCCAAGCAGCCTCGAAACCCCCGGGTGATCCGCTGGGGATGCGAGGGGTGGAGGAGCCCTCCGAAGAGCAGGTCGGTCCTGCCGTAAGAGCGGCCACAGGCCCCTGGCAGTGGGAGGGACGTGTTTCGTGAGCCGTCGAGGAGCAGGTGGAGGGCTGTGCTTTTCACTCCCAGCAGGATGGAGTGCCACGCTCCGTCGCTCACAAGGAGCGTGGAGGAGATGTTCCCTTGGATGTACCCGTGGCATCGGTACCCGAGCTGAAGCGTGCCATGGACAAGCTGCAAAACATTCCCAGACAGCCAGAGTTAGCACCGTCACGCCATGGTCATGGCCCTGGGGTCATCCGAATTGTCAGTCCCTCCCATGTCCGGGCTGCTCAGCTGGGACAAGTCCCAAGCCAGGTCTCAGGATGGTAGGCCAGTACAGGAAGGGCAAGGTGATGGAGAGTGGAGGTTAATTGCGTGCGTGCAATGCTACTTTAGACCTCTGCATCTATCTCTGGTTGTCAGGAGCTGCTGGTTACCCCCCCTTCATCCTGCCCAGGAGAGTGTTGTTAGCACTGTCTGTGCTTCACATAATCCCCAGAGCCCAATTCTGCTCTGATTTGCACCTTGCATGAGCCAGAGCATCCTGCGTGCAAGTCCGGGCAGACGGGAGTCGGTCTTATCTGCTTCCCTTTGTCAAGACCCGAGGGGACATCAAATAAACAGCATTCCTCTCCGTCATCCTTGTTCTGTAATCTGTCTTCACCTAGCAACACAGGGCTGGGAGGACCTCGGGAGGACTTCTAGCTCTGTCCGCTGCTAGAAGCAAAGCCTCATCTGTGTCAACACCCCCAGACAAAAGCGTAGTGCGATGATGCACCTACATGCCCCCAAGGAGATCAAGGCTCAGTTGTGGGGGGTGCTGCATGCTAACACAGCAAAAGACATGCCTTCTCCTTGGATGCAGGATGGGAAGAGAGGTGAAAACATGCAGAGACTGGACACTTGCAGCCAGCGTGCCAGTGGCCAAGTCGGTCTACACCTGACGGGTGCTCGACACACCAGACCACGCCACCTGCCTCCAACATCTTTCGGATGATGTAGCTGCGGCTGGTCCTGTTTGGAGCAGGGACTACATGTGACCTCCTGAGGTCCTTTCCCACCCTCATTTTCTATGAGCCCATGATCATGCCATGCAGCATGGGACGTCGTTCCTACAACATAGCCACATGCCAGGGTCTCGTGACTTCCCTCACCCAGATGTTTAAAGCATCCCCTGCCACCCTTCGGTCTGATTCGGATCACAGAGGCAGAGCTGGCATCCGGGGCGTCTCTACCTCGGCTGCCAGAAAGGAACGCCGCCTGCCAAACTCTTGGTATCTTGGCCACTGCTCGCGCTCTCGTCTTTGCTAGGGAAGCTGGCCATGCTGGAGCAATTCCCTATTGGCAGTAGTGAGGGGCGCTGAACGGAGGCTACGCTGGAAGAGGAGAAGGGCCGAGACAGACAGAGCCCTACTGTCGTCCCCAGCAATTTATCAGCATGTTAGCAACTCAAGCCAACGCTGCTAATAAATGGTGCAACCCAATACTCCCTCTCCAGCTTGACACAATCAGATCATTGAGCTTCTAATAAATAATCCCACTGCTGTCTTCTGCATTGTATTGGAAGGGGAGAAAATCCTATTCATTGCCTGAGACTCGTCTTTAAAACCCTTGTATGAAATGGCCAAAGGAGAAGGACATCTCCCGGGTTAGTTTTGGGGTGGTAATGCAGTAGAAAGGCTTTCTTTCACCTCGTCCCCACTGATTCATAAAGGACCTCTTGCACAGAGCCACCTGCGGGGAGAAGGCACTGGCAGAGATGTGAATGGGCAAGTGCTACCTGTATTGCTGAATGGGATCTTATGCAATTGTAGAGCCAGCTCTATATGGACACGAAAGCCTGACAAATGGATCCTCCACAGGGGAAATCTTAGGCAATGGTGATCTAGGTGGCTATTGCTGGAAGTATCCCTAGCAAGTGAGTGAAAGATATGGGGTTCGTTAGCTCTGGCAGAACCTGCAGTAGGCCAGATAGTTAATTTTGGATTAACTATCCAAAGTGGGTTAATTTTGGATGCAGCCAAGCAGGCCAGGAGAATACAGTGCTTGCAGAAGGGCCCATGGTAGATGGCGAGGAATGCCTCTTAAAACCCCATTGGGGAAGAGGAGATGTGTGTTTTGGAGGAATTGGTAGCAATCAACTTGTTTTCTTCAGAAGAATGGGTGTATCCTCTGCACGAAGGGGTCAGACTACCCGAGACGGTTTTATTGCATGATTTGTGCTGGAGGAACAGGTTTTATCCCCACCACAGGCTGGTAGCAGAGCATCATCCATCACAGGATCGTTCAGACCCAGGGGACAAGTTAAGACTCGGTTTTCCCCAAGGCAGAAAAAAAAATTGATTTATGGGGCTCTCCCAGCCCAGTTGTCTCCCCGTCCTGTGCCATGTGGGGATGGGTTTGGGGGTATAGGGAGGACGGGAAGACACTGCTGGTGTTTGTGTAACCTTGGAGGAATTTGTCGAGGAGGCTAAAGCAGCAAACACTGGCTGAGAAGCCAGTAAATGAAAGGCGTGATTGACTGGGTCGTGTTTGCTCATAGCACGGCAGCCCCGAACTGTCCCTTGGAGTTTACCAGGCAATGTGGCCAAGCAGTGTTCAAGAAATTGGGATTGTGATGGCACAAAAATGGGCAGGGAGAGGGCTCAGAAGTATGTCCCAGCTACTCGTCCCCAAGACTTCCATTCCCCAGCCTACTTCTTCCTTCACCTTAGCCTGTTGCTGCATTAAATCCCTGTCCCTGTGATAGGGGATCGGCTCAGGAAGGATACAGAAAAAGTCAGTTAGAACATTCTGTAATCTCAGCCCCAAATTAGGCCCATTATAGCTAATGAGGAACAGACAAAAACATCTTTTCTCGAGGGCTGTTGCTTTCCCTCTGCTGCCAAAGCTGGATGGGAGCGGAGACACGCGCCTTTGAACGCTGTCTGCATGCGGCAAGGGCAGCCAAGGGAAGGGGCAATATCAGATGAAGATGTTCCCAGGCCTGGCAGCTGCCGCAGATGACGAAACCCACCGGAGCAGCCTGCAAGCTGGAGCTTGAACGGCCTCTGCTCCCTGCCCACCCCGCACCGGCGACGGCACCCTGGCTCGTTCACAAAGGAGTAAGTCAAGTGAGGTTACGTTTCTAAGGCTTCTGCTTGCACCGTCTCCCTTCCCTGGATTCAAATAAAGGGCCTTTAATCCTCCGAGACCTATCTGGTCACCTCTGTGGGTGCCAGCAAGTCCCAGCTCAGCGCTTCTCAGTCACTGGAGAAGTTAGAAGCAGTAGAGTTGGCTTCTTCAGGACCTTGAGGTCAATCCTTGGTGAGCGAGTGGGTGACCGAGAGGCTATGCAAGTGCGGCAGGGTGGAAGATCCTTGAGTTACCAGTTTGGGAGTGCATGGATGCCCTGGGCGATGCCTCAGCTGGGGTAAGCTCTTGCAGCTCCATTGCACTCAGCAGAGTTTTATGCCCACCTGCTCCAGCTGAGAATCAGGCCCCTCATGCATGAGGGGTCACTGTGGGGCTCTGGGCACTCTGCATCCCCCCGCTGCTGCTACTGCTATTCTTATACACTGCAATAGCACCCACAAGCCATTTCTCCCCAGAGCCAGCATCTTCCTGGGACGTGGCTCAGTATCTACCCACAGGGGGGACTGTCAGTAGGGCTCAGCGCCAGCCTACTTACCCATGTAAGTTAGCAGGAAGTTTACCTTTGGAAGCCCTGGCCTAGGAACTGTAACTCTGCCTTGCTCCAAAAAGCTTGCAGTTGAATAGAGGAGATGGGATACAGAAACAAATGAGCATCGGGGATGGAGGAGGATAGGGACAAACCAGTGTATTTCCCAGTGAACGTGCAGTGGAATTGCTCGTCAGTGCAGAAAGCAACCCCTGGGTACGGCGACCCTTACCTCCAGAACAGCAGTGGCAGTCCCGTTGATGAGGAGCACAACGCCATGCAGCTGGTGGGTTTTCAGATGAAACTGGATCTGCCAGTCTCTCGTGCTCAGGTGGTGGTACCATAGGTAGCTGTGTCCGCCGAACCTTACGGCTGTGCCTGGAAATGTAAATAGAAGGCAGGGTAGATTTGCACCTTATAGACTAACCAAAGTAGATACAGAATCAGAGAAAATGAGGGTGTGAAGAGACCTCAGGAGGTCGCATCGAGTCCACGCAGGACCAGCCCCAACTACATCATCCCAGCCTAGCTGGGTCTTAAAAACCTCCAAGGGTGGAGATGCCACCACCTCTCTGGGTAACCGTATAGATATGTAGCATAAGCTTTTGCAAACGAACGCTCTCCTCATCAGATGATGATGAAGATGCCTGAAGACAGACAAAGAGACTGTGGGCTGTCTTGGACCTACAGTAAGCAGCGCTATCCCCCAGCCTGAGCTCCTCTGAATTTCTTCCTTCCTGGCTCCAAGTTGGCCTGCCAGTGGCCCTCTGGCTGACCATCAGCATCCTCTGCCGTTCAGACCCCCTGGTAACTCTGATCCAGCCGACCTGCCGTCTGATCTTGCAGACTGACTCAAGGCAGGACTCCTGCCGTTCTTTCCCTATCTCTGCGGACGCACCTCAGTGCAGATCTGCAGCAGCTCCCTATACCAGACCAACACGCATGGCTCTGTCGCATCTGCTGCCTTTCCTGGTAGGAGACTGAAAATGGCTTTTAAATCCAGCCTATTCTCAACCCCTAACATCCCTCCAAAAGCAAGCAACCCCTTTGACTTGACTTCAGTTCCTCCCATGTGCCTTTCTCTATGTTTGGCCATGGGACGTGGTGGCAGATTGATTATAGTGGCATGGGTCTGAGCCTTGCTGTAGCTTCACAGCAAAGGTGGTGCCCGTGGTGAACCCAGCTGTGATGGGCACTTGGTCATTTTGACAGCGGCAGGGTGTGATGCTAGATACACCTTCTGTGCTCCTTTTTTGCTGGGAACGGCTCAACTAATGCAGAGGCCAAAGGGTGAAATTCTGCTCACAGTCCCATTATTTTTCCACAAAGCAAGGGTGGTTGGGATATGGCTGTTGTTTAAAGACATATTAGCACCAGCCAGTGAAATTATTCTGCAGACCAGATGGCACCATCCGGTTCTAGGAGCGTAGGTCCGGCTGAGAAACTGAGAACGGTCAGCTAACGGATCCACCTAGGTGCACGAAAACCCTCAGAGCCTCACAGTGCCCTGAAGGATGATCCCGCCTGCAAGGGGCTGGCTTGGTTTCCAGCAAGGATGGATCACTTGGGAGGGGTCTCACCATTGCAAGAGCAAACTTGCTCCAAGCTGTGCCGCGGCGTGAGGACGCTGAGTCGGGCGGTGCTGTACGTGGACATCAAGCCCGGGTCCAGCCGGATGGTCTCCTTGCAGATACGCCGGGTGCAATCGGGCCCGTGGCATGGGACATGGATGGTCTTCTTCATCTGGAGTCCCACCAGCTGGTCCATCTCCCCAGCGGACTGGGAAATCTTCTTGGCAAGGATGTGGGGCTCGTAGAAGGTGCTGCGGGGCTCTCCGATGGCCAGGAGGAGGTCCACGCCATCGGCAGCTTCTGTGGGCTGCAGGCTTGCCAGGTGGATGTGTTGCCGCTGCATCGCCAGGATATTGCCCAGGAACCTTTGCAGGTTGCGCCAGTGGTCGCCCACGAACTCCTCGGGGCTGAGGTGGTGGAAACGCAGCACCACGGCCCGGTCCAGCGCCTCCTGGCTGAAGCACCACACGTGGACGTGGACGCCAGTGGTGGTGGTGAAGGTGCCATCACTGATGGTCACATTCAGGACATAGTGGCCATGGGGAAGGCCTTCACCAGCAATGATCTTCCCGTCCATGGCCCCCACGGAGAAGCGGCCTTCTTGGGGTGCCACCGCTACCAGCGTGTAGGCCAGGGTGTCGCGGGGGTCTCGGTCCGTAGCGTGGATCTTGCCCAGCACTCCTCCCCGGAAGGTCTTCTCGCTGGTCGTGATGAAGATCTCCAGGGGCAGCACCGAGGGCGCGAACCGGCTCTGCTCCATCACCTGGATGTTTATAAAGGCCGACGAGGACAGGGGAGGGATGCCGCTGTCTGAGACCTGGCAGGGAAAATCAAAGGACCCGTTACGATCTGGCGTGGCCCTATCCTAGGCTGAAGATCTAGAGGATGGGGAGCTGGATGGGGCACTTTGAGCTCTGGTGACGACAGTTCATCCTAACCCGCTGCATTTCCCATTTCACCTCCCACCCTTGTAGACCGCACGCTGGTCATCTTCTAGTTCACCTCGGTGTTGCTCCGGCTTAGATGGGCTCTGAGACCCACATACAAGCTCTACCTGGACCTGTAGCAGATACTGCTCCTTGCTTCTCCTATTCAGGACCGAAGACGTCACCAACAGGCCGTCTTGGGTGACATCAAAGGCCTCCCCGTCGTTCCCCTCGGTGATCTGGAAGGAAAAGGGTGGCCCGTTCTCCGGGGAGTCTCTGTCACTCAGCACCAGCTCCAGGACGCTTGTACCCACCAGGGCGCTCTCCTGAAATAGGGAGAAAAAGTCCAAACAAATATTGAACCATCTCAGCGCTGGGCAGGGAGCAGGGCTGAGCACGGCGCTGCAGCTCCCCTGGAAACCCTCCATTTATTAATTGCACCTGATCTCGATGGAGGGAGGCATGCTGAGCCCCAGACGAGGTAAGGGTCTCTCTGGGGTTTCCTCTGCTTGCTCTGAATCTCTCCCTGCCTTTCATGCAGTCCAGGGCAGACATCAAGCTTCCCAACAAAACTGTTTGAAGGGCTTTGAATGCCAGAAGGCACCGTGGCGCCCCTCTCCTCTGTGCTGCATAGCACGGACCACAGGCTGCACTGCCGTCTTTGCTCAGCCCCGTGGCTAAAACTATCACGTCCCATTGTGGTGGAAGGTCCAAGCACCGGAGACCTTGCCGCTCCCCTAGATACGCCATTGCAAGGGAATTACTTGCAATCCTTACAAATCCGCATCGTCTTTCCTCTGGATTGCGCCGTGCAGATGTCTCCGCAGTTACCCACTACTTCCAGCCCCTGGGGCGTGTGCTGAGCTCAAGAGCCCTCTAACACGAGCCACCTTCTCCCTGAGTAGGCACTTGGAAGCCGATTGCATTGCCTCTCAACCCTCCCTTTGATCTCCCAGCAGCTTTGAGTGCTTTTAAGACTCTCGAGTGCAAGGCCAGCTTGCCAGGCAGCAAATCGCTCTTGCAGCTCTTAGGTGGTTCTCATTGCCCTCTCCCCACCCCATACACAACAAGAAATCATGCATAGTTTTTAACCAGAGGACCTGGGTTACCCAAAGCCAGAGAGGCACAGCAGTGATCAGCTGGCCTAAGGGAAGGGATGGGAATACATGCTGCAGGGTAAAAGCATGTCGTTAAAGAGGTCAGGTGGGCGGCTGTGACACGTCGGCTCTGGGAAGACAGCAGAGACTAGCTCCAGTGTGGTTGTCAATGGGTGTTTGCCTGTATTGTGCTGCTACAGTTGATTTTGAGACCGTTGGTAGCTTTTGTTCAGGAAAGGCTAAGAAAACAGGCAATACTGCAGGCTTTGGGGTAAGGCTACGGAAGGGGAATTTGCAGGGGATATGCCTGCGTGCTAGGAAACCACGGCTCTATTGCTCCTTCCCCTCCACCCAGGAGCTCCGAGAGCTTGGCAAAGATGGATGTATTTCCCCTCCTGGGAGCTATTCTTACCCAAGAGGTAGGGATTACCATGACAAGAAGCAGCTTTTTTACTCCACACACTGTCTTCCTGCCTCCCCGGGGATGCTAAGCTGCTTGAAAGGGGCAGGGAGGAAGGGGTGGCCGGTCTGGGCTGTGAAGCATGAGCAAATCATTGTGGGCTCAGCATAGAAAAGTGCTGTTGGGTCCAGTGGGACCCGAACAGCTGCAGGTGCTGGACTAGCCACCTCCTTCCCACGTGTGCAAAGCAGCATCCCTCTTTGCTACTAACTCGCCTGCCTGCCCTGCCTTAGTCCCCCTTAGGGACTCTGCATGTTGGTGCCTGAGTGCTCGGCCACACCGTTGAGGACAAGCCTTGCCCACCTTATTCCCAATCCAGGTCTATCAATCCTAGAAGTGAGGGGGTGAGGATGCTTCAGTGGGTGCCCTTGACCAGGCTCCAGGCATGGATTGCGGGCGCTCTCCGGTGTCGCAGCTTGGAGAGCACCATGGCAGCCTCATTGCTTCCTTTCCAAGGTTGATGCTTGAGACGTATGGAGTCGATGGGGTGGCACACTGCTGCCACGTGCAGATGTATCCCATGGGTCCCCATGCAATGACCAGAGCTAGAAGAGCATCTCCCGGAGCAGACCCCCGCTCTTACCTGCACCACCGCGCTGTAATTGAGCTGGAAGAACCGCGGGGGGTTGTCGTTCACGTCCAACACGCGGATACGCACTGCCGCGTCGCCGAACAACACGGGCTGGCCGCTGTCCGTGGCTCGGAGCGTCAGGGAGTAGCTGGGAGTCTGCAAGGTTTATGGCACACGTTGGTCATGGGGGTGTGGAGGGCCTGGGTTTGGTGCCCCGATGCTACCTTCTCGGTGGGCGATGAGGCGTGCACCGCATAGTGACAGCCTCTCTTAGCTTTTCTTTTTAAAACACATGGTCGGGGAAAGTCAGCTGTGATATCCCCGTGCTATGGGTGAGCAAATGAGGTTGGAGAGAGGAGAACTGTCTTGCTGGAGGGGACGGAAAGAGCCTCAGTCTCCTGCTGGCCTAACCATTGCACCGCCCTGACTTCCCTAAGGCCCAGCCCAGGGACTGTGGGTGTTCCTGACCGTCCTGCCACGTGGGGAGAGCCAAAATATTCACAGACATGGCTGTCTCTGCCGTCTAAGTGGTACAGGACATTCATACACCTCGGGGGCAGTGCTTCCCAGTCTTCCCCTGGCTCTTCCAGTGCTCCCTGACTCTTCCACCGTCACGGCCAAGCCACACAAAGCCCTTCCCCAGGGGCCGTCACTCACCTCCTCTCTGTCCAGGCTCTTGGCGACGTGGATCTGCCCACCCTTGGGGTGGACAGCGAAGTGTCCCAGGCGGTTTCCACCCACGATGGAATACGTGACCTGGTTGTTCAGTGCCCCATCCTTGTCCTCAGCTGACACCTGGTGGGGGGGAAATAGGAGATGGCCCCGGATTGGATGCATCTTTTCACCCAGGGCATATTCCCCCTAATTTTTTGGATGACTGGAGGTTCCTGCTAGGGCAGCGGAAAGGCAAAGAGCCTAGACATCACATGCAGAAGAGGTAGAGGCAGAGACAACTCCATAGGGCTACATTTCCTTCATTAAAATCCTCCTCTTTCATGACACTCACATGGATCGGGACAGCTTTGCTGTGTGCTACAGCCACCTCTTGCACCAAGTTGAACCCAGGGTCTACAACCCCTTGTTAGCCCATGTGCATAGCACTGATGCTGGAAGGAGGGTGCTGGGCATGCCCGCGGCACAAATAACCACCCAACTGAGAGCCCGGGCAGTGCTCTGGTTGCAGCCACGAGCCATAAGCTGCTAAGTGGGTGTAATTATCTTACCGTGAGGATGACTTCCCCCACGGCCACGTCCTCGCGGACTTCAGCAGTGTAAGGAGCCTGGGTGAACTCTGGCGCGTGGTCGTTGACGTCGGTGATGTTAATCACCACCATGGTGACATCGCTGAAGGAGGCCGAGCCCTTCCTTGTGCCTTCAATGGACAAGTAGTACTCATGGCTCACTTCAAAATCCAGGCTCTCATTGACGTACAAGGTACCTGCACGGTGCACGGATGGCAAGGAGAGGAAGAATTTTGAACACAAACCCTGCAGGAGAGTCACAGGTCTATGGAGCATGTATGATCCCTAAACCAGCAGATAAAGCCAGGTTGGCTAAGGCTATATCTAATCAACCCAGGCCACCAATAATCATGGCTTCACCCCATGTGTTATAATCAAGCACATCTGGGCAGAATGAACCCCACGTTGCTATCAAGTGCTTGAAGAAGTAAGGTGTCCTCTCACTGCCTGTTGGACTTGTAATGGGTGGAAATTTGGGATAAAACAACACACGAGTGTCCTGCTGAACTGCAGCAAGACGGGTCCTGATGAAACTGGGAAAAGGAAGGAGATCAACAGGCAACAGCAGAGCAAGGAAGAAAATGTGGTTGTGGATGTCTCATTGCTACGTGACCAAATGGCACTCAACGGGATCCCATGGTTTCAAACTGGCCCCTTTTGCAAATGATGCCTGGAGCGTTTGGGCCGCGGTATGCTTTGGGGGAAGCGAGCAGTGGGAGATATCTCAGGGAGCTGGAGAGAAACACAGGTGCGAGATGTATATTGTATCTTGACATGGGATGAAAGTCATGTCCGTGAAAGCAAGGCCATGGTTGAATATTGCCGTAGGCGGAAATAGTGACAAGGGGAGATGGTGACCAAACGGCCCCCAGAGCCCTCCCCGGGATGACTCTACGTAGGGTGGGCGTTGTGAATAGAGGCTCTGGAGAAACGTCCATGCTCTATTCTCTATGCATCATCTACAAGAGGCCTGATCCAAAGCCCATTCAGATCAACAGGAATCTTTTCAGTGTCATTGGATCAGGTCCCAGGTGAGCCCAGTGCCTGCATTTAGTGCAGGGAAGCACTATACGTGTCTTCCCCCTACCCCTAGATCCTCGCCGGCATCTGAGCAGAAAACAGTTGCAGGGTTGGGGATGAGTGATGTGGACCGAGAGCGTGGGAGCTGCTGATCTGGGACACCGAGAAGAACCAATTAAAAAAAACGAAGCGTGATTAGGAAAAAGCAGGAGAGCTAACTAAAGGGAGGGGAGATCAAAGGAGAGAGAGAGAGATTGGTGGGAATGAAAGGAGATAAGAGACTTCCAGAGGGGGAAAGGGAGGAAAGGGCAGGGGTGAGGGACACCGAGAGGTTCATGGATGATGGGAGTGGGCTAAAGAGGTGCAATGCAAACAAGCAGTGCTCCTTAGGAGGTGGAAGAAAGGAGCAGCAAAGCGGGGAAAGGGCCCTGCATTGACTGCCGTGAAACAAGCCCGCCTACCTGTGCGTGGGTTGAGCAGGAACTTCCTGTGGTCGTTCCCGTTCACGATCTCGTACTTGATCTCCGTGTCCTCCATGCCATCCCGCGTCAGGGCCGAGAGGTTGAGGACCTCCGTGCCCACCGCTGCATCCTCGGTCACCACGGCCATGTACTCCGGGCTCAGGAAGACCGGCAGGTACTCATTCAGATCCACCACCGAGACGGTGACGGTGCTGAGGGTGGAGAGGGGACTGGGGGAGCCCCGGTCGGTGGCGCGGACGGTCAGCTTGAAGGCCGAGAGCTGAGCGTCCTTGAGAGGCTTCTCCAGCCGGATGACCCCCGTGGTTTCCTCGATTGAAAAGTGCCCGTCGGCTGAATCGGAGAGCGAATAGACCACCTCTGCGTTGGGACCTGGAGGGGGAATGGACAGGCTGGGTTACTCGTGGGAGCAGTGCTGCTTCCTATTCTGCAGTGATCAGGCACCTCTATCCAAACGCACATGCACCCAGAGGAAAGCATGAGCCAGCTGGCTGTTTAATGCCCGGTTTATATGCCCACCCATTCACCTCTGGGTCCAACCCTTTATGGACCATCCATCAGACATTCCTCTGCTTACACCCTGGCGCGCTCTCCTTTCTCAAGTCATTTCTTCTCAACTTCCACCCCCACCCCAAACCAGATCCGTGCAGCTTGACGCATCTACGACTGTCAGCTCAGCTCTCCTGCAGGTGTCGTATCCAGACTGGAACACGGATATCCGGGTCTCGTGGGGCTGGTGCTCACAAGACAAAATTTGAGCATCTTCACACAGACCGTCTGCAGCCCCATTGCAACTTATAAGCCTCTTTCCTTTGTTGCCCCTTTTCCTGGCTCCCAGTTTTCATCCACAGCAGGATCCATCCAGCTCTGAGTTGGGAACAAGCCGCGTTACACTTGCACGGCTGAAAGTCCAAAGAGACGAGCTAAGAACAGGCCTCTGGTGATGGTGTATCGTGATGCTGATGTTCTCTGCTGGTCCCTCCCTAAGTTTCTTCCTCTACCGAGCTTCCCGCAGCGTCTTGGAGATACCAAAGAAAGCTGAAAGCAGCTCGCGTGTACAGAACATGTCAGCAGCGAGGAGATCCATTCTCACGCCAAGTCACAGCCCTCAATGTCCTTTGCTTCATCCATTTGCTGCATGATATGAGTGCAGCTATCCACGGTATAACCCCCACCCGGACCTCCGGTTCAAAGCAACTCACCTTCATCGAGATCCCTGGCCGAGACCACTGCGATCGGCGTCTTCATCGTGGTGTTATCGAAGATAGCGACCGTGCAGTGGCTGGGGAAGAACCTGGGAGCGTTGTCATTTGCATCCTCAACGACGAGGGTTATATCCGCCTGGCAGGACCGGCCTCCGCCATCTGTTGCCTTGGCGACAAGGTGGTAGGTGGGTTTCTGCTCCCGGTCGAGAGGTGCGGAAGTGGTCAGCTCCCCTAGTGGAAACAATAATTGGCGGTAACAGGCTGCAATCTAAGGGCACGTTGTTCAAGAGGTGTGACGTGCTGTTGCAGCGGGAGACAGCAGAGCTGGGTATAAAAACCACCTCCGGCATAGCTGGTAATGAGTGTTGGCCTGGTTCGTGCTGCTACAAGGTGCTCTGAGACTCTTGGTAGCTTTTAGGGTCAGGTAAAATGCGACAGAAGGAAAATTTGCAAAGGACGTGCCTACAGGATAAGAAATCCCTGCTTTATTGCTCCATCCCTCCCTGATCTCAGAGGCAGTGGCAAAGTGCATGCCTTAACCCTCCTGGGAGCTAGAAATCATCATCTCCCTTTCAAAGATGGGGCGAAGGAAGGAAACAAATCGACTAGTCACCCAAGAAGATCTTTTCTTAGATAGAAGCCAGGTCTCTTGACATATCCCTGTGCTATAACACCTTCCTCCCTTACGTGGGGCCATGAATGGTATTGCACGCACAATGTCATTGCCAAGTACTCTGAAAGGTCGTTAGCCCCCGGTTAACTCCAGACAAGATACGCTGCTCCAAGGATGCTGCAGACCGTGGGGGAGGCTCCCCCAGGCCTTATCGCTGCTCCTCGGGAGAGCCGAACTTCACAGCTTTTCTCTTTGCCCGCCAGGAGATAAGGGGCAACCATTTCCTGGCAGCCTCCCTGGCATGCGGATCTCCGCACCCAGCACCTAGGGAAGATGAGAGCGCTTCGTTCACTACAAACAGCCACGCAGCGGGTGCACATCTTACCCGTATGGGGGTCCAGCCGGAAGTCCTCAGCCCCCGGGCCGTGGAGGCTGTACGTTATCTGTGCATTGCTGCCAACGTCGGGGTCTGTGGCTGATACCTTCAGGATCAAAAGCCCTGGGAGCGCATCTTCGGAGACCTTCCCAGTGTAGAGTATCTGGGGAAGACAGAACGGATCGGTGTGGGATGTGATTGGCGCCATCCTTTGCTAATCTCGCACAAGCTCGTGCATAGATATTGGGTGTTTAACTAACGAGGGAGACAGGCAGGACAGACAGGGCCAAAAGCAGCCAGGCTTTCCTGCTCCTTTTCTACCCCTCTTTTCTCCAAGCATGTGGAGCTGGGAAATCATGTCTCTGGGATTTAACTTAAGGCTGTCAGGCATACCCGGGGTCTCACGGCTCTACCTTTAGATCTCCCACTCTCTCCTCCATTTGAGGCAAAGGGGAATCTCTTCCTATAAGAAGCATTGTGCACATTTATTAAGCCCCCGTCTGTCATCAGCATCTCTCCTGCCACCTTTCCCCCTCAGCACATGCAGGCAGCCGCCTTACCTGACTGCATTCGGGGCTGTTGTCATTGATATCGAGGACAAAAATCTCCACTTCGGTGGTGGCCTGGAACTTCCCATCAGAGGCCATGACCTGGAGGAGATACTTCTCTGTATCTTCTCTGTCCAGAGGCTTCTTGGAAATGATTTTCCACTCTCCCTCAATCTCGTCCACACTGAATTGCCCCAACACGTCTCCTTCTGGGAGGGCATAGAAAGCAGAGGGAAGAAAGATAGGGTCACTTCAGTAACGAAGCCTAGAAAGGGTAGGATGGGCGATGGAAAGCTTTGCTCTCAGCCTATTTCTGGAGCCGTTGTAAGGAGAAAAGGGCAGTTCTTGGCTGTGTCTCTGGCCACTGACTCCTCCTCACTGTACATGAACCCTCGGGGCGTTCTCGTTAGGTGTCAGTCATGTAGCGCTTAAATACGACACGACGGACTCAACAAATCCTATTTGTGGAAGTGTCCGAGAGCTTTGATATACCCCCTAGAGATGCAAGCAAGCCAGCATGAAAACACATACTATATCCTGCATCCTAAAGGGGGAATACCTCTCCTCTTTCATGCATGTATGCACGCTCCCAGCCGACTGCAACTGTAAAGGGAGCTCACAGCTATGATGCCCTGACATGCAAATACTGATGGGTCTGTATAGCTGCACCTCAGGGGGTGTTGAATGCCCCGATGCAGCAGAGATGCATCGCCTTTTCAGTCTGGCCTTTGGATACTGTCTCAATGGTCCACAGGGGAATGGAAGGCGTGGGCAGCCTCGACGCCTCCATACTCCTGCCTGGGTGTATGCATCGAAGGTCCTCGTGACCTCTCACGGACGCTATGATCCAGAAGGATGCACGGTTGCTTGCTGCTATCCCTGGAGAATGCTCCTTCCTTTAACAAAGAGCAGCCGGGCTATGCCGGATCTGGGCCACCCAGGAGAAGCAGAAGTAGAGGCTGTAATAGGACAGGTACGGGGGGATGGAGAGCGGGTGTCACCTGGGAAATGCGGGATGGGGGAATGGATCTAACCCAGAGGATGCCCCATCAAATAACAGGTTAAGTGATTTTTTTTCCCCGCCCCCATGCACCCTAAAAGATAAGCACTGCCTGAAATGAGGCTCCCTGCTCACCTCCTGAATTGCTTCTACAATTTGTAGCCCTGGAGACCCCACATTTATTATTCTGAAAGTAAACTATAGGTACGGATCAGTGCTACCCAAAACAGAAAGGGCGCATCGTCCGACTATCAAAGGGCATTTTTCGAGGGTGTGAGGTGCTTTGAATCCAGTGCATGAAAGCGCCAGAAATACTGAGGCAACACGTGAACTAAAACACTCAGCCAGATCGGTTAAAAATAACCAGTTGTGCCAAAGAGTGACTGAAAGTGCTCAAGTCGTCTCTCCATTTCTAGAGGTTATAATAATAGATAACAGGCTAAAGCACGAGCTGGCTACATGCTCTGACCCTGGAGGATCCTTGTCTGAGTTAGAACAGACATTTTCATTTTAAATATTTAGTTTTGGTCTCAGAAAGACCTTTTGAGGTCAAAACAGATACTAAAAACAAGCTGTTACCTGTGGAAATAAAGTACTGACCCTTTCATTTTAATACTCTTCTGATTTTTTTTTTTGAGGCCGTGGTTAGTTTTGGTTGGCCTGGCTCAGATGCTGGATGTACAGTTGCCACCGTATGATTTCTTGATATTTAAAGATACTGCTAAGCTTGGAACCATCCTCTCAGTCAATGCACCAAGCAGCTGACTATACGGCTGGGTGAGCAAGTGCTACTCTAGATACAGAGGGATTGACTCTTAAATCTGCCAAGAATGGCTTTATAGTGAATGCACTCAGTATCAAAAAACTGCCACATCCTACATGCCTAGGTGTATTATAAATACACACTCAGTATAAGTAGGTGCATACATGTCCATGCAATGGGTAGCCTGTCTGCCCTGGGGAATGCAGGACTCAGGAAATTAAGTACCAGTTGAGACACAAAGAAGTAGGATGCACTCCCTGAGCACTGCACTATCCTCGTTTGAAAGCATTTATACAGACAATGCCTGCGGTAAATATGGGACATCATCTCTGCTTTGGTGCGACTTAAGTGACCCAGACTTTTCATGGGACGCTACATGAATGGGGATAAAGGTGTTTTTGGGGGATGAAGGGAATAGTCAGTGCAATAAGTGGATGTCAGGCATATAGCTCTGTCCTCAGTTCACGGGGAGTTTTAGATTCCCAGTGTTTAGATAACCAGGGGCTTTCACCATGAATTGTGCTTACTCTGAATGACCTCCTTGCTACTATTTAGGCTGAATAAGGATAGCTGAATCTGGTACTCTAATTTTGCTTGACAATCCAAGATCTAAACCGATTCGCAACTCACCGGTGATGTAACACGTGACTCGTCTGTTTGACTCCGAGATATCAGCATCTAGGGTGCTGAGCATGGCCACGACCTGCCCAGGCTCGGCGTTCTCGATGACCAACCCTTTGTAGAGTTCAGAGGTGAACCGTGGAGCATTATCGTTCTCATCCGTGACGGTGACCTCCACCAAGGTTTGGGAAGACATCTGAACTTTCCTACCATGATCGGTGGCCACCACGTGAAAACGGTAGGTCCCCTGGGCTTCACAGTCCAGCTCTTTCAGCGTTGTGATCCACCCACTCTCTCCATCAATGGTGAAGAGTCCTCTGAGATGATGGCCTGATTCTGCTTCCAGGCTGTAGGTCACTTGTCCATCGCTCCCGGTGTCCTGGTCATTAGCGGTCACTTGAATTACGGTGGTTCCCGATGGCATGTTTTCCATAACGAAAGCTTTATAGGGATCTGCCTCAAAGACAGGCTTGTTGTCATTGATGTCTTGGACTTGGATGTTCACCGAAACCAAGGAGACTAGATCTGTCTCCTGGTGGGAGCAGTGAGCCAGGACGTCAACCTGGTACCACTTGGTGGTCTCGTGATCCACAGGCTTATGGACTTTCAGAACCCCTGTTTTCTTGTCTAATGAAAAGACCTCATCCTTATTGCTTTCAGCCGTGGTTCCCTTCACCAGGCTGTAGATGATGGGTTCCTCTGCAAAAGCTTTAACTGACCCTATTTCTGCCCCCTCCGGAAGGTCTTCTGATGCTGAAAATGTGTACAGGGGCTCAGAAAATCTCGGCAAGGAGACTTCTCTTGGGACAACCTGGAGATTCACCGGGACAAGAGAGTTCCAGTGAGGGGGTCTGTTATCTTCAGCTTTGACCTTGAAGTTAAGCGCTCTATTTTCTAGCCCAGCAAGGCTCTCCTTGACCTTAACAACCCCCGTGGCAGCATTGATCTCAACCAGGTCCTCTGCTATGTCTTCCACTGAATCAACAGAGTAGGTAACATCCGCATTTACACCCTCGTCTGCATCATAAGCCAGGATCTGAATGACCGGGGAGCCTTTGCTTACATTGGACTGGATGGACAAGGTGTATTCAGAGGCTTTAAATTGAGGGGGATTGTCATTCTCATCTGTAAGGATTATCTTGACTGTGCAGAAAGCCACCTTCCCGCCCCCGTCCTTTGCCATGACTTTAATTGCAATGATCCTCTCCGTGGAATTTTCCCGGTCCAGTTTTTGCAACGTGGCAACGCGGCCTTTGTCGTCAATGGCAAACTTCTCATCGGCGAGCTTGTTTATGATGGTATAATCTATGGTGCCGTAGGGGCCATCGTCTGGGTCAACAGCCAGTAGCTCAATCACCTTCGTTCCGACCTCTGCGTTCTCGGCCAACTCTGCTTCATACACCTGGTGCTGAAAAGCCGGGCTGTATCTATTTGCATTCGTGGTGTTGATATACACCGGCACAGTGGTCTTGAACACCCCGTCCGAAGCAGATATCCTGAGGTTGTATGATGAGTCCAGGTCCTTTTTGCAGCGGTTGAACATGGAAATGATTCCAGAAGTGGTGTTGATGGTGAAATGCCTGTTTTCATTACCCGAGAGTATGAAGTACTCCAGTCTGGTAGTGTCTCCACTGTCAGGGTCCAGGGCCTGGACTTTTACCACGATATGACCACAGGTGGCCATTTCACTGACCTTGGCTTTGTACTGGAGTTGGCTGAACTCGGGGGGGTTGTCATTGATGTCTACCACGTCAACAATCACCAGGGCTTCGTTGCTGAGCGGGGGCGTCCCATGGTCTGTTGCCTTAACTTTCACGCGGAACTGATGGTTTGTTTCATAATCCAGTGGCTGGGCTGTTGTTATTTGTCCCGTGTTGGCGTCGATGTTAAAGAACTTGATAGCGTTTGAGCCATCGTCCAAGATCTGATAGGAGATCGCTTTATTTCTTCCCGAATCTTTATCAGAAGCAGAGACCTGGACAACAGGGGTCTGAGCCGGCAAGCTTTCGGAGACAGATGCAGTGAAGACCATCTGAGAAAATACAGGTGGGTTGTCATTCATATCCTCCACCTCCACTTCGACGGCAGCTTCAGAAAAGGACCCCAGCGCTGTGTCCGTGGCTCTCACAGTAAATGTATGCTTGGTCTTTGATTCATAGTCCAGCTGTCCTATGACGGTAAGGACACCCGTTTTGAAGTCAGCGTTGAACAGTTTAAGGGCGTCTTCTTCTATGATGTTGTAGATGAGACGCAAGCCTTCGGGACTGCGGGCTTGTATGTGGAGAATGGATGAGTACAGGGGGATGTTTTCCGGTACCTTGACTCTATAGTAAAGGCTTTGGAAGAGAGGGTTGGATTTGTTCCTCACGGTGACTATAACCTCCTCTTGGGCATGCAGGGAGGGTTCACCACTGTCTTTGGCGATAACTCTAAGGGTATATTTATTCAAAGCTTGATAATCGAGGGGTTTCTTGAGTGAGATGTCTCCTAGGTAGGGGTCTATCCAGAAGTACTTGTAGTCCTCAGTAAAGGAGTAAGTAATGGCTCCGTTGTCTCCTATGTCCTTGTCAGTGGCAGACACCTGAAAAAGGACATCGCCTGGTTCAGTGCCATCCTGGACTGACGTATAATATGGCACACTCTCAAACTGGGGTGGATTATCATTCACGTCCTCTACATAAACCTTGACTTTCACCTGAGATACGCGAGGTGGTTTTCTGCTGTCCTTTACTTCCACTGCAACTTCGTGCATGTCTTGAGTCTCACGGTCAAATCCCACACCATTGGTCTGCAGCACTCCCGAAGCCTGGATCATTTTGAACTTCTCCTTGCCATTTAAGAGGGAGAAGAAGAGCGGCTCATTCAGCTGATGCCCCTGGACTCCAAGAACCACCAGAGTCTTTTGATCGGTTGAATTCTCCACCACCGTTGCCGTATACAAATCCCGATCAAATTTTAAGCCAGTCTCTTGTGTTTCTGTTAAATTTATCTTAACAAGAGCAGTACTCTTATACAAGCCATCGCTAGCTCTAACTGTGAGCTCCCGATAGTGTCCTAGGCTGGTAGCGTTAAGCATGGAGAGAAGACCGGTGAAGGGATGGATGCTGAAAGCGTTGTCGGGGTTGCCTTCCACGAGGCTGTAGGTCACCTCTGAATCGGGATCTTGGGCTTGCACTGTAAGGAGCTCCATGCCTGGATGGGCAGGTAGCAAGACAGACAGCTCATAAGTGCCTTTTGGAAAAACAGGAGGAGAATCGTTCACGTCTTTTACGTAGATTGTGACCTTGGCAGGCTTGGATGCATACAAAATGGGATTGCCGCTGTCATGGACATAGACGGTGAAATGGAAAACTGGGATGAGTTCATAATTGATCTCGGCATGGGTGGTGAGGGTCCCCATGCTCGGGTCTATCATGAAATATTTCCAGGCCTCTGGCTCCAAAATTTCATAGACCAGCAAGGCATTGGCATCTTGGTCGGCGTCTGCCGCATGTGTCACCAGCGGGGCGTTGCTTTCATCCATAACCATGCTCGGCACGGGAGCGTTTTCGAGGATCCAGCCAACAAAGGAAGGCTTCACAAAGGTCGGTGCGTTGTCATTCTCATCTATGACATAGATCAACACGGTAGCGTCCGTAAATGCCCCTGCCATGTTGGTGCCCCGCACTTTTAACTGGTAGAATGAGACCTGCTCATAATCTAAGCTTTTCTGCATGGAAACCAGGCCCGACTGGTAGTTCACCAAGAACATGCCATCCCTGTTCCCTTCTTTGATTTCGTAGCTGACCGGTGACAAACTGGTGGCTGAAACCAGGACGAGAGGAGAGCCAACGGCAGTAGACTCGCTGATCTCTGCAACGTACTCCGCCTCTGAGAATTTGGGAGGGGTGCTGTCGGAGGGGCGGATGTGAACGTGCACCGTGGCAGAGTCCTGAAGTTGGGGAAACCCTTGATCTTCTGCCTTGACGATGAGAGTGAATCGCTCTTGCTTGGAGCGGTCCAGTTTCTGAGCGACTGTAATAATTCCAGAGTGTGGACCAACGCTGAAGAAACCTTCGCTGTTACCTGTAGCGAAAGGAATAGAAAAATGAAGAGGGTGGAAATACTTTTTAGCTGGATTTTCTATCTGGTGACATTCTTGGCATTAGATCCGGTCATATGCATTGACCCTTGTCTGTCCCCTTCATTGGGAAATAGTAATCTGTACTAGTTTATAGGCCAGGTCTGGCTCTCCAAAGCAACTGTTTTCTTGTAAATCTTTAGCAAACTTGTGCATAGGCTAGGGGGATGATGAGAAAAAAAAAACTCTTAAAAAATGAATCTGGATGAATTTGGTGCTGGCGGCATGTGCTCTGTGCATATTGACCAGGTACGGGATGGGTGATATCAGGTCCAGCTGGCCCTATCCCACTCATAATCACAGTTACTGCTGTAATACCTAAGAGCCTCCGTCATGACTAGGTGCCGCACAAATCCAGAACAAAAAGAGGGTCCCTGTCCCCTTTGGGAGCCAGCACGGCACATCCAAGAGGGGAGTTGGGGCTGCGGACACCCAACCCATTTAGCCGCTGGGGTGAGATCATTTGCTCGCAGCCCACGAGGCGCCAAGCTGCAAGCTAGAGGTCACTCCAGATGTTTCAGCATCTAACATCTGTGGTTCAACTAGCAACCCCCTAGCGGTGACTCGCTCTTCTCTGAGACACTGCAGAACACGCCAAAATGAGCTCTGAAACCTAATATAGATAATGAGCAATTAGCAGCTCCTAACTGCGGACCCAGTTACCGCTTCTGCTTCCAGTACAGGTTTGGGGCCGAGCTATCTGATGGGAAAGGCACAGCGTGCTACGACTCTTTCTCTTTCAAGGTAGCCAGAAATCTGGAGCTCCGTCAGGTCTCCTGTCTGTGTGCAGTCAGGCTGCCTATCAATTAGAGAGATTAATTATGCCCTGGAAGAGCATTCTTATAGCAGTTAGGTGGCTGGAAGATAGGAAGCGATAGGGAACAACGAGAGTTTGTATTTAGCTGAAGGCAGAGCCAGGGCTCTGACATTGAGGAAGAAATGCACTTCTATTTCTTAGCCAGCTTCTTCCTTCAGTTCATGCAAGAGGTGGTTTTCGAAGTGCTCTCTAAAGAGCTCTCAGTCCCTGGCCACTAGCATGAAGACACGAGTGCACCCCAGGAAGCAGGCATGGTCATGGCCTCCAACAGCCTCGTCTTGTCCCTCACCTGCCTGAAGGGAGTAGTGGATTTCAGCATTGGCGCCTTGGTCCTGGTCCAGAGCTCTGACTTGTATCACCTCGGTGCCTACAGCGGCCGAATCCAAGGCCTCGGCCTCGTAGTGGATGCTGGTGAACTGGGGCGAGTGGATATTGCAGTTTTCCACGTGGATGACGACCCTGGCAAAGTTCCTCTTGATGGGGACTTCCTGGTCCCGCACCTGGAGGGCACAGAGGGGTTAACAGTGTTGTCAGGGGTCAGTGCACCCGAGTCACTCTGCAAAGTGCTCGTTAAAATGAACGGGCCGCACATGTAACAACATACACCACATGCTGTTCCTGGGGACCAAATCCATGACCAAGACTTAGGCCTTTGGCACTGATGGAGAAGGACTCATCCTAACAGCTGGTAGCAGGAGTAGGCTCTTAACCTCTACCTGGACCAGGCGTTATGTGGGAACAAGCTAAAAAGTCTGTTTCTTCCTCACTTTCCAGAAAATGCCCCTTGCTAACACTAATTCAGCTTCTCAAGTCCCCCCTGCCCCATTCCAGGTCCATGGGCTGCCCAACACCGTGGTGGTAACCTACCATGACTGTAAAGATGTGCTGCGTGATGGACTGGGACCCAAACCCCTCCATGGTCAGGAGAGCCCCGCTGTTTGGATCAAGCTGGAAAAACCTTGTGCTTCGGGGATCTGTGCTGCCGTGAAGGGTGTAGATCAACCCCTTCCCATGGTCCTCATCCGTTGCGCTGACCCGAAGGATTTCCATTCCAGGAGGGGCATCCTCCGGGATCCTCACTTCATAGTGGCTCTCCAGGAACTGGGGCCGGTGCTGGTTGATGTCTATGACGTGGATGAAAGCCTGTGGAGGAGGCAGCATGTTACACCGTTGGGTCTGGGGAGCTGCCTACGTGCTAATGAATGGCCTGAAAGGAAGCTGCAAGCACAGACTGAGCAATGGGCACCGTTTGTTTGCCTGGCACATGTAGCGGTGCAGTGGACATGCCTCTGTGTTTGCTGTAGAGGCTGGCAGCCAGCTTGCACTTTGCAGGCAGTCGGGGAAGATGCCATGGAGGTTCTCCCAGCCTAACACAACAAGCCACTTTGCATCCAAAATTGCCCACGGAGAAATGTCCTCCGTACCCCCTGAAAGCATCCAGCTGGTACCTCCAAGATACCAGCTGGTATCACCAGGCCAGTGGGAAGTGGGCAGGGTGAGAAAGGTGGGCAGAGGATATCTGGGCTTGCATGTGAATTGGGAATTCTTGGAAACATGACTGCACAAGCAAGCTGTCAGGGGAAAGGACTTCCTTCCCACACTGCACAGCAAAGCCCTGCAAACCACCAACGCTCGTCCCGCTGGTGGTTCCTCCCATTCGTTTCACCCCGCTCCCATCTGCTGCCTCTTAACCCCATTGCAGGAAGCTGCAGCAGTCTGCTGCTTTTTACCACGCCGAACCCCGCGTGGGGCTTTGCTTTAGCAAGTTTGCTGACATCCAGCACTGGCCAGCGATGCCAAAATAAACTGATGATGAAGCTCAAGGAGGCAGGAAAGGGCACACCTGCCAAGACGGGGCCGGTTGTTTATTTGGAGCGATAAATCGAGAGTTTAAGATAGCAGTTGGCTACCGTTGCCTTTTAGTAACCTGGCAGCTGGGTCTACCTGACAGTCCTCATTAGCCTGCCCCCGCAAACCGCCCCGATCCGTTTCCCATGGTGTGTGCTCATACAATGACCCAAAATTTCCTGTCCTCCCACAGCTAAACTCACTCATGGTATAGGGTGGGGCCCTTCCCGCTGGCACGGGCACGTACCTGGGTTCGGATGACGCTCGACCCATCGGTGACTTCGATGGTAAGGTTATAGCTCACCTTCTTCTTAGCATCGAGGGGTCTTGCAATGACCACGCTGCCTGTGCTCTTCTCTATGTCGAAATCCAGGTCATCGTCACCACCTGCGATAGGGGAGGAGAGGCGTAAAAGGGAGGTGGGGCAGGCCAACCGATGGGGAATTCTGCACAGAGATGCATGTGCATGAAAGGCTTGGCAAGGATCGTTGTAGGAGGAACCAGGGCTTCTGGCTGGGGCTGTCAGAGATTGGAGGCATCTAGGCAGGGCCCTGTAGGCCACAAGAGTTGCTTGATGGAGAATCGGCAAGACCTGGGCTTGCCATGCTGGGCTGTGCCTTGCATGTGGGGATGGTGTTGGTTGGGCAGCAGACGTAGGTGAGAAGAGAGGCAGGCAGGCATTGGGGTATGCTGAGATGGTGATAAGGACCTGCTTCTAGAAATACTGCGGGAGAGAGAAGCTGCTGGCTTAATTTTGGGTGAGGAAGTGTCTCCTGCAGCCATAACTCAGTTCCTTTCTTGGCACCGGCTTGATCAGTTGTGTCCTAACCCCTCTGTATTCACTGCAGGGCTCACCCTGGGGGAGGCAGGGCTGCTAAGGATCTACTTATGTAGGAAACTACAGTAGCCAGAGACTTCCAGGCTTAGACACCTGGCTATTTGGATGCCTCTTTTCATCTCCTGTGCTCCTTAGAAGAGGAGGGAAGTGGTCCAGAGGAAGATGCTCTACGTTTTATCCTATAGTCAGAGCTTTGGATGGATGCCTGAAGGCTTTGAAACCCTTAAGAGCCTTCCAGGCCTCTACCATGGGAGAGCTTGCCTGGACCACAGCTCTCAGTTCACCCACAGTCACAGAGACTGGTTGCAGTGTGGTGGATAGTCTGGCTGTGCGGGCTGTCATTCCAGTTAGGCCTCTCTGGCCCATAGGCAGGCACCCCATTATGGGAAACGAGGAGGATGCACGGCAGGGCCAGGCAATGCTTGACACAGAGCAAGACACAGAAAAGGATGTGAGGGGGAACTCGTAAAGAGGGATGGACAAGGACACGTGCAAAGTCCTGCACTGAGGAGGAGCAATCCCATGCACCGGTGCAGGCTGGGGGTGACTGGCTGGGCAGCAGCTCTGCAGAAAAGGACCTGGGGGTTATAATGGACAACAAGCTGAATAGGAGCCAGCAGTGCGCCCTTGTTGTGAGAAGGCTAATAGTTTCCTGGGCTGCATAGGTAGGAGCATTGCCAGAAGATCGAGGGCAGTGATTTTTCCCCTCTATTGAGCACTGGGGAGGCCACATCTGGAGTCCTGTGTCCAGCTGTGGGCCCCCACTGAAGAAAGGAAGTGGACAAGTTGGAGAGGGTCCAGCGGAGAGCAATGAAAATGGTTGGGGAATGAGGGACAGGACTGGTGAGGAGAGGCTGAGGGACCTGGGCTGATTGAGTCTGCAGAAGAGAAGACCGAGAGGGGATTTATAGCAGCCTTTAACTCCCTGCAGGGGGGCTGCAAAGATGATGGAGCTGGACTGGTCTCAGTGGGGGCAGATGATAGGACAAGGAGCAATGGGCTCAGGCTGCAGCAAAGAAAGTTGAGGTTGGGCATTAGGAAAAAACTTCCTCACAAGGAGGGTAGTAAAGCACTGGGACAGGTTACCCAGAGCAGTGGTGGACTCTCCATCCTTGGAGGTGTTTAAGACCCAGGTAGACAAAGCCTTGTCTGGGATGATGTAGTTGGGGCTGGTCCTGCTTGGAGCAGGGGGTTGCACTAGATGTGACTCCTGAAGTCCCTCCCAACCTTCATTTCCTATAATTCTATGATCTGAAACCAGGGAGGGAAGATTGAGTTTATGCAAACTATTCATGCATATTAAATATGATCATTAGGATATTGCCTTATTCGTGTGAGCTCTGCAGATACCAGGGGATGCAGGCCTCACAAGCGAGGGGGCAGGGACAGCTGCCGGGCAGAGCTCATTTCAAGCTCAAGGTCGCCCTGATAGAGAGCTGGCAACGCCTTTTGCTGTCACAGCAGGGAGCTGCAAGCTTCTCCGAATGGCCCTGAACAGTTGCAGAGGCAGATGGTGCTGCTAGTGTGAGCAACGGCCTTTGCTTTCCTCCCAGATGGCTGCGTGGCACAAGCGAGCTGCAGGCCGAAGGAGCGCAGTGGAGAGAGCCACTCCTCGCACTACTGCTAGCCGGTCCGTGCACAGCCGCCCCTCCTGCACGCCTTACGCTCCGTCAGCTCGCTGTTCGTGCCTCCCGTGCAAAATGCCGTTGCGGACCATCAGGAACCGTCGACTGCTATTTCTCGTGAGCTGAACTCCTCCACCCGCTGGGAGCCAGGATTCCCTGACATTGAGGTGAGCTTCATTTGCTGCTGATCTACCTGGGCAGCTCTCCCGGCATGCGGGAAAGCCTCGACTGGCTGTTGACTCGCGCTTCCCCACTGCCCCATAGAAACGTGCAGTGGGCACAGGCGGGGAGAGAGAAACTGAGGCAAGACAGAGACTTGTGGAGTCCTCTCCCTTAGCAAAAGAGAGAAATCCTCCCACTTCCCTTCGCGTGGACCGCGGGGAAGGAGAAAGACCAGGCGCCAGCTGGGTAGGAGGAGAAGATATCCCTCACTCCAGCTGAAAGCGTGGCTCCCCTCCCATCCTTGCCGTCCCCATTAAGCGACGTGGCCCCTCTCCCTGCCAGGTCCTGCCCTCAAGGGACCTTTGCTACTGGACAGGCTTGGTCTCCATCTGTTCCCTGAAACCAAGCCTGTCCTAGCCTTCCCTAGCTGGGTTCAGAGAGATGCTCCAAACCCCTGGATTTCAGAAGCATTCGGTTTCGGGCTCAGTTCGACGCTGAAAACGGCATTAAGAGTCAGTGCATTAGCAACCTCCGTCCTGAATGCAAGGCCTAACAGGCAGCCAGGCTGGACCCCCGCTTTGCCCTGAGATACTGTGAGGGAAGAGAAATGCCGGGATTAAATGTCGAGGTAAATAGTACCCAAAGGCTCCAAAACCCAAGTGGGGGCAGATGACAGGACAAGGAGCAATGGGCTCCAGTTGCAGCAAAGAAAGTTGAGGTTGGACATTAGGAGCAGAAGTGAGCAATAATAGCCCAGGATAAACACCGAGCAGGTATAGCCAGCTCTGCAGCGGGTGCATCTACACATTCATTAATGCACCTTAGATACTGCACATCTACTTCCTTCATCAAGTACTAACTAATGCGCAGTACCTAAAGTTACTGCGCATTAGCACCAGTGCACGGTTAATTAGTGACGTTTACTGCGCATTAGCCTAATAACACGGCGTAGCAGGCTATTAGGACGGTTTGCGCCGTGACGCTCTACTGCGCCGTGTTATTAGACCAACATGCAATGTATACACATGCCCAGTGCCAGCTTTCTTGAGTATGCTTTTATCCTTAGCCAAATGCATGGACAGGAGAAGCATTTACCTACACGCTTCAGGGCAATCCATGCACCTGGATCAGCCTTCGGGAGTAAAAGCTCGCTAGGCAGAGCCGGACCGGCACTTCAGAAGGAAGCCCCTGGGTTGCAGTGGTCAAACAAGGAATCCCCGGTTCTCAGCCCATCTCTCTGCTCAGCAAGACCCACAGATACCCCTGCCACGAATTTGTCCCAGGATCCTAAAACGACCTCAGGTGGGAGAGTGTCACGTGAGACGAGTCCCCTACCATATTCCACGAGAGGCAAGAAAAAGCATCTAAACCAGGCTGCCAGGAGGGGAAGTCAAAAGGGGAAGGAAGTGGCGGAGACTGAAAGGACCTATTTGACCAGAGAGCTCCTGAGCCGATTCCCAAAGAGCATTTGTCCCAGGCCCCAGGGCCACAAGTGTCACACATCTGGGCCTGTCACGCTCTGCAGTGCATGCCTTCATGAGAAGGGTACTTGCAAAACAGAGGTGGTGCGTGTACTTGGCACCAGCGTTTGCAGGGGTGTAACTGTGTTTACTGCTAGGTCCGGCTGAATGGCACTCATTGCCTGCACGGAGGTTTGTGCAGCGAGTCGCCCACGTCTAAAGCAAACAGCTCTGTTAGCTCAGGCATGTAGGTGCTGAATACTGAGGGGATTAGGGAAAAAGCCCTGCCAGCTCATCCCCGCCGCGGTGCTTGCTCTGCATGCATGCCTCACCTGCGATGGTAAACCAGGTGGGTCGGGGGCCACCCTCCACGCTGATCACGCCCACCATATGGTTCACAGGATCCGTTTCCATCACGGCAAAGTTAAAATGGGGCTCGTCAAAAGCGAGCGGCTCGGACAAAGGGCCGGGGCTGGGGGCCCAGCTGATGTGGAGCCGCACGATGGAGGAGAGCGGGGGGCTGCCGCCGTCCGTCGCCTTGACCTAGCGATGAAGAGGCGTCAGGGTTTCAGAGGCCTGCTGTGCTACCGAGGGCGGGCTGATGTGTGAAAGCCCCTTTCTGTTTCATTTTGCGTGGCAGGTCTGGATGCACCCGAGGAACCGCGGTGCAAACCTGGTCGCCGCAGGCTGCCTTTTATTGCCATTCCCAACCAAGTCCTCACACCAGATTCCCCTTGCTCAGGAAGCTGACTTTTAAATCAGGTCCTTTGGGGAGACCACCCCCACCCAGGGCAGTGAGGGACCCACACCAAAGACCTGTGAAACCCTGACGGCATTGGAAGCCAGCCCCGAACTCTGCAGCATGGCCCCTCTGTGTGCAAGGAGCCACTGGAGTGCTAACATGCTCCCAGACTTTCTCTCTATTTTTTCTTGTCCCATCACCTCCCGGTTTTCCCTCCATGCTCCATTCCCCCAGCCCCCAGTTCTTTCCCTCGGTCTCTCTCAGTCTTCCTCCTTCCAGCCTCTGTATCTCCCTCTCTTCTGTCTCTTCTCACCCCTGCCCGCTCCCTCTGGGCCCTTCTCACCGTGAGGATGTTGTACTCCAAGGGGGTGAAAGCCTTTCTGGAGAGCACCACGCCTGTGGCAGGGTCGATGATGAATATCCCCTCCTCGTCATCCTCGATGCTGTAGGTGACCTGGCTGTTCTGCCCCTCGTCACGGTCAGAGGCGATCAGCCGGCAGACGGGCAGTGGCACCTCAGAGGCGGCTCTCTCCTGGAGATGAGCAATGAACATCTTCTGGGGGAAGGTGGGGGGGTTGTCGTTGGCATCCAGGACCTGAATCACAACTTTGCTGGTGGACTTCAGAGGGGGGTCCCCATTGTCTGAAACCATGACCTGCAAGCGAACCAGGGGACCAAAGCAATGGGGTGAACTGTCCTGGTCCAGACAATCTTAGCAACTGATCCTCACCTAATATATCGCTGCCTCTGCCAAACCTGTCTACGTGCACACGACCAGGTCACCTTTGGGTGGCTGCAGCTTGCAGAAGTTATCTAGCACTTTTCTCAGGACCAGGCCTTTTTAAGGGCCCTGGGGGTCTTTGTACACGCCACATTTTTTGCCCTTTCTTGTGCAGCAACAGCATGACTGTTTGCACGAGTGGGTTTTCTGGATGCTTTAAAAGTCTTTCTGGCACATTAAAGTAAAACTCCTTGGACATAGTTTAGTTTGGCTCAAAAACCAAGTGCCTGCAAACACTGATGTGACACTCCAAAATAAACAGGCTTAAATTTTGTAAACCTATTTAATTTAATGAGGATTAAACCCCGTGGCGTGTACAGGCGCCCCTGCATTTCAGAGCGAAGGTCCAAGCTCAACACCCCACCAGCCATCCAGACTGTGGGTTGTTATAGACAGAAATTTAAGAGCATGGTTCCATCCTAGGTAGGTTAGGATTAACTCTGTGGAGGCCACTGCAGTGACACTGGTGTAAAACTGGAGTGGGGGACTCGGGCAATAATGCTGCAACACAGGGGCAATGTTACAGGTTGTCACAATGCATTATCTTGGCATGCTGGATGCATGAACAAGCAGACACGTGACCTTCCCATGGGATGCGTGATCTCTGTGCCAAGCGTCATTAGAAAGGCAATTTTGCCTCAGCTGCAAGCAAGGTGTCAGATCTGACTGTGGGGTGACTAGTTCCTGCTCTCTGCCCAGGGACTGTTACGGACCGGTGGACTTTAGCAATGTGCCTGGCACTGCTTTGTTCTCAGCTGCCGTTTTTAGTGATTTTTATTTGCAAAATCCCTGATGGGGGAGAAAGGAGGCAGGAAAAAATTGGTAGAACAAGTAGGGTGCTGGAATACAGGGGTAGGATTATCCAGTACCCAGAAAGGGGAAGCACTGAGCATTTGGCCACAGGGAGCTCAGTGACCAGGGTACTGATGTGACTGCCTGGGAACTCTGGAGGTCTAATCCTGACACCCTCCCAGCTTGGGCAAGTCATGGTGCCTCAGTTTATCTGTTTGTACAAAGCGGACAATGGTCCCCATAGGGGCTGAAAGGTCCCTGTGTGCATATAGTGTTTTCTAATGGCTAAATATTACTGCTAGAGAGTGGGGACTTAGTTTTCTCAGAGGAAGGGAGGATTTCCTCTGTGTGCACAGTAGGTGCCTCTACACAAGACGCTAAATGTACAGTAGACTAATTCCACTGTGCATTAGCATGTCACAGCAAAAGCCGTGCTATTGTGCAAATGAGCAGTAGAATTACTCTACTGCACATTAGCATCACTAAAAAGGTGTGCGCCAGCATTAGCGTGCAGTAGCGCCGGTTACTGTGCATTGAGTTAGTACCTATTATTACAGGTGCTAAACTTAAGCCATTGTAATTACAGTGCATTAATGCACATGTAGATGTGCCCAGTGTTGGCTCAGAGCAGCTGAAGCTCAGGCCCAGATAATGCAATGCCTCTCTCTGGCCTTGGGGCTAGGGGATGGCCCAGATGACCTCTCAAGGTCATAGGATCACAGAGGCTTTGGAGAGGATCTCTGTATATTGAGGTAAATACGGGGGATTTCTCTTTCCTGGGAAGCCCTGTTTATCTTCTCAGGGGTCAGGATTCCCGTACTCATCGTCAACCCCTGGGAGCTCAGAAATAGGCTCTTTGCACCCATCTTTTGTTAGGAAAAACCTCAAAAGTATTTCTGTGGTCACCACACGGGGCAACACACATACACATACTCTCCCCACGCACCCGTGCACCTCCCTCCCCACCCACACACAAACACAGAGCAATTTTAATTAACTTCCCCAGCCATTGAGAGCTGCTGGTATGAGACTTGTGTGCTCTGACTTGCAAGGAAATGTTCTTTGAGGACTTAAACTGCTTTAGGTAAATGCAGCTAATTACTCCATCGTCATATTACCCACCTCGAGGATATGTTCAGCCTTGTATTCTCGATCCAGCTGCCGTGTAGTGGTAGAGACCAGACCTGCCAAGACAGAGGTACCCTTTGAGTTGCAAACCTTGCGGTCTGTGGCATGGCACACAACGCTCCTCCAAACCCCCAAGCCGAGCCAAAGACTCCAGCGCCAACCACCCCTTTGAATCAAACTGATGGGAAAGGCGAGAGAACAGTTAAGAGCAAGTACTTCCCACCCCCACGCTAGGAAAGGCAATGGTTTTACAGTCCGGCAGTCCTGCCTGACCTTTCTCAGCCTGTGGGTAGAAGACACGTTCTTGCACGCTTGAAAAAACGAGCGGTAAAGTCCGACCACTGCGAGTTATACTGGGGTTGCCTGTCTGCATCCCTTTTGGGTTAGCTGCTTGCTAAAGGCCAGTCAGCTAGTACCTGCTCCCCACTGCCTATGTTTCTAGCCTGTCTGGTTGTAGAGAAAACCTCGACATGAGACTGAATGCACCCCACAGGCTCCGAACCCCACATGCAAATTAAAAGGAACTGAATAGGCATTGCTATATTTTTTTAAATTGTTACTCTTAAGCACATTTCCTGGAGCGGGGGTCGAGGTCTGGCTCCTGATTTTACATTTTTGGAGCCCTGTGCACGGCTGGTGGAGTGTGTGTGTGCATGCACCTATCTGTCCATGTAATTCTCCTTGTCAAAGCTGTGCTCAAACCTCTTTTCTCTCCTTCTACCACCTGCTGCAAATCCAATTTATTGGTTTTTTTATTTTTTTTAGAAACACATAGCAAACGCACAAAATGCCCTGAAGCTTTTGCGGAGGTGTTAAAACAGGAATGCTAGTGACTTAATGTGCTGCTCCAGCCCAAAAGGTAGATTACAGACTGGCCAGATATCATTAGGACTTTCGCTGCACTGCGGATCCCTTTGTGAACGTGTTTTGAAGTGCAGAGCATTTCATAGAGCTGCAGGAAGCAACAAGCAGCTTGGGGCACAGCTCTGGTTAGGAGTTTGAAGCACGGTTCACAGTTTGGCACCCAGCGATTACTTGTTCTCTCTGGCGTTGTATGTGTTTGGCACTGGCAGCAACTCAAAACATTTATTTGCTGTTTGTAAAAGCAGCTCTTCTTAATGTGTTATAACAAGACTCCCCGAACAGGCTATATGCGATGTACGTCCTGGATTCTTCCCCCCCGCCCTCCCAAATCTTGCTCTGTGCATCGGAGCAAGAGGAGAAGAGTTAGAAAGAGTCTGTGGCCACCGAGAGACCTTAAACTCACACTTTTGCCATGGAAAAGAGTCAGGAAGGAATGCACGTCCATGCTTAAGTGCTGAATCAGGACTTAATGTCACATCATTGTCATGCTGGATGGTGCTAAAGATGGTGGCTGTGAGAATAGCCTCCTCCCCATTGCTCCTGCGCTGCATATGCTGACTGCCGTGCAGGGGTCGTGTAGCAATGCCCAGGCCATGCCCTTTGCTTCTCTTCATCTCAGGACTGCTCCATGAGAGGGACAGTGACCTGGTACCTGGCATGCACAGAGCAGGAGGAAGTGGGCAGGGTGGGCGTCACGTGGCAGCGGAAGGGGGGGAACTGGGGTGAGATCGCCCTGTTGGCAAAGAGTTGGTCGCCAAAAGGAGGCAAAGCTGAGACTCTTCTGCGGCTTGGTGGTAGAAGCGGAAACAAGCAGGACTGTAGCAAAGTGCCATAGCAGCTGGGAAACTGTGTTGGAAGGGGGGGCAAATGCACTGGGACACACTGGTCGCCATTATTCTGTACTAGCATCACTGGGTGCGTCTACACGTGCTCATTTACTGCGCAGTAACCAAAATCACTGCTCAATACAGGTGTGTGTCTACAGGTGCACGCCCATACTGTGCAGTAAATATGGTGACTTACACCAACTTGAGCGTAAATTTGATACCTGCATCATCCAGGTATCAAATTTACGCCCGATTAGTTACTGCGCAGTAAGGCACATGTAGACGCCTTACTGCGCAGTAACACTGTGTGTGTGGACTGACTTGGAACTAACTTTAGTCCCAAATCAGTCCACATACAGCGTTAATGCACTTTAATGCCTGCATGTGTAGATGCTGGCCTATTCCTGCTTATTGCATGGTAACTTACTGCACAGTAAATTTAAGCTGGTGTAAATGCACGTGTAGACACTCCCACTGGGGGCTAAGGGCACGTCTACACCTTCTTCACTGGGCACCAACCTTTGTGTGCACTGCCTTCTGTAGCTCCCCAGTGCCCTAAAATCCTTTGTGGTGTACAGAGGACCAGCGGCGACTGGTGCCGCCTTAGTCAGGGGGGGCATATGCCCCCCCTGCAACCAGTCCCGCTGACCGGGGGGGCTGATTTCCATCCTGTCTGGCCTCTTTCAACAGCACCTTCCAGCACTCCTCACTGGCTCTTTGTGCCTTACGCCTGAATTCCCATATCTGTCCCCCAGCATCTGAGGGACAAGCTTATTTCCCTGCCCTTTGCCCCCCACCTCCTGCCTGGTTGCAGCTACTGATTCCTCTCCATGGTTTGTTAAGCACTCGGTAATGAGATCTGAAAGCTCTCGTGGTTAATGGTTAATGATACAGGTTCCCACACAGAGCCGTGGGGCTGTGCTCCCCCCGAACACGTAAGCTGGAGAAGGCATCCGTATGCATTGCAGCAGCTGAGTGCACGGAGACACAGGGGCTGGGTTGGATTCAAGGGAAAACTCAGACTGGTTTTGATTTGCTGCTACTCTGCCCTATGCTCTCTTCACCTACGGGCTGGCATAGAAGTGGAAAGCATTATGGGACGAGCGCTGCCATCAGTGGTGGTCCCCCAAAGAGACGTTCACGCCCTGCTGTTCGTGCTGTTTCCTCCAAGCCGACAACTCACTGCTTCCCAGAAAATGTGAAGGGGGAAAATAAGGGCTTTCCTTTCCACTTTGGTAAATGCTACCTGGCCTTCCTAAGTGGAGTTGATTTTAAACCTAAGGGGGTTTAAAATCATCTCCGCTTGTTGGCCTGTGTTCTGGCCCATACCCCAGTGCACAGCATACCTGGACACCCAGTGGGAAGGCGGGATTGCAGGCCTCCGGACTGGGGCTTCAGAGACAACGCAGCCCCAGCTCTGATGCAATCGGAGCTGGTAATTCCCGGCCACCTTTTACAGCAGAGTTAATCATTCAGTGGGGAGGTGGCTTTAGAGGATCCCCTTGAAGAGCCAAGCAAAACCTGTTTGCTCCCAGGTTGTCTCCTCCTCTTTACTGTCTTCAAACCAGCCTGTGCATCACTTGCAAATTAACTCATGTCCTGTATTGGCTTCCAAGCCCCGGGCCTCCCCTCCTTTGCGAGGCCAGGGAAGGCTCCTCCTGGAGGTGCCTGCATGCGGGTTAGTGGGAACGGCTCACTTTTGCCTGCAGCCACCGGCTGCCTCTTGCTCATTGTTGGAATAAGGGAAAGGGAAGCGAGTCGTGTTGGGACAGGAGCAGCAAGAGCAACAGTGCCGTGTTGCTGACTCCCAAACAACAATAACTTCTGCAGGCCGCAGCGGAGCTGAGCTTTCCCTCCGTCCCCTCCCTTGTCTGCTGCATCCTCTTTCTTTTCTTGTCTCCTCCTCATTAGCCACTCCTCAATTGTGCAGCCCAAATTTTGAGCAAGGAGCTACCAAAGGGAGTGGTGGCTTCTCCATCTACTGCTGTCCTTAAAGGCACCGGGAGCCTTTCTGACTGAGCTCTCTCTTAGCCAAGTCTGAGATGCCAGGCTGACGAGAGGGGTCCCTGTGTGGCTCTCAGAGGCCTGGGAGGCAGAGGAAGGGATTGCAGTAGCAAAGCAGCTCCAGAGATGCGAATTCGAGCTTCGCTCCAGACACATTGGATCCTACCCCCACTCCACTCCGCCAACCTGGTCACGTCGGGCAGGTGGCTGGGGGTCATATTAGCCTCATTGCTGTCTTGGGGGTGGTTGGGTGCAGACACTGGCCTGTCTCACCCGCCCAAGCTGGATGGGCCGCTCACTTGGATCCTTGTCTTTTCCTGATTATGCAGGAGGTCAGACCAGCTGAGTGAGTGGTCCTTCCCATCCTCTCCCTCACATCCCATTCTTTCCATTCATGTTCTCCCTTTTGGGATCCATGGCTCCGACTCCAAAAATCTGGGAAGTTTTGCAGAAGTCTGCAGCAGGTTTGCCTGGGGGCTAGGAGCAAAGCCCCCGCCTTGTCCTGACAGTGCTAAGAGGTAACTTCCCGTGGCAGGGGGCAACTTCACCAGCGGGTGCAAGAGCTGTGCAGCTGGCCTCTTACAAAGGATTAGCCAAAGGAGGCAGGTACACCTAGGAAGAGGCTAGCACGTGAATATAGGGACATAGGAAGCGATGGATGCTGTCTCTGAATGTGGCCAGGTGCTTCAGAGGAAGGTGTAAAAATACCCCTTGATGGACAATTATGGACTAACATACCCAAAGGGGAATGTTCCCCTGCTTCACTTGAGGCAGGGTAGGGTGGTACGGCTGCAAGAGTCGACAGTAGTCTTACGTAGGGTTTAGATTGGGTTGCATAGGTTTGGATAAGGGCTGATCCTGCCTCAGGCAGGGGTTGGAGTAGATTACCTCTGCAGCTCCCTTCCAGCCCAACTTCTCTACGATCCTATCATTCCTTCGAAACCCTGACAGTGGTTGACATAACCCTGAATTGTGGGGATTTATATCACCTAGGCAATATTAAATGATTGGATCTCAGATAATAGGGCTTGTTTTTCATTATCCATTTCCTTGATCATCCAGGGTAGGCTCCTGCTATGCTCCTGGATGTGACGATGTCTTGTGGCAGTGAGTTGCACAGGTTACGTATTGAAATGACATGTGGCTTTCGAGATGGCACAGACGTCCCCTGTTCCCAATGTGGTCGGTAGAGGGGGATCCCTCAGGGCGGGGAATCGTGGCATGGGCATCACCCCTTGAAGCCATGGGGTCTGCCCTGCACATTGCCGATGAGGAACAAAACATGGTCCTTGCAACCATCTTCCAAACATAAAGAAGCGGATGCATTTCGGGCTCCCGTTGTCTTTAGGAGCGACATCTCCTGTGCCCTGCTCAAAGCAGGTTTGCTGCAGAGATGAGCCGCACAACTGAGATTTGCAGCTCCAGTTCCTAATGCCAAGAGTCAAGTCCAGGAATGCGAGGCTTGGTAACAAAAGCCCGAGGATTTGCAGCTGGAACAAACCCAAGCAGGTAGAGGCTTGTTGCAGAACCGTGAGGGTAAGAAACTTGAGACTCGGGGCTGGCCTTTCAATTCAGGCGAGGACTTAAACTCCGGTGTCATCAGCCTGTCTGCGCTGAATGCAGCCCTCTGTTTGGAGATGAAAGAGGGAAATGGCCTCACACAAGTATTGCCTACCCCGTGCAGCTGGTCTTAGAGAAGCCTGTTGCTTCCTACCCTTGTGACAGTCAGCTGGAGAACGTGCACTCCGCGGGGAAGAGTAGACGATCAGAGGTACGAGATCCTGCTGAAATCATTGCCTGCGGTGGGAGAAGAAGATGGGGACCTGATGTACCAAGGGAGCCATGGAGCAGCTGCAGCTGACACAAGTGTGGGCCAGATGTGCAGTTTTAAATCAAAACCTTGACACCCCCAAGCTGCACTGCTTGCTGTGTCTTTAAGAGGATCCCACTAACGAAGAGACAAGTAGTTGTGAGTTCTTCGCCATGCTGATGCGCTCCAGGACGACCCTTTCCCGTGGGCCCTGGATCCCACTCAATACCCAAGAAGGACTCTTTTGTGTGGCACAAACCCCATATTCACATCTGAACACGTTTCCATCACAAATGATGTCTCAAGTACTGCCTGCAGGGTTGGGCTGGAGATAATCCATTGCCAGTGGCACGAATGCTTCATCTTCATTTTCATAGATTCATAAATACATAGATGTTAGGGTTGGAAGGGACCTCAGTAGGTCATCATTTTCTAATGTTTTTCCCCCTCTTTGTTGGCTTTTCATTTACTCTCCCTCTTCCTCCCTGCCCTTTCTCAGCAGGCCACGAGCGGGCAATGTTTCAGTGCTGTCAGGGGCAGACTCCTTGTGAAGGGGGCATTCCCAAGGGCGGCCTTTTAAACTCCTCTAACTCTGAGACAGCAAAGGAAAGGGCTGATTTCCCATTTAGCCATGACATAGGTCTGCAATAAGTAGCGTGCAGGCCAGACCGAGATCACGTTATCTCCATCTTGTCACGCAAAGTTAGGGCTGGGTGCAGATTGGAGCTTACGGGCGCCTGGGTTTATGCTGTGGGCTGCAGAGACATGGATCCAATCTCATGGATTCAAATGCTGCGCTGTTGCAAAACCTTCTCCAGGCTAAGTCGTGGAGCATTAGCAAGTGGGCGTCAGGCAGAGCTGGGGTTTGGCTGCCCTTCCTGCTCCTCTCTGAGCAGAGGCACCAAGGGCTGGAAGGTCCCCAAGGTTGCGATACTACATCGCCCCGGGAAGAGAGGGATGGTTTGGGAGAGCAGGGCAGCTATGGGAAGACCTTCAGCCCACAGAGCTGTCTGCTCAACCCCCTTCATCACCAGTGGAAACCAAAGCCCCAGCACGCCTGGCTCTATTCCACCAGACAGATGCCTATCTCCCAGCAGGCCCAGTTTCCCCAGGTGGCTGGAGGCTGAACACCATTGGGGGAGAGATCTTGAAGAGAACTGGGGAGAGGGTGAATTATGGTGGTGGGGCTGTGATGGGAGGATCCTTAGGTGCCTGGATGCAGCCAGGGGCCTTTGACAACAATGTGCATGTGTCCTAATGCAGGCACCAGCCTTTGGTGCAGCAAAGTGGGGAATGGATCTTGTCAAAAGCCTTTTTTTTTCCTGCCTTCTCCTGCTTTTTTTATTGCTCCAGAAGGAAGTTTTTTACAGTCCTTTCCCAATCAGCTCTGCTTGTGTTCCCTCCTACCGTCAAAGGGCATAGCCGGTCTTCCCTTCTCGATGCATCTTGGGTGCATTGGCTGGTTTTGGGACTGAGCCATTTTTCACTGTAACATGAACCCTTATTTGCCTGGGTTTTACTGGGGTAGGTGAGGAGCCTCACAGCCTGGGCTGTGTCAGTCTCTAACTTTCAGAGCTCCCCTTCCAAATGCACTGTTGGATCATGTCCCGAACCCATTAGGTTGCTTCTCTTCCCCTCCAGTCTTAGCTGAAATCGCGTGACTCACAACAATAGCCTCTGCGGTTTCCTCTTGAAATGAATCACGGCTCAGAACAATGCAAAGAGAGTGAGACTTTCCCAGTCAAGTCTGGCCGCAAGCTCACCCGCTCCAAACCGGTCTCCTGTGGTGGGATGTCCATCCAGAGGCAGCATGGATGCATCTGGATCATGCAGACCTCCATTGAAACGCTGCTGGTTTGGAAAAGCCCTTCTACACCTTCTTATGGGCTTTTTACTTTTTTGTAAGAAAAGATGAGCATTTTTGGGTGGGAAAAACTCCATTCTGAACATAAATCTAGAGTTTTTGGGGAGAAAAATAACCCTGTGGGACTGGCTTAATAGCTCTAAAGACTTCATGGTGCCACATATTTCTCCAGGTCCTGTCTCCCTTTTGACTTTTTGTGTAGGTGAAGTCACTCAATTTGCATTACGTTAGGAAAATCTTCTAACTTTGCTTTGTGTAACCACCGTTGTTTTGGAGAGGCTCAAGTGAACCCCCACATTAAAGGTATCCAGGTTGTAGCTGTGTTGGTCTAGAGGAAAAAGCAATCAGGACTTGTGGTCGAGGTGATATCTTTTATCTTTTATTGAAATCTAGTTGGTCTAATAAAAGATATCACCTTGACCATGAGTCCTGATTGCTTTCCCCATGTTAAAGAGATCATCCTCCCTCATCTCAGCACCACCTTGCTGCTGCTCACCTTGGGGTATCATATTTGCAGCTATTTTAATGGAGCAAGTAGCATATTCCTTTCCACACAGTGAACTCAGCATTGCTTTTACAATACGGTGCCTACAGCCCAAAAATTTAGACAAGCTGTGACTTTCTCTGGCAGCAGCTATGAATGGCTTCTTTATAATTACGCTCCGTACTTGCCTATAAACTGAGCAATGCATGCCAATGTTCCCAGGCAAGCCTTGTGGTTTGGATGACATGCAAGTCAAAGGGATGAGCAATGAGTCCTGATGAGGTTTGGAAGCCGGTCCCTGAACTATTCGAGCTTGGGATTGAAAGGCGAGACCTCCCCCAAGTGCCCACTCGATAAGATCAGCACTTGAGTTTCTTACAGGGCCGATGAGAGCATCTCTCATCACGTGCAAATAACCCCTGGGCTGCAGGGTTTGGAGGGTGGAGGATGGGAGAAAGCTCATGCCTGAGTGCCTCATTTTTTGTAGGGCTGCAGGTGGCAACATAGGGCTTGGCTGAGAGGCCGGTTGGCTCTTCAGCAAACATCTGGATTTTGTCACTACTTCCACACACAGGCTGTAGCATCTGGATGCTGGGCAACTGGTTACAGGTGACCCAGAGGGCTGGGAAGGGGAGGGAGACTTGATAGGTGGGAGGGCTATGAGTCCCACCCCGTGGTGATCCCTAGCATACCCCGTTGTCCTCCCAAGAGCATTGTACAAGGTCAGTAGAAGGGATCTGGGCTCGTCTAGTGGCACATCATGGAGAGAGAGCAATTTTCTTGCTAGGCTGCTCTGAATTTGCTCCCAAAACCTACTTTTGAGCCCTCTGGCACTGGCAGGTCCGAGAAAAGGCAGTGGGAAGTAGTGTCCTCTGCAAACTTCTGGTTCAAGGGAGCATTGGGGGCTTTGGGTAGGTGGGGAGCACTTAGTCCTGTCCTCTCTAAGCCCGCACTGGCACAGACAAGCCCTATGAGTCTCTCCTGGCTCTTCCCTTTGGAGTCTTTCTGTATTTGCACATTGCTCTTTTCCCTTAAGCAGCCCCATACGCTCAGCCCTGCAGTATCTTTCCCTTGGGAAGCCCTGAATCCACTTCTCAACCAGCAACGGGGGAGGTTGGAGGACGCCGCGGGGCAACAAGCTAATTCGCACGCCCCTTCCGTGGAGCGGGCTCCGGCCGCAGTCTGAGAGCAAGGAAATAAGCACGGTGCAGACCTGCAACCCACTGCACTAGTCTGACAACACTCACCTTGGCCCAACGCCACTAATTAATCTCATTACATCCTCAGACGCTTTGCTTTTCCTCCCTCTGTTTCCAAGGGTGGATCTAATGAGGGGTGTGGCAAGGCTTTTGCTATTAGACGGGCCCCATGTCAGAGCCACTGTAATAGTCTTAGGGACTGTTTACACGAAACATCGGTGGGCTTTGGAAGACTCTAAGTGATCTGCCAGCTAATCCCTGAGATGAAAGACACGGTCTAGGCAGATGGCAGAGCAAGGCTGAAGGGATATTGGTAGCAAACCCGGAGTACCCAAACCCCATTAGAGTCATCTTTCATAAGTAATGAATGCCTCACAGCGATCGTTCTGGTCCCTGAACAAAGTCCCTTCCATTGGGGCATGTCCTACTGGTGGTGATCTACGTGCTACTGGCCTCTGTTGCACAACCATGTGTTTGATTCCCAAGAAGAGTAAAACTAATTATTTGAATCTCTTTGATCTATATACCCTTGGGAGCATGAATGCTGCTTCTTTTTGAGAGCCGCGTGGCTGCAGTTAAGACCGTGACAGCTTCCAGAAATATGGATGGACCTCTCAACAGATGTTGCGATGCGGGTTTTGGACACAGGAAGCGGCCGCAGTCGCACAAAACACTGCTTTAGAGACCAGCTCTGCACACTACTCTGCATTGGTTATGCTCTCAGAAGCCCTGAGTGTGCAACACAGAGCTTAAAATGCAGACACTGGGTGTGTTCAGCCCTTACCTGTGCCGGGGTGAATGGCGAAGAATCCCTGGGGGTTTCCATTTAGGATGTGGAAAGTCAACTTCCCTTTGGAGCTGGAGTCCGGGTCGCTGGCATCAAGCTGCAGGACAGAGGTGTTTGGTGGAGAGTTCTCCATTACAGCCGTATAAAAGACAGGTCTGGACATCAGGGGTGGGTTGTCATTGATGTCAGTGACCTCAATGAAAATCTCAGTCACAGAGGACAGAGGAACAGATCCTAGGTCCACAGCTAACACGGTCAGCCAGTAGTGAGAGGTGGCCTCTCGGTCCAGTGGTCCCATGGTCAGGATTGTACCTGGAAGAGTTAAGTAAGCTCTTATCCTGGGCTCAGAGAAGTCCAACAAACCTGAAGAGTGTTACCCTTAAAGCTGATGTGATTAAATGTGGCTGTGACCCACTACCAGGTCTGGGTCACTGTGGAGGACATCTCTGTCTCCTCACTGAAATGGGTGCCTATCCTGCAGAAATTATTTTCGAAGTAGAAACGGCATGCCTTGAGGGTGGCTGGTGAAGGAAAAGACCAAAGAGTTTGTTGGGATTAGGGCTGGGCTGGGTGGACGTGGTTTCAGTTGGCCACCACTGCCACAAGTGCTTTTAGTCCTCCTGAAATTATTTCTGAATAATTTTGGCTGGGAAAGAATTCACTGGGATTAGATTTACTGTAGCAGGAAAGGAGAAGGGGCCTCTGTTTTTTTGTTTTAACTAATAGCTCAGTCATTAGGCCACTTGCCCCAGGTCATGAAGGTTCAATGCCCTCTTCTGCACATGGGGATTTGAACCCAGCTCTCCCATTTATCCTGGGTGAGCATCTAACTGTCATGTTATAGGGTGGGGAGGTCTCAACCCCAGGCTCCCTGCCTCCCCAGGTGACTGCTATAATCCCCAGGCTACCGAGATGCAGCTTCTCTCTGGTTGAAGGAGCATCTCAGTCGTGCAGCATCGACATGAGAGGCTGAGTGCACCCCACTGCAGATTGCCCTGTTGCAGACAGGTCGGGGTACCCTTGCCAATGTTGTGGGTCTGGAGCCCCTCAGTCAAAGGACAGGCTTGAAGCTGATTCTCCAACAGCCTGTGCAAATATCCTACCCAAGAAATCCCAGAGTGTGGCCAATGAAGGCCAAGAAGGGATGTGGAAAGGGGCAGCGGAGTACAGTCTAATCCTAATCATGCTGCGTGGCTTCTCCTAGAGGGGTATTAGGAACTTTGCCTGGTCTTGGAAGGTCTCTTCCCATCATGGAGACCCTAAAGAGGAGGTCCAAGCTCTTCCTGCCATACCTGAGGGTGCATATTGCACTCCCGTGAACGTGTATAGCTGGCAAAAAACCCACAGGCTTTGCAAACAGTTTAGGATCCAGAAGGGTTCTGCTAGTCGCGGGGCATCATTTAAGCCACTCTCTAAACTGCCCCTGACCCGAGGTGGTCATGACTCTGAGAGATGTGAATGTGTTGAATCCGCATGTGTGAATATTAAGTTATTTTTCAGTTGAATCTGCTGATGGCAATGCATGCATAGTTTTACCTTGTTACAATATAGTCTATGCCCACCAGGCTAGCAGTACTCTATCCCACACTTGTAGGAGTCATTTCTTGGTGAATTTGCATTTCTTGGCAAATGCCTTGGACAAACATAACAATTACCTGTGTCCTTCTCGATACGGAAGACAGACAGGCCCGTGCCCTCACGGATGAAATATTGGAGCTCTCCATCCTTCCCCTTATCCGCATCCTGTGCAGCGACCGTCATGACTGATGTCCCCTCGGGGCTGTTCTCTTGCACCCAGCCGGTGAACACGAAGGAGGAGAAACGAGGAGGGTGCAAGTTCTCGTTCACATCCAGGACGGTGACTTCCACGTGGCAGAGGGACGAGCGGGAGAGAGGCTTTCCCCCATCGCTGACCTGCACGGTCAGATTATAAGAGTCCCTTTTCTCATAGTCTAGCTCCTTCTCCAAGCTGAGAGCCCCCGTCGATCTGTCCAGGTGGAACACTTTCTCCTGGTCATTGAGGAAGCTGTACGCCACCTCGCCCCCAAAGCCAGTGTCCGGATCAAAGGTCTCCAGGAACAGCAGGATGGTCCCGAGGGGCAAGTCCTCTGGGACCTTCACCGCGTTGAGATCTGGGATGCAGCGTGGAGCGTTGTCATTGACATCATCCAAAGTCACAACCACATCGGTGACCGAAAACAGCGGATGGCCCGTTGTTGGCTGGTCCCTCGCTTCTATTTTGAGCACATAGCGAGGCCATAGTTCTCTGTCCAGGGGTCCAATCACTGTCACCTCCCCACTGACACTATGAATGGCAAATTTATCTGTGGGGGTCAAGAGGGAGTATTTTATCCTTCCGTTGCCATCTGTATCCACATCCTCTGCTTTTACTTGTGCTATTGTTGTCCCTGTTGTTACGTGTTCGGGTATCGCCACCCAGTATGCACCTTGTGGGAATTTAGGGGCATTGTCATTGGCGTCCAACACATTCACCGCCAGGAGTTTCCAAGCTGACTTCTGCGGAGTGCCGAGATCATATACGGTAATGTTAAGGATGTAGCAGCTTGTACGCTCATGGTCTACAGGAGCAAACACCTGAAGGAGACCCGTTTCTGCATCAATAGTAAAGCAGCTGTCCTCATTCCCATCAGAGATCACATATACCAATTTGCCATTGAAGCCAGTGTCAGGGTCCACAGCTACCAAGTCAACGATGGTGGAGTTGACTGGGACAGTCTCCATGATATCGATAGATCTTGGGAAGGTATCATCAAATTGCGGTGCATGATGGTTGATGAGATACAGGTTCAGAGTTGTTTCGTCCTCTTGGCCGTGGCCTTGAGACTGAGACTCGATGGAGTGGATGATTGTCTCCGTCAGCTGCTTCAGCACCCCTGTCTCCTCACACTGCATTTGGACTGGGAAACCTGGGCTGACCACGGTGATGTTCACAGAGGTGGGCAGAGCATAGTTCTCTCCATCTGTAGCAGTTATTTTCAGAGAGTAGAAGGGCAGTCGTCCCCCTGGGAGGTCCCTGAAGGAGGTGCTCAGGGAGATGACTCCAGAGATGGGGTTCAGCTCAAAATGCCGCAGCTCGTTGCCAGACATGATTTCATATTTAACGTGCTGCAGCTCATCGATATCAATGGCAGATACCATGGCCACCGCACCCCCGATAGGTAGGTCCCGGGGGATGCTTCCATTGCAGTTGGCCTTCTCAAACACGGGGGCGTTGTCATTTAGGTTGCTTAACATGAGGGAGACATAAACCTCTGTTTCGTGGCGGAAGGGCGAGCCCCAGTCTGCAGCCCAGACCCGTAGGTGGTACCATCGTTGCATCAGTTCATAGTCCATTGGCTTGGTGGTGGAGATTGTGCCTGAATATGGGTCAATGACAAAGGGAACGGATTTCTGGTTGGCTATACTGTAGGTGACAAAGCCGTTCTCCCCGTGGTCCTGATCAGTGGCTCTCACTGTTAGGACACTGGTGCCGGAAGAAAGGTTTTCATCAAAGTTGCTGTGGTACGAAGACTGAGTAAAGCTCGGAGCGTGGTTGTTGCAATCAATGATGTCAACAACGATGGTGGTGAAGGCATGACTGTTGGTGGTTGTCACGTCCAGTTCAAACTGAGGCTGCTCGTGGAAGTCCATGAACCTGACTGTCGTTATCAGCCCCGTGCGAGGGTTGATCTTAAAACTTGTGCTGTCAGGAGAGGGTTTCAACATATATTTCAGATTTGGAAAGACTGGGGTGATTGCAACCATAGCAACGTGGCTCCCCGGTGGGGAGAATTCGCTGAGCTGGACCTTGTACACGTCTTTCTCAAATCTGGCTGAGACGTGTTTGGGAGGAGGGATGTGAATAACTCTAACCGGAGAGTGGAGGGGTGGTTTGCTCTTGTCCTTGGCTTGCAGACTGAGATTGAAACCCAGTGGGTTATTCAGCCAGTTAATCTCCTTGGTTGACACTATCGTAAACTCATGGCTCCCGACATACGATTTGATAGCTTTGAAATGCCTCCCTGGATCTCCGCCCACAATGTCGACCGACTCTATCTCGCTTTCTGAGCCGTACGTCTCCGCCAGCAGCGTTGCATAGAGAAGGTCTTCAGTTGAATCAGGTGGTGTCACCGTCACGGATGAAATGACCGGGGGCTTCTTGATAGATGGCTCCACTTGGACCACTAGACTAGCCAGGTTTCCAAACCCGTTGCCCTCCGAGATCTTCCTCATCCTGTCCACAGCCAGGACCTGCAGCTGGTGCTTCCCTCGGTGGGTAGCATTCAGTCTACCAGCGGTCATCACAACCCCGCTGGTGGGATGCACGGTGAACAAGTGCGACCGGGTGTTGAGAGCGTAGTAGAAATCTGCATTCTGGCCTAGGTCGGCGTCCGTGGCGCTGACCACACCGATCGTGGTCTTTAGAGGCATGTCTTCTCGGATGGTGACTTTGTACGAGGGGGGTGAAAAGAGGGGTTTCAGGTCGTTTCGGTCCAGAATGTGGACCAACACTTTGGCCCACGCTTCGTAGGCAAAGCTCCTCTCGGTGGCTTGAATGATCAGCATGTAATTGTCCTTCACCTCCCTGTTTAAAAGAGCTGTGTTACCACTCCTAGTCCTTATCCTCAAGAAGCAGAAATCCCCAACAACGTGCTCCTCGGTTTTAAAGAGGCCAGCGTTGTCCCCAGAAGCTATTCGGTATCGGATGGCCCAGTCTGGGTCTTTCATGTAGATGCCCATTTTGACGTAGCTCTCGACGTAGGTCTTGGGGGCCGAGTTCTCATAAATGGTGGCGTTGTAAACGAGGTGGGTGAAGTGCAGAGGGGAGGGGTTGCCTTTCTCCGAGCTCCCACCTTGGGTCGTGCAAAATACCAGAATAACTAAGCTGAGGACGCACCTTGCGGTAACGGCTTCCATGGCAGGGTGTCCTCTCAAGCCCTGAAGAGAGACAAAGAGAGCAGTTAGAGAGCAGCTAATGTGGAGCAGAGACGGTTTTATTCAGGCCCACATGTTACAGCCAAAGGAGCAGCCTCCCTGACCTCGCTTCTCTTCCCTCCACTGGCACAACCATTGACTGTCTCTGTTCCTCATCGTTACCTTCTGCTTCTCTTTCCCCTCCCGCGGTCGGTCCCGCGGGCCCCAGCCCTGGCTCACCCCAACCTCCACTTCCTCTGCTCCTGCCTTCCAGCTGTGGAGTGTCTAAGGGAGAAGACAGGTTGGCTTCCTTCATTGAAATGTCTTCTCTCCTCTTCCAGCTCCGCCGTTACCTCGCTAAATTGTCTCTTCTTCGTGCCGCCTCATTGACTCCCCCGTCTGCGATCCCAGCTGCCTTTCCTCCATCTCTAACTCATTGCACAAGTCCTCCGCTCTCTGGCCTGCATTCCTCCCTCCCATTGGCGATGCATAGGGGGTGCACATGGGTGCGCGTGCACCCCTTGAGATCGGCCGTGCACCCCCTGGAAGAGCCAGCCACGAAACTGGAAGTGCACTTCTGGTTTCGCCGCTGGCTCGGCAATCGGCCGCACTTCCCGCTTGGCAATCTGGTGCCCTCCCAGACTTGGGAGGCACCAGTCGCCCATGCTTGCTCCTGTCTGGATTTTGCCAACGTCTTCCAAGAGATATCCAACAAAACATGACCTTGGCCTTCCCCCTCTCCTCAGCTTCCTTTCCAGCCCGCTTCCCTTCATAGAGTTCCTCTTCTTCCCTGTCACGGAGGCAGACATTTCTTGTCTGCCCCTTCTCCTCCTTTCATCCCTCCGCTTACCCCAGGGATCCCCTCTCACTTCATTTTCCTTGCACCAACTCTTGCCCCTTCCTCTACTCTTCTCTTCACTTCTTGTTCTCCTCTGGGTCTTTGCCCTCACAACACACACAGGCATTAGTCTTTCCTATCTTGAAAGGACCTGCCTCCGGATGCCTTTGCCTCTCCGTATCCCTTCTTCTTTTCATTTCAAAGCTCCTTCAGCTCCATTCCAGAGCCGAAGCCAGCTGCACTTGACTGGATCCGCCCTAGCCGGCGTCTCTGAAGTTGCTCCAAACTGGCCTTCTCCCAGCCAGTTTTCAAAACCAGCGCTCCACCCGCATCCTCCGGGGCATGTCAGTCACCTGGGACAGTCGACCATCCTCCTCTCATCATCCCGTGGCTACAGCGTCCTCCCTAATTGTTTTTTCACCCCGTCCGGGAGAGGATCCTCCTTATCTCTGCTTCCACTTTCCACAGGACTTTGTCCGTTCCCCTCCTCCCTCCGCACCTTCTCTCCACAAGCACAAATTCAACTCCTACCTCTATTCAAATGACTCCCAGGTCTACTTCTCTCCCCAGAGCATTTCCCCCCGTCCAAAGCAAACTTCCAGGATGCCTCTCTGACTTCTCCTTGTGGACATCTAACCGTCAGCCAAAAGCAACGTCGCTAAAACCGAGCTCTTAATTTCCCCTCCTCCAAGCTCCCTGCAGCCGCCTTTCTCAAGCCCTGTGGACACCGTTGCCATCTCCTCTGCACCACTTTGACTCAGATTTTTGTCCTCTGCTTTATAGTCCTTCCAAAGCACTCCCTTTGCAATATTAGCTCTTATAACTCTAGCTGTTCAATGGCCGGTCCCTCCCTGACTCCATTTACAGCAGGGGTTTGCAACCTTTTTTAGATTCGAGGCACCCCTCGATAGACTTGAGGCACCCCTCAGAAAGTGCCAACTCTTTTTTTTGACCATAGAAAATGAGCAGACCAAGTCTTCTGTTGCAAAGAACTCCACAAGACTTGAACACGGTGGGTTCCTATGTGGAAATGTTGGGCTTATCTTACGAATTGTGTTTGCACACCTAACAGTGCAAACGTTGTGTGGCATCCCTGAAAGGATCTCCAGGCACCTTAGCATGCCACGGTCCCCTGGTTGAGAGTCACCGGTCTACAGTGATATCTCGTGCCTTCTTGAAGCCCCGTTGGTGGATAGTGAGATTTCCCTGCTAAATACCAAGACTTGACTCTTGGAGCAGAAGCTACAAGGATTGCATATCCAGTCTCAGGTCCCACCATTAGCATCATCTGCCACCTTATCATTTATCCTCCTGCATGCTGTGGGCCAGTGCCAACACACAGGACTACAGTGCCACAAGGATGCAATATCAGGGAGGAAACTGGGCAGCAGCTATGATTAGTGTGGATGTATCTCGTATTTGGCAGTGGTTTTTGAAGTCAGGGTGTTGGTTTTTTGGGTTTTTTTATAAAGCCTGATGAATGATCTTGTATTTGCATTTGGGACTGGAAGTAGGGAAATTCACTGGTAATTCAAGCTAAATATAGGTGCATATACTTCCCCTGGATATACCGAGAGATCTCTATCTGGTGATCTTTCTTCCTGTTTTGGATCTGGATAATACATCAAGCGCCTGCCAGCCACTTGGCACCGTCCTGATTCAAACAAGGAAGACTTGTTTTTCCAGACGCTTTTACAAGACTCATCGTTTTAGAAGTGAGAACCCGTTCGGTTTCCAAGTCAAGGCAAACACTAGAAACAAATGATCTGAATGCACGTGTATGCCCCTTTGGAAAACAGGCAGATCATATTGTCTTGCCGAGAAAGCTCATTCTTGACAAATAAAGGATTATAAGCCAGATGCCATCACTCGGATCCAGTCTTCATTAACACATAAAGGGCTGTCATCCAGCGGTCTCCCTAACGGATGGTCATTCTTTTTTTTTTTTTAGAGCAAGACGGCTGACGTTTAAGCTGTAACACATTTGACTTGGCTTAGAGGGGACCGTAAATATTGGACCGAGAAGCCCATGTGAATGCGATTGACTTGCGGCAGGATTGAAAAAAAAAAGGGGTTTTTTGCTTCTATAATGTCATTTCTCTGCCCCAAAAGCTGGACACGTTTCCAGATATTGAGCAAACCATTCAACCTTGGGAGGTCAGGGCTAATTGATTCAGAAAGGTGTTTGGTTCCTTCTACACCCGACAGCCATGCTCTTCAAAGGTCTGCGTGTTACTTAAGGAGGCAAAGGAGGTGGGCGGCAAGCAGGGACTTGTTGGAAGCTGCTCCCTTTCCAACTTTCAATGGCTGCACCTCGAAAGAAGAGAAGCATCCCATAGCTGCAAACCAGGAAGGCTTTCTGTTGCACGTGACACCTGAGTGTAGAGTAGCGCAGTAATAAGAGCAGTGAAAGCGAGCATTGTGGCTTAGGAAGATAGAGTTTGCTAAATAGCATCAGGCCTTTGGTCCTTCAAATCTGGTGTTTTTTCTCCAGCAGAGCCAACGCCTCCTGCTTTTGCACAGGCCCAACATTTCTTTCCTGGCCCCTGCCCTTCTCAGCCTCTGCCCTCAGGCATGCTGCTTAATTACCCTGAAGTCAGTACGTGCCGCAACTGATGTTAATATTGCAAATGTAGCTCTGGCTAAGCTCGAACCCCCCCCGTGCGTGTGTCTGGGCAATTCTCGGAGCAGGGAGAGGAAATGCATGTCTGTTCTCCTTGTTAAATTCCTATGGATTTCCCCCCGTTTTGTCTTGGAAGCTCAATTCTCAGGGTATTTAAGGACCGCCAGGACCGCGGTGTGCAAACAGCCGAGCTAAAACTTCAGAGTGCAAACAGACGCATGGGGTATACCAGAAAAAAACCCGTATGTGCTTCAGGATGCTTTTAAACTAGGCTATGAAGTTTAGTGGGGGACTCTCTCTCGCCTATGGCATGGCTCAAACCATCGCTAGGAAGACCAACGGTGATTGAATTGAGTAGATTTTCGCAACTTTTAAACAACTAATTTACTATTAAGAGTCTGGGCCACTTACTGCTTTCCTCCTTCCTGGATTCCCTTTGGTTTTGCAATGAGAGAAGACTCAGCAATTGAGCTTGCGAGCAGGCCACACACAATGTTGGTAACGTTTCTCAGCTCCGATTCCCGGCTGGATTAGCCCTCAGAAGAGGTAACAAGCTCTGTTATGAGCGGAGGGTAACCGGGTTATGAAGAAATCAGTCCACTTCCCATTGAGCGTCATGGGGCAGGTCATCCTTCCCCCTTCCCTGGCGCTGCCAGCAGGAGCTGGTGGTCGTTCCCCTTCGGGTCATCGTTCTTACTTAGGCTGCTGGTTTCAGCTCCACCGGATGTTTGCTGCCAGCTGGCACTGTGAGATTTGGGGTCTGTTTGTGCTCTGGTAACGAGAGATGGGACTGGAAAAGGGAAGATGTGAGGACTTTGGTTCTGTTTCATTTCCGTTTCTACGTGCTTCCGTTTCCAGGAGTTCATGGTGCCTGGAGAGCAAAGACCTCCGGAGACCATGCAAGGGAAAAGCTTTCTTCTGTGGGTCACAAGCATGTTGCTCCACTGAAAACATTCGCCAGGCTGGAAATCTGAAGTAGCTGAGGGCTTTGTTCTTGCAAAGTGCTCCGAGGTGGAGGGGCTGCACGGTTAGCAGCTGTAGCTGATGTCAGAAAACATCTGGACTCTCAGATTCATAGACTCATAGAAAATTCGGGTTGGAAGGGACCTCGGGAGGTCACATCTAGTCCAACCCCCTGCTCCAAGCAGGACCAGCCCCAACTACATTGCTCCAGGCAGTGCTGATTTGCTCCCAGGGTGCTAATGTTTCTGGGGACTGAAGGGCTGGAACACATCTGTCCACCTGAATTCACAGGCAGGCTTCATACCCATGCCCTTCCCACCTTCTACATGAGAGAAGCTACCCAGAAAGCTGCTCTGGGCTTGTCTGAAGCCCTGGGTGTCTATGCCTGAGAGTGGCACGGGGGGCAAGCCTGGAGCAGGGTCAGTGGTGACCTCCTGGGTGTGCAGTGTGGGGCAGACCGGGATGGGTGGCAGTGTCCAGACCTCTTTGTGCTGGGACCTACCGCTGCTGTGGTCCAGACCAGTCCAGGGAGCTTCAGGAAGAAGAAACATCAGCTGTCCTCATGCCTAGAAGCCCTCTATTCCCAGGTCGCCGTGTATCAGAGCCATTCCCTTTAGATAACTGCAGGAGGGATGGCTGCAGCTCTGGGTGGCCACGGTGCATTGGATCGCTCTAGGCCATGTTTCCTTCCTTTCTGCCTGGAACTGCTGCAACGAATCTCGCCGGCTCCATCCCTCGCTCCTTCCCAGGAGATGGCATGTCTCCACACGTAGCCGGGAAGGGGCGATTGAACGCTTTGCATCTCTGTTTCTGCTTGCAGTCAAGCCCAGGCTGGTTGTGGCTGAGCCGCGCTATTAGCTGGCTGGTATTTTTAAGAGCAATGATTTCTGCTGGGTTCCCAGAGAACAGGTGTCCACCTCTGAGGAACCAGCTGCGGCGCTGGCACCTTTGAGGGCAGCATTGGCGGAGGTCGGCGTGCTCAGAGGCTGGGTTACCTCCTCACCTCCGCCGGTCAGGTCCCTGCAGGTTAGTGGAGCAGACGGAGGCGAGCTGCGGCTCATGCATTACGTGCTCGGTATGCAACTTCTGCCTCTGCAGCCGTTAACCTGGGACTCTCACGTGTGCTGAAGTTGCAAGAATAAGAAATAGACCCAGGGCACCCGGGATAGCAGTGGCTGCAGGGGAGGTGGAGGACACGCGTGGTACACGGTACCAAAAGTGACCTGTTCTGAACCATCCCCACATTTGCAGAAAAACCCTTCCAGAAAAGACCTGGTGCATTTGACAGCGCTGGGCCTGGGGGCTCTGTAGCAGTGGGTGGTTTGTCTGATGCTGACAGCTTGTCTGCAAGGCCTGGGGCAGAAGCTGTGGTAGAAACCAAATCTACTATCAACCCAAGCTGCAGGCAGGAAGAGGGGAGGGGGCTGGGGTGCAGGGTCCAGGGGTCTCTGAGTCACGGCCAAGGTGCAATGCGCTGCACGGGGTAGTGGGTTTGCCTGTGGATTGACAGAAGGTCGAGGGGACTTAATGGTCACCCACCAGGACAACTCATCATTCCCAGTCATGCAAGCCTTCAAGGCAGGTTTTATTTTTTTGTGTGAACCCAGGAAAACTTCCCCCTCCGAGTCATTCGCAGCAGCGAGCACATGTCGGAAGGGAGCAGGGATCAGGACTCTACGTGTCTGGGGCTGGCACAGTGGATCAAATCCTCCTACTCTTTCTTTTTCTAAAGCTTTCAAGTCTCCGATACCCCGAGGATGCTTCCTGTTAGCTTCCAGGCAGCCGCTTGTTGCCAAGATGATATAATTCACATCTCTCCTTCGTTTGCTTCTATCTCCGGGATCCACACCCCTCCTGCTGCTGGGCTTTCTGGTGCCCGGACACACAGGGACGGTGGCACATCGCACCTCTCTGGCTGGAGAAGTCCTGGCAACCCCACACCGCACAGCATCCAGAAGCAGGGTTTCCAGGCTCCTTCCTGCGGATGGTGGAGACGGCCAGGCCATAGCAGGGGGCTGTTACCTGCCGGGTTGAGTTTTCCTTACGATCAGCAAGCAGGGCTCAGAAAACCCTCGAAGTATGTGGAAATCAGAGGATTCTGATAGTTGCAGAAACTATCCAGGAGCTGGTTAATTTGACAGGCATTGCATAGGAAGGAGCAAATGGATGGCTACAGGGAGCGGGGATCACCCAGCGCGATGCTCCAGGAGCCTGGGAAACGCAGCACTCGTGACACGGAGCTTGCACGCTTTCCAGATCCATGGCGGGGAAGTGGGTGCAACCTGCTGGAAAGGGCGTGTGTCCCGAGCCCAAGCCCTGCATAGACGTGCACCCCTCCCAAGGGACTGTTAGAAGAAAAACCATGCGACTTAGCACCGGACCTGATGCTGGATTGAATTCTTTCCTCCGCTGTCGCCTCTGGAAGGAGACGGGCTCGTCATTTCTGCTGCCTGGAGATTTTGCTGGGCATGTTTTTGAATTCCCTACCCTGCTCCCTTTAGTGGAAAATAACTTCAGACTTATGCCATCAGGGCCATTTGACCCTGCAAAACTCCCAAGGGAGCCGTGGCTCTCCGGCTCTGCTCCAAGTTATGCCAAGGCTGGGCAAAGACCCTGCTGGAGCCAGGTTTGCAAACAAGGCTTCTCTGATGTAGGCTATCAACCCGTTTGAAACCAAGAGCTCTGAGCGCCCTGCTTACAATGCCGGTTCAAGTTCAGGGGACTTGGGGCTGCACAGGTGCCCCGAACGGCAAGCCGCAAATAGTGAGAGCTTGGAAATGTATAGGCAACATCGCGCACGTGTTCATGAGACGCTCGGGTTCAGGAGAATGCCTCGTGTGATAAACCTGATCTGCTCTTTCTTGTGCATGGAAATCACGGGACTTTGAGCAACTTTCTGGGCATCTCCCTTAGCAGGAGCAGCCTACGTTCTCCAGAACAGGCCTTTTGCCTAGAGATCGGGAGGAAAGACCCCATTTCGAGTCCCCGTCTAAGCACAGGCCCTACCCCACCGCTCTGTATCAGCCCTCTGGCGTGGTCTACGCCCTCCCCACCTCTCCCTCTGCTTTCCTTCCCTGCTCGCCTGTCTGAAACGTTGGACAAAGCCTGTTCGGATCGGTTCTCACAGGCCTAACATGCAGGCACACGCTTGCCTCTCTGCCGAAGGTTACCGGGAAATAAACCTCCAGCCGCTCAGATTACCAGCGGCAGGGCCATTGGTTTGCAAGTGCAAGGGTCAGGAGGGAAGAAGGGGCAATGCAAGGGGACCGAGCTGCTTTGCAGGGTGGGGGCAAGGTCTGGAGCAGGGGAGGGGAGTTGGGTCAGCTCGCACCCGGACAGGGGGGATACAGCATGAAGGATTCACGCGGGGCCAACCGCTGGAGCATCCTTTGTGTTGTCTCAGGGCTGTTTAGAAAAGAATATACCTTTTTTTTTTGGAAAGGACAAACATTACTAAGGTCTTGGGCTCTTAGCGGCACCCCGTGTGCCTTCTGTCATCCATGCTGTTTGCTGAACATTGATCCTTTTCTCTGCTTGGGCAACGTTAAACCCTGTGCTTGGTTTCCTCGGGCACCTGGTCCGTGGTTAGTCCGTTTGGCTTTTGGCAGGGATGCACCGGAGCAATCCCTGAATGACCAGCATGGCAGAGGAAGGGCTTTATTAATGGATCCCACTGCGTGTCTGCACAAGCAGTGCCCGGGGATCGGTCCTGGGTACGGGGCAGGGCACTGGCGTTTGACACTTGCCCTCCCATCCCAGCTCCTGGATTCAGGTGTTCACAGCCTCTGCTTTCCATTTAAAAGGAAAAGGAAGCGTCTTACCTGCCTGGATGAGGAGGAAAGCCTGAAAAGGCGAGCTTTAAATCCTAACCCCCCCATGAACAACACAACCCCTAAGAGTTCCTTGTTTTTCCACCCCTTGCTTTAAAAAAAAATCACATTTCATGCTTTCTCAGGGCCTCACTCCATGGTATTGGACCCTCTGAAGCTGGCAGGGCTGTAGGGTATGTCTAGGACTCTGTCTGTCTGGGCAGGAGCATTTCTGTAGCAGAATAACAGATTTCATTGACACCGGCCATTAAAATACCTTGGAAAGAGTGCTGGAAATAGTTTCTGGGTTGCTAAACAGCCAGGAGCCACGTGGCTGATCATTTAACACCCGGTGCGCGTGCAGTTTATGACCGAGGTCTGCCCTTGCTTGGCATGACCCATTAAATACCCTTCTTGTTGCTGGGAATGTCGTGCATGTAGCTAACGGGCCCTGGACGGTAACGAGGCTATGCGCCAGCTCCATTCAGGATGGGGCAGGACGAGAGGCGATGCGGAGGGAAGCGCTGTGATTAGGCAGAGTAATGCGTATAATGCCCGTGCTGTGGGTTCGGAGCCACCTGCGATGGTTTATGAATGAAGGGTCTGGAGCAGGCGACTGTGCTGCTTAGCACACGCAGCGCTTGTGTTGGTCACTTCCTGCCATTCGCACCAACTCCCTGTGGGCTAACGACCCCGTGCTCATCCTGATGCCCCGTCCTGACCCCTGCCCGGCTTTCCCCAAAGGGCTCAGTCCCCGGGGAGAGACAGGGACGGTCAGAAGCTGCAGAGCGGATGAAAGGCAGACGCAGCGAAGAAGCAGATTGCAGCATAAACTGCTGGGGGGAATCTGACCCCGAGGCTTCAGAGGCCGGGGGCATCTGAGGTGAGATTGTCAAAGTCAGACGGAGATGTACCTACTCTCGCAACCCGCTCCTATGCACCGGAGGTGAGGACGAACCCAAGCGCCCTTACCGAGGTCTGTGGGCCGGCAGAGCTGTGCATTTTTGGCTAAGGCTGTTTGTAGGAGACAGTGATCCTGGAGAAACCCAGCCCTGCAAGTGTCTGATGGAGATCTGAACTGGCGTGAGCAGCTCAGTGCCCAGGTGGAAGCCAATGCGCATAAGCAAGGGATTGCCTGTTCTTCCACGCCTGTTGGGCAGAGGCAGGGATACTCTGACCGGCTCTGGAGCTGCAAGCGGCTCTGCAGGTCTCCTCTGTAGCTCTTTGCAGACATGAGGGTTTGCTGCATGCGCTGAGGATGCCCTTCCTGCGAGTGTGAACAAGGCAGCACCTCCACTCTGTCCCTGCCTGGATGACCTAATGCCCCAGATTGCTTTCTCTTGGACTGCGGCATATTTGCCACAAGTCATCTGCGGATGTGTATGGCTCATTCGCATTGACCTACCAGCCTGCCCGGGTCCCTGGGCACTTATGTGGGTTGCCAGCCCCTGCAAAGTCCATGCCGTTGTGATTATTACCTGACCTATGTAGGCGAGAGCTGAAAAGCAGGGTAAATCAGCCCGCGGTGAGCTCCGTGCTCCCTTGGCAAGGCTTTTCCCAGCACCTGAGCCAGCCGCGGTGTCTGCCCTGCAGAGATCCCTTGCTCAAGTCTGTCTGTCCGATACAGGTCGTGTCCATCCCAGTCTCCTGCTTCAATATGCACGTTTCTGATCTAGGAGCCACTTGCCCTGAACAGCAACATCCCACTCTTGATTCACAGATTCATAGACGTGAGAGTCCCCCCTGCCCAGTACTTACACCCGGGTCCAGCAAAGGCACCTGCAACCGCCAGTGTAGTGATCACGGAGCACGTCTCCGCCGCACGGTGAATCTGGGCTCTGGCTTGAACCCCAGCCTGGAGGGGCTGGCTGCTGGGCTGCATTGACCCGCCTGGGCTGGGAGAGGTTAGGACTGAGACTGGCTTTTCCTTTGGCTGGAACTCACCCATGCAAATCATTCAATCCCTGCTAGTCCTCCAGTGCCCTTCCCACAATCCCCTGTGAAGGGCAGACACGTTTTTCCATGCTTGATGGGTCGGGGACAGACTCCTAGAGTGTCTCAGCACTGTGAACCATGGCACTTGCCCCTTGAGAGACACCCAGGCGGGGGGAAGACGTGGCTTCACAGCCATTTAGATGCACTCCCAGAGATTGCTGTTAGCACACAAACCATCTCCCCAGGCAGCTTCCTTGCTCAGCCACCCTGTCTGCCTTCCAGCTGTCCCTTCCTGGCCCCTTGGCACCCCTTGGCATGGAGATGCCGGCTTCCTAGCTTCTTGTGATGTTTATAAAGCCTACCCGTCCCTCTGCACTGTTTAGGGAGAGGAAAGGATTTCTTCGGGTGGTGTCTTTTAAGGGACCAACTCCATAGCTAGAATAGAGTTAGACAAGCTTTCAGATGCCTGATGAAGAACATCTTGCATTCAAAAGCTTGTTTAACTTTCTCTCGACTATGCCGCCGGTCCAGTAAAAGATACCACCCTAAGAAACCCTGGCCTCTCACATAATTTCTGAACCATCATGGCTGCATCAGTCTTACGCTGCTGTTTAGGGAGAGCTTCTGACTGTGGAGTAATAGGTCTGTCTTCGCAACTTGTCTGCTGCTCCCTATTTCACAGCAGTACCGTAGATCTCCATCGCTCAGCAGCATGCACTATAGTATCACAAAATCATAGGACATGAGGGAAGGAAGGGAGCTCAGGAGGTGACATCTAGTCCAACCCCCTGCCCAACGCAGGACCAGCCCCAACTGCATCATCCCAGCCAAGGCTTTGTCTACCCGGGTCTTAAACACCTCCTTGGATGGAGATGCCACCACCTCTCTGGGTCACCTGTTCCAGTGCTTTATTACCCTCATAGTCAGAAAGTGTTTTCTAATATCCAACCTCAACTTCCTTTGCTGCAGCTTGAGCCCATTGTTCCTTCTGTCATCTGCCCCCACTGAGACCAGCCCAGCTCCATCCTCTTTGCAACCTCCCTGCAGGGAGGTGAAGGCTGCTATTCAATCCCCCTCGGTCTTCTCTTCTCTAAACTAAATCAGCCCACTTCCCTCAGCTTCTCCTCACCAGACACGTTCCCCGAGCCTCACAACCATTTTCATTGCCCTCCGCTGGACTCTCCAACATGTCCACATCCTTTTTGTAGTGGGGGTCCAAAACTGGACACAGGACTCCAGAAGGGCCTCCTCAGTGCTGAATAGCGGGGAAGGATCGCTGCCCTTGCGTTATGGGTAACGCTCCTACCAATGCAGCCCAGGATGCCAGTAGCCTTTGCAAGGAGGACACACTGCTGGCTCCTGTTCAGCTTATTGTCCATGTAACCCCCAGGCCCTTTTCTGCAGAGCTGCTGCCCGGCCCGTCACCCCCAGCCTGCACCAGTGCATGGGATTGCTCCGTCCTAAATGCAGGACTTTGCACTTGTCCTTGTTGAACCTCATGAGATGCCTTTTGGCCCAATCCTCCAATCTGTTGAGGTCACTCTGAATCCCAGCCCTACTCTCCAGCATATCTACTACTCCCCCCAGCTCAGTGCCATCTGCAGACTTGCTGTGGGTGCACTCTGCCATCTTCTAGTATGGAACATGGGCAACAAAAATGGCTTGAGGGCTGGGTCACATGCTTTATGAGGAAGGGTTGAGGGAAGTGGGCTTATTTAGTTTAGAGAAGAGAAGACTGAGGGGAGATTTGATGGCACCTTTAACTCCCTGCAGGGGGGCTGCACAGAGGATGGAGCTGGGCTGGTCTCAGTGGGGGCAGATACAGGACAAGGAGCAATGGGCTCAAGCTGCAGCAAGGCAAGTTGAGGTTGGATATTAGGAAAAGCTTTCTCACTAGGAGGGTGGTGAAGCACTGGAACAGGCTCCCCAGAGAGGTGGTGCAATCTCCATCCTTGGAGGTTTTTAAGACCTGGTTAGAGAAAGCCTTGGCTGGGATGATGTAATTGGGGCTGGTCCTGCTTGGAGCAGGGGGGTGAACTAGATGTGACTCCTGAGCTCCCTTCCACCCCCATTTTCTATGAGTCTGTGATTCCCCAGGCATTCAGCAGGGGCAGCTGCTCACAGCTCAGGTACCAGTCCCTTGCATGCCTTTACCTGGCAGGTAGATTTGCATGAAGGGTTGTACTGGTTTTTTCCTGGCATAGTAGTATTCGCCTTCTACAGAGCTGTGTGCTGAGTGCTGTACATACCTACAGAGAGCTGCTGGTGACAACAGGCAGGCGGTAACAGGCTGGTGCGGTGCGGGGCTCAGGCTGACCATCAAGACTGGCACGTTTGCATAGTTAGAGGGGTCTCATTGGTCACAGTGGGAGCATCTACACATACACTTGTACTGCGCAGTAATTTAGGTTACAAAAGTTATTGTGCAGTACAGGTACGCGTCTACACATGCATGCCCATACTGCACAGTAACACTGGCAACTTATGCCAACTTGAGCATGCTGTACATTTGATGCCTGCATCATGCAGATATCAAATTTACACCCAATTAGTTACTGCGCAGTAATGCATGTGTAGACGCCTTACTGTGCAGTAATACTGCATGTGCGGACTGACTTGGGACTAACTTCGGTCCCAGGTCAGCCCACATACAACATGACTGTGCTTTAATGGCTGCACATGTAGATGCTGGCCTAAAAACTGCTTACTGCGCAGTAAATGCACATGTAAACACGTCCACTATAGCTTAATGAGACTTATCCACTCCTTCTACAGCACCTAGATACAGGTGTTTGCAGCCTGCCGCTCCACACTGGCTGTGGATGAGGAGCTGCTATGCACTACCCACAGAGCAAATGTCACGGTGGAGTGGTTACCATCCCTCCACTTATTGCACAGCAGTGGGTATCGGCCCCTTGCATGGATGCTCGTACTAGCTCTGTCCCCAGGCCATCTCTTAGGCGTCAGATATTCATTCATAGTATAATCCCAGGACCCCCTACCTCAGCAACCCATCTGCTGTGTCTGTCTGAAGCATGTCAGCCATCCGTCCCCAGCATTTCATAGCTGCAAAGTGCAAACCTTCCGGCTTCTTAAAAAACACCCATCCCCCTTTTGCTCCCTGCAGCCCTTTCTTCCAAAAAATCAGGAAGCAAAGTTTCTTTATAACGAACAAGGACCTGTCCCCTGCCAAAGGAGATGGGAACTGAGAGAGAAACTGTTTGTTCAGCAAATCAGATTTCTAATAGACAATGGTGCTCAGGTTTTGCAAAAAAAAAATAAAAAATCTGATACTTTTTAATCCTGTTAGGCTTCCACGCTAGTGAAAAGTGCCTGCTGATGTACACACACACACACACACACACACAAAGGCTGCTCATGCCTGAAGGCAAGAGCTAATGAGTACAGGCATGCAACAAAAAAATGCCATTTTGGTAACAAATGGTTGGCTTGCGCGTGCCTGCGTGACTTGCACTGGTGCCAAGGGCAGCTGGCAGCAAAGCCTGGTGCAAAATGCATCTGCTTCCAAAGGATATAGGGTTCAAGGTGTTGCACCTTATTCCTCCCTTCCCTGCACACTGGAGGTATGTGGAGCTGCGTACGGGGCCAGGAAGACCATTGGCTTCTTTGGAAACATCGTCTGGTAAAGGAACGGCTGGTAAAAATGCCAGGTCTTAGGAAAAGACCAGAGCCCCTGGTTACAGACGCTGTGATGTGGCTAATGCCGTGTGTTTGCTCATGGCATGCAAGTGAGATATCTAAACCCAGAGGAGAACCGCTGAACAAAACCCTAAGCAGCTTCGGGAATCGAGCAAGTGTCCCACTTACCCCGCACGCTGACCTGCACGTCTGACCTCCCTGCCCTAGTTCAGATCAGGCCAGTAGCGCTGCATCATTGGAGAGGATAAGGTGGCATGATCTAAGGTGGCCTAATGCCACCTGCCCTTCCCCACAAGTCCAGTACACGGTGATTACTGATTATTCGGATGCCAGTGACGTTCAGGGAGGGCTACCTTGCTCACTGGATAGTCTCTCCAGCCTGGCGTCTCCCAGTGCAGCATGCATGGTCCCTACACTTGTGGACGGCAGACTGCAGAGGACTACTGGGACCAGGCAGCCTCCTTGGACAGGTGTTTTCCTTTTCCTACCTGCAGCCCAACGTTGCTCTTGTCCACTTCAAACCCAGTATCTATGAGCTAATGCACAGTACTGCTCACAGCCACAGGACTCATTGTCTGCCTGCACGTCCATGCCCGCCGGTGGGTGGCATCAGGGGAATTGCTGGAGAAGAGACTTTCCAAAACTTTCCCCAACTTTGCAGCTTTCTGGGACAGAGAGCTCCAACACGTACCGGAGCCCAGGATCCCCAGCAACACGTGTCCCTGGACAGCTGATCTTTGGCCTCCTGGGTTCTTGCATTCCACCCAGTCTGCTTTTAATTCCCTGGGGAGGTGAATTATCTGATAACTGCTGCTTCCAAGGGCCCCGCTCTCTTACTTCTGTGCTCCAAATGCCTTGCTCTTGTCTAACCTTGTTTTGCTGGGTGCTGGGGAAATCAGAGGCGCATACCCATGGGTCTGGGTTTACAAAGGGATTTAGGGTTAGATGGCTATCGGGCACATGCACAGCACAGTCCTGCAGACACCGGCTGGCACAAACACGCACAGAACAAATACTGCGGCCATGTCTTCCATGACCTGCTGCTTCAACTGCCCTCCGTAGCTGTTCCCCCAGCGAGCAGCGCCCAGATAGGCCTGGCTGTTACAGACGGCACCGGTGTCTTTACTACCTCACTGGCCAGTGTCCAGTGTCTGTACTATCTCACTGTCCAGACTTGCGCTCAAGGAGGCGAGATGCAATGAAAGCGCCGGTGCCTTGTCTAAACTAGGGCTCCTATTGCTCATGCCAGTCGCACTGACGCTGAGAGGGGAAATTATAAGCAGCAGCTCTGTGTCGATACAGGCATCTACCCCCTTGCTCCCAGCCCAGCGGGCATGCATACAGCACGAACGCACTCATGTCTAATCCTGCAGACCCACTGAGGACACTTAGAGATGCCTCCATTTTTCCCGGCACCAACATGCTCCCTGCACGTGCCTGCAGCACACCCGGGTTCAAAGCAGACCGGTTTAACTCGCCCTCCCCCAGAGACTCAGCCGGAGCTGCTGTGCAGCCCGCTCAGTGGCACAGGGCATCCCTACCTGCAAGACCAGGGGGAAGTTTACGGGCACGGAGCAAAGGGGCTGTCGCCCAGCTGTGCCCAGATGCCACAAATGCAAACTTTGCCCAGACATGCCCCAACCTTTACTCCCTGAACTAAGACCAAGAAAAGGGAGGAAGAATAAGGAATTCCCAGCCCTCCCAGAAAAGATTAAACCTTTTGGATTAGATTCGGGTAAAATCTCTTCCCTGACATGCCGAGGAAGTTTCCCAAGGTCTCCTAAACCTGCTTCTCCTCCATATCTCCTGATGCCAGGCTGCATTGTGCTTCCTGAGTCATCGCTCCTTTGCAAAGCAGCAAGTGCTGCATGTCCTTACCTGTTGCAGCAGGAGAGACCTCTCCCAAAATTCACCGTCTCTCTGCCCTCTCCTCCGAGTCTCCTGTCCCCGGGCAGCCCCCGCTGTGTGGCTGGGAGTCCATGGTGGTGGCAGGGAGGAGAAGCGAGCCTCAGAGAAGTCCCACCACAGGGGAGCTTGCAGGCTGCAATTCCGGCAGCGCAGGTTGCGAGCAGCTAGTGAGAAAGTTGCAGGAGGTGTAACTCTGAAGATCCAGCCCTCCCGTGACTGATCAGAGGAGAGGCATTGCTCACACTCCTGGGAAGTGAATGTGTGCGTGTGTCAGTGCTGGGCAGGAGCCCAAGCCTCCGAGCCAAATCATTGCAGAGCTCTTTACTGTTAGATTAGGTCGCATCGCTGTGAAATCCAGGACATGGAAAACCAGGAAGGGTGGGGAGAGCGGGGAGGGGGAGTCGTGTTGGGCAAATCCCTCAAATACAGGTACAAATCACGTGGTTGCTTTTAATGAGTAGCCAGGTAGGTGCTGTCAGAGGAGCAAAGGGAAAGGATCTCAACCGAGGCTCCTTGAATGCTACAGTCCTAGTCACTGCTCTTCTGTTCTTAATATTGCTCTTATTTGTACAGCAAGAGCCGGGACCAGGGCTGTGTAAGGCACTATGCAAAAAAATAAAATAGAAAAAGAGGCTAAAGGCAAAGTCCCTGCCCCACAGAGCTTACAAGTGAGGGCAGGGGTGTCAAAGTCACCTGGGATCCTGGACCAGCCGGGGCAGGCGCCGCGTGCCGTGGGTCTCAGGGCGGGCACCACGTGCGGTGCAGTCCTGGACCGAATGGGGCAGGCAGGCACAGCACCACGTGTAGCCTGGATTGGGTGCAACGTGTGTCCCAGTCCCTGGTGTGGCATGTGGGGCCAGACGACGGGGCTCCGTAGGCCACGTGTAGCCCCCGAGCTGTGTCGTGGACGCCTCTGCTTTCGCAGGAGAACAGAGATGGCTGCAGAGCAGATTTTCCCCCAAAGCATTTTGAGCTTGTGCGGTTGACAAAAAAACTGGGGGTTTTTTTGTGGAAAACTATAACCTATTTTCTGACCCCGGCTCTAAGAAAGCCTCCCAATGCTGCGACCCCCACCCCCGAAAACCGCAGGAAGTTTGGGTGACAGTTGAGAACAGATGGGAAAATATCCCTTTGCAATGTCTGAGGAATGAAAGTGAGTTTGAAACCTCTGGAGAGCCTCCACCGGCATTAATACAGCCATAGGTGCAGCTCACTCGGTGCCGAGCGCAACCCAGCTGCAGGAATAGCCAAGGACGCGTTGTGCTCCACTAATTGAGGTCCCTCGATATCATTGTACGTGGCTGGGATTACTGAAAGAACGGCTCTCTCTATCCCCTTTCTTGTGCATTCGACAGCCCTTTGGGGGGATGCTACAAAGTGCAGAGGTTATACGGCCTGACTCCGCTCTCAGTGCTGTGAGGGGCAACACCGTACCTACCATGAGAGCCGAGTTCAGCCTGCGCCGTTTGAAAATCCCATTCTCCTCTGGCCCCGGTTGCACTTCATGAGTCTTTTAATGGTTGGTATTGCCCATGAACCCAGCTGCTGGGATCAGAGCGTGTCAGGGGAATCTCAGCATGAATGCAAAAGAAAGGGCAAGTTTCTAGGAGAAAAGCTGGAAAACGTTAATCCCAAGCGCCTCTCAAATTATTCTTCTGCCAGCCTTTGCACAGCTCTTAAGTTGGAGACCCAGATGTACGGGGGTCCAATACAGTTTGACTATTTCCTATCAGTTTCTCGGGGAAGACCCCATCCTACACGGGTCCCCCAAAGTCCTACTGACCTCAAGGACGCTCCGCACTGTCAGGAGAGCGCCATCGGGATCCCGACCTTTGATTTCACACTGTTGGCCTCCAGCATAGCCATGTCTAAAAACCTCCCATGTCTTCATGGGCAGGTTAAATCGAGGTAGGCAAGTGCAGTGTTATGGTCGCTATGAGACATCGGGGCCACAAAGACGACATGACTTGCCCAGTGGGAGAGCGGCACTGCTGAGAACTGAACTCAAACCTGAGTCCCGGTGTCGCGCTCGACCTATTCCCGTTCTCTTTGGCGGCTCACCCATCAGGGGAATCGGAAATTGTATTGGGCAACCCCCCAAAACAGCAGGGGATGGTGCAAAACCTGAAACGACTCTTTGCTCCACATTGGAAACAGCTTTGAATTTCAAACTCAGCCTGGACTGACCAGGTTCGAACACGGGCTTTGCATGTGCACCCAGGGCAGCTATACAGCAGAGGCGCTTACGATTATTAAGGATGTGGTAACAAAAGAAAGCAACCGGCTCTGCTGATTTTTTTAGGAAGAGAATAAAGAAGTGATCCCTCAATCCCACGTTACTGGGAGATGCCCTGAAAATGGATCAAAGGAACGACTCCTTCCTTGAGCTGCAGCTCTCACACAGGGCAAGAGAATCAGACCTTGGGCTCGGATAACGCCGTGAACAATACTGGCATTGTATTCAGATGTGCGAGGTGTGAGTGATCAAATCTCTGGCTCCGGGGCATCAGCTGATTGCTACAGGAGTCTGGAAGGAACTTTCCCACATTTCACACCTCTGACAACTGGCCAGATGTGTGGTTTTTGTTTCACCCTCCTTTGAAGCATCCTGTGCTGCAGGGACAGGCCGTGGACTTGGCGGGACGCCTCCTGGGCTCGGAGAGCTGATTGCAGCCTCTCAGCCACAAAGGCTGGAAACACTGCTTTTCGATGAGTCCGGATAACACCGGGTTATCTCTCCGGTGGCCTGATCTATCGCCTGTCCTAGATTTTTGCTGTCCCTATTTCAGTCTTTTTTCTTCCCCATGGTGCTGGGTTAAAGTACTGCTTCAGGAAGCTGATGCCCGAGGAAGCTTCGCGGACTGGGATGCGGACATGAGTTGTTCAGGAATATTGCAGTATCCAGCCGCTTTCCACATCGGCTCCCCTGCTAACAACCACAAGCATCGAAGACCCACCATTGAGTCCCCACAAGGCCAGAGAGCAGGGCTCCTTCAAGGAAACCACTACAGAAAAGTCAATAGGAGTCACAGCTGTAGCTGCTTTGGATAGGAAATTGTCTCCTGTCCATACAACCCATTCCTCCTTGATGCTGATATCCCCATCCTGCAGCCGTAGCTGCGTGCAGTGCTCCAGATGTGCGCAGTGCCGGTGAGACGGCCACAAGAACCCAGGGTCGGGAGGGCAGCGGTTGTACCTTCACCGCTGTTCATAAAAGCACCGTGTGTGCCGTGAACGTGCAGCAAAGCCTGGACGCCAGGTCTTCCTCCAGCGCTTCCTGATCTAGGACCTGAGACTCATTGGTGCAGAACTGGCCGTGCTGAAGCTGGGCTTTTAAATGCCTGTGGGGGTCTGTATTTGTAGCCGTGTTGGTCTGAGACAAAAAGAAATGCAAAAATCTAGACCGCTTGGTTCAGAGCTGAACCCACTTAACAATTCACAAAAAATATTGTCTTTTTCTTCAAGCTTTCGGGCTCACACGCCCTTCATCTGGCTCAGGGAAAATGAAAGATGGGAAAATGGGTAGGAAATAAAACTTCGGTTTTGCACAGAGGGAGTTGAAGACGAAAGTCTGTCCCTCCGGGTCCAGGCAAGCGTCTCTGAGTTGCTCTCTCACGCGCGGATCAGGCCGGCTTCCTTCCCCGTCGGGGTCAGATGGCACGCGGGGAGGTTTTAGAAATCTTTGCTGGATATAAAAGCCAGGCCTAAAGGAACACTTTTAGGTGCTTGACGTCCAGCATCCAGCTTTGAACATCTGCGCTGGTCTCTGTCGGCAAGAACCAGCCCCGTGACCGACTCTCGTGGGGGTGTCCGGCTTTATCAGCTCCCTTGGCCCCCAACCCACCGCCTATGTCTTATCTCCTCCCGCAGCTCCGGTGGAGGCCCAGCCAGCTGTCTGACAGGCCCCGAGGGAACAGAGACAGACCGAGACCAGCCAGGCAGACGGATCATTAATTCACAGGGGACAAGCAACAACATTTCCACCCCCCGTCTCGGTTGCCGAATAGCATTTGCACGGGTTCAGCCTATAACCGGCCAGGCTGGTGCGCTGAGCGACGGCTGCCTCTGTGTGCAGGGGTGTGCATGGGGACAGGCAGGGATGTGGGGACCAACAGCTGGAAGGACCAACCTAAATGTTACCGGTGTGCGCCTTGGGGAGCAAGCCATTGAAATGCTCCTGTCTCTCAGGAGCCGCCTCTTGTCTGCAGCTTCTGGTCAGCAAGGTGTGACTTTCTGCTCACATCCCAGGGTCAAATGGGCACCGTCTCCTTCGACAGGGTTGAAGCAAGCTGGAGCTAAACTCCCAGCCCCACATGGAAGCCCTGCCCCTTGGCTTGGCAACGCGGGCTGTCCTGGAGATGTCTCCAGAGCTTCTCCATATTTTGCATGGCGAGATTTCATAGTTTCATAGTTTGTCGGGTCGGAAGGGACCTGAGTAGATCATCAAATAGTCATCGTTTCATTTCAATCATCGTTTCAATAGTCAGGGAGCCTGATCCTGTGATGCGCTGAGCATAAAGCCAAGCTATATAAGCCAAGGCTGATGCAAATGCATTTTCCATCTCACTTCCATGGGTTTCACTTGCTCGGGTGTCTGTGTCAGTCCCCCGGAGCTCTATAGAGTCTCCCAGGAGAAGCAGAGGAGATGAAGACATGATCTCCTAATGCAAAAGAAATGAAAACTTGAAGGATCCCTCTTTGCTCATGATGAAGACACAAGCACTTGCCCGTTTCATAGACTCATCGAAAATTTAGGTTGGAAGGGACCCCAGGAGGTCACATCCAGTCCAACCCCCTGCTCCAAGCAGGACCAGCCCCAACTACATCATCCCAGCCAAGGCTTTGTCTACCTGGGTCTTAAACACCTCCAAGGATGGAGAGTCCACCACCTCTCTGGGTCACTCGCTCCAGTGCTTCCCCAGCCTCCTAGTGAGAAAGTTTTCCTAATATCCAACCTCAACTTCCCTTGCTGCAGCTGGAGCCCATTGCTCCTTGTCCTGTTATTTCTCTCCATGGCAGGTGCCCTCTGCCCGGTGGAGAGCTCTGGACACCGAGCCCCCGAGGGCAGGCAGGGTCTTTCATGCTGAGATGCATCCCCTTGCCTTCTCTTCAGGCCCGTCTGAGGCTTGGGGATGCTTCAGGCCATGGAGCACAGCTCAGGTGTTCATGAAGGCTGTGTTGTAACTCTGGGCTGGGCTCCAGCAGGAATTATCTCATTGGTGGGTGGGGGTGGGTTTAGTCGGTGCCAATTCATTGCTGGCAGTGGCCGGGTAATCTCGGGGAACGTGGATCCAGGTGCTGGGTGCCATAAAGACGGGCGTGTAACGCTGACTCAGGAAAAGGGCAGAGAAGGAGAGGTCTGGAGGCAATTCAGATGCTCCCAAACTTCTCCCGCCACCGCAGTTCAATGCAGGGAGATGAGTCTGGCCCCGAAGAGAAACGCTGAGCGCTTTCTGGTTCATTATCTAGTGCATCTCACTGGGGTCTCAGCTAGGGCTGAGACCTGTATATGCACGTGGCACCCCTTTCCCCACAATCCTACTGTGAAAGCGTGCAAGACACGTGGGAGAAGGAAGCACGCAAGGGAAGCGACTTGTCTGAGACCACATAGCTGGTGGGAATGGGATCCAGCCCCACTCTCTCTGTGGCTAACCGGGGTCTGCTCCGTCCTTGCCGTGCACAGACTTCTGCACGGTGCCAGGCGTCCGACGTTTCCGTCCATCTCGCCCAGCCCCAGAAGGTACCGCAGCAAGGACCGCGTGTCCCTTTAAAGGGGATGAAGTCATCTCTCTTCGAAGCCATCTGGCCCCGCGGAGGATCAGGAGCCGGGGGAAGCAGAAGGCCGAGTGCAGGTCGGGATGCCGGCGTGCTGAGGAGCATGTCGTCACTCTTGCAAACAGATGGGACGCCGATGAGAGCAGAGGAGAAGGAGGGGCTCTGCGGGGAAGGCAATCAGGCGCACAGCAGACCTGCCGGCACCGGGCATCTGGGTGCGTGGTGGTCTCGCCCTCTTCTTCCATTCAGAGCAGAGCCGTGGCAGGAGGACAGGCCCCAAGCGCCGCGCTCTCGGGAGGGTGCCGGGCATCGCGGTGGGATGAGCTAGCCGCTTGGCACGTCGGTCATCAGGGAGAAGCCATGACCTCACCTTCGGCCGGTCGCGGTCCAGCCCTGGCCGCAACGCTGATGTCACGCGTCCCGGGATGCCACGCTCTCAGTGGGACGCGGGAGGGACCAGGGTCGCCTGCCCGCCACCGCGGCCTCGGGAAAGCGGCCGCGACCAACGTGCCTACCTGAGCCTGGCAAATGATGTCACCCGAATGCTGCAGAAAGGGTGACACATCCCTGTTTGCTCCTCCTGGGAGGAGGCGCCTCGCAGCTCCAGGTCTGACTCATGGGCCCATCCTACCCGGGCTGGTTTCTAGCATGAACAGGGCTAAGGCTCTTCCTAACTGACCCATCCGCTGGTGCTCTGCCAGGCTTCCTGCCCTCCTCTGTGGACCCGGACACTGCTTTTACCCAGTGCAAGGGGCATGAGGCCACCCACCAAGTCCCCTGGGCAGCCCACAGCTTGGTCCTACTGCCCTGAGAGGTGCCAACAGCAGCACTGAGTTTTGGGGGGGCTCGGTGGAGACAGCCCTTTGTGTCTTTGCAGCCTCAAGCGTCCCGTTCCTCCCTGCTGCGGGCAGAGGTGTGTGTGCAGGTGTGTGTGCAGAGGTGCGTGTGCATGGGAAAGAGGGGCAGGGAGAGGAAGGGGTGTAAGGTAAGCTGATGTTGGTTGAAAGGAGGGGAGGGCAGTGCCAGCAGGAGAGGGGGAAGCAGACAGCGAAGTGCATGCAGGCAAGGCTTCCCCTGGCACGGCCGTTGGAGCCCTGAAGACCAGGCTGGGCTATCAGCCTGGTGGCCCAAATGACCTTGACCCGGTCCTTGGCATAGGCCAGAGGGGAAGAGGCAGCTGCAGAGCAATCCCCGTGCCCTTCAGCAAGTGGGGGGCTGCCTTTTGCTTCTGCTGGGGCCTAACTTGATAATGCACACAACATGCAGCGCAGAAGGGAATCTGGCTTTCCCATGCATGCAGGTGACCTGCAAGGAGGAAACGGCTGAACCCTCGCTGTGATAGAAACCGCCCGTGCCCGGGAAAGGTGGGCTTGCTACCAGACTCACCTCTGTCCCTGGGTCCCCAACTTGCTCCTCCTAGCGGGCTGCCTTGCCCTGGGGGCAGAAAGGGGTTGGAATTGCACTGCAGGGTGGGAAAGTTGGTACCGTCCAGTGAGGTCTGCCAAGCCCAGGGGGAGTTTTGCAATCTCTTCTGCCAAGGACCCGCTGTCTCTTTGGGGCACAATCCGGCTGGGCAGGGGAAAGGGGGAGCAGCTTAGTCTCTGGCCATGGCTCCCATCTTGTGCAGCTGGACTAAGCTGTAGGGCAGTGATGGGAGAGGGGCAGGGGGCAGGGTCCTACGGGGCGGGGGGCTTCAGCAGGAGACCTCCTGTACCATTGAAGAGGGGCCTGCAGCAAGCTGGTGTGCGGCAGGGCTGGCAGTCACACCACAGTTCGCAGGGGCACATGCATTTGATGCTAGTCAGGGCTTGGTAGCATCAAGCCTAGGCTTTGCCGTGTGACCCAGAGAGATGGCGGGGAGGGGGCACCCCCTCCCCACTCATGTGCTATGCAGGAGCTGTGCCTCCTCGTTGATAGACTCCTTGCCCGGCGGTGTCTGCTGGGTGCAGGGCAGGTGGAGGTGGGTTTCCACACCTAAGGGCCGATGCACTTCAGGGTGGGCGAGGGAGAGGGGCATGCTTGGGTTGGACCAACTCAGATGCAGCCAGTAGCCCGAGCAGGGAATACCCCCTCTCTGCTGCAGGGAGCACGGCTCACTGGCATGGGAGACCCATGTTGCACACGAAGGCAGGACCTGGCAGGGGAGAGATCATCTTTACCTTGATGGACTGAGGTGTAGTTCGAGGGTGAAGGCCCGTCCCTTGCACTAGGGGCAGTGAGTCTACAAATGCCTCCCGATGCAAGCATCTCGGCTACACAATTTATGGCAATGGGGGATTGTTCTCAGGCTTTGCCCCTAGCTTGCTCCTTCAGCCTTTTGGCTAGGGCAGGCAAGACCAGGGGGCATCTGAACTAACTCCAGGGCCTCCTGGCTTGGGGTTTGCACGCCGGATACCTGCCATGGATCTGGCAGTATCTGAAATCCCGGGTTGAAGAGTCTGGGAGGGAGAGACTTGATAGCGCCGCATGGACTGGAGTGATTGAGCTCTGCTCCGTCAAGGTTTGCAACTTAATTCAGAACAGGTTTGGCTTGGAAATGACATTTTAACAAATAAAAAATGAAGGCAGTTCTGCATACAACAGAGCAGACTCTGTGCGGATGGAGCTGCATCCTTGCCCTTCGGCCCCATGCACACGCTCCTGAAAGCACTGTGTGAAGCCGGTTTGAGATGAGGCCTGGAGAGGTGCAAACACCCTTCTTCAGGCCTACAGAGAGTCTCTGCATGCCTGAAGAAGGGTGCTTGTGCCCGAGAGCTTGCAAAGAACAATTTTGCCAACTCTTTAGTTGGTCTAATAAAAGAGATTACATTTACCCAGTTAACTTCAGGGCACTTTCTCTCCAGTTTGGCTTGAAACCCAACCCCCTGCCAGCAGCAGGGCCAACAGCTTGCAACCCCCCCGTCCAGTGTTACTGCTCCCGTCTCCCTTCTTTGCACCTTGGAGCAGAGTGCCTGGCCCTTCAGGCCATTGCCCCCGAAAATGCAGCTTCCCAGCTCCCGGAGGACGAGCAGCTGATTAGATCATGCAGCAAGAGCAGTGGCACAGAGAGTAAACATGATGGTTATCTCGACACCATTGTCGCAGGGCAGGAGAAGCAACAATACCGAGCGTCGGAGCCAAGGGGCGGGTTTGGAAACAAACAGGCCGTGTTTACAGGCAGCTCGAGCGCACTGTCTGGGCACGCCGGGGGCCCTCGTGCTGTCTCGCGGCACATCGTGCCTGGCTGGCACCGAGGCACGGGGGGTCCCTGAGACTTCCCATTTTGCAACAGTATTTTCCCCCTTCTTTCCCAGGGAAAAAGCAGCTTCTTTGTTTGAACTCGGCAACAAATCCAGATTCGCCCATGTAACTCCATTTTACAGACGGGGGAAACTGAGGCGCAGAGCAATGGCTCTGTATTTGTTCACATGCAGAGCGGTGATTCTGAGCCGGGGTGCCGCAGTTCCCGGGGGTGTCTGGAAAGCCTAATGTAACTCCATTTTACAGATGGGGGAAACTGAGGCACAGAGCAATGGCTCTATACTTGGCATTTTGTGCTATTTTGGAGTCCTTGGCACCGGAAAAAATGCTGGTGGTCAAACAACTTGCAAAAATTAAGAGTTGGCATTTTCTGGGCAGGGAGCAAGTCTAACAAGGGGTCCTCAAGTCTAAAAAGGTAGAGAACCATTAGTTTAGAGCCAAGGCAGCGTCTGAAGATGGGTGGGCATTGAAAGGAGAGTGCCCCACAGAGGGGTAGGGGAGGTGGGGGCATCGTGGGTGCTGAGATGAACGGCTGGTGAGGGGGTGTCAGACAAGGCTCCCATGCCCCATCCTGGTGGTTGGCTGCCAGCCTTCCTGCCACCATCGCTCCGTCCCAACGCCGTCTCCAAGCTGGCCCTGGCATGCAGCATACTCCCAGCCACCTGGGCAGGGGCAGCTTGGCAAGTCCAGACACCCACCTGAGCCCCCGCGTTTCCCCGATGCTGATCTCGGTGCATCACGCCAAAGAGCAGCTGAGCACTCAGAGGGGGGCGCGTGGGAGCGAGCTGCGGAGGCTCCCTGAAGCTCAGGGCCTTCGCGTTCGTGATCACGGTAAGCACTTGACTGGCAAAACTCCCCCTCAGCCTCCACTTGCATGCCAGTTTGCTCTTAAAAAAAATCCAGCTTAATTGCTCCATTTAGTTCATTAAAGGATTAGCGCTAAGAATGAAGGAATAGGGGTGGTTCTGGCACGGCGTGGCCTGCGCCCTCCTCCTCCACCCCATCGTGTGCAAATGAGTATGATCCCCAGCCCGGGTTTTCTCCGCGTGCCTCTGTGCTGTGGTTGTGCGCGCATTCTCCGTCCGAGCGATTGAACAGCCTCCGGCACTGGCCCGAAGCAGCGGGGTGTAGAGCAAGCCCACCTGGGTGTCCTCTAGCCCCAAGCCTTCCTCACACAGCATGGCCTCCTCATCCCAAACCTGCAGCCATCCTTGCCTCCGGTTCCACCCAAGCCTTTTCTTTTATTTTGGTGGGGGAGGTATTTGAGGAACACTGTCATCTATTCCTAGCAAGCCAACAGCAGAAAGGCTCCAATGCAAGGCTTTCTGCAAGGGAAGGTTGGATTCTGGATAATGCAAAGCTGCTTCAGTCCATGTTGATTGGTTTGAGCATTGCTAAAGCAACGCTGGCTTGGATTTTGGCCCCGTTGTTATCTGATCTGCTGGAGCTCGGGGATAAATGAGACATAACTCGGCCCAATTTCGGGCTGTGTTAATTAACACATCCCCCTAGGCAGCAATGCCTGGACTGGAAGAGGAGGGGTTAAAGGAAATGGTGCTGATGCCTGGCACAGCTGGGTCATTAAGTACCTGATATAAAAGGGAGGTGAGGGGTGGGCTCAGGTTGGCTGAGTAGTTGGGCTTGGGGGGTATAACTGAATGGAGCTGGGGCAGGGGCAAAGGTTATGGTAGGGGTTTCTGTGTGATTTCTGGGGTGGTGGCTCTGTATTTGCTAGGAGGGGTGGGATGGAGAAGTTGGCAGCTGCTGATGGGGCCTGTCTCAACCGAAAAGGCAAATGCCTACATTAATGCACAGAAATGCTCAACTTTGCCCACTTTGCAAGGATCTTATTGCAAAGCCAGGAGACCTGAGACCTGCCAGGCAGCCTCTATTTTAAACAGCGGCTTTGGAGCCTGTGCGGAGCTGGCTCTGAGCACTACAGGGTTGGTGTTAGTCTGTCTTCGGGATGAGCAGATACCTGAATGGGTTCCTATCAGGCTCAGCTGTAGAGACATAGTCTTAGTCCCACTAAACAGCTGCCTGCTTCTGTAAAAATGAAGCAAATGGGCCTGATTGCATCTCACCACCTGAAGCTTAGGTAGATGGTGCCTCTTGAAGGCTTGCTGGGAAAGCTTGGTTACTTCCTGCACTGTTAAGTCTACCTGGGTGAGGAGCTCCTGTCACAACACTGTAGTCTCCAAAGGCATTTAAAGCATGGCTCTAGTATAACCCAGCCACTGCTTTTTGAGCCAGCTGCTCCAGTCTTGCGAGGTCCAAACCTATGGTGGAATCTGGGGTGGTGATTACAGCCCAGATTGCTCCCATCTGCTAGTGCACAAGGAGTCAAATCACACTGGCGAGGGGAAGGGGAGCATTGTAACCAGCCCCCTCCGACTATAGAGGCTGAGTGCAGATGAGACCTGGGCTGGGGGTGGGATATCTCATGGCAGCACCTAGCAGTCTTGGATCCCCTTGAAAAGCCCATCCTGGATCCTGCTTTCCCTGAATGCAGCAACGAGCCTCCCACAAACTGCGATAGCAAGACTCAGGCAACCGTTTGCAAACTGGGGTGCAGGATCCTAGTGCTGGTGCCCCACAGCACCTGGATCATGTTGGTTTGGGAAGCCCTGAGCACCCAGCAGAGGCTCAGCACCTCCTGGATGATCAAACCCCCATTGCAGTCCACTGACCAAATCCTCCCGTCCCTTGCTAGCTTACTGCAGGGCACAGGTGAGGGCCAGGTGCTTTATGAACAGGCCCGACTCGGTTCCAGGATGACAGAAGAGCCAAGGAACAATGTTCCTTTTCAGAGCATTGGCTCTGACTCCTGGCAAGGAGAGGCAGCACATTTTTCTCGAAGGACCCCTGGCAGTCACGGTATAACCCAACCTGCATCTGCTCTCTCCTGTCCCAGGTCAGGGTGCAGCTGCAGAAGGATTTGAGGCAGGCTGCAAGTCCAGGGCAGAACCCCTTGTCATCAAATGGTAATGTGAAAAGGAGAGGGCAGCAAAAAAAAGCAAGTAGGAAAGAAGCACGGGCAAACTTGGAGGAACAGCCAGCAGATTTGTACAAGGAGAGCTAAGGCTTGGACTGAGCTCCTGTGTGCCAGCTGCTTGCTTGGCTGAGCTGCTGCCCAGGACCCGCTCCGGTAAAGAGCCAGCCTTTGCTGGCAGCTTAAACCCTGGTGCAACACGTGGGGAGCCCGAATTACAGTGCTGAGCAGTGGCTTGCATCCCTTTTGGGTTAGGGAGGGCTCGGGGAAGGGCTAGTGCCCACATACAGCCCCTTTCTCATGCCTTCCTGAGTGATGGATACTTGTGAAACAAAATAGTGGGCTCTGTCCCAGCCTCGCTGACCGATGCCCATGTCTTGGAAACCACCCACAAAATTATTAATGGTCTCCTCCCTTCTGTTTCCAGTGGAGCTTGCTGGGAGTTTTTTATTTCCTTATTTTTGCACCCGCCTGGGGAGTTCAGGTGTGTTTGTGCCATGCCAGGAAATGTTTTCCAATCACATCCGAACTGCCCTGGACTGGTGCAGACCCCAGGTCCGACTCGCCCAGTCGCCCGCGTCCCACAGCGGCACGGAGCGGAGGCTGAAGGCGCGTGAACAGGGTGCAACTGGGGTTTTCCCCCTTGTTCCCGTCTCACTTGCAGCCTCCCGCATTTGAAGTCGAGGGCTGTGCCCCGTGTAAGGTCTAGGCTCAGGGGCCGTGCCCCTCGCTCCCATATTCGATAGCTACCGATGCCCCTTTCCTCCAAGACTTTGCCTGGTCCTTTTTTTGAGTCTGGTTAAACTCTCAGCTTCCACCACATGGTAACAACACGCTGGGTGAAAAAAACCCCCCTGCCTGGTATTAGTTTTAAACTTCCGAACTACTCGTTTCATGTGAGAGAATAAATCATCAAGCCCCTCTTTGTTTCTCGTCACCATCGGGAACGCCCTCGGATGACAGCTCTCTCTTCCAGCCCCGTGTGGGGATCGTGCTGGTGAATGTGGTGTTTGGGAATAGCTTAGAAAATGGCTTTGGTGGAAGGGGCACATCGCACCCTGGCACGGCGCGGTCTCTGGAGATGCCCAGAGTGAAGTGGGGGTAGGAAGGGGAAAATTAGTCTCCTAACGAATCTGCGTTATGAGTGTACCCTTGGGAGAAGGACCTTCCCCCAGGCTAGGCTGGGCCACCACTTGGATTCGGGAGCATCCCCACTGTCCCACCTCCACCACCCAAAGGGAGCAAGGGGGGGCTCTGCTTCACTTGCTCTTCTGCCTCCCAGCCCCTTTCCTGCCTCCCCGTGCCATCTGATGAAGGCGGCGATGGGAGTTCATTTATGCTGCTCCTGCCAGACCCCGGCGGGGATGGAAGATGGTTGGGAAGCTCCTGGACTGGAGCCAAAGAGGGGATCAAAGGCGCCTCGCTTGCTGGTTATATAAAAACGCAGGGTTTGGAGCTGGCAGGCTCCGTGCTCAGCCCTTGGAGCGGGGCCGCTCCTTGCTCTCCCACCCACCCACCGCTCTTGGCCTGGAGCTTCGAAGCACAGAGCCTGCTCCGCTCCGGCAGCTCTGCGCTCTCAGGGGTGGGGAGGGTCCCTCCGCGGCCTTGCTGGAGCACCCCCTCTGCCTCCCCCAGCACCCCGTGATGCACCCTGTGATGCCATTGTAAGGCCTGGATCCGGCAGCGCGTTACATCACGTTACAAACCAGCTCTGCCTTCTGCATCAGTGGCCCCCGGCAAGCTGGGAGCAGCCTCGGTTCCCACCATGTATTTCGCGGGGAAGATCACTCAGTCCGTGGCAGGCTCCGCCAACCTAATTAATCTATTTAAGAGTAAGTCTCGGCTGCAATTTGGAGCCTTGAGGAGAATGCATTTTTTTCCGGGCAGTTCATAGGTGCCGGCGTCTTTGCTCTGTGTTTTGTACAGCCCCCGACACAGCGAGGGTGCGGTCTGGGAGCCGGGCTCCTCGGTGCTACAGGTGCATGCATTACGTGGCAGCCGTGCTGCTGTCTGCATCGCCGCCTTGCTTTGCAAGGACATTTCGGGCCAGGAGCCATCGCTCACCTTCAGTCAGCCTCAAACCGTTTCCACCACTCCACTGCCACCCCCCGACTCCAGTACGGTGCCAGTGGGGTCACCGAATCCCCAAAGCCTCTGCTCCACAAAGCAAGCTCCCATGCTTGAGTTGAAGGAGACTTTCCATTAGGCCTGAGCAGTAGGGGACACAGGACATGCATTTAATGGGCTCTGATCCCCTTTTATAGCAAGGCATCCTGCAGACCCAGCAGCTGGATAGCAGGAGGATTACAATCATTCCCAGCCCTGCCTAACCGGGAGGATTTTGATCTGCAGGGCATGCACGGTGTGAGTACCTGCCTGGCTGGCGAGGAGCTTGGCCGGCCCTTTTGCGCTCAGTCCACCCCACCTTTGTGTGTGCTTCATGCCCGGCCATCTGGGTACATGGGCCGGCTCCCTGGGAACCGCACGCTCCCCTTCAGCGAGGACTCTCGCCTTCCCCTGCTGCAATACTCACCTGGCAGTGACCTTGCACCGAGCCCCGTCCCAACTTGCCGGAGCTGATCTGGGGCTCGGTGAGTCATCCCACACCGCGCGCCTTCTGCCACTGTCCCGGTCTCAGCTGCAGGTTGCCGGGAAAGCGTTTCTTCCCAGCCAGGAGTGAATCACGCAGGAGGGGGCCGACTGCTGCTGGGCAAGCAGGATGGGTGCGGTAGGAGAGAAAGATGCTGGAAGTTGGAGGAGAACGGGTGCTGGGTAGGGAACCCCCTGGGCACTGGCAGGGGTGGGCATGAGCATTGCTATGCTCCTTCTTGATGTCTCCATCCTCTCCACCTCCTCCATATACTCCTCCAGTCTTTACCTCCGGGTCCTATTCCCACCCCACCTGGTACCTGTTACCGATAGCAGGAGGTCACTTCAGTTCCCAGACACCAGCCTCCACCTTCGGCTGGTCGGGGATTAGGCTGCTGATGTGCAGAGCCCAGGTCTACAATGCAGGCCAATATTGGGTCACCATATCCATCTGTCTCTCCCTTTCTATTTAAACTGAAAGTTTGGTAAGTTAGCTGCTGCTGGTTTGTGCAGCCACCAGTCCCCTCGACCCCTTGTCCGTGACTACAGCAAATAATAATCAAGACTGGCCTCAACCGTCCCTCTCCGAGGACAAGTCAGAGATTCACCGAGTCTGCGGGGAAGGTGTTTCGGGCACGAGGGATTCAGAAGGCTTCGTATAGAAAGCAGCTCTTTCACCTGCCCCGGAGGAGAAATGCGTGATGTGCTGCTGGGGCACCGCAGGAAAACGGAGTCTGGGCATCGCAGCTAATCACGTGCGTACGTCCACACCTGCATTTACAAGCCCTCCAGGGAGGTAGGAAGAGTTGTGCCCCAGGGGCACCATGGGAAGGAAGGGTGAAACTGGACCGTGCCCTCATGTTTTGGCATCTGGACCTTTGGTTCTGTGTGTGCAAAGGCGGCCGGTCCTCAGAGAGGCTCGCAGCCATCGCATTGCAGTACGGGGCTGAGCAGGGACTGAGGTGCGCTGGCAGCATTGCAGGAGCCATGAACTGGAGCAGCCCCAGGGGCTGCCTGTTCATATAAAGGTGCATCCTTGGCATGGTCTTGCCCATGGCTGGCCTAGGCTGAGCCCATGCTCGCGACCCTCCTGTTCCCAAGGGTCATGGAAGTGACCCAAATGACCGTGGCAGGAACCTCCCAATGCACCATGCAGTGGCCTTGCTGCCCAACCTGGCTTCCCATTCCCTGCCGCGGCGGGTAGAGCCCGGGCATGTTGCTGCAGCTCTGCCTTCACCACAGACTGAATTAACATTTGCATGAGGCAGACAGAGAGGAGCTCGGGACAAACCCGGGAGTCCAGAGCCAGCAGGATGCTGCGGGAGGGGTGGATGGACCTCTCCATCCCTTCCTGCCTCCTCCTGCTCGAGGGTGATGCAAAACACCTCCAGCCAGGTGATTCTTAGTCTCGTGCTCCTCGGGGAGGAGGAGTTGTAAGAGCCAGGGGAAAGCTGGTGCATGCCCTTCTTCTCCTTGGGAACGCGCCCAGGAGCGATAAGCTCTTGCGGCTGCCACCCAGAGTGCCGCTCCGTCTGCGTCTCGGTTCTCAGGCGCCCCCAGACTTGTCAGAGACTCCCCGGAGAAGTTCCCACTCCCCCACCCTGGCCACGAACACGGCAAGGCGACTGCTCCCAGGCTGTGCCATGGGTATGCCGGGCTCTGAATATGCAGGGATGGGTCGTGGCAATCCTCAGCCGCTCCGAGCATCCCTAAGCAGAGCCTGTAGGTTGACGGACAGGGACGAGTGCATTATTCCCTATACAGGAATATACAACTAGTTGAGTTAGTCTGATAAAAGAGACCAGATTTACCCAAAGAACCTTGTCTGCCTGTGTCCTGAGACCAACATGCTTATAGCCTATACCCCTTATTCCCCATACAGCACTGTCAGCCCCCTCCTGACTTGCCCCTTGTTCTGTTTCTGCTGAGACCGGGCCTGGGGACACATGAGCAGAGTTTGGTCCTGATTTTCTAAGGGTTTCATAAGGCTGAACAACTGTATCCATCACTGCCATACAGACTCAGGGTTTGGGTTATAAATCCCCGGGAACATGGCATTTCAGTTGCTGTGCTCAGGCAGGCCGTGCACACAATGCTCACTGTTTGTAGTACTGTCTCGTGCTTTCCTTGTGCTCCCCCCGTCTCCTCTTAGCTTGGGCAAAGACCGTGCTTGCACAGTACCAAGCAATTTGGCTTCCTAAGATCCTAACACACCTAGCTAGTACCAACAATAATTATGTGCAGTTGGTAATGATAATCTTGTATTATCCCATTTAGGATTTAATAAAGTTAATATAGCAGGTAGCTGGTTTCCAGGATCCCATGTGCCAACAAGGGACCAGGCCTGGGTCTCGCTGCACTGGTGGCATCCCCTATTGTGCCAAGAGCCAGGACCAGGTCTATGCTCCATGTATGACCCCATCAAGCCTTTCTTTCATGCCAATAAATGGGGTTTTTGCTTCCACTGAGGTGTCCTTGTCCCCGGCAAACAACTTGGAAGTCCTGTGCTGTGAAGTCCATCATAGCAGAGGCAATTCGAGTCAAGGAATCTGAATGTTCACAGTAGATTAATTGAGAAATCGCCATCCAGCAACTGAGAAAGTTCTGCCTCCTGATTAGCCATGGCTGGACACTCATGATATATGCTGTTATCTCATGATATATGTCATCCACAGCTGACAGGCATTTGCAGCCTGGGAATACAACCTACCAGCAAATAACACAGCGATGGTTCGCTATGGTGCAATAATCAGCCATTATGCAAATCAGAAGCAGGCAAACCATGTGCAAATTGCACAACCGAGACAAGTAACTGTTCCTCTGTGCGTCGGGAACTCCCCGATAGCTTCTTGACTCTGCTCGGCTGAGAGAGCCCCGCTCAAACCCGAGGCAACGTGAAACACGGCGGGGCGTGTTTCTTTTCCTAGAAGGACTTTCCAGGTGCACTGCACGCTCCCCCAGCCCCTTTGCACTACTTCAGGGGCTTAAAGGAGACCGAGGTCCATCCTAACACGGCAACTAGGGATTTCCTTGCAATATTAGGAACCCCTATAAAGCTAGCTTAATGGTCTTTGTACTGCTTATTTCTTCTGTTCCCCCCCCAAACCGAATGTATGCACTTTGGGATAGGCAGGGAGCAGGAGGGGCATATGGCAGCAGCGTGCTGTGCTCTTACAACCCCTGTCTTCCTTAGAGGAGCAGAAGTTAGAGCCGCAGGGGCTGCTCTAGGTGACACACAGGCACCCGTTTGACAGCTCCAGCTTTGGGAGAGCTCAGAGCCAGTCTCCTCCACCCTGGCATCCTGCAAATGTCACACCTGAGTTTCCATTCACTTATGGTCTAGAGCAGTGGTGTTCAACCTTCTCTCATTTGCAGACCCCTAAAACATTTTGAAAGGAGGTGCAGACCCCCTTGGATTGTAAGGGTGGCTATTCACCCTTTTGATTGATCGCAGTCCTCTCTCGCGGACCCCTTCGACATAGTGTGCAGGCCTCCCTGTGGTCTGTGGAGCACAGGTTGAAAACCACTTCTCTTGAACTTCTGAGCAAGAACCGCATCTTAGCGCTTTCTATTGCACAACCAGGACTCGTGGTAGAGGTGATATCTTTTATTAGGCCAACTAGATTTTTGCAAAAAAACCCGTTTTGAATTGCAAACTTTCGGGTGCAAACACCCTTCATCGGGCATGGGAGCAAAGATTGTCAAAGTTCTCCTGGGTGGAAATGAAAGTTCATATTTCATAGGAGAGTTGAGGGTGGGAAACATCTCATTTTAGGTGCAGATTAGGCTCAGAGAAAAGTTGGACTAGTCTGCTTACCTTGAAGTTGTTCATTGGTAAGCAGGATATATTCATATTTCCTTTTGGTGATGGTGTTTCATATTTCACAGAGGAATAAATAGATGGCATGATCCTCTGGGCAGGCATTTTTTATCCCAAATCATTTTTTCAGCTGCTTTACTAGGTGGGTTACATGGGGACTGGTCCTTCAGCAGGCCTCTATGCAGCACCCGCATGGGTCTGGAGGCTCTACAAAAAGGCAATAGCAAAACCTGATTTTTAGCAGCTCCTGACCAGGGTCCCCTGGCATCGTCCAGTGTAATAACAATGCTAACAATGTGCAGCATTACTGACCGAGAAGGAAATGACAAGGCTAACTGTGCAGACTGTCAGCACTTCTACGGATTTTCTTTTGCAGAAAGCAAGGCCAAGCAATACGTTAACGGGGCAAATTATAAAGGGATTAGGAGCGGGGAGCAGGCCGGTGACGGGCATGGCATCTGACAGGTACGCAGGAATACAACAGGAGTTGGGATGGTCGGCGCACGCATCCGCGCTCCCCGCATACGGTAACAAGCAAGCACAGGAGACGTCGAGTCCGAGCTTTTAGGCAGGGCCCAGATCCCCCAGTGCACGCACGTGCCCAGCAACCCGGCTGGAGTCATTGATGCAGTGGGCAACAATAGGTCTTTTTGTGCCACATAGTGTGCTTCTTATTGGAAAATGCAGGAAAAAGGACTGTGTTCAAAGATTTCGGCTAAATCTCCTGTTTATTTTTTGTGGCATGCATGCATGTGCACACACACACAAGCACACATGCATGCGTGCACACACACACATGCATGCACACACATGCATGGTTCCCACAGCGTGGCGGTGAAGCGTTTGCTTTGCAGCTGCAACTCCAAAGCTTTGCAACTCTTGTTCCTTGGTATTTCTTGGCAGAATAGGAGAATATGTATATTCTGGCGAGCTCTGATATATCTGATTTATCTCTTTCCTCTAAATGCCTGAGATCATTAAGGAGAAAAAGAAAAAAAAAAAGCCTCTTATCTGACTGCCAGCAGCAGTGAAAAGGGCCTCTTTATTACCTTTGTGTTTTGTGCATTCCAAGGTATTTCTCCTCTTATTTACCGCAGAAACCGCAGCAATCCTGTAGGGAACATGCAAACAACAAAAACACGGCGAGTGTGAGCAGTGTGTACTAATGGCCCTAAGCACACTCACGTCCTTCAGGATAGGGTCATACAGTAGCCACGTGTGACTGATAAAATCGTGTGAGTCCCAACATGCCTGCGTATGTTCTATGGCATATTTCTCAGCTTGCATTTGCATGTGCCCATTGCCAAAGACAACATGTCATGGCAGAGAGTCACTAGCTGGTGCTACAACACCCAGCTCGCAGGGCTCGTGTGCAAGCAAGTTTTCAGTGCTAGGGAGAAATGCAATGTAACCGGTAATTTGAGGTCACACAAGGTAGTTTTTTTTAATTTGGAAGCAGTTTGCAGCTGGAAAAGGTATTCTGTGCCTTGGGCTCCACTTGAGGCAGGGCAAATCCCTGGGAACTGGACGTTGGGTTGGGTTGTGGCTGCTGGAGGAAGGGCTTGCCCTATACACTGTATGGCCATCTTGTTTCAGGACTGGTGTGCATACAGGAATAAAGCATGTACTTCCCCAGAAGACTTGAGAAGACTTCTACGCCTAGCCTGCACTGCACACAGAACAAATGAATTTGTGAAAGATCAAATCAGATCCGTCGGCAAATATGAACCCTTACTGGAAATCATAAGAAGAAGAAAGATGCGGTGGTTTGGACAAGTCACAAGAAGGCCTGGCACCTTTACTAACACCGTTTTGCAGGGTGCCGTGGATGGATGAAGAAGAGGAGGAAGACCTAAGACGAGCTGGACCACCTGGAGAGGATGAAAACGGACTGGTTGTACAAGGGTTGCACAAGAGAGCAAAGACCTATGGAAGTAACATGCCATCCTTTCTTTCCCAACTGGTTGCTCTCTAACTTGAAGCCTAACACTACCTGCATCTGGTGCTGGGCGGCTTCTTGGCACTGGCCTTGATCGTACAAGGATTGCACAAGACCGGGAAGAAAGGAGAAAAGGTATTGCCACATCAAAAGGTGCCTCAAAGAGCGGTGCAGCCATGGGACTGACTTGACTTGACTTGACTTCCTCAGGCTCCATGTCACTGATCTCTTTACCACGAACACAGCAAAGCCTTGGATATCTGCAGCTGCTCAGCAGAGGGTTGACACCAGTGTTAGAACAGGCCCCTTGTGCTAGAAGATGTATTTGTTTATGCATAGATGATAGCAGAGTGGCGTGTGGGTTTCATAAGTGCCTACATACTACATACATATATACCTATGCATGTCAAGACAGCTCATGCATACATGCAGGAAGATATATTGGCTCAATACATGTTAGTTTACGAAGGTGTGTGCGCAGAAGTATCCCACTTGACCCAGGAGACCAGCGACTACGGCTGTGCTTGCATGCTTACCTACACGAATAAAGATAAGGAAACACATAAAATGGCACGTTCCCACACCAAGCTGTTGGTGGAGGTTGGGCGCCTCTGCATGGTGCCTGGGGTGGGCTGACCAGCATTGCAGAGGGACCGGTCCAATTAATCCACCCATTGCTAATTATCCCTCCCAAAGCACCCTGCCCACATGGACATACTGCTTCCAGTTCAGGTGATAGCCCACGTGGAGCACCACTGCCAGGTACAGCAAATGCATCAGGTAGACATGGCCAGTGCCAAGAAGCCACCCAGCACTGGATGCAGGTAGTGTTAGGCTTCCAGTTAGAGAGAAACCAGTTTGGAAAGGGAGGATGGCACATTACTTCTGCAGTTCTTCTCACTCAAGGACTTTTAGCTACTCCCCTCTGAGGCAGGAGGTACGTGCTCCATCCTACAGACAGGCCCAGGCAGTCCGAGCGCTATCCCCCTCTTCCGAGAGACCAACAGGAGCGGGGAGAAATGGACTTGCAAGAGGAAATGGAAAGTATTGAAGGATGGCAAAGCAGAGCAGAAAGAAGGGGCAGAATGGGATGTGAGGGCATGGGGAAATGGGAGGAGAAAAGAGAGGGCAGGATGGAAGAAGAAGTGTGTTCAGTTCCTTCACAGAGAAGGCACAAGAGCTAGCGGGACAAGCTCGAGCACATGCACTCACACTTATCCGGCTCAGCGGCGGCCGAGGCTGCCCAGGTCTGCTGGGCTGCAGTGGACTCGCGTGTGACGGTGGCTATGGGAGCGAGCTGGAGGAACAAACTCCCCCCGCCAGCCCCAGCTGTCTGAGCTCCTGCCGGCAGTCAAAGAGTTTCAGGTGACTTGGACAGATGCACGGATGCCTCCTTCCCCTGCACCTGACCCCCGCAGGGTGCTCTACCCCGGACCTCTGCAGCCAAGACCATGGCAAGCAGGCTGAGGAAGTTGGTCAAAGTGATGCAATGAACAAGAAAGTTCCCAAGCTCGCCCGCCTTGAAATAAAACCAAGGGAAGGCAAAAGCTGACGAGGGTTTGGCAGGGAGCTCAGGTCCTGGTTTGGTTTTCTCTAGTGAATGTGGGACCATTGCTGTGCCTGGCAAGGCTGCGAATGAGGTATGCTGGCAGCCTACTGAATGATGGAAACACAGGGCTCTCTGGCATCCTCTCGGTGATGAAGTCATCGGTTGGCATCTCACCAGCAAAGCAGCACTTCCTCCTACAGACAGATCATCCCCGCTGAGGACATCTGTGCTGATGATCGCTATGCATGGCTTCCCAAGAATGCCAAGGGGCTGATACCTTCGAGTACATAGAAACATAGACTCATAGGACATGAGGGTGTGAAGGGAGCTCAGGAGTCACATCTAGTCCAACCCCCTGCTCCAAGCAGGACCAGCCCCAACTTCATCATCCCAGACAAGGCTTTGTCTACCCAAGTCTTAAACACCTCCAAGGATGGAGACTCCACCACCTCTCTGGGTCACCTGCTCCAATGCTTTACTCTCCCAGGGAGAAAGTTTTTCCTAATATCCAACCTCAACTTCCCTTGCTGCAAGTTGAGCCCATTGCTCCTTGTCCTGTCATCTGCCCCCACTGAGACCAGCCCAGCTCCATCCTCTTCAGACCTACCTTCAGGGAGCTGAAGGCTGCTATTCAATCCCCCTCGGTCTTCTCTTCTGCAGACTCAATCAGCCCAGTTCCCACAGCCTCTCCTCACCAGTCCTGTGCCCCAGTCCCATAACCATTTTCATTGTCCTCTGCTGGACTCTCTCCAATTTATCCACATCCTTTCTGTAGGCAGGGGCAAAACTGGACACAGGACTCCAGATGCGGCCTCCCCGGTGCTGAATAGAGGGGAAGGATCATTTCCCTTGATCTTGTAGCAACGCTTCTACCGATGCAGCCCAGGATGCCGGTAGCCTTCTTGGCACCAAGGGCGCACTGCTGGCTCCTGTTCAGCTTCTTGTCCCCTGTCCCCCCAGGTCCTTTTCTGCAGAGCTGCTGCCCAGCCCGTCACCCCCAGCCTGCACCGGTGCATGGGATTGCTCCCTCCTAAATGCAGGACTTTGCACTTGTCCTTGTTGAACCTCAGGAGATTTCTTTTGGCCCAATCCTCCCATTTCAGTCTGAATCCTAGCCCTACCTTCCAGCGTATCTACCACTCCCCCAGCTTGGTGTCATCTGCAAACGCGCTGAGGGTGCGCTCTGCCATCTTCCACATCATTGATGAGCATTCATAGGCCTGGTTGTTTGGGGACAACTGGGAAGGTGCAAGAGAGAATATCAGGGCATTTCTGAGTCAGACCAAAGGCCCACGTAGCCCAGTCTCCCATCTCCAACCACTAGATTTCATAGATTTCATACTTGCTCATTAGAAAGCAGCAGGTGCTTAAGGGGAAGAGCAAACGAAGCAGGGAACGGACAGAGTGGTCCATCCCATCACAGCCTCGGTTCCCAGCAGTCATGGGCTTAGGGAGTTCCTTGAGCCTGAGTTTATGTCCCCGGTGACTGAAGGATGACGGACGCTGGTGGTCATCTCAAGCACTTCACGTCCTAATACCAGGTCAGGAGAATCCAGAGAAATGGGAGGAAAGTTGTGATTTCTCATGGGTCGGGTTATTGTGTTGCAGTTCAGATCCATGCTTGTCTGAATCAACGGTTCTGGTGTCAGCCCATCTCTGCGGCATGTGAGCAAGACAGCCGGAGACGCGGTAGGTCAGGGTCAAAGTCATCTTGGGCCATCTCGGGCTGATGCCCGGACACAGAGGTGCCCATCTTGGCAGCTAACTCGGACACGTGAAACTTCATTCCCATAGGGAGGAGTTGGCAGGGAAAGCACAGGTTGCTAAGACTAAAGCCCTGAAACAGGCTCACATCCCTGTGGGACTGGCACCACAGGGGCTTTGGCATCCACACTGGCTCAGGTGAGATGACAGGGCCGTGACAGAGGAGGTTTGCCATGCACCCGGCCAAACTCCGGTGGAAATCCCTTGGAGGGAAGGAAGTTGCACCGCAGGAGAAGCGAGCTGCATGAGGGGAAGAGTCCCCAGGGCTCCCAGGCTGAGTGCCGGAGAGCGTGTAGTGTCGTGGGATAAGAGCACGAACAAGAGGAAACTTGTCAGGCACCCTGGGAAGCGGGGCGTGCACGCTGCACACTTCTAGGACATGCGAGCCAGTCTGTGCGTGCAACCGTGAAGAGAAGAGGATGCTTGCCGCCGCGTTTCAAAGGCTTGAAAGCAACCCAAAATGCAGGGTAACCCCAATGGGTCCCATCTGTGTTATATTCATCCTCGACTGGAGACGTTCCCCGGCGAGGAGGTTTTGAGACCGACCCTGCTTCTCTGGACCCACCAGTTGGAGTTGATTTCTTTAGACCCTGTGTCCACCAGGCATTGCAGCTCCTGTTGCACAAGAAACCCCCCGGGGTGCCTTCCCCAGGCTTTCCAGCAGTGGCAGGTGGCTTCTGCTTGGGGACGTAGCTGGGTCTGCAGGGCATGCAATGCACCCTGAGAAGCCCCAGCTCTTGCCATGGGTGCATGGGTGCATGGGTGCATCTGCCAGGCCAGCTACCCAGTGCTTTTAAGAGCCTTCCCCCAGTCGGAGAGCTGGGGTGGGTGCACCAGCATTGAGAAAGGGAGGATCATTTCTTATGCAGGCTCTAGCACAGACCTCGATCCCCCCCAGCCTCTCCTTCTATGCGTTTTTAGGAGAAGCGGGGTTCAGAGCTGGGCTTCTCTTCCCTCTGCAATGCCCTCCATCCATAGGGACTGGGCACCCCTCTCTCTTCGCCTGGGACTGGATGCTACGCAGCAGCCCGGCTTTGCCCGTACACGTTAAAGGAGCAGCCTGAGGCGAGAAGCAGGGCAAGGCAGGTGCAATCCTGGCTTGCGAAATGCCAAGGAACGGAGGACTCTGCGTACCCACCAGCACGGCAGAGCTCAGATCCCCGCGGGGCTGGGCTGCCGAGACCAGCCATGAGGGCAGCCCTGAAGTGTGATACGAATGCCTGGACTTTTTACCGCCTCTAATTTTCCCTGAGCCTGATGAAGCGCGCGTGAGCCCACAAGCTTGCAGAAAAAAAAAAAATATATATTTTTGCAACTTTTTAGTCGGTCTAATGAAAGGCATCATCTCTGAACCAAGAGTTTTAGAGTTTTTGCAATACTTTTTGTCTCAGACCAACACTGGCTACCAAATACATTGCTTGCTCATGTGTAGCACTCTGCGGTCATCCTGCTTTGCCGTTCCCACTTCCACAGCTCTCAGCTGCTCCATCTGGGTGGACACCCAGGGATTTAAGGGATCTGGGAAGGGTCTCTCTGGTGGGGAGCAGTGTTTCTGTTCATGCAACGCAGGTTGACTATGCTCTTATCCTGGGATAGAGGGAGATGGGTGGAAGGCAGTTCGCAGAGGCTGCAGGGATGGAGAGCTGGGTGGAGAGGGTGGCTGTGAAGGGAGGGGGCAACACAAGGGAGCGGTGTTAACACAGTAGCTTGCAAATGCAAGCCCTTTTGAGGTGTCCAGCTCTTTGGGGCTTGCCTACAGGACAGTAGCCTGTGGGTCAGGGAGCAGAAGAGGAGCACAGGGTCCTCCTGCTTTCCTGTCCCCTTGGTTCTGCTGTTTGCTCTTGCAAAGCAACCCAGTTCTGGGCTTCACCCCCTCCACGTGGACCAGCTTTGAGGCAGGAGGCTGAGGTTTGCAAGCTTATACTTTGTGCATCCAAAGAGCCCCGTTCCCCAAGTGCTGGCCTGAGCAGCTTCAGTTACCCCATGTTAGAAACAGGGCATCCTCCTGCCACACATACCAAGTAGTCAGTCACAGGCCAGCTGCCCGGGTGACGGATGGGCATGTAAAGGGGCGCTGCGGATGGGCAAAACAATGCCTTGCCTGTGCTTTTGCAGAAGAAACCTTGCCCTGAGCAAGCTGTAAGGAAGCTGCCTGCTTCAGAGCAGGGCACCGAGGTCCCTTGGTTGAGCTCTCTCTGGCTGCCAGCCCAATGCGACCGTTCCCTGCAGCTGTAAAGGCACGGTGCACTTGCAGGGGGTGAAGACTAACCCTCAGAGCCACAAAGAGGGTAGGCACTGGGATCCATGGGCACTGAGCCGGTTTTAAGGAGCTTCCCAGGCTCTTATTGGTAGTGGCCATTAGAGGGAGCCAAAATGCCACACGTGGGCTACACGCCGCACCACACAACCCACACGTCGGTCACACAACCCTCACGGGTCGTTTTGCAGTGGGAGCTGGGGGATCTCATTCTCGAATGCAGCTGCCAACATGCACCTATAATTTGGGCACTGGAAACACGGCCCGGTACCTGCTTGGAAAGCCTGGACAAGAAGGGAGCACAAGGCCCACATACTCCAATGGCAAGACGGGTGAAAGGGAATGTGGACAATTCGCCTTGATACCGTCACCTCCGGCCAGCCGGTTTCTCATGCGTCCTGGAAACGCTGGTCCACAATGCAAATCTCTCGGAGGCCCGCGGAAACCTGGAAACCGTCCGTTGCTGTGCAGAGCATCGGGCAGTGCAGAAGGAACCTGGCCTCTTTGTGTCTCTTCCCCTGTAAAATGGGTATAAATGATCGCCTACCATGCACAGGAATCACTTGGGAGTTTCCCAGCACTGCTTGTGTTAGACGCTGCAAAGAACGGTAACATGGGCCACGTCCCAAAGAAACTGTGGGTAAAGACTTCAGAAACCCAGGATGGTGGGTATAGACAGGCACATGAAACAGGATTGCATTTTCATGCTCCTTTAGAGATGCATATCCGCTAGAAACACCCGGGAGTTCAGGATGTGCTCCCTGTACTGCTGTCTGGCTGTCGCGTGTAACAAAGGAGGTCCGAACCTACTGGGTGCTCAGCAAAGCAAAGTTGGTAGATACATGCATCATGCAGGAAGCCGGGGTCGCCTTCCTGCTCTTTCTTTGTACAGCCCCGTGCACAAGGGGGCTGTGGTGCACGTGGTTTCCAGATGTCATTGCGATGCAAATAACCCAATAGCGATAACAAGCAATAATAGTAAGAAATAACATTAAAAAACGAATAACCCACCAGTTGCCCAGACCTTGGTCCCCTCATCACCTTATTGCCAGATACATTTTCCCTGTTTTAACTCTCCTCTGAATAGTTTGGGAGGCTTTTCCTATTTCTCGTGTATCCTTTCCAGCCTTGAGTTCACGCGGAGATCACTTTCTCTGTAATCTGCAGCGCTCTCTGCTGCTATAGTGCTGCCATGACTGCAGCGTTACAGCCAGAAACTTGTAAAGAAGCTTTCCCAGGAAAAATCATTGTCCCATTACAAAGGGAAGCATCAGTACCTCCCTGTAGGAGCAGACGACCCTCCGCTCTTCTGCGCTCTCCTTCCAAAAATACTTTCTTGAGAAATGCAACAATGCAGAAATGCAATGCAAAAATATATTTCTTTTCTGCAAGCTTTTGGGCTCACACACCCTTCACCAGGCTTGGGGAAAGCACAGCATTCAAAGCCATGTTGTATGTACCACCCAGATGCCCCTGGACCACATTCTCCACGGAAGCCATGGGAGGAAGGGTAGGTACTTGGAAGGAACCAGACAGGATGGCTTTCCTGGCCAGCATGGGCAGCTTTTGGGACTAAAAGACTCAGATCTAGACCCCTGATGCCCTCCACCTTCAGCACACAGCAGCATGGGAGCTCCTGGGAGCCCTGAAGCATCACCTGCACCCCTGGCTTTGCTCCCTCAGCTTCTAGCACCACTGGACAGTCGGGCACACGCGTCCAGAGAGCGGGTGTTTGGTTGTCATGCACCGCTTGTGGCACACGAAGAGCCCAGCAAATGGCCCAGGAATGGGACTGGATTTGTGTACAACTGAAGGAAGGAGGCTGACCCTCGCTCCAGGATTTGTACTTTTCTTGGAGGATGAGGGTTTTCAAAGTCATAATGTTGTCTTTATACCGGATGCACCACTGGCTTGGAAGGCAAAAGCGAGAGGATGAGGGCCATTCAAACCTTCCTCTGTACTTAATTCGTGGTTTTGTCAAAATTGCATGCTCCAACACTTCTGCAGCTGTGGAAGCACTGAGAAACAGGGACTCCAAACTGCCCATAACACCCTTAGGTGCATGCACCTGCAAGCCTTTGAGCACCCCCAGCTCTGACCTGCTGCACGTGTGCCACTCCTGCCAGCCCTCTTGCTGTTTTGCTGTGTGATTTGCATGCTCTTGCCTGCCTTCTCTTCTGGGACAGCCAGAGCCATGCAGAAAATAGCATCTTGACCAAATTGGTCCTTTGGTTTTGGATTTTTTTGGATTTTATTTTTTTTTACTGCTGACATGCACCGAAAGACTTAATTCTTATTTTAAAATGGGATAGTTAGCTAAACCCTTGAGGATCACACGCAGAAACACGTATCTGGCCAAAGACCATCTTGAAAGAGTGATGTTTTCAGGACGCTGTGGGCAATTAAAATGTAGGGGCTTCTAATGGACGCCTGAACTTAGGGCATTGGCCCTGATGCCAACGTAGAGGTGAAATGCAAACATCTGTGCTGGGATCTGTTTTGTTTCCTTTAAGTCCTAAGACCCAGCTGAGATCTTGGCCACCAATGTGGCCTGAACCATATCTGAATTTTGGCCCGGCCAGGTTGGCACCATACCTCCTCCGGTGAGGGCTGATTGCAAGGATGCCGCGGGCTGAAGGCTCTCCCCCATGTGATGGAGCTCTCTCGCTGTCTTGGCCCGTCGGGTTGCCTTCCCCAGAAGCCAGCAGGCTGACTCATGTTCCCTCCCCAGACGGGGCAGAGGGCCGGAAAGCTTTCCCTTGAACGGCTAGCATGTGGCTTGGCTTTGCTGCTTGCTGGCCTCAGCTGGAAGGAATGCTGCCCTTGTCTTGGCGGCGGATCCAGACCAGGAGTTTCTGGTGGGGAGGGAACGGCTGGAAAGCAGGTTTTTAACAGAGTAGCTGCTCCGTACTGTCTGGCGTCCGTCTCTCTGGCCTCTCAGCAGCCTCAATGCCACCCCCCACACCGCGCAAGGGCGCTCTCGTGGGGCAGCGAGTGAGGGGAGGTGTGGAGTTGTGCATCTGAGCGGCAGGGTGCTGTGGGCGGCCTGACCTCTTGGACATGGGCCGACCCCTAGGTCAGTGGTGCCATCTTTCAGTGGTGGCTTGTCCAGGCCTGGGGAATGGAGGTGGCAAACCACAAAGAGGGGAAAGGCAGCAGCAGCTCCTATATGGAGGCACAGCTGAGCTGCGATGGGCTGAGGCTCTGCCTCTGTCCCGGCGGGTGCCCCAAGCAAGTTGCTCCCCATCTCAAGAGACCTCGTTTCTCACCTGCAAATGAGGGGAATGATCCCCACCTGCTCTGTGAAGCCCCCGGGGCTCTGCTGATGGAGCCTGCCTGAGGTTAGCATTGCAACCGTGGAGGCATCCGGTGCAGATGCTACCCTAGAGCCCTCTGCCCATGCGCGCACGCACTCCCACGGGGGAGTTTGCTTCTGTGTCTGCATCCAGAAACGAGTGCCTGATGTCACCAGTCGTTTTGGGAGTCATTCAGGGCCTTGCAAGTAGCAGACCATTGTCGGCAATGAAGGCAATCTTCATTGCCAAGACCAGCTGTGATCCAGCAGCCAGCCATTCCCAGCCTGGGTCCCAGCCCAGGAGTCATCTTGTTCTGCCTCCCTGCATGCATAAAGACACCAGATCCTCTCCCTTTCCTGCTGGGGGAAGAGTCGGTTGCTCCAGGTGACGTCTGGATGGAGATCCCGTGTGGCAGAGACCGACTTGGCTGGTGATGCTCCAGGGACTGGCAGCTGTCGCTGTAACAAGCCTGCCAGGGCGGACCGTTGTTCCAATTCAAAAGAGGGGCAAGGAGGCAGTCTGGTTTAATGGTCCTCGTGCCTTTCAGTCCAGGGCAGGCGTGGGGGCTTGGCACACCTGTTGGTACACTCGTCCCATCCAGGCACTTCTATCGCGGCTCCTTTTCCACCAGACTCTTCCCCCACAATATCTTGAGTCCCCACCTCCTTCGAGATGGACCTAGGTGGTTGTCACGACATGCCCCCGGAGCTGCAGGACACAAGGGATGCTTGCTGCGGTGGTGTTGATGATGGACAAGGAGCAGAGACCTGCTTTCCAGCCCTGCCTTGGTGTGCTTACCTGGTTGTCATCCCAGGCCAAGGCTTCGGGGCCACATTCATTCATGTTTTCATCATGCCTTGAGATCCTTGGAGGGGAGGTGCTGCTTTTTGTCCATCTCGGCCAAGCCAGGTCTGTCACCGCCAGCAGGGCCCAGAAGCTGACCTGCTGGCTTCGGTTTTATGCAGTTGGCAAAGTCTCCGGCTGAGATTTTCAACAGTGAATTTGGACATTAGGTCCTAATGTTCAGTGTGTTCCAAGCTTCCTCCCTCCGAAAATCAAGCCCTTTTATACCATCACAGGCCGGAGGGATTGCACAGGCAACCGGATCACTAGTCACTTCAGGTGACTTTGCAACGGCTGCTGCTGTCAGCTATCTGGCTTTCCCTTTGGAGCAAACCCTACCATGACAAACCCACATGTGGCAAGTGATGCTGGTGCAAAGAGAAGAGGGAAGGAGAAGGCCAAGGTTAGGGTTGTGGTGGTCGAGACGTTGACTCCAGCGGGAATCGTTAGAAGGGTACAGTCCTGGATCCACGACTATCTTGGGTGTTTTGGTGCTGGGAGGAAAGAAGGGAGCATTTAATCCTAGATCTGATGGATTAAGATAATCCTAGATAACTGTGGGCTCAGGCCCAGGACAGCGGAAGCAGGAACTTCAATCAAAGGACAGAAGGAAATGCAGAAGATCGTGACCTTGGAGGCAGAGGAAGCGGGTGGGATTCTGCATAAGTGGGTTGCTCTGTACATAGGGATATATGCTGTTAACTGGGTTTACCCTGGTGTGTCCCTAGTATCTAGCAAATGTGCCTGGAGGGTAGACTGCTATGGGGATCCCTCCTGGAGATCAGTAATAACCTCTCTGCTGCAATAAGGCTAATGGAGACTCTTAATACCCTGAGACCTTCAGAGTCCTAGAAGTCCTTGCATTGGTAGGAGCATTGCCAGCTACTCAAGGGAAGTAATTATTCCCCTTTATGCAGCACTGGGGAGGCCACATCTAGAGTCCTGTGTCCAGTTTTGACACCCCTACTACACAAAGGATGTGGACAAACTGGAGCGAGTCCAGTGGAGGGCAATGAAAATGGCTTGGGGGCTGGGGGACAGGACTGGTGAGGAGAGACTGGGGCAACTGGGCTGATTTAGTCTAGAGAAGAGACTGAGTCTTCAACTCCCTGCAGGGGGGCTGCAAAGAGGATGGAGCTGGGCTGTTTTCGGTGGGGGCAGACGACAGGACAAAGAGCAATGGGCTCAAGCTACAGCAAGGGAAGTTGAGGTTGGATATTAGGAAGCATTTTCTCATTAGGAGGGTAGGGAAACACTGGAACAGGTTACCTAGGGAGCTGGAGAAGCTCCATCCTTGGGGGTTTTCAAGACCCAGCTCCACAAAGCTTTGCCTGGGATGATGTAGCTGGGGCTGGTCCTGCTTGGAGCAGTGCGTTGGACTGGATGTGACCTCCCAAGGTCCCTCCCAACCCTCATTTTCCATGATCCCATGATTCAAAGTCCTCATCCCAAATTCTGGCAAATGAACCTTTAAATAGCAGAGAGCGGCACAGCCTGGGGGGGTCACGTCCGAGCCTCGGTGGGTTCACAGGTCGCATGCGGATGGCTCCTGGGAGGTGCTGATTCAGCAAAGCCAGTTACCTGACTCATGTTGTTGTGAGTCAGCATATTAGTCCTGCCGACTCATGGTTTTGAGCTCCCAGGCCGGGCTCAGCAAGGCAGGCTTGGCTCTTTGAAACTCAATGACTTTGTTCTGGGAACCGCACATCGGTTCAGTGCCAGGGGAAAATTAAAGGCTGGTTTTGGGATTGCAAATGCTGGAGGAAACAGGCTGCCTGCTGACGTGGCTTTCACTTCTAGACGATCTAGATGCGACCCCGCGCCCCGAGCGGAGGCTGACCGGAAACAGACTGGGAGACGGGAAGCACACGGGAAGCTCGATGAGCCTCAGTGTTTCAAATCATCATCTTTTATTACGAGAGACTCATCAGCTTGCTCACACTGTGGCAAGAAAGTCATCACCAAAGGCACGGGAAACATTCGGAGGTAAAAAGCGCTCTCAGCCTGCGAGATCTCACCCTCCCTTTGGATTTTGTGGGGACCCCCTTCCGATAAGGAACCCCGAATAAAACACATCAAATTTAAAAGGCGGGGAAACACAATGGAAAAAAGTGGGGGAAACCCCCCCCCCCCCAAGGAAACATTTGCTTGGCTATTTCCAATGCAGAAGCGTCGCTTCCAAACTTCACAGAGCTTCCCCGAAAGCACAGGGCTCGAATTTAAGAGCGAACCAGACGTTGGTGTGAAGCGGTCTGGGGGCACGTGGAGCTGAGGCCACGGGGCGCGTCGTCTCGGCTGCAGCAGACTGGCGAGAGCGAGCGCGAGTGCAAAGACCGCCACCAAGCACGTCAGCGCCCAGTCGAACTTGGAAGCACAGAAAACACTGGGACAAGACAGTCATTGAGCCATGAGCAAGCAGGGAGCATTTTCAAACCTTTATTTTTAGAGGGGTGTCTTTACATGCTGGTGTAGAGAGAGAGAGTTTTAAATTTTGTGCGTTTTGAATGTTTTTGTGCCCAATTCCTGATAAATTCAAGCCCTGGGAAGTTCAGATTTGTTGTTCTGGACTTTCTGAATCCCCTCTCCTTTCTCCGTGCCAGGAGCTCTGAAACGTCACTAAAAATACCTCTGCTAAGCTTCGAAAAGCCCAACTTTCCAACACCCTCTGGATAGACCTTCCCTCACTCGCCTTCTGGAAATCAAGGAGTGAATCACCTGGGCTGTCTTTGCTCTACATTTAAACATCTGAAGAATGTGGTGTTAGTAAGAAGCTTAAAAAATAGACCCAAGAGAGGAGAGGAAGAGGGGGCGACCCTCCAGGACGGGTCATTGCAGCAATGCCGTTGACTCAGAGGATCAGCGAGAACGTGCAGAAACGGGGGAGTGAGTAGAGCATCCTAGTGGCTTAGATTAGGCAACTAACACTGAGTTTGTTGTGTCTTTTAGCACCGTTAATATGTACGATTTAGACCTATATTAGCACCTTGTCCCCAGGGGAGAAACCAAACCAAACAAAGGTTTCAAAATAAGAGGAAACGGGAGGTTTAAAAAAAAAAATGTAGGCGACAGCGAAGAAGGCCGGTGGCTTAGATGATGAGGTCCTTGTCAATGTCCTCTGCAAAAGAAGGAGAGAGAAGAAATGAGGAGCTGGACCGGAGATATTTTGTGTGCGCTAACTGGAACGCAGCTAAGGCCGTGTCACCCCGCAGTGGCTCCGTCACATGCGAATGCATGGGCTGCTGCGTGGAAAGGGCCAGACAGAAGCTCTGCAAGCCCCTCTGCCAGCTAGGAGAGGTCAGACTGCTTTCCAAGGACCTTCTCTGCAGGCCTTGCTATCTGCAGACAGTGGTGGGGATGAAGGGGGGGATAGACAAACACCACCTTAGCTTTCCCCAGGGCCGGGAGCTCGGTGTCCCACCCGTTCTTATTGCATCTTCTCGCAGGTTTTAGATACGCGGGTTGCCCAGGTGGGGTACCAGCAGGACAAGCCCACCAGGAGAGCCACGTTCCCGCTGTCTGTGCACTTCTGCAGCACCTCCTTGAATGGCACCCACCACGGACAGGAGCAACAGCGACCAGGTCGCTGCCACCAGCCTTAGTCCACCTCAACCCTGGGGGGTCCAGGACAGCTCTGATTTAGCAGCATTTTACTACCAACTTCCAGAGCTGGGCCAGCGCTGAGAACAGGGGACCCAACGTCCTGCCTGTCCCTCGTTCTGCAGGCCCCTGAGAGCTTGTCGGGTGCATTGATGGCCGGGGCAGAGGGGAGCACTGTGATGCTGGAAGCCACCCCTCCTCGAGCATCCCCAGCCGTCGCTCCGGGTACTTACGCTCCTTGATGCCGAAGCAGCCGGCCCACTCCTCCAGGGCGATGTACTTGTCGTTGTCCACGTCGCACGCCTCGAAGAAGCGAGTGGTGCAGTGCTCCATGGGGATCAGAGGGGCTCGGAGCGGGGCCAGCTCGGTGTGGGACAGGTACCTGCAAGGAGAGACACTGCTGTCAGAGCTTGCAAAGCAGCATGTTGGGGGGAAGAGTCCGGTACAGACCTCAGCTTCCTCCCTCTCCTCCCCGGCACGTGTTACAGTCCTGCTGGCAGGTGCAGCAGACAGGGAAGGGGCCAAGCCCTTCCACCGCTGCATTGCAGAACTTCAATCCTTTGGGTCCAACTATAAAGATGGCCTGAGGTGGCCTGAGAAGTCCTCATGGGGAGGTTGCCATCTCCCCATCCAGCAGATCATCTTGCGGATCCACATCTATGAATCTCATCCCCTTCATTTACTCCATGGCTGCTCAGCCAAGATGCCATCCGTGCTTCTGAATGCCTCCCTGAAGCCCACGTGCCCCTTTGCAGATGCCCTGAATGGTCCCATACCCACTCAGTATACCCACCATGCTCCCACCTGGCCCACATGCCCCTTTGCAGATGTCCTGAGTGGCACCATATCTTGGCACCATACCCACCATGCTCACACCTGACCCACATGCCCCTTTGCAGATACCCTGAGTGGCACCATACCCTGCCATCCCAGCCATGGGTTTCCCATGGTGTGAAGCTCACCACTGCTCCTGGGTTGCAAATAAGCAAGGAGTTCCCTTTGTTTGAGGTTGGTCCGGGCGAGCGCCCGACCACGCAGAGGGGAACGAACAAGGGGCCTCCAGCCCCCGGCGGTGGAGTCCCTTACCCGTCAATGGGATGCTGGTCCAGCTGGCCAAATTGCCAGTGCACAGGGAAGATGTACATGTTATAGTTCTTCTCGAAGTCACGGGCCAGTAGCTCCATGGTGTGGTCGCCGGCTTCCAGGCGCTTCTCGTTCTCATGGATCTTCTTCACCTGTTCACCAGGGAGATCTCAGTCAGCAGCCCTAGGGTTGTTGGGGGGCCAGGGGATGGGGTGCCTGGGTGGGGTGTCGTGGGCAAGGTTCAGAGCACAGCTGGGTGAGGGGCTGCTCTGGAGGGATGATTAAGGAGCAAGTTTCTTTCTGTGAGCCGTCATGTCCTGCTGTGGTTCTACCTGCTGCTGTACCACAGGTGGGTCCCGGATCTCACTGGGGTGTGGGTTTGGGCCAGAAGCAGCATGCATTGGGGTGCACCAAAGCTTGGAGGTGCACTAGTATGGACTTTGCCAGGCACATCTGCATTTGCGTGTGCACAGAGCTGGGCTCGGCATGCACATGTGGGCAGGCTTTGCACACCTTTAGGCACTGGCAGGTTCCCAGTACATACTGAGGCATGTAGAAATGGGTTCCCTATGTGCAATGGGTGCATTCCTGGTGCATGCATATGTATGCTGGGGGCATCCCAGTGTGCCGGGCTGGGCTCTGCGTGGGCACGGGGGACCGGGTCACGGCCTCCTCTCACCTTGAGCTTCTGCTTCTCGGTCAGCAGGTTGTTGTCCTCGTCGCGCTCGTACAGGGTGATCAGCACGTTCTTCAGCCAGTCCCGCATGCGCAGGGGGAACTCGGTCAGCTCAGTGTCCAGGCACGCGGGGATGTCTGAAATCCAGTCACCCGGCACAGCCATCAGCACAGGGTCCAGTGGGGTATCTCAGGAAAGACTCCCCCCCTTGCTACTAGCATAGGGACGGGAACCCTTGGCCATAGTCAAGGGCAGCAGTGGCTGGAGAAAGGTGGGTCTCAGGGTGGGAATCCCACTCTGGACACAACCAAAGCTCAAGCAATCTCTATCCAGAGGAGGCACAGCCTTTGGAGGGGAGCAGGCAATGGGGGAAGGAACATGCTTTGTGTTTAGGCCCAAGTTTCTGGTTCCCCGGGGTCGGATCTGCCACCCTCCTGGCACTGGGAGCAGCTGAAAGCCTTAAAGCATGAGTAGTCCCTTTCCTGCAACATAGAGACCTGGTCCTCCGATGCAGGGATCTGTCCTGAAAAGACTCAGTCTCCCTGTGCCGGTGGTTTTCGGGGGATTGCAGCATCCTTATGATGCCTATGAAGTTAGCACATGGCTTCTGTATCAGAAGAGCTGACCTGGCCTGGACATCCTATCCCAAAATCCTCCCCCAGGCGGGGGTCGGTGCTGCTCCTGGGGTCCCAGGGGGTGCCCCTTCCTGGTGGGTCTGTATGTTTGATGAGGGGCTGGCTATAAGCCTTCCCACCCCTCCATCTGATCCCAGTCACATGAGGCCAAGAAGAACTGGGAGCAATCCAGAGGCTAGGGGGTCTGGAGTCCGCATGCACAATAGCCGGCATCTTGCACAGCGCCAGGTGCTGCTTACTGCTTAGCACTAGCTCATGTGAGCACAATCAGGCCATTAGGCGAGGCAGGGAGCCGGGGAGACAGGCAGGTCTAGACAGGTCCCGGCTTGGCATTTTAAAGCGGGCAGGCGAGGAGGAAACAAGCCGTTCCTTTCAGAAGTGCCGAGCCAGCAGCATTCCTAGCTGTGGGGCTTGCAAAGGTATTACAGACCCCCCCGGCCCTGGCGGCTGGTGCTTCTCTGGCAGAGCACAGGCTGTGGCAGCTGCATGCCCCGCAGAGCGGTGCATGGGAGCTTGCGGTGCCTGGGGACTAATGGGGACCGAGAGCTGCGGGGTTGCTCTGGGCCTGGAGCATGCCTGGCAGGGTGAGATACCAGGAGCCCATCCTTCAGCCCCCCTCAACACGTAGCAGGGCTGTGAAGCAGAAAGCAGAGCTGGCTGGGTGCAAAGCAAGGGACGTTGCGCCCCATCGACCCCCTACCCACCGGAGCAGACTCACATTTGCAAGGGCCGATGTAGTCCAGGTGGAGCTTGTGCCCCTTCTTGGTGCCCTCCAGGGTGCACTTGGTGGCAAAGAAGTGGCAAGAGGTGTCGTAGGTCTTGTTGTCAGTGCCGCAGACCTGGTGGGAAGGGCAGGGTCAGGGCGAGGCAGGCAGCTCACCTCCTACAGGCACGAGGGACCTGTGCTGGACTCCAACCTGTCACCCCAGGCTAGATCCTGCCCTCTATTAGCATGCCCCAAGCTGCCAGGACCACAACCCCGCTCCTCTACTCCCTGTTTGCTCCCCCAGCCTCCGTGACCACGTTCCCATTCCCCGCTCACCTTCTCGAACACACCGGTGCTGCTGGGGCAGCTGGAGGGGTCCTGGCACACGCACATGGGGGAGTTGTTATCGTCCACCTCGCAGACTTTGCCGTGCTTGCAGTGGTGGTTCTGGCAGGGGTCTGGGACAAGGCAGGGAGCAGAGTTAGAGCTCACGGCACAGCATCGTCAGCGGCCTGTTGCTACTTTGGCCACAGGCAGTTTCAGGAGAAAGTTGATGGGAAGGGGATGGAGAACGAGGCCAAGCATTGCCCCCCACTGTCCCCCTGCAGCCAGATGGAGGAGACCAGGAGGTTACTAGCATCCCAAACACAGCTGGAGACCTCTCTCTTTTCATTAGCCAGTTGCTCCTCTGGTTAATGCTTTGCACCTCCGGCTCTGTGGGAATGTAGGGCAACGTGCCAAAAACAACCAAGTCCCGCAATAACCCCCCACCCTCCACCCCTGCTGCGTGCCGCAGCCCTTTCCAGGGCATTGTCCCGTCTCCAAAGACTCAGTCTTCGCCTGCCTTGCCTACATGCCCCCAGGAGGGAGCGTGGAGGTGGGAAGCCACTCACTTTCCGCGACGATCTCCTCCACATCCACGGTGGGTTCCTCGAACTCTCCAACCTCCACCTGCACGGGGTTGACTCCCACGGGCTCCTGCCAGAAGGAAAAGCAGCTCAGTCGCTGCTGGGGGGTGACCAGCTGGGGGGATGCATGCAGAACCGCCCAGTGGGGCAGGAAGCCCCAGGACAAGCTGATGATGTGACATTTGGTCGATGCTGTTGCTGTTGACCAGGGTGGGAGGGCGGCTGAGCTAGCATCCAGCACAGGCAAAGCCAAAACCCTTCCCTCTTCGGGATCTCCACGTCCTCTGCCAGGTCTGGGGTGTATATACCCACCCCCAGAGCCCTTCCCAAGAAGACGACCATTGGGAAGGGCCTGATCTCCTCTCCCCAGTTGAGTGGGGGCCTGCTCTGACTCTCAGCCCAGTTGGCCACAACAGAGGCAGGGAGAGGAAACGACCGTCCAGGTGCCACGCGTGTGTGTCCATGCACAGAGAGCGGGGTGCAGGTGCAGAGCAGAGAGAGAGAAGCAATGTGGCAGGACGTCATACCTCTGTTGTAGGATCCTCCACTACCTCGATCTCGTCAGGCAGAGCATCCTGCTGCAAAAAAGGAAGCCAAAGGCTGTTACGTCTTGGTTCACTCATGGGCCCCCCACGGCTTGTAACAGCCCCTCTGCCATTCACAGTGGGAGTGTGTGTCTCCCAAAATGCAGCCAGGCCCCTGGGGCAGGAGACCTGGCTGGTTTAGGGAGCTGAGAGGTGGTGACACATTTCCAAGCCCCTGCCTGTGGGTGGGAAGGGCAGCATTTTGTCCTCAGAGCTGCCTCAGCCTGTGACAAGGAGACATGCACCCCGTGCTCTCTCCCGAAGACTTCACTCGAGCTCGTCTGTTTCTTGACCTTCAATCAAATTCCTTCCTAGTGAAGTTACAGAGCTCGCTCTTACACCTGGAAAAATACAGCTGACCCCCTACCACACTCCCCGGGTCGTCCTACGGAGTCAGCTACCGCTGGGCTCCAAATACTTCTTGCTGTGGGGGTGGCCTGCAGCCTTATCTCCCGGAGCCGCACGAATTCCTGAGCCAGAGGGAGGAAGGCCCATGTGATGCCCAGCAGATGCACTGGGATTTGAAGAATCGCTATGCAGATACAGGCCTTGGTGTCAATAAAGCTCAGCACAGGCCTCCCCCAGCCCTCATCCCCAGGCAGGAGCGGCTCTATCATGTTGAAATGCAGTCTCTCGCTCAGAATAGATATCCATGCCCCGGTGGGAGCTGGCAAGGAGGGTGAGGGAGCAGCTGGAGCTCCCATGTGAGTCTCTTCCGCTCACAAACCCTCCAGCACCTGTTCCTGGCTGGCACTGCCTGGCTGTGGGCTTCCCCACCCCCTTGGTGGCCTGGTGCCAGGTCTACAAGGCGCCTGCACATGGAGACCAACCCTGCTAATGCTGGAGGGGCTTCTGCTACAGACAGGACAAGAGGCATCCCCACCTCCCTGCCTAAAGGGCAATGCTAGAGATTTTGCTGCCTTAGCTAAGCCCCTCTTAAAACTCTACCTACCCAAGGGGCACTGCGAGGGTCTAAGAGCTGGTGCTGGTTTCTTGCACTGGGGTGACTTCTTCAGTGGTTTAGTTGGGCTTCCCCCTACCTTTGAGGTCCCAGCAGGCATCCGTGGAGGATCGGGTACCGGGTACCTGACAACTGAACGACTGGGATGCACCTGCCCGCGCTTACAAGCAGCTCCGGTGTTGGCCTGTGTAAACCCCTTTGCCTCTGATTTTGGCATGGCTCATCCTACATTTGGGCAAGGATAGGACCCCCAACACCCCTTCCAGCGTTGGGAGGCATGCCAGCGTCCTCACAGCAGGGCCAGGCTAGCCACATCCAGCATTTTGTCCTCGGTACTGACCTCCCAGGGAATCAGGACCGACCTCTCAGCCTTGGTGGTCACTCCTAGAAGCTATTGCTGCAAAATAGCTCTGCAGCTTCCTCCCCTGCCCTGCGTTGGCTGAGAGGCGGAGGAGCGTTTCAGGGCAGCCAGCAGGGTAAAGACCCAGCTGTGACCCCAGCACAGCTGGAAGGCAGATGATTAGGAAGGCCATGGATGACCCTGGTTTGGTGTGAAATGGGTCACGAGCTCACTGTCCCCGTGGGGCAGTGCTGGGGCACTTACAGCTGAGGATAATTCAAGGGGCCAAGACACGAGAAGCTGTTCAAAAACACCCGGTGCAAGGATGTGGTGTGGTGGGTACTGCAGAGGGGCATAGGGACAACCTGCCACGGTGGCGGTACCCGCGGGAGGAAGTGACTGTGATAGGGATAGGGTGAGCTGCAATACTTACAGGGGCTGCCAGTGCCTTGCCTGCCAGGCAGAGAAGGAAGAAGACCCACGCCTGCATCTTCTATCAGTGGAGCCTGGAGAAAGGAAAAGAGCAAGAATTAGATGTTCATCATGCAACCTGCGGCTTTTTGGCCAGCACAAGTGGCTTTGCGAGGGCGTCCAGGTAGGTAAGTCCTATGGCTGAGTCAAGATAAGTTAGGACGCAAGGTGGAAAAGGCCAAAGAGGCCATGAACCGGGAACGCAGCTGATAACGGCAGCACTCCTGTACATAGCCTCGATCGACGAGCCTTAAAGCGCTTTGCAGTGATGCCCTTGCCAGGTTTACTCCCAGGGAACGGCAATCTTTCTTTGTCATTTCTGCCCATTTAGGAGTGGGGGAGCCTTGGCAAGAAAGTGCAACAGAAAAAATGGCTTTCTGGAAGAAAAGAGTCTGAACATTGTGGGTCTGAAACATCGGAAACCTACAATTAAAACAGGAAAAGCGTTTCTGTTGCCGGGGGAGGGGACACCGTTTTGCACCAAGGGACATTCATTGAGGTGCAGGAGATAAACGCTTTCCACACCTCCATCCTTCGTCCCATCCTGGGGAGAAGTGAACGTGGAGGAAGGAAAAAGAGAAAGAGAAAGTAGGGGAGGGCGTGAGGGAGCAAGCTTTGAGACATGCTGATGCAGCCGGTCTCTGGGAGGTGCTGCAGCCCTGAGCATCCCTGCAGGGGGAAGAGGCAGCCTCAGGGCTATAGCTGGCCTTCATCGCGGCTGAGCTGGGAGACGTCTCCCTGGACAATGGCAGGAGAAACCAGAGCAGAGTCTGCAGCTCTTTCTCCCGGGCGGAGAAAGGAGCGTGGCCTCCCGAGCCCATTCAGCTCCCAGGGGCGGCTGCCCCCCAGCAGCTGCTTAGGAAGCCGGTCTTAAATCAACCCCGAGCGAGACGGGAGGCCTATAAAACAAACCCTTCTTGTTCCCCCTCTGCCATTTCCGGAGTGGAGGGATTAAACCCTTCTGTGCGGGGATGGGGGAGTGTGAGAAGGACTCTCAGCTGCACGCTTAATATGCAGCCCCAGTGCCGGGCCGAGGGGAGATGCGAGAGGCAGCTCCTCACTTCCTCCCTCCCAGGAAAGCAGAGAGCCAGTGTTTGTCTCGCCTCTGAAGCGGTTTTGTCGCCTTTCCAACACTTCCGCCTGCTGTCGCTTCCCTCCCGGCTCCTCCGTCCACCTGTCTCTGCCGGCACACGTGTTGGCCAGGCTCTCGGGCAGCGAGGGGCGTGCACGGACCCCGGGGAGCTCGCTGGCGGGGGTCCGAGGCTGGGTCTGCATGGAGGGGTGTCCAGCCCAGCAGGCGGGGTGCAGGTTGGTCTAATAAAAGATATTACATCTACCCAAAGATGTCCTGATGGACAGCACTTTCCCTGATCTGTGCAACCCTGCATTATGCATCGAGCCAGCTTGGTGCTGACTGGAGCTAGAGAGAGACCCCAGGGAAATCCTAGCAAGGCTGGAGGAGGCCGCGAGGCAGGTTGGAGGGATCTCACCTGACTGTAAGTGAAAGGACCCACTCTTTTACAAAGGGGCATCTTGTCTCTCTGTCTTTTAGCAGCTCCGGCATAGCCCTGCCTCACTGAAATGCAACTAGCCAAAGACAAAGCAGCCTGGCCGAGCTCCGATAACATCTATTGCTCACTTCCTTCCTTCCAGCTATCTCCCTTCCTTCCTAAAGCGGAGCCAGGAACTCCACCATGCAGAATACAAAGCAAACGGGGCGCTCAGAGGACCTGCACTTTGGCCCGGAGAAGCACAGCCAGCTACACCTGCTGCTGTATTAGTACAGGCCACGGCCGTCGGCACAAGGGTGAAATATCCCCAGCCACCGCCAGTGCCTAACACGTATCTCCCAGCTCCCTGCATCGGCCTGTTGCTTTGTTCTTTAAAACCCAGCGTGTTTTTGCTCTCTGGATGTTGAGATCTGTTGGGCGGACCCAGTGACACTACCCATGTTACGTGCAACAGGGGGTGCAGAGGGGCGTGAGACCGGCGGGAAGGGATGCCCCGAGGAAGACAAGAGCTCGAAGGCAAAGCACTTGCTCTCTGCAACACGGGGCAGGAGCTGACATTTCGAACCGGCAGCTGAGAAGCGGTGGGGGCAGGCGGGGGATGGATTTCCTCTGCTTCGTGCATACGCAGGCTTGCCCGCTGCCCCCTCCCCCTCCTGTTCAGTACACCAAGTCCCTTCCTCTCGCCTTTATTTGCTCTGGAGACCGCTGAAAGCCGCCCCGGCGCTGCCAAGACCCGAGGCTGAGGTCACGGGTTCTTCCCTTTTGAAGGGCACGGTGGGTGGAAAAGTACTGCCCAGTCCTCCCTGCCCTGGCCTGGCGGCTTGTGAGGGCTTTGCTTGTGCCTCCTTGCAGGCTGTGTTTGCCTTGGAAGATGCTTTTCCCCCCACCGAGGTCCCAGGTGTGGAAAGTCCGCAGAGGAAAGAGGGGAAAGCCCCACACGGCTTCCAATGCATGCAATGAAGACCAGACCCCCATCCTTATACCGCGGACAAGGCTGGGGTCATGGAGTTGGATGCTCGGTGTCGTGCCTGGTGGAAGAGGAGACGCAGATAAACTCTGCCAGCAAACAAACCTCGCCTAGAACGTCTCACGCTGGAGACAGGAAAACTGGGGCTTTTAGGGGGTTTGTTTTTTAAAGAAACAAAAGTAAAATAAAATCCCATCAGCCCTCATCCTCCAAGAGGCTGCTTTCACTGCTGCCACTGCTTGCAAAGGACAGCGTGTCCTAATGGTGCAGGGTCTGGCTCATAGAGTCCCACAGTGGCAATGCAATGGCTCTACCTTCCCAATGTGGTAGGGTTATGAGCCCCTGGGGTAACTTCCCTGCCTCTGGATCTGCAACGGGGAAGGTGCCATAGTCTTCCCATGCCCTCTCGTCATCCTGCCACATCCACGGCCTGTCCTGTCTGCACTGGGTGTCAGCCTTGCTGAGGCTACTGTCCGGGCAAGTTTCCACCAGCGCTCACTGGCACATGCTGCCAATTCGTGCCATGGACTGAGTCTGTGATATGTACCCTAAGACCGTATCCAGGAGCCCCAGACTGTGGTTTCCAGTGGCCTCCAGTGACCATGAGCACCTGGTTGCTGCTCCCTTAGGGCAGGGAGCAACATCCCTCCTGGCTCTAAACCAGCTCAGGTGCTGTGGCTAAGCGCTGGACCAGCCCAAACCAGCCACTGCATAAAACTACCCCGAATCTTCCCTACAGCTATAGTCCATCACCTCAGGTACCTGTTACGGTCACATCAAGGTGCCACGGGCTATAGTCTTCCAGCAGCCCTGCACCGGTTCCCGCCAGGGCACTCTGTCCCTGCTTGGCAGGCTCCACTTACCCTCCCCAGGGGCAGCCACTGCCTTCCTCCTCCTCTCTGGCTTGCACCATCCCTTCTCCATGCACTAACCTTGCATTAACCTGCCCCAGGCGCTGGACCTGCAGGCACGTCCCTCCCTGCCTATCTCTGCACCGAGGGCTGGGATCACTGCGTGACTCCGCTGACCTGCAGTGGGACCTTGAGCTAGTCCCTTTGCCTCTCTGGGCCTCTCTTATGCCCCTGCAATCTGGAACCAGAAACTCTTTGCAGGACAGGCTGCCTCTTGAAACCGGTTTGCACCGTGGCTCTGATACAGGAGCCCTGGGATGCAAGCGGAGGTGCATCATTTTGGATAGTTTTGTCCTTTGAGGAAGCAAGAGCTGGGAATAAGCCAGGAGTTGGCTAGTAAAATAATCTCCCGAGAGACCCCTGCCTCCTGCCCTCGAATGTCTAGAGCGGGGTGAAACCAGGGATAGCCGCCACGTGCTGCATCAAAACGTGGCAGCATCAGGCCTTGCCCTCCTGTGCTCGAGCGGCACCGGCTGCGTCCCCCAAAGCAGCCCTCTGAGTCATCCCGGCCAGCCCACACGCCCGCGTGCTCTCTCCGCCGGGCTGCCTCTGCCACGTTTCACTCCCGAGATGGCTGCCTTCGGCCGGGAGAGGGGGACCAGTGCTTCCCGCAGATCCCAGCCCCTCATCGCTGTGAAACAGGGGGTGAAATCCCTGCCTGGGGGTTACAGAAGCCCTAAGGGGTGTTGAGCAGCACCAATTAGGGCACAAGTCGCCATCAGCGTTATCTTTCCTTCCCCCCAAACCCATCTGCCTTGCAAGACACACATGCACAGCACTGAAGCTCAGCCAGCCCCAGAGCTGGACCAGCCACAGGTCAGGATCTCGATGCTCTTTCTCGGGGCCCGGACGCAGCTTTTCACCCTCTGCCTAGAAGAGGAACTAGGAAAGTGCTTCGCGTTTCATCAAGCCGGAGGCCTCTGATTCATTCACCAGCTGTCGTGTTGGCTCTGGGCAACAAGAGGTTCAGGGGAGGGGCGGAAATTAGAGGAAGCTGTAAATTGATGCTAATTGGTAAAAAAGGGGCAATGGCTCTGGTTCTAAGCTTCTATGGTGTGGATGGACTGTTTTCCTGTGCCTATCACCAAAAAAAGTCTTGTAAGACTAGTCTGAAATCCTGCATGGACGCTACACACTTGTTTGATTTGACGGACAGATTAATTTTGCCCAAACGAGTCCAAGGAGACGGAGCCTGAGTGTCCCAGCTCCCGTCCCCCACCTCCTCCTCCTCCTCTGCCCGGAGGCTCGGCTCTGTGCGGGCCATGGAGGAAGAGGAGGAATGTCTGGGCTTGGGCTTAGGAGCCCCGGCGTGGTCCATGTGGCACGAGCCCCGAGTCAGGGTTACATAAGACCCATGGCTGCCACGTTTAGGTTCGGGAGGAGGGAGGGACGGGGAGGAGTCTCCACGTTCGCCTGAGATGTGGCACCCCCCGAGGCCAGTGCAAGACGTGGAAAAGCGATAGGCCCCTCTCCGTGATGCACCTCCCTGAGCCCGACTCGGTCCCATCGGCCACAACGGGAGTTTGGCCACGGGCGGCAATGAGAGCTGGCACTGCATGAGCACGGATGCATCGGCCTGCCTCCTTTCAAAAGCACTTGGCCTTTTCTTTTGCCCAAGGCTGAATGGATCCTTTGTTGCTCTCCTTTGCACCCGAGATGGCAGGACCTGGGGTGGAGAGGGGAGGGTGGGTTGTATGTGCAGGCTGGCACTGCAAGGCAAAGGCAGGCCTGGTAGGTGAGGGCAGCAAGGAGCTCTCCAGGCAGTAGCCCTGCTCAGATCAGTCTGCTAGTCATTAAGAAAGCCCTTCATTAATTAACATGCTGCTGGTAGCTGGAGGATGGCTGCAACTTAGAAAGCAACAGCTGTTTCAGGCAGAGCAGGGAAATTGCAGGCGGCCCCTCTCTTCCCTGCCGATACTCGGAGATCCCCGCTCTAGACTTCCAAGAGGCTCGTCCTGCTCTTTCTACAAGGAGGCAGGGTGGTGTAGTGGTTACAGACTGAAAGGCAGACCCTGGGCTTTATTTCTGTCTCTGCTACAGCCCCGCTGAGCCATCTTGGAAGGATTCGCCCCATGGTGCCTCAGTTTCCCTTCTCTGCTGTAGCCCTCAAAATCCTTGGCTAGCGGGGCTTGTTCTTCATCTCACATCAGCAGCTGCAGTGACTTCAAGAAATTGCAGCGACCGAGTGCCAACAGACCCGGGTATAAAAATACAGCCGGGGACCAAACCGTCCCCAGATGCGGGAGGAAGGCAGCTCTCTCCTAAGCAGAAGGGGAGCGTGAGGATGCTCTGCTATGCAGACCAGACTCTCTCTCATTTGATTTAGCAAAAAAAACACCACACCCCTGGGCTAAATGTAGGCTTCAGACAAAGATGTTTTCATCCGGCACCGTGGATCGTTGAGCCGGACAGGCCCAGCTTGGGGCAGTATTTTTCCAGCTAATTTTTGCTCAGGTTGCTCATGCCTTCTCTGCCAGCTCTGTGCACCAGCCGGCTGGAGAAGCAGCAGGCAATTTGGGTTGGATGGATGGCGTTTACAGCCACGTAACTTGTGTCCACACGTGGAGCTGGACCGATTTGAATTATTTCAGGAGCAACTCACATCCCTGAGAGGTGGGATTTCTACTAGGGCATAGATCCCACCTCGGCTCGCAGCGGCAGAGCCAGGCCGCATGAATACTTGCTGGGCTTAGCCGGGGACCTCAATCTAAGCAATAACGGATGCAATAGTGGAGCATGGAGCGGTGGTTTGTTAAGCAGATGTTTTCCAGGGAGGGGGAACGTCCAGTCCTTCCAGGCACGCGGGCCAGCTGTGCTCAGGAGGCTCTCCGCACCGTGTGGGGCTGAGCCCTGTAGGACCCACCTCTCTGATGTGGTTGCTTCAGGGGAGGTGGGTCTATTTGGCTAGGATATGCCTTGGGTTAAACATGGCATTCTGGCTAGGGAACGTCAAAGCTCGGTTCAAAGGGAGGTATAATGTTACACTGCAAATGCATAGAGCGAACAACGCCCCGCTCCCTCCATCGGATCGCATTCCTCCGCCCTTGCTCCCCTTGAGTCCACTATTCTTGTCGGTGAGATTCCCCATGGCACGAGCTATATTCAACATGCACGGTGGAGAGAGTTTCCAGGACCAAGTCCACTTCTTGGCCTAAACTATCTTATCCCCAGAGACAAAATACAGCAAAATCCTCTCTTGTCTGCCAGAAAACAAGTGCCTTGACACTGCCCAAAACACGGTGGCTACAGCTGTCATTCAACTAACATACTCCATGGGGAGATGGACCCGACGGCCACGACGGTATATCCGTGCTGGGTGTTAAAAGAAAAAAAAAAGCGGTCCTTATTGCAGAGGTGGCCTTAGGGTTGTTGGGGCCCTGCGCAAGAGAGTCATTTGGAGCCTCTTAGAGGCCTAATTTTGATGACCTATGTATCGTGGATCTTTTTAATAGTCTTTGGGCGAATTCGATACATAGCCAATAAATGCAAATAGAGCCACTTCCTTGCAAAAACTCCACCCCAAAATAAATTTGTTGCACAATGTTGGGCCCCCCTAAAGTGTGTGTGTGTCGGGGGGTTGCCGTCCCCTAAGGCTGCTACTGCTTATTGCCTCCTGAGTGATGTAGACCAGCGCAGCAGGGTGGGCGAAGGGAGCAAAAAAGAAGAGAGGGAAGAGCGGAAAGGAAGAGACTCGATGTCTAAAAGCTTTGGGATGCTACATGGAGAAGCAGGAGGGATGGTGCTCACGTGCACGCTTGCACCTTGCTGCTTCTGGATAGATCCCAACCGCTTGCCCAGCACGGTCACCAAGCTGCCCCCGGTCATCCCCAGCCGGCTCCGGCCTCCATCTCTAGCAGGAGAGGACCCTGAAAGGGTTTCCATGGGAGCCGACATTCCAGCCAGGCTGAGTCATGTAAGAGGAGAGCTTCTGCAGGAGGTGGCGCTTGGAGAAAGTTTGAAAAGTTTGCTCCCCCCTCCCTTTCCATCTCTGCCTATGTGGCAGACAATGCCTTTGTTTTAACCATTTTGCAGCCGGGTACGTCCCAGTCACCCTGTCCCTCCCCAGCCTGGACTAACAGGCAGCTGTGGTATTTTTCCCTTTGTTCCTCTGGGTTCCTTAATTATTTGAGCTGGGTTTCACAGCTCACGTGCCATCTACACATGCGCTTTAATGCGCAGTAGCCTATTTTACGGTGCATTGAAGCGTCGTTGTAAAAAAAGTGCTGTTATGCTAATGGGGCGTGGGTGATAGCCGCGTTGGTCTGAGGACATGGGCAGACACGGTTCTTGGGGTGAAGCTGGTATCAGGCATTAAGTGCATTAAGTGACACTTAAAAACCAGGCGCATGCATTACTGTGCGTTAAGGCAGCCTAATGCGCATTTGTTTAGTATTTCACACTGGAGATACCCTGGTTGTAGGCGTATTGGTTTAGAGGAAAAGGCAATCAGAGCTCTTGGTAGAGGTGTGATCCCTTTTATTAGACCAACAAGATTTTTGCAAAAAAAAAAAAAAAAAAGCATTGCCCTTAAGCTTGCAATTAAAGACATTTTTTTTGCAAAAATCTTGTTGGCCTAATAAAAGGGATCACACCTCTACCAAGAGACCCGATTGACATTGGGGTATGTACATGATACGGGGGTTTAATCAGCTCTAAATTGAAGTGGTGTTTTTTAAAACCCACTGCTTCAATTTAGGCCCCCCATTTCATCTACACACGCCCAGAGGTACTAAATGTATTGTGCATTAGGAAAAGCACCTTAATGCCCATGTAGATCGGCCCACAGGGTAAGACTCCCCCTCACCCCAGATTCAAATTTGCTTGAAGATCTTTGCACTTCTGTTTGGGCAAGACTTTCCCCCCCCCAAGCTGCGTTATCTGAAGTTTTTAACACCCGGCTAGACAAAGCCCTGGCTGGGATGATGTAGTTGGGGCTGGTCCAGGGGTTGGACTAGCTGTGACCTCCTGAGGTCCCCTCCCACCCTCATTTTCTGTAATCCTTCCAGCGCTTTGCTAGCAGGGCAAAGCTGAGATGTTTTGCACCCAGGACAAAAAATAGAAAGGGTATTTGGGATGCCTGAAAGGCCGAACGGGCAGCTGCTGCCCTTTAAAGGAAACAACTGGTTTGTTCCACTGGACAGACCTTAATAATGTGAGCATCTCGAGTTGAATGTCTCCAACAAGTCTCTTTTTTAATTTTCTCTTTTTCTACTCTGAAAGCCCTGCCCCTCTCCTAGGGTTTGTTAGCTGGAGGTAAGAGAAACAGAGCAAGGGAAAGGACCTGACTCGGGTTCAAAGCCTGTTTGGAGGAGACAGAAAGAATAAAAGCAGCTTTCTTCACAGGGAAAACAGGAGGGGATATGCAGAGAAAAAGTGCAGAGGAAATCTGCACAACGCCTGTTCTCAGGAAACAGGAGAGAGGAAGGACTCAAATGACAGCGCATTTATTACTCTCGCCCCTTAATGAATCGCTCCTGATTTAGAGCTCGGTCTGATCCACCCAGCAGCAAGCGAGACCTGCCTGGGAAGGAGCACAACCCACCTCCCTCCATAAACACGCAGAGATGTATTTTTAGCCCCTGGCAAACAAAAGGAAGGAAATCCAAAAAGATAACAACCGGTTTGCCCTGGGAAGATTGAAAACTCCCATTTCTGATCGCGAATTTGGAACGGCAAAATAAGGATTTCGGCCGAGACGCAAGGCTCTGAGAAGAGGAAGCGGAGAGGATTCAAGTAGGTCATTTTTGTTAGCGCGACAGCATCGCTTTGCCCACGGTCCCCGTCCCTCCCCCGGACGGGCAGAACTTTCTGCGCGGCGAGCGGCTCCGATCCCGGGTTGGATGCTTTGCAAAAGTTGACCGGATTTAGTAGTGGCCAAGTGATGAGAAATAAATGACAGCAGAGGAAAGAAGAGACACGGTTGCACGGCATACCTCACAGACGGGGCAGCGGAGAGGAGAAATCTTCAGGCTCTCTGAAGGGCTGAAGGAATCTGAAGGTTTTAGAAGCAGGCAACAGGAAACCAGTCTATGCGCTGGGCTGGGTTTCTGTCTGTCTGTCTCCTCCTCTTTTTTTCCCCTCTTTCTTGCTCTGCCTCCATCTCTCTGGTGGGCTGTCCTACCCCCCCCCACCCCTTCCCTTCCTCCCCAAATTTATTCTGAGTTTCAATCCAAATGATAGACCAGAGTAATCAAGTGGCACTGGAAGGGAACGGGCCTGCGGGAAGGTTCCCAGGGACAAAACAGCTGCAGGTGGCAGCCCGTATCCTGCCGTTCAACAGAAAGATCCCCACTGGGATGGCCTGCATTGCTGCAATGAATTTGCCCGTTCTCTGGGGGTTTTCCAGAAGCATGAAGTCTCTGGGGCGTCTGAGGCTGGGTTTGTGCAGCGCGTTATTGCAACGCCAATAGCGTTTCTGCTGCACACGGTGCAATGAGATGGTTTATTCCCTCCTGCGGGAGTCCTTATGGAGGATGACATGGGGCTGCTGAGTGCAGACAAACTGCACAGGTCCGTGTCCCATTAATTGCCAGGGGGGTTAAACTCTGTGGTATCTTTAGAGCCCGCTCGGTGTTTTCACCCTTTGGCCGAAGTAATGCACCAGCAAGAATGGGCTGGCCGAGGAGGCCTCATCATCCAGGATCCCCGCAGATCCCTTGGAGTATTCAGCATAAGGATGAATGTCTCCCCCCGTGGGTACGAGAGCACTTGCATTTCCCCAGGCTTGCTGAGCTTTTCCAGGTTCAATCCTCCTCCACGGCTCAGCAGCACTATGGCAAATAAATAGGACGGTGCAGTGGTCAGCCCCGCCACAATGCCACATCGTATGGGAGAGAGACCGGCGAAGGGAATGGTAGTAGCCCAGGCACTGATGTTAGGGTGATGTAGCTCAGAAGAACTGAATTAATTCCTAAATATGCTAGAGCCTCATAACAGCGCCTGCCTGGCCACGTCTACATGAGATGCTTACTGCGCAGTAGCAATGAGCCATAGCGTCGCAAGGCACAAACCGTGATGTGATGCTACTGCATAGTAGCGACGAGCTACTGCACAATCAGCCTCCCCAGGCAGCCATGCGGGGATGCTACCGTGCAGTAACGCCGGTTGCTGCATAGTCATGTAGTACGTGGGTATGCAAGTACTAAATGACGGCTGCACAGTCAGCGTCTCGTGCAGACGCGGCCCCTGAGTCTAAGAGCAGAAGTCCAGGCTCATCTGAATATATCTCCTGTATAGCAACCCACAGTGCTGCAGGCTGTCTGTCTGTAATACCATCTCTCTGTCCTGGCCGTGCTTTACTTAGAGAAAGCATAGATCCCAGGGAATAATGAAATGACCCTGCAAGGGGCCATTTGAGTGAAAATGGATCACGTCATCCACTCTGGTTGCCAGGGTTGGACTCGCTATGGCTGGCTTACCAAATGAAAGGGTCCTAAAAGCTGTATACTGGACTGCGCGTGCCGGGGACCCAAGCTGGATAACACAATACAGGTCTCCCTCGCTTGATGTGCGTTCTGTATGTGCAAATGAGCTCTTATGCAATGACCCTTTTTATACCAAAAATTCATTATATGCAAGATAAATTCACTCTTATGCAATCGGTGTGGTGGAAGCCCGCAGTCAGCTGCTTTGTGCGGTGCAGTGTGGGAGTGAAGCACACCAAAATATAGTCTCCTGTGTGGAGCTGTGCTCCTCGCTCCTTGTCTGCGACTCCTGTTTCTGTAGTTGCCATCCCCATTATGGCTTCTATGCATCCCGCTAGCTTATCTCCTACCCCTCTCTGCTGTTGGCGAGCACCAAAATTGTCTTGCAAAAGTGGTGGAAATGGGTCTGGGGGTCAGTGCAGTCGAAGTCTTCAAATGTATCCCTATTTGTGACATTGTAAAGTGGGTTCCCTTTGTGCGAATTCGAGTTATGTACCGTTTTCCAGGAACACATGTACAGCATAAAGTGAGGGAAACCCGTACAGTGCTACATCTTTGTGGCCCAGAGCAGTGCCGGTGCATCACTTATCCCCTGCCGTCATTAGGGATGGAGTTGCTGGGCAGAAAAAGGCATCTTTTAGGGGATTTCTCTTGGGTTCCTGGCCTTAAAAGACTTCATGCTAAACAATGGCACAAGCAGAAGGCAGCAAGGCTCACCTCCGGGCTTTCCTTGATGTGGTGGAGAGCTCGGAGGAGCTTGGGTGAATCCAGGTGCTGATAGACGCCAAATGGAGTTTGCCAGCATGGCCCGGCATCTGACTCCCGTTGAACCCCACTCCGTACCTGGCTCTTGCTTTAGGTGCCTTTAATAAAGTCATTAGTGCTCCTGTGCAGATGTTGGCACCTACCCCTACCTACTAGCAGAGGACCAAGCCCCAGCTCCTTGGTGAGATTTGGGAGGACAGCAATGCTTGGATGTCGGCTCTGATGGAGGCCGGCCAGTCCAGCTCCCCCAGCCGCCCCTTGGGGGCTTTTTAAACGCTTAGTTTTTCACAAGATCCAGGGGCAGCGTGGCCTCAAGTGCCACCAGGAGTCTGCGCCTTGGCTCTGTGAGTCCTCCCAAACTTCAGGCCTCAGGTAGAGGTGATATCTTTTGTTAGAGCAACTAGATTTTTGCAAAAAAATGTAATTTTTTTTTTGGATACCTTCCAAACTTCACTCACTTCGGCCCTGCAGAGTTGAATGCTTTCTGCAGTGGATTGGTCGTGCCTTTTCACCAGCCGAGTTGAGATCATGCAGCTGTTGGTACTTGCCTTGTTCAGATAAAAAACATCTGGAAAACTTCTTTACAAAGGGGGGGAGATGGGGGTAAGAAAGGAACCACCTCTCTCAGTACTGACAACGTGGCAAATGCCTGATGTGCTCTGCTCTGGCCTACAGCTGAAACCTCCTCCAAAGAGAACCAAATGACATAGCCAGGGGGATAATTATAACCGAGATACGTGGCGGCTAAACCCTGATCCTGTGCAGAAGCAAAAAGCAACTAGCCCTGATTGTGCAATTACATCGGCCAACGGGGCAGGAGCTCCCGGCCCCTTCCTGTGGGGAGTGAGGGTCTTAATACATGCAACCCCTTCTGTCTGCCTGGGATTCACCGAACCAGCCTCGTTTCTTTGCATGAAGTTCAGGGCAAGAGTCTCGTTCCGGGAGATCTGATGCTTAACCGGCACATAGGTAGCCCTGGTTTTATTTTCCAGGGGAGGGGAGGGAGGACGGGAAGCAAGAGGCTGGTGGAACAGATCCCCTTGGCTTTACGAAGAGCTGGGGACAGCTCAGAGCTCGCGGAGATTTACGGGAATTTCTGGTCCGCCCTACCAGGCTTATCAGGGTCGCTCAAGGCTGCTCTTAGGTGTCCGGCTCATGGGAGAAAGGGGTTGCATCCGATGCAATGGTGACGTGTAGCTCAAAGAGCAGGAGGGAAGAAATGGATGTTAACAGCCCCAGGAAGGGCTCAGGCACACACAGCCCCACCGGTGGGTGCATCACGTAGTGGGACACCCCCTACTCAGTCTGGCTTGCGCCCCGACAATGTGCTGTGACCAGAAGCACCGCTTATTACTCCACTCCTGAATCCCAGCATTGCTGCGGCAATGCTCCTCCACCCCGACTTCCTTTGACCTTTGGTCTTGCAGCCCCCTGCTTCTCCAGGATGGTGGGGCCAGTCCTGTGGGTGCATGGTAGGCACGCTGGGGACACAGGTGACAGGTTCAGATGAGCTCCTCTCCACTCCTGACCTCACTTAGCACTTGAACTTGAGCCTTGGGGCATGATAACCCACATCAGTCCCAAGCTCCAGGCACTATGGCAAAACATCGGGACTCTGTCTTCAAGCTGAGGGTGATGATAGCGTGTGGCAACATCCCTTAGTGCTGCCTTCCCAGCCCTCAGCATCCCCATCCTACACAGATCCCAACCTGGGAGACAGCCAGATTTTGATTCTTTGAAGGCTTATGCTCTCCCGAAATCCCTGCTTTGGGTCCCGGCCCTTTCACTTATCCTCTGAGTCCTCCAGAAAGGCACGCAAGCCTATTCGTCATGTAGGAAGCAGGTGGTGGTGTTGCTACAGGTTTTGCATTGTAACAAGATGATGCTTATCGCTCCCCTGCACCCCGAGGTTTCCAGGGGCAGATTCGCAGCACGGACAAACTAGCTCAGACTCACCGAAATCAGTGAAGTCACACTGATTCATCTGCTCCCTACCTTAACCCGCAAGTGCTGCTCCTTCCAGCACATCTCTGCTGCAAGAAAAGGCCTGTTGGTCGCTCAGCTGGGCTAGCCCAAGGCCATTCACTCAGGATCACACAGCAGTGAGGGCAAACCAGCTGGGGTTTTACTTCAGGTTGGCCATTTGGGTCCAAACTGAGAGAGGAGATTGTGTCTATAGCTCTTATAGGCCATGTTAGCCCACCTGGATTCAGACCATGCCATTACAGACATGTCTCTAGAGCGGTGATCCTCTCATCCTTTTGGGGCTCAAGGCACCCCTCGTTGGACCCGAGCCCCCCTCCATCACCCCTGTGAATTGAGTGTCCCCCCATTTCCCAACTGATTTATATATTATAGTGCTAACCTCCCAGATGAGCCAGGCAATGGGGTTGGGGGACTGGCCAGGCAGGCATATGCTCATCTCCTCACCACGCTTGATACCCTCCAAAGGACCCGGTGGCAACCCCGGATGCTGTGGCACCCTGGTTGAGAATCACTGCCCTAAAGAGAGGGTGGCCGGTAAGAGGTGTTCGCCTCCAGGGGAAATGCAATTAGAAATTAGGAGCACATCTCCACGAGCGGGAACGTGTGTTTTCCTGGGGGCAAACAGCAGCAGCACAATGTTGTCCCCGGGGAATGCCCATGCCATGCACGCTCTGGCACGTGGCACGTTGCCCCGGGTCAGGTGAGTGAGACTGGCCCCAGCAGCCTTACCTGGGGTCCTGGGGGCCTCCAGGAGCTGCAGCTGGGGGGATCCTGCAGCAAGGAGCCTGCCTGGCAACTGGAGTGTGGGTCCGGCTAGCCAGGTCCAGCTTTGGGCAGCACGCGCTGCTGCTACGTGCACCCCCCTGCTTTGTAGTAGCGTGGGTTTTTTTGAACCTAGGATCTCCCAGGATCAGACCCCCCCCTCCTCCGTGCTGCAGATTAGCAGTGCAGGGAATGCCTGTATGTGCAACGTGTGCAATGCCGCAGACAGATCTGCAGCGCCGCACACTGCGCGTCTGCGCTCGTCTGGACGCTCCCGAGGAGATCAAGTGCGTTGGAGTGGCGATGCACGAGGCCGTAGTCAGTGCAGAACTAAGGAGCAGAAGTAATTGCTTATGGCAATTAAGTAATTGCTATTGCTTATGGCTGGGCCTGGCCTGGGAACAGCCAAGAGCGCTCTGTGTGGCCTCGCTGGGTTTCCAGCTAGCCTCCGAGCAATGCTGGTGATGGGGCAGCTGATTTACTTCGAGGCGAGCAAGGGCAGATGGAGCAATGTCAGTGGGAGCCTGCTTGGAGGAGGGAGGAATCGAGCTGCCGTGGTGACTCCCTGGTGAATCATGGTCTCTGGGCAGGCTGAGTGAGAGTTGGAGGGTGAGATTTGAGGGCTGGGGTGGGGGGGAAACTTCTGAATCAATAGATCTTGGAGGGATGCCGACAGAAAACCTTCCCATTCACCTCGCCTGTCCTCTCAGGGCCACCCGGAGCTGGGTCCATCCTACCTGCTGCCATGTGAGGTGCAATGACAGCTGTGACCTGTATAGGAGGGGCAGAGGGTAGCAGGGCTAAGACGGGGACCACGAGCAGTGCAATAATGTGGTGCCCTTTGCTCGGAGCAAAGCCACATTTGAGGCTGTGCAAATTCAGCTCTCCACCGTGTGAGCGAGGGATGCAACAACGGGGCAAAAGCCTGGGATGGCCTTTCTGCAAACAGACCGTCCCCACCAGACCAGGTCTGCTCGAGACGCCAAACAAGGCTGCACCTCCTGACCCCTGGCTGGGAGAGCATCCGGGAGGGGCACAGGGACGGCTATTTTGCTTGGATAAACGGGCACTGGCCCTCCTAAATAGGCACGTTGATGAACATCCCTGGGGGGGGCCGTGCCTCCCGGTAACGTCCAAAGATAGGACGCCGGGTCTCGGAGAGGTGGCAGCTCCCGAATGACAGGGCCCCTTGTTCTCCTGTGTGTGTCTGCCAGGTCAGGGCTTGTCCTCTGCAGCAGGTGAGGTCCTGTTACCCTCCTTAAACAGGCAGCGAGAAGGGAGAGGAGGGAAGTGAGTTGTCTTGAGTGAAACAAGACCCTAGCCATCCCATGGGTGAGGACAGGGAGAGGGATTTCGAGGTGAAAACAGCCCTGGGGTGCTCAAGGGGGTCTCTCACACGATGGGGGCTCCTTGTCCTCCGTTTCCCCTGCAGCATCGGGGGAATCTTGACACGCTGCTCCCCTCCCTCGGCGGCCGGTCGTCCTGGCTGTCTCCGCTCTGTGTTTGCTCCACGCCGCCCCCAGCTCCTGCCCATGCGGCTGCCAGCTGGGCCGAGCCGCCTGCCCAGCAGCCGGCGATGGCAAGAGAGCCGCCCCAGGGTGTGGTTCGCCGAGGGCAGCAGGCTCCCGGGAGGCCACGTCCCCACTGGTATGGCTCACAGATGAGCTATTATTACCGTAACCGTTGATGGTAACCAGACGTTGCCCTGGCTCAGTCCCAGGTCCACGGTGCACAGATTTGCTTTGCTGTGTGTGTGTGTGTGTGTGTGTGTGTGTGTGTGTGTGCACTTGCAGCAGACATGAGGCCACGGTGCTGGTGGAGGTGGGGGGGTTTGCACGTCTTCACAGCAGTGCTCGTGCTGCCAATGTGAGCTGCCTGTGCGCGTGCATCTGGCCGCAAAACAAAGCTCATCTTGCATCACCTTGAAGTTAGATCTCCTTAAAAGTGACTTCCCGCATGAGGGGTCCCAAGGCATTCAACCAGCTTCTGAATGCCGAGGGGTCCCCATAGCAGGCGGGAAGGCGAGACAGCAGTGCTCCTGACTGATTTTGGTCGAACAAACTCAGCCTCCTCCATAGGGACCCGTCTCCCTTGGTCGTCTACACCGATAAACACACCTCCAGCTTGTCTCGGCGAAGGACTCGGCAGCAGGAGGTGGAGCTGTATATTATAAAATATTAAATAAGTATTTTTGCAAATAAAATAAATAAATCAGGTGCATGTGGGAGGTCAGCTGCCCTGGCTGAGAGTTGCCTTCCCGCGGGGGGGAAGCAGTGGGGCTGAGGCACGCAGCTTTCCCTGCTGCAGTGGAGTTGTGCATACCGGCATCTCTCAAACGGGCCAAAAGCAAGAAAGAAGGCACGAAAGGCCCAGCCCCATCATGTCTATCTCCATTGTCCCTCAGCATTGTCTCTGGTGAGCTGTTATGAAATCCTCCGGATAAAGCTATCGCTAATGCCCACTTTATATCAGGGAGAGGAGAGGGATTAAAACAGGATGGACATTACATCCTCCCCCACTGCAGCCATGCAGCTGTATGTGACAATGCAGCAGTATTTTTCTCTGTACATGTCATATACAACCCAGATGCTACTTGCCTGTTCTGGGTGGGTTGGATGTAATGGGGTTTCTTGGAGAGGGAAGCAATTAACATCAAGAAGGGCTCTAACCCCAAATTTCAGCTGCTAGAAAATCTAATAACCTGATAGACTATAGGGGCAGCGTGGCCAGGCAGCTCAGGTGTCTTACTTTGGAGGAAGGAGGGCAGGCCTTGCTCTGGGCTCATGGTGCCCCAGTTGCAAAGGATCGTTCAGGCTGGAGAGTCCAAAGAAGTTGGGTGTGAGGAAGCCACATCATTCCCTTGTGCACTGTTGGCTAAGAAACCGGTGTGCCTCCGTCATGCCAGCCCAAGGGACTGCTCGGTTGTTAACCCTTCCTGCCTTCCAACACACCAAGTGCTTCGTGCACTTTGCTACGGAGGCAGCTACACTGCTCGTTTGCCCCAGATGCTAACACAGTTTAACGAACGGGGTTTCCACCAGCTGTTCACGGCTGCAGTGAGATGAACTGAGTGGGTCTCAGCGGAGCCTGCGGTGGGTGTTTGCTAACACTGGAAGTCCCAGAGAGCACTTGTACATGTCACGAGAGTCTGGCACAGCCTGGCAGGACCTGGCGAAGCTCAGAAAAGGGACAAGCCAAAGTGGGGACTCCACTGGGGGTGTATTGGCAGAAGGACTACCCACCCTCTGCTTGGCTGGACCCAGCACTCTGGCCTCTGGCTTTTCAGATGGGCAAAGTGAATGATATTACAGCCTGAAGCAAGTCCTCTGCTTGCTTTGCCTCTTCCCAGAGCATCCCACGACCCTCCTTGAACCGACTGGAGCTGGAGCCGTGCAGCTGCTCACATACAGAGCAGAAATTGTCCCAGAGACCCGTCGGCTTTCTCCACACTCTTCTTGCTGCTGTACCCTCTGCAAGAGCTGCAGCATGGGCACAGCTGGTCTTTGGGTGCAATGAGGTCTTGGGGTGCAATGAGGAGGCCAGAATATAGCATGAGGCCACCTCTCGCCTGGCTCCAGGGCAGCCTAGTGAGCGGAGGGGCCTAGGCAAAAGGGACAGATGCTGGAAGAGGCTGCTTGGGAGGAAGAGCATGCTGGCTGGCCCCACTCCCCTCCCCTGGGTCAGCTCTCTTCCATGTAACTGTCCTGGGAGTGACTTTAAAACCCCTCCCTAGATGGGCTTAGGGCTAAAAGCTTCCAGCTGTTCTTTCCAGGTTTCAAAGGGCCACAGAGCCTGCTCCTGCAGCTTCCAGCTCCTGCAGCTTCCAGCTCCTGCAAAAGGGATGAAAGTAAAGCCCAGGAGAACACATGGGATCTATAACATCACCCCACACCATCAGCAGTGGTGACCAAAATGTGGCAGGCTGCTCCTTATCACTGAACTACTGCTGCAGTGTCTGGAAAAGAGCCCGCTTCGGGGGGCCGGAGGAGAGGGGAGGCAGGAGCCAACTCCCTGACACGTCAGCCTGCAATCCAAGCAGTTACCGCTCAACACGCGGAGACGAGGTCCTTCTGCCAATACACCCCCAGCGGAGCCCCCCCTTCAGTTTATCCCTTTTCTGAGCTTCGCCTGCACGGAGCACCAGGTCCGGCCAGACCGTGCCGGACTCTCGTGACGTGTACAAGTGCTCTACGGGACTTCTGGTGTAAGCAAACAGCCCGGCCTGCTCTGTTACTTCTCGGTGCCATGCAGGGCACGCTCAACAAGCAGCTCCTGCAATGAGAGCTAATCCCAGCCCGCGCCCGCTCACAACGGGCTGCCCTGACGAAATCCTGCTCTCAGCTGCCTGAGGACAGCAAACGAGGCTTTTGGGGAGAAAGGGGCATAGGGATCTGAGAGAGGACTAGGTTGTCTGCTCTAACTAGGAGAGGACTTATCCACACCCTCCACTCCCTCGGCTCTCCCTTCTGCGGGGGAATAGGATGTATTGGCCATACACGTGTTGTCGTCCAGCTGTTTATGGTCATGACCTACCCGAAATCCGAGTGAACGTGTTGCATTAGGAATGCTGTACTGGCAGGGACAGCCAGATCGATCTGGAAGGGTTTAAACATTGCAGCGTTTCCCAGCGGGTTTAATTTTGCTTTCAGTGATGCCCCGGCAGCCCCTCTGCCTCGTAGCAGGGTAAAATTCAGCTCTGCCTCTGGGTGCTGGTGTTAGTGAAGTTATCTTCCAAAGACACAAGGTTCTTTGGGTAAATGTAATATTGTTTATTAGAGCAACTAAATAGGTGGAAAAATTGTTCTTTGCAAGCTTTCGGGCACAAACCACTAGTCATGAGCAGGCACAAACACAGACAGGAGCAGACTCTGGGGTTTCCAGAAGCCAGTATCAGTTGCTTCACCAAAACCTCATGTTGATAGGTCAGGAGCTACCTTCCTTGCCCACGTGAGAGACTAGGATGTGCCCCAAGACTTGGCCTAGGTGACACGTGGCTGGCAACGCACAGCAGCTCTTCCTGGCACAGCCGGCAAACGCTCTGCCAGGGAGACCCAGCGAGTTAGATGCTTGCAGGGTGCCTTAGCCCCCACCCTTTAGCACCCTTTGTTTGTACAGCTCATTCACAAAAGATATCTCCCAACCTGATCCCTGCCGCTGCCCCGAATGCCACTTCCGGCTGCGACTGCCCGGGTGCTAATCAGCCAGATAAATGATCTCTCAGCCCAAGGAAGCCGCAGGGCGCGAGCTGTCTCTCGCAAACGTGTCCAGCCACAAAAGCTGCATTTCTACAGCTCGCTGGATTTTGTTTTCTTTGCCTTTCCCATCTGCTTTTAGCAGAACAGCTGAATAGCTTCACTCTCTGCGGCTGGAGCGGGGTGCCAAGTGCTGAGCCAGTGCTGGCGGCAGTTGCCGGAGAAAGGAGATGCAAAACAACAGCCCAGCCCAGCGCTGCCGCGTTCGCCAGCGGCCTGGGGTAGAGGATTTGGGCTCTTTATTTTTATCCTGACCACCTTTCTGACCTGGTTTATAAAAGAGCTCTGAAATAAACTCCTTGCATGCTGGCGGCCGCGTGCGCTTCCTAACACCATTCATTAGGTTTGTTTAGCAGATGTGCGCTTGCTGATTTTTGCACCCCTTTGGGGGGCAAGGCTCTGAACAGCTGCTCTTGGTGTGGCATGTCCTCGTGCCCCTGCTGTGTGGCTGTTCCCCGGGGCAGGATTGCACCGGGAGGGATAGCAGAGACCCAGTTGGTGCATCCAGTGCCAAAAGGGTCTCATCAGGTCTGCAGGCTGGCAGGCGGAGGGTATTCTGCAACCAAGGACTGGATGTCTGTGGGGCTGAGTGCATCTCAAGGGCTGTGGACATCAGTTCAGGGAGGCATCCCACCGTTCTCCATCCCCTTGAAGGGATCATGAACATACGGGGGGGTTGCTGTCATAGCTGGCCTGCTCAGTATGGGGCTGGAGAGCAATTGGGAAGAGTGTTTATACACAGCAATACCCTGTGGAAAGGCCTCAAGCTGCCTCTCGGGAGCTCAAGAGGCAACCAGCCAGGGTGACGGCTCGCGCAGGAATGTCGAAGCAATGTGAGAAGGGGGTGGGTGAGCTGCCGGCAAGGCCAGCACACCCCACCACGGCTTCCTGGCCCGTAGCAATGCTGGGGAGCTGGGAGGATACACTGGCATGGCCGGTATCACTCGACCTGTGCCCCGTGCTGAGGCAGATGGGTTGCTTTTTCTTTTCCAGCTCGATTTAAAAGTGAAATGGAGGAGCCCGATGCCAGGAAAGCCCTGCCCTTTCATCCACTGAATCCCCTCGGGTCAGATGCCAGCCTTCGGGTCTCTAGAGACCATAGGCGGGTAGGCTTGTTTCCCAGGAAAGAAGTCCTGCGATGCCCAGAGCTGAACCCTGTTGCCTTTCCCCACCCGCCTTCAAAGGATGTTCGGTCTCCAAGAGCCACCTTCTCCTTGTCACTGCTATTCCTGGGTGGTTCATCCATGTGCTGTGGGCTTTACATATAACCCAGGAGGCTGCTTGGTAATGAGAGAGGGTGGAAAAGCCAATGAATAACCAGCGAGACTCCTTTTCATGGGCACGAGGCTTTGGGGTCCTCATGTCTTTCCACCTAAGCGACAATCATCTTCCCAGGCAGAAAGGGAAGAGCTAGGTCTGGTCCAGAGAGGAGCTTAGCCAGATCTCCGCCTTCACAGACCTCCCAGCAAATCCCCGACGTTATCGGGCTAAACCGCACGTGCGACTACAAGACACGATGCTTGAAACACCGACCGAAGCAGAAGCAGGGGAGATGCGGGCAGGGGAGACGTGGGCAGTGCCCGTGACTGGTCGTTCCAGGGGGAAAGATGGCTTTCAAGGAAAACCCAGAAAACCAAACAAGATCTGCAAATGCTTTGAGAAGGGGAGAGATATTTCTGCCCAGACTTAAGGCTGCTCCGGTTGTCCCGGCTCCGTTCCAGACCTCGCACTCATCACCCCAATGACCCTCCTCTCGCCCCCAGTGGGAAGGACCAGCTCCAGACATCACTTTTGCAGGATCGCGCCCAGGCCTGTTTTGCAGAGAGAGGCCCCTCCGGAGAGCTGGCGGGCTGACAGGACATAGCGTCAGCCTCTCGGGGGGACGGGAAACCGCTGGCTCCTCACCGCGGCGGGAGGGTTTTGCTGAGCTTCCGCATGAATGTCCCCTTTCTCCGTTCCCTCCCATTCTGCACCATGTTTGCACCCCCGCTCCTCCCCCCAGTCTGCAAATGCTGCAGGCTTTCTCGACATGGAAATTTTTCCCCCTAGGCTCTGCTGAGGAGTCAGCATTTTCCTCTAAAGCCTTCCATAAACAGCCCTGAGCGCTGGATCCGACATCCCCGGCTCTGTTTAGACTCCCAGCATCCCACCCTTGCCGCTCTCCCCGGCTCGTTCCACGTGTAATCAGGCCAGAGCCCTTCCCATGCATGCAAGCAAAGGTCTCGTTATCTAGCCTTGCCGGTGTTTTCAAATGGGCAGACAAGGCTCTTTGGACAGATGTGCTATCTTTTATTAGACCAACTAAACAGTTGGAAAAATTGTTCTTTGCAAGCTTTTGGGCCCAAACGCCCTTCTTCAGGCATAGTGGTGAATGACATGCTCTCTTGGGTAGAATAGTAGCTCAGATGCAGGTCTGTGAAAATGCACGTGAATGGCAGTGAGCATCAGAGGGGATGGGAGACTTCAAATGGCTCTGCACGGTGTGACCCTGGAGGGCTGAGCTCACGGAGAGGCCGTGCCACCAAACAGCTCGGTTTCCAGGCACTCGATAAAAAAGCATTTTCTGCAGCTCTCCTTATCTTATCAGGAAGCAGGGGAGCCTGAGTGGGGGAGAGAGGGCAGCCTTGAGACTGCTACCAGGATGGGGTGGAGCTCCCTGTTCCTTCGATAAGCGTGCAAGGCTGTGCACAATCTGGGAAGGGGGGACGGGGGCAGCCATGTCTCTGCACCTGGGTTGTGCCCGGAGCGGGCAAGCGGGCAAGCGACCTTGTCCTGCGAGCAGCGCTGCTCTGAGCTGTAATCTCCCCAGTTCCTCCAGGATTTGGGGCCAAGCAGCTCCTCAGCTAGGGTTAACAAGCATCTCTGTGCTGGGGGGTGGGAGCCCTGCTTCTCTGCCCACCTCAGCAGCCCCCTGCCTAGTGGGATCAGGGGCCTGCAAGGCTTCCCTCCGCCCTGCCCCAAGGGGAGAGGGTGAGGAGCATGCAATAGGGAGATCCACACCAAAGACCAAGCACCAGTTGGATTTAAGGGGTGGGGGCATATATCCTGACCGTGGCGGGGTGATAGAGAGCCCGTCTCCACCACAGCCAGGGGCAGGACCAGGAGGAAGCCTGCTCCGACCCCCTCCTTTATACAGGGATTCGAATCGGGCAATGCTAGGGACCTGGATTAGCCCCAGCCCCAGCCCCAGGCAGGGGGGGGTGTGAAGTGTGTGGCAAGGATTCATGCCTTGAACGAAGGAAGACGGCAGAGGCCATAGACGGAAACCAGCACAGCGGTAACCACCCTTGGCTTGGCTCCGACACCCGCAGGAGGCGGCTGTCTCAGGGGTGACAACGGGAGAGACTTTTTCTGAGATCCCCCTCGGCTTGATCTTGCAGCCAGCACCTGTTGGACAGACCCAGCTGAGAAGGATGGACACCCGCTGCCCTTCTCCAGGGGTTAGCACAGCTGTACTGAGACACAGCTGGGCAGTGCCAGGGCTGATACCGCCCCTACCTCCAATGCTTGGAAAACACCCAGGGAGCCCACCCATGCGTCCGCCCAGGAAAGGACCCGCCTCGACAAATCCCAGGGCTGGGCACATTCGCCGCCAGCGGAAACAACTGGCATTGGCATCGTCGCAGCTTCTCAAGCGGCTGCGGGAGTCCAGCCGAGGAGCGCAGGGAGGGGAAATTACAGAGGCAGTAATGACAGGGTTTTGTTCTCATTAAGAGTTAATGGCAGGGGAAAGAGAGCAGCAGCCCGACATAATGAGCGCCTGCTGCTAGGTAGATTCAGAGGCATTTATCAAGCCCCAAGGCAGGCACAGGGAAGGCGGGCACGGCACGTGGGCTCCAGTGACGCTGTGCCAGCTGCAGCCAGGCACGGAGGATCCAGCATTAGGATCCAGGAGCTCCCCCTGCTACGCTCAGCTTAATCCCTGCCCAGAGGGCTCTCCGGCTCCTGCCAAAGACCGGCCCTCTGCAGCTTAAGGACCAAGCCGGGTCTGATTTCCTCCACTTTTACCAAAGGAGCTAGGTCCCAAAGCCCCTGCTTATTGCCCCTGGGAGAGTTATACCGCATGGAAGACTCCAAGTGCCGTAGGAAGCTCATCGTACCCAGCCCATGCCTGAGCGCTGTGTAAGACGGTCCAGTCCTTTGCCACGCAACGACCCAGCAAGCACGTGACGGCCGTTCTGCACTCAGAAACAGCCCAGTCTGCCCCGTGGTCCCTTCACACCATCCACGAGGCAAAGGATTGTCCCAGTCTGTTGCTGGTCAGTCGGGCAGGCTGCACCTGGCTGCAGCTTGGGTGTGCAAATGGAAGACCAAGGAGCAGCCCCAGGGGCTTGAAGGTGTATTATCTTGTACCACATTCAAGTCGGCTCTGCTGCACATACATGTGTATGCTAAGTCGACTTGAAAAAGTTAAGTCGGCTTAACCATCGGAAAGTTAGTACGTGTGTCCGCCCCCTTTGAGCTCAAGTCCCCCCAGAGCAGAGCCAGGGCTTTCAGCATGGCATTAAAACTAAATGGGAAGTGATTACTGCAAAGTCACGACGGCCTTCAAACCTGAGTCGATCCTCCTCCTTCGAGAGGGCTGTAAAACAAGCTCAGCTTGACGGTTTCAGCTTCAGACACCGGCAGAGAGAAACCCAGCGGTGACTGAAAAGGGCTCTGGGAACAGAAGCTAGACCTCAGCCTAGGCTGCAGGCTCTGCTCCTGCTAGGAGCTAGGAAATGGGCCAACACCGTGCTGCCAACAAAGGCTGCGCTAAGAAACCCAAGAATCAGGACTCATGGTAGAGGTGATCTCTTTTATTAGACCAATTAGATTTTTACAAAAAAGATTCTTTGATTGCAAGCTTTTTTGCAAATTAAAGAAATGTTGCAATGTAATGAAAATTAAATGAAATTAAATTGCAGTTAAATTCAATGAGATACATTGCAATGAAATTAACATTGCAATTAAATTCAATGAGATACATTGCAATGAAATTAACATTGCAATCAGAATTGCAGTTAAAGACCTTTTTTTTTTTGCAAAAATCTAGTTGGTCTAATAAAAGAGATCACCTCTATCACGAGTCCTGATTCCTTTTGCCTCTAGACTGATATGGCTATAACCTGGATACCTAAGAAACCCAAGCACTCACCCACAAGCACGTGCTCTGCCCTGAATGGGCCTGCTGTTGATGGGGGAAAGGCAGCGGTGTGGTGGAAGCAGTCACTGACACACCATCGATGAGCCATCGTAGTCTGGGTGACTTCAGGAAAAAGGGGGCTTGGCCATAACGGCTGGGGGACAGCGAACAAGGACAGGCCCAGCCCCTGAGGCCATGAGGAGGTAGCAGGTGGGAGAAGGGGACACACAGGTAGCCTACAACGTGGTATCACAAGTAAACCCTCAATTAAGCCGACCACCCCCGGCAGCACAGAAGCAGGGCAGGCTTGTGGAGAGGACGATAACCTGGGAGCCAGGGAGCCCTAGTTTCATCACTGAGCTGCCATTTAACCCCTGGAGGCTACTTCATCTCCCCTCACAGGCCTGTGCCTAAGTTTCCCCCACTAACCTGAGTGTGTAATTACTATCAGAGCCAGGGCTATCTCTTACTACGTGCACGTACAGCACCTGGCACTATGGGGTGCCAGTGCCTATTGGGACCTCTGCAACCAACAGCAATATACTAATATATTGTATAATTATACAGCGTAACTAATGAAGCCTTCTTGGGGCAAGGAAAAAATGCAAGGGGTTGTCCCAGCGCATCCAGAGCCCCTGGCGGAGTGTGCGACACATCTGCAATGGGATGCTCATTCATTTAACTCCCGGCCTAGACAGCACAAGAGCTCAGCTTGCTGGAGACGGGGAAAGCAAGGTGAAGCTGTGGCCAGCAGAAGCTGGGAGAACTGGTCTTAAGGAAGATGCAATTCCTTATTTTCATGGACCCTTCCTCACCAAAGGGCCTGAAGAAAACAGGGGGACACTGCGACCCGCCATGGAGAAGAGAAGCAGCTCCTTCCTTTATTGCAGGGCCGGAGAGGGAGTTTGCACCAAGAGCTCTAACAGGTCAAGAGGGGAATTTTACTGCACGATCGGCTTTTTCCTCCGGGGGTCTTCTTCCTTTCTAGCCCTCTTCTTTCCAGCAGCTGGTAGGGGAACCCAGGTCAGGAGGAAAGGGGTGTCAGCAGAAGTGTAAACAGTAAGCCACGGTCTTCCTGGAGCCATGCGCTCGTGCTGCAGAAACAAGGGAGGGGGAGAAAAGTGAGACGAGGCTGCCCCCTCCCGGCCATGCCTGAAAGAAAATCCACCCGCCCATCAGCAATGACAGGTCCAGCAATGACCTCGACAAATTGGAGGATTGGGCCAAAAGAAATCTCCTGAGGTTCAACAAGGACAAGTGCAAAGTCCTGCACTGAGGACGGAGCAATCCCCTGCACCGGTGCAGGCTGGGGGTGACGGGCTGGGCAGCAGCTCTGCAGAAAAGGACCTGGGGGGACAGGGGACAAGAAGCTGAACAGGAGCCAGCAGTGTGCCCTGGGTGCCAAGAAGGCTACTGGCATCCTGGGCTGCATTGGGAGAAGCGTTGCCAGCAAATCCAGTGATTCTTCCCCTCTGTTCAGCACTGGTGAGGCCACATCTGGAGTCCTGTGTCCAGTTGTGGGCCCCCACTACAGAAAGGATGTGGACACATTGGAAAGAGTCCAGCGGGGGGTGATGAAAATGGTTCAGGGGCTGGAGGACATGACTTATGAGGACAGACTGGGGAAACTGGGCTGATTTTGTCTGCAGAAGAGAAGACCGAGTGGGGACTGAACAGCAGCCTTCAGCTCCCTGCAGGGGGGTGCAAAGAGGATGGAGCTGGACTGGTCATAGACTCATAGAAGTCGGGTCAGAAGGGACCTTGCAGATCTTCAGGTCCGACCCCCTGCCTGGGCAGGAAGAAAACTGGGCTCAAGTGACCCCAGCCAGGTAGGCATCAAGCCGCTGCTTAAAGACCCCCAGGGTAGGAGCCAGCACCACTTCCCTTGAAAGTTGGTCCCAGATCCTAGCTGCCCTGACTGTGAAGTAGTTCCTACGGATGTCTAATCTAAACCTACTCTCCAACAACTTGTGGCCGTTATTCCTTGTTATCCCAGGGGGTGCTGGGGGAAACAAGGTCTCCCTCAAACCCTTCTGGTCCCCCCTAGTGAGTTTATAGACGGTCACCAGGTCCCCCCTCAGCCTTCTCTTGAGAAGGCTGAACAGGTTCAGGTCCCGTAGCCTCTCCTTGTAGGGCCTGCCCTGCTGCCCCCTGACCATGCAAGTGGCCTCCTCTGGCCCCTCTCCACGCTGTCCACATCCCTCCTGAAGTGCGGTGCCCAGAACTGGACGCAGTACTCCACCTGCGGCCTGATCAGTATCGCATAGAGGGGGAGGATCACCTCCTTGGCCCTACTTGAGATGCACCTGTGGATGCACGATAGGGTCCGGTTAGCCCTGCCGACCGTGACCTCACATTGTCGGCCCATGTTCATCTTGGAGTCAATGATGACTCCAAGATCCCTTTCTGCCTCTGTGCTCTCAAGAAGGGAGTTTCCCATCTTATAAGTGTGCTGCTGGTTGCTACTGCCCAAGTGCAGCACCCTGCACTTGTCAGTATTGAAACGCATCCTGTTTTTGTTAGCCCACCCCTGCAACCTATCCAGGTCTTTCTGCAGTCTCTCCCTCCCTGCTAACGTGCCCACCTCTCCCCACTGGTCTCAGTGGGGGCAGATGACAGAGCAAGGAGCAATGGACTTGGGTTGCAGCCAGGGAGGTTTAGGTTAGGGATTAGGAAGAATTTCCTCATGAGGAGGTAGTAAAATACTGAAACAGGTTACCGAGAGAGGTAGCGGGATCTCCATCCTTGGAGGTATTTAAGGCCCGGCTACACAAAACCTTGGCTGGGATGATATAGTTGGGGCTGGTCCTGCTTTGAACAGGGGCTTGGACTAGATGTGACCTCCTGAGCTCCCTTCCAACCTGAATTTTCTATGAGGATCCTTCAGCTGCATTTCTCTCAGAGGCTCCTTGGGCCACGAGCAGATAAAGGATTTCCTGAGGTGAGCGCGTACTTGAACTTAACAGCAGCAAACATGATGCTGATGATCTGCTCAGCACAGGCTTTCCGTGGCCAGGGCCCTGATCTAATAGGAGGGGACCTCACCTTCAGGTGTTGTGAGCACCTGCTTCTCCTGTTAACAGCCACCAGACACGTCAGAGCTCAGACAGTCTGCAAATCAGAGAGTCCTCCATACTCTCCTGCAGAGCAAGCAGGCATTGTTCCCATTTTATGGATGGGGAACTGAGGACCAGAGTAGAACGACCTGTCCAAGCTCCCACAGTTGATCAATGGTACGGGGCCAACTCAAAGGAGACCTTGGTTTCCAAATCTCCCCTGCCTACGGGCTCTTCTTTCCACACAACACTCAGGTCTGTTGGGATGCCACGGGATGTTACTGGTGACATCTGCTTCAAGCCAGGATTTTTCTTATTTTGTAAGAATCAGGGCTCGTCTTGAGTAGCAACGTTGCATGATTTAACACACCCCATGTGTAAGCCCCTACTTCCAGCCACGCAAGTGTCTAATAGATGCACTTAAACTGGCTTAATCCTCCATCTTAATCCAGGAATTGACTGATGCAAACCAAAAGGATCTGAGCAAGGGTTAAACGTTTAAGGCCATCTATGTTAGGACCTTGCACGGCTTGACCTGACTGGAATTTAAATCCCGTCTGTTAAAACAGTGCTGCTTGCTGAATACAAACAAGCCCTCCATCCAGCCGGCACATGCCAAGGTGCAAGGTTGGATACCGTCAGCGCAGCACGTGGTAGAAACAAATACAGTCGTCCCCAGCCCCTCCGGGTCTGTCTGGGAGAAACCCCCTCTTGCAGTAAGGGCGCTCAGTTCATGCCAACGAATGGCCTAACAAAGTGAGCATGCCACGGTGGTTTCCCAGACTAGATGGGAGGCGTGAGACCCACCGCAAGACCTCATTTCAATGAGACTATTTAAAGGTGAGTCACCTAGTGCTGCATCTCCTGCCCCTGGTGAGCTCCAGCCCTCCCTGAGGCTACAGATGTGACGACCAGCTGCAGGCTCCTTAGCTAACAAGCAACCCCCCTGGGCCAGCCAGTCCCCAGGTCCTTGTTCTGCTGAGTACATCCTCCCCTAGAGAGCTGCCTCTGCCCTGGGAACCGGCACGCTCGGCTGGCAGGGCTCTTCTGGTGTTTGTTTTCGGGGAGGGGCATTTTTGGCAAGCATGGATTCATCTGGGAGTGGGGCCGAGCTGGTGTTCTTGCAACCCCGACAAGAGCAGACCACTCAAAGCCTTGCTTGGCTCTTCCCACTAGCCAGAGAAAGAGTTATTTGGGTCCAGGGGGGTGGAAATAAAGGGCAGGGATATGAAGGGAGAAAGGGCACGAGAGTTGGTCATGACCTGGCCTCGTCTCCAGGTGCTGGCGGCAAAAATGAAGCTCCCTGTGCTCACCGGAGCCAGGTCAGGGAGTGCCTATGGTGCTTAGGATGGGGTGAAGATGCAGGGAAAGGTCAAGGCAAGTCGGACCTCTCCCCACCTCGACAGCTCCCTAAGCCCACCTTGCTAGCACCACAGCTCAGCTCTCCGTGTGGGACCACGCACCAGCCCTGTTCTCCCCTTGCACGACACCACTTCAGCCCCCCTGGGCACAACCGTGGTAGTCATGGACCAGACGAGAAGAGCCTCTTGGCACCAGACTGACCTTCCTGGCAGCACCGAGGAAGATGGACCCTCCAGGGTCACTTCTCCCCCAGGTAGTTGGTGGTCTTCCCGGTTTTCTTCAGTGTTTCTAGCAAGGTGTCGATGCTGTGCTCTGACTCAACGCACACCTTCTTGTTGGGCAGGTCGATGTCAAACTGGACGCCTGGGAGGGGGAGAAGAGACCCCAGAGATGAGGAGCCAAGTCCTCTCCAGGTCATGACCCCCCCACATAAAATAATCATAGACTCATAGGACATGAGGGTTGGATGGGACCTCCGGAGGTCGCATCTCGTCCAACCCCCTGCTCCAAGCAAGACCAGCCCCAACTGCATCATCCCAGACAAGAATCTGTCTTAAACACCTCCAAGGATGGAGACGCCACCACCTCTCTGGGTAACCCGTCCTAGTGCTTCACCACCCTCCTAGGGAAAGAATTTTTCCTAATATCTAACCTCGACTTCTCTTGCTGCAACTGGAGCCCATTGCTCCTTGTCCTGTCATCTGTCCCCACTGAGACCAGTCCAGCTCCATCCTCTTCGCAGCCCCCCTGCAGGGAGGTGAAGGCTGCTATTAGCACCCTCCAGTCTCTTTTGCAAACTGGTTTGGATGGAGCTGATCCTGCCTTAGGAGGGGACCTTCCTCTGAGCCGGGGGGTGCTTGCCCCCCTGCCTGGGCTCTAAACACTAGCCCAGCTGCCCATACCCCTGCATGCACTAGGTGCGCGGGGTGGCTGCAACCCGAACCCAAATCCGAATCCGCTCCGGCGTTACAAGTGGCTGCAGCCAGGCAGGAGGTGGAGGTGGAGCAGGCACAAAACTGGAGTGGGGGGCCCAAAACTGGACACAGGACTCCAGGCGTGGCCTCACCCGTACCGAATAGAGGGGAAGAATCACTTCCCTCCATTTGCTGGCAATGCTCCTACCGATGCAGCCCAGGATGCCCTTACCCTTCTTGGCAACACGGGCACACTGCTGACCCATCTCCATCTTCTTGTCCCCTGTCACCCCAGGTCCTTTTCTGCAGAGCTGCTGCCCAGCCCGTCACCCCCAGCCTGCACCGGTGCATGGGATTGCTTTGTCCGAAGTGCAGGACTTTGCATGTGTCCTAATTCAACCTCAGGAGATTTCTTTTGGCCCAATCCTCCAGTATGTTGAGGTCTCTCTGAATCTCCCTCTATTGCAATTCCCCTCAATTGCAGTTCTTTATTGCCTCTCCTCTCCCACGGTCTCTTCCCTTGCCTGAATCCCCACAACGCCTACCTATAGGAAGCAGGCACAGGCAGGCTTTTCTAGCATCTGTCACTGGAGGGTTGACCCCCTCAGCCTCCATCTCCTCCCCGAGTCTACTTGGGAAATGCTAGTGGGGAGGGGGGGCATTCTGCAATAATAAACCCTTTACAGGTGGGGAAACTGAGGCACACAGGCAAATATGGCCTTCCCCCAAAGTCAAATGGCAAAGCCCAGCTCCGTCCCTCTCACCACTAGACATCCTTGTCCCTTTGGTGCACAGATACATCCTTAGAAACAACTAGAAGTTCAAAGCAGCTGGCCAAGGGGAACAAGGGCTCGAGACTGAACACAGGAACTTGGTTTCTGTAGCAGCAGGGATCTCAAAAACAGCCAGGGCATGCATTTAATTAAAAACACTATCCCCAGAAACTGGGGATACCAGCTGACATGTGTTATTGGGGCCCCATATAAGTCCCATCAGGCAAGAAAGATGAGTAGCCAGGCTCCTTCCTGCTCCTTCCAAAGGCCTTCCTCACTCTCTGGTGCAGCAAGCTGCTACATCAGTGAGAGGCTCAGAGGGATGGACTGTCTCCCAGCTGGCAGGAACCAGAGTATTGTCTTGCTCTGCCTCCAGCGCAGCCGGCCAGAGAGAAGCATGCATGTGCAACCAGGCCCGGCGAGAGCCAGGTGTCCGGGCTGCATTTGCATTCGCCGCACATGCTCTCCACGGCATCGGGGCTGCCTCTGCTCATTGATTACCAGTTTCATGTGGCTCGTTTCTACCGGACTGCTGCCTGGTTTGCGGGGACCGCAGCCCGGCTCTCACGGTAAACACAGCTCGGCAGAAGGCTTCTGCACAACCAAACCACCCCAGGTCTTGCATACAGGATGAGGAGCCAGCCTGCACGTAGGAGCTGCAAGCTCTCTCCTTGCCGGGCTAGCTCTCCAGCTAAAGGCCCGGTCAGCTTGCATGAAGAACCGAAGCAGAACAGCTGAGAAAAGCCGCTGGCTTGGCAGGGCCCTCCCCTGAGCCAAGACGAAGGGGTGGGGTTGCTTTCTGGGAGCAGGAAGGAAAGCAGCCTCTTTGATCAGCGGGCTGGACAGGTCAACCTGCCCCTCTCGGGACCTTGCTGGGTCTGGCTGCAATCTGGGCTGGCGCTTGCACTGGGGCATCAGCGGCTTTTCCTCCTGCCCTCGGGACCAGGTCTGTAGCCCAAGCCAGTCCCGAGGCCCATAGCTGCCCTGCACTGCAAGAAGAGGAACTGGACTGGAATTTCCTGTTGTTGCGAGGCAGTTTTGCCCTCCTCCCCCACCGCTCTCAGGGTCACGGGAGTCTGCTGCAAGATTAATAATTAGTTACTGGCTCACCACCTGCCACGGCAGCAGAGTGAGGGGCAAGGTGAGTCTCTGGGGGATGCTACACCCACAGCACCCACTTCTGCACTCCTTCCCGAGCCCAAGGGGGATGCAGCCGGGCAGGGGTTACCCCAGGGCTGCCCCATTCCTCAGGCCTGGCGAGGGGATGTATTTTGGGGGTGGGCTCGATCTCCCAGGAGGGGTGCAGCAAGCAGGCTTTGAATACTGCCCTGCACCAGCTCCCATCCCCTTCTCCTTCTCCCTCTCTGTGTGAACACCTCCTACGGCTTCTGCTTCACACCTGGAGATGCTGATGTGCTTGGGCATGTTTCTCTATGCAGAGGATCCAGCAGGCTCCCTGGGGCCTCCTGGATGTGCCCAGGTAACAGGTTGAGGCTACCCTCAACCTCCTTCTGCACCGGCAAACCTGGTCCAGGGTGCCATTCGATGGAGAGTGCACACCAGGGAGGAGAGCAGGGACCTTGCACCAGCCTCTGCCAAGGAGAAGGGAGGAAGCAGAGGCTTGGCGCGAGGACTCCCGTTCCACGTGGCTCACTCGTCCCCTGGTACTTCTGCACCTGGCTGCTAGGCTGGGATGTAAATCATCATCAGCAGCAAGTTCGTTGCCACGCTTTGCAACCCGCCGCTGGCTCCCAGGCCTGGCGCAGTGCCACTCACCTCCCAGCTTATTCAGGACACGAGTGACCGCGTTGGAGCAGCCTTCGCAGGTCATGTCCACGAAGAACTCGTGCTTCTGAAACGAGGAGGAGGAGGAGAGGTTGGAGACGGCAATGAGGCCCGTTTTGCCTTGGGACTGCAGCTCACAGCGCAAGGCTGCTCCTCTCCAGAGAGGAGAGAGGAGAGCAAAACAGGCTCCTGCCGCAACCCCGCGGGGCACAACACGGGGACTCTCAGCATCGACCCAGGTTTCTGCACACCGTTCTCAAGCTTTTTAGGCTGGAGGCACCCCTCATCAGGCTTGCTAGAAAAGACCAGCTTTTCTTTTCACTCCTTTTCTGACTGCCCAAAACTGCTAGAGCCGTTCTTCTGTTGCAAAGGCCTCAGCAAAACCGCAGCAGGGCAGCACGGTTTTAGCACCATGAATTCCTACCGGAAAACTCTGGGTTTATCGTGCCAATCGTGTGCACGGCCAACTGCAACCCCACAACACCCCGAAAAGGATCTCAAGGCACCCCGGGTGCCACATCCCCGTGGCTGAGCGTCACTGCCCTAACATGATCGTGTTTTCGCACGCTCCTGTCTGCAACCACGTCTTGCCTCCTTTTAGGTAAGAGTTTTTGGGAAGGGACCCTGTTTTGCAGCTGAGCTGCAAGCCACGACTGCGGCTGCCGGTATACGTAACCGATAATCCCGCCCCTATACATGCACTGCACGGACCGATTGGGCACACTTAAACGGGACCCCGGCTGCCTGGTAGAGATGCCGGTAACAGCACAACTATTAAAAAGGAAAGCGGCCGGCTCTCCGCTCTCCCACACGGGCCGTCTGCTCACGATCGGGGATAATAACCGACTTTCCCACGACATCGCCCGGCCCGTTTCGAGGGAAAGCGTCTCGCCCTCGAAGCAGAGCCGAGCGCGTGGAGGCAGGACAAGGAGAGACACGGTGGCCCGGGGTCCGCTGAGCCCTGCGGGAAGTTGGGCAGGTCTGACGCTGCCTGGAGACCCCTCGGCGAGCGGCGGGGCGCCGAGCATCCTTCAAGCCATGGTGGGGCATCCTTCAAGCGAGGTCTGGGCACCTTTGGCATCGCTCGGGGCTAACGACGAGCCGCTGCTTCTGCCTCCTTAAGACTTGCCCCTGGGGCAGCTCCCAAAAGGATGCTTGCACGCCCTGGGGTCCGTCCTTGCACCCAACCCGTGGGCACCATCCTGGCAAGCTGGGGGGGGGGGGGTCCCGGGCACTGCCAGCCCCCAGCTGGTGGACGGGGGGGGGGATGCGCACCCCACCCAGGTCCGGATTCGGATCCGGATCGGGACCGGCGCAGGCACCCACCGGCATGGCTGCGGCGCGGCTCCGCGATGCAGCGGCAGCAGGATCCGGGCTCACGCAGGCCGCCGGGGCGGAGCCGGGGCCGGGGCAGAGCTCAGCCCGCTCCGCCTCCACTCCGCCTCCTGCCCGGCTGCAGCCGCGGGGACGCCGGAGCGGATTCGGATTCGGGCTGCTGCATGCAGCGCGCTGCGCCCGCTCCAGCCAAACCAGTGCGCCAAGGAGACCGGGGGGGCTGCAAAGAGCACGGAGCTGGGCTGGGCTGGGCTCAGTGGGGGCAGGCGCCAGAAGGAGCAATGGGCTCATCTTGCAGCAGGTTGGACATCAGGAGGGCGGTGAAGCGCTGGAGTCTGCGTGCTTGGAGGTGTTGAAGACCCACCTTGGCTGGGACGATGGAGTTGGGGCTGGTCCTGCCTGGACTAGGGAAGGGGGGGGGGACTCTTGAGGTCCCTTCCCACCCTCCTTTACTAAGATTCACCCCATGGGCAGACCTAGGATTTGGACAAATGGGTGCAGATGGCATGGCAGAGAGGGCAACCCTGTTTTTCTCCAGGGAAAGAGTAGCTAGAAACTTTAGTGATGGGCTCCGGGGGGGACTGCTATATTATCCCGCTGCAGAAGAAACTAAAAGCAATGTGCTACAGCGGAGATGAAGAGCATAGAGGAAGTTTAAAAGAAAACTCAAAACAACATCCTGAGTGCAGGGACAGGACCCTGTAGCCGGGAGCCTGCGGGTTTGAGTGCCAGCGGGAGCATTGGCACAGCTCAGTCGCAATCCCCACCTCTGAATAGCAGCAGAAAGGAAACCAATTCCTTCCCAGACCCATGTGGCAGCCCACAATGCCAATAGCCTGGGCAAAAGCACAGGCTGGGTCCACAGAGAAGCATCCCTTCCTCCCGAAATGGAGCTGTGGTGGGTGCGTGTGTTGGGAGGGGGGTGAATCAGGGAGGAGTTCCCTTCTGCAGCCTTCCTCTACATGTGGTGCATCTCTGCCCCTCTCTCCCGCCAGGCCAGGCTCAGCCACCTTCATTACATAAAAAGTGCATCCCCCTTTGGACGGCTCCGAACTGGCCTGGTGAAGTGGAATGGGTGTAAGTGCAATGGTTGAGGAACCGGGCTGTCCCGTACCCCGGACCTGCGCAGTATGTGTCCCCTGCCCACGCAACTGTCCCTCTAGGCCGTTCTGACGGCGGCGATTCCTCGGTGCCTGTCCCCCCGGGTCGTAGCTCCCGTAATGCCAACTCTCATGAAAAAAATCTCAAGACTCCTGTTTTCCAAGTCATATTAACTGTGACTCACGATCTCCTGATTAGAGAGAAAAAATCTCAGGGGTTTGTTTTCTTCTGGTCCGAGTAGAGAGCGCCAAGCTGGTAAGTCTATGGGGGGGAAAGAAAGGGGGGCAGATCAAGGACCCTTGCTCCCAAAACCACAGCCTCCCCATGCAACAGAGCCATGTGTGTATGTGTGTGTGTGTCCCTCACTCCCAAGCCACAGCCCCGCTGCTGCTTTCACTCCTGCCCTACAGCACCCCACATCCTGCCAAGGTGTACAGGGACACCCCCCCCCCCCCCGTTGGCTCCAAACCCCACCCAAACCTTCACAAATAACACCTCCCCCACATACACACACACACACACACTTCAAAACCAGCATCTCATGATTTACATTCCAAATCTCTTGATTTTTAAGAGTCTGTCTCTTGCTTTTTGACACTGGGGAGGTGGCAATACTGCAGCTCCCAGGAACACGGGGTTTCAGGAAAAGTAGGAAAGCCCCCACAGAAGTAGGGCAAACCGAGGGGAAAGACCGCAGCAAGTGTCAGGACAGCACGGGGGTTGCACGCGAGAGCGCTCGCTGCTCAGAACCACAGCAGCGCACGCCCTCAGAGGGAATCGCTGCACTCTCTGGTTCGAAAGAGGAGGAAAAGCCAACCGTGCAGTAGTTAACGTTGCTAGTGGGTGCGGGGGTGTTGCGTTACTGGTGCTTCCGGGAAAGACATGCCCACCGTGCAGCAAGAAGCAATACAACTAGTGTTTTTTGCAGTCACGCGGGTGGCAAGAACCATCCTAGGTTCATGAGCCACATCCGACGAGGCAGGATTTAGACCAAACTGCCCTTTATTTCACCCTGCTGAAAGCAAGTCTAATCTACACTATAAGTGAGCCCGCTCCCTGGGATGGAAGATATTTCATTAGCAGGTTGTGGGGGGTGGCGTGTGGTTCTTAGGTTTCATCTTGGCTGGAGGAACTTACCTCGGATAACCTGATAGCGCTGCAGGGCCTCACCCACTTACATATTTTTCCTCCCTTCCCCATGGGGGTAATGAGCCAGAGCTGGTAAAATTTTGGAAGAAAGGTAAGGGATTTTTTTTTCTTTTAAAGAAATAACAAAAGATTTCCACTCTTAATTAGGAAATGGATTAAAGCTGATGTCAAGTGTGCCTAATAATTACTAGGAATTTGATTGGGTTTGGGGGGGGGGTTGAATTTTTCCTAGCTAAAGTCTGCTGGGGAAAATAAAGTCTCATTTGAGTGTTGGGGGGTGAATTGGGGAGGGTCAAGGCAGCCATGTGAGCCAAAGAGGTTTGAAAGGCTGGTGATTCAGAAACTTTGCAGCTGGTTTGATGTGGATCCTTGGCAGCTGTGAGGGATTCAGTTTAGCACAGGCTGCCCTGCATAGCATGATTAAAGGGCTAATATCAGTGTGGGATACAAAGGTTGATGGGGGAGTGGGAAAGGGAAATGGCTGTGAAGATAAGGCTGGAGCTGGTTGCGTTAGGCTAGCTGGGAGGCATTGGCTGGGCTTTGTTTGGTTGCTTCGGCTCATGAGATTTAAGAGATTATAGGGGTGTTGTGTGGGGTGACAGTCTTGTCGATGCCCCATGTGAAGGGTCCGTGTCCCAGTCTTTGTAGGGACTCCCTTGCGGTCTCTGCTTGGTGGGGAGAAGCAGTCTGCTTTTGGCCCCTGTGTTTGCTTATCCCCCTGGAGAAGCGGAGCAGGGGAAGAGCGTGTGGGAGCTGGGTCCCAGGTGTGCGGGGGAGAGAGGTGTTTCCCGTGGGGGTGCAGAGATCCCAGGAAGGATGGAGCCGAGGCTGGGAAGAGCGGGGTCACTGCAGGACTGGAGTGAGGAGCGTCGGCAGAGCGGTGCGGGGGGCCTGGAGCAGGGATCAAAGGAGTGCAGTAGGTCAGGGTGGAAATATGTCGGCAGGGCTGCACGGAGGGGGAAGTCACAGGCAGCAGCTGTCTACTTCATGCCTGGCTCAAACTTCCCTTTCTCCCGTATCTCAGGTGGAAAAATCACCAGATATCTCACGCTCTGCTGCCTACAGCAAGCAAAGCTGTTCCACAAACCTGGAAAAATACCCATTTCTAATAGGTGCCCCCTCCCAAACTTGCTTTCTCCCTGGGGGCATCAGCAGCGCATCCCACCTGGAAGACAACACCAAGTCTCCTTAACACAGGGGTCAGGCTGGATGCTGTTTTGCCGCAGCCTCTGGTCACTGCTCTAATAGGAGGCACTGATCCGGCTCTTTTGCAAGGGAGAGGTGACTTGGGAGCAGGGATCTCTGCGCTCTGACGGGTGACCGAGGTCCCCCTGCACGGCGGAGAGAGGGGGGCTCTGTTACGTGGCTGTCCTGTGCGGTCACTTGCCTCCTATTAAACTCAGCAGGGGCCTGTGCCTCTGATTTATGAGCTGGCGGCTCGCAATGCAGCTCAGTATATAAATAGCAAGGGGGGGGGGGGTGCAGAAAGGGAGGGTATTCATGCCACGGATGGCATAAGGCCAGCCCCATCCTTGTGAATCCCTGCCTGAGAGCATGGGGGAGGCGGTTTCCATGACTTGTCCTCCCGTGGCCTTTGATTCCTGCTGTCCCAAACCTGGGTAGCATGTGGCAACGCCCTGGGTAATTACCACTGCTTCGAGCTAATTAGTCCAGCAACGCTCCTAGGCTAAAAGCTGCTTGGGGAGTAGCATCTCTGCTTGCCGCCGGCGGTCCAGCGATGACCGCTGGTTTGCACGACGGTTTCTACCCGTGTGTTGGCTCGGGACGAGGCCTTGCTATGGGGTCTGATATGACCCCCTCTCTGGAGGGTGCCTGGGTGGGGACGGGGTAATGCGCGTGGACGGGGAAGGAAGACTTGGCCTTTTTGGAGGAGCTCCTAGGAGCAGGTGGATGCCACCGGCGGAAGGTGCCCGGGGAAGCTCTGCGATCCCCATGGCCAGAGAGGTGAGACCCCGCGTCGTGCTGCTCCTGGGGCCGGGGTGCAGCGCTCCACCCTGGACTGGGGACGTTTTTAGGCGGGGGGAACTTGGCTTTGCATCTGTTTGGTTGCCGCTTTGTAGCGGAGAAGTGATGGCAGCCACGTGCTGGGCCATGGGGGTGGTCGCGGAGGGGCCGTGGGTGCCCGCCGAGGCTCTGCAGGCTGGAAGGTGCGTGTTGGGCCGGGCGTGGGGGGCCTGCAGCAGCCCTGCAGGGAGATGGGGCTGGGTCTTGTACGCATTAGGGGGAATTCATGAGTGAGTGGGTGGGTGGGGGGAAATCCCGGGTTGGGAAAACCAGCATGGGGAAAAATTAATGGGGCGGGGAAAATCACGCGTGGGGTAAGTGTGCTGCGGGTCGCGCGTGGGGCTGGGACAGCGCGCAGCCGTGCAGCCTCCCCTCCAGTAGGGGGCGCTCTGAGCAGGCAGAGCCGCGGCCCCTTTAAGACGCCGCAGCCCGCGGCCTATCGATCACGGGCAGGCGCGCGCGCTCATTGGCTGAGCCGCGCCAGGGTTGCCGCCCCTGCCTCCACACGGGGTCTCCCTCAGAAGGCCCACGGGCTGATCGCTACGGCTCAACCGCACTCGGCAACCCGTCCTGACTGACCCTTGCGCCTTAATGGCGATGGGAGCGTCGCCCTATTGGCCGGGCGGCCAATCCATCCAGCCTTATCCCACCTCCACGGCTTCCCTCTGGCTTCCTACTGGCTGCTCCGCGCGCCCGGCCGCTCCAACAGCGCCGCCGCTCCGTAGGGCGGCTCGCCTGCCGCTCAACCCCCTTCCCGCCTCTTTGCCCACTCGCCAGCCAACCAGCTTCCGAGTGGGCCAAGTCGCCGACCTCCCATTGGCTGTGGGCGCCGCCGTGGGGCTAGGCTGCGCCGCGGCTATATAGGGAGCAGCCGGTGCCGGAGCACGCCGTTGCGTGAGGTGCTTCTCGTCGCCCGGTGCTGAAGCGACGCCTCCCGCTGCCGGCCCCGCTCCGCTCGCAGGTCAGCGCCGCCGCCCGGCCCTGCTGCCGCCGGCGGTTGGTGCCCCGGGAGGGGGGGGAGGGGCGCGTTCCCCTCACGCGCGGGGGTGGGGCGGGCGGGGGGAGGGGTCGCGGCCCAGCTTTGTCCTCGCGCGTGGGGAGGGAGGGAGCGGGGGGGGGAGGGGCGCGAGTCCCGCTCCCACGTCCGCCTCTTCCCGCCCCAAGAATGAAAGAGATGGCGGCGGCGGCCGCGCACGAGGGGCCTTGGGCGGGGAAGAGCCGGGCCCGGCTCCGCACGAGGACACCCGCCTACTTACCGACCGGCACACCTACCTACCTCCCCCCGTCTAACTACCCACCCACCTGCCTGCACACCCACGTACCTATAGCGACAACCTCTCTGTGCAGCTATCCATATAATTAATCTATATACATATATATATATATATATTTTTTCCCCCCAAAAAAACCTTCCCTACAAACGGATTTCGGGCAGGAGCGGGTTGAACCAGACTCGCTGGGATCGCTGGTTCGAAACCTCCCTGGGTTGGTTTTTTTGTTTGTTTGTTGTGTCCCACCACCCAGCACGGTGGCAATTCTCCTTCGTGACGTCTCGCAAGCGTGCTGCCTTACAAAAGTTCGTGGCAAAACAGCCGTGGCTGCGGGGGGCTGGAAGGGCCCTCGCGAGATGGTGGGGTCCGGCCCCCTGCCCTAGGCGGGGACGAAGATGGGCAATAGGATGTCTGCGGGGGGGGGGGGGAATTAGGCAGGATCTGATGTCTTTTAAGCTTTTCTTTTGAGTGGTTACCGAACTATCTGCACGTGCACGTATCGGGGGGTCTTGCTCCATCTCCCACAAATTTAGACTTCGTAAACCACTTCCAAAATACCGCGCAGGACGTAAGCATGCATGGTAGATACCTTTTTTTCCCCCAAAGGAACTGAGCTCTGGTTGCTCAGCTGCATTTTTTTTTTTTTTTTTTGCTCCTTTTTTTCAAACGTGAATGTTGAAGTCATTTTTTTTTTTTTTCCTCATTTAATTTATACATTTCAAACCTGTGGAATTAAATATTAGCGTTCGTGGGTTACACGCCTGTCTCCTCTGTGTAAGCTTTGGGTAGGTGAGTTTACATTAGGACTGGATGTAACCAATACAGAAGCAGGAAGATGTAAGCCACGTAGGAGAACACGGGGCAGATGCGTTTCTGTCGGGATGAAGCTGGCTGCACAAATACAAACCGACTGGAAATCTCTTGTAGGTTCCTTCACATAAAGTGCATCGCAAGGAGTTTTGCGTGTGGATCTTGCTTTGCTCTAGGCAGCCCCAAAGACAGCTAACTCAACAGGAGCAAAAGGAGTATTTTGTGCAATGATCTGCCAGTTCTTGTTGCCTTCAGTGGCTGTTCAGGTGGAGATGGTCCAAGTTGGTAAAGCCCCAAAGTTGGACTTGCACATATTTAAAAAAATCTGTTAACACTTAACCTATAATGTCCACAGGCTATTTCTTAGTGGAAGTAAGTAAATGGCTTAAAGTCCTTTTAAGCTTTAAAAGGACTGTTTATAAAACACATACATGTTTTAAGAGATTTATGATGTCAGATCTTTGTCCCCTCTTGTGCTTCAGGAGCATTGTCCGGACTAAAGGGTAAACCAGGATCCTTTTAGAATTGCTGTTGCACTTCAGGTTGCTAGGCATATATAGCATGTGGAGCAGCTTTGGGGTGTAAATTGTGCTTGCCTGTGCTCTCTTGCACATTGTATTGTGCCATACTGTACATGGGAAAAGCAAGAAACTGAGGGCAGGTGCCTTGTATTGTAGCTACGAATTGTTCGAGGGCTTGGCTCATAACTTTAGTAACTTGGAATGGCTGAATTTGACACATGATGGCCCATGGGAAGAGTTAGGAAACATTTATGAAATTAACGGCTGAACTTTCAAATGCCATCACTCAAGCCTTTTTGAATGTTTTTCAGTGACATGGCAGGTGGGGAAGTTGAAGAGAAGTTGGGAAGCCAATTAAACTGAAATGGGTCTGGGATCTCATGACAAGAGATGCTGTCTTGTGAATATGCACATCAGTTTCTCAGCCTGCCATACTTAATCTTTGATTTAATTTAAGTAACGAGACTTTCTGTGGAGAAGCTGAACATGCGCACAATGTTTGAGATGCGTTTTAATTAATGTAACTGACTGAAATTCCAAATCATGTTAAAATATTAAGTATGACTTTTCCAACTAAAACTATTATGGATTCTTTGGCTGGAATTGTTTTCAACAGCCTTGACTAGGGCAGAAGAAAGGTCTGATATTAAATACAAATGATAGAATATCAGACATGCTCATTTCATACTCGACTGGCATTGAACATTATACTTGTCTAAGGTCTGAGACTTAATATAGTAAGGCTTGGACCAATTCCAGAAAGAAACAGCTAGTCAGTTATAGCTTTGAGGACTGATCCTATTTGAAGTATCAGGGTAAGGTACGCATTTTCTATGCTGTTAGGGAGTTAGGGGCTGATTTAAGAACTGGTTCAGTAGCCACTTGCTGCTTCTTTTGCAAGCAATTCCCTCATCTAGAAGAGAACTGCTAAAAAGTGTATAGACATTGGATTTCTTAACTTTAGCACTCATGCACAAAAAACTGTATTAACCTGGTATTATGCTTCTAGGGTTAACTGTCATGGTCAAAAACCCTTCACGTAGCACAAATACACGTGGTGTTATGTTCGCTAAGCTTCTGCAGGCACTGATCCAATACCAGAGATCAAAACTTTCTTATCCCTCGCTTAGGACCAGCAGTTGAGAAGACACTGCGTCCTAGGGTTTTACGTAACTTGGTATAGAAATGCCCTTGGCAGATTATAACTTTGCTGTGCCTGGAAACTGGAAATTATTTGACCCTCTCAATGATGGAGTTGGTCTCAAATGTGACTGGCAAAAAAGGCCCTTTGTGCAGCCCAGAAGTAACGCTTGTATGTAACCATACCCCTCTTAAATGAACTACCAGGTCACTAGTTCTAATCTAACTGAATGTTATGAATGTACACTGTTAGCAAATCCCATTACTCCTGCCACCCAAGTCCACACGTGCTCACTTAGGGGGGGCGGGGAGTGTTCCTGCTTTTCTCCATACAGCCTAATGGATTCAGAATTTGGGACAATTCCTAGAGCTGTGGTTTAACATAGCGGGGAGAGGGAAGGGGACCTTATTTCCTCTGCCTTTTGAGTTGGGCATCTAGCCACAAAGGATCTTGTGCTTTCAGGGTTTCCCTTTACATCTTTCCAGATGACTATTGAAGCAGGTGAAGTGAGGTAAATAACTGCAGTCTAGCTTTGCTTACTTGCAGGATAAAAGGAGATGGATGGACCACACGCACTGGATTCACCTGCCTCATGGCAGGTCTTTGCCTTTTAGAGTAGCATGGCTGTTTCTCTGCCCAGGTCTCGCTTACCCTTCACTGGTGTTTTGGATGTACAGTGGGAAGTGAAGCCACAGCCTGCTTCAGGCTCCTGCAGTTCTGCTGTGCTGCAGCCTGTAGGAGTAAAGGACTTGCTATAAATTTAGACAAAAAATTATGCAGACAAAAATCATGTCAACCTGAAGACTGGAGGCTAGCTGCGATGCAGGTGAATCTGCTGCAGCTGGTGTATCTGTTTCCTTTTACTCCACAGTAAGCAAAGCTAAACCAGAGTGACTTGCCTCCTGTTAAGTTTACATTGATCTTTAGGTGTTGGGAGTCAGCTGACAGGCACTTTCCGTTTTTAAATCTTGGTGTACATAGACCAAGCGTAACAGCCAAACTGAAGATGTGAAAGAATTGTGTTCCTGTGTGGGTTTGTTTGGGCGTGCACCACAGCGGCATTGTGTAGCCCTGTACAAACATAAGAAAACAGAAACGGAGCTGCTTATGTTAAGACCTCCATATAATGTGTTCTGTGAGTGCTAGTTGTGGAATTGCCCCTGAGACTGCTATTTTTTAGCATTTAAAATAAGCTGTGTTGCTTTTAGATTCACTGGCCTGTCAGATGCTGAGCTCAATAATACTCCTTAGGATGGTAGAGAGCTTCAGATGTAGGGAGTACATTTTGGGTTGTGCCATTCATGCAGACTGGAGTTTTGGATGGCTGCAGGGCAGTAGTTTTGCACCATTCCTGCATATTCCCTAAGAGTTTGCAAAACACATGGTGCAGCTTTTATGTACAGAAGATGGAGTTGTGCTTAGTCCATTACCTTTACCCAAGATGTAAAGTACAAATAAAATGGTGAAATAAACTTGGTCTGTAGTATTTTTTTCATTGTTGAGAGTGCTTTTTAACTTTCATTACACATGCAACTACTTAGACTCAGCCCTGATACAACCCTTTAGTTTGACTGCCATAATCCAGGTCTGCTAGGGAGCCATTAAAACTTTAGCCAGAAAGAAATGCTAAACTTCATAGTTCATTGCTATTTTTTCCCTGGCCTGTAACTAATATTCACTTGATGAAGGGTGATTCTTTGTTACACAAGTGTTGTGAAATCTAACTTACATATTATTACAACTTTATTTTGAGAGCAGCATATAAGACCTCTTAAACTAGTCTCTCTTTTGAAGTATTACGATTACCAATATATCTTGTGTCTTCCACCATCAAAGTATAACACTGGGGAAAGAGAGAGAATGAAATCTTTCCTGGAAAACTAAGGACTGTGGAAAGACCTCTTCAATAAGCGAGTCTCGGGGCTGGACCTTAGTAAGAAACTCTTGTATATATGCTTTCTGTTAATGGAAAAATCTGTTAGGAATTCCTGTGGCCACCCTCACAGACATGCCCCTTATCTATTGCCTGCCTTTGGTAGGTGTTGGACAGATCTGAAGCTTGTCTCTCCATGTTCCTAGCTATAGGAAGGGTAGGAATGTCTCTTCTTCCCCCACCCAGAACCTCTGCAGCAGTAATGGGAGCAGGTTTCTGCCATGCTGCTGTAACATGTCACACTTTAGGTATTCCTTCCTTGTGAGCATTCTTCCATGTCTCTCTCCCCTTTTGAGCAGCAGTAGCATGAAATTAATGGTGTTGATGCACCCCTGTTTGCCATCTTCTGAACAGCAGCAGTGAAAGCGACTAGTTTAATCTGTTTTTCTTGATGTTTGTTTGGCAAAACTATGAACAGCAACTGAGAGGATAGATTTTTGTCTACAAAGTGGAACAGCATTGCATTTGTTTATTCTTGGTTGACATTTGGAAAGGTAAGCTAACAACAGCGAGGACTTAGACACTACTTCAAAAGACAGTTATTCTGCAGAGGTCTGTGCTTATTTATTTGCATTCTGATGGCATCTGAAGGCCTTCCCTCGCGCTGTCTGGGAAAGCTTCCCATCTGCCATTGGCAAGTGGAGGATTTTTAAGTATGAGCTTGGACAGTGCTGACTTTAACGTTGAGCTTTTATACATTTTTTTTTCACATGGATCTTTCAGCATGTGTCAGTTAATCTTTTAAAATTTTCTTTTGGCTAAGAGAATAATTTTTTATTTTTTTTCAAAGCCTCTTCAATATAGATATTTCCATGCCTTGCTAGTTTGGATACTTAACTTCAGTCAGAAAAGCAGTAACCCCTAAGAATTTCTTTTTCTAGTTGAAGTAAAATGCCAGTTGCATTTTTAACTGGTATAACAATACCAGCATTCTTTCCCCTGCCGCTTAGATCATCTCAACATCCTTTAAAAAGGAGGCAGGTATCATTGTCTTCATTTTACAAATGGGTAAACTGAGGCCCAGAGAGAGACAATTTGCCTAAGGGTACATTGCAGGCTAGTGCACAACCCAGATTTCTGGAGTTCCAGGATAGTATTTTATGTGCCACAGTACCTACCTCATCACTTTGTGTGGTCTTCCTACTACAATGGCTATAGAGCTCATTGCAGATACGAGTGGCTGAAATAACCAGGATCTTCATTCAAACTTATCTTTGCAGTAAGTAGGTCAGTACATTCCAGGTCTGAATATCTCTTATACAATTAAATGGATAATTACTAGCACATATTTTGCACTTTTTAAATACTCTAGGCTTGCATGATTGATGTTTGCTTGTCTCTAGTGAGCTGCCACTGCTTAAGAGTTACATTTGTTAATGTTCCAGAGGAGGTAAGAATTAAATACCAGTTATTTTGTAAGTTGTCACAAATTAAATCTTAAACGTTCCATTATTTGCAGCTAAAAGGCCATGGATTTGATGTTCCCTCACTTAGCTTTCTGCACCTAGTTCCAAAAAGATGAGCTATGTGATTTATTATATCTAAGAAACACTAAGAGCAAGCAGTGTGTGCCCATTCAACAACTACAGTCTGTTGACTTCTTCACTGTTAACTAGTTATGCCTGGAAGGCCAGCATGTAATATGACTTTCTCACAGGCAGGCAGAACATCCTCCCATGGGTATCTGTCAAAGTACAAAAAAGTGGTGCTGTCTTCAAAACAGATAACTTTCAATAACTGCTTCTTTCCATCTGCTTTTGTAGCAAACTGCTTCCCCTGCCCCCTTCCCCTTCCCAGTTTGGATTTTCATGCTCACATGGCTCCTTTATTTCTGTAGTTTTGCATTTAGCTTTGAATAATCATTCCCCATCTTGGAGGAGACCTGTTCTTAAATTTGGAATCAGCTCACCAATTCTGACTGCTGCTTTAGGATTTTTTTTTTTGTTCTCCAAGTTCTTTGGATGCTGTCTCTACCAATATTTGAGGTGATGTGGGTTTGTCAGCAAATGTGGGGCTTTTAACAGCCTTTACCCCCAGATAAAATAGAAGAATGTGTTTGATGGGGAGAGAAGCTTGCTGATCACTTCTGTTTCTGCTGCCACTTGGTGTTTAAATATGCATTTCCTTGAAAAGGTTCATATTACTTGTTCTGCTTCAGAACAAGATAGCATGGTGATACCTTTCCCCGGTTAGGAGAGTTCTGGATCTTGCTTAGCAATGCAGGTTTATCCTGCTTGTGCTGTATTGTCTATTTGCTCTCTGGTGATTGTAACATTATAGTTTCTACAGGTACCCACTTGCTCTCCTGTATTCCTGCCAGTTGAGCAAATGAAGCTTAATGGAGTCATGAAAAAGAGGAGGGGGGTGGAGACTAATGCAAGGGAACGTGTTCTTCGCTGCTTGTTTGCATTTTCTTGCATTCACTCTTATTTGAGTGGAGGCATGCGGAAGTGTCCTGGTTTGCAGGATTATTTGTTCATTTTGTGTCTGTTCTTTCTGGCTTGTTGGATCTATGGAGTAGCATGCATTAGAAGCACCAGTCATTGACAAATGGCTTGTTGTCTTGAGCACGTAACTAAGCAACCTGAAAAATTTTCAGCTGGATGAATATTTATAAGTTATAGAGTGGAATATACATTTCTGTAGTCTGTCACGTGCAAACTTTTCTAGGGAAATATTCATCCGTGGGGAAAAAAGACAACTTACAAACCTTTTAAGGAGCTGGCTGATGACTAACACAGTCAAGAATTGGCATGTGTGATGAGACTTATGCCTAAACTTGGGGGGTGGGAAATCCTGTTCCAAGGATGCTGAATGTGTGCTACAGCACCTCTTGTATAAATGGAGATGAAGCCGTGGAGATAAATCTAAAAAACATCCACCCTGCTTGAGTGGACTGAAGTGTAGCAGTGCGGTGAGGATCTTTGAGTAAATGAGCTCTTTAGCTATAAAGAGCCGGATTAAGCTTTCTGGGGTGTGCTTCAGTAATTTGTAGAAATTTGGCAGAGTTGTAATGAAGATATCAAATAAATTATCATTTTCCAATATAATAACAGTCCAAAGAGTGGGATTTAGACTGCTACAGGATTCTTTACTTTGTGATGGCAGTATTACACTGTCCATTAAAGATGTGCAGCACACTGTGGTGATTTGATACTCGATAGATCATCTGCTGTGTGTAAACAACTGCAAACTCTCCCTCTGCCTAGAGAAGGGCGTTTTGTGCCTGAACGCTTGCAAAGAACAATTTTTCCAACTATTTAGTTGGTCTAAGAAAAGATACCGCATTTACCCAAAGAATCTTGCCTGCTGCGTTGATGTTTTCTCCAGTAAGAGGAAGGGGGTGAAGGAGTTAGCAGTTGAAAAGACAAGGCTCTGAAGGTAGGTTGCACCATTTATCTGAAGGTTTGTAGAAACCCATTTCTACCTATCTTAAATCTTAGCATAACAGCAATCAAAGATAAATTTGCTTCCAGAAGGATGCTTAACCCAGTTATGACATTTATCTCAAAAGGGAGGTCTGGAATCTTGATTTTTGATTTGGCTTTTGGTTGAGCTGAAGTCTTCTGGGATCACAATGACAGACTGAGTGGCTTTAGTGACCAGCTGGCCTCTTTGAACTTCAGCACAGCATTGCTTACACAGGAGATGATGAATTTGGCGGCAGTTGTATGGAACTGGGACTTCATTTGATTTTATAACCATAGTGTTGAGTATTTGAAAGGCAAGGGCTAATAAGTATAATATTTTTTCTGAAGTATTTGCTAAATTAATCAATACTGGCTTATGCTAACATGACACCTGTCTTACAGTACAAAGTTGCTAATGAGTTTTGTGAATCTCAGTCTTAATTTGCTGAATATCAAATTTGCATAAAGAATTCTCTAATTTACATAACTGTACTTGGGGAAACTCTTACTAGCACTGACACTGCCAAGTATGAGCCTTGTAACAGATGGTGGAATATTCCACCAACCAGGTGAGGACCAGTTGAACACCTCTATTTTAATCTGTTTTAAGAACAAAGCTAAAACTAAAATTGTGGTAGTAGTACACAGTTGAATTAAAGTTAATCATTTGGCATCATGCTTTTCTCATAAGGCCTTCCCTTGCCTCATTGTAGCCAGGACTAAGAAAGAAGTGTGACAACTGTTATAATTAAGTGATAAGTGAGGTGCATGGCTACAACTGCTTTGCACAATACAAATACATTTTTCACAGTTTTTCAGTTACCATAATTCTGTGCCCAAGGAATGGGGTAACAAACCCCTCCTTAATCCCTGGCCCCGTGCAAAATATATACTTGAGAGAGAGGAGGTATACCTCATTCTTGTTGTCTTGGCTCTGGAATATGAACAGATGCTTACTCGCAGAAGCAGCAGGTGCAGTTGGAGTAAAAACAGATGACTCTTCAGTGATTAGGTCCTGTTAGAGTTTCCTTTCCATCCCCCAATTCTGATTAACCAGAGCTGGAAGCATTTATATTTCTCTGCATGTTGCAAGTCAGTTTTGACAGAGGATTTTACCATGAAGAACATAGGATCAGAACAGCTCTGTGCTTAAGTTTTTGTAGTGCTTGCATGGCAAAACCTATAGAAATCTATATTCATTATATGTATTGGAACATGTTAGCAGAGCTGTGTGGAAGGTAACATCCACATGACTGAACATAGTGATGAGGATGCGTTCACCTGAATGTGAAAGGAAAAAGATGATAATTTTGGCAGGGATGACTCAGCCAGCGGTGAGAGTAACATATTTGTATGTCACTCAGCCCAGCAGGGCACTGATTTGGGACAGATTTTTTGGGTGCTAACAGAGCTTACAGTAATAAATCCAAGTGTTCAGTGAAGTGGAGGATACATACCATTTATATATTTGTTGACTGAAGAGGAGGAGGTAGCTAACCTCCTGAGCCATCAGAAAAGTAAAATTGAGGAAAAAGTTGCCTTGGTTTTGGCTAACACCACGCACACAAGCCATCACAAAAGTGCGCGTCCAACTTATTTGATGCATGCTTTCTTATACTTTTTTTATTCTTTGGAGTTTAAAACTACTATTTGCATACCTGATATGTCCTCTACTATGGTTATAATTTCCTTTTGCATAACTTCCATATGCTTTTTTGTGCACTGGAAATGATCAGTAAACAACTGTCCTACCAAGACAGTCATCTCCAGAACCAAGGTGATATCAGTGGCTTCTCACATTAGCCAGAGAGTCGAATAACTTACTTTTATTAATATCTTAATGAAAACGTGTCAGATTGAGGCTGCAACTGCTATGAACCCCATCATTATTCATAGTGTGTGCGCGCGTGGTTTTCTTTACCTTTATGTGACTGGCTTCTTTGCAGGTGGCTTTCATGAAACTTGTGGACCAGAAGGTTAAGTACACATTTGAAGTTAACAGCTCTTTAAAGTCAAATATCAATGTTGTTGATTCCTAATCAAGCTGCTGTGAGATCCTTCTAAGTGTGCTGTACATTATTAGCACTAAGGAGTGCAAATACCTACACACAATTCACAAAATAAACTCAAGTGATTTCAAGTGGGAATCCATATAATCACAAACTTTCTGACCTGTTGTCTTTTTCAAAAAGACTCGGAAAGAATGATTCTTATTTTTTTCCGTAGTCAAAATAAAAGTGAAAGCCAAAAGCCAGCATTTTCTGAAGGGTGTCTTGAGCCTACAAAGTTTGCAAACAGCTAATTTAAGCTATTAACCTTTTCTTTCAGGATATTTCTACTGAATGGGTTTCTGATAGGCCCTAATTGAATGTCACTGAACAACAGCAGCAACCACAAATAAAAGAAACTTTGAGGCTGGGCTTCTCGCCTGCCTCTCTTTAAGAGGCCCAGATGGGGAGGCAAAGATATACACTCGTATGCATCTCCAATTCTGGAGTTGGGGTGGTTTTTCAATGAGATAAAAATGTGCTTTCAAGGGCTGATTTTTCAGAATAAAATTAGTCTCATTCGTGATTTTCCCACTCTCAATATTCCCCTTCATTGACCTAATGTCAGAGGACAGAATAAGTCTTCACGTGTTGGTTACGTGCTCCTTCAGTACTGGAGAAATTCCCTGGGAGGCTCTTCTAACCCTTCTGTGTTGGCAGAAGATATCAGAATTTGGCCCTGAAGCTATTTTTAATGACTCAAACCTTAAATAAAACCATATGGGTCAACAATAAAGCATGGAGCAGTTCTGTAAGGCTTCACATGGTTGGTTTGGGCTAAAGGGGGGAGGTTTGAAGTTCTTGCCTATAGGAGTTGCATGCCATACTTCTAAAAACCTTGCATTGTGTTTGGGAGGGTGCTAGGTGGGAGAAGGGATTAAGGTGTCAGTAATGCTAGAAAAGTGCCTTTCAAACATCTCTTCTGCTCCTTACCCTGTCTTTGGATAACATCTGCTTGGATTACTGCAGGCTTTTTGCTGGATTTTTGTGCCTGTCAGCACTGTTGAGCCGGTGTAGTCGCAGCAGAGCCAACTGTCATATTCTGCCTTGCATCAACAACAAAACTGTCAACTAAGCTCCAGTCCTACTCCATGTCTCTGTAATGGATGGTGATATGAAGCAGAAAGGACCCTGCTTTGTTTCCACGTCAGCTAGTATCAGATAGGACTCTGAGTATAGGTAGCAAGAATGTTTTTCAACTTTGTTTGTTTTTTTTTTTTTTTTTTTTTTTTTTAATGAATAACTGAAGGGAAGCTTGTATGGGGAGGAGTGCCTTCTTGGTTAGATATGAGAAGTTAAGGTATTTCGTGGCTCGTGCAGGAGAGAGTTCCTTAATCTATGTTAATCTCCTAGGCTCAGTAAAATATAGTTGGTCCTAGCATACAGTGTAATACATTTGATTTACCTTGTGGATTTAGGTGACATGTGATCAACTAAATGGGGGAGGTAAGTGGGGAAAGCAGTTGCTTACTGAAGTTCATAGTAAGGTAATTGTTGTATATAATGCAGTATTCCTCTCAGATTTGAGAGGTGGCTTGAAAACTGTCACAGACTAGTGTGAGTCCTGTGCTGTTGACTAGAAATAGGTTGTTTTGTACGGAGTTTTTCAAAGTGGTCGTAATACAGTAGCACATGGCTCACTTCAAAGCATCTGACTTCTGAACCTAATTGTGAAGTCAGGTGACATAGAAAATCCTCTTCAAGAACCTTGCTTGTTTGCTACCTGTTCTCTGCTGTGATATTTAGGACGCCTAAGTTCCTTTGTGTTGCAAGGACCCCTTTTCCCACAGAGAGAGAGGAGTGGGGGAGGAGGCGTGATTTGAAAGTAGAGCTCTCTGTTTTGGTTGAATTGATCATTGTGGTGAAGCTAGTCATATACTAGTAGAATGCAAACATTGACATTGCGCAGTTAACATATGTTTTTTGGTCTTCAGTTTTCAGTTGACCAAAGAAATGGTGATGGAGAAGCCAAGTCCCCTGCTGGTCGGGCGGGAATTTGTGAGGCAGTATTATACTCTACTGAACCAGGCACCGGACTACTTGCACAGGTAAAGCTCTGCTTACATAACTTGATATACTGCTTTTTGTGTTGTGTATTCCTTGTTTTTAATTTACATATAAATGTTAGCAACTCTAGCCTGCTATAAACTGTAAACAAGTGTAGCCCACCTTTCTGGCTAGCTTGATGTAAGGCTTGAATACATGTTTTAATTTCTGCTAAATGGACTCTTACCATCAAATATATTCATTCCCAGCAGCAAGAGCCAAGTCTCCCTAAACTTAGTAGCCTGTAAGGTGCACAGGCAGTGATATGGCTAGCCTCCTCCTGTCTTTGAATCCTTAGTTAAGAGCCGGGACAGCTAGAGACAGCATCTGAAGCTGTAGCAAGATGCTTTAACCCCTGTGTCACTGCTCCCTTCCAAGCTGTGACTGACTAGACAGGTGATGAAAAGCAAAGATGATGAGAGTAGACCATGTTTGTCAAAGGTATCTGAAATAACTACTGTTCCTGCTTGTAATTTAATTCCAGTTTGTTTTCAAATACAACTTGCTAAAAATACCCTGTAAAAAGTTTGATTCACCATTTCCAACATAAATTCAGAAGTTTAAGAATCTGTACAAATGTACATTCTGCTATATAGTGGCTTAGCTAAATGTATATAAATATGAGTTATTCTCCTGTTTAGCCAAAAGTCTGCTATTTAGCATAAAGAACACTAGAATGAAAATCAACATGTTTTAGTGGCTATACCTACCAATAAATATGGACCTTTCTAAAGAAAATAACTAGATATAAATGCATATTATTAAGTACCAACAATTAACCATATAACTAGTTACCTGTTGCTTTTTTAAACCATGATTTAAGGTCAGTGACTTTGATTTAACTCTTTTTAGGACTATCGGTGGAGTCAAAATCATTCTGAATTTAAATCCCATCGTTATAATATACCTTGGTAGACTGACTTGTTTTGGGACTGTCATGCTTTCTTTATCTTGCCTAGATATGTACTTCTAGATTCTTGAAGCTCATCTTCAAGTTAAAAACTTAACTGGTCTGAGGTAAAGACTTTCCAGAGTTGTTCCCAAGTGTGGCAAGCAGTTGAGTCTCTGGCTAATCCAGACAAACAGTCTGTTGGATCAGTTACGAGTTTCTGTTCGCAGTTTTGTACCTGCTGCCAGCATTTCTGGTACATTAGCTAGGAGTGAAAAAAGCTATAAAATGGAAGGATGACTCATAGTTTACGTGTTACTATAGTTTTTGTTTCTAGGTACATAAAACTACATATCTTTGGTTCTGACTAAAATTTATAATGACTGTCAAGTAATCTTGTTGTATACCTACTACCTAGATGACTGGGACAAGAGAGTGAGTTAGCTGTGTTGGTCTGAAGTTGGCAGAAGGTAAGGTAGACTTGCACTTTATAGGCTGAATCAGAGATATCAGACAGCATCTGATGAAATGAACTTGGCTCATGAAAGTTATGGGGGGTGTTGGGGTGTGGGTAAAGAAATGTGTGATATATAACTAATCTGATTTGGCTTATAATATGCAAATCTTCCCTGCCTTCTGTGATGCAGAGAATCAGGAGGACCGTCAGAATCCCAAGCAGTCCGTGCTGCTGGAAAAGCAGGCGTATTAAGTGTGTTGTCTTTCTCTGTCTCCACTTCCTATATCGGTTTCTTTGACAAGTATCCAACATCACGGTAACCACCCTGTCTAGCTTCTGGAAGATGGAACTCTTCTTCCTCTTTTTGTTCTTGATGATTATAACAGCAAGCACAAGGGTTTCTTTACTACTCTGAAAATTTAACTGAATCTCACTAGTGCACCTTTTAATACCATTTAGTTTAAGGATAGTATTTATAGTAGAATGCTGTTTTCAGACCTGTAGTTGTTGCATTAAGAATACTGAACCAAAGCTTAATTTATAAATTCCTCCTCAACAGGTTTTATGGAAAGAATTCTTCCTATGTCCATGGTGGCTTGGATTCCAATGGAAAGCCAGCTGATGCGGTCTATGGGCAGTCGGTAAGCGCTTGTAAAAGTGAACAAAGTAGTGTCATGTGACTGAATTTAAGCACTGGAATGACAGCTTTTTTTTTGGATCGCTTTGTTTTAAGGGATGGTTGTGTGTCTGAAGCAGATCTAGGTGGTGAGTCAGTTGATCAGAAGTCTGCTCACCCACTCTGGAATATAGTAGTCTGCAGTTTGAACATGTTGGAAGGTCGCATTCTGGGTCTATAAAACTGATTTGTAGTAAGACTTGCTACTTCAGGAAGTGGTAGGCAAGCTGGTCAAACTTTCCCCAAACTAGGAGCAGTTGGAGTTTGGAACATTATTTGTGGGGTATGGTGTATGTTGGACTAATTCACATTCAACTGGAGTGTCCAGATCCACATTGTACTTAGTCAAACCTTTAAAACAAGTGGCTTTGAGGGAATAAAAGCATGGAGTTGGATTTGCTTTGTAGGGCTTTAAAGGTAATCTTAGTTATAGACTTCAAAGTATACTTTCTGTTACCTAAACCTTTTGATTTTACCCTATAGAAGCAGTTTATGCCAACTTAAATCCAGTTTGAAGTGGGTCATTGACTCCTAACTTGGATCTTGCAGGACATCCACAAGAAGGTGCTGTCACTGAACTTCAAGGATTGCCACACGAAGATCCGTCATGTGGATGCCCATGCAACTCTTAATGATGGTGTTGTGGTGCAGGTGATGGGAGAGCTCTCCAATAACATGCAGCCAGTGCGCAGGTTCATGCAGACGTTTGTGCTTGCGCCAGAGGTATGCTTTCGTCTCGTAACGAACATTGACATGAAAGTAGGTTTGCTATTTGGCTTAGCATTAGGAAGTGAAAGTTCAAATTTGGGCTCCGTGCCAAGAAACACTTCCATAGAAGACATTCTGGAAACTCTTAATTCCATGTTTCTGTTAACTATGAAAATAATGTAAGGGCATGTCATGTCTTGAGTTGGGACTAGTAGGTGGCATTATTACAACTTTGCCTATATATTCTGAAAGTGTTACTTTATCTTTCCGTAACTGTGACTTGCTCTTTTAGCAGCTGATGCCACAGACTGAGAAGATTGCAGTCTCATTTGAAAACTTGGGTTTCAAGGTTTCTGATGCTATAATCGACTTCCCACTGAACTACATTTTCAAAATAGTTTTTTTCAAACAGAATAATTCATGTAGTAATTGAAAATGTCAGTGAAGACAAATTGACTGTTATAGTTTCATAGTAGTTAGGGGTCAGAAGGGACCTAAATAGATCATCTAGTCTGACACCCCCCGCCACTGGCTGGAGCACACAGTGGGATCACACGACCCCAGACAGGTGTTCATCCAACCTCTTTTTGAATTTACCCAAGGTAGGAGTGAGGGACCACTTCCCTAGGAAGCTGGTTACAGATCCTAGCCACCTTAACAGTGAAATAGTGCCTCCTAATCTCTAACCTGAACCTATTCTCCAGCAGCTTCTGGCCATTGTTCCTCATCACCCCAGGTGCTGCTGGGGGGAATAGGACCCTTCCTATTTGCTGCTGATCTCCCCTAACGAGTTTGTAGGCAGCCACCAAGTCCCCCCTCAGCCTCTGTTTGCTGAGGCTGAACAGGTTCAGGTCCCTCAGCCTCTCCTCATAGGGCTTGCTCTGTTGCCCTCCAACCAAGCGGGTGGCCCTCCTCTGAACCCTCTGAAGGCAATATCTTGTTAAGATTTAATTTGGCCTTATTGGTTCTGTCAATCACAAAGAAACAAGATGTGGCTGCCTTCTTCCTTGGACTGAATAGCCTTTTTCCTTTTTGCTTCAGGAGTCATGTTTAAATCCTTCTAACTTTGGGATTTGTATTGTCCTTCATTGTTTTTCTCTAAATTTTTTTTTTTTTTTTGTGGGGGGCAGTGGTCATATGATGCTCCTGTCTCCCATGAATATCCTGCATCTGTATTATGATGGGGTGGTGGTGAGGATTGCAACAGAGGTCTTGGCAGGCTTGTCAAACCTTTTATATGATAAAAGAACATTGGGAAAGTGTCAGTAAGCAAAGCAGAAAATTCAAGTATTGTGCGAGTTGGATATTTATATGTTGAAGAGATTTCCCCCAAAGCTAGCTGGCATTGTAGGCCAGACCTTTTGGCTTGGCTAAACTGTTTGATGCAGGGTGTGGAGTTAAGGGCACAGTGGTTCAAAGTAACCTGTCTACTCCCTTAGTCCTGTCCTTTAGTGGAGCCTCACTGTAACTTCTAGCAGCCTCAACAGTAGGTCTGTTCTAAGTCGGTCGCTTCCCGTGGTTCCCCAGGGAGTACTTTGGAGTGCAGGGAACTAATAGCTTTTGTGCTTTTCTTTGAGAAATACTCCTGATCCTTGGCTGGAGAAGCTGCTCTACTGGTTCTGTGTCCTTCAAGGATTTTGTGTTGTCAGGGCAGAGGAGATGGGCAGTTTTCTGTTCCCAGTGCCCTGTTGGAGTGCCACAGAGGGAGTGGAGCGCGGTCCAAACCTACCACTACCTGTAAATGCTTCGTGATCATTTAATCTCTCTTTATTCTAGGAGTAAAATACACTTGAACCAACTTTTTACCTCTGTTTGCCTACAGGGTTCTGTTGCAAATAAGTTTTATGTCCATAACGACATCTTCCGCTACCAAGATGAGGTCTTTGGTGATTCAGACACTGAGCCACCTGAGGGTAAGTTCCAGAAGCTTGGAAACGTCTATTGATGGCTGTTTCTGTGGCATTAGACGGTTTGTTGATTCCAACGCTTGATACCCAGACCAGAGGGAATTCTTTCTATTTAGAGCAGATTTGCCACATGTTCATTGTTCTTCTGTTTGTTTTTGTTCTTTTCATACCGTCAGTGTTTTGTAGGCCCTTGCTGAAACACATGCCGTTATACTTTTTTGCAATATGGTCCTCCTTTTTCCTGTCTGTGGTCATACAAAATTCTGAGTGCTATAAGGCATTTGGGGGATATTTAATGCTATACTGTGGAGCCTATAGGCAGCAAATCTGCTTTGTCTAAATATTTGAAAAAAAAGGCCCTCGTAACCAAAGCTTTAAGTAGTCAAAATAGGCATTACTTACTTTTGCTGCACTTTGGTATAACCTAAGTGCAAGCACCTGATATCTACAACTGGGCCAGCATGTTGATACTGAGTATGTTCATTTTTTTTTCTTTCCTAACCCCAGAATCTGAGGAGGAGGTGGAGGAACCTGAGGAAAGGCAGCAGACACCAGAAGCAGTTCCCGATGACACTGGGGCTTACTATGAGCAGGCTGTCAGGTAATTTGATCAAACTTGGAAGTCGGACATTGTGTAGCGTGGTCTGGTCAAGGGGAATGCTTCCATTTCCAATTTCTTCAGGAAAGCTCAAACATAAAGGGTATTGAAATTACAGGCTCTTGGCTCTGAGGCTAAGAAACTAGGTTTTCAGCTGGTATACTTTTCTGTTATGAAGCATAACATGTAATCCTGTTGAATGTGTTAACACCCTCCCTCCTCCCCTCATGTGAAACATACCCATGGGTTGTCCCTGTAGTTCATCTTGAATGTAGTGGACTTTCTCTGCTTGGGTTAAGATCTCACCTTCAGCACTTCCCATTTGCAGAAATAAAATGTTACTATTCATGGTGTTTCTGATAGCAATGACTTGGAAGAACAGCTGGAAGAGCCAGTAGCAGAACCAGAGCCTGAGCCAGAGCCTGAGCCTGAACAGGAGCCTGAAGCAGAAGTTCAGGAAGAAAAGTCTGAGCCGGTACTGGAGGAAGCAGCTCCTGAGGAAACTGTGCAGAAGAGTCCTTCTCCAGTTCCTGCAGACCCAGCTCCTGCAGTGCAAGAGGACTCCAGGGTAATGCAAATGGCTGGCTCCCACTGTGTTGTTTTTTCATAGGTTCACCTTTTTCTTTCTTGTCCATGTAGTATTTTTGCCTTGGCAAGATGGGGAATCTACTCTTACAGTAGTTCTCTCCTGACCCTTAACCAGATATTTTACATGTTACATTTCTTCCCAGAAAATATGATTGGACATCTAATTGTTGCTGATATCAGAGTGACAGTGCATTTTCCTCTGCTGAAGTCTTCTGTATTTATGTAACAAATCCTGCAGCTATAGAATAGGCTTTTTTTTAAATCAAGCACTCTAGGATAGTGAAGAAAACCTTCTTTGTGCGGGCAGAGTATAACCAATGCATTCAGAAGTCCACAACAGTGGCCCTGGGGCATTGCTGCTTCCCAACTTTTTCTGACTTCTGCAGTGTTAAGGGGCTGGAGATGACCTCTTCTTGCAATGACTGCTTTAAAGCTCCTGTTACCACCCCTTGACTTGGGCTGTTTGTGTCCCTGAAAAGGACTTGAACATGGATTCACTCAGTGGTTTATTAACACTGTGTTTTTTGTTTTTTTGTTTTTTTTTCTTTTGTGTCCCCCTTGTCTCCCCAGACATTTTCATGGGCATCTGTAACTAGTAAGAACCTCCCTCCCAGCGGAGCTGTTGCAGTGTCAGGAATACCACCTCATGTTGTAAAAGTACCAGCGTCACAGGTAGGAATCTTGCATTAATCACAAGCTCTGTCTGATACTATTGGAGTCGCTTGAGAAAAAGCTTCTACAACAAATTCCTTGTTTGTGGTGTGGCTTTCTGAATGTATTAGTGTCATCTTGTAAATATTAATCTCCGTTTTAACAACAGTCACATTCTTAACTCTTCTGGCTGAGAGGAAAACCTTCCGCAAGCAAACCATGTGTCTGATCTGTATTAAGCAAAGATTGAATGAGGACCAGGTTCTGTAGAATCTCCCAAGTTCTAGTGAGCTGGGCTGTGGTGGAAGGGTTTGTCCAGCCTTGTCCAAAATAGCCTTCGGGGGTTAACAGGAAGATTAAGCATAACATCTGTGATTAACTCAGAATAAACTCTTTTGAATGAGGGATGATTTGAATTCTAACACTAACCAGCAAAAGAGCAAGCCGTGTTTTGTACTTATAAGTATAAATTGGGCTCAAGTCTTTGTTAGAGCCACTGATGAAAAGCTTGATCATGTTGTCATCTGTGAATTAAAGATGATGACTTCTGTGAAACTTGATTTCGAACTCCAGAAAGTTCACCTTACTGCTGCTACTGGTCTTGTTTGCGAGCCATCACTTACTTTCTGCTTGAATTTCTGCAGCCTCGCCCTGAGTCCAAGCCTGAATCACAAACTCCACCACAGAGGCCTCAGAGAGATCAGAGGGTGAGGGAGCAGCGAACAAGTATCCCACCACAGAGAGGACCCAGACCAAGTAAGAAGAATGTTGCATTTGTACCTTGCTTTCTAATGTTGTGGTGGACCCAAGAATAATTGATATAGAAGAGGATGAATACTGCGGTTTGTTCAGTTCTTGGAATATCAGTCATTAGTCATGTCATTCCTGCTGCTCTGCGTATTTGAACTGACTTTGGCCAGATCTTCTAGGCTTTGGAATTGAACTCAGCTCTCACTTTGAAATACTATGCTTTTTCTTTTTCATTTGTAGTAGCTGATTCTGGGCAAGCTGTGGGAGGTTGCTTGAGTACGTTTTCAGCTGAATTTGCTGAATTGGGGTTCTGATAGTTTGTGTACATTCACAAACTAAACATGAACTTTAGCTCTTTCGAAGTTTACTTATTGCACATGTAACTCTTCTTGTAAATGTGTGGTTATTGTGAAATTTCAGCACCCTGGGCAAATTCGGTTGCAGACCAGTTGTGCCGTTTTACCAGAACGGTTCGGCATTTTATGACCACGGATACTGCTTGGTTTAAGTAAGTGAATGACATTATTATTATTTTTTTCTTTAGTTCGTGAAGGTGAACAAGGTGATATGGAAACTAGACGGATTGTGAGGTACCCAGACAGTCACCAGCTTTTTGTTGGAAACCTTCCTCACGATGTGGATAAATCTGAATTGAAGGATTTCTTCCAAAGTAAGTTGCTGCCTTGTGTTGCTTGGCTCATTACGGGGGGTTGGGGCATTTCATCCCAAAGCACATGCCTGTTCCTGCAGAGCATTCTAATGTGTGACCGAAGAACTCGGCTCCTCTCTTGCAGGTTATGGCAATGTTGTAGAACTCCGAATCAACAGCGGCGGAAAGCTCCCGAACTTTGGGTTTGTGGTGTTTGATGACCCTGAACCAGTTCAGAAGATTCTTAGCAACAGGGTAAATAAGCCTTGGTTTAATGGTGGTGGTGAAGGAGGAAATAGAGCAGTTGAATATGTCCCTTTTTATTAATAGCGGGCAATATTGATCTCGGGGGTAACTGCTAGCTAGTCAGCCTCTTAATACCCCTTCTATGTACAAAGGGGTGTTACCTCACTGTGCCATTTGGTGAAGAAGTTGGAAGAATTTAGTGCTAAAACCAACAAAAATGCAGGTAAGGCTGCCAATTACAGGGTGAATGTGGAGTAATATGTAGCAGTAAAAGAAATTACCCTGGTCATGGGCAGGTGGTGCCTCCTGAGTCAGGGGGGGCACTTGCGCCCCCCAGCAGGCTGTCAGTGACTGGGGAGGGTCCCCCTGTGGCTGATCCCACTGACAACCGGGGGGGGCCCATCACCCTGACCCGCAAGTAGCAATGGCATGTTGCTGGCACTTCTGGGTGAGCGCAGTTGGCCGCAGGGGGATCGCGGGGATCACTTCTCCTGGCACCCCCACTCCCTGGCCAGTGCTCTTTGGAGGGCACCAGCGCTCTTGCCTGGCCCCCTGCCTGGGAATGCTGGCTGTCAAGGGGCGCACCAGCCCTCTCAGGGGGGTGCATGTGCACCCTCTGTGCATCGCCACTGAACCCGGTCACTGTAGGTTGAGACTTAACCTTCCCATATGCACCATGTTTTTTTAACCCAGGAAATGCAAAAGGATTATGTTGAGGGCAGAGAGGAGCTGTGTGCTCTTAATCCAAGAGCCAAGTGGTCCCCTACCCAGAGTCTCAGTGCAGTCATAAACTATGCCATGTTTGTTTAGGAAAGCATGTATGTACTAAACAGGTCGAGTGTTGCTATCTTTTCAGCCAGTCCCTGGCCGCTGTTGATATAAACGCTGTAGCCAGTGACCAAACTGAGTGGTTGGTCATATCTGCGGTCTACATTGTGTCAGTTGTGCACTCATGTTTTCCAGACAGGCAAACCATTATTGAGCCCAAATTAACTATCTTTAACAATATGGGGAATGGAATTAATATGACCCAGGACTAAATGTTTCAAACGTTTATACCTACAAGGAGGGACAACTCTATCTCTCTTCTGCTTCTAATGGATAATTCTCTGTGGGGTGGCGGGAGATGAAACAACTTACAACACACTGGACACCAGTGCATCGTTTTAAAGATCTGGTCCTGCGGAAATAACTCAGTTGTATTGCGAATACTGTGTACTAGTCCTCTTAAACTGACTGATCAGCTACAAGCACCTGCTAGCAAGGTGCTGATAATGAAAGGTAGTGGGGTATTAATAGAGTTCAGGGGCAAAGCTGCAATGACATTCCTATACCCTTTCTCTTTGCCAGGAAGGAGCTTAGTACCCTTTTTAGATGCTTGCTGTTCCCAGGGTAAGGTCAGTGGAAACTGATAGCTAGGCTTTCCTTTCGATAGAAAAGGTAACTTTCTGCCACCGAGAAGACTCTTTCAGTCTTTCTATTTATATTATAGCATAACTAGTGATTCAGAATCATTCATGCCTCTGTTGATATTTCTAGGAGTGTGAAATTTTACACTTGAACAGCAAATCAGCCTGCCTTTTAATACTAAATGTGGATGTATGCTGATAGCTAAAAGCCGTAGGGGACAGGGCTAAGAGCAATGGCCTCAAGGTACAGCAGAGGAAATTTTAGGTTGGAGAATAGGAAGAATATTCTGATTAGGAAGGTGGTTAAGCAGTGGATTAGTCTGTCTAGAGAAGACAGAGAAATATTCAATTGCAGGTTGGACAGACACTTTGCTGGGATGATTTAGTCAGGAATGATCTTACCTTTGAGGAGCAGGGCTAGACTAGATGACCTCATGAAGTCCCTTGCAGCCTTACTTTCCTATGGTCTATGACTTCTTCTCCACTTCAGCAGCAGCGTAACTTTCAGATTCAGTAACCACTCATCACAGTGATTCAAAATGCCGCTTCTGTTAAAAGGGAAGACTTCACTAGTGTTCGCGAAGCGTGGTATGGAACTCTGATCAGAAGACTGTTCGAGACTCCCATGCAGTCCCAGGGATGGGATGCACAATGAGCTAATTGTCAGTTCCTCCTAAGCTAGCTCTGCTCACCCTGCCTCTCTTCAATTTAAGGAACAATGGAAACGAGCCAGAAAAATTGTACGTGTCTTTTGTGTAACATTTTTGTGGCTGGTTTCCTGCTCTGGCATGCCACTAATTCCTTGGCCATGTGGCAGGGTTTATGGCGCAACTAACAGGTTAGTTGCATCTTGACTGTAATATTTGTCAGGGGCCCCAATCCCCCGCTCTCCTTCTTTTTTCTCTTGTAGCTGCTACTCCTTAATGAAAGGCTGTATTCTGAGAGTTCCTGCTGGGTCAGTAACACTGGTAAATCTCTGCATTCTCTTACAGCCTATCATGTTCAGGGGAGAGGTACGCCTGAATGTGGAAGAGAAGAAAACACGAGCTGCCAGGGAGGGTGATCGCAGAGATAACAGACCCCGTGGACCCGGAGGCACTCGTGGGGGGCTGGGAGGTGGGATTCGAGGGCCTCCACGTGGAGGGATGTCTCAGAAACCAGGATTTGGAGCTGGAAGGGGCATCGGGCAACGCCAATGAATACATCGTGGATGATGACACAATGGCACAAACCTTTGTTCCTGCAGATTTGTGAATTTCAGCCTTGGGTATCTTGGAATGTGGCCCTAGCCTGTTATAGACTGCTACGTTTGATACTATTTTGGCCCTTTTTTGTTTGTGTTATGGTTTTTTGTGATTTTTTTTTTTTTCTAGTCCTTGTCCCAGATTCCAGCTTTGTGGAACAATATTAGGAAAAGTGGATTTTAAAAAAAGAAGCAAGTTTCCTTGCTCATTGCAAACTGATGGACTGGATTTCTTGTACCAGTGGTCTTTCCTAATGGATTGTTTTTTCCCTGTATACTGAAATTGAGTGCATTTCAGTCGGTTGGAATAATCTTTCATCTGCATGTGTTGGAGAGCCTGTAGGAAAACCTAGCACTTGGCAAGCATTTCAAGGGCAGGAAAACTATTGTTTATCCCCTGAGGGTCATGTGAACATCCTCTTGTCTGGAGATGTTGCCACTTGACAAATTGACATTCACCCTTCTCTGTGGCGCTGTAAAAGTGGAATAAAGGGCATCCATAGAGTCTTTTTTTTTTTTTTTTTTTTTCCTTTTTCTTTTGATACATGATCACGAAAAGGAATTCTAACTACTGTTTTACCACTTACAAATTTTGGATTGTGGGATAGGTTTTAAATGTCTAGAACTTGACTCTTAAAACACTTTTCCTGAACTTGTGAAATTTTTTATTGAAATAGGGAGTTTTTTTCATGTTTAGTTTGTATTTGTATAAAAAAAAAAGCAAAATTGTTGTGCCTTCTATTTATCTCTCATTCCAGTCTTGGCAAATTGTTAAAAAAAAAATAAAAATAAAAAAAGTCTAGATTTGCTTTATCAAGCGCAGAGTATGTGGGGATTTTTCCAGAAGGGTGAGTTTCCTATCACTGCCTTCTATCACCAGAACGGCTGAGGACTGGCTAGAAAATGCTTTGGAAATCTGAACCTAGCTCTACTATGGCAGCATGTAGAAGGGCAGAATTTGAAGTGGGTGATTTGGAAGGTGTGTGTGTTAAGGCTGACTTAGCTGCATGTGCTTACCCTTTTGACTGAAAAATGGATGCTTTCCAGGTAGATGGTTTTGTAAAAAATTCTGTTGTTAAAATATATGTGTGGGAAGCAAGGTTTGCTTGTTCAGGACCAAGGCAGCAACTAAGTGATGTTAGACATGCATCAAATGCTGGTACACTGTCTTAGTACTGCAGACTCGGTAGACTCCGCTGAAGGGATATGAAGCAGAATGTGAACTTCCAAGACTCCATACATATGCAACTTCTTTTTAACATTAGCTTGGAAAGATTACAGTGTGCAGCCTGAATTTTATTAGTGTCACTTGGTCTGGTGTTCAATTTTAAGTTGTGCAAAACCTCTCTAAGAATGGTGTGCTCATACCTCACAGCAAGCACTCGTTTCTGGTATCACATGAGACCACATCAATAATTTCCTCTACAATTCGTTTGTCTGGTCTTGCTTTACCAATGCAGGACCCATCCAGCTGCAGCACATCTGTCTCGTCATCTGATACAGTGACCACTTCCAGGTACAGGCAGCTTTATCAGAGTTTTGGATGTAACTGTACTAGAAAAGGAACTTGAGGGTTGAATAGAAATGATGTGGCCCTATTGTGTCCGCACCAAGACAAAATTGGAGGTTTTACTGTAACTTCAATAGAGCTGAATGCTGCAGTTTTGCTTTATTTGTGACCTGGTCCTAAATAGAAAGCTTGGTTGTGTGAGCAAACTCAATGTAATGATGGTAGTTGCAGTGTGCCTTTTAGATTCAAGAAAAATACTAGAAATATACAGCACTTCCTCTTACAGTATTTGCCTATATAGTCTCTGTTCACAAAGTTTTCACCTGCTTGAGCAAGAAAGCAAACTGGCTATCAGTGCAAAGAGCATAAGGACAAATCTTTTTTCACAGCCGTTTATCCTTGACAGTTCCTTTCAGTGTCTCTCTTGCCTATACCTTCATAATGGTGAGCTCATATCCTCACACTGAAATCCGGGCCAGTTTCTCTTTTAAGAAGTCGAAGACATCAGTAATAGAAGCTGCATTTTGGATCGTCAGAGTATTGTGAAGAACCACTGTAGTAGCACCTGCCTTCATACAGGCCAAATCTGTAAACACGTACTAAAGGACTTTTCCTATGGCAGTATTTGGTCAGTTTTTGGCTCGGCCTCATGCTGGGGAAGAATGAAGATGACCTGCAAAACTAATGAGCTGTAATGAGTTGATGTTCTTATCACAGCTGCTTAAAATGAGATCAAACAACGTTACAATAATGCAAGAGAGCTGAAAAGTGAAAATGACCATGTGCTTTTATTGTCTCCATTGAATAAGATATTTTTATTTAATGTCCCTTACAAAAATCCGTGCTTGTTAAAAACAAATTGCTCTGATAGCATCTGGAACAAAATGAAAGAAACTAATTCTTGATTAATAGAAATCAATATCGTGTCTTCATGCTCTATTTTATTTTTGATGAAGCCTATAATAGGCTATTTATTTGATGCACTTCTTGCCGGAAGGAAGTCTCTTCAGGAAGAGACTTGTTGAAAGAAGACTAACGTTGACTTTGTTTTCAGTGTGCTAGCCCATATCTTGCACATTTGGCTTTCTGCTTGTAATTGGTCACCCCAAAATACGCATGCTCTTCCTCAGTGATTAATGGTGCCGGAGCATCGTGAGACCTGAAGGACTGAATGGTAGATGTGTACTCTCAAAATCTCTAGAGGTTTTAGTTTTGAAAGTTGCGAAAGTTCCTTCGTTAACCAATTTGTTGATCAAACACCCAGGAGCCACTTCAGACTAGAAAAGACATCAGTCTTCTGACAGAGACTAAGCATGTGTTGTTCTAAGTCAGCAGGCCTCCTTGCTGGTCTAAAGTCTTCGTCTTGGGCAGAAATGATTCCAGGTCTCAATAAAAATGCAGTGGGGAGCTGTCATTTCAACTGATTTCATTTTATCAAGGCCGGAGGTAATGAGCACAGCATAGTCTTTCTCTTTGGGCATAGGGTTTCCATGAAACAGTTTTAACTCAGACAAGAACTGGTCTGTTATACTGAAGACCTTTGTACCCGCTGTCTTAATTATGTATCGGTATTCAGTCCATATGTATTTAACAATGCTATCAACCTCCCAGTGTGACGAATGCAAGGCATGTTGCCATGACTCTGTTAAAATCTACTGGCATGTCCCCACTGCACAGTTAACCTCGGCTTGTGTGCAGTCTGTAGTCCAAGCATCCTTCAGTTGCCCAGGAAAAACACCACCGGGTGATGTTCGAAGCCCCAGGTTGCTTAAGTGAGAACCTAAAATCTGTTTTTTTCAGTGATGGTGCAGGCATGATCATTTGTGCTGCCAATTCTCTGCCCTTCTCGCCACACTTCTTGAAAGACAGTGAATCATACTGGGAAGGAATCCTGGAGCATTTCAATCAAAGAGCAATGGCGCATACCCCTAGAGACATGCAAGCAGGGACCAAACCAGGGTGGAGGCAGCAGTGCAGGCCAAGCCTTACTTTTGTGGATTTGCACCTGCCTAAGCTCCCCTGGCTACCTACTGCCATGTGCCATTCACTGGCATTAATGGGTAGAGAGACCCCCTAAGCTGCCTGGAGTTGCAGCTTTTATATTTAAAAAGGGAAAAAAAAAAGGGCGGGGGGTGAGGGGAGGCAAAGGTAAATCCTGTAGAGCAGTAGTTCTCAGCCTTTTATTGTACCAGGACCCATTTCTAAACATCCATGGCCCGTCCTAACCCAGTCAATAGTTTAAGCAGAAAACCGCTCCTCCTGACCTACGGCCCCCAGGCCTCCCTGGTGTGTGGAGCATGGGAGGGGGGTCCCCAAGCAGTCCCTTGCAGGCTGGAACTGTCACCTGCAAGGGAAAACCGACAGTTTCCCACATTTTTCTCCTTTTAAAAGAATCCATTTTTAAAGCTTGTTCGTGACCCTTTTGTATATTCTTGTGACCTACTTTTAAGTTGTGACCCCTGAGTTGAGAAACGCTGCTGGAGAACATAAGGTACGGTGACACTGGTTAGCTCTAACTACTTATCTTGGTCAAATGTTTTGCCCTTGATTTTTTTTAACTGTACTGTTGTGCTAGTGAGTTGGTGTTAAACCAGCCTGGAATTTATAGTCTACCTTAAGCTCAGTCCTGGCCGTGTGATGCCACTAGGGAATCATCAGAGTTAGGAATATCCTAGTCCCTAACTGTTAGGACACTCCTAATAAGCAGCCCCTTGCTTCAAGGGCACAAGCTTTGCTGGAGTTCCCCAGTTAGATTTGTCCATTTCTGCTACGCTGCCTGTTTTTGTTGGTCCTGCAGGTGGAACTTGATTTGGGTTTCAACGTATGAAACACTGGCCCTCATGCTCTTGCCAACTGTGGGCCCGTGGAGGAGCAGTGACTCCAGATGAATAGGAAGATTGTTCTGAAGAGATGCTGCTGGTGCTATAACATGGCAATGTGTGTCTGGCTCGCGTTTGTCTTGGCTCTGAAAGTTCCTGCATGCCTGCTCCCTGCAGTGGGGACCTTCGGAGAATAGATACAAGCTGCTGGGCATTTGTTATTGTGCTTTCTGCTTCCAGTATGTAAGGGGGGGTGGGAAAAGACACAACTGCAGCTTTTAAACTAGGCAGGATGGGCTCGGAGACCCTCATCTCTCGTAGCAGGCTCCCACTTCACGGGAAGAGTGTATCCCACTACTCGGGGATGGCCAGCAACTTATAAAATGCCATCTTTTCATATTGTAGTATGAACAATATGAAACAATCATTCTAGCAGTCTTCCTAAATGCTCTCTTAAAGCAGTGTACATGTGTGATTTGCCTCTCTTTCTAGAAGCACCAGTCTCAGCCTTGCTGGTGACCAGAAAAACGGGTTTCCCATGGCCTTCTGGGTAACATCTGTGTGTGTGTGTTCTCTGGCTAAGGCTGGCATCATCAGATTGGATTTAATAGGTAATCCTTTTATACAGCACTCCTAATCTGAATGTTTTCTTCACTGTAAACCATGGCATTCCTTGAAGCTAATAGATTAAAAAATTTACCGCAATGCTGAAAACAGCTTTTGTTGTGTGGAGCTGTGGCAAGTTTTGGAAATATATTTAAATATCACGATGGGGACCCCTCTGCCTTTCAGTTACTTTTCTGAATTGGCTTAGCAATGCAGGTACCACTTGCCTAATTGAACTCCAGTACTTGGGTGCCTTGTCAGGTGTTCAAGGGGAAATGTTGCGTCTCCTGGCTTGTCTCCATCTTTAGTTTTGGGTAGCTTTTTATTGCTGTTCAACAACCTCTTCTAGACATTGTGCAGAGATGGCCTCGTCCCCAGTGAAATGACACGCAGTGTGTGTGGAATATCACACACCAGGGCTTTAGATATTTTCCTCTACTTAGTGACACTATTGCCCATCCACACACAGCTCTAGAACAAGCCATAGCAGTTCAATTTGCATCAAGGCCTAGGGTACATTACAGAAAATAACAGCATTCCTTCCTAATCAGGCATTTCTAAAATGCCATTTCTTAGGGGCTCTAGATTATTGAAAAGTAGAGAGGAAAAAGCAGATTAACAGTCTGAATCGATCCCAGCTGACACTCTTTGAAACACCACAGCTATTATGCAAGAAGGATTTTTGTGAGTGATATCTTTTACTGGACTAAGTGCGTGGTGGACTGATGCTATTGTCACGTGCAGTGTTTATAGCACACTCGTCTGTCTTGAATGGGGGTAAAAGGCTACTTCTTTACACTGGGTGCCCACTTGCGGTACCCAGACCATGTCCTAAAGCCTGTGGGGGTGTTCTTTGTAGTGAAAAGGAGATTAACCTTGTTCCCAGATCTTGCTATGTCTCTGCAAAGGCCAAAGCAACATGCAGGGTTTAGAGTTGTGGATAGCTTCATTCTAGCCACACCACAAAACTGTTGCATTTAACAAGGCTTCCCATCCTTGTAGGAATTGCAGGGTAGACGGGAGCTCAGAAGGAGTCTGTGTGCAAGGATCTATCTTTCCAGACGACTTGGTAAGAACGACTCTACTGCTTGATTCCCATGTGATGCTAAAAGCGCTAGTACACGCCCCAAGAGCCCGGGCTTCAGAATATCACGTGTCTCGTGCTAAAAATCCACAGAGAGAAAATTTCAGAAAACTTTTATTTTTTTTTGTTTTTTGTTTTGTTTTCATTTTTTTTAAACTGGAATCAGCATGAATGTATGGTTCAATAAATATATTTTTATATACACTTAACAACAGAAATTTTACATTCCATCTTCAAACTGCTGAAATAGAACTTTTTTGTTTTTAAAATTTTGATTTTTTTTTTTTTTTTTTTTACAAGCCAAAAAAATAATCTGCCATTGCTTCTGTGTGTCTGTATGTCCATGCAAACTGTACTCGTAGAAGTTACAGGTTTTGTTCTTTATGAAGTAAAAATATTAATCTTAACGAAGCAGTTGCTCTACACTCTGTGCCCAAATATAGCAAAACACGTCCTTAAATGGAGCATTAAGGCCATACCAATTGTATACATATATACAAATAAATTCAACTACAAAAGACAGGGAAGTCACTTTTTTAAGGTGGGCTGGGGAGAATAGTAGCACATTTTTTTTTTCACGTCTAGATGAGTTGTTTTTGTATCTTGGAAAACAGTGCTTATCTCTCTCTAAGATGTGTATTTTCTGTATTTCTCCAGTCCTGGCTGTATTCTTGAGGATAGTAATATGAAATCTAATCTCCCTGATCCCACTCATAGGTCCCACCTGACTCCCTCCTTTTGAACATATTTGATTGCCACAGAGCCAGTGATAGTGCTACAGATGCGAATGGTTTCAGCTCAGGTAAGAGCTCGTTGAGTGTGTGCCATTAAGTTCTATTGCAGCAGGATAATTAAGACCAAACTCAAGCTTCCCTTTTACGTATGGAGGTAGTTGGGGAGCAGTTGAGGGCTGCCCAATTATCTCTTCCTGCTTATCTGAATTTGGGGAAGAGAAAATATCTCCCCTGTAAACTCCTTGCAAGAGGTGGGCCTTTATCTCATAACCTCCATTGCAATGCAGCAGACAACCCAGACCTAACTGGGTGAGTCTGAACACCTTCTGTTCCTAATTGTTACATTGCTACTTGCAGTTACAGGTCAAAAGCATTAAAATTGAACAATAACAAAAAATCTTTTTTCTTTAAAGGCTTATTAGAACAGGAAGGGTTTTAAAAATCCAATTGACTTGTTGCCTTTTGAGGCTATTGCTTGCTTTCAATGCTTTATTCTCATGGCAGAATGAATGCAAACTACTTGGTTTCATTGCAGATCCTGCTGACTTCTTTTCCCCTTTCATTTTGTACAGTGTTCTTCCAAAAGTGCATTAAATAGGGTGCAAATGGTGTAGGGTAATGGTTACAGGCAGGCTGGGAAAACAAGTGAAGTCCCAGTCTTTAAAGTGGAAAGATTAAGATGGAGGAAGAAAACCAAATGGTGCAGTAGCTATTAACAGGGTTTAGACTTTCGATATGTAATGGAAAGTAATGGTCATTCCTAGGCCAAAAAATCCTAAAACAAAGTTTTCCTTTGTACAGGCATCTTACAGAATGGAGAGAGAGAGAGATACAGAAAATAAAGGAAAACAGTGTCACCTCTCAGTCATTTAAAAAATATTCTGGGAAGCACTTTTTATAGGCACAGTCTATGGGGCCTGACCTGAGGGTCAAATTTATTCTATCGTTCGTGCTTCTGGGATACTCTGCGCCATCGTATTTCAAGGACATGGACAAAAACCGAGTGCTTATGCACTGAGCCATTCCCTGTATTGGCGCCTGAACTCTGCAGTTACGAATTAGAAATAGTTTCTACCAAGTATGTTTTCTCCTCCAAAGTAACATCATGCATGCATAGTTTAACCTTAACAGAAGGAATGTATTAAACAATTATAAGGGCTTATTTTGCTTCTGAAGATGCATTTATTCATCTAAAAAAAAAAAAAAAGTAAAATTGTGGGTGGTATATATGTTCCTTAGAAGGGAAGAGAGCTCTGCTTGCTCTTATTTTTGGTCAATTATGTACGTGTATTTGCACTGCTTCTCTCTCTTCATGTGTTAATACTCTAGAAATGGCAGGTGTCACATTGCGCTATAACACAAGTACACAGCCTATCCCATGCGATTCCCATCCCCAATGACGTGCCGATGTGCAGCTGTTGGTTGGGTGGTTACAAACAGCTGTCCCATGTGTCTGTACATCTTTTATGGTGTTCAAAGACTGTTTCCAGAATGGCGTGAAACCATGCTGCGGGATGATGATGTACAGCGAAACGCATGGGACCCCTGCACCTCACACCATTGTAGGGGAAGTCCTTGGCGGGTTGCTTCTGCTCGTCACGATGCCTTTGTCTTTCAGTGTCTCAAGCAGAGGCGTGAGTGGCTTGTAGCAAGTGCCTTCCAACTTCAGCTCCATCCAAATGCAAAGTGAGTTCAGTTCTTGTCCGAAGCGGCTCAGCGAGTTCATAAAATAGGTGGTGAGCTCTGGCTGCTGTTGGTTGGAGCTATCAGTTCTTTCTTGAGAAACCAGAGCAAGGTTTTTCCTTGTCTGCTACACATGGCTTCTGTTTTGCAGCAGGAAGGAGCTGGTCCCAGCCAGGCATTTTGGGATAATTCACGCACCTCACAGGTGGGTGAAGTCAGTTGGCTGTTGGCTTTGTGCCTTGTGCCAGTGCCTATAACTTAATCTGAAATCCCAGCGTTGGCCTGCCCCTTGAGCAGAGAGCAGGAAACGCAATGTTCGTTGTACGGCAAGACTCGGGGATCGCTGCGGGCAGCCGTCCTGAGCCTGGAGATCAAGTCCGCACGCTGCGTGTTTTTCATCCCATCAAGGCACCCCTACTCCGTCCCTGCTATTCACGTCCCTGCACAATGTCACTCCTATGACCCAGGACCTTTCTCAAGCTGACAAACCCCCACATTAACCTGCCTCCCAAGCTCAGCTAGCAGGGAATTGATATTTGGACGCTGTGTGTACCCAACTGGCTCTCAATGGGAGAAGACGGCATGGACAGTAGAGCTGCATGTGCATCTTCTAGCTGCCCCAGTGTACTCAGTGGCCTGGATCAGTGTTGGGACCTACTGGTGGATGGGGCAGTGAAACTTCTAGCAGGAAGGGTCCATTTGCTCCACGTACGTGGGGTTTTTTTTTTCCTCACCTAGGTTAATTTAGGGGTTCGTCAGCTTGGTGTGACCCTGTTAAGCTTCACCTTGTGCCTTACTAACCTCCTACATTGTCCCAGCATTTGAACAGTGCAAACAGTTTTGATCCAAACCTAGACAACTAGCAAGGGAGAAAAGAAAGAAAACCAGTGCGAAGACAGAGACCCAACCTACAAAACTCTTATTCTGTTGCATGTCCCTGAAGACCATCCCCTTTTGATGTCAACGGGCCAGATTTGCCCCTGGATTGAGCATGAAGTCCTGCTCGCTTACAGCAGGGCTGTGTTTGGCTCAGTGGGAGTTACAACAGGATTAAGGACCCCGAGGACTTGAGAGTGCAGAGGTTTTCCAGAGCTGGAAGAGGCCTCCGCTGCTCCCTTCGCTGGTAATGCCAATTACATTGCTTTTTGCCCACATTTGTGCAAATGGAGAGAATGCAGAATTATGGGCATTTTGCAAAAGAAATGGAATTGACTTAAATTCTGGTGAAGAAGAAGCATTGCTAGCATGAAGTTGATGATCCTTGCTGGTGAGATGAGGTAGACAGGAGATCTAATGTGTTAGTGCATACGAGAAATGGGCTTGTGGAAGGAAAAGGAAAGCTTATTGGTGTTCTTTAATACAGTCTACTTTTTGGAGGGCGGTGGGGAATGGCAGGGGTGGGATGCTCAAGAAGCCTCCTTCTTGGTACCTCTCCCCATACAGCAAAGAAAAGAAACCTCTTGGATGGAGAGAGCTTGTTATAGTTCCTGCTTCACCGCTACAGCAAGGTCCATCCCTCCCCTGGTCCTTTGCATGTGAAAGGCCAGCATTTTCTTGTTCCCACCTGACAGATCTTGTCTTGTGCTTTGGCCTGTGCTGTGAGCTGGGGTTGCAGAGACCTTGCTAATGCTGATCTGCCCTCCTCTAAGGTTTCCTTTGAAAATCCACAGGCTGTAAATCCCACCCTCCTCCATTAAGGCATTAAGCAAACCCCTGTCATTTCCACCCCCCTCCCTCATCTGTGCTACAGCACTTCCATGTCGCTGCCCCCCAAAGTACTGTGCCGAGCTGCCTGCTCTTGTGAGAGTGGAGCTAGGTAGGAGCAATGTTAAGTGCTCACAACATGGTTTTCTGTCATTAGCAGGATGGGGAGCAGCCAGGTGGCTCAAGCAGCCATTTCTCCATCACAGGTGAGGGTATTTTTTTTTTTTTTTTTTAGGGTGAGAGAGTGCATAAGGAGGGAGGCATCAGCTGTGTAGCCTTAACATCCCTTTTAATATTGCATAGCTTTATTTCAATAACAATCTGCTCCTATCAAAAGGAAGCGCCAAGGAGCAAGCGCCGGCTGGCATCAATCAGGAGTCCTACCCGAGCCAGCCCCCAAGGCTTGGGCTTGGAAAGGGAATTAGAGCCCTGAGGAAGGGCTGTCATCGCAGTCGGCTCCAGCTCTTACCCAGCCTGGCTGCAATCCTCATGCAAAAGCTGCTGCCCCACAGTGTTATCAACCCAGGTGCAGGTGCTCAAAGCTGAAGCCTGAGCAGTGCTTTCACCAGGGCTGGTAACTTGCCCGCATGGCAGCTGAGCCACTCTGGTGCCTGGGGTCTTCCAGTGCTTGCCCGAGTCCCCAGAGCACCCAGAACCACTGCCAGATCCACCCACAAGCCTCTCAGAGTACTGCAGGGTGGCCCGGCTTGCATCCATGCCGAGAACCACTGGCTGTGTTATAATTGCTAGCAACACACCCAGCCCAGGGCTGCACCTGGGAAGCCCTGTAGCCTGACTATGGTTTTGCGGTTTGGCTAACCTTGGGGCTGGTCACTTAGATGGGGTCGGACTTGATGATAGATCCCTTCCGCCCCTAAAATCTATGAAATCTAGATCCTTTCTGCAGCAACAACACACCCTCTAGCTTATGATATGGGCAACCTGCACCAATTTAACCAAGGTGGGATGTTGCACTGTTTTAATTGAGCCAGGGCAGCTCGGTGTGTGAACGCTCTTATTCTGGTTCAATCCTGACTTCCATCAAGCCGGCTCACCGTGACACATCACAGCAAATCCTTGACAGCACTGGAATGATTAAACTGGGGTAACCCGTTAACACATTTGACCTTGTCCAAGAATTTGGCTCTGTGGCAACCTGTAACACACAAGCTGTTACCTGGCTGCAGAACGTGACTAGCAGATATGAGAGGAGAGGGATAAAAAAAGACAGCTTGTTAAGTAGGTGTATCAGTTGTCTCAGCAGCTATCAGATACCAGTTTCATGGCCCAGGAAGAATAGTACCCTTCAGTGACTGGCTCTAGCAGTCTTGTAGTAAACCACAGTGCAAGGACTAAAACAACGTTCATGGTTGTCCCAGAGCTGAGCCCTATTCACAACCTGCAAGCCAGGTCAAGAACACACAGCATCTGTGATGCCTGCACCCACGGACGGAGAGTGCGAAGTTAGGAAACCAAGGTTAGGAGAAACACTGATGCTGTCCTGGGTGTTTTTCCACCAGATGGTACTTGGTTTAGAGCTGAGCAAAAGGGACAGGTCGATGTTCTAGAGCAATGACCTGTGTGACTGGTTGGTGGTGGAAGAAGTTGAAAGAGCTGCTCTTGAAAGCGGGAGCCATGCCGGACTTCTGCAGGGATGTGCATGTGGCTACTTGTGCATACGCGCACAAACACACACACATGCATAAAAGGTAAAGAAGAACATCCTGGCGACTGCCTGCTGTGATTTTTCCCATACACACATCTCCAGGAGGCTTCACGTTTCCAATGCCAACAGGCCCTGACCCTAGGGTATGGATGTGCATGCTGCTGTGGCACCATTCCCCTCTTGCTGCGTGATGCTTGCTGGGGACGGACTTAACTGCTGCTTTTCCTCTCCCGGTTGCCACCACCTTTGTGGCCTGGACTTGTCTCAGGTCTAACAACAGCCCTACAAGCAACACCGGGGCAGCATCTGGGTAGGAAGGAGATGACAGAATAGGACCAAGAGGATGCACCCTAGCAATATAGGACCTCAGCACCACGTCTGCTTCCCACACTGCCAGATACCTACACACACTGAAATTGTTCCTTAACCTTATGCTGGACTCAGGGAGCTCCTTCCTTTCAGCACCTAGGGGCAGGCCATATGGTGGGGAGAGAGGGCCTTAGCGTGGTATCAATTAAGAGCTAATTATTGGATAATAAAAGGGAGGATGGAAGTTTCCCAGACCAAGGGCATTTCCGAGGGCGGGGGAAGAGGAGAAACACGTGAAACCTGGGTGGTGATAAAACAGAGAAGCCAAAAGCTACTTTGCAGCTCACAGGAATCAGGCTGATGAGCAAGAGTTGATCAAGGACACGAGATGCATAAAGCAAAGCAACAGAGATGCCATCGCTGCTTAGAGAGAGGAGAGGATGCCGGGGCAACTAGTGGAGGAACTCCTAGGGACTCTAAAAATTACGTGATGCTAATCTTAATGCCCCAAAGAATGATCCAGTGTCATCATTTTCTGTGTGTATAACGAGGGAGATTTCTTCAGAAGTAGGAGCCGAGTTAGGTATTGGGATAGGGCTGATCCTGCCTGCACTACATGACGTTTGGAGGTCCCTTCCAGTATCACTTCTCTGAGTCTGTGACCCAGCTCTGGACCACCCTTCCTGACAGCAGTGGGGTCATGCCTGGGATAGATTTGGTTCCCTTCCCTTCTCATGTCAAATGAGCCCCTACTTGTCCCTGATTCTTACCCTGTGCTTTGATTTAATAGGAAGTAGGATCCCAGTCACGCCCCCCCACACCCCGATCCTTCATGCCTTTCTGGAGGTGGCCCTTTAAATCTTGCAGCCTTCGAGAGGCTAATTTTGCACTTGGCTGTTGCTTGCTGTAGGTCCTTCCCTTCTGTTTGCTGGTAATTTCCCTTCATTTCAACCCTGTTTCCCCTTTGTTATTCTTTGAGAGGGGCACATTCTCAGCAGGGCTTTGGATGTGTCTTCACAAAGGACTGGAGTTAAGTATCAGCATAAGAAAAAAAAAACCAAACAAACCCCAAAACTTTTTGCAGCTTCCATGATGGGAAGGTGTTTTCCCCCAAGGATTTATTGTGGGGAGGGAGAACTGGCTAATCTGTGCTGGGAGGGGGAGGGAAAAGCTGGCTGGGCTCTTGCAGATCTGAGCCCTGGCAAAGCAGGCTGATCCCTTGTCTTTGGGGTCTTCCTTGTGGCGGTGTCCGTGGTGTGGAGGGGGATTGGAAGAGACTCCTGTAGGACAGTGTTTGCTGGAGCGGCGCGAGTGGGGCTGGAGGATGAGGGAGTGGACATGCTCCTGGAGACTGGGGCAGGTGGAGGGTCTTGGTTTAGATGGCATTTCCCAGCACCGAGTGCTAAGGGAAACAGAATGAGGCCTCCCTTCCCCTGATGTTTGTAGCTGGGAGAATTGGTCCACGTGGAGCAGGCCTGAAAGCACCTCGTGTCTCTGTGCTGGGCAATGTCCCTGTCTTGAAGCCTAAACTGTGGAGTGGGGGGTTAAATGCACTGAACAGATGTGCTTGCAAATAGCAAACATGGAAGGGGTTGACTTTGGTTCCTAGACATGCTGCCTGGGTTTCTGGGGGCTGGGAGCAGTGTCAGAAGAGCTGCCCATGTGTTTGGGTACCTGGGGCAGAGCATGGTGTGAAGAAGGAAAAGAGGCCAGGGGAGAGCTGGAAGGAGGAAGCTCCCAAGGCTTCTAGATTAATTTAGGGGACCCCAAAGGGAAGCTGCAGGTGGGAGCATGGGATCTGATGTCTCAAATTAGAACCTGGCTGAGGCCGCCTCTGTGCCGGGCCGCAGGCTCCCATCGCCAGCTGCCCCGAGAGCCAGGCTTTATGCTAGTGCTTGGTGCAGAGAGCAGCAGCTCACCTGAGAGGCAGGCAGGGGGATTCCTGCCATAAGAAAGGCTTTGACCTTGGAGGAGGCTGGGGAGCGGGGTGCCAGGAGAACGCCAGGTGCAGAGGCAGGAAGGGAAGCTGGAAAAAGAAAAATCCCAAGACCTGGCTCAGCGATGGTTTGAAAGTGGCTCAGCCAGGACGACTGCCTCGCGCTCCCAGCACGGCGCTGGCAATCGAGGCCAGGCTGCCGGGCTGACCTGGTTTGACTCAGCAATTGCATAATGCCTGGGACAGGAAAGCAGGGATCTGCGAGTTGGTGGCACTGCGGGACAGTGGCTCTGCTGGGCTGGGCTGTGAATAGCTCCAGACACAGTGCGTCCGGGCTGGAAATCCCTGCGATTACTAGCTGAATTCCCTGGGATCAACCAGGACAAGTGGGGCAGGGTGGAAAGTGAAGCCAGAGGAAACCAGGGAGGATTTGCATGAACAGTCCTTCCTCGGGGCCTGCTAGGGTCCCTGCCAGTGACCCTCCTGGCAGCCCCTAGCTGCACTCTTCCCTCTGATCCTGAATGGAAATGTTTGGGGAAGGGGCTCCAGCCTCCCTCCGGTGAGGTGTTGAATGCACTTCTGCATTGAGATTAACAGGCAGCATACAGCTCCTATTAAGCAAGTCATTGAGTCTGGAGAATCCCAGCCTCCAGGGAATGAATCCTTTCAAGAGCTGATGTGTCCATAACACCTGGCCAGTCTGCTCAGGCAGGGCTTGCATTGCAGCGTGCGGATAAAGGGCTTCCTAGAAGAAGGAGCAAGGTTGGCACGTCGCAGCTGGGATGTATGAGAGGCCAGGGCTCTTTTGCAAGATCCTTGATGGGAACAAGTGTGTAGCAGGGAAGAGATGTCTGACCTTCCTTCCTGGAGGAAGGCAGCAGTGAGACATCTGTCCCTGCCCATTTGTGCCTGGAAGGTCTGAGTCAGGTGCAAGGGAGGGAAGGTTATTCCCAAAGGGGAAGAGGTGGAGGATGGCCTACAGTGAGCCCTATTGTCAGGTCAATGATGCAATGGCCAGAGGGGATTCTTGCTTTGATCACCTTCATTTCCAACTCAGAGTATCTGGTTTAATTTCATTTTTGCATGTAAAGTGCTGGCTCTTCGATTTACTGAATTGCACAATTAAACCCTTCAGGGAGAAGGAAGAAGAGGCAGGAGAAAGGGATGTCATAAAAATGCATGTACCTACACATGCACAGAAGCCACTGTGCTCCAATCTGTATGTTCCCAGCCAGGCATCTTTCATCCCCGTATTAGTAGTCCGGTGCCGGTTTGAATTTATTGGGCACCCTCTGAATATGATTCCCATCATAAGTTTTTGATGCAGTGTCTGGTTTTACTTTATGTGCCGACTTTTAAGACCTAGCATGTGGGTGGAAGTATCCCAGAGCCAGGGCGTTGCTGAGGAGGGAAGAAGAGACTGTGAAACATGGGTGGTGATAAAACAGAGAAGGCAAATGCCACTTTGCAGCTCATGGGAATCAGGCTGATGAGAGAGAGTTGATCAAAGAGGTGGGACGCATAAGCAAAGAAATGTAGATGCCATTGCTCCTTACCACCAAACAGCGAGGTTATTCCAACTTTTCTCTGAGCCTAACCTGCATATAAAATGAACTTTTCCAACCAGGAGATTTTACCACACCTTCAACTCTCCTATGAAATATGAACTTTCATTTCTACCCAGGAGAACTTTTACAGTCTTTTCTCTGATGCCTGATGAAGGGTGTTTGTGCCCGAAAGCTTGCAATTAAAGATTTATTTATTTATTTTTTTTGAAAAAATCTAGTTGGTCTAATAAAAGTTACTGATCACTCCTTAAAGAGAGGAGAAGATGCCGGAGCAACTAACTGAGGAACTCCTAATGGCCCTAAAACAGGGGCAGGCAATTATTTCGGGCACTTACTGAGTTTTGGCAAGCTATTGAGGGCCACATGAAAGGCAGCCCGGGGCAGATAAATATTAATTGTCTAAATTTTTAGGGGCCCCATGGGCCAGATAGAATGGCCTAGCGGGCCACATCTGGCCCGCAGGCTGCATTTTGCCCACCCCTGCCCTAAAATCATGTGATGGTTTCTGCATTGGGGCTAATCTTAATGCCCCAAAGATCCAGTGTTATCATTTTCCATATATATAATGAGGGCAATTTCTTTAGAAGAACAAGATCCAGTGTCATCATTTTCCTTATATATAATGAGCGAGATTTTTTTTTTAGAAGAACAAGTCAATTTTCCACCATCACCTCCCTTTTGAAAAGCTTGGGCCTTGGAACGATAGCTCTCCAGGAGTCCAAGGAATGACAGCCCAATCCTTTCCCCCTGAAACGGAGGGTTAGGCAAAAGATTGATATGCATGCAAGATGAGCCCCAAGACTGGAGCTACAGAAGTGGTGGACAGGAGCTTGCCAGAAGCAAGGTGGAATAGGCGGAGGAACAGGATCTGATCCCCAGCGCCACACTGCATTAGAGGAGCTGCCAAAGGCAGGTCTACATCCTTGTAGCTCTGTTTGCAAAAACCTGATCTACCGCTGGGCAGGTTGCCTCGCCTCACCTCGCCTACAAGGGCAAGGAGTTTCTTGCAATTACCTTCGAAGCTTGGTTTCTGGGCTGGTTCCAGACTGGCAATCCCTAGGCTTGAATAAAGAAGGGGAACAAACTGCTGCAAAAATATGATATGATACAAGCTATGGAAAACAGTCAACCATTGAAACCCCCTAAACCTTTTTCTCTATGGAAACACTCTTCTTTCTTTTTTCTTTTTCTTTTTTACAAAACTAATTCTAAAAAGTTGAGATCCTTTACCACCTGCTTGGGGAATGAGCAGCAGATAACCTATAGCATATGGTTGTGCTGATTTGAAGTGGCTGGCCCTGCTTTGGAGTGGGTTAGACCCCAGTAGCAAAAGCCTTGCTCTTTTCGGGGGAGTGGGGAACCGGTATTTAAGAAAGTAAGTAACTGTTATTCTGTTGGCAGAAGGATTTTCAGTTTCCAGTGGCCTTGGGGCTTCATCCTAACAAAACAAGTAGTGTCCACTTAAACCTTAAGCATGTGAATACTTTCAAGGCAATCGCACGATTCAGAGGAAGCAGGTGCTTAGGCGCATGGCTGGATTTGAGCGTGGCCAGTTTTCTACAGCACCAAGCACCTCCTGGCTTATCCACCCCTTCTCACAGAGCTGCAACTCTCAGGGCTGACCGAAGCAGGAGGACCTGACTCTCAGCTGATGTTGATCATGAATAAAAGCTTAAAAAATAAAATAGCAAGGCCAAATAGAAAAAAACCCAACCACGTTCCTCCTAGACGGCCAACACATTTTCCCCCTCGTGCCTATATTAGATGCGAAAAATAATTCAATTTATTAATTTTCCTCTGCTGATCTGAAAATAATGTGGGAAAAAAGGGTAGCATTTTCAGCAGTGCCTAAGTGCAGTTTTGCCCTTTTTTAATCCATGAATCTCTCTTTTTCCTTTTCTTGTTTCTCCTCTAGCTGTTCAGCAACATTATGAATTGCCCTAAAATCCACTCTTGAGACCGATTTCCACAAGGGAGCGACGGCTGGAGGAATTGATCATATCCAGCCATATCAGAACTCGACCATGCAAGTCAAGAAACCCAGAGGCCGTTGCTAATGAACATTGATAATCGTTATAAAGCAGCATCCTTGGAAGACAACACAGGTTAGAAACACAGTTTGCTTCAGACTGTGCGGAGCAAATGCAGTAAACTACATGATATAGAAAAAGGCGGTGGCAACGCTTCCGTAATTGCCAGCGCTTCGATCCTGCAGGGATGAGTATTAAAAACAAAGGTCTTGTCTAGACAGTGGGATTGACTAGCAGAACTGCAGCAGCCTGGCTGTTTCTAGCCGCCTCGCTATATTTATGCCATTACAGCGATGCTGGTATGACCTCCCCTGCGGACACGCGGTTTCAGAAGTGCCAGTCGGTGTCAGCACGTGGATGGGCCCTTTGAGGGAGAGATGGTCTAAATTCGAAGTGACGGCTCGAGGTGGGAGAAGTGACAGGGCTCAGAGCGAATGACACATGTCGGGCCCCGAGCTCAATCTGTTGCCTTTCCTGCAGTGGCTCGAACCCCCTAGGATCCCTCCGTGTGAGCATCCCTCTGTGGCTACAACAGGACTGTCAAAGTCCTTGTCTGCCCCCAGGAAGGATGGTCACGGTGTTGGGGCATGTGTCCTGTAACTGCTCAAACCAGGCAGGACTCAAGATGAGCCCAAGTGGCCAAAATGGGTCCAAATGAGATTATGGGGCCAAATTACCCCAGCACATCGAGGGTGGGGGGCATTGGACTCAGGCACTTCGCTACACAAGACCCATTCTCCTTGCTCCCTGAGCCCCAGATTATGCCCTATGCATAGGATAAAGCGGGAAAAGTGAAGGGTAGCATCGTGCTTGGGTGGGTCAAAGCAAGATGAAGATTTCCTGCCATTGTAAACGGTGTATTTGATCTGGGGATAGCCTAGCAGGCACTCCCTTCTTGCAGCAAACCCAACCCGGACATCCTGGCAGTAGTTGGAGACGCCTCCTCGGAGCAGCACCAAGCCCTGCTGCCGCTCCCCTGAACTGGTAGTATCGCACGTTGTATTTCGCTACCTCTCTAGCCAAGGCCTAAGAAAATATACTGTGTTTTTCTCTCGTACGTGCAATGGAAACCACCCCCTCCACCCACCTCCCCTCTCTCTCTTCCCCCTCCCCTCCCTTTTTATTTATTTTTTAAATAAAGTGAATTTAGTGCTAGTGAAAGGTGCTAAGGTGGCAGCCTTGGAAGCCAACCTCTGTTTCCCCAACAGAGAAGACCACCGGGGAAACAAAATAAACTTTCTCCGTATTGGCCCTCTTCCCCCGTCACCGATATTGGTCTTACGCTAGAGTGGCCTTTGGTCTCCGTGGTGGGCCTCTCTGCTCCAAGGCTGGCAACTGTGCTACTGGTTGTGGACCAGGAGCTGAGCTAAGACCCCCAAACACAGTCCTCCCTCCTCCTGTTACAGGGTGGGTTGTGGCTGAGCTGGGTCTGAGCTGAGTTGGGGACCCAGAGGGGGTAGGCGCCCTATCGCCTGGCCGGTCTGCGTCCCCCGCATGAAATGGGATGAAGTGGTGCTTTGAGTTGCATATGGTGATGCCCCTCCTGCAACAGGGAGTCTGTTACCTGCCAGGGCAGGAGGGGATCAGACCTCTGCCCCCAGCCAGCCTTTGCCACATCCCAAGTCCTCATGCAGCTCTCATCATTTAGCATCCTGGTCTCTTATGTTCCTGTCCATCCCCTACCCCTAGTGCATCAGTGCAACTGATTGTCTCGTCCTTTCCATACTCTCTGTCTCATCTCTTCTCGCTCACTAAAGTGCAAACAAATCATAGGGAGTCTTCCAACCTCGGCAGCGCGTGGCCGGGTCTCTGCATTGCAGGTGGCCCCGAAAGTAGGAACCGGGCAGCAGCGATCACCTGCACGGACCCTGAGCCTGACCCGCAGTGCCGAGAAGAGATGCATAAAATGCATGACGCTTTCATCGCGAGCTTCCAGCCCGCTTGCACCCACTTTCTCTCTCTCTCTCCCACGCACCTCTCCCCATCCCCACCCTCTGTAAACTTCCATGACTTTCCCTTCTCTGCATCTGCTTGGCTTCACTGGCTCCCTCCCAGGATAGTATCTTCCCACTACCTGCCAGGGAGACAAAGCCTTGCTCTTCTTTCCCTAAGCATTAAAGCTAAACGCAGCACCAAAACATTACAAAAATATAGTGGGGCTGTGGACTCAGCCTCCAGCCTATACCCGCTATGAAATGTCCGAAAATAATGACCGCGCTCTCTGTACATCTTCCATTGCCCCCCACCCCAACCGCGACCCAGTACAGCTTCAGTTCTCTTATTTCTCTTGCTACAAGGTGCAACATCGAAACGCCTGGATTCTTTTGTACTTTACTGTGTAACACCCAAGTCCAACCCCCTTTCGAAACAGATATGGCATAAGAGGGCTGAAACCAACACTGTCTTCAAAAAAAATAGCACTGCTTTCAGTGTTACGGGTGTTGACTAGATTGTCATTCATTTGGTATGTCTCAAAGGACAGAATAGACTTGCAAATTTAGATGGATGCTTATGACATTTTCCAAGCCCCCGTTGGGCCACTTCAGTGTAGGGGGTGGGAGAAACGATATCTTTGATCGGGAGTCACAAAATCAGTTGGTTTGCAAATGCTTGACTGGGGACAAGGGAGTGTGTGTGTGTGTGGGGGGGGTGGTGGAAAACAACAAATGATCTAACTGCTATTCCTGACCTCTTTCCTAACCCCCCCCTTCCCCCTCCCCAGTCCATCCAGTCTTCAAAACACTGAACCTAGAGAATATAATGAATTTCTGGCGTTGGGGGGGGGTTGTATTTTTTTTTGCGTGCTTGGTTGGAAACTGGTATGGCCTTTATATAGCAAAAGTCAGAATAAAGCGTAATTGCAATAATTCCGCACATGGAATCATGAAACATTCCAGTGACGTTAGAATCTAAGCTGTTAATAGGCTAAAAAAAGAGGGATTTTGTCGGGTTTTTTTGGTAGGGGCGGGGGTGGTTGGTTTGGGGGGGGGTTTGTTTTGTTTTTTTTTTTTTGCATTATAATTAAGCATGGATATATATTTAATATATTACATTGCTTGGACTGCTGTTGAAGCAATCCTGACCTTCCTATGCTGTAAAACTAGCCCCCTGCAATCCCCCAACTCACGTTTCATGAAAGCTTCTTTCCCACCCCCCGAATCCTCAGTTCATGTACTGAAAAGTCCCACCCCCCCACCCCACCCCCACTTTTTTTTTTTTTTTAAATAGATATTGCCACATTCTTAAATTCATGCATCGCTGCATTGCTATTGCACATGTGTATAGAGGATCGCGCTCTTGCCTCTCCTCTCCTCCCACAATGCGGCCGGGCTCACTGGTTGTGAACATCCTCCCTGCGGACGATCTTGTAGATAATCCAGTAGAAAATGTTGAAGATGAGGAAAGCCATGGGGAAGCCGATGCGTGAGATCTTGTCGATCTTCTTGGCTCGCTGGAGGAAGAGCTTGCGCATCTCCTCGTGGGACCGGGAAGGCGGTGGGGCCGGGTTGGCTGTGTTGTTGTTGTTGGCGCCTTTGACGGAGATGCCATCCTTGGCTTGGAGACAGGCAGGACCCATCCCGTAGGCGGAGAAGTTGAACCTGCCTTCCCCAGCTTCATCCTCCTGGAACAGATTCAGCATAGGGCTCTACTTAAAATGAGATATAGACTGTGCACCCTTGCTATAAGGCTCTCCGCTGATCGCCTGCTACTCCCCTGGGAACAAGCCTCTCCCTGTTGGAGAACCCCCTCGTCTTAGGAGAGCAGCCTTATAGAGGGGTGCTACTTTCTTCCACACAGATGCAAATCAGGGGATCCAGCCACCTTTGGAAAGCGGGATGGACTCGGCTTTCCTCAGAGCCAGTCATTTTGGGGTTGCATTGTGGGTTTTTTATTCACATCCCCTGTTTTGCTTCTGTCCCTCCCCCCCAGCTCCTGTCTACACCTTCTTTTCTTTTCGGCTCGCCCAGAAGGAACGGGCTCCATGTAACTCGGATAGTCAGTGCCGCCCTGGGACGATTCCTATGGAGTTACATGGACTTGCAGGTGTTAAGAGCCATCCATGAAAAAGACCTCTGCTGGGGTTCAGGAATTAGCAGTGAACCCATCTTCCCTTCTCTTCCAGCTGCCCATACAAGCCTTCTCCTGCCTTTGCCCTCTCTTCTTTCTCATCAAATGAATCAGTGAGGACTTCCCTCCTCCTCTCCTCAATGTACTGTTATTCTGCGCTCAGTCAAAGATCTGCACTGTGTGATCCAATATGTGGATACTACCTTGTCCATAAGCACAGGCCCCTTTTTTTCCTGCTTTACGAAGGAGAGGGGCGCCGGAGCATGGAGAATTGCAGCGGCGCGCTCAAACTAAGGCAGTCAGTTGGTTGCACAGAACCAAAGTTTGGAAACCAATTCTTTCGGTGCTCATTCACGGGTGCGAATCGCTTGCCCATGCTAATATTTGGAAAGGTGCTTCTTAACTCTGCGTCACAAATCTCTCAGCCCTTACTTAGGAGTTTAGACATGTGCAACTATTATGCGTGGCATGCTCCGGCAGCCGCCCGCTCTGGTTCTTTCCTCGTCTTTCTAGAAATGGCCCCTATCCACCTTCTGCTCCTTTTTGCAGAGTGTTTTTTATGGATGGCCCCTACCGCGGGCTCGTAGCTGCGCAGCACGGATGGGTCTCACGGTCGCCGCCGGGTCGCTATGGAGGACAGCCAAGAGTGAAAGGCAAAGCCTTGACAAGCTGGTGCAGCGCGTGACTTACCCATGGGCCCTGCCTGCTTCCTGCCCCTGGATGGGCCATTTCTGTGGCTCCCCACCTCTCCTCCCTTGTCCATCTGTCTCTGAGGTCCCTTTCTAGCACCGTAGCATGGCAGACCTCACACCCCGGAAAGCATTTGTCTCTTGCAGTGCCTCTGTGAGGATGGGCGGGTTGTTACACTCATCAGCTTCTCTATCAAGATGTCTGCGGTGGTACCAGGTTTCTCCTATCGGTTCCAGAAACCTAGTCCTATAGGTCCCTTAAAAACCTATCGCTTCAGGGGGAAGGAAGTGATGTACCGTAGCGGGAGAACCAGCCCAGATCAGGGATGGGTGTTCCCACAACAGCAGCCTGCTTGTCTTCAAAGCATGGGTTGCATCCCCAGCGGCTCACTATGCTCTGGCCTCGGTGAGAACCGAGACTGGAGACAGGCCGAAGTCCATAGAAATAACTATCCCTACTCCAGAAAGAAGGAGACTCCAGTGTATTGACCGGGCAAACTTTTAGAGCATAGAGTTGCTGGGAAATGCGGTTCATCAGCTTTTAGGTGGGTTTTGCTCCCTGGTGGATGAGACTTTGGACATGAATGGGGAGAGGCACCTGATGGAGGGCAGTGATTCTTCCCCTCTATTCAGCGCTGGGGAGGCCACATCTGGAGTCCTGTGTCCAGTTTTGGGCCCTCACTACAGAAAGGATATGTGCAAATTGGAGAGAGTTTAGAGGAGGGCAACAAAAATGGTTTGGGGGATGAGGGACGTGATTTGTGAGGAGAGGCTGAAGGAACTGGGCTGATTTAGTCTGGAGAAGAGAAGACCGAGGGGGATTGAATAGCAGCCTTCAGCTGAGGGGGGTTGCAAAGAGGATGGAGCTGGTCTGGTCTCAGTGGGGGCAGATGACAGGACAAGGAGCAATGGGCTCAAGCTGCAACAAGGGTTAGATATAAGGAAAAACTTTTTCATAAGGAGGGTAATAAAGCACTCCAACAAGTTACCCAGAGAGGTTGCGGAGCCTCCATCCTTGCAGATTTTAAAGACCTGACTAGACAAAGCCTTGGCTGGGATGATGTATTTGGGGCTGGTCCTGCTTTGAGAAGGGGGTTGGACTAGATGTGACCTCCTGAGGTCCCTTCCAGACTCATTTTCTGTGATGCTATAAGTCTCAAAGCAGGGGGTGACTTTTTAATCTTCAAATTACTTCAGTCTCTCATCTCCTGCTTGACTCTAGGAGACAGCATCGCCGGGCTCAGGTTTGCGACAGGGAGGTGACTAATTCCTGCGGTTGCCGGCAGGTGGCAGAGAACCAAAGCAAGAAGCCGAGGGCTGCAGGTTAATAATTCTCTGCCTGGAAGAGCTGGGCTGGAAGGACAGGTGAGTGAAATACCGAGTGCCACAGGGGCAGGCTTCCACCTGCACCATCTCCTGGAGGATTCAAAAGGTTTCTTGCTACAGCTACGCACACGTATCCCCTCTCCAGCTGGAGATTCCAGTGCACCCGAGCGTCTTAATATCAAACATGCCCTTTACATCATTGCTTATGCCTGCTTTTTCCAGCAGTGCTGACAACCTGCAGCCTTCCCTGAAAAATTAGATGCATAGAAACTGTGTGCGTGTGTATATACGTCCATGCAAATTCGGTGCACAAGTCAGTCCTAACCGGGGAGTCTTGACTTGTGTGCGTGCGTGTATATAGATAATTTATTGCAAATAATATTCATTGCAGATTTCGCCTTTCCTCTCATCCTTTATAAGCCAGGCTCAGTTTTCTGCAAATTCATCCTGTATGGGGGAGCATTGTGTCTCCAGATTTACCTCTTTCTAATTCAAATGTCTTGGATGGGCAGAGAACGGCAATGAAAAGGAAACAGAGCAGCCGATGAGGCAGCAAGCAGGTTTTCTTGGGGTTAGCCTCTGGCGGCAGAGGGTGGAAAAGTCCCCCAGAGCTGTGCCAGGCCAAAGTAGTCCGGTCCTTAAAGGGGTAGAAAACATGCACAGGCATCAGAGTCATTCTCAGCTTCCTAAACCATAGCACGTATTTGCCAGTGGCCAGCTGGACAAAGGAGCTATGGGGCAGAAACAGGTCCGGAAGCAGGTCCCTGTGATGGTTTGCTGTTCGAAAGTGATGGTGATGTGGCATTACTTCTGCGTGCCTTTTTTTTAAGCGAAGAAGAAGAAGAAAGGGAGTTCTGGGTAAATAGCTAGGAGTGTTATAATCAGCAAAGCTCGGGGGGGTTGTGGAATATTTTTTGAAGTCTCAGGTATCATTTGCAGTTTCACGAATCATTGGTACTCTGCACCCGTGAGTAAGGAGTGTGGCCAAATCGGTCTGTTTAGGCCCAAGTAGATCTGTGATGAGTTCTGCATTCAGCTTGCTCTGGCATGTATGTGATAGCACATGCACTCAGGGATTTTCTCAAAGCACATCATTCTCTGCACAGGAAAAATGAGGAAAGAGCAAAGAGCCGCTGGATTCACATTTTTCCCGGCTTTGCAGCCTGTGTGGGCTGCTTTCCTCCACTGATGCCTACGAAAGTACAGACCTGCAGGCTGATGCTGACAAAAACTGCCTGTCTGTCTCATTTGCACTTGCAGTTTGCATCACTGCATACCCATTTTGCAGACAGAAATGCCTTGTTTGCAAGGGCAAAAGGATGAAACAGGCCCCTTTGAATGATAACTTGGGTTTTGCGATCTGTTGGCATACAGACTAGATAGTCAGCCCCTCTGGCTCCAGGGCAAGGGTTCAGACATGCAAGGTGCATGCAGGGTACAGCTGCAAGCAGTATGACCAGACCAGCTGTGTCCTATACACAAATGAGTTCAGAGTGAAGACTTCAGGGAGAGGAATGAAGTCTGGAAAGGCATTTTGTTGCAGGCAGGGAAGCCAACGTGTCCATTGCTAAGTGCCATGAAAATAGGTGAAGCCAGAGGCTTCTACTTTCTGTGTTTATGCACCTGTGCAGCATGCAGCATGGCTAGCGATAGCAATTTGGGTCGAGCGACTGGAGCAGAGGCTAAAGGGGCTAGCATGGCTTGAACCCTAGGTAGCCACTGGGGAACATCTGTCTGAGCTGAGGGGTTGCACCGAAGGAGCAGTTGGATCAGCCCTTCAGCCAAGGCCCTTTTTTAATCCATTGCTTTGTGGCAGGCTGATGTCTCATGCCTGGAACAAGACCGAGATCTCAAAACATTGCCTGGCGTTACCAGGCCATTTGCATATTCGCAGTCAGCTCCGCGGGTTGGCAACAGGAGCACAAACCTTGTTGTCTTCCTTTTGCTGCGAGCGGGCTCGTTTAAGCGTGGCTCCAATTAAATCCACAGAGAGGTGAGGCGGGGATTGGCCGAGCAGCCTGGTGCTCGGTGGGAGGTCCCTGGCAAACGTAGTGCTCCAAATGATCATTCGACTAGTGATTTTATGATTGTTTTATCAACAGTCCTCCAGGGCGGTCTGCATGCCTCCGCCTGGCTCGGTAGAAGCGAGATGCCTCAGTCGGGATTAAGAGATGAAGGCATGATGAGGCATCAGCGCTGGGAGGTTTTAGCTGAGACTATTAAGCAGGCATTTCCCTACTCCCGCAAGACCAGAAAGGGCTTGGTTTTTATTGAACCAGCAAGGGCCTGATCCTACGCCATTAGCAGAGGCGGGCCGTTGGCTTCCATGGCTTTTATGTTTTGCCCTTACATAGCGTTTGGATCTCAGTGGGTTTCGTACAGGTAAGAAGTGCTAAGCACCCAGATGGGGAAACTGAGGCACAGCGCGGCAGTAGATGGCCTAGAAGTTACAAGAAACAATGGCCACAAGCTAGCAGAGAGCAGATTTAGACTGGACATTAGGAAGAACTTCTTCACAGTTCGAGTGGCCAAGGTCTGGAACGGGCTCCCAAGGGAGGTGGTGCTCTCCCCTACCCTGGGGGTCTTCAAGAGGAGGTTAGACGAGTATCTAGCTGGGGTCATTTAGACCCAGCACTCTTTCCTGCTTATGCAGGGGGTCGGACTTGATGATCTATTGAGGTCCCTTCTGACCCTAACATCTATGAATCTATGAATCTATAAGTTACCGACCTGGGATTTGAATTCACGATGGGTTTGATTTGACTCCTTTGCTTCTGCAATCAAGGCTGGACTCGCCAGACATGACTCTCTGCCCATCTCACTCTTTTACACCAGCTGTAGATTTATCTTTCAAGAGAGGCCATACGCTTGCACTGTGGGAGATGAACCTCACCTGCCTATTACGTTTGAAAACACCTGTACTATCTGTCAGCCTGCCTATGTGCCCGGGTACAGTGCTGTCCTGAGCCCAGTAGGCATAGTCCCCTGCCTCTGGCTGTATCCATCTTTGCATTTCTCTCTAACTTATTGTGTGATTCAGCATCTCTGTGGTGGGCACATACAAAAGGATCCCACCACTACTCGTGGGACAGTAAAACAGTATGGTTTTGCCTGACGTGTGCCTGTTCTGGTTGGCTTCAGCCATGGGAAATAGGCATAAAGCTTTTTTGGGGGGGGTGGGGGTACTTGAGAGATGAAGCTTACAACCAATCTGAGCAGCACGTGCCTCTGAGCACAGGGTTAGTGCAAGCAAAGAGCATCTCACTTACCTCCAGCCTACGGACAGGAGGCTGCTTCCCTGGGGTTTGCCATCCCGCTTTTCTCCCCCCCACCTCAACCAGGAGCACTTCTGCAAGCACTGCCAAAGCATTGCTGCCTACAGAAGTTGCTCATAACCTTTTAGAGAGGCATCCCTTTATCTGGACTGGACCGCACCCAAGATGAGTCTCGACGGGGGAACCACAAGCAGTTGAGCCCACCAGGTGTTTTGTTCCCTGTCCCTCCTATCTGTCTCTATATAAATGGGGACTTCTCTGAGTGCCACTTACTGGATCCAGCTGGCCACATGGGAAGATATTGAGGGCTGAGAGCGCTGGGACTCACTGGTCCCATCTGTACTTTGCATGACTTGTGTCTTACCTTATGGTGCCTCCTCTTCCTTCTGAACCTGAGCAGCTCTTTGTGCTGCCGAGAGACGAAGTTGACGGCAGCGTACTCCAGAAGGGCCGAGAACACGAACAGCAAGCACACGGCCATCCAGATGTCGATGGCCTTCACGTAGGACACCTGGGCGGTGGAGACAGGGCGAGAGACTGAGACATTTAAATGGTCTTCCTGTTCCACCCATCAAGCTAGCCTTTGCTCTGCAATTCTGCGCCCTGTTCCCTGCTCCTGGTAATGAAGCTTCTATTTCACAACCCTGCAGATGGCTTTTAACTCACTTCAATGAAGTTATCCTTGTTTTTTTGCTTCAATCTTACACCGAATCATCCAGCCCTCAGTCTCTGCCCAATTAGTACAGCTTCTAGTTTCTTTTCAACTGGAGAAAAATAGATGCTGTTTTATATGTGATGATGCACTGCCGCATCTACACCCCCCTTTTCAAAAGTCTAGATCCACAATCATAAATTCCTGCTTTCTTTTCAAACACAGGGAATATTTCAAAAGTCTAGAAAGTCTTTTCCAAAGTCTAGATTCACAATCGTAAATTCCTGCTTTCTTTTCAAATGCAGGGGACATTTCAAAAGTCTAGAAAGTCTTCTCAAAAGTCTAGATTCACAATCGTAAATTCCTGCTTTCTTTTCAAATGCAGGGGACATTTCAAAAGTCTAGAAAGTCTTCTCAAAAGTCTAGATTCACAACCGTAAATACCTGCTTTCTTTTCAAATGCAGGGAATATTTTTTTAATGTCACTAGCCCGCAAACATAATGCTTTGTGTGCTTTGACTGCCCCGGCAGTCCAGAGTTGTGCTTAGCTCAGGAGTTGTCCCCCCTGTAAACCGAATGATAGGAAAAAGATATTTTCTTCTTAGTGGGTCAGGTTTTATACTGATCCTGGAATGCAGGTGATTACCGTGAATCTGAAAGCCAGTACTGGGGGTAAGGGGGTGTGAGTGAGATGTTTGCTGGGCTGTGGTGATGCTGAGTTGCAATGCTCCTTCTATAAGCTACAGCCAATCTGCTTGAATTCAAATGGCTCTCTCTTGTTCCCTGAATTGGGAGCGACCAAGAGACAGCCACTAGTGCCACTTCTGCGGATAGGTATTATGGGTGCATGCGACCTAGCCCAAAATGCGAAGTGAGCAGGTTTGAATGAGTTTCCCCAGTCACTGCAGTTCCCCCGTGAGGCACAGGTGAGCTTCATACCTTGGGCAGCGATGCTCGGGAACCAGAGCTCTGGGTGGTCATGGTCAGCACGGTGGTGATGCCCAGGCCCACGCGGGCAGGGGCGGCGTCCATGTTGATCCAGAAGGAGATCCAGGACAAGATGACAATCAGCAGGCTGGGGATGTACATCTGGATCAGGTAGTAGCCCATCTGGCGCTCCAGGTGGAAACGGGCTTCTATGCAGGTGAACTTGCCTGAGAAAGACAGGAGTTTCCGGTAGGGCATGGGAGTCTCCCAGCATCCGCACGCAATGGCTCTTTGAAATTTGGCTTTCCTGGCTTAAAAAGGGTTCTTCCTGTGCAGGGGAGATGTGGTGGGGGAAGGCCGTGCATTGCTAGTCTTAGCACAGTCATTATTAACGCATGGTGCTGGTGCCCCATGACTCACCTGTGTTATAATGCTTGGTGCAGTACCGCAAGTCTTTCTCTTCCTTCAGGATAAACTGAGGCAACGTTAAGCCGTCTGCGACCTGCACAGCACCTTTCTCTTGCCATTCGAATATCAGGTCATTCATTGTGTAGCCGACTGTCGAGAGAAGGGGTGGGATGGGACCTGTGAGCTTTCTCATGCAAACCAGAAAAGGATGGTATTGCAGCCCTGGTGCAAGGCAGGAGCCTGGAAAAATCTCTTGCAAGCTCTGTGATAGGCTTTGGGCTTGTGTGCTGCCGAGACAGACCTGAGCGTGGAAACTTGTGTACCCGGGTGGGCAGGAGTGGTCATAACGGTGCCTGGATCAGCTGGGAATTGTGACCGGGAATGGGTGAAGAGAGAACTGCGAGTGGTTTCCTGCTAGGTACAGGGGCAAAAGGGAGATCAGTAGAGAGAAAGGAGAAATAGAGGATGGAGGGGGTCTGTAGTGAGCAACAGGTTTGTGCCTGTGCTCTTGCGTGAGAGATGCAGGCAAGGAGGGAAACGGGCCCCAGCTTTGGCCCGGAGACCCTGACTGCACCTAGTCAGAGGGAGGCTGGTGATTCACTTTCGGGAGGGGAAACCGCCTGTACTCACAGCTCTCCAGCTGCATGATGCACGTCTGGACATCCATGGGGAAGTTCTTCAGGTCCATGGGACATGCCAGCGTTAGTGTGATCCTGGGAAGAGGAGAGAGATGGGGGAATGACAAAACACCCTCCAGTGCCCATCGGTGTCTGTTAAAGTAGGAGCAGCACAATTGGTTCAGATCCACTGAAATGGGCAGGGACCCAGTAGCAGTAGCAAAACACTGGCCCAGGCTACCCATCCTTGGAGGTTTTGAAGACCCAGGTAGACAAAGCCTTGGCTGGGATGATGTAGTTGGGGTTGATCCTGCTTGGAGCAGGGGTTTGGACTAGATGTGACCTCCTGAGGTCCCTTCAACCCTCATTTCCTATGCTTATATGACAGAGGAATGGTCATGAGGAGTCATGTTGAGAAAAAGACACCAAGTTCAGGCTAGGAGTCTGTATGAATTCTGTTCTATGGTCAGATAACATGGCTTCTTTGAAACTGAAACCTTTCCTGGGGGAATCCAGGTTTGAGGGGCTGGACGGGTAATATCTTTTATCGGACCAACTTATATAGTTGGGAGGGCTAAGGGACAGATATGGGGTCTTTAAGCACCCTTCGTCTGGTCTGAGAGAGGATTTCCTGCTAGCTTATATTTACAGCTGACGACTGTGGCAAAGCCCCTTGAAATTCTAGTTTGATTTCACTCAGTCGGTCTACGCACACGCCTGCGTGTGTTTGCATGTGAATGCAGATGGGTTTTGAACATACAGGTCCCTTCGTAATGTGTGCATGCTCTTGCACTCGCACACAACATTCATTTACATAAACACATGCGACAGGAGTGTTACATAAGGTGTTTCGTCAACAGAGCTCCATTCGAAAAGGGCAGAAACCTGAAAACCCCGGGGAGAACGAGCGTGCCTGGCTGTAAGGAGGCCAGAAGAGAACAGTTTTATTCACTGTACTTTGCCCACGTCTTTGGAAGGCATTTCAGAGCGGATGGTTGATTTTCTTTTCCCTTCGGACTTGGAAAGCTGAGGTCTCTGTGATAGTCAAAGCCATTTCTGCCCGGAGCAAAACACTCCAACTAATCTGTGGGTATTTGGGAGCATAACGTTGTTAGGATGCTGGATACCGCAGCTGCTCCGATTGCAGCATGGGCACCTGAGCTTTAAGAGCAGGAGGGCATCTCTCTTGGCCTAATTAAACTTATTTTTTTTTAAAGTCTATTGGGGTGGAAGTTTTGGTTCCAGACTGTTGGCTTTTTTTCATGAGATAAGGTTGTTGACCTCATGGCCAAGTGTCAACTTGGAGGACCAGGGTGTTTCTCTTAGTCTGGTCTCTACCATTCAACTTGTCCAGCATGGGAGACCCTACTTGTAGCTGTGTCTTGCTACTGCTGAATAACTCTCGGGGTTACAGACATGCAAGCTGCTCCAACACACCAAAGTACTTAAGGAGGTTATAGGCTCTCAAGGCCTGTGAAACCCGAGAGAGTGGGGTAGAAGACCTATGGCACACCACTGAACCCCATCCCATCCAGGTTTAGTCACACAATTAAAAACTGAGTGTAAAATCTGACATAAGCAGCCAAAGGACAGCATTTGCTGCCACCAGCTTTGCATCCTAATGCCGTCATTTTGGATTTTACCTGCATGGGGGCTGCAAGTCACCTTGTTGGGACTTAAACCTCTGGGTCCAGGGAGGTCTGGGGTTTTAAGGTTTTGCCATCCCTCAAAAAATTTGAGAGATCAGACTTTCTCACGGTGTCCAAAGTCAGACAAAATCATTCATTAAGTAAAAATTTAAAACGACACAAAAAAAATATGGTTTGAGTCAATTGAACTATTCTTTCCCAATAATTCTGAAACACTTTGATTTTTTTTTTCTTACCGTAACTAATGTACATTTTACACCAACATAATTTTCAACAGGAAAATGGCATTTTCCATTTTTTTCAAACTTTTTCCTAAGTTAGGACATTTGCCAAAACGGATTGTTTTCTCCTAAACGTTTTGCGTTAGCTGAATCTGTGTTTTCTGTTGAAGAAAACGTCCCAATCAGCTCACTTCCCAGGTGACTGCTAGTTCTCTGTTTATTTCCCAATTTTTTTTTTCCCTGCCAATTCTCTTTCCTTCCTTTCTGCCCCTTCCCGCAGAGACTCTCCCCTTTATTTGCCTCACCTGATACTGTAGAGGACGTTGCCGTTCCTGGAAATTCGGAGCAGTTTGTTGTCTGTGGTGATCTCGTGGAAATGGGCCCCTTTCTCGTTGGCAAAGAACAAGTCGGGCTTCCAGATGGAGTCCAACATAGATGGATCCAAGTCCAGGGAATCGTCCGGGTACTCGTTATACGCCAGCCGCGGGTCGTTCCACTGCTGCCGCAGGAAAATGTTCACCCGGTAGTCCTGCGGTGAGGGACAAGAGTTGGGGGGAGAGGACACAAAGTTAACGAGTGCTCAGAAGAGTCCGAAATGGCTGAAAACAGCGTAGGCCAAAGGGATTTTGAGGTGGGAACAAGCCAACACACAGTGTCTTTGGTGTGACTGGCATTGTGCTCTCAACCCGTGACATACCCCATTGGTGTCATCTCAAGGAACTGTATTTTTTATTATTAGTTCGAGCCTCGTAGCTGAGAGACCCATCACTGGACAAACCGCTGCTGTCCTTGACATCTACCTATTACGGTGATCCCCAAATCTACATTGCGTTAGGTCTCAGCAAGCCTTGGCTGAAGTGCATACAGCTTGATGAGAAAAAATTGCGTGAGAGCATCTGCTACTAGGTCTCTGGGGCTGAACAAATATTGCTCGGTGACCTTGAGGATCAGGGGCTGAAGTTGTATCTCCAGGATGGCTGTCGCAGAGGATTTAGGGGTAGAAGACACCAAAGGCAATTTGCATTTAGTATTTTAACTGCTTGCTTTCTGAAAGCACACCAGGCCCCCAATTAGGAAGGGGATTCAACTGGACCTCACATTTCTTACCTATGGACTTCATCGTCACCAACCTCAAAGGTCCTGCTCCATTGCATCATTTCATCACCACCATTAGCACTGACTGTGAATTTAGGATTTCTGGACCAAAGCAGGCTGCTGAGCTCTACCTCGCATTTATTGGCTGTTCTCCTGAATGATACAAGGCATTTTCAGTTCCTTCTGGTTGACCACCCAGTCTTTCCCCCCCAGTCTTTCACATGAGAAAGGCAGCTGCCAAATTAAAACGGAGAGGATGGGAGAAAGACGGAGAAAGAAATGAGCGCTGACTCCCATGTGGGTGATGGACGCATTGAGTCCCTGACTTCATTTGCATTGTCCGAGTCTCTTGGCAGCCGGCAGAGCATCATGTCATAAACCAATTTCACTGCCCTTGACCAAGTTAATTGTTAGTACCAGGGTCATGGTTTTATTTAGTGTCTCTCCTTCTTGAGCTAGCCTGGAGCGTTTTATGAAGCAGTGAGTCAGACGCTGGCAATGAACTGACTGTGTGCGGCAGCCGTTCTGCGCTCATCAGTATTGAAGGCACAACGTGGATGATTTAGGGTCTGGTTGGTTTGTTTCCTTTCCGCGAGACAATGATCACCAGGTCTGCTGGGTTATTCCTGACTCTGCCATCAGGACTGACTGTCAGTTCCCACTGCAGCGTACCAGGATGAGGAGACCAGGGTGGCACTGGCAGCGCAGCATCTGCCCACGAGACATCCCAGCCTGAGCTCCCGTGCCGATCGAAATCCCAATATACGACCTCTTGTCCCAGAGACAAGATGAAACGAACCAAATCGGCGTGGGGGAACTGGCTTCCACCACCGTGCAAGCCCCGACTTGCAGAAGGAGGGTTAGCCGATCGCGTTTTGGGTGCCCTGCACTTTTGGTGAGGACAGTCCATTACGTAACGTCTCCTAGAAATCAGTTTTAAGGCGCTAAATCCCATCTGCAGCATCTGAGCCTAGGAGCTGTGAGTGACCTTAATAATTTTGACAACAGCAAATGGACCAACGACTTGAAGTTAAAGGAAACGGACTTTAGAGCGTGGAAAAAAACCACAAACCCGGCTCCTTTCCCCCACCCTCTCCTTCTGCTGAGATCCAAATGTCACCTTCACAGGCACTAGTGGATCTTTCTCGCTTCATTATCCACCTCTCTCTCCCCAAGGTAACACATCTTTAGAAAACTGAATAACTGTGGACGTCTAATAATGAGGGCCCCTGCGCAGGACTAACCCATCATACAGATCTGCAAGGAGAAAAAGAAAGAGGGAGAGATGAAAAGGAGAGAGCGCGCAAACAGCCCTTTCCACGGCACCCAGCCACTACCTGAACACGCTGCATGCATTGATTTCTTTCTCTCCCTGTTTGTAAGGATCAGTGGTGGTTGCAGTCAGGGGAAATCAATGTAATTGTCCTAATAGGCAGAAAGCAAAAAGCTGTTTTGCTTATTCAGCTGCAAACCAGCTGAACACGAGCAGGTCAGCTCCATCTAGGCGTTCGTTTCGTGTACGACACAAATCAAATCCATGTTTGGAAGAAACTTCAGCGGTCGCTGCCCAGAGCGCGCTCAGCCTGACGGCACGTGGCGAGGGTAGAAAAGGAACTGATTTCCACCACGAGGGCTTGTGTTACTCAAAAGCAGGAGTAAATTCCTGGTTTCGGCTGCAAGAGTTGCCAGCTAGAAAGGAAACGGGAGGAAAGAGCCGGGTGGGAGCAAGTCTGCCATCGCAGCTTTGGTAGAGGAGGAGCAGATGGGGGTGGGCAGCACTGTCCTTCCCCATGTGAGACCCTGACCAAGGGTCAAATGAGGATGAATTTTGTCTCATGGGACATAATGTGCTTTGGACAGGACGTGCAGAGCTCACATCACCCCAAGAGTTTTCATGATCCCCCTGCTGTGCTCCCTCCTGATTAGGGTCTTGCATTGTGCTCATCACCACCGTGTCTGCGTGCCTTCCAGCCATGCATTCAGCAATGCGACAAACATCTATTGCACGATTGTTTCTCTTCTTCCTCACCCCGAACCGTATGCAGGGGAGTGTTTTGGGAGGGGTTCTGCATATCAGGACGTGCACACCTCCCTCTAGCGTGATACTGGAGAAGCCAAGACCAAAAAATGTGCCTCACAGCTGAGGAGGTTTGCAACGGTCCTGAGTTCCTGGGAGAGCTGATAACACAACCTTTGTGGAGGTTGTCTCCTTGTCCTTATTGTGAAAAGGCCCTTTGTGCCGGAGCATAGTCTTCAGTCGGAGCAGGTAGGTGGTCTTGAGGGAGCCGGGGTGGTCTTTCAAAAGCCTTTAAAATCAGGACTGAGATCTTGAGGTTGTTCAGGGTTTTTGGGAAGCCAATGAAAAGCGATGTGTCTGGGGTACCCAGCACGGCTGAAGCGATGGCCTGCAGCATCCTCTACCATTCCCAGAAAGCACCGCGCTCCAGAAGCGATGCAGGTGCATTTTCCCATTGGTACTGGCCCTCCACCGCATCTCATGGTGAATGCTGCTGAGGGCAAGGAGGATGGGAATCGATTCATCCACTGACAAGATCATCTCTCTAAAGACATCTGTTTCCCAGGTCCTGGCCTGAGTGAAGATTGCAGTTGGATCAGGAGGTTTGCAACACTCGCAAAAGACTTTGACTTGCTCTACGGTGAGCTTAGGAAAATCAGAGGCTGACAAAGGACCTCAGAGCTAATGTGGACAGGCAGGTAATGACCCACAGCCACCATTTATCCTCTCACCAGGGAGGGGACTATAATTTTCAAGTCATGACTAGGGGCTGCTCTCAGCTTCAAGCATCCTTATTTAACTACAAGGGTCTGAAGTTTGCCCCCTGGTAAGCCTGAGTAGCACAGTGGCATATGTGATCTGTCTTTTCTGGGTCCGGGAGGCCCAGGCAGCCAGAGAATAAATGACTGAGGAGAATATACAAAGCCCTGCTGACATCTCTATGAGGGGAGGAAGAGGAAAGGAAAGGTCTGTGTGGAGGAAGACTGCACTCGAGCCAGGTTAAAAACTTCGGTTTACCAAAAATAGGTCTTTATTTGACTCCTTGTTTATTCCCTGGAAAGAAGAAGACCTAGAAGCTTTGTTTGCAGTTTGAGATTGGTGCATGGGACTGAAGGGTGCTTCTCTTTAATGCTGCAGGTGCATTGTTGACTGCCTGTCTTGGTCTAGGAAAGCAATGGAGGCCATGGGTAGTGAATCCGGTGCTTTACCCAGGTCCGTCACTCATTTGCTGGGAGAATGGGAGGAGAGGCTTAACTTTGCTCTGCTCTACTTCCCAGTGATGGGGTATCTACACCCAGCAGGGTGATGACCTGGAGAGGGTTAATGTAAGGCCTTATTACCTTCCCCAGCTGTGAGCAAGCCCTCCAGGAGGAAGCAGGTGCTGTGAATGAGTGCAGGTTAGGCTGCAGGTAGGCAGAGCCCTGGCGGGGTTGGGAGAGGCTTCGGAGACAGAGGCCGAGAGCAGCTATGTAAGGATTGAGACTGCCCCTGCAGGAAAGGTAAGACAGCCCAGGGCAAGGGGGAGGGAGAGGAAAAAATGCCCCTTTCTGCTGCTAAACCATGGCTGGGACCCAGAGGAGATCCTGGGGCTGCCTTGCCCTGGCCCTTGCTCTTCCTGGAACTGGAAACTCCCAGGACTTGCAATGCCTGGACCTAGGGTGATGTTGTGGGGTCTCCCATCCTACGACCAGCACTGATGGCCTTTTCCTCCATTGCAAGCTATCGAGGTTTCCCATAGCAGTTCACCACGTCAGAGGAGGGGGAATGCATGGAGGCCATGCAGGGCCTGAATGCCACTGCAGGTTGCACAGCATTAGTCTCATCCTGTTGCAATTGAGGGGCGAGGGAGCCGTGGGGAGCGGTGTTGGAGCTGGTGAGTCCAAAGCTAGGTGGAAGCATGGGTGGTTTTGCAAGCGCAGGGAAGGGGAAAGAGTCTCGGCACTGCTGGAGAGGTCGCAGGAAGACCTCAGCACCGTTTCATGTGTGTCTGGGAGGGCTTCTTTGTCTCTTAAGCTACATTAGCAAATTATTCTTCTAGTAAAACCCCTGCTGCAGAACGGTGTACTATCTTGCCGGGGGAAACCCCCTGCATGCATACAGAGCTGAACAGATGTTCCTGATGAGAAAATTAACTGAAACTTCAGGGGGGGAAAAATGCAGAGTATTATTCGAAGAGATATCTCTACACTGGTCACTCCACCTCGTACGTCTAGTTGAACAAAATATTCACGGGGAAATTGGGTGACCATTGGCATGTGGGTGCTTTGCACATCACTGTAGGATATAAGGTAAATTAAACCCTCTGACTTTCCCTTCCCCAGCCAATCAGAAATGGTACTGTGTTCCAAATGAGAAATTTGCCTGTCTTGATATTATTTTCTTATTTCCAAATTAGAACTTAAAAGTGTCGTCCAAAGGCATACTTGCATTTTGCCTTTTTTTTTTTTTTTTTGATTGTTCATGTACTTTGCATTGAAAGTCCCATTTCAGGGGTTTTTTTTTTGCAAATTGCAAAATGTTACAGGCTTCGAAACAGCAAACACTGAGAAGCCGAGTAAAAAAAACAAAACATCTTTTCTGTTTCCCTCCCCGTCCTGCTTGCTGTTCCTCATGTGACTCAGCTTTGGATGAAGGACAGGCTCAAGAGCCATATTTTCCCTGCTAGGTTTTATCAGCTGTTTGATTCTTGCTGGGTTGGAGCTCGTGAGGTTTAGCGGGTTGTTGGAAGTCCATTTCCAGGCGGGATTCATTATCCGATTGGATGGCTTATGTACAGATGGCTCCAAACAAGTATTTTACAGTTGGACAGATAGAGCCTCCAGCTTCTCGTGTCCTTATTAGATACTTGTTCGGCGAGCGTGGTTGTGTTGCAGCTGGTTTATAAGGTCACGTTCGGCTTGCCCTTTTCAAATGGGATGAATTCAGTATGAAATGCCTTTTAAGCAGCTGACAAATATACGTATGCAAAAAAGCACTGCTGAGCATTAGAATCCCAAAATGTCAGCGCGTGATCTTCCTTTTCAATTCTCATTTATTACCTGCCGGTAAACCCGCTCCACCTCCGTAGAGAGACCCGGCACCCATGGATTTCAGCTGCTATTTTTAGTTTGTACGAGAGATTTGAAACTTTATTTCTGTTCCTCGGTGTGGAAGCCAAAAGAGAACTGCCCGAGTTGCTAATAAAATCAGCTGCAGGAAAGGATGCTTCTCATATTTATGTTAAATATGGAACCCACCTGCTGTTGAATGTATTACCATAGTAATATTTCAGGACAGAAAGAGGCCAGCTAGGCTCATCCATCCATCTGTCCTGCTCTTTGTGCCCTCTAATGTTTCTTGACTTTAAAGTGCTTGTTTGACTCTGAATACGTTCCTGGTAGCGGCTTCTTTTCTTATCTTTGGGCTGGATTAAACACAGGGTGGATAAAGCCATAAGAGCCTTGACCTGTCCTGCTCATCTCAGTCACCTATAGACATAGTCCCATGCAGCAGTGAGAGCTCTTGGCATCTGCTGATCTTGAAGGACTGCCTCTTCCCTGGCCCTGCCTATGGGAGCTCATTTCACGTGTGAATTTTCCCTCCTTGCTTGCTTCTAAATCTCGCAGTTCTTCACTCTTCTGCTTGCTTGCTTTTGGGAGCTCCTACAGATTCCCTTGGACGGCTCCCACCTTTTTCTCCCCTCACCACCTGTTCCTTAACGGATGTGAACTCAAGTTTCCCAACTTCTTTATTTCTCATGCTCTTGTTTTCTTCCTGATGCTACGGAGCCCCAAGCTATGAAGTATTCCTCCATCGATGGTCTTATTGGCCCCACACCACACCAGACTCTTTGTAAGTCAACAGCCATGTCTTGTACATCAACTAAGAGTCCCAATGCAAGTATATTTATATATAAAAATACATGCAGCAATGGAAAGACCTATGATTCGGGTGCTAGGGAGCTGCTTCATACAATGTGGTGTAGAAATGGAGCATTTGAAGTGTACGAATCTGGGGCCTGCTGTAGTCTGAAGACCAGACTTGAGCCGCAGCAGCTCTTGAACCACGTACTTCGTCTCTGGGCCAGTGAAGTGAACTCGATGATGTTACCCTAACTATTTCTGTTTCTGCTATTTAAATCCACGACCTTCAAGACTGAAAGTTTGTGCTTCTGCTTTTCCACCAAAAGTCCACTAACTGGGAGCAGTTGCTTGGTCTGGTACCTTTTTTTTTTTTTGTTCCACTGAAAACTGGGATTGAACTGAAAGGAAATATTTTCTTGGGAAATTCATTTTTTTTAAAGTTGAATATGTTGTTACATTAAAATAGAAAAATGTCATCAGCTCCAGCAATAGCTGATGCCAGCCTTATACATGACCAGCCTCTGGAGACACGAGAGAGTCGTGTACTCTGCACTGCTGCTTTGCAAGCGAGTCGTGCATCTTGAGTTGTAGGCCTGGTTCTTCTACTTACTGCAGAGAGAGCAAGTTTCTTGTAGTTGTTCTGAATCCAGCTGGTTTGTGAAACCTCGGTGCAGCAATCTTCCACTGAAATATAAGGGTCTGTTAAATCTGAAATGCTTCCCCAAACTGGGTTGCTTTTACTGGAACAATATCTTGGAAGAGAATAAGGGGGGAAGGTATTCCAACAGGATGTTTCAGCCTGAATCATTGCATTTTTGGCATCATCACTTCAAAAAGTGGACCCTGGAACAAAAATGCTTCAGCTGACCTGAGACCATTTCCCCCCCCACCCACCACCCCCAATTTTTTCTCTGCAGGGATTTTTGAATTTCTTTTTCATTTTTCATTCCGATTTTGCTGCAAAGCTAAGCTACAACCTTTTGACGTTGCCTCTCCTTCATTCAGGCTGGCTCTTCTGTCACATTGCTGTAAACAGTTGCTAGGTGGTCAGCTTTTCAGCACTCAGTCCAAAATGCCAGGGCACTGGTGAGTCCCAGTGGCTGCTCCCAAGAGCTGTGCTTTTGTTTCGCAGCGTCTGTTGAAGCAGAATTGATATCTGCTGCCTTCGCTCACATAGGCACTCGCAGAAAAAAAATACAGTTCTTTCCAAGCGGGAATGGGAATCCTTTTTTCGGACGGGAGAATCCAAGACGATGTGTCCTGCAAAATATAGCTAATCCCTGCAGTATGCTTCTGAAGTCTGCCACGTGTTTCTCCTTGTCAGGCTAGCTTAAGATGTGCTTGTTTCTGTCAGCCCAGTTCATTTGGGATTTCTCCCTTTGCATTTTAATGTATGGTTTTATGATATGCCTTCGGAAGCAATATAGACCAGCTATATAATATCATCTTTCTCTGTAACACACAGAGAGATCAATAGACCAGCCCCATCTCCCAGGCAGTCTAATACTTTTTAAGAGGAGGATCTATTTAATGAATTCCTGATTGCACGCAGCACCCAGTGATGCTCTGCATTGAGGCCACGTGTTCATAAGGGTCCCATACTCCAGTTCATGAACAAAGACAAAATTCAATGCAGTTGCCATTTATTCTGCTCTACCTGCAAATGACTGCAAACATGCAAGGGGTTGAGGAACATCATGATACAGCAGCAAGTGTTTCTGGGCTTTGCTCTGTCCTGCCATGCAGCTGAGGACTTGATTTCCTGAAGTATTTATTGAATCCTGTTCTCAATGCGTAGGACAAAGTACTGGAGTTGCATTTATGCACATTGCTTTCCACATCTCTCCAGAGAGACCATTACAAAAACAGTTGAACCTCATATTTCTGGATGGACAAGGTTCTTTGGGTCAATCTGCTATCTATTATTAGACCAACGTAAATAGTTGGAAAACATGTTTTTGGCAAGCTTTCGGGTTTAAAAACCCTTTGTCAGTCTGAGGAAGCCTCTGCAGATGTTTCTGGATGATCTTTTAATTAACGCATCGGGAAGGCATTGTACCTACAGAGCCTCGGGTTGCTTTTTGCTGATTATATCACAATTGACCTTTCATTGCTCCATCTGACGACTATTATCTCCTTTTCCTTACAGTGGACACCTCCTAGCCCCTTACAAATTAGATGCAGCTATTAGCAATGTTCATTAATTTCCTGACGAAGATGGCCTGTGCTGCGTATGTTGGTTTTGATCACGTGACTGTTCAGTTTCCCCTGGAGATTCAGGCTCCAAAGAGAATCCAGGTCTGAAGCCCTTCCCCAGCCTCAGGGTGCAAACTGGATCTGTACTTAGCTCTGATCCCTTTACTCTACAATGGGCTCATTTCAAAATCCCACCCCTAAACGCCCTTGAAAGTTTGGATGCATCTCTGAACTTTGGGCCTTAGTCAGACCTTAAGCAAGAGGTAAATGGAGCACATTTTACTTCTTCCCTCAGCTCCGTGTATTCTACAATTGGGAACATCAGTTCCTAAAATCTATTTTTATGTGCAGACACATGCAGGATCATAGTCTTTGAACAGTGAAATGCCTCAAGGTTTGTAAGTGGGAGTTATTAATTTATTCCCACCTGAGGTCTACCCCAGGAAAAGAGCAACAGTCTACTTTAGCATAATAAAAGCCAGGAATGCTGCATTTACTTACCATCGTCGTTTCGGCAATCGAACCAAAGCTGTTGATGAAAATGTTGCAGCTGACGTTTACTGCGGGGCCTGCACGACAAAATAAGACTGTATCAGTAACGTGGCTCTGGAGGGAGGTCGCTCAGCCTTGCTGCAGGAACTCGTGGCCTCGCAGGGTTTATTCCTGGCTCTGCCACTTCCCATCTGGGTGACCATAGGCACATCATGCTTCCACCTTGTGCCTCAGTTTCCCCAACTGCACAATGGGTAATGATACTGTCCTTGCTTGGAAAGCGCTTCATTGAGCACTTCTTTGTAAGAACTAGCTGCTGTTGGCATGGTGGATGAGTGGACTATGCAGGCTGTAACCCCTCCTCTTTCCCGTGGATGTCTGACCATCTACAAGGGATCTGCGTATATCCCCATGATCATATTCGGCACTTGACTCTATTCTAGGAGGTCAGATCCTGAGGTCTTTGCTCAGTGAGTCCTCAGGAAACTGCTCCCTGAGGATGACAGGAGGCTGGTTTTAATTGCTAAGACTCTAATATTGAGTGAGAGACGTTCTCTGAGGAAGTCTCCTTCCTTCACTCATTGCAACCAGGGAGGCTTTAAAGCTTCTTTGGCACTTGCTACGGGGTCTGGATCTGACGTGTGCTTCTCATCCGTGTTGCAGAGCACGCATCTGCTAGTCTTACACACGTGCGGGCAGCTGATCATATCTTGCAAGCCTCAGGGTGGGCGACAGTTTGCATGGGTGGAAGGGGCTGGAGACTGAAGGAGAAACCAGGGTGGTGTCACGGTGTTGTGAGAGGGTTCGTCATGGTTTGCAGCCCTTCATGCCGTGCTGGCGGCAAACCCGTGTTGGTGCAGCCGTGCACCAGTGGCGCGTGCCGTGGTGCAGCCGTGCACCAGTGGCGCGTGCCGTGGTGCAGCCGTGCACCAGTGGCGCGTGCCGTGGTGCAGCCGTGCACCAGTGGCGCGTGCCGTGGTGCAGCCGTGCACCAGTGGCGCGTGCCGTGGTGCAGCCGTGCACCAGTGGCGCGTGCCGTGGTGCTGGTTGGCTTGAGGCTGTGCAGGGATGGAATCAGGAAGGTGCCAGGGCCTGCAGCTCAGCACCAGGTGATGGAAAATAAAGCCTGAGTAAGGGGTAAGCACAGGGTTCAGGACCTGTAGACTTCCTTGTACCTGTTGCCTTCAGCCCCAGGAGAAGTCCTAGTCATTGCTTGCACTCAGAGGGATAAAGCGGGCTGCAGTTTCTTTCCTCCCCGTGTACCTCTCTAGTTTGAGATCACATTTTGGGGCCGTGCCTAACTCTCAATAGAGTAGAGTCAGCCCCTCCGCTGATGGAGACTGGCACCGCTCCCTCTGTTTCCACCAACCGAGCCTCTGACTGCTCTTGCAGCCTCTTTGCAACAGCCCTGCTAGGCTGGAAAGCTCAGTTTGCCCCTTTAAGCGGAGGCAGAGGCCAACCGCTCCGGGCGCAGCGGGAGGGCCTGTTGGACCAGGAGGGGAGGATTAGAGCTGGAATCCCGACTCTGCCGCTATATTGGAGTCATCAGAAACGGGCCGCCCAGCGCTTTGTTCCCTCTTCCCTTTGTTTCGTGCCTGTTATTACCTGACCGTTTTACCTTTGGCGGATTAGGGGATTAGCCGAGTCAGCAAACCCCCTTTGCACGAGCAGGGCTTTGTGCACGGCCCAAGTGGGGCTGCGCAGCTCAATAGGGACAATGGAGCCGGGGCCAAGTGAGGGCTGACGCAGCATGTACATGGGGGTAAGGGGGGGGGGGAGCCTTTTCACCTTTCGTGGTCCAGCAGAGAAACAGCACAAGGGGAACAGCTCGGGGCTGGGGTGGGGACTGAGCAGGACTGTCTGGACCCTCCAGCAGCCATAAAAGGACCCGCTGAGGGCTTCCCCTGATGTCTCTGGATGCCTTGAGTTTACTCCTGCCTCTTCCAAGTCTTTGGAGGGAGTGTTTCTTTCCTCTCTCCGATTCTGCATCCCCTGTCGCTTCCGTGGGAGCTGTCTGGACCCTGCAGCTGGCCTGCCTTGTCCATACTGCAGTCATTTCTGCAGCCAACTCCTGTGACTGCAGCCTAGTGCGGAGATCCCTCAGCATCGCTGGCTGCAGCCTCCAGGAGCTCTGGGCTGGATGATTTGCTCAGCTTCTCATCAGAGTCAGTCTGCCTACACAGAGCTGCTGGTTGCCGTGTCTAGACCGCTTGGCCATCTCTGCACTAACGATGGTCCCATCAGTGACCGAAGCATAGATCCACTGCTCAGCCATATGCATCCGTTTGGATTTTGTGAGATCTGGGAGGGGTTTTTTCCCCCCTGAAAGCTCCATCTTCTGGAGTCCTGTGACCATGGCAGAATTTCAGCTTCCCTTTTTTTTTTTTTTAAAAAAAAAGGGGGTAAGTTTCTTGCACCTCTGACTGTGAACAATAGTCTGACACTCTGACCCCAAAAGGCAGATAATTAAGAACCCAGCAAGACCCTAATCGTAGTTTTTGAACACGCTGCATCGTTCCTGTATTTATAGCTGTTTAGAAACGCTCGGTCTTAGCAAGAGAAATTCCATTCACCGGTTTCCTAATTAAAAATAATAAGTTTGCTAAAACAATGTGCCAAAACCAAGCTTTCCAGAAAAGACCCCAAACCAAACCCAAGTAGAAAAATTCAGAACGTGTTTCAAAAAGCCATGCGTTAATGAATAAACCTATTGCATGCTTAAAAAAAAAAAAGAGTAATGACTTGCTATTTTTCCAATGCATCGAAAGACTCCCACAGCTATCCCACAGCTTGCTCTAGATTTTGGTCTCCAGTATACCCAGTGACTGGGGATCCCTTAGTGCTGGGTGTGGAATTGGTGTGGTCGTGGTCGAGTACAAGAGCACCCAAGCTCATCTCAGTTGGGGTCTTTCCCATCAAAATAGCTGAAGCATGTGGCGGGTTGGAGAAAGGAGGTGCTTTTGGCTCCACTTGACAGATGGGAAGACTGAGGCATGGGGTGCTTTGCTGACTCGTCCGAGGTCCGAGGCAGCGGAGCCCTCCACCTCTGCCAGCTGAGTTGTTCCAGCATGGTGAAGTGGAGCAAGGGTTTTGTTGCCGTCCGGCAGCAGGCTGCAGCTCGTCCCATGCTTTAGTCCAGCTGCCACCACCCATTCAGCAGCTGGCGCCATCCCAGCGTGCACCGGGATGGAGCTGTGGGGAGCTGCCAGAAGCATGTGGATGCGTGCGTGCATGCACTGGGGGTTTGCCAAGGGTGGGTGTTGTCTGCACCCGCTGCAAGGCCTTGGTGTCTAAACTCCCTTCCGAATGACAATGCCCATCCCTCCCATTCAGCTCCGTCAGCCTCGAGCTGGCTTTTCTGCCCAGCCAATCCTTCTCCATCCAGATAAAGGAGCACTCATGCAAACCCACTCCGCCTCTCCCAGCTTGGCCTCCTGCCTGGCGCCCGGGGCTCCTGGGTGCTTTCACTCTATTGTTTGCCTCATTTAGATTGTAAGATCCTTGGAGCATGAACTACTTCTCCTTCCCTCTCCTTCCCGATGCTCAGTAAACACTCATTCGCGGACGCCGAACATCTGTCGTTCTAGGTGCTCCGAATTTCAGTCTCTGGAACAGCTTCATCCGGGACATTCTTCCAAAAAAAAAAAAAAAAAGGGATCTAAAGATGAGTTTAGTGGTCAGAGATGACCTTGTTTCTACCACACGCCTCTCTGCTGTACATCAGTATTTCACGTGCTGCCCGACGGCTTAGACTTGATATACTTCAGGGACTTGACATCAGAGGCCACATCTGCAAGCTCGCAGCTGCACAAAGATGAAATACTCGCTCATTTTTGGTCCAGTGATTTTTTTAACAAGACTCTTCTGGTCTGTAATCAATGTACATTTCCTCCTCAGTAGAAATTAATGGAATTTCTTGATTGCAAATGTTACATTCAAAGCCTGTTTTGTGGGGTTTGTTTTTTTTTTTTCATGTCTCCCTCCTTTTTAAGCCTTGTACCTAGTAGAAGATGTGAGTAACTTTGCAGCTAGCTAGCAATGGCACACTCTGAAAAAGGGCTGCATGCAGCAGGGCTTGTCTGGATTTTTTTTACTGCGAAAATTAGTTCTCACGCTGGTCGATCCACAGGTTTCAGTAGCCAGGCTCATTAAACATAGGTATAGGTTAGGATATCAGATGGGGAGGAGGAGGAATGATGTATTTTTGTGTTGTGGTTACTCTAATTGATAGAAATACAGCTGGCACCCACTGGTTCCTTCTGTGATTAGTCTTTTGGGTGGAGAAGAGAATGACTGACTTCGAGTCAGAGTTTGGGGGCAACTACCTGGAAGCCGTGTGTGTTTGGGGGAGGCGAGTAGGAGAGGTCCAGGAACTGTGCTGGTAAAACAGTAGGCTACGTTATGTCATTAGCAAATAATCAATAGGTGTCTGTAGCCTTTCAGCCCAGAGGGGCACGCGTGCTGATTGCACGGACGCTGCGTCATAACCTAGCGAAGGTGCCATATGCACCCCTGGCGTATGCGAAATATTGCAGCTGTTTTGTCACCGCAGGTGGAGTTGCTCGTTGACTTGGCACTTTTAACCTAGCAGGCAGTATCTCCTTGATGGACCCGAGCAGGATTTTGCCAGCAGCAGATGACTTGTCGAGGTGCTAAATGCCTGCATCTCTGCTTGCAGTCGGTGGCCGCAGTGAGCACTCTGCTCCTCTAAAAACCCAGTCTTTATCTGGATAGGTAGAAATGCCCTGTACCGACCACAGTAATGCAGCCACCTCTGGAGTGAAACACAGCTGTACAGGGATCGCGTTGTCTCCTACCAGGAGAAGATAGTGCAATTCAATACCAAACCATGGGTGTAGCGGGGAGGGAAGCCTATAGCGCCCCTACCAGCACGTTCACTCTCACCTTCCCGAGTGCTAATTTCCCTTGCTAAATCCTACCCAAACACCGAGGATGCCTCTTATTCTCAAGAAGATGGCTGTCCCATAAATGTCCCTCCCTTTTCTAATCTCAGCCCCCCACATTGATCCAGCACAGTCTTGCTCTACTTTTTCATTTAGATCTAACCCATTAAAGTGCCTTGATGAGTTACTGCCAGTTAATTTAAATGACGTGCTTGGAGAGCTACAACCCCAAGCTCTGCAAAGCTGCGTCTGTGACTTCCATATAAATTGGATCCTGATTTATGTGTGGGAGAGCGAGCCAGCGAACTGCCCCCACGGGGAAGGTGGAGTTCATTGAAATAAATCTGAAATTAAATTATCTCGAATAAAATTACAATCCAGCTGCCTTCAGCAGAAGGATAGTGTATATATTTCATTAAATATTAAAGTTTAATTTCTTGTGTGTGCACGCACACAATGGCGACAAGCAATTGCAATGGTGCATTTTTTAACCCTGCGTGCCTTCCCTTTTTTTGTTGGTTTCTGGGAGGATTTTCTTAATGTTGGGAAAATCAGGGACAGAGCCTACTGCCTGCCAATGGACTGCAGGAGCTGTTGCAATGATGAATTGCTCCTAAGAGTTTTGCATTATCATAGCCCAATTATTCCTGGGGGGATGGAGGAAGGGAAGCTGAAGGTAAGAAACAAAACAAGGCACAGAAATTAGGAGCTAACAACAGCGGGCAACACCGGGTGAGATTGTAGGGCCCGGTTTATCTTGAGAAGCAGTCGAGGACAAAGCACGGGCCAAAGGAGGCTTCAGAAATGAAAAATGGCCTGCATTGGAAGAGTGCATTAGAAGAACAGACGTCTAACGAATGCCATTGCTTAGGGGTTGATTCGCCTTGACCTGCTCGATGTGGTTGGTTGCCCTGATGCGGAGTGGGTATGAAATGCGACCTGCATGGCTTTGTGCACCAACATGTGGGGATACACCATGAAGGACTAAGCCCTGCATCCAGTGAGCGGGTGCCCAAGGCTTTGGTGGGTCCTTAATGACCACTGGACTTGATGAGCTTGGGTTTCAGCAAAGGAGTGCGAGGGGACCAGGGGGTCAGTTGGATGGCTCTTTCCTTCCTTCCTTCCTCCAGTTCCCGGTTCTTGCCTTCTGGACGAGCGGGGTCCATCTATCCGGTAGTTTTTCCTTTGGTCCCTGGCTTGAGAAACACTTTGTCTGAGTTATTCTTAGTGTCCAACTCATCCTAAGAGCCAGCTTTGGGTAGCCAGCAATCGGGAGACACTTTTGAACACTTTTGTTATTAGTAGGGACAGGTGGAGGCCAGGTGAAGAGTCTGCAGCATGCCAGGAGACGATGAGTCCTGCCGTCGAGAAACTGCAACGTATCTGAATAGCAGCAGAAGTACTCGGGATGAGGCCCGTGCAAGGGAAGCCTCCGTGGGTTTCAACACAGCAGCCAGCCAGTCAGGAGCAGGTATTTTGTGATACCAGAGTTGACTCGCTCTCGCTGCAGGATGCGGATAAAAAACGCTGTGCCATTTGCAACTTGTCAGGTCGCATTACAAAAGGGCCTCAGGGGTGCGGCAGCAGCTGTGGCCAGATGTGAGCATCTAGCACAGCTGGCATCTGGAGGCCCAAGCCTGCGTGGCTGCTCAGAGGAGCTTGCTAGAGCCACGATGTTAGGTGGGAAGTGTGTTGCTTGAAAGCAAGATTTTTTTTTTGTTTAGATGGACAAAGTTCTTCGGGTAAAAGTGATATCTTTTATTAGATCAAGTCAAATTTGAGTTGCAAATGTGTTGCAAATTTGACTTGATCTAATAAAAGATATTAGATTTACTCAAAGAATGTTTTCTGCCTATGTCCTTAGACCAACAGGGCTGCAACCTACACCCATGTAACTTGGAAGATACCTCTTCTAGATGGCACTTAGGAGCTGGTTCTCTTCGAAGGCAGCGCAGGCACAGGGCAGGCTCCACCGTCACACTGCCAGAGCAGTGTGAAGGGCTTTGATTTCCATGAGAGCCAGCCCAGCAATCCTTCCCGACCTGAAGTCGCCATGCTCTGGGCCATCACAATCCATTTGCACAGTAATGATGCCTCTGATGTCAGGCAGGGAGTGAGAGCGGAGCTTGAAAGGAAGCGTGAATGAAAGGAACAAATCCGCCACGCGGGAAGATGTGATCTTAAATCAAACACCGCTTCACTGCCTCCAGGGTATTGGCTTCAGCGCTGTCTCCCAACCCTCCTGTGCTGTATGTACCAGCTCCAAGCAACAGCACTTATCATGGGCAATAGGTGGCACTCCTCCATCTGATTCCACCCTGAACGCATCCGTCTGTGGGCGAGCGTGTTGGAAGGAAGGGACTGGCTTCATCTGTTGAGGGGCAACTCGGATACTGACCCCGTAGAGCAGCTGGAGATTTCAGAGACCCATTCGTGAGAACATGCGTGCATTCGTGCTGTCCGGTGCCTTTGGGACAGGCGGGCAGCTCTGGGAGTTATCCTGATTTTCCTAATTCTTTGCAATAGTTGCCTTAAATTTCCTGCTACTAAATTCTTTTTCTCGTTGCAGACGACATTACCCCTTCCAAATAGACAGACCCCCTGACTTGAGAGCCAGGACCGGTAGACTCGTCTTGCGTCGTGGCTGGCTTTTCTCTATATAGAAACGTTATTATATAGAGAATGTAGTCGTACATTCTCTATATAATAAAGAATAGTCACATAGTCTATAGTCATACATTCTCTATATAATAAAGTCCTAAATCATGACTTGAAGTCTGTAACCTCAGGTGTCTGCAGAGCTAGAGGTGGGACTTTGTCCCATTGGAAAGGGAGTTTCCCAGCAAACGTAACGGTCACACTTGACTCCATCGGGCTCTGGAGTTTGAGCTGCAAAGTACTGATGTGTGGGAAAGTTTGACTCTTCCTGATTCTTGTTCACTTCATTTGTGTCTTCATTTCACGGCAAAGGAGGCATATGAAAGGCTGGAAAAACAAGGCTGGGAGGGATCGCGAGGGCTGAGCTAGTCTAAATGTCTGTCCAACACTCACTGATACACCTCCGGTGCCAGAGATCCCACAACCCCTCTGTATAATCCATTCCAGGGCTTAGCCACCCTCATCATTGGAAATCTCTTCCTAATATCCCACCTAAATCTCTCACATTGTAATTTAAGCCCATTGCTACTTGGCCTGTCCCCTGTGGATGCCGGCAGTAATTGATTGCTAGCCTCTTCATAACACCCTTATTTGTATTTGAAGACAGCTTGCTAGTCCCCATTCGGTCTTCTGTTTCCTAGATGAAATCGTACCCATTCTTCCTGCCTTCCCTTCATGCTGTGTCTTCTCATCAGAATGGTTTTTAGTGCATGTGACTTTTTAAAAACTATGGAAAACAAACCGTTCCTTAAGTCATTTTCCTGTAGTGTGTGGCAGCTGGGATATACTTGCTATAACGTGTGCTAAAGGCTTCATTTCATATTTATTTTTGGGTGAGTGGCTTAACTCCTACTTTCAATGTGTCATGAATAGTGAATGCATGGATGTGAAATAACCAGGTATAATCCAAACATATTATTCAGAGCCGTGGTTCATAGCCTTTTCCTTACAGAGATCCCTTTTCCAGTTCAAAACCCTGTTCCATCTAGCCCAGGCCTACATGGGTTTCCTCTCAATAGGCAACGGGGAAAGGACAGGCTTGTTGCAAACCTTGCTGCTGGGCAGCTACAGTGTGCCCACCCCAGCCCCCTTTGCAGTGTATTCAATGCAATTTTCATCCTTGCTTTGTACCAGTGACTGGGTCTTGCTAAAAAGCCACTGGGTTGCACCCTTTAAGGCAGCTGCGCTCGAGTAGTCGGCAAATGGACTCTATACACAGTTATACATTTCTGCATAAGAAGGGAGTGCAGGACCTGTGGGATCCCACAGGAAGGAAGGTGCTTTATAAATATAAAGCAGGCACATTTCATTTGCATCCAGGAAGACCTCCGGGGAGCGGTAATTGCAATCGTTGCCCAATAACCGAACCCAAATGAGCTAGGGTTTTGCTTACCTTTGAAGTTGGGTCTGATTCTGGCATCGTAGCCTGAAGTTCTCCCCATCAGCTTGTCCAGGAAGTCCGAAGGGGACATGGGTTTGGGAGCAGAGCGGGCGGCTGCTTCGGCTTCTTTGGAAGCTGCCAGGCTGCACGATAGAAAAAAGGAGGAGGAGGTTACATAGGGCGAGCTTTGACCAGCTTTGACTTAGTAGAGACCCTGCTCCATCAGAGTGCCCGGGATCTATAAACGAAGAAGTCAGCATCTGATTCCCACTGTAAGATTGGAGAGCTACCTCTGCAGCTTTTTTAAATGAGGCTAGTCTCTGGTAATTTGTTTGCCCAGCCCAAACATCTCAGAATGCAGAGTCCCAGCTGCTGCCCAAGTACCAGGAGATCACAAACAAAAGAAAATCCTTTTGCTAATTTTGGTACAGATCCCCGGCGTCTGCCTAAATCAGAAATATGAACTCCTGAGGAAAAATACACTCGGAGATTAGCTTTGTTTTATTACGGGGCACCAATTACCGTGTAACTACATGGCAAATAGTACGGGGCTCCGACGGTCTCGTCTTCCAAGGGGCAGATGGGATTCGAGCTGTATGATTTTTGCCGGTTTTAGTGGGTGTCACATGGCTCAGCGATGCACGCAGAATTTTTAGACTGTAGGGGAAAGGGATTATGTTTTCTTCCTGGCGGTTGCAGATAACTGTATCTGCAATGCAGGGACCTTGAGTTCAAGATGGTGACATGGCCTTTTCCTCTGGCTGGCAAGGGCTGCGTCTCTCTCTGGAGCGATCCTCATCATGAGAGAGGAGCTTGAGTGTGGGGAAAGCAGGAAGCAGCATCTTTCAAGGGCTCAAATCCCCGTAAGCGTGAAGTAAGCCAAGTCACCGGGTCGTAAGCAGTGCAATTCACCCTTATGAGCAAGGCCTAGCAAAATGCCTATGCATCGGGTAGATCTTCAAGACCCCCCTTCACCTCTAGGTCTGGGACAGACATTGCATAAACCAGTTTGAGCTCAATCAGTTCAGTCTGATACTGCATTCACCCAGGTTTATCTCAAACCAGTTTTGGCCACTTTTATGTGCACTGAACGTCTCTTCTGTTGTAGGTTAAGGTGGTTTCTGATCACATAAACCAGTTTATGTGCAATGTTTGTCCCTAAAGATTAAGCAGTGCCTAGCCTGTTGCTGCTGTTCCACAGTCTTGGGAAACAAGAAGGGTCGTGTCTTGTGTCAGAAGCAAGTTGAGGTGCAAAGGCACACATCTATATAACAGGATAAACAGGCAGGTCAGTCCTCTCCAGAAATGCCACTGAGACGTGGCAGATAGACCTTGGTTTGCTTTGGGGGAAGGTCTTGAGGAGGGTGTCTCTAATGCATGCCTGTCTCTCACCCATATTCCAGCAGTAGGGAAGGGATGGGGATAATGATTATTCATAGAACAGGGGCAATTTTTTTCCTCTCTGGCCAACAGGAATTGCAAATCTCTACCAGATTGGCCTTGAATCTCCTGTTTGATAGGCTTTTGGCATAGCGCTTAGAAGGCGAGGTCACAAAGACCTCTATTTCTTCACTGTAATTGCACATCACCATATGCTCCATGGTTGCCTTGCATCTGTCATCCTGACTACTGTGCTGGCATTGAACCTGCAGCCTCCAAAGCTGGAAGTATTCACCTCTAGAGCTCCGGCTATGGAAGCAACTCGCATAACTGCCGGGCTTCAACCACGCATCCTCAGGGGATCAGATACCCTGGGATGCACGGATAATACACGTGTCGGCTGGTAGCCCTAACCAAATGCACGTGCCTGCTGGTAGCCCAAATGTGATAGCCCAAACCAAGCGTGGGTACCACTTCTGATCCCCAGCACCCAACGTGCCTAAATTGGCCAAGTGCAGGGTTCATTTCCGGTCGTTACTCGGATGAACTGGAAGCGTACTAGCCTCTGTAACAACATGACCTGCATGCCAAATGGTCAGCAGTCAGTCCTGGACAAGGACATGGCTTGTATATAAAGAGCCATGGCATTACAGCAGTCCTTCTTGCTGGCTGGCAAATAATTTAACTACAGAGCTTGAGTTTTCAATCCCATAACTATCACAAATGCAGTTTGATCTCTAGAAAAGGATCAGCAGAATAATTTTCTGAAAATGTCAATGGCTGTACTGAGTACAGTTTCCACCCCCCAAGCCCCCGCCATCCTTAAATTTGCGTTGTTTCATCTCATCAGCAAAGACGCTGTTCTTGCCAGGGGGGAGAGAATTATGACCAGACATGAGCTGAAATATGCATTAGGATTTTGCTTTACCAACTCCGCTCCTTCACAGCCAATGCCTTTAATCCACTCCTCATCTAAACCTTGTCTGAACTAATCTATATATCCACCCACGCACGCACCTTATATGGTAGGTGCGGGTCTAGATTTCATACATTTCAGACTAAATTTTTTTGATCCCTTTATCTAGCAAATTGCCTCAAGCCACGCCAGTAGGTTTCAGATTGGACCAGGGCGGCAGGATGGGTTGCTTAAAAAAAAAATGTGTATCCTTGCAAACTCAATTGCGGATGGGGGCGGGGGGGAAGGATGATCAATACTGGGCTGTAATTCTGCATTCAAAAACAGCAGTGGTATGGAAATGAGTTTGGAGAAAAGATTTCAATTAAACAGCAAATGAGTTGGTAACCAAAGAATCCTGCCATTTCAGCAGAGAGGTGCAATATACTGATTTCTTCTCATTAACCGTGGGCTATGGGGAGAATGTCGGAGTGGGGAGGAAGGGAGGAGAGCAATGAAGATCTAATAGGCTTTTTTAAGCACAAAAAGAAAATTAAACAACTATACTTCCCGTGGAATTTACGTTCAAAAGTGAGATGACGGAGCTGAGAACCTGAATGTGTTGTAAAGCCGACTGCTGGTTCGGCCGCCTGGCTTGTGTGCGTGTGCAGATGGAGGCTTTAATCTACTGCAAATGAAATACGACATTAGTTTTTCCAGGGGCTCGGTTTCTCAAATCCTTCTGTATCATGTCACAACTGAAACAAGTTGTATGGCCTCAGCTCACACTCCAAAGCATCTCCTGCTCCTTGCAAGTTGTTTTTGTGCATGAGATCTAGTAATAGCTTTCTTAATCTAATAATGATATTCATCAATATTTAAGTCAAGGACCTCCATAGCTCTCCTTGTCTTTGCATCTGACCGTGGGTGTAGGGAATGCTTTGCAAATTTGAATCAATTCAAACAGCAGCCTTGTGAAGGTGCGTACATATAAATGGGCAAGGCACTGGGAACATGAAAAGGAGTTAAAGGGAATTAGGTGCGTTGACTTGCAGTAGTATTTGGGCATCTGCTTCCAGCTTCTTTGAAGGACTCCAGTCTTTCCGGCTAAGGCATTTCTGAAGGATTTACATGGTTTAAAGACAAATGATGGTTTAAGGGCCAATGTGGTCCACATTTTCAAAGAAGGGAGGAAGGAGGACCCAGGAAACTATAGGCCAGTTAATCTTACCTCGATCCTGGAGAGAATTATCCTGGCGCATGTCCACGAGGGACTGGCAGGGGAGATCATGTTTAGGGGCAACCAACATGGGCTCATTCGAGGCAGGTCCTGTCAGACCAACCTGGCGGCCTTCTGCAACCAGGTCACACAATCCTTGGCCGCAGGTGTTGCGGTGGACATAGTCTTTCTGGACTTTAGGAAGGCCTTCGACACTGTCTCCCACCCCATTCTCATTAAAAAACTAGGGGACTGTGGTGTTGACACCTACACAGTCAGGTGGGTCACTAACTGGCTGGAGGGCCGCACCCAGAGAGTGGTGGTGGACGGGTCATATTTGACCTGGTGGGCTGTGGGCAGTGGGGTCCCCCAGGGCTCGGTCCTCGGGCCGACACTGTTCAACATCTTCATCAGCGACTTGGACGAGGGGGGAAAAAGCACCTTGTTCAAATTCACAGACGACACTAAGATGTGGGGGGATGTGGGCACACTAGATGGGAGGAATAGGCTGCAATCGGACCTGGACAGGTTACAGGGGTGGGTGGATGAGAACAGGATGGGTTCAACGCTGACAAGTGCAAGGTACTGCACCTGGGGAGGAAGAGCCAGAAGCAGACCTGCAGGCTGGGGAACTCCCTTCTCGTCAGTGCAGAGACAGACAGGATCTGGGAGTCGTTATTGATGCCAAAATGAACATGGGCCGACAGTGTGGGGACGCGGTCAGGAAGGCCAACCGCACCTTGTCGTGCATCCACAGATGCATCTCGAGCAGGGCCAAGGAGGTGATCCTCCCCCTCTACGTGACACTGGTTAGGCCGCAGCTGGAGCACTGCGTCCAGGTCTGGGCGCCGCACTTCAGGAGGGATGTGGACAGTGTGGAGAGGGGCCAGAGGAGGCCACTCGCATGGTCAGGGGCAGCAGGGCAGGCCCTACGAGGAGAGGCGACGGGACCTGAACCTGTTCAGCCTCCACAAGAGAAGGCTGAGGGGGATCTAGTGGCCATCTATAAACTGGCTAAGGGGGACCAGCAGGCACTGGGGGAGTCCCTGTTCCCCCGAGCACTCCCAGGAGTGACTAGAAATACCGGTCACAAGCTGGCAGAGGGGAGATTCAGACTAGACATCAGGAGGCGCGACTTCACTGTCAGGGCAGCTAGGATCTGGACCCAACTTCCGAGAGAAGTGGCGCTGGCTCCTACCCCGGGGGTCTTTAAGAGGAGGCTGGATGAACACCTTGTCGGGGTCGTTTGACCCCAGTGCCCTTTCCTGCCCACACTAGGGGGTCGGACTTGATGATCTGCTCAGGTCCCTTCCGACCCGACCAACTATGAAACTATGAGTTGTAAAGAGAACCTTTTGCTTCACATCACACCCTTGCTTTAATTATCAGGAATGGTCTTATTGGTAAAAACAGGTTGAAACAAGAAAATGTGCATGATTTAAAGTATGCATGATGGCTTAATATGTTTTATGATCTGGGTAAAGAAATTGTTTTGCTTCAGTGCAAAGTGGAGAGTAAATTAGGCAAAATGAGGAAGGATGGCTACAACAGTCTTCTGCACGGTAACTGCTGATAGTGAATTGTGGCAGAGAGGGTCAAGTCGAGAGTTTAGGTCGATCGCATGCCCTGACCGAGCGAGCAGATCTTGGCACTCAGCTGCCTGGAGAGCCAACAAAGCTGCACAACTTTACATGCAGTTCGACACCTCTGAAGGAGTTGGGTGAGTCCAGGCAGGGGTTGCTAAATGAGGAAACTGTGCATGCATGAACTGCAATAACAGACGTGGAAATGCAGAGGAGTGCTATGGGGAGCTGGTCTACACTGGCATAGCATCAGCAATCTCATTTGAGGTTCTGGCTCTCGGCATGTAGGGAAGAGAGAGCCACATAATTGCTTCCCTGCTCTGTGAAGTCTTCATTCCCCCCACAGCAAACATTTTGTGTGCATCTCTGGACACATCAGAACTGCCATCGATGTTTTGAGTATGGGGACAGGCGCTTTAGAAACCCCCCCTGGCCCTGTGTGCAGGCTACACACAATATGCAAGTGATTAAGGGATGTAGACTCTTCCACTTAGAGTTGGCTACTAAATATTGCTCTGTAACCAGCAGGCTGCTAATAGTTTTCCCAGTAGATCAGCAAAAACACAGCTGGGCAGGTGATGTGTGAATCCCACACAGTCACCCCTGCCAACCAGAGCTAATGCCAACAGCAGCTCCATCTGGGGCAGCTCTGAATAAACTGTGCTTTGGAGAGACATATCAGGCGAGTACCCAGCAGTCTGGTTGCCCATCTTTTGTGCTTTGAATCCTATCCGAGCCATGGGGATGGTGCTGCTTTGCACTGGGGAATCTCTCTCTAGGAGGGAGCCTGACGTGGGGTTTCACAACCCCTGCTTCCACCATGCTGGGGGGAGGCAGGCCCAGAAGAGAGGTCTAATGCTGTTGAGGAGCAAAAGATGTGAAGTGCAAGTGTACTATAAGTATGTCAGGGGCGTACATCAGGGCTTGGGGGAGCATCTATTCACCAAAGTCCCCCAGGGGAGCAGAAAAAATAATGGGCACAAACTGATTTGATGCTCATCTTGCTGGGGTTGTCCGATCCCAGCAGTCTTTCCTGCCCAAGTGCAGGGGGAGCGGACCCGATGATCTTGTCAGGTCCCTTCCAGCCCCTAATGTCTGTGAAAATATGTACAGTTGACTGCTGTACTCTCCAGCCTGGTTTTCTTACCCCCCAGTGAATCCCAGCTCTGCTTCAGTTTAATTTCCACCTTAATGCAGGGCATAACATCATATATTGGATTTACACCACTAATCCCAAGATCCACCTTAACGTGCAGAGTTTGGCGCAACTCTTCAACCTGGCCAGATTGGTATCGCCTCTGAGTTTCTGATCCAAATAGATGAGACGAAGTGCTTCAGGGACAGCATATACCACGAAGCATGTATTAATGCACATGGGCTCAGGAGAGGAGAGCATCTTGTTCCTTTCCGTGGCGCTGCTGCAATCCTGGGTGAATCTGCCTCAGGATGTGCTGTTAAACCATCAAAGGAGCACTTCAGCGGGCTAGCAAGCCAGCATCTCGTTTGCGAGATTGATGCGAGCTCACAGGGCTGAGCTGTAGGAGGTGCAACAGAACAGCAGGCCTCCGAAGGGGAAAGTCATTGGAAGATGAACAGCCACTCAAGTGGGGAGACCGAGGAGCTTCAGCTCCTGAAATGGATTAGCCAGGCTTTGCGAGACACCTGCTGTCGGTGGCAGCGTGCCGGTGACGAGGACGGGAGCAGAGAGAGGATTCCTGTAACGAGGCAGCTTTCCTACCCGCCTTAGACTTCTCTTCTCCGGGTCCCAACCTGCCTAATTTTCCGTCTTCCTCATTTTCTTTGGCCTCGATGCTGAATTTTCTGCTTGGGCACAGTTGGGCCTGGAACGGTCCGGCTAATTAAATCCAACATCACAAACTGTCCGGCGCCGGTGGAGTATTTGTGTAGGGAGCTATCGGCTGTCTCCCCACTGGCAGCAAAACCCGAGGAGCTGAACTAGCTCTGTTCTCCAGGCCCCCCATTAGGTAGCAGGGAGCTAATTGTGCCTTTTTAATTCTGAAGACCACGCCGAACAGCTGGCAGCAAACTGGTGTGGAGGAAGTGTGCGACTAGGGTCATGCATGGTAGTCGGAAGTGGAGAGGCCCTCAAGCGATGAGGATGCGGGGCAAGTCCATAGAGAAATGGGGAGGGATTATCTGGGGGACATTCGGCACCACGACATCATTGGGAACGCATGACTTGCCTTTCTGGGACAAAAGCAGGAATGCCCTATGGATTTCACTAGCACTCCACATGAGATCAGCATGGGTTATTAGTATATTATATTACTAACAACCCATGTATTAGAGGCAAGAGAGTACATGTAATAGATGCTATATTTTCTATAGGATGCAACCAGGCATAATTATATTATTATAATAAGGCTTTATTTTAAAGACTTTGTATGTAACGATGGCAATATATTTTCAGATGCAGACTTGATTAAGAATAATAATACATTTTAAATAAGTGAGTGACATGCCGTATAAAAGAAAGAGGGCACATTGAGTGAGCCCAAGCTGGCTGCCTCTGCAATGACAGGATTTTAGTCTGGGGATGAGCTGTTATTTTGCTGGGCACTTTCTTGAACACCAAAGAGCTCAGACTGCGTTGGCGAGTCTCTGCCTTCTCAAACTGGTGACATTGGAGACGTGTCTGCTGGGGAGTGGGTACTGCAGGGAACCTTTCTTCTTCCCAAATCTCAGTGCTGGCAGAGATGTAGACTGAACTAATTTCACACAAGCCAACGGATAGCCACGGGAAAGGATGCTCAATCGCTACGGACTTCGGCTGAATTTGAACCAGCGACCCAGAGAAGCAAGGCTGCCTGGCCCACCGCATGCCCCTTGCATCGCCTAGTCTCCTGCTTTAGCTCCTCTTGTAACTGCCTCTGTATAACAAGCCCTGAGCAAACATTTTAAAAATCTGTGTTTGTTGTGGTGCCGTGTGTTATAAATAACACATAAGCCCATTAGCCGGAGGACCAAGAGCGTGTTTCCTAGTGGCTGTCTGGACATGACAGCAGGCATGCCCAATTAGCCGAGCTCCTACCCCTCGCTCCGGAGGCTTGGTCGGGTGTGTCCTCCGAATGGCTATGCAAGAGACCTGTCTATCGACCGCGGTTTTCCCTGGTGATCCCGATCGCGGCTGAGCTTGTAGCAGGGAAGTGCTCTCTTGCCTCTAATACAGCAGAGGCAGCGATGCCTTTCTAGGGGATTCCAATTAGTGCACGGTTGCACTTGAAGGAACAAGCCGGGGTAGGGAGCCCTATAATTGAATCACAAGCCACAACAACTATGCCGGCTCCCTCGCATGCTGGAGCGCAGCCAGGACAGGACCCGAATTACACAGGCATTTTGAACTGAATGATCATGTCCTGGGAAGTTTAACGTGCCAGACCCCTGTCGCAGTCTGTGCTGTGCATGTAGGCCTCAAGCCCATGCCACATCCCGCACCTGGACCGCAGTAGCTGGCATGTGGCAGGTTGAATGAACCTCTCTGCCTGCCCTGCTTTCAGCTCAGTCAAGCAAATGATGTTCTATACTGACAAAGTAATTGGCTATATATTTACTAACTAGCATTTCTTGCTCACCCCAAAAGCATACGGGCAGATGTGCATCTGGGCGCTGACATGTGCTCACATGAAAGCTGGCTAGAAACCAGCTTTGGAGTTGTCACACATTTTCAAGCACTAACTGTGTAGCTGGTTGGCTCTCTTTCTAGCTGGATAGACATTTTTATGGTGTGATAATTACTTTGCATTTGTGGGGCAGTCTAAATTTATTGCACAATTAACCAGTTAATTGCATGATAATTAGTTTGCACTTGTGCCTGGTCTTACTTTGCACGTATGGCCAGTCTGAATTTCCTGCATGATTAACCAATAAATTGCATAATATATGTGTTGTGTAGCCACGGCCTCTGTTGAGCAGATCTCCCCACCTCATCTGTAAATGCTATAAGGGCCTCTGTTGAGCAAACCTCCCCACCTCATGCTCTTTCTTCCTTTCCCATCATTATTACTGGCTACAATACTTGGGGCTTGCTCCTGTCTGGCGGCCAACCCCTAGGTTGGCTGCCAGATCCATGCAGAAGTGTCACCCCACTGAAGTGGCATGTTCAAAGCATCCTGCTCTATAGAAGGGTCTGGGTAGTGGGGGATATCCGCTTGGATTTTACCACCCCACCCCTCTGCCACCAATTTGAAATGCCCTCTGTTGCAGAAGCTCCCTTGGGTTTCAAAAAGGCTGATCAAGGAAGCCACTGGTACCTTTTGGAGCATTAGCAAGAGCATGGCTGCTCATGATGGTCTTGAGTTTGCTGCCTCCATGGTGCCTCCCAGACTTGCCCGGGGGAACCAACCTTGGATTCTCTGCATGGCAGCACCCAAGGGCATCAAGGGATTGCTGGTCTACATGGACAGGGCAAATGCCAAGGGTCAATAGCACTGAGCAGGGACCCCTCTGCATGATGCAGGGTGGAGAAGGAGGCTGTGCTCCTCTATCTTCATAGCTAATACCAGGGGATGGGTAGGGAAGGCAGCATAGTTTTGGGCATGCTGGTGCATTAGCTTTTTTGCACGTGGACTCTTCAAAGGTTTGTTCTTCGACTGTTGTGAGATATCTGGAATTACCAGATGCTGCCTCTGGGCTTGTGATGGGGCAATTAGCCTTTGTACCTGGATCTGAGTCGGGAAAGGAAGGTGGGTTCACCCTTATTACAGTGGACTCGGATGCAGATGCATCAGAGTGGCTCAGACGGGCCCTGAGTGTATGCCCCAGCACTGCATTTGGGCTCTGTCGGGGCTTCTTGGCTGTGCTCCTGACAGATCTACGCTTCTTGTTTCAGGGGCATGGATGCCTGAGAATAGAAAGGCTTGTCTCTGTCCCTGGCCCCACTCTGGAAACAGTTTAGAAATAGCCTGCAGGCTCTCTGAAGCCTTTCTGAGCCCCGTGGACCACCCAGTGGTCTTCCTTTCCACACTTCTAGTTTTCTCCCACTCCTTCTCCCTCTCTCCTGTGCTCATTTTTCATCCTGCACTCTCATGCTTGCTGCTGCCTCTCGCCTTCTCCGCAGGAGCTAGAAGGAAGGATAACTGGAGTCTCTCTCTCTCTGCATACTTGGCAAATAGTCCTTTAGACAGGGGCCTGGAGTGCTTGGGAAAAACGCTCACAAGCAAACATTTTTTTTTTAATTAGATCGAATATTGAAATGAATAGTGCAATCAATATTTATAGATAATTCAATTAGAAAGAACCAAGATTGGTTTCAGATGTTCTTTCTCTCTGTGTATCTTCCCCTCTCTCTGTTTGTGCTGCCTCTGAAATCCTGGCTGGCTGCAGGAAGTGGGGGTTTTGCTGCTGAGTGCTGGGTCTGGTGTGTGTGGTGTGCAAAGAGATCTCTGTCTTGTACACACATGTGATGTGCCACAGCTGATGGCAGGCCACGTGGTAACACCTCATTGGTGTAGATGACCAGCTATCATCTTGGTCACAGCTGTGGATGTGGTGGGTTATGGGAGTGACTTTGCAAAGCCAGGCTGGTGGTGGAATCTGCCTGCGACTCTTGCATTAGGCTGCTGTTTAAGGATCTCCAGGTCTGGAGGTAGGCTTGGAAGGCAGTCAAGTCCCTACAGAAAGATGGAGGGGGGATACCACAGGCACTGGGGACTACAAGGGGACTGGGGCCTGCTACTTGGCGGGGCCAATGAAAGGAAGGATGGGGCTGTGGATCAGAACCGCAAGGAGTTTTGCATTCATCCCTTATTCATGGGGAAAGGAGGCTGCTTGCTAAATAGTCCCAATTCTGTTCTGAATTGTTGTGCAGGGCACTTCAGTGGGGTTGTCTGGTTTCACACCAGAAGTGCCTGCACTGCCACGGTGGTGTGTGTAATCTGCTTACATTTTTTAGACTAGTTGGGCATCCTACCAGAAGAAAGCTGCTATAGAAATGTAAGTTGCTGTTAGTACACCTGTGTGCGTGGAGAGATCTCCCACCAGGTGAAAATAAGTTAACCCTCCCTGGGAAGTTATTGCCATTGAGAAGCTGCTTAGGGCTCTCCTGGACAGAGAAACACAAAACGCTGTGCATGTTTTCATAACACCTCCTTGCAGCTGCGTTTTGTCGTTTCTCACGGCAGAAGGCTTCACCTAGACCAGCGGTTCTCAACCTTTGTAGATTCGAGGCCAGCTCCTAGTTTTCACTTTGATTTTTTTGGCTACAGAAATATAGTAGAGCAATTCTTCTGTTGCCGAGAAGTTAGACTGCAGCAGGGCACAATGGTTTTAACACAAACGCAGTTGCGGCGGGGTAAATAGGAAAGATCGTGGCGTGTACAAATGCCCATCATTTCCTGGTTGAAATCTCTGGGTTTATCTTACGAGTCGCATTTGACCATCTCACAGTACTGACATTGAAGGGCATCCTGTGGCACCCTTGATACCTCGGGGTGCTGCAGCACCTGGTTGCGAATCAGGGGTCTAGACCCATGAAACACCCCGATTCAACTGGTTACAACCAAGGAAAGCCACCAATAGTCAGAACAACTGCTGGCCCTGACTGGACAGAGTAGCTGAGATCCAAGCAGGTAGGGCAGTGAAAAAAATGGCAGCTCTGGGTTAAGGAAAACTGAGTTATACTCAACTTAAGAAGAAAAAGCAGAGGCAAAGCAGACAGATTCGAGGGAGATGGTATCTTGTTGCTATTGTGATCCCAGCTGCTGTGATGCCTGATGATGATTTGGCACCCCCCACCCCTTAAAATTACCATTTGAATTTGTTCTGGCCTGTTTAGACCCTTGCTAATGAACATGCATTTGCACAGTATGATCCTCCCAAAGGATCCCATCCACGCTATAACAGACCAAGAGAGCCTGCCTCCTCCATCGTCCCTCTCAGTGCGACTGTTTATTACCAATGCATCTCTCAGCTGTTAGTATTTCAAACCAGAGCAATGTAGCTCAGTTGTCCCCTCGGTATTCCTACCACTTTGATTGTCATTCGGGTTTATTCTCCTTACAGAAGCATCTTAACCATATCGTTTTGAAGCTTACTGAACTCTAATTGCATGCTGCCTAATGATATGCAGACTTCTCAGCTTTAAGCTCATCAGGGCAGAGGTAGAGGTCTCTGTTTTGTACAGCCGCTAAATGATTTTCACTGGGACTAAGGGTACTAAGCTGACGAGGCGTTTTTGAAAATCCCACCATAAAAATAATGGAGAGAGATAATTTGGGGCTTTAGAGTATTGAGAGTATACTGGCTGTATAAATACCTGCATTGGCTTTGACACAAAGACACGCACAGATATTTTAAAATGTCTGTAATTGCTTTATACAAAAAGCCACGGTCCTTCAAAGACGCCGTTCTGGGCCAAACTTAACAATGCTGTGAATAGCTCCCTTGAAGTCAACAGGACTACTCCCATGCTTAAAGTTAAGCGTGTGCTTAAACACTTTGCTGACACTGAGCGAGCGAGAGCTAAGTCAAATATGCTTTTGTAAGACTGAGCCTTCAGGCACTGTGCACATCTATTTGCATCTAACCTCAATTTGCCCATCAAATAGGAGAACAGGGATCTGAGGAAGATTGTCCACTGACTGCATGGGGCTTTGGATCAAACCCTGGCTTTCTCTTGGCTCTCAGGTACACTATTTATTTGATGTCCTCCCGTCAGGATTTCTACTGTTACCAACACACTTGAATGTCTATCGGTGAAGCACATAAATCATTCGTTACAACTAGCTCTTTAAAAATCATTTTTAGTTAGGGATTGGTTAATGTTTTTAAAGACTGGATAAGAACATCACACCCGCTGGTTCTGATGAATCATAGATTTATATAAATCTAATTCCTTATCATTAATGCAACTGTAACATCAAGCACAAAGAGCTGTTGTTGCCTTTTATTCCAGGAAATTACACCTCAAATCCTTTAAAAAAGCATCCTGATAAGACACAATCCATTGCTTATCTCTAAAATTATGCAGTCGCTACTGTAATGCTGGAACTCCATTTCCAAGTGACATTTTACCCCAGGTAAAGTGAATTTGCTGAGAAATGGCTTTGACGCCATTGAAAATCCTGTAGTTTGGAGCCCTTCAGACCCATGTAAAGCACAGCTGAACTAGCACAGGTTTGGCAATGTAGATGCAGCAAATGCGCTGCTCTGTCAAAGGGGAATGGAGATGCCTTTTTCTTCGTGCCAGTTTTTGATCCCCGGGTGAACAACAAGCTCGTTCATGGCCTTTAACGCAATGCAACTTTGGAAGTGAAAGACTAGGCTCCAGGACCCGGCGGTGGGAGAGCTTTCTGTGCTCTGCACCCTGTTTCCTTGAACACCCTTGCACTTCAAAGCATTCAGTTCCCTGATAAAGGCATACTTTCCCTCCTGCCAGCAGTTCAGGATCAATCTCGCTGCGGAAGAGTGAGCTGTGGTTGCCTCAGCCTCACGCTTCAGCAGTGCAACTGCCAGCTAATGCCTGGTCCTGCAGTCTCCACGGCAGGAGGAAGGCGGGTGGAGCAGAAGGCAGGAGACCGGCTTTGGTTCTTCAAGGGGGACAGGCTGAGTTTGGGGATGGATGAGGGGTGGGCAATGCATTTTGATGGTTGAGCTCAGTACATCCTGACCTCAGAGTCACTGAGGGGAGGATGGAGACTGATTCAACTGAGTAAATTAAGAGTAATTGCACACTACTTGGTAGGGTTGTGCTCCTGTGAGACCGGTGGAAAGAGGAGTCCATGTGCATCTAGACCAGCGATTCTCAGCCAGGGCGCGGTGAGATCCTTTCAAGAGTGCCTTACAGCATAGGTGGGTGTGCAAATATGATTCACAAGGTGAGCCCAACCATTTCAAATGTGATAAACACGCTCTGCTATGTTGTGGTCTTTTTGCCTTCTTTGCAGTAGAAAAATTGCCCAATTCTTTTTTCCATAGTCCAAAAAATGAGCGAGAGCTAAGAGCTGGCATTTTCCCAGGGATGCCTTGAATCTAAGAAAGGTTGAGAACTGCTGGTCTAGCCTCCGAAGAGCATTTAGGAGCCACTTGCAAGCACTTCCAAGTGGAATTCATTTTAGTACAAAGCTGGATTTTAGCATTTGTGCCCTGCTCCCTCACCTCCTGCTGCAGCAAGAAAATGATCTCTGGGATCTCTCTTTCATTTGGGCTTTTGCGTGCCTTGCAAACAGGATCGGGGGGGAATGAAACATCTCTGAAGTTTGCTCCAGGATGCAGCTAACAGTTATGGGATGTGTTATTTGGTGTCTTATACCTTGATCTCTGAAACCTAGTGGGTGCTCGGCACTGCTCAGGGTTCTGCAAAGCACTTTCTCCCTCCCTCCAAAAATAAAATGAAGTTCCAGGAAGACCCCTGCCTGCAAGGGAATGTGTTTCTAGGAAGCCAGTTCCCAGTGATGCTCTGCTGAAATGGGCCCACTACATAAGCAGCTGGATGCCATTGATTTTTATCATTTTTTTTTCTTTTTTTGCTCCAGTTCTGTCCAGTATGTTGGGATCTGCATTGTTATGAGTGCTGCCATGCGCTGTTGTCTAGAGAGAAAAATGCCTTTGATTGTGGTGTATCTGGGGTTGCTGCTGCCAGCTCGAGGCGGAAGGCAACGTGCGCAATGATTGATTGCGCTGCAAGGGCCGCTGTTCTACACATGCGACATTCTCCATCCCGGCAACCTCTTGGGGAATTTCCCCTCCCTCGCCCTCCCCTAAAATGGAGTCCCGGGGGCTGTCCACTGGAAAAGATGCCCCTGCTTTCCGGAGAGCCGGGAGCCGCAGCGCAAAAGGAAGGAGGGGAAGAAAGCAGGAGCGAGAGTGCTTGAGGCGCTTCTGTGGTGGTTGCATTTCAATCAGATTTCTGCGGCGTTGGTCAATTAAGGCTTCTTATGCTTTTCTCAGCCGGCCCTTGGATCCAATAGAGAAGTATTTACACGATGCCAACTGTGCCTATGTGCCAGCCAGATGTGGTGCAGTGCCAACATCAGCTTATTGTGGCGCAATATAGGGAATGAAGTATTATCTGCATAATGGGCTGCACTCGGCGCGTGTGGGGAGGCATCTGTGTGCCGCACTCTCTGCTCGGTACAGACCGTTCCCGTAGGCTGCATTGCTTGGGTGAAAAGAGCATTTGTTATATTCCTTGAAATCTGTGGCTCCGTCCACTGGGGCATTGGTAGATGCTGAGAAGCAGCTGAGATGCAAATAGGCAGGCTAAATCACGAAGACCTCCGGGACCAGAATGTCGACTGCCGTAAATCGGCAAAGGTCGACAGAGCTGCGTGAATTTGTCCCAGCTCTAGGTCTGGACCACAGGAGTTTAGAAGGGCATGTACCAGTATATCAGTCTTCATCATGAAAAACGATCTTGCTAACCTAGCAATGCAAAGATATTTGGGGGATATATTAGTGGGATCAAACCAAAGAGCTCAGCAAAGCATCTTTTACTAGATGAAGTGCAATGCAATAGCTGCTTTGCTTTCTCTTCACAAGTAAGCATAGCAAGTAGAGGAGGCCAGCCCTGAGATGGTGTGGGGATGGGAACTCTGCAGACATGAAGGATAGTGATTTTTTTTTTTCCCCCCGTGCTTAGTGTGAGACAGTTGGCCATTTCTCTTTTGCAGAATCGCCTCTTCTCATGCTGCTGTCTCTTTGCAAATCTACAGTGGGGCGATGGTGTTAGCAGTGCCTTTACCGACTTAATATGCCTCATCATTGGAAGTGAGTTATTACAGTCACAGCTGGTGACTGAAATTGGTAGGGGGAGGGGAAATTGGATTAGACATTTAAAAAAAAAAAAAAAAAGAAGAAACCTGCCTCCCCATGCCTGGTTAGCCATGGAGTTGCACATGTAATCCTACGACCTGAGCTGGAGAATAGACATTATACCCCTGCCCACAGCAGAAGGTCAGTAGAGCACATGCAAGTCAAGCTGGCTAAGAGAACAACAGCACGTCAAAAGGGTAATTTACTGGAAATAATGCAAACTGGTTCGATGTACCTGCCCACGGTCTGAGAGCTCGGGTAGACGGACAGGAGAAAAATCAAACTGCCCTATCGACTTCTCTCTATTGCTAACATGAGCCACGCTGGGTTTTTAAAACGAGCTTCAGTATTTGGGTAAGAGCAAGTGCTGCGATGACTCGCAATGGATGCTCTGGTATCTCCAGCCCTTGCAGTTGTGATAGCGCTACAGGGCAATTTTCTTTTTAAAACCCCTCTGCTGTATAAATATCTAAATAACATTTACAGTCATTAGAAGATTTGGCAAGTGGCGATTAACACTGGGGGTTATGGGGTCCTCTTAACCTGCACAGTAGGTAGAAATGAGAGAGGGCTTCTCTGTTGGTTATGCATCTCAGCTTAATGATCGTCCGTCAGGGTTAGGATGATGAAGTCATTTCGCTCCGGACATTGATTAACATCTGAGTTGAGATGCTGAGAGTGTTCGTCTTCTGCTACCAAATTAGCCTCAAGAGAGTCGGGCAATATGAATTTCATAAGGCAGCAATGGATGCCTTTGCTGAGGGATAGGGGACGGGCAGTGTGCTGCTTGTGACGAGCGCCTGCCTTGCAGAGTTCAGCAGCTTTGTGGATCAAGTAATGACTTCTTCAGCCCTCGGGGTCTTGGGTTCAGACCTAACCCAGTTCCACAAACAAGTCACGGGGCTGCTTTGTTTTGCATCATAATTGCCATTTTATCTCGAATACAATACCTTTCCCACTGGGGCATGCAAGCGAGAACCAGCCTGACCCCTCTGCTTACACCCTTGACCTTGGAGAAGGCCTCGTCTTCAGGCAAGTCCCTGAGATCTAACCTGCTTATTGACCAGGTTGGGCACCCTTCCACACATTAAGCATTGCTTGCTTCTGCTGGCATCCGAGTGTAACGCTATGCTGTGCTGACAGCACTGCCTGCAGAACAGGGTCATAGCGGTGCCACAAACTGGCCCTTCATTGCTAAATGGTGGACTGCCCACATGCTTTAGAAACCATTATGTCTGGGGAGTGGGGGAAGGAAGAACTTGGCCTTCCTGCAGCCTTTTCGTGTACGGCCGCATTCCTCTCCTTCCCTCCCCTCTGTGAATCCTACAGGAAAAATGGTTTATGTCTGGACGCATTTTGTCTGCTATCAAAGCTTTAGATTTTGTGGATAATCAAGGCGAGAACCCGTAACCCAAGTCATTTGTCACCCTTGGAAAGTGACACTCCTGATTACACGAAGGCATGAGGCCGCAGCTGTTGTAGGCTATAAAATGGCTTTTGTAATTTTTTTTTTCTTTTGTAAATTCCATTAATTTGGCTCAAAAAGAGAGCAATTGCATAGCTAATCATGAGCATCTATATAAGGCAATGTACAGAAGTGCCTTGCACTCCTGCTGGGAATGATTTTTGCTGGTGTTATCGCTGGCATGATTTAGAGAGGTGCCATGAGCAGAATAGGGCACCTCATCAGGTTCTGAATATGGAGCCATTTGAAATGTCTCCAATGGAGCCCTTCCGGGGCCCAGACCAAGGAAAGTACAGAGCCCTTGGGAAAGCCAACTCATTTCAATGTTTTGTGATCTCAAACCCTGACAGCTACAGGACAGAAGCACAAGAGATCTTGCTGGAAAGCACATAGCATGTGGAAACGTTGCCCCTTGACTGAAGGCAGCACCCGCTGCTCCGTTCAGCCTTGGGCTCTACAACGCTCTGGTTAGCGTCTTGCTCATGGATTTCGCTGCAATGCTACCCAGCATTGCAGAGGTTCAGCAGAAGGTTTGGACAGTTTTCCCATCCTCCCCCCTCTACCCAGTTGGCTTTTCGGGAGGCAGGAGCATGCCGCTACCCCTCTTTTAAAGCCCGGTTCCTTAGAGATAAAAGAGAACAGTGGGTGCTGCAGTCTGTAGGAGGTTAAACAGGATGTTGTATTCAATACGGCAACTTTTGCCCTGCTCATAAACGAATTTGCAAAAACACTTTGAATGCATGGGAGGCACGGGGAGGAAAATGTTGGCCAGAGCAATCCAACAGGTTTGTAAATCTGGGAGCAACTCTCGGATTGCAAACAGTAATCTAGCCTTGTTCTTTTTAGCCTCTGTTCAGGAGGGGCGATTCTGATTTTTGTTCACACAGATGTGATAATCAGGTCCATGGGATTTTAGTGGATTGTTTCAAAGGTTTCCAGACCAACATCCATTCAATAAGACAATATATTCTAGGCTGCCTTTATTCTTTGCCACATAGAGGAAGGGTATTTACACTTCTTGGCATCTATCATGGCACCTATGTATCATTAGGGGTAATTCAATGATCTAAGAGACGTGAAACCTAGGAAAGATCATGTTTTATGGGCTCTGCAAATCTTCAAACGTTGCAGTTTGTAAACAGGTTTTGTGCATGCAGGTAGATGGACTTCTCGAGAGATCATTTTAATCAACCTGCGTAGGTGTCTGCACAGATGAGGGTGCTTACAGGATCCTTTGGAAATGTATTACTCCATTGCTGCCCCCAGAATGATTATTTCTCCTTGTAGTGCAGTTCAACCACAGGTTGGAAAATAGGCACAACACTACATCCAGATATAAGCCCCTTTTCCCCCTTCCCACTCTCTGCTGCTTTAGTGTGTAAGTAATTGTCTTTAGTCACAGCAAAGTGACTGTAGTCTGTGAAGGCAAGGAGGAAAATAGATAAACCTCTTCTATTAAAAAATAAATAAATAAATAAAAAAATCCCACTTCTAAATAAGCTGCTTACGGCATATTCTTACTAAAACACCCCAACTGTAACGGAAACAAATAGTATATTGGCAATATCATAATGTTTGCAATCGCACACCAGATGTTATTCTTTCCCATAGGAATATTTTGAGGCTAGCAGAGGCCTCGTGGTTAAACAGCACATCTAATTTTATTTTCTCTATCCGCTGCATCTATTTTGCTTTTTGTCTTTATTGTTTTTTTGCCCCCTACATTATCACTTTGTAGGCTACGTGCTGACGCATCACGGATCTTCTTTCCAGAATGTTTTTTGACAGGCTGACAATAAAGGTTGGCGTACCCTATAATTTAAAGTAATGCATACTTGTATAATGGATTATTACCAGGTTTGGGATGGATAGATATTTAAACACTGAACATGGCTTCTGCATGGGTAGTTCATTAACCAATGGTTAACCACTCTGCAATGGTTAATGAACTAAGTTCTGCCATTAAAGCTGGAATAGCAGAACTATTACTGAACTAGAGAAATTGGTGGGTTTTAGCCTGTGGTAAAGGGAACACGTACATGAAAAAGATGCTTGGAGCCTATTTTTACAGGGATGCTTCATTAAAAATAATAATTGCAATTCAAAGCATGATCTGCTGTAAGAATCTTATATTAATTAGATTCATTTGTAATGACTATTTTAAGATGCTTTATTTGCTGTACACCTCAAACTACAGACAGATCCAATGTGTCCTAGGGATGAACACACATGCCATAAACTACTACAGGTGAACATCATAGACCTGGTATTTCCAAGGCGGTGAGTATATAGGACTCCAGCAGAAGAGAACAGAAGCTGCAGATGCTCAATACCTATGAAAGTGGGACCCTGAACACTTGATCTGTGATGCTTAAAAAAAACACAGTGCACTGAATGAATTTTAGAATAAGACAGGCATGAGATAACTTGGGCAAGTACAAATTTCTCCCTTCCCCTCCATCGGTCTTGAGGAGAAGTTGTCACTGCCTATAGGGTTTGGATTGTATAACATTTTGATTGAGGTGCCTCTGGCATCCAGCATTTTGGGCAAAAGTGGGGAGCTGGGCTATGTGTAATTAATTTTCTCTTCTATCTCTCTGGTTCAGTGCTACTCAATGCCAGTAAGATAAAGCATTTAATTCGCATGCAAATGTTACCTATTTGTTCACCTCCACCATGCTTTGCAGTGCTGCTATGTACTCCAGGAGAATCAAATGGGAGTGGAAAGGATGTGTTTGAAGGTATGGCTAGGAGTGGGATGTGTGTGGTATTGTTGAGACCATGAGAAATCACTTCCAGAGGTCCCTTACTTGCTCTACCTAATACGCGGCCCTTTATTAAGTACTCTGAGTTTATGCTGCAACACTGCTGTCCTTTTGCGGCTCAATTATGGAGAAATTGGAAAAAGTTCTAGGTGTTATGTTTAGGAAGACCTTGACATTCATGTGGGAGAGACAAAAAGCAGTTAACGAAACCTGGCAGAACATTTTTCCACTGCAACAATTCATGAAATAAATTATTCTTCTGGCCACGTACAACATCTGTCTAAATAATACTCCCTCAGTGAAACACAAGATTACGCTTTAGTCAACACACACACGCACACACACACGACAGAAACCGTGCAGCTTAAAGGGAGCGTAACAGTGAGTCCTGGAGGTCAGGAAAAGCGGATTTTCCCCAGGCAGGTATGTGACATTTATCATTATCATCACAGCAGAATGCATTATTCATTCACATATAGCAAAGCGATTACTTGCCACTATTTCTCTTGGTGTATTTAAAGCAAACGTTCAGAGGAGAGCTGAAAGGGGGAGTTCGGCTATCTTATTCTTGAAACATTGCAAACATAGTTTTAAATTCTAGCCACCCAACTGCAAAATTGAATGGTAACCCAGGTGGCAAAGTAGCTTCCTCCTCCCCTTGGAGTTTTATTTTAAATGTGGAAAGGAAAGGATCAATAACTCCCCTCACCCCCCCACCAAAAAAAGTCCTTTGTAGAAAGTTTGTGGACAAAGGACTGATTTACTCTCTGTGTTTTTCTGGGCGTGCATAAATCAGAGGCTGAAAGCAGGAGAGGGGCACTCCATAGGGAAGTGCCCAGCTCCTTCTAAAGGCAATCTGATTGAAACATATCCCACTCGTCTCAGTTGAAGCTGAGATTTTCAAGAGGGAAAGGCGACCCTGAGCTGTCTCGATTCGAGTGCAATCGTCTCGGCCACCGCTAGTTGTCACTTTCCTACCAGTCTGGACGCTCGGTGTTTTCAGCACTGCGGTTCGAGAGCGAGATTGCAGTGCTAATTAAACAGAGTAACTCATAAAGCTACCTAAAGTCTTTAGGCTTGGGCTTGCCAACAGCCAGACCCGGGGAAGAAATGAGGGAAGGGAAGGCGGACGGATGGATAGCGGGCTGGCGGATGTTATGGCACTAGACAGCCTCCCCCCTCCCCACCCGGGGAAACACAACAGATGCATCCAGCGCACACACATCCCAGCCTACCTGAAGAATACTATGGTCTCCCAAACGTAGACTCCAAGAGCATTGATGTTACACATTTTTCCAGCCGGGGTAATTTGTAGTCCGCGAGTTCAAAGAGAGAACTTGGCACTTGAAATAAAGCAAGAAAAGGACCCAAACCAGGCAGAATAAAGTGCTGGAACTTTCTGCTTTGCAGTAGCTTAGCTCGAGAGAGGGTTTTATCGATATCTATAGCTCTACAATCCGTGTCTCAGAGGGTAGGAAGCGAAGGCTGCGCCAAGTCGCTCCGCATCCAGGACCCTGGACAGTGCCCCGGCTCCAGCACCTCGGAGAGCGCCCGGGGGGTCTCGGATCCAGCGTCGTGGGGCTGGGGTGGTTTCTCCCCCCGCTTTTCCTGATCCCCCTTCACTGCAGTGTAGAGCTGGGGTCGGATGCCCAGATCCCAACCCAAAAAAAGAAACCTCCTTCCTCTTTCACCAGGAGCCCCGTTTTGGCATCAAACTGTTGGACCGGGCGAGCTGCAAGAAGAGCGCGTTTGCCATCGGGGAGGGCGGAGGTGGGGTGGGGTGGGGGGAAAGAAAGAAACCCACCACCACCACCACCCCTCAGGACTTTAATTTCCTCCGCTCGCCGGGTGTCCTCTTCAGTTAAATCCAAGGGACCGTGCCACGGTTGTGCAGTTGCTGCATTGCCCTGGAAATCTTGCTTTCCTGCTCGGCGCTCCGCTGCCGTTGGGTCGCGTTGGCTGGGAGCTGCTGCCCTCCCCGTGTAAGTTATTATTGCTGCAGGGAAGGTGTCCCATCGCTTGGGGCTAGAGGGGCGAGGGAGCGGCGGGCAAGTTTCGCGGGGCCAGGACTTCCATTGTGCTCAGAAAGAAAGGAAGGGAGGCCAGGAGCGGAGGGGCCTCGAGATCCACTGCATTTTCCTCCCTTGCCCTGTCTTAGCCCGAGAGAACTCACCAGATCTTGGGAGTTTTCCTGCTGCATTAATTTACTAAACTAGAAAAAAAAGAGAGCGCGAGAGAGAAAAAGGGGAGGGGGGAAAGCAAGGAGGGAGAAATAAGCCAAACCTATTGAGCATCCTAAGCCCCTCCTCTGGGTCGCACTCATTGGTCCTAGTGATGGGAAAGATGCTTTGGGCTGTGGTTGGGTGAAAAGCAGAGGATGTTAACCTTTAAAGCACTGGCTGGTTGTATCCCCCTTTCCTTCCCCCTTTTAACCCAAATCCCCAGCTTTTTCAGAAGTCTCTGAACACCTCCTCCCTTGACATGACACCCTCTGAGCCTCCAAGATCAGCTGGCAAGGTTGGCCCGTGGGGGGGTTATTCCCTTTGCCCGTTGCAGTGTGGAAGGGGGCTGGCCAACAGCAGAGCGAGCAGGTAAGGAGCACTTGGCAGCTTCCCCACCACCGCCTGGATGCTCTGGGTCTCCCCTGGGGCTGCTCCACGCAGGCATCTGCAGCCAGGGGCACGGGGGTCTCTCTTTTTGGGGGGGTCCTCTTCGTGTTACAGCCACGGAGATGCATTTCAAGCCTCCAGGCTGGCTGTTCTGCTTGGCTCTCTTTGAAATTTCCAACTCTTTGCAGTTAAATTAGAAATGAAAGAAAGCCTCAGACTTACTATTTTTTTTCTCCTCCAGGCAATGAGGTTTTTTTTTTTTCCTCTGTTTTCCTTCAGGATTTTTTCTTGTCTTGTTCTGAACTGTGTAAATCTCTGGCCAGGACTTGCAGTGTCTGACACCTCAATTGGGCAGGTTTTTTGGGTGTTTTTTTTTTACAGTAGCATGAGTCTTTCCATGCTGGTATCTGCACAGATGAGGAAGAAAAACTGCTTGACCACTGCTGGTTCTTCCCTTGTTGTCCTATAGCCCCCTCTCTTCTTCAATAGAAGCAGGTCCTTTCCTGGGGCTGTACATAACCTCTCAGCTGATGCTTTCCGTCAGGCATTTTTTAAGCCGTTTGTTTATTTGGGCAAACCCAGATCTCAGACATCCTGTGGGTTTGTGTCATTCAAAATAAAACAAAAAAAAAAAAATCTAGTCTGAGTTTTAGCTGCTGTCAGGGGAGGAGATTAATCAGATTTACTCCAGATATTGGGTCAGATTAGTAACTGGCTCTGATTTGCAGAGTGATTTGAACTGGTAGTGACTTTGTGGCTGTAACTCTGTGCAGGGCATCATGTGTGCTGCTGGCCAACGTGTGCATACACTGGTACTCCCTCCCACTCTCTCCTGCGCAGGGGTCAGCCACCGTCAGGAAAATAATATGGTCTTTTATCCCTGCACACTCCTGGCCTGGAGCTTTTCAGTAGCAAGTCTGAGAGAGCAACATGCTGAGAGTTAAATTGTATTTGCTCTGACAAGGGTTAACAGTGGCTGAGTGTGAAGCTATTTCTCTACATCAAGGGGATGAATCCAGAGATCATCCAAAGAACACTGGCCTCTGCAGGCTTGGCTCTGCCATGGGGTCTGTTGCAATAGTTTTGGGGTCTGAGCCTGTTGTGCTGATATCTAGAGGAATATCGGTTTCAAAACCTGCTCCCCATCTCTTTCCCCTCTCCACCCACAAACTAATATCTCCTGGCAACTTTTGAAAGAACTAGAGCTCAGCATGCAATCTTTGTGGACTCGGGGCCAGGCAGAGTGGGTGAGGGGAGGAAGATGACTGCCCTGTCCTGGTTATAGCACTGCCATCATGCTTCAGTGGGAATAGCAAAGGGATATTGTGTGCTTTAAGGATTGCCCAACCCTTTATGAAGGTGCAGGAGTTTAGGTGCATGTTGCTCCCACCTCCCCATACTTGTTTGATGGGCAGATTGGAAAAAACACCCACCCCTCCAGAGCCAGCCTGTTTAGGGACAGTCTCCTGAGAGGACCCTGGGTGCTTTGCAAAGGCAGAGGGGTTTTAAATATTTGAAGGCCTGGACCATGGGGCTAGTCAGAACCAGAGCTGGGAGTAGTACTAAGAGGATAGATCAGGGGTGAGCATCAGGGGCTAGGCAAACAGCTATTCACCAAAGCATCCCAGGGGAAAACAAGGAGCAACCGTCATAAACTCCCAAAAGGAGGTTTCAGACTGGATATAAGGAAAAACTTCTTCATGGCTTGTGTGCCCAGACTCTGCAATAGACTCCCAGTGGGGGTGGTGCCGGCACCTACCCTGGAGATGTTCAAAAGGAGACTGGATGCACACCTTGCTGGGCTTATTTGACCCCGTTGTCTTTCCTGCCCAGAGAAGGGGGGCTGGACTTGATGATCTCACGAGGTCCCTTCCAGCCCTCAACTTCTGTGAATCAGTTATACGATAGGAAGGAGCAAATTGCAGCTGTCTTCACTCGCAGCCAGCTTGGTGGGTCTGTGGGCTTCCCCTAAAGCAGCATTTCTCAACCCGTGGGTCGTGGCCCAAAAGTGGGTTGCAAGAATCTATGAAAGGGGTGTGAACAAACTTGCAAAATGGATCAACAAAATAAAAATAGATTCTCCTTTAAAGGAGAAAAAGGTGGGAAGTGGTGACTTTTCTCTTGCAGGTTGGCGGAGTTCCAGCTTCCAAGGGGCTACGCGGGGCGCTCGATGCCCCACACACTGGGGGTTTGGGGTGGGGGGCAGTGAGTCGGGAGTGGGGAGCACTGGGTCAAGACTGGCCATTGATGTTTACAAATGGGTCCTGGTACAAAAAAAGGTTGAGAACCACTGCCCTGAAGGGAGCGTAGGTGGCAGGGACCTCCCTGCCCTTCCTCAGGTAGAGGCAGGGCAGCACTAGCTTGGCAACCCTGTGGATGAAGGCTATTGAGGGGTGCTCTGGGTCAGTATTACCCCTGGCTGCCCTTGTGCTGCCCTGAGCTATCTATTTTTGGGGTCATTTCTCTTCTTAGAGCACCCCTGGTCCAAGGTAGACCTTGCTGCTTTGCAGCAGTACAGCTTTGCCCAGGATCTTTCCCCTCCTGCCCACTGCAGGGCCTTCTGCCAGGGTTTCTCCACTCCATCCTGGCACCCAGAGGGATGATTTTGGTGCCAGGTCCCTGGAGGCACAGCCCGGTGCTGTAACCCTTGTGATTCTGAAAATCACTGCCCGGGGAGGGGCTGTGACGCAGTTACCCTGGCTGGCTTTGGCCAACGTGCGCATGGGAAGGTGAGAGCAGGGTGTTTGGAAGCCTCCTTCAACATCACACAAGGGGACATAGTGAAGAGGAAATCTAATCAGGACTGCCAGCCAGGTCTTCCAGCGTCACAGTAAGCGATGCAGTCAAGTCTGGCTGCCTGGGCTCCTTTCCCAAGTTTGTCCTTTTGTTTCACTTCAAAATGTGTTCAGCATCTTGCTCCAGCCCGGTGTGATGTGCTACTGCTTGGAGAGAAGGAGTTGCCAGGTCTCTTACGGCTTTCTTTAGCAGACTCAATTTACTACTGTTTGATAAAAGCGTCTTTTATTCACGGCCCTCGTATGCAACGCCAAAGCCCAGGGGAGACAGAATATTCCTGTTGAAGTAGCTAGGTGAGGAGAAAACTCCTAGAGGGCTCTCCCAGCTGTGCAGCGGTGGAGGAAAATCACAACGGCTGGAATTCACCCTGGGTGTATAGGTAATACCAAATCGAGCATCACAGACGTCTCCGCCAAGTCCACGGGAGACTGAAGAGGCCTAGCAGTTGTAGCTACTATTTGTAGGGATGAATGTCAATCCATGATTGCAACTCAAAGGGATCTTAGAGGAAGGATTTCTCTGCTCTTCCCTGCTTGATTGGAAGCCTTCTCTTCCTGGAGGAAGAACAGGGCAATAAAGGCTGCAAGACGGGCCTGAGAGGATGTGGATGGAGATGGGTTTGACTTGGAGAACAATGGAAAAGGCAAATAAATGGATGGTGCGAGGGAATGGATAAGAGAAGATGATGTGGCAGAGGGAGAAGGAGGAAAGTGGTCAGTGACTCTATAGCACCGAGTCCATTTACCATTACAAGGTCAATGCCACCTCTTCCCATGGCTGGCAGGAGGGAGAAGGGAGATCTAGGTGCCTTATCAGGCTTCAGTGACTCTGTGCAGAGATGGGTATGGGCAGCATCATTGCAGGGTGCTTCCTGCCTGCTCTGCATGTTCAGATGGACGTGGGGCAAAAAGGCACCCCAGGTGCAGCGGGGCAGTAGGGGAGAGCACTGCCGGCTTTCTCACAATACTAGGATAATGTTCTTGGTTTGCTGTAAAGGCTTTGGTAAGCCACTGTAGGGTCCAGCATGGGAGAGGTATGTAAAGCAGGAGGCGGTTTGTGTTGGATTTGCAGATCTGGTAGCTGAAAGACTAGCAGCCAAGGGGGCAATCTGAGCAGGATGGGAAGGAGCAGTGCAGGGCTGGGCTGGGTAGGGTGGGATTTCCTTTTTCAGGTTCCTCTCAGAGCTGAGGCCACCTTTGCTTTTTCATTGTCTTTTTTTTTTTTGCATTTCCTCTTGAGAGCAATTGTAGCTGGTGCATTTTCTGAGTGCCCCCTCCCTCCTTTCAACATCCACACTCGTTTTCCATTACTTGTCATAGCTACGCAACTTGTACCTCATTGGGAAAGGGGTAGGAAAAATGGTCCAATGGTTAAGATACTGGCTTGTCACTTGAGAGACTTGGGCTCAGCTACAGGTATCCTAAGTCTGCAGAAAAGGACCTGGGGGTTAAAGTGGACAATAACCTGAATATGAGCCATCAGTGTACCCTAGGTGCCAAGAAGGTTAATGGCATCCTGGGCTGCGTTGGCAGGAGGGTTGCCGGCAGATCAAGAGAAGTGATTCTTCCCCTCTATTCAGCACTGGTGAGGCCGCATCTGGAGTCCTGTGTCCAGTTTTGGCCCCCCCACTACAGAAAGGACATGGACACATGGGAGAGAGTCCAGTGGAGGGCAACAGAAATGGTTCAGGGGCTGGGGGACAGGACTGGTGAGGAGAGACTGAGGGCACTGGGCTTATTTAGTCTGCAGAAGAGAAGACCGAGGGGGGGATTTGATAGCAACCTTCACCTCCCTGAAGAGTGTGTTCAAAGAGGATGGAGCTGGGCTGGTCTCAGTGGGGGCAGATGGCAGGACAAGGAGCAATGGGCTCCAGTTGCAGCAAGGGACGCTGGGGTTGGATATTAGGGAAAACTTTCTCACTAGGAGGGTAGTAAAACACTGGAACAAGTGACCCAGAGAGGTGGTGAAATTTCCATCTTTAGAGGTGTTTTAAGACTGAAGTAGGCAAATCCTTGGCTGGGATGATGTAGTTGGGGCTGGTCCTGCTTGGAGAAGGGGGTTGGACTAGATGTGACCTCCTAAGGTCCCTGCCAACCCTCATTTCCTATGATTTGATTAAGTGTCTCCATTCTTGCATCCACTCCTGGGAAGCAGAGGAGATGAACCCTGCTCTGTGTAGGTTCTTCTATTGGCCTCATCACCATCGCAGTGTCTTGGCCCCCTTCCAGCATGGCTAACGAGTGCATGTCATCCTCTCCCCAGGAAGTGGTGTGTGTACAGCATCTTGATGGGAGCTGAGGTCTTCTAGGAGGCATTACTTGTGTGTGGCTTTGCTGCTCTTCTTGACTCATGGTTAAAAGGGTCTCATGCATAGGTTGCAAGTGAAATCAATGCTGTCCCTGGTGGGGACTGAGCGAGTCCAGCTTCTCTCTCCAGCAAAGGGTATCGACAGGCTGGGACTAACAGAACAGAACGAGACTGCTTTGTGTGGCTCGGCCATTGGGGCAACTCAAATCCCCAAGCTCTGAGAAATCATTTCAACCACTGCAGCCAGAAAAATGTCCCTGGCACCTGGACCCAGTTGCTGCAAGTATCCAAAAGCTTGACATCGGAGTAGCCGTGGGGGGTGGAACAACATTGTTTTTACTGTATGACGCGGGGACACTCATTAAGGGTGTGCGCTGCATGTCTCTGCAGCCTTGTCACATCCCCCTCTGGGGTGAACCATCTCAATTTGATTCTCCCACTATTACAACTGAAGATGAGATTTCAAACCTTCCTGTTACCAGCTGTTGTTAATTAGCAGTGGTAACCAAATATAGCCACTTTCCCTTTAATATTCCTTTGGGCACCAGGCTTCCCGCCCCCCCTCCTCGGGGTCCCTGACTACTTCTGCTTTATTCCTCAGCTGATGTCATGATCCCCTATGATGTCATAGCTGTTCTGCAGGTGACTGCTGTCAGGAGCTGACCTAAAGGCTTAATGTGGTGGCTGCAGCCTGTGCACGGGGTGCTGTCTTACACATCGCTGTAGGAGAGAGGGTCTCCTTTCCAACTCGAGCTAGTTTTCCCCACGTTTCAGTGCTGCTAGGTGAAGGAGTTTGGACTCGTGGGTTATAAGTGAATGATCATCATATGCTTCCATAGCTTTGAACCGCTCGTTAGAGCAGTTGCCACTTACAATACCAGTTTCATTCATCAGTGCGCCATTTCCTTGGAGGAAAAGCAAGGGGCTAAACACAGGAGATTGTAAAAATCTTATGCAGTGTGCATGCCCTCTACAGCAAAGCCAGCAACCTGCAGACATCCTCAGGGTTCCTAAGGAGGGCTGCTCTCAGCATATAATTAAGCTTCGTTGCTTTAATAAGCCATGTAGCCTCCAACCAAAACATATGCCTTGTTACTGTATCATTTTCTATAACAGCAAGTAGGGCAGAATTGTGCCCTAAAAAAAAAAAAATTGAGTATGGAGCAGTGCAGATCAGCATCTTTGCAGCAAGAGCTGGGAGGTATCATACTTTATTTATTGTGGAAAAAGAAGCCATTAGAAGAACATTATTAAGACTGCAAAGTCAAGGAACTGGAAGCCGGGAAATGCCGGAACTAACGCTTCCTGTACAACCTTAATTTGGCCCCCCTGGGCTCATGCATTAGGACAGTCATTAGTTCTCCGATCGCACACTCTGCTAGCTAGGGAACCCTTGTTCACAGCAGAAGATGGACCTGATCCAGGGAGCTGTTGGGGGTGGGCGATGAAGACGCTTGAGACTTGGCTAAGAACCTCTGCCAGAGTTGCGGGGCGTGGAGTGAATGAGGTGGAGGACTGTAGGGAAGAAGAAACTGATGGTCCCTTGGGTCAGGCTGTTGAGCGCTGCCATGGAGAACTGGATTCTCTCCCTGCCTCTACCCCACGGTTCCTGTGTGATGCTGGATGCGTTGCTTAAAGCATATTTTATGTAGGCGGACGCTAATTGGGTGTTTCCCATTTCCTGGATACCTGACTCGATACCCTGGGGCCAGATTCAGAATGGCTGAGCATACATGGCTGTGGCTGAAGTCATTGGAAGTTGGGGTTGCAATGTAAAAAGGCGACGTAACACTGAGCACTCTGAAAAATTGGGTTCAATGCATCTCAGGCTATGAGAGACTTTGGTCCTTACTGTGTCTCTGCCTCATCTTCCCATCTCTCTCCTCCAAAGGGTGCAATGGGGACACAGAAAACATTTGCAAAATGCTGCTACTATAGCGATGGCCATCAAAGCCCAAGGGGATAGTCATAACTTGGTCTTCTGAGCAGGGTTTGAATAAGGTCAGGCTCTCAGGGGCAGGGCAGGGCATTGACACTTTGTCTTCCAGGTGAGCACTTGGACCGCTAGGCAACTCTTCCACCCCACGGTGATGGAGGAGATGCACTTTAGTTGCCAGGCTTGTGAAGGCCATGAGATTATGGGGCCTCTGGCATATCCTCACCTGCACTGATGCCCTGATCCTTACATGTAAAGAGGCACAGGGCGCAGCAGCATCCACATGGCCCTTTTGCAAAGCCTCTCCGGTCCCAAAAAATCAGTTCATTTTCTGGATGAATGAACAGAAATGAATCCTGTTTGAAATAATGTCAGTGGAAGAGAACGTGGTCGCAGGATAATGGTCTCCTGGCACTGCGGGAAGGCGGAGGCATTCACTTTTTAAAGCAAATGACATTTGATCTTGTGACTATGAGTCTTTTGCAATGACTTTATTTCTGTTGCACCGAAGGATTGATGGAGGCATAATCATTGTGCCGGGGAAACTGGCTTTAGAGACTAGTCTGGGTTTATGGTGGTGTCAGTGAGGCAGCCCAGCATGTGCCTGTGGCTTGGGTACCGTCTCAGCTGGATGCTAGTCTTACGTTCTTGTGTCTAGTGAAGATCCCTGTTGTAGTTGCCAGATTTCTTACTGCAGTTCTGTCTAGTTTCAGCTGTTCCTGTGTTTGTGGGTGGTGCGTAATGCGTTATATACTGTAAATACTAGGGAAAAGCAGCAGAAAAACGGTGAAAAAATTCCCAAGCAAGGCAATCAATTATTTTTTGCTACTTTCCCCCCCTAAGGTGCGAGATTTCAGAACACAAAATGAGGGGAAAGTTCCATGGAAACCTTCCTTATTACCCTCTGCTCTGTGCCCCCACGAATGTGTATATTTTTGCTTTATTGTCACAGCAGTACACCCTCATCCTTTCAATTACAGGATTAGAGCCGTCGTCTAATGAGTTGGCAGTTGGATCTCGCTGGATTTTTCTTCTGCTTAAGTATTTCTCTGGCTGTTTCACTCTTTGCTCTTGCATTTCATCATGCCCTCACTGGGTGACTTTTACCCCTGCATGGAGGGTCACCATAACCCTGTTGTGGGTGAAGTTGGTCCTATTTGTGGCAGGCATGTCCCATTCAATTCCTTTTAGTTTCAAGTCCTGTTTCTGCAGAGTCATGTCCCTTTCCTTCCGCACTGTTGTACTTGCTCAAACAGCCTTTTAGCACCTGTTCTCTCCGCTTTCCCGTAGGAATTCCCTCTGCCTTCCTGAATTTCCTCCTCGGCTCCCCTTTAGTCCAGGGAACACAGCTATATTTCTTCCAGAGTCTGTGAATTAAATACGCCCTTCATGTCCGTGGGATCCATATGCCCGTTGTACTTCTCTGCAAGATATGGGGAACCCAACGGTTCTTGACTTTGGGCCTGAAGGAACTCTACCCGTATTTGATCTCCTCAAGCTGTCAGGCAGATGTCAAAAAGCCCGAGGGTGGATCGATTCAATCTTTGCAGCTTAGTTGAAGCTGCATAGATTGAACCGACAAGCAAGTGAACAGACATTCATTTTTGATTCTGGAAATGCAGCCACATGGCTGTGGCCAGGCCAGAAGCTGTTGGGCAGAGAGCTTGGCCCAAGGTTAGCCTACCCACCCTGGTGGGGGGGGGGGGGGGCTGCAGGGCAGGTGCAAAGCATCCTGGGATGCTGGAGGATTGCGAGTGAACTTGAATCTGGAGGAGATCTGGATAGAAGTTCAATAAACCACTTTAACCTAAATCAGTTAAGTTTGATAAAGTTGGTTTTTAAACCAGTTTCAATTTTGAAAGAGGTTTACGTGCACTGAACTCCTGTTGTGTTACAGCTTTGAACCAGTTTCCGATGACTTGTACTGGTTTATGTGCCATTTCTGTTCTTAGCCTCTATCATAACAGTGGGCTGATTCTGTTTTTGGTACATTTTTCATTTAGATTTTATGCTCGATAGGGTCGTTTCCAGCTTGGCCTGTTTGTCCGTTTCAAATTAAAAACCCGAAAGCAAATGAATGTAAAAAAGGAAGCAACCCCTTTAAGCTTGAAACAAAACAAACATGCACAAACGCAAAATAAATTACAGGATTTTCAAAGGACAAGTGGTTATAGTGTAGCAGCAAAGCATATTCAGCGCGTCTTGGGAATACTAAATCCATTATTGTCATTTTGTTGTTTAGAGAACAGCTAATGAGGAAATAGTGCCCCGAGATCTCTGATTGTGTTTCCCAAGGTAGAGATTCAAACTGCTGCTGCAGCACTTCTCTTCTTTTTTGATAATGTGTAAAATAAATAAAGCTTTGAAATTAAAGTTATGTTGGGAACTTTCCAAAAGATTCTGCAAAGTAAATTCCGATTAAATGAATCTCCCTCTGTAATAGACCATTGGCATGAAAGCAGCTATGAATTCACCTAAATGAAATTCTCCTACGGGCTCAATAGCCCGGGACCTGGATTTTTCCATGTACGCTTGTAAAATAACTGTGGAAATTCTGCGCTGGTGAAATAACTATGGAAAATTCCATCGAGCGAATGCTCAGTAAAGAACATTGCAGCGTAAAGCAATTCAAATACTAAAAAAAAAAAAAAAAAAAGAATCCGTTGGCACTAACGTAATGGTTATGACTGTCAGTATCCTAAAAAAAAAATTGGCCTTTCGATGGGAGCTGTAGTGAAACCTTTGAAATATCCTGTTTCTGAATCCAGTCCAAGGTTTCCAGAACCAACCAGGGGATGCTTTTGATGAAGTAGTTCTCGGAGGTCGCTAGTGAGAACAAAACTTTGAGCAGGGCTTGTGGCCAGGGGATGCATCATGGTAGAATAACGGCGCTTTGAGGTGGAAGCAGAAAGGCTTGTCTACACTTGGGAGTTTACTGGACCAGCCACTCTGGAGCGTCTGTATTGAACGCTCTTGTTCTGGGGTTGCCATGTTGGGCAACTCATCCTGTAGAAGATAGAGGCAAGATGATGAGGCAAGATGATGTAGAGGCCCCTTGGCCTTGAAGTAGAAGATAGAGGCAAGATGCTGAGAAGCCCCTTGGTCTTCTACGTTGAAGTTGACCAACGGGGCCTTACCCTTGTAAATCGGTTATAGGAAGGCAAGGAGGTAGCCCAAGTTTGCTCGACTCCCAGACTATAGGCCAGGATGAGAGCGGTGGCAATGCTGGACCTGTGGGGAGCCTTGGGCCGTGTGAGCTAGATCGGGTGTGCAGGATGGTGCAGGGCCTGATCCTGGGGTGTGGGACTGGGCAGAGGTGGTGCTGGGCCCCAGGACCTGATCCTGGTTGAGGTTGTGTGGGTCCTATCCAGGTGTGCGGGGCCAGGAGGAGGCAATGCGGGCCCTGATCTTGGTGTGTAGTCACTGACTTTTATTTTTGCTGGGGGTGGGGGTGCTAAGATGATGGACATGTGGACAGTTTTACACATTTCAGCTGACAGTCCTGTTCCCGAGGGGAGCCCCCATGTACTTGGCTCGATCTACTCCTTTGGCCCACAGGGCTAAAAGTCTGAGCATCTTCAAGCTGGCCCTTGCAACAAGCAGTGTGCTGGCAGGGTTTGCTGGGCAGGCCTTTGTGCTTTAAGCAACTCTCCTGGTGCTGGAAGGATTCAAATTTACATATCTACATATGCGCACAGTGTAGTTGGTACCCTGTACCGTCTAAAATGTTCTGCTTCCTATTTCAGTAGGAAAATGAGGTGGTTGTGTGCATTGCACGTGCCTTGGCGATGTGTTGATTCGTAGGTTAGGGCTGGAAGGGTTTCTTTTGGGAAGAAGCACCGCTTTGTGCTTTCATAAGTGATGTGAAACCCGTGCTCCGGTTCAGTTCAGGGCTGACTGTCTGGTTGCCGAAGGCAAGGTGAAGAGTTGAGTGAAAAGTGTGGTTTTAGGTTCTTGTTCAGTCGCGGCACATGCCTGCTGCACTGGATGTGTAGAATCAGGTCAGTGCATTAATCCCTGAAGAAACAAAGGAGCCGATGTGCTTTTCCTACCAACAGTGTTGATTTATTAATATCTGTCTATATCTCTTCTTTCATGTAATGACTCTTGACTTAAGCTGTGAATAGTCCCATTGCATTATGTGCTTGTCACTGTTATAATTTATATAGCGATGGGAGGGTAACTAGCAAAAACACAGCGCAGACCGTGTAGCTGGAGAGAAAATACAGTATTATTGCTCATTGAAAGCTGAAATGTGGGTCATGAGTTAATTACTTTCTGACCCGCACAGCGTAATTACCTGGCAATCTTCAGGAACCTACAGTTACAGTTTATTTCCAGGGTCCTGGCTAAATAAAACCTCTTTCCTTACAATGCTAAGCAAAGTGAAAGCAAACACAATTTCCCTAGCTAGCTCTTGCGACTGGGCCAGGGTGTATGTTTGTAAGGCCCGTCATGAATCTAGGACTGACCCCAAATATCGACAATGAGGTGCTAAAAGAGGAAGAAAATGCTAGGCTGTCCAAGCCAGATTCACTTGTTCACTCCAGCATGTTGGCATTTTGTCGGCATCTACTTGGAGGTATTTTGCAGGCTGCTAATCAGTCCTGGGCATGAGCGTGAACTGCATCCGACTGGAGGGCCTGGTGGCAATGTAGTGGGGCAGCTCCTAGAAAATACTGCAGCATTGCAGCCTCCAGAGGAAGGTGACTAGTCCCCACTGCCTTGTGGGCACTTTTTGGTTGGGGAAAGACTAAGGACCATCACCTTGGCAGAAACACGCCCTTGCCGAGGCATTCGGCAGTCAGCAGCAGCTCCAATCTGTTGCTGTCTGCCAGCAGCTACAACCATTGAAGCACTGAAAGTCTGGACTCAGTATGGCCTCTGGATCCTGTCTGTCTTTCTAAAGGGAGGGTGGTAGGGCTTAGGCAGCCTCCACTCCTCCATACTTTTGCCTAGGCGTATGCATCAAAGGTCTTGGTGTGATTGTAGACCTCTTACGTGTACACCATGATCCGGGGGATCAATGGTTGCCTGTTATTTGCCCGGGGCCTGGATTTTTCCACGTACGCTTGTAAAATGAGGATATTTTACAGGATTCTGGCATGATGCATCTACAGCAGGGGCTTCCAAGGGTGCCAAAAACTTCCAGCAGCCGCAAAAGACGTTGGAGATGATATGCCCCGAAATACCGAAACGGTAGAATTACCTAACGCTTGGATTTGTCCCGTCGGCAGCATTATGGCACATCAGCGCCTCCACTCAGTTGCTCTCTCTTCAGTTCTCTCAAATCTCTGCTTTCACGTGCTCTTTCATAAGTCTCCGTCTGTCGTGGGGATGCAGACGATCTGAAAAAAAGTAACCGAGGCAGTCTCCAAGCAGCCTGGAGCTGTAGCTGAGAGAGCTGCGTATTGCTGCTTGCTGGTTAATTCAGAAGCCTAGCGGTGATTTTTAGTGTCAGAAGGCACAGGGATAGACTAACTAAATAAGACAAGCTTTTGTGAACCCACCTTCACTTTATCAAATGCTGTGAAAGGACAGCATCGTGTGGAGCAGGTGATGAGAAGACACGAGGTGGGACAGCAGGAGAGGGGGCCCGGGGAGTGCTGTGAGAGGCATGCAAGCAAAGCACCCATAGGAGTAAAGGGGCCACCAAAACGAATCCAAGTAGCAGGATACGAATGTGTAGACCCCCTTTAACCTAATACTCAGTGCAGTGCACAATTTCCCGGTCTAAGTGGTTTTAAAAATTTGTTCTGCTTGAGAACAGCAATGCTGAGGCCGGCGCTGGGAGGTTGAAGTGTCGTGACACGGGCTTTTGTGTCTTTCTGCAGCGGATGTCACATTTGTGGATGTTCATTCTTACGTGTCGACATTGCCCCATCTGCCCCATGTAGACATTCGTGTTCACCCTGGTAACTATTTTATTCTTTATGGTAGGGAGGGGGAAAGAGCCTCCCAAAGCTGCACGGTTTCCGGTGGGCGACATCGCACTTTGATGTCACGAATGGGTGGCATTTTTGGAGATACTACTGCTTATTCCCCATTGATTAAAGAACCCAGGGATCCTTGCAGACCCATATTCAAAGGGGAAGGAGATGCTTAGCTCTGTAAAGATTAGCTGAGCCCAGGCCCGGTGGCTGGAGCTTATGCAACAGAGACCATTTGCATTCTCCCTGCATGCGTTGCCACGGCCCGGCCTCATAAAAAATATAGCACGTAGGTGACTAAAGCACCGCGCTCCCGACATCAGTCACTCCAGACCCAAGGCCAGCGCCTTGGAATTTGCATGTAAGCCACCGAAAGTGAAAGTCTTTGCAGAGAAAGTTTGACTGAAAGCTGCAGGCTATTAAAGCAGATTCGGAGACTTCAGCATGCAGTGCCGGGGTGACCTCCTCCGTGCCAAACATATTCAGATGGTGAAGTATCGTATCGCACATGCCCCAATTCACTCACAGGACAAACTAGGATCATTTATCTTCTGGAGTGAAAGGAACAGCATGCAGCTTTCGGAGCCTGTTGGCAGTGGAAATATCTCGGTGTCGGGCATCTCAAGGAAAGCCCTGCCCTTTTATGAACTTCCTGACTTTTTTTTTTTTTTAGCAAAGAAAATTGGCCTCCTCTGAAAGAGGCTTGCTGGAGAGTTGCCTTTGTGAAGGCAATGTCCACGGTTGTGAAACGGCTTTTGTCTCCATTTCTGAGACGCTACAGGACGTGAACTGCGCTGGGAGTTTTCGCATCGTGTCGGCGGAGGGGGTTGTGTTTCCCCGTGCGAGGAGGAAACCCCGGCCGTTCTCTAGCGAAGGGCTATATTTCCCTGTCTGCAGTTGTTCTCTGCGTTGTTCGGTTTAGAGATGGTGTTTCTGGGTTATCTCGCTGGCGCTGAACGGGTGTTGTGGAAAAACTGAGTCACAAGCGGATAGCAAACCTATGCTGGCGCAAGGGATCTTTGAACAAGGGTCTTCTACCTCCAAGGCTCTTGGTCTAATTACTGCATAGTCATTTCTATGTACTCTTTGCCAAATGAAAACCCAAAACAGGTATAAACCCTCTTGCTCCATGACATAAACCAGCGACTAGTGGTTTGCAGGGAAAAGACATTTTTCTCGTGGCGGCGCTGTTGTAAAATTGTTCACGATGTATTTTTTTTTTAAACGCCTGGGCTGTGGAGACAGAAGCAGTCCACTCGTTCCAATAATTATGCCTGGGCTGTTCTTGCACGGAGGCATCTTTGGCCACCACCCCTGCCTGCACCTGGAAAGAAGAGCAAGCAGCTACTATTCACAGCTCCACAAACAGATTTCCAAAGGCTCCTGGCATCCGAGAGGCTTATGTATATTAAGAGATGGAGCCTTGTACCACCCGAATGACCTTAAATGCTCTTGTCCTGTATGATGGGGAAATGCGCACAGAGGCAGGCACTGCTGGAACCAGAAGCCCCCTTTCTCCCGAGTCCCTGTCTTGTGCTTTAACCGCTAGGTGGTTCTTCCTCCTAGCAGCAAAATCCTCCTCATACTCATATGATGGCTGGTTTTAGGGGATCCCAACTCAGTTAGGCTTTTGGCCTATTTAAGGCGAAGGGAACAAAAATATCACTAGTTGCAAGTTTGTGGGATTGTTTTTAATCACTCTCCTCCTGCTGCATTCAACATCTGAGGCTGCAAAGCTTGGGGGAATTCCTGTTAAGCGCCCGCGGTCTGCATTTAGTACGAGGAATGGCAGCATAGAAAATGGGATGAAAATAGAGCATTTACGCTGCCTATCTGCAACACAATGTGCTGGGGAGAATATGCAAGCTATGATTTGCTGAGTGCAAATATGACTTTTTATTTCCAAAAAAATAAAAGGAGTGTTATTGTGCATTTGCTTGGGACGGAGGAGAAGGAAAAAAAACATCGTGGCCTATTTTTGAATTTGTGTGGTGCCGACAGTTTTCAGACCAAGAAAACAATTCATTACGGAGCTGATTGGATTAGACTAAGGTGATTTATTAGGCTGTGTGGGAACTAAAATCTTTGCTAGGTTACAGTGGAGATGCTGAGCTCTGAGACAGGAAAGCAGCTTGGCTAGGACGTGGAGACATTGCAACCCTCTTGTTTAAATCTCTGTGCAGATTGCCCAGCCACTTCTTTGCATTTACTGCTTGATTACCTAAGCTCCAAGCCACTGTTTTGGAGACAAAAGGGCTCTCCATCAAGGCAATGGGCGTCTTCACAATAGGAAACAAAGGTTGCAATGCAAGGTTCCCCTTAGTGCTTGGATAGTCGTCTAAATGTAACCTATGCTAATCCTTATCTTGATGCGTGGTGATTATCCAGCCACATCACTGCTTGCACACTGGAGTGAAAATACAACCTTAAGCCTCTTATCTTTTTAATGAAATGTGCAATGGGCTGAGACTTATTTTCACTTAATAAAACACAAAAACCCCCAACAACGGGAAAGCCCAAATCAAGGAGACCTGCCTTGGAGAACAAATCACCAAAAATCAAACTGGGGGCAGTTTTTGGCTGGATATAGGACACCCTTGCCTTCACCTGAGTCCTGAAGTAGAAGCAAATCCCTGCTTATCTATGCAGTAGAAAGCAGGCTGGATTTGCACCTTGCAGACAAACTCAGAGATGCATAAGCTTTCATAAGAGGCAGATTACTTCATCAGATAGCTTCAGGTAACTGCCCATGTACCTGCTTTTTGCTCCATGGCAAATGAAGGCAAACTCATGGTATACTAATGAAAAGGGGTAAAAACCTAGACACAGGCAGAGCTGATGCACGGTCAGTCCCTCAAAGACACTCTCATGGACCCAGAGGAACAGACTTCCACCTTGAGCTTTCTCTGTGCAAAAATCAAGTTTATTTTCTACCTATTGGGACTTTTTACCATCTTTAATTTTCCCAGAGCCCAAACGCTTGCAGAAAAAGATCATTTTTTTTCATGATTTCTTAGTTGGTCTAATAAAAGGTATCATTTCTGAACCAAGAGTCCTGGAGTTTTGCATTTTTCTGGTAAATCCCTGCGATTTATGGGGTCATTGGTAGCAATGCAAGGTTGTTGTTTTCTCTGTGGATCTGCCACTAGAGGGGGATGGGAATACATGGTTTGCTGTGGGGATTCACGGCATAGAAAATCTCAGTCCAGTCAGTCACCAATGGATAAAATAATAAGCATAGGGGAAAGTCTTGCACTAGAAAGGGCCTCAAGTGTCGGCATTGCTACCTGTACGGGCTGGCACGTACCCGTTAACAGTGCCTCTGCTTCCTGAACGGGGTATCTGAATGGAGTTCCTTGCGAGACCTCTTGGACCTTGTCTGCTAAATAAATCCTGTGTTGGCCCAAGGAAATGGCTCTCATGGCCCAGCTGGGTATTGAGAATCAATACAGCTGCACTTTCCTTGTGTGAGCAGAGGAAGGGAAAGCCACAGGGACCAAATTGCTTTGCTCCGCTGGAAAAGGCCACTGCATTAAACAGTGGGCATCCCCGAGCGCGTGGAATAATTGCCAAGGCATTAAGTGCCTTAAATTCAGGTAACTCGGCATTGAATTTAGATTTTGCGAGATGTTTATTGCGCGCCGAGTGAATCATGTTGGTTTGACAATGAATGGGCTATTTATAATAAGCGCAGATCTGATTTCATAGAGGATGTGCCTCAACCAAATCAAGTGCCGTTTAATTAACGCGAGGAAGTGTCTGAATTAATTTTCATTGGCTGGGTCTTTTGGGCAATGGCATATCCGTGTCTTTATACACTCAAATCCTAATTGTGTTCATTTTACCACTGTAGTCTAATACATGGTAATTGGTATAACGGGTGTAGTAGTGAAGTAGGTAAGGTGGGTGTCCCTTCTCTGGACAGAATCACAACTGCTCAGGTGCCTCCCTTGTCCTGGTTTATTAACCTCCGAGATGCTCCGTGAGCTGATATCCCCGTGGCCTTGGCATGCTGCACAGTTGACAACGACGACGATCTTCTGTGGTTAAGGAATTTGGGCGATTCGGGGGTATTTCAGTGTGTAAAGGGGGAAAAGGGCACCTACCTGAGTGCTCTTCTGCACTAGGCTTGAGTTCTTGGGCACCTCACTAAAATTGGCCTTACTATGTTTTGTGGTGTTAATGGTGGCCATGGACCACAGGTCTGGGGAAAGCCCACAGGTTCACTAAGCACTTTTCATTCAGGTGAAAGAGCAATTTAAGTACCTGACAGTGCAGTGGGATCTGAAATAGTTGAAGCCACCACCATGGTTGACCAGCCTCCCGAGGCTTGAGCAGAAGCTAAGTTGTGTGGGTCCTAGGGTTTACCGAGGCAGCGACTGTCTTAGGCTTGGGCAGTGGCTGGCTGTATCTACATGCATCCATCAAAAAGCCAAGTCTGTTTCTGGGCACAGCATTTACTAGAGTGGCAGACCTGGTTTCTGGATCTGGAAAGTGACTGCTGTTTGTGTTCCCCGCGTTTGGGGAAAGAGAACTTCTCATCTGTCCTTGCAAATAAATAGGATTGCACCAAAGAAGCACCTGCCTCATGTAAGTGATTCCCCCTCCTCATTGAGATAACCTAGCAAGGCCCCTGGTATTGTCCAGCTTCCTTCTTCCTTGGTCATTTTGAGGCCAAGTGGCTGCATGTTTGAAGTCTAAGGATGCTTTCTTACCACGACCTGCCTCTGGCTGCCAGAAAAGCCCCCGGCAGACAATAGCCATCCCCATACAGCGCTACTCAAAGGCTATGTTCCTGAGCACAAAGACACTGATGAGACCTTGGCGGCTAGTTGAAGGTCCAGCTTGCACACCCAAGCCTCCAGGCACCCAGACGCTTGGGTACATGTCTACATTTCATAGATTCATAGATGTTAGGGTCAGAAGGTCATTGAAAGCTTGCAAAGAAGTGTTTTTCCAACTATTTGAGTTGGTCTAATAAAAGATATCAGATTTGCCCAAAGACCCTTGTCTGCCTGTGTCCTTAGACCAACACGGCTGCAACCTATACCCCTGGCACCAGGACGGGGGCACACGCAGCACAGTCCCTCATGGCCAAGTGATGGGCATTTATTTCCCACTTAACAAAAGAAAAGGCAGGGAGGGGAAATTCAGACTTGGAGAAGCTGGTACTTAAAGATGGCTTATACATGACTTAGGTGGGACTTCATGGGCGAGCTGTGGGTTAGCCATTCTGAGATGGATCAGGAAGAGGAAAATGAGGCAATCTGCCCAGAAGAAAGCTAATCATGGGTTTAATTCACAATCTCCTCCTCTTCAAAGGAGTTGCTAATAAGTGTTTGTCTTTGCTTTCCCTCCCACTCCTTTCCCCCAGGAGCTGAGGAGAGCGGCAGACAGCATTGATCACAGGAGCAAAATTGTAAAGGAGAGAACTCCCCAGTGGCAGCCCTTCAGTCTGCCTGGAGAAAGGGCAATTTGTGTTAATAAGACAAAACTGTGGTGGTTAATACTAATTGTAGAGATTGAGGGGAGGTGCTGTGTGAGGGACCGAGGGGGACGGAAGAAGGCTGGAGTTTGTTTGCAACACTTGCTTTCATTGCAGCAGGAGGTAAAGCAGCCAGCTGAGCTGTGCCTTTCAAGTCAGAGAAGGGCAGTTTGGCTGGTCATGATTTCCAGTTAAGAAGGGAAGGTAGGTAGCAGTTAAACTTGCCCTATCTCATCTCTGTTCCTGCTGGGGATGGTAAAGATTGCTGAATTTGGATTGTAAAGGGAGAGGAGTTTGAAGGAGAGTGACTCAAAGCCAATGAAAGTAGTGTTGTAGTCTTGAAGAAAGGAGACAGGCCCGTGGTTATCCCAAAGTAGAGTTGCCTGGGACTAGCCCTGATCCTGCTGCTACAGCTTTGACTCATTGTGGGGCCCACATTTTATCCCATGGAGTCTGGAACATGAAGCTCTGCCCCATTTTGAAGCCCTCGGGCTTTGGCTTGGATGCCTATGGCCCTTCCTGACCAGGGGTGACCTGGGATGATAGCCATGGGTGCGAATGCTGTCCTGAGGCTTAAGTATCTGTGCAAACAGGTTACATCTTAAGGTGCAACATTTCACCGAGTGTTTTGTTTCGAAGCTGTTTCGACACGTTTCGAGCTCGAAACAGCGAAATCGAAATGAAACAAAAAGCTTTGAAATTAAACGAGGGCACTCGAAACGGTTCGAAAGTTTCAAAACGTTTGGAGTTTCAAACCAGCCCAGTGGCAGGAGGCAGGGGAAAGCCAGGGCTCTGCCCATCTCCTGCCGCCGGGCTGAGCTCCTTGGGGCTGCGGAGCCGCTCAGACCACAGCCCTGGCTTTCCCCTGTCTCCTGCCACCAGGTCAGATGACAGGAAGCTGCCACTGCTGCCTGGGGTTTGTAGGCTGTGCCCAGCACCGGTCCCAGGTGGCAGTGATAATCTCCTGTCATCCAGCATGGATCTGGGTGCCCGCAACCCCGGGAAGAGTCCAGCACAGCCCCGCAGCCCTCCTGGGCGTGTGGGCCCCCAGATCTGCGCTGGATGGCAGGAGGCTGTCACTGCCAGCAAGTGGCATGAGTTTTGCTTTTTGCAGTTTGAGGTGCAGTTTCTGAGAAACCTCTGCACCTATCTCCTTGAAACTTGGCAGGCTTCACGCCCTCAGAAGGGTAGCTACCATCCCTGCATTTTTCATCCGAATCAAGCAAGAAATGACGGTCATTTAGGCATTTCCATGATTCCCCATCATAGCCTATGGGTGAAACATCAAAGTGTGTTGAAACAGGGAAATGGTTTCAACGAAACAGGACAGTGCTCCGAAACAAAATGAAACGACGAAACGAAACGCTGTCCCTTCGAAACGGTGAAAGGGATGTCAAAACGAAACGAAACGATGGTGTTTCGCGCAACCCTAATCTTCATGCTCCCTAGAATGCTTCAGCATGACCTATAATTGGACCATATGGAGTATAAATGTGGATATTTTACAGGGATAGCCAATATTTTGTTAGTCTTTGTCATTTTGGTTAAAAAAAACCATGGATGGTGCATTGTCGACAGTGCGTTTGTGTTGGAAGGAGCTGGTTTGGAAAGAAACCTGGTCTGCGTGTGAGCTGGGAGTTTGGTATTCGGCATGGTGAGAACAGCAGCTGTTCGCAGGTGCCAGTGGGTGGCTTGTCCCAGCGTATCCTGGCATCAGCTCCATCCCAAGCAAGAGGTGACAACTGCTGCACGTCTCCAGAGTTGAAAGCCTCCTATCAAACACTGGAGTATCCGGTTTTGGCTAGGATGAGGATGGAGAGTACAGTGTGACCAGACATCACTTTTTTTATCAGTGATATAGGTGTGTGTACCTGGAGGTTTATCATAAACCTTGTCTGTCTTAGGAGAGAAATGTGTAGAGCCGGGTTCTTGGCTGGCGTCACGATAATGCAGCCAGATCCTTAGCTGACGTGCATTGTGTAGCATGGAAAAGTCAATGGTGCTATGTCCATTTATTCCCACTGAGAACATAGCTTTAGGGGATGGCGTGAGAGAAGTTGTGCTCTTGAAAAGGTTTCTTAGGGCAGCAGAAGATCATGACAACTACTGGAAGCGTATTGCACAACCCACCGTCACAGCTTGGCTGGGGTTGCCAGTGTTTTAGTGTCCATTAGGATGTGGAAATGCGAGAACCCCAGATGGGCAGGCCACAGGAACGTGAATGATTGGGACAGGATTTGCTGCAATGCTTCTGGCCATGTATGGCTGTTTGATATGTGCAGCAGGATTTTCCAAACTTGAAAGCGGTAAATGACAGCCATTTCTCTTCTTCTTGTTCATGTTTATCAAGCGGATGGCTGCATGCATCAAGAAATCCTAATTACACTTAGGCACAGTTCCCACATACATGCACCAAAGTGGATTTAATTACTATCGGCCATTCGGGCCTTAGAATGACAGGCAAGGATTTTCTCAGATTAGGCTCAACAGGTGACATTCAATTACCGTCCGCTGGGGCGGGGGTGACGGCGAGGGAGCCTGACTGGGTTTTAAATGAGGACAACGAAGAGACTCATGTTTCTAGAGGGATAAAGGAGGAGGAGATGGCTTCAAGTTTGGAAGCACAAAACACTTAGCATTTCCACGTGCTTCCAAGTGCGTCCACTCTCCGGCACTTCCCGTCCCCATGGCTTCCTGCAAGCTGTCGAGGACATCAGTGTTCACCCCAAACAGGAGCTGTCTTTCAATGGCAGAAAAAGCGCCCTCTTTTTGAGCTCGGTCTTGAAGCAAAGCAGAAGCATTCAATACCTGATGGTCCTGCGTTTCCTCTTAAGTTCAAATCCATTCTTAGGTCACAAATGATATGAATCCTGCAGTGGACTTGCAATTTGTGTTCAGCAAACCACCACAGAAGGCTGTAGATTGTACCCCGGGTCTGCTGCATTGAAATGCTTGATCAAAACTAGTGCAAGGTGCTAGTGCAAAGCTCTGCTTTACGTAGGTACAGTACATCTGCACTAGGTATTTGCACTGGTCCAATATAGAGAAGCTCACTGTTTGCCTGGAAGACCAAGCGCCAAACCACTGGGGATGTAGTCGGTCAAGCTGGAAACACGGCGGCAAAGCTGTGAAGTGGGGGGCATAGCAGGGTGCCTGAAAATGCAGAACTGAGGTGTATTCCCATTGCCCCAAAATAAGGGAAACTTCCTTAGTGCTTGTCTGTGCAATGCCTGAATTAAGCCAGTGTTATCAGTTTTATCCTCCTGATTCCCTCGCTCTCATGAGCCCTGAATTTGATTTCCATTTCTTTAAGTAAGTGTGATAAAAAAGATGACAGGAGATATTATTTCTAAAAGGGGCCCCATGGGCAGACAGTGAGATGCCAACTCCTCACTAGATTAATGCAGGGAGGTTTCATATCAGGCGCTTAGTGTCTCCTTAGAAGATAAGAATTTTCTGTTTAAACATAAAATTTTATATATATATATATAAACACCCCCTTGCTGGTGAAGCATCTCGATATTCCATTATTATAAGGGAAGATGGATATGTGCTGCATTTCATTTGACCTTTAAATTACCTTCATCTTATCAGCTCCCCTTATCAGCAGCTCTTTAGAGAACAGAGCCCTTACTTGGAATTAATAGATTCCCTCGTTGCGAGAATGTGACACAGACATTGTGAATACCCCGGCCGGCGTGTATGCCTCGAGCAGAGATAGCATCGGCGTGAGCAGGCATGCAGGTCGGTAGGAGGGATGGTTTGTGGGGATTTTCCTGCTCCTTCTGATCCTCTTTTGCCTCGCTCATTGGTAGCAGAGGCCTCCCAACCAACACCAATACTGCAGAGGGGTGGAAACCATCTTATTTTCTTGCCATCTTATTTTCTTCTTTCCTTTCTGATATTTGCCGAAGGGAAACCAGAGTGCAAAAGCGTCAGGAGGAGCAGAAGGGATTCTCTGTTGAGTTGCAGAGAGAAAGGAGATAGTCTAGGTCCAGTGATGGCAATCGGTCAAAGACCAAGGTGCGTGAAGAGGTTATCGGGCTACAGGGATTGGTGGTGAATGATACGGGAGGTTTATTTATGGAGATGCCCAGCACTGCTTTATGTTGCCAGTGGTGGGTAGGACCGACTGATTTTAGCAGTCAAGCTTGGCTCGTAGAGAACAGGCGGTGAACCCTATGCAAAGATTTGGGTTCGCAGAGGTTCAGCCAAGCCTCCAAACCTCCAGGAAAAGCAAACACGTGTTGTCTTGAGCACCGATTCGTTTCTCATTGACACCAGATCTAAACCCGTGTGTGTGTAAACTGGTCGGTGAAAGGTGCACGCACTGGGGGGATCCTCCTTTGGAAAGGAGACACGAGCTGCGCTAGGAGCTGCGGGTGTAAGTCGCAATCCCACTTTATGGACACGGCTCAGGGATCAACTCAAACAACACTGGAAATGAAATCCAGCTGTGTGGCCAGCTCTGTATAGAGCCCCAGGATGGTGGCTCCCAGCCTGACATCTTATCCCCCAAACCCATCTTTCTTTCCCATAATCACATTAGCTTTTGTTTTCTGTGACCTGGGCTATATGAGCCAGCTGGCGTGTCCCACGTGGTAGGGACAACAGTGTTTGCTGTCGGCAAGATCTCGGGGGGTTTCTAGAGGAGGCTTTGTTATTTTGGCGCTGCTGCTGATTGACCTTTCGTTGCATAATTAGCAGCAAGCGTGTCCACGGATTTTGCACTCTTTGATACATGGATCATGCCCTCTGCGTTCGTTGCCTGATGGCTGGTCTAGACATGGAGAGCTGGAAGGGACCTCAGGACAACATCTAGTGGGACCCCTTGGCGGGGACAGACTAATCCTTCCCAGATCAGACACGTGTTTCTTTAACCTCTCCTTCAAAACTTCCAACAAAGATTCCCAATTACCCCTCCGCAGCCTGCCCCAGTGTTTTACCATCCTCACAGGAAGGGCTTTCCCACCCCCCTAATGTCCAATCTCAAATCGTCGTCTTCTCCTTCCCTCAGTAGTCACAGAAAACAATTGATAACCATCCTCTTCATACTAACTTTGGGTGTATTGGAAGACAGCTGCCCTGTCCCACCTTGGTCTTCCCTTATCTGGATAGGACCAGTCCACATCCTTCAGTCTTTCTATATAGACTCAGTTTTCTCACCTCTAAACATTATTTCTGCCTAAGTTGCAATCCATCCTTGTATTTCCGAAATGCAAAATTCCAGCTTGGAGCTGCCAGGAGGTGATGAATTGGCAATGTTTTCTTCCTTTTGTTTCTTCGTTTTAATTTTTTGACTGAGCTGCATGTTTATGTAGCAGAGGGTCATTAATCCATCTCTCCCTCCCACCCCGTCTCGTCTCCGTGCCACCGTAAATAACAATATGACTGCATTTGGTGGGAAGATGGAGTTTTATAATGGAGAAATATTCCTTTTGATGGTAGTTAATCTCCTGGTTTAAAAAAAAAAATAGACCCATTTCATCCCCTAATTTAATGACAAATTACAGTCATTCGTCAGGGAAGGAAAGTTAAATAATAGGGGGAATAATAAATGGGCAGCAGGGAGATATGAGAACATAGCTCCATCAAAGGAGAGACTTGGGGGGAGGCCAGAACCACTGTCATTTTTCTGTCCCCCACCTACTACTATGGTGACCTTCTTTCCTAGTCTAATACTTATTATTTTTGTTAATTTATACAATCTGTGGTTTAAAAGGAGAAATATCTAAGCTCTGTAGGCTAGGGATCATGGCTCCATATTAGACAAAGAGTCTAATTTTTGGTAAATAGTAAATTTAGCATCACCTCCACCCCCCCCCCCAAAAAAAAATCCCTTTTTTTCCCCATTTACCCACAAACCTGAAAAAATTCCATTTGGAGTCAATCTGGAGTGTTTATCCCCCCCCCCCCCTATTTTTTGCACTGAACCAAAGCATCCATCATTTTTCCTGCTCTCTTATGTATGTGTCTGTACAGTTGCTACCACAAAGAGGCCTGATCTCAAGTGTCACCTGTAAATCAAGAGCCTTCCCCAAAGAAACCATTCATAATGGCCTGAATTTCTTACCCTTCCTCCCCGCAATGTCAGCACAGCTGAAATCTGGGGGTCTTGTTTTTATCGAGACTCGTTATGTCAGTAGAAAACGGGAGAGTTGCACTGATTCCAGCCAGGAACGAGGCGGGGGGACTCGGACACGCAGAACATCTGGACTAGATTTGGATCTTGGCTATGGCTACGGCAGTATAATACCAGAACTACTCCATCGAAATCGCGTGAAGTCACCAAAGTTACCCCGTGTTTATACCAGCGTGATGGAAACCAAAAAGTTCAGTCGACTCAGATTAAACGTGAATTTTTTAAAGTGTTGGTCTGACCCAAACCTCTGTGTTCTTGGGAGGCTTGCCCGTCTTGAGGAATAAGCCCTGCTGGAAATCTTGGGAAACTCTTCTCCCGACTAATTTTTCTGTTTTCATGTCACTTCTCGCTCTCCCCAAATTGCAATCCTGTCGGGCCCGTCTCGAGAGACTCCGCATGCTCCTGACATGAGATTGGTAGATTGTGACCTGCCAACACCGAGTGATGGATGGGTCTACTTATCTGGCAATCGTCACATCACAACCCGGCTGCACAAACCACCTCCAGAGATGAAGTTTTCTTGCCTTTCCCTTTCCTCTCAAATAAGCCACTACCGATCCAGTACTTATTAAGGGTGAAAGGGGACAATTAATAGTGGGGGGTGCTCTCCCACTTACAAGCATTGAAAATTAGGGCTGGAAGGGACTTCAGGACAGCATCTATAACTTTCCCAATGGTTGATGTGTAAACTCCTTTGATCCTCTCTTTCTTTTCTTTTAAATTAAAATGACAGGTTCCTAAAATGGACATGTCTACAGGCCCAAATACAAGCTGCATCCCCCTAGGAGCCCTCTTGTAAAGGTATTTTAACATTTTCATCTGCAGCGTCTCCTGTGTATAGCTCGCTTTCTACATCTAGGAATGGAGCTAATGAGATCCACCTGATCTGCCTGCTAAGGTGAGTCAGCGGACTAGCATACAGCGTCTCTCTACAAGGTCCTATAGCGATCTGTGCTGTAATCTATACTGGTTGCACATCTGACTAGAGAGGGAATATATAGGGAAATCTGTACTGGAAAGACAGACAGATGGGATCAATCTGAATGGCAGGGCGGTTTGAAAAGGAAGCCAGGACGACTGGTTCCCTGAAGGAGGCTTTTGGGGTGGAAAGAAGCGATATCGCTGATAGAGTGGAGGCCTTTTCCAGCATCGGGCCAGTTTGAGGGCTGGTCCGCTGGGTGAAACACCAGTGCGCAGACCTCCTGCACGGTCTGTTGCATCCCAGCAGCGTCGAAAGCCATGCAGAATCACGTTCTAGTTTGCTCCATCCAAAATCCATGCCGTGAGCTCTGCCCGGTGCATGAGTCATGACCAGGTTGTGGCAGTGGGCATATGAGCAAGTTGCCTTGGGGGTAAAAGGAGAGAGGGATTTACTGTGGCAGCTGCTTTGCAGGTGCATGCCCGATGCATGCTTTTGCTGCATGGTAGATGAAAGGTTAACAGTGGTGGGTTAACCCCCTTCCTCAGGCAAAAGAGGAATTGAACCCCTGTCCTGGCTAGGTGCTGTAAAGCCAGAATTGGGCAAAAGGAGAACTCCGGTAGTGTTCTTCCAGCCTTTTGTTCCCCTTGCTTTTCTTCTTCTAATCCTGGGGCCTGACTCCCCTTGGTGAAATGGTCACAGGGCAGTTTTAATCACACTTTTCAGCTCTGCTAATAGATGGGAGAAGGTCGGGAAGTGCCTCCCAGCATATTTCTTTCTAAACTGAAGCAAAGGAGAGGCGTGGGAGGATGGGCAGAGTGGGGTAGAAGCATCTGTCCAGACAGGAGAAGAGAAAACCGGGAAATCTGTGTAATGCTCATTAATCAAAGAAAGATCAAGGGGGAAAAAAAAAGAAAGTTCTCTATTAATGAACTAATTCATGCTGAAGAAAGCAGAACCAACCTGCCAGGAAAGCAGTGTTTTGCTGGATGTGTCATTCTCTGTAACTAGGGTATAAATAGGAGTAACAGGATGAAATTAAGCAAAGGAAAAAAAACCCAGTTGAGCTGAATGTAAGTGAGGGGGTGGGGAAAGGTTTATCTGTACTCATTTTTTTGTAACATAAATATTGCAGTTAGCAGTGTGATGTTTCTTTTATTATTATTATTATTATTATTTATTTTTTTTGCACCTAAATAGTTACCCAGCACAGCCCCTCAATATGGGCACAGTGACACCAGTATCAAGGTACATAACGCTCACGTGCCTTCGTCTTTTTATGTTTCTAGTTTAATGTGAGAAAAAGGTCGTATTGCCTTTACTATATTGGTATTATAAAAGTAGTGCATGCTTTGTACATAGACACCAAAAGAAGTCACGAAGCGTCTTCTGGACCCTTTCCATCTAGGGACCAGGGCCAGCACTGAAATGCCAACCTGAGCTGGCGCCTGAAATTTTCCAAACCTTTATGGGCTTTTTTCATGAAACTTCACATTTTAATGCAGGGGGGAAAAGGTAAGGAAAAAAAGCTCTGGCATTTCTTTTGTGAAGACTTTCCCATTTTTCAGCCAGTGCCTGAGGGATGTTGCCCTGCTGAGTCCTGTGGAGAGGACTGGGTAACCCAAGAGGTCTTTCTTGGCAAAAGCGGCGGGGTTAACCAATGAGCCTATTGTGACTGCAGTGATCTCTGGAAGAGCACTGGTTAATGGAGCTATTACTAGGAATTTCAACGTGAAAACAATCCCAATTTGCTGTGAAAAGGTAGTTTAAGACTGGCTTTCTTGCATGCAGACCAGCCTCTTGCTTCTTTACTATTCGTTCCATCCAGGAAGAGAGCGCACACCAGCTGCAGATGCTTCCTCAGCCTGACGAAGGGTAATTTATACCCGAAAGCTCGCAAAGAAGAATTTGTCCAACTATTTGAGTTGGTCTAATACAAGAAGGTTGTATTAGACCACCACTCATCGTGGTGTCCTGTGACCAGTGGGGTCCCCCAAGGCTCTGTCCTTGGACCCATACTGTTCAACATCTTCATTAATGATGTGGACACTGGAGTCAGAAGCGGACTGGCCAAGTTCGCCGATGACACCAAACTTTGGGGCAAAGCATCCACACCAGAAGACAGGCGGGTGATCCAGGCTGACCTGGACAGGCTCAGCAAGTGGGCGGATGAGAATCTGATGGTGTTCAACGCCGATAAATGCAAGGTTTTCCACCTTGGGAAAAAAAACCCGCAGCATCCTTATAGGCTCGGCAGTGCTATGTTGGTTAGCACTATGGAAGAAAGAGACTTGGGGGTCATCATTGACCACAAGATAAACATGAGCCTGCAACGCGATGCTGCGGCTAGTAAAGCGACCAAAACGCTGGCTTGCATCCATAGATGCTTCTCAAGCAAATCCCGGGCCGTCATTCTCCCCCTGTACTCGGCCTTAGTGAGGCCGCAGCTGGAGTACTGCGTCCAGTTTTGGGCTCCACAATTCAAAAAGGATGTGGAGAAGCTTGAGAGAGTCCAGAGAAGAGCCACGCACATGATCAGAGGTCAGGGAAGCAGACCCTACGATGACAGGCTGAGAGCCCTGGGGCTCTTTAGCCTGGAAAAGCGCAGGCTCAGGGGTGATCTGATGGCCACCTACAAGTTTATCAGGGGTGACCACCAGTATCTAGGGGAACGTTTGTTCACCAGAGCGCCCCAAGGGATGACGAGGTCGAATGGTCACAAACTACTACAAGATCGTTTCAGGCTGGACATAAGGAAGAATTTCTTTACTGTCCGAGCCCCCAAGGTCTGGAACAGCCTGCCACCGGAGGTGGTTCAAGCGCCTACATTGAACACCTTCAAGATGAAACTGGATGCTTATCTTGCTGGGATCCTATGACCCCAGCTGACTTCCTGCCCTTTGGGCAGGGGGCTGGACTCGATGATCTTCCGAGGTCCCTTCCAGCCCTAATGCCTATGAAACCTATGAAGATATCAGATTCACCCAAAGAACCTCATCTGCCTAGTTTAAGAGGTAAAACTTCTGGTCTCTATGGGCATGGTGACCCATGATTAGCTTCTGATTAGCATATGGCTCTGGCTTCCTTTCCAGGACAACCCCTCTCCCCAAAAAAGCAGGGGCTATTCTACTTAGGCACAAGGAGGAAGAAGGGGGGGAATATAACAAAAAACCAAGAAAAGTTGCTAGCTAGAGAAGAGGGTCAGCAGCTGGGAATGGCCTGGTCTCTGCTGTGCTTATCCTGGGCATGCATCCCTCTTTCCAAGCAGAGCTAAGGCAGGTGCAGAAGCACTGTTGCTTGTGCTCCAGGAAGGGGAGAGCAGGGGAGACCTCTAAACATCTGGGGGACCTGCTCTCCCCTTGGTATATAGGCCAAAATCCAGGCCCTGGCACACAGCGGGTAAGATTTGGGAGGGAGGATTGTCTTGGCTCCTCTGCAGAAGGGCTGCATCGGTCTGTCCTGGGAGAGGGGGGCAGGAGGGTCGATGTGCACAGCCTATGGATGCTCTGTGGCACGGAGCCTGCATTTTCTGGGGCTGCCGCCCAGCTGGGGCAGGGCACTGGGGCTAACGGATCTGCTGCCGTGTCGGGGACGTTTCCCATGTTTTCTCCTTGCGGGGGCTGCATGGGGCAGAGGTGCCTTTCTTCTGCAGAAGTGGTTTCACAGCATGGTTTCTCCCCTCCGCTAATCAGCAAAGCTGTAATTACTGGGATGCTTTCCTGGGACCTGAGTGCTTCCCAGCCGGGAGGAATCGTGCTGCTGCTGCGTGGGTCCAGTAGCTTGCTAGCCCCTTGGCAGAGTCCTCTCTGTGGGGAGGACGCATCGATTGTGACCCTCAGCTGCATGAGAGCTCCTTCCCTCCCCTTCTCCCCCCGGCTCTTCTCAGGAGCTCTTAGCTGATCGCTCTATGTGAGTAATTGAAAATGACTCTCCATTTTATTATGGACTCGCTCCGATCGATACGAGGCTCTTTCCTTTGCGCTTCGCCACTTCTTCCTGCGGCTGGAGCTTTTGCTGCCCAGCTCAGCATCCCCGTCGTGGAGAGGATGGTAATCTTTTCCCTTAGGAGAGACCCTGGCCTCCAGCAATGGCTCAAAGCCAAGATTTTCGGGGCAAGGGGCATCCACACCTTTTTGGGGAGGGCATTGCTGAATGCGCACCCAGGTTCTCTGTGATTGCTGCTAACTGAGGTTGCATTGCTAATTTGGCATTGCTTCTGGACCGTGCGCTATGGGCCCAGGGCACTGGGCTTGCCGCTCTTGGCTGGGGCTTTCCTGTCTCCTCTTCCGGCTAAAGCCAGCCAGGAAACGGGCATGGGCTGAGCTGGACACGCATGTCCTTTCTAGCAGAGAGTGCCTGGTAGCGTCGCAGGGATGTTGCAGCCTCAGTCCAGGGCACGGGAGAAGAGGGGCTTGCAAAATGAGGTGGTATCTTTTCTTGGAGAGAGACATTAGACAAGCTTTTGAACACAAAATGGCCTTCCTCAGGCTTGGCGAAGAAGCAGATCCAGCCTAAGCTGAATCCCGGGTAGAACAAATTACATTAATTTAACCCCACAAGCAAACACTTCAAATGGGAAGCAGGCAATAACTGGCAGATGAAGGAGAGGGAAATGGATTTCTCAGGGGAACGAAGCTATTCAGCTGCCTCAAAAGAGCGAGCAGAGAGTCGCCGTATTAGTTTAAAAAGCTGTTGCATCTCTCTCCAGACGCAGGCACCTGGAGGGCTCTCGCCACGAGAGGCTTTTTGGGGGCTTGCTTTCAAGCAGCGGGAGCGGGTGTTTGAGCTGTGGGTGGCCCGCGCTGGAGTTAGGCGGGGAATCGCTTCGTTAGGATTGCAAACCTTGCATCCCAGATGGGGGAAACCTTTGAGGATAATTTAAGGGCTTCTCTAAGGTGCCCTGGCTGATAGCCTGCAGCATGCACTTAAATGGATGTGCTTAGACGAGAACAAACCCTGGCGTGGAGACCCTTGAGAGGGACTTTGTTTTTGGGGTGGGGGGTTTGTTTGGCTTATGCTAGTAAATTCAACTGAAACAAGTTCCCTTGATATAGGAGTGTCTCCGAGTTCAAGCACATCAATTTAATATCTGATTTATGTTCAACCAGGCTTATAAACCAGTGTCATTTCTCCTCCTTTCAGTTCCTTTACGTATAGGCACGTGCTCTCATCTGAGTGGAGAGAGCTTCGCCAGGCCCATTCCTGGCCTCGTCGAGGGGCTTTAGCCCAAATCTTCTGTATCTATCTTGGGGGCTTAGGTGGCCCCCGTTCCTGTAGCATTCGAAACCCCAGGTGTTAGCCACGTTGCACCAAGACATGGCTAATACCCAGGGTGTCAGATGTGCATTTCTCTCCGGTTCTTAAAACCTTGGGATCTGTTGCACGTGTTTTCTTTGCCCGCATCTACTCCAAATCCATCCCGGGAGTATATGACTCCAGGAGCAAAGGGACCGGGGCAGGGGGAGATGGGGGGCTCTGTTACCCCTTTGGATACCCTCCGTTACCCCCTTGCTGCACTTCAGAGCCACTTTGGACTCTGTGCTCCCAGGTGTTTGGGGACGAGGCATGCCTTTGAATGGGAAGGATGTCAGACAGATGGTTCCTGTGGGTGGCAAAGTGCCTTTTTATTAACTGGACTTCAGCACAGAGGGAAATCTCCAGGAGAAGGAGCTGACGCAGCCTCTGACGCGCTGTCCGCGCCGGCCCCTCTCAGCTGCTGCATTGCCGCTCAGCGTGAACGCGCATGCGGGAGCCGGCGATGACTGCGGCGCTGTCCCCTCCGTCCTGTTGAGGCTGGATCGGGGCTGCGTCTTAGCAAGGGCCATCTGCTTGGCTGAAAGACACCAATAAATGTGCCATTAACTTTCAGGAGACAGATAAATCAGAGGCTTTGTGGAGAACGCGCAAGCCCACACTCCACCGCCTTCCTGTCGGCTTGGGGATGTGCGTGTATCTGTATAGTGCTGTATAGACACAACCCTCCAGAGGACAGCAAATTTGCCCCAGGGCTGTGCTTGCTACGACACCCTTTCAAACATGCATTCATTTCTCCCTGCACCTGCTCTATGCATGTCGCCGCGGCGGTTCTTGCCGGGACTGTCATGTAGTGCGTGTGCACCCCAGCCAGCTTCAGACTCGCTACCGTACACGATAGAAGCTCATTTATCCTGCTTCCTGGGCAGATATTGCTGTCTGCAGTAAGCACCGTGCTGCTGCAGCTCCTCTGCTACCAGCACCCAAGGTAGCTGGCTGAAAATGAGCGTGGGTATCTGTGCTACACTGACGTTGCCTCTGTGACTGCAGTGTAGACATACCGTGAGGCTTATGTGCTGTCTGTGGGGATGTCTAGAGCAGCATGCCTTAGCATTTCTGGGCAGCTTCACTTAGCCATAACTGTAGCAGTGAAGTTGCAAAGACATGGGTTTTAGCAACTTGCATCCCAGTATGTCCCAGTAGAGCTGGCACACACGTTGCTGGCAATGCTGGAGCCTTTTGCCATGCCAGGTAGATGAAACACTGCATGCTACCATCGCAGCTTTGTTGGCTCTGCTGGGCTGTAGTCTTGGCTGTCCTCACTGCTCCCCACCTCTGGGGTCTTCCTGGTGGAGGGCAGTGCCCATGCTCCATCGGGGCTCGCAGCCCTGCGGAGAAGGGGGTTGCTTGCCTTGTGCATCCCTGGAGCAGGCAGATCTTTGCATGGTTTGGTAACCACAGGCCGGACCACTCCTGCCAACCATTCTGCTTTAATAAGGTGCTGCATATCTGTGGGTGAGGGTCAGCAGTGCTGCAGGGATGGGGCTAGCCTGTTTGACACTGAAAAGCAACCAGGGAACAAGTTGGTACAAACAGTCTCCCCCTCCACACCCGCAAGCATCAGACACTTCTGCCTGGAGGAATGGGTGTACCGCAGGCAGTAAAAAGATGCTGAGCAAAAGCCTGGGCCAGGCTGGTTTAAGTGTATTCTCAGATGAACCAGGAGTTTGGTATAAAACAGTAGCACCAGCGGCAGAGCTTGAGCGCTGCAGCCCCTGCCCCGCAACCAGATCCAGACTGCAAATCAATGAGCATCCCGCCTCTCCCTGCCCCTTCCCTTAGTACAAACCCCCTTCTCTGCCTAATCGCTTTGCTGGCCAAAGCTATGCCTATCTGCAGCACCGCGATGCTCCCAGGGTCCAGAGAGAGACACACACATGCTCATGTTTCTCTCCAATTACAGCTTTTATTTTTTAAACGCTAAGCATTTTGACCCCTCTGTCAAGGACATGCATCGGGGGAAGAAGTGTTGTAGTGTCCAGTGGCCGTACAGAGCTTGGAGGTTGGTAGCCAAGTCGCTCAACAGCTGTCCCTCCCTCCTGCTGGAAACGGAGCATTTCACGCTGCTCCTGTTATGTTTCCTTCAGGGCAAGAGGGGTTAAGAGCTGTTTTATACAAAGAGAAAGGAAGAGAAGAAGAGGCGGGCCAAGTCCAGACAAAAGACCAAGTCCTCAGGCTACAAGGCTGTTCGAAGCATTGCAGAAGCCAAGGACAATGCGAAGGGGGCTATTGATCTCATAGAGGGTTGACTGTCTAGCTGGTTAAATATTGCCATTAATACAGACAGTCCTGCATGCTGTTAGTTAATAGATGCGACGTTCCCTCAGTCTCCTTTGCGTGCATGCAGATCTCTATCGGTTAAAAAAAGTCAAATGGCTGGGGTTTTTTAGGAGGGGGAGCATATGTGAGCCGACTGGGTGCAAGGTATGTGCTTAGAGGGTGGCGTGAACTAGCTGTGTCGCACCGCGTCGTGCAATCGATGAGCGTTGTCCTTTCGGGCGTCCGCTGTTCCTGACGAACCTTGACTTCCCCACGCTTGCAGAACGATCAAAATGATGCGACTCTGTTGGATTTCCTCCTAGCGGTAGTTTGTAAACCATCCTTTCTTGACCCTGCCTTTGACTAGCTCTTGGTCTGGGCGTGTGATTGGCCACCCAAGTCACCTGGTATCTGTGTTTTTGAGCCCTGACTGGATGTCTGCGCCTTGTAGAAACGGGGCGGGAGGGGGAGAGAAATCGGAGAGCTTTCAAAATGGCTGCCAAAGCACATCTGGCGCACAACTGCGGAGCACAACGGGAGCGCTCGTGAGATCCTTGGTGCCCGTGAACGTCACCGAGCGTGAAACCTCCCCGTTCTTCCCGGTCTGTCTGCAGATGCATGCTTGCCAGTATTTCTTTCTTTCGCTCGCAGCTCTTGGCATCGCCCTTTCAACCCAGCGTAGGCTCGCAATGCAGATGCTGGGTGCTCCCTTCCATAAACCATCACTGCGGTAATGGACTCATTAATAATCGTCACCCTGACCACCTCCAGGGAAATCCGTACGCTCTCAGTTAACGTATCTGCGGCTACTTTTGCCAAATGGGAATCTATTATGTTCTCACCTCATCCATAGGAATGAGTCCCTTGATGGAGGCACTTTGCCGTACCACAATATCCAGAGATTGCTGAATATTCATTATATTTGACTTCTGCAAGTGCCTCTCCAGCATATGGTCATGGAGCCAGAATGCTTTATTAGATCAATGCCTTTTTCTTTCCCAATGAAGACGATGCGGTTTTTACTGCCTGCTCAGTTCGCTGCTGCTCTGGGCTCCTTCCCTATTGTGCGCAAGCCTTTTTTTTTTTTTCCTTTAAAGGGGAACAGAAGAAGGAGGGGGGGAAAAAATCCCAATTAGCTCCAGTGCTTCAACTCGGTGAATGTAAGATTTACTGTCCTGCTAGTCTGCTTGGAAGATTGATGAGGGAGTCCAGCCTCTGAACTTTGTTTCAAAGAGGAGGTTATTATAATAAATATAAAGCAGGCAACTACGTTTCCTGGCGCAGGGAAAGGCAGGCGCTCCATTTGCATCTTTTTCATAGGGAGAGGAAGGCATCGTTCCTCGGAGACCGTATGCAAGCCTGCCTTCAAAATGGCGGCGGGCAGGGGCGCTTGCTATCAGTGTTAAAATGTTGTATGGTTTTTTGTTTGATTGCTTGTTCTGCAATTAAAAATAATCCCGTGGTCGCTCTGCTGTGTGTGTGCCAGCACCCTGGCTTAGGGGCCTAAACCCAGGTTCGGAGCACGCTATGGGTCCCAAATGTGCGGTGCTCGTTCCAGCCTCGTGCACTGTGAACGCTTCGTCTTGTGCGTCCCATCCTGGTGTGTTGGCTGCCCTTCACGTGTGCAGAGATGCCCCATCTCCTCGATGGAGCAAGGAGCAATGGGCTCAAGTTGCAGCGAGGGAAGTTGAGGATGGATATTAGGAACAACTTTCTCCCTAGGAGGGTGGTGAAGAACTGGGACAGGTTACCCAAAGGTGGTGGAGTCTCCATCCTTGGAGGTGTTTAAGACCCAGGTGGACAAAGCCTTGGCTGGGTTGATGTAGTTGGGGCTGGTCCTGCTTGGAGCAGGGGGTTGGACTGGATGAGACCTCCTGAAGTCTTTCCATACCTCAATTTCTAGATGCTACCTCTCGTGCTTGCTCTGACCATTGCCCGTGCCACCATAGTGTGCATGTTTCCTTGGGCACTTAGCTCTCCTTTCTTCCACGCAGATCTCTCTGGAGACAAGGTTCTTTGGGTAAATGTGGTATCTTTTATTAGACCAACAAAATAGTTGGAAATTACCCAAGAACCTTGTTGGCCCTTGTCCTTAGACCCACATGGCTACAACCAACACCCCCAGTATCTCTGGAGTGCATTTGTGCATTAGTGAGAGTGGGGAGGAGGGATGGGTAAGCACTTCTTAAAGCTCAGCGGGGTGCAAAGGATGATAGTCTATCCTCTACAGTGGCAGCTTAGTGCCACGATTCAAGTTCTCCCTTCAGTCTTGCTGGGCCTCTAGACAGAGGGGAGGTGTGCCCCAAAAACATAAGTAGAGAGGCAGCAGTAATTATTCCAATCAGAACTGTGCCTCTCTCCATGGGGTTAAATAAACACAATTAAACAGATGTCCAAATAGCTGTGGTGGTGTTTTTTAAAAGCCCACGTGAACTCGCAAAACCCCGCTTCCAGCAAATGTTTTTAATACCCAGCATTGTTGCAGGATCGCAAGAATGTAAAATCAGCATGGAAGGAAGCGGCGTCTTCTGGGAGCCATTTGGACGGAAGAAGCTGTATGGAGGTAGGCAATTTATTTTTAAGATTAGCAAATTAGCTCCCTAAAATGCAAGTTCGGTCGTCTTGATACCGTTTGCAAACGCCGCTCCAGTTTGTCTGCGCTGGAAATTTTCTTGGGGAGAGGGGTCAGGTTCACTGAATTGGAGCTTGTGTTGTCCTCCTCTTAATAGCTCCAGGGATAGATCACACTCGTTGCGTGTGCGTGTGAAGCACTTCTGTTGGAGTTGTTCCACTTGGCATGAAACACGTCTGTATCTATGGGTGCTGCAAGAAGGGGTGGTTGTGTTGCTTGGTATTTGGTAGATGGGAGCGTACCCTTCCTAGAGTACCCTACAGCTTGGAGGCTTGAGCATCTTTGGAGAAGGGAGATGCAGGTTCCAATTTCCTTGGGCCCAAGGAGGACTTGAATCCAGATTTGGTATCGCATGTTCAAGCAACTTAACACTGATAAGTGCAGTTAAAACATGAGCAGGCACGTATGAAAGCAGTTTGGCATCTGCTAATTGCCTTGCAAAGCAAGGCCAGGGTTGTCTTTTACCAGGTACTAACTTTAATAGATCACTCCCTTCCCAGGGTCTGCAACAGTTGCTTGAAATGCCACCCTAGGTCTTTCACCTCTTGGGAAAGTGCTTTAACCTCTGAGCTACAGGGTAAAAGGGAATAGTGGTATGACCTTATGGGGTCACATGTATTTTTTTTTGTACCTCTCTGCCTCACGTGAGTAGGTTCAGCTATATCGTCTATGCTGTATTGTCCGCTGTTGTGTGAATTGATGTCTCGTGGATCCTTTCTGCACACTCGTACGCACCCGAAGCGTTCCCTGTAACATTTGCTTAGACTCTGAAAACTTTTATCTTATGCAGCCGCAAAGGCGCGATGGCACTGATCAAAGCCTTTTTTTACCAAGCTGTTGGATAATTAGATTTGGCATTTTGCTCTCTCTAGTTCTGAAGCTGGTATTTTCTTCCCTCCTTTCTCAATGATGATTTAGAGCAGCAACAAACACAGAAACAAGGCAGTGGAAATGTTTAATGTCTTGGCAACTCTGCTGAGTTCCCATCAAGCAAGGTGTCATGCATGAGCAGAGATGCAATCCTGGCAGGCGGGGGAAAGCCCAGGCAGGATGGTGATCTCCGCACAGGGATATGAGGTGGTGAACAAATCGGGCTAGCCGCTCTGTTGGCATAAGTCAGTGAACTTCGTCGAAGTTGCCTCTAGCACTGCTTTGGTTTACACCCGCTCAGGATGCAGCCCAATAAGCATCATTTTCAAACACTCGAAGCTATTCAGAGATCAAACATGGCACACTTCAGTCTCCTGTATTTCACTGTCTCTTCTCTATGGAGTCAGAGCGGTCCATACACACATCCTTGGGCAGCAGGACCTGTGGTTGGAAAAGCAAACCGAGTCCTTGTGGTTTCTTGTATCCTTCCCAGCACTGCAACCTGCGGTAGCCGAACTCAACTGGCAAGGGCCAGGCACAGATTGTCATATGGCACCCCTCGCATGATGACTAACAGCAATTAATTGTTTGAAAAAAACCCCTCACTTTGTCTGAAATGTTTTGCCTTGCTTTGTTGCGTGCGAGCAGATTCCCACGGTCTGACGGTAGCGCCCAACGCCCATGGTCATGTCCCCGCACAGCTGCGGCCTGTCCAAAATACGCAGCTTTATTTGCTTCTGTGACTATTTTTTTACAAATGGCTGCTGGAGGGCTGCACGGTTTTGTTCGGTTCAGATTTAATCCCAAAGCGATTCTGCGGAGACGAATGATTGTGGAAACTCCTGTCTTGTCCTGCCCTCGTTCACAATTGAAATGAGGTGGAGGGGGCTCAGGCTAGGGAAGCTCTGGGAGGACAGAACAAGAACGCCCCGCGCGGTGGTCCAGGGATGTGTTTGGGAGCCGTGTTGGTCTGAGACAAAAAAGAAATGCCAAACTCTAAAACTCTTGGTTCAGAGATGATACCTTTTATTAGACCAACTAAGAAATCGCAAACTAATTATCTTTCTTTGCAAGCTCTCGGGGTGGTTGGCTCTTTTAAGTGCTGGAGAGGTCTGCAACTGGAAGAGCAGGGGCTGTTGCAAGTCAGACCGGAGGTACACAGCTGATTTGTGTGGTCCTGACCTTGCTTGGATATACTAGCCTCTTTTTAGGACTGATGCTAAGATCCTCACTTGCTCTCGCGCCCAGCCAAAATCTCCTTCTTCACTTCCAGTTGATCCCCATCCTCACCACCTCTGCTTTTCCCAGTGGGATGATACAGGATATTCTTGGGGCTCTGGATATTGTGCCTTGTAGTTGCATGTGAGGGTTTGAAGGGGGGATTTTGGGGACCCCTTGGGTCAGCGGTTGCCTGGGAGGCCCCTCGCAGCCCTGCCTTGCTGTGCGTCCGGATCAGCCGTGCTAGGATAACAGCCTGTTACTGCTGCTGGCGAACGGAGCTGTTCCTCTAGTTCAAGAGCTCCGGCACTGTGTTCTGGCAAGGTTTGAACTGGGATGACTTGTGGAGGAGTGGACCCGTTTCTCCCCCGGCCCTGGGCTTCCCAAGCGGTGAATCCAGGCCTCCGGCACTGCACAGCCCTCCCCGCCGGGCCAGGCCTGTAATTCTCTGATTGGCATATCGCTAATAGGGGATTAGGGCTTCAAATGCGAATAGGCAGCAGGAGCAGATGAGCTCTTAATGACAAAGAGCCTCTTTTCATGCAAATGTCCTTAGCAATAAGGAAGGAGGAGAGAGCCTCTGTGCCGGCTCCTGCCGCTGGCGAGTGCGGGGAAGTGGCAGCAAATTGTTTCTAGATAAAATAGGGGTTTTCCCCCCTCAGTCGTGCATTGTCTTCCCTTTAAAGAAGACAACAGGAGCTTTCCCTAGGATCCTATTCATGGGAGGAAAGTCAAAGGGACTGGATAAAACTGAGGGGCCTCCTGATAACCTCCCCTGGCTTTCCTGAAGCAGTGGTCGGCTTGTTGACTCCCTTCCTGCGAGCGGAGCAGGACTGTGGAAACCGCAGTGTGAACCTGCCCAAATCCATAACCGTAATGACAGAACCGGGGGCAGGAGAATTGGATTAAAAGGCAGCTTTCATTGCAAGGGAGTCAGAATAGCACCCCCCCTTCCAACAGTAGTAGTAACAATGGCATTGCTGCTGTTGCTTTTAAAGATGACCACAAAAAAAATTAAATAAATAAAATAAAATAAATAAAAAAGCAAATGAGCTGCAGAGCATAGGAGCGAAGCCGCCCTCGATGATGCTGGTGCTGCTGACAGATACTTCACAGCCCCGTGCGACTGGCTTGCACTTGCGTTCGGGGAGCCCTGGGTGTTAAGCACACGTGAGGTGGCATCTGGGGCATGTCATGTCTTGAGTGGGAAGGTCTGTGGCAGAAGAGAAATGAAAGCTGTCGGGAAGCAGATTGGTTTTGAAGCCAAGCGCGTGGTGTCGCTTGCGGAGCTGGTCCTGCCTTCGCTGCTTCTTTCTGGCTGGGTGTAAGTGGGTTTCTAAGCGTTGGGTGAACCTCAGGCCAGCACTGAAGCATTGGGCCAAATCCCTGTATGTGCAAAAGGGAGGAAAACAACATCCCATCCAGTCCTGGGCTCCACTACTGGCTTCTCTGCCTCCATCCATCCCCAGCTGGGAGCCTTTGACACAGGTAGTTACTCCTACTGTTGCAGTGCAGCCCTGGATTTAGGAAGGCAGGAGGATTCTTCTCTGAGGGGTTATCCGTGCTCTGTCTACAGCCGTGTTTGGGGCAAGGCAAGGAGAGGAGCACAGCATCATTTCCACAACCTCAGTGGGAGTCCAGGAGCTCGGCCCTCCCTCCCAAGCAAAGGACCTCCATTTATTTTGCAGAGCGCATCCCCAGCTGCTAAACTATTGGCTTGGCTTTTCTTCGCACGCCTTGCAATACAGCCCGCAGACTCCATTGCAAAAAAATATTGGCACCGTTGTTGCACAGAAACCTTCATCCAGCTTGGCAACGGCTCCAACATAAACCTCAGCCATTCAGTTGACGGAGAAAAACAAGAGTTTGCACAGCAGCGGCAGACGATAATCTGGTCAGGTGTTCTGCACAAGCCGAGCGTTTTGATCAAAATCAGGTTTGGGGTGGGGAGAAGGAGGGGCGGATGTTTTCAGGGCTGCAGCAGCTGATTTGGAGAAAACACATTCCTGTTCAGAAGCCAAATTGTCATGAATCCCAAATTGCTGGTGAATGGTAATTTTTCTGCGGTACGGCTACAATGCCTCCCGGTATTGCCGGCTTTGGAGACGCTGAAAGCGCGCTGTCCAGGCTGGGCGTGCTCGCTTACTGCAGGACTCTGGCACGAGGCAAGGTCTCAGCCCGGTTGTCCTGAAAGTAGTACCGCTACATAAGTCTTAACTACTACTACTACGGATAAACCTTCCACGCTGGCCTTTTCTTCATGGGGTGATTTTCACCCTAGGAAAACTTTTAACGAGCAGCCCAGAGTTTTTGGTTTGTGTGCTTGAAATGCTGCCAGTAGACAGATCAGAGCTTCAGTAAAATGCACAGGCTGAGAGCTTCAATGCCGCTGGTTCCCAGGGGTATCCAAATCCCCTAGGCACCTTTGACAATCTCAGCCTTCATTATTGTCAGTAAACACTCGGCAACTGGGAGCCGGCGAGTGCGACTAGGAGGAGCTGGAGCCGATCCAAGGCATTTATATGCTGCCTTAGTGCTGTAGTAACTAAATACTTCCAGATTTGTAATATCTCACTTGGTTTTATCTCGCAGAGCGGTGAAGAAACGTGGCCCAAGGTCAGGCAGGACTTCTGTGGCTGCTTCAATTTGAAACCACCTCTCTTGAGTTCCCCAACCCTGCCTTCCTCTCTGGATAGGATAGGAACAGGCAGCGCACTTGTGTCAGAGCAACCTGTGCATGCATTTGTCCCAGAGCAGATATATCCCGAGTTTGACATGCACACGTCGCCCTTTTAATCGAGGCTTAGTGAGCCGCTGAATGCACGGTGGCTTCTCTGCCATCGCTTCAGCGATGCAGTCGACGGATAACCATTCAGATGCATTTATCCTGGGATAAACACGTGATGCTTCTTATCCCATAACCCTTTTTAGGATTTATCCCAGGCCAATGGATGCGGAGGTCTGCAAGATTGCACATCAGCCTCGTATAAACTGGTCTATCTCAGGACAAACGTGTCTGTTTGTAGCCTCCGTCACTTAGCCTGGAGGGTGCGACGTCCCTCCGAACGCGGGTGGCCAACACCCAGCATTTCTCCGTTGCAGGAAATGCTGATGCTTGCTTTCTCTCCCAACCTGTGTGAAAACAAAGGTTCTTTATCTTTCCTGATGCACAGTTTTGCCTTGGGAACATTTGACCCCTTTTGGAGTAAAACATGCCCCCACCCGAAGAGCTAGCACCAGTTGCACATCCTCCGAGTCCCAGTCGAGATGAAAGCCAGTCGAATTGTGAAACGTCAGTGATCTTCTTTCCCTCCTCCCCCCAAGACTTTTAGGGGGGAAGAAAAAAAGTCATGAAAATTTCCATTTCTACCCCCAAATCCAGGAAGCTTGCTTGCAGGAGATGGGTGTTTGTTTTTTAAAATGCTGATGCTATCCTCCTGTTCTTCAAGCCAGCTCTGGTTAAGATCTACTCCGCGGACATAAATGGCCCAGAGGCTTAGTGGCAAATTTTGGGCCTCAGCTTCAATAATGCAGGGTCAGGTTCTGCCTAATGAAACGCTCACAACAGTTTCCATGTCAGCAAAACGCACAAATGCGACACCTAAAGCAGAAGCGGAGGATTTTCTCGTTCACGTTTCCCCCCCACCTTTGAAGCCCCAGCTCTCTTGGGAGTTGCAGCCTAATGATCTGGGCATCTGTATGGCCCTGTGACTTTTTTTTGCTTGTGCATGTACATATTCTTTCCTGGCAGCTGCTTGCGGTGGTCTCTCTTTCAAGCTTCGGGAAGATCCTCTGCGGTCCCGGGGGAATCCTTGTTTTACTCCGTCGTGTAAAATCCCTGCCTCGGCGATGATCCAGCAGCACAGGCTGTGTAGGAGGATTTCTCTCGTCTACTTTACAAACTCTGCTAGAAAGGAAGAGAAGAGAGACGGCAGAGACTGCTCTGTCACGAGAGGAGAGGACGTCTGAGCTGTATTATAAAAACTCCTCAATAAGGAATGAAGGCCCCGATTCACAAAGGGATTTTTGTGCCCAATTTCCCATCGAAAACCACAGGAAATTCTGTAGCTAACTACCGTTGTGAATCTGGCACTTCAGTGCTCTGTGCCTCAGTTTTCCCACCTGTAAAATGGGCGTCAAGATGGTACAAGGCACCAGAATGCCTTTGTGAATCTGGCTGCTTTGTATTCACGGGATTCATCACTTGTGCTTTTTGTGTCTCTCTCTGGATGTCTTCCCCGCCCCCGGTTGTACATTTAAGTTCCTCATGATCTTATGGCTGGATGCAGAAGCCATTTGTTTGCGAGGGGCTTGGCAGGTGGAAAGCTGAGGGTGGCTTTTTGGAAGGGCCGGTTTAATACCGCTGTTTTGCTGCTTGGATTTACGGGCTGATCTGGTTAATCTCATAACTGACGATTTCTGGGGCTGGGTCGAAGGGGTCATTTGCTGGCAAAGGACAGGTCGATTATTAGGGCACAGAGAGATTTTTGTCCGTGCACTTGTTATCGTGATGGGAAGCCCGATGCCTCCTTTTCAGCTACCCAGGGGTAGTAACCATCCGGGAGCCTGCAGCTGGGATGTTATCCTTCCTGCAGCCAGACAAATAATTAGCTGCTCTGAATGCATCAATTAAAAAAAACCCCCAAAACAAGGTGCCCGCCTCTGGTGTGCAGCCTTCTTGCTTTCATTTCTGCACCATCTGTTAGGTGTTGTTCTACCAAGTGTCTGCGTGGCTTCACATGTACCATCTCGCCTCTGGGGCAGCAAAGTTGCATGTTCAAATCCCAGGAGGATGTAAGCAGTGGTTGCAACTGCTGTGCAGCTACAGCTGCCGTTTGCTCATCGTGTGGCTGCAGTGAGGTTTCTGGTGTGTCCTCAAGGGGATGGTAAAGGTCCTGGGGGTTTTGTTTGAGAAGAAGAGTTGGTATCAAGGTGGTAAATGGACTCTTCTGGCCTGTTTGCAAGTGGAAATGAACACCCTGAATCCCACCGAGCGACAACTTAGGACGGTCCCGTAGATCTACGTCGGTAGTGAGCCGTGGCTGTGTACACGATGGCTGGCCCCATGTGCTTACACAGCTGCTGCAATGCGCAGGATGCTTCATAAAGCTCCCCGATTCTGTGAAAGGCTTTGTATACTGCCACGTTTGACACGAACTCTTCTGCCTACAGCGCAGCTTTCCCAGGCGAGGTGAAGGGGATAGCCAATGTTCAGTGCTGAAGCATATAGGACCCCGTGCTGCCCTTTCCGAAGAAAACACCATCGAATTCAGTACAAACCATTCAACTTTCAACAGGTTTTTTGTAACGTCCTAAAACATCTCTTGCAGCTTTCCTCTGCAAGTCTTAGGGTGCTTTGTGGGAGGATCGTACCCAGATTAAACATGAAGGTTTTTGAACTCATTTCTGTCTCTTCCTAGTCCATTCCTATTGGGTTCAGGGTTACGGTCGGTAGGATTTTTCCACCGGTTAGAAGCTTCACGCAAGCTAGGATCGGGCCTTTCTGCACATCCGTATCAAATTCTATTTTAAATATTCATATTGAAGCTGATCTCGAGGAGGTCTGTTTTGGTGGGAAATGCTTTTTGTGTGTGCCGTGCTTCTTGCCCTATAGCTCTCTCCTTCCCCACCTCTCCTCCAGTCTCGCAGCAGAAAACCAGCCTTAACTTCATTTGGATGGGCAAAGGGGAGTGATGACCTCTCTGCCTAGACCAGCTCACGTTCACAGAGGGCTCTGGGGCAGGAATAAGGATACCCTGTCTGCGGGGTATCCCAAGCTCATATCTAACTTTTCATGATATCTAGCTTGGATTTTCCTTTCCCTTGCCTGGAGCGCGGTCTTGGAGATGCTGATACGGAGACACTCCAATAGCTTCTCTGCGGTTATTGATTGCAGTGACCAAAATGCTGCTTCTGGTAGGTGATTTTCCTAATTTTCAGAGCAACCACCCATTTCCTAGAAGTGGTCTAAACCCACCAGCCATTGCCAAAGTCCCCCAGAGGTTTGTTTCTGGCGACGGAGGATGAACAAAAATAACTCCCAACCACTTTCACCTGTTTTGTCCTTTGCTCTTGAGACCCAGATCTGAATGCGAGGTGAACGATGGGGAGGAACGGGGAAATGCTGAGGTCAAGAAGATTTGAACTTGAACTCAAAACTTTGTCCCCAAGCCTCTCCAACAGGAAGTCTTCAATGATAACTGAAACACTTGGTTGCAAACAGCAGAGTCTTTGGACCCCAAACGCGTGGATACGGTCATATCCTAGGACAGTGCTGGTGGTTCAGGTCTGGGGTTAAGAAGTGCACGCCTACCCGGATGTGTCAGCAGCCCTAGTGACTTGCCAAGACAGGACTTGGCCTGACTCTCCCAGCTGACATCTCTCCAGTCAGGTCTTCTTAGGGTATCTTTCTGCAGCATGCTGAAGGTTTGGTCGTGGCATGGCTAGCTGTAATTTAGGTGGCTCACTTCCCAACTGCAGTGACAATGCAGTGGCACCGATTCGAGCAAGCGGTAGCTATCTGAGTTAGCCCCCTGGGTCCTCCTGAATCCTGTGCCCTCTCGCTTTTCCAGGACTGGCCCTGGAGCTAGTGAGGTTATGGCTAGCTTGGGCATATCTCTATGTGCTGCAGCCATGCCTTCAGATTAAATGTAGCTGAACTCCCCAATGCATTGTGCAGTTTTGTAGCTGTACAACTCACGCTGACTTTACTGGACAACTGCTTGGCTGAAATCCAGAGCAGTGCTTTCATAATCAAGGAGGGCCATTTGTGGCCTCTATTGCTCTTCTGGGATTCTTTATTGCTGAAGAAACTAAAGGAAAAACAAGGAGTGAAATACTGGCACCTTCAAAGCTAATGGCAAAGCTCCCATTAACTCCATTGCAGCCAGGATCTTCCCTCAGACTGCTGCATACAAGGTCCTTTCGCTCTTCTCGCTGCGACTTCTTCAGCTGCATTCATAAGCGTTCGCTCAGATAACTTCACTTGTGAGGTCGTACGTGTTTTTGCTGTGGAAATTACTGATGTCAGAGGGAGACGCTTATGACCTCGGCAGGGGCAGCATTAAAAGCTGGCGTGCTCATAGGAAACCAACTTCTGTACTTTCACACGCTGAAAAAGAACAAGGGAAACGGAGGAGAGAGGATGTGACAATATCTGCCAAATTGCTTCCAAACAGAACGTTTTGCAAAGGTCTCCGGGAGACGCCAGCTGCTAGGAGCGCAGGAAAGAGGAAAAGCAGAAGGCCGTTTTCACGAGGATCTCGAGAAACAATTTGCAATAAAACAGACTTCATGCGAAGCGCCTGGGACGCATCGTCGGCAGGCTCCCGTCTCCACTCCCGTGCCCCTTTGCAAAACTAAATTACAGCCCGCTGATGCTGAGTTTCTTTTGCAAAAGCTTGGCTAGATGAGAAAGCTCTGCGTCTAACATCTCTTGAGTTTGGTCTTCCTCGTTCTCGTTGCGTTGCTGTGTAAATGGTCAGCACCGTCCACAAGGCTCTCCAGACGTGAGCTGGGTTTGTATTCAGGGATTATCTGAGGCCCGAGGCATGAAAGGGAGTGGAGAGCATGCTTTAGACATAAGACGGTCCAAGACGGTGGTGGTGGAAGTGATACCAAATTGTAGAAAGGTCTTAGCCTATTTGTTCATCTTCATCACAACCGCCTTCTGCCTGGACTCGTGCAGTCTCCCTCCCTGGGGTCGTCTTGATTAAAAGATGCACTCTCTCTCCCTGGGATCTTTTTGATAACAACTTCATCCTTTCTTCCTATCTGTCCCATGGTGCTAGGTGCTGTACAAAGAGAGCAAAAAGACAGTCCTTGCCCCCGTGCACTTACAACCTCTAAATGAATGTCTGAATCTGCCGCTGATTTGGTGGGCTCAGCCCTGGTTTAGGTGGTTGATTATTGGGAGCTGAACAAGGGAATCGGACAGGAGCAAACAGAATCCGTCATTAATTATTATTTATTTTTGAGGGAGGTTTCTTTCCCTATATCCTGCATTCAAGGACATAGCCCCTGCTTGTTCAGCGATGAAGATCTGGGTGCCTTTGCGAATAAAGCAAATCATTAAAACCCAATGACATGATTCAGTTCTTGCAAATGATCAGAATGAATGTGTAAATGCACGCAGATCACCTGGCTCCGTTGGAGTCCTCGCAACCTGACAAGAGGCTCCCTCGTCACTGCTGTATTTGGAGGGTCTCTGGCCCAAGGGTTGTGATTGGGGCTGGCTGAAATGGGTTTTCCCCCCTAATATCAAATGGTTTGTTCATGACCATCTTTTTTATGGAAAACTATTTTTTTTAATTGGAAAACTCCCTTTTTTTTCCATAAAAAGCTCCAAGTTCCCTTGTAGACATAGGCCCCCATACTTCTGAAGACACCTTTGATTAACATGGAAAGAGCAAATCTTTTATTTTTTTTTCCATGGGCTAAAAATATAATTTCCTAACCCATTCTGAATCGCCAAGAGGTCTGTAGACCACGACTACTGCAGAGGCTGTTCAGGAGGTTACTTCTTTCATTGCCGGATGTACAAATGCCGACCGGCCAAGGATAGCATGCAAAGGCTGTTATCTAGGGTCAGCATTTAGGTCTAATGCATCTAACTTGTGAAAGATCCACTGACCGGTTGGACAGATGTTTCTCCCTAGCTCATCCTTTCCTCATATTTCCTTTTGAAAGCTCATATCGTGTGCCGTGCTGCACAAATGAAGAAACTTTTGCCATCAACAGGTGGCCCGTCACGTCGTCTCCCCATTTTCCAGACTTCTTAGGTTTTGTCATGAAGTTCCTTTGGTGGAATGAAGATCGGGTTTTGTTATGAAGAGTTTGGCAGGATAAGTACCAAGTCTGAGTGAATAATTGGCTTTTCGGTAATTCGTGTACATCTGACCCATGGATTTGCATATAGAAAATACATACGTTAGTCATATGCAGAAATACACATTGACATTTTTTTATCGCGGGAGGTTTCGATGCATCATGCCACTTCCGACACGTTTTATTTTTCCCGTGGCCAATTTTGCCACCAGGTTTAATTTGATCATGAAACTTTCGTTACGCGTATTCTCGCCCACACCTAAAATCGCCGTTTTCCCTGTTCTGACACGATTTGTCCACCCGGTGCCCTCTAGCATGTTTTTTTTTTTAACTAGGAACAGCACGTTAACCAATTACGAGCATTAAATATGTTGCATGCAAAATAGTAACGGGAATCACCTTGGTACTTTGCAAGAGCGAAAGAAACCTAGACGTTATCTTTAGCTGGAAAAAACCAGCATCGTGTCCAGGCGCCCGTTGGTTTGGGCTCGCAGCATCGTAGAGTCGGAAGGGACGCTGAGGATCATCTAGTCCAGATCCCCTGCACAAATGCAAGGTGTACGAAGGCTCCCTTGAAAGAGGGAGGTTACAGCTGAATGAAGGATGCGTGGTGATCAGCACCAATCCACCATCATGCGCATGTTCCCCACTCATAATGGGAAGTCAGTCTCTTAGTCAAGAGGCATGAATCTAGAGACGTCGATGGGATGAATAATGCTCAATACATCACCTCTGTGGATCTCCAAGGGCCGATATATGTGTGCGGGTATCATTTTGGTAGAGGCAGAAGCAGTGGAGTCATTTGTAGGAAATTATCACAGCTGAGACAGCGTTATAATGGAAGAGAGAGCCTGGAAATAGGCAGGAAAGGATGGCGCAGCCTCCAGCTGCCGAGGGAAGGGCACGCTCGCGATGCGGGGGCTTCTGATCATGGCCATCTTTCCTTACGCAGCAGCACGAGAAGTTTGGCGGGCAGCCAGGCCGCTGCGTGCATGCGGCCGATGAAAGTCCCGAGCGCGTCGTAGAAGCAAAATTGGCTCCTTTGGGCAGCCAACAGTCCAGCCAAGTTGGAAGGCAAGATTTTTACAAGATTAGCAGGGAACGGGGTACAAGCCCAGGGCTCACCTTGTCTGTTTTCACAGCCAGGGATGTGAACTCTAAATTAAATTGACATGATTTATCACGTCTCGAAAAGTTGGAGGAAACATCAACAAGGGAGGAGGGAAAAACGGGGCGGTGACGGATTTTTTTCCCCCCCTTCCTGGTGGCACGGTGCCCAAAGATACTGGCCAAATGGGATTAATACTGGGTCCCAAACCTACTAGTTTTGAACCAAAAAAAAAAAAAAAGGGTTTAATGTTTTTATCAGCGAGCAGCAATATCTCAAGGTGGCAACTCGTCTATTCTCATGGAGGAATGGGATGGAAAGTGCATTTGGAGTCTGAGTTTGTCCCTGCCGGGAGAGCAGCACTGAGTCACGGTGATGTATGGGAACTCGGTGCGGAGGAGAGCAAGCACATTCTTCCTTTGATTTATCTTGTGCATAATCTCTGCCACTTTCGGCAGCATTTGTATTCTGCAGGCAGCGAACGGCAAGGAGAGGTTCCAGCCTGCTTCTGCGCTGAGGCCGCGCCGCAGTGGGAAGTCGGCTGGAGGAGAGCCATGATTTGGATGGAGACTGGGCTTGGATAGGGACACTGAGAAATACCTGAAGGGGGAGAATGAAGTGAATGGAAATTCACTCAAATCGGGGGCAAACTGGGGAGAGTGTAGCAGAAGGCAATGGAAATGGTTGTGGGGCTGGGGCATGTGCCTTGTGCGGAGAGGCTGAGGGAACTGGGCTGATTGAGTCTGGAGAAGAGAAGACCGAGGGGGATTGAATAGCAGCCTTCACCTCCCTGCAGGGGGGCTGCAAAGAGGATGGAGCTGGGCTGGGGGTCTTCAAGAGGAGGTTGGATAGGTATCTGGTGGGGGTATTATGATCCCAGCACTCGTTCCTGCCCAGGGCAGCGGGTCGGACTTGATGATCTGTTCAGGTCCCTTTGGACCCTAGAAACTATGACTGGTCTCAGTGGGGGCAGATGACAGACCAAGGAGCAATGGGCTCAAGTTGCAGCAAGGGAGGTTGAAGTTGGATATTAGGACAAACTTTCTCACTAGGAGGTGGTGAAGCACTGGAGCAGGTTACCCAGAGAGGTGGTGCAGTCTCCATCCTTAGAGGTTTTGAAGACCCAGGTAGGCAAAGCCTTGGCTGGGATGATGTAGTTGGGGCTGGTCCTGCCTTGAGCAGGGTGTTGGACTAGATGTGACCTCCTGAGGTCCCTTCAACCCTCGTTGTCTATGATACTGTGATTCACAACCTGGGACAGACAGCTTGCAGGCTTGACCTGAAGCTCCTGTCTTCATTTGAAGTCTTGAGGAACAAGCCAGGTTGGAGGTACAAGCCAGGTGTGACCTCCTCTCTACTGCGAGGCCTGACCGGACTGCCCTGCAATGAGCTGCGCCCTGTTCTCATCACCAGAACGACTCTCCTATTTTTGGGAAGGATCTCATGGCTGGGTGCTGTCCTCAGGGAATAGGGGTGTATGGACTAATCTGTGTTACTCAGGTTTGAATCCAGAGTAATTCCATTGCTTTAGGAGTCACTCCACATCTACACCTGTAGCACTTAAGCCAGTGTCTGACTGGGAGGATTGCTCATTTTGGAGCAGACTTTTGTGGCCTGCTTTGCTGACCATTTCAGACTCCGAGGCATGATACTGTATTTCACTACCTCTGCGTGAGTGCAGGTGTTGTTAATAGTCATAAAAGCATTTTAGTCCTTTAAAAAAATCCCCCCTAGGCCCAGTATTTGCTTCCAGGATCCTGTCGTCTCATCTGTTACTGGTACATGCAAATCTGCATAAGTCCTGACTTCTCCTCATATATTTATCCTTCTCCATTTCTCACTTAAAGATGTTTGAAGTGTCCTCTACAGAGGGGCAAGGACGTTCGATGTATTGACGTGACTCCCCAGAACTTTCTTTGTACAATTAGAAAGGAGGAGGAGTAAAATTGTATTTTTTATCATTAGAAAAACGGGAAAACCCTTGGAGAAAAAGAGCTCTGAATTTTTTTCCCCCCTTCCAAACTGCCAAGATGGTCTTAGGGATCCTCTCATCTTTCACTTTTATTGTCTGTTATTAAAATAACGCAGGTGGCATATTGAACAGTACTTGTCAAAGATGTAGCTTTGTTCTTTTATCAGAAATAAATGAAACCTGTCTCATAACCTAATCGCTCTTTCTGAAATGACTATAGATCCAAGCAAAGAGCAATCGAAGATAATGTATTTTCTTCAGTTATTGCATTAACATTCATCATCTTTCCTTGATTTTTATACTCTTTCTTTATTAAAAAAAAAAAGTAACTTAAAGGTTAGCAAAGTCTGGCTTGTTTTTGTTTTAGACAGCTTTTTTGACGACTCGATGAAGCCCGTCTGATGTGCATATGTAGCCTCCTTGTTTGCATAGGGAGGTGCCGTTCCCAAGGCTCGTCTGGGGCTTGAACTTCCCTGAGCTTTTAGTTCGTGGCACCTGGTTCCTCGATTAGACACCCCTTTAAATAGTTTTGCGGCGTGTCTGCATTCTCCACGCAATTACGGTCCACCTCGGTCATCCCTGAGTCTCCTTTCCCCGAATGAACGCGGGTCGTGTTCCTCTCTCGGCTCGCCAACTCGCTGAATCAGTCTGGTGGGGCTTCGACGGCATCTTGACTGCTGCTGCTTCAGGGCCAAATTATTTGCTTGACTTTTGTGCATGAGTCAGGAAGGGGAAAAAACCCCACAAGTATCCCCTTTATTCTGCTGCGCAGGGAGGGCATGAGATCAGCAGCCCTATGAAAACCTCACATTGTAACCTTGGCTTAGCAAATCGGAGTGGCCGCAAAGGAGGTAAAGGAGAGATTGTCTATGCAAGGTCAGAAGCAAAATGATCCAGCTGCATTTGAGTTAAACAAATACCCGGGCTTGGGACAAGAAAATCAAGGTAGTAACAAACATATTGCAGTAAAAAAAGCAATCCAGGGGTCAGAGCTAAGCAGGGTGCCTGGAAATGCGATGTTCCTGCCTTTGCATACTTTGCTTTTGGATGGCAGGAGGTATTCTGAATACCGTGCCCTTGGTTTGTACAAAGTTTTGCCCATCCAAGGAGTTCCCAGTCAAACAAAGCATTTAAGCCTGGACCTAATGGTAAACCAGTGCTTTACTGAGCTGAGGTTGCAGGCATGTCAACTGTCTTGAGGAGCTTATAGTCCACTGGCAAGAAAAATAAGGATGAGACCAAATTCAAGAGAGCAGCACAAGCAAGCTGGGGGTCAGAGAAGGTTTCTTGGAAGAAAAGCTTCCCAGGAAGGGTGTGAATGAGGAAGGGACTAGGCAAACCTCTGCTGCCGTGTTTTCTTGCTAGCGTATCTTTAAGTGTGCTGCACTGTTTCCTGATCCAGCCCTAGTATATCGCCATGCCTGGGTGGTGCCGTGGGTCAGCTAATTAGCATGGGGCAGACCAATTAGCATTGTCAATCAACAATGCTAGTTAACCCTATTACAAATTGCCGCCTAAGCTTAGCTGCACCGCTTTTGAACCTCCTCTGTGCTCCTCTTGCCTGAGTTTCCCCACGCTCCAGTTCCCAGCGTGCTGCGGGAAGAGTCTGAGGATGACCCTGACCAAGCTGGGTGATCTCACAGTGAGATGGGGAATAATAATTAAAAAAACAACCCAACCTGCCCAGAATTTCACTGGTCTGGAAGAATGGTTTTTGGGAAGCAGATGAACAAATGATTCATCATGAAGCAGCTTTGACCCTTTGTAGGATCCTATAAAGAGAGTCTTTCCTTGTGGCTGGCTGTGCGTAGCATGAAGAGCCTGGCAACGTGGCACTGATGTACGTTTTCACGGCTCGCTCCATATTGTCTCGGCTTCGGTGAGGCAGGTTTGCCTCTGCAAACAGAGGAGGGAGGGTGAGAGGAAAGAAAATGCTAGGGCAAAGAGTGGGATATTGCTCGAGTGCGTTGCAGGGTCAGGTCGGGATGCCAAGCTCTCCCGAAATCAACTGCTAATGGCAGCACTTCCGTCTCTCCCATGTTTTCATTCTGTTGCTGAGATAAGTCTTTTTACAGCTTCTTTGGTCAGTCCTGCAGAGCCCAGGCAGCCCTGGAGAAGTTGCAGACTTTTGTTCCTTCTTGTGCAGTATCAACCAAGACCCATATCTACCAAGCTCCCACCTGCGACACAAGCCAGTGGCAAGGACACCATTTCCCAATCAATCACAGGACCATTTTGCCAAGGAGCAGGCTAAATTCTCCATCATTGAAGCACTGAAATCAAAATGCAGGGCCTTTCTAATGGACACGGTTTAGGTCAAACCCAAGTTGTTGGGGCTGCATGCAGGGGACTTTCTAAGGAGAGCAGGAGTTCCTCCCTTCTGGCTTGCACGTCTCCTTACAAACCTATCGGTGATTGCTGTGAGGTTCACATGGAAATAAGGGGAGAAGTTGGGTTCGGGCAGCTTTAAGGAGGAAAGGGATAGGCTGTCCTATGCATGTGGGATGGCTGGATTCACCATTGCTCTTGGAACCTGAACTTTGCTATTTTCCAATTGTCTGTGATTTTTAATTCAGTAACATTAAGATGCTATTAAAAAAACCAAGCAACCCAAACCCCAAGGACTCTCCCATTTATCTCCTGGCTCTCTGCTAGATATAGCACATTGGAAACTGTCCCTGAGAAACCCATTTAAATGAAGACAACCCAGTGCATGGGCTTTGGTTTCCATTCTCCACCCAGTTGTAATGCTGCTGCGTAAACGGAGCAAGCAGGTTTTGCAACTCGTTTTTTATTGAGACAAATGGGATGAAAGAGAAGGGCTGGCTTTTGTCTTTGCAGGGGCTCTTGTCTCGGTAGAGTAACGCTACCAGAAGCCCGTGTTACAGAGCAACAGCGCGGCTCTGCCTGGTGGCAGCTGGGTCCTCACAGCGGGCCAGGCAGGGGACATGATTTTGGTGGAAGAGAAGCTTAGACCCCGGGCAGTCAGTTTGGAAAGCAGCAGAGATGACACAAACCCTACGAGCATGCAAGGCACATTTGTGTCCGCTTCCTAGTATCCGGCCACGTTTCTTTTGGGGAGCATTTTGCTGTGAACGTTTCTGAGTGACGTTTCCCGGCTCCCTTGGAAATACTGTCCCTCAGCAGCGTTGAGGCAGCCAGGCCCTGTAAGATCACGGTCTGCTGTGAGGAGGAGATGGGGGGTCAACCTGGGCTTTGCTAGAATGACTACAAATTAAACATTTTAGCCAAGATTTACTAAGCAGGTTCTGAAGCTAATTGCTTCTTATAGCTTACAGCTACTTTTAATTCCCCTTTGTCTACAGAGCTGCACATTTTCCAGGATCGTGTTGATGTCCAGGTTCAAACAGCAGTCCTTTTCTTCTGTGAGAGGTTTTTTTAAAGAAACCTTATTCAAATATTGGTTGCAATGGGAAAAGCATAGTTCTCTCCCCTTTCCAAGTAGTGAGGCCGGTGCAAATAATTGTATTTAATGCCCCTCGCCCCCCCTTTTTGTTTTTTTAACCAAAGAGGGGGGGAAAGGGAATTGCAGATCTAAATTTCAGGCCACAAGCTAAATCTTTTAGAAGGCTGGGCTCCTAGGAAAGCATAAGCAGCAAGGTGGTGCCCGGATGTAGCTGAGTGGATGGAGGGTGTACTGTAGCATAGCGCATCGCCATAGCTGTGCTATCGAGGTAGGTGATTTCAGTAGCACAGGGCAGCGTACGGTACTGCAATGGTACAACGGATGGATTATCCTCATTTGTAACAGCAAATGTGCAGGAGAGAACATGACCGCTGCACCGGTGGCAGGTTGCAGTGATTTATAGCACTAAGCATCCCAGGCAGCAGGGTGTTGTCAGGAGAGTGCCGTTTTGCTGGCCGCGCCGAAGCAGTTTTGCATCTTATTTTTAAAAGTCCTGTGTAATCTCTTTTCTTTTCTCTCCCACTCTGCATCGAGCAGAGCTCAACTCTGCCGCTTGTCGCTGAGATTACTCCAGCTAATTTCTCCAAAGCGCTGATGAAGCAGAGCCCTCTTGAAGGCTGTCACCGTTTCTTCCCAGCGCCCTCCCTTGATTGCTTTTGTAAAACGCCGACCTTATTAGGTGCAAACCCCAAGGACCGTGGCGTGTGTCTTGGATCCCCTGAGTGACAGCCCATCTGCTTGCCTGCGTCGCAGACCTAAACAACTTCATTACGCGGCGAGACCTAGCCGTGTGACACTTGCTGGCCAGCCTCTGCAGCTCCGCTGCGTCTCCGGCGATGCGGCCGGCCCATTTGTTCCCCACGTGCATGCCAGCGGTAACTGGCACTTAGGTTTTGTCCCTCTGGTTGCAACGCTCCTGTTTGCAGCAGCAGGAGATGCGTGCTCTGCGTGTCAGCGTGTTTTGGGGAGCTCCGGTGAGGTTGGCCACACTGTGCCGGATGTGCACGGGGGCAGATGCGACGCTGCCAGCGGACATGGGGGGTGGAGAGAGAAATGGGAGAGGGTAGGGAATTAACCAGGGAGCATGACTGCAACCCTGAGGGCAAACGATGCTCCTTGCCCCGTGCAAGGAGCTTTGAATGTCTTGAGCATGGCTGCGCCTTCAGTGCTGTGATGATTATTCTGTGGGTCCAGGGACAGATCCAGAGGGGGGCATTGGCATAGTCACACCCCAACTTTGGTTGAGCTGCATGTGAGCAGCGCGGGTCTGCCCAGAGTCTCTGAATTCGGCAGGGAGGGGGAAGGGCACATAGCAGGATTGCACACGCCCTGGGCGCTGGAGCGCCAGGCAGACCCCAGCCCAATAAGCTGGTGAGCTCCCAGTTAACTATGTGTAGATATAGTACTGCTAAAATGTGGGGTTGTGCACCCCTCTTCCCCCATTCCTGGATCTGCTACTGCATGCTCTGGGGCATAGACCTCTCCCCTGGGCAGCAGTGGTTCCCCCAGAAGACCCTCGCCTGGCTTGTGGCTATGGCAGATCTCCGTTGCCATCATTTGGCCATGCAGAGCTGTGCCCTCAGTCTTGGCTGCATCACCCCTTGTCATCCCTAGGCACCCTCTGGTTCGGTTAATGCCTTTCAGTTACCCAGATAAAGTTTTTTTGTTTGTTTGTTTTGTTTTTTTTGTTTGTTTTTTTTTGCAAAAATCTTGTTGGTCTAATAAAAGATATATCACCTCTACCATGAGCCCTGATTGCAGTTACCCAAGCCTGCTCTGTTGCTGCCCCTGTCTTTGGCCCTCCGGTATGTGTTGGCAACACTTCCCTTTATTCCCATCTTGGTGTCTCCACTCCCCCCATCTCTACTAGGGCACCTCCACCCCGCTCAACAGCGCTGCCTGCTCGAGTGGATCCAGGCTACTACGCCGTTCTGCTGATGCAGCTCAGCTCTCACCTGCAGCAACGGTTTGAGCACCTGCACATGGCTTCACGTGTGCTGCGATTCCAATCCGGATCCCGTTCTGGAAAGAGATGACCGTGCCAAGTGATGCAGTGATTTTTGTAATGATGATGGGAATACATGGCACTCGTGGAAGCCTTAACTGGATAAAGGGCAGTTCTGGCATTCATTAATTAATTCTCTTTGCAGCCCTTCAAACTGAGGAGGCATTATCTCCACTTGCCAGCTAAATACCACAGAGCATCATGGTCAATGCAGCCTAAGAAAGCAGGCATGGATATACTCTGTTTTATCCTTGAAGCTAGGCATGCCGTTGAGGGCCCAAGAACCCATGCAATAGCTGAAAACCCAGGCTCTAAGCCCTACAAATTAACCCAGGGCAGACAAGGGTCCTACAGATATTTTCCACTGTAAACTCTTTGCTTGCTTTGCTCGCTGCTACTCCCTCTCCTGCTCCTGGTCAGTGTTTTATTTACAACTCTCTTCTCGGCATAAATCAACCTGGGTTCTGGATATGCTCCCTGAGTACTGGTGGCTGAGGACATTGAGTAACTTCTTTGTCAGGTTGTTTTCAAACGCAGCCAACAGCTGAGCCCATGGGGGTGTTTTAGGCCTAATACAATGCTCAGGATGAGGAAAGGAGAAGGTTGTTTCTGCGACTGAAGGGAAACGCACCTCCTTCAGAGAATCGAGTTGGCCTATGGTGGAAGAATCCCAAAGGACTCCTCTTTCTTCCATGATCAGTGCAGGACTTAGGAAGCAAGAAGCACGATGCAGTGTCATTTTATGCAGGCAGCCAACCAACTAAGCCTTCGTGGGTCTTTTCATGGACCAGTCAATATTTCCCCACTAGAAAAGGACATTGGGAGGTTGTGGGTTGGCCATTACCAAGGTTGTGGGTTGGACCGAGGTGCTGTGTTGGCCAATACCAAGCCTTAAATAACCCAGGAGTTTTCTTGCACGGTTGTTGCGTAGGCTGCGTGCAACTCAGCTCACTGTTAAGTGCTCTGAGACACTTCCAGGGACTGTCTCAGACCTGTGCTATCCTCACAATCCCCGGGTGTGAGAGTGCCACCCCTACGTCCCCTATTCACCATGCATTCATCTCCATTCCCCATTTACCTCCACACCTATTGCAAACTTCCCAGCACCAGAAGGTTCAGTGTGACGCAGCGTCAGTGCTTCTCCTTGTCTTGGTGGGAAGGGGGTCACCAGGCAGTGGTCTTCCCAGCATCTGATCATTGCATAGTAGCCCTTGCTGCCTTAGAGGAGGCAGGGGCTGATTGTTTGACTCATCAAAATGCTCATCTGGGTTGCCTTTTCTTATGTTGGTTGCTTTTGTTGCACCCTCTGATGAGCTTTTTCCATGTCCTAACCGCACTTGATTTCTACCTTTGTGCCTTCCTTGCTCCATTTTCTCGGAGGTTGAAATTCATGCCCCCTAGTTCTTGTATTTGATACAGCCGGAAGTAGTCCGTAGCTGCTTTTCCTCTTGAGTCGCTCAGGAATTGTGCATTGCTCAGTCAGGTCACTGCCAACCCTGCTTTTCTTCGGGGCTTTCCAGCTCTGTTTCTCTAGTGTGCTGTTGTAACCGAGGTCTCTGGCTCCTTGAACAAGCCTCACCGCATCTCTGTTGCATCTTCTGCCATCCCTCACCTGCAAACATTTCTTTTGTAGGCTCTGATGGTGGTTGAATGCATACGCCAGGGAACCTAGCACAAAGTTCCCTACATGCAGGCTGGAATGGGGATTTCATCTTCACTGTTTCCATGCTGAGGATGCACTATGTAGTTTTTGGAGCTTCATCCATTGGATTCAGTCAGGAGCCAAGGCTCTGTCATCCAGAAGGGCCCTCATCACCCCCATTCTGTAAAGTCTGACCCAGACTAGCCCTTTATTCAGGTATTTATTTATTAGTTTACATGCCGTCCTTCCAAAAAAAGGGCTCATCGCAGCTCTCTTACACTGGGGGAGAGGGTTCAAATACGGGTTTTCTTCCAGGATCACCAAAACTGATGGTGCTGAGCAAAATCCCACAATGCATCACAGAAATTCATCCAGACTGTATTGCGTGATGGGAAATGTAGTCTGACTGGGGAGCCCTGCTGTTTGGGGAGAATAGGGACACAAAGCACTCGGACAGTAACTTCCACGAGGCAGGATGATGCTGAGTTGACCTGAAATGAAGCATGTTGATTCAGGGGGCCTTGATAGTCTCTTTGGTTTGATCAAGGTTGAAAGACACTTCCTTTCCTAATAGAAAAAACAACAACAAAACCTTTCAGTGGTGAAATGGAGTCCAATATGTGCAACAGATGAGTTTAAACTGAATTGCTTTAGAATAGTAGAAAATGAGGGTTGGAAGGGACCTTGGGAGTTGCGTGTAGTCCAACCCCAACTGCACCATCCCAGCCAAACCTTTGTCTACCTGGGTCTTAAAAACCTCCAAGGGTGGAGAGTCCACCACCTCTCTGGGTAACCTGTCCCAGTGCTTCACCACCCTCCTAGTGAGAAAGTTTTTCCTAATTAAGTTTCCCTTGCTGCACCTGGAGCCCATTGCTCCTTGTCCTGTATCTGCCCCCACTGAGACCAGCCCAGCTCCATCCTCTTTGCAACCCCCCTGCAGGGAGGTGAAGGCTGCTATTCAATCCCCTTCCGTCTTCCCTTCTCCAGACTAAATCAGCCCAGTTCCCTCAGCCTCTCCTCACCAGTCCTGGCCCCAGCCGTTGAACCATTTTCATTGCCCTCCACTGGACTCTCTCCAACATGCCCACATCCTTTCTGCAGTGGGAACCCACAACTGGACGCAGGACTCCAGATGTGGCCTCCCCGGGGCTGAATAGAGGGGAAGAATCACTGCCCTCCATCTGCTAGCAATGCTCCTCCCAATGCAGCCCAGGATGCCGTTAGCTTTCCTTGCAACAAGGGCACCCTGCTGACTCATATTCAGTTTATTGTCCACTGTCACCCCAGCTCCTTTTCTTGTGCGTAGGTCTGTTGATCCATCACAAATGTGGAGTTCTTGATCCATTCCAATGTTTAAACAGAAACCCCCCCACTTCTAAGCATTGCTGCATCATCCAGATCAGCATGCATTCATTATAGGAACTGTATATATTCCTTCAGAAGGATTGAATTCGTTATGAGAAAGTATTCGGAGAATCAGAAGTTTCTTGCTAGCTTCCATAATGGCGTTATTCCTTGATCAGTGTGAAATGTTTTGATGTCCTTCCATTACATTTATTGTTAGTCTTGTCTGTTTGGCTGCCATAATAGCATGGCTGAGCTTCTGTGCTTGGTGTCTGTGAGTTTGAAAGGCTCCGCCGCATTGCTGAGATTACAGTGCGATATGATGGGGGTTAGAGAGCTCAGCTGCTAGCCAAGGGAGTTATTCTCTCCCTCGCCATCACCTACAACAGCATTATTATTGTATGCTGCTGGACTACTGGTATCCTGGTTCTTTGATGCCTGGACCACTTCCAGCATCTCTTTGTAACAAGGGGGCCTTTCTGTGATGGTGATGGTGTTCTGGGATGGAGTCCAGCATGTGCAATAGATGAGTTTGAATTGAATTGCCTTTGCGTGCACGTATTTCTTGGAGGGAAAAACACCCAGCACAGTGAATTTCTTCTCACATATACTTCTTCAATCTTAGATTCGTTTTCTGCGAGGGGTCTGGCTTGCAGATGGATACTGCATGAAAAGAGTTCCTCATTTCCCTGATTAATGTCACCCAGCCGGAGCTGACCCAAGGCAGAGTTTTGTATGTGGGGGATGCTGTAATCTTGCCTAACATTTCAACTGAATCCTCATTTTGAGTTGGTTTCCAATTCCCCTGTAAAATTTGTAATTAGTGGTAGATATTATCCCTGGGTTCAGTCTGCCTACTTAGCATCACTTTACCTGCCTGGAAGTTTCTTGTGGAGAGGAGACTGGATAGTAAGGGAGGCTGCAAGCCAGGACTGAGGGGTGATGGCGGAGTGGGGATAGCAGCAGTGGAGACCTACAGGGCAATGACCGAACTTCCCAGAGATCCAGGTTTGAAAGAGTCTGAGGTCTTGAAATGTCCTGCCTGACTTGGCTTCTCCTCAAACTCATTTGGGATGTAGGGAGCTTCTGAGGATGAAATTGGAGAGGGATTATGGCCAGTGGTCCCTTCTGCCTCTCGCTGGCTGTGGGACAGATAGGGAAAAAACAACCACCCGACCACTTCTGCGTGCAGAGATCCCAAACGCTGTCCATACTCCAGGCAACACCATGCTGCACCCAGGCAGCCTAGTTGGGAAGTCTTCCTTGTTCTCCAGGATGAACAGAAGCAAAGCACAAAGTTTCTTTGCAAGGGAGGGTGAGCTGGCAGGTAGATTACACCCTGAAAATCCCCTGGCAGTTCCTAGAAAATAGGATTTAGATCCTTGTATAAAGGCGACTTTTATTAAGCCGCCGGCTCTCCAGTTGGCTTGCCGGAGTGCTGAGCTAGGTGAATTTAGGAAGCTTTTAGCTGGGAAATTGGAAGGATGCGGTTATCTGTCACAGAATAAAAACCCTGCCAGTTCCCCCCGGGACGATTCTTCGATGCAGAGGTGGGGAAAAAGAAATGCAGTCATCCCTCCGTAGTGAAAGCGGCCTCCAGGAGGAGGGCGGCCAGCTGAGCGATTTCCCTTGCAGTGGGAGGGAGAATCCCTGAATGCACCTGCAAACCTGCCCCTGGATGACCAAGGGGAGCATCCAAGCCCTTGGAGCGCTGCAGATGGGGGTTTGGGACGGCAAAGCAGCGAACAGCCCACGCGGCTTTTGCTGTGCTTGTGCGATGCAGCCAGCAGCGAGCTTTCTCCGGGGCCCGGGGGTAGTTTGCAGAGCACGCTCACTGCAAGGCCCTGCCACCAGTGGGTGTTTTCTAGTGGGGCTACTGCATGCAAACCCCAGCCGTAACAGGATGATAGCATCCCATTCTACCCTCCCCTTGGCTTCGGCAAAGCTGGATCTCTCCCCGAGTTTGCAACCAAGATGGGAAGCTGCTGATTTTCCAAATGAATGAGATTCGCTGGCCTCTTGGCAAAGATATGAACGGTCCCACATCCCACTCCCCCCACACCTGCTTCCTAGCTCCTATCTCATCTAACGAAGCAGGTGCTTTAGCTTCTTCTGGAAAGACATTTATTATTGCTCCATCTTTTGCCGGCGGATTTCTTTTCCCCCCTTTGCTTTCTCATTTTAGGTTGCCCGAGGGGGCTGTGCTACCTTTTATTAGCTGACACTTCACTTCTGCAGATGGAAATGACATGAATGCAATGTGGCTGAAAGTTTATTACAGAAATGTCGTCCATCCTACACAGCCAAATCTCCAAATAATCAAGAGAAAAGGGACGGGAGGGAGAGCAGGGGGAAGGAGAAATCACCTCGTAGGCAGGCAGCAAAGGAGCTGATGAGAAAGGACAGGAGAAACAGGGACAGAGAGAGAGATGGAGGAAATGAAAGAGAAAGGAGGAAGGGGGAGGGGAGAGAGGGGAAGAGTCTAAAAGATCCTTTCAGATAAAATGGAAGTCTTTGGTTAGTGTCAATAGGTAGTGATGGCCTTTTATGCCTGGGTCCCTGCTAACTTATCTGGGCCTGACCCCCCTTTTACCTGGTGGTGCTCTTCAGGAGCTATTCCCATGAAGCCAGTATGTCTCCAAGGATGCTCCATGGCTAAACTGTAGACCCTGGGACATCTAGGGTAGGGACCAGGAACCAGCAACCAGGCTGTAGCATCTTCTTTGCATCAGCTTCATGGGGGTGGTGGGGACCAACACTTCCAGCCCCAACCTCCTTCTTGCTCCAGTCAGCCCTGCCCTTACTCCATCTCCCTGATCACAACCTGGAATCTGTAGAGCAACTTCTTGAGGGGGTGAGGATAGTGCTCAGGGGCAGCTGACCCCCCCCCCCCCCCGCCAGGTCCTCTACAAGGAAGACTCTATGAAGAGCTTGCCATGCAATAGCCAAGGAAGGGTGGCTTTGAACAGGGTCACCCATTGTGAAGCCATCGTACTGCTTCAGAAGTCTCTGAAAAGACCCCATGAGAGCAGGCCTAGGAGATATCAAAGACCAAAGCACAAGGGACTAAGCAGTGCCTAGACTCATGTCTCTGAGCACCCTATAAATACCTTGGGGGTGTTGGCACTGGATTTATGACCAGAAACCTTGTTCTGCGTGGACCCAAACCCTCAGGCGGACTACAGTTTCTTTCATTTGATAATAGGCAAATTTCATTGATACACACTGGGTGCATCTACATGAGATGCTGACCGCGTGGTAGTCTAACAACACTGTGCAATAGCATGCTGTTCAAACACTGTGCTAATAAGCTACTGCGTAGTGTTTTTGGCCACTGTACAGTAATCATCACAAAAAACCCATGCAGTTACTGTTCATTTAGTTAGTACTTCATTAAGCAAGTACTAAACTAAATCCTCAGTCACTACCGCACATTAATGAGTGTGTAGACATGCCCAGTGATAGCAGATGAGTCATGCAGGCAAGGCTAACAAAATAACCTTCCCAATTCTATATCTGCCAGTCCTAAGGCTATCGCAGAGGGAAGGTACATCTGGTCAGTATATGAGCTTCACCCTGTGGTTCTTTCTTGAATGTCTGCAGTCTTGAAGGTCAAAGGCTGAGGCCTGCTCTTCTTCCAGTGGGGTGGGTGAGATGGGCTGGTGGCGCACCCTCTGTTCATGGTGGCCTCAGGTTCCCCCTCGGGGACCTTTTGCTGCTCTGAAGTCCTTCCTTTTGTATTCTTTTTCTCCTCTGATGATTCTTCATTTCTGGGTATGAGGATAGCTAAAAATCAATGATTTTTTATTTAAATACGATTTTTTAAAATTTAATGTTATTTTTTATTTTTTAATTAAGATTAAAAAAACCAAACCATGTATATAAAGATAGTTTTAATTTAAGATAGGGTAGAGCTCAAATATATCATCACGGAATAGGGGTTATAACCTCTAATTATATACAATTTGAGACAATATATTCATGTAACCTTTTTAGAAAAGTTTTATAATAGATCACAACAGACCACGGATTATATTAGGGCCCCAATCTTATAGGATTACCACAGGCTCCTCTTTAGAGTAGTAAAGATTAAAGAAAACCACTCTACCCAGTGAGACTCAGAGTTCAGTCCAGAAGATCCCATTAAACATCTCTGTGATGCTTAGTTTCAGTTCTCCAACTGTGGATTTATGTCTCCAGAGATAACATCCTTGTTAACAGCAGTATATGGAGATGAGAGATAATGGACCCGATTACCTACCCATCAGCCCTCTTGTCTCTCTGCAAATTTGTGTACACAAATTCAAATCCTTATCTCTCTCTAAAAGTGCAAAGTTTCAAGAAGTTAAATGAATAGAGGCTTGTCAGGGTGGAGTAGATCTGGGCAAGGAGGGGGAGTCTGGAGATAAATGCAAGAAGGGAGGGGCAGTAGAAATAAAAGAGAAACATTTTGAGCAGACTATTCCAGAAGTCTTGAGGGATATGTTTCTGTATTTAACCTCTCCATTGATTTGAGATCTAGTGAGGGAATGGTATGATAGAAGGGAAAGCCTATTATGGCAGCAGGCTTGTCAGGCTGTAAAGGAGACCTTGCTTGGGAATATTCTAATGAAGGTTATATCAAACAACAAGAATGCATGTTTTGTAGAAAACAGTGATTAAATCGAGGCTTCCTGAAGGATGATTTAAATCAAATCCACCCCTCTGGGTACCGTTGATTGGTTTTCCTGTGGTCATCATAATGTCCATATTCTGCCCTTTCAGCCTATTCATTAGTTTCCACAAACCAATCACATGCATCTTAATTTGGACATGCCCCAACCTCCATATTTGGTCCGCCCACAAAAACTGGAAATCCCAGGGGTCCTGCAGCTGGTCACTGTGACCTAATGCTTCCTTACCTCATATTACGGGTACACTGTTCATGTTTTCAATTTCCCCAGCCTGTTTGTCTACTGCCTTTGGCCTCTAAGGCTGAGAATGTGAAACCTTGTCACAAAGAGGCTTTTAGAAACCAGTTAACCCTTGCCATTCACTTGGTCCATTGTTCAAATGCAATATCTACTCTACCTACAAGTCAGTTCGTAAAGCAGATCTCTAAATATCATTATTGAGCCATAAGGGGTATAGACCACTCTAGGACTTTGCCCACAGTTCCCCAAGGCAGTGGTTTCTAGCTGAAATCCTCTTCTGTATTTCCGGACTGTGCCTTGCAGTCCCAGTGTTACTCTTGCTTGGTAATAACAGGCTAGAGGTATGTTATCCAAGCAATAGGGGACCAGGCATAGATCCATAGCTGCAGTGTACCGTACCCAGTGGGGATTGGATTAAGATAACCCTTGAGGTCCCTTCCAACCCTGTGATCTTATGATGGCAAAGTGATGCTGAGATCTCTCCCTATCTCTCCTGCGCATTGATGTTCTCCTGTAAGATCCTTAAACAGGCAAATGAACCCCACACCTGCGATTTGTGACCTCCTCACTCTCTCCAGAAGTTTCAGCTCTGCAGCTGTGGACCTTTAGCAAAGCCGAGGCATCTGGCTAATAAGGGGCACGTTAGCATTTGAGGAAATCCACTTCTCTCCTGTCATGCACCAGCCTCTAAGGCCAAGGAGGCAATGGGAAGAGAATCATTGCTACAATGAAATGCTGGAGGGTAATAAGTCATTGTGTGTGTGGAGTTGGATTGGGAAACCTGACTGGGTGTCAAATCAGTGCTATTCCTCTAACCTCTGCCTCTCTGGTTGTTTCTATTGGTTATGGGAGCTTATTTTCCCACCGTGTTTTTATTGTTACAGTGGGTCAGTGCTATGAATGACTCAGTAGGCAACAAGATGCTAGCGCTATCTGCAAAGCTACAGGAGCTTCCTCTTTTTATAGTCTCTTCCCTATCGTCTCTTCTCAGATTTGTCACCCCCGAGCATCTCGTCATCTTTTCCCCTCTAGCTCCCTTTGTTCCCCAAGCAGCTCGAAGAAAAACAGTTCAGAAATAGCAAACCTTTGCTTTTCTCTATGCTACTTCAGGATGTTCTCTTCTTATATTAAACAAATTAATGCCATTAAAACCAAACCAAATGTTGCATAGGCACAACGGTACCCAGGGCACCTGACCTAGGGGACCCATTCTAGGAGAAGTCTTGCATAGATTCATTGGTTTGAAGAAGCGACACCCAGAAAGATGGGGGGGATGAAACTAGTTAATCTCACAAATCCTAGACCCTGTAGGTTTGCTTGAGTGGCCAGATGCTTGCATAGTTATAAATCCCAGTACATAGTGGGAGAAGACGCTTTCTAGCTCATTCTATTGGCGAAAAGGGAACATGGACCATGTGTTCCTACCTGCTACCAAGTTTGATTTGCAGATGGAAGCTCTCAGGATTTCTTTGGAGGTAAAAAGAGAGAAATGGCGATCTTCCTTATCGCTGCGAGGCTTACTTCACTTAAATTTTAGTGGAGGCAAAAAAAAAAATAGTTTTTGAAATCATATTACTTTGAGTTTCTTTTTCTTTTTTTTTTTTCTTAGGAAATGTGTTAAATGCATTAGGTAGCCGGGTATCATGACTGAAGATATTGAGAAATATGAATTTTTGAGAGCTACTTTTGTACAGAATGGCTGATTCTAACCATTAGGCTTAGACTTGGTTGCAAAGCTCAAGGCAGGCAGAGAAACAGGGTCTTGCTTCGGGTCTTGCTCTGCTGGAAAATGCCTCGATTTTGAATCCTGCAGGTGCCTTGTTGGACATGGGTTTTCCTCGGCGGGGGCAGCCATGACTCCAGTTCAGATGGGAAGTTCCCTGTAGTATAGTGGGACTGAGCTGGTTAGGTAGCAGTTTGGAAAGCAGCTGGTCTAGGGGAAGAGCAGCCAGGGATGCAGGTGGCGTCTGAATGATGGCAGCCTGAGTCACCCGGTGATTCATCAGCCAGCTCCGATATTCGTAGATGGAGCAGGCCTCAGTAGACGCTGTGCAGTGGAGCCCCCGTGCTCCCTTAACCACAGCACAGGCAGGCTTTGAACTTTTAAGTGGAAAAAAAAGTTTGGGGCTCTGAAAGCCACAAAGCAGCTCATGAATCAGTCAGGGCCTCTCGGCGTGTGGCTGTTTGAGATTCTCGGAGGCTAACGCCCGCGGACTCACTGAGAGGAGAAGGAGGCTGTTAAAGCTTTTATGCCCTGGGTACCGGGAGAGAGCAAAGTCTTATCCGAAGGTGGAAGCCAAATGATTTGCTTGTTCTGAAATGAATGCTCAGCTGACACCCTCGACAGTGCCCCCTGGTCCTCTCTACCACTGCTAGCACCTCTGGGGACATAGCCATACACTCTCCCGCTAAGCATAATTTACGTGCCATTGATTGTAGATGAGGATTTTATTTATAGCATCGCCTTTCCCTCGCCCTCCACCAAAAGCACTTAGGGTGCTGTACATCATCTTCATAAAGGCCATTAAAATAAAATACTGCCTTGGAAATCTTGGATAAAGGACACAGATGAGAGAGAGCCAAAAAAAAGTGGGAAAGCAAAGGGTGAGAGAAGAGGATGGGAGGCAAATGTCTCTGAGTGCAGAAGCAATCAGCCTTCAACGGACCATGGTCATCAGTGGGCACAGCGCAGTTTCACTGAAATAGGGCAAGAAGGGTCCTTCTCACCATGGCAAACCTAACCGCTGAACTATAATGTAATGCCGTAACCCCCCGGGACTGTCAAAACCAAAGCTGGTCAAAGGTGTCCAGTGCCGACAGTCTGTTTGTGTATTTATTTTTCTTCAGTAGAAAACAACTTTTTGCCAAAACGGGTGTTTTTTCCCGGAGACATCTGTTTTGACCACGTTTTTAGCATCAAGTGTCCAGGAACCCCAAATCTGAAACGTTCAGCTAAAAATCAAGGGGGAAAAAAATCGCTTTTGGTTAAAAATAAATAAATAAATAAAATTTTGGGTGCAAAAAATTCCCTTGTCCAGATGTAGTTTGAAGCCAGGTACCAGTCAGGTGCTGAGGATGCACCTGGCCAGGGCTGTCAAATGTGTATGTTCATGCTAATACCAGTGTCCTTGTTATGCAGGCTCAATTTTAGCCGCACTCCCTATTCTTCTCTCATCTTGCCGTCTCCTATCTTTTCCCCAATTGTTGCAACCCAGCCCTTCAGCCTTCAAAGCCTCTGGTTGCCTGAAAAATATGAGCAGGGCAATGAGAGACAAATGGTCTTTCTATAGGGCTGTGCGGGTTAGACTCTACCTGTGGTTCTAGCCAGCGCTGGTTCATTATGCAGTCATGAAAAGATGTCGGGGAATGTGCTGACCTTGTTATAATTAATGGATAGTAGGGTAATGGTTCTGTGTGACTCATTAGATACAGAAAAGGGATCCAGTGCCTCCACATTTAGTTTAATTGAAAATCTGAAACATTTATTACTTCAGGCACACTATAGTAACAGGGGTTTTTAAACCTTAAATTAATGATTTCAGCCACTTACAGGAAGGAAACCAGAGGGTGGGCAATAGTGGAGATCCAGTATCTTCAAGGGCATGGGAACCCTCAGAAGTGACTTAATATTACATGCTACCTCTTGCTTAAAAAAGGGAAAGATGCCACATCATTTAGCCCAAATAGATGCCCTGAATGCACCCTTTAAAAACAGCACTTAGGTGTTGAAAGGTTCTCCATGTTCCAGTTGCTGTTTGTCAAAGTGCATTTAAATACAGGTAACAAGGGGGCAAGCAACTGCTTCTGCAGCATCAAATACTAAATAAAGGGCTTGAGCAATGTCTCAGACAGACTCTGGCCACCTGGGGAGAGGAGCTCAGCAGGGAAGTGAGGTAGGACTGTCCGGGAGAGCACATGTGGCCTGGAAGTTAAAGTCCGGGGCTGGAACTGGGGGCAACTGGGTTTCTTCCTGGTGAGAGCCGGTTGTGAGATTGAGTGAGACATTTCTCCATTTTCTATTCCTATTGCAAACTCTTTGCAGCATGGACTCTCACTGTGTGCATGCACAGGCCTCTGATTTCAGCTGGGGTTGGTAGAGGCTGTTGCAGTAGCAACAATCTGTGACCTGTCTGTTGCATCCCCTCGTGCATTATATCAAGTTATATAAATAAAAGCAGAAGGCACATGCCTAATTCACTTTACACGGAGGCTGAATTTGTCACACCAGATGAAACCGGGAGTCTATCAAATCTGTGCCGTTGCAGGGATCAGAAATAATGGTGGTGATTCCGCGTTGATTATCACACATGGAACTGAGCAGCAAGGCAGAAAATAACCATCCGTGTACTGCCATCGCAAGACATTTGACTTCCGGCGTGGCCCACGCACACAGCTTCACGTGCATTGCTCAGTGCAAAATTTCCAGGTGCCGAGCAATATGGAAATTCCCCGGGGTGCTTTCCACAGAAGGGGCTACTTTAACTCACCATGAGGGTGAGTTGCCCCTGCGTAGATAGCTTTGGGATGCAGCTAGAGCAAGGGTGGCTCAGTGCTACCTTTGTCCAGCCTGCTCCCATGTTGACAGTAGGGCCTCTGAATCGGATCCCACAAGTCCCTGAGTATGTTCCAGCTCTGCTATTTTCCATGGCTTTTGGGCTGGTGATGTTTCTTGTGTGGGCAGGGTCAGTAGCAAATGGAGGGGAGACTTCTCACAGAGCACAACATGAGATCGTGCCATGCCAGGTGAGAGATGGGAATCGTGAGATGCAGGGAATAGCTTCAGGGAAGAAGGCCTCAACATGGACCAACACATAAAGGCAGGGGGACTAGAGCCCAGATCTTATTCTTGACCCCATGCCTTACCCACATTGTGACTTCCCTTCCTTTCAATTGCTGGTATCATGGGTGAACGTTCCTTTTAAGCGCTGCTGCATGTCAAATAATATTTGGAGTATGGTACATTGATTAGCCTAGGAGTGAAAGCTGCTGCCTTCTCTGGTAGGTCAAAGGAGACAAGTGTGACAAGAAATGCTGTGTGATACTGTCAGTGCTATATGCTCATGGCAGCACCAAGTTGGGTTGGGAGGTCAGAGGGAAACGGACATTGCTAGGAGCACTGCATATCCTTGGCCTCGCTGGCCATGTGGCGTAAAGGCCTGGACAAAGCCCTTGGCTTGATGAGACCACTGCAGCCCGCTAAGGTTTACTCTTAGGTGGATTGGCTGAATAACCACAAGCAAAGGGTAGCTAAAAATGGATCAATGTCAGACTGGCAGGAGGTTTCCAGTGGGGCTCCCCAGGGATCTCTGCTGGGTCTGATGGTGATTAACAGTTTTAGTAATGAGTCAGGTGGAGCTATTATAGAGCTTCCCGGTAGAGTTTGCAGATGACACAGAAGTGGGAAGGGGCTGAAGGCACTTTGGATGATAGGAGGAAGGTCAAAAGGATATTGATAACTTGGGGGACTGGATTATGGGCAACAGGAGGAAATTCAGCACAGATCAAAGGAAAGGAAGAAATGTAAATGCATGCAAGCTGAAGGGAAAGTCATGGGCCAGGCTATCTGTGCTGCCAAGAAGGATCTGGGGTGCCACGGTGGATCACAGACGCAGTAGGAATCAGCAATGTGACCTTGTGACTCTACTTTGCTCACATCCTCCAGATCATATTCCCTGGTGCTTCTGGAAGCAGAGATGTTCTGATCCTTAGTGGCCATGTTTCCCTTGTAGCGTGAGTGATGGCCATTTTAACTCCAGCAGCTATTAGGTTGCTGTTATTGTTCCTAAGGGCCTACTTCTGCATTCCCATGGGACTTGTATCTGAGCAGGAAGTCAGTATATGCATCTAAAGCTTTCCTGAATCTTTATTAACCTATTTTTCTCAACAATACATGCAGGTTGATACAAGACTATGGAAAGAACCATTTTTTTTTTTAGTCGTGCTTTGGCACCTTTAAAATATGGGATAAGTGGTTTAGGACTAATATATGGCTACTGGTCAGTCTGTACGCTTTTATGCCATATTTTTTTTTAGGCAGTGTCATTTCAGGGAGCCTGGGCCCAGGGTGTCACATAGGTGCTAAGGTGAAATCCTCCCCTCCCAATTCTAGTTCTTTTGGAAATTACCCTTTGTCTTATGGCCAAATCACACGTGGTCCCCCTGGTGCTGCAGACTTCTTTATAAACCAGCTCAAGATGAAGAGACCATGTTGAAAATTTATGGAAAATCAGTAATTGAATTTTGGCTGCCCTTATAAATCATATCACCTTGTTATCAAACAGTTGCGAGTATGGTAACACATTTAAAAAGCTGTGTAATTGATGGCTTCTCAGCCACAGCCCAGCACACACGACCAGCCTTTTCAAAAAGAGTCTTTTTCATCCCCCACAAGTACTGTATTTTCTCATGTGCAACACACCTTGTTCCCAAAATACAGCTATTGGAAATTGGAGCATGCATTATATTTAAGAAATATAGTCGGTACAGTTTCGGCTGTTTGCCAGCCAAAAGTAAAACCTGTAATGACTCGCAGGGATGAGAACAGCAGGAAGCCTTGGCTCCCTTACTGCTGCTACTCAGTTATTTACTACAAGGAAAGATGGGTTTTTTTCCTTCTTCGTTCTGCCTTTCAGAAACACAGTGCTGCTGATCTTCTGCAGCATGTTGTATGCAAAAAAATACAGTATGCCTTAAAGATGCTGGGGATGGCAGCAGCTCCCTGATGGTTGGAGCAGAACTGTAAACTGAAATGTAAGGATACCTAGCTGTTGGCTTTGGAAAACCGGGACTCAGGCCCCCCTGCTCTGGGGTCTTGTTAGCTGGTGCCACTTCTATCTTGTGTTATGGGCAGTATGGTACATACTCCCTCTGTTTCCAGACTGTTTTCCAGACTGTGCCCTTGATGTCTTCTTGTGCTAGACAGCCTGTCTGCTTCCAAGGCTGTGTAAAACTCTGTGTGACCCAGACTCTTAGAAGTCAATTAACCCTTGCTGCCCATCCTGAACCATTTGAATGCATCTATCTATACCCATAAGGTAATTCCCCCAAAACAAACCTTTAAATACCATTTCTAAGCCAACACTAGTTTCCTGTATAAGAGCTTTCTTTTTGCAAATATCTTGCCCCCTTTTACAGCCAGGCTATAATAATAATCTCTGGCGTGGCGACATCTCAGACTTCACGGCTCTGGTGAGAAAGAGGGTCATTGCTGGCCTTACAACTCAGGGCTGTGAGAGGTACCATTCTTTAGACAAGGAGTCAAACCAAAGTCCTTTGTGCAGTGTGCTTGGGTGGAGGCAAAGACCTCCCCCCCAGTATATTCTCCGTAACGTTGTTCTGCTCTGTTTAAACTGAATACCATGCCTAGGGCCGGCGGTGTGTGTGTTATCACAGAGGCCACGATGCTGGCTACATCTGCTTACACAGATGCTGTGCTGTCAATACCGAATTCATAGCTTTGCTTTGTTGCGCTTTGCAGACAATCTTGTGCCATAAAGCTGCTATAGAAAACCCTGCTCAGGGCTGGAATCGCAGGACTGCAGCAGGCCAGGACGGAGATGCATTGACTGAGCGGTGCGAGCTCCCATTACCATTTTAACAAGGGGGTTTACAAGCCTGGATGGAGGCACATTGCAGATGCATGGCAGATCTACAAAAGGGCAGAAGGCAGAGCAGTACAGTGAGCTGTGAATGCCTGCACAGGCTTGCGTGTATGATGTCTGTCCTGAGCTCACAGCTTCAGGCCTCCAGGAGAGCCCCTGCACCCCAATTAAGCTTTCCAAAGCCTGAGGAAATAGCCACATTATTTCTGAAGAAAATACAGCTCTGCACTTTGCTTACCCTTCTTGAAGTCTCTCTGACTTACTTTCCCAGCATAAGGGATTCATGTCTTCTTACTTAGCCAGAGATCAGTCCACCCTTTGACTATCCTTGTGGTTCTAAGGACATGGGCTTCCTCTGATGGATTTGCCCTCTCAAAACATTGCTAAGTTATTCTTAGGGAGGAAATTAATTATAAGACAGTAAGAGATAACAAGTTCTCTCTTTTTCATGGTAGCAACACATTTATCTCTGTGGAGTCTGAATGGGACATACTTTATATGCAGGTCGGCTGCAAAACAGAAGAAATGCAAACTGCGGCAAAACTGGAACATGGCGTTTGGATGTTGGGCACGTCTGGTTAGATGGGAATTTAGCGCAAAATGTGAAACAAAAAATCTGGCTATGGGTTTTATGCATTGCAGATCAAAAGGCCAGGTGTAGGCCAAAGCAGCCAGTAACTGCATTGTGCCTATCCCTCACTCCCGCCATAGTCATTTCCAGAGTTAGCATGCCTCTACGCTAGAACGTTGTTTGGGTCAAGAGGAGTGTAGTGTGCTGGGATTTATGGTCACAGTAGGCCATAATTCCCAACTGGTTGCAGTTCATACCAAGCAGGTTTCTGGCATTGGTTGATGCTGTCTTCGGGTGAGCAAAGTTTGGATGCTCCCGTTCTTCGGTGCTAGCTTCAAGATGTGAAAGGAAAACCATAGGAATTGCTTTGGGATGTGTGACACTTTCATAAGCAATTTGTATTTTACGAGGTTTTGTTGATTAGTTTGTTGCTTTATTTTTTAAACATATTTTTTAACTGAAAAATCCCTCTTGGAAAAAAAAAAGAAGAGAAAAAGCAACCCAGAGCTAAGAAGTATTTCTCTTTCCTGGGAAGGAAAGTGATTTTAAAGTTCTACACTGGAGGAAGAACCAGTGAGTTTTAAAGTCAAAGTTTTAGCACTCACCTCTAGTTGCAGTGAAATTTCCAAATGCCGTGTTCCCACAGCAGGAAGTTGACTTAACCTTCTGCAGTGCTGGGGCGGAAGCTGTGCTCTGTTGTGGCTCTATATTTCATTGCAAAGCCTCATACATTCATACCCATCTCTGATTTGTCTTGCTTCTATCCTCAAGGACTAACCTGTGACCTGACCTGACCTCTCTCTTTACCGGAGCGTCAGTGTGGGACACCAGCCCCTCGGAAAAATATCCGCAAACTTTGTAAAACCAGGTGACTCAACAGAAACAAATGAAGTGGAAAACATGAAGTGACATGTCCTGGCCATCTTACTGGTAAGTGGGATTTTTGCAAACATTAGTGCATTAGTATTATCATCCTGAGAGTTTCAATGATAACAATAATGGAAAAAAAAACCTTTTGGGCCAGACCACATCTATGCAAGGTGGAGAGAGAGATGCACTGGAAATAGAGGGATTTCTTCGATAAGTTAGTGCAATTTAGAAGTAACCCCAATGGACATTCCCATTCTTCCTGGACCAAGGGCTGTCTCCACTCTGCTTGCTTCTGTGTTCCCACATACAGAGCTGGGCATCCAAACAACCTTGATTCTGCCCCATAGTCACACTGTTCAATAATCACATAGTTCCAGTTATAGCAGTTTAGTGTTTGGGGCTCTAGATTAGACTAAACTGATTTCTACAGACACATTGGGGTACATCTACATGTGCATTAATGCACTTCAGTTATTGAGCATTAAATCTAGTACCTCCTTGGGGCATTTATACACGTACCCTGGGGGGTGGGCTTTAACTAGAGTGGCTCCGAGACCGGCTCTAACTAAAGCACCCAGAGCATCGTGTGCATTAGGGCCTCCACGCTTAAAAATGGTGGCGGGTGCACTTTTTCTAAAGCTAATTGAATGAGCTTTAGCTAAAGCACCCCTGACTCCATTTTTAAGTGCGTGGACACTGATACACAAGACGCTGAAGGCTGCCGGAGCACCGTAATTACCAGCATGTCGGAGCTGCCTCGCTACCTGTGTTTAGGCTCCCTCCTTGTGAGCTACTAAGAAAATGTGCATTAGTCTGTCTTAATGTGCTTTAACTAAAGAGCACAGGGCACCTTTACAAGCTTTATTTCAAGTGCCCCCACCACCATTTTTAAGTGCGTGGATGTTGGTTCATGAGACACAGGAGGCTGCTGGAGCATCACAATTATCATGTTTCAGCAGACTCAGTTAATGAAGTCTGTTCCAATACGCTGAACTTCCAGTGTGTCGGAGCAGCCTCCGTGCTCGTGTATAGATGCCCATGGTTTTTTAGTGATGCTTAATGCACAGTAGCCTATTTTAATGTGCATTAACTAAATAGCATTTTTTTTTTAGTGACGCTTTAATGTGCATTAAAGTAGCTTAGTGCACATTAAAGTGCATGTGTAGATGCACCCAGTTAGGTCTTCTCGCAGGAAGTTAGGGGTCAGGCTGTTCTAGATGCCCTCACTATTCATTTCCATATAGTAACACATTTACATTTATTTTGAAGCTTTTCTTTCATTTTCCTGGATTTAAAACACTTGGTTTTGGGTTAATTGCAACATTCCTGAATATTCCCCTTAGTGTCTGGTGTAAGCTCTCAACCGTAACACCATCTTAATAGTCTCCTTTTTGCCTGGGAAATACCATTTTTTAATTAAAAATTTAATATGGGAGCACTAACCAAGCAACCCAATGAGACTAGCAACTTGTTGTGTCTGATGTTTTGAGGATATGAAATATTGATTATCTATTCTTTTTTTTAATTATTATTTGAAATGTTATTGCCTGAGTCGCTGGTATGTTCTGGCTGCATGATGCAGTGCAAAGAAGGGCAAGTACTTAATTATTGCTGTTTCCTCTTCTCTGGATCCTTTGTGTTCTTTGAAGCTTCTTGTATTCCCCTGAATATAAGGCCCAAGTCCTCTCTGGTCCTTCATGTTGCTCTGGGCATATCTCTGCCCTAGCTTCCCCCACTCTCCTGCACCATTTGTGTTCTGCTGTGGATGCACACTTGGCCCCCGGTTTTTATCCACTTCCATACCCTCCCTCACTTTTCCTCTCCATTCCCACTATCTTGAATAGACATATTGCAAGAGACTTCAAGATTGCCCACCCTTTAGGACTTCCCAAGTCCTAGCTGCCTGGGATCTCAGTCAGCACTAAACTCACTTGGGGCCCTGCTACCTGTCTGTAGTGAGACCACAGGAAAGCTGATGGCAGGAATGGGTTTGCCTGCTTGCAAAGCTTGTGGAAAATCAGAAGTAGATATACAACAAAGTGTTTGATTAACTTCTCCCTCCCATCTACCCTCTTAGACCTATCCGTTTCTAAAGAAATCTCTTTTGGGGGTTTTTTTTGAGCAGGGAGTAGGGGATAGATAGATAGATGCTTGCTGTTGGTTATGCTGTATTGCATGCAAGGTCTATTCCAGAGGCAGAATGAGCCAGCCTTGTCTGCACCAGTCATTCCTCTCTGGGTTTTCTAATGTGCTTTTCTCCTGTCCCTTCTCCTGGCTGTGGTCACTAGTTCTCTATTATGTGTGGCTCAGCCTTGTTTTCTAGGTCTCTTTGCCCCACTTGTGAGAAGGCTGGGGATTAAGAACCTGCCTCTGCATCTCATATCTGGGTTAGGTCTTTGTTCGGCGGACTCGGGGAGGTGGGCTGCTTTGTGATTCTGGCGGTTGGTGGCGTTGAGATGCAGGGTTCTCCCAGCAGCCATCCCAGGACCATGTCCCACCTCTTTGCAATGGGGAGATCTTCAGAGATGAATGACACAGGAACTTCACCCAGCCAAGTCTCCAGTCCCCGTATCTTCACACCCAGGTCTTCCCTGAGAATCCAGTGCCAGATGGACCAGGTAGGGCTGAGATCCTGCTGTCCTCAGCTTTCCTTTCCCTTCCTCCCATACTCTGTTCAGTTTTTGAGTGTATGTTGCAGAAATAAAGGCAGCACCCAGCTGTTTTTCCACTAGCATGTACAACAGGTGATGCATCCTCTTCCAGACAGATGCTGGACGGTCTTTCCTGCACAGGTTGGGGCTGAGCTCATTGCTGACTGCAACGAACTGGGCTTTGGGCCAGTTGGCATTATACAGAGATGAAATGATTCTTCATTCCTTTCTCCCAACTTTTTTGACAATTGTGTGTGTGCAGTGAGCAGGGGCATTAAACCAGCGTTCTCCGAGTCTCCTTTCTCTGCCAGGTTTGGGCAGCTATTCTGCTTAGTTGGAATGGGCACACTGAAAGCACCAGTAATATGGTTTCAAAAGTTGAGCCAAATTAACCGCTAGTGAAAACTCTTATTATGTGTCTAGTCTCCCTCTGGCTGAACACTTGCAAATAACAGAACTAATACATGCAAATGAGAAGAACCGGGTAGAAGAAGGCCGGTGATTGGTTGCGTTACCTCTGTTACAATAGCCACACTGCCGAATTACCTGGGGCTTGCTGTAATCTATATAATTATAATAATTAGATACAACCGTCATTGATAAACTCAATTACAACATAATTTCTGTAACTGTTGTCTGCTGCGCAAGATTTCAATTAATTTTAATTATATGGCAAGTCAAAGAGTCCATTATTTCATTATTAAGATCGTTCAGAACAAAAAAAAGAAGAAAAGAAAAGAAAAGGACACACAGATGCTGAGTTTCTTAAAGGACCCCATTTTACATTCATTTTATCTCCTAACAAATGGACTTACTTATGTGCTCTCAAGAAATCTGTTCTGTCCTCAAAAAAACAGTGTGGGAACCTTCAGGAATCAGGGGGAAACTTAAGGGACTTGTTGAATCTTTGCTTCACGTGCAAAATGGTACTGAACTGTGGAGTTGCAACTGGTGCCTCCATAAATATCAGCTGCTTCAGAGCTCTTGATCATTTTGGTTGATTCTGTGCTGTTGTCTGCTGGCTGTTAAGGCACTTTATACTTTTGCCGTGTGACATGCAATACTTTGTGCTACCGGGAAGCCCATTTTTTTGCAAGCCCCTGTTTGTTGAAGATCACACATTGCAGGAAAGACTTTGCTGATTTGTGGCTGCACATTTGGAGCTGGTTTCAAACAGGTGCAGCTGGCTGAATTCATTGTTGGCGTCACTCCTCCAGCCTAGCTGGGTAGACAGGGATGATGCATTTATTCTATTGTAATAGGATCGGGGCTGTGACCACCCCTCTCGCCCAGGGTGGTGCCCACCAAACCTCACCCTGTCTTCAGCTTCTCCTTGACAGTCTGCTCTGCTCGCTAGGTTGTTCTTCATCCCCCATTGCCTGCCCCTTCGACCTTCACCCCCGAAAAGCAGCATCTTACCCTGCTCAGCTCATTTCCTTCTGTCTCCTCTCCTCTCCTCTGCCCTGTGCATTCACCTCTGGGCATGAGACCCTGGAATCTCATTACCTTCCTATGGGATTGGAGCGGTGCTGTGGCCATGGTCATCCTTTGGTGTCTGGGGAAACTCCCAGCTCTACAGCCTTACTTTCCTGATGGTGTCTGCTCCCAAGCAGGTAGATCATTCAGCCCTTCCTGCATGCAAGTGGATGTACAAGCATTGGGACAACACTGCAGAGGTGGCTGGGAGGGAATTAGGGCATATGAGTGAGATCTGAGCCTTCTCTAGCCATATTTCAGGCAGTCTCTTCCTAGCTGTGCCTCAAGTTCATGAGATGAGCTGGGCTGCACCCCTCCATCCCTCTATTCAGACCATACCTACCTTGCAAGGGTATTTCTAACATTAATAAAAGGTTTGATAATTGCTTGGAGATGCAAAGGACCATATACAATCACATAGCTTATTTTTTTTAGCCTGTTTTGCTTGTTTGGCTTGTTTTCTTGGTTCTTTGTCCAGGGCAATGCATGTATTCTGGATCCCGGGAACTGATGCTACAGAGCATACAACATCGAGGCAGATCCTTCATCAGTGCTATCACCTTGCAGCCTGGTCCAAACAGCTATTATTTATTCCTCTCTCTCTACATGCCTGGATCTGACCTTACTTGTGCCCATTGTAGACTTTTGTGACCTCACTGACCTCCAGACTGACTATGAGACCAGCACTGAGCCCTGAATCTTTTCCTAAGTATATAGATACATATTTGTATCCTACCAAAATTTCTTGCCATAGGACACGCAGTCCAAGATGGATTGTGAGTCCCTTTCCCATCTTTCTCACAGGAAATTACCATCTACAAGGGCACCCTGTCAAAAAGAAGGAGAGGGCTTACACTGATATGCAAGTTACATTTAAGAAGAACTGAAAGTCTGAGCCAGCATAAGGCAAACTCAGGAGCAAGCTGTCAGAACACAGAAATCTTTTATTTCCCTATATGTTCAGGAAGCATTGCTGTCTAATGCACATTGCTGTCCTCCACGATATACATGGGGTGCCAGGAAATAGCAAAACCACTTTTTTGGACTAAAATGTAAACTGGAGGCCAAACTTATGTGGGCAGCTCCAGCTATTTCCTGCCAAAGCTGCAGCGGTGAACCTTGTTGAACTGTCTGGCTGAAATGGGTTGAGGGCTGATTTTCCTCTTCCAAGTACAAAGCAGGTAGATTGCCTCAGTAATCTGTACCTACACACTTCTCTCCTTTCCATTCACAACCTCCTTGTGATTGTTCTGTGAAGTTTCTTTAAAAAAAATGAAAGGAAGGCTTCGTTACTCTTTTTCCCAATTAAACCTAATTGCAAGTTCAGCCCTGATGAGCAAACCAACTATACCAAGCCAGCACTTACAGCATCTATTGAATGCCTTATATACTTTTTGGAAATGTAGGCAGGTTCTCTCTCTGGGAGTGAATTGGATTGTTTGCTGCTGTGTTGAACTTGTCCTTTAAAGACTCAAATGGGAACACCCAAAACCTACTTGAAGAAGGTCAGTTGTTAGCAGAGCCAGCTGTCCTGAGTAATGGTGGAAAGCACCCAGGAAACATCACTGGATTAGATCCAGCATTTTATTTAGCAGAGCAGGTGGGACGGAGACTTACCAAGATCTTTAGGCAGCACATTTCCAGCTGATAGGCAGGTTTTGTGGGTAAGAGTCTGTCCCCAAAGTATTCAACAAATGTGGGGGCTCCTTGACGTACTCAGGGAGCCAAGCAGATCCAAAATGGCATGGAGGAAGGGATCATCCATGAAGAAGGTCCACTGTCCCCACCCTGAGAACAAACATGATGCTGCTTAATATAGACAGGACAGATCCAGCCTGGAGGGCAGAGAGTTGAAGGAAGCAGGGGACCTGGAAGAGAGGAGTTATATTAAATGGGACATTCACGCTGTGGTTAGCGTGAGTGTCTGAGAAGACTGTGACTGGTCTTGAAGTCACTGACCTACTTCGTGACTGCATTTTATCAAGGGAAAGGTACTGGGATGTGCCATCAGTGGGTGAAAGCATCACTTGCTACCATACTAGGTAAGTGTTAGACCTCACAATCTGTGCTTATATTGGTTACAGGAAGACCATGGGCTGTATGGTGTCACTTGTCTTAAAGAGAGACTCGGTCCCCATAGCAGCACCCTGAAGAAGTGAGGAAGGTGCATTACACTGTTAGTCCATCATGCTTTCTTTTTAATCCTGTCCATGAGATCCAGAATGCCTTAATCTTAACTGTGGCATGGCCTGTATTCTAGTTGCACTGGGGATTTCCTTGCAGCCTCGTCCCGTGTGCATGCACAAGGATTTCTAAGGCAAATAGTCTCTCCCCACTCCTCTTGGAGGATTAGATTCAACAAGATTCAACAAGATCTGAAGTCCAGATCAGTCCCTTAAGCTTCAGTGTTTGGAAATCACAAGAAAGAGCTCATCTCTTCTTTTGGGAGTCCTTTTTCTAAAGAAACGTTTATATGAAGAATGCCGTTGTGGGACCAGATCCTTGTCCCAGTGACACCAGTGTCAGCTTGGAGTAACTCCAGTGCCATTGATTAATTTACTTGAGATCTTCATGGAACTGAACAGGATTTAGCCCAAGAGATTTAGGTAAATTGGAAGAGCATTCAGAGTTATACCAATGTAGCCGAACCAAACTTCTAGTCCTATTGAGGCTCAACCGTTAGCAAGAACGACCCAAGAATCTTCCAAGGTGTTTTGGAGACTCTTGTCTTGATGGGCCTGTGCAAAGTGGCTAGTATTCACTTTGGATTCGGATTCTGCTGATTCAGGGGACAGTGACTCAATTTGAATCAGTGATTCAAATCATTGTCCCGATTCGATTCGGCCGAATCTGATTTGGAGATTTGGCTCCTGCCGAATCTCTGAATCAGCCAGGCCAGGCCCATCCCCTGCCCAGCAATGGCTGCCCCAGCTCCCAGAACTTGTTAAAAAACCAAAAAAGCCCTGATGTTCACTGGGTGCTGGCAGGTGGGGGGCAATCCCCGCTGCCCCACACCATGTGGGGGGCTCTGCACGAGCCCCCAAAGCCCCGAGGCCACTGCAGAAGTGGTGAATCCTGGGGCTTTTCTTGTTTTTTTTTTTTTCTTAAAGGGCCAGAGCTGGCTCGAGTGGGTCACCCATGGGGGGGGCTGGGGGAGAGAGGGGTGGGTTCAGGGGGCTCATAGCAGAGCCCCCCATGCAGCATGGGGCAGTGGGGGGCAGCAGGGATGGCCCCCTGCCTAGCAGCACCTGGTGAGCACTGGGGCTTTAATTTAAAGTACCAAGTTGGGACGGGTGTGGGCAGCCATGGGGTGCTGGGGGGTAGTGGGGGAGTCAGGGAGGCTGGGGGAGCTCCCTGCTGCAGCCACCAGGGACTGTCCAAATCATCAAAGGTCTCTGAATCTTTTCTGAAGATTTGAAGAGCTTTGAATCGATTTGGACCTTTGATTTGGTCCCCTGATTCAATACAGATCCGGAGATTCGGCTACTGAATCAGGCCGAATCTCCTCCATATCGAATCACCACCCGAAGCTTCCCACAGTCCTAATGAAACACTGAAGGTGAAACCCCGCTCCCCTTGCTCTGAAGTCAGCACCAGCCCTGACGTCGACTTCAACAGAGCCAAGAGCACGTTCAAAATATCCCTCTTATTTCATGTGCCTCGTGTTTTCCCACCCTCTCTAAACAGCACCCCTGAAAGAAAACCAAGGAGGGCAAATTAGTCTGAGCCTGTGCTCCTTAGACCATGTCATCCCTCTGCCCTTTCAGCTGCCTATAGCCCTGAAGCTAACTAACAGTTCACTCATCTCTAAAAATTGTATCAGTGTGCACTGGCCAGTGAAGGCCACTGACCAGTAACAGCGATCACCCTGACCAGTAACAGAGATCAGTAATGACAATGACCCTTGGGTCAGTGAAGGCGACATGTTGCTTCGATGCATGCTGTACCTTCCTGTGCTCGGTTACTTGACCGTAACGCGTTACCCAGGTAGGAGTCAGGCCATCCAGGTTGTAGCCGTATGGGCCTCGAGGCAGAAAGAACTTGTGGTCGAGGTGATCTCTTTTATTCGACCAACTAGATTTTTGCAAAAAGAAATTCTTTAATGTCAGGCTTTCAGACAGGAAGTGGGGCGAGACCTCTTCAAAGAACCTGTTGAGACCATCAGCCATTATTATTCAAACAACCACAAGAGGACAGCTGTTAAAGTGATTGGAGCGCCGGGCAGAATAAATTGAAAGGTGTGCCGGGAAGGGAAGAGGTTGAAAAGACCAGTTGTGGGCAAAGCCCGTGCATTATTTATAATATTTTTCTGACTTCCAGAACCTTGTCACAATTAATTTGCTTATGAATCTCTGCAGCAAAAAAAGTTGCTAGAGGCTTCTGGTGGTACAAGGTTGCTCCGGGTTGGACAAATCGATGTCATCAGAGGTAAAAAATAAAACAAAATTGCAGGACGATTGCTAGTCAGATTTGCTAATGATTTTACCAGAAAGCCACCCATTGCTTTCCAGGAGCAGTGCAGAGAGGAACGTAGATGTGTACAGTGTTGCATTAAATTGCTGGCAGTTGAGGTCTATTGAGCACGCAATACTTCGGTTAGATTTGGTAGATGAGCTACCAAAGTTTTGCCAAGCACGTCGGCCCAAACCCTGCTGGGTAGAAGCAGTGCTGCTGTTACCAGCTTGCAGAGACTTCATTGCAGAAGGCTGCTTGCCCAAGGCAGCGTTTGCTTCCACCCATCCTCTTGACTCACTTTTCTTCCCCCTCCACCCCATTTCCTTTTTTCTGCCTCCGTTTCATTTCTCTTTTTGCCTCCCCTCCTCCTCTCACCCGGGGAAACGTCCGTCCAAATTAGAACACAGCACGGGGAGGATTATGGAGTTTAGCTGTGAGGATCAGAAAGCCTTTTTCTCTTACAATTTCCTCCTTTTTTCTCATCTCTTTAGCTCTCCTACCATGAACATTTGCGGGCAGAATTCACCACGGCGCTGCTCCTTTTCTCTCCTTTAGTTCCATGCAAAATCCTATCCAGAAGTTATTCAGCGCCTGCCTTGAGGTGAAGCGACAAGGCTGGAGTTGGAGAAAACCTTTTCATCTCCCAGTGAAAATCCCTGAATTGAGTTCTTACTGCCGGCTGGTGTCCGTGGGGATTAGGGAACAATAATGCGATGGTGGTTTTTGTCTCAGAAGGCAAGAGTTTTATATTTGCGATTGTGGGGCGCTGCTGTCTCGTTGCTATTTGGTGGAGCTGCTTTGAGTTTGCGTGCCTGCCCGCTAGTAGCGGACCAGGAAAGGAAAGCAAGATGCTGAGCACCCTGACTCGGATCCAGCACCATGCACAACCAAGTCACCCCCCAGGGCTCCCTTGTATGCTTAAATTGAAACGCATGCTAATGCGCTTTGATGGAGACGGGGCCAGAGAGCTGGGAACTTTTCAGGGCGAAGCCCTTACAGTAGAGGGAAATGTGGGGGCTGACAGTTTGGAGGCATGGAGATGTCAAGGGTTTGGATGCAATGGTCCTTGTGACGTCCGGGTAACTTTGGCCTCGGCATTAGAGCATGCATCTATTCCAGCTAGATCGCTGCCTGACCTTGGAGGCTGGTGGCTGTCCGGCGGCCTGTGTCTCGGTTCAGCACCTTAATGTCGACATCACTAAAATCACGGATGTTTGCTAAGCCTGAAAGGCCTGTAGGAGCAAACTTCTCCCCGATGCACCCTAGGGCGATCACTTCAAATCAGGGAGAAGGTCAGGACTGGGTGAATAATTCATGATGACTAATTTAGTCAGTGAATTTTGCTTTTCTGTGTACTAATTGTGCATGAACAGACTATACTAGCCAGGACTTTATTTGCTGTTTGATGTTAATGTTTTCTGTGAGCAGTCCCCAGCCAATAAATTGTATCACCAGCTGCATGGTTTTATTTAATATTCAAAAATTGAATGGCATTGGCTAGCTTTAATTGGACACCTAGATCACACCGCGGTGTTGCTTTTTCCTGATTAGATGCGTCTAACTCTTAGAATAAAATTTCCTCTGCAAATATTTGGGCCTCCAAGTTCAGAATTGGTTTGTGGATATTCTCCATCATTGCTCTAAAGTGGATTGTTCTTGCAGAAATTCCTGCAGATAAACTCCTTGGCTAGGCTATCCATAGGTACCGAATGCAGAAAGGTATAAACAGAGATGAAGTGAATTAGTTGGGGGAAAAATGTGCGTTATTTAAGATTTGTTAGTGAAAGGGTCTGGGAGTTAATTTTTTTGCTGTTGCTGCTGCTGGTTGTGCTATCTATACATATTTTCTAGACAAATATCATAAAGAATTTCAGTTTCCAGAGCAATGCTTGTGGTATGTTTCTTCATTCTTATAGTCGTACAAAAGTAGATTTTTGTTTCGGGGTCTTTCTTAATAAAATAGAGATCAGGATATAGAGTTACGTCCCTGGCACCTCCATGAAAAGTCTGATTTTTCTGTACAACAATCTCCATATGTTACTTATACACAGCCAAGGTCCTGGCACTAGAGAGAGACTACACTGACTGATATACAGTCTGTGCACTGCATAATGTGGCTATGTTTCTTTTTCCCTTGGGCATTCAACCAATACCTTTCTTTGCCGTCTCATGATCCCACCTGATTCATCTCTGCTTCCTAGCATATAAACTCTCCAGCAGCCCCGAAGTACAGGAGTCTTCAACCACATCACGTTTCACCCGGCGTGTTTTATATAGGTGGGTTTTACAAACAAAATTAATGTGCTTTGCCCATGAAATTAAATAAGCGTTATGCGGTCATGATCCTCAGCCCTGTCACATTTTGCTATTTTCTTTTTTCCCAAAACCAAAAAGGAGTTTCCAGCCCTCCCCTGCTTAGGTTTTCTTAAGGTTGGCCAAGATATTAAACACTTATTTGCATTCAGAGCGTAGTTACTTTTGAAACATTACCAGGGAAAAGGGTGTTTGGAGCTGGAAATAACACCTAGAAGTCCACAAATTCTTGCATAATCCTGAGCACACCCAATACAAATGTGTGGTAATTTAGTGCTGCGCAGCTACGCTCACACCAGCAAGGTTGGTTTTAATGCATCTTCTCACCCCTTCTTCTGTAAGATCTGGGACAGAAGTTCAATAAACTGATTTAACTTAAATCAGTTAAGTCTGATACTACACCTATCCAGGTTTATCTGAAACTGGTTTGAGCTATTTTGAAAGCAGTTTATGTGCACTGAACTTCTGTTGTGTTACAGATTTGAAGCAGTTTCCAATCACTTATACTGGTATATGTGTAATTTCTGTCCCTAGCCTATGACAACTGGAGCTAATCAATGGGCCAGGAGATGTGTAGGATCTCTTTTTATTTCTAACTCCAGTAGAGCACAGGAAAGGTTTGACCTGGGGAAGTGCTGAATGCCCTCAAATCCCATTTAAGTCCGGTATGGCCTAGGAGAGAAGCCTTACCTCATCATTAAAGGCAGAGGGAGTAACCACACATTAAGGATGCCAAAGTTTCCCTACAACAGCAAAAAAAGGACCAGGACAACTGTTGTGCTTTGATCCCTACAATCACCCTCTCTGCTCGGTGCATGCGTCTGGGCCCCTCTCTCAACCTTGTCTGGAAAGTCAAGCTGTGATTGAGCATTACTAACAGCTAATTTGTAATTTGTGGTTACTTAATTCATGCTGCATAATACTGAATTTTACAATCCGTCCCATTGATTTCAAAGAATACGGCGCTGCCCAGCATAAACGGGGCAAATAACAATCGGTTTCTTAGGTGAGCTGTAAAGTTAAACTTCGGTCTTTCTGCCAACAGATTCTTAATACTCGGGCACATTGATCTGCAAACATTAATTTTTCCCCTGTGCCCAGAGAAATCAGAATGAAATTGCTTTGCTGCTTTATTATTGTGCATTGCATTTTCTAATTTGGAGAACATTCATCACTCAGAATTTACAGCAGCTTGGCTATTTCTGGGCGTGCAATATTTCAGCAAAGGCAAGATAAGTCAAAGTGTGAAGGCTTTACATCTTTTCCTCAGAGCTGCAGGAAAGGGGACAGAATTTTATAGGGAATATATATATATATATATATATATATTTATGCAGGAAGCTAAAAGCCCATTTGCACGAGAAATCATTTTGTCAGATTTAAAATGCAGCAATAGGTATAGGTGGGGGAAGGAAAAAATACATGTCTCTCCCCCGAGTGAAGTAGGAAATACTTATGTCTCTTCTTGACCAACAGTCAAGATACTAAAACCTTCGACTGGCAGTGGCATCATGCCAAACAATTCCTGCTGACCAGCCATCTTGTTAGTTTTTTTCCCCCTTTTATTCTTGAGCATAGGGGACCCCACCAAAAGGAGTCAGAGGCATGAGATGACAACTGTCCCCTGATGGGCTACCGAGGGTGAATTTAACCAGGTTGAACGGTGCTGACTCTTCAAAGTGCAGGAACCGAGGGGCATCTTCTCTGAACGGACACTCTAAAATGCTCCAGCAAAATTTCTACCCGCATCCTTTGCAAGCTGCAATGTCAGTCCCTAATTTGAGGAAGCGCCCAAACCTGCACTTCAATCGCTTCTGATGGAGGGGAGTAATTCAACAGATGTAGACGGGGCGGATCCAGAAGGGTGCAGTGATGCATTCACACCCCACTTTGATTCCCGTTCGAGCCCAAGTTTAAAACCAACTGCCTGGCAGTGGCTGCGGCATTTTGAGTCTTGCCTTGCTGAGGGAGTCACTTGACTTCACGGCTTCTTGTCATCTACCCAATCCCTTCTCTTTTCAAAAGAGAGCACCCTCTCTGCTTTTTAATGGTCTTGATGTTGCACCATCAGGCTAGCCTTTGCTGTGCAATTCTACTGTCTTTTAGCTGCTCCTGGTAATGAAGCTCCTATTTCACAGCCCCGCAGATTGTTTCCAGCACGTTCCAATGAACTTCTCTTTGTCTTTGCTTCACTCTTGAACTAAACCATCCAGCCCGTAGCATGTTAGTAAAGAGTCTAGTTTATTTTTAACTGGAGAAAATTAAGTGTTGTTTTATATGTGATGCACCTCACCGTCTGTACCTGCCCGTTTCAAAAGTCTGGATCCACTTATGGATGTAGATCAGTGGCTCCCAACCTTGGGGTGCGACCCAGTTCAGGGTCACGGGGCGTCCGCTGCTCACTCCACCCCTCTCGCCCGAGTGGTTCTCCCGGCGCACGGTCTGTGCGGCTCTCGCCACTGCCCTCCCCGCAATCCCAGCTCGGCCCAGGTTCTGCTGGTGCCGCCTGGCATGAGTGAGTTGGCAATGGGGGTCGTGACCCAGTTTTAGGGTCACAGCAAAAAAAGGTTGGGAGCCACTGATGTAGATGCTTCAGGACCTGTAAGCTAACATCTTCCAGTTTTCCTCCTACGGGCGAAAATTTTAGTGAACAAATTTTAGTGTTTTCTGGGATGCTCCTCTGTTTTCATCTGTCTTCCAGTCTCGGAGAACTGCCCCATTTCAACACTATGGAAATGAAAATGTGACTGATTCATAGATTGGGCATCCATTTAGTATTGCTTGACTTTGTAGTCCTATTGCACAAACATCACTGAAGGCCAAGATGTTCTTTCCTAATTTCAACCGGCAACTTTAGAGGAATAATCTTTGCGGGGGGGAGTACATGCCTTCAGGCAAAACTAGGCATCTCTTGGCATCTGATTGAGCCTGTTTCTAAATGGAGTCTCCAGAAGGGGCAGCCACCAGTGAGAGCATCCTTAAATGTAGGGCCCTGCGTTTCCTACACATCTGGAATTAGTGCACACAGTTACAGAAATTTGGGTGTTAGCATATTTCTACATTATTTGACATTTTTGCAGGCACCTGTGCTTTCATCCTCCATATGCTTGTTTGCCATTTCTTGTTCAGCCACTCAAGGGCTCTGCAAGCTGTATCGACTTCCAGACAGATGTCATCCTTGGTGAACAAAGGGGACAGAGCTGGAGCACAAGCCATGTAGTAACTTTTTTGTTTGGGGCCATAGGTGCTGAATCCAAAGAACATGACACTCTGAAGCAGGAAGTATCATTGAAAAAGGGCTTGAACTCGTGAGATTTCCAGCTAAATTTGATAGATTTAGAAACAACCGTTCCCGATGGGTTGATGCTTTTTTTGGATCCATACCAGGACTCTGCGTGATCTGTGTTTCATCTATCGCTAATTTGCTAGTAAATACAACTGATACAATATATTGACTGACCTAAGTCTATTCCTGTTGTGTGAAAAGCAGTCTTTCTTTTTGGACTTCATTTCCTATAGCGTGTCAAAGGCTTTAACTTGCTCTTGTTGGGCTTTTATTTTCTCTTGCTTAAAACCTGAATTTTTAATGAATCATATTTGCAGCAACAGAGCATACACAACAATAAACATCCTCTGCAGTTGATTGAGCACTGTAGCCGAGTTGTTTAGTGCCCACAAAAGCAGTTTATTGTAACTATCCTCTAGCACCAAGGACATCATTTTAATTATATGCTGTGAGAATGGAAACAACAAACCAGAACATTGGAAAACATTAAAAGATACGGTTTTCCTCCCCTCCCAGGAACTTTCCATTGGAGTGGTGCAGCAAGCACATTTCTGAGATAGGGTGGAGGCTAGAAAGTGTAGTGCTTTCCAGCGGTTGCAGAACTGGCTAAGGACTGAAGGGGGCATGCAGAGTGATTTTCTGGAGCCACATTGGGAGGTTTTGATCCACTCCAATGATGCCACTCAAATTTCCTGCGTGAGCTCACAGTTCACATGCGTTAGCAAGGTCTTCGTGCAGGCTTGGAGGTTGCACCGTAGTCAGGGCCTGGTGGGGCAATGTTGAGGAAGGTTGCTTTGTCCCTTCTCATCCCGGCCGTGCTCCATGGAGGTAGTGAGGGTATCATCTCCAGTGCTGTCTGATGCTTTCCAGTAGCTCTGAATGCCAATAGCAGTTTGCTTTACCCTTCCCGCTCTGCAAGGATGTGATGGGACAGAATACCCATGCACTGATATTTTCAGCCTTGGGTTCCTCAGCTGCTCTCCTAATGACATGGTTTTGCTTTGTAAAGTACTGAAAGGCCTCGGCTGCCATGGACTTTACAAGAGGCAGACAAGGGTCTTTGGGTAAATGTGATACCTTTTATTCGACCAACTCAATTGGTTGGAAAAATTCTTCTTAGCAAGCTTTTGGGTATAAATACCATTTGTCAGGCTGAGGATTTATTTAAGGATATTTATACCCAAAAGCTTGCTAAGAAGAGTTTTCCCAACTCTTTGAGTTGGTTGAATAAAATATATCACCAAAGACCCTTGTCTGCCAGTGTCCTTAGACCAAGACGGCTACAACCTGTAATGTGGACTTTACAAGGGGTTTTGGATGTATAAGGATATCGGCATCTGGTCTATTATCGCCAACCGGTTAGACACGGTTCCTTCTATCCTGGGAGGAGAGGTCTTTCCCCTTTGTGTTTTCATACTCATGAGCTTCTTTCCATTAAACCTCAGCTACTCTCCTAATGAAATATTGGAGCGGGAGTGAGGGGAAGCGTTCACAATGGAAAGCTAACTTAGGGGCAGGGTTGTTGGGGTTGATTGAATGGTCCACGAACTTTCAGGGAAGCCTCATTGAACAAATGTGGGTCCAGGTAGAGATTCATGCTGAAGCCGGGTACAACTTTGATGTTATCTGCTGTTATTTCCGCTCCCCTCCCACTCCATTTGTCCTGTCACCCCTCACCAAATGAGCCCTGGGCATTTTGCACAGAGCTGTGGCTGAACCCCTGGGGACTGCAAGCTCAGGTGGGCTGAAACCACAATTATGCTTCCCACAGCTGCGTTAAATCCACTCATTTCAGTTCAGAGGAGGCTCACGCAACACACATTAGGCATTCGCTCACCCTTCCACACTAAGGTGATTTCAGCTGCGGTAGAGAGCAATTGTATTTACTGACCTTTTATTTACTCTCACTCCTAATCGGTCTGTGATGCCAGTCCTTCGTGGCTAGGCTGACCCTATGGAAATCCTGGAAATCCAGGACGCTGCTCCCGGATGTCTTATTTTGATTTATACTTCGACGGTCAGCTGTCTGGGGCAGGGACGACATTTTGTTCTGCGTTTTTGTAGACTAGTTCAATGGCATCTGGATCTGCGACGAGGGCTCGGAAGTCCTGCAGCAATAGGAGTATCGGGGCTGGACTCGATGATCTTCCAAGGTCCCTTCCAGCCCTAATGTCTATGAAATCTATGAAATACTGGGAAATTGGTGCATTTCAATGTTAACAGTTTTGCCTTTTCCATGCATGCCTTGTCTGTGACCCGTCAGCTGAGCGGCACCACTTCCAGTAGCGTTGTTCGCCAAGCTTTGTGCAAAGAATAGCTCTTTCTCTTGTCCCTGATACAAAAAGCATTATGGGCACTCCTGTCATTGGCTTGCAGAGAGGTGGAGAAGCAGACTCAGAGGGGACATCTACACTGCTTCTGCAGCACTTCGGAGGGGCACGCCCGGAGGTACCCTGCTTCTGCTCACACACCAAGCCCGGAAGTGTGGCAGTGAAGCTGTTCTGGAGACAGCTGCTCTCAAGACGTGTCGTCTTCATGCTGGAGTGGGGACACCCCAGGGAACCCCTTGTGAACTGCAGCAGATGGGTTGCCATGCCTGGAAAAGTCCCTGCCCAAGAGCATGGGGGACATGGTATAGACATACCTTGAGTGTCTTAGGGAACAATGTGTGCCAAACAGAGCATATTTTGAGGCCAGAAGGGCCCTGTAGGATCGAGTATGCTTCAGAGATCCCAGCCTGAGCGTTACAGCTTAATTTACAGGAGCTGGAAGGTAACCAACACTTGCAAATTTTCTGCTCGGTGCCTTGGATAAGAAGTCTAACTCCATCCCAACTATGCACTTGGTCCAATAAAAGATATCATCCTAAGAAATGATTGCCTGTTGCATAAAAAAGGAAGGCAAGCCCCTTACAGTTGATCTTCCACCACCCACTTCTCATTCCAGCTCTCCTAAGCCCTGGATGTAAGGGGGCTTTTCAGCTTCTGCACCGCACAAACTATTTGAACGTGAAGCATAAACTTCCGCAGGGTTGGTGTAGAAATCCCTCTTTGAATCTCAGCATCGTTGCGAGGCCATTTGAGGTTTGATGCAGATCCTTCCACAGCAGGATCTCTGGAAGCTTCCCCTTCTCTTGCTGAATACATCAGGATGGGTTGGGAAGTCGCAGTGCTCTCCCCAGGACAGCAATCCTCGCCTCCTCTCTGCTGTTGGAGTTGCATTGCCAAGACAGCTGTTAGCATCAACTGTAATCAAACACATGGGTTTAAAATAGAACCGAGAGCTTTCTTCCCACTCGCCAGCCCGGCCCAAAGCCAGGATGCAATTTTCCCTAACAGAATAATTGTGTCAGTAAGTTGGGCTGAGTAGAAGCCAAGCCTATTCTTAGCCAGAGGTAGAGTCGACCCAGCGGTGCTGAAGGGGTTAATTCATATTACGCAGGCACACTTGGCCTCTCTTTTCCTCTGGGTGCTTTGCTGGTTTTTGCTAGTCGTGCTCTCATTGTTTAGGACTCCGATGTTTCTTTTTCACGTGGGGTGATTAATGTATTCCCTGCTGTGTCATTCAGATTTGCTCTAGGGTGCGTTCAGACAGCCCCTTCCGGAAGACCTGCCTTTGAATTTATCTGTGTCTGGATACTTTGCTTGAGGAGAGAAGAGACCTGATCCATTTATTTTACATACATACATATATGTGTATATTATATGGGTATATCCACGTATGTATGTATTGTGTGGGATGCTGAGTTTAAAGCTGAAAATTCTCCCTCCCTTCTCTCCTAGGCCCATCTTTTAAGTAAGTTTGCTCTGCTAAGGTCCACTTTCTTTAAAAAAACAAAACAAAAAAAGGTGTGCAAACCTGATAGCTGAGTTGAACAAATGACCATAATAAGGCAGTTAGAACAGGATTTCCTGACTTGCTGGTATAGTTTCAGTGGTTGTGCACACAAACTAGGTGAGCAATGGCAGGTTTAAGTGTTGGTGGAGGTGTAGTTAAGCAAATGAATGGCCAAGAGCAGCCTGCGTTTGCAATGCCTGCTGATTTTCTCGTGCCATCATTTTGCACCATTAGCAGTGATTTCCTACGCGGCTTGGATGCACTTGGGGTATGAAATTAGGATGACCTACCAAAACAACAGAGGGAAGGCCTGGCAAGTTTCTGACAGTGATTGGACTATGCCAGTCTTCTTCCAGTAGCCTATAAACACTGGGGAGGAGGGTGGTACGGCCGCCAGTGGTCTCCAGAAGGAACATCTGGATTGTTTGGCCCCCAGAGGGAAAAGAAAGGAGGAAATCAGAATGCCATTAACCCTGCAATGCCCGTTAGAGAGGGAGCTCTCCAATGACCAGCCAGCTCCAGACCAGACTCGGAAGCTGATCAGGGAAGATGATGGCTGGGGCTCTGGAAGGCTGCCAAAGAACTGTCTTATTTGCAAGCCAGAAAGGGCCATTATGGTGATCTAATCCAGCCTCCTACATAGCACAGACCAGAGCGCTGCATCCAATAGTTCCTGCATCAAGCCTATAACTTTGGTTTGAGCTACAGCATACCTTTGTTAGAAAGACATCTCGTCTTGATTTAAAGATGTCACGTGATGAGGAATGCCCTACCTCAGGAGCACGGCTGTCCCCGTGATGAATTACCCTTGGCAAAGCACATGGGGATGCTTATTGATGGCCCAGTTGCCCACGCACATCTGCACGCTGGACGTCACTGGGTGGGATGGAGCCATCGTTACCAAAGGGACGAGTGACTGACGTTTCTCCTTAAAGGGACCTGAATGCAGACAAGTGGATGGTGTTGAGGTTTGCCCACCTCCAACATAATAGTCTCAAATGCAAATTCAGAAACACAGTCAAGCATCTGCAGAAATCAGGGCGCTGTGTTCGGTGCTTCCATCTGATTCACATTCATAACACGCACCGTGAAAACGTGCCGGGGCTCGTAACCTCATTGCGGCTCTGTGGTCTTTGAGCTGCTCCGGCAAAGATTAATGGTCTAACTCTTAGTCCCAGAATCTTTCCTTTGTCTTGATCCCTCGGATCAGCTGGAGTTTATCATTTAAATACCAAACGGAGCGTTTTGCTCAGTAATCTGATAAAGTTTACTTCTAACTCATTTTTTCCCTCCGCTTTGCTTAGCCTCATCTTTCAGAAACCCTCACCTCCCCCACAATCTGGCGAAGGTCGAATCTGATGATGGATGCTCTGGGACGCCTCGTGCATCGGCCACATTACGTGGCGTTGCAAGACCGAACAATAAAGCAGCCTGCCTTGGGAACCACGGCAACCCAACAGTGTCATAGCAATGAGGCAACGGCAGATGATTGACTCTCACGAAAGAGACTGCTGTGAGTATGCTGCGTGATTCAGTCTCCAGACAGGGAAGGGAAGAAGCAGCTGCGGTTGCTTCTTTTTGATTTTCTTGTGGGGTTTTTTGTTTTGATTTTTGTTTCCTTTTTTAATCTCTTTCCCAAATCCAAGAGGGAGAGATTGATCTCTGTTGCCCAGACTGGTTGCAAAATCCATCCTTGCAATTGCTTCTTTATTTTTTTTTCCCCTATTCCTTTGCAAATCAGCTACCGAGTTCATGTCAGAGGTGAATGCATCAGACCGGCTGCTAGGGCATTGGACGACCGCCTCTCTCGTGCTGTAAAGGACACCCGTTTTTTGGTAGTGAATGCCCCATGACCTGTATCCAGTAGAGAACTAGTTGGAAAAAAACCAAATTGATCATGCAGCAAATATGTTGTCAAGGAGTAACAAGGCAAAGGATCGTACACTGGGATATCATTGATGGGGTTGGAACTAAGCCTGGGACACTGAGGACACTGGTGCCCTTTGAAGAGTCATTTTTTTAATTACTCCTAGAAATGTTCTTTAATGATGTGGGAGAAGAAATAAAGGTCAGCGGGATGGAGGTCTGTGGCCCAGAAGTCTGGTTCTAGTCCCTGCCACATCTGGCGCGCTTGAGGGCTACATGGTTGGCCTTACCCATGGCTGTGTCCTGCCCAGTGTGGTCTCTAACTGGTTAAAGAGGCTTTCTCCTCTAAATCACATAGTCTAATATTATCGTGGTGAGGATGGGTTATGTCTCACCAGGGACAAAAGTTGTCCGTATAAAAACACCCGTTTTTTAATTTCGTTAGCTTTGCATTCTGTGTGTGGGTTTAGATGAGTCTGAAATTATTCCAATTAATGTTATCAAAAGTGTGACATTTAATTAACTCAATAACATGTTGAGCTTAATGATAACATATTTCAATGCACTGCAGGCAGCAGTGAGCTCTCTCGAGCAGCGTAGAAGAGTGCCAGGGATTAGAGAAAGGAGGAACCCTTTCCGCTGATATGGATGCATCTCCCTCCGATGAGAAGCTGGGGGGTCCAGCGCGGTGGCAGAGGTGGAGACAGCAGAGATTACGGGATCGGTGCAGCAGCTCTCACTGGAGATCCAGGGGGGTCCAGAAGATCCTGATGTTAAGGTCATTGTAATAATGGTTTCTATCCTCCTTTCTTTATTCTTTTTATAATACCCCTAAGAGTGTCCCTGAAATATATCCATCCACACAAGTGAAAAATGTCCCTTTGTTGATGCAGCAATTTGTCATGCAAAGCTTTTGTGATTTTTTTTTTTTTAATTTAACAGTGGTTAAAAACAATTACATTTGATGAAAGTGTTTGCACGATAACTCACCTAAGCAATTCCAAGTCAGACAGTAGACTACCACGGCTCTCCACGGATCATTTTGCTTTGCTGGCATGTAACTTTGGATCTGTCCTGGTGGAATTTTTCCTCCCCCAATTTTTTTAATTGTTTTTATTTTTTTTGTAATGCTTTTTTGGAAAGATTCCTATTTAAGAATTAAAAAAAGGAAAAAGAAAGTATATCAACATAAAAATTAACAATGCTTGAATGAAGAAGCTTCCCCTGGCAGGATATTAGCTGCCACATTGGAGCTTGCCATGTCTCACTAATACAAGTAACAACAGCTATCAATGGATCAAGGCACTTGAAACCCAAAATGGTGGTAGGCATGGCTATGGCAAGTGTAAAAGTTTTGTTCCTGGATTTGGGAGCATAATTCAAGAAACCAGGTTAGGTTGCCTCCATTTCTTATGCTTTCAATTGAGAGATTTGGGCACCCTGAGCTGGGGTTCATTGAACGCAGCCTACTGAATAGGGCGACCCCTAAGCCAGCCCATAGAAAATGCTGACCAAATGGTGCCAGTTGAAATCCTGCCTCTCTTGCCCACAGTCTTCAGTTCGACGTTTGTAGGAGACTGGGAATCTCAGCCCAACCCAGGGAGAGCTATTTAATTTTCTATTAAAGCCTGGTGCCCAAGTCTTTCACTCCTTCAGCAAGTGCAGTAACCAAGATGGAGCATGAACCTTCTTCTCTTCCTGTGGTTTTGAATGAAGGTGGCTGCAGGGGTGCATCAGGCATGTTGCAGGCATGCCCGTGGCAATGAGCTTCTTGGAGGACTTAGGTGCAGAGACGCACCCCATTTGTGAACTCCAAACAGCCTTTGGTGTGATGTGTTTCGTGATCAGCTCCGGGTGCAAATATGCCTTAAGTAGCCTTGCTGGCAAGCACTAGGCTCATATGGACTTTCAGGTATCTTTTAGGTAAGGAGTTTATTTGGGGATCATTGCACTTAGGCACTTTCCTTGTGTCTACATTGCATTTTAGGGCCCTCAGCATGTGTTAGGAGCTGGCCCTTAGCCCTGGAGGGACTGAGCCTTACTGATTTCCCCATGCAGGAGTCCTGTAGCACGAGGAAGTGCCTGGTGGCTTATGTTATACCTACGTTAGTTCAGATAAAGCTGCTCAGAGCAGTGGCGGTGGAATTAGGAAGGCGTTTTTGATGACTCGCTCTTCATTGCAGTAAGAGGCGCAGCTCAGGGAACTGAGGCAGAAGGTTTAAGGCAGTAAGGATACGGCCACCGCCAGCGAATTATATATTGGATACAGGACATGTAAGGGGCAAGATGCAGAGAGGTGGCCATTAGGCAGAAAAATGGCTGGCAAGAAGAGACAAGAGGCAGATGTATCGTACAGTCGGAGAGCGTCCTGACACGTGTCACAGGACGTTACCAACTTGCCATGTCGTTAGTAATCCATAATTACATTTTGTCCTTGGAGGTTCAAACCCAGCAATACTCTATTGACCAGAAGCCAGGCTCTGTGGATTCCTACTCAAAGCCGCTTCTAGTGGCCTTCGCTTTAAAATTGCATTTTAGGATGTCATCAGGGAGCGGAGGATTCGGTGGGAGCGTGGGAGCCCCCAGAATTGGGGGTCCCACTGTCCGGACGGACCCCGGCTGGGCTCTGTCGTGCAGGGGATATGCTAAGTTACTGCTCTCCCCAGGAACTTAATTTGCATGGTAATGGCTGGAGGAGGACTGCACTGTCCCGGCAGCACTGCCACCGTGACAATGTACTACCAGGGTTACATTTCCGTAGCAGAAGCATGCATATTAAAAAGGTGGGTGGGGGCGGGGAAACACCTTCTTGTATTCTCAAAAGGGGTGGAAAGATTGGAAACAATGAAGCCCAGGTCCCCTCCAAAGATATACAAGGGAGTGTCGGGTGCTTTTGAGTTCTCACGGCTTTTTATTTCTTGCTCTTCTTCCTTTTCTCCCCTTCCCGCGGGCAAGCGCGAAGGGCGGTTGCTGTTGCGTCGCCGTGTTGGGCGCCGGGGGCCGACTGCAGCATCGTACTCAATATTCAAATCACCTTGCAAGTCCAGGAGCCCGGTGGAGCTTGCAGTAGCATCCGAGTGAAAAACGAGCCATGGCGTCATGCCGGGTGGCTGTCTGCTCCTGATTGAGTGCTACGCTGCAGCGTGCGTCTTTTCACATGAACCGTTTCGGGGCAGGGTTGCAGCTTGGGTTTTCTCCTTTTTTTGTTTTTTTTAAGAAGAGGTGAGATCTCCGAGCGATAGCCTTCATGACCAGCGACTGTCCCCCGTCTTCCTGGTTCCTCCGGCGGGTTGTCAATCATGTGCAGAGGCGCAGGACGGGAATGGGCTCGGTCGGGCTGCACGTGATGTAGTTCCTTCTCCTTCTCCCTTGTTTTTATTTAGCAAGGGCAGAAGCAATTTCCTGCGGTGAAAGGCAGGGAGGGAATTAGGGGGAGGGGTGGAAAGGAGGGAGAATTTTCTGGAAAGAAGCGTCACCGCGGCAGGGATTGACCCTTTGGATGCTGCTAGCCGAATCACGCTGTATTTTATTTTGTGTTACCAGGTAGGCAACCATGATGCTTCTCCATTACTTCCCAGAGATTTCTGTGCAGTCGTGGTGGGATGCATCAAAGCAACCGAATGAACCAGGCAGGTGCTCTTTGGCTCGTGAATGCGAGAGGCTGATAGTACTAGGCAGAAACCCACCTGGCTGCTGGGAGACGCTTCCCAGGCTCTTCCCACACTGATTTTTCAGATAGTTCAGTGCTGCTCTACAACGTGCCTTGCTATTCATAGGACACCCTGGTTCATGGGCTCCATCCCCTGCTATAGGGGGTGTGCACCAGGGACTGGGAGAACATCTGTTCACCAGGGCACCCCAAGGGAAGGCGAGGTCTAAGGGTCACAAACTCTGGGAAGAGCTTTTTAGACTGGATATAAGGAAAAACTCCTTTACCATCCGAGTCCCCAGAGTCTGGAACAGATTCTCCCCAGAAGTGGTGCAAGCACCTACTCTGGACACCTTTAAGATACACTTGGATGCTGATCTTGCTGGGGTGCTCCACATGCTATTGTGCACACAAGTGACTGGTCAGGGCCTCTGATGACCCCAATTGACTTCCTCCCCGTGGGGCAGGGGGCTGGACCCAATGATCTCACGAGATCCCTTCCAGCCCTAATGTCTATGAAATCTATAGAGGTAGCAGATCACATAACCCCTTTTATGAACTTCTCGAGCTCCATCTTCAACTCCCACTGCAAGGCTCAGCAGCCATCTCCCTTTCTCAGCCTCCATTTTGCCAGACTAACCCTGCCATATGCCTTTAATCGCCTCTTGTGGTCCATGCTGCCCAGTCCTGCATCATCCTAATAGCCCTTCTCTGCATCTGTTCTGGTTTCAACTGATCTCCCTTAAAACATGGGTGACCGGGCTTGTAGGTAATGGCTCACATCAGGTCCCACCAGGGTCTTGTACGATGCCGTTCATACCTCCCTCTGTCTACAAGAAGCACCTCGCCCAGTGGATTCCCACAAATGCACTCACTTTTTTTGAATGGCTTCATCACATCAGTGCCTCTTAATACTTTTGTGAGGGATTAGCACAGCTTCTCCATCTATGTCCTCTCCATCTCATGAGCTTCCAGCTTCCCTCAGCATTTGTTGCTATTACTGCATTTTCTTGCATCCAACGAAAAGGGTCTGTAAAATATTGCAATGAAGCATTTCATCCTTTCCACAATAAAACCTTGCGCTTTGGCTATGCCAAACCTATTTCAATGCTTTGAAATATTCTTTCCCTTTTTTACACCAAAACTCCTTGCTTTCCCTCCTCTCCCTTCCAGACCAACAAGCATACTTTTTTTTCCCTCTTTCCCTTTTTTTGGTTTGTTTTTCTTAATTTTTGTTTCCCTTCACAGCAAATAAGTGAAGTGAACCAAAGGGACAAACCCGAATTAGTAACAGGCCGAGAGCGTGCCCATGGGCAGGAGGCAGCAGTCGGAGGGCGGGGGAGGGACTGTCAGGCAGTGGATGAGCAAACCCTGTTCTCATGCTGAAGTCAACCTCCATCCAAAGTGCATGAGGGGGCAGTGTCAGTACTTGTGTGGTGTTCCCTTGGTGTTGTGCAATGTTGCAAACTTTTTTTGGCTTAGTTTCTATACCTCCTTGTGCATCTCCAGGCACTGGTGATGAAGCTGCTTAGTGATGGGAAGTGAGGCTAATGGGGGGGCCTTAGGGAGAGGAGGCTCAAGCCAGAGCCAATTCAGGCTCCTGCAGAATACCTCCAAGTTGGCAACACCCCAGGCATTACCCAAAAGTCATGGGGCCACCTGCTCAAGTCACCTGCATCTAAAATGCATGGAGCCAGATCCTGGCCTCACCTCCATTCTCCAGTGGCAAAGAGCAGTGCCACGAAGATGGAGAGCTGGCTTAAACAGCCGTATGGGAACTCTTCTTGCATAGAAGAATTCCCATAGTGGAGGCCCCGGGGAGGATGGGGGGTCAGAAGGGAATGGATCTGATTGGTGACATGGCCGTGACTGCCATCACAAATGGGAGCGGCTGTGAGGTTAATATATCCATATATGTATGTCTAATTCCCAAGCAAAACTCACTGACTTTTAAAACAGAAGGATGCTCTAATGGGGATTGGTCCATTGCCTTCTACAGGTGAAGCATCCGGTAAACTAAACACCTGTGGACTGGGGAAACTGGTTGTAGTGGCCGGTTACGTCATTCCTACTATCTGGAGCAGCCAATAGGCAAGTCACTCTTCCTACCGCCTGCATTTCAGCTGTGGTGGCACAGCCCCGTTTTGCTTTGCTCTCCTCTGGAAAGACCAGGCAGATGCCAGGTTGTCTTTGGGCCAAGCCTGACTTCCCTGGGCTGCAATAATATGCAACACATTCATGTAGCTGATGGCAGGGAGCTGTGCCTTCACCTCTCCTTCCCATAACGCTGCAGTGACTGCTGCCGTCACAGCCAAAGTCAGCAGAGCATGCCGGCTCCAGGCTGAGGAGGGATCCGGGAGCGAAACTGCTCTGATGCGAGTGATTCATGCCTGAATGATATCCTTTCACTTCCAGGGGAAGCGCGGGAGAGGGGAGCATGCTCCATTTGCTGCGACAGGGAGATTCTGCTTCGGATGTGCAGTGGAGCTGGAATGGATCAGGGGGCTCTGCTTTCATCCCCAGCGTGCCAGGCCTGCATGAATCAACCGTCTCCTCTCTAATGACCTGTTTCTCCACAGATCCTGATGCCAGATGGATGCATGGCAGCACATATAGTGCGTGTGCACAGTATATAATAGCAGGCTTAAGTGGTATCTGCCTTTAGCCACAGTGGGGGAAGAAGGGTGTCCATCATCCATTTGGATATGCTCCCAGCATGGATGGGTCCCAAGTCCCTGAGACTCCTGTGTACAAAAAGGGCAGGTGGGTAGTGATGATCCTTGCTAGGATGGATGGTGCCATCTCTTGTCCTCCTGCTCCATGACCCAAGATAGCTCCGTTACACAGCCCACGGGCTGTACCTCGTCCAAGATCCCAGGGGCACCAGCCAGTTATTATCCAGGGTGTGTCATGCCTTGAATTGCTGCTGCCCACGTCATGTGCAGCTTCCAATTCTCAGTCTTGGCTCAACCTCACGAAGGGCATTTTTGGACCCTACCCATACAGATGGCTTTTCCATGACAGTGGTAATGCATTTGCAAAGCCTCTATTGCTGTACAATCCAGATGCTATTGTGCATGCAAGCGACTGGTCAGGGCCTCTGATGGGCTCCTCGTTATGGATCGACATGTGAACAGATAGAAGAATTAAAATAAAAGACCAGAGTGGTGTCATCTGGCTATAGATATTCTGCTGGCATCAGCTTGGAATGGTCCTTATGCAATTAAGCCACAAATGAGTTGCACAGATCATCTCAAGTGAGGGCTAATAAAACCCAAGTCCTGTACATGACTTAAGAGACCAAATCCTATTTTCAGCTATAGCTTAGGCACTTTGGAAACCCAAGGAGCAGGTGGGGAGGGTGCTTTGCAGCTGAACGAGCAATGAAAGCAGGGCAGCTCTGCAGTTTCACTCATCTCAGCACCTGGAGCTCAACTTTGGGCTCTCCTGTTAGCTGACCTGAACGGCAATCAGTAAGCAGCATAAAAACGCCACTTGCCTTGTCTTTGCTGCTGTTGTACCCGTGTTCGCTGATTCAGGATAGCCAGCGAGTTACAAACCTGCTTTATATTTTCGGTGTGAACATTACCAGGCGCCCAAGTCCCTCTAGGAAAAGAGACTTTTGTTCTTACCTCACTTAGACTGCACGGTCCCTTTAAAATCATCATACTCACATCTATCCAGGCATGTTTGCGGGAGCAGGCCCTACGCTGAGACACTGCGAGAGAGTCCAGGGGCAAATGGAAAGGGAGGAATGGGAGTAACAACAAGTTTAAGTGATGGATGTACATGATTTCTGCTCTCTGTATTAGGTCCCCCACCTTTTACTTAAAGAAGATGTGCTATTAGAGAATGACTTGAGGAGCTAGAAAGCAGGCACATAAATATATAGCCTTGGACTCATTGTTCATGTAACCGGAGTCCCTTCCAGGTAGTCGGATTGGTTTAATCTGATTTATCAGAACATTAGATGCTTTTTTAAACACTGTTTCTTGGATGCATTGTATTTGTTTCCTGGTTTGGGAGCCTGTAGGGGGCACTCAGGTCATATTGTCCAGTTTTGCTATGTAACAATGTAGGATAGAAACTCCTTTTTCAAATTAAACATGAGAAACCTCCATAATCACGTGACTCCAGGAGTTAGGGGTTTAAGCAAAGTGTCAAGTGTGGCAATAAAGTCCTATGACTTTACAGTACCAAGTCAGGCCCTACTTTGCCAGCTGACTGCCTTTGGAGATGTCTGAAACCCAGCTTTAAGGGCAGCAACGCGGGGTATGCTCTATCCGGACAGTGCCACGCTCCTGTTTTGCACGCTCACGATCCAAAATCACAAAGGAGGAACATGTACAAATTCCCACTGTCAGCAACCTATTTTCCACTGGGCAAACTGCCTTTCCCCTCCTCCAAGTTGCTGGGAGGGAGCAGAGCAAAGCTTTTATTTACCAAACCATTTTTCCGATGCCCTGTCGCATTTTCGTGATTGTTGCCTGCTTGGCTCTGGGGGAGATTCAAACTTGTACACTGTTTTCACCAGAGGACCGTCAGATTTTCACGGGTGAATAAATGTGTGAATTCTCATGCAGGCTAACACTTTTTGCAAACAATTCCTCAGGGTTCAGAGAACTTAATTTTCACCTGTTGTTAACTGCTGGTGGGATATTCAGAGAGCGATGATATTTCCTTGAGTCTTCACATGTTCACTGGACAGGAAGAGTATTATTATTATTATTATTATTATTATTACTGTTATAATGACTATTATTATTAAGTTATAATTGAAAGGGAAACATTTAACTTGAAATGCAAAGTCCAGGCATTGCACACAGAAGCTGCAGATTACTTTAATGGAAAGCTTCAGGCTTGTCGCCTTTCCCCCTTGGGGACCTCCTTGTCTTTTGCTGTTATTCTAAAACTTCTCCTGGAGACAGCCACACTATGCAGGGAAATTTTTGCGGCTGGGCTACGTACATCTTGAACTGACACAGAAGAATTAGCAAGGATGGAGAAGGGAGAGGGAATATTCAAAGGCAGGACAAAGCTAAGCTAAGTCTGCTGTAAAGGGGGTGGATCTAGGTGTGGATGATGCTGATGTTGCATTAGAAATGCCTGGGTAGGTGGAGGGTCTCGTAGCAACATGGACGGCAGTGCTCTTACAAGAGTATGCACTGCCCTTGCACTGGGGAACTGGATTTTCTACACTTGCAACAGAGTGGAGTCTGCAAGGTGAGGCTGCCGTGTCTTGCAGCGTTGGGTCTCACCAGTGCAAGGCAGAAAGGTGGGTGGAGAAAACCAGCCGGTTGTTCCTCTTGATGAAATACCTGCTGAAGAACCAAACTGCCAAAGGAATGAGGACTGGGCTTGGGAACCAGGAACAGATTAAATTCTAGCTCCACTTGCATGGCACTGGGTAGCTCACCCAGCGTGGTATCCAACTCTGGCTTTGGGGAACCACTTTACAGCACTTTGGGCTATGTAAGCCCCACATAGGGGATGCACCACTGATGGTGTGGGGAGTCCTGGTGGAGAGAGGTCAGGAGATGTGCAGTGCTGCCAACCCTGTGCCTCTTCCCCCAAAGACTACAGGTATCTCAAGTAGTCCTCGGTCACAAGAGACTCCCCTTCTTTTTCTCCAGTTTCGGGATATAGTGTAGGAAAGCCCCATCCAAGAGGAATGGAAGCAGTAGCTTAGCAAGAAGCACTGATGTACCAGGGGAGCGGCTCTGGCCTTTACTGCTATCTTCCCCAGGCTGGGGGGGAGGTAAAGATCCTTCCAGCACCCGGCCTGGTCCTGGACTCCAGCAGGGAAGGGGCCGGGCCTTGCAATGAAGTTGCTTGGAGGAGGTCCTCATTTCAGGGAAGCTGAGAGCAGTAGGAGGGACCACTGGGCTTGTTTTTTTCCCAGTGAAGTGGGCCTTCGGGTTGATTTTTTTCCAGTGATGTGGAGTGGGTTGGAAATGAAATGGGTGAAGGGGAGAGCTGGGCTTTTGGTTTCTGCTTTGGGTGCTTCCTCCCCATGGAAGCTGCAACTGGGGTGAAACAGCGTCCCGTCATGGGCAGGAGGATAAAAAGCTGAGCCCCTCTGCTCCCTCACTCTGTTTCCTTTCCCAGGTATCTCTAGGCAGATGTGCAAATATTATGTAGATTTTAAAGGTATTTTGAGCTATTTTTTTAAAGCTTTGCTCTGAGCATGCTGACGTATACAGGATCTGTGTTCACTTGAGGGAACTGACCCTGACGTCTCGCCCAACTCCCTCCAAGAGGTGGGAGTGTGTCCGGATGAGCCAGGGCTTGTTGGATCTGTCATTTCCCCTTGATTCATAATGTGGGCTGAGATTTGGGAATTAACCACGCTATCATGCAGCATTAATATTTTCCGTGCTGTTTAACCAGAAGAGATTGGGGGGGGCATTTCTTCTTTGTACGTTTGCTGGAATGATGCCGGTGTTCAAGGACTTGCTCGTTTGGTGGCACTCATTAATCTTGTACATTTTATTTGATACTGTAGTTATGGCTCATGGGGGTGGGTCGGTCATTTGATATGGGGTGGGGAGGGCACTACTCTTCACAGCCAAACTGGACTCTTGAGTGGCATTTGTAGTTGACTTTGCCACCTTACGCGGTACCCTAGGAAGCAATGCAAGGCCATGCAAATGCAACAAAAGGCAAATTTGCTGCCAGTCCCAAGGCATGGTAATGAACGGTGCTCATCATTTTGATCCTGCTGTGCTTTTTTCCTTTCTCCAGATCCATAGCTTCTCTTCTCCATCCCCATGAGCTTTCTACTGCTGTGACATTTGATCTGTGGAAGGGCTTCTGACACCAGCTGGAAGTAGGAATTGCACATTATTTCCCTGTATGGCTGTTAATACAGTCAGTCGATCCTGATTTTCATCATCCTGGTTGTCACAGAACCAAGAACCCAGAGCCGACCACCCTGCATGGAAACGTGCCCCAGCTGTCAATCCTCGTCCGCCGTCTTCAGACCATGGATAAGACCACGATGGAAGACCCTTATCCTCGACTGCGAGGGATTGTCCATGGTGCTGAAGTTGTAGTCTGCAGCCCACCATGAGGAACGTGTTGCGTTCCTTGATGCTCTGTCTCAGAAGCTGTGCAGGTCGGTGAACGCAGCCCAGACCTGGCAGGCAGCACCCCCAGAAATCTTTCTTCCTTGTCCAGTCATTGGCTTTTTCCTCTTTTAGCCCCCTCTCTCCTGCCTTCGCGATGATGTTATTTGCAGCTCATTAAAAAACACAGTATTTGCAGCCCAGGGCTGAACCTCATGCATCTCATCAATGTGATGGTCAGTACAGGCTTCCTCTCTCACCTACCAGTGCCCCTCAAGTTGGGAGCAGCAGCATCTTCTTTTGGTCCAGTGCTGAAATGCCAGCACTTGTACCAAAGACAATTGGGTCCAGCCACTTGCTCTGCAGAGTCCTGTGAGCAGGCTGCATTGCATCTTATGAGGATCTGAGTAGATCTAAAGGAAGCAATTCACTTCATTCATGAATTCAGACAAACTGTAGCCTCTAGAGTGCACTGAGACAGAGGCGCTGAGTATGTGGGGGCCCAAGGGTCCTAGCCCCACGTGTGAAGAGAGCTGTCATCTGAAATGTGTAAAACTTTCCACATGCCCATCATTTTAGGTCCCCTCAACCCCCTGGCAAAAATAAAAGTCAGTGCCTATGCACCGAGCCATGGTGTTACCTACCCCTACAACAGCCACAATCAGTGCAGAAGATTTTTTGTTCTAAGGGACGACAAGCAAAGGGTTACATGGCGATATCCAGGGCTTTCAGGAGAGCTTGTAGTCATGCTCTCAAGGTGTTGAGTCGATGCTGTTCATACTTCCTACCCCCATGTCATGGAGTGAGATAAGTATTTGCCGTCCTGGTCTGCAGAAGGGAGACAAAAAGAAAACTGTAGCAAGTCTGTGGCCAAACTGGGATTCACTCTCAACATCTGGCATCCAAATGCTGTGGGTCATCCCGGCCTTCACCCTGCCTGCCTCCCTCCCCATCTTCAGCCATTTCCCCCTTCCTCTAACTCTCTCCAAGCTCCTCTTTGCTCTTGAACTCCTTCATCGGCAGGGCACCGTGTGCCAAGAAAGCTGACTCCTGACCATTTGCCAAGGCTCACTTTCTCTCCCTGGCACACAGATAAGATGTTAATAAGGGAGAAGGCCTTGGACACAAAGGGTGAAACATCATGTCCCAAGCCATCAGTTTGTCAGAGCTGGCATTGTCTAGGAATGGCTTTTCCCTTCCAGTTCTTCTCTTCCCACCGTAGTCTTTTAGGGTTGATGATAATGTTGCTAGTGTCCATTTTGTGCTCACATTGGATTACGAGTGAGCAGTGAAGTGAACACCGATGCGTTATTCTTCTTTCTGAGGGATAGAAATGGTCTCTGACTTGTAATGTAGAAGAAATAATTTGGTAGTTGATGTATCCAGTCTGGTTTCTTTCTTTTTGTTTTTGGACCTCAAGATCAAGAGCTGCTTTAAACTCAGTTTTGGGCAGGAGCCGCTGCAGCTCAGATGCCTGCGTGCCCCTGGGATGGGCGCTGGTTCCACAGGCAGGGTGCAAATCACGGCTGTGCCCCAGCCCCAAACCGTCACATCCCAAGATCCCAGCCCTAGCCCCAGATGCAGCTTCCCCACCTGACCCCCCACCTTGCCCACATGGGTCCTGGCTGGTCTCCATTCAGCAGGCTACGGGGCCAGGGCTGGGGTGACTGCATGGGGCTGGCGCTGATCCATGATCTGCTTCCTGCATGCCCCTGCCCATGGATCCCGTACCTGTTGCAGGGGCATGTGGGCAGCGGATCACAGCTCTCGGTCAGGAATGTCTCTGGAGGCAGGAGGAGATGCTAGATTGAAACGCTCACCTAACAGCTTCTGTGTCGGAGGTCTTAAGGGACCATGCCAGAACTGTTTGCTCTGATGAGCCTGGTTTTTAGCTGTCTATGGGTCCTGGTTGGCCGGGAGGAATTGAAGCCTACCAAAATTTGCTGACTTGAAAGGGCTCTTCCATCTGGTGTGCATGGGGACAGCTCCAAGAGCTGTGCTCAGGAGAAGCTAAGTCTCTGAAAGTTGCCTTTGAGGGAAGGTAGGATTTGGGTTGGGCTGTTGTTTTAAGGTCCTTCCTTCTCTAAGGCTGCAGAATAAAAATGGCCTTGTTGTAAGGAGATTGTGGGGAATAGGTGTCTGAAGGGAGGAAGCGGAGATGTCCCAGGTCTCATTAGTCCCAAGGGAATGGAGAGTGGTTGCTATAACTAGTGTGCGGTTTTCCCGTGCCCTGTGGGTTTTGGTGTCTGGGTCTCTCTTCCTAGTTACTCCTTGCTTCCTTACAAGAGCGTCCTTTCAAATCTTGCAAAATTTCTTTGGCCTTCATGAAGTTCATATTTTGGTTGGTGAGTTTGGGCCATCTCTAGGCTTCAGAAGGAAATGTGGAGCCATGGAGGACCTGGGCAACAGCATAAGCTCTTCCCACAGGCGATGGGGGTGAATCCACTTTCTAACTCGCCCAAGCCCCCTCGTGCCGTGTGTACTGCAGGGGGCAGGGTGTCTTTGGAGAGACATTTTCCCTAAATTGAATATAGGATTATTTCTGCTATAACCTAGAGTGAGCAGGTGACACGGTAATTACTTCTAAGTATAATCAGTAAGTAATCTGCAGTCGATATAATTACTACCTGTATGCAGACTATGTAATTACTGTATTATGTAGTGACAAGGTATTTACCAACCATATCTTTCTTAGTTACTAAGCAATTTGAGAGAATTTACATGATATTTATCTCTGGGAAAAGAAAAGCAATGTTACTAGGATTTCCTTTGCAAGTTGTCAACTTTCTGCTGGCCAAAACTGGGGGGTTTGAAGGTAAGGAAGTTGAAGGGGGTGCATCTCAGACACTTTTCTCTTCCTTTTTTTTTGGTAGTATTTTCCAAAATTCACTGTGTTTGTGGCATCCCAAGTAAATGGTAATAGCTCCATCTTGCAATCCAGGCTGTGTTGCAACAAGTCCAAGTATAAACAGACCAAAAGCTCCCTGTTTCTTGGACAAATGGGGATTTAAGGTTTCAAAGAAGTCAGACATTTCTGTTCTTCCCTGGCGTGTTACGGGATGGGTTAAAACTTCTTCTATTCCTTATTCCTTTTCGCATTAGTTGCTTTTCCTTAATGGTATTTGTTCAGACAATATTGAAAGGATAAGAACAAAGCTCTTGTGTTTTCTGCAAAGGGATAGTTCTAACCATAAAAATAATAGGACATGAGGGTTGGGAGGGAGCTCAGGAGGTCACATCTAGTCCAACCCCCTGCTCCAAGCAGGACCAGCCCCAGCTGCATCATCCCAGCCAAGGCTTTGTCCACCCGGGTCTTCAAAACCTCCAAGGATGGAGACTGCACTACCGCTCTGGGTGACCTGTTCTGGTGTTTCACCACCTGCCTAGTGAGAGAGTGTTTCCTAATATCCAACCTCAACTTCCCTTGCTGCAGCTTGAGCCCATTGCTCCTTGTCCTGCCATCTGCCCCCACTGAGACCAGCCCAGCTCCATCCTCTTTGCAACCCCCCTGCAGGGAGGTGACGGCTGCTATTCAATCCCTCTCGGTCTTCTCTTCTGCAGACTCCATCAGCCCACTTCCCTCAGCCTTTCCTCACCAGTCCTGTCCCCCAGCCCCTAAACCATTTTCATTGCTCTCCACTGGACTCTCTCCAACTTGTCCACATCTTTTCTGTACTGGGGACACTACAGATCCCTCTGCATTTAAACCATTCCCCATTTTTTTGTTAACTGAAGGCATTAGCCAGGTGGTCCAAGTGAATGCAATTGAGGGCTACAGAAATAGTGCTATCCTAGTTAAATTTCTGTTGTTACCATTTTATTATCATCAGTCATCCTCACCTTGTTTGCTATCTGCCAAATCAATGTGAGGGGTGGGTCCATGCATTCCCAACTGAAGCCAAAGATGACAAAGTGGGAACCGGGTAGGAGACGATGTGAAAGTTTATGGGTCTCTGCTGAACTATCTCATGTTAACACATTGCATTTGCAGTGAACTACATTTCTTGTGCGTGGTCTGCAAACTGCGGTACCGATCTGCAGTGCTCCTGCTCAGTGGATTTTTTTTCTTGTAGGCAAAAACCAAGGTGCAGAGATGTCAGGAATCTGATTTCCAAAACAACTTGGGAGCCAGGTCTCCGAGGCATTCAGGAGCAGGAATCTGGTTCTGAGAGGTGGTCTGCTTTGGGGAATCTGTGTGCACGCCAGGGGCTGCATGCCACCCAGTCTAGGTAAGGTGCTCTTTCTCTGTTGTATGCTAATTTGAAATAAAAACGTAAAACAGAGCCAGACTTTATGGAGTCTGTTCAAGCCTCACTTCCCCCTTCCCAGTGGAGTTTTAAAGCTTTTTTTTTTTTCTTTATTAGCCTTAGGAAGAAATTAATTTTCATCAATACAATCCAAATGATTCACCCTAACTTGTGGAAACGCTGTGCTGGAGAAGAAAGAGCTCCCAGTCTCCTCCATGACTCACTGTGTTCTTGGATGCAGCCCATCACAATGTATCAGCAAATCATGTTATATGTGAGAAGGGAAGAGGACGCAGCTGGCGAAGTGCAGGAAACATCGGAGATCATGGCCTGTACTGGTCAGTGCTGGGGAAAGCATCGTCTCCTTTTCTATCTAGCCATCTACCTTGCATGTGAAATGTTGCTAGCTTTAGACCCGGAGAGATGAGCAGTGCTACCAGGCGGGTACGGGATGCCAACTCAAGGAGCCTGTGTGTTGCACAAGGTTGTACCACGCAAGGTAACACCCGGGCATTCATAACTCAGCCAGAGAGATCTCTGAGCATCTGAAACCTGATGCCCAAGTTGCAGACGAGTAGGAAAGGAGGTACGTGTGTGTGCGTATAGTTGCTTTAAAATGACCCATTTGGTGGAAATGTAAAAAGCAGAAAAGCAGCAAAAAGAAGCTAAGCCATCCAGTGGTTATAAAATAGGACGTGGGAGGGGAGGAGGGGCTCCCGTGATGCAAAAATGCATTGGCTTTGTTAAAAATAAACTCTGCTACAGGATGAGTCATTGCAGTTGCGTCTAGGCCTGGCCCTTCTGGCCAGCTTCGTAGCTCTTGCGTTACTACGGAGGGGCATAATCCAACAGCAGCTGATAGACACATCAGGACATGAAGGGGGCTGGAATAGCGTAGAGACCTGCCCTCTCTCCACTGTGTTGGCCTGGACTTTGGAATAACCTAGAGATAGCAAAACCTTCCCAGTTTAGCCAGTAGCTACCTGCGTGGCAGGGCAGGCTTTTAGGCAAGGAGAGAGTTGAGTGAGGCCTCACAGCAGGCAGGTGTTTTGTATGAAGGGGGTCCGATCCAGCCATCTGAAGTCAATAGTTAGAGTCCCCTTGAGTTATGGGTGAAGCATTGGGTTGAACCAACAACGGCTATCTCAAGAATAGGGTTTAAAGGGCTGTTAGTACCCGAGAGCACAACAAACACAACCAATGTCTCGAGTCAGATGAACGCAACCAATGTCTCGAGTCACATCAGTAATGATGGATTTCCCCCCTGTTGCAAGTGCAGGGTGTGGACAGACCCCTTCTGCTGTGGGGTTTAATCGCTGGTGAACCAGAGCTGGTTGCTGCTATATTCTGCACCAAGCTGCAGCCGGAAATGCAGGTGCACTTCATTAGGGTTAAAATGTTTATGCAACATTATAGGTAAATCAGGTGCAGCCCAGAGGGCTCCTGGGGAGCTGCCAGCTGAAGGCTGAACTTAGCTTAAGGTGGTGTCGAAGGTTTCCAGAAGGGTTGCGTGTTTGGGCGACTTTGTGCAGTCGCTTTGTCAGCCTGCAGTGTTCCCTGCCGGTCTTGAGCCAACCAGCGATGCTACCGGCAGGGAAGGATCTGGATGGTTTTTGCGCTGGGGGTAAAATCAAATTCACACCTCAGTCTTCAAGTCCCATAATTGTGATGAGCAACTGTTTGGCAAAGAACAAATACTGGCACAACAGTTGCTAGCCGTTGCCATGCTTGCATGAGAGAGCGAGCAGGGAGAACGTGGAAGGGAACAGGAGACGGGGAGAGATTAACTCTTAAAGGCGGAGACATCCTGGGTCTGTGCTCCTGGGGAATTATACCGCATACAGCAAATGCGATTGCACTGCAAGGCCATTATTGAAATATATGGACTGGAAAGGTCGGTGAGGAATCAATTAAAGAAGCCAGCTTGACCCCCTTCCAAAAATCATTATAATAATGTCCCCTCTCAAAGCTTTCATGGAGAGACGTGCAGGGGAGGGACTCTTAATGAGCTGAAGTGCGGGGTAAACGGTGCGGCGCTGATGAAGGTTGCCTTCCTCTCTGCGCCAGTGTCCTCTGTTAGCAGAGAGAGCCCGTGCCCGGATGAAGCAGCCAAGCAGACCTCGATGAAGGAAGCAGCATGGAAGCTAGAGCTAATTGCACACCGCTGCCATCTATACTTGTAAAAATAAAACTCGGTGTGCTACAATGGAAAGTAATTAAGACGTATTTCATATCTCGGCGCAGCCCTGCATTTTTATTTTGGTGCGTGCAACTCGGCAGGCTCCTCACGCGTTGGTGCTGCTGCTATATTTCAGTGCAATAAATCCCAGTGCCTTTGGAAGCTGACAGCCCGTTCGGGATGTGATCGGAAAATCAACGGGTGCGCTCTCTCAGGTTTAGTACTTGTCTGCGTCAAGCCTCCTCCTATCCATCAAGATAGGGCACGCCCCGCAAGCGCGCAGAGCGCCGCGACCTTCTCGCCAGGGGAGCTGGAAATCAGAGATGGGAGCACGGGAGGAGGGAAAAGAGAAACGGGGGAAGGAAAAAAAAAATCCCAAGCTGCCACCGCAGCGTTCCCATCCAAGCCCCAAAAGACCCAGTCCAGCCCCGCGAGTATTTATTACACTTGCAGAAGGGGAAGCTTGTCAAGGTTGACAGGTGCAGAATTGAACCCATCTGAAAATAAATAACCATGCATTTAAATCTCCCTGCTTGAAGGCTCGCGCTGCACTTCCCCAGCCCCAGCTGCAGCTCTGGCAGGATGAAATCCCTGAGATGGAGAGGGCTAAAGAGCTGGCAGAGCTCTGGGCTGGCTCTCTGCTGAGCATCTCATGGGCATGAGAAACAACCACAGACTTTCCCTCAAGTACTGTCTTCACCCATGAGACAGATGCTTGCTGCCAGCTGGGATGGGGTCTCCGAGGTGTTAATCTCCATGCCCTGCATGGAGGGGAGATCTTCTTGGCAAGGTCTTCACATGGTGGGGGTCAGATGCCAGCTTTGTGGGAGCCCAAGAGATGCTGGATTTGCTCACAAGGCAATGGTGTTTTGGCCTCTGGCTGAGTTTCAAGGGCCCCTGTCTGCAGGGGGGTGGTACAGCAGACAGTATCTGAGGGCTCCTTCTCCAACCCAGGTCCACATTCACAGGAAGCCACCCCAACACTGCTGCTGTTGGTGATGGTGCAATCCAGGAACAGCTACTTTGAAGCCTGCTGGTACAGCTTTGCTCTAAGCTGCTGGGATCTACACTTAAGCCCATGCAAACAGCCTCATCCAAAACAATCTCTAGCTGTGGCTGCGACTCTGCATCTAGACAGCTGCCAGTGATGTTGAGAAGAAAGGGGAGAGCCCTGTGCCGAGAGAGCGTGCACGCTGTCGTAGAAAATAGCTTTGCTCCAAAAGACACCTGTTGCAGTTGCAGACCGGTGCCCGGGGAGCGAGCGCGTTGCAGCAAGAGGTTTGCCCAGAGAGCGTGCCTGGCACAGCACAAAAGCACTTGTCCTGCTGGGGCAGATTGCAGGCTGTGGCGGGGAGGATTTCCTCTCTGCGAGAGGATGCATGTTATTAGGGAGCTCCCCGCTGGGCCTGGGGTAGACGGCGTGCACGATGCAGTCAACAGCCTCGCCAACCCAAATTACAGTCGCAGCATGAGTCAGACTCGGAAGCCAGCTCAGATGCATGGGCTGCTGTCGCTGGAGTGACTGCTGTGCAGATGTGCATCCAGGGAGGGTCTCTATAGGGATTGCTCTGTGGCTGCGAGGACCGTGCATGCTGCTGTTCAGGCTGGTCTGTACCGTGTCCCAGTGGGTCTCCAGCAGCTGTTCTCAGACCCAACGGAGGCCAAGAGCTCATGGACGGGGGCTAGGATTGAATGCAAAGCTGTCTCATGAGTGGACTTCTGGCATGTCAGCAGAGCTGAGGGGTCAGGGCAAGCGTGGGGGTGGCTCAGCCCTTCCCCTTGCAAACCTGCCAGCCTTGTGGCTTAGACAAACTCTTAGGGAGCATCCGGGGGGTGAAAGGGTTTTGCCCGAGGCCTGCATATCTGCCAACAGGGCCAATGTGCCTTGGTAATGTGTCAAAGTAGGACGTGGCATGAACTGCCCCCATAGTGCCGCCTGTGGCTGCTTCCTTGTTTCTTCCCACAGCTCTTTCTTTCTCTTGTTGCACCTGGGGGAGCGAGCTGGAGGGAACAATAGGAAAGGAAATGAAAGCACAGGTTGGAGGGTGTCTCTCCTCTTCTGTGGACGAGACTGGCAGGTGATTTCTGCAGTGAGCTATACATGCACAGCGTGGACCCAGCAGCGCTGCCTGAACCGAAGCATCTCCTCAGCACCTGCCGTGATGCACCCCTGTGGTAAACGCACCTGCTTAAAAGGTCCTTCCCTGCTAAACCAGCAAGCACAGAGTCCAGGAAACCATGTGCATTCATTGCTCTGCCTCTGGGTTTCCTTCTCCTCACCTCTCTTCCTGCCTTTGTCCTGTTTCTCGCTCCCTCCCTCCCATTCCTCTCATGCATGAGCTGATTGACGCCTGATCTCCTGGCTAGTTTGGCCCTCGAAAGTAACCTTCAGTTAACTGCTCACATAACTTGCCTGTCAGTTCTCATAACAGTCAGGGCATCATTTTTGCAAGTGCTCTACAGTAAAATTACCCGCTTTGCTCTTGTCAAGCAAATGAGCCCTGAGGCTTATACGAGAGCCGCTAATGCTCACGTCGGGACGGGGCTCGGTGGACTGGGTGGCCTGCTGGGGCTCCGCTTCTGAATCCGCCGTGCCCCTGCTGAGCGGCTGAGGTTTAATTAACCTTCGTTAGCTCTCCTAGGGATAACTTTTGCCCTGATTTTCGTCGCATGGGGTCAAGTGGAGCTGGGGACTGCTGCAGTGCCTTCATTACACTCTGTTGGGATCCTGCTGTATTTTTATCTACAGAATAGAGATCATTTATGATTTAATAACCTATGAATGATTTGCATATATGCACCTGTGGCTGTAGCTGTGGAGGAATTAGGGACAGACCAAATGAAGCTATGACTGAGTCTCTTAAGGTGGATGGCAGTGACCTTGGGCGGATGGCAGCGACCTTGGGCATGCAGGTTCTCTCTTCTCCCTGTATCAAAGGTCTCCTTGGAGAGGGAGAATGGGGGGAAGAAAAGGTAAAATGAAGTTTCCTTTCTAACCCTGACGACGTAATTTGTCTTGCTAAAGGTGCAGCCAGCTTGGAGAGAAGGATGAGAGTCTATCAAAGATAATGCCGTGTGATGCGAATGCACCTATTTCTAGTGAGTCTCGGTGCTTCGAAGCTGGGGACCGCGGTTCTTATTTTCCCACTGGGTACCCGTGACGGAGAGAGGGTAAGTGATGTGCTGGGGGCACAGCATGGCAATGAGTGGCAAGGTGAACCCAGGACCCGGGCTTCTCCACCTTTGCTTTAATCATCTCTTAATAGGGGGCTCGTTGCTGAATTGTAAGCAAGAAGGATCCCTCCCTGAGACCCCATCCACTTGCCTTTCTAATTATAACTCCCTGTTGTCACGTGCTGCTGACATTTCCTGGCTCAGTCCCTTCCCGCCTGCTGAGCAAAATCCCATCGGCTCTTTTTGCTTTCTGCTTGTAAGAAGTTATCCACCCCTCACTCTTCCAGTGCCCTCCAGCCAGGAGGATGAGGAGAAAGGGCTTGGTGGCATCAAAGGGACCCAGTTCTGGCCTCATACCCAATACCAGCATTGGTTTTGGTGCAGTTACTCAGGAGACCGGCTTAAGGTGCAGGAGCTTTATTGGCCCAGAGCTCAGTCCAGGAGCAGAGGGGAGGCAATAGGTACCTTCCTGATGCAGGGCCCTGCCAGACCTCCATTTGGCCCCCAGTGTAGGTTAAGGTGGCCTTTAGGCTGTCCCCAGCTGCCTGGGTGAAATAATCAGCTGTGGTGAATCTTCCAGGGCAGTCTTGAATTTTGGGGCTGTGTCCTCTGACAGTGCATGAAAATGTTGGCCCCAAATAGGCCAGTTCCCCTGGGAGAGACAGCACTGCTGTGGGTTACCCGGAGAGGGTGAATCCATCTCTGCACACACCTCCCCGACGGTCCTGTGCAGGGGGTGAAGGGGCCTGGGAGCTTGGTCAGGATTGCCCCAGCCTCAACCTGGAGTGAAGCTATTTGGTGTGCACCGCACCGTCCATGTTGCTGTGGCTGGGCTTCAAAGGGTCTTAGCTGAGAAGAAGGGTGGTTATGGGGTGCCAGTCAATGCTTACCATTCAATGGGCACATCTACACATACCCTTTACTGCGCAATAGCCTATTTTATTACATATTAAAGCGGTGCATAAAAACCTATGCTGTTATGCTAATGCTCAGTAAAATAGGCAACTGCACCTTGAAACTCATGCTTTTATGCTAATGCACAGTAAAATAGGCTACTGCACCTTGAAACCCATGCTATTATGCTAGTGTGTAGTAAAATAGGCAACTGCACCTTGAAACCCATGCTATTATGCTAATGCACAGTAAAATAGGCTACTGCACCTTGAAACCCATGCTGTTATGCTAGTGTGTAGTAAAATAGGCAACTGCACCTTGAAACTCATACTTTTATGCTAATGCACAGTAAAATAGGCAACTGCACCTTGAAACCCATGCTATTATGCTAGTGTGTAGTAAAATAGGCAACTGCACCTTGAAACCCATGCTATTATGCTAATGCACAGTAAAATAGGCAACTGCACCTTGAAACCCATGCTGTTATGCTAGTGTGTAGTAAAATAGGCAACTGCACCTTGAAACCCATGCTGTTATGCTAGTGTGTAGTAAAATAGGCAACTGCACCTTGAAACCCATACTGTTATGCTGATGCGCAGTAAAATAGGCTACTGAGCATTAAGCATCACCTAAGAAGCGTGCACCTGTGCTACTATGCATTAGGGCAGCCTAACGCACCTTAATTTATTACCTCACATGGCAGATCCTCAATTTAATGCGCATTAGGAAAAGTGCATCAATGCACGTGTAGATGGGCCCCTTGTTCCCAGACACGTCGGCTTAGTTGAGAATTGCCGGCGACTAGTTGCACGCCTACCCCAAGGACTGCGTGAAGAGCTCAGGTCTCTAGGGAAAGAAGGCTAAGCCCAGCAGGCCTCTGCGTTTGCATATACAGCTCGATGAACTTGTTTAGAAGGCACAAAGCAGTCCAGGTCCCAGGATATCGGGATCAAAGCACATCCCTTCCAGTCCTCGGTATAAGCAACCCAAGACACCAAGGCCTCCGCAGTAATCGAGAGGTGAAACTAAGACAAGCCTTTGCTTCTCCCCCTATCCAGGATCACCAGCTGGCCTGCTGCCTTGTGAAGGATGAATCCCCCGGGCTCCCCTGAGGCCTCTTTGCTGACTCTTCCTCTCTATCTCCTCATTTGCTGGCCGCTTCTGCTAACAAACAAACACGGTCTCCTTGCCAAGTTTGCGGGAGAAATGCTCCCCCGTCCTGATTTCATCACTGCAGTGCTCCGGCAGGTCAGTGTCAGCAATCAATCCCCATCTCGCCAGCCTGAAAATGAACAGATTAGAGCAATAAGGAGGTGTTTAACAACGACGGGGCCAGAACGGCCATCAGCATTTTTTCCGGGTGTGTGGAATCAGCAAATAAGCGGAGATCACCTTTCCGAAGCTGTCAGAAGGGAAAGGTACCATGCCTGACAGTTTAATTGCTTTGCTTTCTCTCCAGCTCCCCTGGATTTCTCTTTCAAACTGGAGGTGCCTTCTGGTTGCCAAACAAACGCTATCTTTAATGGCAGTTGTTTGCGGCTCGGCAGCGCACAGGGATCTCAAGAGCGAGGGAAGTAAATTGCCGGAGAAGTGGTCATTAGCACATATTTACATAGGTTAATTGCACTGGATAATGAAGGATCAATTTATTTTTTCAGTGGGGCAGCTGATGGAGACACCTCCATGATGGCACTTGTCTTCACCTTTCATGGTATTCATCAGTGTCTCTCCCTACCTGGCAGATGGAGACTGCTGCATTTAGCTAAGCCTCTGCCTCACCTTGAGATGTGGGACGTGCAAATAAAGGGATGCATAAATGAGTGGGTTTGTTTGCCCCTGCGGGCAGTATTTAGCTTCCCAGATATCAGACTTGCAGGCTTCTGAGTGCAGCTGCAGACATCAATGCCTGCGCCCACGGTTTTGCAGCTGTGTTCATCTGCCATTAAATATTCCCCTTGACAGGGATGAAGGTTGGTGTTGGAACGTGAAAGTTTTCATCTCTGAAGTCCATTTTTCTTGCTCTATTTGGGGGTGGGGGGCACCAGTTAATCGCATCATGCTAGAGATGCTTGCAGTTTGGACTGCCCAGCGTTGGTCAGACTGCTGTGAAACCTGGACTATATCTAAGCTAGGACTAGGAGGAGTCCAAACACAGCACCGGGTTCATTTACTGAGTTCTCAGCCAGGCTTTGCAGCCTGCACTGACCTCCCAATTGCTACAGCTGGACTGGACAGCTACTGGCACTTGAGCCAGCAGTCCTCAATATAGACTTTGCCTTTCGTTTGGCTGTGATCCATTATGCCCAATGACTTTGCAGATGCTTGGGTATTGTGGTGGTGGGTGGAACGGATGAATTTAAATACATCAGGATGCCGACCTGGGTTTGAAATCCATTGGCAGCCTGTTAGCAAATGGCTTCTGCATGTCACCAAAGGCAGAATTTCATCTGTCTTCCCAGCGAAGCAGCTGCTTTGAGGAAAACAAGTGTCGATGGCCCAAGGTTTAAAGCTTTGTTTAGGTTTCATCACTGCATCTGGGACAGTTCATGCAATTCTTCTTATGCTTCTTAAAACCAACACCTCGGGACGTTTTTTGACTATATTATCATAGGTATCCAATATACCATCGCCGTGAAGAATGCCTCCCACGTGGAAGCCTGATTACCTGCCTGCACCCACGAATCAGACAGCCGAGTAACCGACAACTTCAACTGCAGTGGCGAACGGATCCCTTTTTCAATGCATGCATTTATTTGCAATTTTGTGCGCGCCAAGCTGTGTTCGCTCGGCGTTCGTTCCTCTTGGCTTGCTTGCGAACCAGCCGTGGAGGCGAGGCGCGACTCTGGAGGAGCAAAGCTGCTCTCTGGGGAGGGAAGAAATCTTTCCGCTTTCGTGCAATTAGGGATGTTGGGAACCAGAGACTTGATTCAGCTTCAGCCAGAACAGCGGCATGTAATGATAACAATTAATTCCTGTAGAATTAGAATTATCAGAGAATCTCCTGTTAATTAACGGAGCCTGAGAGGTAACATAAGTAAATGAGTGGCAGCGAGCACTTCAACCGCAGCTGAAACATCGCTTGACTTCATGCCTCTAAGTGAAGTCAATGGATTGTAGCCACGTACATGGTGTCCGAGTTTGGTCCCAGGCCATTCTGGGACGGCTGTGGGGTGATCTATGGGTAGTGCTGCTGACTTCGATAAAACACTTCTGATTTCCCCAAGCGACGGGGAGAGAAAAACTGTAAGAACAACTGGAGAGAGATCCTTGCGTTGGGATAAAGGTGCTGGGCTGCCCACCCTATTCCCGACGTTAGCCACAGCTATCAGTTCCTCCCTTTCAGAAGTGTTACATTAAAATAAAAACTCGCTAGGCTCCTCCATTTTTATTACATGAACTAGGAGCAGAAATGTACCTGGAGGGCGCACACAATTTATTTAGAAATATGGCAATAGCAAAATATCTGCAGATGATAAAAAAAAATAATAAAAATAAAAAAAATTACCCAGTTCTCAGGGTTATTTGATCTGCTAATTATCCATCCTTCAGAATCCATTATTCACACTTTCTTCTCTCCTCCAAGAAACCTCTTTGGCAGGCATATATTTTTCTACAAGATCAGCAGAAAGGAAAAACGAGAGTCTGCGAGTTGTAAACCATTAATAGGGAGGAAACACACAACAGCTTTCTCCGTTTGATCTTTTCCGCTAAGCGGGTCTGGATGGTGAATTCCACCAGGGAAGAAGGAAGCGGGGCTTTAGCAACTGAGAAGAACAAAGTTTTGCAAATGTGGCTTTGCAAAATTAAACAAACGAGCACACACTGCAACTCGGCTTGAAGCACATTTGGCATCCAGGCAAAGGCACAGCAGAAATGTTTGTGCGTGTTGACAACAGCCTGATCTGGGATCCCCCGCAGCTCGGCGCTACAAAGGCAGCCTGTGCATCAAAAGCAACACCATCTTGCATCTTATTGTCTGAGCAGAAAGCCAAGCCACCGAGGTGGCCGAACATGGTGCAAAACCACTGGAGGACGTGGGAAGATCCCCACTGCTTTCCATGAGCTTCAGAGTGGCGTATAGCGGTCGTTATTGGTGAATCCAAGCCTACTGCAAGGTCTGATGCCCTCCGAGTCCTGACCTGTGCAATGGTTCATAGCCTGTAGGCAGCGTCACTAGCAAGTTCTCAGTTATACACAGAGGATAGCGATCGGACAGCGATGACGGAAGGGAGGCGTCAACCATGGGAAGAAATGATGCAATAGCTACATTACATTTTGGATAAGCATGATGGGAAATCGCGCTTTGGATAAGCATGATGGGACTTGCCAAGCAGCATAGTCTCTGTATTGAACAGCAAATTGGTGGTGCTGCCCACGTTCAGGTGATGCGGCCACTTCTCGCTACAAAAGTTTAGGGAACTAGAGCCCAACAGGGATGCCTGACTTAATCTGAGTTTCCATGGGCGTCCTCTCTAGTTCACGTGAGGCAGAACGGGGGATCCAACGGAGTTGGAAAGCCATTGAATGTGAACTGTTTGGCAGACTAATGAAGTATTACTTGCCACTATTATCTTGCATAGGTCAGGAATTCATAGGCCTGAGCCCAAACATGTGGGAAGTAAGGGAAGCAATAGCTTGGCCCCTCCATGCACAGCTGATCCCATCCAGTTTGCCCTCTTTCACACTGGCCACAGCATTCAATTCAGCCATAATTCAGTTTTAAATGATGGGTCAGAGCCCCAGCTGCTGTAACCCAGCCTCCAACACAGGATCTGGCTTGCTAGGTTCTATACATGGCTGTTTGTCAGCTTCTTGTTGTCTAAAACCAATTAAGAGCGTTAAAAAGGAATAATTAGGGAGGATGCATTAATTAATGCTGCTAATAATAGCCTAGAGGTATGATTTAGCAATGTGCATAGAAGCCAAGTCCCTGGGTGGGGAACGTCTGGAGACAGCAGACGCACCTGTAAGGTCTTTCCATGTCAGACGCTTCCGTTGCTCTGTGCAGAAAGCAATCAAACTGCTCTGCAAATAGTAGTTCCAAGGTCTCTGCTAATGGCTGCCTAGGAGACAAGGATGGCAGTATTAATTATGTTTTCATTATTAACTGCTTCCTCCCATTCTTTCCTTTATGACCAAAGCAAAGACCATACTGAGGTCGATAGCTACTCAGTGTCCTAAGGGGGGAAAAAAAAGAAGAGTTGAAACATAAGTTTAGCTCACCAAGAAACATAGCTGCATTTAAGAAGAGCACACACCAACTGCAGATACGTCCTCAGCCTGGTGAAGTGTATTTATACCCAAAAGCTTTGCAAAGAAGAAATTTTCCAACTATTTGAGTTGATCCAATAAAAAATATCGGATTTCCCCGAAGCACCTTGTCTGGTGATGTCCTTAGACCAACGTGGCTGCAACCTACACCTCTCTAAAGGACCATCCCTTTAGCTGATGGATTAAATACACCTGAATGAGGATCAGCCTTCCCTCTAAGCTGTGCGGTGTGTGCGGCCGTGCAGGTGCACCTGGCAGCAGGGCATGAGCACACCTGCGTGGCCGTGCATGCCGCGCAGCTGATGAGGACGTGTCAACGCTAGGAAACAATCGGTATGCTAACCACAATTTGTTGCCATTAGCTTGCTTGCCAAACCTGGTATGGGAGGGTAGATACACACTGTATAGATTAATACCCAATAAGATACATAGTGAGCACAAGTTTTTGTGAACTCAGCGGTGTATTGGCATCCTAGGAACCATTTTTTGCTAGATTTGTTTGGAAAGCAGTGCTCCTGCAGGCTCATCTGCTGCCACGTGGAAGCAAAGCAGTGCAAATATCTTGCTAATGCTCCAGGAGATGCAGCTGGTGATGAGCACCTGGGTATCCAGACTAGGGAGTCGCATCTCCTACTCCTTTGGGTGCTGCAGGCTACAGGCATGCCCGCGTTTTAGCCAAGCCAGCCTGATGTACTGTTTGGCTGGATGAACCTTTGCAAGGGGAGGACTGACTTGGGATTAATCTGGAAGTCAGGAAGGGGTCGGAGTTGAATGCCCTGGCTATAGATGTAAATCAGCTTGTGGGTGACCTGAAGAAGACCCTTTACAAATACACTCTAAAGATTTGAGCAATAACGAAGCTATGACATCCCTTGCTGAGCTGGTTAATTGGGATCACTGTTAAAAATGTGGCATTTTATGTCCAATTGGAAGTTTATAGACGACAGTGCAGGGCCCCAAAGGGGCCCTACTCTTCCACAGGTTCATTAGGTGCTGCTGTAATGAAAATAATTAATATGATGAATGCAAGAAGTCAGCATTTGCAGGGACTGCTGGAAGACTAGCTGCAATCAGGCACATAATCCCACTGGTTCCAGCGCTCTTATCCTCTACTCTTTATGCTGGTTTTTTTGCTTTTTTTGCACTGCCCTCAGCATGGACAGTGCCGTGAAGTCCACTTAGTTATGATCATTTTAGATAGTTCAGATGGCTTCTTGTTGGCTTAATGGAAGCTGATTTCACCGGGGTTTTCTTCTATAAAAGATGCAGGAGTATTTCTGCGGTCTGAGGTTTGATAAAAGCTCGTGTTTTTACCAATTTAAAAGCTTAGCCCATTGAGGAGGCAGCAGCTCTTTAAAGAGAAGTCATAATAATAAAATGATAGCAGAGGAAAAGTTGAAACTCTCTGATGTGATGGAAAAGGCAGCCGTCTTGTTGGACAGTTTGCTTTCCACAGTTTTCCAGCAGCTTTCAGCAAAACTGAATGCAACCTGAATCAGTTTTATCACCAAAACTGAATCAGACCCACTTTGACATTTCTTAACTGTGCCCGTGGTGCGGCTGGATGGTAAATGCTGGGCCTCTTACCTTTTAGCTCCATGCTTCTGTGGGTTTACCAAGGTGCTATGCCATCCTCATACAGGAAAAGTGAGGAGCCCTTCATGTAAGAAAGAGAAACTTGTTTGAGACCCCAAATCACTACGGCTTTGATTCACCAAAGCACTTCAGGACGTGCTGTGCCGAGTTCAGGCCTAATGGCCAACTGGCTCATGAGCGTTGAGATGGGCTTTCCAAACCAGAGGTCAGAGGTTATCATGTGGGATGCTCCATCGTTGCTGTTTTAATCTCTGGCCGAGTTATGGATTTGGATGACTTGGAGCTAGGTGAAGTGTTACCCGGAAAGGAGAGATGAAGCTAGCTGGGAGGCTGGGCCCTTCGGTTGGAGAGACGCCCTTCCTTTGGCAAGCAGGTTTGCAGTTGAGGGATGTTTCTGGAGATTTAAAAACTCCTGGAGGATGGGGTGGCTTATGTGGCCATGAGCCCCTCCACCCCGTTCTTTATGAAATGGAGAAGATGAGACAATTATAGCTTCTGCTCTGGGATGCAGAAATTTCCACAGCCTTTTCCATCCTGGAGACCTCCTGATCATGGCGTTGCAGTCCTGGCTGATGATCGCGGGGGAGCTCCCATTAGCGCCTGGTACGGCAGCCTGGATGCTGAGCAGGGTTAGCCCCAGGAGCAAATGAACCCATCGCTGCCTCCCCGATCACTTGTAAATGCAATTCTAAAAGCCAGGTTCACCTGCTAAGGCTTAGCTTCTAGCTGCTCTCTCCACGTTCAGCCTCCACAGCAGAGATCAGCTGACAGCCCCTAGATTAATGACCAGATGCCGGTTGCAGGGTTTTCTCTGGGGATTACCCCATTGCTTTGACAGAGCCAGGGTTTGTTAATAATCACTGCACAGTGTAAAGTCCATCTGTTCACTAGGGCTCTTTCCTGAACCATATTAATGGTGGTGCGGATTTAGGACTGCCCAGGTAACGTAGGTGGGGCTATGATCCCTATGCCTATGTGCTTTTATGAATGCAGGGGGACCTACTGTAAATACCTAGAATTGTGTTTTCTGAATATAAATAGACCCAGTAGCTTTAGCAATAGGCACATTACGGTAAGATGAATTATGCACACTCAAACACACACGCACACACACTCACTACATATATATATAATGGTAAGATGGTCTATACCATAATATATACATTACGGTAAGATGAATTATGCACACACACACACACACACACACACACACACACACTCACTACATATATATATATATATATATATATATAATGGTAAGGTGGTCTATACCATATTATATACATCATAGTAAGATGAATTATGCATACATGCACACACTTTATACCTATATATATCTGTAGATATACATATAGATCTATAGATATAGATATACACACATATCTATATCTATAGATATAGATAGATACAGATGTATATTCTATACAGATAATTCTTTTGGTCTGTCTGTCTGTCGTGTGCATAATTCATCTTACCTTAATGTATATATTATGGTATATGCCATTTTACCAGTAGATAGATCAATCGATCGATTTATAGTGTGTGTGTGTGTGTGTGTGTGTGTAAATATCTATGACTACATCAATGAATAAATATAAATGCAAGGTCATATTTTCTGCCTGGGCTTTTTTTTTGGTTGGTTTTTGTTTTGGTGGTTTTTTTGCACAGCAAACTTACTCTCTCCCTTCTTAAGTATTGGATCTCCAAAGGATAAAGCGATGGATTTCATAAGCCCACTACGCTGCTACGTGACTTCAGACAAGTCATCCCATTTTTCTGTTCCTCGGTTTCCCCTCCCATGCTTTGTCTGTCCTGCTTTGAGTGTGAGCGATATGGGACCGGGTTATAGATGTCTATATGTCTCTGTGGGTTTGTCTGCACTGCCTCAGGAGGAAGCCAGGGAGCAATACCATGCCCAGGCTGCACATACTCCCTCCCAAACTAGCTACCCTTTGCGGGGTGGTAGGCATGTACTAAGATGCTGTGCTGCTATCGGTATATGCCTTGCACGGGACTGAGATTCCTACTTCCAGTTGAGGAGGGAGTGCGCGTGGTGTGCCGCGGTCTGGTGCTCAGTGGCACGCTGCTGAGATGGCGTAGAAAACACCTGCATGCTTTCTGCGTCCCCGTAATCGCTCCATAATGCCCAAAGCAGAAGACAGATGGGATTGTTGTTTTTCAGAAAAAGAAACAAAACATTTTGGTTTCTCTTTACAGTTGGTTTCTCCTTCCTTTACACCCACAGTGTCACTCTGGCATCCACGAAAGTGCTGAATAACCTTCTTCGTGGGAAAACCACAGCCGTGTATCAGGGTCAGGCTAGGTGAAGAGGCAGGAGTGAGACAGTACCTCACGACCAGCAAAATGCTTCAGATGTTCTCTCATTAAACCGCGCTGTTGATTTTTAGCAGGGACATCAGTCCTTTGAATTCCTGGGTCTTGCCAGGGTGAGCCGCCTCGCTGCTTCCCAAACAATTTTTCTTTGTCCTTCAGGCTGCAGGTGCCTCTCGGCGTATTGTGCCGCCTCTTCTCGTCCTCTCCGGAGCTCGGGAAGGCTCTCTGTCCCCCATCCCTGCCAGGGTGAATTTGTCTCCCTCGGCAGTGTTGGGGAGGCGGGAAAGATGTCAAAAGTAGGATGTGAAATTCATTTTGAAGTGAGTTGTTAGGAGTGGGGCTGACATCTCTGACAAAGGGAAAGGTTACTGAATACAGCTTTTCCGACTCCTATCTCCTCATTCCCTTCTTGTCAATCATGACCGGCGCAGGCCAAATTACTTGCGGCGAACAACTTACTTCTCACATCCGCTTAACCCGGCCCCAGGGGAGATGGGCCCAGCGTGGTGCAGGGCTGCATGGCCACGATCACGAGTCGGTGCTTGGTTCGTGGTTTCGGTGGGGCCGACCGCCCCGGGAAGACGACCTAGAAGTGCAGCCCCTGGGGAATAGGACGGTGGTCCTCAATCAAACTGCAGTAGACTCCACTAAAAACTGGCTTGGTTTCTCTAAGCGGGGAGGCCTTTCCTTCACCTCTGCACTGTATAAAAATTGCCTCAAAAAGCAATTTCTGCCTTTTTTTTTCTTTTGTCCTGCAGAATACTGCAGATGGGGGTGGGAAGGCAACGTCACCATAGGCTTTGCTGCTGCAGGTGCTGCTCCTCCGTTATCTGAGGATAGAGAAAACTGCAGGGAAAGAAAGAGTGGTCAGGACCTGCTATTTCTAGTGTAATGGAAAAAGGCAATGCGGGAGTGTGAAAAGAAAGATTGCTGAAGGCGATTTTGGCTTGCACTTGTATTGATCCCCAGCTTGCAGATGACTGAGGGAAATGCTGAAATGCCAGCTGAAGTTGCAGTGGAGAAGAGGTGGTGATCTGAGCATCATGAGATCTGTAGGGTATGACGCACCGAGAGGAAAATGAGTACTCGCCTCATCAGGAAATAGCACAATTAAACACAAGGGTCTTCTCAATACAGCTGCAATGGGCCGGTCGGCGCAGGCCGGAGGAGCCCCTTCGCAAGGGCCATGCTGTGTTGTCCTAGAACAGGCTAGGAGGGAGGGTTAGAGTCAAGTCAGGACAAGAAAATTCATTGAGTCAAGCCCGACGTGGGTAGAATCACTACTGCGGGGACCTAAGGCTTGCATGTCAAATAGGAAGATTTCTCCTTTTCCAGGGCCTGCCGAAAAGACAAATTAAGGTCCCTTTTTGGGCCATAAGATTTTCATCTCTCCATTTTTTGTAATTCCTTTTCCTTTTTTGAGGGGAGGGCTCTGTATCAGGCACAGAGTTAGGCGATAGTATAAATCAGCAAGGGTTTGTTGGCAGTAAACTGGCTTTAATTCACTGGGGATTTGGCTCGAGGAATCAAGATGGTCTTTCAGGGACTCTCATGGTGGGAACTGGCCTTTTATTTGGGTGGTGATGTGATTCGGCAGAGTCCAGCCGTGACAACTTTCGTTAAACAAGGTCATCAAGTCTCAAAGTCTAATGGGATATTTGCTCAAGGACAGATTGGGTAAAGACTTTAGGTTTGCTTCTAGATTATTTAGTAAAATAAAAAAAAAAAATCACTGTTCTTTTCTTCCTAAACAGATGAATAAAAGGAAGACGAGCAACATGTTGCTCACAATGGACAACCAACCTTGCAACGCCCGGAGGCACCTCCCACCATGCCGGGCCTGACTGAGTTTGGCCCATGAGGCAGGAATTTCTCAGTCTTTCAAGCTTGTTAAGTCTCTCGGAGTGAGTAAATAATGGAGAAGGTTTGGAGGAAGTAGTTATCTACTCTCCTCTTCTGCGTCTCAAAGGAGAGTTTGGTGGATGAGACTGCTGACACTATAACCAAGGAGTTAAGAAGGACAACGGCTTTGCCTCTGACACATGCTGTAGGAACACAGCAATTCCTGCTGCTTTAATTGATCTGTCTTGAAGTGTGGCTCGTCCTGCACGTAGCTTGCTTCCTTCCTTCCTTCCTTGTCATTTTTTGGTTGCTCATCCATAGTAAAACATGCTGACCTGTTACGGGGAGGCAAAACACAATGCTTAGGCGTTACGCCTGATGGATTCAAAGTCCTTGTCTTGCTCATGCCTGGCGTCGTCCCAGGTTTAGAACTTGGTCACCTCAGAAATGTCTGGCTCCAAACCCAAAGTCACTTGGATAAAAAGAGTTTTAAACTCACGCCTTCTCTAGTTTATTCAGCTTATTGCATGACTGCGTCTTCGACAAATGTTAGAACCGCTCACATCTGCTATGGGAGGGACCCAAAGTCCGTAAGAATAACTCCCAGTGAACCCAAAGGGGTTTAGATGAAATCCTGTGGGTCATGCTGGAATACCAAACACCAGGAATGGAAAAATAACTTGGTGTCAGTTTGTAATAGGATCCTTTCCACTGACTTCAATGAGAATTAGATGAGTGTCTTGGAAAACCTATGGCAGAGATATGCAGAATATATGTTGTCATTACCTATAGAGTTGCTTAGAAAATATCCATTTAAATTACATTTCAATTAAAAATAGAGGAGAAAAAACTCCCAAATGTAAAAATGTAAATATTTTCATGAATATTTTTTACTTCCACCCAGTTGTGGTAATGGTAAAAAGAGACAAGGTGGTGAACTAATAGAAGTTTTTGCAATGATGAAAAAAGTTCATTAAACTGTTCTCTTCTGCACCCCACTTTTATCTATCTATCTATCTATCTATCTATCTATCTATCTATCTATCTATCTATCTATCTATCTATCTATCTATCTATCTATCTATCTATCTATACCCTAATAATACTACACAGTAGCGTATTAGCACTGTCTGTGCTGGGACACGCTACTGCACATTAAGCATCTTGTGTAGATGTGCCCGGTAAGTTGTAAGCCAGACCCTTCTTCAAATGGAAACTCATCTGGACACGAGCCGTATCCTCGTATTTTCTGCAAAGGGAGTGCTGAATTCAAATCCCAAATGCATTACTGAGTCACCGGGGTGTCTTTGTACAAGCCACTACTCCTTTCAGTCTATTTTATGATCCACAGGATAGGCATAATAATATCCACTAGATCACTGCTCTTGCCCTTTAAAAGGTTCTAGCACCCAAACACAGTCTGATCTAAATTCAGTATGCTGCTAGGGGATTTTGGGGAGTGTAGTGTCCTACAGCAACCTGGGAGTTGTAGGCTAGAGCAAAGCAAGCTGGGATGGTGTGGCATGTTATATATAAGTTATATCCTTGTTTCAGCTTGTTGAGCAGATCTTCAGGGGCTGGGGATAGCAAGAATCGGATGAAGTAATTAATTCATTGAGTGCTTAAGTGAAAGCTAGAAGTTTAGAGCACGTGGTAAAAATGTGGGGAAAGCTGTCTGGCTGGGATGAGGGAAATAGTCTCTGGCATGATGTATGTGCCTGCTTTTATGTAGCATCTCAGCAAGGAAGACACCCCGTGTTTCCTTGCACCAAGGGGAGACCTAGGAAAAAATATTGTGGCTTGGTATAGGTCCCTGTCTGGCCAGGCCTCTCTTGGTCTGTTGTCTGGTACCACGTAAACCAGTACAGCCCGTTACATCATCCGGTTGTTGGCGACTAAACCAGTACCCCGACCTGGGTTAGCCTGGGCGAGGAGGGTGTGTGGACACCCAGCAGGACTAAAAACAAGACCCGTCGAAGGATGGATGAGCTCCCTGCAAGCCAACAGCCATCCATACCTGGAGAGGAGATGGGTGCCACCAGGTCACTTTGTCCAAAGAATCACCGATGATGCAAAGGCAACTCAACTAGCCTCATATCACATCATATGAAGCCCGGGTGTGGAGGAGGGCTGTTACAGCATCTCAGGTGCCCCAGTGGTCGCAGTGGACTTGACTTGTGATAGGTGCAAAGCCCTGTTTCCTTTTTCTTTGTAAGCTTCCTTATCTTAAGAGAGGTCATGGAGCTTCAAGAGAGCCGGGGGACCGAGATGGGGAAGTGGAAGCATGGTCCCACTAAAGCAAGAGACCCATGATCACAACACAATGCTCCATGGTGTAACAAGTCCATTTTTGTGCAAGGCGATGAACAGGAAAAGTGCCATGGACCTGGTAATGGCTGTTGAGTTTGGATGGTGTAAAAAGTGGTATTAAATATGGGAGGGAAACAAAGCCCAGTCACCAAAGCAATGTTGGCAAAGAACATGGGCTAGCGGCAGATGGAAGGGGGTGCTGGGTCCAGAGCTGGGTAGGGGTCTCGGGAGGAAAAAGGTGCCCACAGCATGCTCTTGGATTCTCAGCCCAGCCATGTGCTGCCCTTGCAAGCTGGGCTCTTGAACAAGGTTTGGTGCATCTGAATGCTCTTCGTGGATTAAATTTCACCTTGGGGTTGTGGATTTGAGCGGTCTCCAAATGGATGTTGCATTGTAGAAACAGAGTTGGTCAGTGCCGTCCTCGTGCTTATATTGTCTACAACAAGGGTTGGGACTTTCTGACTCCAAACACTGCTTCCCGGGTCCTAGACCATGCTGCCTCTCGTAGGTTAAATACCAGTTAACAGTTAAATATGCCGTTAGGGATGATTCTCTGGTGCATGCCAAGACCGTGCACTTAGCAGTGCTCAGTTTGTAGCACAAGCACTTTGTCATTGAAGAGAGCACCAGAAAGCTGCATGAGGATAAAACCTGTTCTTTGCAAAACAGCCTTGTGCGTTGACACGACTAAAATATAGATAGGGTTTCCGAGCATGCCACAGACGTAGGTGAAGTTTGGATCCAGACTTTGAACTTTACAGCTGGGGTCCATCTTCTTATAAATCCTTAATGCATAAAAGAAAAAAAAAAAAGATAAGTAAAAGGTAGAGACAGAACAGGATTTGCTGAAGCTCGATGACAGGTTCGCCGTTTCAAGTCTGCTAAGTGTGGGAGAAATCTTGCTCTCTTGCTGTCACCGGCACTCAGGAGATCCTGCAGTATAATGACTTCCCTTCCCTCACCTGGCTCTCAGAGTGAATACCGATTTAACCTGTCTGATTGAGTGGCCCATCTACCTTATGCTGACATTTTATTCCTGGGGCAATCGCTATATTATCACTGGAATGGTACATGACAGCTCATCCTGCCCATGAAAGGAGGTGCTGGTGTTTGTGGGTCTTGCAACAAGCGCCTGCGACTTGAGCTCTGGGTTAAGTACTGCTGATGTGGGTTGCAGATTGCAGCATCACTTGATATTTGACTGTAATGACTTCTCCTAAAGCCTTACGGGTGCTTTTAGGATTCCTGGTTGGCGGTAAGCTTGGGCATTAAGATGTGACGTCCTTCAAGGCTTCTAATATTATCTGTGTTTCCCTCTTCCCTTCCAAATACTCATAGCAAAGAAAAAGCTAGTGCCTTTCTCTAAAGACCCAAGATTTCTCACTCAGTCCTGCCCAAGAAGCAGATCAATTTTTTTTAAATCTCTGGTTATCCTAAGCATAAGTCCCGCATGTGGCTATGAAGCCGGGCAATGCAATATCTGCCAGGTCAGGGCGTGATGCAGCTTGCACGGAATAAGTTGAGTGAATGGCTCAGAGCCAGTTCTCAAACCCCGAGAAGTTTCCAGTCTTCATTATACTTCCCAAATATTGGTCCCCATTGGAAAATTGAATAGATGAGTGTCTGTGTAAGCACAGGTTTTTAGATCGCCTTTTAACGTCCTCTTTATGGTGTGAAGGATGCAAGCAAAGGAGCGTGGTGGGGACAGCAAGATAAGCAAGTCTTATTAAAAAGGATGTGTGAGGGGATGCCAATGCACTCCCTGGCCGTTCTGGATACCTGCCACTGCTTTGGACTATGATCCAGCCTGGCCCAGGCAGCTGCCTCCGTTTGAGGGTATGCCAGCGACGAGGCAGCCACCTTGAGCGTGTGGGAGGTGATGATGCTGTTTGAACCCCCTCCGGTGCACGGAGCTAGTTAGAAGGCCATCAAGGGTCAGACCTGTCGTCTTAGCTCTATCTAGGACAGGAACCTTGGGAAATGAGACCTCTCCGAATATTCATTAAGCTTCATGATTTAATCATGGGAGCTGGCCGTGAAGCTTTTGATTTTTTTTTATTTTATTTTTTTTTTTTAAGCTGGGCTGTGTTCAGATCGGTTGAATTTTGTCCTTGAGAAAAACCTTCTTCCATTCCACCGCATTTTCTTGAATGCATCTTTGCTTTAGAGATACAAACCTTGGGTTTCCTGTCTTGCTCTGTGAGGTCATCCAGGCTGTGAGACCCGCACCAGCATGAGATTGTGGCCTCAGTGGACTGGTTCCCATCTGTGTGCTTTACAGACCTACCCCTTAGTTTGGTTCGGTTCGTTGGTGTGGGTGGATTATAAAATTAGAGTCAGCATCTCCAGGACTGGATAAGAAATCCTTCACAATTCAGGGCTGTGGATCAGGCTCATTTTAGGATAGGGCAAAGGCACTGAGGCTTTGGGGTAATCTTTAATCTTTTTAACATCAAACCATCACTCCTTTTGAGTAGAGCTGTACTGCCAATTCACCTCGAGTCATCTCGTCAGCACTTCAGTTCCAACAAAGTTGTATGTGTTGATTAATAGTGATATCCTCACCCCCTTTCCTTTTTTATTTTTATTTTTATTACTACAAGAACACCATTTTTCTTTGTTCCCAAAAGAGACAGAAAGCTTTACTTCTGGTCAAAATGGCAGCAGTAAGCTAAATTTAGGCAACTGCTTTTTAGAAGCAAACAAGGAGAGTTTAATGAAGTTAGATCCTCAGTCTCCAGTCAATAAAGGTTACAGTAAAGTTTATTATGGGCACAGAGCTGAGCAAGAGTTTCAGTCCTGTGGCTCCGCGCCCGGGAACCAGCCACCCCGCTCGTCTCCAGTAAAAATGGAAAGGGTCCCAAGTGCTACCAAAAGGGAGTTTTAAAGGCATGGTTACAGAAACCATGAAATACCATGTGGCTTCTCTCCCCACTGTATGGGCAGCGCAAGAGGGATAGGGATTCATGTAAAACAAGCAAGCACATCATGAATAGACACAGCAATCTCCCCTGCGAGACCCATGAAGGATATTTGAGAGGTGTAAGCTGTATGTGTTAAAGTGAAAGCCACAAAACGGAAGGGGTAGGGGACTTCTGCATGGCCGCAGCCGCTAGAGTAGGCTTGGTGTGCACTGAAGACTTTCTAGCACCCTTGAATATACCATTAAAGCTCAATACCAAAGGCCCTGCAGTTCTTCAACCATCTAATCCAACCCTCTGAAATATATGAGTGTTTTGCCATGGACGTCAATGGGAGAGGGGCTAACTCCATGAAAAGGAGGGTCAGAAGTTATTGCCATCTCTTTCTAGCTGGGGTTTAGTCCTCTTGTCTTGGTCCACTGGCCCAAATGGTAGTAGGTGACGTGCTGTGTACAGGTTTAGTGGAAGGTTTTGGTTTCCTCCAGGACAGGCACTAAGGCACATGGTTGACAGTCCAAGAGCTCAGCCAGTTCAAGGCCGGGGTGCGGCTTGTCGGATTACAAGAAAACCCACAAATTCTGCTAACGACCTTGTTGCAAGGACATGACGAAGGAAAGAAGAGTTTCTTCCCAGTCTCTAGTTTCTAAAGACAAGATGCGTTGCTCTCCTTCGGTGACCCAGACCAGACGAGCACCCTTCAAGGCTGGCCCTTGCCTCTAGTCTACCACCACGTTATCTTTCTGGACCCAGCTCAGCACGCTGGTGTTTGCAGCATAAATGGGATACAAGGACCAGGCTTATCTGGTGGAGTTTGGCCAGCCCTGAAAACTGCTGCTGCCCATGCCTATAGCACCCTAAATCTCCCAGATAGGCTGGAGGGAGGGCCGGACTGGGATACACTGGTAGGAACGGGCGGCGGAGGTATGGATGCACAGACACGGCTGTGCTGAGAAGATAGCTGCTGGGTGACATGTTTCTGTCTATCCAGCGGCTGCACATGATTATACTTGCAGCAGATGATGTTGAAGCCATTCTATAATCCTGACTAGGTGAGGATGTGTTGGCGTCTCAGCCCTGGTTGCTTGGTTTTTTAAAGAGGAGCTGTTTCCCTTTACAACTCCCCTTCAAATTGAACAAACCCATCCTTTTGTATCTCTCCGCATTCCTCTGCATCTCAATGACATCTTAACATGCCTGGGAGTGTCTGGGACACTCACCTCATTAGCAAAATCACAACTAACACCTGCATGGGAATTTGGCCTCTGTTCCTTTTTTTTTGGTAATTAGCCTATTGCTCAGGAAAGAAACTGCTGCTGTTCCAGTTGGTGAAATAATTCTTGACAGTCAGCTGCCTCATGCCGCGTATCATGCCTTCGCTGGATCTGTCTTTTTTTTTGCATGAGGACAGGATGTTGCTTTCTTAAGATGCTGATCTGTATTCATGTTGCTGCTGTGCCTCAGATGGGCTGGCTGCATCCCAACAAGGCCAGAAAAGTGCGATTCTTGCTCTGAAGAATGTACAGTTTAGATAGAGGGGATGAAACTTGCAGGGGAAACAACCCAGGTAATAGGTGCATGTGTGAATCTCTAGGAATTGGGGTATTTTTAAGACTGAACTTGAGTAGACTCCATCCTTTCCCTTCTTGCCTGCCCACCATTCAGCCCCTCTGTCTGCAATACACGTGTCCTGCTTCAGCTCCATTGGGCTCACCCATTCTCCCAGGTGGGTCTCAACCTCTCCCCGCCATGCAAAAGAAAGGTCCAATCATGAGTAAGCAGAGTGATGGCTTAGGGCCCTGCCACATGTTACACGTATTTCACAATGAACTGGTTAAACACACAATAAAGTTAGACTGGCAATGCATGCAAAGTAATTATCACTCAATGAACTATTTAATCGTGCCATAAATTGAGGTCAGCCACATAGGCAAAATAATTATCATGCAATGGACCAGTTAATCGTGCCATAAATTCAGAGTAGCCACATGTGCAAACTAATTATCACGCCATAAAAATGGTCATCCAGCTATAAAAAGAGCTAACCAGCTACCAAGATAGTACTTGAAGATGCGCAATAGGTTTATAGCTGGTTTCTGTCCAGTTTTCATCTGAATGTGCAGCAGGGCCCTTAGTCGCAGAGGGCTTCATCTTCCAGGCATTGAGTGGTTTGGCCATGATCCCATTCAAGTCAATGGGACCAGCTTGGGTTTTTTTCAAGTGCCTGATTCAGTCCTTTGTGGGATGAGGGTTTGGGTGCTCAGCATCTTAAAGATGAAGCTGCAAGGGCTGTGGAAATGGGTCGCTGCAAAGATCTACCTGAGGCAGGCTCGTTGCTTTGTGGACTGGCTGAGATTGATAGTTGTTGTGCTCAATAGCCTGAACGGATGAAAACCCCTGGATACTTCTGCTCTTTATTTCTTGCCTAAAGCCCAGGCAAACTTCTTTTGGGTGCAGAGGATTGTATCCAACCCCCCTGTCTGGGGAAAGAAACAGAGTCCACAGGTCCTAGGAGAAGCATAGAGGGAAAGAAGAGAGCTGGGAGTCTTTGCTCAAGGTACAGAGGACATCACGTGTGCGAGCGGTCAGCAGTCCTGACACCACAGAGCAGTTGGAGGGGCTGAACTTGTTTCCCTGCCTCTGTTCATACACTCACATGCCTTTCTGTGCAGCACCGCAATGGCGCCCTGTGCCGTCACCACTAGTTTCAGCTGGGATAGCAAGTCACTGGAAGCAGGTATGCCAAAAAACACATTTGCTTCCTTCTAGTTTTTTAGGGGGAGAAGGGAATCCATAGCAAATAAGCAAAATCAGAGTGGGCCTGAGCTATGAGACAAGGGCAGTGTTTGAAAGAGATTTGCTCAAGGGCTTTGAAGAGATTTGCTATCCCCCAGCAGCACTGAGCATCATTTAGTATGACCACAGTGGACTGGCAGAGCAGGGGTACTCCAAGTCCTATTTACAAGTCAGAGAGCATGCTGGGTAATTCCTCATGCGTGCACAGGTTGACAGGCTGACTCCCAAAGGGACTCTTCCTTATTGCATGTCAAAAAATACGTATGCAGACAGGGCACGTCAGTCACTTCTCAGGATGAACTTCTGGTCTCTCTGCATCGACGTGATGCCAGATCCATTGGTATCCAAGACGTCGGCCCTGTTGGTGAAGGCTCAAGACGACTCTGCTGTGTTAGAGGAATGAAGACACGATGTACAATGCGCTTGGGAACTGTCATTTTTTTACCCCCTTTAGCAAGACTTCTGCCATGCTGCAGTGCAGTGATATAAATGGGGTTTTCCAGCATGTTGGCTGAGCTGAGGATACTGGGGTGGGGGCACCTGAACCAGAGCCCACACTGAAATGACTTTCCCAACCCCAGAATTTCATGGCATCACACAGCAGGTTGCTTTCCACCCCAAATGCATGTTTGGGTTATATTTTGAGACTTAATTTTTGTACTTTTATAGTAACATTTCAGCAGCGCAAGTCTCAGAACACCATTTGGAGGCATTCGGTTTCAAAAACGTGAAAAATGAAATATTTATTATTTTTCAACATTCCCCACCCCCGCCCCCCAGGTGACATTATTTGTGCCAAATTCCCTGATAGTTGTGTTGATCTGAAATGGCATTTTTTGGGCGGATACTCAGACATTTCTCTGAGAAACAATCCTTCTGTTGCCACCTCTGGGAAGAGAGACCAAGGGGAGATGTTTTTGCTAGATTTGGATGACTCTGTCCTTGCAACTTCAGCTGTTTTATCCATTCTCACTCCAAGCCATCCCACCCCCTGCCTATATTTCTAATGGTTGCATACCCTGCAAGACTGAGACTGAAATTTTCAATCTCCTGCTGTTGGTTTTATTCCATGGTTGCAAGCTGGGTATTTTTTGTTCTTATACTGCTCTTGAGAACGGTGTCTACTGCTAGTTTATTCATCTCTCCCGAGTGCCAATTTCTGGCGGTGGTGTAAGGTAACTTGGCCTACATCCTATTTTCACCTGCTCACGCTTTCTAAAAAAAGTTCTTCTTTTGGACTGGAACTTTCCATGCTTGATCTCGATTCAAAGGTAAGCTTATTTTGGGCGTGAAGGAAATCCAATAATATTACCTACCATTTATAAAGTGCTCTTCACCCATACATCTCACAGCAGTTAAGTGTCCTTATTTGAGCTGTGGTGGGAAACAGCGCCCAATTCTTTTTTTTAAATTTTAAATGAAGTGTTTAAAGGCAGGAGCACCAAATCCGTTTGCAAATTTGTGCTTATTTCACTGAATTCTTTGCATTGGAAAACAAGTAGCATTTTAAAGAACCAGAACATCAAAACTGTATTTTCCACTTTTTAAGTCCAAATGACTTTCTTTGTTTCTAGATTTCCTTCATTTTTTTTTTTAAATTACAGTTTATGCTGGACTCCAAATCCAAATTTTTTTTTTAAATATTTTTTTTTCTCGTGTCTGTCAGATAAACCATTTTGTTTAACTGGGAAATACTCTGCCCACCCCCATTTTTTCAGCTTGCTAGCATATCAAAAGATGATGTGGGTCACTTGGTTGTAAACCTGATCACCGTTGAACCTAGATCAATGACCTTTTGCAGAAGCAGGATGTTGGCTGCTGTGGTCCACCTGCTTTACCTGTGGCAGGTTTTGGGTGTGATGTCTTGTGTTGTGTCAAGGCTAGAATACAGATTTTTATAGGGTGGCTTGGATAGGGAAGATGGTCTCAGGCAGGGGATGGGATTAGATGGCCTCTGGAGGTCCCTTCCAACCCGACTTCTGTATGATTCAGTGATTTCACATAAGGGGAATCTAAAGTGCTAGGAATACAACCCAGGCCTATAGACTTGTGCCCTGTTCATTGGACCCTGTTACTGCCCATCAGCCTTTTTTGTTTGTTCGGGGTTTTGGGGGTTTTTTTGAGTCAGCTTGGTTGGAAAGGGGGGAAATGCACTTCTCAAGATTTTTTGCACAAAAAGAGCTTGCATTTCCCGGAACTTTGAATTGCACGTGTGGCTAAACGAGGATGTGTTCAGCGAATATATTTAAAAAAGAAAAAAAAAAAAGAAAAAAAGAGATGAATGGTTGAGACACCACTTGCATATGCTGCATTTTAAAATCACATGCCCTCAGCAGAAGGAACAATGGATTTCTGCTGAAAATCCCATAAGCGTCGAGTCCAGCGAGGGAGCTGACGTACATAGAGGTCAGGCTTAAAATCTCTGGAGCTGCATGAAATGCATTTGTACAAATCCCTGCCATCATAGTGAATTGGCTGCCCTTTCTTCTCTCTTCAAATCTAAAGGAATTTGAGGGTACCAGGCTGGGGCTGGACTTCACCCAGGGGTACCTTCCTGCCCTGTGTACCTGTGAATACATCTGTGGTCATTTCTACCATCTTTAGACTGCTAATATGTAGCTGACTGCAGTAGGATGATGGATTCACCCCATACCACAGGATAGGGGCCCTGGTGGCCTAGCCCTGTTCTCCTCTTGGAGCAGCCCCAAAATGAGCAGTACTGAGGGTGCCTGATGAAGTAGTGGCTAACCTTTGCTAGATCTGTTTCTGGCAGATGCAGAAGGTCAAACTGTATTATTTAGGCACTGGGCTGTGGTGGTTGTAGTCTCTGGGGAGGTTTCATGGACTGAGCAGGTCTCAGGGAGGCATGATCCTTTGCAAGTGGCCTGGTACTGCAGGGAACTGCAATGGTGCAGCATCTTCTAAGGTAGTGCAGAGTCTTTTTGCTCCTAGCAAAGGGTAGATGGGGCCCAAAGTCATGACCTCTGTGCTCATGTCTGCATTGGGCTGAGGTGGTGAGTGGCTCTTACACCGGGAACGTGAAGCAGAGCAGGGAAGGCTGGGTCACAATCTTCCTGCAGCTGCACCCTGCCTTGGCTCCCTTCTACTCGACAGGGAGCTGGTTGTCTGTGCTTCCTGCTGCACACAGCCCAAGGAAAATGCATCCGTTGTGGAGCTGGAGAGACAGCTGAAGGCAAAGGCCCTGATCAGTGCCGCTGTACCTCGTCTGCAGCATCCCTGGCCTTCCTTGCTGCGATGTCGGGAGGGAGCTCCCGCGACGGTGACTAGATGCTGATTGGAAACGCTGAATCCCCAATGGCACGGGTTAATTGAATGGACATATTTCATTAAACAAAGCCTTCGCCATCTGTTCTGTCCCCATTATGCATGCGAAAGAGAACATATTTCTCAATTACCACAGCAGAGGAAGATATCAATGGGCTTAAATGCATGTAAATAGTCTTTCCATGAGGCTGCCCCACAGCTGTGAAGGTCTGGCATGCGTCATGGCTATGGACTCCCATCACCACCCACTTCTCCACATGGAATAACTGATTTGGCTTGGGAGAGAGCTGGAAAAGCAGGGGGTTTCAGGGGAGAGCATCCCACGTGGGCACAGTGCCGCAAAACAGGGGAGCCAGGCTGTTGTTTGCTGGCACTCGGGGCTGGTACAAGTGTAATAAAACAAGACCTGGCTGACAAGTTGGGTTCAGAATGGAAAGCAATGACATCCCACGAGCAGAGGATGAAAAGCCCCATTTAATACAATGGCAAATCCCTCTTGTGGAAGGAGATTTTCCTCCATGCTGAAGTAGCAACTGGAGGACATACTAAATAAGGCATGGCTTCTACATATTCCAGTTACCAGGGCTGAAATTCAGCCACCTTGTTTTGTCCTCTTCCTTATGTTCTTCGGGAGAACTTCTTTGCCTTTGGAGGAGAAAGTTTCTGAACCGAGTTGTGTAGTTGCTTCTTCACTGCTTTCTACTCGCTCTTTGTTTTGGCCGCGCAGCTCAGCTACATGCCAGCTTGGTTCCTCTCGATGGACCAGACTGATCCAGGCTGGCTGGGGAGAGGGTTGTCCACCAGCATTTTGTTGGGTTTTTTTTTAAACAAAATGAATTCAGTGGTTGTGAAAACTTCTGTCTTGACAGCTTTGCTATCTGAAGGCTTCTATCCACAGAAGCAGAAGCCATAGTTCAAAGTAATGCTAGGTTTCTCCCTGCTAATGTGTTTCAAATTTGGGACTGTGATGGGCACATCTGCGCTGACAGCACCTAGCCAAAAACCAAGCTTCAAGTGCCTCCTTTGGGGCACCTATGTCCGGCTGACCCCCTTCCTGGAGCACACCCGCATGCCTTGGGTAACCGCTGCCACCACCTGGGGCCTGGTCTTTGTTAGGGCTCTGTGCCGCCCGGGGTACACAGTCCCTGTAGACCTTGGGGGTGCTTTGCTCCTGGCAGGATAGATCTGGGTGCTTCTTATAGCCTGGAGCATTTTGTACAGGAGTGTAAAAAGCCAAGCCCACCAAGTATAGTGAGATAACAAGGCTGGTCCCTTCCCTCCTAAGCACACACCGTGAGGCGTGCTATCGCAGATAGATTTATTGATCAAAGAGGCATAGGGTGAGGAAGGAATACAAAACGACAGAATATAGAAGGAAAACCCATCTTGAGCAAAACAGTGTAGGCTTGTTGCTTTTTGATATGCAACTAAAACACGAGATCTAAATTCCTAGCTAAATTTCAGGGAAGTTACTCACATCTGCATCCAGAGAATTGGGGAGGCCCATAGTCCCTTCCAACCCTCATTTTCTATGAGGCCATGATAGGTTTGTGTGACTGAGGCCGTGTCTGCAGTGCCTTAACATGGGCATGAAAAAAGCTGGTCCTCTACAGTCAATGGAGGCTAGTCCCAGTGAGGACCATTATTTCATTCAAGTCCATTAGACCTTTGGTGGTAGTGAGGTTCCAGGTTGCAGATCCTTTTGCAGGATCCAAACCAATGATCCCAGGTGTGGGTTATTTTTTTAAGTCGTCTTTAAAATGAATAATCGATGCTACAGATAAGATCACGTGGAAAGTCAGACTTTGCACTTAAAGGACTAGGACTTGTAACTAGACATCCATGCTAATTTGCAGGACCTGTGGCCGACACAGGATTTGAAGTTGCCAGTTTCTCCCATTACGCAGGAGTGACAATCGTTGAGGGAGCCGGGCACACGTGATGCTGTCCTGGGGAGGACAGGAGAGCGCAGACGACCTGCCTGTAACGCAGTACAAGATTTCCAAAATCACCAGGCAGGTTTGTCACCACCTTTAAGACCACGAGCTGATTTGTTCCCCTGCCACTTTTGTTCTCCGTGTTCCCATTAATCATTTTCATTCAAATGAAACTCTCAGGCACACAAAGCACATTTCAGCAGCCTCCTTTATTATTTTTGTAATTTTTTTTGTGTCTGGCAAGAGAGTGGAAAGGAAGTCTGTTAAATGATTAGTTCTGTGTTTCTCACATTTACCAGCGCCCTCAGGTAAAATTGCACTGCGCCCAAGTAAAACCCCTGGAAATGAATTTTCGACTCTGATGGACCTTAAGCCCTAGAGGCATTTAAATTCTGGATTTAGCGATGGGATTATTACTTCAGCATCACAGTTAACCATGTCTTTAAGCAGAGCTGCCTGTAATAGCTCTTTTATGATGAGGACAGAGGAAATATCCCTTTTGTTGCCTCCTTTGAACACTAGCTGGGGAATTAAATGTCCCTTGCTATTTAAACTGCATGCTTTAAAGTTTTATTCTGCCCTCCTGTGTCCACCTGCTTCTGACTCTTGCTTTTGCCTCTCTTGACCAGGGCAACTCTAGGATTTCAGGTCATTTCTGTTTGGCTGGTTATTTGCTTTCCTTGCTGAAATAGCATTTGGAGGGTTTTTTTAAAGATTATTTTTGTTCTTGCTGCTTATTCATGGCCCCACAAGGTCTCTAGTATGGGCGTGGTTTGGTATTACTGCTTTATTGCGCAGGGATATAGCTGTTCTGTGCAACTAGGCTGGGACTGTAGGTACCGAAGGGTGATGTATGGGCCTCACTCACCTGTGCAAAAGGCAGAAGAGGTAAGGAGTTTCAGGTGAAAGATTGGATCCAGTACCCTTCTTGGTTGCACAGGTGTTTCATCCCATTAGATGAGGACTAAAAAGGACAGCTGCTAGGGGGGGAAAAAGGGGAAGAGGCCAAGAGGAGAAAAGACTTGCATGGAGTCTAAAAAGGACAGAGATTTCTTTTATGAACTCTTTAGGAATAAACTAGGCCACAATCCAGTGCCCGTTCCATTAAGATATGCATCTCTTAGGATACTCCCTGTATTGTCCTCCCCAAATATCCCACAAGGGCCGAGGTGAAGGAAGCATGTTCCCTGTTAACTGCAGCAGAAGCAATGGCTCGTGTCTGTGACTGTGCCAGGGAAATGAGGTCCAGTGCTGTAGAAGTCAAAGGACTCGGTGAGATTACCGCCAGCCAGAGTGCACAGGGCTGATTTATGGCAGGAGATAAATATGTAACCGGAGCAGGTTGTGCGGAGACTAACAATACAGTTCAGCGTCAGGCCAGACCGTCTGTTGCCTGATGCTCTAGGAAGGTTTGTGGAAGAAAGGGCTCCCTCCGTCCGGGCAGCAGGGAAACATCACAGCCTTCTCCCTCCTGCCGGCATCCCTGCGGACACGCTGAAGTGCCGACACGGACTGTGCATTAGCGCCGGCTCCGCTGCACCTGGTCATGCATTAATGAACAGGGGATGTTATCTCCATGAGGAGCTTGAAAGCTGGAGTGAAGAGTTTCTGGGTGGCAGGTTCAACACGCACATGCTCACACCATGGCTCCCAGGAGTGGGTCTGGGCAGGACAGCACCACGCACATGCACACATACACATGTACACAGCCCTGACCCCATGGCTCTCAGGAGCAGGTCTGGGAAGGACAGCAACACACACACACACACACACACACACAACCCCCATGGCTCCCAGGAGTGGGTCCAGGCAGAACAGCACCACATGTGCGCATACACACACACACAGCCCTGACCCCATAGCTCTCAGGAGCAGGTCTGGGCAGGATAGTGCCACACACACACACACACACACACACACACACACACACACACCTGACCCCATGGCTCCCAGGAGTGGGTCCAGGCAGAACAGTGCCACGTGCACCCCTGGCCCCATGGCTCTCAGGAGCAGGTCCAGGCAGGATAGTGTCATGCATGCATGCATGCACACTTGCACACACGCGTGTGCGCGCACACACACACACACACCTGGCCCCATGGCCCTCAGGAGTGGGTCCGGGCAGGACAGCACCACACACACATGCACCCTCACCAGTAGCGGCAGGGGAGAAGCAAATCTGGTTCTGTTCAGAGCCGCTCACTTTGGGCGAGAGCTAAAGCATATTTCTTCCCTTATTTGCTTTATTGATCAGCCGAGTGCCTGGGACTGCAGCAGTGAGTAGCTTATGGGCAGAGGTGACATCCATCTAGGCTGTTTGCTCACTGCTTCCTAATCCAGAGGAAGGCGGGGATGGGCCACGGGCCAGTCGTTTCTAGACCCGAGGAAACCGAGCTGTAGAGTTGTGAGAGTGCAAGACTTGTGCACCACAGAAGAGCTGTCCTTGGTTCTGCTCTTGACATCTTGTGCCCTGGGTGGAGTCCCGTGGGGCACATCTATATTGCCTCTTGGCTGAGCCTGGCACCACCCACCACCCACCACAATCAACACACGCTGTCCACTCGCTCCCATCCACCTGTGCCACAGCCTGGCCATTAGATATAATAGACAGTTCAGGGTTGTGAGTCCATGCCCCAGCCCTGCTATCAGGCTCTTATGGGGCATATACTCAAGACCCCCCTAAGCTGTTCGCTGCCCAACTTCTGGGTTTGCAGCAGAAGCAAGTAGGTAGGGCGCTGTTGGCAGTGTGGTTCAGGTTTCGTAGGGATAGGGCCTAGACATGCCTTTCACGCCATTCTGCCAAAGCATATAAACACTTACTGAGCTTTAAACATATGCCCCTACAAGCCAAGTTAAGCCCATGTTCTTCTTCCTCACTGGGTTGCAGCCAGTTTTCAAAAGAGCCCGTGGATTTTGAAGAATCCCAAGTCATAGGTTTCCAATTGAAGACTTGATGCCCAGAACGCCAAGCGAAGCCGGTATGGTTGTGAACGCACGCTGACAGTACCACCCCGCTTCTACCTACAGTCTGTTTCCATTTCTCCTTATGTGATCTGTCTAGAGCATGACAGATATAGTTGTAAATACTTTTTACTGGACCAAGTAAATAGTTTTGGGAGGCATGAGAGAAGGCTGGGGCACAAGACCTCCTTCTCTGACAAGCTTAAAAGCTTGCCTAGCATCTCTCCCACCCATTTAGTTGGTCCAATAAAAGATATTACCATGTAAATCTTGCCTCTGGCATATTCCCTGCACTGTCACAGCTACCGCAAGGCTAGTGGACTACTAGAAAATGGCAAGCATTTAAAGTTTATTTTTAATATGCATGGAAAAAATCCCAACTTTCCCCATAGTTTTGTGTTTGTATACATTCATAGGCAATAACACAGCATTACAGAACAGTCAAATAGACTTTGCAAGCTTTGCGAAAAATCAGGTGTGCTCAGCCATGGGTGTCTGTCTTAGGACATTTTGCAGCTGCCATTTGGGGCCCTGGGAAATCTGTTCATTACTCCAGGGAAGACTCGTCATTTTGGAAGATCGCTAGGGATGAGGTGTTTGCTGAGCTGCCATTATGCATATTCATCCACAGCGTAGTCAGCAATCTCTTCTGAGACTGCTTAGCCCAGAATTTATGAAAATCCTGTACGGTGACACTTGGCAGGACAGATGGGAGGTACTCTGGGAATTGGGGAACGAGGAAGAGCAGGGTCTTCTCTGCGTCTAGCATCCCCTTTGTACTACTGTGATGTAGCCCTGTCTCTTCTTGATCACAAGAAATGGTGTGGCACCTACACCCTGATACTCGATTCTGAAAACGTGCTCCAGAATTTAGGTTGTAAACTTTTGAAAGTTGTAACCTCTATAGATCCAGACGTGCCGCACAGTTACTATGGTATCATTCCCTTGCATTTTACTCCATGGTAACTTTACTTTGTAGTAAGGAGAGGACACATGACAAGCTTTCCCTAGCTAGCATCCTGTGGAAGTGCCTGCCTAGGTGGTAGGAAGCTGGCTTGCATTGAGCAAAGCGCTGCCCTTGGGATGAGCTTGGGGGATGCATGACACATTCTAGGCAGCAACTGTTCCAGGTAATATAAAAGTACATTTTTCAAGAAGCAGCGCTGGATCGGAGTGATGTATTATGCAGGAGAGCTCTGCATCATGTGTCTGCTCCATTCGTACCGTGTGGTAGAATATATTTATTCCCCAGTAAATGTATCATCTGTCTGCACACAGTTTGTACAGTGCTTTGCACACCTGGGCTCTAGGACCCATCTCAGTTGCTGGGGTTTGAAGCAAGAAAAAGAATTCCTGAACCTGTGACTCAAACAGATATAAGACAGAGTTAATGACCATCCCTTGAGGCCTCACTCTGCCATAGTCGTCCTAGAGATGTAGCTCTGGACAGCAAACCCAGTGACATGGCTGGAAGATGGATGTGCACGGTGGCTCTCAGCCCGTGGTAGCAAGGAGCAGTGCTGAACAGATACCAAGATCGACGGTCTTCAGCTCAGAGATGACCCTCCCAGCTAGGACAAAAGCAGTCAGGTAACACTTTCTAGGTGAAAAGTTGGCATGTTTTGGTGTTTGCACAGATGTGCTCCTGGGTGGGGAAAGCTGATGATGCTGAAGGTCTGGTTATGGTGCATTGGGAGAGCTGGGCGACAAAGCAGAGTCATGTCATTCTCCAGGCAGAGAAATAGGTGCCCAAACCCACACTGGACTCTCTTTAGTTCTCCACGTTCCTCCGAGCGCAGACGAGCAGTAGCTCTAACCATGCCACCCAGCCACGGCTCAGCAAAATAAAGCCTCTGGGCAGCAGTCCCCTCACATTGACTATGCTAGTTCATATCCTAAAGGGTTGCTCGATGAATATTAATATGGTAATTTATTGCTCCCTTCTGTTCTTCCCCTACTAAAAGTCCGGGGAGATGCTGCAGTCAGGGAAATGAATAGCTTCCAGGATTGTTTTCTTTTCCAGATAAGCGAGCACAGTTCTGTGCGCGTGTGTGTGTTCTTGTGCGTGTACACGCAAATGATGCATTTTAATTATCCTCATAAATTAGGAGGAATGTGCATCCGGGCCTGGCTTTAAGCGAGAAACAATCCTGTCACTCCCTCACTCCAGCTTCCTCTCTTTGACCTTACTTTGCAGCCCTCCGATCTGGTTGACTGCAGTTCTTGGGGCATCGGTGCCTTGCCCCCTGGAGCCGAGAGCCTGCACAAAAAGGCTCCCGCGTAGGCCTAACCCTGATGTATTTAGGCAGCCCTAAGGTCTTATTGTGGTTCATAGCTTACCATGTGGCAGGAGGGAAGAGTTACAGGGTGCCGTTTTCTTGACACACTGAACAAGAAACTGGATTAAAATTCAGGGGATCACACTATTATTCTTAAAGCTATGGTGATCCTGTCTCCTTGTCCATATAGCCTCTATCCAGATCCTTCCCTGTGCTAGTATCTTGCCTGGCTTCCTGCTACAGATTTAAGCAAATGCATCATCCTGTTACTGGGGTAACCTCATTACTGATCCACCTCACCCGCTTTTTCCCCGTATAGATATAAGAAATGGTTCTCCAACTCAGTGAGAAAATACACCTCACGTGCCAACCTTTTGGCATCTAGATTTGCTAGATGCTTTTAAGACAAAACAGGCTCCAAGTTTAGGGTGCTGTGCTTGCATTCTGCATGAGCAAAGAGCCATTTGAATGTGCAAAGTAGGCAGCCCAGCCGCATCCCTCCCCGGGCCCCCCTACCTCGTTCCCCGCGGCGTGTTCACTCTGGTGGATGCACTCACCTTCGCGTTTTCAAGCTGGAAGTTGTGCTGCAAAGCTGGCCCCAGATGGCAGAAGGAAAAGGATTTTCACGTTTCCTACGTTGCAAAGGTTTTTCTTATTAAAATGCGATTTTCGTTTACATCTGTCGTCTCATTGGGCCCCAAGCGAAAACTGGAGACACCGCAACACCGACAAGTCAGCTGTGATAAATGAGCTTCCAGGAGACCTTATAGACTGTGTGTGTGTGTAGAGAATTCAGTGTTGGTGATAGGCTTGGAAGGCGATTGCATTTATTTTCCCCCAAAATAGTTATGTCCTACTCAGTGATGGTGCAGACTCCTACGATCACTGCCCTCTGAGTGTAAGGTCTGTCAGGCAGGGACTGGTTTTAGTTTGCTCTTTTTACAACGCCAAGCATGATGCAGAACCAGGTTAGCCATTGGAGTCTGCAGGAGGGATGGTAACACGAAGAGGAAGTATTTGAAGTTGGAGGATTGTTGTTCTTCTCAATGATTTTGCAAGCATTGGTTTCTCTGGCTTCAAACAGATACTGCATTTATCTTAAAATAAGCTACTTTAACCCAGGGCAAAGTGTAACTACACAGATGCCCATGTTCATTGTCCTGAGATGCATCCTGAAAAATGTTTTGTGGATGAGAGGTAGTAACAGTTTAGCCTGGGATATTGGAAAGTACATCTGTCCAGTTATGCTAGGATTTCATCATTGACTCAATGGGAGAAAAAAGGAAGTACATTCAGCCTCTCACTAAACCCCGATTCGAAGGGTGATGCATGCACATGCCAATCCTGGGGTATTTTTGTTCCAAGATAAACAAGGCATGACTTAGCCAGGGATACACGCGGTAGCAAGCAAAGGGGGCCAGTTCCTATGACGTGCAATAGCATTTTCTTGCAAACTGGGGCCTGTCTCTTGGGAACTGTTGAGTGGTTTCATGCAGGTAGCCAAGCAAGCCATAGTAATTTCTGATCACCCGGGCTATAATGCAGCCAGTGAGCTAGAGACCAAAGGATCCATGTCACATTGCCTGCAAGTCATGATGTTCAGCAAGGGGTTGCAACTGGAATTGGAGATGGTTGTGCTGGAAGGCAAATGCACTCAAGTGGGGTGGGCTTTGAGTTTCTCTCACAAATATGATTCTGGGGCCAAGCAGGCTGGTAGAACTGAGCTAAAGTTTTTCATTGTGCCTAAGTGATTTAGGAGCTTGAGGGCATGTCTACACATGATGCTTTAATACACATTAGTCTAAGTTACATGTGTGCGCCCTTAATGCACATTCAAAAATTGTGAATTTAGGGAATTCACACCTAAATTTGATACCTGCAAATGCAGGTGTGAATAGTTAAATCACATTCATGCACATGTAGATGCGTTAAAGCGTATTAACGCTGTGTGCGGACTGGCTTGGGGCTAAAGTTAGTCCCAAGTCAGTCCACACACATAGCATTAATGCACTTTGATGCATCTACGTGTGTGTTTAATGTGCTTTAACTGTTTGCAACTAAACTATAAACTGCATGTGTAGACGCCTGTCTAAATCCGCTTAATGCGCATTAAATGTAGGAGAACTTAAATGCACATGTAGACGCATCCTGAGAGCCCTTTTCAAAAGTGACATAGGAGCTTAGCACTTCAGCTCATAAATCACTTTGGTTCACGTGGTGGAAGGCCACAGGAGATGATAACATTTGGTGTGAGGTTCTGTACATCACAAGCCATCGCATTTCACCCAGCCTGGGCTGAGTGCGATAACTTGGGCTTGACGACAGCATATCTTCTAGCCTGGCTCTGAAGACATCAAGAGATGGTGGATCTACCACACCCCTTAGCTGTTTAGTCCCACAAAGAATAAAGCCCCGCAAATCTACACACTGCTACCTTTTTCCTAGTAAAACACGTCACACGTGGCTGCTTTCCAGCAGCGGGAGCCACTGAGCGCAGTGCGGCAGAGACGATATCACACCACCTCTGTCTCAGGCGCTTATGACCTCCGTGCACAGAGGCACGCTGCTGTTTGCCGGGCTTTTTCCAACATGCACGTTGCTGCGAACCTTGCTGGGCTGCACCGGATGGCACCGCACAGGGTCTTTTTATTTGTGTTTGTTTCTAAAGAGTGGAAGGAAGCTTGGCAGCATGAGTCCGGCTTCTCAGGAGGCAGGGTTAACAGACGGCCTGCTCAGATGGTGTGTTGGACAGATGGCTGCAGGGTAACCCCCAGGGCCGCACTGACTAAAGAGTGAAAACAGCACTGGGACGTGTCCAGCGTGGGCTGATGGCTGCAGAAGAGGGAGGATGGCGACGTGGAAGCCGGCAGCGCGGAGCCTGTCTGTGATCTGTATCCCAGGGAGACTCGTCCTTCGTGAGCTGCCCGCGAACGCATGACAGGCCTGAGACCCCCCAGACCATTCGCTTGCAGCTCACAGCTTAGCCGGGAAGGCCTGGGAGCAGCTCGGCGTTGCTGTTAGCTTGCATGTGACACCGCTTAGCACGCGCCGCCTGAATGTGTGGATAGGCCAATTCCATGCTGCGCTGGGAAAGCTGTGAATGCCTTAATACTTGGAACCGTGCAACACGTAGCGGGGAGGGAAATACTCATAGGCTTTCTCTCCGAAAGTCGGAGGACTAGAGGGGAACAAATTATCCTGACCGCAAAATGGCAAATGAAGTCTTTTTTGGCTCATGGGTTAATGCTGCTGGGTTTTAGAGCAAACATGCCTCAATGTGAAGCCGTTTTGGCTAGCCACCGTACTATATAGCACAACTTAATGGGACTGTGGTGCAGAATTATTTAATTAATCAGATCTTAGCACAGGTTACTTTCAAGCAGAGAAAGCAGCAAAGAGTGGATGTGCACGCAAGGCAAAATGTCTGGCCTTACCTTGTGGGTTTGCACGTGGAATGCGGTGCTTTTGCACAAGTGTTCACAACAGGCTAGGGTGCAAGGTAATTTCTTGTCCATAGCACCACGACCAGTTGCTAAGGTATTTTAGCTACTTGTCGTGTCTCATTTATCCAGCAGATGTCCCGGTGCTTTGGGCTTTTTCCAGTCCAGCCAGGGGAGGTCCCTGGTCAACAAGGGAGACTGAGCTGGAGCTCAAATTGTGTGGAAGCTCGTTTGCTTACGTCTGTAGTTCTTCAGGGGTTTATTATTTATTTATTTATTTTTTTACTTACAGGCTTTAAAATGTCCCTTGATCCCATACAACATGGATTTTTTAAAAGAGATACCAAATGAGGAATGGAAAAAAAATCAGTAGCTAGGACTAACAGCTTGATCCCGAGGCAAACTTAATCTTCATGAGGACACACAACATATAAACTCATGGGCTTCTCTATGTAGTGAAGCTCCTGAATTAATGTGGGCATCTCTATGCTTAATTGTTATATGTAATATGGTTTAATGTGTTAGACATTGCATAAACAGAGTATTTAAAAAATGGTCCTTTTCTTAGAGAACTCACCATCTAAGTATGTCTATAGAAAAATGTTCAGGTATCCTGATTTTCAGTTCTGTTCCTGAACGGAAAGGAAGGGGAAGTATTTCTGGGTGGCACTTGCAGCTATTACAATATAACGATTCCTAGAGTGGAATTATTTTTCTCCAGTATTTCCCTTTGGGTTTACTCTAGCACTTCTTGCCTTCATCAGAACCGATGAAACTCTCATCCTGAGATTTCAGAAACGTTTTCTTCTACTAAAAGACCATGGTGTCACTTGTAGCTGGTTTGCATGAGAGGCAAAAAAAAAAAAAAAATGGTGTTGCAGAAATCTTCCTTCCTTTGTACGGCATCGAGTGGTTCATTCTGGTGGCGGTAAATGTGGGTTAATGTTCCATAGGCCTCTTATTTCTACACTGGTTGAACACAGTAAATATCAGAGGTAATGTAATGTTCCTCCTTGGTTTAAAAGGATGGGGGGGGGGAAAGCCCAAAATGACCTTTTATCTGTGAAAGTGAATGGAAATGGATAGCGTGTGTTTTCCTGGAATCCAGCAGGCAGAAGGCAACCCGCTAAAGCTCTTTCACGAACCAAACCAGTCCCAATCCCAAATGGGGAACGGATAGCTGAGAAAGGTCTCACCCTTAACTTGCTACCTGAAACCTGTTCTCTTCTGATCATTTTTCTGAGGACTTCAGCTCCGTGTCTAGAGGACAGATGCACGTGCCATAAGCCCTTTGCCACCACTGGCCCTCGGAGATGCCAGAGAGATGAATTTGGGCAGTCATCCAGCCTCTCAACCACTGATCCCATCCTTTCCCAGTCAGAGATGAGGGGCCACGAAGGAGCAATGGCAAACGTGCTGACGTGATGGCGATTGATGGTTAACATGGCATCTTTTGCCAGCACAAAACACTCCCTTAAGGAGAATAAAGAGAAGAAAAAGAAGACTCTACCACGGAGCGATGGCAGCTCCAAAGAAGAAACAAATTGGGCTTTTCATCACGATCCGTGGAAGAACCTGGGCCACCAAAGAGATGCTTGATGTCTTTGTTTTCCCTGGGACAGTCTGGCCCCCGTACGCTGCGCTTCCCAAGGCATCCAAGATCACACTTTTTTGCCCCGCCAAAAGAAACGTATTCAAAATTGACGGCAAAACTCAAGGAAAACTAACCAGGGCCTCCGCTCTGGGGGAAGAACACAATTGCTTCATTAAAGAGAAGGTGTCACATGCTTGTTTCTTAAATCCCATTAAATACCTGCTTAGCAGCATTATTGATGGGCTTTTCCCCATGAAGACTGAGCTGTTAAGCTGTTCCTAGTTTACAGCAAGAGGTTAAAGGATTTCTCAAAAGCTCCCAATGAAAGCCATACTAACTGGATTAACTGCTAACATGGGTTTAGGCTTTGAGTCGGATTAACCCCAATTGCTCAAAGTAGGTTCCTCTTGTTCCTCTTTTTCTCCTTTTCTTTTCTTCCTCCCCCCCCCTCCCTTTCTCTTTTTTGTTTGTCAAGCTGATCAGAAAGAGAGAACAGAATAAGCTTCTGCGACAGTATTTCAACAGCAGGATGCAATGTGCTCACAGCCCTGGAAGGAAACAGGCTGTTCTGGAGACGTGTGCTATGAATGCAGCAGAGTCAGGGAGTCAACAAGTTCCTTTGAATTGAAAAACAATATCTTACATTGTAACATGATTTGGTATTCATTTATTAGGTCGTAGAAGCATGCATCGTGAATTATGATAGAGGGAAGAGGGGAAGCGTGTGCAACTGTGTGGATAGAGATTGGACCGGGTGGCGAGAGATGTGGGTTCTCCTCCAGCCTCTGCTGTTACCCTGCAGGGTGAATTTGGGGCAGTGAACTCTGTTCCTCCTGAGCCTCAGTTGCTGCCTCTGTAAAATGGGGACAATGATAATGAACTCCTTTATAAAGCACTTTGCAATCTGTGCATGCAAGGGGCTAAGCATGTTAGGGATTATTACTTCTTAGTATGCCTGGGGTCAAACAAATAGCATACATCCAGAGGTCGTTACAGGCAGAGAAAGACTCAGGATGACCTCTGCTTTTAGTTACTCGCATGAGGCTAGATGGGAATGTAAGTAGTTGATGCATTTTCCCCCTCCCCTCACTATGTTTTTGGTACGTGGGTCCTTGGCACCATGGCTAGCTATCCCATCAATGGGCATCTCTGCCACCCGCACTCGCATGGAGCTAGTTTGTCCTGGCTGAAGTTAGTCCCACTGTGGGTGTGGACACGTAACAATTATACTGGTTTTAAGTGGCACTGGTTTACTGCGGATCACACCAAAAGAGGATCTGGTTTCCTGTGGATTTGTCTGTCTGTTCACATACCAAGATAAGTTGTGTTGCCAACAGTAGCTTTAAATTGGTGTGAGTGAGGTTTGTAACCCCTGAAAGGCCGGTGAGCTCGTGCACAGTTCTGCCTTTCCCCTTGCGAAGGGTGGATGAGGTTAGAAATGCACCCGGGCACCATCTATATTTTTCTCTCTCCCTTTTGGACATCTGAAATATTAATTTGCAGAATTCCTTGTGATTTGGCACTTGGCATTTTGCAGCCCGGTGCTGTCAGATCCCCTTTATGTCACACGGCAGAAATAACGGCTCCCGTCCCTGAGGCCTGCGTAAGATTAGCCAAGACGGGGGAAGGGGGGATTAAAAATAAATCCAACAAACAAGAGATCCGGGGAGAAGGGAGGCAGCTCAGGTGGACTGAGAACAGTCACCTTGCCAGACGCCGTGCTGAGGATCGTGGGCACACGATGGTATGATGCATGGGGGCAGGTGGCGGTAGCTGTGGCCTCAGCACTGCTGGCTGTGAACTGAAGTTTTGGGGACAGGACATAGGTGGTCATTTTGTCCTTCTGAAGCTGGTTGGAGCCCTGTATAATTGGACTTCTCCGACTGACCCTCTGCCTCTTGTGCTCTGTTAGCAAATAGCAGATATGCAATGCAGCATGCTACAGCCCCTCCTGGCACTTGGCTGGACCCTCGCATGTGCCCCTGGGTAAAATGCCATGCAAAAGGCCTGTACTGAAGCTCCAAAGAGCTACACACTCTCAGGAGGAGACATAGTCTCAAGATGCCACCTTTAAAGCCACCTTAGATAACCAGGGTGGCATAGATGCACTTCAATGGAGACATGAGTCTTGGTCTTTCTAGGTCTCATACCATGCCTACTGGCAGGGTCTCCCAACTATGACTAGTTCCAGTAAATGAATTATCTTCAAATTTGAGGCTTTCTGATACTCTCCCACCTGGCCTTCTGGCTGTGGATGGCACTGGCCACATCTTCCACTTCCCAAGTGTGAAAAGAGAGGCTCTTTTCTCTCTCCCGTCAATGGATGGTGCAGAATAGCGAGCGTCACTGCTTCTTGTGCAGTGGCTCTCTTTTTTGAGCTCTTCGATGTAGTCTGTTCCTTCCCCCGTGATGCTTTGGGTGGGGGCATTGTTCATTCCCAAATGGAAGAAACTTCAAATAAAAACTCCTCTGTCCCTTCCCGGCCAACTCGATGCTCCAATAGCATGTGGCTGTCGTTGCCACTTGGCTGGGGGGTTGTCTGCTTTGGCTGGTTTTACACAATCACTCTCTGGAGATGAGCAGAGCCTTCATCTGAGATGTCTCCAGTTTGCTAGTGCTCGGGGAGACCAGCGGGGAACGTTTTTGAAGGAAAATGTTTTGAGTCCCATGCCAAATCAGCCAAATTGATTGCAAATCCGTGAGTCATTCAAGACCCACATGTGGCCTTGCTACCAGCAAACATCCTCCATCCCTGCCTGGGGCTTCAGATGCTTCCAAATCCTTTGGTGGGCATCCTATGTGCGGGCCCAAGCCCGGAGGCTTGGGGTTTGGATGCCCCCGAGTTTTGCTTGCCCTCAGCCGTATGGCCGCAGGAGCAAGCTAGGGAGAGGTCTCCCAAACTGGATGGCTCCCAGCACTGTTCTGGGAATGCCATGCCTCTGGCCCCTTAATGCAGAAGGAGAGATGGCCCCTTATTGCCCCTTGGGGAGACAAAGAGTGAACTTCCCTCTTGCTGGTGGGGGGATACAGAGCATTTAAGCCATCCCCTCAGCCTGCTCATCACTGTTGATGACACTAGACAGGAAAACTCCCAGCATACGGGGCAATAATTATGATTATTTAGCAAATGCAAATCTGCGGAGCCAAGCGATAGTGTCCTCGGTAGCTGGGACAATGAAAGAACGGCCGCTCTGTCCAGGGGAGGCTGCGTGGATGCTTCCCCTGTACCACCCCTCTCTTTTAGCATTTGGCTAAATGCTCTGCATGTAGAAAAGGTAAAAAACACTGCCTTTATGCTCAGCTTTTGTAGGAAAGGGCTTTTTCCGTTTGGTTTTCAGCCTCTGATGTTTTCAGCCCCCTGTAATTGGTTCTCTCCTGATCGTTTTCAGCAGTCACCTTGCTGGCTTCTCGCTGACGCAGCTCTTCCCGGTGAGTAATGAGCTGGCACGTTTCGAGTCGCCTTGTCGATGAATTAATCTCTGCATGGAGGGAGCGGGTGATTGCCGGTCCGTTAGCTGCCTCTGGCATATGGGAGACGGGACACCCGTCCATTCAGGAGGGAGATGGATGTTTGTAACAAATTTCTCTTGCTGTGTTCACCTAAGTGATAGTTTTCCTCTTGTTTTGCCCCAAAAGCAGGGAGAATAAAAGCCTTTTCTCCCCACACATAGTTGCGTTCCTCGGTAGAGCTGTAAGATGGGATCCTATCAGGCTGGAGGAGTCCAGCTCATTATTAACTTGAAGCCGAAGGTGCACAGGGTGTTTTCCACGCTATCAGTCTGACGAAGGCATCCGGCGTGAAAACACCGTGCCCAGGCGAGCAAAGAAAGGCGATGTCGATGGGGAAGATCCGCCCGAGGAGATGGTTGTTCACAGAGCATAAATGACACCTAACTCTCTGTCCCGCTGCAAGGCTAGGGCTAGTCGTGGAGCAGGGAGGAGAAGATCCCCCGCGCAGGGGTTTTCCTTTTCCGCCTTCAAGCTTAGGTGCTTTCGCTGGAGCGGCTGCACGCGGGAGCTCTGCACTCCAACGCCAGCAGAGTCGCCTGCATTTCGACCTCGTTTGCTGTGGCTTGTTACCCGTCTACTTGATTTCCGTGTCTCCATTCGCTAACAGCCCCTGGTGCTCGTGGGGCAATGCTTAAAGGCCCAGATGTATCGGCAGTACTTTGAGGGCCCAAGGCTGGAGGAGCAGGGGATGCTGCAGATCAGGATAGAGATGTGCTGGCAGACTCAAGTAAGGTGCAGCGGAGGAGGCGGTGGGAGCTCTGCACGGACCTCGGTTTCGTACCCTCACCTCCGCTCCTTGTGCTGGGCCCCAGGGCTGTGAATTTCTCACTTCCATTGACACCAACGTCCTTCCTGATGATAAAAATGAAAGTAGTAGTAGCATGACTAGCTTTCATAAAAATAGATTTCCATTCCAACTTGGGAGAGACCCCCAGGCCTTTCCCTCTCGAAAACCATCCAGGTGCATCAGAGCATTTCCAAGGCAATTTGTTATCATTTTAAAGATTGATCGCCCATAATAACCACGAGGACAGCCAATTGGGTGCTGTGCATTTCCTGCATAGATCAGTATTATCCCATCTGTAGCCAGCAGGTACCCAAGGGCTTTTCACAATGTCGCTCCAGCTTTGTCTCTTTAAACTGAGCTAGCTGCTGCAATGATTTTTCAATTGGGCTTTCATGAATGCTGAATTACAACTAGACCGTCAGCTGGAAAAGCACACGAACCCCACACCAATACCTAAGGACATTATTATGATCAACGATGCGTCTAACACACACATGTCCAGTCCAGCATGTCTACAATGACTGTCTTGCTCTGTTGAACTGCTAAAGTATTTCTGGCTCTCAGAAGTATTTAAATGCTCCAGTGACAGATGCCCTAGAAATACTAACAGACAGAGCAATAGAGATGGAAATGGACTCCCTGAATGGTCATTCCAGGGTCTCTGCAGGCAAAAGATTGTTTCACAGTTTTGTAAATTTAAAGCTAAGGTTTGTTGGTTGCATTTTCCATCCTACAGCGGCTATGATGTAGGGAACCATTAGGTAAGGAGCTTCTAGCATCCAAATCAAGGGGGCAAGGAGGGGAAGATGCTTCTGGTCTTCACCCAAATCCAGTTGCACCAATTCACCATTCACCTCCCAGCAATCTGAAGAATGGCTTCACCAGACAGGTAATTTTGAATGGATAGCTGACTTGGATCAACAACCGGCGAAGAGCAAGTCAACACTTTGATCTATAGGCAATGTGCCCGGCTGGCAAGACCACGACATGCTCCACAAGCTTCACTACTGCCAAGCCTGAAACAGTTTGACACCTGTAAGGATGAAGCAGATAGTCACTTCAAGCTCCACCGCAGCAGGCAAAGCTCCATCCCCATAGACAAGGCAGTGAATCAGCGGGTAAGTTCATTATCACCTCGCACAGCCTTTTGGGCATTGAGGCGAGGGAGAGGGGAGTGAGACCTCTTCGGATAGAGATGCTTTGCGGGACCGACAGCTGCAAAGCTTCCAAATTTCCAGACCTTGCAGTGGCAAAGCCTTCACTTAGGTAGGGCTAGGACTACTAAGCAAACTTACTCATCTCTGTCCATATGCTACCCATCGATAAATTCTTTGCTCAGATGGTGGGGACATCAGCCAGAGCACACAAAGGCTCATCAACCATGCATTCACCACCCCCGCATGCCTGTGCCAGGTTGGTAGCCAGTGCCAATTCTGCAGCACAGCGCAAGTAGGGACGGCTCTTAATTGACAACTCCTGGTATTGGTTTTCCTCCTCACTAGGCATGTCTACACATGCACACTTACTGCACAATAACCAAAATTACCCGTGTGTGGGTCTATACGTGCATGCCCATACTGTGCAGTAAATATGGGGACTTACACTGACTTGAGCATAAATTTGATACCTGCATCATGCAGGTATCTAATTTATGCCCGATTAGTTACTGCGCAGTAACGCACAGGTAGATGCCTTACTGCACAGAAACACTCTGTGTACGACTGGCTTGGGAATAACTTTCGTTCCAAGTCAGCCCACACACAGCGTTAATGCACTTTAATGCTTGTATGTGTAGGTGCCGGCCTATTCCTGCTTACTGCACAGTAATTTACTGCATAGTAAATTTAAGCCAGTGTAAATGCACATGTAAACATGCCCAGTCTGGAGAAAGCTCCATTCAGTGTTCTCACACTGGATAAGATGAGAAGTGAAGTTGGGTGGGAGGGAAAGACCAGGTACCAGGAAATCCTAAAATTTTTCCAGGAAAGGGGACTATTTCACTGATAGCCTTGGTATGCCTGACTTATGAGGAGAGGCTGTGGGAGCTGGGCTTATTTAGTTTGGAGAAGAGAAGATGGAGGGGGATTGAATAGCAGCCTTCACCTCCCTGCAGGGGGGCTGCACAGAGGATGGAGCTGGGCTGGTCTTAGTGGGGGCAGATGACAGGACAAGGAGCAATGGGCTCACACAGCAAGGGAGGTTTAGGTTGGATATTAGGAAAAACTCTCTCACTAGGAGGGTGGTGAAGCACTGGAAAATGTTACAGAGTGCCCCATAGGGAAGGACCTTGGACACCCATAACCGAGAACTGTTTGGGATTTGCTCAGCTAAGTGTCCCATCTTGGCTGCATTTCCTTCCTCCTCTGGTCTGTGCACTCTGTAAACTGAAAAATGTTGCATAGTTGCAGTCTGGGGTAGATCCAGCACCTTCTCAGGCTCTCCATCTTGAACCTATTTACTGGCACATCCCTATAGCTTCTTTAAGCAGCAGCGTGGCATTATTTTTTGCATTTGGGATGTCCTCAGTAGGAGCAAGTGGGCAGGTTGTGTTTGTACGTCAGCACTTGCCACCTTGTTCAGAGTCAGTCTAGAAACACCCTGGGTGTCTTAACTCAAGTTCATGGCTGGTAAGAAAATTCTTCCTTCTCCTTGGCATGCACAGGCATTTCTTTTGTGAACCCTCAGACCTCCTCTTCACTAAGGAAATCTTTCCAAGCTCCCCAGCTGGGGTCATGATATGTTCAGCACCACCATTATTTTACTGTCTTAGGGTTACCAGGATCACTAACACGTGTGAGTGAGCACTGAGAAGTGAGCGTTGAGAAGACAAAGCCAATGAGGGCAACTCTTCCCTTGTTTTGTGGGGAGTTGGAGAGTTAGTGGTCTTCTGGCTCTATCCCCCTCTTTCTCCACCTCCTTTTGCAAGTCCTGGGATGAAAACGGACACAGGAAAAGCCACAGCCTCACCCCATTCTGTCACTCCTGCCTCCAGCCTTGTGAAATACATATTAGGCTCCCATAAAACTTGTGTGCAGGCAGCATGGAAATGGTATTGGCAAAGCTGTAATGGTGACAGGAATTTATGACTGCAGCCAGGTGGACTTCCGAGGGATTGTACCTGAGCTAATAATACCTTGCTGCCAGGCACTGTGTGTGAATAGATCATTTTGGGCAGGCAAATCTATTGGTGCTGTTCCACGGTATTGTATTCCCTACATTGTATTTCCCTTTTCCTTTGAAAGGCTAATATTTTAGTTCTAATTGAGATGAAGTTTTGTTGCTCGTTTCACCTGTTAAAAAAAAGAGGCAGGTTTACAAAGACTAAATGAAATGAAATACAAAACTCCTTCTTTTTTATGTATTTATTTTTCTCTTTAAAGCTACAGAATCAAAGGTCTTATAGACCTGGATTGGGGCCAGACTGCACTGGCAAGTCAGCATTTTGATCCTCGTTGGGTCAACGGAGAGCTCGCCCGAGCAGGTTGCTTGTTTCTTAAACAAGAAAAGAGTCCGAAGAGAATCGACCAAGTGACTTGGTGGTGTCGCAAAGAGGGGACAACGAGTGCTGGCTGGAGCCAGGTGAACGGTAGGCAAATGCAGCGCCCTGATTCAGGCAGAATAGCTCAGAACGGGATGATGTGTAGGTAGTTCTTATGCTGAGACCTTTCAGACAGACCAACACTGTCTTATTCATAGATTGTAAGGCCGGTATTATTTCCTTGTGTTCCTTTGCCTTTTAGTCCAAGTCCACCTGTTGTCTCCTGCCTGCACCTGTAAATCCACTGGGGCAGGTGACATTTTTTGGCTTGGTTTTTGTCCAACACCTAGGTCTGACCTTGGCTATGGTTCCTGCAGGGACGATAATAACCACGGATCCTCATTTTATCCGTTTTTTTAAAAATGCCCAATTTTCGGGTTAAAAAAAGTAACCAAAACCCCACATTTTTCCATTATTAAAATGAAGCAATACTAATACATAGATACAGTTTCATAAATTTTAGGGGAAGAAGGGACCTATTAGATCATTGGGTCTGAGCCCCTGCTCTGGGCAGGAAAAAGTATCGATATCAGTATCTAGATATAGATATCTCCTTGGGACAGGATCCCAAGGTCCTGATATCCCACTATATCTATATAGTGGTGTTTCGTTTTGATCACAGAAAAGTGTGGATTTTGGGTTACTTTTTTAATCCAAAAATTGGGGATTTTTTTTTTTTTTTTAAATCAGAGAAAATCAGGATCCCTGATAATAACAATACTGGCAGGAGAAAGACAAACTGAAGGGAGGGGGCATCCTAGTCTGAATTCATCCCTGTGTTGCGCAGAGGCAACTTCCGGGAGGAATCCCATAGTACTGAGTCTGGTCGGGACTGCTGGAGTCAGTCCTTCATACATGTTAGAGCAACCTTCATCTTTGTTAGTACTGCAATGGTTCCCATGGGCCAGGGTTCAGGTGTGCCCCACGTAGGCTGTCTTCTATCCCTGGAAGACTTCCCACCCATTCTTACTAACCCCCTCGGGGCCATTTGCACTGAAGGCTCCAGTAGTGTTGCAGAAGGAAGCCCTTGTCTCTTTTCTTGTCTCAAGCCTGCTTCCGCTTTCCCATAACTCACTCCCTCTGTCCCACTAGCTTTGCATAGCTGGGGCATAGCTGTTAGGTTCACCCTTCCAGCACCTAATGGATGCCAGCTACCGGCTCCTCTTCTTAGCCATCCTGACAAGCTGGGCTCTTCTCAGCCTGGCACAGGGGGGATTCAATCCTTGCCAGGTTCAGCTGAGGGGAAGGCACCTACCCGGTGCACAGTGCCTGCTGACATGTTAAGAATAACTAGTGCATGCTGCTCAGCACGACACGCGCTCTGATGCCCTCAGCAAGTCACTGGGGATGGCTGTCTATAGGAGCAAGGTGGATGACGTGGCACACTCTGCAATGCCACATCTGGGAGCAGATAGGGGAAAAAAAGAGCAGGGGAATCTCTTTCCCAAAACCTTTCCTGCTTATTAGGAAACATTTGCTACAAAGTTGGAATTAAAAGGGGATGTGGACTTTTTGCAGCCAAGACTAGATGTATAGTTTATGTCCTGATCTGTTCACTGGGGGGCCATTAGTCAACCCTGGCAAGATAAAGCTCTGTGAAGCCAGGACTGTCTTATTCTATGTACCATCAGCAAGGGGTGTTGCTGCAGCTTTGCCTAAGATGGTGTCGCATGAACCGTACTTCATCACAACCTGCCGTGTCTATGGGGCGATGCACGCGCAGTTCTGGGTGCACTGAAAGGCGATGGATGTCCTATATACTCTCCCGTCCCTCACCCATATTCTGTCCTCTGTGGCCAGGTGGTATCAGTAGCTCAAGGCCTCACCTGTCCCCTTGGAAGAGCCGTGTTCAAATCTAGATGGGGCCATTGGAAAACTGCTCTTGTTACCTATGCTAGTCAAAATTTGCTGAGAGTAGACCCTGTCCTGCTATGGGAACACAATGCCATTGAAGAAGAACACTTGCTTTTGGAAGGAGACATTGGGAGTCCCAGGATAGAGGCTCAGCAAAAATCCCAGAGTCCTTAGCACAAAACCTATGGATCCAAGGGGCAGATCAGCCAGTGCAAGTTAGATGATGGCACAACATGAATTCACATCAGCTGAGGCTCTTGGGGCAGGTGGGTAATTCCATTACCTAATTTATCTAGCCCAAGATGGTTAATGTTAATCAAAAACCAAGTGAACCCGGCCTTTGTCCTCTTTGGTTTCCCTCAAGGAGCAAGTTTTGTACTCCAGAGAGTGTTCCCCTCAGCTCTTTTTCTTCGAGGGCTACTCACACCTTAGACAAGAATGCACCCAGTTGCTTTTTTCTGTAAAATCACTGGGAAAAGGAAGCTGAAGTAAGAAGGAAGAAAAGCAATGGTTACTGCAATAAAAAGATCAGGGATTCTTCTTGCAGTTATAGCCACATAACCATGGAGAGACAACGGGGACTTGAGCAAAGTCAGCAAGATCCTTCCCCCAGCCCAGCACACTCAAAAGTCTGGGCACAATCCTCTGCGTGGTAGATGCTGCCACTAGTTTCATGTAAACAGTTTTATTACTCCATTTGACCAAGGACTCCATCAGCTGCAAAGGCATCATTTGCTGTTTATCTCTTTCCAGCGGAGCGACATGATTAACGTTGTGCTGAGCCAAAATGGTCTATGTAAAACAAGAGTGATTTGCATTGAAGTGGCCAGAATCCTTTACAATATTGCTGTTAGTGTTCTGGCACCTCTTGGAGGTCACTCTAACCTAGGTGAGGTCCTTTGGGGAAGACGGTAGCTGCGGATCAATGCATTTTTCGCACAATGCATTCTCCGTTGGCTGATATGCTAACCAGCCCCTCCTTCCTGCTGCTCCTTCTAATTTAAAATGCATTATATTCTGTCATTTGTTATTTAAGGTTAGACTTAACTAGCTGGACACCAGTAAAATGTCCAATGTTTTGTTGCATTTTCTTTTTTCCTTGTTTAGTGTTTTGGACCTCAAGGAAGCATGTTAAGATTGGTCTCTAGGCTGCTGAACTGGAACTTAACAGAAGAGAGCCCATTTCTGAGCTGTGCCACTGATTTCGTGTGTGATTGTGGGCATATGACTTACCTCCTCTCTGCTTTTGTTCCTTATTTTGACATTGGAGTGATAATGCTCCCCTTGGGTTTCTTGTCTGTTTAGACTGTATTTTTTCTGAAGCAGGGACTCTACTGTATTTCCAACGGGGCCCAGTTTCAGCTTGGGTTGTTAAGCAGCACCATAATATAAAAAACAAATCATTAGTATCATCAGCATCATCAGCAGTCCCTCAAAGTTGAGGATGATGTCCATGAGGCTTGATGGGTCCTCGGGTGACTGAGGAGCTCGACTGGATACACACATTCTTCGGCAAAGGGGGTATGTTGTCACGTGGGGGAGTGGGATTTGCAGCCTTGGGTTGGTCTCCTTCTCCTTCCTCTGCTGCTGCCGTTCTGCCTCGGTATTGAGCCATTAGGCCTCAAAAAGTGGTGCGCACCTTGGTGGACCAGGTGGCACCACATTGAACGGTCAGCAGCTTGCTCCTCCCAGCTGTTGGTGTCAATGCCTCTGTGCTTGAGGGCGACCTTCAGCATGTCTTTGTACTGTTTCCTTTGGCCGCACCTTGAGCGTTGGCCAACAGCGAGGTGCAAACAGAAAATCTGGAGTGAGAGGCAGTTCTCAGACATCTGGTCTGAGTATTAGTATCATACAGCCATTGGAACAGAACAGAACTGCAGATACGTGGGAGCACGTTCATCTGATCCTTGTACGGAGATGCACCGTAGAGAACCTGGTTCTGATCGATCGGTGCAACTCCAGTCATTGGCAATGCTTAGGGGGTGCACGCAGGTGCACATGCACCCCCTGAGCATGGTGGTGCAGCCCCCATGGAAAGGTGCCGCCAACACTACTGGTAGTGCCTGTGGGTGGTGCCACTCACTACCCCTGGCACTGACACTGCGGGTGGTTCACGATCGCTGCTGGCCACCGCCGCCAGTGGCATCTGTGGGTGGTCTCCGACTACTGGTTGGTACTTGCGACCCACCCCCGCACCGCCAACAGCATTGTGGCTGCTTGCAGCAGCTCCACACTTACTGCCACCACACTCGTCCTGCTGACCATGCCGCCAGAGCTCGCCATGCCCCCACCCCTGCTGGAGCATGCAGCGTTCGTGACTCCAGTAGCTTCAGCTGAATTCTCTCCAATATATTTGGGGTAGAATCATAGAAAATGAGGGTGGAAGGGGCCTCAGGAGGTCACATCTAGTCCAACCCCCTGCTCCAAGCAGGACCAGCCCCAACTACATCATCCCAGCCAAGGCTTTGTCTAGCCAGGTCTTAAACACCTCCATGTTTAGATGCCCAGTAAGTAGGCACGGATCTAACGTGCACGTGGAACCTTCTATTACTTTTATCAATGATCTGTCACTCTGGGGAGTAACAGATCTGGAGGAGTTTTCTTATTTCACATCCACAGGACAGAGTTTTTCTGATCAAACCGTGAAGACCTCTAATGTACGGTAGAGCATGAATTGCCCTAAGTGACTTTCTGAAGAAACCTTTTGAAAGATGTTGGTGTCTTCCAGTGGAGAATTCACCTGATGGTCACCCTACAATCACACTCACTACAGTGACATGTTTCCTTGTGGACCTCGTGATGAGGTTGGAGTCCTCCCCATGCACACACTTCCTGACAAATGGAAGACCAGCCACTTCCTAAAAAATATAAAAGCCATGCAACAGATGCATCTCCATGGTTAGCTTTTGCTGCAAGGCTAGAAAAATGCTCGAGATGGCTTTTGATGCTGGGGGACGGGTTAAAGTCATCTTGGGTGTTGTACTCCCGAGGGGCCACCTGGATTTTGCAGATAAGTGCACAACTCCCCCCCCCCACCCCCTTGTTTCTCCTCTATAGGAGTTACACCTCCTTTATAGTTGGAAGGTTGAATCTGAGAGAAGTTCAGTATCAGACTGTGCTTGGCACACCTCAAAATGTGGTCCACTTTCATTTTAATACAAAAGAGACTAAATTAAAGCTTCAGACAAGAGCAGCACTGAATGCAAGGAAATCTCTTTGCCTGTGCAGGAAGAAAAAGCAATTACATTTGGAGCACCCCGGAGACTTGCTATCTTTGCTGCTGATAGGAGCAAATCGACTGCTTTAAAGGTCAGTTTCACAAACAATAATATATTTATATAGCAATAATCAAAGGGGGGTGCAGGCTCTGTCCCTGGCAGCGCCGTCTTCCTCGTGGGGACCCGTTATCTGATAATAAGAGGAGTGTTTCTCAGAGCGTTGGGCTAGACAACAGCTCAAAAGTGTCTGTATATGCACATTTTCTTTTCCTTCCCATGGATAGCAGGCCCTGTGTACGTGGGAAAGGGCAGGCTACCTACAAAGCAAACCATTTAGGTCTTGATTCAGCCAACAACTCACACCTGAGTCTCGTTTCAGGGCAGATGAGGAGCTTTAGTGAAGTCAACCAGACCAGTCATGTTGCTTGACATGGGGCAAGTCTTAGGTGCCATGCAGAATACCAGCCCGCCCTGTCTTTGCTCTGTTGTGGTGTTTGTTCAGGACACAGCGCTCCAGAGAACAATCCATGCAGCTGACTCGATGCGACTGTAGTTGACCATGAGCTTGGGCAAAGGTTGACCTGAGCTTACCCGGTCAACCCTAGTTTCTGTAGCCAACAGCACACAAAGGAGTGTTGCGGCTAGTATCACGTCTGGTTACCTTCCGCTCCTCCCTACGTGGCCCGGCACCTGTTTGCAGCGGGGTTGGCTGGAAACAACCTTTACCGTGCATCCAAAGTGAGACACAAGCTCTTCTTAAAATGTCTTGACTACCCAGCCATTCTGCCCCAGTCAGCTTCTGATTTTCATTTCAGGCTGGCTCTGTAAACGTCCGTTTGATGACGCTCCTGGGATTTTGACAGAGAACAGGCTCTTTCCAGTAGCTGAACCTGCTGTTCTTTGCCAGCGGCGTGAGACAGAAATGAGCTGTCTGTGATTTCCATGCACGACATGTTCCAGTCATAGATTCATAGATGTTAGGGTCAGAAGGGACCTCAATAGATCATCGAGTCCGACCCCCTGCATAAGCAGGAAAGAGTGCTGGGTCTAGATGACCCCAGCTAGATACTCGTCTAACCTCCTCTTGAAGACCCCCAGGGTAGGGGAGAGCACCACCTCCCTTGGGAGCCCGTTCCAGACCTTGGCCACTCGAACTGTGAAGTTCTTCCTAATGTCCAGTCTAAATCTGCTCTCTGCTAGCTTGTGGCCATTGTTTCTTGTAACCCCCGGGGGCGCCTTGGTGAATAAAACCTCACCAATTCCCTTCTGTGCCCCCGTGATGAACTTATAGGCGGCCACAAGGTCGCCTCTCAACCTTCTCTTGCGGAGGCTGAAAAGGTCCAGTTTCTCTAGTCTCTCCTCATAGGGCTCGGTCTGCAGGCCCTTAACCATACGAGTGGCCCTTCTCTGGACCCTCTCCAGGTTATCCGCATCCTTCTTGAAGTGCGGCGCCCAGAATTGCACGCAGTACTCCAACTGCGGTCTGACCAGCGCCCGATAGAGGGGAAGTATCACCTCCCTGGACCTATTCATCATGCATCTGCTGATGCACGATAAAGTGCCATTGGCTTTTCTGATGGCTTCATCACACTGCCGGCTCATGTTCATCTGGGAGTCCACTAGGACTCCGAGATCCCTTTCCACCTCTTGGAACATGCTCTTGAAGTCTGTAACTAAAGCCAAAATGACAGGACACTGATTCCTTCCTATGGCAGTGTTGACTGTTTTCTGGTCCTGTGCAGGTGAATCTATTATTCCAATGCAGGTTCGTTCTTCCAGTCATTAAATCCCCAGGTTGGCTAATGCTAAGGAAGGGATTGCTTCTTTGGTTCATTTTTTTCTTTACCCATTTGCATTGGAGTTCCTGCTGTGGGTGCCAATTGTCGTGGACTTTTGAATCGATGTCAGCAGTCGAGGCTTAAAGTAGTTTGACCTCCTCCAGGCTCACCTGATGCCAGGTGGGTCTTAGCTGCATCTGTCCTTGGGGAGAGACTGGCATCAGAAGCACAAGATCAGCTATGCAGAGACTTGTTGAGGCTTGGTTTGGGTGGGCAGATGCATTCCCTTTTCCTTTGCTTCCTTACCTGGGTAGCCACCTTTCCAAAAAATTAATACCCAGCACTGGATCAAATCTGCCCGTGCTACCCTGGACAGCTCTGAAATCATGTCTTTTGATGTTCACAACCATCCAAACCAAACTTATGAAGAAATGTCATATTAACATCAATGCATGGAAGACAGGAGCATTGAATTGTTCCCAATGGCACGGTGATGTGTGAGCAAAATCACCTCGCTAAGGAGGTGGATAGACGAGAGAAACAAAAGGAAAGAGCTGTGACCCGACATCACCAGGACCCACTTCTTGATGCTGGAGCTATTTGCTGCGTCTGCAGTTGAATGTGAGGACTTTGGACCGGCCTCCTCAGTCATCTCCAGACTCACCGATGACTCCCCCATTTCCTGGAAGACTGTCCCCTTTGTCCCAAGGGGCTGCCATCACCGCCGGCTCACTTTTCCCAAAGCACTTTGCATGGAAACCGCTTTGCTCAAGCTCTGGACCTCGAGCCAGTCTCTAATGTCATGCAAGTTAGACTGACACTTTCATGAGGGCAAGTCATCCACATCTGCCATTGAGGGCTTCGTCCCCCTTCCTCTGAAACATCTGGTGCTGGCACTGTCAGAGCCATGATGCTGGATGAGATAGACCACAGCGCTGATCCATTCTGGCAGTTCCTATGTTCCCATCTGTTCCTACTGTGAAGCCATGTTTTAATGTGGAACAGAAGGAGAAGGCTGGCAGCTTATCTTCCCTTTTTCAGGGTTTGCCCTCTCTGTTGTCTTGGGCTATTTATTCAGCACAGATTTTGTTGCAGGTTTTGTCTGGGAATCACTGAGCTGGGAACATGATTTCCTCCCCCCCAGCAGTGCATGTCTGGCTGCTATGTATCCTTTTCCAGTCCCATAAAAGGGAATTATTGCTCCTTCATTGACAGGGCAGAGTATGGTGCTGGGGGTCCGACCACCATACGTGTGATTTAAATAAGAAGTTCGACGGTGATGCTAAAAAAGGCTGGATTCCCAAGAAGACGCTCCTAAATGTCTCTCTGACAGTGTCTTCCTGCCACCTCCACCCCCAAGTGAATGCACAAAAATAAATAGACATAAAGTACATAGAAATAAGTCTGATCTTCTTTTCCCTCGCTCTTTCCTTGGGCAGTCTTGTGTTTGCACTGCCCTGTCACTCGGGTCTCTATCTCTATGTTCACGTTGCCAGGCAGGGCCCTCACAACACCAAGCCTTCCCACCAAAGCAGCAAGTTTTCTTGGGTGAATTTGATATCTTTTATTAGTTAATAACTATTCTCCAACCATTTGGGTTGGTCTAATAAAAGATATCAAATTCACCCAAGGAACCTTGTCTGCCTATGTCTTTAGACCAACACAGCTACAACCTAAACCCCTGCAAGTTTTCTTGCAACTCTTGACCTAGGCGTTCGGCAATTCTGCCAGACTGCACAAAGGCACTGGACAGCCAGACAGCTTGATTTTCCAAGCTGAAAGCTGTTTCCAGGGACTTACAACTTAGTATCATAGAAAATGAGGGTTGGAAGTGACCTCAGGAGGTCACATCTGGTCCAGCTACATCATCCCTTAAAGATCTCCAAGGATGGAGACTCCACCACCTCTCTGGGTAACCTGTTCTAATGCTTCACCACCCTCCTAGTGAGGAAGTTTGTCCTAATATCCAACCCCAACTTCCCTTGCTGCAGCTTGAGCCCATTGCTCCTTGTCCTGTCGTCTGCCCCCACTGAGACCAGCCCAGCTCCAAACTTCACTGCATAAAATTTGCTCCACTTACCAGATGGCTGGGAAAGAATGACTCGTCTTTGCTGTAGTAATATCCCATTTGAATAGATCAGGATTATTCACCCCTCTCCATGTCCCAGTAAGTCTGAAATACAAGAGGCCTCTCTCCTTTACACCCCTTGGGAATCTACGGGGGAGGGAAGTAAAGGCACAACTTCAGTGGATTCAAGTGGCAACTCTTGCTCTAGGCCATTCATCCCCGTGATGGGAAGCCAGGGCATTAACTAAGCCTTGGCAGTTTAGGGTCAACCACAGATCACCTAGCACATGCTCAGGGAAAGGCCTAAAAAGATGACATCTGGGAGTCAGAAGGTTTTGAGGAAAGCAGCACTCCATGCCCAGGGTTAGACCACGGCATTGACCATCCATTCAATCACAAGAGGTGTTTTTCGGGGAAACCCCTTCAGCCCAGGTTTCCTTAGTCAGATGTGCAGTCGCACACCTGATTTGCTGAAGAAAGCCCTCATCTGCTACAGCTGTGGGGTGCTGTTACTGAGCTTCCACTTGGTTTGGACCCCAATATGGTGCCATTTTGTACTTTGAAAACAGAAGCTGCCGACTGTGGCGGCGAGGACAGGTTTTTAAATGAAGATGGCACGCGTTGTATTACATGACACCGTGAGTATTCTTTCATTACTCTGAGAGCCAAAGCCAAGCCTCATCTGCTCCCTTTGGGTGTCACGAAGGTTGCCCGCAGCTGAGAGCAGAACGTGGGCCAAAGATTCAAAGCGGCCAACACCGACACAAGCAGCTGGCCTTTTACTTGTTGGAGCCGTGCGTATTGCTTGCAAGGGAGCTCCAAGCCATGTGCCACGCTCCCTGATTTCGGGTTTTGTTCCAATCCAGCCCAGTCAGCTGTGTCTTGCTCTGCTCAGCTTTTGCCAGATTCAGTGCTGAATGAATACCTTTCCTTTATAGTCAGGTTATTAAGAGGTAAAGTCCCTCTCTTTCCCCTACTGCAACTGGGCCCATGCTGTGGTGGGGATGCTTGTGAGCCATTATGACAGGACGAGCTTTGCTGGTGGGAATTTGGCTCCAGACGGGGTCACCCAACTGAACAGACTAACATAGTGGCCAGAAAAAGCCCACTTTGCAAGCCCTCCAGTTTAGTGGTTCGGTGCAAGGTAGACGATCCTACCCCGCAAAAGATATTCTTGTTGGAAACATAGAGGAAAGACCATGCCAATGTGAGGGCCAGCTCCAAGTTCACCAGTACTAAGTTTCAATCATTATTTGGCCCTGATCCTACAGCTGGCCCAGTGCAGGTATTAACAGGCACAGTGGGATCCATTGAAAGACCTGGGGCTTTGCTAGGTTGCGCTCTGGGCAGTGGCCATGATATTCTTGCTATTATGCAGAAGAAAGAAGCATGACAAAAAGCAAAGTTGTTCTTAATCTCATGAATGTCAGATTTTTTTTCCCCCCATCTCAGATTTTGAAGTTGAAATCCATGGTGAAACCGTAAGCAGCAGCGCAGCGAGCTTTGTGTGACTGTTTCCAGGGGAGGATTGGAGTTGCTTTGAAAAACAGTTCATGCAGCTCTGGTAACTACATGGATTTAGCAATTGGGATTTCACGTTGCTCACAGCGGCAAGGTTGGATGCCATCATCACACTCAAAAACTGCAGCAAAGATGCTGGAAGGGAGTTGTGCCAGCCCCATGCGCGTGTTGGCTGCGAGGCATGTTCCAGTCCCCGATCAGCTGACATGCATGTTGCCAGGTATAAGATGCTACCTGGAGCACATGCTGATTGCAGAGGAGCAGAAATATCCACTTCACTGAGGACTTCACAGAAGTAAGACAATTATCATCATTAATTCATGCCCATCACTGCATTTCACTCCTTAGTTAGAATATGCAGGATTTTTGTCCCCCTTATTTCATACATCGGCATTCGTCGGTGTGAGTGAGTGAATTTAAGATAGGTTTTAAAGCTTTATCTCATTGAATTCCCTTGCTTTGTAGGTTGCATTTAAATTCCAAATATGATTTGGGGACCGCCTTCAGGGGTTTAATTAGATTTATGGAAAGAACAAACCCCTGGAAAACAGAGAGGGAGGTATAAGGGAGATCAGCTATCCAGTCATACTTGGCAGAAAGGATGCGTTGGTTATATTCTTAGCAATTCAGAATTTGGATGTTATAAAGTTTTCACCTGGGACAGTCTTGCTATCAGGCGCTGTGGCTCAGCGTACACTGAGAGCATATACATTTATTTTAGAAAAACACTTAGCTAGAGGGACAAGAATATGTAGCGAAAGATAAATTATGCAGATAATGTTCCATTATGTGCACAGAATAAAAAGTACAAGGGACCTGCATTTCCCCAGGGAGGCGCCTCTGAGACGAGAGACTGATGCAAAAAAAAAAAAAAAGAAGAAGTCTCAAATCAGAAATAGTCAGTTCTGGCAGATTTTGCTGGGAGGGAGAACAAGTCTGAATGAGCAAAAATTGTACCCAGAGCGGTTCCTTCCAACTCAAGTTGGTTGCATCACTTGCTGAGGTCTCCGCACAGACTTTTGAGGACAATGTTTTGACCCTGAAGGTATTTCTGCCACTTGTTGTTGGACTGGAGGAGGCGGCAGCTGGAGAAGTGTGAAAAGAATCAATGCAGCAACCGATTGGCAGCATCCATCCCCCCCAGAGCTGCCCTGGCAAGCCTTGAACCTTTTAGGAGGGTTGTGGACGCCTGGACCTCTTCCAGAGCAGCCTGTCTGTAAATGCATGGCACTTCAAGTGTGGTGCATGCCCTTGCAAGGATTATTCCTGGGTCTTAAAGGAAATGCATTGGGTATTGTATAGGCGGAGGAATCGCTGGATATTGCCTGAACAGCAGGACCAAGGGACTTTGCCTCTACGCTAGTGGTGCTGCAGGTGACTGCAAATACAATTAATTTATCTGGTGCTGCTTCTTACCTCTCTCCTCCTCCTACCGGGTAATAACAAAACCTCGAGAATTTGAAGCCTTTGGATGAATCTTGTATGAGCAGGTGCCCTTCAGAAGCTGTTATTCACCTTCCCACTCCTTAAACTGATCCCCCCTTTTTGATGCCCCCTATATTGTTCTTTTGTCCAATAAGCGGTGCTTGCCTAGGTAGACACATTAGAAAAAGTGAGGTTTTCCTGCCAGCTGCAGCCTCCCAACAGGCTCCATTAGTGTAGGGAGGAGTTCTTGCATTGTCTCCAGCTGTAACTCATAATCAACAGCTCTTTCTCATGAGACACGTCCCCAGTTCTTGGCTCTTCATCTTGCCGTGCATGAGAGGAGGTGCTGAAGGGGGCACGGTGCTCTCCAGGATGCCCAGAAGGCTGCGGCGGCTGTGAAATGCTTCGGTGCTAATAGGCAATGAGGCAGGGCAGGGTGTCACCTCAGAGACTAACTGTTTCCAAGACCACACGAGTTTTCGTAGGCAGCAGCCAACTTCGGCAGATGCTAGGGATGGACCGACACAAAGAAAAATATATAGCTGGGAACTGAACAAGGGGAGGCTGCTGGGAGAGACAATGTGGGGGGCTGATTAGCTTAATGAAGACAGTGGGAGCCAAGTTTTTGGCAAGCCACCCTGATCCCCTTCCTCTGTTGGTTCTGCTGCTCTGCTTTCTGCTTCCTGACCCATCTGCTGCTGTGTTGGAGTATGCAGCCAGTCCAGGGAATGGGAGAAGAACGAGTAGTTCTCAGTGGAGGCAGATGACAGGACAAGGAGCAATGGGCTCAACCTGCAGCAGGGGAAGTTGAGGTTGGATATTAGGAAACACTCTCTCACTAGGAGGGTGGTGAAGTACTGGAAGGGGGTTGCCTCGAGAGGTGGTGGACACTCCATCCTTGGAGGTTTTTAGGCTTGGCTCAGCAAAGCTGTGATTGGGATGATGTAGCTGGGGCTGGTCCTGCCTTGAGCAGGGGTTGGACTAGACGTGACCTCCTGAGCTCCCTTCCAACCCTCATTTTCTAGGATTCTTTGAGTCCCTGTTGAGGCCAGGGTTAGTACAGTGCAGTCTGTGGATGAATTCTTGTACAGTGATTGTATGCTTAGTTGCTTCTAAAAGACTTTTGGTTTAAATACAGCCACTCTGAGGGGAGTGGTGGAGGGTCCAGGCAGGCGCCTGTGTTCTCCCATGGCCTTGTGTGGTTCTGGAATCGGTGCTAAATGAGAGATGAGGCAAGAGGGGCAGGTCCCGAGCCCTTTACCTATGCTGCCACTTGAACAAGTACTGGTGACCACTGTGTGGGGGACTCCCCGATCTCCTGGGCAGTGCCCAGGCTCCCTATTGCAATGTTACATGCTCCAGGACATGCTGAGGAGCACACCCATACCACGAGAATTAGAGATCCTAAGGAGACACGCTCATACCACGAGCTCACGACAGCTGCAGCTCTGCATCAAAACAATAACGGTAATCAAGTCTCATGCTGCAGGACTTCAGGCAATCACCTCCAGAGGTTGGGAAGGAATTTTTCCCCCCAGTGTGCAGTGAAGCAGAGGTATTCTTCCCTCCTCCCTTCCCTGGGCTTAATCTGCAAGGCAAATAAATACCTCAGAGGTGTTGAAATTAAAAGAAATAACATGATTTTTAATGTACTCGTGTAGTTTTGGAGCCCGACTCATGATTTATGAATGATGTGTGTTGCCGGCACTCGGATAAACAAATGCTCCGTGTAAATACAGGCATTGCATAGTAAATTAAACTAACATCCTTTAGCTGTAAACCAGCCTGCCTGCCTCTACGCAGGGGTCTAGCCAAGTCAGGAGTGGGGTACTGTTGTCTTTTTTTGTTTTTGAACAGTTTTGCTTGCACTGCTACCACTTACGTGTGGACCCGGCTTAGGAAGAGTCAGGGCAGGTTCATTGCAGCATCTGAAAATGTTCACAGATCAGCAAACAGTAGGAGCAGCAACAGCACAGCCGTGGCATGATACAGTCACGTTAAGATTGATATAGTATTGAATCAATACAGTGATTACATTTGTAAAGCGTTCTTCAGCCTCAGAGGTCCCTGAGGTATTTTACAAACCACAGGTCAAACCCCACACTCCCTGCTCAGTGATTACATGTGCAAAGCTCCTTGTAGAAACAAAAGAAAGGTTGCCTAAGTAATGCCTGGGTGGAGAAGAGAATGATTTAGGATAATTAAGACCACAACTGTTATACAGTCAACCTGGGAGCTGGAGAACTCTTGGTGAAGAACTGCTCCCCTCTTTAGACTTGCATAAAGAGCCATGAGAAAATATAGGCTAAATTCCATGGCTGCCTCCCAATGTCACGTAGTAGTCTCCCTTGGGACCATAGGGCCTTTGTACATGCCACGGTTTTTGACCTTTTATGTACTCCAACTGCATGGCTGTTTGCACAAGCAGGATTTCCGGGTGCTTTCAAAGTCTTTCTTATGCATTAAAGTAAAACTCCTTAGACATAGTTTAGTTTGGCTTTCCGGGAGTTAAAGTGTCATGTCCATGAATCCTTTGTGTCCACCAGATGGCTGTGACTTTTGTAGTTTACCCCTTTGAATTGCTTTCATTTTCAAATTGCTTCCACTTTTTGTTTTCTTGTATGGTTTGCCAGCTTCCTGCAGCATGGGCTCGGGGCATGGGGTACAGGGTGGGGAGCCCTGGGCCGTCCTGTTCTCCTGTGGCACCCGCTGGAGACTGTGCCTAATTCATTTGAAAATGTAATGCGTGCAAACGCTGATGCGATGCTCCAAAATAGCTAAGTTTAAATTTTATAAACCTATTTCATTTTATGAGGATTAAAACCCGTGGTGTGTACAGGTGCCCATAGATTCTTCATTGCTCAAGACTAGAGCCAATAGAAATTTCCCCATTGGATTTGATTAAAGCAATAGCTTTTCAACTGAAATAGAGGAAACACCATTTTGATTGGAACCTTTCCAGTTGTTTCAGTGGAAAAAAAAGAAACATTTGTGAGTTTGTTCCTTCCCCATCTCTGCCCCTTTTGTTCTGCTTTATATTTGGGAGAAAGGAGGCAGCAGAAGAGGTGACCAAGACAACACAAAAACTGAAACCTGGAAAAATCCCAGGAGGAAAAAATAATCTCATGCAAACTTCTAGTTTTGGTGGAAAGTTCCAGTTTTCAATTTTAATTCCACCACCTCCTGTTTGGTCCTCCCTTTTCCCCAGCCATTTTCCTAACAGATTTCAATGATTTTTTTTTTTTAAACAAACCCAAAACCTATGACATTAGACTGAATAGTCCTTTAGAGAATGTGCTGCTGGGTTTAACTGTACACCAGCGGTTCTCCATCTTTTCAAGGTTAAAGCACTCTTGCTTGGACTCAAAGCACCTCTTGGAAAATGGCAGCTCTTACTTTTCACTCATTTTTGATTATGGAAAAATAATGGAGCAATTCTTTGGTTGCAAAACACTCAGATCACAGCAGAACAGGATGTTTTAACACAATGAAATCTATTCCTAGCTATCTGTTCCTGGTTGTATTTGCTGGGGTTATCCTGTGTTTGCACTGTACACCTAATAGTGTTAACATTCGTGTGGCTTTTAGGCATCTGTACCAAGTCGAATTCACATGTGCAAGACACTTTAGTGCATCACATGTGGCTGGCACTTGTGTTTTGCGCATCGAAATTCTCTCTCTTCCAATTGCATCTGGAGAAATAAGCATCCAAATTAGAACGTGGTGCACAAAAACAGCTGCTTCTGAAGGAGCACTCCAGTCTGTTGTGGTCAGATGGAGGGTACGGGTGTTCAATTAAAAATAAATGAGGCTTTTTATTTAACAACCGTACCAGTGCAAGGCAAGGTTTTCTGGCATCTGCCTCATAGAAGTGACACGGGTGCATGAGGGTCCTCCCTTCAGACTCCGTTTCCAGACCCGGTATTGTCCGCAGTGGGATTTATTGGCACTGACTTGAAATCTTGCCTTTGTTGCTCTGTCACAATTGCATTGACTTTTTTTTTAGGCCACCCCAACTTGTTATGTGTCTGATAAAGGGCAGTGGCAAATCTCATTTTAGGGTTTCGTTGACTTGAGGAGTTAAAGCAACTGCACTCCTGGAGATTCAGTACTTCTCTTTGCCCCCCCGCTCTCCCCAGTGTCCTCAAGGCATGTTGCTGGCCTCCTGTTTAGTCTCCTTATCAAACTTGATTCACACTGTTGCAGAAAACCAATATCTGCAGAAAACCAATTTCTGCAAATCTATCTGGAGGCGGGAGGGACGGGGGTAGAGACTTGGCAAAACAATGGATAGAAGAAATATTAAGCAACAACTTCTTCAGTTGCTGTAAATTAGGATAATATTTTGCTTTGCAAGAAAAAAGCACCCTTCTCTCATGTTTCTATCCCTGTATATGTAGTGTACGTAGTGGTTAATAGCTATCTGTGACCAATGCCCTGGCTATGGCATCATTGCAGGTCTGCGCTATTTACTATGAAAGCGTGTTTCTTCAAGGCTGTATTAATGGGTTCTCGCTTAGATTCTCATTAAGTGAGTCTTGTGCTCTTGTTTCATGATATTTTAAAAGCAGCTGGTGCCTCAGGGAAAGCCTTTGAACAATGTCATCTTTAAATAATAGTCTAATCTACCTCGTCAGTACATGGTGTCATCTGGATTCTTCTTCCCATGGTTTTGGGGTTTTTTTTATTATTATTAGTAATTACAAAGGCACTTCTGCATTGAAACAGAATCCTTGTTTCTGAAGTGTTCTTAGAGAGAGTTCAGACTGTCTCATGTTTCAGAGCCTGATCTACCAGAATTGCCATCGTGACGTCACTTGGGTAAGTTTGGGTGTTTATAACGAGTCACCGTGCAGCCGTGGCCAATGGAGCAGATTTCATTGCCCCTACACACGTGGGTATCCCCATGCATTTCAATAGTGTTACATGTACCAGGGATATTGGATTAAAACGATGATGTGCTTTAAAAATAAATTCAAAATGGTGCTGCTTATACTGAACAACAGAATTCGTCACCTCTCTGTGTACTGCTCCAGTTCAGCAGCTGGAAGGCACTACCAGGGTTTTAAGTCTAGATAAAGCCTTATTAGGTTGAAAAGCACGAGCCTTTCATTAGATGGCAAAAGCTGGCCAACTCAGGCTCAGATCCTTAAAGGAGTGGAGGTGTCCGACTCATTCAAATCAGCAGGAGTGCATGGCTTAACTACCACTAGGGACCTCAGCCTGCATTCCTTGTTCTACCAAAAATGTTCTGCCTTTGCTTCACAGATCATAGGCACTCGGGACTGTGATGGGAGGGCATGAGGTTCTGCCAGGAGTTGGCTGATGGTACACATCGGTCTCTTGAGTAACCAACACTCAGCCCTAACAGGGACCTCAGCAATAGGGTGGCCATCATAGAGTTCAGTCCGGTTGTTCTCCGTCCTGTATTGATACGAAACCAGACGCCTTTATGTCCTCTTGAAGAGAAAAATAGAGGCCATAAAGGCGTTGGGTTTCGTATCAGTAGAGGACAGAGGAGCAGAAAACCGGCATGTCCACTATGATGGCTGCCCTACTCGGAGAGTAAAACCAACTCCATGCATGATAGCACAAGGACGTGGACTACAATAAATTAATTGTGTGCACCCCAATCCACGCTCCTCCAAACAAATCACTAGCTAATACTCGTGTGTGGCCTTGGACAAGAAACGAGACGCAAACAGCATCTACACAAGATGCTAATGGTGCAGTAGACTAATTCTACTGCCTATTAGCACAGCATGAAAAACCTGTGCTAATGCACTAATGCGCAGTAGAATTAGTCTGCTGTGCAGTAGTGTCACTTAAGAAACGTGCACTGTCGCTAGTGTGCAATAGCACCGATTACAGCGCATTTAGTTAGTACCTGCTATAATTGTGGCTTATTAATGCATGTGTACATGTGTCTGCTATGTACTATATAGTGGAATAGTTCAGATCATAAAAAAATGCCTGACTCATATGGGGAGCCCTCAGAAATGAAGTCTATTCTGTCTGAAAGCTACCTGACTTTCAATAGCAGGTTAAGAAATAGCGTGTTATGAACAGCATGCTGCCTTATAAACAAAACAGAGGACTTTATTTCCCAGGCCTGTTTATTCAGTCTTTCATAATCACTAAATGTTAAAACAAAAAAATCCCCCCAGATGTTAAAAAAAATAAATAAAAAAAAGCCACCCTTTAAAATTTAAAGGAGATTCCTCTAAGTGGTTTAACAAAGATAATGCTTGGTAATGCAATCTGATGGTGGGCCTCTAATTGCATTTATGTCTACAATGCTAAAAATAAATGAGCAGTCCACGATGAAGTTATCTGGAATTAGTGCACAAACACTAAATAACTTCTAATCACGGAGGCTCTACTGCCGTTCTGCGGGGGTTTCATTTGGGATTGTGCCAAATGCCTAGGCAAAGGCAGATACAGATGTGTACACATGTATTTCGTCTGTAGAGTACTAATGTAGAAGAAATGCTCATGTCACTGATATTTTGCCTCTCTCTGCCTGATCATCTTGTATTCTTGGGCAGCGAGGAGAGAAATAGCTTTGACTTCTGGTTTTTCATCTCCATGCTCCAAGCCGTGATAAAATTTGCCAATTAGAGGCGAGTGCTTCTAGATCTCTTTTTTGGTTGTGGCAAAGAGTGCAGTGGGGAGCTGGGTTTTTTCCATTCCCATCCTGCTCCCTTGTAACAGATTTCAGTCCTGGAGACTGTGTCAGGAGTCTCTCTCACTAGGATAAAAGTAAGTGGGTGCATCTATCTGCCCAGAGCCTACGTGTCATTTCCTGCAACTTTGTTGTTCCCTTTCTGCAATCCCACTTGCTGAAAGCTGGTCACACAAACCAAAATAGCTTGTCCTGTTGCCCTTCGAAGCGCAGCACATGTGGGAGGACATGCTTGCGCAGCTATCAGATGGTGGCACCGATGTCTGTTCCCTGGCAGAGAACAGCGCGAACAGCTGCAGCGAGCCAGCGATGGCCCCGCTGGTCCCCGAGGCAGCTGAAGTGTCAGGGAGGGAGGTGCCAGGGCGCTGGGTGTCAGGAAAGAGTGGCGGAGCTGCTGCTGTGTCTCTTTGGAGGGAGGAAGAGCCCAAGTCTTCAGTCCCCTGCTTTTCTGCTCTGGACACAGGAGGAATCCTTTCAAATTCCTGAATCTCAGCCCTGCCATGGACAACATCTGTCCACAGCCCTTGCAATATGTCCAGTAGCCCAGCAACTACTCTACACACACGCACACCCCTACTTCACTATGGCCAAGGGTTTGTCTGTGACAACAGCGCCCGAAAACCCTTCTCCTCCGATAGGGAAGATGGCTCGAGCTTGTCCCCAGGTTAGAAAGTGAGAGGGCCAGCTCTGAGCAAGCAAGCTCAGGGCAGAAACCCACCAATTAGCCAGTCTCTCATAGTCTCCATAACGCGTCTGAACTCAGGAGCTAAATGTTCATATAATGGGTTGGAAATACAAAGTGCTATGTTGGTGGTGCTGCATGCCCTTCACATCCCGAGTCTGCATATAGATGTAAATACTCCATGAGCACGTCTACACGTTCATTAATGCACCGTTGTTACTGCGCATTAAATTTAGTACTTGGATAAGGTCCCTTCCAGCCTCTGACTATGAAACCATGAAACCAAGGAGTAAATCAACACGAAGTAATGTGTGCTACTGCACAGTAGCACCAAGGCACAGGTTTTTAGTGACGCTTACTGCGCAGTAGCCTAATAACACTGTGCAGTAGTGTATTAGCACAGGTTTTGCCTGGCATGCTACTACATATCATCATTACGCTACATAGCATCATTAGGTTATGTTATCAGGAAGCGTCTCATGTAGACGCACCGTGTGTGTGTGTGTGTGTGTGTGTGTGTGTGTGTGTTGTGCCGGGATTCACACCCACCCATACACAGCCACTCACCCACCCACACCCCCTGTGTTCGCTGGAAACAGTGGCTTTGTGCTTTCTGTTTTTTTTGAAGCTGCATCTTTCTTCAGAGGTTGAAGAAGGAAAAGAGGAGGAATAAATCACTCCATACACTTGTCACCTGAACGTTGGCAAAACCAGCAAAGGAGTTTAAATATAGCTAAACCGTTGTGTTTCCTGTGAATAAACTCTCAAATACTTAAAATAAATTGCTTGTCCCTTGTATCATTGCTCACTCCTGGAATGATTTATAAACCAATTATGGAGGGAATTTTCTTCTCTTTCATCGGTCTTATAGATTATGGGTCAATTATGTATTTTTCTTCTTCTAGCAGGCATCCTAGTTCTGCGGTGAATGCCTGCACAGGCAGGCCGGGGTGAAAAAGCTGATGATTGCCTCTCAGCCCCATGCAGCTTGTGGCACACTTTCCAAATCCTTCTGCGTCGGGACAACGCTGTCCATACATCACACGTGCTGCACGGCGTGTCTCCTTGTCCCCCGGGATCTCTGCTTGAAAGCAGGATGTTCCTTTCTGTCAAATGATCTTGTGCTTTCCCTTCCTGGTCTGATAGCATTGTCATTTTTGGTCTGGCTCATCTTTCTATGGAGGGCTCACGCATGAAAGCCTTTAAGAGATCATTAGCTTTGTGTACCATCAGTTAGGAAGGGGCTGAGTCCTCGGCTGGTGTCGAGGTAGATGGCTGTCCTGATGTAACGAGAATCCTCCACTGAGGATTTGACTGCAAGTATTAACTCTTGCCAGTTGTCCCAGGGTAAATCCACTGACCTCAGTGGACTTTACGTGGTGTGACATGGGTGGAGCTGGGAGCTTGATTAAGCCTAGGAGGCTAAAGTTGGTGAAAGAAGGCATTTGGAAGGGAGGAAATTCAAAAAGGAAACAGCTTCATCAGCAGATCGCGGCCTCTCCTGCAGTGCTAAGGGCCTTGCACACTTGGGGTTGTCTGCGTGTCACTGGATCAAGGGAAAGCAGTTGGATTTTCTTGTAGATTCAGGCCCGGGCTCCCTGCATCGCCTTTAACTCTACCTCTTCCTTTCTTCTTGCAAATATGAAGTGCAATGCTGTCTTCCTCAAAACTGTGTTTCCAGATCGCATGGCCTGCCCTGTCTGCCCCCCCTTAGCTGCAGGGAGATCTACCCTACGATTGTGGAGGGGTCTGTTAAGTTAGAGTTTTGCATCCTGTATGTGAGACAGGGACACCAAAGAGGGGCTGATCTCAGATTTGCTTAGGGTGGTTTCTTTGCACATCTCGGCAGGTGTCGATGCCTCAGCCTGCTAGCTTTTGAGCAGCTCTGTTCCCTCGAGAGAGCATCCCTTTGAAACCAGCCATGATTTATTTAACTTCCTGATGCCCAGGCCTTCCCCTGCCGTGGCATTATCTCTAAACCGCTCTGAAATATTTGCAGAGAAGTGAGTTATCTTTAGCTGTTCCTTTCCCCACCTTGTTTGCTTTTTTCTTGTGGCTTCCCAATGAAAGTAAACCAATGTATTCATGCAGTGAGCATCCCAATAACCAGGACATCAGACAGTATTCATCAATTATAACTTAGTCACTGCAACTCTGTCATAGGGGCATTTGGAAGGAGTTTCTAATTGAAAGGAAAATAAGCGGCCCTACTGGCTTCGTTCAAAGTCCGTGGAAGTCAAAGCAATCGCATAAGAGACAAACACCAAAATACAAGAGAATTGGGTCTTCAAAACTTTCCACCTCTCTAGCTCCGGAAACATTTATTTCCATCAGGCCAGAGGCTCCCTTAGGGAGCCCTTTCTTGCTTTGCTTTGTCTTTGGATAACCTACCACTCTTCTTTAGGAGCTTGAATTGAAACCCTCGCAGAGACGGATGCTCCCGATGTTGCGCGTCTGAAGTTGCTTTGGCAGATGTGGCTTCCCCCAGTGCAGAGCGGGGATCTCTACTTTCGTCCGGCTGCCTGCTTTTCTCACGTTGCCGTTTTCTAGTCCTCACGAGCATTTATCGTTCGCAGTGAGTTGCTGCCGCGCTGCCAGCAAAATAGCCAATGACTCCATTTGGTTGTTTTTAATCAGCCCACTGAACAACTTGAGCCAGAGATCAGGTGCGTGCTATAAAATGTTGCCAGGATAGTTATGTTGGCTAGGAGCATTTAAAGGAAAATCCCCTTGCACCGTCTAGCTAACGGAGCTGTTGCAGCAAACCCCCTGGGGTAGATGGAGCTCTGCTGCTGCGAGTGTTGTGTTGGCTTCATTGCTGTGCTTTGGGCAGGGGGTGTAATTGCACTGGCAGGAAAACACCTTTTGCTGGCATATGCTTCATTTCCACTACTGACATAGCTGTGCTGGCGTGCTTATAAGAACAGAGGCTCTTCCTGTATGGACAAGCCCAGACATAAAGGCTTTTCTTTTCCTTTTCTTTGGACACACATCTTTCCAGCCTAGGAACCCGTCCATGTGTCATCAGACCAAAATACACAGCTTACAGAAGAACACGATGCAAGTAAACGTGGCCTCACACCCTCCTTGATTCGTCTTGCTTTCCCCACTTGTCCGTCAGTGGGGAGTGTGGTCCAGGGTCGTTATGACAGTGCAAGCTATTGAAAAGGTGGGTCTGTGAGTCGGATTGTGGCAGGACGACAAGGACCGGTCCCTCTTGTTAAAAGGCAGCATCGCTTGGCTTCGCCCTTGCCCAGCTGGAAGCATTTCCATGCATCGGGACTCTGGGGAAGGGTCTACCTTCTTCAGTGCTTATGTCCGCTGAGAGGAGAATACAGTCCTCAGTTTGGCCCAGCAGATCTGCCGCGTGTAAAATGTAGGTGTAAAGCCAAGTGCCAGTGCAATTACACAGCTGCCAAGCTTGTTGTGCCATGCAGCTGCGACTTTCCAAAGGAACCCTTCCATCTTAGCAGTCCAAGTCATACCTAGTAAACTCGCACGGCGTTTGAATAACCCATAATACTGCAGGGTGCAATTTCCTTCAATTCGACAGAGGTTCTCTGGGGGGTTTTAGGAACTGGAAATCACACATTTCAGCTAGTTCAGTAAACTGAAATATTTGGCTGACATATATCAATGTTGATGCTTTATATGATATGTGTGTGTGCATAATCATACATGTATATGATTACACACACATTTTCCTGTGCCAAAAGAAGCAGAAAAGAAAAAAAAATTGATGAGAAATGAAATGTCTTCATTTTGGGTTAAAAATATCACAGTGTGAAAAAAGAACCAATTTCCTATCCAACTCAGTATCATTCAGTATATTGTTTCACTGCCTCAGACGTTAAAATGATAAAGGTTTTGCTCAGATATACCGGCAATGTAAAGTATATATAGGCAGCTCAATGAATGTGTAAAGTAGGACGACCGTTTTCCCCTGAAAGATGCAGTGTTTCAAGCCTCCTTGTACTGAACCCACAGTTCAATCCAAGTCTCCTGGATAGGAGTCACTGAGTGATGAGTGTCTTGGAAAGGTTTCCATGCATGGAAAAGGAAGAAGCTGAATGCTTTTTAAAATGACCCTAGACCTACAAGGATCATCCTGTAATAACAGCTTTGTTCCAACTTCCTTACCAGCTTTGACTTTTTGTTATAATATCTGTGATATTCACTTTTTTTTTAATTGTCTTAGTGCTGAAGAGCCATAGGCATATACAAACCCAGAATAAATATTAGGTCCATGCCCTAAAGAGCTCACGGTCCAAAGCAAGAACCAGGAGATGGACAGAGACCGACCAAGAGGGCTGCACAAAGAAATAAGACGCACTGTTGAGCCTGAGGCGCATGGTTTTGGCGCATGAGTATGTCTCAAAGCAAGGTACATATACCCATGTATCTTGAACCCCCCAGGAGTTAGGAATGTCATCTCACTGGGGGGAAACAAGCCACAGTAAGTGCTTTGCCCGATCTCACCCAGAAAGTTGGTCTCAGCTGAATCCCTGGCTGCTTCCTGCTTTGACCGCTACAGCTCTTTCTCCTATTACCTGACGAGGTTTTGTGCGCGACTAAGGATGGGGCCCTATTTGTTTGCAAGTCTGAGCTCCGAACTATTTGATTATCAGATAATTAGATGAGGGACAGCTGGGAGTACTCTGTCGGTTCAGAGCCCATCTTGTCTTGTGCTTCGTTACAGCGATCACCTAGACAAGTGCCCTCAGCGACAGCCGCACATGGCCGTAGACATGAGAGGCAGCGGTGTGACTAGCATCTCTCCCCTCCTCCTATCAAGCAATGATTTAAACCTGTACAACTTCAAGAGATGTAGAAAAAGGTATTCGATGCAACCTCTTTTGCAGAGCAGGGCAGCTCAGCTGGTGCCATCGTCAGCCCCAGGACTGCACTGCGGCATCAGCAGTGGGAAAGAAATGAGAATCTTGTCGAAGAAATATTGCACTTAACTATGTTGGCAGCCTTTGGGTGGTTAGAGCTGTTTCAATAAAACTCCTCTCATATAAAATTCAATCTTTCGGAAAGGGAAGCTATAATACGGTTCTTCCTAAGCAAGGAGGCATTTCTATCTCGTTGTTCTGTCTGCAGAGCACCCTTCCCGCTGACCTTCTGCACGCAGAGAGATTCACAGCAGCGAGGCTGCCCAAGGCAAGGCTTTGGTAGAGGAATAGGACACCTTTTCAATAGCTCTCTGGGTCAGCTTGGTTTGGCTTGAAAGCTGCTGCCCTCTGCCAGCTGTGGCTTACACAAAATGAGTTCTAGCGCTTTTGCTTTATCCCTGGTGCGGCGACGTGTCCACATCATCACGAGCATCCCAATGAATAGCCAAGAAGCCCATTTGGGATAGAGATGGCCTCGTCCCCCCTGAGCCCCATCGTGTGTGGGTGGACAGTCTGATGAGGCCGCTTGACACAGTATAAGCAACTATCACATGCTACTGAGATGTCTTTGGCTTCCTTTGGGGAGCATCGACCTGATGAGGCTGGTAACGGTCCGCTCACGCAAAATGGTCCCATTGGCCATTCCCTCCTTGCTATTAGTGCGCATTTTGCTTTGGGTTTACAGTCTTCCTGCCCTTCTCTCCTCCAAGCAGGCAGTTTGACTTAGACCAATTTCTCCTGCAGTGAAATGAAATAAAGAAATAAATACAAGTAACTTTGTGATTAATATGTGTTAAAACAAAGAGTGACATGGTAATAAAACAGCGAAGGTGTGGAGCCTTCAGGGGAATCCAGTGGTGCTTGCTGCGCGGCTGGAATAATGAGGCCTGCGTTGCGTGTTCGCGGAGTTAATACTTTTGATGTGGGAAGAATGATTAACAAGGCGTAGCCCTCCCCGCGTTGGCAAGGGGAGCAGGAGACAAAGCGAGAGGACGTTTCATAACCCTGTGGGACAGAAGATGCGTCCTTGTTACCTTATGTCTCAAGCATCCAAAAAAATGATGATATGCTATGAATACCTTGCCCCTCGATGGCATCTGCCCTCTGAATATCACACTGCTCCTTAGCAAGGACCTCTGCAAATCCTCTTGCAATATATGTCATATATCCTCTTGCAATATATCCGATTTCCATATATCCTCTTGCAATATAGCCAATATATGATGTTTCCTGCCATTTCCTTAGATGCAGATTGATGCAGTGGGTCAGTGCTTATAATCTGTGGGTGCTGAACATCTATCTTTTTTGGATCGACAGGTGAGTCCTTAGCAGAAGCTAGCTCAAGGGCTACAGTTTTGTTTGTTTGCCAGTTCAGTCTCAGGTTTGGTTGTCCTGATAACTAGGGATAGATGCAGCTGTAGTTAATTATAGTGAGGCCCCAAAAATGTAGACTGAGCCACACGGGCAGAGACAAAAAGACTGTTATGGTCTTATTGCCAACCTGTTTGTTCGGTTTTTTGCCCATCTGGTAGGTATTACCCCAAAATTGTGAGTGTGACATCACCAAGCTAAACATGCATAATTGGCCGACTCCTGATGGTGGGTCCAAGGGTGCACGCCGCTGTTTTGGAAGAGGAAGGCGTTAAAGTAAGTTTGGGCCAAAGCAGAGGTAAATTGGAGGGGGGTGGGAAGCATGTATTTATTGAAGACCCTGACTTATAATGTGGTGCATGATTGATTGTCGGGTGTCTCTTGAATCACCTAATGCTCCTTGTGCTTCAGTTAACCCAGGGGGAAACCTTAAATGAAAAACTGCAGCAGTGACATGGAGAAACAGATGCCAGGTCTCCCAGAGAGGAGGACAAAGGACAGCAAGGAGAAGCCGAGCTGATGGGGATCCAGCAGCATGCAACTGGAAGATCGTCCACCTTTCTAAAATGGGGCTTAAATCAGGGTAGGTCTCTACTTACGGGGAGAGGAAGGAGGAATCCCTCTATGGCTGCCTGGAATATATTCAGTTTATTGATGGATGGACTGGCAGGAAGTTGAATGATCTTTAGTGCATGCCTTGAAATGATCTGCCAGCAAGGAGGGGAGAGATGGGATATATGCTTAAAGGTCATAAATGTAGGATCTTAGGAAAAGCTGCAGATTCAGTGCTGTTTGTAGACACATGCGGCACATAACTTAACGTGGAGCCAGAGGGGCTGGACCTCCAGGGGTCCAGATGAAAGGGATTTTGACTCATTCCCACCCCAGATCCTTTTGCTGCTATCCAGAATTCCCCAGCACTTGCTTTCGGCTCCGATGGGAAGGTGTAAGATTTTGCAATGAAGGCAGGAGAAGGGTTGAGCCTAGTTCAAGCACCAAGAAGCAAATCTAAAGGCTCTTCAAGTGAATGAATAAGAGAGAGAACAAACTGGACTAAGCAGAGGGGAAGGAGGACTGGGCAGGTTTGCAGCCAGTGTGGGAGGTTCAAGAAGCTGGGGGAGGAATTACAGGATTATAATGAAGACCCCATGAGACTTGGCTAACTGGGCTGAGTGAAGGCAGTGATCTAAAAAGCCTAGTCCTGGTTTTCCTTTCAGGGCAACCCTCCCATACAGTCATTTTTACACTCCCACACGACTAATTATTATAAAAATTCTCTGTCATTGCTTTGCAACGGTCCATGGCTTAACTAATTTAAAAATGCAAATGAATGCTAAATTGCAGTCAAATCTGAACCGTCTCTTTCTCTCCCTCTCCATTGCATTGGGGAAAATGGGGTAGAGCAGATGTAAGTGCTGGGACTGGAAATCCATCGTTTGGGGAACTTTGAATAAACACCGGCAGGGTAGTAGGGGATGTCATCAGAGCTGGTCAATGGGTACAGGGGGTCAAGAGGATTGGTTTGTAATTGAGGGTTGTCCTCTGCCCTTGCAATGAAACAGGGAGTGGGGCTTCCACAGAGGACCTGTCTTACTCAAGGTGTTTCAAAGCCCTTCACAGAGCAACACTGGGCTGCATGTAGGTGAATGCATCAGCAGTTATGTTTCCAGGCATGGCTCTCACAGCTTGAACAGTACAGCAGCCACTGGTATGGAGAGAGGGGGTTTGGGACACCAGAATAACTTCCTTTTGCCTTTCAATCCAGTCCTCCTCCTTTCTAAAGTCTCCATTTAGACCTTTAACTGAAAGTCGCCAGGGAAGAGGCCTCTGCTGGGATTTGTGGTCAAACAAACCCCTTCAAAGCTTTGTCCTGAGCTGCCCCTTGTACTCGGAGAACTGCCATAGACATAGGGTCTATGCAGGGGGTCAGACTCGATGATCTATTGAGGTCCCTTCTGACCCTAGCATCTATGAATCTGCAGGGGGTTGCAAAGAGGATGGAGCTGGGCTGGTCTCAGTGGGGGCAGACGACAGGACAAGGAGCAATGGGCTCAAGTTGCATCAAGGGAAGTCGAGGTTGGATATTAGGAAAAAAAAAGCTTTTTCACTGGGATGGTAGTAAAGCACTGGAACAGCTTACCCCTGAGAGGTGGTGCAGTCTCCATCCTTGGAGGTTTTGAAGAGCTGGATAGACAAAGCCTTGGCTGGGATGATGTAGTTGGGGCTGGTCCTGCTTGGAGCAGGAGTTGGACTAGATGTGACCTCCTAAGGTTCCTTCCACCCTCATTTTTTAAGATTCAGTGATCTGAAAGGTCCCTCCTTTGCTCCTTTTCTCTTCCTTCTTACAACTCTCCCATACCTGAGACCCTTCATTACAATAAGGCCGCCGTGTCCTAAGGCCGCTGCTCATCAGAGTGACCAGCCTTGTCTCATTGCCCAGGTCTGGGCCATGAACTTAGCTTGCCCAACAGCAGCACCCTCAGCAAAGCGTTGCCTCCTGAACTGGAAGCATAGAGCCACGTGTGTGCAGTGCTATGGGCAAGTGAATTCATGCTGTTCGGGGCACTGCTTCCTCCGCTTCAGTCGCTCGGTGTGTTCGAAGGCACCGCTACTGCACGCAGCGTTTCTGTGGTCTCTATCTGATCACTGGGTCCTTGTAGGCTGTTGTCTCTAGCTCGGGCTGGCTGTCTAGCGGGTGGTGACGTACTGGCACACCAAACCCAAAATGCTGTGTTCAAAACATCTCCGGTGGGAGGATCATCTTATGGGTCTGCCTGGGGCCAGGGGGGATCATGGAAGTGGTGGGAATTTGGGCTGTAGGACATGGTGAAGTTCCCAGCCCTGGCGTGCTAACCAAGCTCTTGGTCCATCCTTCTGAAAAGGACACAAAACCAGTCTGGTGGTGGATCCGTCCCAGCCCTGGGGCCTCTCAAGCTCCCCTGTAGTATCTCAGGGCCATGACCATGTAACACAGCAGCTGCAGAGCCAGGGAGCTCCTACTTGATCAGAAACATCATTTAAAAATAAAGGCTTTGATCTCATTTGGACTGAAAGCAAATTTCCAAACCCTGAAGTCACCTGCCACTTTTCAATCCTTTCCAGCTGCTGTTCCCTCCCAGGGGTTTGTACAGCACCTTGCACAGCAGCATACCAGTCCCACGACCGGGGCTCTGGGGTGCTACAATAGGACAGGACACTAATAACCACAATGAAACCATCAGTCCCCCTGAGAAGGCCGGTGTCCTCCCAATGCTGCATTGCAGTGCGAGCGCTGGGCCTGCACCCAAGAGCCTGGGATTTGTGCGTTGCCCAGGCTGGGTCGCTAACCAGAGCAGGGGGTGGGCTGGCTTGTCACGTGTGTGCTATCCGTGTCCTGCTGTGAGCATTTCTATCGAGTCCAGCTGAGATGCGCACCCAGCAAATGGCAAGCCATTCCCACGGACAGCATCTGTCGGTGTCTCCCTGGCACCAGGCCACCCGCTGCTTTTCAACAGGATCCCCCCCCACCACCACTTTTTGCAAATTGACTCAGGGATAAAATTATCCAACTGTTTTGTTGATGCTTCCAAACAACAGACGGATTTTAAACAGGCTTGGAAAAGGCAGTTAAAAGCTGGCGTTCACTAAGCTGCCTCGGCCATTGGTCCCATCCAGCCCCTCGGCATTTTTGTTGGGCGGGCGTGTGACGGTAAACGGGCATCTCCTGAGACGCAAAGCAGGTGTGGACTGAGAGATGCATGACCCGCTCCTCTCCTGGTAGCGGATCAGGATCCTGCCTGTTCCTCTCCCAGCCCTCAGGTTTCCACCGGGGAGAAGGGCCCAGAGTCTTGGATTTCAATTAAGATTCAAGCATCACAATAATGGAGTCCGGCTAATCCTTCTACAAAGGTGCGCGTGGTTAATCAAACTGCAATGCCTCAGGCTCTGGGCCGCTTTGTTTAACATCAGCTTAGTGCCAAAGCTCCCGGGGAGCATTCACCTGCTCAGCGTGTGCAGGGCTCTGCCCGTCTGCACAGAGCGGGGAAGGTTACTTTTGTGCGTGCATCAGATGGAAACTGCATTGCCTAGTGCAAGCTTCAATGAGGATTTTGAGTTCGTGGCCTTTTTTCTTAGAAAAGGCCCATGGTTTGGTGGGGGGCAAACGCTCTTAGCCATAAAAGACAGACTATTTCTTTATCACTTGTCACTTGCCCAATTAGAGCAGTCAAATTACATGAGATAGGGTGCATTAATGAACATGTAGACTCACCCTAGGTACCGCGCATTTAGATTAGTACTTGTTTAATAAAGTACTAAGTGAATGTACAATAACTAGAGTTACTGCACAGTAGCACCGTTGCACAGTTATTTTGTGACGCTTACTGTGCCTTAACTTAAAACACCGTACAGTCGGCTATTAGCACAGTTTTTAACCGCCACGCTACTGCGCAGTGTTATTAAGGTAATATGCAGTAAGTTTCTCGAGTAGACGCACCCAAAGGGGACTACAGGATTTGTCCTTCACCTGTGTCAAAGGGATATGTCCCTCTCGAGGGCTGCAGCTCTGGGGCGGCCACTCCAGCTGGAGATGGGCAGTTTTATATGTTCGCAGTCTTCCTGGCACACGGCACCCCGGCCTTCCCTTGAATTGGGCATCCAGTGAAATTGTTGGCTCTTCCATTTCTGGAAGAAATCCCTTATTTGGGAAACCTGCAGTATTTAAAGAGGATCGGCCCATCTGGACAGTAGGTTGGGCCTTGCAATAAGTTAGAGCAGCCTGAAGGCTGCTTTTCTTTACACAGCTTTCTGCGGGGCAGCTTAGCAATTAGGGATCAAGGGTGTTTAAGGAAGACGAGACCTCAGTCTTTCCCCCACAAGTCTTCAACTTGTTTGTGCAGATTGGGTAGGGGCTCTGAAGCTACAATACCAGCTCAGCACCCCGTGGCAGCCCTCCACTGAAGGAATCCTCTGAGACCAGCTCTGCTGACTTCAGGACAGATGTGCACAGCTGGAGCAGAAAGATGCTGCATTAGAACAAGGCAGGATCAGACCCCCTTGGACAACAAGGGCAGCATCTGCAGGAGGAATGACAAAGGCCAAATCCTGCACTCAGTGACACCAGCATCAATCTGGAGTAATTCCCTTCAATTCAACAGAGGTTCTCTGGGTTTTATGCAGGAGGCGGCGGGGGGAAATGTCAGATGAAGAAGAAGATGAAGAAATATATTTGCTTGTCTGCTCTGTCACATCCTCTCCGCACATGGCTATGTCTGGAAGTCCCCATCAGGATGCGTGCGCGCGCGCGTGTGTGTGTGTGTGTGTTTGTGACTGCAGTCCCCTTCACGTGCATCTGTACATTAGTCCTGGGTATCTGTACGTGTGTGAGGCAGACATCTGTGTACATATGAGCGTGCATTCTTTAGCTATCTGTACGTGTATGAGAGAGACGCTTATTTCTTTGTGTGCATGCATGCATGTGCGTGCATGCATGTGCATGTGCATGACAGTGTGTGAGTGATTTTCAGTCCTTTGAATACAGAGTCTTTGAAAAAATTGGCTGCCTGGCACATCCTGGTAGTGGGGCTCTCCACCTCCCATGTTGAAAGAAGGAAGTAGCAATTTGATTTTTCAGATCTCCCCTGAACTTAGGGGTTCCCCATACCTGACCGTCCATCCTCCGCATCACATTGGCCCCGTGTGTGTGTGTGTGTGTGTGTGTGTAAGAGAGAGACAGGGACAGCAGCGTACTCCTCGATGTACGTAACTGATGGGTCGCTCTCCGCGCATGTGTGCCTGCATGGATGAAGGGGCCCAGCAAGAAGTATCAATCATTAATTCAGCTCAATCTCTAGCAATCACAAATACAACCCTCAGAGTAGGTTTGTCAGCCACATTGGAGGACTGCAAGGGTTGGGTTTTTTTTTTTTCCTTTAGTTGGAAGCTGATAATGCCATGGTGTAAATGTTTTATAATTACCTCATGAATTATTCACGGCCAACTTAATGACCCTACATTTTATGGGATGACGGGTTGCGAAGTGTAGGGAGGAGGGAAATAAAAAAAAAATTAAAAAAATGGAGCCGGGCCCCAGCTGCAGCCACGAGAAAGTGCTGAGGCCTCTGATTTATTTTCTGTCTCCTCTGGAGGGAGGTTTCATGCCTTTATTTATATTTGTGCGGGGATGAAATATGGAACGTGAAGAACCGAATGAATAAAAATCAGGAAAAGGAAGAGCAAGGCAGGAATCAAACACCGTATGCTGCTCTGTTCATCTGAGAGCGGCGCTTGAAATATTTCACCTCTTGCCAAGGAGCTGAGAACTTCTATTATTGTTGATGTCACCGGCGCTTGATGAAGTATGAGGCGGTGTAAACCAATCTGAATGTCTTTCTCTGCCTTTCTTTTTTGCTTCCTGCATCTCTCCTGCTTCTCTTTCTCGATCCTGTTTCCTGCCCCTTTCCGTTCATTCTTCCCTTTTGTCCCCCTTTCTTTTCAGCCTCCTTTGGTTGCCATCCCTTGCTCTTGTGCTCTCCCTTTACCCTCCCCTTCCATCGTTTTCTCCGTCTCCGTACCCTCCCCTTCCATCGTTTTCTCCGTCTCCGTACCCTCCCCTTCCATCGTTTTCTCCGTCTCCGTACCCTCCCCTTCCATCGTTTTCTCCATCTCCGTACCCCCCCTTCCATCGTTTTCTCCGTCTCCGTACCCTCCCCTTTCATCGTTTTCTCCATCTCCGTACCCTCCCCTTCCATCGTTTTCTCCATCTCCGTACCCCCCCTTCCATCGTTTTCTTCATCTCCTTACCCCCCCTTTCATCGTTTTCTCCAACTCCATACCCCCGCTTTCCATCGTTTTCTCCATCTCCGTACCCTCCCCTTCCATCGTTTTCTCCATCTCCGTACCCTCCCCTTCCATCGTTTTCTCCATCTCCGTACCCTCCCCTTCCATCGTTTTCTCCATCTCCGTACCCTCCCCTTCCATCGTTTTCTCCATCTCCGTACCCTCCCCTTTCATAGCTCATAGTGCTTAGGGTCAGAAGGGACCTAAACAGATCATCAGGTCCGACCCCCTGCCCTGGACAGGAATGGGTGCCGGGGTCATATCACCCCAGCCAAATATCTGTCCAGCCTCCTCTTGAAGACCCCCAAGGTAGGAGAGAGCTCCACCTCCCTTGGGAGCCCATATTTCATTGCTTTCTCCATCTCGGTGAGCTCCCTATGTAAGGAGGAAGGAAGGGTTTGGGTCGGGGATGAATCAATGTTGCATTGTCTCCTCTTGAACCATGAACCAGTCCAGTCCAGGTGCCATCCAGATGTTCAGTGGGGCTGAAGTGTGCCAGGTCCTGCCTCTAGATGACCTCTGGAGGTCCCTTGCAGCCCGACTTCTCTACAGGCCAGCCAACTGCTGCTCTTCCATGTTTTCATAAGGTGCTCTCCATAAGTCAGCCAGGCATGAATTTTTCAGCATGTTTCCAGGTATCATCTGTGTAGCTGTGGGCACGTGGAAGCCCTCATGGTTTTGCCCATAGTTTGGAAGTGCCGGCATGCACTGCAAGGCCCTTTGGAGGGTATCTTGGGGGACCTGGGAATTCTGGGGTATTTGCAAAGGGATGACCGAGCATGCAGGATTATTCATTTGAGGCTGCCGGAGTCATTCATTTTTACCTGTCCATCTGAGGCATTTATTTAAATTAATGCCATACACTGCAAGTGCTGGCGAGAGCCAAAAGATTGCACTGACTACTCTCCCCACCTCACCGCCCCCATCCCTTTATTTATTAAATTGCTCTGGATACACCTTCACTTAGGGTTTTTTCCTTTTGCTCACTGCTTATTGCTTTGCCAGCCTTGAAATGGGAACTGCGGGCAGCTTGATAAATGGATTGAAAGGCTGTCTAGTGTTACTGAAGTCTCTGTGAGGAATCCTGCCTCAGCTGGGGGGGAAAAAAATCCATTTTGTAATACCAGAGCAGTCAAGCCCATGTTCTTCAGTGTCTCCCAGGGATTTGTGTTAGTCCCTTTCCCCTCCAGCAGCAGAAGTTCACCACTGGCAGGAAGAAAACTCAGCTGCCAGAAGCAGAGGCAAACAGGTAGACTGTAGCCAAAATGCAGCTAGATTGACCCTTCCTTCTCCACTCTAGGATCCCATCTACATGTGCACTTTAATGCACATTAACCTATTTTAAAACCATTAGAAAACCATTATTTTTAGTTAATGTGCATTAAAGTAAGCTAATGCACTTAAAAACCGTGCTCTTTAGCTAATGCGCATTAAGAAGTGCACTTTCCTAGTTCCTCACAATGGAGGTACTAGTTTTAATGCACACTAACTTAAGTGCATTCATGCATGTGTAGACGTGCCCTAAGATAGGAGAGACCAGCTGTGCAAGCTGCAAGCCCTCAAGCAAGCCTAAAATCGTGAGCTTGTCTTTAAAATCATGAGATTTCTATCATGGAAATAACGGCAATGCAAATACTAGGCTAGATATGGGGTCTTTTTTTATTTGTATGCTGGTGCTGGAGGCTCTAGATGGCATGCGAGTCATGATTTCTCTCTCAACCTGGAAGGCTGAGATTTTCACGCTGTCGCACGCTGCCAGGAGCTGAGCCTTTCAGAAACACATGCACACTCGTGAGAGCTGGCAATGCTGGGAGACAATGAGCTGATATTATTACTCATTAGACACCATTCAGTCCTGCCCAGACCTTAGCTAGTCTAGACACTGCAACGTAGCCAGCTGCTTAATAGAGCACATTATCTCTGCCGGGCGGAGCTGTTTGGGTTCAAGAGGGTGGGATGAACAGACTGGTAGCAGCTATCCCAGATCCATGGTGCTTTTCTTTCTAGGCTCTTCTTTAACTCTCTCTCTCCTCCAAGTGCCTCTCCAAACATCTAGAGCCAAATTCATCCCTGGCTCCAATCTGCTGACTTCAGTTGACTTACACCAAGTCAAGCATTGTCCCACTGTAGCCAGGGATCCTGCCTCCATCTACCGGCAGCCTCTGATTCTGCAGTGTAGGAAAGGAGCCAGTTCACTCCACTCACTGAAGGTCTGAAAAGCAAAGTGGAAAATAACCAGTAAGGAACTGGGGCTTTCCCATTCACGGCAGAGCCCCTCGCCATCCAGAGAAGGCCTAGACACACAGCTTCTCCTTGCTACTGCTCCAGTGCCAAGCGACTGGCAAGAGTCTCATTGTGACACCCAGGGGGATTAAAAATAAAAAACTCCTTTGATTTTATGTGGTAGGGAACGCACCCTTGAAGTGCCTGTGACCAGGAGGAAAGCAGCAGCCCTCCCTGCCTTCCCCACGAGCTTCCACACGCAACAGCTTTACCCTCCCCAGAGCTCAGCGTAAAGGGATGGAAGAGGTCAGTACTGAATAACCCTAAACCGAACTCCAGGGCTTCTGCTGTGTCTCCGTTATGAGAAGGGTGTAATAAATTGGATTGCACACATGGCACACAGTGCCAATGGATGGTATAGCCTGTGCTGAAGGGTTAAGTGGACAGGGAAGTATTGGGTAGGACAGAGATGTGAACGTGGGCTTAGAAAGTACTTTGCTGCTTTAGTGGAGGGAAAGTGGGAGACTGGCTTTTACTTGTGAGGCTCTTGTGGCATGCAGGACCATGGAGGTAGGATGATTTGTGAGGATGAGGCACCTGAGACCAAAAGGATGCATCATCCCTTGTGATTGTCCTCCTGTTTGGAATCTGTAATTGCAACATCATTAGCACCAGCAGAAAACATATTGCACGCAGTGAAGGGAGAATCGATACCTCCAACACTGTGCGGCTGAGCTAACGGAGAAGACAAGTCCTGGCAGTTTCACAGCCAAGCAATGATGCTCCTCAGAGATTGCACTTAGTAAAGACTAAGTTGGGATGCTCTGCATAGCTCGGATGGCACTTTGGCCTGGGGCTGCAGTTGGAGGTCTATGGACTTGGCACAAACTTGGCTTTACTTCAAGATGGGGTGTAGGGGCTATGACTGGAGTGAGGCACAGGGACTCAGAGTTATCTCTGCCCTAGAGCCAACAGCAGGCAGAAACAGAGAATGGTTGGGTCTCATCCTGATGCATGGACCGGGACCCAAGGGGGAACCACATATCAGAGCCTTGGTCTGTATTTACTGCGGGGTCTCTGCAGATACAAGACATAGGCACTTTCTAGCCTAGGTCTCCAAGTCAAGAAGACATGACCTTGAAGAACATGCTAATCTCCCAAGGCAAATCAGAGCTTGGAGAATCATGCCAGACAAGAGGCCTTGGCTGCTTTTGGGAGAATTGAATTCAGGAGGTCAACTTGGACATCCTGGAGGTATATCTGACTGGTTAATAAAATGTCAGCAGACAGCCCAGGAGGGCATTGGCCTAAACCCACTAATCTGCTTTTCTACTGTGCTCAACTCCATTGCAGTGTAAAGTAACACCGGTCAGAGGCTCTGGGCTTTAAATGGAAGCGCCTGCCCTGGCTTGGGTGCCAGCCTGGTCCTGGTCTGGTGAATCAGGTCTCTCCCTGCCTGCAGGTCTCAGCTAACCAAGGTACTTATGCATGCGCCTAATCCTAGCATATGACTAAGAGATCTGGTTGGAACAGTTTTTGAGGAAATAAGCGGCTTAGTTGAAGGGCTTTGCAGAGATGTATCCATTTGCACAGCACTTTTGTGGAGAAGTTTTTTTTTTATTCAAGGGGCCTGGGAGTCTGGAAGGAGATGTGTGGGCCCTGGCCTGGATTTACAGCCTAACTCTGCTGGGATAACTCTGGAGGAGACCGAGCATGCCTCCTGTCTCTCTCTAGGGCAGGTCAGCTATGGAGTGTGCTTCGGCACACCTGTGTTTGCCAAAAAGGTTGGGGTTTTTTTTGGTTGTTTTAAGAGGGAATGCAACTGCTGCAGTGTACGTGCATCAGTTTTAATGAAGTCACGATCTTGCAAACCCAAGCCCGATTGTCCAGCACAATGGTGCTGCTTCGTGGGTATCTCGCACCTCATAGGGAGATGGAGAACCTCACTGTATTTCCCAGATAAGCGATGTACATACCCTCCCACCCCCAAGCAGGGCTCACCCTCCAGCAACAGATTGCCAAAATGGGGGTAAAGTAGGAAATGTTGGAATAAAAGGTGATCTCCATCATATGAAGCAATGGTCCAGTATGGGACCGTCTCTGCGCTGTACCTCATCCCTAAGGGGGCTTTGGGTTGGTAAAAGGACCAGCTGCCTAAACCGAAGGGCAGGTAGACCCCGTTGTGGCTTTTTGTGGCACAAGACTGACCTCCAGTGGTGAATGGCTTGCATCGGTGTGTATATGCCATGGGGATCAGGTGTCCGTGTGCTCACGGAGGCCCAGTGGTCTGGATTCGGAGCAGGTAGCTGCTGCCGGCCTTGTTTATGCCCCGTGAACCTGAGCAGGGAGAGAAGAGCTATTGCAGCTGCTTTGCAAGTGCATAAAGAGGCCTGGAGAAGAGAGGGACCGGCCACATAAGGGGTTTTGGCCAACAGCTCCACACCTCCGGGCATAACAGGGGAAGAAGGAAATCTATAGAGGAGCAAGCTTTCTGGGGGAAGAGTGGAGGAAGGAGAAAGAAGGATCAGAATGGCAGTAGGGAAAGGAAAGAGGCTGTTTGGCCAAAAGTGTAGGGAAACTAAGCATGTGTCTACTTTGCAGTCACAGGTGTAGACACACCTGAGCTAGCTTTCAGCTTGGGGGCTGCCAGTTGGGTCTCATCAGCTTCTGGGCACTACACAGAGCCCCTCTGGGAGCTCATGGTGCTGTGGCCGCCAGGCTAGCTCTGGATTGCAGTGTATGCATACCCCAAGTCAACCTCTAAGCCTGCAACAGAGGAGAGAAGGTGAAGGAGCTGGGAGACCAACATAGGACATTATCTTCAAGGGATGGACAGTCTAGTCTGCTGATTGCTTGGACTACCCACATGGCATTGAGCAATAAAAGTGAAGGTATTAGTTGCCCACACATAGTACGAAGTACTGGGCTGCCTTGGACTTTCCAAACTCACGCTGGCCCAGGTTCAACACCAGTTTATACTGGGGCAAGTTAACCTAGATCTATAAATATGGGACTTTGCATCTATTTCATCATGCAAAAAAAAAAAAAAGAAAGGAGGACAACGGTGTTGCTCTTTCCTCTTAGTTGGTGAGTTTGAAGGGCGATTTTTAGAGAGGGATGTAGACAAATTGGAGTCCAGCGGAGGGCAATGAAGATGGTTGGGGGCTGGGAGACAGGACTGGGGAGGAGAGGTTGAGGGAAGTGGGCTGGTTGAGTCTGGAGAAGAGAAGACCGAGGGGGATTGAACAGCAGCCTTCACCTCCCTGAAGGGGGGCTGCAAAGAGGATGGAGCTGGGCTGGTCTCAGTGGGGGCAGATGACAGGTCAAGGAGCAATGGGCTCAAGCTGCAGCAAGGGAAGTTGAGGTTGGATATTAGGAAACACTCTCACTAAGAGGATAGTAAAACACTGGAACAGGTGACCCAGAGAGGTGGTGGGATCTCCAACCTTGGAGGTTTTTAAGCCCTGGCTAGACAAAGCCTTGGCTGGGATGATGTAGTTGGGGCTGGTCCTGCTTGGAGCAGGGGGTTGGACTAGATGTGACTCCTGAGCTCCCTTCCACCCTCATTTTCTATAATGCTATGTTTCTATGAATATAGCAGAGCACAGTGGTGATGACCTGAACTTTGGCATGCCATGAAACGGGTGGCGTTCCTGTCATGGGCTGCACGGCTTCCAAGGAGCTCAGCTGAAAGGAGGGAGCCACGAGTGACTGGGAGATGCCTAAACATGGAGCAGAGACAGAGAAAGTTGAATGGGTTTTCACCAAGCCTAGTTAGCAGAGGCCAAGACCCTCATTTGCCATTGACTGGAAGAATGTTTTACAAGTGCCCCTTCTGGTTTTGAGAGATATGAAATCTGTCTTTAATTAAGTTAATTTGGAGTGGAACATGGGCAAAGATAATGAGTTGGAAATAACAAAAGGAAAAGGAGGAAAGGGGGTTGCTAAGAAACAGATCCATTTGCTGCATCCAGAAAAAAATCAAAGAAACCATTTTTGAGTTGCACGGCAGAGCGACAAGGGCACGCGTTAGAAGTCGTGCAGAGACGGGAGCGACTGCCGTAGAGGGAGAATGAAGATTAATGACAGCGATAAGGGTGAGGGTGTAACGGGGTGACACGACTTTGGGAAAAGTGGGCAAATATGTAGGACAAAGGAGGAGCACGAAAGCCCCCGTTGCGGTGCCGCATGGTCTACTGACCTCAGAGCTGGCATCTCTGACTTGCGTTTGCTTGCCTCAGTTTCCTCATTAGAAACATGAGGATAGGTATTATCCAGCTGCCCTTGAAAATGCTGTGAGGTCTCAAGGTGAGAGTTGAGTATGATCGTCGTCTTTCTAATAAAGACAGATATTTCCTTTTAGGTCCACGAGACCCACTATGGTGGGAAAACTACCACATGCGAGGATGAAGGCTGTCCAAGGGACTTGACTTCCTTTACACCGGGAATAACAAGAGGAGCATCATCCTCCAAACAAAGAGAGAGAGGGGGAATCAATGGAGAAGTGACCAGAATACTCAACCGTCAGGAACTCGTAAGTAAATAGTGAGCTATTATCGCCACGTTTGCCTGAATTGACAAAGCTCTCCTGCAAATATTGGGGTGACACTTTACTTACCAGAGTGAGCTTTAATAGGGGACGTGCTGTTTTCTCTCTCTCTCTCTCTGAGACAACTGAAAAGGTTACTCAGGTAATTGAAATCAGGACTGGAATACAAATACGGCGTGGAAGCATTTACGGCTCCTAAGTGCCATTGCCAGGTACAGAAGGGATCCCAGTGACGGCTAGAAAGAGTGATTTGGAAATATTTCCTCCTTTCTATTCAGATTGGGGAAAGAGCCTGGGGGGTCAGGTGTGGCTACAGCATGTGTGTGAGTATTGCTAGTCATCACAGCAAGAGCGGTTGGGTAGGAGGTTAATGCAAAGGCAATGCAAGCGGCTACGGCTAAGTCACATCATCGTCACCTCTTTGGACGTCTAGGTAATGTTATCGGTGTGCAACAGTTGTAGAGACGGTACATTATGCTGGTAGTACGGTGCCAATAGGTTACAAGTGTCGCAGCTGTTTAAGGGCATTGGGGGAAACCCTGTGCCGTTATGTCTGGTGCGGTTCTATTAGGCAAGCTCAAATGCAGCAATACTTTGCTCGTTTTCTGCGACTCCTCACCTGAAATCATTTCCCAGCTGTGGAGGTGTCTCCCCCACTACCAGCAGAAACTGGAGTTGCTGTTAAAAGCATTGCAAATCCAGGCAGATATCTCTGTGCACGCTCTTCATTTCCAAAGGACATGAGCAAGGAGGGATCGCCTGTTGCCCCAGAACCAGAAAGCACCATCGATAGCACTTTTCTAGCTCAACCGCCTTGCATTTGCTAAGTGCTCTGTGCCATAACCGCACGCTCCACGGTCCTGCCAGGGCTTCCCCAGCCTGGTCCGGCAGCCGGGATTGTTCAGTGAATTTGCACCCTGTGAATTCATACCACGCCTATTGCTCTTCCCACATGGATGAAGGGAACACCCAGCTTGGAAGCTGGATGGGGTCCTCGATGGGGCGCTTGAGCAACTCTGCAGTATTCCCAATGGCTGCAGACCAGAGAGGTCGGCCATCTCTCCGAGACGGCAACGTAGAGCTCCAGCAGCTGAATCACTAAGCTGTCCCCATTTAAATGTGAGTGATGTCAGAACAGTGTCTGCAGCGCAGCCTTTTCACTTGATTTCCCCAGGAATTGGAATAATAAATGTTTAAAACCCTGTAAGTGATAAGGCTGTATTTTAATTTCTTCCATTTGGGCTTCCTGAGGATTCTGGCATCATCCATGTAATTTCCCTCATCCCTGGAGCCCCTTGTGAATTGTAGAGTTGTGCAATAAACGGCTACCTGATTATAGCCTTGGAAACGACTTGATTTCTAATATAGGCCTGATATTTTCTAGGGCAGTGTTGCAGGCTGTACTTAGAGCATTAAAAGAAATGGCTCGCTGAAGGAGAGGACATTCAAAAGGAAGCTTTTTTTTTTTATTTGGAAGCTGCAAGAGCATTTTCAGAGTTCACACTTTTAGGTCCAAAGAAGGCAGCTTCCTACATTTCTGGGACTGCAGGTTTTCATGTACAAAATCTTGCATTTATACAGGCACATGATATGCATACATGCAAATCGGATCATTTCTTCCCCCTGTCGTTCTCTCTCTCTGTCTCTCTCTCCATCACATCTATGAAAAGTCATTGGATTTAGGGGGCTGTTGGTTGTAGCTGTATTGGTCTAAGGACATAGGCAGACAAGGTTTTTTGGGTAAATGGCACTGGGTTTACAGCACATTATAACCTGCTTTCCATCCGACAACCCCGGGTAACCTCTCTACATTTTACCAGCCGCACACTATCACCATTCCCCTTCCCCCCACCCCTGCCCCACCTACCTGCCTGGCACCCATTATCTCCCATCACCTCTGATCTTCATTGCCATGCATTTGCATTTTCACAGACCTGCATTTTGCATTTTGGCTTCTATTCTACCCAGGAAAGCATGCAAAACACCAGCAGACTCTACTTGTGCCTGAAGAAGGGTGTTTGTGCCTGAAAGCTTGCAGAGAACAATTTTCCCAACTATTTAGTTGGTCTAATAAAAGATAAGACAAGTCATGTCTAGATGTGCTTTTATGCATACCTACACTTAATGTGCATTTGCCTAATGAACATTAAGGTGAGTTAAGTCCACATCTACATGTGCAAGCACTAAGGCACATTAACGTGGTATGCGGACCGACTCGGGACTAAAGTTAGCCCCAAGTTAGTCGACATACACGGTGTTAGTGTGCCTTAGCACGTCTACATGTGCATAAAGGCACTTTAGTGATTCACACCTCAATTTGATATCTGCTTTTGCCATTCTTGCAGAAAAGCAGGTGTCCAGCTGCTTTATCAGTGGTCCTCTGGTGTCAGAGAGGGTCGGTGGCTGACCACTGAAGGGAAGTGCAGTATCATATGAAAGAAGGAGGAACTGAAATCAATGCACACTGCAGACTTTCTGCTTCTCCACTCACTGCAGGAATCCCAGGGAACATGCAGGCCTTCATTACAGTCCTTTTCTTCCACCGGGTGCTGAGTTTGGTCCGTTGAGCAAGGCCTGGGGAGCTGGAGAGAAGGCAAGTGAAGAGAAGCTCCATTGGAGTGACACATCTGTGCAATGCTGAACTCCTCCCCAGCAGCAGGCCAGAAGGGACCGCGTCTCAGGACATGCAGTGCTACCCACCCCAAGAGCAATGGCCATGCCCTGCTGTAGCCATGCCCCTGCTCTGTCTAACTCAGGGTACCCCGCAGTCTCTGAGGGCCAGCGGGAAGGGGAGATGGGATCTTGGCCATACTTCCTTCCTGCAGCCCTCTGTCCACATGAGCTGGATGACTTCCCTAGTGGCTCTGGCCCCAAGCAGTTCTCTGAGCTCCAGTGCCAGGTGCCCGTGTCTGGATGTGAGTAGGAGCTCCCTGCTCCTCACCCCTTGCACCCCTGATTTCAGGGCCAGGCACAATCAGCAGCACATTGTCCACGGCATCCCCACTGCAGTCAGTGCATGGAAGGAACATGTGGAGACCACATAGCAAAGCTGGAGGTCCTCTAGGTCACGACTGGAGATCTCCCCATAACAGGGATCAGTTTCCAGGAGGGCAGAAGAACGAGGTACTGGGTAGATAATGGACAGGGGAAAGACTTGCTGCCCCTAAAATGCACTGGCATGTTCCCAATACATACCAGGCCCAAATCTAGCTCCACCTTTAGATGAGGCAGTAGCACTTTTGTGGCTAATTTAGCTGCATCCTTGGCATTTTGGCAGGAAGCTGAATCCAGAAGAATAAAGAGCACCCAGTCAACCAAGACCAAGGGGTTAGGGCATTTGTCCTAGGGGGCTTGACCTTTCACCTTTTACTTCCCAGGGCAGTGCTCTGACTTAGTCGGACCACTGGACAACTAAGATGGGAAGCTCTCTCAGGGCAGGAAGCAAGCAGACTAGAGTCAGCGTGTCTCTGTGAAATGGGTACAGGTCTAGCCATGGGTTCCTGTCCTGGTGGTTTTACCATGGACAGAAGTTGGCCTGCTGCTCTCTCTCCACTTAGATAATGACTATTAAAGGTGAAACGTAAAGCCTAAATTGCAGGCAGAAATTAGGCCTCCTGTATGCCAGGGCAAGTCTCACTTTACTGGAGCTACAAACCTTCTTCTCTGGTTTCCTTCTGTCCCTGCTGCTATTTTTGGCTATCTCTGTTCTCAGGTTTGCAGGACGCACACACCCACCCACCCCTAACCTGGGATGAGGAAGAAAAAAGACAGGGCACCGCCATTCAAAATCCCTCTTTATGGTCAATATTGACAGAGAAGGCAGAGCAAATAATGAGAAACAGTGCAGTCGGCTTGGAAAGGATTTGTGCTGCTTTGGTGATCAGGCCCTTCTGTTAGCAAATATACTTCAAAGCAGACAAATTAGCCTGGGAGCTGCACACCACATGAGGGAACGGGAGCTACCTAGGAAAAGCACCCGGCATACTGATGAGGGACGAGGATTAGCCTCCCGGTCCGTGCAGAAACCCCACAGTCACAGCTGGGTTGGTGCTGAGCTGGAGTGAATGCAGGCAAGCCTGCTGCTAGGTCCTGTGCTGTAGAAATAGGAGTGATACTGTTTACAGTAGTGGTTAAACCCCTCCTGGGGGTATTTTGTTCAGGTCGTACCAGTCACTTTGCCATGGGAAGTGTATTATGGCCTTGGAAATAACAGAGCATGGGGCAAGAAGGAGGAAAAGAACAGGACAGGCTCTCCTTGGAGAGAAACGACCGTGGTGATTTAGTGGCTATGTTCAGAATTATAATGGAAGAGGGTGGGAGAGCTGAATGTCTTACCTTGGGATGAAGGGAGAAGAAAAGTAAATATTAATAGTACAGAAGCATCCCAAAGGGGTGGAGAGCCATGAAGGTGGCTTGCTACAGCCCCTGAAGCCTGGGTTTGGGCTCCTCATGCTGAAGGCCTCTTGCAGTTGACCCTACTGTACATGGAAAGTGGTCTTTTGGATCCAGAAATCACAGCTGCCTGGACACCATCACTCACGTGTATGCCACTGGCTCCAGAGACCGACCTGCCTCAAATACAATGGGCTACTAGGTTCAGACGCAGCTGCAACACATGTGCCAAGAGCCCCCAGCTGATCTCAAGAGCCAGCAGATCTAAGCATGGTAGGGTCACAGGCCTTGAAGGGTTAACAGGCTAGCTAGAGAAGGCAGGAGAAAGGTGTGGGAAAGCGATGGACCTGCGAGCAGAAGAGAAGGAATGAGCCTCTAAGGGGCAGCAGCAAGGCACCCAATGCCAATTGAAAGCCAATAGTCATTAGGTACTAAACCCAAACAAGGGACTTGGTTGCATCACTTAACTCTTAGGTGCCTTGCTTTCCAGCAGAATCATCCATGCTGAGCGGCTGCATGGAGTCCTAGGGGGCTTAGGCACCTTGGAATAGGCCTCATGGATGCTCATGTGTCGGTCGGGTTCACAGCTGGGAACACTCACCTGAGGTTAGACTTGGCCAGCCCTTTCTTGCACAGACAAAACAAGCAGGGGAAGGAAATAGCTGTTCCTTCTCCCCATACCCAAGAGCCCAGGCACTGGAGCCATCATTTGGGATGCCAGACACTAAGGTACAAATCTTGTCCTCAGTTTGGACCAAGTTTTTGACATCAGATCTTGCCCCCCGTGAGATGGGCATCCCTATCCACGAGGTTGCTGGCACTCAGGGGCAGGAAGCATCTTGTTGGTGAAAGAGCTCCCCTTTTTATAGAGTACTTCAGGGAACACTAGGTCAGGGAGGAGGTGACATCAAGTCCATGTCTGCCCGGCAAACTCATCCGATGCGGCAGCAGAGCCCTCCAGCATGCTGCACTGCACTGCTTCGCAGCCGCCACCTCCTCGCCCAAAGACATCTATGCATCACAAAGTAGGTGTGCAGATTAGGAGGAGAGCTGGCTAATGGGTAGCTGTGCTAATTAGCTTGCTGTCAGCACTGCATCAGCAGGGCTGTGCTGCTTCCAGTTCAGGAAGCAGCCCTGAGCCAGTCTTGAAGGCACTATTGCTGGGCACACTGGTCTCCCAGTGGGCTTAGAGAGTGCTTGGCTTATTTCTGACCCTTACTTCAGGCCATGACCCTTTTCTGATCCTAGTTCTGGGTCCCTGAACTAACCGCTTTGCACGACTCTCTGCATCGGGGTCCTGGCACCCCAGCTCTAAAGCCTTGCGATGAGGATGCTTGGCTGGGAAATGCAGGTCCCAGCCTGTCCTCTAATGAATATTGAAGTATTTTGCACGAAGTGGAGCAGCTTCAGAGATATGCCATGAGCCCAGGCTTATTGCAGTGGGGAAAGGAGTATTTTTCTCTTGACGTGCACACTTGGCTCCTGTTGCTGGAAATGCCTTGAAGACAATGTTTTTCTTTCCCCTCGTCCCCTACTCACTGCCAAGCAGTATATTGAGCTTGCCCCACTTCTCAGCTGTCGCTGAGAGCCATCGTGGATGATTGTACCTCGAAGCACCTTTAGAGAATCCCATTATGTCAAGAACGAACTACTTTGTGCAGCGGCACTCGAACTTCCTCGCACCCACCTGGGGTTCAAGGTTTTCTTTCATTTTACTAGACTCGATTTACAGGAAAGCGCTGTGCTTCACACATTTGTTGAGGGTCAAGTGGCCGGCACCTTGCAATAGCTCTCCCATTTCCCAATGCATTCTGCTTTGCGGTGCAGTTAGCTATTTATTTAATATTTGGGGACAGGAGTCAGCTAGGGAATTCACTTTGAAGAGGCCTTCCCATGGTAAAAGACCACCATCAATTCAAAGGCATTGTTTGGCACTTTGCACTGTGGAAGCCAGGAAAGAAAAAACAGCAGAGGCAGACCTGGATTTGTTTTGCAGATGTAGTCTAGAGATCCCTGCTCTGGTTTAGTTTGAGAGTAGCCCAGAAGGAAGAGGTGGGAGACTGGGGTAGAGATGCTCCAAGGTGGGTAGCTGTGTAATTGGAGTCAGGATATTTTTCCCCGTGACATTAGCAGTGTCTGTCTGCAGTACTGTCCTACCCAACACCTCTCCTGGGAGACTTCAGGTTAGGGCTGGGTGCATGGTGCTGCCCTGCCCAGACCCATGCATGCTTTGGATGGAGGAAAGGGGTAGGGTTTATTTTCCTTCCATTTGTAGCATGGATGTGATCAGCTTCACCTGGGCATAATTTATTTAACACCGTCCCAAAGTAATGGCCTCCCCCTTTGTAGCCCTCTATGCTAAAGGTTTTGTGCTTGTAACAGGGCATTGAGGGGTGCACTATGGCATGGAGCAGGAGCTTGGGACCAGAGTGGATGTCTCATGGACTCCTTTAGACCTACAGCTATTACATAGCTACTTATCATTGCAAGGCATAGGGGCTCAGTGACCCAGCTGGTCCTCTCTGGTCCAGTCTCCTGAAGAGCCTTTCAGGGATGGTCTGGCAGCCTCTCCCTCTCTGTTCAGGTGCAAGCTCCTTTGGCTTTGTACTTTCCCTCAAACCCCTAATACCTTGCTTGCTTACTGCCCCTCACACCAGGACCCCTAAGACTGATTTTGCTCTTTCCCTATTGCAGGGTTTCTCTTTCTCCTTGTCAGCCCCACCGCTCTCCCCTGCCGCTTTCTCCAGCTCCCTCCTGAGGACAGTTTCCCTCTGCACTGCAACACACTCATCATTTCATTCAGGCTAATGCTGTTTCTGTCTCTCTTCCTCCCTCTTCACTCTAATCAAGAAGGGAAGAGGCACAGATTGCCATTTAGCCTTATTTTCCTTGCCATGTTTTCACTCAACTTTCCCTCCTATTGCTCACCAGGACCTAGCTGTACAATTTGCAGCTGTTTGCAAATGGCAGGCATCGGTGTGAAAACCTCTCATTTGACAAGGTCTGAAGCAGGGAGCAAATTCGAGTAGGAGACACAGAGAGATGATTATTAACCTGCCTATGGCTGGATGGAGAACAGGGGCGGTTTTGGTCTCAAAAGAGCTGAACTCATGGGTAGCTTGTGATAGAGCAAGGATGGGGTGATAGGATTGAAATTTGGGGCTAAATGTGGCCTGAGGAGGGGGAATATAAATGCTGGGTTGTCTCCTTTGAGCTACTAAAGATTTGAAAGGAGTCCATGGGACTGGCTGAAGTAGAGGGATGGCCAAGGCACATCCATTAGCTGCACAATTACCCTTCCTCCTGCACATGCACATTCAGGGGGTTTTGCCACTAATTCCTCCTCCCTGCAGTGGAGTGAGGAGTGAGGCAGCTGATTTGGGAGGCAGGGAGCCTGCTGCCCCTGCCTGGGCTTCAAACCTAATGCCAGATATCCCCCACCTGTTGTATGCTATTCAGTACCGGCAGCATGAGCACAGCCTAGCAGCCCCTCATGGGCAAACACCTGGATTAATTGCCAGCAGCTGTCTGCAAAAGGCATAACACTTGCAATAACATTTGGCACCGCTACCCTTCTCCCCCTGAGAAGAGCAAGCACCTTAAACTAGCCCAGATAAGGCTAGATGGGATGTGAGGTTGGTCTCCTAAGGGAGTCCCTTGCATTGCTTCTGCTTTTATGCGGAGAGCTGCACCTAGAGGCAGACGCTCACCCAGGAAGGAGGCTTGGCTCGACCAGTGTCTGCAAGCTGGACCCCGAAACCCCAGTCAGTGCTTGCAAAGTTTCTTCGATGCTTCACAATAGAGCAGTGCTCCCATCCAGTTTCCCTCAGCGGCTCTCATGTGCCTCTGCAGCCTTTGTAGTGCCTGGGATGAAAAGTCTAGGATTGAAAGGATGGCAAGGTGGTTTTAAGGCACCCGACCAGGCTTTTGTTGGTGAAAACCCCTCTCCCTTGCAGCCCATAACAAGCTCTCCTTCTGTCAGTCTCTTCCCACTGCAGTGTCGCCTTCATCCTCGGTTTCTGACAGCTCGCTCAGACAAAGACTGGGAAATTGGCTCCTCATTGTAAGGATGCCTTCATCGTTACACTGTGAATAGAGTCCAGCAATCTAGGCAAGTGTTGCTGAATAATAGCAGAGCCCACTTCACTGGCACCTACTGTCACACATGCCTGAGATACAAGGGCCCTAATCCACTCTTCCTAGGAGAAGACTGGGCTAGCTGGGCTCAAATCCCCCTCCACGAGGAACGGTGGGTGTCCCACTCCCAGGAAAAATGCAATAGTTTTGGGGCAGAAAGGTGGGTCCTTGGCCATGCTGCGCTGTGAGTGGGGTTACACACTTCACCCTTAGGTGGGTAAGGAGCACTGACCAGCCAGGTTTAGTCCCGATGTAAGAGCTTTGCCTCCCTGCTGAGACTTTGTGCATCTTCTCTGCACGCATAAAGGAATGAATTGATTTTTAAAAATTTTTCACTGCTGATTTCAGACTCCAATGAAAACCTGTTTACTCATCACACATGGAGGGGGAAGGAGACCCGCTTGCCTTTTGTAGCAAGAGCAGCTGTCTGCAAACCCTCGGTTTATCTGCGTTTTGCAAAAGGTGCAATATAAATGCATGCAATTGGCCTAGCCGAGTGACCCAGGGTTTCTTGACACATCTATCCATCTTCTTGCTATGTTCCTGTTTGTAGTCAGCCTTAAACGCCAAGCAGCCAAATATCACAGCTGTGTGATAAATAGCAAGTGCTAAATGCCCTTTTGAAAAGAAACGTGGGTGGTGGTCATTGAGGCCCTTTTGGGGAAGGACTCTGGACATCCATTTTAGTCCTTCTAACAAAAGCAGATCACAATGAGCATCTTTTTTTTTTATCACCGACTTGAATACAACTTTGGTTTGTGGGGGGGCTGTTAAGAAACCCCAGGAGGGACTGAACCTCAAGTAGCAAGCTGAACCATGTCTTTTTCTTACTGATTTGTAAAACTAATAATAGAGCATTTTCAGCAAAAGAAAAATCACAGGAAAAAAAACTGCATCATCTGGGGTTAGGGAGTAGGGACGGGGATGTGTTCAGCCTCTTGTTTCAGTTATGGCAAAAGAAACTTTCAGCTCCCAAGACAGAGGGGTCCCAGATCTCCTGAAGCCCTCAGCCGGGGTCCTTTCAGGGGAGTGAAGAACAGGACTAATGGGGTCTATGTCCCTCCTCCCCCGTGCCTATTTTCAAGCACATTCAGGCTCCTAAACACCCTGGCAGTCTCCAGAGGTATTTCCCTCCGACAAACTCCACAGGCAAAGTCTACTCTCTCCCATCGGTGCTTGGGCCAGGGGGGTCGGGGATTGTCACTTTTGCACACATAGCTCATGCTCTCCCTGCCCGCGTTCAGCGGTGAAGACCCGGGAGCCACACCTCTGTGTTTTGCAGTGAATCCTCATGCTGTTTAAGCATCCAATAAGACCATTCACATCTCTAAAGGATATACAAGGCTTCTGTGGCCAGAGGGGCACTAGGGGAAAATGCAGAAGAGGAGCTAGCTGCTCGGAGGTGCGGTTATTGTGGCTGCTGAGTGCACCCTCTCCAAGGAGAGGGGATACAGGCACAGATTTTGCTCCCAGGTCCCCAGGCCAAGCTGCCTTTGAAGTGCTGCATGTCAACCCCCAGCTCTTCCCCAGCTAGGCAGAGCTGCAGCATCCAGGGCCAGGGCTCCCTGCGGCTTCGCTCTCACCTCATGCAGTGCAGTCATGCCGGGCGCAGCGCTCCGAGGCAGGGGAAATACCAGGACCACCAAGGTGGTTTTTCTACTGGCTGGGGAACGTGGCAGGGGGGAGGACACCGACTGAGTTAATGCATCGCTAGCCTCCCACTTTCACTTCCAGTGGGACGATCTCGGCTATATGCTCACTTGATGGAAACGGGAGACCTAGCTTGCTCCTGCGACCGTATGGCTGAGGGCGAATGACTCACAGATTTGGAAATAATTTGGCTGATTTGACTGGGGACATGAAAAATTTTCCTTAAACAAAAAAAGAAAGGAAGGGTGAATTCAACCTTTGGTTGCACCTGGAAGAGATTGGGATGGGTCTGATTTGGGGGGAACCTGACCCCGTCTTCTTCTGCGCACGGCATAAGCCCACTCCCTGTTTGATGCTGTTTGCCTGGCAGGTGGGATGTATCACCAGTTTCCAGGATAGGGCTGGAAAGGACTAGGAAGAAAAGATGGTGTCAGTCTAATTACAGTGCAGGCTAACCTGTGGCAGGGAACACATCATCCCTGGGGTGGAGGCATGATGGATATTTGGAGCTTGCAGTGAAAGGGAGCTCCGGTGAGCAACTGGAGGGCTACGGCAGGCCACGGGTGCAGATGCAAACCCCTGGAATTACAACTGTGGCCACTTGGGGGTAGCAATGCATTTTGATTATGCCTTCAGGGAGTAGTAGCCTGCTTTATGTCTCCCCTGTTCCATGCAGCTATAAAAACTAACCATCCCAGTCCCTGCTTTACAGCTGTGTTGAAGTGCCCAGCTGTTAGGCACAGAGCTGAAGCAGAGCATCAAACCCAACTCCCCTTGTACTCCAGGGATGGGGGGATCTCAGGAACAGAAGAGCTAGCAGACCAGGTATGGCTAATCCAGGATCTCGTCTCCGACAGCAGCCGGAACGAGATGCTCCGGTGGGAGATTTGAGAGCCGCATGCCTGGTTTTTGTGCAGAGCCACCAGGACGGTGGTGTGGTGGCTGAATACTTAAAATGCCTCATAATGGCTCCAGGCCCATGACCATGGGGACTCCCAGTTGTCCCAGCTGCAAATGGGTACCTGGCCATTTAGGCTGGTGGCCAGACGCCGTGCTGGCCTTGTGCTAATGGCTTCAGACACCAGTGTGCCTTTGACCATAGCTGTCTTCTGGGCCATCTGCCTCAGTGGACCTTTGCATGATGACTGCCACCCTAGGCTAAGCTAGTGCACACAGAAAGAAAGCACTGGGGCCCCCAGTGGTCTATCACTGGTTTATCCATCCCCAGTATCAGGACCCAGTTAGGAATTGGCTTAAGCCCTGAAGCATGGAGTTTAATATCCCCTTAATTTCTTTTCAGTTGGCATTATGGGGGGGGGGGGGGGCGGACTCGATGATCTACTTGGGTCCCTTCCAACCCTACATCTATGTATCTATAGTGCCCTTGCATTTTTAATTAGCCCTCCAAATATTCAACACCTGTTGTGACCCTGGTTAAGTTCTTGCCCTCCCTGACTTCCTATGCAAGGGGGCACCAAACTGGACCCTAGCTCTGAGGCTGGACCCATCATTGGTCATTTAGCCACACTGTGCAAGCAAGATAGGTCTCTAGAAAAGAGTCAGGACAGCTGAAGACTTCAAAACCAGGATGTGCTCAAGGCCATCCTTCCCCTTAGAGGATCTCCTTGGATCTCTTTGGGAAACACCTTATGGCCCTATTCCTGCCAACAGCATCTCACTGCTCTGCCTGTTCCTGCTGCTGTCAGTGATGAGGATCAGGACCTCTGACCATCCTCCGGTCCCATGCCCTTACTCTCAGTTTGGAAGTGTATTTGGCAACTGTGAAACCATTTATACAGATCCCAGCATTTCATATCCTCTGCGTTTCCATTTCTGAATTCACCAGGGCTTTGCAGACTGCACATTTGCAAGCGCTTTCCAAGGAAACAGGCTTCGACTTTGCGGGCTGTTACTCTAACGAGGACCTATAGGAGGAATGTGGTTACAGTCCCCGGGGTGCACACTGGAGCAGGTTTGAAGCTAGCAGAGGGCTAAGCCCTGGCCCCGACGGGAAGTGGCAACACTTGATAACCTTCGTGCATGCAGTGATAGGAGGCTTTTGTGACTGGCACAAGCGAGAACTGGAGCAATCCCATTTGGTGAATTTATAAGGCTCCTCTCTGTTCAGATACAGGCCAAGGCATAGCTCAAGCCAGCTGGACAGGGACCACAATGCAGCTCTCACGAGGCAGCGCTTGCAAGGTGATTGCACTGGGCAATCAGCACTGATTAGGATGCATAAAAGCAAGGTTGCCGGTCAGGTCAACACCATCCTGCGGCTGCTCTCCAGTGAAAACGCCATTACCCCAGGAGTTATAGACCTGCTGCATCCATTAGGCTGAATTCATGTCTGCTTTAACTCCACTTAAGCCAGGGAGTGACACAAGGGACAAATTTAGCCCCCCCACCCCCAGTAATAACCATATACCAGCAGGGTAGCTAAACAGTTATCATCATTTAATTACTGGATGCACGTGTGACTGCAACATTTGTTCAGTTTGCTTGTCTAACGTGCCAGGAAACACGATAATTGCCTTTAGACATGTTAAGCGTCACTTGTAGAGACCTGTCTTTATGTTCTTTGAGCAGCTCAGAGGGTTTGAAGGCCAAAGGTGGCTTTCTGTTACTTTTGGGCCCCAGGCTCTTTCACCTGAGAGGTATCGGTGGATAAGGACTAGAGCGGAGCAACCTCAGGGCTACGTTTGCTAATGCAACCTGAATGCATGTACCTAAGTTGCAAGCCAGGTGGCTGTGGGGCTGGGAAGGGGCTGGTGGAGGAGGTAGCTTCACGGACATCCCAGCAACAGGAGAATTAGGGGTCGGTTCTGGGCAACGTTGCACTCCTTCTGTACCACTGGGGTAGAAGAAAGACCAGAGTAGGGGACTGGCTTCCCAAAAAATAATGATCACCCTGAGATCAGCTTCTCAGGCCGAGAAGTAATACCCATTTGTTTTCTAGTTCAGAGTAAATCCTCCTTATCCTCCTCCCAGGAGGGCTCGGACTGATATTTCTGCTAGAGACAGTCAGGATCTTTCACCCCCTACAAAAATCGTCATTGAAAAGGGAAATGTTCCCACCTTTGTGTCGTGTAACAGTGATGTTGTAGCCGTGACGGTCCAGACATTATGCGAGGGGCAAGGATACGAAGACGTGCTCAGGAAGGATGTCTTGCCTTTGAAAGCTTGTCTAGCTTTATCCCACCCACATAGTGGGTCCAATAAAAGATATCACCCTAAGAAATCAGTGTCTCTATGTTTGCGGAAACTTTCCCACTGAAAACAAGCAGGGTTGCATGAACGTGCATACAGACCAGTCTTCCACGGCTGGAAGGAAAGGCTGTTTTTACCATTTCATCACAACCCTGAATGTTGTCAACAACAACAACAAAAAAAAGGAATATTTTTGGCTAACATTTTCACTAAACCAAACCAAACCCTTTATCAGAACATTTTGCACATTCGCTGGTTGGTCCTTCCCTACTGCGGTGGGACTACTAATGTAAGACGGGGGAGGATTGAAATGGAAAGCTGTGAGTGCTACGTCAATCTTCATGCCATGCCTAATTGGACTTAATACGGTTAGCAGGAGCTGGACTAATGCGATTAAAGGAGGAGTGGGTCTATAATGCATGTCCTGCGAAATTAATTTTTACTGCACAGTCAGGGAGTGCAAACTCCTTTCCTCCTCTGGCCTCACGGCAGAGACAATGATTGCCATTTACCTCGCAGCGGCAGCCTTCTCAAGCAGCCGTCACGATGCAGCACCTCTCGCTGAAATCCCTCTCGTTTGGGTTGGGTTTTTTTTTTTCCCACAAAGGTAAAAGCAATTTTAATGACCTTCCATCCCACCTGAGAAGGCTATTTATAGTCACAGGCCGGTAGAAAGCCGAGAGCTGCAGACGGACATCCTGTGCGTGGATGGAGGACTTGCATTCTCCGCAGAATCCATCAGATTGCAGTCTCCTACCAGGAAAAGGCTCTGGTGGGCTGGGATCCTGCTGGCAGGCTGCTTGGTGGCCCAGAGCTTGCACCGAGGGGTGATCACGTTGAGGAACGCCAATCTGAAGCGACGAGAAAGGAGGTTGTAAATGATGGGGTTCACGGCAGAGCTGAGATAGAAGAAAACACCTAGGGGAGACCAGCAAAAATAGAGACGGGGAGAGAAAGAGAGAAGGATGCAATTAGTACGCCGACTAGTCTCAGCTGAGGAAGTCTCCCCTTCTTAATGCCATAATGAGATACAAGATTCAAGCAGGGCTACAAAAAACAAACCAAAAAGTTCAAAAGAATAGAAAGGAAGACGTCTCATAAAAAATCAATGTGAAGCTGAATTTGTACGATTCACCCAACTACTGTGTTCAGTGATTCCCCACGGCAGCCTGAGAAAAACATTTCTCCCTTGAAGAAGCAATATCTTTTAATTTTACGGCTGATGGAAACATTCATCCCGAGTGATGAACCTCAGTTGTGGAAAAGGATGCAAAGTTTGCTCTCTTGTAGCTCCGATAAGATTCCCGGCTTGGGGAAGAAATCATCGAGGAGAACACGGTGTTCGCTCCCCTGGATAGGCGAGAGCCGGGTGAATAGCAAGCGTGTTGATCTGTGAATATTTTCAAGAGTTAAAAGCACTGTCTGCAGCTCGCTACGGTTGTCTGTGCCCTGCTTTTTTCATTATCTGTGCCCATTCGAAGAACTCCATCAGGCAACAGTACTAAGTCCTGAAAGTTTCATAAACTCTTGCTTGACTTTAAAATCAGCTGCATGCAGTGACTGTCAGACCCAAGGAAGCTTTGCAACGCATGCCACATTGAAACACGGGGACAAACCCAACTGCAAGCAAAGGTGGATCTTACTCTATTCTCGAGCAGTGTATTTGTCTGTAGTTCTCCACTGCCTTATTTTGTTCCTTGACTGATCAGGTGCAGATCTAAGCAGATAATACTGATATATTTCCCAGCCCCATTGCTTTCACTGCTAGTCCTGCAGGTTGAAGCCAGTATATCCTGGTTTGGTGATTTGGTCATCACTTTTTTTTGTGGGCCCTGGAATGATGTAGGTAAAGGAGGGCTTTGCTGTACGGGGATGATAGCACGCGGTAACCAGGACGTGAATTTACAGCACACAAGCTATTGTGCATTCGTGTCCCATGTGGACACTCTTTGTGCATGCTGTGTTGTAAGCTACCTCACACTACAATATCCTTCCTTGCACACCAAGAGTGTCTATATAGGGAATCAGTGCAAACAAGACCTTTCCTCCTAGCTAGAAAAAAAAAAAAGAGTGAATGACTTGTCCTAGAAAGAAATAAAAATGGTAAAGAACATAACCAAGGAATAATATTTGATCCTCAATATATTTGTGACTAGTTCTCTCACTGGTGGCCTGCATAATATGAACCAGTCTCTCCACATTGAGTTAACCCCGAGAGCTACGAGTCCACAAGCGAGCAAGCCTGATAAGAAAGAGCTACCTGACAGCACATGGATAAGGTTGAAGACGTTGGCCAGTGGCTCCGTCCAGTCCACAACGAAGCTGAAGAAGAGTCGATCGATGTGAAACGGGGCCCAGCAGACAGCAAATACCATCACCAGAACAACTGCCACAGAGAAGGGGAGGAGAAAGAGAGTTACAGAGATTGCACGGTGGGCAGTAAGCAGGGCGAGTAGTCCCAGGAAGCAACCAGCAGCGTCTATCGGCAATTGCCAAGTCATTTATTTGGAAACCTCTTTCACAACCTTTCTTTCCTCTCCCTGCTGTCACCAGCACTTTCTGCAGAAAAAATATTTCAAACTACAAGGAAATCTCTCTGATGATCCCCGTCTTAATTTGATAAATAAACATTGATTTGCCCTTCCCCACCCCCCTCTTTTTTTTTCTTTATTTTTGAGCTCAAGGTTTCAATGGAGCTGACAACAAAGAGGCAGTCTTTAGCTGAGATGGCACTTCGAACCAAATGAACCAACTGTGGATAAGGCACGCTTATCAGCGCAGCTTTGGACTTGATACGATGTCAGCTGGTGACCTCTTTATCTCTGAATCTTTCATGCAGAAAAAAACCCAAAGCTGACTGTTTAGGATTAATTTCCAATCGGCATTACCAGGACCCTGCTAGGGACAAAAAGCAAGCTCAAGGCAACGTCCTGCTCTTTTCAGACTGGATGGATCTCCCAGCTGACCGTGATTATGCCAGATCAGTCCCAGCATGGTCCTCACTCAGTCTGTAGTGATGACATGAACACTGCACAGAGGATGCAACCATCTTAATATTTGGTGCTGTAGACCGACAGACCAGAAAGGCAGGCTTCTATTAGATTACAGAATATGATGGAGATTTAAAATTGTTTGAAAGCCTTCAGCAAGGGTAATGGGTGTTTTAGGTTTCTTACCTAAGTACATTTGCAAATGCTGGCCTGCCAGGGATAATGATAAATGTTCTGAAGACAGCCTTAACTGGAGGGAGAAATGCTAGTGGTCAAAGGTAAATGGGACATTTCTGCATGGGTCTCTACCACTTTCGGGGTCATTAAGGATCCTGACAAAAGGCAGGGGAAGGGGAATGAAGGGTGAAGGACTGGCAGAGTTTATTTGGGAAAAGAGTGCAGTTTATGATGGAAATGTCTGTGTAATACCTACTCTCTAGCCTGTATTTGGAAGTCTCCAGAGAGAGCATCCATCCAACCAACCAACCAACTAACCAACCAACCATCCATCCATCCATCCATCCATCCATCCATCCATCCATCCATCCATCCATCCATCCATCCATCCATCCATCCAACCAACTAACCATCCATCTATCCATCCAACCAACTAACCATCCATCTATCCATCCAACCAATCAACTAACCATCCATCCACCCATCCATTCACCCGTCCAGTTTCTTAGGAACATTGCTATTGCTGGAATGTGGGCAAGGATGCATTTCAGCAGTCATCCACACCAGGAAGGCTCAGACGTGCCAGGTTGATAACACAGCTTAGAGACACATATGAGACAAGCAGCTGCCCCACGTTTCCTGATGCACAGATCGGCTGATGCATCATAGTTTTGGTGGGGAAAATCTCTCACCTAAGGCAGGCCTGAGAACCCAACTGTATATCCTGCTGAGTTTTAATCCCACCTTCTTTGAGCCCCCAGACATGCTGCTTCCTTTCCCTATGCTTCCTGCCCCATGTTAAATGAAATGCATGCGATACACATGCATAAAGCTAAAATGAAGTACTTACATAACATCTTAGTGACTGATTTTCTGGAGGGTCTCTGAATGTTCACAGTCATTTCCTCTGCTTCCAAAGATTTGTCTCCTCTCAACTGGCAAGGGGAAAATGAAGGACAACTTAGAAACAAGGTGGTTTCTCCTGTAGCATTAAGGGATGCATAGAAATGAATCTCATGACCTGTCTGGTAATGGGCCACAGATTGAGTTCAGCATGCTGCCGATTCGAAAGCAAGCTAGTCTGAGAACGGTTACCTACTGCACTACGTTGCTGCCTACTAGCTTTTTTATATTACCTGAACTCCCCCTTCTTCTGAAAGGTCTTAGTAACCTCAGATGTGTATAGCATGAAAAAGAGGTGCTGTGCAAAGGAAGAAGCTGAAGAAGGGTGTTTGTGCCTGAAAGCTTGCAAATAACAACTTTCCCAGCTATTGAGTTGATCTAATAAAAGAGATCACATCTACCCAAAGAACCTCATCTGCCCATGTCCTTAGACCAACCCGGCTACATCCAACAACCCTAAAGCTGTACAAAGAAGACACTTTGCTGTAACTGAACACAGTTCTGGTAAATAATGTTTGAGCAACAACTTCAGAAGCTACAGTGAGAGAGGCCAGAAAGGCCCTTTTTTCCCCAACTGTTGCAAAACATTGCCAGTTTGGTTTGGGTTTGGCTAATATCAACCTCAGCTCAGAGACGGGTTGGATCCAGTAATACAGAATAAGGATGGGGCTGGTGCATTAAAAGGATTTTGTTTTTTGCCATCTCCAGAAAAGGTTTTGTGAAAATGGACTGGTTGTGGGGGTTGGAGATTCCCAGTCTCTTTCAATTCTAATCTGGGGAAAAAAAACGGTTTAATGAAGATTCGGGTTCAAAAGAGACAGCAGATATTTCTGGCATTAAATTATGCGTGCTCCCAGTACGTTTGTGTAAAGCAGTACTGCTCACTAGCTGATATACAACAGGATTTGGACAATTACGCTTAGTGAATTTTAGTGTGGTTTTGTCTTGCAAAATATCCAGGAAGGGGGAGGGGAGGTTGTTTCCAAAAGAGACCCTGTGCAATCAGCCAATACCCCCAGGATCCAAAAAATAAAAAATAAATAAATAAAAAGACTTGTAAGGACCACGTTGAAAGCCCATTTGAAGCAATGGAAAGATATCCGTGGGCTTGGGGGTCGGCTAATTTACATCAAATGATGATGATGAATACAATCCCTATACTCCATCTAGCAGAAATCAGTGGTGCAACCTGCACAGAGATTCAATGCATCCCACTTAGCTACAACAAGAAAGAAAACTTTTTCCCAACCAGCTTCCCCTTGGCTTTTTACAGCCAAAAGGAAGCACAAACGCAGGGAGATGAGCAAAGCCAAGCCTGTGCCACCGTTCTGCTTCCAAGCAGTTCCCCTCGTCTCGCGTTAGTGCAGAACAAAATGATTGAAATTAAAATGAATCCTAATGACTTTTGAAGAAGCTAACACTCATTGGACTGTTTTGCAGCGTGCTTTTATTGAGAGCTGACGCTTGGATGATGAAACCCCCGCTGGTCAATCGGAGAGGACAATACTTTTGCATTTATTGTTACTAGAATTATCCACTACATTCATTTTATCTGGGTTGGGCTACTGAGATTTTCATTGTTGATTAGTTAGACAATTTTTTTTCTAGTGAAGACTTTTTCCCCCCCAACACCTCCAGAATAGCAATTAAACTTTAACTGTATGGGGGAGACCCCCATCCCTCTCCTTCCCACCCCCCACCCAAAAAGAAGAAAGACCAGTAAATGAATGCGAGAACGTGAATGTGATATTTTGTCTTCTACCGCTTACTTGTTACCTTCAAGTTGTCTGTGATTAATGGAATATTATAACTTTTCAAACATGTTTTAATTGCGCTCATTAGAAAAAAATAATCTCACCATTGATTCATTTCGAGGCTAGCGCTCTCACAAAGTGGGAATACTTTTAAATGAAATTCTGTTCGATTACGAGGCAATTTGGCATTTGCATGTTTTTCATGATCGTCTTTTGACACGCTCACTTGAAATCAATGTTGTTTAAGGACGAAGCTCGGTTGATTTATAACACGCAAAGTGATAAATGTCGACACAGATTGATTAAAAGCTTTAGCTTCCCTTCAGTGGTTTTTCGGTCTCAACAGTCATTTATGCGAAGTACTCTCCAAAGCCACAGAGAATGTATTACTATGCCATGGTCATAAACCAAAATGTAACTTTTTTCCTTCTCTTTCCTCCTGTGGGTTCGATAGCGCCGTTATGCTTCGTTTTCAAAAGCTGCAATGACGCTCCGCTGCAACGTGACCGGGAGGAATAACAAAGAGAAAGTTTGTTGGAGGGCGGATAACTTTGAGCACAGAGCTCAAACATAGAGTCCCAGTGAAAAATTCCATGTCTGGTTCCTCCCAAATGGCATGAACATTTGGATCTGGGGTTTTGATTTGCTTGAACTTTATTACAACGCACCTGATATACGTTTGTCTTCTCTGGGCGCATCTACACGTGCACCGTTACTGTGCGGCAACCAAAAATGACCATACCTGTACACACGCGCACCTGTACTGTGCAGTAACAATAGCAATTTATACCAACTTGGATGTAAATTTGCTACCCGCATGATACAGGTAGCAAATTTACTCCTGAGTAGTTACTGCGCAGTAAGGCACATGTGACGCAAGGCCTTACTGTGTCGTAACTCTGTTTGTGTGAACTGGTTTGTGATGGACTTTAGTCCCAAATCAGTCTACACACAGAGTTACTGCACTGTAATGCCTGCACGTGTAGATGCCAGTGTAAAAGCCACTTACTGCGCAGTAATTTACTGCGCAGTAAATGCACAGGTAGACACATCCTCTGTTCTACACCTTTACACTGTTAGCATCCCCAGACCTTGTTAGCCCAAAGAGGGGTGCAGTATCTTGGGACGCCCCTGCAAGGCTCTCTCAGGATCACTGTTAGCATCCCCAGACCTTGTTAGCCCAAAGAGGGGTGCAATATGTTGGGCACCCCCGTGAGGCTCTCTCAAGGAGTCTTTACTTGTTTTCTGTCTTCATCTGTTGATTTTTCCTCAGTATAAATTAAATCATTCAGATGGCCTGGTCACCAGGCATGGAAACCCTGCCAGTTCAGCTGTCCGTGACAGCGGTGATTTGCGAGATACATAACGTAGTCTGCATTTGCAATCCAAGTGTTGTCCAAAATGAGGTAGGTCCAGATCCAGAGCTTTCGCTCAGGCCCTTTACTGCTAACAGCGATACACTGTTCCTCCTGGGAAAAGCCTGGTGTGACCAAACACATATGTGGGCAATGCAGTTTTTGAGGAGATAATATTACATTTTGCTGTATGGTGGTCAGACCTGTCTGGCACAGAGGTGTTGCAGCCTGGATGGCAGTGCTGGCCGGGCCAGTGGTGGTGCCGCCTTTCTCATTTGGGGCTGGCGCTGTGGATGCCCACTCCTAGTTACACTACTTATCTGACAAAACAGGTTCAAAGTTAAGATCCTTTTGGAAAAGTTTCCAATCCTTAACAGAATTGTTTAAAAGAAACCAGAAACACACACATTGACAGCGATTATGAATATAAGCAAAGTCCGCCAGCACGTTTCTAATTACAAGTGGTGAGTGAACTGGAAAATGGAAAAAACCCAGCCTAAATGGCAGAAAGGACATTAAAACTTAACATATTCCATTCCCTCCACTATAATAATCCTGCAAATCAGTAGGAACAGGCACGAAGAGGGTATCTTCATGCATGACCATGTGTTTTATTTTGCAAGTTTGCTTTTAAATCCAGGCAACTCTCATATCTCTGTCACAGCTTTCTCTGCAGAATCGAATTCTTCAGCGGAGTCGACCGTTGTACATGCAACAGACCACATACGACATGAAGCAGGGCTCCCTGCAAATGGTTTTAAAGGATGTGCTTCAAGAGAATAAAATGTGCGTGGAGCACAGAACAGGAATCTTTAGGTATTGTAGCATTTTCTAATAAGAACCAAATGTTATAGCCTGAGAGTCTGCTCCCATGTATACCCATGCTAACCCAAAGAAAGCATCTAACAAAAGCAATCGAACCATGTTAGACTTCGCATAGCTCACATTAGCAGCAAGCACCATCTGAGGAAGAATGCAGGAGTCTTTCCTGTTTCTGTATTTATAAGAAGCCCATCAATGGCACAGAAGCATAGAAAATTCGGGTTGGAAGGGACCTCAGGAGGTCACACCTAGTCCAAGCCCCTGCTCCAAGCAGGACCAGCCCCAACTACATCATCCCAGACGAGGCTTTGTCCAGCCAGGTCTTCAAAACCTCCAAGGATGGAGATTGTACCACCTCTCTGAGTAACCAGTCCCAGTGTTTTACTACCCTCCTAGTGAGAAAATTCTTCCTAAAATCTAACCTCAGCTTCCCTTGCTGCACCTTGAGCCCATTGCTCCTTGCTCTGCCATCTACCACCACTGAGAACAGCCCAGCTCCGTCGTCTTTGCAACCACCCTGCAGGGAGGTGAAGGCTGCTATTCAATCCCCCTCAGTCTTCTCTTCTGCAGACTCAATCAGCCCCATTCCCTCAGCCTCTCCTCACCAGTCCTGTCCCCCAGACCCACAACCATTTTCATTGCTCTCCGCTGGATTTTCCAACTTGTCTACATCCATTCTGTAGTGGGGGCCCAAAACGGAACACAGGACTCCAGATGTGGCCTCCCCAGTGCTGAACAGAGGGAAGAATCACTGCCCTCGATCTGCTGGCACCGCTCCTACCGATGCAGCCCAGGATGCCGGTAGCCTTCTTGCCAATAAGGGCACACATTCTGGCTCCTATCCATCTTCTTGTCCCCCATCACCGCCAGGCTCTTTTCTGCAGAGCTTCTGCCCAGCCGGTCACCCCCAGCCTGCACCGGTGCATGGGATTGCTCCGTCCGAAGTGCAGGACTTTGCACTTGTCCTTGTTGAACCTCATGAGATTTCATTTGGCCCAATCCTCCAATTTGTCTAGGTCCCTCTGAATCCTAGCCCTACCCTTCAGCGTATCTGCTACTCCCCACAGCTCGGTGTCATCTGCACGCTTGCTGAGGGTGCACTCTGCCATCTTCCAGGTCTTACCTATAAATGTCTATGGGAGAAGAATTGGTGTAGTGTGTGCTAATAGCTATTGGGTAGATGTCTATCACAGTCCTCACAAGGGCAACTGGCAGCATCAGCCGGCAGGTTGAGGACTGAATGCAAAATAGAAATGTTCTCCCTTTAAGGAGAGTTTCTCCAGGTCATTTTCCATCCCTTTATTGTTCCAGGAACATGTTAAGAAAGGCAGGATGTCCTCATGTGTACTCTGGACGGTTCTTGAGGGCTGGTAAAGACATACAAAGCCATCTCTATCTGTTTGTTCAGTTTGAATCCAACACAATTGACCGTAGCTGAAAATTATTGTCACCTGATGTCCTGTGAAACGTGTGGTGGTCCCCATAGTTCCCCAGGAATCGCTCCATAATACAACACATCTGAATTACTATTCCTGTTTCCACTTTACCAGGGAGGCCAGTCACTGAATGGCTGTGAGATGTCGAGCTCACGCCCTTCTTTGCTTCTTCCAGAAAACCTGCACTGTCTTGGCCAACAAAAAGCAGAGAGCTTCCACCTCCACACCTTGAAGTCACCTACATCTCATTGGATTTCAGCTCCTCATCAGTAAAGTGAGGGTCATAAAACTCAGGATGGTATTTTTCAGCATAAGCTCACTGATCCAAAGGCTTTCCTTCCTGATTCTAGGTGGGGATTCTTTTATTCAATCTCCAAACTTCTGGGATGGGAAATCTCTTCACTGCCCATCACCCACTGGATGCTGTAGTGATGGTGGCCATATAGGTACTTCAAAGACTGTTCCTGTATCTCTGAGCCTTACAGGCATGAAAGCACACAGACATCCTTGTGCAGTCATTACGGGATCTTTTTTATGAGCTGTTAGTTTGAGGGCATCCATAAGGAGGTGAGTAACACCTGGCCAGAACAGCCCCTACCTGATTCCTCTCCTCTCCTCCGCAATAATGGCTCGAGTTCTCTGTAGCACATGCCTTAGCAAGACTGAAGATGCAAACCCAGGTGGTTTAGGGGCATTCTTGATGTCAGTCTAGTCTACTGAACTGGAATTGCACGATCCAGGAGACAAATCCCATTGACTCTGAACACAAGCTGGACTCTGCAGTCTTAAGTGCAGTCTTGCTGCCCTGTCAGAGATTGAACGGCTCCTAATTGCTTCTCCCTGCGGTGCAATGCCAGAGGGTGCTGCTGGGCATTTAGGTTCTGTCGGGGCTGAAACGAGGAAGTGCAATTACCAATCCCTCTTTCCCCAAAGCCCAGGCTTGGACTATTGGGATGGAAAGAAAACGTCCCTGGCTCCAGATTTCAACTGCAGGGTCAACGCTGAAGTTTTGCAATTCAGGTTTAAACAGCGCGAGATGCCCAGACGAGCCCAGGACTGCTCATTGCTGCTTTGATATAAATTGCCTGCGATTGAAAATGAGCTAACTGCTGTTTGTTCATCACTTCCATTTAAAAATTAAACAGCCTTACCCCTTTACTTGTGCTGAAGCCAATGGCATTGCAGCTGGGAGTGCATTATGAGAATAAAGCAGAGTAAGCAGGCATAAATGAAAGGTCATCCAAGCCTTTACGATGATGAGACTGGGCAGGATCGATGTCGGGTCTCATTCAGAAATCTGAGAGTGGGAGCTGTGACTTGGCACCGACGTAGCATCTCTTCTGCAGGGAGAACTCGGAAAACCTGGGCAACGGTGACCAGCTACAACCGCCTACCTGAAGCAAAGGCTTTTCATACCCAGCTCTAGGTTTTTTCAGTTCATAATTGAACAGTGAAGATAAAAGTGATGCTTTCCTTCATTCCCTTTAGGTTAAGCCGTGCATAATTTGCTGTTTGAATCTATATCTAAGTCCATAAATTGCTGCTTATGGGAACCTGATCCATTCAGAAAGATCTCTTGTTTGCCGTAGTTTTTCAGTTATTCACCTACAATCATAGGTACTCCTAGGCACCTCTTCTCCTGTGTGAAGTGGCACTAAATAGCAGATAACACATTAACGAGGCAATACAGATGTGACAGCTGATTGTAGCACTTGATTTGCTTCTCTGACCAGGTATCCCTGCAGCTCCCTGCCCTTTCTTTGCAAGGGAGCAAACCTCGCTTCTGCAAAGTTGCATTCTGAGCAGCGTAGCTTAGTACCGACGTTTTAAAAACCATACCCAGAAAAAAAAAACCCAAAACCAATCCAGCCCCACAATATTTTAGCAGAGTAGTTCACAACAGTGCTATAAAAAAGCTGGTTACATACAGTATAACCTAGGTTGTTTTTCTCCTGTATCTCTATTTCAGTTCCCATTGCCAGCAGTCCTGGTTTCTAAAGGCTGCGCGGAAGGCAAATGGCTCTATAGCACGTCTCACTACTTTTAAAAGACTCATTCATTATTTTGTGCTTGCAGCAGTAAGACAGCTTATTTCAGAAGTGAGTTTTAACAAAAGCGTATGATCGAGTAGTGTTCATATCACTTGCCCGCCTGCCCGCCCGCCCAAGAAAGCAGGAGCAGGAGAATGCAATGAAAATGCTAAAGTCACAAGACAAAGAAAGGCAAGCTTTTCAATCTTCCTACTTTTTACTCTTTTTACACCCCCTTTTGAGCCAAGAACCTGAAAAACCTACAAAAAATAAATGTAGCACCTCAACAGGGACGCAGAAGTAAGAACTAAAATGATACACATAGATTAGGCCGTATTTACCCCCAGCTGGTGGTGTAGCAGGGGGTGAATCTGGTCCTTTGCTCCCAAGGGAGGTTGTTTTCAATGGGTTCCCTTCTCAATTGATGGAAGGACAGCAGCTGTTGCCTCAAAAGGGTTAAATCACCTTTTTAAAGGCAGCTGAGCTAGAAAGAAAGTTACAGAGAGAAGCAAGGAAGGCATCATTCAGTTAGGACTTACTTTCAGCCCCATCAGATAGTAGAGGACACTAATGATAGCCACAGGCAGCACATAGAAGAGGAAGGAAGTGACCTGGATGATACAGTTGTAGATCCACATAGGCATGACCACGGTGCAGGTGGCAGAGCCGGGGACCAGCGTCCCGTTGGGGAAGCGCTGGAGCAAGATGCCGTGAGTGCTGGTGTTGGGGAGAGAGAAGAGGACGGAGAGGACCCAGAGGACAATGATGATCCTCAGCGCACGCTTCCTGGTGCTCTCCAGCTTGGCCCGGAAAGGATGGAGGATGGCGACATATCTCTCCATGCTGACCGTGGTGACACTCAGGATGGAGGCAAAGCAGACCGTCTCAAAGAGCGCCGTCTTGAAGTAGCAGCCGACGGGCCCGAAGAGGAAGGGGTAATTGCTCCACATCTCGTACACCTCCAGCGGCATCCCGAAAACCAGCACCAGCAGGTCCGAAATGGCGAGGCTGAAGAGGTAGTAGTTGGTGGGGGTTTTCATGTTCCTGTGCTTTATGATCACCAGGCACACTAACAGGTTTCCCACCACCCCCACCACAAAAATCAAGGCATATATTAAACTCATGGGCACGAAGAGGTGACTCCGTTTGGGGCCACATAAAAAGGCGAGATAGTCCTCAGTGCTGTTTAAATGCCATCTGAGCGGTTCCTCCTTCCCAGCGAGGTGATCGAGCCATGAGACGTTGGTGATCCAGTCCATGGCTGGTTCTGTTGGGATGAATAATGCAGATCCAGTCTTCTTCCAGGCTGCTTCAAGTTTTCCCTGTGCCACTTTTCCCACGTTTAGAAGTAGGGAGCGAGGGAGAAGGAGGGATGTCCGGTCAGACCTGAAAGCACACAGATACTGAGAGACACAGGGTGTATGCACGTCTGGCTTCAGTTGTGGTTTCGCCGTTGTAAGAGCTGTTCCCTTGTGAGGAGTCGGCTAGAAAGCCCCTCCTTTCACACATATTCATTGGCTAGCTAAGTGCATCAGAGTCTAGGGTGAGAAAGGAGATCCTGGCTATTCAGACCAGCTCTCGCAGCAGATGCATTTACTGAACCAGCAACATGGGGTGCATCCAGCTGGGAATCTGAAATCTTGGATACGAGTCCGGCTCCAAGACTTGTCAGATAACTGAGCAATGCAGCCTGGGTCCCAAAGCTTTTACAAAATGAGCCTGAAGCTGCATCCAGCTAAAAGCCACAAAGAAAATGCCTGGTTTTCAGGTGCAGATGTCTGAGTCCCCGTTGATTTTTAGTAATCAGCTTTAGATGGCAAAAAGCCATCTGCAAACAGATTGACTCTCTCCCCATAGAGATCTGCTTTTGTAGTTCAACTTGTCAGATTAGTCCAGGGTACTTTTGCATGCTGGCATTTTTTTTTTTTAAACTGTGAAGTTATTTTGTTGAATATGGGGCAAAAAGGGTTTTATTTCTACTCATTATTGGTATCGGAAGTTTGTGTTTTTGTCACTGGCTTCTTGTTTCCTCAGAGGCAAGAGACAGTCAGCTAATGGTGGATTTGAGCCCAAATCTGAATCCTGACTCTGCTTCACTGGAATCTCTTTGGCCTGAGAATCTGGTTGGATAAAAACCAACCCATTTCTTTCTCAGGAGAGATCCAAATTTGCTGTCTCTTGGATGGGTCCAATCCATTCTCTATTTCTTCTGATCACGTGTTTCACTGTGTCTCGACCTCTCTTCAACAGCCAAGCACCTTCAGGGACATTTCCGCATCCGGCAGAATACACTTCCCTAACGTAATGGCCGAGTCCCAATAGAGCAGGCAGCTCTTTATCAAGGTATAATTCAGCGCTGAATTGAACAATACAGAAATTGCTTCAAATAGGTTTCCTTTTTTTTTTACAACCCCCCCCCACCTCCCTAGCACATATAATTTTGCAATGCAGAAAGTTGAACTCTTTAAAACGAGGTTGTAGGGAAACTAAAAAACCCTTTGTTTTTGCATAAAAAGGGCTCAGATCTTTAGTAGTAGAAAAGGACTATTTGGTGGTTTCTACACTTTAAAAACGTGGAAAGCCCCCCATTGTAGTATGACGTACCAAGCAGAATACGGGTTAAAATAACCCATGGAAAGAGAAGCCAGGGCAAAACTTTCTGCATTTAGTAGAGAGACAAGGTTCTTTGGGTGAATATGAAATCTTTTATTAGACCAACTTAAATAGTTGGAAAAAAAAATGTTTTTAGCAAGCTTTCGGGTTTCAACATGGCTACAACCTGCACCCCTGCATTTAGTAAGCCGTTTTCTCAGACTGGGGGTGCTTGCATCAGAGCCCCATCACATCACATCTCTTATGGATCCTCTGAGTATCAAAAGGGGGTTTTCTACCAATCTCCGCAGCAAAGGATGAGCTGGGCAGGTAGACGTGGGGAGCTCCTCTTCTTCCCACCCTTGTGCGCCAATAGGCTAGCAGGCAGCACGGCAGGTGGCACGAAGCTGGCTAAATGGCTTTTCTAGCATGAAAGGATGCCAGATAAATCCTCAGCAGTCCCTCCAGACTGGTTAAAGACCCCTTAGAGCTGCTCTGGCAGTCCCAAGATACCTTATGCAGATTGAAGATTAAACATCTTTTTCCACCCTGGGAACTGCTGAGCTGACCAGACCTTGGAGCAATCTCCCCGTCTCCTGTCCCTGGCTGGCAGCAGATTTTTCCATGGCAGATGCAAAAAAACCCCCCAAAACACAAACCCTTGGAAGCAGCAAAGAACAAAAATCAAGGATTTGCAAAGACAGCTGTGCCCCAACCCCAGTTTGTCGGCAGGTGGAAAACAACGCTTTTTTTATCCCTCCAGTATTTTTTGATTCTCTTTATGTAGCTTGCTGTGTCTTTCTCACCAGGGGATATCTGCGTGATAACACTCCCTGTTGGGATAGACTCCAGGTTGCCCCCGCTAACATCAAAGAAACCAAGGGCTGAGCCCACCTGGAGGCCGGCGTCCCCTCCCATCTGCCCTGCTGAAGCCTCCCAGTCCGAGGCAAGTTCGTCCCAGGGGCAGGTTGTTAATAGCTAGCTGTATAGAAATGAACTGGAGATCTCCATTGAAATAAAAGTCAGAAGAATTGCTCTTAATGATAACTGCTGCACACCCTTCACTTATGTCAAATATGTTCCTCCTCCATTTACAATGACCTCCCGGCTTCTCTGAAGTCTGTTCATTCAGCAGAATGAAATGTTTTGTTGGATTCTGCCTTTTGGCGCACAGGAAGGGCGTCCTTTTGACCCATTTCTTCCTTCCTCGGGTATTCAGCTCAAAAAGGTCTCACTGCATTTCAAACATCAGCATCTACTTTGAAGGCATTATAATTGATCCTTGGCTCCTTACGGGTAGGAACAAAGGAGCCGTCATACAGGATGAAACTCATAGACCATTTATTCCAGTGGCATGTCTCTAACAACGAGCAGCATCAGACGTTCAGCAAAACCTTGCTACAGTGCTGCAGATAATCAAACGCTTCTTTGTCCTTTGCCTGACTTTCAGACCTTAATCTTTCCCTGGCATTTCTTCCATCTCTCTCCTGCCTTTTATCATCAACAGGTCCCAGCAGTTCCACTCTGATATTTTAGGTATGGGGTGATAACAGCATGGGCGGAGCAGCGCTAACAGGTGCATAGACTCGCTGGGAAACTTGGGAAGCATCTGCATTGACCCACACCTGCGATTAGTGGTTGATGCTTTGAAAATATCTGCAGAAGAGCCTTCTGCTGTTATTATTGCACAGAATCATGAATTCCTTTAAAGAAAATGAAAAAGAAACAACAGGTTTCACTTGGCTCGAACTCAACTTTAAAGGAAAGAAAATTGAATTTGATTGAGCCATTCACAAAAAGAAACCAACTGGGGACCAATCTGGTAATTTTATATATATGTATGTATATATATGAGTGTGTGTGTGTGTATAATATAGCGAGGAATATATATAATATAATATAATATAGTGTGTATATGTGTGTGTGTGTGTGTGTGTGTGTGTATATATATATATATATATATATATATTATAGCAAGGAAAACTACTGTACTATGAGAATAACAGGCAAAGTTACATGAGGGTGCATTCATGCCCACGGCTCCCAGTCCTACCTGTCCGTGCTCATGTTTTCTGGGTCTACTGTCCTTCCTTCCTGTGTTTATTCTCTTCAATCCATACTGTGCTCAGATTATGGTGAGTACTGGGTCAACTTTACCTTAAAAGAGTGGTATCACAGGGCCAAAACACAACAAGAGCTATTCCTGAAATAATAACTAATAAAAAAGCCATTGTTTCCCCTCACTGGTCAGTCATTCATCTGCAAAACTTTGTCTTGCTTTGATTAAGCAACTCAGCTCCTGCCCTTGAGACCAGGTGCTGAGGATGAGAGAGACAGAAATGCAATTAAATTGGTTTCTCAAAGTTTTCCACTGAGTCCTGTCTACAGTTAAACTTGCAACAAGCACTGGGGTCCTGTGTCCATTTGTGGCCCCCCACTGTGGACAAATTGGAGATGGTCCAGTGGAGGGCAATGAAAATGGTGAGCGGGTTGGGGGACATGACTTGTGCGGAGAGGCTGAGGGAAGTGGGCTGATTGAGTCTGCAGAAGAGAAGACCGAGGTGGGATTTGATAGCTGCCTTCACCTCCCTGCAGGGGGTTTGCAAGGAGGATGGAGCTGGACTGGTCTCAGTGGGGGCAGATGGCAGGACAAGGATCAATGGGCTCAAGCTGCAGCAAGGGAAGTTGAGGTTGGATATTAGGGAAACCTCTCACACTAGGAGGGTGGTGAAACACTGGGACAGGTTACCCGGAGAGGTGGTGGGATCTCCATCCTTGGAGGTGTTTAAGCCCTGGCTTGACAAAGCCTTGGCTGGGATGATGTAGTTGGGGCTGGTCCTGCTTTGAAGTCCTTCCCAATCCTCATGTCCTATGATTGTATGTTTTCAGGTCTGGTTATCACATACAACAACCAAAGGCTAATCAAGAGAGACAAGGTTCCTTGGGTGAATTTGATATCTTTTATTGGACCAACCCAAATAGTTGGAGAATAGTTATTAAGCAAGCTTTCGGGTTCAAAAACCCTTCGCCAGGCTAAGGAAGTTTCAGCAGTTGGCATCAAGGCACTTTCCAAATACCTTTTCACACAAAATGGAAACAAACCCCATTTTTCCTTTCTTCAACTTTGTTTAATCCGTGCAGCATGTTTCACGGGGGGGGGGCACACACCAAGATCTCACTTTTTGTTTCCAAGTGGATGCCTGTTATTAGATACTTGTGACAAGAGTTCATGTTGAAAGCTGGCAATTCGGAGCATACATTTCAGCGAAGCAAACTGAACGACAGATCGAACCAGCAGCAGGAAACCCAGCTGAGACGCACCGGACACGTAGGTCTTGCTTCCATCATAAGTGCTGTCCTCTCTACGGACGATGAGCTTGTGGGAAGGTGCCAGCCCCTTCATTACCAGGAGCTAACAGTGGTTCTTTGTTCCCTGACCTAGCACAGCCATCCAAGGTGTAGCGAAGTGTAAAATCGTTAGATATTTAATACATGATAGTTAGATATTTAATACAGGTGTTTTTAGAGTACCCATCAGTGAGAGTAAAAGTTTGAGCAACTTCCAGTTGTAGGGAAATGTGGATAAAATCAGGTTGAGTCATAAAGCCGCACGGCTAGCCAGTGTCTATCAATCAATAAGCAAATGAAGTTATTCTGATTGATATGAGCTCTGAGTCTGGCCTGTGGAGGCTAGACAGGACAGCTGTGATGATCTAATCTTGCATAACTCAGGTCACAGGGTTTCATCCCGTGATGAAATCAAGCCTAATTAACTTGAACATATCTTTTAGAAAAGCATCCAGTCTTGAATGAGAAGCTCCAAGAGAGGTGGGATCTGTCACAACCCTTGGCAAGCCGTTCTAACGCTCATTTATTCTTGCTGGTCCGAAAGTGTGTTTAATTTCCAATGGGAATTATTTCAACTTCCAGTTCTAGCCCCGGGTCACTGTGTATCTTTGTCTGTTAAACAGCCCGGTGCCTTCAGCGATCTCCTCTCCGTGGGAGTGCAGGAGAGGAGGTTCAAACCAGAGATTGGCAAGTGCTGGACCCTCAGACTTTGGGTGTGCTAACTCATTTCTGCAAATGAGAAAATTACTGAGAAACAGAGAAAACTTATGGCTTACAGTCCCCGAGTTCAGCTACATCAGGTTGATTAAGGATCTTTGGCTCCTTCCCTAGGTTTTTTGTGAGTTTTTTTATCCCATTGCAAGGGCGCAGGTCTAGCTTTCTCTGCATTCATTACAAACCTTTGACATGCCACGACGCATTTGGATTTATTGCGTCTAAATGACGCGGCCTGCCGGTGGAATCAGCTCCTACACGAGGCAGATCTGGACTAACTTTTGAGCATTTCAGTGCAAGTTATTTTTCAGTTATTCACGCTTTTCTTTGCTAGTTCGCATGGCTGTGTGCAATGTCTGATATCCCCGGGATGCGAATCAACATGCAAAAGAGGTGCATTTCGGAAGGACTGCATAAAATACCAAGGAAGACTCGCAGTCTTCTAGAAGCAGCGTGCGATCATTTTGATATCGCGCTGCTGGGTTCATTTTGACCCAGTGGAGATGAAGGTGGAGCAAAGGGGAAGGCATCAATTCACTTTTATTCCTAGATCTCCCCACCATTTTTTTGACAGGCCCGCACCAAAATGATGTGTAGATCAGATCCCCCATTGCCGATCCAACGGGCCTGAGAATATCTCAGGCAGCGTGTACAACACTTCAAACTGCTACCGCGTGGGTCTTTCTGCAACGCGGGGGAACCCTCCCCTTCGCTGGAGTTACTTTTAAATGGTTTCTCCAAAGAATAAAAAAAAATCAAACTTCCAAATATACTTTGCCGTCCCGAGTGCATTAGGCTGCTTTCTTCAACCTCGCCACTCTCCAAAGAGCCAAGCCAAAGTGAAGCAAAATGTGTTGCACACCCACTTTGTTGTAAAAGCACTAAAGAGTCTCAGGCTAGGAGTTATAGCTAATTTAATCCACTCGAGTACTTAACAACATAAGACTGTATTGGATTTGAATGCTCTTCACCTTGGTGAAGTAACAATTATCTTCTTTCCTCACTATTAGATCTGCAGATAATCCGCCCTTATTTTCCACTTTTATGCACCAGCAGCCACCCCGCCAAGAATCATTTAGCAAATAAGCTGAAAGCTTCTAGTCCTAATACATTGTGTAAGCTGCTAAACACGTACAGAAAACATGGATGGTTCATCAATCCCGTAGCCATACGGGCTAAGACCACAAGGTCTTTTCAACGGCACGCACCTTATCAATAGAAATGCAAGATGAGCAACCGTGTACACTGTTTGGAAAGCCCGGGTGCTCACAACCACCTAGAAGCTCACCAATATTGTGCTCGGAGATTTATTCAGGGCTGTTTCATGTACTTAGTGACTTTTTTCGTACAAAATCCTCTCAAAACTAAAAGCCATTTGGTCACAATTGTAGGCTTGCTGGACCTCTGCAAAGGCATGCAAGACCTTTGACATGTAAGCATCCCTCAGGGATTGTAAACCAGCACATGCTTGGTAAAAAAAACATTAACATATCATTATTGTTATTACTTTTATTCCTCTTTGGTGTTTCTGTGTCCTTGGGAAACTGGAGAGGAGCATGTTCCCCAAACATGTAATATTCGGAAATGATACAAACTCCATCCCTCTTGTTCAAGGTGACCCTGGAAATGGCAAGAAATGTGTCTGTCCTTCTTGCTATGTATCTTTGGTTTGCATGCTTGTTTTTATTGGGCTTTTTTTTTCTTTTTCCATGAGGAATGATGGATGGGATCCAAGCACAGGGTACAGGGCTGGATGCACACAGGTGATCAGAAAGAAAAAATAGCTGTATGGAAAGTGGTTTCCCATTCAAAATGAAATGATTGATTTCCAGGAGGGGAAAAAAAAATCAAAGAATAGATCCACCAGCAAATGCATTGAAATGGTATGTACGACAAAGAATGAATCAGAATCCCAGAGTCAGGAACCAGACTGCAAACCCCATCGCGCCGAATCTTGATTACTTATGCAGAAGGAATTGGATTATTCTCAGCAACCAGTGGGTATCTGCATCCTATTATAGCCTGGAGGTATGCTGCGATTTCTTCCTTCATATGCAGAATATATAGCACTGTTCTGACAAGGTCACCTGAACTGGGGTGTCTGATCTACAGGGGACTAAAAAGCTTTATTTGCTTTTTTCTGCCATAATTCACCACTACCTCCTTACAGCACATAACACAGGCTGACCTGACTCAGGTAGTCGTCACCTTGTGCTTTGAACCAATATACTTCATTACAAGAAGAAGCAGAAACTTATAGTCCACTGTTGCACAAAGACCTGACTGACAGGCTGATGAGGTAGATGGCATAAAACGACTGAGCATTCATGCACTCAGAGGATGTGCTGGTATTGGATTTGCCCCAGGTTCATGAAATTTGCTTATAAAAGCACTTAGACTGTCCCTGAAATGTTGAAATAACACGTGTCCATGGGATATTTATTCTTTTAAGGCGAATTGCAGCAGAATTCCTGAACCAGACACTTTTTGCTTTAAAAGAAAAAAGGAGTTAAGGTTGCCTAAGAGAAACACATACCCCTGCAAATTCTTTAGGTTTTATTCTTAGTAGGACTATATGTATGTTCTTGTATAGTAGGACTATACTCTGTTTTCCCCTAAATATAGAGAACCAATCATTTATTGTATCTGGAACCATTCACATACAGAACTTTGCCAGTAGTATATAGAAATGTAAATTGTTCAACCGGGGAAGTAGACATGATTTTTTGTCTTCTTTAGATTTGTGAGGAGGTTGCTTATATTTTCTATACATAGGAGTTTAAAATGAGTTTTGTTCTAGCAAGGCTATTGCCCTGCACTCATTAGAATAACCACCCTATGAAAACACTTGCCAGGATCTTCCATGTCCTCCTCCTTCGGTCCTTGTTAGGTTTGCTTCTTGTCTTCAGAATGAATAATAGTGACCACGTGCCTGCCTGTTGTGACTAGGTTCAGAGCTATGAGACATGGAACTAATGAAGACTCCTTTATTGAGGATGTCATTTCAGGCACTAAAGTACTGTCAAAAAATGCTTTCTTTCACTAGTTCTTTCTCCATACTCTGATTAATTATATTTTGCTTCATTTAAATGCAGTCACGTAAGCTAGGGTTTTCTGAAATATCCCTTATAAAAAGAATGAGAGAGACACAGTGAGCAAGAATTCTAGAGGCAATAATGATGGAAAAATCCCTGAAAGAAGGATAATTTATTGTAGTTTGCAAAGGGCCAAATGAACCCTGGGTTTGCTTGTCATCTTATGGATTAATGGCATCTGTTCATTTGAGGCTTCAGATTGTGTCTTCAAGCCCCTAAAGCATGTGGTAGATAATGTTATATTAAATAACTCTGCCCCGGATGCCCTCCTAGGGTGGAATAACATTGGGTGCAGCTACATGTGCATTTAAGCGTGACTACATTTAATGTGCATAAAGCTAATGTACATTAAGTGCTTTTTGGCAGGTGTCTACACATGCAGGGACTTGGCACTAAAGTTAGTGCCAAGTCCCTGCAGCCCTGCCATGTGCTCCTAGTGACTGGGCAGACCTAGCACTAAAGTTAGTGCTGGGTGGCATCTACATGTGTTGATACGCTTTAAATAATCACGCCTAAATTTGATACCTGCAGTTGCAGGTATAGGTAAGCAAAATTAGCTTAATATTTTTAATGTGCATTAGCTATTTTTAATGTACATTAAGGATCCACACATGTAAATGCGCACCTGTAATGTGCATTAAGTTAGGCCAATGCACATTAACATGTCTTGTGTAGACGTGCCCACTGTTATCTAAGTCTGTTGTGGGATTCTTGTTGATGAAAATATTTGCATTGTGAAGAGTATTGTTGGACTGGTGCTGCTCACTGTGAATGCAAATGCAATCACTCCCACCTTATGTGCAGCAAACTGGCCAATTTCAGAGATTATGCAGATTAGTAAACTAGCTAGTCAAAACTGGTATGATTTAGAAAGTTAGGGCAGGGAAGGAAGGGTACAGCCTATTCCTGACAAAGTAGCTAACACAAGGGTTTAGGAAGACATGATCTCCTACCCAGAGCCTCCTTATTTTACATTTTGCTACTTTATACCTTGAATTTCAGCCTTGTCGTGCAGCCACCACACTCACTGGTCCAGCTATGAGCACGTAGCTGGTCAGCAAATCAGGAACTCAAGGCTGCGCATTGTCTTAGTTGCCCATTCCCCAAGGTAATGTGGGCTACAGAGATGGATGCTCTATGCTAACTTGATGAGCTATCTATGCATGGGGGGGAATCTTGGACCCGGTTCTGGATATGTAACTTGAGATATCTTAAATCAAGTTTTCAGGAAGTGCTGAGCATCTGTTCTCCATAAGTCAGGCCCTTCAGACGCATTTGCTCCGCAAAGGCTGAAGAGATGTTGGTGTGATACTTCTTCTGATGGCTTGGGCTCATACTGAGCACTGCTCAATGTATTTTTCTCACCCAGTAAATGAACAGGGCCTGAAAAGCCTGTAACGATGTGTACGGCTGTTGCAGATAGAATTAACCTAAGCTTCAGTTACTCTTCTGTCAGGGTAGCAGTCCCACGGGGAACGAGATATTGGCAGATCTAGATCAGTCAAGGAACACCTAGAAAAAGACAAGTTTCGTGCTTTTCCCAATCCTGAAGTTAGACAAGGTTGGCCATAAGAAGTAACATGCCATAAGGAGGAAAGAAACAAAATGGAGTTGAAAAGCCCCAGGTGAAATGAGGAACATCGTGGAAAACTAAATAGCCACTGGCAAGGAATAGGGGGAAAGAAGTTTAAAAGATTGAAAGGAAATAAAGCAGCAAATATAGCCTGGATTAGTACATGTTCACATCCTAGTTTCCATCTGTGACGAATGTACAAAGATCTTACGATGATGAAATGAACCCATGATTTTTCTCTTGATTTCCCTCGCTCCGCTCTGTATTAATCAAACCAGCTCAATTCAGTTTGATTACTCAGTACACTGGAATCTCTTTCAGTATTTCTTTAGAAGTAAAATGGGTCAAGAATAAAAAAAAACAACAGTAGGCATTTCTTCAGTCAATGCACTCCGTGTGAAATGGTCTCTTTTATTACTGCTGTATGTTTGTAGGGTACAGTGATAGTACCCCACGTGGGGAAAGATCCAAGATTCATGTCACCATTCAGGTTGGCAAGAGCTTTAAGACTCTTCTCTACTTTCCCCATTCAGAGAACCCTATCTCTGGGTAAATCTTACCAGCAGAGGAGGGGGGTGTGCTCTGAGAGGTGTCCAGGGGAAGATGAAGAGGACAAAATGATATGACGTGATTTAGGGGAAGTAAGTACTGAAGATAATGGTAATTCTGGGGGGAAATGGAGGAAGGAAGACTATGGGTGTCCTGGAGGCAGGGAGATGGAGAGAAAGATGGAAAGATGTCTTCTGAAAAGTGGGAAGGGGTAGTTAATCTGAGAGGGGATAGTTAATCTGAGAGGTCCTAAGGTAATGAAGTAGAGAAGAGGGAGGCAGAAGGGCCTGGATGGCAGGGACTCCCAAGGGAAACCCTGAAGCCAACTCTTCCACTCATCAAAAGAGTTGGCTGAATCTTTAGAGCCTCAAGAAATTGTCTCTCTGGCCACCCCCCAGGCTGCAAACCCATCTGTGTTTTAGCCAAACTGGGAGGAGCCTCTGTACACATCAGGGCAGGATGCCTTAATACGAAGATTTCCAGAACAACACGTACCTTGGAGCAGATTGGTGATCAAGCAGCGGCTAACTGGCAGGCAGTCAGTGTAGGAACTCTGACCTGTTACACTAACGTGGTGCTGTGGTATTGAAGCATCTTAATTTCTTCCACCAGCAGTCTGTGGCATGATCAATCTGACTGGCACTTCTTACTTGCCAAAGGCTAATTAAAAGAAAACCATTGATAAACCATTTTCAAAATGGGGAGGAAGGAGGACCCGGGCAACTATAGGCCGGTCAGTCTCACCTCCATCCTTGGTAAAGTCTTTGAAAAAATTATCAAGGCTCACATTTGTGAGAGCCCGGCAGGACAATTTATGCTGAGGGGAAACCAGCGCGGGTTTGTGGCGGGCAGATCGTGCCTGACCAATCTAGTCTCTTTCTATGACCAGGTTACGAAACACCTGGACACAGGAGGAGGGGTGGATGTCGTATACTTGGACTTCAGGAAGGCCTTCGATACGGTATCCCACCCCATACTGGTGAACAAGTTAAGAGGCTGTGACTTGGATGACTACACAGTCCGGTGGGTGGCGAATTAGCTAGAGGGTCGCACCCAAAGAGTCGTGGTGGATGGGTCGGTCTCGACCTGGAAGGGTGTGGGCAGTGGGGTCCCGCAGGGCTCGGTCCTTGGACCGATACTCTTTAATGTCTTCATCAGTGACTTGGACGAGGGAGTCAAATGTACTCTGTCCAAGTCTGCAGATGACACAAAGCTATGGGGAGAAGTGGACACGCCGGAGGGCAGGGAACAGCTGCAGGCAGACCTGGACAGGTTGGACAAGTGGGCAGAAAACAACAGGATGCAGTTCAACAAGGAGAAATGCAAAGTGCTGCACCTAGGGAGGAAAAATGTCCGGCACACCTACAGCCTAGGGAATGACCTGCTGGGTGGCACAGAGGTGGAAAGGGATCTTGGAGTCCTAGTGGACTCCAAGATGAACATGAGTCATCAGTGTGACGAAGCCATCAGAAAAGCCAATGGCACTTTATCATGCATCAGTAGATGCATGACGAATAGGTCCAAGGAGGTGATACTTCCCCTCTGTCAGGCGCTGGTCAGACCGCAGTTGGAGTACTGCGTGCAATTCTGGGCGCCGCACTTCAAGAGGGATGCGGATAACCTGGAGAGGGTCCAGAGAAGGGCCACTCGTATGGTCAAGGGCCTGCAGACCAAGCCCTACGAGGAGAGACTAGAGAAACTGGATCTTTTCAGCCTCCGCAAGAGAAGGTTGAGAGGCGACCTTGTGGCTGCCTTTAAGTTCATCACGGGGGCACAGAAGGGAATTGGTGAGGATTTATTCACCAAGGCGCCCCCGGGGGTTACAAGAAATAAAGGCCACAAGCTAGCAGAGAGCAGATTTAGATTGGATATTAGGAAGAACTTCTTCCCAGTTCGAGTGGCCAAGGTCTGGAACGGGCTCCCAAGGGAGGTGGTGCTCTCCCCTACCCTGGGGGTCTTCAAGAGGAGGTTAGATGAGTATCTAGCTGGGGTCATCTAGACCCAGCACTCTTTCCTGCCTATGCAGGGGGTCAGACTCAATGATCTATTGAGGTCCCTTCTGACCCTAACACCTAACATCTATGAATCTATGAATCTATGAATTCTAGCTGTGTTTAATGCCTGGAGAACTTTCCTGATCCAACCTGCCGCTGCTTGTATAATTAACTTTACCACTTTAAGAAAACACCTGATATGGCACGATGTTGAATAAGCGTGCACAACTTTTCAAGGGAAAGTTTTCCATGAATCTGTCTATAAAATGCACTGTGTGAATCGTACCCTCTCAATCTGGTTGAGAAGCAGGATGTATGTTTTTGGCTTAATTCACGATTTAATTTCTTCCTGTTTCATATGGTTTAGGGATGTGGGGGGGGGGGTGCTATTTCAGCATGCAGGGTCCGTTGACTACAGCAAATTGTTCAATGTTGAACACAACACCAAGTGAAGAGTCATAGTCTGTCAGGGGCTGGACAGGACCTCAGAAGATCACCGGGTCTGGACCCCTGCACCAAGCAGGAAAGACAGCTGGGGTCAGGTGACCCCAGCAAGGTGACCGTCCAGTCTCCTCAATAAAAGAACTAAATGCATGAACGTCCTCTCCATGATCAGATGCAACTTCGAGGGTCACCTGGAGGTTGTCTGTGAGCTTGTCTACACGTGCATAAATGTGCCGTAATTACAGTGCATTACGTTTAGTCCCTGTAATAACTGATACTAACTTAATGCATTGTAATTGGTGCTACTACCCATCTTTTATGTGATGCTAATGCACAGTAGACTAATTCTACTGCACATTAGCATGGCTTTCACTGGGACATGCCAATGCGCAGTAGAATTAGTCTACTGCACTTTTAACGTCTCGTGTAAATGTGCCCTGTGTGGTGCAATTTGCCTAGCATTAAAGTTAATCTGGTGTAGGTGTTTAAAACCAGTTATGTTTTAATTTAAAAATCAATATGGACCAAGGACTTCCCTGCATACCTCAGACTCTTACTGCCTTGCCCGGTTCCAAGGTCTGGGATGAAGAGCACCAGGTAGAACAAATATAGTCATGATGATCTTCCAAAGTGCAACACCTCAAGCATTAGTTGACTGCTAAGAGCTTGAGGGGAACTTAAAGTTTATGAAACTTTCAAGAAATGCAACATTTGTGAGAGATATATCAGCCAGTTAGGTGTTAAAGAATGACATGAATCAAAATATCCAGCCTTTCAGGTTTGATCATTAATCCTATTTTATGTTGAAGAAATGGTTTTGCTAAAATTCCCACTTTGTGATGCAGGACCCTGGTTTTCTCTGATTTAAAACAAAAAAAAAAAAAAATCCCCAAATTTTGGTTTAAAAAAAAGTAACCCCAAATCCACATTTTTCTATGATTAAAATGAAACACCACTATATCCAGAAAAAACCCAGTATTTCTGGTGACAAGACTTGGTGTCATGAATTAATTAGGTTAGAATATTACTGTTCAATAACATTTTAAAAGTTCCATGTTAAATTTATTAGTTTTACTTTGCCTGTCATATAACAATCCTGATTTACTTTCTGTAAGCCCCATTTCACTGATATAATTTATCTGGAATAGACTCAAGTCTATCTTTGGCTAAACAAAAGGAGTCTAATATTTTTCTGTGAATAACCACAGTCTACTTAATTTTAATTTAATTATTCTGACTTTATTATCTTGTTGTAACCTTGAAATGGGGTAAGATTTACTTTGGCCTTGTGCTCTGGCATGGCTTACTGTTTTGGCAGTCTGCAGTGTGATCTTGAAATAAAGATGAAGTTCTCTCAGCTACTTAAGCTAGATAAAATTTCCCTTCTCGCTTTTTCAAGGTAGACAAGAGTGGGACTTTATGTGGTCATCTACCTTCCCTTACTCTGTTGCCCATAAACTTCCTTGCTCATAAACATCCCGTTCCCATGGCCCTCTTGAGTTTTCTGCAGGACCAAAATTCAATTCCCGTGCATGCTATTAGAGCAGAGAGGTGGTTAGCCTCGTTAGTCTGAAGTCAGGCAGAAGGTAGGCAACAACTTAACTGGTTGGATGCTATGAAACAAAGTAGGTTGTTGCCTACAAAAGCTCATACCTCTGCAAAGCAGTTAGCCTCTAAGGTGCAACCCCGCCCTACCTTCTGGCTGAGCATACTCTATGTGAGGCCTTTGTGTTCATTTTTTTAATGAAGTTGATAAATCTGACAAAGTCTGTTGCAAGAAGCATAGGAACGGCAACTCTGAAATACCCTCTGTCAACCGCACCTAAAAATATTGTCTGTCAATGTAGCACAATCAAATAAAGTCCTCTTCTCCCCAAACCAAGAATTAAAAACAATTAACATGTTTTCAGAAACTTCCAAACCATCTGTTCTCTTGGTGGGAATAGCCAAATAGCTAAATCGAATGACTAGTAAAGACCCAATGACCAGCTTGCAAACTGAAAGACTTTTTCTCTCTCTCTCTCTCTCAAACAGCAAAGGTCTCTGGGCTAGAGTCATTCCACACCTGTTACATCCACATACAAGATACTTATAGGTGAACAACAGAATAAGGCACCCTTGGTTAGCTGTAATTACACCCCCCCCCCCCCAACCCCCCGGCCACTGAGAGCCAAGCACTACATTTCTGCTATTTAACATAATGTTCAGTTAAACCCTCAACATACAACTTATTATAATCCTAGCTTGGGGGTGGCAGGCCAGAGACAGGGGGTTAATCATAGAATCATAAAAAATGTAGGCTGGAAGGGCGCTCAGGAGGTCACATCTAGTCCAACCCCCTACTTAAAGCAGGACCAGTCTCAACTACCTCAAGTTGAGCCAAGGCCAAGTTGAGCCTTGGCCTTGGCTCAACTTGTAGTTGAGGCCAAGTTGAGCCTTGGCCTCAACTACATCAAGTTGAGCCAAGGCCTTGTCTAGTTGGGTCTTAAAAACCTCCAAGGATGGAGAGTCCACCACCTCTCTGGGCAGCCTGTTCTAGTGCTTTGTTACCCTCCTAGTGAGAGTTTTTCCCAATAGCCTGCCTGCTCAGGGGCATGGAGCCAGCTGAGAGAGATAACTGGTCCCAGAGGAAGTTAAAAGCTCCCAGGGAGGGGAGCTGGGAGAGAGAGATGGAAGGTCAAAGTGCTAAAGAGGCAACACAGAGCTGGTGTAGCCCTCTCCAGGTCCAAGGAAGGACCATGGGTTTGGAGTTAACTCTTGATGGTTTGTTTAAGGGTTTGCTCTGTTATGGATGTTAGTTTTCCTTGTGGGACAAGTTTGCTCCGGGAAAAATAAAGAACTGAGTGAGAACCTGCTACAGTGAGACATTACCTGAGCATCTTGGGACAAGTAAACCCTGATTTCACATGCCAGGGTTTGGGACTATAGAAGACAGAGCCCACATAGCTCAGGTGCCCAAATAGACAGATCCAGGTTTAGATATCAGTTTCTTTCTCTCGTCTTCTTTCTTTCTTTCTCTCTGCAAATTTCTCTCATGAATATTGCAACTACATGGCACAAAGATGTAGCAGCCATTGTAATTCATGGACCTTCGCACTCCCAGGAGGCCTTGCTCACTGTCCTATTTCTTAGCATGATTTTGTACACCTTTAAATACAGCCTCCCTCCCCACTCCCCTCCATTGCATGAGGAATTTTAAGTATCTGACCTTTCCTCAGATTCAATTTCCCCTAATCTAATACAGACATAGAGAGGGCTCCACGCTTGCCAACAATGTAAGCTTGGTGTGTGCTGCAGCTAGCAGAGTATTGCAAAATGGTGTTTATGAGCATCCACTTGAATCCCAAGCCATTACCTAATTTAATATATTTATTGCCATTTCCTTCAATAAGCTTTTGTTTGCACTAATGTTTGGGGAGTGGCTTTCAGTGACAGACACCCACGTGCCATCTTAACTAGAGGACTACTGCACAGCTGGGCTGTTCATGAGCGGTTACTCATTACTTGCTGCTCTGCTGCCTAAAATGGTTCACTAACTTCCCCCAAAAGAAAACAGGAACAATATCATGTGTTTTGGCGGATGTTGTATTGGCTCATGTTGCCAAATACAAGGACATGCCACAAATCCTCATGCATGAGACATCCATCACTTCTGAGTACACCCACGCCTTATAGCTGCTCCAAAAACTACCTGGAAGCAATACAACTGTTTATGTTTGAGGAAGAGTCAACTTGTAGTCATAAATCTCCTGGAATAATGTAGAAACTGTGTTTTCTTGCCTATCATTCTGCATCCCTGTACTGCTCTCACACTAACTCACTGCATTGCAAGTTTCTAGCCTTCTTCACAGCTGGAGACATCACAGAGGAGAAATTACTGTGGCTAGAACAAGGCAGGGCACAGATGGTCCTTTGCATGCTGCATACTGGAATGAAAATGCTTTAATTTTCATCTCTCATTGCTCATCATGATGCCACCCCCTGAGAAACCCCAGCCAGTGAAGGCCCATGGATGTATGAGAAGTAGCATTCTCCTGAAGCAGAGAAAAGGACTGGAAATAAGAGCATGAGGTAGATGCAGAAATTCCCTGGCTCTTCGATTTTAATGTGGGTTTTCACTGAAAAGCAAGAGTGACTTTACTATGACGTTGTGTCTCAGTGAAACAGTCAGGGATACAGTGGATTACGTGGTATAGAAAGGAGAGGAGGGGCAGGTGAAGAGAGGAAACAGGAGCCTTCCCATCTCTTTCAGACCTGTTCTGGGGACAGTCACCTTCTGCCTGGGTAGTGCAATCATTCTCCAGCTTTGGTACCCCAGTCATGCTTGCCTTCCTGAGCGTGGGGCTGCGGGCTGAATTCCCCTTGGTGAAACAGCCGGAAGAAGAAAACACAAGCTGCATTGCAAAGGGTGGGAGGAATGGTCAGGGTAATAGTCACGTTAAGAGTTTTTTAGGTATTTGGGGCTGAAGCAACCTGCATTCTGGCTGTACACTGTGCCTGCTGCAGTTCACGTCTTCCGTACATGTCTTCAGTGATTAATTACCCCTAGAAACTTCAGTAGCCCTGCTTTTAAATTTTAATGGGAAAAATAATCCTACTTATTTATCATAGCCCAAGTTTGGGACCTAAATTACCACCCCCTTCACCTGGTGTTTCCCAGACTGATGGTTTCTGAGTCCTGATGGTATTCAGTCAGTGTTGCCTACAGAAACTTGTGGGCTCAGAACAGGCTCTTACATCGGACTTCCTATCTGGAATTTATATACCTCCTTATTGCCTACAGGATTTAGGATCATGGGATTTTTTTTTTTTAATATATGACAATTGTGTTTAAGCAGGAGCAATGTACCTCATTGTGGTGAACCATGTAGTGCTATCATGGTGGTGCAATCTCCCTCCTTGGAAGTTTTTAAGACCCGGGTAGACAAAGCCTTGGCTGGGATGATGAAGTTGGGGCTGGTCCTGCTTGGAGCAGGGGGTTGGACTAGATGTGACCTCCTGAGCTCCCTTCCAGCCCTCATTGTCTATGATTTTATGATTGTGGTTTTAATGTCCAAAGAAAAATCAGTAAATTTTACAGAAAAACCATGGTCCATTTAAAAAAAAATGGCTAATCTGGACTGCACCAACTAGGATGAAATTCCCAGGGGCCTGCTTCTTTGAGCAGGCTCATTCTCAGCTTGCCAGAATCGTTAACCAGTCTCAGGTAGCCATGTCTTCCGCTCAATAGAAATGGAGGGATATGCATATTAAACTCAACAACCCCAGGCAGTAAAGGAAACTGTTCTAAAGGCCAGGATTATAACCCAAGAGGTGCCAACCTCTAAAGCAGACCCGGTCTATGGAGATATATCTGTCAACCCACTGCAGTATAGGGGTGTAATCTCTCCTGGGAGCCCTGTGGAAGCCAACTCCTCAAAAATCCAAGGGGGACTGTTTCCTCCCCCAATGCAACATGCGTTTCCTTGTCTGTATGGCAACCAGCTTTCAAACATGCATAATTTACCTCCCTGAAATGGCACAGCTAAAACATGCAAATTATTTCAGTTAAAACAAAGGAAATGAATGGGAATACATTCAAGCAATTCTGCACACTGCTGGGTTCCTTCCTGACAGATCAATTGGCTGCCTGGCATTATATGGATGGCAGAGGAGGTGGCAAGCAAGGGTGGGCAGAAAGGGACCTTCTTGTCCAGCTAGTAGAAGCGAGCAGGATTTCCTAATGTTTGTTGAGGTGCAAGTTTTACACCATGGGGGAGGAAGGAATCCACTTTTATCCGTGTGCCAAAAACAGAGCAGGAAGCAGGGCTACTCCACCTCTCCATGTTCACGGGTCACACACTCTATCATGCACTGAAAAACAAATGGAGATTATTTGTATCTAATTTCAACAGAAATGATGGAAAAATCTATGGAGCAAAATGGGTGTTTTCCCACCGGTAGGTTCTCTAGATGTTATTTTATAAGAGCATCTTCATATATTCATGAAGACGCACAAGGTGTTTTTTTGTATGTGTGCATGCATGGTTGAGCCAAGCTTGGAGAGAAGGGAATCAACTACTAATGTTTCAGGTTTATCTCCACAACTTTGCCATTTAATGCCACTGTCATTGGTTTCCTCAGCTGTTACCCTGGCACACAAACAAATTATTTTCATAGCTTCCTTCTTCATTCTTCTGAGCACTTCTGGCTTTTCCTTCTTCCTTATGGCGACTATATGTTTTTAGCTCACATTTGGATATAAATAATGTTACAACAATGAAGCATTTGTGATGAGGCCCTTTGGTAGAAGAAATCAGAGCTGGTTAGAAAAGTCATAGCAAAACATTTTTTCCTTTGGAAAATTCCATTCTGATGGAAACGATTGGGGTCCACCCCCACAAAATTGCGTTGATTTGGTTGAGAATTCCTAAAAAATATATTTCTAAGATGAAAAAGGTTTCATTTGAGGCAAATACATTAAGATGACAAATTAATTTCAAACACTCTGGTGTGGTATTTTTCTTTTATTATTTCTACATTGTTTCATGACACATCAGCAGCAGTACATAACAGGCCATATCAAGTCGTGCCATCTCATGGAGTATGAGGTGACATCCATTATGTTGAAATGTTCCATTATTTAAAATCATTTCAGCAGTTGCTACTTAATATTACTGAAACGACTCGTTATTTTCTACTCCTAAGAGTCTTTTTGTGTGTGTGTGTGTGTGTGTGTTACAATGAAACAGTTTGAGACTTTGATTAAGAAATGATAACGTGCTGTGTATGAGGTAGAGGACTAAGTATTTTCAATATGTTTGTGTCAGCTTGGGATCATTTTTCTGGGCTTTCAAAATACCAACTCCTCTATTATAAACCCATGTCACTCTAGTGATTGATACCACCTGGAGGTCTGTCAGTCCATGAATAAATTTGTGTTAGTGAGGAAGTCGCTGCCTCTGTTGTCTCCACTCATTACAAAATAATCTTCTGGGTGTAGATAACCAGGTAAATAGAAAGAAAATCAGTAGGGAACACAGGAGTAAAAAATGAGACACAAAGGAAGAAGGAACAAAAAAAAAAAAAGGAACAAAAATGAGTATATCTTCCTTTGTGCTCCAGCTTGGCGTAGATGCTGAATCTCTTGCTTGTATTGAAGGGGATGCCAGACAACAAGCCAGGCCCATTCTGCAAGGCTTCAAGGATAAGATATATTTCATACACTCCTTGAAAAGTGAAGATGAATATGCAATAATAACTCAAACTCAGCCAATAATTTATCTGCAGGAAAACCACTGTGTACAAGCTGTGATTATGTTGTCACACATGGTATCAAACAGATGGGACACTACTGCTGATTGGGAAATTGCTGTTGAAATGAATTTTTGAGGAGAAACAGAGTCAGTTTTTCATGTCAAGTATTTACTATCTCCTTCCAGTTCTTTCAAACTACAATACCTGGATTACCCACTAATCTGGGGGCCTAGTATAAGGCTAGGTTGAAGGTAGCCAGGGGCTCAGCACAGAGATAAGTTTGGGGCTGGCTTTTAGGGGTTCACACTGCTTGGGGCTCCCCAACAAGGAGATCAGGCTGGAGTTGGATGAGGGCCTAAAACTCAGTAGGGTTGTCTGGGAGCCCTGAGCCAGGGAGCCCTTTCTCTTTTATCAACTAGACTTCCTGGATAGACTCCAGCTCCCATAATCCCACCCTGGGCCCACCTCTTGGTGACAATGCTTCATTGTTTTGTTCCCTTTTTAATTCTTGCACTAAAGTAATAATTGGAGTATAGTGTTACTACGCTGTATATCGGGCATTTCATAAAGTTCGTTAAGCCTTTGTAGTATCAAGATAAAACAATTCAACATAGTCAAAGCAAAATATGTTGATGATTCCAGTCTTCCAGAATTTTAATTCTGGAGGGAAATTTCATTATGTTATGCTTTCTTCCCAATTCAGACTGAGGGGAAAAGGTCAAAATGTTGATGCTTCCTGTCAGAATTACTTATTCACTAGTTCTAATAACTGGAATTTCTCTTCCTCTCAGACTGACCACATGGATTTATGAGACCTTGAGTTTTCACTCTGGCCTTAGGCAGGCCAGGTTCTTTGGGTGGATGTGATATCTTTTATTAGATCAACTGAATAGTTGGGGAAAAGTGCTTTGCAAACTTTTGGGTGCAATCACCCTTCTTCAGGCATAGGAAGTCTCTACTGTTCTGAGATGCCAAGGAATGAAAGAAGCTAAAAGTGTGACAGGATGTCAGTGAGAATGTAAATAGGTAGACATGAGGGAAACAAAAGGTAGAGCAGGGGAGGGATGGGGGAGAAATGAGGGGAGAAAAGAGCCAAAGGTCAGTAAGGGAGAATCTATTGTAGCAATTTTCCAAGGTAGAAAAGAGGCTGTCTGTGAAAAAGGAACTAGCTGGAAATTAGGAAGATAAAGGGTAGAAAAGGAGGGGAAAGGAAGGGAGGAAGCAGGATTGGGGGGGGGGAAGAAAAGTGTAAAAGGTCAGGTCTGGGAGGTACCTGGTGAATCAGATGTCAAGCAGGTTGTAATATGTCATAAATCTAATGTTTATATTGAGTCCATGATTTTTTGTATCCAGGAGGGTGATGAAGTGAAGTTTGTAGGCTCGCCTGCAAAAGGTGTTTTGTAACTTCCCTTTGAGGATTAGAACTGAGAGATCAGAGAGGGAGTGGTTGACCTATGAGAAGTGGATGCCCACGGGTAGTTGGGTATTTTTGTCTTTGATAGGTTTTGGTGTGCATTCATTCTGGTGCGCAGTTGTTGTTTGGTTTCTCCTACGTATTTTCCGTCAGGGCATATGGTGCACTGGATGAGGTACCTGACATTTCTGGAGGTGCAGGTGTAAGATCCAGGGATGGCGATGGCTCTGTTGTGGGGTGTAGTTATGGTGGGGGTGGTGGAGATTTGTTGGCAGGCTTTGCATTTCTTGTCCTGATGTGGTCTGGATCCATTCGGTGTGGTTTGGGCTGTAGGAAGTTTGCTTCTGGTGATGAGGTTAGCGAAGTTCGGTGCTTGTTTAAAGGCTAGGATGGGTGATTCTGGACAGATCTCTTTAGGAGTTGGGTCTCCTTCTAGTATGGGTTGCAATTGTTTGAGGATTTTCCATGTAGGTTCTATGGAAGGGTGGTATGTCATCACTTATGGTGTGTGATTTGTGGGGATTTTCTTTTTGTACTTCAGCAGATCTTTACGTGGCGTCTGGGTGGCTCTTTCAGAAGTATGATCTATCTCTCTGGCCTTATGCACTTGCCTTAAGTAACAGGAAATAAAAGACCTTTTGGAGACAAGACCTCATTTGTGTACAAAGTAGAAAAGCATTTAAGAGCAAGGCCTCCTGGCTCCATTTCCAGGTGGAGCAGACCAGCAGAGAGGCAAGGCCTCAAATATTCGCAGAATGGAGAGGCCACAAGAAGGGAGGGCTTGGCTTGCAGAAAAGTCTCAATCTTTTGGGGAGCACCTTCGGTTCTCTTTTCTTTTAAAAAATAAAATAAAACCCATTTTGGTGGTAATATGATGCGCCTCCACCAAGGTAAATGCATTGTCATGGCCAAAACAATTAACTTTTAAAAATAAATTTTATTTCTCTCCCCTGCCTGTTTCCACACCAACCTACACCAATCTGTAGTGAACAAGTGAGGCCTGTGTGTGTCTCATGTTTAAGAGTTTATTACATTTTTCAAAGCTTCTCTATAGCCTTGGAAAGGTCAGCATGCTGGAATTGTTTCTGAGGGAATTGATGACATATTTATTTTCCTTTCATCGCTGGAAAAAGTGTTGAGAGTACTTAAATTGAACTGTGGGAGTTGAAAATAAGAAATGAGAGAAGAAACACTTCATATTTGAGGCATTTCTCTACAAAGTTAAACAGACCCAGGCTGTTTCTTTGTATATACAGCACGCTAAGTTAGGATGGGTTTTAATCCCATTGTACAGCGTCTTCAGGAAGCATGAGTGGTGGGGTCCAGCCCACTAACCAGAAACGGTAACACTAACGTGCTTTCTTAGCTATGTTGACAGGTGAGCTAGGAGAACCAACAAAAGGGGGGATGATGATGACGGATGCCATATAAAGATATGGATGGATTGGTGCTTGTATAATATGTGCAAAAGAACGTAGAACTGAGGATAGGTTCACTAATAGTCAGACACAGCATTGTTCCTCTCTTAGCTTTCTTTTCTCACCTCTGGCTTATCTGGAGGTAGGAATTTTTGGGTTTTACAATTCCTAATTGCATATAGATATAGATATATATGCAATTAGGAATTTTATCTATCTATCTATCTATCTATCTATCTATCTATCTATCTATCTATCTATCTATCTATCTCTGGCTTTTTACATGAGTATCATTTATACAGGTCTTGGTCCATCCAAGAGATAGCAATACATAGCAGGGGTTGTTATTGCTTAATACAAAACGAATTCATGAAGCTCAAGGGCTAGAGACAGAAATCACACACAAACCAGTATAAGTGATTGGACACAGAAGTTCAGTGCACATAAACCAAATTCAACGTGGCCAAAACCGGTTTAAGATAAACCTGGATGGATGTAGTATTAGACTTAACTGATTTAAGTTAAATAGGTGTATTGAATTTCTGTCCCAGATCCCCTCCAAAGTCAAGTTAACTCAGTCACCCAGCCTCCCAGGATGCTTTGCACCTACCCAGCAAACCCCCTGTCACAGGGTGGGTAGGCTAGCCTTGGCCCAAGCTGTCTGCTCCAGACCCTTGCTTCTGGCCTGGGCCACTGCAGGCATGTAGCTGCATTTCCGGCATCAAAAGTGAATGTCTGTTCACTTGCTTATTCGTTCAATCTATGCAGCTTAGACTAACCTGAGAAGATTGAATCGATTCAGCCTCCGGCTTTTTGTCTGTCTGTTCTTAGCCAACATGCATCCAAGTAGTTAATTTAATAGAAATTACAGACTTTGCCACTCTTCTAGTTGCTTTGGGCAGCACTGTGACATATCAGGGATTATGTTTAACACTGGAGAAAATGTTTGAAGACTTGAAAAATAACAGGGTTTTGTTGTGAAGCATTCCAAGTAAAGAGGAAGCCAGGAGGTGGGGAGTTTATTGCTAAGTACTGGTCTGAATCATGGCTCTGACGATGTTAATCTTGCAGTTACTGCTGTGATTGCCATTCCTGTAGATATACCTGAGGTAGTTGTCAACAGCCCAACTTTTTTGCTGCTCACAGTGTGTCTGTGGTATCATGGAGTTCCTTATGAACCAACCACTTAGTATTTATTGAAATTGTTGGGTAGTTTTTGCAGCCTGTGTCACATGCTATAGCAGCTCCCGGAGCCAAGTACTTGAAAGCCAGCTTGGATACACTAACATGGGTTGGACTCAGAGGCTATATCTTAATATATAGAGATATAATGAAGCAGGGCTTATTGCTGCAGAGTATATGCCATCAGAACCGTTTACATCTATTACTCTCTCCTCTTTACCTTCACTCAACCGTTGCATGATTTTCTCTTCAAGTGGAACAAAAGAGAAATTTGCATAAAAGGTCAGAAAAAAACAGCAGAAGGTGGCTCCTAAGAAGCGCTGTTTCATTTGAGCGCAATGCATTGAGGTATACGGATTAAGTGACTTGCAAAGGTCACACAGGAGGTCTGTGGAGTAGAATCCAGATCTGATTCCCAACCAGGACCTTGCCCACAAAACCACACTTGTGCAAATTCTCCTATTTTTCTTCTCTTTTCTGCACAAACCACTTCAATTATTTTTAATTATTTAATGTTTATGCAGCTCCATGGTCTCCGACATGGTCAAGAGCCCCTTACTCTCGACATGGGTTGAGACTTCTTGGGGCCAGCCAGAGGATTTCCCCACACAGCTCTCATTGAAAAGAGGGGGTTGACCTCAAAAATGTCATCCATAGTCCCTGTTCCAAAGAGCTTATAGTATATATTCAATGTGAGCTACATCAAGGCAGGGCACAAGTGTCCCTTTTATGCTGAATATTGGGATAAAAATGCTTTCATTCTCATCTCTCCTTGCTGACAATGATCCCACCCCCTCAGAAACCCCAGCCAGTGAAGAATACTCTGTGCAGGACAGTACTCACTTGCATTGTTCAAAGGTGGATAAGCCAACCTAGGTTCTCATCTTCCCATCCTTTGTACATCCTAGGATGGAAGAGACTTGAGCTTCTGTATATGCCGTTGGCAGGAGTGTCATATTCACACAATCAGATCCCCTATCTTGCTGCCCGTATTGGCTGTATGACACGAGAGGGCTGAGCAGATACTCCTGGGGCTAAGCCAGGAACCAGAGAAAGATACGTAGCACTGGAGCCTCCTGCCTCACAAAGTGCAAGGGGTGAATGGAAATGGCTTTTGGGGTGGGTATTTGTGCCCAGTCCCTTTCAGAGACAAGTGGTGGCATCTGCTCTGATTGTGTAGTGTCTCCAATGCCAGGAGAGAACACAGCTACCGAGTTGTTCCTGGCCTACAATGGGTAAATGGCAGTAACCATGAGACCAAGCTGTTGGTTGTAGCCGTGTTGATCTAAGGACATAGGCAGGAAAGATTCATTGGGTAGATGTGGTATCTTTTATTAGACTAACTGAGTATTTGGAAAAAAGTTCTTTGCAAACTTTTGGGCACAAGTGCCCTTCTTCAGGCACTGGGAGGCACACGGTGACTTACTTCCTTTCTTGGTCTGGAGCTCAGGATCTGGGTTGAGTGGGTCCAACAGCTCCTTATTGCACGTGGGATATGGGTGACTGGCATATGGGATTTGTTGTTCTGCATTTCTGATAAACCTCCTGTTACTTTCTTCCCCATGTAGCTGAAGCCTCCCCAAACTGGTTGCATCACATTGGTGCTTCTCCAGTGTAAACCGTCTCATTGCTGTAACCACCTGTCTCCCCTTCCCCATAACCTTCTTTGGTGCAAAGCTTTCGGCTCAATTTGACCAAAGAAAGTCTTGATCCTGGATTCCTGGTATGTCTTGAACCACTGCATTCTTTCTCCATTTTTCCATCCCCGTTTTCAGCGAACAGCTTTCACAGGTGTTGTCCTGATACACAATGGGAACCGGCTTCAACCATTATTCGAGGGACAGGAAAAATAACGTCTCGCCTCAGTCTGGAGTTCATTGCAGGGACTTGCTGAGATGCAGCAAAATGGCAATGGGGCTATATATGCACCCGGAAAGGTGAAATTACAGCGGGATCTGAGGTCATTTGGTATATTTTAGAATTTACACTAAAAGATGACAAAAAACACTCTCCTCCTGATGTAACAAATGCAGGATCATTCATATTTATGGATAAAATGTCAAAACTTTAACTTTTGGCCTGGCCAGAAAATGGGACAAGAATTGAATTATAACACAAACACAGGAATTCGTGCCTTTCTGCCTTGTTCCGGGTCTCTCTGATACGCTATTTGTCTTTGTTGCACACCTAAAAATGAGCTAAACACGCATGGGAAAACTTTTGAGAGATGTGTATGATTACATAATGACAAAAATGGGCAAGTTTGGTCTAATTTTAAGAACAGCACCACAGATAAAATGTTCTCTTTATTTTGTTGAAAGATCGTAATAGCTTAAGGGCATAATAACTTCAATCACTGAAATTGTGGCAACAAACAGGAAGGCTGTCAGACTCTTGCAGGCGGCAACGGCTGACTGTTTAGAAGAACCAGAAAAATAATGGCTACTAATTTAGACCTGAATTTCATAGCTTTTGTTACAAATGAACCTTGTACGTAAATGTTTATTAGTTTTAAAGGCAGACGAGGCTCTTTGAGTAAATGCGATACCTGTTATTAGACCAACTCAAGGAGTTGGAAAAATTATTTTTAGCAAGCTTTCAGCACAAACATATTCATTTTAAGTGCATTAGCATTTATGTATTTTAAAACCATGTATTGTAAATGTAAATGTATTTTAATGGGGGAGGATTTGGCTTTGGGATGTACCTGCCATCCATGTAATTGAGGCCAGTTCCAATTGATCAGCTAGGCTCCTGTACTTAAGCACTAACATTTAAGTCTTAAGGACCTCCTGCGGTGTGGATGATTCAATTAGATTGAACTCCGTCAGCTACCAGGGAAGCTGCTTGCAGCAAAAAATGAGGCTCCTTAGTGTGACTTTGCAAAACCAGCTACACCTTCATTTTTCACTAAATTCAGCTGCTGGTGACTCATGAAAATCTGTGGCAGGTTTCTGATCTGTCTGAGTGACTATAAGTGCCCTACTGGGTCAGACAATGGTCCATCTAGTCTAATATGCTTTCTCCGACAGTGGGAGAGCTGCATGCTATAGAGGGGGAGCAGTGAACCAGATGATCTCTAGAGGGAGCCATCTGGCATCCCCTATTACAGGCCTGGATATGTCAGAGGAAAGATCTCCAACCATTCTGTTCAATAGCCACTATTACATCTACCATCCATGAATTGATCCAGTCCTTTTTTTGAACCCGGCTATGTTATCTGCTTTTACCACCTCCTATGGCAATGAATTCCACCAGTTAACTACACATTATGTAAGACAGCACTTTCTTTTGTTAGTTTTAAACCTGTCACCTACAAATGTTAGTGTGCGCCCCCTACTTCTTGTATTCTGGGACTTGATGAGCGACAGGTCCCTGTTCTCCCTTTGTGATTTTATAGACCTCTCAGCCTTCTTTCCAAAATGAAGAGCCCCCCAGCCTTTAGTTTTCACCTGTTATAAGGGAGCTTACAAGAAGTGGAAGACAAACAATTAGAGAGGAGAATATGATTATTACTCGGGCATGCAGGGATGAAGTCAGGAAGGCCAAAGTGCAATTGGAGTTGCAGCTAGCAAGGAACATGAAGGGTAATGAGAAGGGTTTCTACAAGTCGGCAACAAGAGGAAGATCAGGGAAAGTTGGTCCCGTATTGAAGGGGTGGAAACCTAGTGACGGATGATGCAGAAAAGGCTGAAATGCTCAATGTTTTTTTCACCTTAGTCTTTACAGGCAACGTCAGCTCCCAGACTACTGCACCGGGCAGCACAGTTTGGGGAGGAGGGGACCAGCCAACAGTGGTGAAAGAACAGGTTAGGGACTATGTAGAAAAGCTGGACATGTACAAGTGCATGGGGCTGGACACAATGGACCCAAGTGTCCTGAGGGTGTTGGCCAATGTGATTGCAGAGCCACCGGCCATCATCTTTGAAAACTCATGGCAATTGGGAGCGGTCCCAGGTGCTTGGAAAAGGGCAAATATAGTGCCCATCTTTAAGAAAGTGAAGAAGGAGAATCCAAGGAACTACAGACGAGTCAGCCTCACCTCAGTCCTTGAAAAAATCATGAAGCAGGTCCTCAGGGAAGCCATTTCAAAGCACTTGGAGGAGAAGAAGGTGATCGGGAACAGTCAGCATGGATTCACTAGGGGCAAGTCATGCCTGACCAACCTGACTGCCTTCTACGACGAGGTGCCTGGCTCTGTGCCTGGGGGAAGAGCAGTGGATGTGATATACCCTTGACTTCAGCAGGGCTTTTGATCTGGTCTCCCACAATATTCTTGCAGGCAAGCTAAGGAAGTACAGGTTGGATAAATGGACTGTAAGTTGGATAGAAAACTGGCTGGATCATTGGGCTTAGAGGGTAGTAGTCAATGACTTTTGTCTAGTTGGCAGCTGGTCCCAAGTGGAGCACCCCAGGGGCCAGTCCGGGAGCTGGTTTTGTTCAATATCTTCATCAATGACCTGGACGATGGCATAGAGTGCACCCTCAGCATGTTTGCAGATGACCCCAAGCTGGGGGGAGTAGTAGATATGCTGTAGGGTAGGGTTAGGATTCAGAGAGCCATTGATAAATTGGTGAACTGGACCAAAAGAAATCTCATGAGGTTCAACAAGGAAAAGTGCAAAGTCCTGTACCTAGGATGGAGCGGTCCCATGCACCGGTGCAGGCTGGGGGTGACGGGCTGGGCAGCAGCTTTGCAGAAAAGGACCTGGGGGGGACAGGGGACAAGAAGCTGAACAGGAGCCAGCAGTGCGCCCTTGGTGCCAAGAAGGCTACCGGCATCCTGGGCTGCATGGGTAGGAGCGCTGCCAGCAGATCAAGGGCAGTGATTCTTCCCCTCTGTTCAGCACTGGGGAGGCCACATCTGGAGTCCTGTGGCCAGCTGTGTGCCCCCACTACAGAAAGGATGTGGACAAATTGGAAAGAGTCCAGCGGAGGGCAGTGAAAATGGTTCAGGGGCTGGGGGACAGGACTTGTAAAGAGAGAATGAGGGAACTGGACTTGTTTAATCTCCAGAAGAGAAGACTGAGAAGGGATTTGATAGCTGCCTTTAACTTCCTGCAGGGTGGATCCAAAGAGGATGGAGCTGGGCTGGTCTCAGTGGGGGCAGATACAGGACAAGGAGCAATGGGCTCAAGCTGCAGCAAGGGAAGTTGAGGTTGGATATTAGGAGAAATTTTCTCCCTAGGAGGGTGGTGAAGCACTGGAACAAGTTACCCAGAGAGCTGGTGGGCTCTCCATCCTGGGAGGTTTTTAAGACCTGGGTAGACAAAGCCTTGTCTGGGATGATGTAGCTGGGACTGGTCCTGCTTGGAGCAGGGGGTTGGACTAGGTGTGACCTCCTGAGTCCCTTCCAACCCTCATTTTCTATGATTATTTTTAGTTTCTCCCAGTAGGACAACTGCTCCAGGCCCCTGATCATTTTTGGTTGCTCTTCTCTTTACCTTTTCTAATTCTACTGCATCCTTTTAGAGATATGGGGACCAGAAGAAAAACCTGTGTTACCTTATAAAGGTTTCATTCATGTCTATTCAATACTGAGTACATATTACTTAACTCCAGCTTTTAAATGTTAGGTACAGAGATTGTGCATATAAAAGGGACAGTGAGAGTAATCAGACTGAAGAGCACTACATGAACTATTTATAAGCCTCCTATTGTACACATGCACTCAAGAGTAATAAACAAGGAAGAAGTAAAATGAAGTATGGAAGAGACAAAGAGAAAAAGGAGAGTCGGTTGAAAAATGGCTTGTGCAAAACCTGCCGCACTTTTCCATTCAGCTGCTCCTGCAAAGGGAGGCAGAGGAAACCCTTTAACAAGAGAGATTAAAATAATAATTTCATGCTATTTTAAAGACCATGAATGCAACCTGTGAAAAAGTGTTACCTGTTGCAAACTATTCTGCGACGGAGTTTATGGAAGCGGTGGCTCCCAGTAAACAGTACGAAGGTTATATGTTAAAAAAAGAGGCAGGCACTGTAGCTTTTCATAGTTCATCTGTGGCTGACAGTGTTTTGGGACTGAGCTCTTCTCGTCGAGTCACCAAATGTCTTGAGAAAATGGTGGTTTCACCTCTCCCTTTCAAGACTCCCCTATTGCCTCCTAAGGACAGTGAATGCCTCCATTTGTCTTTGATTTCCCTTCGTGAGCAGCGTTATTTGCCCCTGTGGCCAAACTGGAAAGCCTCCTGGGATTGCAAGTCCTCACACCACACCGTGGTTATTAACCCTTTTCACAGTGAAATGACAAGAATATCATCTGGCTGTTTCAATCAGAAAAGTCCTGTGAAAGAGGACATCAGGATCGTTATCCCCTTTTTATAGAAGGAGAAATTGAGGTATAAAGAAGTGGAGTGACTTGTGCGAGGTCTCTCAGCTCATAGAAACGAGGTGTCCTGAATCCCAGAATCCAGGTCTCATCGTCTGGAACAACAAACTGGGCGCGTCTACATGAGACACTTACTGCGCATTAACCTAATAACGCTGCACAGTAACGTGGCGGTTCAAAACCGTGCTACTAGCCTACTGCACAATGTTATTAGGCGAATGCACAGTAAGCATCGCAAAATAACCATGTGCCAGCGCTACCACACAGTAACTCTAGTTACTGAGCATTTAGTTAGTACTTTATTAAGCAAGTACTATATTAAATGCACCGTAACTAAGGCACATTAATGGACGTGTAGATGCGTCCACTGTATGTTAAAGAAATAATCTGCTACAGGGCAGGGGGGAATGTAACTCTCCCTTTCCTGATGCTCTTTTTGATGCCCTAATAAGCTGAACCTCAAGGAGGGACAAGTGAAGACGCTCATTATTTATCGAGCAGCTAAAGTATTACATTTGAGGACTCCCTTCTTCTTAGACTAGACTTTCCCTTCCACACCGCTGTCTCCTATCAGGGTCTTGTGTGCGTGCATTGCAATTGTGATTTATTGTCATAATATAAAAATATACTTGGTGATCACTGTTGCCATGACTTAGGGACATCATTCAGCCGGCCAGGAACTGAAGTGCCTTGTTTACTACCTGACAGCAAGAAGAGGTAGGGTTATAAAAAGGACAAGAGCACAATTATTTGCAAGCTAGCTAAGGGCAGATTGGAAGATAGGTAAACAACGTATTAAAGCTTCATTGTCCATTGGGAAGTAGAAATAACTTTCTGGGATGCTGGAGAAATGGAAGTAATTAATTTCTGTAAAATCAGGTGAATGCACCCTTCATTTTTTCCTCACCTGGTTATTGCTTTGTAGCTGCTGTGCAGCTCATACCAAGCAAGCAGAACTAGTGCCTCAAACTTCCCAACTTCAAATAGGCAAGAGAGCTGGCCATCTTAGGGACCGGTACGAAACGCAGAGACCATCAGCTCCAGGATACTAATGGGAACCAGCTTTTGGACCCAGCTTTTGGACGGGGCTTGATCTAGCTCTCTTTATGGCCAGTTTGGCTGGGAGCTATATTGGAAAAATAATGAGCCAGCTGTATTTAAAACTGATGTCCAGTGAGGGCCAAGATTCAAAAAGGGATTGGATCTATGTATGGATTATCAAGAATGAGCAGAGTTTTTAGCTGGTGTCTGCAGATAGTTTGGATGGGACAGGAGGTCTCATGTCTTAGGGCATAACTTGTTCTCTAACGCTGAGAAATGTGGGCAGAAGACTATTGCGCAGCTGCCTCCTGAAGGGTCCTCGCAAGTACAGGGGACTGGACTAGATGGCTCTTGCCATCCAGATCATCAGATGATCTAGTTGGGTCATTCCTATGTTCCTTCTGGTTGCCGTTATCTGCTCTATGGGTGCAATACTTTTATACAAGCTTTAGCTCAGCAGCTCCCAAATGAAATTGTAGCTTTTATGAGTGGGATCCTACACCCCACCACCATTCAGCTACCCTACCCTCCTCCTGCCTGACTACAGGCCAACACAACTAACCAGCTCAATCGCCCGAGAAGCACTCGGACCAAAAACTTGAATCCTGAATTGCAGACGGGTCACCGCCAAAAACCAAAGACTGTGAATTGCAGCTTTAGCTTTAAATGTGGAGATTCCTACCGGGTTCCTATGCATTTCCATTCTCAATTCAAATGAAAATCTCTCTGGACCTCACCTGGAGAACAGGCCTGGAAATGACCTGTCGGCTCCAAATCAACCCGGGGCCGATAAACAATACGAACCCCAATTGTCCGTGAATGTATCCTTCGTGAAAAATAAAATAAAAAAAAAGTTGGGGTGAAGCGCTCATAAAACAGGCGATAGAAAATGCCTGGAAAATTCCTCTGTTCCAATATTGCTTAATTTCCCTGAATGAACATCACACATCATACTGTGAGGCGCTTGTGTACCATTATCTTGATGGAGGAAGAAAAAACCCCAAACCCCTTGTCCTCAATAATAGGGAACATTTTATGACTACAATTTCCTAATGAATTGCAAAGCTTCGGGTCTCACTCTCCGGTCCTGATTCGTGTACGAGAGAGTCTTAATTTTCAGAGAAGAGTCGTAACGAGCCCAACGGTCCCCTTATTTCTGCCTCCCCGCTCTGTACAGTGCTATTCCCTTTCCTCTCAGCTTGAGTTATTCCAAGCCAAGAGCGAGCTGGTCAGCTCAGCGGGGGAAGCAGGGCGGCGAGGCAGCGTGTAGCCGCCTTCCCCGCGGAGGAGCCCTGAATAGGAACCGCGGTGTCAAGCGCCTGCCTTTCCTGCCCCTCTGCTTGAATGGAAGAGTGGACTCAACCCTGGAAGGGAGGATGGTCGTTACCTCCTCGTGCTCACATAGTTTTCATCAGACTCGAGGAGTGAGGGAGTCTGTGGTCTATAGCCCTCTTCTCTCTGTCCACCGGTTGAGAGAGATGTGCTCTCCACTTTGCACCTCATTACCCAGCATTTTAAACACGAGTATATTGAGGGAGGCAGTTGTAAGACAGCACATCTCTGCATCGAGAGGGAAATGGGCCTCATTTCCTAGCTCTCAGTGCTACTTACTCGCTCTGGCTGGGTGCTCTAATCACTAAGGACTATTGTCTACATGGGGTTGGCAGCACCGCTGTTACAAAAGACCTCGGCAGCTGCAATGGGATGCCGTTCTGCTATCAGAAGCATAGGACCATGTGCAATATGGGCAAAGCCTGATGGTCTACAAACGTGCTAGGTGGGCACTGAACACAGCAGGTGGATTGAGCCCTTCTGCGGGTGTAGACAGGGAATGCCTGGTTTCTGCATCCAGTTGGGGCTTTGGCAATTGACAGCCGCCGGCCGCCCAGCTATTGAGAGGAACTCACTCGGAGGTCTGAAGAGAAGCAGAGCATTAGGCACCAGGGGCACGGAGGCATCTATGGAGTTTGGAGAGGCTGGACACAGTTCCCAGAGCGATGGCTCCAGACTTTAGTGGCAAAATTCAACTTCAGTCCCATTTGTTTTGGACCTCTCTGATGTGATCGACTCAGGACACTAAAGAATAACCATAGCGGAGCAAGGACTTGAACTTGGACCACTTAAGTCCAAACCTAGTAACTTTTCTTGAATTTGCTCTCTCTAGTTCCTAATGCCTGCTTTCTGTCCTGGTTCTGTCAGCTGGTTATTTCACACGCCTCCCCTCTGCCCTTTGAGACATCCGCTGACCCCACGAGCCCTTTCATTGGGATTTTGCAGGCCAGTTTCCATTTCTCCAGGGACCCCAAAAGCAACAGCATTGTCTTTAAATAATAAGGCAATTGAATGCTACACTGGAATTATCTAGCAAAACGTCCCAGCTCCACAGAAGGGCAAGAGGGGCTCAGCTTCAGATCTGGGGCAAGGATGTTGGCTGCATTTTATTTCTCCTGCAACTCTCTCTCACCCCGCAAAAGGTTACACATGACATGAAATCACACATCCTCTTTTATTTTTCCTCGGATCCTCTTTTATTTTTCTCCGGAGTACCATTGGTTTATATTGCCTCTCTCATGACCTTATTCTGATGGTTGAATAATGAATAAGCACGTTGGTGAACATGGGCAAATGGAGATTACCCTACCTGGCACTGGCACCGTTTAATGCTACAATATATGAGTGCCTTCAAGAGTTCCTCTCTTTCTTTATCTGTCTTTCTTTCACCCAAAACATTTTCTCAAAAAATGGCATCATGTGTAGGAATTACCTACTGGAAGGCAAAGGATCTGGGATCTATTTCTCTCCCTCTGACCTTCAGGCTTTATAGTCATTTTCTAGTTTATTGGGGACAACCTCTAAACACCAACCAACAAATCAAACCTCATTAAGTATATCTATCTAAGCACCTCTGGCTATTATAGCCAACATAATGAACTCTCTGGGCATCATTACCAGTGGCATTTGCTACTGATGAAGATTATAGGACCCCTGGGGGGCATTTCTTTAAGCAGGGATTATTCCACACCACCCTGTCACCCAGTGCCAGCTGCAAAAACATGGGATTCAAGAGAGGTAAGTTGTAGTCCAAGCTTTGCCATCTACAACCTCAGTGCCCCTAGCATGAGACCTAACTGGTCTCATGCTAATCTCCAATAAACTGGAGACTGGCTTTTATTCGACAGCATGAGGCTTTCACCTGCCTCCCAGCAGCTTTCCACCACAATATGTATTGCTATTCACTCTACAAACTCTTGTTATTCATGAGCAGCCTTTGTGAACCCTGAATGCCTCCCGAATCCCCTGTGGCAGCGAGGTCCTCCATCAAATGACATTATGCAAAAAATATTTCTTTTGATGAGTTTTGAGAAGTTGCTACCTCTCAGTGTCATGTAATAACCTCTCGCTCAGACGTCAGAGGACGGGGGGAACGGGTCACCTCCCTCCCTATTCTTCGTTGTATACACTTTCACCACGTCGTCTTCCTCTCCTCTCCAGGGTAAACAAGCCAAATCCAAACCTTCACATGAGCCCCTACGATTGCAAGGTTGTGGCCCTGATCCTGTGTCTCCTGCTGAAGGTCTGTCGGAGAAGGAGACGGCTCACAACCACTTACCTCCTATCCCCTCTGATCTTCCAGGTGTGCATTTGCATTCTCACAGACCTCCATTGTGCATATTGGTGCCAGCTCTGGAGAGCACACAAACGCCGGCAGATCCTCCCCATGCCCGAAGCAGGCGGCTTGCACCCAAAAACTTGTAAAGAACAATTTTCCCAATTATTCGGTCGGTCTAATAAAAGATATCGCATCTACCCAAAAACCCTTGTCTGCCTGTGTTTTTAGAGCAATGCAGCTACAACCAGCACCCCTGCACTCACAACCTTGACATGGCTGGTGTTAAGAAGAGGAAGGATCTTTGTTTTGCTGCAGGAGGGGAAGGAAAAAAAGAAAAGAGAGACAGAGAGACAGGTGTGATGGATTTTCTGCTGTGCCTGATTTTCATGATTCGGCACCAAGTCATTTTTTAAACGGTTTTAAAATAAAGGGGTGTCCCAGTATTAAGAAAGATGAGAAAATGAAATGTTGGTGAAAAACAGAAATGTATATTTTTCTTGGCTTTTTCCCATCTCCTCTCTGTTCGGAGTCAGCGGTCTTCAGAGTTTGCCTTACGTGTTTGTCTGGGATGGGCTAGACAATCAACAAAAGTCTGGATAATGTTGTTCCTAGCCACAAAAAGTTTTTAGTAATGTTGTCCAATGCTCCTTCAGAGACCAGAATGGTACCCACAGTGTTCAAGGTCCCTGCCTGTCAGACACCCTAAGTTCAGACCAGTGAAAGGATCAGAAAAAACCCAGAACTAAAGATATAACTATTAAGAAGAAAAAAAAAACTGAGATGAAGTTTAATATGGGTGGGTTGAGGACATGGAAGATCAGACACTAGGAAAGCAAAGGACAAAGATGGGAGGGAGGAAATAGGGGGCAGAGAAACGGAGACATGAAACCAGACCGGTTGAACGAGGAACATCTGGAACTCAAGCAACACCCAAAGACCAAAAGCGTTTTATCTGAGAAGCAAAACACTCTGTGATGCGGCCTCGAGGAGCAAAACCACCCCTTGAATTGCTGTCGACGCTGGTTACGCGTGCACCGAGAGCAGGCTTTCCTGTGCCGGGGGGCATTTCGTGTCCCCTGCTCCCATGAAATCCCAATAAAAAATGACGACTTCAAACCAGGTGCAGCGGCCTGTTGAAATGGAGCGGCGCTGGTGATGTTAAAAAATACGGTTGCTGTCAGCGATACGTGCAGCCTCATATTTCTCCATGCTGCCGACCACAAGCCATGGGATGGACTTGGAGATGATTTTTCACTTGGGTATGACCAATCTTCCTTTTTTTTTCCTCCCTTATACCGCAAGATTTCAGCTGCATTCACAAAAGAGCAGTAGCAGCCAAGTTACAAGGGTATTGCTCCTCCCAGGGTAGCCGTAACGTTAGTCTTTCTGGAGTGGTTTCTAATGAGCTAGTGTCTTAAGTGAACCATAAGAAAGAGCTTGCTGTGAAAAAAATACCTTCATGACGGTAGCAAAGTTGGAGCTATTCTGTACAATTTGATGGCTCTGGTATAATGGGTCGTTATTAATGCTCAATTCTGTTGCATTGTGTCTTCCCACATGCAGAGACAAACTGCTGTAAAGGAAGAGCTGTCGTTCTCCCACTTTCCATCCGCCTTGCCAGCCAGCAGCATGGCTTCAAATCAGCAGCGAGGATGGCTTCTGGTTTCCTTTGGAGGGTCCCATCCAGGGAGGCCACGGTTTCATCGTTACAAACCTCCTGGCTTGCCTTGACACATTTTTAGATGCAATAAAAGAAATGCACATTTTGCAGCAAGGACAACTGGCCAAAAACATTTCCCCCCTCTCTGACATGTTTCCAATAAAGCACACAAGGGAAAAAAAATAAATCTCCGGGAAAATATTGGCATCCCTTGCTATATTGCTGAAAGGACTGGACATAATGAATGCTCACTCTGGGATAATGGGATGCTGCGGATGTCCAACCCAAAAGATACCAGCGGAGATAGGTAATCCCGTGGTCAGTGCTAAATGCTTCAGAAGAAGAGGTAAGAAATCGCCACTGGGGGCAATGAAAACCAAATCGGCCTGCTGGGAAATTTCTTTCTAGCATAATGGTTGGCATATGCTTTACAGCACAAGGGTTGACATCCCTTATGAAAGTGAAGTTTGCTTAATATGTCTCTAGATGATTTCATTCGTCTCATAAGTATCTAAGACTTTTTCCGATTCTCCTAAGCATTGCATTGCAGTGCTATCCTGTGGAAGTCAGCCCCATTTGGTGAGGCTGTGGTTTAAAGGATCTGTTTCTTTGTCTCCACTGCTGCCCTTTTGGCTTCAGTAAACTTTCTTTCCTCTTCCATGGTGAGAAGCAAATACTCTTAAATAACTGGTTTACTTTGCTTGCTCACTGCAAGACAACTCAATGAATATTCCTTGCGACTCGCATGCAAGTTGGGAGGAACGACTGCAAATCCAGAAGCTACAAACAATGTCTCTCCCCCAGCAGATGTCTGCCCTCTCTGGAAAAATCAAGTGAATAGATATTTCATCGTGAATGCCAAAATATTTTGGAACAAGCAATATCTTCTCTAAACCCCTCATTATTTTGCATACCCTTGTCATTGCCACCGCCCCCTCCCATTTATTTCCTCTATAGAGAGTCCCACCTTTGCAGTTCCTGCTTATACCAAGGTGTTTTCATGCTTCAGGTAATCTTCATTGCCCATTTCTGGATCCTTCCTATTCCTACTACAATGGTTTTTGAAATATGATGACCAGACAAAGCACACAAGCAAATGCTGCTGGGGCCGTTTCAGACTCCTTTTGCACTACAGTGTGTACTGGTCCCCTGGATCAACCTTGTGCTGATCCTCTCTAGTCCATATTGCTAGGGCCAGAGGAGACATCTTCCCATCTGCCTTGTATGCAGGATTCCCCATGATGACTGGGGAAAGGAACCAGGAATGAGAGTATTCGGGCTGGAGGCCTTGGGGTTTTTTTCAAGGGGGTCGGAGATCCAGGAGAGATTTGGATATGGGAGATGCAGAAAAGGTGATCTTGCCTTGGATGCCTTAGTGCCACATAAATCTTTGCACAGGTGGCCCCAAAGGAACAGACTCTGACAAATGCCCTAAGATCATTTCAGCCGTGCTATCAGACTGTAAAAAGTCCCATAAAAGCCTCTGGAATATTTCACATTCCCTTTTCTCCAGCTCCAGCCTTCAGTGGCAAAGTCATAAACTGCAACGGAGACATGGTCCAAACTTTAACAGGCAGATAATTCCTCCCAAACCGGTGCTCCGCTCCGTCAGACAATCTCTTCTGACATTGCTTAACTATGACAGTATTGATTTGGCTGATGCGAATCCCCCCCAACCCCAATCTTTTTTTTTCAATTGAACACCACCTGACAGCTCAGCGGCTCCTAGTCATTTATCAGCCAGGGAGGTTTCAAAATAATCACTCTTTTCACAGCAGCGAGGTAGAAGATATTGCATTATTCATGGGTTTATTTATTTAAAGCCAACATAGCTCTGGGCATTTGCAGAAAAGTGAAGAAGCAGGCTCCCTACTTTGTGTTCCCTTATGCCCAACCCCTTCCTTTCATGCCACAAGTCATTGCAACTGGGGCAGTTTGAAATGGCAATGGTTTGCTAGGTATCCAGTTCAGGATGGCATTGCTCTGGAAGTGAGCGGTGCTGTTAATAGGGTAAGCCCTCCATTTACCCTACGCTCATCTAATATGAGAAGTTTGGTGGGGTGTAGGCAGTGTTGATGGATAAGTCTTTCAAGCCCCAAATGAGCTGTGTGGTCTTGGAGGGGCCTGTAAGCTGCTCCAAAAGAAAGAACGAAATAATTCACTCCCCTCTCCCTAAAGAGCCAAGAGAAAGCAGGAAGGATTGCGAGTGAGTGTATGTCCACTCTGCAATCTTGAGTTGCCTTGCCCTTCACTTGAGTTAAAAACACGCCTTTGATTGCCACGTGGACACACGCCGGGTCACGGGTCTCGGGGAGGAGAAACCACACAAGGCCCCTTCCTCAGGGGATACCTTCCTGCTCTCCAGGAATAGGCTCCTATAGACAGCTTAGCATGCAAAGGTTCGACCTGCCATGAGCAAAGCCACCAGAGACTAGCCCACTGGTCTCATGAGCGCTGCTGACAGCAGCAAGCGTTGTGCCTGGTGCTGAGTCTTTGCGCTGCTGGGAACTATTCTGCTCGGAGCAGGAATTCCTGCTTAATGTTTCTTGAAGTTTCCCAAGGAACATGCTAAGAAGCAGAGATGCATTGGAAATAACTGTCCTATTTCTCATGCCTGCCTGGCCCTTGCTTTCTGCGGGGGATTGCTACGGTGGCCTGGGAGTCCGACATGCTTTTAGCTACACTCCACACATTCTCCCTCACTGCTAAACCTTCCCAAGAGACACCCGAGACCTGGCTTCAGTTTGATTTCTTAGAAAACAAATGTACATGGAGAAGATTTGAGGCACAACCTTTTCGAGCCAGGCTTTCAAGCACCTGGCAGCAGTGGACCTTCTTGCTTTATATTTCCCTAAGTCAGGACAAGTGTGACCTGACCTCCCTGCTACAGAGATTTCTGGGGATCGACCTCCTGCATTGGAAGTCTTCTAGCTTGTGTTAATACACAGACAATTGGAGCAGGGACTTGCACTTGGGACTTGGTTGAGTGACCTAACCACTGGGCATTATAGTCAGCCTTTCTCTCTGGCCCAGTGAATAGTCAGCCTTCATCCTTATAGTGTGGGACTGCATTGCGGCCCATACTGCACCACTTAGAGCAGCCTCGGGACTGCTTTTTAGTTCAAGCTGGTGCAAACAGTGCTGTAGAAGGTCTAATGCTGGTAGAGATTACCGGAGCATGATGCTGTGTGCTCAGTACACCGCCAGTGCTGGGAGCGATGCCCTAGTGCTAGTGCAGCACTAACCTGGGAGTCCTCCATGCTAGTGAAATCCTCAGGCATCCAGTTAGAGAAGCATTAAATCCATCTTTACCACTGGGGATGCACAGGCGGGTATAAGTAGAGCCACACACCAGCCTGATGGTGTTTGAAAGCCATTAACTAAGGTAGAAAGGATACTTTTTTTTTCTTATAAATGGAAGAACACGATATTTTGCCATTCCATAAACTGGTCCTTTGGAGAAGAAAACCAGTTCTTTTTGTGGGCTGCTGAAAAGCCATATGAGCGAAGTACATGCAGTCAAAAAGCCCAAGCTGAATCGATTCAGTCTTTGCAGGTTACTCTGAATTGCAAAGGTTGAACCAATAAGCAAGTGAACAGACGTTCAGTTTTGATTCTGGAAATGCAGCCACATGCCCACAGTGGTGCAGGCCGGACGCTGGAGCAGACAGCTTGGGACAAGGCTAGCCCATTCACCCTGCAACAGGGGGTTTGCTGGGGAGGTGCAAAGCCTCCTGGGATGCTGGGGGACTGTCAGTTAACTTGAATCTGGAGGGCATCTGAGACAGAAGTTCGAAACACCGATTTCACCTACATCGGATAAATCTGATACAGCATCCACTCAGGTATATTGTAAACCAGTTTGGGCCATTTTGAAGGCAGCTCATGTGCACTGAGCTTCTGTTGTGTTACAGATTTGAATACTGGTTTATGTGTCATTTCTGTCCCTAGCTTAAGTGAATAGGAAACATTAAACTACTTTGTACAAGTTAGGCTAATGCAATGATGAATCAACTTAAATCAAGCTTTGGTGGTGGTGTGAGCAATGGAAACTAGCTTAATGACTTATTTTGGTTCAGAAGCAGCTCCCCTGCCATTCTGCTGGATTCTGCACACGGTAGTTATTGCGGAGTGTGTCAGCATGCACGATGCGTTACAATGAATCACAGCGCTGGCTCTTTTAGTCAAGCAGTTATTTGCTTACCTGCAACATCCAGTAATTATTGGGAAAGCGAGGGATTAAAAACCAGCCGTAAGAAAGGTTTATCGTTATTCCTCCCTTTCTGACTCACACTCATTGACAGCATTTCAGATTCACCGCGTGGGGCATCGGTAGAATTAGCTGTTAAGCCTGGCTGTTCTAAAATGGCTTTGCAATCAGACTGCATTGATATCAAAACCAGGGGATCTCTTGCTTGAAAATGGCCCTAACCTGTCACCAAGCCCCGGGGCTGCTTTTAGAGCAAAGGAGAGTGAACATCCCAAATTGCCTTAAGTGTATTTCAATGGATTTTCACTTCTGCAAAGATTCGCTCCCTGACAAGTGGTTTCTCTGCTGCAAGGCCTTTTTCAAATGCATTGATTAACCACTCCTAGCTGGGTATTAATCACTTTACTCCAAGAACATGATCACCCCCTTCCAATTCTGGAGTCACCACACTGCTGGAAGCCAGACCGCTTCGTTTGGTTTTGTGGTTTTTTTTTTAATTATGCTAAATATATTAGAGTTTGGGTTAATGAGGGCAACTGCTTCATTATCATCTAAGCATCATAGGCCACTTCAACTCAAAACTATGCAGCAGGCGAGTATTTTCTGGTACTTCCAGTTTGCATGCTGTAACACAGCATTCACATTTGGCAAATAAGAATGGGGCATTTTGATTCACAGATGGGTGGGAACGATCTTCCCCTATCACAAGTTTTCACTACTTCTGAATTGTTTCCCGTCCGTACAGAGTCCAAAATCTTTGAGAATTTTTCACCCATCAGTGATCAAGTGAGACCCTAGATTAACCAGTACTCTCGTGGTGAATGCATTTAACTTCAACATTGGGAAAACCTGGTTCAAGCACTGTTTTCCCACATTTCCAGTAATTTCCCCGATTGCCATATTCTGGAGTGGGTTGGTCATTCCCTCCTATTGGAGCTGTTGTAATTTGTCTAACGACATAGCTGTTGGAGATGGGATTTTAACCTGGGTCACCAACATCTCATTTGAGTGCCCTTATGACTTGACTATAATAAGTCTTTCTCTTTGGTTTCATGAATATTTAATTATTCCTACACAGTGGAACAGGTCCATGGGAGAGAATAAGGAGGATCTACCCTGTGATAGTCAATAGCTTGGTCATTAGGACACTCGACTAGGATACTAGTAACTAGGGGGTTACAGGGGACAATAAGGTGGATAGGAGCCAGCAGTGTGCCCTCGTTGCCAAGAAGACTAAGGGCATCCTGGGCTGCATTGACAGGAGCGGTGCCAGCAGATCAAGGGCAGTGATTCATCCCCTTTATTCAGCACAGGGGAGAGCACATCTGGAGTCCCGTGTCCAGCTGTGGGCCCCCCCACTACAGAAAGGATGTGGACACATTAGAGAGAGTCCAGTGGAGGGCAACAAAATAGTTCAGGGCTGGAGGACATGACTTGTGAGGAGAGGCTGAGGGACCTGGGCTGATTTAGTCTGAAGACTGAGGGGGGATTTGAGAACAGCATTCCCTTATCTCTAGCTTTGCACCCTGCCACTCATTCACCCACCTACCGATGGAGTTATCCTCCCAAAAAACATTTCAGAAGCATTGCTTTTGGCTCATTGGATTGATTTTGAAATCAAATGCAACTGCATAGCAAGCAAGATCATTTAAGATGGGGCTGCAGAGCTCCACAAGTCTGGCTCTCTGCTACCACAGGCCGTTATCTCCTATACTCCGGTTCTTAAACCTATCAGAGCTGTCTTAAAATGGATAGATTTTTGCTGCCTACTGCTCATGGTGGACACACTATTCCTGAATCTCACTCCTCCAATAGTTAGAAACTATTCTAATTCCCAGCCTAAATGTTTCCAGTCCTCGTGCATAGAAATGGAGGGCCAGGAGGTGCATCATCGAGACTGTCTGGTCCAGGGGTTGGCAACATCTATCTCTCAGAGCCACTGGATCCAGCACCCAGAGCTGGAGGGCTTTGCTTGTACCCATGCCTGTGCCAGCACGGGGGCTGGGGAAGGAGGAGCTGTGAGAGCTGGGCAGCTTTGAGATATGTCTGCACTACTGCTGCATCTTCCCACACTCCCAGCTCCTGTCTGACGTGGCCCAGGTGGTCTTGGCAGAACATCAGTAGTGGGGGGCTTTCCTCATGGCCATGCCCACTGCTCCCTGGCTATAGCACCAGTGCAGCTTCCAGCTGTGTCCCCAAAGGATGGCCATCCTCTTTATAACAGCTTATTCAGAGAGGGGTGGTGGACTCTCCATCCTTGAAGACTTTCAAGACCCGGGTGGACAAAACCTTGTCTGGGATGATGCAGTTGGGGCTGGTCCTGCTTGGAGCAGAGGGTTGAACTAGATGTGACCTCCTGAGGTCCCTTCAACCCTCATTTTCTATGACTCTGATTCCTCTGGATTCACTCCAGTTTGTCTGTCTCTGTCTTAAAGCATGGCATCTAAAACCAGATGTGGAACTGCTGCCGAGCAGAATGGAGTAATTACTTCCCAGGCCTTATATACCGTCCTCCTGTTAATATATCCCAGACCAACACATGCATTTTTGCAACAGGAGTGTCATTTTTTGTGATGCTTTTTCCAGCCATTGATTACCTTTATAATTAAGAAGATTTGCATAGTATCTACCCTAAATCTCCCTTGCTGCGTACTAAGCAGATTAATATTTTCATTATGCTGTTTGAGCTTGGAGAACAATTGATCACAGTCTATAACAGCCTTTTGTATATTTGAAGACTGATGTCCACCCTGAATCTTCTCTTTTTTGCAGCCTAAATGAGCCAAGTTCTTTCAGCTTTTTCTCAATAAGTTCTGTTTTCTAAAATGCTAATGTGTTTTGTTCTTATGCAACCTTGGCCTTTACTTAATGGTTCTTCTTCTTCTTCCCTGGCAATTACCCCCAATGAATTTATAGAGAGCAATGATATCCTCTCTCAGTTAAGGTCTACACTATCTTTCAAAAGCCTTTTATGGATGACATAAGCAGGCCAAGGTATGAACAGCAGTGAAAATCGGTCTTTTGTATTATATCAGTTAGGGGGGAAATGATGTATCCAAGAAATCATTCTGTCACTTCCTTCCCTACAGTTGTGTTGGTTCATTAACCCTGCAGGTAGCACACTGCAGGTATTCCTGAGAGTTGGTGCATTAAGGGATTTTGGACTGGATGGCAAAGGGTCACCTAAGTTTTCCAGGATTCAAAAGCAGGGAAGGGGAGTTAGCATGGTGCCTACGTCCTTCGGCCTCATACAAATACATTATCTTACCACCTTCCTCTGTAGCAAGGTGTAAGAGGTTAGATAATGGGTTTGTCTGGAGTGGTTTGAATAGGGATGATCCGGCCTCAGGAGGTCCCTTCCTGCCCTACTTCTCCATGACTTCATTTCTTCTCTTCCCAAGACATGTTGGAATTTGGAGTTTCAACCCGGTGCTGCCGATCCTGACTGATCTCCTCCAAGACCTGCTACCAAAATCAATGGACAAAATGTCATTCCTTGAGCCATAATGCCTCAGCCTCCAGTGCCTTGGTCTTGAATATTTCTATTCTTAAGTTCTTTGTCAAAAAAGAGGCTGAGTTTCTCCCCATTATGCATCTAGCGTGGACACAAGTGCAGCAATGGTCCTTGGCTGCCAGCAGAGCAAAACAACAACATCTGTGAAGTCATACTGGTCTTTAAATAATATGATATGCCTAGACCAAGACAGGACAAAATGAAGGAAGCTGCAAATCCAGCCAGGTGCTTGATACTTGTCTGCTGGTATTGCAAAGAGGGGAAATACTTGCTGGGTTTTGGAGCTCAGTGGATAGTTTCCATGATAGGTGCAAATAGTCACTGTTTTTTTTAATGGTGACTGAAATCCAGAGTCACTCCAGAACTGTCTGAGTTGCCTAAGTGGTGCAGGCACAAGGAGTATTGATTCAACAGTAAGACACCATCCTGAACCACCCGGGCCGGTGAAAGCAGATTTAAATGTGTGCATTTGAGGATTTCCCTCGTGCAGGAGAGTTCCCCGCTACACCAGAGATGCTGTAGATGGTACAGCCTGAGGGAAGCAGGCAGACTAGCTTGGGGCAGGCAGTTAGGAAATCACATAGGACAGAAAAATCCTCAAGCCTCAGGTTTTGTGTACTTTTTTTCTACACTTGAGCATTGCCTGTCATTTAACAGTCACTAAGCCAATTCTGGGGAAGGAAACTGTGTCAGAAAACACCATCAAGGATACTTGTAGGCCGAGGGATTGCTAGGGAATTTTCTTTGTTTTTAATTGTGTGACTAGAAACATAGACTCAGAGAAAATGAGGGTTGGGAGGGAGCTCAGGAGGTCACATCCAGTGCAACCCCCTGCTCCAAGCAGGACCAGCCCCAACTACATCATCCCAGCCAAGGCTTTGTCTAGTCAGGTCTTAAACACCTCCAAGACTCTTTGAGTAAGCCATTCCAGTGCTTCACCACCCTCCTCGTGAGAGAGTTTTTTCCCTAATATCCAACCTCAACTTCCCTTGCTGCAACCTGAGCCCATTGCTCCTTGTCCTGTTATCTGCTCCCACTGAGACCAGTCCAGCTCCATCCTCCTTGCAACCCCCCTGCAGGGAGGTGAAGGCTGCTATTCAATCCTCCTTGGTCTTCTCTTCTGCAGACTAAATCAGCCCAGGTCCCTCAGCCTCTCCTCACCAGTCCTGTCCCCCAGCCCCACAACCATTTTCGTTGCCCTCCACTGGATTTTCCAACATGTTCACATCCTTTCTGTAGTGGGGGGCACACAGCTGGACACAGGACTCCAGATGTGGCCTCCCCAGTGCTGAATAGAGGGGAAGAATCACTGCCTTCCATCTGCTGGCAGCGCTCCTACCAATGCAGCCCAGGATGCCGTCAGCCTTCTCGGCACCCAGGGCACACTGCTGGCTCCTGTTCAGCTTCTTGTCCCCTGTCCCCCCAGGTCCTTTTCTGCAGAGCTGCTGCCCAGCCCGTCACCCCCAGCCTGCACCGGTGCATGGGATTGCTCCGCCCTATGTTCAGGACTTTGCATTTGTCCTTGTTGAACCTCAGCAGATTTCTTTTGGCCCAATCCTCCAATTTGTCGAGGTCACTCTGAATCCTAGTCCTATCCTCCAGTGTATCTACTGCTTCCCCAGGTTGGTGTCATCCACAGACTTGCTGAGGGTGCGCTCTGCCATCTTCCAGATTGTTAACGAAGACATTGAAGAAAACCGACCCCAAGACTCTGGGGCACTCCACCTGAAACTGGCTGCCAACTAGACCTTCGGCCATTGATCACTACCCACTGAGCTTGATGATCCAGGCAGCTTAGAGCAAGTTATGACTGGGTGAGGCACTGACCCTGTCTGGCCAAGTGCTTATGGGGATAACTCTGTTGCATTGAGAGAGTTGAGGCTTCATCTGGGTTGCACTGTGGACTTCAGCCTTTCTGCAGCTCATGTTTTCCACCACGTGCTTCCCAGCTGTGCCAAATCAATATGCTGCAGCAGCAGCAGCAAACGAGAGAAACTATTTTGTCACTAAGTTAATGAAAGAGGATTCAAAGCTCCCCGTCCTTGCCAGCTTTTGAGCACCCTATGGTATCTCCAGCAGAATGAGAAAAAAGATGAGCTTTAATAAAGATTAAGTGAAGCTGTAGACACAGAGCACAATTTCTTTTTAAATGACAATATTGCAGAACATAATCTTATAACTCAGCACAAACTATTGAACAGGTTGACAATCATAGCCCTGGCGCGGAAATTAATACAAGCCAACACGGGTAAATCTTACAGTGCGCCTTACTGCAAACACGAACCTAACTAATACCTTTCGTATGTTGTCTGCTCATTTCATTCTGGCTAGATTTGCTAAATGTCAAAGGTACGGCTCGTGCTCTAACATCCTATGCAAGTCCTCGGTATTGTGGTGAAAATAATTGGGTTTTTTTCCCCTTCAGTGTCGGGGGCTGAACTGAAATGATCAAAACAATTCAGTTTGATCTGAAGAAAAATGAAATTCTCTCTCCCTGAAACAACAAAAAAAGTAAGAGCAGTTTGTTACAGCAATTGTTTTACGATAGCAAAGTGTAGGATGGAAGGGCTGGATGTAGGCATTGTTGATAGTCAGTGAGGAATGAGCCACTGCTGCCTCTTTTATCTAATTATTTCATGGCTAAAGGATGAGTACAAGCCCACATCCTCTCCTTTCTTGTCCTGGTCACCACGTTTGCCACAAATGGACTGAAGTGTTTTGGTCTCTCACATTTTTAGCCATTCCTTTTGCTATGCCACAGGCTTCCCACCCCATTTCTGCCTACAGTGGGTGGTTGTAAGGATGGTCTGAGCACCAATGGCACTTTATCGTGCATCAGCAGATGCATGACGAATAGGTCCAAGGAGGTGATACTTCTCCTCTATCGGGCGCTGGTCAGACCGCAGTTGGAGTACTGCGTGCAATTCTGGGCACCGCACTTCAAGAGGGATGCGGATAACCTGGAGAGGGTCCAGAGAAGGGCAACTCGTATGGTCAAGGGCCTGCAGGTCAAGCCCTACGAGGAGAGACTAGAGAAACTGGACCTTTTCAGCCTCCGCAAGAGAAGGTTGAGAGGCGACCTTGTGGCTGCCTATAAGTTCATCACGGGGGCACAGAAGGGAATTGGTGAGGTTTTATTCACCAAGGCGCCCCCGGGGGTACAAGAAATAAAGGCCACAAGCTAGCAGAGAGCAGATTTAGACTGGACATTAGGAAGAACTTCTTCACAGTTCGAGTGGCCAAGGTCTGGAACGGGCTCCCAAGGGAGATGGTGCTCTCCCCTACCCTGGGGGTCTTCAAGAGGAGGTTAGATGAGTATCTAGCTGGGGTCATCTAGACCCAGCACTCTTTCCTGCCTATGCAGGGGGTCGAACTCGATGATCTACTGAGGTCCTTTCCAACCCTAACATCTATGAATCTATGAATCTATGAACCAGGCACCCACAAATGAGCATCAAGAGGAAGCGGTGTCTTGTTCCAAATCTCTGAAAGGTTTAGCCTCTTAGGCAGCAGGCCATGCTCTTCCCCTAAAGTTAGTCCCATCATCCCCAGTGCCACGCCAAGCATCATCACTGAAAGAGAACGACATCAGCACATGGCAGAGAATAGATGTGTTCAAGTGCTTTCCAGAAATAATAGCAGAAAATTGGAGCGAGAAGCAAAAGATATTAAGGAAACAAAGTACGAGCCTTTGTATGCTCCATTGTATTTTATTTGTTACTTTCTGGGAAGCAATTATCCCTTTTATAGTCCTAAACTATAACTCTGCATGCATGCCCTAGATTGATTTCCCACACTGGAGACCGTGGCCTTCCTAACCCCCCTCTAATCACCTTCTTTCATGCACACTCCTCCACTTGAACCAGGACTGGGACCATTAATATTCAGACTGGGGCCCTTTCTAATTTCACAGTGCCACTTGGCTGCTAATAATCAGCCAGAGACGCACGTTGTATCACTTGCTGAACATGTTTTCCCTTATCGTTCTCAATATTTCAGATTAGCATTCAGCTCTTATTGAATTTGGTTATAAAGAGACTCCTTTGAATGACATTTAACTCCTAATTTCCTTTGGAATAGCCTGGCCGGGAGTCATTTTCACCCACAGAATAAGAGATCCCGTTGCTTTCCTTAGTCTTTGCTCTCATTCTCACTCTTTGGCATGGAGTTAGGAGACGGGTAGTGGAGAGAAAGAGCAGAGACTGGAGACTATTGACCCACTCAGGACATGTCTACATTGAGCCTATCCCTAGCAAACTACTCTGAGAGTACAGATGTGCATTACTGTAAAGAGTATGGCATCAGTGTTGCTCATCAGCTTGCCTGCCCAGAGCATATAAATTATTGCTGAATAAAACTGGACTTTGGGGGTTCAAGTAGAAGTCTAGCTGGTTAAGTCCATGGTCACAGTTCAAGTTCAGCCACACTTCCCTTCATATTAGCCATTAGCTGGTGTCAAGATCAGCCCCCGCTGCTGCTTTGGCACTACTTCCCCCCAAAACCCAATTTTCAGACCCCTAGGAGCCCTGTGGGCTGGATGATCTGGGACCAGGGCCCGGATCTGACCTGCAGGCCGAGAGCTGAGCATGCCTGGTTTAGAGGATGTTGTAGGAAGCTATGCAGTAGGCAAAGAACAAAATGATTGCAGGAAAAGTGTCCCCCTAATTCCCAATAGTTAGGGGCCAGTTTAATGCCTGATAAAGTGAAATTTCATCTATGCTTCTTTGAAAGTGATAGGCTTAGGTTGGTGCCTTTGTGTGTGTGCTTGGTGGTGTACAGAGAAATGGCTTAAAAAAAGTTTTGTTTTTTTTAATGAGTTTGGAGGTTTTAAATCCCTTTATTGTTGTTATATAATTTGTGTCTAGTCTCCCATGGTTTTCTGTGGGCAGCTGGAGAAATGGTAGGACCTGCAGCTGAAAGAGGAGATTATTAGTTTATTGCATACAATTTTGGAGGGTTTTTTTCCCCCCTCTACCTTTTAAGCAATAAAGATGCCTTACAATGGAGCCAGTAACACTTGTTATAGATGGGCATGACAGGTCCTCACCCTAATTATTGTGATGCTGGTGTCCCAGGGGCCGGTCTGTGGTTGAGCCAGCCGGTACTACACAGCTGGAAGGAGCCCCACTGGTTGGCCCAGATGCCATGGGGTTAAAAGGAGCCCAGAGACAGAGGCAGTGCTGGGAGCACGCGGGAGTGCCAGAAGAGGAGCCGGATGCTCTCCCCATGGCCAAAAAGGACACGGCACCTTTCCGTAGCATTAGCACATCCAGGGAATTGGTGAGCATGTGTCCTGCCACCAAAGCATCCAGGGGGAACCTGGATGCACTCCCTGTGACTAGCTGGAAGCTGGTTGCTATCCCCAGGGCTGAGTTCCCTGGGAAGACCCAGAAAGCTTCAGCTGTTGATGGGGCATCAGGGACCAAACTGGGCACCAGCTTGACACATGTGGCCAGTGAGCTGCACAGCCTGGACCCAACACCACTTTCTGGCACCCATGGAGGACCACGTGGAAATACGCAGGTTAGGTGGGGCTGGGAGAGGGCACCTCAGTGGGCAACGAGGGCATCTGCCAAAGGGAAAACCCAGCATGGAGACCCCCTGGCACCATACAGGGTGTTCATACAAGCTCGGAGGCAGCAGAATGCAGAAGATGGAGCCAAGAATCACATGAATCAAGGCTTGCAGACTGGTTACACTGGTTTACACTGTGTATACTGGTTTACACTGCACATGCTGTAACTCAAACAATGGCCACGTATTTTTACTTTCCAGGCAGGTATAGGTTAATTTATTCTCAGAGGGAAGATGCATCCACTGATGATAATTTTTTCACTCTTCTCCCTCCATCATTTATTGTTCCCATTTATAAGCAAGTGGTAAATGTTTCTTGCAATTGAAGAAAGCCATTGAAAAACCGGTTCTTCTCGATGCAGCATGGCTATTTCCGTGGAAGAACAATTGGCTGATTGGTGAAAAGCAGAGGTGATGAAAACACTTTGAAGATGTTGCTAAGCAACTTTGAACGGCTACAGGAAACAAAAGAAGATATTGATAATAGGCCCATGTGTTACAAGCACGGTCGTTTAACTATGCAGATATTGTACTTCTGGCACGGCTCTTAAATATGAAGTGCCAATAATAACAATGCCAAACAGTCCCACCACACCTCTTTGTCCTTTGATCTTGAACACTTTACAGCAAAGAGCAGCTCCTCTTTTCATAACTCTCTGAGCGCAGAGGACAAATAGATTTGTTTTCAGGAATGAGCCAAGGAGAGGGTTGATTTGCAGCTCTATTTTGGGGCATGGCTTTGAGGCAAAATTAGGTCAAAGGTTTGAGTTCAGGTTTGGCAGCAAGATGTAAGGAGATGAAAGGTATGCCCATACAGCACATTGCAGCTTCATGTAGAAACAGCCGCTCTAGTTCAGGCTTTGCTGGTTGGTCTATGAAGGAGGGTGAAGACTATTCAGTCATACCAGCTTGGGTCCTGTCTGGATAATTAACTACGGCACTCAGCAAGGTCCTTGCTTTCCTTCTGTCTTCTAATCGACACCTCTTATTTCTTGTTGCTCTCCTCTGCAATCTCTAATTCATCCATGTTTTGTTTAAAGCCCAGTGTCCCAAACCAGACACTATCTCAGCCAAGGCCTCATCAGTGCTGAATTAAAAAAGTAATTAACTCCCATATCTAACACACCATATCTAGCCCTGTTAAGACATCCCAAAGCATCATCTGTCTTTTCCCATGATCACGTCATACTTTTTTGCACTCGTGTTTCATTTGCAGGCCCCCTAAACGCCTCTTTTCCTCTTCTGCCGTACAGCTGACCTGCCTGTTGTTCCCCACCTAGTATTTGTGTCTGGGACGACTTCTTCCCAAGTGCAGCAGTTCGAGTCTTATCGAATTGTGTCCTGTTGATTTTAGACAGCGTCTCCAACTTAGCGAGAACACTCTGAATTTTTGAAATCTGTCCTCCAAAGCACTCGCAAGCCCTCTCCGTTTGGTGTCGCCCTCACATTTTATCAATGTAATCTCCAATCCATCATCCAAGTGGTTAATAAATATGCACTAGTCCCAGACCTAAGACAGGTGCCTAGGGGATCTCCCTTGATATAGCCTCTGAGTTTGACAGGGAATCATTGATAACTATGCTTTGATTAAGGCAGTTTCAATCAACGGCACAGCCACTTACGGTGATTTTATCCAGACTGGTTTTCCCTAGTTTGCTTATGTGCATGTCATGTGGGATTGTGTCAATAGCCTTACTAGCGTCAAGCTATATTACATCTATTTCTTCCCTCCGTCCGTTAGACTGGTTGCTCTGTCAGAGAAAAGAATTAGGTTGGATTGATGCGATTTGTCCTTGACAAATGCTGGCTGGCTGTTTCATATCATGTCTATTATCCGTGACTCAGGCAGTGTACTATCCCCAGTGCTTTTGCCTAAGCTAACCCGCTTTTCATGCTCCCCCATATAAAATCAGGCAGGCATATGGATCTGGCTTACACCGTATTGTGGGCTGTTTCAGCACACTGATAGCACTTCAGTCCTTGCACGATGCACACAACTATGATGAGCTAAACAAGTGCGTTTAAGATGATTGCATCCTATGTGTTTTCATAGAAGAGGAGCAAATCTTCATCAGGGAAACAGTTCATTTTGCAAATCCGTTTTCATTTCAAGTATGGTAAAACTTCTCTTTTCCTCCCCCCGCCCCGTGAAAGCAATACAATCCACTCTTAGTAAATCTATCACATTTGAGATTTTTGACAGGAAAGAAATTAAAACTTTCCTACATAGGAAAACATTTGGGCTACAACAGAAACCACAGTGGCTCATAAAGTCTCCACCATCTAATTTGCAGGGGAAAAAACAGTCTTAAAATTCTGTGGAAAGCCAAATGTAAGATAAAATGTTCCAGCACCCAGAAATGGCTATTATTCTTGTCTTGAAAGCTGGGCTGTGAGTAAATAAACTGCAAATAAATAAGACATGAGAAAAACAGAGATCTTGCCAATACCGAGAGAGAAACTTTGGTAAACTTATGTCTCTTTCCCAGATATTTAATGCTCTCTTCAATGATAGCAGAGATATTTTTAGTCTCCATAATGAACAGAAACATTGGGTCAAGGAGGACAAGGATGTTAAGAGATTAGCGGGGAAATATAAATCAACGGCGCCTAGCAGCCAGTGTGCTCAAGCCTGTGTTTTGCTACTTTTCTTCTCCAAAACCCTTCCTATTGCTGAGGTCTGTGGCACGACAGGACTGGCAGAGATTCAGCCACAGGCAGTACTGCCCCTATCACTCCCTGTGCACATATCCTGGTTTAGAGCAAATCCAGGCAACCCAGCGGCATAAATATCAACAGCTGCCCACGTCTACCCAAGAGCCGCCTGGGAAATCTTGCACGTTCTCCTGAAAAACCGGGCAGATGACTGCTCATCAACTTTTATCTCCAGAGGTTTGGTTTTTTTCTCATTGAAAACCCTAAACTTGATAGCTTTTCAGTGTGGTTGAAAGCTGCAAAATGCAAATGTCATCAAAACCCTAAAAAGGTTATGAAAGTTTTGAGGGGGAAGAAGCCGTTCTAGTGGAAAGGAAAAGTTACCCGTTGGTTCTACTTAGCACAACTATCCTTGAAAGCCCTGCTGTGACAATGAGAAATATTTTCAGAGAAACCATCCAGACTAGAGAAGCCTGCGCGGAGTTCAAGGATCTAGATTCTGGCTTCTTTACAAACCACCCCAGTCTGATTCCCATTTCACCTATCCCATTGTCGCACCAACATAATCCCAGTGATTCCCCTGGAACTGCTCCTCCTTTGCGTCGGCAGGGGGAAAGACTCATGTCCTGGGTACTTTTGCTGATGAAGCTTTGTCCTGCCAACACCTTTAGAGGAACCAAGAGCAAACACATCGATGATGGATTGCAACCTTTCTGCACACTCTCAGAGCAGCTTTCAAATTCAATATCAATAGGAAGAAAATATTTTATGCTAGCCCATAAATTAAAGCAGCTAGGTTTGTTATAAATAAAAGCTATCTAATCATTCATTGCTGCACAGAGCTTTCATTTCCTGAGAGAATCCCAAAGCCAAATTACTTCTAAAGAGGTCCAAAACCTACAGCTCATTTATCAGAAGCCAATTCTTACCAGGCTTTTACCAACAGGCCCTTTGTCTTGAATAAATAGGCAGGTCGGTGACCTGAGTCATAGATTCACAGCTATCTCAAATCCATCGTGGAAGGAAGCACACTCCATGCTGGAGTTCATTACATGCGGCTGTAGAGTTATTCACTGTACACACATTCAACTAGGGAGCGTATTATACCCCAGATGCTCAACTGGATGTATACATGCAAGAGTGCATCTCATGGGTTCCTCTCTCCCTACATATATAGAATAAATCTCATTTATGATCAACTCCTAATCAACTCCTAAACCTGCTGGGGCTACAGGCAGCTCCCTTGAAACAAACTCCCATCCTGCAGATACAATTTATCCATCACTTGGCAGCAGGGATCAACACCTGCTCCTTTGGATGTGGTCAGCCCTTGAATGTTGGTCATTGGGTCCCTCCCTGCTTAATCCTTTCGAGGCAATGACTTTCCATGTGCTTTATCTCCTCCTTCAGTACCATATGGGGCACCCTGGAGGTTTAGACCTGTTCAGTGCATCTGCCAGCAAGAATGACTTTCCAGGGCAGTAGCTTATCCTCCCGACATGCTAGGGAGTGCAGGGAGTCCAGCACCGCAGTCACCAGAGCATGCATTGTAGTTGCAGGGATGCATCCATCACAGTGGCTTCTTTATGAGGCTTTCTAATGGCTTGGGATCAGACAGCCGTGCGCCCAAGGATGAACAGCTGCAATCACTCCGTTCCACTGGGCACGGCCCACAGTTCCTGAGAAAACCCCTTATAGGTTTTGGTCAGAGCCCTGCTAGCAAATGCCATGGGTTGCTTCTGTATCAAATGACTCCTAGGCATCCTTTTGAGGTATCAATCTACAGTTTTAGCTGCTTCACAGGGTTGTAGTGCTTTAGGATCAGTGATTTATTTGTGATCTCCCTCATTCAGCCTGCTCTTTCTATGGGCTGTACCTATAGATGTCCAAAGTGGCTTACACCAGGACTAATAGCACAGTGAAGAATTTGGTTTGGGATTAAAATTCAAGGATGCAACTAAAAATATTCCTTAGGAATGTCTTCCAGCTAGTAACGCAGAGCTTGAATGTGCTAATCTCTCTCCCAGAGGATAGTTCAAATGAAAAGAGTGGGATCCTGACTTTGCAAATGGGGCCATTCAAATTTGAAATGTATACCTCCAACCAGTATTTCCTCCCCACCGCCCACATGGAGCAATGCAGCCCCTCGATCATTGGAATAGCTACCAGACTACCAGGGCTTGCTTTTAATCTATTTCTGATATGAATTGATGGTATATCGACTGAGCTTAATTAAGTTACAATCTCATAAAACTAGTATAAGTACAACCCTTTACCATTTTCCATCCCTATTGAAATGAAATCTTCCATTCTCTGTCTTGCACAAACACTGTATTTTCCTGGCATCATGGAGAATTACCCTAGAGGCCCCCTCGCTGAAATATGTTTGCATTAAAATAAGTAAGGGTGCAGGCACGCTCCGTGTCTGCCCTGGGAGCTGAGAGTGTGAAAGCAGATATTATTGCTTTTTAACTTCCTGGTTTGACTTGTCTTTTTGTTCCACTTAGGGTTTGCTGAAGGATCCTTTTGCAAGCTGTCTGCTGCTTTCAGCTCCACCTGCTGGAAAGAAGAACTTTTGTAACCAGGTAGAGCATACCGGCGTCCAACTTCCCAGGCAAAACATTTTATTGTGCAATGGGCAAAGAGAGGACCCCGTCCTCCTCTTCTTCTTCCTCCTCCTCTACACCTCTGAGAAGAAATGGATTAAAAACCTCCCCAACCAGAAGCCTTGTGGCCAGCATATCTGAGGACAGCTGGCAGCAACTTGGCATGGTAGGGGACAGGAATGACAGCATCACTTCTGACCACCTCTCTTGTCTGCCAACTTCAAAAATTGTGCTGGTTAGGGGAACTGTAGGGAGATTCTTCCTTTATCTGTGGATGCTGTTGGTAAACGATAGATCCTTGTAAGAGTCAAGCAGTGCTAGAAATGCAACCACCAGATGTCACTGTTGGCCAACTTATCCAACACCCAAAACTCACGATCCATTGATGGGCCTTGTCGGGATACCATAACTTGTTCTTTTTCCAGGAGAGCCAAGAGGGTAGGAAAGCTGGATCAGGTTCTAGGCCAGTGGATAATTCAGGTACGTGATTCTCCGTATGGCAGGCTCACGCTATACTCACCACGGCGCCAGCGTCCCAGTGGCTGGTTTGTGGGGGAGTCAGCCGTCGGCACATGTCTGGAAGGAGCCCTGCAGATAGGTCTGGTGCCAGGAAGCCCTGGGTGTAAAAGGAGCCCCAGGAGTCAGACCTATAAAACAGTGGCAGCTCATCCTGCTACCAGAGCACCCAGTGAGAACCCTCCTGCCACTCGGGAGCTGGAGACCCTCTCCAGGGCAGAGCATGTCCCAGCATCCAGAAAGCCCAGGGATGTCGGGACTACCCATGTACCTACGAAAGAGAGCCCAGGCATCACCGAGGAGATTGATAAGCCAAGGGACCCAGGTCAGACCCTGCAATCAGCGGCCAATGACAACACCCTCAGGGAGGCACAGGTCAGCTGGGTTTGGGGGAGGGCGGGCTGGTGGCACTGCTGAATCCTGCAGAAGAGAAGACCCTGCTTGGGGACCCAGCAATCCTTTTTTCCCCACCTGGGCAGCTGAGATCCTGGAGCTTCCCAGCAGGGAGGTATCCCAGCTATGAGTGTCACATAGGCATGAAGAAATGCTCCACAGGACACAACAGTACGTGGCCAGGCACTAGCTGGCACAGGTTCAACCCAAGTGCACCCACAACATGGGACCAAGTGAGAACCAGGTGAACCACACCTCTGGAAGCCCCAGGTGCTGAGATGAAGTGCTGGGTGTTGTAGGCATTGTTGCCCTTCCCACAGCATCATTTCAGCTGTTTTAGCTGAAGTATTGTTTGTTCACTATTTTGTTAATTAGAGAAACCGCAGCCATGCCCCTGCAGGTAACCTCAAGGCTAGGCATCAATGTGGGAGTGAATGACAGCTTCATCATGCCAAGGCACCACCGAAGCTAATCTGTTCCACTCGAGTGGAAAGGGGTAGGGTGTAGGGGAGGAGCTGCCCCACAGAACAAGCACCAGTAGAGTCCCCTGGGGTGCAAGGAAGACCACTGAACAACACCTCCAGGTGAAACCTCATGTAACAAGTCTTGGTGGGTGAGTAGACCCCAGTGTGGTGAAACTGAGGCAGGCAGGGCCTGCCAGACTCAGAAATAAAACTTTTATTACAAGGAAACGATTGCCCCGCAAAGGAGTCATTTGCTGAATGCCAGACAGGGCCAGGGACAGGACAAAAGGGGTAAAGGCACTTCTCAGGTAACTGTATGTACTAACTGGCAGTTGAACAGGTACTGAAAGGCCTATCAAGGACAAACATTTTGTTCCACAAACACACTGCTCTGCTAAATATAATACTTTTTTTCTGATATACCCATAGTCCCAAACTGAAAAATGAGGCTGTAGAAGCTTAGCTATTTGCAATGGCATGCTCACTGCCCTTGAGAGAGACAAATACATACGCCTGTCATACCTGGGTTAAAAAATCCAAAGATCTGCCCAAGCTGGAGGTTCATCAGGTTGGCATGGGTAGGCAGGTCAGTCTCCTTAGCTAGCAGCACATAAGTGGTATGTCCAGCATCACATCTAGCCACCTCTAATTCACCAGCCTGAATGACCTGGTGCTGGGATCAGGCTGGAGACTTCAGCAAGTCTCACTGTCCCACCTCTAGATCTGTATCCTGAAGTCTTGTCTCACCCCTGGCTATCATTAGGAAGGCTTTGTAGCATTTGCCTGACACTTTTTAATCAAGTGCTATGTATGTATAAAATGATATATAACATCATAATCCTTGCAACAGGCCTGTGAGGTCAGTGCACAGCATTTCCTTCATTTTAGGCACAGGGAGGCTGATTTGCCCCTGGCCACCCAGCAAGGACCACAGATGGTTTATGGACATCCTCCATTCTGCTCCTGGCTTTATGCTTTATCCACATGGCAGTGCTTCCTGAGTGACAGCACTGTGTATGCTCATAAATGTAGGGTCATACATGCCTGTGCCATCGCTTGTACACCCAGCTTCTCTATAGAGGATGAAATACTGCGTGTAGGCAGAGGATAGGTGTAAGTAAGATGCAGATGTTAATCCTTCGACAGAGTGCAAATGTCATTATTTGGTGATCTCATACATGATTTTTCCCCCATTATTTCCCATTCTGTTGCTTGGACTCAAACCTGTTAACAAGCAGGATGTCAGACAAGGGGGCGTTCGTTATTGTTGTTCATGCCCAATTATGTAAACGAACAGTGAAATGTCATTAAAGACCTTTCTAGCTGTCATGTCCATCATCGGTTCTGGTTTGGGGGTGGGACTCCGATAACGATATTGTCACGCAGCCCACATGAAAAATCAGGCACCCTGGAGCAGTAATTGGCACATTGTCTTGTTCAAACCTCATTATTGTTAGATGCCGCCTTTGGGTCCTTCCAGCAAATAATGATATTTGGTCGCTGGACAGGAAACGATGCAGCACACCACTCCGCAGAGGGATTTGTTTCTGTTTGGTGGTTACCAGTCCGCCAGACATCATTTATGTTGAGCCGGAGACATTCTCCAATGTGTTCCTGATCTACAGTCCCCACCGCATTAGCTCTTATAAACAGAACAAATGCAAAATCCCCAAGGGCTGTTTTTCCAAGCAGTCTGGTGTGCTTCCATTCATAAGAATCTCTTTCTTTAGGGCATTAGAAGACATGGCTTTTTTTTTTTTTTTTTACATATATCCACAATTAACAACCTATCATTCTGCCCTGAATGTGGGCCTTCTCTGGTGTACATGGAATATCACTCCAGTGGAATTCATTGTAGTGACAGGTCTGTTCTGCTGACTTCAGATCTCCGATTTTGTGTGCCTGCCATCAAATGGATAACAGTTATGTGCTTACCCAGCTTATAAGCACAAATATCACTGGCAAGCACAAATGCAAGCTCACATGTGTATTCAAAATTGCAGAAGCAAAGTTGTCATTTTGAGTTAAAGCCTTGGGTAGAAGTCTTTTACAACTGCAGCATATTGTGTCCTTCGCCTGTTCCTACCTGTACTCCTGAAGTGAAGCATATCCAATGGGATAGATATGATGTGTGATATCGTATGGTCACATAAACAATCTTAATGTCCCTCCTGTATGACAGCATCCAGAATTTTCTCTTTCTGTGCGATAGACTCCCCACACCCATCATAGTCAATACCATTGACCCATAGCCGCTTAGCCTGCTTCTTTCCCTTCTCTCTGAAATCTTTTTATTGACCTCAGAACGGTTCCTCAGAAATGAAGAAGTCAGTGTTCTCACTGGAAAAAAGTATTCTCTGGGACCGCCTGTACATGTCACAGGGTTTAAGCCTCATTAAATTAAATAGGTTTATAAAATTTTAACTTGTTTGTTTTGGAGCATCACATCAGTGTTTGCACGTACTAGGTTTTGAATGAATTAAGCCCGGTCCCTAGCCAGCACCGGAGGAGAGTAGAATGATCCCACACATGCCCCCCACCCCTGGCCTGGGGCCCCTCTCCCCATGCCCTGCAGCTGTGGGAGCAGGGGGCCGGCACACGGCACAAGAAAAAGAAAAGCTGAAGCAATTCAAAAGTCTCAGGATTGGAAGGGGTGAACTACAAAAAAGTTGCAGCACCATCTGGTGGACAAAGAGGCTCATTATACATCTTTGCGTGCCTTTGTATTTTCACACAGTGAATCCATGGATGCAACACTTTAATTCACAGTGAGCCAAACTAAACTATGTCTAAGGAGTTTTAGTTAAATGCACCAGAAAGACTTTTAAAGCATCCGGAGCACCCACTCGTGCAGTCACGCCATTGTAGTGCAAGAAAGGGCAAAAAACATGGCATGTACAAATGCCCTTGAGTACTACGGGGGCTTCAGGGGGGAGGGCAGGAGAAATGTGCAGCTAGATCATACTGTAATTCTCTTCTGCCTACACACGTACAGATAAAATTGCTGCCAAACTGATTCTCTCCACTGACTCATTCATAGAGTCACCCAAGGTGTGGATTGTAATTACTTTGTCATAATTATCACTTGAGTTGCACAAAGAGTGTACTCATATCTGATATGATAAAATAGTTCAATTAATTTTGAACAGAGGGAAACGCTGGTATGTTTTTGCCATAACCCTGCCATGAAGACAAAGAAACCTGTCAGTGTTAGATTATTGATTTTGTTCTCACTCCTGGCTTTATTAATTTTCATTCATGCATTACAACCTTTCTTTCCCAGGCAATTTGGAGATTCTAATTCAGCGCAGTGCATAAAAAAGGCATTAGGAGCTGGAAGATTCAGGGATAAGGTGGAGATAATGATGCAAACTGAGACTGAAATTCTCAGCTGGCCTAACCCAGGATAGCTCTGCTAAAGCCCATGAGATTACAGTAATTTATACCAAAGGAAAGATGTAGATCTAATGGGGGTTAAAGTGGTGATGGCTGCAAGTAGTGTGGGAATGACCAATTGCTTTCTTCTGCAGGGCTTTTCCTTCTGTTTACACATTGGACCATGTTTTACTGCAAAAGTAACGTGTCAAAAGTAACGTGTCTCTATTTGGGATTAGGGAATCATAGAATCATGGAAATTGAGGGCTGGAAGGGATCTCAGGAGGTCACATCTAGGCCAACCCCCTGCTCCAAGCAGGACCAGCCCCAACTACATCATCCCAGCCAAGGCTTTGTCTACCTGGATTTTAAAACCCTCCAAGGATGGAGCTTCCAGTCCTAGAATAGGATAGGACAAATGTGACTTTTAAGGAAGACGGTTCCAATTTTCCCAGCTCAATACTTTATATAAGCTATTTTCTTAGGTTTCCTTCTATCATTTACTCCAGGGTGAATTCCTGCGTTGTCATATTAATTTGTCTTTGTGCTGCTTTAGTATTCAGTGTGTTCTGCAATCCCAGGTAACCTGATGATCTCAGAAACCTCAGCACAGTCAGGGTTGGGGCAAGCTAATTCCCTTGCATCAGAAAACTTGGGTTGCAAGAGAGATCATTATACCAGACCTGACACTTGTCAAATCTTTGCACAGCAAGTCTGAGAGAATTTCCTGAAGAACTGGCTTGAAGAAATAGGGTTGAACTTAAGGGTCACAGCTTCTCCTGCTTTATAATGCTATGAAAACAGAAACAGCCTTAAAGCCAAGCTGGGATTCAGAAATGAAGTAACTCTGAGGTCTCAGGATTGCCCTCACTGCAGAGTTTCCCCAGCTTACCCAAGCCCAGAAGCATGTATCCAGATTGCTATGCTAGCCATTACTAAGCTGGCACTGCAGCAACATGGGTAGAGGCTAGCATTTCTGGGTGTAGAAATGACGGAAAATATGGTCTGCAAGGTATTGTGGGAAGGTATCGGAGCACTATCCCTCAAATTCTGTTATATGGTTTGCATATATTCAAGGAGCAAAACAGGCAGGACTCAAGATCAACCTATACTTAAAGCTGGGCAAACACACACAGATTTATAGCATATGTAAATTGAGGTAAGAGGGTTTTATGTAGATGGGGTAGGGGCCTCATGGCTAAACCCCAGGGAATAATCTAGCTCAGTGGTTCCCAATCTGTGGTATGGGTACCACCAGTGGTATGCAGACAACCTGTCCGTGATACGTGTTAACAGATTTATTGTAATTACTTTATATGACAAAAATTTGCTGGTGGTACTTAAAGATGAACTGAAAAATTTGCTGGTGGTACTTAAGGTTGCATTGTTTTAAATGGGTGGTGTGCAATCTGTCAGGGTTTGGGAAGCACTGGTCTAGATTACCGTGAAGACATCCCCCAGATACGCGTTTAGTAGGCCTGTGCGAATAGGCAGCTATTCGATTCGGCTTTGGATCCAGCCAATTCGGATGCCAGTGATCTGATTTGGAGCTCCAGATCGGTTTCCCGCTTTGATTCGTCCAAATCGGCTCTGAAGCTTCAGAGCCACTTTGGAGATCTGGCCATAGGGTATAATGGGGAATCAATGAAATATTTATAACTTTGTTGTTTTTTCATCTGATTTGAATGAAACGTGTAGGTGTGGTAGCCTCTGCTGAGAGCATGGAACCTGCCAAGTTTCAAGGAGATAGAAGCAGGGGTTTCGGGGAAACAACCTCAAATTCTTGAAAGCAAAACACCTGTCATGTGCGTGTGTTATGCCACAGCGGGGTGGTCGCCCCTGCTGAGTCCACGGAGTCTGTCAAGTTTAAAGGTGAGAGGTGCAGGGGGAGTCTGGCTTTTGGGGCCCTGCACCTCTGGCTGCTAACAGGCAAAACTCGTGACATAGATGACCCTGTGTGTGGTAAGGCGCAGCGGGGTGAAAACTGCAGGCCTGCTAGCCCCTGTGGAGGCCACGAAGCCTGACAACTATCAAGGAGATCAGTGCAGGGGGGTTCTGGGGCCCTGCACCTCTAGCTGCTGACAGACAAAACTTGTGACATGGGTGCTTGTGGGACGGACTGTGTCTGTCTTGTGGCAGTTGATTGTCTGTATTGATTCTCTCCTCTCTTTAGTCTGTGGTTTTGTAGGTGTTAATCCTTGCTCGTTAACTCATTACATTAGCTAGCTACTGTGTATTGAGCTGGTCCCTGAGTGAATCATGATTGATTGGTAACGCAGTAGCTTAGCAGCCAGGCCTGCAGTAGTGTCCCCACCCCCACGCCCCAAGACAGACACAGTTGCACAAGCACCCATGACACAAGTTTTGCCTGTCGGCAACTAGGGGTGCAGGACCCCAGAACCCAGCAGCCCTGCACCGATCTCCTCGACAGCTGGCAGGCTTCATGGCTGCAGCAGGGGCTACCACCCCTGCAGCTTTCACCCCTCTGCGCCTTAACACACACACTGTCACCCATGGCACGAGTTTTGCTTGTCCGCAGCTTGAGGTGCAGTTTCCCCCAAACCCCTGCACCTAAGTCCTTGAAACTTGGTAGGCTTCGTGGCCTCACCAAGGGCTACCACCCCTGCAGTTTTTACTGTGGCTTAACACACACACGACGTGTGTTTTGCTTTCAGGACTTTGAGGTGCAGTTTCCCAGAAACCCCTGCATCTATCACCTTGAAACTTGGCATGGATAATACTCTCAGCAAGGGATTATCTTCCCTGCAAGTTTCATCCAAATCAGCCAAAAGACAACACAGTTATAGATATTTCCTTGATTCCCCATTATACTCTATGGCCGAATCACCGAATCAGCTCCGAATCTTTTCTGAAGCGATTCGGAAGCTCTGAAGTGATTCACAAAGCCTAAAGCTTCCAGAAATTTGATTCAGATTCATAGATTCGGCCTCTGAATCATCTGAATCATCTCGAATCCGAATCATGATCCGAAGCTTTGCACAGCCCTAGCATTTAGCTTATTTATAACCATGTTAAAGGACTAATGGTAGACAAACTTCAATATGTGCGGAGACTTTAGTTAAGAACTGAACAGTTGAGTGTCTCCTGAACATACCCTCTCTCTGGCTTCGCAGGAGGTGTTTTGAAGACAGATGAAGGACTTTTCTTGTCAGCAATTTAGGACAGCAAGACTGTTAGTCTCTTTGTATTGTCTACCATGGTGAACGCTGAGAACCACCAGAAAAGAAATCTCCAGCATTTTCTTCTCACAGTCAGCACAAAAGCAGCTGTGCCATTTTATGTCTCTATTAAATACCCACAAGACCCTCAGAACAAGAATGCTTTGCAATCTTCAATGTGCTTGTTAGCACAACACCCGTGAGAGGTAGGGAAGTGGTAGTATCCCCATTTTACAGATAGGAAATGGAGGCAGACTCTAGCTGACTCAGTCAAGACCTCATGTAAACAGCTGTGGGGTAGCAGGGCACTAAAAACTGGTCTCCTAAGTGCCTGGCTGGCATCCCAATGCTAAACCTTCCTATGTCTGCCTGCTTATGCGCCCCCAGACCTAAACAGAAAATAGCAATGCTCAGGAAATACTTGAATCTCCATCAAAGGCCTGACTCAAGTTTTTTGGGGGGGAAGTAAACCCAGATGATGAAAGCAACTGTCCTCTGAGCTATTATTCTCAGCCCTGACTGCTGACAGAGAGATATAGTTTGCAATTTAATACTCATTGGCAGTAATACTACACCACTCTTTCCTTGGGGGGGGATGACAAATAGTAGGGTCAGCAAATGTCTTATTACAAGAACATGGGTGTGCTGTTTGGGGCTGCCAGGAAGGCAGCGTGCATGCCTACTGCACATGTAGCCAATGGCAATTGAATTAGTCACTCTTCGGCTTTAGCGCATGAAAAATCTTGGCCGATAAAAAGGTAAAAAGCGCAGTGGCTTCTACTGAAACATCTCCAGACAAATAGCCTGTGTTACCATCTAATAAGGAGAGATGAAACCAAATCCTTCCAGAAACAAACGGGGGGACCCAACGTTGTCCCACCGGTCCCGGCGTGGAATAGGGCATCTGGCTTCCATTACAAAACAAGCCACATGCCCTATCGGCCTTGAGAAAACGCTCTCATCTTTCGGTTGGTGATGGCTTCATGGGTTTCATTTTTATGAGAGAGAAATTAGAGTGCTGGTATACGGAGATGTGACTTAATATGGCTGGGGTCTGCTTTCCAATTATACTGCTATCTCCGTTACCTTCCTCTTGTGGGGTTGTAGAGTGTATGGAGAGTGGTGATTTTTTCCAAATAAGAATCTAGTTAGCTTGTGTGTGGTTTTTTTTTATTTGGCTTCTGGTTGGTTGTTGTTTTTGCCTATTGACTGATAAAAAATAATAATCTTGATAACACTTTATCTAAATACAGATGTCACAGGAATATGCTTGAAAAACGCCATCACTAAGAACTCTACTATTCCAGTGCAATTATTATATAGCAGGAGCCCATTCCACATGTTGCAGCATGTATTGGTACAGTTTTAGCGGATGCAAACAGGAGTATATCCTGTAGTCTTTGATGCCAATAGTTAAACTCCAGCTGATTACCGCGATGCAGTAACGGGCCTACAAGGACCTGAAGTAGGTTCACAGATTAGGTACCTGCATATTAGCTTTCTGGGAAGGGTACTGATAAAAAATAAATAAATCTTGAAAACACTTTATCTAAATGCAGACTTTACAGGAGTTTGCTTGAAAAACACCGTCACTATTAACTCTATTATTACAGTGCAGTTACTGTATAACTGTAGCCTACATTTCATATGTTGCAGCATGTATTTATACAGCTTTATTGGCTGCAAAGAGGAGTATATCCTGTAGTTATTGATGTCAGTAGTTAAACTTCAATTGATTACCGCGATGCAGTAATCTATAAGTACCTGAAGGTAGGTTCCCAAACTAGCATATTAGTTTTCTGGGACGGGGACCACCTTTAATTGTGTGTGGCACAGCACCAGGCTCATGGACCACATTAAGTTATTGATTAAAAACGAAGAACTTCCCTTTGAAAGTTTAAGATTACTTGGAAGAGGATCTTTGGTAAAGTTGGACTAAAGAACGGGAAAGAAATGTGAATTGGACTTGTGAGTTCACCTTAAAAATGACTGTCAGCACAGGCTATGCTCTCCGGGAAAGTCAAACACAGCTGTGGGCCTTGTCAGGAAAATAAATAGGAAAAAATATTGCAAAGAAACAAAGCAAAAAGTTTCTCTGGGTTGACGTTTTTGCTGGGCGACTGCCAAGAGCGTGTCCGTGCCTATTTGCGAATTGTTTGGGATTTGCTGGCTTCAGCACTAAAACTAAAGGCAATGGAAGCTTTCCGTGCGTTTGAAGATTAATTTCACATAATCGCAGCAAAGCTGAAGTCAACAAGCAGAATTTAATTACTACCCTGACAGCTGGGAGGCAATTAATGCCCTCAAACTTTCAAGCGCTATTTTATTTGGGATTTTTTTGGTTGTTGTTTTGCCCTTGTCTCACTTCTGCTAATTAGACACATGCTGCAGGGTGCAAACTGACCGCGCGGCTACATTACCACCTTGTCATCAAAACCACATCCATCTCTGAAACCTCCCGACAAGGCCGTGGCGTCTTCCCCAGAAGAAGCCGCAAGGCCATCTCTGGGTAGAAGGAAACCACAGGCTGTTGCTAACATATGTCCCTGTCTTGCGGTATTGAATCTCACCGTATTTCCCCTCTCAGGCAACTGTTTCAAAGAGCATCATGTTCATTCGTGGAGGGAACAGTTTCTTACTGTCTTTCCGATCCCCATGTTGAGTCAACAAAATGTAGGCCAAGATTTGGAAAACCCCCAGAATACCCTAATTACTTGCTTAGGTGCTTTTTGGGGTTTTTTTAAAGTCACATCCCTGGGGCCTGATACACCAGGGTTTTCAATTTGTAGTCATGCACCTCTAAGGACAGTGAATGGGAAAAGCTGCTCAGTTAAAATAGGGGCATTATAAACTTACTCTGCACAGGAATAAGCAATGCCATGCAGGGGAAGGAGAATCAGGCCCAGTGCATTTTCCTCCAAGCAGGAATAAACCAGCTGATGCACACGGCTGAAGAAAGTTGAATGAAATTAGGAAATCCCCAGCTAGTGGATGACTCCAGTATTTCAACCTGCATTTTCATCCCAGACTGGGACAAAAAGATTGATCAGAGGATGGGGGAAAAATCGAGAAAAAAACAGACCTTGATTGAGAAACATTTTGTGGTTTGAATCTTTAGCTACAGAGCAGCTTGGCTGTAAGAGGGGACTGGGCCATTATACCGTGAGGTGTAGGGTGCACAGCCTCTGGGGCAGGCTACTGCCGCTCTGCCCAAGGGTTTCTTTTATTTCTGGACTTCACGGAGTACCAGCAATTAATGCTCTGTTTGTAAATGAAAGCTGCGCCTGCTAATTGACTGTGGTAATGAAGTTATAGAGTTTTCTTTATGGTTTATTAGTACAATAATAAACCACATGCAGCATGTAATAATGGCACATGGTTAAATGAAGGACTTGCTGATGCTTTGTAAACTATTTCAAACAGCATTATTTCAGTAATCGCTGATACTCTTCTCCCTAATTTCAGGTCTGATTCTGTTTTATTTGCTTGAAGATACAAGTCTACCTGCACATTTTTTCTTTTTTCTCTCTGTGGTTTGCGTTAATAAGTGAGCTGGTCAAAGGTGGGGGAAAGGCTAATTTGGAGGTGAATTTTTATATTGCTGTTCATATTGCTGTTGGTTATGGAGTCAGAATTAACCATGTACAAGGGTCACATGCAAGGCAAGAAGTCTTTAGGGCGATACTTATTGTTGGACCTCACAATTCTTGAGAGCAGACAAGGCCCGAGGAAGGGTGCTGTGAGATCCAAAAGCTTGCCTGTGTCTATCTCAACCATGCAATAAAAGATATCGCCCGCAGGGATCCTTGCATCTCGCATAGTTTCTGAATCATAGATTTCATAGACTTGAGGCCTGGAAGGGACCTCGCGAGACCATCGCGTCCAGCCCCCCACCCCAGGGGCAGGAAGTCATCATGGCCACAACATCACCCAAACACCAAAAAAAACCAATGGGCATTCAAGAAAAAGTTTGTAAATCTTGAAATTCCCAAAGATTTTAGACCCATGATCATTTGTCCAAAAACTGGTACAGGAAATCCTTTATGTGTTTATCTGTGTTATGGTCCAGGAGCAACTGCATGCAGCCTACTTGGCCAAAGTAAAGAGCACATCAGACAAGTGACCATTTTAATGGTTCAGCAAAATTAAAATAATGGAAAACTCGCATGCAAAAATGCCCATAAGGAGAGAAGACGAAGAAAAAGTTAGAAATCCAGTTTTCCATCTAGAAATAGTTGCAATGAGAATGCTTTACTGCCTGTTGGAAGATGTCTAAGGAAGAAATATATCTGCTTAGCTCACCATCTGAAACATTTCACCCAAATGATTTGGCAAACATCAGTCTGAAAAGATGCGGTGAAGGCCAAGTTCAGCTCGCGATTAGAGAGAAGGGTTAAACTACACAGCAAACCTTCACCAAAGAATAATTCCAACAGGACAGATTTGCAGGATGAAAACTCATCTTATCTCCTTTGGATTTTCTCCGTTCTTTCTGATGCTCTCTAGCTTCAACTCGCAACTCAACCAGAGCGAACTGTGCATCTCAGCAACTCTGGGAGGGCTTCGGTTTTTGTCAAAATTTCTAACATCCAGCTTCATTGTAAGGGCTTGCAAAAGCTTCTGCACCTGTTTAATGAACCCATTCGAGTTAGAGCCTCACATTTCAGCTATGATCCACATATTGCAATCTTCCCTCAAGCAGTCTATCCAACATATGTGACCCAGAAAGAAACCTCATTCATGTAGGGCACATTACTGAAGCCTGCACACCATTCATTCCTTGGCCTTTTAGCCGAGATGGCCATTGGCGCTAATTGATGCCATTTGTCAGGCTTCCCGTGTGCAATGCATTTCTACTAGGAACCTGGGAAATGCCTGGAGAGGCCTGGCTATAAGAGCTAATATTTCTCCTCCCCTGTAGCAAAGAAAAGCATTTTACTTTAAAGGAAGTCAGCGTTCAGCAGTGGAAGTCACCCTGCAGCCAGGTGGGTATTTTCAAGGGCCACAGCATTTCTGCACAATTAAATGACTCTGGAAATTATTTATTAATAATTTTAAAGTGTTAGCCCCCATTAGCAAAAATATTTGTAATTATCCAGACTTTTCTCTCTCTCTCTGTAGGAAGCAAAGGGAACACAGCCAGTGAGAATTATTTTCTCTCTCTCCTGCTTTCCTTTTTTTTAAATAGGAGCTGTAATGTCTATACCCCAATTTATCTTGCTTACCACTAGAGGCCACCACAGACCTCCTAAATTACGACCAGAGGAAGACAGTCCTGCATTTGAAAGCTTGCCTAACTTTACCCCAGTTACCTATTTGGTCCAATAAAAGATATCACCCTAAGAAAAGCTTGTCTCTTGCATAATTTCTGGACCATCATGGTTACAACATCAGCAGGGATCCTGGGTTTTTTTTGGTAAAATGAAATCCCCAATTTACGGTTAACAAAAATTAACCCCAAATCCACATTTTTCCATGATTTAAAGGAAACACCGTGTATGTGTGTGTATATATATATATATATATATATATATATATATATATATATATATATATATATATATATATGGTGAGTATATGTGTGTGTGTGCGTATGTATGTATATATATGTATATGTATGTATGTGTATGTATATATGTGTGTGTATATACATACATACATACACACACAATGTGTATAGTGATGTTTCATTTTAATCATGGAAAACTGTGGATTTGGGGTTACTTTTTTAAACTGAGAATTGGGGATTTTTTTCAATCAAAGAAAACCAGGATTCCTGGACTTCGCTCTTACACTACCAAAATTCTGCGGTCATTCCCAAAAGCAATGCCAAGGCCGACTTGTAGAGGTCTGGTGTTTATTCTCCACGCAGTGATCCTGATGTCAAATTTGCCCAGTTCGTAGTTCAAGATCTTTTTCTCTCCTCCAGACTAAATTCTTGGAGGTTTTTAAGACCTGGCTAGACAAAGCCTTGGCTGGGATGATGTAGCTGGGGCTGAGCAGGGGTTTGGACTAGACGTGACCTCCTGAGGTCCCTCCCAACCTGAATTTTCTAAGATTCTGTGATTCTATGAACGTAGGGGAAACTATTCTCATATCATACCTGTTGCCTTTCTTATCTATAAGCTCTTCAAGTCAGGGACTGTCTCCTACAGTGCAAGATAAAATCAGACCCCTGCATGTTCACAGGATTGTGAAGCTGACCTGCTTGCTTTCTCTGAGTTAGCTAAATGCTTATGTAACCCATCCACCATATGCACTATGCCTCCTCTTTTCTGTGGATCCAAAGAGGATAATCAGACAAAATGACTCTCTAGCTCGAAATGTGGAATCGTGTAGATTTTTTACCTTCTGAAATCTCTACTTCAGTCCCCAGCATTGGCCAGCCTGACACTCCCTTGTGCCCTTAGGGTGAGGTCTCATGTCGTGATGGATGTCTCTGTCACTCAGGCACATTCAGTACAGCTACAATCCAGGACTAAGGGAGAGGAAAGGAAAAGGGAAGGGATCCTAATGCCACCTGTAGAAGCTTTAAAAGCATTGCTATTTAAACTCTAGATTCTCCAGCATGGACAATGTCATTCAGCCATCGTAAGAGGAAGAAGCTAGGCCTGATTGTGTGCATCTTTCAGTACGTCGCTTTGTACTGCATCGACGCTGAATTTTAGTCTTCCAGCATTTGGACCCAGAGATCTCAGCTTTCCATGGCTTTCATTTCAATCCCTTTGACCCAGCACTGCCATATATATACCCAGTTCTTATTAATTAAGGAGTTCTGCAGGACTCTACCCAAGATGGCCTGCTTCCATGCTTGGCACAGAGCGCCCAACAACCAAAATGTGTGGGGTGGCACTAAACAAACCCACGCTGTGCCAGTGTGTGTATGGGGTGGCGCAGAACTGGTGGCTGAATCCAAGGAGCTGGAACGAGGCACTCCTGCCTTCCTACTTTAGTGCCTTGCAAGGTGCCAACCTGGTACATTTGTAAACTAAAGATGCCTGGGATCCATCATAGACCTAATGTGATAGGTGTAGGATAGATATGTCCCAGGGCAATGAAACTGGATGCCCCAATCCCTCCATCTCTTACCACCGCTGGGCCCTGTGGAGATCTGGATTAGGAGAGAGTCTCCTTATGCATTTTTTACCAGTGACAAGACCATATCATGCCTACAGAGGTGAATTAACAGAATGCAGTGGCGTACTTTGGAGTCCAGACTTTTATTTCTCACGGTTGGACGGAGGGATTTGGAGGGACTTTTCTTGCCCATTTCAGACCTGTCTTGGATCCTACTCTCTCCTGAGTTCCTCAAGTAGTCAGTAGCCTTAAGAAACCCTTTGGGGCTCCAGGATCATAGAAATGAAAGAGCAGGAGGATACATGCCCACTGTTTAGCTCCCTCTTAAGCAACTAGAGGTGTTTTTATTCCCTACGCACCAAAAATAGCTCTTCATCAGCCGGGAGACCAGTGTTGAGTAACCAGAGCTGTCCGAGGTGCTGGACTGAACCCAAGACCCGCTTCAAGCCACGTGGGATAGTTAGACATGTGGTCATGCCGCAAACAGAGCTCTTTCTTCCAGGAGGCGCATCAGCCGTCGATTTGGTTCCCCTACTCACCGCCCAGCAGCAAGCACTACTAAGCATGAACTTTCAGGAAAAGAAAACAGTGTGGAGATAAATCAATACCTTTCATATCAAGCGTCATCTTTCCTTACTAATGTCTTCTCCCGTTGAGCAAAGATGCAATGATGTACAGTGGAGGGGATGCTGGCGTGTTCCCTGCCAAGAGTTAAAGGGAAGGAGGACAAAGAGGAGAGAGTACAGATTTGAAGTCACCTTCCTGTCTCCAAGCAACTGCAACTCTGATCATGACAGCTGGGCTAAGCTACGATTGTAAATCAATGCTTGATTACTGTAGCCAGGGAAAGTATTACTACTTGGGCTAGTGATAGTGATAAAGTAGGCTGTTAACAACTTGCCTGGACAAAGCAAGTGATTTTAATAGATGCAATATTATCCTCTTTAAAGGAGGATGATAATTTGATATTACTGGGCTTATTTAGTCTGAAGGCATCTGTCTGCCAAGAACTGATAAAGCAGAGTGTATGTGAATGTCTCCTAAGGGAAAGGGGTTATAAATGGCACTATTCTCATTGCTTTCTGAGCATCCTGATAGCCGTATCTGCTGCCCCTTTTTTGTCACGGTCTGTTTGTTCCTCATGCATCTGGGATTTTTAAACCTTGTTGCATGTGAAAGACTATATTGATACATGAAAGGAAGTTGACAATCTCCCGATGATTCATTGCATGAGGACTGGCTTAAATTGATGGTGGAGGAGTGCAGTGACATCAGGCCCACTACATGATACTGCTTAATCAAAGCACATGCTAGTGAATGGGGAAAAAATCCATCTATGTGATTTCTTCCAAGAACTCCCTCCCAAACAGATCTACATCTGAAGAGCATTAAAGCATCCCATATTCTGGAAATAAAATGACTGCTAAATATACAAGTCTATGAAAGGCAGGGTAGGGTACTCCGGGATCAGTTTTCAACCCTCCCTACCCTCACGTGGAATATCTGGGCGGTCAGGACTTTAAAAAGCTCAGTAGTGAATATTAGCTATACAAATAGCTTAATGGAAAGAGCTCATCTGTGAAGAACAGACATAAGGACTCCAGAGACATGGCCTGAGATTGCAACTTTGATAACCTGTGCTCTACAATGGGGTTTGGATGAATTGCAGGGTTTGAGCACTTCTAATCTCTAGGTCATTTGGTTCAAATCCTACCAATGCAGCTGTATAATGACCCACATTTGTTGGATGTAACAGGTAGGACTGACCTGTTCAACTTTCATTCCAACTAATGCATATTTATTGACCGTTTTTAATGTGGTATCTGCTAGTAATCTGTAGCCCTAGGGCTGCGCTGTTAAACACATGATTGAACTACTCATGTGAAATGGTGATTGAAATGCTGATTGAGTCTGCTCCCAGAAAGAGTCTGCTTAGATCTTTAACAATGCAAGAGGCTAGTTAATGGAAATGTATGCAAGGGCTTATCCATCTATCTAATCTTATCTTCCTTCCTGCTTACACAGCCTCCGTCACCATAGTTTCTGAGTGCCTTTTGTTTAATCAGCTCTTCCCAAGTAATGAGGGGGTTAATTAGAACAGAGGCACAGGAGATCTCCTGCACTTGGCATCATAATGAGATGTTTTATGAACTACTGGGCACTCTGTAAACAAGAAGTGTGATCTAATGGGATGTGCTGCCCCTACTGGTCTTCTCCTCTGCCATTTAAGGCAGAAGGTAGGGCAGCGTGGCACCTTAGAGACTACCTCGTTCAGAAAGGCATAAGTTTTTGCTAAGGTGCTACCCTGCTGTGCCTTCTACCTGACTTCAAAGTAACACAGCTGACGACCTCTCTCTGTCCTCAAAGATGAGGTTTCTCATCTGCTATGCCTACAAAGCATGCTTCCTACCCACCCCAGGACATAGGTTGGTATCCACCAGGTGCTACCAAGATCACTGTACTGACTAGCCTTTGCGAACGGACCTGTCTCTATGGGGTTTATCTATGTTGCAAGCTACAGCAGTGCTTGCAAGGTTGTGTAGCTATCTAAGCTTAGATAATGGCTAGCTATCTTGTCTTTAGATAGCTAAGGGCAAATCTTCTGGCATTTAGGGTAAATCTTCTGGCATTTAGTCCACACTGAGGTTCATGCTACCCCTATCCTTCTATCCATATTCATGCTGGTTAGTTTAAATTTGCCTAAATCTATCTATACTGCACTGTCACTGCAAGGTAACTACAGTGTACATTCTCACGCAGCTGGATCTTCCAGTTTTGGCACTCCCCAGAGGCACTCCAGTTTGTCCTCTCTCATGTCTCTGCGCCCTGTTGACCCTCAATGCCATTGAGTCTCTTTGACTTTTACCTTTTAAAACTTCCATTGTCTCTTCAGCTCATGGTTGATTTTCCCTGTCAAGTGAGATATGTATATAAATTGGGTGATACTGCACTGATGCGCATTCCCGGTGCCTTCCTTCAAACCACATGCACACTGCTCTGAAACAGCCCCAAGCTCCTGTCTCCGAGCCCATTCAGGCAAACAGCTCTTGAGCAAATATCCAGTCTTATGTGGACATCTGCAATATAAGCGTGCTGGGGTGTAAGACCGCAGAACCGTGTGCATTGGGAATCGTATTGTGTGTCTTCAGACTCAATAGAGCAGTATATGGCAGGCTCAGGGCAGGTTTGTATGTATGTGTATGTGTAATGATGAACAAAGAATAGACTGAATAGCAGCATATATAGTTGCTCTCTACACACTTTTTCCACTCTTAAATATTAAGAAAAATATTAGGAATGGGTGAATATGCCCCATTGACTGTAAAGGCATAGAGCAAGAACAAAGGCCATGTGTATTAGCTCCAAGTACAGGACTCATCCATCAAACCATTTGGTTTAAAGACCAGTCAGGCCCTGATTTATCTTTCTGAGATAGACTGGATTCCCGGGGAACAAGTCCACAGAGGTGCTGAACATCTGATGTTGCCCTGAATGTCAATGAGAGGAGCTCAGCACATTTCAGGCTTTGCAAATTCATCCTCGCAGAAACTATATTTATTGGCAAAATGTAACTTTCTCCCTTCTTTGGTTCCTACAAATGGAATTAGTGACTGGGCTAGCTGATAGGTGAGGAGCTCAGGATGGGAACCCACATTTTCTGAACTGAAAGCCTCCTTTCTGAAGCCCTCTGTGACAAAGTAAGTCCTCCTGACACAAAGTGCCCTGGAAATGTGATATCCATAGACCAGGATTAGGTTAGATTTTAGGAAAAAACGTTTTCACTAGGAGGGCAGTAGAGCACTGAAATAAGTTACTGAGAGAGGTGGTGGACTCTCCATCCTTGGAGGTTTTTAAGAGGGGGGTAGACAGATCCTTGTCTGGGATGATGTAGTTGGGGCTGGTCCTGCTTGGAGCAGGGGTTGGACTAGATGTGACCTCCTGAGGTTCCTTCCAGCCCTTATTTTCTATAATTCTTTATGGATCAGTCTGGCCACAAGCAGTAGCAAGACTGCTACCTTTTTACTGTAACTAGTTGTACCCAAGTATCTGTAAATAACAGTTATTTTCACATCACAGTCTGCAAGATACTACACCTCCTTCTCTCAGACACTTGGTTTTAAAAGGTTCTGCACCCCAACGGTGTCCTCCAGAAGCCTTTGACAACTAACCTGGGATGTCTTATATTGGTTGACTTCTCTCCTGGATTGTAATCCACATTTGTATGCAGTGATAATGCTAAATTCTGTACCATCATGTCTAAACCAGACTCTAACTCTGGAAAAAATCTGTATATCCCAGCATCTTTGGGGATTACTTTGGTTCCCTGGATGTGGCTCCTGTGTTTCTTAAATGAAGACTCTTGAAAAGCTTTTTTCTACCAGCTGGAGTCTTGATAATGCATGGTCCCCAAATGCTGGAGGCTGCTGTTTGCATCTGAAGAAATCCTTGCACGATGAGTCTGGTTTCTATGCTCCTCACCCATGCAAAATGATTCCTGTTCATCCATCAGGAGATGGGCTGAATTGAACAGGCATGGAGGTTACTTTTCTTCCCCTGCCTATGATACAAAGCTCTAGTCCAGGGGTTGAAATGGGCACATCTACATGTGCACTTCAATGTGCATTAGCTTATTTTAATGTGCATTGAAGCGTCATTGAAAAACCATGCTATTTAGTGAATGCACATCAAAGTGGGCTACTGTGTATTAAGCATCACTTAAAAACCATGCTCTGTAGTTAATGCACATTAAGATAGGCTAATGCACATTCTCCTAGCACCTCACAGTGGAGGTACTAGATTTAGAGCGCATTAACCAAAGCATGTTAATGCATGTGTAGACACGTCCGCTCTTCTTGCATCTGGAAGACAGATTTTAAAGCAGATTTCAGTCCTCCCCTTGTACAAGACACCAGGGAATGGCATTCTAACGAGCACTCAAGTAACTAATCCTCAAACTGATACCATTTAATGCTTTTAAAATGCCTGCCATTAATAATAATAATGCCAACAAGCACCTGAGTGCTTTACAGAATGTATTATGGGGAAAGTGATATTGCTTCGCCAGTGCATAACATGCTGCACACCAGTAATGAGGAGAGTACAGGCTTGGCAAAGAACAATGAAATGGGTCAGAGCATCCAAGATGCCTACACAGAACAAACAGGGCCTTATATTCTAACATCTTATTGAAAAGCCTCCCACATAGTAAACTGCTTGGTACTTCATTTGTCTACTGCATCATGCAAGGATATAAGACTGAGTTAACTCTGCCAAGGTTTTCAAAACAGGAAGCTAATATAAACCCAACATATTTTTTTCAAGTCCCATTGAATTCAAGACCTAGAAATAATAGCTGGTATGTTTGCTGTGCAGTAGGAGCAAAAAAACCCACCGTGGCCTTCAGCAGAACCTGAATGAAAGGCAATCATCTTCGCTCTGACTCCTGCTGTCTCCTTTCCAATGACAAAAGAGTAATTTGCTATCCAAGGTATTTCTACAGCATTTCAAGCAGGGCACTGAAATATCAGAAGTGGCTCTGAGCCTACCGTATTTCTGAGAAGAGAAACCTGCGGGAGAGAGCGAGAGGAGAGGCAGGGAGCCAACCGCAGAGATGTTCCCCACTGGAGAGCTCAAAGGACCGTCATGCACACACCCCTGCAGACATGCAGACTACGTGACACACGTAGGCATTGCAATTTGCACGCCTGCTGGAAGCTCCTTTCTTTCAGCCCAAGAATTTCCCCTTTTTAAAACTATCAAAGATAAATATTCCCACTCTGTTCCATTTTACCTTGCAGTCTCATGCTTTCTCCTCTTGGTGACACTGTGTCAACTTGGAATCCGGAGCCCGAATGCTGGGAGCTCTTGAACATTACCAAAGTCATATGGGAGAAAATTGCACAGCAACTGCCGGCGCTATTCCCGTCTCCTGCGATTTCTATACAATTCAGCGACTTGCTTATTTGAGAACTAAAATTCCCTGAATCTCAGTGATGGCTAATATATATCATTGAAGAGCTGAGCAGGAATGCACCAGTGATTTTTTTTTTTAGTCATATTTTGATTTATCGAGCACCATTTACAAGTATCATGGGGCCATATTCTGTGCAGTAACATACAACCCTGGGCAAATATGCTCAATGAGGCTGCTACGGGAGGAGGTGAGTCAGTGTAAAAGGAGGCTAACAATGCTTACAACAGCGCTTCTCGACCTCATTAGGCTCCAGGCCCCCGTTGACAGACTCCAGGCACCCCTCGGAAAATGCCAGCCCTTAGCTTTCACTTGATTTGTGAGTGCAGAATAATAATAGAGCAATACTTCCATTGCAAGATCAAAACAGGTCAGAATGCTTTTGACATTAGGGACCTACTGAAATCTCTGGGTTTATCTTGTGAATCGTGTGTAGGTGTTTGCACACCTCCCAGTGCTGAGATTGCACAGCACCTGTAAAAGGATCCTGCAGCACTCAGGTTGGGAATCGCCGGCTGAAGAGTTAGAAAACTCATCTGGGATGCTGAGAAGAGTCTTCCTTTTAGATTTGAAGACAACACCTGTGTTACCTCGCCAGATCTCTCCAAGGTGAAAGGAAGTGCAGAAGAAGCGAGGTTTTGCAATTCAATCCTGAGTCTGGATTTACTGGGATCCCTTTGGCTTCCCTGAAGCTGCTCCTCCTCTCCCGCACATTAAGGAAACATAATCAGAATTGGGCTCAGAGCATTTTAAATTCAAAACTAGCAAGGATGGATTCATTAGCAGTCACTCAGGACACAAAGCAGGAACTTGCCAGGGAATGAAGAGAAATTCAGCTCTTTCAAATTTGCAGATTTTAAGCTAATTTCCCTTGGTTTTTTTTAATGGGCATATCAGATAAAGTCTAAGATTGCCCCCCCTTTCACTTGAACAAAGTAGAATTTGACCCAGTGATTGCCATGGGGATGCTCAAGATGAACAGAAGGCCTCCAGGGTCAATGTGACTCTTGCCCCTGACAGTCCTAACTTTAGACCAGGCTGAAAATGGGCACCATGGCCAGGAATCCTCTCCCACATGGAGGGAGCCACATTGCTACGGACTGGAGAACCAGCTAAACTATGGATCTACGTTTCGGTGGTGGAAAGACTCAAGCGTGTTCAGCAATATTGAGGGAGATTATAGCAGAACCTGGTGGCAAAGATGGAGAAGCTCAGTCTTGGGTGTTTCATTAAGGAAGTCCATCTGTTTCATTTGATTTGGCTCGGTTGGTTGGAGGATGAAGGAGGGAAGTATCAGTTATTCATTCTCTGCCTCCAAACTACTGGTTCCTCGCTGCGGTGTCCTCAAGCCGATACCAGCCCAGGTGCCCAGCAGTTGACTCACAACTCTGCTCTGTGCCATGAATAAACAAACCCTTCTCTCCAAGAATGAATTAATTTGGATTTATTTGCCTGGATACAGCCATTGCAGAGACTTTAATTTGTTCAGTTTGCATTGTCGAACAAACGGGATTGGTTCGGTCTCCAACTTGTGACCATGTAGGCAGATTGCAAGAGGGTAATGGAAACTTTTTTGACTAGGTGAGATGAGGAAAACACCTAAGTGAGACAGTTCGGGCTGGGGAAAAGGTAAAGTGGGATTTAACTAAAGGGGGTTGAATAGTGTCCATAACAAAACTGTAGACATCATTGCCCTCCCCTCCTGCCCCCAACCAAGTCCCTCGCTGTAGACTTTTAAACCTGCCTAGACAAACGGCACTCCAGGGAAGGAGCCTGCAGCCACACACACCAAATGTTCATTATTCTCAACAAGAAAAGAATTTAAGAGAATGGCAGGAAGTGAGAGAGAGAAAGAAATCATTCTTTTGTTCATTAAAATTAACCCTCTAGTCTTCAGCAGCAATTCTGCGTCTGCAAACTGAAGCTTTAGTGAAAGATAAAATACCAGGAATTCCCTGGAAGGAGCCAACGATGAGCTTATCTTTTCCCCACAGAGAACCAAGACTTGGGGCCAGCAGCCTGGGAACATTCGTTATTTCTGACTTAGCGGTGGCTAGGACGGAGCTGGGCTGGTCTTGGTTGTGGCAGATGACAGAGCAAGGAGCAATGGGCTCGAGTTGCAGCAAGGGAGGTTGAGGTTGGATATTAGGAAAAAACCCTCTCACTAGGAGGGTGGTGAAGCACTGGAATGAGTTACCTAAAGAGGTTGTGGACTCTCCACCCTCAGAGGTTTTTAAGGCCCAGCTAGACAAAGCTTTGCATGAGAAGATCTACTTGGGGCTGGTCCTGCTTTGAGCAGAGGGTTGGACTAGATGCGAGCTCCCGAGGTCCTTTCAACGCTCATTGTCTATGAGTCCATGAACGCCTGCAGAGTCCATGCTCACTGCTCCTGCCCAAATGAACACAACGAGCATGATTCCCTGGATAATGCAGAATTTGGTCAAATTGTCTTTGGACTGCAGTCAAGTAACACCAGGCCTGGTTTTGTCCCCTTCATGCGTTTATTTTTCAGAGGAGCGAAGAGGACAGTGGAGATGGTTTCTTCCTTCCTTTTTGACGGGTGACATCCTCCTTCCTCGTCTCAAGATTTTTATTTTCTCATCTGATTCTCCCCGCAGAGTCTCTGCTTTGGGGGTGAGTAATAAGTCTGCTCTCTGGTCTATCATCATGCTATCCTCCCCCGTGAGTACTCCTTGCCTCGTTTGCATGTGTCAAAAGAAATGCTGGCTCGTATCCCATTACCATATATCCTGCTGGTGTCTGGGTGGATTCGTAAGTGCATCTACAATTCTTTCTACAAAACTACAGTCACTTGAGAAAGGAAAGTAGAGTGTTACCGATCGGGGTTTTTCCCCGAGGTGTTTTTATTTGCCGCATTTCGCAGTAAAGCAAACAAGATGATGATTCACAAGAGCATAGGCCAGGAAGAGATCTCTTGGGTCATCTTCCCCATCCTTTGCTGGCGCAGACAACAATGTCAGATTATCCCTTTTTTAAATGGATGAAGCTCTGTCTTAGATGTACTTGATTTTTCTTTGCTGCTGAAACTCCAACCTGACTGCTTTGGAACAGCCTTCCAATACCAGCCCCCGCATTACTTGCCTGAGGTTATTACTCAAAGCTGGCATGTGTCAGGCAGTTGCCAATTCTCAGTTCACTTCCAACCACTGTGTCTCCAGCAAGAAATGGGGTTAGGGGAGGGAGCTGTGGGAAGCATCGGGACCCAGGATGTCTTGGGGGTCATCATCAAAGACTGACCTCAGTCGCAATCCCAGCTCTGCCTCTTCCTGGCTTCTCAGTTGTGCGTCCCTTAATGAATGGTAAATTTTAGCCTTTCAAATTTGCTTCTGAGCTGCCCCATGCCCAATCTCCTTTCAGCTTTCCATCCCTCTCCAGGAAATAGAGATGGGCATGAGCAGACTGCTTGCAAAACTCTCGCCAACTCTGCCCCGACCCAGGATTTTAATTCCCTTTCTATTGTGACCTTCTGTGTTCCCCTTTGGAGAAGTTGACATGTGGGCACTCAAAGCCACTTTAATCAGCACCCATGTGGTCTGAAACATTTAGCTCATCTGTTCAGAAGACTTATTAAAATGTTCAGCCCATCTGGTCTGGGAGGCTCAATAAAGCTACCGCCAATATCTGCATCCCCCCCCCCCCACCTCTATTTCCTGTCATACCATAATGCCTGACCGAAGCTTGTAATTCCAGAAACCCAGGGAAGTGCTATCTCCACCCCCGAGATCAGGGCAAACACATATCTGCCCTTCCATCTGGCACCTGTGGGCAAACCCAGAGAAAAACAACTTGGCAGACAGGCCTGCATAGCTTTTCATAGAAAGCACTGGGACATAGAGGGCTGGGCCGAGAATTTCTGCAGGACCCCAGCAAAAAATGCAAGGCGATTGCATCCTTACTTTGATGCTCTTTTCAGTTGCACAGAAAATATGGGGTGCATCCAGATGATATGGATGTGTGGTATGTGACCCTGCAGACCCATCTACCATACACTGCATGCATGTGTTCCCTGAACTGCTAATTTGCAGTGTGGGGCGGGGGAATTTTACAACAGGCGATCCCGGTATCAAAAAAACTCATGCATAAAAAAAGTGGGGCAGTGCACATGGTGGCAGCGTGCACCGATGGAAACGAGCCTAGATAGGCAGAGCCATACTCCGGCTGCCAGTCAGGCTCCCTGCTGCCCCCGGAAGCCCTCAGCACCCCAGGTGTGGCTGCTGGGTCAGCCCTGGTGCTGGCCCCAGCCTCCCCTATCCCGTCCAGGGCAATGTGCTATGCTCCAGAGTGCATACTCATAGGCGTTCCCCAGGGACAAGCAGCGGTGGCACATATTGTCCCTGGGGAAACACATATTCCCGCTCATGGGGATGTGCCCATGGAGCCTCTTTCCAACGCTGTCCCCTTTTCATTTGAAAAAGGAAAAACTCAAAACAAAACATTGCCCCGTAGAGGGAATTGGCTCTGGGTATCTGTCGCGCAGCGAATCCACACACTTGTATCGTGATCTCGTTATCGGCTGTCCGCCAACGTGCCCATTAGAAGTTGTTTCATGAAACTGGCAGCACCAAGGGACAAATCTCTGTGCCCCCATCCCTCTGAGCTATCCTACACCCTATACCTGGGGCTTGTCGAATTGGGTTGCTTCTGTTTAAGGAGAAACACCCAACCAGCACCGCTTTGGCCACCTGTCTGGTCTCTAATTATTGTAAATCTACCGGGGCGCCTGAGAGAGGGAGCTTAAAGTAACACACAGCGGTCCTTGTTTATCCCAGCTAATGCAAGTGCTGCTCACCTGTTGTGATATGCTCTCCTTTCAAACCCTTCCTGTTTAAAGACCCGACTGCACAAAGCGGTTAGACGTTTCCAGCTGTAATGTCTGTTGCAGCAGCATCGGGGCCGTCTTCTTGCTGCTGGTGGAATATTGCCCCTTAAATGACTCTAGGAATTATAGAGGCATTAAGAAAACCACTGTGCAGTTGAATTGTATTTCTTTCCAAGAGACTGTCAATGTGCAGTTGTTCTCTGTGGAATTCATGACAGGCAAGGCTCTTTTTTTTTTGGTGGTGGTGTTGTTGTTTTAAATGAGAGCAAGGAAAAAATCTCAGCATTGCAGTGTAAATGAGTAGGTAATATTTAAATACACTGACTAGGATCCCATTTAAATGCAGACTTGATGTTACCCATAAAGCATATACCCCAAGAAGAAAGGCTTCCAATGCCTGAAATATATCCGTTTGTTTGGTTTAGGGGGATAAAGAAGAATGGTATGTTTTACAGATACAGCTATTAGCGATCAAGATTGCCCAAAGGCAACAGCAGGTTCATTTAAAATGTAAATGAGATTCTGTAACACTCAGTTGTTTCGATTCTGCAGGCTTCTATTATGTAAAATTGAACGGGGCTTTCTCCGGGCAGGGTGGTACAGTTATGCTGCCCTTTAGCCGTACATAGCTATGACCGTCAAGAATGTATATGATGAAGAGTCATAAAGTAGCTAACCTGATTGGGTGGTCTTCTTTACTACAATAGGTAAGGGCAAACGAAAGGGCAACCCACCTGGTGACAGGATCAGCCCCTTGTGAAATCCTAGTGGGTGTGTCTACATGTCATTAATGCACTTTTGTTAATGCGCATTACATTTAGTACCTCTGTTGTGACGTACTAGAAAAAGGCGCATTGGCCTATTTTAATGCACATTAGCAAAAGCCCACAGGGCACTTATGCATATACTTTTTCATTCGGTGACATGCTGGAGATCCGCCGCTTCTGAGCAAACTCAATGAATTGAGTCTGCTCCACACAGAAGCTGGAGTGCACTGGGTTGTGCCGCGTGCAGTTGTATAAGTAGCAAAATGTGCATCAGCACGCGGAAACTAGTGTCGGTGTGCTTTTGAACTAAAGCACCTCCCAGGCGTTTTAGTTCAAAAGTGTGCTACCACCATTTTCTGAGCATCGGCGCACATTTTGCTGCTGATACAACTGCAAGCATTGCAGTGCTGGACGCCTTTCAAAGAGCCTGGAAGTGTGGTGCTTGCATGTGTAAAAATGCCCACAGCTTTTTGGTGACACTTTAATGCACATTAAAATAGGCTAATGCGCATTAAAGTGCATGTGTAGATGCACCCAGATAGTACTGTAAATGGCCAGGATGCACAGCCTTGGTCCATGCATTCTGGAGAAAGGGAGATTGTCCAAGAATTGGTTATGGATGTGCAAGTGAGAATATGCCTATAAAGGCTATTGGACTTCATGTCCTCTTTAACCATTGCAAAAAACACCCTGGCCTCAGATGAATCCTGCCTGGACATGTTATCTAGTCTTAAGCAGTGGAGAAGCCAGTGGATATGGGGCACATGGAGATTTGGCAGGGAGAATACACTTGCCCCAGTGATAAAAGTGCTTTGACTGGTTTTGGTCCAGAGACCAAAGGCATAGCAGACACAGTGCCTACCCTGGACAGCTCTTCTCTTCATTGAATTAGGAATAAAGAAACTCCAGGCAAGTTCTCCATGCTCTTGGGCATCAATTCTAACTTTTGCAGGCTGCCTGGAAAACAAAATTAGGTTTCACCAGAGACACCGATGTTTGGATTCTGCCCAGAACGAGGGTTTTGAAAATGTTCAAGCAGAATTTTCCTGACTCTCCCTCGGGGGAAAAAAAAAGTGGTTTGGACACAAGTCAGTCTCTTTGTCTCCCTCCCTTCTTGTGACCTGCCCTGGTGCCTTGAAAAGCAACATCAGCAGCCCTGGATCAAGTGGGAGTTGTGGTGGTTTCTTCTCTGCAGAGTAATGCTTTGTTTGTACCTACCCATGAAGGAGGGGGGAAGGTAAAAATGCAGAATGGTCTCTTCTCCTTGCCCTACCTCCCTCATGCTTGGTGGAGGAGAGGAGCGTCTCCAGGCCATGCTATAAAACAGGGTTTTTTCTTCTTCCTCAGGGAAGAGAAGAGAAACGCACATCTGATAAATATTAAACTTGTGGCTTGGACCCAGGCACTTATTCCTTCTGGGCAGGGAGCAAAGACATCATCATGTCTCTGCACAGCCGGTGATGGTTAAATGCTACCTGCCAGTCTTCCAGCCAGAGCTGGTCATCCATGTATCAGCCCTAATAGCAACAATTTCCTTGCTAACACACTGGCTCTTGAAACCAATAGAAAGTGATGCAATGTCTTCAGTCAGTTTTCCTAGACACTGTAATTCTTTGGCATCCAGAACCAGTCAGCACAAGTAGATGATGGGTCTTTCTTTCCAGGCATCAACCAAACATGGCTGGGTAGGGTTACACCAATAACCAGGTTTCTCTGCAGAAGAAGAGGCACATATGTGGGGCAGGAAGATGGTAAAATCCCAGAGAGTGCATGGCTCTTGAGGTGGACACTTCCCTGGCTGGGAGGGGGTCACTGGGTTTGGATCCTGGATCCTTGCTCCCAAAGGGGCAGACATTTCCTCATTGCTCTCTATCCAATTCTAACTGAAGACACAGATGCAGCAATGTGGCTGCAACCTCACCACTTAGGCACATCGAGTGAAATAGGATGCCCTGGGCAACATTTCTCAGCTGAGGTCTCTAAAGGACTTCTGCTGACCCGGCTCTATCATTCTGCTACCACCACTCCCGTGGTTGGGCAGCCAGCCGTATTTCTGTATAATGGATAAACGAATTACAAACTCGGTAGGGCCACAGTCAGGAAAGCTGCCACACTATTCAGCAACATTGGTGTTGGGGAGTGTGGTGGGATTATCTACAAAGGGAAGCTGATTCAGATTAAAGGAGGATGTGAATTTAAGGCAGAACTGCTAAATCATAGAAAATGAGGGTGGCAGGGAGCTCAGGAGGTCACATCCAGTCCAACCCCCTGCTCCAAGCAGGACCAGCCCCAACTCCATCATCCCAGCCAAGGCTTAGTCTAGCTGGGTTTTGAAAACCTCCAAGGATGGAGACTGCACTGCCTCTCTGGGGAACCTGTGCCAGTGTTTTACTACCCTCCTAGTGAGAAAATTATTCCTAATATCCAACCTCAACTTCCCTTGCTGCAATGTGAGCCCATTGCTCCTTGTCCTGTCATCTGCCCCCACTGAGACCAGCTCAGCTCCATCCTCTTTCAAACCTCCCTTCAGGTAGTTGAGGGCTGCTATTAAATCCCCTTCTATTAAATAAGAGCATCCACACAACGAGATGGTCTGGATTCAACCATCAGGAATAGATATTGCAGAAAAACTGCTGTGGAGACATGTTTTGTGTTGGATGTGCACGCGTATGGGGGTTTTGTTACAGATAATGGGGTAGAGCGGAAAGAAACAGGGGAAAGGGAATAGAGAGAAAAAGATGAGGAGAAATAGGAGAGAGAGATTAGGACTCTGGCATCGAGAGCTTTGTAGCCAAAAGATACCCAATCTCTGCTCTGAAATGGAAGCCTGGAGACATAATGCACTAGAGAGATGACCTTGAAGATAAAGAAAAGCTTAGGTTAAAGAGCTTTGCCATGCGAGCCAATGTTGGCAGTTCACCCAGGGGGTCTGGCAGTGTCGTGTTAGATCAGCCTCCTGAAAGTCAACTGCCCTGTTTCTACAGGGCAGGAATCCTTTTTGACAGGTGAGTAAAACATTTTCTTTTCTCCATGATGGTGATGGTCACCAGGGGAATGTAGCTGAGTAAATTTTGTACCTAGGCTGGATTGCAGATGTGCACACAGAGACACACGCACATCTATTCCACAAGGTAAAACGGTAGTTTCTTGGGGAGAAAGCATATTCACTGCATATTAAATAATGACTTCTTTGCTGTTAAAGAGCTCTAAAAGGTTTTTCTGTGATTTTTGTTGTTGTTGTTGAAAGTTGCTTTTTTTTTTGCTTTTTTCGGAATTCATGAAAATGTCTCAAGATTAATTCTCCCACCAGTAAGGAGAACAGGTTTTTTATTAAGAAAATGCTTACGTGCACAGAGGGCTCTGGCAAAGCAGAGTCCAATAAATCAAAATAAATATAAATAACAGAGCGAATGATAATTTCTGTTTCTAGGTCAATCCATCCATTGCTTCTGCATATTGCAAGTTGCACTGGTTTCCTTGTTAGGAGTTACATGCCCCTATTATACATAATCAAGAGCTGGGGGAAGATATTTGCATGGAGCTAAAAGGGCATCATGATTTACATGTCATTTAAAAAAAAAAAAGACCCCACTAATATACATCTTTTCCATCAGTCTGGCAAGCGCTATCTAAATGGAACTCTATTTTTTTTAGTGCTCACTTTCCAAATTGACAAAAGACCCTGCATTAACAAAGAAAGGATCCATCCTTTCTTGGAGTACAGCCAAAAAAATAATAATAAAAAGACATGATGGGCTAGACAATAAGTTCATTGTTCCAATAGCGAACAATGTTGAGGGAGGAAGGGTGAGTGAAGGAAAGGTATTTGCTTTTGTGATTTACAAGCATCTTGAGCTAAGCTAGGTGATTTTCCTTGGAAAGGTCTGCCACTTATGCTATAGAAAGTTTGGTATTAAGCAGGTTTTATTGAATGAGGGGAGGGTGCTATAGCTCCAAGACCCTTTAACACCATTTCCTACGCAATGATAGATGCTATATTATCATCTATGCCTCCCAACCAAAAGAGAGACGAATCTAAGATCCCGATTTCTATATAGATTCAGTACATTTATTTTTCTTGGAGTAAATGGTACAGTGGTGTTGCCTGAAGCAACCAATGTTCTCACAGCACTGACCAGGGGATTGCACAGGTATCATTGCCAGCACTTTATAAAATGCTGCTTTACTGAATTATTCAGTGAAACAAAGCACAAGAAACTCATAGAGCCAGTGTTCAAGGCAGAAGAGAACAAGCTGATAAAGAAGTCTTTAGTAGAGCCGTGTGAAACCTTCAGAATTCAACTCCAGATCTAAGCAAACCACACACTCTGCCCAAGGTATTATTGTGAACCCAAAACTTGGCCATCTTCTCTGAAAAAGTCACTTAGCTCCTTAACAAACCTAAGCAGGAGTCTCAAATCAAGAAGATAAACTGTCTTGATACTGTGGAGCTTGTTGATTGACAACTCCTTTCTTCTAACCTGCTTTTTAGGAAAAAATAGTTAAGGAAATGGTTGGACAGGATGCTTGGCATCATCTCGTGACCTCAGATTTCCTTGAGCACTGTAATTTTGACTTTTATTCTGGGTATGGAAGATGTTGCAGTCTTTGATAGGATGGAGATCTCCTCCTAGCAAGGGAGAAAAATCAGATGCTTGTAAGGGCTTAGCTAGCTCTGTCAACTGTAGGACTTTCTTATCCTCACTCATGGTGGGAATGACATCTTGGTGGTCAAAAGCACTGAAAAAGTAGGTTCAGTTCCAAAGGACATGGTTCAATTCCTTTCTATGTTTTAGTGGCATGGTCTGACCTAAGATGCAACAGTTTCTCTTTCATGAACATTTGTAAAGAGTGCTGAGATCTTCAGATGAAAAATGGCAGGCCCCTACAAATATAATGACTCAAAGAGTCAAATAGACTCACACCTGTCTTCACATAACATTACTGATGTTGGTAATATTGGGCTCGTCTACACATGCACTTTAATGCGCATTAGCCTATTTTAATGCGCATTAAAGCATCATGAAAAAATTGCGCGTTTTTGCTAATGCTCATTAAAATAGATTAATGCACTTTTTTATAGTACCTGACAATAGAGGTAGTGCATTTAATGCACATTAGCAAAAACACATTAATGCATGTGTTGACGCTCCCACTTAGAGTGGTGAGTGTAATCTGGTTTTCCTACCTGACAGCTGCCTGCTTTATCTAACTGGGTATTAAGATTTTGGGGGTCTCTTTTCAATCCTGGACTTGAGATCCTTTCCCAATGAAAATTACACCGAATTGACACTTTCCAACCACAAAACCAAAAAAAAATGTTTAAATCCCAACCAGCTCTAATGATAAATCCTGCCCCAAAGAGCTTTCTGCCCCAAAATTAAAAATCTGGACAGCTCAGAAAGACTTTAACTACTGACTGGTACCTGGTTAGAAAGATGTTAACTATTAATGGGTAGGCTATAAATCAGCACCATATTTTGTCCCTTGAGATTGTGTCCACTTTCCTATCTCAAAAAAAAAAAAAGGAATTACTATTGTATCTCCCACCATTTGCTCTGTCTATTGTGAGGGATTATTATACTACTAATCTATAGGGTGCCCAAGCATGAAAGATCCTTGAGATAGGTTATATCCCTTGCTATACCTGTAAAAAAAACGAATAACAGGCTGATAGAATAGCTCTTTGGGGGTGTCTTTCAGACAGTTTAGGTGTTGGCACATCCTCCTCATTCTGGATCTGCCATTTTAAGATTTCTTTAAAATAACTAAACATATAAGGCTAGACCCGGCAGAAGGACAAAGACTGCTTATTAATGCAAGTGCAGTCTAGCAGCCATAGCACAAAACTAGAAAATTTAGACTCTCTATCAAAGACGTTGAAGCATAAAGTCAACCACCGGCGTTTGGTTCCTTGAATAAACTTCTTGGAAGTGGTGTTTAAATGAGCACCTTGTATTAGCTGTGTTTTCTCTCTTTTTTACTCATTGCTAATTCAGGTGGAGTCCCTGGCTCTTTGCTGCAACAGTATAGCGAGGCAGAAGATGGTGCTCTATCAGTCTTACACGTTTTGCCTTTTGAGGCACTTAGAGCTGGAAGGAAGTCTGATTTCCCTGTTGCATCTTCTCTGCTTTGATGAGATATGCTTGGAGCCCGTAAATGTGTGTTTGCTTGTTGCCTCATTCCTAACATTCAGAGCGACTGCCCATTGCTAACGCTCACACCAGCATGCAACAGGAAAAATGCTACCCTGAGCCACAAATTACAGTAAAAAAAACTCCACTTGGATTGTTCCCATTAGCTTCATTTTGCTTGTAACCCAGGTTTGCTAGCATCTAAAGGCAAGTCAAGGAAACCTTACGGAGTTCATACACAGGGCAAAAATCTCCATTTGTTTTCCATTTGTTTTTAGAAGAACTGCATAAAACCTGATGTCAAAATTCACACACAATGCATTTTACCTGCTGCAGCCCTCCTGGGTATATTATACTGACATGGTTTTGGTATCTCTTCCACTTGGCAGGAAAAGTTTGCTTTGCATATGAAAACAGAAGTTTTTTTCCAAGTGGGTTAAGTCAAAGGTGCCAAAAAATGCATTTTTCTCCATGCCTATTATTGTAACTTGCACTTTAAGTGAGAAGTAGCTTCCCCAGGGAATTGATTTCTTGCAAAAAAAAGTGAATTCGTGCCTGGAAGTTTTTGCTTTTTAAAAAAAAGCAGATTTAGTCCTTTATCAATGATACTGGGCTGTAAGTCACTGCTGAAGAGAAGTAGGTTTTTGTTAAAGTTCATTCCTTTAATTTAAAAGCTTCACCAAGAGCCTATATGTTTCCTACCAGCTCTTCTAAGACCCTAGATTTCCACTTCCAACCAAGTCAGACTCTCCTGTTTTTTTCCTTTCTTTTTAAATCCAGATTTCCAAATCTCAGAGCCAGGCAATGTTGTTGTAAAATCCCTTCAAATCATCTACAGGCTGTTTCATACCCAGCAATCCAGCTCAGCTGCCATATTTTCATAGGGTCCTAGGAAAGTAAGGCTGGAAGGGGCCTCACAAGGTCATCTAAGTCCAGCCCCTTGCTCAAAGCAGGGCCATCCCTGACACAACCATCCCAGCTAAGGGTCTGTCCAACCTGCTCTTAAAAACTTCCAAGGATGGAGATGCCACCACTTTTCTAGGTAGCCTGCTCCAACGATTGACCCCCTCATAGTCAGGAAGTTTCCCCTAATCTACAGCCTACATTTCCCCTGCTACAGCTTGAGGCCTACTCATTGCTCCTACTTCTGTTCCCTATGGCCACAGAGAACAATCCATCTCCATCCTCTCTGGGATTGCCCTTCAGGTAGTTGGAGGCAAATCCCCCCATCAGTTTTCTCTTCTCCAGACTAAATAACCCCAGTTCTTTCAGCTGTTCCCTGTAAGTCGTGCTTCCCAAGCCCATAATCATGTTTATCACTTTGCGCTGGACTCTTTCCAATCTGTCATCACCCTTCTTGAAGTTCCAGGCTCAAAACTGGACACAGGACCCCAGGCAAGGCTTCACCAGAGTTGAATAGAGTGGAAGAATCAGCGTTACAGATTTCTCGGGAAAAAAATCCCTGTTTTTTGGTGGGGGTTCAGCTCAGCAATTCCTACTCCCCTCTGGCTGTCCACTGGGGCTATAAATCAGATACTCTTTTCTGAATGGTACTTGGCACCATGCTTCATCATTTGCACACAGTGGTGAAACTTGCACATCATAGATTTCATAGACATTAGGGCTGGAAGGGACCTTGGAAGATCATCGAGTCCAGCCCCCTGCCCCGAGGGGCAGGAAGTCGGCTAGGGTCATAGGATCCCAGCAAGATAAACATCCAAATTTCTCTTGAAGGCATTCAAAGTAGGTGCTTGAACCACCTCCAGTGGCAGGCTGTTCCAGACCTTGGGGGCTTGGACAGTGAAGAAATTCTTCCTTATGTCCAGCCTGAAATGGTCTTGCAGGAGTTTATAACTATTCGACCTCGTCATCCCTTGGGGCGCTCTGGTGAACGATTGTTCCCCCAGATCCTGGTGAACACCCCTGATAAACTTACAAGTGGCCACCAGATCACCCCTGAGCCTGTGCTTTTCCAGGCTGAAGAGGCGCTCAGCCTCTCATCATAAAGTCTGTTTTCCTGACCTCTGATCATGCGCATGGCTCTTCTCTGGACTCTCTCAAGCTTCTCCACATCCTTTTTGAATTGTGGAGCCCAAAACTGGACGCAGTACTCCAGCTGTGGCCTCGCCAAGGCCGAGCACAACGGGAGAATGACGTCCCGGGATTTGCTTGAGAAGCATCTATGGATGCAAGCCAGCGTTTTGGTCGCTTTACTACCCACAGCATCACATTGAAGGCTCATGTTCATCTTGTGGTCAATCATGACTCCCAAGTCCCTTTCATCTGTAGTGCTAGCCAGCGTAGCACTGCCGAGCTTATAAGGATGCTGCGGGTTTTTCCTCCCAAGGTGGAGAACCTTGCATTTTTCGATGTTAAACACCACCAGGTTCTCATCCGCCCATTTCCTGAGCCTGTCAAGGTCAGCCTGGATCGCCCTCCTGTCCTCCGGTGTGGATGCTTTACCCCGGAGGTTGGTATCATTGGCGAACTTGGCCAGTCTGCTTCTGACTCCAATGTCCACATCCTTAATGAAGATGTTGAACAACATGGGTCCAAGGACAGAGCCTTGGGGGACCCCACATCACCACAAGACTGTAATGTTTCTCATACTTGGAGCTGTCTGGCTTTGGTTCCACATTGATCTCAGTGCAGCTGTCTAGGTCCAAAGACAGAAATGGTTTGTCATTTTATCCTCTGATTCTTCTCATGTGTCTCCTCTGTTTTGCCCACTGCTCCATGGCCACATAGCTCTACTGAGACCTACTTTGTGTCTTGATGGAAATCAGCAAGTTTGGTACCAGTCAGCAGTTAAAGTCTTTCTGATCTGTCCAGATTTTTAATTTTGAGGGGTTTTTGGTCAGAAAGTGTCAAATCAGTGACATTTTCATTGAGAAAGGATCTCAAGTCCAAGATGGAATTTCTAGCCAAAATTGAAAAGAGTCCCCCAAAATGTTAATACCCAGTTAGATGAAGCAGTCAGCTGTCAGGTAGGAAAACCAGATTAAACTCAACACTCTGACTAAGGGTTACTAGACTACTGGATATTTTGGTACTTACTGGGGACGTCTACATGTGTACTTTAATGCGCATTAGCCTATTTTAATACGCATTAAAGTGTCAGTAAAAAAACCCAGCGTGTCAGAGCGGACTTGATTAATTGATTAATCGGAGCGGACTGGATGAATCGATTAGCTGAGTCTGCTGGAGCGTGGCAATTGCTGTATTCCAGCAGCCTCCTGCATCTCATGTATCAGCGCCCCCGTGCTTATAAATGGTGGTGGGGGTGTTTAAACTAAAGCTCGTCAAACGAATACCCCCACCGCCATTTTTTAGTGCAGAGATGCTGATACAGGAGATGCAGTGGCACTTCTGCCCCCACCTCTCCCCAGAGAATGTGTAAAAGTGCCCCATGCTTTTTAGTTAATGCACATTAAGGCAGGCTAATGCACATTTTTCTAGTACCTTACAATGGAGATACTAGATTTAATACACATTAACTAAAGTGTGTTAACGCATGTGTAGATGTACCCACTGAGTTTCTCTGTCCACCCCCCCGCCCCCAAGTATTTTGAAAAGTCTAGTTTTCATTTCACTGCAGAGTCAAATCAAAGGCTGGTATTTCACATTTTGTTCCATGACGCAAAGTTGTTTGTTTTCTAGCCAACCCCATTTCTCCTAAAACTCCTGGTATTTCTGTTTCTAGCCAGAAACTGGAATTAAAAAGGAAGTTTATGTCAATAGTCTAAGACTTGGTAGGAAATTTGATGCAGAAGTGGATTAAATCTCTTATTCTTGCCCTGGTCATTGCTAATTTTAATTAGTTTCAGGAGGAGGAAAAAAAAAGCAGAGAAAATAAATTGTAATGACCCTTTATTCATTAAAATTCTGTACCACAAGTGAAATCATCTCTGACCGGCCTTCTTTCTGTGATGAGTCTTTCTCAGTGTCTGTCACACCTCATTATGTTGGGCAGCGCACCTTGCAGTAATGACAAATAAAAACGAGAGCTACAAATAGAAGAAAATAGGTAAGACAGACACACGGCATATTTTTTTAAATGGAAAAGACACATCTATTCAAACTCTGCAAGTGTATGGCTTAAAGAACCATTTTTTTGTCTTAATCTAAGATCCGTTATTTATAGAGGTGGGGAAGAGGGTGGCATTTAGTAAGTGTTATTGTTGTGTAACTGGCCATCTAAGCCATATGGTGTTATTTCTGCACCCTTATTGGGTAACCAAAGCTTGTTGAAAGAAGAGAAAGAGGGTGCAAACTATACCAAGAGTCTCTTAGGAGAGTTGGGGTCACAGACCCTACCTATGACAATTAATTCCCAGTCCTGTAAGAAGTCTGAGGATCCAATATAATGGTGCCTGCTATCTGGTCCAGAAGAGGATCACACAGTACCGTGGCTAAGAATCGCTGCTGTAAATGCGGGATTGGATAGCTTTTCTAGCTGTGGACCAGAGACCCCAGCAGCAGTGGGGTATCACCTGGGGAGGCTACCCCACAGTCACGGGTGCAGGAAGCATAAACTCCCAGGGTCAATATTGCAGGAAACGAGCAGGTGGAGGTGTTTCCAATTAAACCTTTTTAGCTCCCAAAATGGACTTTGTTGTTAAAACTTTGTTCCACCGGATAATTTCCAGACCGCTCTATCCTTCAAGGCACCGGTCTTGAGAACCATCCCTCCTTTCCTCCTTACAGACTGGTCACTGCCTCCCTTGCCTTTGTCTTTGGCTGCGAAACCCCTTTCCCTGGAAAAATGCTGGTTGCCCTGGAACTGTCAAGAGTGTGAAATCTGCCCTGTGCCCCCCAGTCAATAATCGCATTAGCACATCTGTATGACAGAAATAATAGCTTTTGTCTACTAGAGATGCCGAGGCCTGTTGCCAGGCAACCCAGTCCAGAGGCAAGAAAACAAAGAGACGAGGGTGTGTGGGAGTGATCCGTCTCTCTGAGCACCAGCTGAATCATGGAGGAGCTCTGCTGCTTGCATTTTGCTGGCCGCTGTAATTGGGGAAGACTTGGAAAGCGCCGCTCCCACTAGAGACTCGGAGAGAGCAGCGCTGCCAAAAGCAGTTGCTGTCAGGAAGAGGGCTGGGAGGGCAGCTGTTCCCTACAATTTTGGTCGAACTTTACTGGAGGGCTTTTGTGACGTGGCAGGCTGAGATCAGGGCGGCTCATACCAGAGGCACGAGGCTCATCAAAGGGGCACAGCCACCAGGAAGGGCAGGGCACGCACAGCTTGGAGGTACCGTTGCGTGGTTCCTCTTGTTATGCAAGTGACTTGGGTTTGATGCCCAAGCTCTGGTGGTCTGCAGGGATTTGAAGGTGGCATGATGATTGCCAAGGGAAAAGGCAGCGCTCCAGATAGCTGAGCAAATAAAGAAGGGTCTTGGCAGGTTGCTTCGGGATTTTCTGCATGGCCGTCTTCATTTAGAGGGTTGATGGCCCCAGCATGGAGTGTCTTAAGGTTGACAAGTTTTAAAGACATCATTAGGATCCAAAGATTAGTAGGAAAGACCCAGCGACCCATTTCATGGTCACCCGCAGAGAAGTAAGCCAAGAGCCATCTCTGCTTCTCTAGGCGTTAGGACTCCACATGCTCTTGGCGTGAGGTTTCTGACTCAGAAAGCCATATGGAAATCTCACAGCATGCACCGCTTGCATTGGCTTTTGCCCAAAGAAATAAAAAGCAAGGGGGCTCAGTCTATCAAAAGCAAATTCAGGACGTGCTCTCTGCATAGGGCAAGGCAAAACAAACACGCCAAAAAATACAACTCTTTAGTAGATTGCTATGGTGAAAAGAATGACTTGAAGTGGATGAAGGCTGTGATACAGATCTCCAGGGGTCCAGCTTGCTGAGACGCTGTGAGGAAGGCCTTGCTGACTCTGTGTTACTAAAGCTTTGCTTGTGTGTGGGCAGCCATTCGCAGGTTGATTCTCCCACCTAGTTTTCAGATTATCGCTCGTCTGGGTGGCCGTCACAGGGGGTCACAGGCAGGGAGAGGCGTAGGCGGCAATGCTCTTCCAAGACGCCAACTGCTAGACCTCTTTCATAAAGCTAGTTTCCTTCTGGAGGAAGCTTGCAGTGGCTTGCTTGTCAATGAATGAGGACAGGTGATGAAATGGGACATTCTTTGCAGATACTCCCTTAATCCCAGAAGAATCAATGAGCCGTGGGCATGCGGGATTAGGCAGAATCAGCCTCCGGACCTTCACTTCCAGCCTCTTCCATCTTGCTTCTGTCTACCTGGATCCATGCATCCACCAACTTTGTAACTCGTGGGCTCATCACTACGGCTACGTACTACGTAAGGCTGTCATTGTTACCAGTGCTTCTTTTTGGTCTATGTCTCATACCCATTGAAGCCAAGGGAACTTTTACTATTGCAATTTCAACACAAGCAGATTTAGGCCAAGTTCTGCTTTGCAAACTTCCATCTGGGGATTGTTACTGCAGTATACAGAGCCAACGCAAATATATACATGCATACATTTGTCAGATACCCAGTAATTTACATGGAAAACATATTGTGAGATTCCTTGAATAAATTATTCAGCGATTGTTACTCAACCCACTCTATTTGCATGGAAGTCACTGTGTCTAACGGGGTAAAGAATCATTTCAGTAATCTGCCTTGTACCATACAGCATCTTCGATGCTTTCTTTGAAGACATTTGACTACCATTTCAAACAGCAGCAGTCTGCAAGCCAACAGCAGAGGGATTTTACACCCTACATTAACATAACTTTAGCTGTCGCTAGCTGGTTCAGCTGACATATGAACCTGGGTTTCTTCCTTTGCTGTCTCTTGCTCCACGGCTCCATTTAAGGAGGCTGCTTGATCTGTGCCCTGTGGTCTTTATTGGCACAAGAGCAATTGCACTGGGCTAAACCAGAGTCAGAGAAACGAATGCTACTCAGGAAACAAATATGATTGTGCAATCTGTCTATGCCCTTGGAGAGGCAGTTGCAGCTGGATGAGAGTCTTTGCAGCAGCTTTTTCTTTTTCCTGAAGAGCTTTGTTCTTAGCTTGAAACATCAGGTGGCCTTCTGCAATCACCCCTTTTAGGGAAGCAGCAATTAAGCCCCTTTATATATAAAAAAGGCTGGAACTGCCCAAGGAACATGCCAAAGATGTGCTGTTATGGGCTTCTTTGATTGCAAACACAGCATGGAGGAGGTTGATTTCTTGGCCTGTGGGTGTTAGGACATATCTGCGTTGTCTCTGTGACTGATTCTGAAGCATGGCCTGTCCACTCCTTCCCCCTCCATGTGCACTCAGACCCCCAAATGAGGCAGTAGAGCTGCCTTAGACCAGTCCCAAGTACAAGCCCAGAGCTGTTCTTAGGCATGTCTATTGGAGTGCATTGTGGTGTGCATCTATTGGAGTGCATCAAGGCCACATTGCCTTGTTTCCGAGATTCATCATCCACAGAGCTGGAGTGTGCATGCAAGTTGTAGCTCAGTACAGCAGTCCACAAGCAGCACACAAGTGCTGTAGGCAAGGCATTAGAAGCAAAGAGAGCTGCCAGAAAGCCCAAGGAAGCTTTAGTGTGTGTGTGTGACCTGGACTGGAAGCAGAGGGACAGAGCTTCTTGGGTACAGGGAACACTGGAGTGTCATACGGGGGGTTTCTAAGCAAGAATACAGCCTGCTGCCAGGGTTGAGCAGGTTCTGGGTTTTAAGCCATCATGGGTATTTGGCAAAGAGCATACCTGCCTTGTATCCCTGATTGCTCATTCTGACTCCTCACGGCTCCAAATATCAGCTAGCATCACAGGCCAAAGAGGTAACAGCATGGAGATTGCAAGGAATTTGGAAGTCCATTGGGATTGTATATGCAGCATTCATCCTCAAATTGCAAAAGCTGAAAGGGAATGTGGAGATAATGTCCTCTCTGAAAAAGGCACTGTATTTGAAATGTGCAATGGCGCCATAGAGAAGTAGGGTTGGAAGGGACCTCCATGTTGATTCCATGAAAGGAGACCGCATGCATTATAGCCAACGCTGGTCAACAGGAAGACGGGAGATAGCTGGTACTTTGACGGCTCCCTATCTGCAAGCCGGTCCGACGGTAAAGCATCTTTGTAACAATAATACTGCATGTGTATGTGTAGCACTGTAGTCTGCACAGGAAAGACCATCAAGAGACTGCCAACTTAAATCCAGACTTCCATACTGTTGCACGGCTTCAAAAGGCATAAACGGGAAAGAACGCCACTGCTCTAGGTCAGGCAAAGCATTTCTATGAATTAAATATTTTTAAAAAATTTTGCAATGTCCCCAAAGATCAAATAGAAAAAAACCCTGTTGTTCCTTTTCAAGCCTATTCACGCTTCCCAGAGCCTTCAAAATACGGGCAGTTATTTGGAATCATGTGCCTCTTAGTCTCGTTATAATAGCATCATGCTTATTTGTTGGCCTAAAATGCCTCTCCACTCTGAAGGGGATCTTTATTGCACTGCCTAATTTAATCTTTCGATGAATATATTCCCTTGAATACAGTATATTGTTTGACAGTTCCTAAATGCTTGGGTGCTTCTCAACAGGAAAGGATTAGAACATACACATTATTATCTGAAGATTCATTTAGCAATTCAAGATAACGGCCAGATTATTAATAACACACTAAATAGGCGCTTTTTTTTAAGGATGGATGGGCAACTAAAGCCAGAATAAGAATGCTTAATATTTGTCTATTCACCTTCCCACTGAGCTGCATTAAAAGGGGACACAAAGCACTTTCTTATGTTTAATTTGTTCAGGGTGGGAGAGGACGCTAACTGTGGGTGAGAAACATGGAAGCGGTGCTGATTTCCTTCCTGATTTCAGCTTTGGAAGCAACACGATGTGCTTTTACCATCGGGGACAAGCTGGCTACGAGCAGGACTTCACACCCTTGACTTCATTCCTTGAAAACATCCGCTGCTCTCTGATCGTCTTGCAAACACAGCAGTGACTTCATCTATACGGCACCGTGGGCAACAAATCCCACTCAGGACACCAGGTTCATTCTTAGAGGGCGAGCCTGTCTTCAGTTCTGTGCTGCCTTATGGCTACCAAGCTATCAATCCCCAAGCTAACTAGTTTAATTTGGGCATGTCTGTTTGAGCGTCGTCACTTCAGTGTCACCGCTGCCAAAGTCACTAAAGCAGGGGACCTTGTGTCTTGCTGCTTGGCTGTATCTCCCAGAAAATCAGTTGCAAGGGCTCAAGTAACCCCTTCCAGGCCTATGCTCTTCAACTCCATCCCTCTGCCTGATGGTTTCAGCAGAACCCCTCCAGTAGGGAAAGCGTTGCCTTGTATTTATTACCTTAGCTATTCTTACCAGGTGGTTGCTCATTAGGATTTTATTGCAATAACCCTGCTGCCTCCAGTAAGGGCAAAGGGCCCACAACGTGTCACCAGCTCTGAGCACACAGCCAACTACTGCCCCAAAAGGCTCCCAGCCCAAGAACAAGGGGCGCTTGTACACGTGCCGGGGGTTTAGTCCCGAGAGTTGCGTTCTGTGCCCCCTAGTTTGAAACGGTGGGTTTTTCATTGAAATGGTAGGGTTTGATTACTCCATCATTGTTATGGCAAGAGGCCTGATCCTTTTTTTTTTCTGGCTAAGGGTTCTGATCTTTTGTTGTTGCTGTTTGTTTGGGGTTTTTTAATCAGGGGTCAGAGCCTTTTTTTTTTGGTGAAGACTGCCCACGGTCAGAGGGCAAGCTGCCTGCAGGCCAAACAGCCCCTGTGGGGCTCCCGTGACCAGGGAGTGAGCTGCCAGTAGGCCAAGTGGCCCCTGAGCTGTGGGGGCCCTGGTCCTTCCCTCCACAGTGGCAGTACCCCACGGGGCAGCTGGGTGGGCTGCTAGTGGGCTGGGTGCTGCCCCAGTTCGGGGCTGGGGAAGAGTTGGATCAGGCCGGGTGTTGCCTCCGAGCTGGGGCAGCACCTGACCCATGAACAGCCCACCCAGGTGGACCTGGGGGGTGCTGCCACTGTGGAGGGAAGGACCGGTGCCCCCACAGCTCAGGGGCCACTTAGCCTACTGGTAGCTCGCTCCCTGGCCACAGGAGAGGTGGGTAGGCTCCACCAAAATAAAATAAAAAGAGGATCAGGTGCCTGCTGAAAGCAGGGGACCCAATCCTTTTCTTCTTGAGGAGCCTGCCCATCTCTCCTGCAGCTGGGGGTGGGGAGGGGGGAGTGGAGCTGACTGATAGCTGCAACGCATCGTTGCAAAATGCAGTGTTGTTTGCAATGTTGCCAACTCATTTAAAACGCACCAAAACTCGTGCACATGTACAGTGTGACACCACTAAACCACACAAAGTGACACATTCATCATGCGTACATGGGAATGGCGTCATGTGTACAAGCGCCCACGATGCGCGAGACGTATGCAGCAGAAAGGGAGCATTTGCTGCAGGCTAAGCCATGGTTGAACACCACTTGTCAAACCATGACAGCTGACTGCTGGTACGTGGAGAATTCACTGCTGTGCACAGAGGCAGCCAACTTTAGGCCCCAGCATCACTTAACAACCAGATAATTATTGCGGGGAAGCTTCCCTTCTTTACAGCTGATCCACGCCCAGAGCTCCCTTTGTCTGTCTCCCTCCTGCACACCCACGTCCTTTCATGCCCCCACCTGCACCCACACCAGGAGAAAGCTTTTGTGCACGCAGTGTTTTTTGGAAAATGCTCCTTTGTGAATAAGTGCTGTTCCGTGCAAGTCCTGCCAGGAATGAGTGTGCCTCTGTCTATTCACACCCCAGCTCTCTCCATTTGTACTGAAGGCAGCCCAAAGTCAGTTCTGGACATGAAGACAGAACCTTTCAGTTAGGATCAGCTGGAAGAAAAAAAAAAGCTAAACAAGAACTACTAGAAAAGCAGAGAGAGAAAGAGAGAGAGAGAGCGAGTGCCTGCAGGGAAGGTAGCTGAAAGAAAAGTGTGGGAGGAATACTGATTCTTAAACTCACAGTAGCTCTGTTTTTCAAAAGAATAATAATGAAAGAAGAAGAGGTTGTAATTCAGGGGAGAAATCACCAAGACTGCTGGATGTTTGTCTCCTACTTCCATTAAAAGTCAAATAACTGGTATGGGGTGGGTTGTCGTGGGGTTAACAAACACCACCTTTCGAAAAGCACCTAGGTGACCGGGGAGCCTAAGACACTGCACAATTTTTTGTTAGGCTCTGTGCAAAACCCTGAAGCCAGTAACCATATTCCCATATCACAAATAGCCTCCTTGCTGCTAGCCTCAGCTAACATGTCAGCTATTACTGATGTATTCTCTGCTCTGGCCATGATGGTAGCACATTATTATTCTCATGACATTTCCAACTCCATTTCATAGACCTAAGAAGTTCGGATGAATGTCTGCAGAGGCTTCTCGCTTCTGAATTCATAATTCCCATGCTCAGAGCAATGTGTGGGTACGTTTTTTTAACAAATCTAACTACATAAGTAAATACAGTTAATTAACTAGATTAAATAAAATACCTGAAACTGTTGTTTGCTTTCCAGCCTTTTGAGGTTCAACCCATGAGTCAACCAATTTGTCTCTGATTGCCATTCTGATTGGGCCAAATTCTCGTGTCTCAAGCAAACCTGATGGGTTGTATTGAGTGCCAGCGATTTGCACTCTCACGACGGGGAGGAGCATCTGACCTCCTAAGTGGAGTTAAATACAGAGAGCGAAATATAATCTGCCAAATGCTCCATGCACTGGAAAACCCCTTGCATTGTGACAACAGGGAGGCCATTAGATGTCCAAGAGTCAATATTGGTACAAGTGACATTAAATCCATGTGCAAAAAGCTGCACATGCAAATGTATGCCCACAATATGTGAGGACACGGAAAAAGTCCTGTGCTTGAAAATCAGGGGTTTGCATTTGTGTGCATGGGTGCTACACACCTTTTCTTTTATCTTTTTTTTTTAAAGATGTACCTGAATGGCTCTTCCTGGCATTTTTATAGGACCAACTATTCAAAGAATGCTATGCATTTCCATCATTGTAAATAATATAAGAGGAGCTTTTTATCTTAAAAAAAAAAAAGCAGATACAATCCATACTTGAGACAGGAAAGGGAGCAGCACTGAATGAGCGTTCAGTATATGCTCAGCTCTGCTTCCCAGGTGAAGGTGCACATTGCACTAGTCTGAATTCATTCCATCTCGGCACACGCAGTTGTCATGAACCTGGATTTATTTCTGGCTGTTTCATATCCTCTGTTGAAAATCACTTCCATTTTAATTTTCTACACCGTTTTCTTAAATAAGGTTATCTGTCTCGCTGAAAGAAAATCTTTGACTTAAAGTTCATTATGTCAACTTCTAAAACACACACGGAGCTGAAACTGTGCTCACAAAGATGTACTAGATCTCCGAGTTCGTTAACGCTTCATGCAACACACCATGACGAGACGAGAACAGTCTTCTCCTAGCTGAGAGCACGGTAGAGGTGTAAACCTGACTGGCTGAATGCTGTTGCCTTCTCTCTTTGACGTGACAGGGCCAAAATCCTGGGAGGTCACAAGTGATGATGCTCCAGAGAACCTAACCTCAAGTAGGTGCTGGCTCTTGTCTTTATGCACTTCCTTCCCCCCCCACCCCAGCGCTGGGCTGGTTTTAATGGGCACGCCATTTACTTATTTGGAGATTTGTCCCTGTTTTCTTTATTTAAAAACCAATGCTTGCAGCCTGCTCTTATTTATTCTAAAATAAGTCTACATCATTGAACAAATACATTTAAAGGCATCAATGTGTAAGCAAGAGGAAGCTAGCGCCGCATTAGTATTCTGTGATACATCCATTCTAGCCAGCGTGCTCGCTTCCATGAAGCCACACAAAACAGCAATAAAATGCCAGCTGAAATAGGTATGAATAGTACCCAGGACAAATAAAAAGAGTAGCAAAAACGTGGAGTGAAATCTGATTTACTACCAAGTGGATTTGTCCCAGTATCTCCGGGTGACAATCCATCACCTCCTTTTTGCAGGAGTTCTTGACTATAAGGTCTCTTTTGGCCTTAAACATCAGAGAGCAATCTCCTGTTTATGCATCTCCACGCCAGCTTATCATTAAGTCAAAGGTACCATTTGAGCCACATGATTGTCAGTACTATTTGTGCGATGGTACATCAAAAACCTCCACCTGGACTGAATCTCTGTTGTGTTCAGACATAGAATAAGCAATCCCTGCCCCTGCTAAGTTTGCAGGAAGACCATCATGATGGTAAAGGGAAGCCAAGGTAGATGCACAGAAAGAGATGCAACCAAGGTCACGCCAGAAGTCACCCAGAGCCAGACACTGAATGGAGAAGGCCAAATTCCCAGTCCAGTGCCTGAGCCACCTCCCAACCTTGCTTCTGCAGCTGTGTTAAGGAATGGGAACCAAAAGTGGGCCAGCTGCAGAGCGGTAACAACTCCACACCTTGAAGATCACCTGGAGGTGAATGTATTGGCCTCACTTAGGCATCCTCTGTTTGTTGTCCATTCCAGCAAGGACTTAAGTATTAATCAATTAATCATTTCTGAGGTTTAATCAAGTGCTGGAGTGGTAATCAATTGGCGGCCCAGTGGAACACAAGGATGCTTTCCTGGCTGTCTGCCTGCCCCGTCAAATCTTAATTAGCAATTATCTCTGCTGGGTGACCCCTTGATCCCGTGCAGTTTAGCTGAAGAATAAATATAGCCAAGTGGTGATTTCACCCTTTGCCTCCATGGTTTGGTATTATCTGGACTGTTTATTAAATTCCAAGTCTCTCCAGAGCTGGGGAGATGGGAACATCTTTAGTTAAACCTGCAATTACTGTAATGAGGAGTTATAATGAAGTTATCCTGAAGGCAGGGGAAGAGGTGAATGAAGATCTTCTTCCTGCACCCTGCCCCTTTGCTCAGCCTCCTCTCTTACCCCAGAAATTGTGAGCTGCTGGCATTTTTAATGCAGGCAGAGCAAACTGAACCGCAGGCAGAACCAAGAGGGTGGAATTTGATGTCAAAGTGTTTAATGACCGATGCTAACCTGGAGCTGGATTTCCTTGGCTCTATAGCTGCTATGTCTTTCTGCATGGCTATGTGTTATTCGGTAGTCATATCCATTGCAGGAGGCATGTGAAATAAATTCCCCCAGGGTACTGGGTCATAACACATTCATTTAATTAAAGAACCTGAGTTGGCTGCCCTCCTTCAAGTGGTTTCGCAGAAAAAAAACCCGTTTCAACTCTAAAGGTGAGCGAGCTGTTGATCAGACTAGGCTTGAGCTGCTTTGTCTCATGGTTCTGGTTTAGGAAGTCCAAAATGCAAGAATTTTTTCCCCACATGAAATCATGTTAGCACTTGTCAGTCATATCATTGCGTGTGTATGGCCGTTTATTAACCAGCATCATGAAGGAAGAAGCAGCGGTCCAAAAGCACCTGAAAAGTGCCTTTTATATCAGACCCCACCACTAAGGATATGGGGGAAAAATATGCTGACTGTCTAGCATTCCCTTTAGTTAAAGGCATTGAGCAACTCATGGGATACGCTTTAATGTTCAACTTTATGAGCTATGCAGGGATGACATGGGATCTGAGAGTCAAGCTGTGATCATTTCTTACATACTTAGCCCAGTAACTACCCAACTAAAAGCTCTGTAACGGGAATGTAGTAGCTGCCTGGCTTGTTGGGATCGAAGCCAGATGGGAATCTTAGTTACTCTTCCATTGGCACTGCAATCAAGATGTGTGGGAGTAACAACTCGGCAGAGTAAGATGTTATTTCCATCAGAGAGGTTTTTCCTAAAACCACCTTTCGTGGAATGAATCATTTAAACAAAACACAGCAGCGGCAGAAAAGCCTCGCCCTGGTTTGGAAGTCCGTCTCTGCTGGCTTTCAGAGCTGACCTTTTCCTTCTCCACCGGCTCGCACGGAAGACGAAGCCAAGTTCACTTATGCATACAGGGCAGCGTAAGGAGACTGCATCGTCAGAGGTGTTTGAAGATAAATAGCAGTAATACCGCAGCTGTATAAAACTGTCATAAGCAATATTCCCATTGGGCAAGCAGATAAAATACTAGCTTTACGCAGTTCAATATTCCTAGGAGAAGAACCCTAAATTATTCCTTGGGGTAGCTTGGCTGTTGCAGAAGCATGATGGATGCCCATGCATTAATGATGCCATCTCAAGCCATCAGAAGTGTCGGCACAGAGGAAGCATTTTGATGAAGTGCTCCAGTTCGGCCTTATATATTAAAAAATGTATTGGAGCAAGAGGCAGAGCTCAGTGGCACTCTCACCCTCACTCTCTCTTTATTTGTACTCTTGCAATGTAATGAAGGGGGAACAAACCAGCCTTGGGAAGAAGAACAGGATGATGGTCTCAAGGCTCTTGGCCCAAGTTGCAAATATACTGGGGGCAGAGACTCATGGGAGCAGGCGCAGCTCCATTGGCGTCGGTGTGGTGACACCAGTTGATATAAGCTGAGGGTCTGACCAAGAAGCCTTTAATGAAAAATGCTCTGGGGAGTTATGTACCAACACAGCCTTTTAAATAAGTGAGATCTCCATTCTATTTAGGTGCTGTTTTGTGCAACGCTGGGTGCGTCTACACGTTCATTAATGCGCAGTAGTGACTGCACAATTGGTTTAGTACTTGCTTAATGAAATATTACCTAAATGAGCAGTGATTACAGTAGCAGTAGCACCAATGCATGGTTTTTGCATGACAGTTACTGAACAGTAGCAATAACAGTGCGCGGTGGCTTATTAGCATGCGTTTTACTGGCATGCTACTGTGCAGTGCTACTAGGCTACCGCACAGTACGTGTCTCATGTAGATCTACCTGCTGAGTACTATGGGGTACTAATCCACGTCTAGCACTTCTAACCAAGCACTTCACAAAGTTACCAACCGTTTAACAGGCAGCTACCCCGAATGCCTGAAGAAGACTGCCTCTCCCCTTTTTTCCACTCTTGTAATATGTTATCCTGGGACAAAGGTGTCCAGACCAATTAGTTTGCATTAGCTACTACTGTTCTTCCCTCATTTGCTTCTTAAATTACCAAAGCACTAAGACAAGGTTGGAGAGGGGCTGGAGATTTGTAGAGACTGGGGAATTGAGCCGCAAAACACTGCAAAGGTCAAAGCAACAGAGCTTTCCAATTCCCCGCGTCTTTGACAGGTCCGTTGCGCCAGGGCCAGGCAGGGCATTTGCTGCTTGAAAAGACTTTTTTTTTTCTAACAAAAACCAAGAAAAATGCCTCAACCTACCACAGATGAATCGGTTGGGTTCACGGCCTTAATGAGGCTACAAAATAATAAAATCCTACTCTGGGCAGAAAGAGGTAGCCAGCGAGCAGGGAAGCCTGCTTAGTACTGCCCTTGCAGACCTCCATATGCCAGAAACCCACTGCCCTCCATTTGGATGGCTATTGAAAATGAGGACCGCAGTCCTATTGCCAGTTGATACTCTGACAGTACCTTCACTTGGAGGAGGAGCTGTGCTAAATTTACCCCATGATAGACTGGATCCATGGGGCCATCAACTGCAACAGGACCAGTGACTGGGGTCTAGCAGTGGAAGGGCCAAGCAGCGCCAAGTGGGGCTGCATCAGTATAGCCCCTGGCCACCCCCTTGATGCCAATGGCTGTGTCTAGTACAGCCTGGAGCACCCAAAGTTGCAGCCAATCCCAAATACTGGCAAACCATCAGGCCAGATGGATGGACTCCTCAGGCTGCATCCAGCCCACAGGTTGCATGTTTGACACCCCAGCCCCTAGAGGATGCCACATTTGAAAGACCTTCACAGAAAGGCCAAATGTATATGTTGCACCATTTAAAACATGCAAAATGGGAGATTAAAGAATAACCTAGTAAAATAAAATAGCCCTTTGCTGTGTTCATTAATGACAAGCTGCAATATGGAGGTGAACTGGCTTTTTTTATGGAAGTGAGGCTACAAACAAACCTTGCATTTGTCCCAGGAGAATCGATTCATCCCAGGACAAAGTCCAGTTGTTCAGACATCTGTTGTTTGCTATATGGGGCCGGGAGGGAATTCTTCCCCCTGCCCCCACCTCTACTGCTGCCTGTCTGAGCTTTTATTTAAGCTTTTCTCAGTGGCATTAGATGTTGGCTGCAGCCAAGGCTGGGGGTTGTGACTGATCTGTGCCAGTGCTTCTGCTGGGACTTAAACCCAGAGGTTCCTGGCTAGAGGGTCTTGCCCCTCTGCTCAGGGTCAGACTGGTCACCCTATTTGGCCTCAGGAAGGAATGCTACCCCATGGTCAGACTGGTACAGATGGGGGCGGGGGGGAGTTTCTGCTTTCTTCTGTAGCAGGGGGCACGTGCCTCTTCCTGGGATCTGTCAAACATATATTAACAACCTTCACACAGCAGGAGGTTGGCTGCCATGTTCCCCCTGCTTTCCCTGTGGCAGGTTTGGGTGTGATGCCTCGTGTTGTGTCTGCACTGACCGCGTGGTTTTGCTAAGAGTTTCGATAATGGATTTGTATGAGACAGTTTGGCTAGGGGTGATCCTGCCTCAGGCAGGGGTTGGACTAGATGTGACCTCTAGATTACAGACAGAAGTTACACATAAACTGGTTTAAGTGATCAGAAACTGGTTTAAACCTGTAACAGAACAGAAGCTCAGTGCACTTAAACCATTTTCAAAATGGCCGAAACTGGTTTAAGATGCACCTGGTTGGATGTAGTATCAGCAGTGTTGCCAAATCTCATGATGTGCGTGCGTGTGTGTATGTATGTATATGTATATATGTCTGTGTGTATATATATGTATATATGTATATCTGTGTGTGTGTGTGTGTGTATATGTATGTATGTATGTGATAAATATATGTGATATTTGTATATATGTGATAAATATAAATAGGTGCTATGGGTCATGGTACCCACAGGGGAGAAGGGGGCACGGGGGGGGGTGTATATAAAGGTATATACGTGTGTGTGTGTGTGTGTGTGTGTGTGTGTGTGTGTGTGTGTGTGTATAAAGGAAGAGCTACATTTTTCACATTCCTGAAGCATAGACTTTAAGAACAATGCCAAAAATCATGCGTTGGCAATACTGTATCAGACCGAACTGATTTAAGTTAAACTAGTTTATGGAACTTCTGTCCCAGATCCCTTCCTGGTCTAAGTTAACTCTCAGTCTCCCAGCATCCCAGGATCCCAGGATGCTTTGCAGCCCTGGACTGTGTGGTCTGCTCCAGCAGAGCAGGGTTTCTCTGCTCCCTATCACTTTTCCAGCTGGCAGAGAAGGAGGTCAGGTGGTGGGGACCCCTGCACTGGACCCCAGGCAGTGTTGAAGCAGAGGTCCCACAGCCAGTGTTGGCATGGAGAACTCATCTGTACTTGGATTTTTAGAGGTGCACCTGAACCCCCTTCTCCCCCTTGGGTACCATGACCCATAGCACCTATAGCAGGACTTTCATGCATTGAAGAGGAGGTCCAGCAACAGCTCCAGAAGCCCACCACAACAGAGATGTCTTCATGCACGTTGCCCAACAAATGCAGATACAGGACCACATAAGGGACTGGGAGCAGTGCCGCGCCAGGACCAAGAACTTGAAGATTCAGTACATGCATATGTATGATGCATGATGCTAACCCGCACACCTATGGCACTGCTGGGGATGAGGGGGGTAAGGAGGCATAGGGAGACCCTGGGACAGCAGAACAAATGGGTGCCCGGGAGGTCCCCTTCCAGCCCGACTTCTCTATGACTCTATGATTCTCCCTACATCTGTTGTTCCAGGACAACCCCTAAAAAGAAATTTCCAGGATAAAAAGTGCTAACAGTTTGCCCCAGGCACAGTGAAGCCCATCTGAACAGTCGTCCCAGGACTGAATCAATGGCAGAAAAGCAGCAGTACATTCAGTCGCTCTCTAAACCCCATATGTGTATACACCCATCTGTTGGTTATAGCCGGGTTGTTCAATACCATCCATGTTTCAGGGGTGTTTCACCAACACCCCCAAAACGTGGAAGATATCCAATTTACACGCATCTTAGGTCTTCTCTGTCCTGGGACAAACATAGGCACAACATGTCCCAGCACAAATGCAATAGCTGTTCCTAGCTTGAGTTGCGGTGGATTTTGGGAAGTCGCTGAATTCATACTTGTGCAGTAGAAGCACTGAAATATTTGGCCCAGTGACCCCCTCCTGAATTCATTGCTGTGCTGACATCCAGTGCTCCAGGGAGCTGTATGATTGTCTCAGATGCCATGAAAAACAAATTATTGTCACCCAAAGCAATGGGCAACTATGTGAATTGGATACAGCAGGGATTTCAGAGAGGGTTTGGATGGATTGCAGGTATATTGGAGTCTGCAGCTAAGGAAGGGCATCAGGATGAAAGAGGAAGGGTAAGATTGATTTAAGATTGACTAGTGACCCGGATCATGGGACTAGCGACCTGGATCAAGGAGAACAAGAAGTCCTTTTTTAAATATATAGAGGGTAAAAAGAAGGTACCGGGTAACGTAGGGCCTCTGCAGGATACGCTAGGAAATCTGGTGGTTACACCAGACGACAAAGCTAACCTCTTTAACAATTTATTTGCCTCCATCTTTTTGAGCAGGGACCAGGGCATCCCCCCCACTGGGATCCCCAATGGACCCAGGGGAGGTGCTGCCAGGCCCAGGGTCAGTGAGGACCGAGTCAGGGAACTTCTGGAGAGACTGGACATGTTCAAATCAGCAGGTCCTGATGATCTCCACCCCAGGGTGCTGAGGGAATTAGCAGAGGTCATTGCGGGACCCCTGGCACGGCTTTACGAGCACTCGTGGTGCTCTGGTGTGGTGCCAGAGACTGGAAAAGGGGCAATGTGGTCCCCATTTTCAAAAAAGGGAGGAAGGAGGAACCAGGAAACTATGGGCCTGTTAGTCTTACCTTGGTGCTGGGTAAGCTCTTTGAGAACATTATCCAGGTGCACATCTGCAAGGCACAAGCAGGGGAAATCATGCTTAGGGGCAACCAACACAGGTTCATTAGAGGCAGGTGCTGTCAGACCAACCTGGGGGCCTTCTACGACCAGATCACCAAATTCTTGGATGCAGGTGTCGCGGTGGATGTAGTCTTTCTGGACTTTAGGAAGGCCTTTGACACCGTCTCCCACCCCATTCTCATTAAGAAATGAGGTGACTGTGGTGTCGACACCTACACAGTCAGATGGGTCGCTAACTGGCTGGAGGGCGCACCCAGAGAGTGGTGGTGATGGGTCTTATTCGACCTGGAGGGCTGTGGGCAGTGGGGTCCCCCAGGGCTCGGTCCTTGGGCCGACACTGTTCAACATCTTCATCAGTGACTTGGACGGGGGGGTGAAAAGCACCTTGTTCAAATTTGCAGATGACACTAAGATGTGGAGGGGAAGTGGGCACGCTAGAAGGGAGGAATAGGCTGCAATCGGACCTGGACAGGTTACAGGGGTGGGCGGATGAGAACAGGATGGGTTCAACACTGACAAGTGCAAGGTGCTGCACCTGGGGAGGAAGAGCCAGCAGCAGACAATACAGGCTGGGGAACTCCCTTCTCATCAGCGCAGAGACAGAAAAGGATCCTGGAGTCATTATTGATGCCAAAATGAACATGGGCCAACAGTGCGGGGACGCGGTCAGGAAGGCCAACCACACCTTGTCGTGCATCCAGATGCATCTCGAGCAGGGCCAAGGAGGTGATCCTCCCCCTCTACGCGGCACTGGTCAGGCCGCAGGTGGAGTACTGCGTCCCGTTCTGGGCCCCGCACTTCAGGAGGGATGTGGCCAGCATGGAGAGGGTCCAGAGGAGGCCACTCACATGGTCAGGGGCAGCAGGGCAGGCCCTACGAGGAGAGGCGACGGGACCTGAACCTGTTCAGCCTCCACAAGAGAAGGCTGAGGGGGGATCTGGTGGCCATCTATAAACTGGCCAAGGGAGACCAGCAGGCAATGGGGGAGTCCCTGTTCCCTCGAGCACTCCCAGGAGTAACAAGGAATACCGGTCACAAGCTGGCAGAGGGTAGATTCAGACTAGACATCAGGAGGCGCGACTTCCCAGTCAGGGCGGCCAGGATCTGGAACCAACTTCCAAGTGAAGTGGTGCTGGCTCCTACCCTGGGGGTCTTCAAAAGGAGGCTAGATAGACACCTTGCTGGGGTCATTTGACCCCAGCATCCTTTCCTGCCCATGGCAGGTGGTCAGACTTGATGATCTGCTCAGGTCCCTTCTGACCCGACCAACTATGAAACTATGAGACTATGATTTGAAAGGAGGGAAGAAACAGGAATCTTCCATCAGTTCTGAAGGCTGAAATTGCTGCTTGCTAACAGACTCATGTTGAGGCAATCAATCCTATATTGGTCCAAGCCTATACCAAGGTTACATCAGTGCAAGGGGCTGCCCTTTCACTCCCACCAGGCCCTTTCTGATCTCTTTTTATGTCTGCCTTTAAAATGATTATGTCAAATGAAAGCGCTAATAGCAAACTGCAAAGCCTTCCTTAGCAGCTACGTCTCTAATGAAACAGCTTCGGGGTCCCTAGAGGCAGGAAGGATAGTTGGATTTCTCCCTCTCAATTATTTTTCCAGTCTATTAAATTGTCTAAACTCTGGCTCCTCAAAAATAAATAAATAAAGTAAAATCAAATCAGAGGGAATGCAAGAAACGGAGGCCTCTGCTCATCTCCTCTGGTACCACTGCTTATTGTCCCCAGGAGATGTCTTTAGAAGCATGGCTTTACAGCCATAGGGGAAAATAACATGCAGAGATAAAACTTGCAGATGCACAGTCCCATTGTGTCCAAAGCAGATCCAGAAATGATCGATGACATCTATTCACCACATTGGCAGGGAGTTCTGCATAACGCAGCCACCACGGCCACTTTACTAACTACCCAAGGGGAAGGGAGGGGAGGAAGGCAAAGGGGTATTTTTAAGTCTTCTTGCACAGAGCAGGTCATCCTTCAACCTCCATCTGTTCTACGAGTCAAACGACAAAGAGCATTCCCGATACATCAGGAGGCCATCGTTTGAGTGCCCGTGTATTTAAGACAGCGGCTCTCAACTTTCTTCGACTCAAGGCGCCCCTCGATCGATCCAAGGTGCCTCTCGGAAAATGCCAGCTCCTCATTTTCACATTTTTTTTGACGATGGAAAAACCAGAGAGCAGCTTTTCTCTTGCAAAGGTCCCAGGAAGCCCTCAACAGGTCAGAGTGGGTTTAACGCTAGGACTCCTATGTGCCATCTCTGGGTTTACCTTGCACATCTGGTTTGCACACCTGTGCAGCGCCCCGCAGCACCCCTGAAAGGATGTCAAGGCACCCGGCTTGAGAATCACTGATTTCAAGACGTGCCATGGAGTACCCTTGCTACAAAAGCATCGTCTCATGGTGGGATTCGGCTTTACGATTCTGGTGCCTGTCCCTACCTTCAGGAAACAAGTGATGGCTACCCTGAGGGCTGACAAAGTAAGCTCTTTGGGGCAAGAACTATGCGTTTGTACAGCACCGAGCACAGTGGTGTCTTATCCGATGATATGGTCTTCCGGGACTTCCTGCCACCCTCATGACAAACACTTCCCAGGCGGGAGAGAGCGGTTCGTGGAGAGCCCCTGCTGTTGTGAGGGCTTCTGCTCTACTCCTGGCTGTGCCACTGCCTGGCTGCGTGACCTTTGCCAAGTCACCTCACCTCCCTAGAGGTTCATAAGCCCAACCTGGTAGGCATGTGACTGGAACGGCTCCTCATTGCTCTCAGTCTGCGAGCTCAGCGTGCCTACTAGTGTTTCATTTCTCACTCTCTGTACTTGGGCTTGCTGATGCCTCCTGTGCCCGAAGGAGAAAAAGCACATTACAAACATGGAAAGGGTCACCTGGAAGGCAGCAGCAGCAGGTGACAAGGGGCCACATTTCTTTGGAGATGTTAGTAGGGGACATTGCTGTGGACTCAGTAACAGCGCTGCATTCGGGAGTATGCAGCACAGCATTGAGCAGCATCGCTAGGAGCCACGCTGCGCTGGATGTGATGGCACTTTCTATCAGGAAGCTAAATAAAACAGGCATCTCCTCTGAAAACGGGACGAGATAGTCACACGTGACGGTCTGGTAGCGTGGAGATACTTCTGGTTTGTGAGATTTACCTGAATACTGCTCTTTTGCTCTTCTCCTTTCTCACGTCAGCAGGCCTCCATGCCCAGGGAGGGCAGGGATGGGATTGATCCCAAACCACAATACAAACAGAAATGCCTCCTTTTTATGTCCCACTCCTCCAAGTTGGGCTCAGCCCTCCATGGAAAAACCAACCTATCATCCACGGTGCAGACACACCGCAATGATGTGCAGTTGTGCCCAGCTGTTTGCCGGCCCGAGTTTTGGCCCTCTCTGCCAACTCCATCAAGAGCTGAAACAAGCTGATCGGAAAATCATATTTTGAGTGGCTCTATCCCATGGGTCAGCAAAATCAGATTAGATTTTCATAGCTTTGGAATAAAATACTGTGCGCAGCTTGCAAAGTGAATAATGCCACAATAATCAGACACTTTTTAATCAATCATTGCACTGAGTAGAAGCTGCGGTTCAAAACTTCCCAGCGCCAGGGGTGGGCCAGGAGAGAAATAAATGAATGGATAAGGTTTACTCACTGTTTTCCCTCCCATATCAACATTATTGCTGCTGCTGTTACATATTACAAGCAGCCAGGAAGTGTGTGTGGGGTGGAGAAGGCAGACGTCTCGTTTTGCAGCATTCATTAAATGGGTGGCGCCTCCGGGGTGCAACCCTGCTCCGATGGGGGAAGGACGCCTTCTCGTTCTGTGCGAGCGAGAGGGCAGGAGATGGAGAGATCGGTGTTGCTCACAAGGCCACGAGGGATCACGCTGGGGTCTAAATGAAATCAGTAGGAATCTCATTGATGCCAGGAAGCAGCAGATGGTGACACGTGGAGAAATGCCCAGCTGGTTGACCATCCGGTGAGCCACATCTGCAGGGCACGCCGTCAGAAGAAAGCAGCCGGGCCAGCCTACCAACCTGGCAGGGTAGCAGTAAGCATCGCTTCTCCTTACAGTAACGATGTACGTCCCCTCCTTTCAAGGCTCCTTCATCTCTGCCCATGCAATCTTCACGGATGACTCACCAGCCCCCAAACCCCGCTCTGCCTTGCTGCTCTGGCCATAGCCAGAGCTAAATTTAAACCCCGTATTTTTAGCCTGCCCTTGGGAAGGGAGCACACTGGGGACATCAGTGCACGGCAGATGTGTAAAATACATTATGATGTCGGTGATGCTGAAATATTAATTGCACCTACTTCACAGCGGCAGCGTGGAGAGACGCAGCAAACTTCTGCATGGGTATTTCTTCCGTGGGTCAAGCAGAAACAAACTGAAGGGGATGCAGGACCCTCATGTCCAGTAAGCAGTTTACCATATTTTCTTGCATACAACACACACACGTTGCCTCAAAAAAATAACAACTACTGGAAATTGCAGTATGTATTTATGTGAGAAACTCAGAGAAGTGGTTTCTGCCGGCAAAAATGAAAGTAAAATCTGCAGAACAATGAGCCGGTAAACACACACGTGTCCAGACATGGGTCTTCCAATATTGTTTCTCCCTGCACGTGTTGACTGATCAGGACACATCCTGCATATGCATAGCAGTGCAAGAGGGGTCAGCTTTGAAAACTGAACCCCTTGAATCAAGACTATTAAGACAGAAATCAGAGACTCTATTACTTCTTTTCCAAGACCTTGCATATATATATTCCAGACTTCCCACTGGAAAGCAAAGGCATTGCAACAGCATCACTATTAAGAGGGTTAATCTGAAGAGGGTTCCCTAGTTATGAGGTCATAAATGAACCCTCTTTCTGAATTTTTGGAGGCTCGAAGGATTTTTGTTCCCCACCCTGGGGCTGTTGGGCCAAAATTCAAGGGAGGAAGGAAGTAGATTTTGGAAGGATGACACTAATCTGGCTGACTGATCTCTTGGGAGAGCCCCAGGCTCCAGCAAACCAACGTTTTCAGCCCTAGCAAAGAGCAGCAAACATCTGCCTTTTATCTCCAGATGTTTCTTTGTTCTGGCACACATGCTGGCCCAACGTTGCACTGGTGCAGAACAGATGAGTCCTTGACAAAATACGAGCTTAACAGCCAGTACCTTAGGAACAACGAGAGGTAGGCATGAGGGTTTGTATGGGAAACCTTCCATAACCGATACTCAACCCAACTCTCTGCCCCTTGGTATCACGGATTGTGAAATATGGACCCTGAACATTAGGCTATACTGGAACGTCAGTGTTGACTGAAACATTGTTTGAAGAGATTTTTTAGATGCTCAGGTCTCCTAGTTGCATAGTTTCTAGGGTCAGAAGGGACCTGAACAGATCATGAAGTCTGACCCCCTGCCCTGGGCAGGAACGAGTGCTGGGGTCATAATACCCCAGCCAGATATCTATCCAACCTCCTCTTGAAGACCCCCAAGGTAGGGGAGCTCTCTTGTAGCCTACTGCAGTAGAGCTGTACCTGCTGGAAGCATGCTGAGATACCTGAAACAGTTCAAACCCCAGAAAAGTCATCACATCCCCACCTCCATGCTGCATAGAGCATAGGAGAAGGAGGTGGAGAAGGTTTTTGGGCTCTGGTTGGCGATGGCCCACCTAATGCCATTCATTGCATCGCTGTTTGGTTGGAAGCTGGTCTCTCACTTTCCACCAGACGCACCTTTCCACCACAGACCCCATCGTTTGCCTCTGCATGGACTCCCTACCAGGAAAAAAAACTATTTCCATGGCTTTTTTTTTTCCATTCCAAGAATTTCAGGGAACTTCTGGATGAAAACCAAGATGCCTACCCCCCCCCCCCCGAAGTCGGTAAATGCAACCGCGAGGCATATTTAAAAGTTAAACATTGCTCCACGCTTTGAAATCTGGGCACGGAGGGACACGGGGGATATGTTGTCCCCTGGCTTTATGTCACTTTTTTTTAAAGGGATTCTGTAATTGAGTAATCAGCTTGCTGGTTGCCATGGCAATCGCTGCCTGCTGCCGTTCGCAGGCCCGCTCGCTTTGTCTCTGCTTCTGCAGACAGTAGCCACCCACCTAAGCTCTCCTCCACCTGGATTGCTGCCACTTGCTCGCTGGGAGCTGAGGCAGGCACTGTTGTCACAGCCAGAGCCCAGAGCTTGGCATAAGACCGAAGGACCGATGCAAATATAGGAGAAGAGAGACGAGGGCCTGCAGGGAGATTTGCATTCACACGCTCTGATGGCATCTCCCACTTGTGAATACATTAGTCATTTATGAGGTTTGACTATCCACCTTGGACACCACGAGCTCCTTTCTGATCTTGCTTCTCCCAGTGCAGCTGTGGAGGGAGCTGGTTCCTGATTTACACCTGGTGCGAGAGGAGAATCTGACTTGCTCCCCGCAGCACCCATGCTGCCGAAGTGATTTGTCAGGTGTCTTTACCTGGTGATTAAATCGAATTCATGCAGATCAGCTCAGACCTTTGAACAAAGGATGTGCCTTCCTGGTTATATAACACAGTCGGTGTGCAGAGAGGAGAGACAGAGGAGCCCAAAACTGGGGGAGTTAAGTGCAGGAACAGCAGGAACGGTCCCGGTGTATGACCCCAGCCTTAGGTTTGGCCCGAAGAGGACACTCATGGAAAGGCCAAACAAGACCAAACCACAACGTTAGGCGCTTCTCCAGGAAATAAGACCCCAGAAGCTTCCTCTTTAGTGGGTCTCTTGATCTGGACGGTCTCTTTATTTGCTTTCCATGCCGTGTTATAGGCGCAGCGTGCGTCCAATGTGAAAACCCTTGCATACAAAAGGCTTCTTCCTGCTCCTTTCCCCGACTTGCCTGAAGTTTAGGGAAGGAGCAGGACTTGTCCCTCATTCGCATCAGATGGTGGGATCTGTTACTGGTGACTTAACAGTGACGTGGGGCATTTGTACACGCAACATTTATTGCCCTTTCCTGCGCTTTAACCGTGCGCCTGTTTGCACGACCGGGATTTCCAGAAGCTTTCTGGTGCATTAAACTAAAACTCCTCAGACTTTGGGCTTTTTTTGAATATCAGCTTAGAAGGGAAAGAAAGGAGCAAAATCTTTTTCCCAGGCAGATTTGTCTTCAGCCTCCCATTGGAAAGGAGAGAGGCCTTCATAAAGAATCCCAGAAGACCCAGGCGTGTAGCATTCGTGGGGAGTTTAGATATGTTAGACTACAGAGGTAGTGCTGCCATCATTTTACTGAGCAGGATTTGAATGAGTGTCTCAAAGGCTTTTTAAAAGAAAAGATTCAAAAGCAGCTCAATCCAACACCAAAGGGCACAAGTTGGCATTGAACCTTCAACTCAGCCGCCACCAAAAGTCCAGAGGAAACTACATTTCTGCTAACAGATGTCTAAACCCCAGATTCGCCATGTTGATGGTTACTTTGCTTTTATTTGCTAGTGAGGCACCACCCAGTATGCTGAGACTATACACTACTCGCAGTGTTTCCTTCTGGGTGAGAAACCCAGTGTGCTAGCTTCTGTGAGCCCCTTTTTATGTGCTTCACACTCTCCATGCATGCAATTGGGGTGCCTCAGTGCTTTCCTTGGGGTTGTGAATTCCCCTAGTAAAACCTGGGCTTTGTGAAGTGGAGCATTGTGACAGCCAAGTTCCCAGTGTGGATGCAGCCCTAAACCACCATCCACACGCCATTTATATCTGCACACCCAACTCGCTCGGCAACTTCAGCCCAATTTGATGGTCTCCTGGGGTATGCCTTTCAGTCTGAAGGATCAGCTGATGATTAGGTATTTCCAAGCTCCATGCTGATCATTACAGTACTGCTCAGGATTATTTTTAACAGAAAAAGAGAGAAAAGCAATGACCGGGGTAGAAATAATGAGCCAGGCCGCAGGTCTCCTTTCCCCTGCTTGACACCACAGCTGGTATGGAAATGGTGGTGACATCCCATTTTCTGTGGCTCTATCTTCTGACTGGCATTTTGCCTCGGCTGTCTCTGGGTATCCGAGCTGTGCAGCATTTCAGCTCTTTTGCGGTGCAGAGAGGTAAGAGGCATCGAGGCGGCTCCTTTGGTTCTGGCTGAGCTTTGCATAGTGCAGCTACGGCTGTAAACCCATCTTTTCCGTCTTTGAAACTCCTTTAGGATATGCCATTGGTTGACATAACTAGCACCCTGGACACTGGTCATTTCTCCCCCGTGCCTCCATTTTTAAATCCAAATGGATGATGGGCAGGAGTGCGGGGTATTCAGCATGACTTTGGGTGCGCTGATTTGGAAGGACTTTCCCAGCTGCAGCAATAGGGAAGTTTTCTGGCTGTTTTGTTCCAGGGCAGCCGCTCCTGCTGTTTTTGGACTAGTTGCAAACTGCACCTGGTTTAAAGAGACAGCGAGAGACGTGCTTAGCTATGCTTTGCTACGTGCATACAATCCTCTTACTAAGATGTGTTCGTACACCTTAGGACATTCAGATGAGGAAGTGTTGAGAGACAGAAAACAAAGCCCCATGTGCAGACTAGCTATGCCGTGAGCAACACCGCCACCGGCGTCCTCCCCTGCCTCCCGTCTACCCGCGGCCTCTCCGAGTAAGTAAGTGCCAACTTCACCAAGCAACTCAGCTTAGACCCAAGACTCATTTCTCACCGGCAGCTAAGCCCCCTCTCAATAGACTTCTAGTTTTCAAGCAAATAAGCCCAGAAGTTAAAAAAAAAAAAAGTCAAATATCTTTTTTCTCATCTTTCGACCGGCCCAACAAAACCAATCCGAGCAAAGTCAATCCATTTTCTCAGGATCCAGCTCTCGGAAAGATCTAATTTTGCTCAGCAGCACAAAGACGTGAAGTTTGATAAATCAGGTATAAAGTAAATTACATGTGAAATGCCTGGGGACCCTTGGAGACGTTAACATTTTCTCTCCTGTGTTTTTAATGGCGTCTGAAATTAATATTGTTTTATTTGTTTGCTTTCCTTATGTTTACCCAAATCATGTCTGCGCAGCCCTGGAAATTAGTTCTCATTACTTAACTGCTGCTACAGAGCCAGCAAAAGAAATAGAAACCATTGTTGCTTTGTAGATAAACATTAGCTGTCTTTTCCCGCCCCATCCGCCCCCCCGTTCTTTGATGACTACTTGGTGCATTATTAAAAGATATTTGGGAGCTCGATAAATCTGCCTCCGGGGCGCACGGACTTGAAGGGAGGTCACATCACAGGGAGAAACCACAGTACTTGACAATGACTTTTCAAATCTGACCCAAATAACACTCTCAAAAGAAAAGGGCCAAGCCTACCATTTGTAAAAATGAATGACACCCCTTGCTCCTTTCTAGGTTTACCAGCCCGTCTTGTGCACGCCGTAATGTCTTTAGCTTAATGTAGCTTGTTCATGTCTATCTTGCAAGTTGAAACAGAGATAGCTATTTTAATTAATCACTGTAAGGTTCTATTTTGCATGAAGACGACTCGGTCTCTTTGACCCATTAATTAAATTGTGGAATTGACAGGTCCTTGAAAATGTTGAAGAAGCAGAAGATTAGAAGAATCTGAGCTGTATTTGAAATGGAAATTGAGATACATTGGAAAGCAGATGGAGAAGCCGGGGAAAAGTCGCATGTATAAAATGCCTTGAGCCCAATACAATGGTATTTGCTAAGCCAACGCCAGTTTGAAGCATGGATTTTCAGTGACAAACACAGCCGTCAACGGGCCAGATTTTTAGCTGTTGCAATCTGGCCCGGTTCCCTTCAGTCTAGTAGAGAGAGACCAGTTTCCACCAGTTAAGAGCCTGATCTAAACTCTTTCTGGCTGCAACTAAAATGTTTCTCATTGTTAATTAATGCCATTCTGGGGTGTTCTTGTTTCACTTTGCAGAACTTCAGGGCACTCGATCAAGAAGTTACCGCAAATACCTAAGGCTCTTCGGGGCCCGTCTGAGATCATAACTTACAGTATGTCTTCAGGCAAGTCATTTGAATCTCTTGTGCTTGAATCAAACTGAGGAAATGACTATAAAACCTTATTGTAATGCACAATGTCTCTCTGTATTGAGCTAGGAAATTAAATATTTTATTGAAAAAAGAAGTTGCTTTTAATGTTAGCTTCATCCATAAGGAGGAGCTGATTCCTTTAAAATGTTTCCATTAGCTACTGGAGCACGAATGAAGAAAAATGGGTAGAACTTGAGCAAAACTGGGATGTCTTTCTGCAGATTAATCCCTACAGAGTTTAATAGAAAATTATTTTTTATGGTCTTATAGAAAACACTCATTTATGGAATTGCTTTGGGATGCTTCTCAGATGTACAGCCGCAACTCTGACTTCAGTTATACTTAACTGTGTTTTCTCTAGACCCATATGGAGTTGTGAAGTACAGAGCATATGGCGGTACAATCGTTTGAAACGCATCATGCACCAGGGCCCCTTTGTTACTATGTGGCATACAAACACCGAGTAAAAAGACGCTCCCTGCTCCGGAGTGCTTATGATCTGCGCATTACTGTTCATGAAAACGCCTTTGCTCAAAAGTTCAAGTTGAGCAGTTACATGGAAGTACAAGTGCACGTTGTGATTGTGCACGTTGCGATTCTCTGCCTGTTGGACTCAAAAGGAAATTTGATGCGGGGTCGAGAAGTCTTGGGTCGTGGCGTTACGGTCTTTGGAAAGCAAGGGATGAGAGTTCAGGCTGGTGTGAAGTGAGCTTATTTGCTCATTCCCTGCATTTTTAGCAAATGGCACTGACAGAAAATGCACACGACCAAACCTAGCAGTAACTCAACTGTTTTATTGGAAAAATGTGAGGCCGAGTTTCCACAAACTCCCAAGGGAGGTAGGCATCTAAATCCTTAGTGATGAGGTGTCAGTATAGAAATTACTCATAGTGAGATCCGTCTACACTGGTATCTCTTATTTCTCCATTTGCCTTCTATATTCCCAAATCACCCATGCTCCCATCACTCCTCCTCCCCCCCTCCCAGCTAATACTACTTTCATCCATCAACTCCCAGACCATCTACGTTTCCAGCTCCTACACTGGCCAAATAAAATCTAGGACTCTGCACCCCCACCATTTGCACCCGGAGTCAGGTAGCCAAGAAGCAGATATTTAGCTTCACAATCTCAATGCATGTGTGGCTATAAGTTATATTTACACTGGAAAGACGGCCCTGTGGACGTCTGGGCTGATATATCAGCAAATAATTCTGGCATAAAGGTCTTTCAGATGTGAGCAAAGACTATTATATTTCTGCAGATTATCTCCCCTAAATAAGAACACCCCCCAACCCTCCAATTAAAGATGTTGCTAATAATTCAGTCAGCTAATTGTTCCATCTGGGAAGACTCAGAGCTCTTAGCATGACTCTATTAGCAACCAGTAGAAAAAAATGTTTATCCCTGTCTTCAGAAATCTTGACAGCATTAAATCATCTGCCATCCCACGTATGGAAGCTGGGATGATGGATGTATGCAAATGCCTAGCACGGAGGAAAGAGCTTCTAATATACTGCCCCACTAAATTACTTCGATTATTGCAAGAACAGAGAATACATGACAAATTAGCTTGTTGCTTAAATAGTCCCTGGGTACAATGGGGACGGTAAGACAGATATATTAGACAGACGGATTCGATAGACAGATCATCTAAAATGTCTTCTGATAGAAACTGCAATCTAAATAACACATTGTGCAACCAAATGATTTGCTTCATAGTTTCTTAAGATCCACAAGGAAAAGGCTAACTCGATTTCTGTTCCCATGTCGCTGAGGTCTAATTGAAGTGGGTAATGCAATAAGTGAATCCATGTCTACTTATTGCCCCCAAGAATCTGCGACTGGGGCACATGTTGTAGAAGACAGGTGGTTTCTATCAATTCACAGATCTTTGTGCTGTCTTGAGCAGAATACACGGTAGCTTCCCAGTATGAGAGAAAAGGATGTGTGCTCTACTTCTCAGGCCAGGAAATGAGACATGAGACAATGGAGCCTTTTGCAACCTTTGCACCTCAGGGTCCTGGGCTGGCCTTGCAATCAGCACGGCCCCGGGAAAATCAAGAACAAGCAGGTATCTCTAAATCACAGTGGCCTGCAATTCAGATTAGCTAGAACCCAAGTGTCTGTCCATTCCTCCGCTCCAGGGTACTCCACCCGTGCATGGCTAAAGTATTAGGGCGTTTGTACACACCACGGGGGTTTACTTCAGTTTAATTCTCCCTAAATTGAACTGGTGGGTCTTTAAAAACACCGGTTCAATTTAGGATGAAGTAAACCCTCTGGTGTGTACATAGGGGTCAGGCCCAACCCTTACCTGCCTCTCTAGTGGCGGGGAGGGGAGGGTGAGCTGCTGATGGGCTGAGCGGTCCCTGAGCTGCAGTGGGGGGTGGCAGCCGTGGTATCCTGCATGAGGCACCTGGCCCGAGCGGTCCTGGAGGGCACCACAGCTGTGGAGGGAGGCACTGGGCCCCTGCACAGCTCAGGCAACCAGGCAAGCTCCGGGGAGGAAAAAAAAGATCAGGCTCACCCCTTTTTTTTCTCCCTTCAGTGGAGCCTGCCTGCACGGGCTGCCTGCACAGCCCCCGAGATGCACGGGGCCCGGCGCTCCCTCCGTGGCAAACTAAACCACTTCAGAGAGGTTTTATTTTGCTGCATCCCAAAGTCATTTAGCGTGCGCTACATTGCTGACACATGCAAACAGCTGCAGCATTAAAGCAGTGTAAAAGGGCATTAAGCCACTTTAAAGGCCAATTTTATGGCATGTAGAAATGGCCGTAAAGCAGGGGCGGGCATTATTTTGGGCAAAGGGCTGCTTGCTTAGTTTGGGCAAGCCGTCAAGGGCTGCATGACAGGCAGCCCAGGGCAGATCAATATTAATTTTCTAAATATTTTAAGGTCCCGTGGGCCAGATAGAATGGCCTGGTGGGCTGCATCCGGCCCCCGGGCCGCATTTTGCCCACCCCTGCCGTAAAGGGACATCTGATGGTGCTCAAGAATATGTAATATAGTTCCTTGTTTCTATAGGACCTGCAACATTTCAAACTCCCTCTGGTTGGTCTTTGCGCTAGCTCTTAGCACGTAGCCACCCATCTGTGATGGGCAAAGTCACGGTGAGGAAAGAAGCAAACAGCCGCATACCAGCCCTGCCACCCCAGGACCTGTTATTAAAACAAAGGAGTTCACCCAGCAAAAGAAAACATTGACTTTTAATGCATGAGTTGGCTGCTGCATGATTAAAAAAATTAAAGCGTCTTCTCTAGGAAGTTGCCTAGAATTTAATACAGAATTATATCCTATGTATAGGAACCTGCCTAATTTCCACAGTGCCTTATTCATTCCTCATTATTTTGAAATTCCAGAGAACTTCTTTTCCAGATGGGAAACACTTTCAGATTAAATCATGCAAAATACACTCCCACAGTTCCCCAGCTGAGAGGGAAGAAAATTAAATTTTCAACACCTTTGGGTTTGTTTGTTTTCCTTTTCTTTTCATTTCTATTTTACATTCAGTGGAGAATTTGGTTGTTCAAAAGCTGCCCCCTTCTCCAGCACAGCTGCTTTTGTCATTTTTTTATGGCATGGTCTGCTCTCTATACTAGTATCAAAGCAAGACGAGAGATGATGTATAGATAGGGAACCGAGATATAACCTATCAATTGAGCCCTAGTGGAAAGCGAGGGATTTGTGTCTCAGCAGGTCACCAGAATACGTTGCCCAAAAGAATAGAAAAACAAACCGGTTTGGAGAGTGGGGGAAGGAAACTGTGTGCATCTGTTATTTATTTCTACAATTAGCAGCCAACTGTGCTCTGCATTTCTGTAGTTTGAGAGGATAAAGGTCTTCCTTTTACATTATGAAACTGTCTTGTGGCACTGGTAGATATAATAATACTTATTTTTATATCGCTCCATTTGTCCCTAAGGATGCCAAGTAGTTTACAAAGTACAGTGAAAATCTTAAGTGACCACCCAAGAAGTAATCATAAGCACAGTAAGTAGCAATAATACTTGGCGTCGGTACAGCTTGTTACACATCCCAGCTCTCTGCAAACCTGAACTCATCGCCGTACAACCGCCCAGCGAGGCAGGTGTTTATTGTTTAATGCTTGTGGTTCCCCATTTTATGTCATTTGATGGGTTGTGTTATGGCTGCTATGCACTGGTACAAAGAAGCTGTGTACTTGGCAGAGCTGGGCAATGTCATCTTGGCTGGAGGGAGGATTCAGGTGAGAATGAGCACTCAACTGTAGGTCGTATGCCACCCCTGCTGTAGAGGGCATGATGTTGATGGCAGCATTGGTACCGAGTCCTAGGAAAGGGTGCCAACCTCTGTACCACTGACCTTTTACCCTGCAGACCCTTACGTGTCCTTTTTCTTTCTTCCCCAGACTGAGACACGCTCCCTTCCGTTCCCCTTCGGTATGATTATACAGGTATTGATGAAGCAGCGAACTGTAGACTACAAGTTTTCAGACCGCTCCACAACTAAGCAAACCAGGCTTTGGAAGAACGGGACGTCTAACTCTGCAACACAGGAGAACATGACTGAAAATGGGAGTGATAGCTTGGGGCGGGGAAAAAATTAAGCAAAGTCTTTGTGAAGACTTTTGTTTAGCACCATCTGTGCTGAGACAGCTGCACCCTTGCACGGGGTAATCTAATGAGGGTCTATTGATTGGGAGAGCGACGGGCGTAAGTGGTCACGAGAGTTTTCAGGATGCTTTATTATGGCGAACAAAAATTCTTATTCACCTGTAAAGCATTTATAGTGCAATTCCTCCAGAAGCTGGCTTTTATCAGGAGAGCTCTGAGAGCACTTCAGAGCTGCCGTTCTGGATTTGTTCCTCCAAAGGTGCAATTCTCCACTGCAGTTTTCAAGCTCTAATAGCTTCATTTGCAGCTGAAAAGCAGTTGGAGTATTACTTTTCGTGACCTTCATTGTCTATGCTTTGGTACACCTTTATAGCTGCAAATGGCCTCCCAGGAACATGTCCAAGATGGTTGCCTGATGTTTCCATCTTCCTCAGAAGCTGCTTGAAAACATACCCATGTTCCATGGGAACGATGACGCCGCTAAAGTAATGTTAGTATCACCTTGTAATAGGAGACTCATTACTGCTTCTTGAAAGTCACTTAGCAATTCAGCACTAATTAAATTATAGCTGCTTATCCACTTATCCTGATATATTAACCATTTTTCAACTAATGGTTTTATTGCTGGGGTCACCTGGCTTGCTGGGGTCACCTGGAGAGTCAGAATGTGTTTCAAGTCTCTACTGTCAGAAGTAATAAGATTATTAATGGCCTTCCTGGAAAGTGAAGTAGTTGCATCTCAGCGGGTCACTGCTATATACACAAAACAGTGTTTTGGTTGAAGCAAGAGAAAGATAAAACTACACAGATAGGAAGACAATCTTTCCATGTACAATAAAATTAACTCACCCATGGCCAGGAGATTGCTGCATTTCCCATTGTTACCTAATGTTAGAAAGGCATAATCAGTAAGTCACTTGACCTACAGGGATGTGGTCCTACACACACCCAACCGACAAGGTATCTAAAGGTCCAGAGAGTGGTCTTCCCAAGATGAAAAGCCACAACAGCAGCCAATCAGTGGTAGGCAGTGGAAAATCCACCAGTTTCTCTTGGTTACAAAGCATTCAGACCTGTATTTGAAGCTCTATTTATAGTTGATGGGGACATTTGGCAGTCAATTTGCATGAAAATCCTTCACTCTAAATAATAGCACATCCTGAGTTCCCGTGAACTACAAGAAAACCTGTAATTTACTTCCTTTCACCTGCTAACCTTTGCTATCTTATAAATAACATGAGATGGCTTGCTGACTGGGGAAAAAAAATTAAAAATCAGGTTCCAGACACCTCACTCTCCAACTGCAAATTTAATTCAATGCCAGATTGACTCAGTCCTGTGAGAGAAAGAAGCTCCACATGCTTGAGCTTTGTGGATAAATCATTAGAGCAGTTCTCAGAATCTCTTGATGTGTTGGGTTGGCCTTCACCCCAAGTTTGAGTATTGCTCAGTGGGCACATCTACATGAGACGCTTGCTGTGCGGTAGCAAGCCAGTCAAAACCTGTGCTAATTAACCTACTGCACCGAGTTATTAGGCTACTGTGCAGTAAGCATCACCAAAAAAATGTGCGCCGTGCTACTGTGCAGTAAATGTAGTTACTGCACATTCACTTCTTACTTCAGTAAGGAAGTACTGAACCAAATGCTCAGTAAACTACGGCACTTGGCAGCGCTGCTTACAGTGGATGGGGCTGGGTCCAGCGCTCAGCTGGTGTGGCCCAGGCAGCACTGCTCTCAGGGGATGGGCCATGCTAGCTGAGTGCTGAACTCATCCCCATCTCTGTCCTCTGCAAATAGCGCTGGGCTTGGCACTCAACTGGCGCAGCCCCATCCTGTGCGAGTGCTGCAGCCTAGGCTGCACCAGCCGATCACTGAGCCCAACCCCATACGCTGTGAACGGCACTGCAAAGCATGAAGCATGGCCATGCCAGCCGAGCACTGAGCCTGGCACTGCTTGCAAGGGTTGGGTCTGGGCTTGACACTCAGCAGCACCACTCGCAGCTGATGGGGTTGGGCTTGGCACTCAGCTGGCATGCCCCCATCCCCTGCAAGCAGCACTGCCCAGGCCACGCCAACCAATGCTGAGCCTAGCACTGCTTGCAGGAGAGGGTGATATGTTGTATAAGTTGAGGTTGAATTTTAAGAGTTAAAAATTGGGCTTCAAACCTCAACTTATACACTGTGAAATACGGTAATTACTTCCAGTTCAGAAAACCACATGCTTCAAAATGATGTCTTCTGGTATGCTAAATTACAGGACTAGAGATGCCCTTGGCCTGCAAGCCACTGAGATTGGACTGAGAAGCAAAGGATATAACTAACTTTCAACTTTACATTAACTCAGTGGTACCAATCAAGTCACTTGGAGTTCAGTGCAGATTGCAAAATCTGCCCCAGGATCTGAGTAAATTAGATGTTCGTGAGCTGGGTAGTCCTGCAGCTAGCTTGCTATCAGTACCTGAGTTAGCTCATTTAAAACCAGCTTGATGAAACTGGAACTGCTAAGCTGCTGAGGCTTTTCTGAAAATATGTTACCCTGTGGTGGGTGGAGTGATCTTTCCCTATATGAAGTTCGTAAAATATTTTAGAGTGAAATGCAGTCCAGAAAGGCAGCCTGACAGTTGTGTTTTCAGAGCAGCTGTTTGAAAACACGGCCTTATTCCTTTGGAACCAGGAGTGTCAGGTTGTTATTTCTTTTATTGGCTATAAATGCCTTTTATTCATTTTCCCTCACCCCTCTTTTCTATTCACATGCTCCGGGTCCAAGCCGTTACAAACTGTTCATTTCATACAAATTAGCTACATCAAAGCTCTGCTCAAACCCGTTCCTAGTGGGAATATCCCGATAAGGGGAGCAAGCTGTGTATTCCTCAGCTCCCTACTTTATTAGTCTTTGATTATTATTTTATACGGAAAAACAACTGGCAGATCAAAATAAATTCTCCCTAATACCCAGCTCCCGGTTGCAAAACAAACATTTGAAAAAAATACATCAGCTATTAGATGTAACTATTACCTTCTCCCTTCAAAGTCTAAGGAGGGAAAAAACAGATTAACATATAGGCACTAGTGAAAGAGTAGAGCTATTACTAACTTACACTTGATTTTTTTTTCTTTCATTCATCTCAGTGGAGGAACTCACATGAACAAAGTTACCAATGTGCACAGAGGTTAAAAGGATGCTCTTCAGATTAGGTACATCTGTTCCTTTCTTTGTATGCCATTAGATATCCTTTTTATTCCTTTATCACTCTCTAACCCCTGTGGAATAAAGGTAAACATTTTAAAAGCACTGAAGTACATTAGGAGTCTAAAAAATACATTTTCAAATGTGACAAGCACTTATCAGCCCGGGCCCCAACGATTCTTTAATTTGCTCCTGTATCTTTTCTTGCTAAGTTTTCCTCCTGGGTTTTCTATTTATATTTTGCAAGAAACTTCTTTGGTAAGAAGTTGTATGACGTCCTTAGAGCTCAGCTCTGCATTGTCTTTGCTGTGGATCGCTCCTTCTTTGGGTGTATTGTTAACTATTTTTATTGTACCTGTCCTAGTACTGCTATTAAAAAACCGCAATAAACATGTTCATCACAATATGCCTCTTCTTCGGAGCTGGGCTCATTATCTTCTATATATAAAATAGCACATTTATGTTCTGAAGAAACTAATCAATGCTTTTCTTAAAAACGGTGGATAATGTATTTTGACCTTCAGCGTGCTTGTTAAAGAAATCAAACCAAATCTCAAATCATTAACCTTTACCCCCGCAATGCACAGAATAGCCTGAATTTACAAAATGTCTAGATGCTGATGAAAAGGATGGTCTTCAGGTTAAAAAAAAATAAAATAAAATAAAATTTTCTTTCTTTGTTCTCAGCTTGTAAAATATTTTTTTTCAGAAGAAGAAAAGGCATTATACCTTCTTGCACTGGATTACAGAAGCCTTTCTTTTTTTTTCTTCTGAATAGCAAATTCATGTTCAAAGCAAATAGGAATATTTTGATGCAAACAGATCCTGCTCAAAGAAAGCACCTGGGGAGAGATTTGCAAATACATGCAGGTGTCCTGTTGCCCAATGGACTTTCTGGGCACAAGTTGCTCCCTGTTCAATGCATGCGGAGGATGGGTATTAAGGGCCCACAGAAACCAGCCATGGTGATCTGAGGCCAATGGATAATGCTGAAAAAAGGGATGGGGCATAAGCTCCAGCAGGTCCCAGTGTGGGACCCCAGGTTTCCATTGGTACCAGCACCATCTCTGTTCTTGGATGTCGAGAGGAGAGAATTTGTGCATATGAATAAGGCTTAGGGATAAGGCGTGCAACCTCAAAGTTGGCATTGTCAAGACGGAGGCATGTCTGGACATACCCAATGACAAACAAGTGCTTCACTTTGGCCCGGGTCATGAGTCTCGAGGATTTCCCACCTGGGTACCAAGAGGGCTAGTTAAGAGGCACTCAAAGTGAAGCTAAATTCACGCAGGTGTCTAAATCAGTGAATAATCCCATTAAAGTCAAGGTGATTAACTCACTTGAAAGCTTCAGCAGGACGGTGGCAGGACACAATTCACGACATAGCACCAGGAGGAGGTTGTTGGCCGGGGGCAACCACGAGCATCTTGTGTCAAGTGCTTTGTCCAGGGATAAAGTGTAGGGGATAGGTCCGGCTGGCCTCTCTCCCTCCTCTACCTGCAACAGCAGCACGGGCCTGTCTGCTCTTCCTGTTGGGTGATTATTCTGGCCTGCTCCCGGCAAACAAACGTAACAGCTTACAACTCCGCTAAACATGAACTGTAATTCCTGGGACAAAACCACAAAACAGAAGCATTTCTCCTGCCTGCGGGCTTTCCCCTTGCTGCATTTCAAAAGTCTGTTAGAAACACTTAAGGTGTTACAGTATCTCAAAAAAAATAATAATAATGTAAAGCGTTAGACAACGTACATATAAATGTTGCTGTCTGGTCTGCCTATAACTTGTGCATACGCGCAAGAAAATTCTTCTTGTATTTCATTTTTATTTGCGCTTTAATGTATATCCAAGGAAAGGGACTAAATCTCTCCAAGTGAGGTAATAAAATTGAGGCTGTAATGAAACTCTGCGAATGTAGAGGGAGATATTTCACTTCGGCTCCAGAATGAAAATTTCGTTACATTCCTGCTCCGAATAATTCATTGCCAACGTGCCTAATCCTATTTTTAATTGCCCTTTTTTTTTTCATATAAAAGTGTAGATGGTTTGGGTAAATCACTGTCATACAAATTCTGGGTTGTGAATGGCTCATTAAATCTCCAGGGACACATTCAAGTCTTAGGACAATTCATTTCTTTACTTGTATTTATTAATAAAGCAAATATCCAGAGATTTACAGGCATATTCCATTACTTAAAATATATGATCCATAAGCTAGTGACAGCAGAGAGCGGGGCAGGGGGTGGAGGCAGGTGGGGGAAGGGAGGCATAGAAAGAGGGGACGGAGAGAGACGTAAAAATGGAGAAAAGAAAACCTAGCCCTGGGTACATTAATCACATTTCTGTTTCTCTTTAGGCTCTGCAAAAGGTGCTTTCCTAAGGGGAAAGGTACACTAACACTACTTGTATCTAAAACCTTGACCTGCCTTTTGAAACAGTATTTTAAAAGCTTGATCAAACCTGGTATCACGGTACATTTAGTTTAATCTGCTAACACTGGTTTCTGTAAATATATTGTATTAAGGGACCTTCTATTGTACGCTTGTTTATCCATTGAAACGAGAGAAAGGGAAAGATACGGCTTACTCATTTCATGGGAGCATTAAAATACAATAGGACTGACACCAAATAGAGAGCAGCAGGAAAGCGGGGCTGTTTTATATACCGAGCTTTTCAAAACAACCTCGGTGTTTTGGGGGTTTTTCACCCTTTCTACAGAACATTTCATCCCCCCAGGCAGGGAGGGGTGTGCTACAGGGGCTACGAGTGCTACGAAAACTAAGGAATAATGTTTGTCCGTACAGAAAAGGCAACCTTTTTAATCAAAACATTGATGGAGGATAACATGGATCCTTTTCTTCCCCCCCAAATACTATAGAATATAGCAGCAGCCTTCTGAAATCTCTCAATAATACCACCGCATTATTCTGGCTCTTCTATTGTGTTCTCACTGCGGTTGCCAGATAAACAGACATTTCTCACACCTGCAGAGAAGCCTGACTAGCTTTTTCCACCCCCTCAGGGATCGTATGCAGCAGGAAGATTGGAGGTTAGACGGCGTGTGCTCCCTTCCGGCCGCAAACCCCATGCATCTCTTTACATCATTGCTTTGCATTGGTATGTTGCCGTCGGGACCATGTATAGCCTCCGGGGCTTTATCCAAATGGAAAGGCTACCTTTGGCCTTTCCAGGAGGACCACAGTCACACAGAAATCCTAGATAAATGACATTTTCAAATATGCAAATTGGATGCAAAGTAAGAAACTTTTCCCTTCTTTATCAGGATTTGGTAACTTGGACACAAATGCTAAATGCACAGAGATATAATCATTCAAAGCATTCGATCATTCAGATACAGTGGAGGATTGGGCCAAAAGAAATCTCATGAAGTTCAACAAGGGCAAGTGCAAAGTCCTGCACTGAGGACAGAGCAATCCCATGCACCAGTGCAGGCTGGGGGTGACTGGCCGGGCAGCAGCTCTGCAGAAAAGGACCTGAGGGTAACAGGGGACAAGAAGCTAATTAGGAACTATCAGTGTGCCTGTGTTGCCAAGAAGGCTAATGGCATCCTGGGTTGCATTGGTAGGAGCATTGCCAGTAGTCAAGGGAAGCGATCCTCCCCTTCTATTCAGCACAGGGGAGGCCACATCTGGAGTCGTGTGTTCAGTTTTGGGTCCCCCACTACAGAAAGGATGTGGCCACATTGGAGACAGTCCAGCAGAGGACAATGAAATGGTTCAGGGGCTGGGGGACATGATTTGTGAGGAGAGGCTGAGGGAACTGGACTTATTTAGTCTGCAGAAGAGAAGACCGAGGGGGATTGAATAGCAGCCGTCACCTCCCTGCAGGGGGGCTGCAAAGAGGATGGAGCTGAACCGTTCTCAGTGGGGGCAGAGGACAGAAGAAGGAGCAATGGGCTGAAGCTGCAGCAAGGGAAATTGAGGTTGGATATTAGGAAAAACTTTCTCACTAGGAGAGTAGTAAAACACTGGAACAGGTTCCCCAGAGAGGTGGTCCACTCTCCAGCCTTTGAGGTGTTTAAGACCGGGGTTGACAAAGCCCTGGCTGGGATGATGTAGTTGGGGCTGGTCCTGCTTGGAGAAGGGGGCTGGACTAGATGTGACCTCCTGAGCTCCCTTCCACCCCCATTTTCTATATTTCTATGATCCATCTGTGGGTACCACCACTGGTTTCCATGGATCTATACCTAAGCATGATTTATTCCATCCAGGGTGGCATGTGGACAGCATGTGTTTGCCCAGCTAACACTGAAGAGTAAAAGCATAGAAGTGTTGCCTCTGCTGAGTGCAAGCTTCCTCTATTTCTGCTCCTTCATTAGTTATTTAATTTGCAGCTGGGCCCTCTGTGTTGGATCCATCATAAAAAATCCCAAAGCAAAAGCAATTTTTTTGTGCTGTAGCGACAAGACGACATTATTTTTCATTACCCAACGCATCTTAAATTGCTTCCTGCTCTTGGTAGTTCTGATGGGATATTGTTCACAAAGCTGCTGTTGTGCCTAAACTGCTGGCCTGAATCAGGCTGCATAGTACTCACAACATGATGCCAAAGTTGTTCACATAACACAATATAAGGAAGCAAATATCCACGCCGACCAGTCCTTTCAGACTGCTCATCGTGACAAGCAGGTTTTTATTTAAGATCGTAAATAAATTGGCTTTAATGGAAGCAAAAAGGTAATCTACCACCAAGAAAGCAAGGCGTAGCACTGGAAGTCAGCACTTCAAATGGAAAAGCCAATGCAAATCTACTTTGACTTCCCAAATTGAATGGGCTGCTGTCATCCTCTTTCTAGGTCTCCTCAGAGCTAAAATTGCAGCATCTGCCAAGGCGGATGGTGCTTTTAAGATGGGGAAGTCACCTAGTGAGACTGAAGAATTGAAAGTCATTTTATACTTGGGGCTGAGACTTACCACTGCGGTCAGACAGCGACAAAGTGTCAAAATGGCCTATTCACGGAAAAACTGAGCAGGCATTCCCTCTTCTCCCAGACATAATAGCTTGCAGAGTGGACAGGGAGGGAGGTGAAGAGTTATGTGCAGCCTGTGCCTCTTAGACTCCAGATGTTCAAGTGCCTGTCTTTGAGCAAGTAGGGATTTCAGGAGGGGTTGATTTTTTTTTAATGGGACAGTCATCACTAACAAGCGCAGGTTCACAGGCAAACAGCAAAGGACTCTGTGGTTCCCAAGTCATAGGAATGACAATTTAAATATTGGTTTTACATGTATTCATTCAGTGTTACTTTGCTTCCAAAGGACCAGGTTCTGGTGAAGGAAAAAAGTTGCCCATATAATCATATTAAAAATGACAGTGATCAGAAGACAGTGCAGCAGAAACAAAGAAGCACTGGGATCACCAAGGTGTGCATCCCTGCTGCCTTTGAGGTCGCAAGGGAAGAAGGAAAGACACAAGAAAGCACCTCCAAAACCAGCTGCAGCAGTAGAATGACTGTTGTGCATTTGGAGGGTTATGGCCTATAGCACTTGGCCTCTTAAAGACTACAATTGCTCCTGGATAAATGAGCAAAGTTTTTGGTTGACTAAAATGTTGTTATATCCAGGAGAAGAAAGGGGCAAAGATACAGTCAAGGTAGACTCCCAAGTGTTGACTTGTGGTACAGCCATGTTTAACGGGGAGAGGGAGAGTGCTGGACATGGTGCTTCGTGTTGTGGAAGCTCTGAGAACAAGGTCGCTCAAAATTGTGGCATGCACGCTTTGAGGTCTTCACTGTTACACCCACCATCCAAAAGCTTCAACTCATGCCTAAAATGTTTAACCATTTGAACAGTATGGAGAGTGCGGCACATCATAAACGGCTCGTTTCCCCTTGCTCTGTTCAGATGCAGTAATCAGAAGACCAGAATGGGCAGAACAAGGCTCGGGGAAGTCAGCCCTGGACAACTCAGGCAATCCTATCTCCATGACGCTCCATTGACCACGGCGTGCGTTCTTTCCATATTCAACACACGTCTTGAAACTTGGCTTTGGATTTTAAAATCATGTTCAGTGAGTGCAGCTCATCAGTGCCATCCCCTCTTTGGAAGGAGTTACCTCTTTGGAGATAAATTACTTGTCAAGGGAATGGAGAAGGAGAAAAAGCAGTTGAGGAAAAAAAGTCAGCTAGAGATAATGAAAGAACAGAGTATTCTCCTTCGTCTACATGCCAACAACAAAAAGGCCATCTTCCAGGGTTTTTTTTCCAGAAATCTTCAAGTCATTAAGTTAATACTACCCCTATTAGAATTGCCTAAACAGCTCTCTGCATTCCTGTAATGACGGCATGCATTATTTATGCTGCTTCAGTCAAGATGTTGTACAGGTGGGGAGTTGAAAGACAGCCCTTGCCTTGGCATAGACATTACGTCAAGGCATGCTGCGGGATGAGATAAAGTAGCCAGAAGGGAAAAGGCAAGAAATAAGTTAGCACGGCAGTGCAAGCCATTCATCTTATAAGAAACCAAGATCTCAAATTTGCCCTTGTTTATTCCTGCTGGCAGTGTATAGACTGAGTAGACCGGATGCTTAATAGTGAGTATACTAGATCTATCTTCCTATCTCTGCTGTGTATCTTCTACTTTTCCCTTCAGATGGAATACCCTTTCTTTCCCTGGGTTCCTAATAGAAGGACTTTGCTAGCAACTTTGTAAGCTAAGCAGATGAGCAAAGGGCTACAAAAAAAAAGAGAGGAAATCACAGCAGTGAGGCACCTCCTGTTGTGACTTCTTCCATGATAACCTGAGTCTCGGGGAAAATAAACATAAGCTCCAGAGAAATCATTGCCTACCTTGACTGCTGGGAGATGGCAGGAAGGTAATGAAGTAGAAATGAGAAGGAATGTATAGCCCGGGTGGAAATCACAGCGAACTAGCAATAGCGTTGGCAGCGCAAACCTCCCCGAGTAATACCTGCATAATAGTGTTCAATTTGTGCAACACGTGCCTGGACCAGCTGTGCCAAGAAATTAAAAAAAAGTCAGCGTTATTGGCCTGTTGGTGCCGGCACAATTACCGTTCGCTTCTGACAGCATATGCTTGCTCCCTGATCTTACAATCAGGTGAGATCTCACGCAGACACGTGTCTGCAACCTTGCATTATCAGCCTGCTGGCTTAGCCATAGCCAAATATGTCATCGGCCGGGGGAGGTTGGCTATGTGTGCCTTGGGATTCTCAGTGCAGACGTAGAGTCAAAAACAGTGGTTGCTATCCACATGGGGAGAGGGAATTATAGCTTATTAGTGTTATTTTGGCTCATGGTAGCAACAGAACTGATTCTTTCCTTTTTATGATGATGATAATAATGAGAATGATACTAGAAAAGTGGGGAGATACAGGTGGAGGGTGGGAGGGAAACATGGGAAGGATATGGAAATCTGGTTTGCATACTACAGGGGATTATCCTAAAAGTCTAATGGGTCAACAGCACAGTTGGATTCTGAATCCCACTGTGGGTCTGCATTGTAGGTCTGAGGTCTGTGGCTGTGTCTACATGAGATGCTAGACTAATCTACTGCACAGTAAAGTGTCACTGTCTACACGTGCAGGTGCTTACTGCGCAATTATGCAGGTAGTAAATTTACTGTGCAGTAAAGCCAAATAGCATTCATTGCACATGTAGACATGCCCATATCTACACCAGGATGGACCAAACCGGTTGCCCACATCTGAATCCCTTAAATCCTGACTGATGGGGTCTTGATGGTTGAGGATGACTATAGCTCCTCCTTAGTCTGCTGGCTTGATTACTACTTTGGTTTTGGATCTTGAACCATCAAGACTACATCAGAGTGGAGAACTGAACTTACAGTTGGTTCAATAAAAAATATCACCAAAAAGAAAAAAAATCCTCGCCTCTCTTAAGTGGTGAGGAGCGTGGTGGGCTAAACTTTCAGACAAGGACATTCTCCACTTTCTAGCACCTATCACTTACATGTCTTTCTTATTTCTTGTAATAAATCTCCTCATGTTGCAAAAGGATGCCTTGGACTCTTATCCACCCTAGGATTTTCTAATGGCCTGCTTGCCTTAGCGCCTAAGGCAGGGGCAGGCAAAGCATGGCCTGCAGGCCACATCTGGCCCACCAGGCATTTTCATCCAGCCTGTGGCACCTGCCAAGGTATTGTGCCCTGCCTAACCTTCCACCCATGTGGGCAGGAGTCAGGCACCCACATGTACACCCCCCCAACATACCCTATTGCACCTTGCTCCCACCCTCATGGGCATAAAAGCCTGGCCCAGCCAGCAAACAACCCCCGGGGACCCGCTCAGCTTCCTCAGACATCCCTGCCCCCACTCTTCCCATGGCCCACAGCCCCGGCAGGTGGTAGCAGCAGCAGCAGCAGTCGAGGCGCTCCGGGCTCTGGTGCACGGTGAGGTGCAGCTCCGGCCAGTGCTCCACATCGTGGGAGGGCGCAGCCTCCACCGGGCCATTATTACCACCAGCGCTCCCCACACTTGGCCGGGCACAGGAGGGAAGCTGCAGGTGCTGGAGCCAGCTGCCTTCCCCACGCCCCAGAGGAAGCACCTGGGGCTTCCCTCCCATGCTGTGCAAGTGCAGGGAGTGCCGGTGATACAGGCAGGCGGGCGGAGACTGCACCCCTTGCCACGATGTGCAGCGCTGGCCAGAGCTGTGCCTCACCTGCTGCTGTGCCATGGGGCAGTGCAGGGATCCCCACACCCCACAAACCCCACACGCCCACACTCTGTCCCCACAACCCCCCATGTATACACAACCTCCAACATATCCGATGCCCCCCAACACATAGCCACACCTCACCATACACCCCCCCACCATGCACACACCCCCATACACACATACACACACCCCACCATGTACCCCCACTATACATACACATACCCCCACCATACACACACATACACACACCCCACTATACACATGCATACAACCCCCCACCAGACACACCCACACCTCCATCACACCCCCCATACACACACACACACTACCATACACATGCACGCACACACGTATCTCCCCCACCATACACCCCCACCATACACACACATCCCCCATCACACCCCACCACTACCCACCAGACCCCCCACCATACACACACCCCAATATACAAGACTAAGAATTTATTTTTGAGTTATAATGCAATCCTCTCTATATATACAACGCAAACACAAATCATGACAAAAGTATTTTTATAATAAAATTAAAATATATTATAGTAGGTTTTTGACTTTTAGTGTATGATTTCATTTTTTTTTGGTGCTAAGATGGAGTATTTCTGGGGGGGCAGTGGAGGGACTTCTGGTGGGAAAGGCCAGGGGTTAGGGGTGGGACTTATGGTCCCAATATGGCATCTGGGGGTGGGCAACGGTCAAGGGATGGGGCTACTCATGCAGCCCTCAAGAGCTCACCAAAACTCGTTAAGCTGCCCTCCACCCAAAATAATGGCCGCTCCCTGGCATAAGTCTAGGTTCTCAGAGATACATGACTTCAATGGGTCCAAAAATGGATGAGAAAAGTGGGAATTTTCAGGCCTATTCACTAGAGCTGGTGTGAACATATTTGTAAATTTGATCCAAGTTTTGAGGTTCTCATTTATTCCGGGACTTTATTAAACTCAACCCTTGTCTCCCTGTTGCAGACGTAGTCTCTAGCTAGGTGCATGTGCAACACCCAATCCAGCAACGATGTCAGGCACTATTGGACTACAGACATGCACCGAATCAACCAAGTTTCACTCAGCTTCATATTGAAATCTATTCTTTTCATCTGATTTTGCTACAAAAGAACCAGCTAATATCAGTCTCACTTTAATCTTTTAGTCAATCTTTTGATGACTCTCATCTTAGCTTTCTCATGCAGAAGCCAGGGTAAATTAGGAGACTTTTCTGCGAGGCACATAAGCCTCAAGCTAGCTAGATAAATATCATTTCATTAGGATCTAAACCCTAGCTTTAAATAGCATGACTGGTATGGGCCTAGACCAGCAAACATGTGAGGCAACAGAGCTAGCATGTGAGCAGCCTTCCTCTCTTCTCCTCACTAATATGCAGATTGTGGTTTAGGTACCTGATGTAGGTATAACCAAGCAAAGCTGTGCTGAGAAGAGCGGGGGTAGCAAAAAGGCTTACGAGTACCTACACCCTGAAGAGAAAAGTTTAACTTGTGGGGGAGGAAAAAAAAACCCCATGTAAAAACCATGCCCAAGTTGTGAGATCTAGAGATCGGGGTGACCCAATGAAGTCATACAAGCTGCACACCTAAGCTGTTAGGGAAAGGGACTGCACCTGGAGCATGATCCCTCCCTGACCTTCTCCTGCAGCAGTTGTGCAATTCTACAATTGCATAATGAATACTTCATCTTGAATAATGCAAACCAATCCCCGAGGAGACAGACATCTAAGACCTAAGCAACGATGATCCTGTGAGCTGTATTTGCCCTTGCTAACGAAGCATCCAAAGAAACCTGGGGAAGCCCTCTGCAGAAATACCATCCCTGTGGCTTGCTCATCATCTAAAAGAGTCTCAGGTGGCAACTAAATCTTCATATATCAGGGAAGCTAGTGTGACCTTTCACCATAAGCCTATGGCCTTGTGGGAAAAAAATAGTTTAGGAACTGGGCTGCTATCTCATGCTAGTCGTTGCTCTTTGTGCACAACTCAATATTTTTACTCGGGGAATTGTTGGAGGAAGGGGTGCTGTTGCATTTGGTGTTCTCATTACAACAGCCCAGCTGAGCTAACTGGGAATTGTTTTTTAAAGACAGGGAGAGATTTTAATTCCTGGTGGGAAGGAATTATAGGTAACATCCCCCAGGAAAGAAGGCTGAGTTGACAAGCTGCAGGGAGTTGATTACAGGACCTGATGATCGCATGGGGCCGCTAGAATGGCCAGTACTTTTTCTGCAACTATTTACTTGGTCTAATAAAAGACATCACCTCTACCCAAAGAGTTCGTCATGCCAGGCTATCTGCATTAATGCTCACGTGCATTGTGGTAGCATGCCTACAGCATGGTTTCGTTGGGGCATATTGTGCCAATAAGTATATAGGAATATGATCCTTTTATTTGGGGTTTTTTTTGCAAAAATCTAGTTGGTCTCATGAAAGGGATCACCTCTACCAGGAGTCCTGATTGCTTTAGGAACATGATAAGAGCTCTTGCCTCCAAGCGGTTACGATCTAAGTGCAGAACAGGGAGATAAAGGAGTAGATAATTTCCTTAAACAGGAAGGGTCTTATCTTTGTGGGGCTTTTTTTCCCATGTTCCTGTTGTTTCAGAAAGAGACACAAGCATTTCTTGGCTCTTTGGGGAGACAAGCCTTTGTCTTAAATTTTCTGGTGAAGGTTTTCTACAGAGATTTTCATTAACCGCCTGGCTTTCACCTGCTAGCATGAATGCTCTCCGGCGATTAGACTCTGATAGGTATTCCTCCATTAAGCAGCTATCTTATCTCAGACTTTCATTTCCTCCCCTCAAAGGCTCCCTGTTCCTTACCCAGAGGAACACAAAAATGCTCCACAGTTTTTTCCCCTCTCCTTAAATGCTCTGTGACATTCACAGGGATAACAAACCTTGTTAATTTTCTTGACTAGTTGCCTACCTTGCAGTGTGTCCCCTGGGGAATGGGATTAGTGCCTTGTGAGACACCGAAGAGGGGGGTTATCACCACTTCAGAGTTTGCCTGTATTAACCCTACCCAGCAATGATATTGGGATGAGCGCTCCTAGTTTGCCAAGTCCTTTTCCACCCACACCAGACTCAATCTCTAGTCCTATTAAGTGGCAAAGAGCTTAATTTTTCCATTTCATTGTTTTAATAAAATAGGGCTTGGCTTGCCAGTGGTCTGTAGGCCGCTGTTGAGAGGGATTGGTCTAGGAACCAATATATTCTCTTTGCAGGGATCTGCTGATAAAAACTGAAACCCCAATGCGTATTTCTGTTGGCTTTGATTAAAATCTAAAGAGCAGAAGAATGTTTATTTCCGGATTGCAGACCAATGTTACCGAAAGCAATTAACAGGAACAACAACTCAACAAAAAAAGCCAAGTAAGAATAGTAGGAGTTCCCCGCCGCTCTGTTGAAAATTAAATCAGAGATATTGGAAGCGGGGGGTACAACTTGATTGAAATGGTGGAGGGGGAGGAGAAGGAAAGTGTTAGCAGAGGCTTTAACAACTTATTATGATAGCCTCTGAGATGGTCTTGATTGCCTAATGGAACTCAATTTGAGGTGTCAGAAAAGCAATCTTAAACAGCTGAGCAAATGTCAGCCACGTATTTGACATGCCAGTGTTTGGGAAAGATGTTTTTCACGAGCAGCTCCTGCACCGGGGCTGCTAACGCTTTCCTCAGTAAATGGAGAGAGTTATGAGGCTTTTCAGAAGTAATCCCCGATTTTCTGCAAGTCATGGATTGTGCTGATTATGAATGCTTGCAGAGAAAGGTTTCTGCCCCTGCCAGGGACCAGATGAATAGTCTGCAGGAAGGTATCTGATAGACGCATCTCAGATAACACCACCAAAAGCAGGGCTAGTGTTTCACATCATTATTTTCAACCCACCTAATCTTCATCCCAGAAATCCTTGAAGTCAAGACAGGGACAGAATACATGCTACATAAAACTGCTCTCAAATCCTTACCCAGATACTCGCATTTCTATTCATGGCTCAACTGCAAATGTAAGGATTTTCTAATGACATTTGCAAGCAACACAAGCCTAGGAGGGGGCTCCAAACATTTGGAAAGATGCGATTAAAATGCAAAGGGATCTCGATCAAATGGAAAACATGGTTGTAGACAATGACCTGAAATTCTGCACGGACGAATGTGAAGCGCTACCCCTAGGAAAGAAAAATTAAATTACAAGTACAGCACGGAGGAGAGGCGGCTTGGAAGTAGCACTGCCCGGAGGGATCTGGGGGTTACGGTGGAGCACAGACTCAGCACGATTCAGTAACGTGATGTTGTTGCAAACAAAGTAAAGGCAATTTTAAGCTGCAGTATCAGCACTCTGTGCAAGACTTGGGAAATGATAATACCTGTCCATCTGGAGCTACCTAGATCTCAACTGGATACTGGGTCCAGTGTGGAGTCTTGCATTTTAAGGGGGAAATAGGGACACTGCAGCGGATCCAGAAGTGAGTGACTAAGGGAAAAGCTTTGGAGTATAAGCCAGGTGAGGAAAGGTTGAAGGAACTAGGTTTCAGTTTGAAGAAAAAGCAATTACAGGGGGCCATGAGAGCAGTTTCCAAGCACTAAAAGGCTGCAATAAAAATAAAAAAAAGATGGAGAAAAACTGTTCTTCCTTGTAACAGAGGGCATGAGAAGAGGTAACTTTAAACTATAGGGAGGCAGATTCACATGAGGTTTAGCTCTGGCCTGTAAAAGAGCAGCCTAGTGGAGCTGTGGTATCTCCTTAGCTGGAGGTTTTCAAGAAGATGAACAGGACAGCATAGGTGACATGTAGGGGGGTTATGGGGGGGCATGTGCCCCACCCCTGAAATAAGCCGCTGCTGACTTCTGCAGGCAGTCGCTGCTCGCTGCCGACGGGGCTGCTGGCATCTGCGGGCAGTCTCTGCTTGCCCCCCTTGCCCCCCTCCACTGCTGACAGTCTCAGAAGGCACCAGTCATTCATGCAGGAGAGAGTTGGGTGGATGGCACCAAAAATGGGCTGATTTAGTCTGGAGAAGAGAAGACCGAGGGGGATTGAATAGCAGCCTTCAGCTCCCTGCAGGAGGGCTGCAAAGAGGATGGAGCTGGGCTGGTCTCAGTGGGGGCAGATGACAGAAGGAGCAATGGGCTCAAGCTGCAGCAAGAGAAGTTGAGGTTGGGTATTAGGGAAAACTTTCTCAGTAGGAAGGTGGTGAAGCATTGGGACAGCTTACCCAGAGAGGTGGTGGAGTCTCCACCCTTGGAGGTGTTGAAGACCCGGGTAAACAAAGCCTTGGCTGGGATGCTGTAGTTGGGGCTGGTCCTGCTTGGAGCAGGGGTTGGACTAGATGTGACCTCCTGAGCTCCCTTCTAGCCCTCATTTTTCCATGCTTCTATGAAGAGGCTGGATGGACTTCTGTTTGGATTTGTTGAAAAACAGCAAATCCTGCATTAAACTTGGGATTCAGGAGTCCTGGGTTCAGTTCTCTGCACTGCCACAGACTTCTTAAATGCCCTTAGATAAATCACTTAGCCTTGTTGTAATCCAGATCTGCCTCCATGGCTGGGAGCTGGACTCCTTTGACATGTGTGGCCTTCGTTACTTAGTATGTATAACATGGCTTTATGCATAGCTGATGTCAGATACTTTTACACAACACATTTTGCAGCCTCCAGAGCTGGAAAATTCAGATAAATAGAGTATTCTGAGTTGCATTTCTTCACTAAGTCTGATCTCCATTGAGTGTCAGTGTTACATCCCACAAGTGTCAATGGCAGCCCCACACATGCCGCAAGGGGAAAACAGGCTCCTGAAAGATTACAGCTGGCGCGTTACTTTCTAATCAAAGTCCAGACCTTTGCCCCAAGGAAAATAAACCAAATGGAGAAATGCCAATGCTCATGTTCACTGCATTAAATGAAGAGCAGTCAGCAGGATATCATCCAGTCTGGCAGTCCTGTCTGCATCAAACACAAGCATAAAAAAAAGTCTGTCTGTCTGTCTGTCTGTCTGTCTGTGTATATATCTATCTGTGTGTGTGTGTGTGTGTGTGTGTGTGTGTAATATATATATATATGTGTGTGTGTGTGTGTGTGTGTGTGTGTGTATATATATATGTATAATATAATATGCAGATTAGTATTTGGACGTGGAGAGATAAATCTACACTACTTATTCCTGATTTTCTTCAGCAGATACATACTTCTGACTGCTGTGGAAGAAAATGTTAACTGATTAGCTGTGCATATCAGGCCAGGACAATGATGGGTGGCATGGAAGTGAGCTCAGAACAAAATGATCACAGCCAAAGGTATGCTTGCAAGTAGGCTTTTACGTGCCATGTGTGGACGAGGCAGCAAAATGCAGGTAGGTGCCTGTTAGACTGACTTCTGGGTGAGATTTCCCAGTTATATTTTACATGCAAGTCAGGAAGGCCACGAGCAATAGTATCTGTGCTCAGCTCTGCTCTCTTGATCTTGAAAGCTAGGCATTCAAGTCTCATATCGGAACCGGGCTCTAATTCAGCACTCGCCACAGTGGAGCATGTTTTGAAGCACGGCGAGAGCGAGTGACTTACTTGAGCTCCTGGTTTTGACCTTGGACATCAGTGGAAGTTGTGAGGACAACACCTCCTGCAAGTCAAATGCTGGAAGCATCTAGCCCAGGGCATCTGCTGCCGATCGCTGGTTGCTGGGCCGAGGGTGTCTGGGTTAAGAGTCTCCTGCTATGTTTTGCACATGCCCCAATGTTGAGACCTTTATTGATTAAAAAATAGGAAAGTGGGGGAAAAAGCAGGAAAATGGAGAGAATGAGTTGTGATAGTTATAAATCGTTCACAGCAAGTGCACTTATTCGATGTGATCAAGTACCCAGAGGAAAGTTACCACCTCCTAAATAGGACCCAAGTGAGAAACGAAGCCGTGGTTGAAAGGGCTACTGATTTTTCTCTCATCTCCTTGATCCGTTGGTTTGTTTTTGCACCTGCAAGATCTCAGCGTGATTTTCTTTGCTAAATGAAAGGATTGGGCTCTCATTTGGGGCTGGCTTTCAAAGGAGGAGAGACTGCCAATGCATGAGTGAACTACCCTGTTAGGCCCGTGAGTGGAGAGAGCTCTTGTGTCTGCCTTCAGCTGAAGTTGGACCATTGAAAAGGGATTAGCAGGAGGAGATGATTTCTTTCCCTTCAATATTGCATGAGCAATTTGCATCTCGAATAGGTATGTGGCATCACTTAATTCATGGCTTCATTTCCTTTGCTGCAAGTAGCTGGAGTTTTTTTACTTTTTGATCTCAAATTAATCTATTTGGCTTGGATCTCTCCCCACACCTTTTAACACTGATTTTTTTTTTCTCCTAGATACCAATTTATTTTATTTTCACAGTTCTCTCACCCCTTTGCCTCTGAACAAATTTTGACTGCGCGATGAGCCCTTTCGAATAATATGCTCACCTTTAAATGTGGATTTTGTCCATTTTTTTTACCTGTGAGATGGAAATAATTAATTCTCTTGCATCTGCGTATCTCCTGATAAAATAGGCCACCCAGGCAAGGTACTCGCCTTGCTCTGATTTTGGATTCATAGATCAAGACGGGAAAAGATCATTAGACCCTGTTGTCTGACCTCTCCTGCGTCGCGTAGGTCACCGAGTTTTACTGAGTTACTTCTGCATCGAGCCTGGTGACTTGCCTTTGACTAACGTCTCTCAGAAAAGCTTCCAGTCTTAATGGGGAATCTGCCACTTCCCTTCATAATTTGTTCCCCTGGTTAAACATTCACACCATTAAAAATGCACTTAATTTCTGCCTTGACTGTATCTGGCTTTCTAGCGTCAGGCCATGGGTTCTTGTTACGCCCCTTTTCTGCTCCATTAAAGGACTATCTCATTTTCTTCCCAGGAAAGTATTTTTTACACCATACTCAAGTCACCTCTTGGTGGCCTTTTTGGAGAGCCGAAGAAATTGCTGACTAAACAGTTCTGCTTTGCTTTCGGATGCCTAGCTTCACTGTGGGATAGGCTCACGTCCTTGCTAGTATCAACCCATAAGGAAAGGAGCCTTTCTGTATTGCATCCAATATATCATTGCACATATAGTTTCCCTCTAAATCCTCCTTGCAGCCTCAAACATTGCTCGGAGCATGAAGAAGGCTCTGCTATCCCTGTCTACATTCACGTGTAGAGGCTGTAAGATGGGGCCTAGCTCTACCCTGAGGCTGCCAATGGGGGCACAGCACAGATGTGATAGGAAAGAGGGGGATGTATGCACTGATAACCCAGAGGTTTCCCAAGTCCCATCCTATTTGGGAATGTTTGGAAATCCTCCACAGGGCCAACTTCCCCCCACCCTGCAAGGGACCTGCCATTCAGATGAATAGGTTTGTCCTGCCTCTGCAACCTCACAGCCGTTTCTGGACTATTTCAGCTAATTGTAGTGGCCGTTTTCTTGGTAAAAAAAAAAAAAAAGGGCAATTTGCATTTAAGACTGGAGGGGAGCAGAAATTGATAGTGTCCTATTTTGCATAAAATTAATCCTGGCGAATTTAAATGACTGCCTTCTGTACACAGTTGCTTTATTGGAAATGGGACCTCCATTTCAACTGAGTCCAGAAAACCACCGCCTCTCTGGAAATGAATGCACAGTCTAGTGTGATGCAGTGCACTGCAGGAACCTCATTAAAATGAACACTTTCACCCCAATTCCTTGATTCAGAGCGATGTTTGTAATGTAGCAGCCCTGCAAATCCACTTCCAGGAAACTTGGCTGGCTCCGGTACCCCCAGGCCATCCCTATCGCTCGGCGTGTCTGGCAGATCTTGCTTCACTTTGCAGAAAGCGTCTGTCCGTTATAGGAATAAAGAGGGGAGGCAGTAATGAAATCTACTTGTGTGGTTAGGGGAAAAGAAATGCCATTAAATTTTAACATCCTCTTGGTTATTTCCATTATCCCATTAGAGAAATTAATGTTCCATTTAAAGCAAATTTCCAAATTCAAACAAAGAATCATGATTTAGTTAAAACACCCCAAAGAACAAACTTTCTTTTCTTTTACAGTGAAAGTCAAAGCATTCAGACAAGGTTTGCGAAGCTCTGGGGTTTGCCTTACTGTGTGTCTTTTTGGAAGGCAAATGGATTTATTCATACAGTGCTTGATTAAAACAGAAAATAATGCATTCCAGTTCTCCGTCCCCCTGCACGTGGGACATGTGGGATTGGGTCACTATAGCTCTGAAATATATTATGGAGGAACATGTTGAGTTCCTACCTATAAAACTGGAGAGTCATTCAATAAGTTGCCCGGGCAAGTATAAATGTATCATGCATTAGGGTGTTTTGCTATTTATTGTCTACCTGCGGTATCATTGATATTATCAATACAATTGCTTGGGCTGTTGTTGAGTTTTCAATTAATAGTGACACCCCTTTTGGCTCCTTCTGGCCACACAATGTGGGTGCACAATCTAACATTATCATATTAAAGCTGTGGGTTTCAACTTTTTTTTTTCATTTGCTGACCCCTTTGGAAATTTTGAACGGAGGTGCAGACCCCTTTGAATTGTAAGCGTGGGTAGGCATGTACTTTTGATTGATCATAGTCATCTTCCAAGGATCTCTTAGACATCATCTGCAGCTCCCCAGGGGTCTGTAAACCACAGGTTGAAAATCACTGTGTTAAACTTTTATATACTATAGCATCCTATAATCCCTCTCGATGCTGTAGCAAATAACCGGTGTCTGGAGGAAAACACATTGGGTTCCCTGATAATTAGTACTTAAGGTACAGCTGTTGCATTGGTGTTTCCAATGGCTGTCTCTGTTCTAGGGGGTATAGACATGCATAGGTGACCAAATGGGATGCTGTTAGCAAGTATAATGACCTGAAAGCAAGATTCTGGTGCAATGGGTGCTCTTTCACCAAGGGCTCACAGTCCAGAGAGATGCTTTTCATTTAACGAATTGAATGTTCAGAGATTAGGTATCAAAGGGCGACAAATGGTGATGCAGATGCCTGTTCTTCGAACGGCCAAAACACCTCAGGTCTGCAGAAAGAGAATGCAGATTTGACAACTGCTTGGGGCCTTTTTCGCTCGCCTCAACTGGACTTGCAGAAGTAGCTGAAAAATTGAAATAGACATTTGAATCCCACTTCTGGAACTTGGATTTCAGGTGTGAACAGCTGCAAGGTAGGGGCTGAGATGCCTCTACCTCCCAGGGATGCTGTGAGGATAAATACTTTCATGTATAATGAGGTGCTCAGCTCTGCTAGGAATGGGAGCCGAGTAGTACATACCATAGGTATTCACTTCAGTAAGATGCTGTCTGGCTCGCTCCTTCCCTCTAGCATACATTCACACTTCAATGACCTTCTAATATTTTATTTCCCTCTCTGTGCAAAAAGCAGATATGCTCATGAAAAAGCGTTGTCGTTTGATACAAGTCTTGGGCTGGCATACTGATGTGGCCATTTCATGGGCTTTATCTGCAGAGTGAAGGCAAAAATGCTTTCCAGTGAGACTTCAAAGGCCGTCCTTAATTGTTCCTCTCAGTCTCTGTACCTCTTTGTGTTACACTCAGTGCTTCTTGCAGCCTTCTTCCCCACAAACCTATGGGGGGAGGACTCTGTTTTACTTGAAGAGTATTGTTCGGAAAACTGATCGTGCAAAGTACTCATTAGCGCTCCCATCTAGGTATTTAAAGTGGTCTCTGCTTCTTTCTCCCTCCACCCCCGCAAGAAACAGCAAGCCAGATAAATTATTTGATTGTTAACACATTAATGCTTCACTCCTAGCACCTGTCCTTTTGAAATTGGTACCCCAACGTTATCCATGTGACTTGGGTACCTCTGCTTTTAGGTTTTCAAATAGTGATGTCTTAAAAGGCCCAGCCTAAAAATATTAGGCTCCTTTGAATGTAATGCATGCATGTTATATGAGGTTTGTTAAGAACTTGGAGGGGATATAAACCATCATGTTTCACAAATAAGAAGATCTCCAACTATTAGGCATCTGTGCAACCTTTCCCTAGGGGAGTAGTCAACACATGCCTACTCTGGCTCTTTTGATGAAGCAGCTGATCGTGGCCACGCTGGGTGACAAGAAACTCAACTAGATGGCCCAGATCTGAACTGAATGCAATTCCTCCATGTATTTGTTCCCATAAGTGAAAACAAAAGAAGCCGAGATAAAACACAGCCAGAGGATATGATTTATAGGATTATAGAAGAGGTGTTGGATTGCTTGTGAAAATTGCATCTTTCTCGATAATGCTCATAAGTATATTTTTCTTGCTCTGTTGGCACAGGATTTTCATTTCTGTAGAACTAAACGGAGCCTCTGAATGAAGCCAAGTCTTGCGTGAAACCATTAGAAGTTTCTTCCTTTAAGTTTCCCTGCTTTCAATAGTCACCCACCGGTCACTAAACACATACAAACAGCAACGTGTATGAATCTCATAGATCACTTCTGCCTCGTAGATAGGAGAAGAGAGGTTGTTTAATATCTATTGTGACACTAGCAAATGTGTATGGCGAGACATGCAAAGAGCTGCTCTGTTTCCAAGGCAGGAAGGATCCAAGATGACAGTATAATAATAGCACGTCTTTGTAGTGATTAAGTGCAATGTTTCCACAAAGCATGTTAGTTCTCCAGTCCCTAATACATTGCTGCACCTACCTAACTTCTGCTGCTGTCATCCCAGCCTGAGAGGGCCGGTAACGGCCGAACAGCACGTGCTACTCTGTGTCCATGGGACAGCAGCTTTTCTTGGGTAATCCATTTTTCCTACTGCTATCCCAACAGTTCTCTATTCTAATGGTCACAGGCTGTTGAGGAAGGATAATGAGGAAGCCAAAAGCACTCACAAAATAAAACCACATTTTAAGGACTTGCTTTGGAAAAGACACCTCTAATTTTTCATTCACCATTCTCGGTGCTTGGGCAACATGCCATTGCAGAGCTGCAACACTTAACTATTAGGAGTTGCATTGCAACTGTGACTAGGTGGGTCAGGTTGCCAGCAAAGGATCAGGCTGGTACTTTTGTGGAACAGAAGCACTCCGTCCTTTTGTGCGTGAGAGCTCCTGCAAAGAAACTGGGTTTCTGCATGCCACTCACCCAGCAGCACCTGCCTGTGAATTTTCAGACGCACAGCAGTCCTCCTTGTAAAGAAGTGACCAATTGTCTAGGACTGCTTTCAAATGCTGAAATGACTGATGACTTGGACCCAACACTCCTTGACAAGGTCTCTTTAAACATGGAGCTCTCCAAAAAGGTCCCTGCCTCCTCCCAGCCCATCCCTTCCTTCCACTCCCATCCGGGGACTATTACCTGTGGCCCTGGCTAACCAATGCACTCATGAGAGGCAGCCAGTTTTTGGAAAGCAACTCAGGGGCTCGGGAGGAAAATCCAGCTTCTTAAAATGACATCAGCAAAGCTTAATCAGAGCAAATGAGCCTCGGAGGAGTCATGTGAAGGCTGCATTTTTATTTCTTTTGTTCTAGCTAGGCTTTGCCAGGCTTAACACATGTTACATGTAATAGAACAAGGGAGAGGAGCAGTATAATAGGGTCCACTTAAGCCACGTTTCAAGGCAGAAATGTATTCAGAAGAACAGCGGGTTTGGTAGGAAACAAATCAGGTGGATTATTGGAGTGGATCTGTCTTCAGCAAACACCCTCTCAGATATGAAGCCAGCTATTTTTAGCCCATGAGAAGCCTTAAAGATCTGTTAATGGATGGTAAAGGAGAGGTGCATGCACACTGCTGAAAATCTCTAGGGGTTGGGAGGGGAAGAGACACTGTGGACATAAAACCTGAAGTGTCTCGACAAAAATGCGGGTGAAATTAAAACCTCTACATGGGGTAGAATGGGCTTTATATCACCTCATACTCACTGCCGGCTAAATTTGCTCTCTCTACACATGTCTGATACAAGCCTTGTGCATTACTGCAATTGCACACTGATGTTCCTTCACCGTGTTCACCAACCGATGAGTTATCCCAACTCCTTTTCTTTCCTTTTAGAATTTTTTCTCCTCTTGGATATCATCCCTTTCGGGTGAGAATTTGTTAGCAGGTGTAGCACCCGGCACGATGCAATCCCAGTCTCAGCTGGGACCTGTGGGCGTTGCCATCAGCATTAGGAACCAGAAGACAGCTCAAAATGCTTGCATAACACTGTAGGCTAACAAGAGGCAAAATTAGTAGAGGTAAGGGGAAAAAAAATAGCTTGGCGCAAGATTCCTAAATGCGGTGACTTGAAGTTGCCTCCTTTCCCATGGAAGACGCAGTGCCGAGGCTCCCTCACACTCCTTCGTGTCTGGCACGGAGGAGAATCTTCCAGGGTGGGAAAGCAACCAAGTTCCCCTGTTTGTTCAGCCCTTGGCATAGATGCTAAGGTTGGCAACGCAGGTGTTGGCTGCAGCAATGATTGCTGGAAGGTGGACACGCATTCATGAGGTCAATGGTTCAACTTTGCACAGGACACCAACAACCCTGCACGCACATTAGCAACTTGGGTTCAGTGACAGGCAGCGATAGATTCGAATCACGGGCAGGGGAGTGGAAGAGGATGCGTCTACATGTGCATTAGCATGCTTTAGTTAATGTGCATTAAATCTAAGACCTCTGGTGCCTATATACAAGCCAGCAGGCTGCTCTGACTCTGTAATTACAGCACGTCGGAGTAGACTTGATTAATCAAAGTCTGCTGGAGAATGGTAATTACCGCCTCCAGCCAGCCTCTACATCTCATGTATCAGCATCCCTGCACTTTAAAATGGCAGTGGGGGTGCTTTAATTAAAACTCATGTAATTAGCTTTAAATAAAGCGCCCCTGTCACCATTTTGAAGTGATGAGACACTGATACACATGATGCTCCAAGTACTTTAATTACAGCAGCTCTGAGAGCTGCCCCCACCCCCTCTCCCTCCGAGCACACATGAAATCATGCCCTCCATTGTGAGCTACTAGGAAAATGAGCTTTCGCTTATCTTAATATGCATTAACTAAAGAGCATGTTTTTTAGTGACGTTTTCATGCGCATTAAAATAGGCTAATGTGCATTAAAGTGCACGTGTAGATGTGCCCAGAGTCTCCACTCCCACCCTATCCTGCTTTCCAAGGGAAGCAGTAACTGTGCAGAAGGCCCGAGAGGAAGTGAGGCCCTAGAGAAGGCAGGACCTAAATATGGACTGGAGGTATCCCTGATTAACTCCATCTACTCTATTTCCTGAGTCGTATTAGGGACACAGGCAGGGCTCATGCAGGAGGAGGCATTCCTGAAGGTGGTTAAAATGCTGCACTGAAACAGATGGAGTATCTGAGAGTTGTGAGCAAGGATGGGAAGGAGGATGGAAAAAGATCACTTTTTCTTTTTTTTAATTATCTGATTTTTAGCTTAATGCTAAATTTTCCATGAGGAAGATGTATGAATGCAACTCTGGGATCTGTATGTGGTTGCACCTACTCTGTAGAGGAGAAAGGTCTGTTACAATCGCACTCAGTTGGAGGGACAAGTTTAAGCTCGCGTAAATTCAAGCTTTTAGCTGTTGAGGTTCCCTGGTTTAGACCCAACTGTTGACCAAGGTGGTGGCCATCACACATCCACAGGATCCTATTGAAGATACAGCTTTATTCCAGAAGTATAAGTTTGAAGAGCAATTTGCCCATCTTCTTTCCCCACCTTGATTTCAAAGAATTTAAACGTACTTTCTTTTAATGAACAGATTTTGAAAATCTGCCCTTAACTTCAACTGCTGAATTACATACACCAAGGCTCAGGCTTGCTTGTGTATATGAGAAGCATGGGTGTGCTAATCTATACATGCAGCTGTGCTATTTTTGTAGTATAACAGCTCTTTCCACCAAAGTCTTCCAAGATGTATCATTGATTTGATCACTTTGCAGAGTGCGATAGGTGTGTTTTTTTACAATGTGTCTTTAGTATGCAAAAGCCATCTGCAACGGGTGCTAATACTGGTTACCAGCAGGGATGTCCTTTACACTTGCCTTCCTCTTTCAAAATTAGCTCCCTACAAATTTCCCTCGTCTTCCATCTTCATAGCCTCAGACAGATAAAAGAGAAAAAGTCCTTTTCTTTGCCAGAACTTCAGGCCATCAAATTCTTTCCCCAGTGATCAAAGCAGCTCTTTCAATTTTCATCCCAGACATGTTATATTCCCCCGTAGAGTGTCAGTCCCGATCCCAGAATTGCCAAACCATGATACGGAGCACCACCTCTTCTATTCAAACATAGCCGTGGTTGTCTTTTCTTCCCTGATGGTTATTTATTTGACGTGACAGTGAAGCATCATGCCTTCAAATAAAAATGATGAAGTCCCTCGGTGTTGCGGCAGAAGGGGTCGGAATGAATTCTTTGCATGAAAATCTTTTCCTCCTTCTTCATGCTCGCTTGGCAAGGGAGAACGAAAGCTGCCTGATAAATGGGATTTCAGATGCGCGGACGCATCCCGCCAGCGAATGCAGAGATCTACAGCCATGAGTCTGAGTCTTGGTTCTCTGGATGGCTTGGCTGAGCGCAAAGTGCTTTTCCTCTGTTGCTCTTCCCACCGTGCTCCTGTCTGCAAACTTCGGGACCAAGGAATCCCATATGTTCCTGTTTGTACTCGGTGCATCCAGGCCCGGTTTCAGCTGGGGATGTGAGGTGCTCCCGTACGACTAAGAGCAGCCGCATCGCTTATGTGGGTTATTCAGCAAATGTGGAACATGAACAAACTCACCGAAATCCGGTTTAGCACATGAGCAACTGACACACAAAAAATAGGACTGAATTCATCTGGTAATATATTCACAATGAGTAATTTGACATTGTCTCACACGCCAGCTTGACTGTCTGGAGCTTTCAGATGGTTTGTAATGAACTTGTTTTGAAAGGTGTTTTATTTAAATAAAGACAATTCTTCATGGCCAAGTGTCACTTCACAACAGGGAAATCAACAAAGCAGTTAACATCATTAGCATCTTATTATTCATGCCTCGCGTGGCAGAAAAGGTGCGCATATTGGTCCTCCTTTCCTTCCGTACCGCAACCTACCCACTGCTTGGCCTGCCTTCCTCTCCCCCGCTAGAGGAACCAACTTCAACTCAAAATAAATACCTGTTGCCTATTCATAGATCAAATTTGACCATTTTAAGTAGAAAGCTCATTATCTAGATGCGCCGTATCTGCTCCATAGTTATATTGCTGCACTCCTACCAAAAGAGGGAGAATTTAGCTCTAGCATATGGTAACTCTTTCTACCAAATGGTTACCAAAAGCAACACAAGTTACCATCTTCCTACCAAAAGCGGGAGGGTTTAGCTGTAGAATATGGTAACTCTCTAGTTGGGCGAACAGACCCAGGTTTCACATAAGCAACTTAATGGAAAGCCTGAGATCACTTTGGAGTATTATACGCGGTGCTGGGAACAGCGTCTAAAGAACGACATTGCAATTCTACGGCAGGTACAAGCCACACGGCTCATCTGAGAAAGGCAAAATAAAATAAAGACGTTTAATCCTTGAGAAGCTGTCACTCGGTTCTGGGGATTCATTGCAATTTTCTGTCCTGGGTATTAAAGGCTGTAAGGAAGATAGAGGTGGGTTTGACAAGCAGATATGACTGGAAGCACTGGGGGAAAGACTGATTTAGGTTAGATACTGGGGAAAAGCTCTGAGAAGCATTAAGGCGCTCACATGTTTTTTGGATGCTTTTTGAATATCCAGTAATATGCTCCGAGCAAGTCCTATTGAAAGCAAAGATATCCTCTAAACATCAGAAGAACCAGCCCCCTGGATCTTTCTCAAACTTTTCTGTACGTTGTATGCATCTATGTGAGCTCAGAGGCAGGGTCCTGGATTATGCGGCACCTACTTGACTTATGTAAAAATAACTGCTCAGCAGCTGTCTGTTCAGGGCCTGACTGAATATGATTTTGTCAATCATGAGCTGCCCTACCTGTCTCCCTGCCTAAAAAAACAAAAAATCTCGCAGTTTGAAGAAGTTTAAAGCCTCACATAGCTGTGTTATGGGGGTGTCAGGGGCTGGCCATTTACTGTGTCCTTCCCAGAGCAGTAATTAATGTATGTGGGGATGGGGACGGGGACAGGGAGGGTGGAAATCCCAGTTAATTTTTAGTGCTTGCTAATCTGTTTGCTCAACTTCACAGGGCTGTCAAGAAAGTTATAGAAGTGAGAGGTAGTTAGCCGTGTTAGTCTGAAGTCGAGCAAAAGGCGTGCCAGAGTTGAACTCGATGACACGAGCTGTTTTCGGTGACAGCTTGATCATCTCTGACTTGAACTCTTACTTCTTTATCCCTGAAAGATTATATGACAAGAAAGACATCAGTTGGTTGAAAGCCAGATGCACTGAAGACCTGGTTCTGCTGTGAGTCTCTCCTGATCAAACAATCTGAATGTGGTGGAGGCGCTCGTGAATGCTCACAGGTGGAGCAGGTCTTTTGGTGGCATTTCCTATCACAGATCCATGGAAACGATGTCCAGGATGTTCTTTAGCAGATGCAGCGAAGCGTGAGCAAACATCATAGGGCCGTGCAATTCAGAGTTAACACTCACTGGTCTGTGTTGTGCTGGGCAATATTGGATGAGGGAGGTAGTAGCGGCTGAAAAGTAATTGATTAAAGGAGTTACTTTTTCTCTTTTTCCCACTCGTACCTGAATCTGAATGTTTCCCGTGCCATCAGCCACGAGCAAGGCTGTGCCAGGCTGGTGTATCCAGTGTCACTCCCCAACAGTGACGCTCCTGGCATGATAGATGCTCTTGCTTTGTTTGCAACACACGTGTTCAAAATATATATATATAATTGCTGGTGGTAGCATCACACAGACTTGAAAGACTAAGCTTCTTCCAGCCGATAGAATAAGGAACTGATTTGGCTGATTTGGCCTGAAACATGACATTAAAAAAAAAAAAAGTGTGTGTGTGTAGACAGATACATAGATACACATGCTCTATATAAAAAGTGTGTGTGTATATCTATTTATCTATGAAAATAGATATACAGACAGACAGAGTATATATAGTGTATCTATTAGGCCTGCGCAAAGTGGCTAGTATTCACTTTGGATTCGGATTCAACCAATTCGGGGATTTGATTCAGTGATTCAAATCGCTGTCCCGAACCAATTCGGCCGAACCTGATTCGGAGATTCATATGCTGCCGAATTGGCCGAATCTCCAAATCACACATGCCCCATCCCCTGCCTGGCCCCAGCTCCCGGTTCTTTGAAAAAAAAAGGCCCCCGCTCACCAGCTGCTGCCAGGCGAGGAGCAATCCCGCTGCCCCCACCGCCATGAGCCTCCAGAAGTCCCAATGGCTGCTGCAGCAGCCAGTGAGTGCGGGGCTTTTTTTCTAAGAGCTGGGAGCTGGGCGAGGCAGCCACTGATGGGGCTGGGAGAGCAGGCAGGGGTCAGGGGGCGCTCAGGGGAGCTGAGGTAGCAGGAGAGTTTTGAATCGATTCAGACCTTTTTCGTTGGTCTCCTGATTCAATTCGGATTCAGAGATTCAGCTACCATATCGGGCCAAATCTCCTCCGAATCAAATCAGCACCTGAAGCTTCACACAGTCCTAGTATCTATCTATCTATCTATCTATCTATCTATCTATCTATCTATCTATCTATCTATCTATCTATCTATCTATCTATCTATCTATCTATCTATCTATCTCCATAGATAAATAGATATAGTTAGATATATATACACACACACTTTTTTTAATTTCATGCCTATATCTTTCTATATATATATATACATATAGATAGATAAACACGTACACTATATATACAGTTTGTGTACATCTATCTATCTATATATATATATATATATATATATATATATATAAATCTAGATAGCTAGATATACACAAACACTTTTTTTTTGTTTTAATTGCATGTCTCAGGCCAAATTAGCTCTGTTTACTTGATAGAATAAGAAACTGATTTGGCTCAGTCTTTCGAGTCTATCACCAGCAATTATCCTCTTTCCCAGACTCTTCAGCCTGTGGCTTCAAGTACTCCCAAATCCACGGCAGACATCCTACGTGCAAGCCCCAAGCCTGGCGGTCTTGGAATTCAGATGCCCCCTAGTCTCCCTTGCCCCGAGACAAAAGGCCAAAGGAGCAAGCTAGAGGGGAAGCCCAAGAGCAACCCCCCATCACCATAAATTGTGTAGCTGAGATCCTTGCATTTGGAGGCAGTTGTAGACTTACAGGGTCCCACAGTGCAGGGGCAGGGCCCCAGCCTCCAACTACACCAAGTCATTCAGGGTTGAGAAGAAGGGGATCTCCCCTGACAGATAAATGAAACCACCTCGTGGTATCTCCCCTGCACGGCCAAAAAAGGCCAAAAGAGCAAGCAAAAAGCTCATGATTTATTTCCATCCTTTTGGGAAGCTTTTGATGGAAAGGGGCCATTGAACCCTTTGACAAATCTCTACATTTGGCTCATTAAGATGTCTGCCTGAATTGTTCACCTTGTCAGCATTCATATCTGTAAATGCAGAGGGAGATGACTTCTTGAGCTGAAGTTTACTAGTTTGGTCTGTTTAATTAATAAGTTTTCAATGACCAAATTTTGTTCCAGCTGGCAAATGCAGCTACTACCTTGCCAGCCTGTGATATTAATTTCCTGCTAAATATCCCTGCTTGCTGGCTTGCTTGTAACTGCCAAAGAATATACACTGATTCACTTGTATTTTTTTTAAGCAGTGTTTTATTGTGAGCCTCTTTTGATCCTGAATAATCCCTTTAGTCTTTGCTACACATAGGGTGAGCTGACACTTAGAAGAACTATGTCAGGAGCAAAATCAAGATCTCATCGTGTACTGTTAGGAGTTACATGACATCTGTGTTGTCTCTGGGTACACTTCCTTTATATATTAAAGCCTGTAGTGATGCCAAGCTCAAGCTAGAGAGGGGAGGAAACATGTCCTCGTTTGACACGATTGTCTATTCAGAACTGTTTGCTTAAACCTGCTTGTACCTTAATGGTGCGTGCAGTATCTTAACATGCAGTCTTAATGAAGTTAATTATTTGTATTGGCACCCCATAATGCCCAAGATGTTCCAGACTGAATCATGATAGGGCCCTCTCCGAAGCTTCATCGAGTTATTAAAAGCCACATTATTTTGAGGATGAAATGACGGCAACAACTTTAATTTGAATCCTAAAGGTTTTGCCAGTTATATACCCTGAGTAGCAGGAAAAATTATATAACGTGGGTGGAAGGAAACAACTTGTCACTGTTGCATGAAATACAGTTATCTGTAGGAGTACGGATTAATGGCTGTTCTAAGTGTGCAATTTGGTTAAAGCTGGGGACGCCCTGGGGTTCATAACTAGAACCAGGATTCTTGAATGCACGTGTAGCAGCAACCAAAAAGAGCAGATAAGAATATGCTGATGATTTGGGATTAATTAGGTTAGTCTAGAATACATAAACGTCAAGCTGTGACATGACGTGATAGCCAAGCAACATGGTGGCAGATGAAACTAAATGTAAGAAGATGCAAGACAACATGTATTGGAAAGGGCAACCTAATATACCTGTTCGCTCCAAGGCCCAAATCTAGCAAGCTCTCAAGTAAAAGGTCAGGGAGTTTGGATGGAGACCTTATAAATGGCATCTGGGCAACAGATATCAGTATTCAAGAAGGGAAATACTCTAAGTTGCATGATAAGGAGTTCTATAAAAAATGTAATATATTTAAACAAATCAGCCACTCCCTTCAACGTTCAGGTTTTGGTCACTTTGCTTCCAAAAATGATTGTGTGTGTGTGTGTGTGTGTGTGTGTGTGTGTGTGTGTGTGTGTGTGTGTGTGAAAAAGGAGAATAGAAATGATGAAAAGGATGAGAAAAGAAACTTCTAGCATATTTTGTGCTTGGGAGGTTCTTATCGGCTGCACATTGTATTTCTCCTGATAGACCAGTCCACCGTGACAATATTACTGGGGATGTCTTTCTCCTTCAAATAAGTGCAGAAATCCATTATTAATGAAAACTAGCATCAAAAGCACTAAATGCCAAAAATAACAGGACTCGGCTTCAGTTAGCTTTCTTGTCCCCATAAGGCTCATTAAGTAACACTTACACCATAACATATACCCCTAATAATAGGAATAATAGCAACAATGCATCTTATTTTATATCCTGCCTTTATGCTACTGGCATTGCAGGAGCTTCACCAGCAGATTTAAAAAACGGTGGCTCATCCGAGATGAAAATTAGAGACAATTAAAATTAATTCAAAGCACAAATAAAATCAGTGTCACTAACAGAGCCTCTAACCTGCAACATGCAAATATAATAAAAAATGAGGTATGGCGTTTGCTTCCCTCTTTGCTAGCTGGAGGCTTGGCATCAAATTCAGCGGGGAGGTGCATGTCAGTACGTATCAGACTGAGTCCTAGTTCCCCCTCCTATCTGACTAATATGTCAGTGCATGGGAAAGAGTCTAAAATGCAGGTGTATACGTGCTAAATAATTAAAATTTGAGGTGTAGGGGAATTTGAAGTGTAGGCATGAGGTTGCTGCTTTAATGTACCCATTTTACAGTTTCCTCTGGTTTGCTTTTCAGTCTCCTTTTTCTTTGTTGCCTTGTTGGTACAGGAGTTTCCACTCTTTCACTCATCCAGGCTGAGTGGGCCAAACTCAGAGGGAAGGAGGAAAGGGAAAGACTAATGGCTTTGAGCAGACCGTGGCAGTCCTAGCACTGGTTCACAAGGAGCTCCACTGATTCCAGGGGTAAGGAAGGATTACATGGTTTTGGTTTCAGTCACTCGCTCTCGAGACATTCAAATGGATGTTATACATGCAATGAAGGAGCCAACAGGTGTAATGCATACCATCATGGACTCCCATTACATGTTCTTTAATTTGGAGGTGATGTGAATGTGGTGTGAGCTGGAACATTGACATTCACCCAGCTTCCCCTAGACGGATATTCACCCACTCAATCCATGGCTATTGAAATCAAAGTGGTATCAATTATGCTTCTAGCTTCTCTTGGTCTTCTGTCTGGTCTGGTACCATGTAAACCAGGACAGCCTGTTCCATGGTTGGGTTGTCGGCAACTAAACCGGCATTGCCACCTGGATTAACCTGGGTGAGGAGGGTGTGCGGACACCCAGCAGGATTAAAAACAAGACCTCTCAAAGGGTGGGTGAGGAACAAGTCAACGGCCATCCTGGAAACCAATGGCCATATATACCTGAAGAGGAGATGGGTGCCACCAGGTCACCCTGCCCAAAGAATCACCAATGATGCAAAGCAACTCAATGAACCTAGGGTTGTAATAGTATCTAAGGTGCCCCAATGGTTGTAGAGGCCTCGGGGCTGACTTGACTTGACTTGAAGAACTTGACTTGACTTGAAGAAAATGGAAAGTATTTAAAAGAAAGCAAAAGGCAAGTCACTTCCCTCCACCTAATATGCAGCTCCATGTTTGCTTAGAAAATAAGTTACACTGTTAGCTAGACATCCCAGAGCACCCCATCATCCATTTTCAGGTGACTACCACTACTGTCCTCTTCCATTCTCTTTGGTGATGGCACTTGGGAGCTGCTTGTTTCAGAGGCACAAGTCAGTGAGGTCCCAGAAACGTATGCTTGAAATTCTGCTAATTCCAGCCGATCTATCTGAATACCTGTTTTAGAAGAAGAGATGTCTGCGCTTTTCAGACGAAAGCCAGGCACAGTGACCTCCCTGTGCCTCTATAAGAACCTACGATTACTTTTATGGGCTTTTAAAGTGTCTTTCGTGAGAAACACAAAAACTATAGCTTTAATTTTTAGGCAAAGAATTATCATCCTTGTCCTGGAAATGGGTGATAACTGCCGGCAGGATTTGGAATGGCCTCTCTATTAACAAAGAAGAAAGGAAGTTCCTTAAAAGGACTTTTCATTCAAATAATTCATAGAAATTGGTTTTCTCTTGGGTAGATAAAATGACTACTTACGCTGGCTCATTAGTTTGCAATGCATGTAAATGTCCATATTTTCCATATTTAATTGCATCTACAGGTTATCATGCTACTAATCAATATTAGGTTCTTTTCTGGACTCTTCCTTCTAAGTCACAGTCGTCCATTAGATGAACCAAAAATGCGGCTAGTTAAGAATCTTTAGACTATGAAATTGGGAAGATAATTGTAAATTAGCAATGCAGCAATATTGGCTTGAGAAATTAAGGCTACATGAAATATATTGATTGGTGAACTGCTATTTTCTTATAAAGCCTGATCTATTGAAGTTCCAGCATTTGGATCAGGCCTGTGGACAGCAAATTCAACTGTTCTCCTGGCATGGTTTGCTCATCTGCTTTCAAAACCCACATGGTGTGGCATGGGGAGAATGGCATGTGTGTGCCTTTGCCTTTATGTTCACTGATTGCTTTTGACTGATCTGAGGGCTTGGGGGAGACATGGTGATCCAGGCAGCTGTGCTGTTGGAAGGCAGTCTAGCAATAGTCCAAAGACATTTCTTCCAAAGGATTTGCAAATTAATCCTGCCAATTGTGTGAAAGCAAATCTCCCGTTCACTTCCACGGGCATTTTTAGGCAGCAGGGCTGGACTCTCCAAAATCGCTTGGAGGGATCGTTGCTTCTGACTCTGTATTTATGGTCCTCTGTGGAAAAAAGCACACACCGCGCTGACTGTTCCTCATCTACTGGCAACAGCATGGGGCTCAGAAGAAGAGAAGATGCCAAACCTACAAGAAAAGGACAGCCGGTGGGTCAGAAACTCCAAGGAGTTACAGTGCAGCTCACCACTCTTGTTCTCGCTACGTCCCTAATTACCAGGGATATTTGCATTTAAACAAACTGTGTGTCAGAGTTCATGCTCTCCCGCTCTTTTATCCCTTAACTGAACTCAGTTGCACTTTTTTACCGACATCACAGTTTTTGCACTCTTGGCATCACAGGGATGTGCTATCCAAACTTGTCCCACGGAGTTAATGAAGCAACAGCATGCTTCCAAGTGAGGAAAGATAACTTGAACTTGGGGGGCAGTGAGTGCCTTATCTCTGTTTCCCTGGATTCATCCATGTAAATCTTGAGGTTTTTTCTGCTGGAACTTAATCTGTTTCTTACTTTTACATTGTAGATACAAGGCACAGGGGGTGTCTACATGTGCATTACACTGGCTTAAATTTATTGCGCAGTAAATGGGAATAGGTCAGTATCTACATATGCAGGCATTAAGGCTCATTAATACTGTGCGTGGACTGAATTGGGACTAAAGTTAGTCCCAAATCAGTCCACACACATAGCATCACTGCACAGTAAGATGTCTACACATGCGTTACTGCGTGGTACCTAATTAGGTGTAAATTTGATGCTTGTGTGATACAGGAGGCATCAAATTGATGCTCAAGTCAACATAAGTCGCGCTATTAGCTGTGCAGTACAGGTCTGCACATGTAGACATGTATCCATACTGCGCAGTAATTTTGGTTACTGCACAGCAACTGCGCATGTGTAGACGCACCCACTGTGAACAAATGAGCAAGCATTTTTCTTGGCCTTCAAGTGATACATGTTCCCACGTTCTGAAACACCTACAATCTGCCAGTTAATCCAGGGTAACTGCAGCTTTGAACTAGGTCATTTGGGCATTGCTGGCAGTTTATTCATAGGAGCGCCATGCTGTTGCAACTAGACTCTGACCAGTAGTTCAGTTAGCTAGTTCAAAGCAAACTTGGGCATGTCTACATGGACAGCAGGCATGGTGATGACTGCAATGTAGGCATGACCTTATTCTTTATCCAAAGCACTATGTATTCAGTGTCTTTGCTGCTTCATTTTCACTTAATGAGATGGGTACTGTGTATTTATCCGATGTCAATTGATTGCAGAAAGAGCATGCAGTCGAAGTTTAATTAGCATGTAAGTGATAAGTCCAATTACTCCATAATGATTTGGAAATTACATGAGCTACATATTTTGTGATTGTGTCTTTATATAAAACACACAAAACTTGTGAGGAAATTTTAGCTATTTAATGAACAGTTTTAAAACCCTATTCTGCATTTAATCAGATATCAATTAGTTCGGAGAAGGAAATCTTAAATTAACATTTATTTTCCATGTTAATTGGCAGCAGCCTAACCAGTCAGCATATCACTAGTATGGAAGCCCACGTCTACAGTGACGTGAAGCGTGGGTTTGCAATCCGCACAAAGCTCATCATTTCACTTTGAAATGAGCATGCCGTTCAATGATTCCCCTATATTTGGTATTCCTCTGATCTGTAAATTAAAACAAAATTTTTAAAAAGACACCCGCATAATTAGCAACATGTGGAGTGCATTATCTACGGCACACCTTTAAACTTTAGTAGTTGCCCAAGGAAATTAGCCCCTGCTGTTTGACTAGCAGGTTACATGGTGCAGTAGTACATTAGATATGTTTTAAAAGTTAGTGGCTCTCAAACTTTTAGGGTTCAAGGCACCCCGGTTAGATTCAAGTCACCCCTTTGGGGAATGTCGGCTCTTATTTTTGACTGCAAAAAAAGGATAGAGCAATTCTTCTGTGGGAAAGAACTCACAAAGATCACAACAGGTCAAAAGACTTTGGATTCCTGTTTGAAGTCTCTGGGTTTTTCTCGTGAATCATGTTTGCACACCTAACGGTGCTAATACTGTGTCCCCCCCCCTTAAAGGTTCTCCGGGCGCCCCAGGGTGCCATGGTTGAGGATCACAGTGTCGGAGTGATGTTGCAGCTGCGATGGTCCAGGAATTATGCAAGAGGCAAGGATTTCTTTGGGGGATACCTTTGACTGGTTCAACTGTATTGCTGGCATAGAGTTAAACAAGCTTTTGAATGCAAAAATGTTGCTGCTGACAGCATGTGAAGCGATGCTGTTTGTTACGGTTGCCGTGCAGCCCTCCGCCTTTTTGGGTACCGTGTGTTCTTACTGCCGGCATGAGCATTGTGAGGACAATGACCACAATAAAGGAAACCAAAGTTCAAATCTAAGGATTATCCAATTACAAGTACTGAATCTGAACTGGAACAAAATGAATTGGTTATAGCAAATCCGAGGGCTGCTTGGAGGCTGGTAGAAAATTATTCCTCATTGTGGCTTGTTTCCGATGATTCTCTGAAACAGGACTGAGAGGGGACTCAAGAGGTCATCTAGTTTATCCCTCCATCCCCAGGCTGGATCAAATATATCTAAACCATTTCTGACAGATATTTGTCTAACTCATTCTTAAGAGCCTTCAACGATGGAGGAGTCAACGACCTCCTTAGGTAATCTGTTCCAGGGTTTTATTATCCTTCTAGTTAAGTTGGATACAAGGGAAAAAAATAACTCCCTTGATGCAGTTTAAGCCTGTTGCTACACATCATATCCTCAGTGGACATGAAGAACAGCTTATAGCCACCCACTTCACTCTAACAAGTTTATATGTTGGAAATTGCTTTCAATTCTCTCTTCAATGTTTCCTAGACTAAACAAGCCCAGTTATTTTAGCCTTTCTTCATCAGTCATGTTTTCTAGACCTCCGATCACCTTTTTGTTGCTCACCTCTTGACTCTCACCAGTTTCTCCACAACTTTCTTGCTTTATAGTGCCTCAAAGTGGATACAAGCCTGCAGTATGGAGGCTCTGCCATATTGAGTGGACCGATTTACTTCATATATCTTGTATGCAAAATATCTATCTATCTATCTATCTATCTATCTATCTATCTATCTATCTATCTATCTATCTATCTATCTATCCCAATATAAAATTGGCTTTTTCACAACAGTATGTTCTCCCTCTTTCCCTTCCTAAACATTGCAAACTCTATCATTTCATTGTCTCTATCAAACCTATCTCCTTCCCCTTTCACATTCTCCTCCCTATCGGATAGATTTAGATCGTGAAGAATTTTTCACCTTGTTCATTTTCCCATAGTGTGTGTGTGTGTGTGTGCGTGCGTGTGTGTGTGCGCGCGTGCGTGAGCACACACACACACAGAATGTGGGAAAACGAACAAGCAAGACAATTATTTGTGCTCTAATTCTATCCTATATATATATATATATATATATATATATATATATATATATACACAGAGACAGAGAGAGAGCTATTTAAATATATAATCCAATATATATTTTCCTGCTTGTTCGTTTTCCCATATTCTGTATGTATATATGATATATATGTATAGATAGATATATAGATACACACAGAATATATGCTTGGGATTCTTCATGATCTAATTCTATCCAATATACATATAGCTCTTTAAATATATAATCCAATATATATTCTCCTGCTTGTTCACATATAAAGCTCTCTCTCTCACATTCCAGAAACAGCTGGTGTCCTCCCATATGATTTTCCAAAGAGATGTCTGGGTAATGTCTGAAGTCAGGGTAACGTCTCCCATTACCGCTTAGCTCTATGTTTTGGCTGATGTTTTATTTGATTGTTCTTCAAATTTGGTCTTCCTGGTTTTACTCATTTCAATGGAAATTCTTGTCCTAAACTAGCTCTTTATTTCCACTATCATTTGAAGTTGTTATTTATGTTGATTTTTCTTGGTCCACATTAAATCTTAGGTAGCCTTTAAAAAAGTGTATGTGTTGGGGGGTTTTGGAGGAGGGGGAGAGGGCAGAGAGAAAGGGAAGACATAGAAAAGGGGAAAAGAGGGGAAATGGGTATTAATCTACTGCTGGATCTGCGGCTGGCGAAGAGCAGACTTTGTGCTCAGTCAGTCAGGTACAAGACGATGTCCTTATCCATCTCAGTCAAATTTTTCAAGATGAAGAATTAAAGTTAGGTTCATAAGTCCGTGTTTAGGCAGCTGTCTGATTATCAAATATGCTCTGCTCCCATTAACATCAATCAGTGTTGAGCATTCAGCACATTTTAAAAAATCTGGCAGGTGTCTAAATACAGATTTAGGCATCATTTTAGGCTCCTAATTTAAAAAAAAATCTTGGCCTTCTTGAAGGAAAGGGGGCAGAGAGAGACTGCAATATTTACTGAGCCAACGTTTTTGTGACATTGAGCTTGATGTTACACTCAGTTGTATGATAATATAATTTTTCTTCCTGTTATGTGCCTTTCCCTTCTCATCTCCCATTGTGAGCTCTTTTGGGAGGAGATTTTGCCATATGTGAATGTACGAGCCAAAAGCGCAGACTACAATGCACTTAAATCTCAGCCCCTAGACATTGCTGTAATGCGAACGCATACTAAATAGGTGCATTGTAGTGATAGCGAAAAAACTAGACAATGTTAATTAGAGAAGCATTGCAGTCGATCCTTCTTTCCCCGATTCCCACTACAGGGCATATCATTGCCCCTTGCAATACATGCAGGTAACTGAGGTATACCTTTCTGGTCCTACAAGACTTGCATACCTTTTTGGCTGCAGTGTGGATAGCTACCGCAGAAGTTAGCACTGGTGGTAGCACTGGAAAGAGCTAATGTGCAGAAAAGGCTGAAATGCTTTACTATTATTTTGTCCTCTACCCCTCATCTCCTTACACCTACATTACACTGGAGTAAAATATATACTGTGCACCCTCTCTACATTACAGCTTCTACCAGTGCTTTCATGTGTGATGCTTTACAACTGTAAAATCAGCATAGAAGAGACCTTGGAGTATAGTGAGCATCAGCAGCCTTACGAGTTTTACTTGTCCACCTCATGCTCTTTAAGTGAGGATGAGGAGGGGAAAAAATCCCTCATGGCATTTGGGGAATCTTAATTTATTTTTGCATAGGCCTGATGAAGAGAGACTTCTCCCGGTAGGGAAAAATAAGGATGCTAGAGAAGGAAATTCCCAGCAGAAATCATTCTCTGCGTACCTCCCCTACAAATGAGAAGATTGACAGGATATAACAAAAAGTTTAACTGGGTTGTAAGATCTTCTGGGTGACGACTGTGTCTTTGGATAGGATCCAACACAGCAGGGAGTGGCGCTCTGAATGCTGCGATGAGACAAACATTTAATAGTGATCTTAGTCGGTTTAGATTAGTCGTTAGAGAAAACCAGCGTCTTGTTTTAAGCAGAAGTATGGAGTTCATACAATCCTAGAAAATGAGGGTTGAAGAAACCTCAGTGGGTCGCATCTAGTCCAACCCCTGCTCCAAGCAAGACCAGCCCCGACTACATCATCCCAGACAAGGCTTTGTCTACCCAGGTCTTAAAACCTCCAAGCATGGAGATTGCACCACCTCTCTTGGTAGCCTGTCCCAGTGCTTTCCTACCCCCTTAGTGAGAGTTTTTCCTAATATCCAACCTCAACTTCCCTTGCTGGAACTTGAGCCCATTGCTCCATCCTCCATCCTTGAGCCCAGCTCCATCCTCTTTGCAGCCCCCCTGCGGGGAGGTGAAGGCTGCTATTCAATCCCCCTCGGTCTTCTCTTCTCCACATTAAATAAGCCCACTTCCCAGGAAACCAACAGACAGAGCAGGCATGTTCAGCTACACGTCATTTTTCTGCTGTTCATACCATTCCTAAGGGTCTCAAGATGCAGCCTCCCTGATGGAGGACCCCTTCTCCCCACCCCGGTGCATTAACCCACTGAGCTGATCTCCCTCCCTCCCCTTGCTAAGTCCAGGTTTGAGCCATGTTCTTCCCTTATTTCTCACCAAAAACAAGGAGCAATGAAGAGGGACTGGCAAGTCCTGCTATAATGAGCTGCCGTGATGATGCCGTGATTCAACGAGGGGCAGAAATTAGTCAAACCCAACAACAGGATAACAGTCTTAAAAAAACCAAAACAAAACACAAACCCCAAAAATAAAAACAGGAAGGAATATCACTTAATTACTGATCAGTAGCCAGTTAGAGTGGCTTTCAAAGCACCAATTACAGTTTGATGTGAGCACCCATGACCAACTAGAAACTATTTAACTAGCACATGTGAAAGTACTTGAAAGGTGCCTGACTTTCAAGAACACAGAGGTGGGGTTTTTGTGATGAAAAACTGGAAAATGAGTGAGTTTTTTTTCCCTCTCTCTCCAGTGCAATGATCTCTAATATCGAATGCTTTTAATCATCATGGTGCGGATAGCAAGTACAACGACCTAACAGGGGTGAAGCCCCACTCTGGAAATGAGTAGCTTTCTATCAGGAAGCATGTCTCCTTCAGCTACACATGGGTTAGGATGGAGAAGTGGATCAAAACATGGTTTTGGTGGTCCGAACAGGCTATGAAAGCACATCCCATAGGGTATGTGGCTGTCACAGAAACCAAGGGCTTCTGGTTGATCCTGTGACTCCTTGAGGCATTGCCGGCATGGATGAATTGATGCATGGATCAGCCATCAGTTCAGGCCCTTGTGTTTTAAGCCAAGATTTCTTAAGGGAAAGAATACGTTTTAGGGAATTTTTCTAAAGGTAAAAAAAAAAAAGTCATGAAACTGCTGAGTGCTTCATCACAACTCAATAAGGGTACTTAAGGCAAAAAAAAAAAAATATATATATATATATATATATATATATAACCCCAGTTATATCTCCCCTTAAAAAGAAGCATGTATCATTTTTAGACGGTCTAAAAATGTCAGAAGTTTTTCTTCTGCTTTATAGCGCCTACAACTGTCTGGCTCCAGTATGGAGCAGCAGGGAGAAAACAAAAACACCAAGAGAAAAGCTGTTTTTGGCTGCTTTCCTAAGCTGGCTAGTTCAGGTGTGTCCACATGAGAACCGGACCAGGTTGTGTGACTGCAGTGTGCTGGAGGCTTGAGGCCAATCAACAAGTTGGCTGGACTTGCACATTGCAACAAGGGAAGCTGAGGTTGGATATTAGGAAAAACTTTCTCACGAGGAGGGTGGTGCAGCACTGGAATGAGTTATCCATAGAGGTGGTGGCATCTCCATCCTTGGAGGTTGTTAACACCTGGCTAGACAAACCTTGGCTGGGATGATGTAGTTGGGGCTGGTCCCTTGGAGCAGGGGTTGGACTAGATGTGACCTCCTGGGGTCCTTCCCAACCTTCCTTGTCTGTGATTCAGTGATAGCACCAATGATTTGGGACAAGCGTTGCCCGTCAAGTATCTTTGTTCCAACTTCTGACCTCCTACAAGTTTTTCTGCCTTTTTTTTTTTTTCAAAATACCCTTTTTTAAATTTTTCACACCCACGAAACGGCTCCTTGCAACCACACACCTCCAGCTTTGCTGGGAGGGGTCCCAGCAGCCCCTGAATAGATGACAGTGTCGCCTGTTTGATCAGAAATTTCTCTTTGGGAAAGGGGCACGTTTTTTTATCTCAACCCATTTAGGGAAAATGCAGCGATACGACTGAAAATGGACTGACCTTCCAGCTCCCCCAAACTAGGCAGCCTTGGCTGATTGGAAGTGGCAGTGATGTCGATGCCATCGTGCTTGCAGCAGCATCAAAGTACAGTGGGCTCTCCTGAAAGCTTTGGGGCAGCTGCAGAGCTGACTCAGAAAAGCAGGTCATTAATGGATATCCTCAGACTGACCCCTTTGCAGCAGGACGGATGTGAGGCCACGAGCAAAGGGACACGGTTTGGGGAGGTAGTATGCATATATCCCCGGGCTGCAGTGGAGCTGAGCTTCTCCGGGTCTCCCATCATCTTGTGCTTGAAGCAGAATTACTACCAAATAGATTTTGTTCAGGAAGCTGCTCCTAAGCACAGCTTTCCAAAACACTGTTTACAGTATTTTTGCAGTTAGCAGCATCTCTGCAAATTGCTGCATTTAAGAGGCTTAATTCTCATCAGGCGTGCGAGATGAGATCCCCCCCCCCTTTTTTTTTCTGCAGCTTGCCACAGCGGCAATGAGAGCCCTGCTAGTTAGCAGCCGCGCTGGCTGGTGAGAAGGACTCCGAGGGCGTCGGGCCAATTCTTCTGCTGATGAGGAGATGAGTAATATGTTCTGTGACTTCTAAGCCTGACCTTTCTGGGAGTATTGTGCTATTATTTAAATCAATATATCTGTATGACAACCCATAATTTCCGGCAATGATCTGACACAATGTTCCAGCAAAATGCAGTGCTGCCTCCTTGCGCAGAGCTGGCTACAGGAACCAAATGGAAATGAGAAAGCCAGGCTTTTTTTCTCTCCCCCTTTCCCATTGCTCATTCAGTAACTCGAAGAAGGCTGCAACCCGACACGATGGAGGATGGCTTGTAACCACGGCCATTCTCCCACTCAGCCACGCACCGAGTATTTGGATGCATCACTGGTTTGCGTGCGCACGGGGTGGCCGTATCGCTGCCCTCACATGGCATGTGAGGAGACTGCTAGACTGTCCTAGTTCCTTCTACCAGCTGAGCTGGAAGCTGCTAATTCACTTTTCTGAGGATAAGGATTTTAAATACAAGTGACTAACCAGGGCTGTCACCATAAGTGATTTGAAGCCTTTTGTGTTGGGGTTTTTTTTTTCCCTCTGCTGTGAAAGCAGAAAGGGGACAGGTTCCTAGAGACCTGCAGTAGCAAAATGCTGAAGACATCTTGCTGGGCATCCAGAGAGATGATCCCAAACCATGCCGAGGGATGCCCTCGGTTGTAAATGAGCACCTGGCCATCGGAGCCGCCAGGAGCTGGGTGCGATGCAGCCCACGTCGCTCCCTTGAAACTGGTGCGTCTGAACCACTCGAGTCCAATCGACCGTGTGCGGCGCCTCTGACTTTGTTTGACTAAGCTGGGATGTAACAAGCCAGAGGAGCTAAAAGGAGGAAGGGGTAAAGATGAGTCCCAAGCAGGCCAGGGAAGAGCTCACGAGGGCCTGCTGAGTTGGCTTAGCTGTGAAGTTGGCCCTGTGGAGGAGTTTCAAACATTCCCAAATAGGATGGTACTTGGGAAACCTCTGGGTTATCAGTGCATACATCCCCCCTTACTTAACATTAAGAAGCAGCTATAGGAAGAGGGCATGCAAAGAGCTGGACCTGGCACAGGGGCTGAGAACAGGAGCAGGCCGTCTCCCCAAATGCGAGAGCTCAGCTTTGAACCCTTCCCCTCTTGCCAAAGCTGCCCAGCATGGCCATCCTGTGGCCAGCCGCTTGTGCAGCCACCATTGCCCTTGCTCTAGGACTGCCCACCATCATCTCTGACTCCCCGTTCAGCTGGGCTACGGTGGATTTGTCAGTGCATTTGCCTGGCAAACCTTATAAAAGGGCTGCGGGGCTGGTAGGACTGTGGAAACAGAAAAGCGGGGCCTGGGTTCTGCAGTCGTGGGGCTGCATAGGACGAATCCGCTAATGACCGACACATCCTGCAAGATAAAAGCTCGCTGTCATCTAAACTTAGACCTGCAGCACAAGGTCTGTCCTTTGTAGAGCTCTCCTTTGGGGGATATTTCTGCTGAGAGTTGAAAAAGGGCCAGAGTAAGTGGAAGTTTCCTTATTCGTGTCAGACATAGGCAGAGGGAGGAGACAGGAAGGGATGATTCACCCCCTCCGACTTTTCGGAATAGATGTGCTAAATTTACCGTTTCCGCGTCATTCTGCTTTTCTTCCATGCACGTTGGCTGGAAACAGCTGTTTACTCTGCACCACTTCCCATGCTGGCACCTGATGGTATCGGGAGACATTGGCTGTTCTTGGAAAGGTGCAGAAAGCTTCGTGCGCTGGATCAGAAGCGGGTTGCCCCAAAAGCAACGCCACTATGAAAAGGAGAGACCATCTTAACAGGAGATGGCAGATCCAGGAACAGATTTTCATTTCCTGGCATCCATTTTCTGCAAATATTCTAGCTAGCAAGTGTATTGGCAGGAATATCCGTGGGCCCAGTCGATTTAAAACCTGTTATTAGGGAGTGTTTGAGGAATGCAAGCTTGGGGTCATGAGCATCCCCATCAAAACCTGGATTCTCACCGTCTCTCTTATCCAGCTGGAGCAGAAATGCATGTTGTGACCGAAATGGCCGATCAAACAACACGGGAGTTTGAAATACTGAATACTTGCCATCAGCTTACTTGCAAACGAGCTGACAACCAAGACTTGATGCAGGAAATTAGCTGGTTCAATTAATGAGCAGAACGAAGCGAGAATAATCAGATAAGGCACACTCTCAAAATCCTTTGTCAGGCTCGAATAATGAACATCAGTGACCGTTGTTCAGAGCTATTCTACTTGCGCTGCCTTTGTTGCCGAATCCTGTTCTACCTCCCAGCCTCTTCTGCAGGCCCGGAGGCTTGTGCATGGGAAAAAGGATGAGGAATAAGCAGAGGAGAGAGGAGCCCCAGAGATCGGCAGGGTTACGAAAAAGCTAGCACTGCGATTCATGTAGCTGGGAGTCCAGGAGGAAATAAAGGCCTGCCTGTACAGATAATTTTGCAGGATCAAGGCATTAGCTACCTCGATGTAATGATCACACAGCTGGGATCATTTCACTTTTAATTACAGGAAGAGATGTTAAATACATGAAAGACTACAGCATATTTTCAGCAGTGAGTTCTCCGTCCTGTACGGCACGAGGCCTTAAGAGCACCTCGTCAGTGCACAGGCAACCCGGGTGCTCAGCCATGCGGAAAAGCGATACTCGGGTTACTTTCCCCACTCACCCTGCTATGTCACTACGACTTCTGGGGGCATTTCCTCTGCAGAAACCCACATCTCCTTCTGGGGGACTTCCTTCCAGGCACGTGGACAGGATTCTGGGATACCTTGGAGATTTATCAAAGAAAGCGAAGACAGATCTATCTATCTATCTATCTATCTATCTATCTATCTATCTATCTATCTATCTATCTATCTATCTATCTATCTACATAGATCTACATAGATAGATAGATAGATATTTGTGCAATCTAATCCAAGATCTATCTATCTATCTATCTATCTATCTATCTATCTATCTATCTATCTATCTATCTATCTATCTATCTATCTATCTATCTATCTATCTATCTATCTATCTATCTATCTATCTATCTATCTATCTATCTATCTATCTATCTATCTAGATCTACGTAGATCTAGATAGATAGACAGATAGATAGATATTTGTGCAATCTAATCCAAGATCTATCTATCTATCTATCTATCTATCTATCTATCTATCTATCTATCTATCTATCTCGGATTAGATTGCACAAATATCGATCGATCGATCGATCGATCAATCGATCTACATAGATAGATAGATAGATCTATCTTGGATTAGATCACAAATATCTATCTAGATAGATAGATAGATATTTGTGCAATTTCTTAGTTGGTCTAAGAAAAGGTAACATCTCTGAACCAAGAGTTTTGCATTTCTTCTTGGAGGATTAGCAGCACTTGAGCAGTTCCTTGCATCAGCGTTGTGAAATGAGCAGCTTAGCAGCCTGATCTTAAGCTGTAGCCCCTGTTCCTGGTCATGGGTGAAAGCACCATGCAACCTGGGCAAGAGGAGGGTGGAGGTATGCGTGTGCATATATGTGGGAATGATGCTGCAAAGAACTTTTCCCCATCTGTTTAGCTGGTCAAATAAAAGATATCGTGTCTACCCAAAGAACCTGGCCTACCGATGTGTGGGAAGAGCACACACCAACTGCAGGTGCTTCCTCAACCTGACCAAGGGTATTTATACCCAAAAGAAAAATTGTTCCAGCTCTTTGAATTGGTCTAATAAAAGATAGACCAACAAACCTTGTCTGCCTATGTATGGGAATGTATTTAGGGGCCACACCTGAGTAAAGAGCCTTTTGTTTCTTCAGGGAAGACCATACAGTAAGATGCAATCGAGCTGTTTGGTCCTGTGCAAAGGGCTCTTGTGCCAGGTTGACTTGGACTCTGTTTGCTATTCAGCAACATCACTGAATATTCTCTCATTGACACTGTTGTAAATCAAGAGTCGTTTCACTCAAATCTTTCCAAAGATGTGAAAGGGGTTCCAGAAAGAGCAACAGCTATGACCCAAGGGTTGGAAAGGCTGTTTCCTGGTGAGAGACTACAGATGCATAACCCAAGAGGGGTTGAGTGGTGAGCAGTACATGGTATACCCTGCCCTTATGCTAAGGCCAGTGACATATTTGTGCTTCTCTTCTGCAATACAAAGCACAGGGAGGCTCACACCACTCCACGCCTCCCTCCCTGTGAATTAAAGGTAGCTTTGAAGGTCTCCATAATTCAAGCTCCAGGTCACCTCCATGTATCAGGCGCATTTATGCGGGACCACAACCACTCCATTTTTCAAAGTGCAATTTCTCTGCTCTGTCCTTCTCCTCTCCATGGTACCCCCCATTTGGTGATGCTAAAATTGAGCAGGATGTTACTTGAGAAGCTGTTTCCATTGCTTAGAAGCCTCATTATTACAAATATATATGAGTCCTCAGGGCCTGTCTCCATTTTTTTTTACCATGAGGCGTCTCAGTAACCATTCTGGCCTAAGCTACATTATTGTGGGGCAAAGCTGATGATACCAATCTAATCCAAGATAAGTTATGAATGAGATGCCATATACTGCAAACAGAGCTAACTCCTGAGGGCATTATGTGCATTTATTATCCAGCGCTAGAATATGAAAGAACAAATTAGTTTATTTGATTAAAATTAACGCTCCTTTCTTCCTCTTCCATGTACTGGTTATGTTAAAATGGAACAATGAGACAGCTGCAATGGAACAATATCAGAGAAATTACTGTAGGCACTCACTATAGGCAAAATTATATGGGTAAAATTGCTCAGCCAGTTCCGTGATGCAACTGACTGCATATGCACAATTGCTTTTATGCTATCATGAATTGGAAAGGAACACACTGAAATTTCCTCCATTTGGAAAAGAAAAAGAAAGGAGCAAATACAGTAACAATAATAGTACTTAACTCTTGGATAAGCTCTCTTCATCTATAGCTTTCCAAGGGATTGATGCAGCCAGCATTTACGTGCATGTGTAACTTTAAGCACATGGAGCAGGCCCATGAAAGCTGTCCTGGTCCTCTTTCCAGAATGGATTTGAGTCTAGCCCTGGCTTGAGCCGTGTAAGTAGCTGCGTTGTGGGATCACTGGACTTTTAACCACAGCTTCAAGTCATTTCTTACATCAATCTCAAATATTAGTACTTAATAAAGCAGGGGTGGGCAAAATGCGGCCCGCGGGCCAGATGCAGCCCACCAAGCCATTCTATCCAGCCTGCAGAGCCCCTAAAAAATTTAGAAAAATAATATTTATCTTCCCCTTGCTCCCTGTCATGCAGCCCTCGATGGCTTGCCAAAACTCAATAAGCAGCCCTCCGCCCAAAATAATTGCCCGCCCCTGCAACAAAGGAAGATCTGCATATTATTCTTAATTTTGCTAATAGAGAAACTGAGGGCCATCAATTGAGTTGAATATGGTAAGTTGACAACACAGATGAGAATGGACAGCAGAGCAGTGAGTGCACAGCTAGGAGGTGAAAGACCCCCTGCTCCACGAAACATTTCATCATGGGCAATAGCTGCGTCGCCTTTAAAATGCTTAAACGTATGCTGAAACATTGTCCTGAATAAGGATGGGAGCAAGGATGTTTAGAGTTAAATGTGCACTTAAGAGCTTGTCAAAGCAGGGCTTGGGGGCCTTCATATTGACTGTTTAATTAAAACTATTCATGAACATTCATTTTAATTTTTAAAGGGTATTATCTCCCTAGCCCATCAGTCCTCAAAATGCCATTTTTAAACTATTGACAGGTGATATGAGCAAGAAAAAAGGCTTTCAGTCTGATGTAAGTGTTGGGTGAATATATACCATATTTTCTAGCATATAACATGCCCTGGAATATAATACTTACCTTGTTTTGAAAGGCAGAAGGAAGAAAAGAGAGATTTTTTTTCCAGGCATTAAGACAGGGCCTAATCTTCAGCTCACTCACCCCCACCTTTCCAGTTTAACTGAAGCTGAAACCATAGATGCTGAAGAAGACTGGTCTCCATGGGTGGATCTATGATTTTGGAAAGAGCTAAAGTCTCCAGGACTGTGAAGGAGGAGAGAGACTAGGACCAGTTAGCAGACGGCGACATTTCCCTTAAAAGGTTAGTTTGATTAGACCATTAAAAGGACACTCAATCATTAACACCTGTGGAGCGAAGAACAATAATCCTTTAAGTCAACTGATTTCCTGAGATGCCGGAATAGTAATGCCACAGCTGCTGCACTGTGGAGGAGGGATCAAAGCCGGGTGCAAAAAATCAGCTTTCCCAATTAAGATAAGCACCCCAATTTTGGTGGGCTGATTTTGGGGGAAGGTGTACATTACATGTGAGAAAATACAGTACATTTTGAAGGTAGATCCTGCAAAGTGTGAAGTTAGATACTGTAGATGGCATGTTCAAAGGACTGGGCATGTTGTGCAGGAAAGTCACAACTGGGACTGTGGCTAAGGAAGAACATGTTCGTGGGTATAGCAGGTCAAAGTGGTTGTGGCTGGATGGCTTTCCGTCAGAAAACGCAGTATCCTTGAAAGTGAACCATGTAGCAGCACGGGGCCATTTTTTCACCCAAATTTTGATGAGCAAACATAAAACATCGATGTCTTTTTGATCACATCCAAGCATTTTCTGCTGATAAATAGTTAGTTTTTAATTCATTTGCTTTCATCATGTAACACTGAAATAGTGTGTGCCTATGTGTATATACATGTCACAACATCATATTTTATATTATAACATTTTGCCGTTACAAAAAACAGAATAATTAAATGCTTCTAAAGTTATTCTGTCTTCTTAATGTTGTTCCTCAGGACCCTTCAACAAGTTACCCAGAGAGGTGGTGGGATCTCCATCCTTGGAGGTGTTTAAGACCTGGGTCGACAAAGCCTTGTCTGGGATGATGTAGTTGGGGCTGGTCCTGCTTTGAGGACTAGAAGGTTGGACTAGATGTGACCTCCTGGGGTCCTTCCCAACTCTCATTTTCTATAAGTCTATGAAACACTGGAACAGGCTACCCAGAGAGGTGGTGGGCTCTCCATCCTTGGAGGTTTTGAAGACCCGGGTAGCCAAAGCCTTGGCTGGGATGATGAAGTTGGGGCTGGTCCTGCCTGGAGCAGGGGGTTGGGCCAGATGTGACTTCCTAAGGTCCTTTCCCACTCTCGTTTTCTATGAGTCTATAAAAATGTGATTTCCTTCAGAATGAAAAGCCAACATTTTCAAAATGTCAGGCAGTCCAGCAGAAAGGAAGTATTATTTTCTGTTTAGTTCTGTTACCAGGGTTCCCACTGATGTATAGAAATATTTAGGGAATGGCCTCCTTTAAAAGCAGCATACATCATTCCACAGTAATGACTGCCTTCTCTGTTACATTCAACTTGTTGCTATAACATTTCTGTAGCCTGAATTCCAGTATCTATTATACTCGAAAGGGTCTGCAGAATAGATTCAGTAGAAGCCTATCAGATCCACCCCTATTACATTTTATAGATTTTTTTCCCATGAGGTTGAAAAATAACATTTCAAATGACAACTCTATTATAGCCCTCGTTTTATTTTTTTTTCATCATAAGGAATCTTTTGAGGTGGGGGAGAAAAAAAAATCCTTCGTTCTATTTTTTCCCTGTGATTGAGTTGAAAAAGGAACAGCAATTTAGCAATGTAAATTTGCATAGAAATATGCTGCCTTAGAACCCATTTATTACACCCTTTATAACTCATGAAGATTAAAAATGGGTTAAGGATAGAGTTGGTAGCAGACTGGAGATACATATGTAATTTTCTATTGGCTTTAGCTTGGTGCTGACTTTTTAATTATGATTTTTTTTTAATTTAATAATAATCTCTAGATGGATAGTAACTTCCTTTTTGCTCTGTGTTCATTGCTATTCACCTGTACTAAAGTCCGATTTGACTAATTTCACTGTCGCCTTTCAATCCTTGGCTGAAACAGTGTTTTTAGATTTTTTTTTCTTTTAGACTGCAGTACTTTTCAGTGACTCACAACTAATATGCCTCTGCCAAGAGTAATCATGAACCATGGGTGAATACTGTAATTTTTCTCCCTTTCACCACTGGATATGTACTAATTCACCAGATGCCATATTAAACAACAGCAGTAGCTTCTGACACATGGGTAAGGTATGTTGTGTATTTAGGGCATGGGGTAAAAAATAACTCAGCAGTATTATCCTTGGATAAACTGCATTGGACTGGGGGGGGGAAGACCTGAATTCAATCCTTGGCTTTGTCACTGCCTGGTTCTGTGCCCTTGGTCAAGTCGCTTTCTCTCTCGGCCGTTCTGTTTGACCTCCCAGCCCGTCTTGCCTACTGAGCTAGTTCCCCCTATGCAGAATTTACCACCTCTTACTACATGTTTGTACAGCACCTTGCACAACAGAGCTTCAGTCCTGCCTTGGGGCCTCCAGATCCTATTGTCAGAAACTTAGGACAAGTAGCAAACAGGTCCCCACGTCCCACCCCCCCACATCCACGACTTGTAAAAGAGCAACTGGGTTCCCTTTGTTCAGATGAAAGGCGTATATTTTTAAATGCTCATAATTCACTGGAAATATTTTTTACTCTTCTGCTTGAGAAACTGCTGATGTGAAAAATGACCAGAGAGCTGCAAAATGGGAGCTCAAATGATATGTGACATTCAGCACTCATTGGTATTAGTTTTTATACCATCCTTCGCCTTCAGAGGATGTCAAACACTTGTCCCTGGTTGCTGTGTAATGCCAGTCCTGAGGTTGCTTTGTGGGAAATACATCAAAAAAAAAAAAAACCCAACTTTTTTTTTTTTTAATGCACTGGCTGAAATCCTACTCAACTAGGCAAAGGAGATGATTTCAGGGGATGGGAACAGGAGGAATCTAAAAAAAGCCAGGAAGCAAAATTCTTTTTTTTTTTTATGACGTGATTAAAATTGGAGATATGGTTCGAAGTGTTAGAGCCAATTTAATGCTGATTTTGTGTATCCTGCAATGCCAAGTGGAGAAGTCTAAAATTGCATGTCTTCAGAGAAGCCTTATTATCTTCCCTTCTGGAGCTGCAATCAGTGTATACAATTCGACTTTTAAAGCTAAAAGTGGGTCATATGACATCACAAGGGCTAATCAAGCAATAACGACCCATACCCGCTCTCTTACCCTGGCATTGGGCTGAAGGGAAGAAGCAGACCCTACCTGAAGCCAAGGATGCATAAGCCTCTCGCCGTCCATGGTGGAAGCAGTTATTATAACCACCAAGTGGCTCCTTGTAATTATCTTCCATTTAACTTGTATTTCAGTTAAAACAGCCTTAGCACGAGCCCTTTTTATTAAGTGGCGGGGCTCACGGCCTTCACCACCAGTTCTGCATTTTTAATATCTCTGCTTCTTCATCTCCATGGCCTTAAAATAGCAGCGCGTTTCCCCACCGGTTTTGTTTAGGTTTTTGTACTCTTCCCGTATCGATTTGTTTCTGAGCTCTGTGCATTGATTACGTATGCGAGGAAGGGAGACATGGGGAATTTTACATCTTGTTGACTGTCTGGGGGAGAACCGAGTCTCTTTTCAAAGCAAGCAGACAAAACTTCCTTCTGATCAGCATGAATACAATGGGGGAATAAGTGAATGGATCTCTCGCTCCTTTAAGGTGAGAAGCGAGAGCATTTTATGTAGCAGAGTAATCACTCACAGCGTGTTTTTTTCTGGAAGAAATGGGTACCTCGATTGGAGATAACACAGCTCAGGGGGAGGCATCATCAATGGCACACCTCACTGAAGGGCTGGTCATGTAGTCCCTTACTCATACGTCGCAGGACTTGGTTGCATGTGCATTTTCATTGATCTTAGAGGGACCGTGCATCCAGACGCGATGTTACTCACTACTTGTGTGACCTGTGGCTGTCCCCATCCTGGGACACCCCTGGAGTGTAATGCATCTTGTTTCTGTGCTGGAGCTCCCCTGCTTTCCTAATCCTGAAAAGGCGAGGCCAGTCATGCTAAACTGGTGAGAGGCTGTGATGTGGATGGACAGGAATTAGGGTGAGGCATTACACAGATAAACTGCTTCTGCAGTCAGGTGTTACAGCTCAATTCAGCTCCAGTGTTGTGCGCGCACACACACACATGTATATGTATATATGAGATAGATAGATAGATAGATAGATAGATAGATAGATAGATAGATAGATAGATAGATAGATAGATAGAAACAATCATACAAAATGAGGGCTGGAAGGGACCTCAAGCAGTCACATCCCCCTGCTCCAAGCAGGACGAGCCCCAACTACATCATCCCAGCCAAGGCTTTGTCTACCCAGGTCTTCAACACCTCCAAGGATGTTATATCTATATATAGATATAGATATATATCTAGATAGATGAGTGGAGATCTATGTAGATATACATATAGATCTTTTAAACCTCCAAGGATGTTATAGCTATACATATATAATATGTTATAGCTTTATAGCATCCTTGGAGATCTAAATAGATACACATATAGTTCTTTAAAACCTATGTGTATCTATATAGATCTCCAAGGATGTTATATCTATATCTATATCTAGATATAGATATAACATTCTTGGAGGTTTTAAAGAACTATATGTATATCTATATAGATCTCCATGGATGTTATAGCTATATCTCTATTTAGAGATATAGCTATAACATCCTTGGAGGTTTTAAAGATCTACATGATATATCTATGTATAGATATAGATATCTCTATATAGATCGATAGATCTAGATATATAGATATATCTATAGAGCTAGATATGTAGATATATTTATATCTATAGAGTTTCATCTCTATAAATCAATATATCTGTAGCTCGTGTATGGGTGACAGATATATCTAGATTGATAGATATAGCTTTATCTAGATACTTTTCTCTCTCGCACACACACATATATACGATGTGTGTGTGTGTGTGTGTGTGTGTGTACTGGTATGTATATTTTATTTTAAAAGGTTCCTATGGCAAAGGGAAGGTGTGAGCATTTATTTTATTGCTCTGTTCATTCAGGAAGCATTGCAGAAAGATAAGAAACCCCTGACCTGACCCAGGACAAGCGGAGGTGCCGGGCTGCGTGTTCAGCTGGAGCTCTAGCTGGGCAGCAGTGAAGTCGTCTCTCGAAATAAAACCGTGTCAGCCGGACCGAATGAAGGAATTGCCGCAACGTGGAATCCCCACTCCTCATTGCCGTTCTCTCTCTCTGTCTATCCATCTGAACAATTTTTTTACAGCTATTATTGAGCAGCCCATCTCTGTGTCACAACAGATTAATATCTCTTGAAAAAATGCTTTCCTGAAAATGTAAAAGCCCAAGGCCCCATGTTAGCACAATAAACAAGTTGTTATAGCAGCCTTGCTTGAGAGTGTGAATGAATCTGCCAGCAAGGGCTCTCGACGCAGGAGCGAGCGCCAAGCTCCACGACTTTTAAACCAATCTGGCCAAGCAAAGGGCACCTTCGGGGCCCAGCTGAGAAAAGGAGGGGACTTGAGATGAAAGGTGGCGTTCATGTTGTGCAGCCGAAGGCAGAAAGGAGGTGGCAAAGTGTGTTTGGTCATCCATTTGCAACAGGAGGGAAAGAAATCAGGGAACCAGTCAGGGCAAAATATGTAAAGCACTTTATTCCCTAATGCGAGAGTGCAAAATGAAATGTCTCAACATCAGTTTAAAAAATAGCTAGTAAGCAGGCCAGCTGTTTAACCCAGAAAGCCGAGAATGTAATGAGACTGTTGGAATGGAAAGCTCTTATTAAACCGCTCCGTGGTATCCAGATAGGGCAGGGTTTATCCTAAGCATATTGTTACAGGTAGATACATACAAGGGGACACGGAGGGTAATAATTAAAGGAGGGGGGTGGGATTTCAAAGGTAGAAGCATCATAGACAATGAGGGTTGGGAGGGAGCTCAGGAGGTCACATCCAGTCCAACCGCCTGCTCCAAGCAGGACCAGCCCCAACTACATCATCCCAGCCAAGGCTTTGTCTAGTTGGGTCTTCAAAACCTCCCAGGATGGGGAGTCCACCACCTCTCTGGGGAGCTTGTTCTTCTAGTGAGAGGGCTTTTTCTAATATCCAACCTCACCTTCCCTTGCTGCTTCTCCCTTAGCAGGAGGCACCACTGGTGATGGATAAAGGAGCCTCCTTCAAATGTTGTTTGGTCTATTTGCATTACAAATAGGGATTCTGCTCAAGGTCTGGTTTGAAATTTTCTCAGCTACCGTCATCCTACGCCTCTGCTTCATTGCCCAGGGAGGCTGGCTCGGGCGAACTTCCCTCCCTGCTGTAGACTCTACCGGCAGTCGGAGAACAGAACCGATCTCCCATGACCTATTGCAGCTACCGAGCGCAGACCGAGCGCAGTTCACAGAGCAGGGCGGGGAACTCGCCAGCAATATTAATGGACCGCATTTGAATAACAGATTGAGAAAAATATCGTCTGTTAGCAGAGAGGTTACATTTACTGAGTAAATAATTGTTTCAGCAATTATAATTAAGGACACTGCAAACATTTCTATTTAACAATAGCAGCCACTAGTTTGTCTAGTGCTGGGGGATCCTTCGAAAGGTGCATTAATTCTGGTAAAATAAAGAAGAAACTGTGGCATTTTTTCAGGGCAATGTTACTGATAGAAGAGATCCTATAATGAATGTCCTCTGAAACCATTTAACACCTCGAGATGTAAATACATAACCATGCTATGTGTGTGTCATGCCAATATATTACTTAGACAGCTACAGTCGTTCAGACGTGCCCACGAGAGCTTGTTAAGAACAAAGAGTCACTGAACTCTTAGCCATACATTGAATCGCTTTTCCAATCAATATTTTACTGGCAAGTTTTAAAGTCCTGATAATTGCTGTTTATAGCAAATTATAACATTGAACAGAGAGAGAGGGAGGACGTTCGTTCATCTCCAGATCGCTGCAGTCCTATTAACTACACCGTACCAAGGAGAGAGATTTAATTAATACCATTTTACCGATCCGAATATCGGGACCCCACCAAGGAGAGGTTTAGTTAATGCCGTTTTACCGATCCGAATATCGGGACCCCACCAAGGAGAGGTTTAGTTAATGCCGTTTTACCGATCCGAATATCGGGACCCCACCAAGGAGAGATTTAATTAATGCCGTCTTACCGACCCGAATATCGGAACCCTACCAAGGAGAGACTTATTAATACCATTTTACCGATCAGAATATCCTGATACAGTCATTTTAAATGACTTTCTCATGGTCAGAGAAAAAAGCAGCAGTAAAAATAGGATTCAAACTTCAGGCCTTCTTTTTCCCAGTCCTGTGACTAGACCGTGTGAACACAGTTATAGCCCCCTGCTTGACCCCAGCCAGAGCGTGGATGACACAATTTTCTGATTTTCTTCTCAAATGGGATTCCCCTTCTTCCATGCCAGTCCTAAAAAGCTGAGGGATCTTGGCCAAAATCTAGTCCCAATAAAACCAGAGTTTATCCCACAAACAAAAATCTGCTAAAATGTGTCTCACAAAGCTTCAAGCTATGCTCTCAGGTTGCTTTTACCTAAGTACTCCTAATTTGCCGTCATATTTTTGAGAGCTTCAGCTCTTACTGGGTAGACACAACATTTTTCAGTTGAAAACACGGCACGCTGAGCTCGCATCCCCTATTCATACCCTGTTCGTATTCTTCCCAGCCCTTCTGCCTAACGAGCCCTTTTCAGACAGCTCCTGCTTCCCTTTGCTCACCCCAGTCATGTCCTGCTCCTTCCCTCTCTTTCCAAGCACCATCTCAAATGAACCTTGTGCATAAGGCAGCCACCTCTCCCGGCTGGTTTGATGGGTGAGTCATCTCTTCACCTCTGCCTCCACCCCAGACACAAGTCCCTGAGTCACAGGCAATTGTCAGCCACTTGCTCTGCCGTTGTGCTTTCTTTTAGATGATTAAAAATGCTCAGACAACCCAGCAGAATGAGCACATGGCACATATCAATACAGCACAGATGTACGAGGTGACCCTCATCCATTTCTAGCCATCCGCACTGTATCTCACCCTTGGGTCTTATCTCGGGCTGTCACCCTGTTCAGGTAGGGACTATCTCTTTATCATCTGCAAAATGCCTAGCACACTTAAAAAACCTTAATAACTCAACAGTTTGGTTCCTTAGGCATTTTCTAGGCAAGACCACTCATGCTAGGCTTCTTAACTGAAGTCATCTCAGTATATGATGATACTAGCTTCTTGTCTGGACATTTGGCCTCTTCTGGCACGCTTCTAATCAATACAAGTCAGACCGACATAGTTAGCTATTACGTTAATATGAAATCAAGTAGAAAGCAGGGTAGATTTGCAACTTATAGACCAGGGGGTGGCAACATTTTTGGGCAGAGTGACAAAAACACCCGCAACCTCGATTTGTAAGATGTTGGTGTGCCAGGGCAGACGGCGGGGGAACTGTGAGGGACCCAATCCTTGTTGTGGCAGTGCAACCCTGGCCCCTTCCCCAGCATCCTCCCCAAGGCATGTGTGCCAAGCAAAATGCCTTTGCATGCCACACTCTGGCACCTATGCCAGGGGTTGCCTACCCCTGTTATAGATTAAACAAAGTACACACACACACACACACACACACACACACACACACACACACACAGAAAGAGAGAGAGCATGGACATGCAGAAGCTTTCATTTGAAAGCTCACTTCCTTCAGCTAAGCATGGTGCCAGCCATGAGAAGAGAGATGTAGTTAGAAGTGTTAGAAGTCAAGAAATCAAGTAGATTTGCACCTTATAGACTAAACAAAGTAGACACAACACACACACACACACACACACAGAGCAAGAGAGAGAGAGCATGCACGTGCATAAGCTTTCATCTGAAAGCTCACTTCCTTCAGCTAAGCATGGTGCCAGCCATGAGAAAAGAGAAAGAGTTAGATATGTTAAGAAGTCAAGTAGAGTTACACCTTCTTTAGCAGACTAACCACAGTGTGTCTTTATATCACAAGCTCTCGTGAGCTGAAGTTCACTTCCAGTCATGCACAGCTTTTACGGGTTTGTATGGCGTGGTGCCTGCAATAGGATCAGTGTCCCGGAAGGTCATGCTGCAACTAGCCATTGTCAGCAAGCTGCTTGCTCCCAACCTGTAGTTGCAGAAGCACTTGCTAAAGAAGCTGCCTAATACTTTCCAATAACAAATCCAAGGAAATCTGGTCTTCTCCCAGATCTGCAGCATGCAGAAAGAGCCTCAATTAGTCAGATAAATTATTCATTGTGAGCTATTTGCTCAGCTCCACTGCACAATAACAAAAGGGTCTCTTTTTCCTTTCACGCATGCGCATCTCTTCCACTCTCAGGAACCAGGGGTAGCCATTCCTAGTGAGCCCATACTTTCCCCTTCAATGTGTTATAATCGTTCTTCCAGGAGTTTACTACAGAACTGAGCATAGCCTCATCAATAGGTTAACCTCTGCTAGAGTATAGCCCCCAAATGATTGCTTCTTCTGAAGTGCTATATTGAAAAATCTCTACGAAGCCTGGATAGTCAAATACATCTCAGTACTAATGTTTATTATCTACTTTCCAGCTGGTTTAATGTTAGGGATAGGGGTACATGGGAAAGACCCTTTTTATCTCATTCTGAATTTGCCTGAAGTAAGTGCAGAATCATTTAATGTGGTTTCCAGGTTTCATTGCACCTCCATCTCCTCTCTTGTAAACTTTCTTGGACTCACATACTCGTACCAGTACACAGTGCTGGATTTAGGCATAAGCTACTTAAGCTACAGTTTAGGACCTCACAAGATGAGGGGCCTATAAATAAGGGGAAAAAACTGAACGTTTTTTGTCCTAATATGACCCAAGTATGCATATATATGGCTCCACAATTATTATTCATATTGCATTCACAAATTTGTGCAGAATGTCATGAAATTTCATTTTTGTGGGTTGCTTTTATTATATGGGGCCTCTTAAGCTGGACATAGCTTAGGGCCCCAGGATGTCATAACCCGGCACTGCCAATACATAGCTTTTAAGCCTCTACCCTGTGCCCTCAGGTCAGCCCTTCAAACCTCCTCCAACATGCTTGCCTAGTTTCCCAGATATCTGGCTGAGCCTTCTCTCTTTCTCTTTATACTTCATAGAAAACCTGTGATTTGCTACAAGCGATGTTGCTGATACTGCGGCCTACCAATTTTCCAATTATTGGTTTATGTCAGTCAGTCTCTGTGTATCTCCGGGCCCACTTTTGCGCTTCTGCAAGGAGAAGTGTTTTGCAGTACTCAGTCTTGTAGATTAATAATTAAACCTCGGCTTGAAACCCTTTCATTGCACGCTCCTTCGTTGTCGCTATCTCTCGTTCTGTCTCTTCTTGTCGTCTCCATGCTACTTCCCTTGTGGCAGCTCAATCCCAAAGGTAGAGTGCAATTACTTCAGAAGAGATATCGATAGCAAATACTAGATAGGGGCTATGTAAATAAGGCCAAACTCTCTTCTGTTCCTCTCTCTTTGTAGCTTTATAACAAAGTCGGTAGAGGAGAAGGACTTTGCACTCAGTCACCCCAGGCTATCCAGCCCTTTTTGAAAGCTCTGCTCCAGAAGATCTTCTGGGAGGGAATCAAAAGCAAAGCTTCATTTGTAAATAAGCAGCAGGCAACATGAGAAGAAAGGCAAAGTTGCATCTGCAGTAGAAGGCGTCTCATCAAGGGCAAGGTGCCAGCTAATCTGTCATACTCCAAAGAAATTCCAGACGCACCGTGTAATAAATTGGCCAGTTGCGATGGGGTATAATGAGCAAAGACTGAAGATTCGAGTGAAAAAGGAAAATACTCTCTCTCAGAGCTGTGAAAAATACGGCAGTTTCATTTTGCGGGTCTTGCGCCAGCTTGCTTCTGGTTTCAGTTCACTTATGCTCCAATTTGCTGGCTGAAATCCTGGTCCCAGTAAAGTTAATGGCAAGACTCTCATTGGTTTCAGGAGTTGCTTGAGTTTTGCATTTAGCTTTTGGGTTTCAACAAGCTAGCACCTGGGAAGTGAATCTCTCATCCAAATGAGCGGGCATTCAGGCTACTACATTAGGCTCTCTGGTGTTAAATTAGCATAGCTCGTTTGGTCTCAGACTGATTACTTGAATTGTGCTAGATTTCCAAATGGAATAGGTAATCAGCTTCCGGCACATTTGCCCCAAGCTAACTTAAAGCTAAGCCAAAGCTTTCCAAAAATCTTTGGGAACTGCTGCAAATCTGTATACGGTTTTGTAAGGAATAATAACATCTGTGTTACTCTACTGAGGATAAGCAATCGGCTGCCCAATCAACGGTAAAGTTACATGTTACACTTAGACCATACTAGATGCGCTTAAAATGTAATCATTTCCATGTTAAGTGCCCTCTGAAGGCATCTATGCTCAGGGGTGGGAGGGGGGATGCTCTAATTAGAATGGCTCCGACAGCCACTTTAATTAAAGCGCTCGGAGCATCTCGTGTATCAGCATCCCCGTGCCCCACTGTGGCAGCAGGAGCACTTCCTCTAAAAGTCATTTGATGAGCATTAGATAAAGCACGCCTGCTGCCATTTTGAAGCGCGGGGACGCTGATACATGAGATGCGGAGGCAGGCTGGAGCGCAGTAATTACCATGCTCCAGCAGACTTGATTAATCAAGTCTGATACGGTGGAAATACAGCACGTTGGAGCAGCCTCTGTGCTCATGTATAGACACCCTGACGGTCTCAAAGTTATGCCACTTCAGGTGAAGGTTAACTCTGGGCCGTGCTACCTAGCTCGTGTTAGGGTAACTTCAGTCTGCTCCGTGGAGATAACATGAGCAATTTGCAGTCTTCTAGCATCCCAGGATGCACTGCTCCCAGGCCCCCCTCCTTCCACCCAGAGCAAGGGATGCAGCTCAGGGTTCCTGGCTCCTAGCCACGCCCCTGATCACCAGCCCCCTGGTGGCAAATCAGAGCTATGCAGGCAAGAAGTGGTATTAACCCTTACTGTGCGACTGCTCATAGCACACTCAAACTTTAACACCACTTTACACGCTTTAGATTTAGTATGGCCTATGTATAACATGTGACTTCGCCCAATGAGGTTATTTCCTATGCTATCAGGATTCTCAGACCAAGTCTATTTTCTCAATGAAACGATACTGATTCATGACTCAAGTGACTGGACTTTCCTGTTCCGAGCTGATACTTCAATATAACGGTGAAGAAATCTTTTGCTCACGCTTCAGGTTTAATGTTCATTGATTACGTTCATTTTATGCATGAGTACAGTGAATTGCAGATATCAGGAGCCATGTGGAAAGCTGTAAAATGTGATGAGGGATATTCTTGTTTTTAACCCCCAAAGTGTGCACTGCCCAGAATGACCTTCTGGCAGCCAGGTACTCTTTTATGACAAATGCATGCTCAGACACTCAGATAGCCAGCACCTTTTTTTATGCTGGCTGGAGAGAAAATATGCCTTAATTTACATTTCCAAAAGGAGTAGGTAGCCTGACAAATCAGTGCAAACCTTTTTCTCCAGGAAGTTCAGGTCACAAAATGGCTTTTTCCATCAACAGCGTAGCTAAAACAAATGATGGGACAGAGGCACAATGGATTATAATATGTATTAGCACAAAAAGGCCCAGAACTTGGCTGCAGCGGCTAACAAAGTGGCCCACTGGTTGCTGAGGCACTGACGGCTTGTACTTAATACTTCAATTACTTTATTTAAAGATTACACTCCTATAACACAGCAGTTACCAGAGTCTGGTGTTGACTCCTGCTCCCTGAAGTCCATTGCCCTGCTTTCCACAATGGAAGCTCCTGAATATGCTAGGTACCATGCACACACAATTGAGAGTCTCTGTGCCAGTAAGTTTATAGGGTAAATAGACACTGGGGAGGTTGAAAGAAAGGAATCGTGGACTCATGGAAAGTTAGGGTGGGAAGGGACCTCAGTGGGTCGCATCTAGTACAACCCCCTGCTCCAAGCTGGACCAGTCCCAATTACATCATCCCAGCCAAGGGTTTCTCTAGCAGGGTTTTCAAAACCTCCAAGGATGGAGACTCCACCACCTCTCTGGGTGGCCTGTCCCAGTGCTTCACCACCCTCCTAGGGAGAAAATTCTTCCTAATATCCAACCTCAACTTCCCTTGCTGCAGTTTGAGCCCATTGCTCCTTGTGCTGTCGATGAAGAGGAAAGAACAGTAACCCCAGTTTACAGATGGGTGAAAGAAAACAGAGAGACTAGGGGTCTGATGCAAAACCCATTGAAATGAATGGAAGCCTATTCAGAGGAGAAGGACAGCCGAATACATGGTTGTGGTAGGGGCGGCTTTACCGAGCCCAGCATGCCATAGACTCTGCCTGTGACTTTGGACAAATCAGTTTGGTCTGTGTCCCCACGTGGGCTCTACCTAAAGGCTGAATGAGCAGGAATGATCATTTTAGAAAGTACCTCCCATTCCCACTGTGTTACAGCAATACAAACAATGCACAGCAAGACTAGCCGAGCGGTGCAAGATCCTTCAGGCTAGCTACGGTGCAGGTTGGCATTGAGTGGGGCCATAAGCCCATCATCCTTGGACTGCCTTGTGCAGCATTCACTGCATAACCATCCTTCTAGAGAAGCATCCCTCCGTTCCTCTGTGGGGTGGGCCGTTCTGCAGCCATAGCGCTGGCATTGCCTGTATCATCCCGCTCCTCGTCTCACTCAGCATTTGTACGATGCACATTCGAACCCTGCCCAGATGGCCCCTCCACGTCAGAATCCATTTGGCATTTTCTTTTCCCTGAATCACAAACAGAATCTGGGGAACTGGGCATGCAGTCCTCTGTTTAACAAAAAACTATAATAATAATAATAAGTCCAGGCAAATGCCAGGCAAAGAAATCAGCTTTCCTTTCTTCTTTTCCTCTCTCCTCTTTCCCCGCTTCCTTATCCTTCTTGCTGCTGTTCTCTGTGACTACAAGCATCAGTTTCAAGGGGGGACAGTGTGGGTGGCTCAGATGTGACCATCCATTTAAAACTTTTTTATAAAGAGAGTTGCAATCCATTAAAAGCCCCAATTAGTATTCAGAGCAATGTAGCGATGAGCAGTATGAAAGGAAGGGATCGATAATTTAATCATAAGGCCCAGGATCTCGCTGTGCTGGGCTAAAACAAACCAGCCCAAACCTGATACGAAACTCTCTTCCTCTCATTTCTCCTTCTCATGTGGTCTCCCAACAGCTTGTCCTTTACCTGAGCAATCTTCAGCAACGTGTTGGGGGTCAGTATGAAATCCCCACTGGAACATGACAGCCTTGCTTTCATTGACTTTCCCATGTCTGTCTTTCTGCTCCCTCAGGTTTTACCCTTTCAGCCCAGATTTCACCCAAAAGTCCCAGCTTTTTCATCTCTCCCTTGTGTGCTGATTTATTTTAATGAACCAAATGCTGCTTTGACTTACAAATGCATGCTAATCACATTGGGAACGTCTACACGTGCACCTTTATGCACATTAGCCTATTTTAATGCGCATTAAAGCATCACAAAAAGCTGTGCGCTTTTGCTAATGCACATTAAAATAGGCAAATGGGCCTTTTTCTAGAATCTCACCATAGAGGTCCAAAATTTAAGGTGCATTAGCAAAAGCACATTAATGAATGTGTAGATGTGCCCAATTGCCTGCAATAATCGCATACGCAATGGGAAGGAAAGCAAAACCTAACAGATGTCACTCCTGAGGGAAAGGAGGGCTGGGAATGTCTGCAGAGGGCACACGGCTGGCACCATTTGCTGTCACTCCTTAAAAGAAGACTGCAAAGATGGCAGCGAGACGGACTTCTGATTTTGATCTACCTCCATGCTGTTTTCACAGCTAGACTAAAGCAATGCCACCGGCAATATTTTCCGTAATTAAGATCATCTCCCCATCTACTCTGCTCCCCCTTCCATAGACCGTGAGGCTTCCCTCTCAAGTCTTAGGCATCTTTTAAATTTATTTTTTAAGCTGCTCATTTTTTGATCCTGCCCAACAACCTGTTTAACTTCCCCCAAAACTTGTTGTTCCCCTCACTGGAGTGTCTTCCTGAGCCCAAGCAGTCCATCCAACTGGAAACAGCTCAGCTTGGGAGACCTGGAGGATGCTGGCTCTCAGCAAAAGAGAGCAAAGTTGCTTGGTCCCAAAGGGAAAGGGACTGCTTCAAGAATTAGGCAGCAAGAATATTAATGCCACCAACTGCATGGGTGTCAAAAGAGAAATGTGTTTTTTACGTGCCCCTGTGGGCCAACCAGTTCGGAAGGAAAATCAGCATTTTTCTTTTTAACATTTGATTGATTTCTGGGTTTTTCTCCTTTGCCTCGGCGGATTGGCGGCCATGCAGCCTCTGCTGTGTGCAACAAAAACACTTGCTGTGAGGAACTGCAGGAAAACTAATCACACAGGGAAGAGAGATCATTGCATGCATTTTAGACTGTCACCATGGCAGTTGCAGAAAGGTAATGAGAGCAGGAGAGAGAACCATTCGCTTTGCAGAGGCATCTCATCATCTTAACCCAAATCTGCAGTCGAAAGAGCTTATGACTTTGCACAATAACACCACAGAGCAGTGCAAGAGGCAAGGATCTTTTATTGGACCAGCCGCATAGTCAGGATAGAGTTAGACAAGCTTTTGAATGCAAGACATTCTCTATCGGTCTTCACCATCACTCCAACAGCACTGGCACAGAGCAACGTCATGCCAGCACAGCTCAGTGCCACTTCCACTTTACTGTGATGCATCACCTGGGGCCCCGAATGAAGGATCTGCTGTCTTGATTTCCAGCATGTTTAGTCACTGGGCCTCTATTTACCCACGTCAGACCTTGCAAAGTTAATTTAAACAACTACCATTGTGCGTGACCAATTCTGTTTCCATAGAGGAGGTGAAAGTGTTTCTCAGTGTGGAGCATGTCCCCTGAGAAGAAAGGACTAGCCAGAAAGTGGACTTTAGACAGGTCTTTCCAATGTTCTCTAGGACCTCAGCTCTTATAATTAAAAAACCCATAGCTTTTACTGTCCTGGATACAAGAAACACTTGGGTCTTGATGTCAAATCTAACTGAGGCAGCCACCTCTGCCTGAGTTTGCAGAGGGTCTGAAACAGTAGCTCTGAGGTTTCAACTGCCTTATTCATTTCAAAGGAGGCTAATTCAACCAACAAAGATTAATCTGCTCATTGAGAAAGGAGAAGGAGAATCTGAGTATAAAGGTCTGTGCAATGTTTTGGGAGTAAAGACTCTCTTTGGATAGGCCTTTAACTCCTCTGTGGTGGTAGAGTGGGTTGCAGGGGATACATGCAACATAACTGGCCTGATCTTCCTGAAAGGGGAGCTCGGCTTGTGAAAATCTGGGAAACACTGAGAAAAGCAATGTATGCCTTTCTACAGCCAAAGCTAATCTTTGCAGAGGCTTTGCAGAAGTTGATTATTTTTCTGCAGATGACGATGTTTCTATTTCATGTCTTCGGTTCCAGGGTGCAGCCAGAACATGAACTACAAGAGCCAAACTACTGCTCCAGGAGGGGAGTTGTTCTAGTATTATAAGGCTGAACAAAAGCAAGAAGTCTTGCAAACTACCCAGAAGAGAAGAGGAAAAATCTCGGTTCTCTGGGACCAGTTTTTCCAGGCCTAAGCTGCATGTTAGATTTCTGTTTGCCTATCACAGCTGAGCCCAAATACTTTAAAACTTTTTAAGCAGTCTTCAAATCTTGCTCCACAAGAAGTGGACAACTTGGGTGGTTGGGAGAGTTTCAAGGTTGATGGTGACACTAGGAGATAACTGGTGTTTCACTCTGCTCCTTGTAGCACCCTGTTGAGCATCCAAAGGCAAAGTGTTGAAGATTGCAACTATTTCCTGGCTGAGTTTAGGCTAATGTTTCATCATGGTGAGCAGAGAAGAGAGATTTCTATACTGCAAGCATGTCTACACATGCAGTGATACAAGCTGAAAATATACTGCGCAGTAAGCAGGAATAGGCCTGCATATACACGTGCAGGTATTAAAGCGCATTAACGCTGTGTGTGGTCTGACTTGGGGCTAAAGTTAGTCCCAAGTCAGTCCACGCACACAGTGTTACTGTGCAGTAAGGAGCTGACATGCACTTCACTGTGCAGTAAGTAATCAGGTATAAATTTGATACCTTCATTATGCAGGTACCAAATTTATGCTCGGGTCAGTGTAAGCCACCAGATTTACTGCACAGTACGGGCGTGCACGTGTAGACACACACCAATACTGAGCAGTAATTTTGGTTAATGTGCAGTCAATGCACATGTGTAGATGTGCCCCTTGAATAGGAAAACTCTTCCACCCCCTGGCAAAATCCAGCAAACATTTTGTCTCAGGTGAAAATCTGCCATTTTCACAACTACATTTTTCTTTAATTCTCACAGCAATTATATGTCTTTGCTGTGGTGGTTTGGAAGGGGCATATTTTTATAATTGCCCATACCTGAATTTGATCTTATTGGACCAAAACCTCTTATTAATGTCATCTGAAAGAGGAGGGAAAGAGTGCCTTCCCTCACCCCCCTTTTTTGTCCAAATTCAGTGATTTTCTGCAAAAACAAAATGAAACTGAACAAAATTTCACGGCGTGATTGTCCTTTGCTTTAACGACTCCCTCTCAAAATTCTCAAAATAACAGAAGAAAAGTTCCTTTGTTTTACCCAGTCTTGGGCTCACTGGCAGTGGTGATGCTAATGAACCACTTTGCCATCCTTGGTAACGAGAGGCAAGGATTTCTTAGGGTGCTATCCTTTATTGGACCAACTATATAGTCAGGCTAGAGTTGGTCCAATAATAGACATCAACCTAAGAAGTCCGTCCCTCTTGCATCATTTCTGGACCATCATGGCTACATCACTCTTACACTGCCAGTTTTGTAAATTGTTTTATAAAACAGGTCTCTTCCATAAACCATGCTACTGGCAAGTGACCTTCCTTCCTGTCTGCCTTTGCAAAATTGTGACGGACAAAAAAAAAAAATAAGAGGAAGAGTGCCAATTTTCCTCTTTTTTCCCCCCACTTTAAAATGGTTTGCTTATCTCTGCTCAGCATCCTACTCATTTCCAAGCTGAAAAATGCATGTCACATTGATTCATGGCTCCATTCTCCTGGATAATGCAAGAGGGCATTCAGCAGAAGTTCCCTGTAGCATTCAAAGCAGGAATGCTCTGCAAGTTCACATGCAAAGAAGACCCTCCTCTGAAGTGTGCAGGCTGGGATAGCCCGCCGAGCCTTTAGCAAGATGACAGGAAAGTAACACCAGCATCACCGTCTGATGCCATAGTCACCCAGGAAATATTGGCTTTAAACGAAGTAGAATAAGGTGGAGTCTTGTTTTCACCCAGGGGTTTTTTAGAGCCCCCACATGATCCTTTAGGCAGTCTCTCTAATCAGGATTTAGTTGCAGGTCAATGAAAAGAGGAAGGTTTGCAGGTGTGAGAGAGAGAAAACTGATAATAAGACCCTACAGGGAAGATGCCTGGGCATCGGCAGTAGATGGGCCGAAGGTTGGATTGCTCCGAGTGGGATATCATATCGAAGGGAGAACTCGTGTCTGAAAACCCCTCCCTTCCCACTTCATCTCATACAGGGGGAGCGAATCCTGCAGCTCTCTCCTTATGTCTTTTTTGGGGGAAGATGAGTTTTCAACAACAGGATACATTTTTCTGCCTGCATTCTTTGCCTTACCAACCAGATGGAAATTATCTCAGGAAATGTGATGTCTCTTAAAGCACCAGCTCCTTGAATCCTGCGATTCTGTTAAAATCTTACTTTCTTTTACTTTTTGAGGAAGTTTCTATCCCTGCTGGCTTGAAGGGGCAATGTCAAGGAATGATTTTTGAAGCTTGTGTTTGTCAATGCTGCAAGAGTATCAGCTTTTCTTCCGGAAAGCAATGCAGCGGGCTAAGTAGATTGTGCATGGCACCTCTCTCTTCCCTTTGGGCACAAGTTATTTTCTCCAATATGAATTGAAGCTCTGTCTAGCCTCTCAATATAAGCTAACAAAGCAGACATGACAGCATCTAAACTCGACTGTAGGATAAAGGCAACTCAGTCACTGGGCCCTGCTCCAGCTCTCTCTGCTTGTGTTTGTCCAAGTACCTCTCATACCTTTCTAGAAGCTGGGGTGGACTTGACACCACTACCAGGCTCTGGAAGGATCTGCTCTCCTGATTTCCACCATGTTTAGTCACTGGGCCTCCATTTATTCACATCATACTTTGCAATATTAATTTAAACAACTACCCTTGAGCATGGCCAATTCTGTTTCCATAGAGGAGGTGAAAGTGTTTCTCAATGGGCAGCATGTCTCTCGAGAAGAAAGGACTAGCCAGAAGGTGGACTTTTGACAGGTCTTTCCAATGTTTTCCAGGACCCCAGCTCTTATATTAAAAAACAGACAGCTTTTACTGTGCTGGATACAAGAAACGCTTGGGTCTTGATGTCAATGTTAACTGATGCAGTCATCTCTGCCTGAGTTTGCAGAGGGTCTGAACCGGTAGTTGTGAGGTCTATCAGGCTGTCTGGTAATATTTCTGAAAAGCCAACCTCCACCAAGGTCATGCAGAGACGTGGGGGAGGAAAAAAAAGAGAGGGGAAAAGGAGAAAAAGAATCAAACCAAACCTCCTTATATCTCAGCGGGAGAAAGCAGAGTTGGATTTGAAATGTAGACGAGGGTGCACACCTCGTTCCAGGGCTGTTCAACTAGCGTGTCGAGGTCGATTCACAGGATGATTCACAAGACACAAAGGTAGTTAGCTGCGTTAGTCTGCAGCCATTTAGTCTGAAATTAGTCTGAAGTCCATAAGGCGGCAGATCTACCCTGTCTTCTTCACAAGATAAACCCAGAGATTTCCAGCGGGTCATTGACAGTGGGACCTGCTCTGGTGTCTCTGAGTTCTTCACAGCAGAAGAATCGCTATATTATTTTCCTGCAATAATAATAAAAAAGGGCAAAAGTTAAGACCTGGCATTTTGCAAGGAGGGGCTCGAGTCTACAAAGGGTTGAGAACCACTGCCTTATTCCAACGTATCCACCGGCACGTACCTAAGGGGAAGCTTTATAGACATAGGGTTCAGACCGTTGAGTGAATTTCCATTCATTTTGATCCCCAAAAGGTTGCTGTTCTGCTCCAGGTGATGGGAAAGTAGACTCTTCCCTGCCTCCTGTTTTGCAGTCCGACAAAGAGTTAATTGCGCAAAGGAATTGTTCGCCAGATATTGATGGACAGATCTGTAATATCCACTCGATTCCAGCAGAGCTTTCTCCTTCCTATCATTGCCACGATATATATATATATATATATATATATATATATATAAAAAACCCATTCCCAGTATGGCTCCATGCTGCACTGACAGGCGTGTCAAGGATGTCTCCTGAAAATGCACGCTCAAAGAGACAAAGAACAGAGACGTTCCCGACCCGCCATCCTACCACCCTCCTGCTGGATAATTTAAGTGCTTTCCTGTGTTCCCCCATCACCCCCACCCCTTCAGAGTGCATTTTATCTCCCTCAGAAGCCATGCCAGTTTCTGCAAACATAAATGGTACATTTGTGTTCAATTAATTGGCTAAAAAGAAAAAAAAATCCGCATAGCAAAAAAAAAAATAACCAAGAAAGAAAGGGAAGGTTGCTTGTCAGAAATGTCATTTTATCAAAATGAAGATCATAGAAGTAAAGAAAGGGAGGGATCCGGGTTATAAATGAAAACAAAATGCCTGCTTGCAATGCCGGCAGAGGTGGGGGAAAGGCACGAGCACGCAGCTGATGTGCACGGTGTCTATTGGCACGGCTGGCGGGGTGCTCTGCCAGACGGCAGTGGAACAGCTGCTACCCACCTGTTGACAGTACAGGAAGGTCCCAGCCAAAATAGGGGCTCTCCCATATGGAGGTGGGGGGTCCTGCTGGCTGGTAAAGTATCCCAATTAGGGAACAGCAATGGAAATAGCTTCCGAGACAAAGGTAGAGGTATTGGGCCCTGTTGTTTGCTCATCAACTAGAGTTGTGGCTCGAGTCACCCATCCCTTCAATCCAGGCTGCTCTAAAGGACACGGAGGGGAGGCCCTGGGTCTTGAACCCGCGACGCGCAGCTCCGTTGGTTGTAGCTCTTCTCTCAGCTGTGCTCGATAGCTACTGGGTTCAGCTGAGAACACAGCCCTCCGTCTGCAGCTGCCAAAGGGCTCTTGCCAAGTCTCAGGGTTGGAGAAAAGCCCCTCAAGGATTTTATGATCATCTCATGCATGTGAACAAAGTAGTTTCCCCGTCCCGGAGCTGGCATGGAGAGATCTAAACCATGCTTCGTAGCATCTGCCTTTTATTACAGCAATTCTTTGTTTGATGGGCTCCTGGTGAACTCAATCTGGTGTCTTCCACATATTCAGTATTCAGCCGCCTGAGTTGTTCTAGCCCAGCATGTTCCTGCTGCTTGGGAGTCTTTGCTTTTAAATCCTGCTGGTTGTTGTCAAAATTCCCAGTGTTGCCCACTAACTCGACCCACTTTCTGATCTCCACTGTGGCTCCAGAAAACCCAAGGAATGGTAATTTTCATTCGTAGACTCATAGAAAATGAGGGTTGAAGGGATATCAGGAGGTTGCATCTAGTCCAACCCCTGCTCCAAGCAGGACCAGCCCCAACTCTATCATCCCAGCCAAGGCTTTGTCTACCTGGGTCTTAAACACCTCCAAGGATGGAGAGTCTACCACTTCTCTGAGGAGCCTGCTGCAGTGCTTTACCACTTTCCTGCTGAGAGAGTTTTTCCTAATATCCAACCTCAACTTCCCTTACTGCAAGTGGAGCCCATTGCTCCTTGTCCTGTTATCTGCCACCAATTTGTTTAGGTCCCTCTGAATCCTAGCCCTACCCTCCAGCATATCTACTGCACCCCCAGCTTGGCATCATCCATGAACTTGCTTTGGGTGCACTCCATCCCATCTTCCAGGCCATTAATGAACAAAACCAGCCCCAGGACTGACTCCTGGGGCACTCCACTTAATACCCCCACTTGATAGCACTTGATTCGTTTTGTTGGTATGAGTTAACAGCTCTCTAACCCAATATAAAGAGAGCCTGAATCCCTTATTCAGGAGGAAAAAATGAAGTCCTGCCAGTAATGAGAATTTAGGACTAAACGTGTGGGAATGAACGCTGGGCTCCTCTGACTCACCCTAACCTCAGGTTCCCAAATCCAGCCTAGAGATGCAGAATCATTAATATTGACTCACGCGGGAAGATAATTACATAGTAGTGCCATGTTTGTCACAATCTAAGAATATTGATATGTAACCTAGCTCTGAAATAAATGGCCTAGATTAGCGTGAAAGTAGTAAAATGCTTGTTATGTGCCAATAACGCTCAAATGCTTTGGGCTTCGTGCAGGAAGGCAACACGTTCACTTCCCAAATAAGAACATCCAGACACTTAAAAGACGACGAAGCAAGGCGTTAGCTCCCAGGATCTTGCCTCCAACAAGTTGCAAGCCTTATGTAGCTAAAGCTTGGAGCCTGGAGCTTCTTGTGAGAAGCTGCCAAAGGGGGGTCAAGGAGAGCCTGGCAGAGGGGGTCTAAATCAGTTGGATTGTCCAAGGCATAGTAAATTTAAGGGGAGGGAGGCATGCCTACTGATTGGCTTCTGGGCTTTGAGATATGTGTTACTCTGGGATAATTTGAATAGCAGCCAATTTTGGGAGGGGAAAACTCGCTCTAAGTTTATTACATGGCCCTTATTACCATCTTGCCTGAGTCACTATGCAATGCTGTCTTTCTGCTCAGAGTGAGGGCTGCATGAATAATTGAGTAGCTGTTGAGCAGCTGTACTAAAAAAATAAATCAGTTGGCTTTTCCGAGGGGAGCTACTTGGGGAGCATGAGGATACTCTTGGGTCCCAGGAGACCCACATGATTCATCACCATCATTCATATATCGCCAATCTGTTGCTGAGAGTTTCCAAGATCCATTGACTAGCAGGTAGTGATCCTCTTGGGGCTACGTTGCACCTCCCGACGTGGTGCAATGGACTGGCTTAACTCAGCTGTGCTGCTAGCTTCCTGGTCACGTTAATCAGACACATCCTGCTCTATCCTGTCATCGTTACCTGCTGTGAGGGCAGAAATAGTAAGCAAATAGTGTTTGCAAGCTGCCAGGGCAGAACACATTTCTCCCCTGGATGTTCATTGACCCTGTGTCTATTGGAGCATGAAGGCTTGGCCACTGTGATTCCCATTTCCAGCACACCGACTGCTAGGCAAATAAACGTCATCTGTTCATTGTTTCCCTTCAAGACCCCTGGCTCCCTTGCCCCTTCCAAAAAAGCCCTGGCTGGGATGCTGTAGTCAGGGCTGGTTCAGCTTTGAGCAGGGGGGTGGACGAGATGTGACCCCCTGAGGTCCCTCCCAACCTTCATTTGCTGTGACTCTGTGATCCTCCTACTTGCCCAGCGGGTACGGGAGCAATGTGAATCAGATCAAAAGCAAACCAGAAAAATGGGGTCTTTTAACTTTTGGGAAAAAACATCTCAAGCTGAATCTGCTGACAGCAGGGAGGGGAATATTATACACAGCATCCCAGGGAGGGACATACTGGTATTGCGCGCAGCACTGTCTACACCAGGGGTGGGCAAAATGCAGCCGGGGGCCAGATGCGGCTGGCCAGGCCATTGTATCCAGCCTGCGGGGCCCTAAAAAATTTAGAAAATTAGTATTTATCTGCCCTGGGCTGCCTGTCATGAGGCCCTCAATGGCTTGCCAAAACTCAGGAAGTGGCCCTCCGCCCAAAATAATTGCTCGCCCCTGGTCTATACAGAACTGTATAGGCTAGGGACAGAAGTTGCACATATAAACTAGTTGAAGTGATTGGAAATGGGTTTAAACCTGTAACCCGACAGAAGTTCAGTGCACATAAACCAGTTTGAAAACAGCTGGAACTGGTTGAAGATCAACCTGGCTGAATGCAGGGTCAGACTGAACTGATTTAGGTCAAACCGGTGTATGCAACTTCTGTCCCAGACCATAAAGACAGTAGCAATATTTGAAATAGTAGAAATATTTGAACGGGGCACGTATCTAAATGAGAGTTGGCTGTGGGAGTGACTGATGAGTGCACTGCAGCCCGCTGAGCTGTGAAAGGTCTGCCCCCACACTGACGCACCGAGGACTTGGATTCGTTTCAGTCCAAGCAGGTTCGACACCTGTACGGGTAGGCCGAGGCCTTGGTTGGGAAGCAAAGCAAACAGCTTCCCCCGGCCAGATTGCTTTCCGCCTTTTGGGCAGCGTTTGTCACAGCTGGGCGTCCTGTGCTGACCCAAAGGCCTGGCGTGGGAATGAAGCGGGGACCGCTCTCACCCGCTCCCCGCAAAGGACGCTGAGCTTTTGCACAAGGCTGCAGCAGAAAAAGGCCGGTTTCCTTCATGATCCTTGGATCCGGTTTAACGAAGAGACAAGTTCAGTGCGAGCAAGCAGAGGAGCACTCCGGGTTTGCGCCGAAGCATTCAAATCGTGCAAAGCCATTCCAGCCGGCCAAGCTTCGCATCAGGCGCTCTGTTTGAAGCTGGCAAACCTTTCCCTCGCACCTGAAGCGAGCTGTTTTGTTCTGCCAGGCAAGGTGTGAATTTCCAGAGCCTGAATCTCAAAAAGCGGTTGCTGGGTTTGATGAAAAGGCATCAGAGTGAGATTCCTATAAGTCTCGGCTCGACTTTCCTGGGTCCCTAATTGGCAGAGTTTTACCCCTGCGAGTGGCAGAGTGTGCCATGATGCTAGTGACAGCCGGAGAGAAGAGCGATCTCAGCCTCCCACCACAATAACACAGGATTTGATGACTTTCGGCAGAAATGCTGTCCTTAAGTGGAAAGCCTTTCAGCACCTGGATGACAGGCCATCTCCTCCCCCCCAACCTGTAAGGCGCCGCGCTCTCAGACACATCAAACCAGAAACCTTGAGCACTTCCACTCTTTCACTTGTCTGCTGAGACCTGTAACTCCATCTCTCAGCAGAAAGCATTTTATTTTTCAGGCAATGAGAGCATCCAGGTCTTTTATAGCCCACACAAAGCCACCGTTAGTCACAGCTGTGAAAGGAAAGCATTTAAGAGACCACCTCCTCAGCCCACAGCTGGAATATTCCTCGGAGAGGCAGCGGTTCTCAAATAGGGTTAGGGGAAGACATAGCAATACGATAGCCACTGTCTAGCTCCTGCCTGTCCTAGATGGAAATGCCCTATAGAGTGAACAGGCATGGAGCCAGTGAAAGTCCTACTTTAATTCATTAAAAATCACTAGAATTTAATAGTTCATTATCTACATTGCACAGGGCTCTTGAACCGGTCAATAGAACTTTCCAGCAGGGATATCACTTTTCTTTAAAGTTTGCCAGGTACTTAAACTCACCTCTAAGAAAGGATAGTCTTGCTTGTAAACTTCAGAAGATATATTTGCGCAAGGGAGCAGACTTGGAAAAGTTCCACTGACTGCAGTGGATTGATTCAGGATGAAGATTAGTAAAAGTCAGAGTTTAATAGCTGATCAATACTTTTCTGTTTTTTCTTTTTTTTCCCCCTTCCATGAATATGCTCCCAATCAAAAAGGGAGGGAACCTAAAAAGTCAAAAAAGAAAAAAAAAAAAAGACTGTGTGGGGGTGGAGAGGGGAGTTGAACTCTTATTTAATTTTTCACTCATTAGATGAGTGTGAAAAGTAAGTTTCCCATATTTTTTTAAAAACTTCTGAAAAACCATTCTTTTGTATTTTTCCAGCAGAAAAAGGCAAGAGTAAAAATAAAAAATAAGAGAGAAAGGAAAAACACAACATTTCAAAATATTGGGTTTTTTCAAAGCAAAATAAATATTCAGCTAGCGACCAAAATGAAAATCTTGCAGTCGAGTCTTGTGAAGGTACACATTTCCACAAATGCTGCCAAAGCCCTGGTCGATGCAGCTTTGATTAAATACTTGGGAACCTTTTAATAATCAGGCTTTTTATGACTGACTGTAACATGAAAAGTCTTCAGTTTGGTTTGAAATATTTGGCCAAAGTATGTCAATATGTCAACCAGCTTTCTAGGCGAGGGTGTCACATCATACAAGCACATTACTATATATGAGTGTGCATATACACACATACAAATGCAATATTTTATAGTGTATACACACACCAAAGGTGATATTTCATTTCCATGCTGCAACCCCAAATGAACCAATCACAGCCAATCAAAAGACAGGAACTTGGAAAAGTTTGTCTGTAACTAAACTCATTTTCTACCTACTCTCCCCAGAACATGCTCATTGGTCCAAATCCTGATGACCTTCAACATCTCCAGAGAGTGTATGAGAGACGTCGAATACTGTAAATCGTGGCTCCAATTCTCTCCCCTCTTCTGCTTTGCTTATTTATGCCCCCGTCATGATCAATATGGTACGGCAGTCATAAAAAGCCTGATTATTAAAAGGCTCCTAAGTATTTAATCAAAGCTGCATTGATCAACGCTCCGGCAGCATTTGTGCAAATGTGTACCTTCACGAGACTCGACTGCAGGGGGAGAGTGACAGCACGCAGAATTAATTACAGCTTTGGCCCGCTCTGTATCAGTGGCATTCAGACATGCAGTTTATCTAGCAACAAAGGAGGTGTCAAATGTAGGAGTATATACATTTTTATATAAAACTGGAACTTTGTGCTGCCTGCGTGGAGTCTCTAATCGTAAGCACCGTGTTCCCGACATTTTATTTTTATTTCCTCGGATAAGCAGTCGATTCAACACGGAGCTCTCGCCAGCAGTCAGACCTATGGATTTGCAACAGGGATTGGGGGCTTTCAAGGTGGGGGCAAAGTGCGTGGGTGGGACACTCACCATGCAGTCACTTTGAGCGTTGCATATGCCCAACCTCTCTTGATAGCAATGTGTAATGGCAATGGTCTACATCAGGGATGAGCGATTATTTTGGGTGGAGGGCTGCTTATTGAGTTTTGGCAAGCCATCAAGAGCCGCATAATAGGCAGTCCAGGGCTGATAAATATTAATTTTCTAAATTTTTTAGGGGACCCGCGGGCTGGATAGAATGGGCATCTGGCCCCTGGGCCACATTTTGCCCACCCCTGGTCTACATGGAAGTGCCAGGCAATTGTTAGCCATCTACTACAGGAAGCACAGTTCCCCCTTGATTTTAAGCCCTCGAACGGAAAGGAGTTTAAATTGTGTTTTTATTAAAGGGCACTGCAAATTTAAATTGTTTTCATTATATTGCAATGTGCATCTGTACACAGAGATACACTCTGACCTGGAGGAGTAGGGAGAAGACACATTATTAAAACTCTATTATTACAGCTATGTATTTCATTGTAAGAAACGGGAATGCCAACTTTAACTGCACTTAACTCTTAGCAGGCTGTTCGGCATTACAGCAGGCAGAAGCAGAAGCAAAACGTGTAGGTTTCTGCATCTTGGGCAGGAGGATCGGACTGGCGGCGGCTGTGGTGGCCAGGCCGATGATGGTGGTGATGCCTTCTAAGTTAGGTCCCTGGTCAACCACCCTTAGCTACACCGCTTTGCCAAAGGGCTTGATCCACTTCTCTTATATGCTGGCAGAAAGCACAAGAGAGTCTGTTGCAGTCAGGGGAACCACAATGGGCCAAAGTGGACAGGAGCTGGCCTCAAATGTGTCCGTGGTTGGGTGCCAGACTGAGGACACAACTCTTAGCCTTTGTCTTGCTAAAAATCTCTTCCTAACAAACACATATCTGGACAATCACAATGTGAGACTTAATCTCTCTGAGATGTAAGGGCATGTTGAGGGGGGAGATGGGACTTGGGAAAGGAATGAGGTGCCCTGGTCAAGTCAAGCCCTAGTCATGCTGGGAGACCTTGCATAGTTTTTTTCCCCCCATTCTAGTGTCTGTCTTGCTAGTGTTAATCTTGCACATTTTTCTCCTCCAAGTCCCATTGATTATTTTTCTCTTTTTCATCCAAGTTAAAGAAAGGAAAAACAGTAAGTTAGAGCCTGAGGCAAGAAAGAAAAGAACACACATGGAGGAAGCCAGAGAGAGGTGGTCAAGAAGGACTCACCTCTTGGAAACCATCCAAGAGCTGGGGTGAAAAGACCAGCAAACTAGAAACCATATCTTCTTACGATGAGGAAGTCTTTCCAAAGTGGAAGGCAGTTTGGTGGTAATAAATCAAGCAGAATGAGCACAGAAGTTTGGATTTGCTTTCAGTCGTGTAGTAGCAGCACTGAGATTGAAATCAGCTTATGGACAGTTAAACTTTGAAAGTATCATCATCGTCGGCAATCCCCCCCAGTCGAGGATAATTGACTTCCAGGATGGCCCTATCTATAGGTCCGAAGATGGTTAACTAGTATAGCATGTTGGACACAGACAACAACTCTTCATCATGATGTAAGACAATTCAGCCACGTGACTCATCTCTTTAGCATTAGTTGGAGGTGCCAGATCACATGCTTTGAACTGCCATGTAGATTTAACCTCTACGGTGCCAATGGTACCGTAAGCATGGGGCTAAACAAATGAAGGAAATGACCTCTGGCACTTACGGCACTGCACATATGTGGGAAGAATGAAGAGGTTCCCTGTCATAAGAAGTGACTATCTTCTTGTCAATGGATCAAACAGCCCTATTCAATGTTGTATCATTGCTGGGTTATACTCCATTGAAATCAATGCTGTTATCATGGCATAAAACTGGAATGATACAAGGTGGGGGGAATAAAACCTTAACTGATTTGGCCGCTCAGGATTTTGCTCTCAACATTTTGCTCTCATTAACACTCCTGTAAATCTGGTTTAGCTTCAATGAAACCATGAGAATTACTTCTCTGCTCATCAAAAGCTCAACCTGGATCAGAATCTGGATTTATCCCAATTAAGTTGTGAACGTGTCTTTGGAAATGATGCACGGAAAGGGTTAAGCCGGGTCCAGTTGCGTCCTGTTGTGCATGCAGCACCCATGAACGGTATCGGGGAAAGATGACGCGTAAAGAGAAGGTTTTCCTCCTGCAGTACTGTTGCTGTGAGATGGTACTTCTGTTACCATGACTATTTCTGTGAGATTTCACAAAAATTTTGCTCCTGGTAAACAACAAAACTCTGCCAGCCAGGGATATTTTATTTATTTTTCCTGTTTATTAGCTAACTTTGCAGAAGTTTCTGGGTTTGTCAGGCTTTTTCTATTCTGTAGGAAACGTCCCTCCCCCTAATTCTCTGCTTTATAGCCTGGAGGTGGCATTTACCACTTGCAGAAAGCAAGGGCTGAAGTGAGATGAAGTCTGTGCGCTCTGCATTGGGGGAGGTTTACCGGGAGTGATTTTTTTGTTTTGTTTTTTGGTTAAATCCTATTGATTCTAAAATACCAGGATTTTCTTCGGCTATGTGAGGGCTCCTCGGGTCTTTAAGAAACATGGTGGCTAAAGGCCTTGTCCATGCTTGGGCTGGTTGGATTCTTTGTACCTTGGAAATCTCTACAAGATTTGCAGCCATTAGATATGGAGACAGTGCAGTGCAAGACGAAATGTCTGTGGGTTGTTCAGTGGGGAGAAAATGAGGTTATCGAGGAGAAACGGGGCTTTGTGTTTGAGGTTAGACTGTGGATTTGTATAGGATGGTTGGGATAGGGATGATCCTGCCGCAGGCAGGGGTTGGACTGGATGATCTCTGGAGGTCCCTTCCAGCCCTACTTCTCAAGGATTTCTATGACCAATGTGGGGATCAGGAATTTCACAACGGAGGGCACTAGCTAATTGTGATGGGATAAAAATGTTGACAAGGCGGAAATAGCCAACATTTTTTGCTGGAGGGTTTAAACATGATAGTCGTTTTGCGGTCTGCTGAGACTCAGGTTAGTCACAAAGAGCGGTTGAGGTCAGCCTTCTGTTCCAGCCTGTCCTCTGCATGTAGGGAAAAGTAAACTTAAATGTGTTTGGAAATGGCTTTGGAGCGAGCCTTGGAATGAGTTCAAAAGCACCGCGGGGAACAGCCCAGCGTGTTTGCTGAAGAGCACTGAGTAATGCAATTGCTGTTGAAGTGCTGTTAGCCAGAGTCACTTTGATCCCATTCCAAATGCCTTTGTTGTGGGAGATAACGTGGCACGTGGTCTGGGTATTTCATTCTCTCCTACGTGTCGTATCCTTGGGTCACTTCTCTTCTGGGCTCCACCAGCTTGGCCGATATCCTTTTCCTTGGTTCCTTCCCTAGATGGTGCATGCTCTGCTCCTTTGCCCCAAGAACCTGTCAAATAATCCCAGCCACCCTTGACAAGAAACCCCCTCCACAACATGACATCGCTTTTCTGGTCCCATCCAGACGATAGGAGCAATTCCTTTAGTGAAGGAAGGAAACTGGACTGCGTGAAATGGGACTCAGTTGTTGACTGGCAAACTCGAACTACATAGAAGGCAGGGCAGGGTAGCACCTCATAGACTGATTCCTTCAGAGAGGCACGAACTTTTGTAGGCTATAGTCTACTTCACTAGATGCTATTCGCAGGAGCTATATGCTCATTTTGCTCATACTCAATATTCATACTCCCATTTGAAGAGAAAACAAGATACCGGATGATTAGACAATGTTTACACCTACCTGCCTGTCAAGGGAGTACTAGCATACTACTTGAAAACTAGCATCAAAATCTACCTGTCCAGGCACAAAATCCACTCAACAGTTCTTACAGCATAATGATGAGTGTTATAGCAATAATAATGGGTTAATGAAAGATATTTCCCTTCCTTATGAAGGAAGAGAGCCCATGTGGGTTGCAGAGTAGAGTTGTGAAGGCTGGAATAAGGAAGATTTTTGTTTTTTGATCCGAGCAAGAAATCCTCTTTGAAACTTGGGTGGGACCATAACAAAGACAGGATTTCACACCTTTTCCTCCATCCAACTTCTGCACGTGCTTCTTCCTCTCCAGTGCTGGCTGTGACCTTGTCGTGTTTGGGGAAAATCCAACACAAGCTTTGTGAGGGACAACGTAGTCTTAGCCCTGTTAATCAGAAGCAACAGGGGACCAGTTCACTGCTGAGGGCTAAAGAGGAAAGTAAAAGTAGAGAGTTCCATGTTATGCTGCGGAAAGCAAGCGTGTCAAACCTGAACGGTGCTTCCCATTTTCATTCCCCCCTCCTCAGCAGGCATGTTTGGCATCTTTGTACCACGTCAGTGGAGGCGCCATGATGCATTGCACCTAAGAGTATTGTTTTACAAGCTCTGAAGGAACTTCCTTGGATCTCAGTTAAATTTATTACTGTGACCCATTTTCTGCCACCGGACTACATTCTGTAGCCATAAAGCAGGGGAGAGAGAAGAAATGAGAACACATGAGCCAAAAGAAATGGACTATGGGAGCTGGTCCATTGTAAGCTTTCTTTTCTTTTCAGCCCTGACGGGTCTGTAACAATTTGCAAAATTAAGTGTGTTGCACCTGCAACAGAGAAAATGCATGGATCCTTCTAAATCTACCTTTGCTTCTCTGATAAATAGATACCAGCTAGGCCCCATTTGCAGTGTTGCAAAGTGTCAGGCTGGGATTTCCTGCTAACCATCGGTGCCAAAAGGCATGTTCTCTAATGAAGCCCCTTGAAATGATCCATTAGTTGACACATTTTACCTGCAACAGCTGCAGGTAAAGCCTTATCTTGGAGTTTCTTGTCTCCTAAATGGATTTTAGTTGCATCTTTTGATTCTTGTTGGCAGGAAGCAACATATTTACCATCTGTTCAAATGCTCATTGGCCACGATAAACAAGTTACATTATTCCCTAAGCTGTGGACACAGGGAGGCAACAAACAATTGAAGATGTCTTGATGTATTTGCATGAGCCGTGGCCCATTCACTGAGGTGGTGGTTGGTGCATCAATGAGCCTGTGGAGTAAAGCCCTCCCAGGGGCACCTAAAGTAAAGGCGCAGTTAGGAAGGGATTATTGTTCAGGAGAAATGATAGTTTCCTTGGGTTAAAGGAAACTCCATTTTTTTCCTCCTTCTCCAGTGCAGAGGCCCAAATTGGCTTCCCATAGTATAGCAAGATTGGATCCAGCCATTGGATCCATCCCGTGGGAAAAGCAGGTATGCTTACCACCATATCTATCATTCCCAGGTTGGACATGGAGAGCAAACTAAACCACTCTGGGATTTCCATCCAATCCCTTTGGAGATGGAAGCAGCAGCAAGGAAGTGTCCTGAATTACCTCCAAGGTTTGCTTTAGATAACCCCTCTCCTTGGGGGACATCATGTTCTTCTGGGTACGTTGGCCCAGATTTGAAGGAAAATCTCACCTTACTTCTGGATCAAACTTTCCCTGCTGGGAGTCCTGAACTAGGACCTGCCTCATCTTCTGTTGGAGAAGATGTGTAGACCATTAGGAACCACCCATTGCAAAGACATGCACATGGAAACTATAGGCTCAACTAAGTTGCTGCTAATAAGAGTCCATTATCTGTGGTCTTGCCTTGTATAAAACTAATAACCTTTGCATTCGAGCTCTTGTATCACACGTTTGCTGCCCATTTTGCAGTACTCTACCAGTGGGCTCTCTCAGCCCAGTACTTTTATCCCTTGGTGACCTGGAAATGACAATGGCTCACTGTGTTCCACCCCTGGAAGAAGCCATGCATTCATTTTTCATTGTTAGGCCACTACTTAGAAAATCCCATTCCCCAGGTTTTAATTGTTTTGTGTGATATTTTATTCATAGCCTCCCTCCAGAAATCAACTGTTAACCTTTTTAAAAAATAATGTATTATTGAGTGTTTATTTATTATTTAGCTTTAGACGTTTATAATTGCACCAGCTAATATCATTTATTTATATTTTCTTTATAAAATTCCATGTCCCAAGGTATTTCCCCCTCTTTTGCTTTGCATTTGTGAACAGAGACAAGAGCTGGGCAAACAGCAAACGAGAAATAGTCTGAGAAGAGTGTTTTGAAATATTAGGGCTTCAGTTTGCAACAGCCTGTAAACACTTTAAATCCCAATCAAAGTTAAGTCCTTTCCTGAACCAAGGCCGAGTCCTTTCTGAGCCTACTTGCTGCAGTGTTCCAGCCAACAAGCTCCCCAGCAGGAAAGTTCAATGAACCGGCAGATTTCAAGCCAATACTGCAGAATAGCCATGGAATGAGATTCAGAGTCTGTATCATCAGAATTTCTGCCAGAAACCTGATGCTAAGAGATACAGACATCTAGCCAGGGGACAGAAACAGGCCTTGTACTCTGTTCTGGGCATCCAATTAAATGCTGTACACAACAATGTTCTCTTGGACATGCTCCAGACTAGGAATAACTGGGGGGCAGAGAGCTGCAAATAGAAGATAAAAGTAAGAGGGGAGCACCAGTTCCGTGGGGCAACAGCCCCTCTTCAGTCTTGAGAGAGCAGTATTTCTCTTGTGACTTTCTCTCCCCGTTGGCTAGTGCAATGAAATCTCCTCCTTTTCGAATCATTCTTGCAGGTCACAGCTGATATACAAAGCAGCCAGAGGAAGCAAGGCAAAGTATTTCTGATCAACTCTTTACATACACACGGGGGCAAAACACCATCACTGACTGCTGGTAACAGCTGACAGCTTCTGGAATTCTGCTGTGCCCAGGCCTGTTCCCAAGAGAGGATGCTGTCACTTTTTGGCACTGGATTTTTGACCCAGATACCTTGTAGACCCAAACCCTCAGACCAACCGTGACCTCTTCATTCAATAATAGGCAAATTTTATTGAAACACAGTGATAGCAGATAAGAATAATGCAAACAGTTCTATATCTACCAGTCCTGGAGCTGAGCTATCATCAGAGGGAAGGTATGTCTGGCCAGTACACTAGCGTTGCTCTGAGGTTCTCTCTTGAATGTCAGATGTCAGCAGCCTGGAGGTTATAGCCTTGGGTTTCCCTCTCAGGGACCCTTTGCTGCTCTGAAATCTCTCCTTTTGTATTCTTTCCCCTTCTGATGACCCTTCATCTCTGGGCATCATTGATTGGTCTCTCTGTGGTCATCACACTGTCCATATTCTGTCCTGTCAGCATATTTCTTTGTTTCATAAATCCATCGCATGTACGCATCTTAATTTGGTTCTTTCTAGTGTCCCCTGAATTTGGTCCATTCCCCAAAGCCAGAAATCCCAAGGGTTCTGCAGTAGGAGTGTGCAAAACAGGCCGTATTCAATTTGGATTCAGATTTGACTCATTGATTTGGATCACTGTCCCTGATTTCCATTTGGCTGAATCCAAATCTGAAGATTCGATGCATCAGCAATTCAGCCATAGACACAGTTTTAAATGTTTTTTTCTACATACCTCAAGGTACCAGGCACAGCTTGTGAATGCTGCAGTGCTGGGGCAGATGGAGTGTCCCACAGAAGCACGGGGATGGGGGTCCCACATGCTTGGTGGCAAACCCAGAAGTGGACCAGAAATAGTTTTGGTCCACTTCTGGACCTGCTAGGAGGTACGCGAGAGGGCCCCTCTGCCTGCCCTCCCCCCCCCCCCCCGGCTAGGTGATCAGCCACAGAGGAACCCCAGATGCCCTCCCAGACCCAGGTGGCACCAGTTGTCGAGCTGGAGCATGCTCCCTGGTGGACCTGGAAGTGGACCGAAAGTGCTTCTGGTGCACTTACGGGTCTGCTGCTGAGTGCATTGGGGATCCCTCGCACTCCTGTGGGACGCTTCATCTGCCCCAGCATTGCAGCATTCATGAGTCGCCTGGTACCTAGAGGTATGTAGAAAAAACATTTAAAGCTGTGTCTGTGTCTGAATCGTCAAATCTTTCTGAATCTCTCCAAATCAATTTGGAGAGATTAAAGGGTCTCCTGATTCAATTCAGATTCGGAGATTTGGCCACCGAATTGGGCTGAATCTCCGCCGAATCGAATCAGCGACCGAAGCTTCACACAGCCCTATTCTGCAGCTAATCACTGTGAACTAACCAATGCAGCAGAGTCCCTTATCTCATGTTATGCAACTATGTGGTACAATTTCCTGGCCTGTGTGTCTGCTTGCTGCTTGCCTGTATCAGACACATTGGGTCTTGAAGGAAACTTTATCACAAACAGCTTTTAGAAATCAATGCCATTGCCCTGGACGTTGTCCTTCACCATTGTTCTAATGCATATCTACTTTACCTACAAGCCAGTTCCCAAAAGCAAACCTCTAAATACCATTTTCTAGCCATTGTCACTCTGCCTCATACACACTGAGCAGCCCAAAGATGTCACCATCACAGCCTTATTTTAAAATGTCTGTGTAAGTTTGCTCCTCACTCGGCTTCTTTGTGCACACTGGGGAAGCCTGCTAAGTGGAAGTGCCTTAGGCTGATGGAAAAGCTCTTGGTGGAAATACAGTGGAGTAAATAAGGGAGTGACTAGAAAGCTGGAAACAAGGTGGGCTAGTGATGCCAGAAGCATTACTGTGTATCCCTGGTTCAGGAGTGCACTGCTGCATGCGGTCAACTTCCTAACATGGCTTTTGCCCCAAGGAAACCAATGCTACAGGGCTCTGCCTGGTCTGGGGTCTAAACTAAACCCAGTGAAGTTGTTTGGGATCAGAGGCCAAATGCACATCACTCTTTTCCCCCACCTCACTCCAAATCAGATTGCAAATCCAAAGATTTGGGCTATGCAGTTTATAGCAATTATTATACATCTCAGCCACTTAATCATTTGCCCGTCTGCCTTTTAACGACAGCCCCAAGGCTGAGGTGTGGTATCATTACCCACACACACTCAGCAGGTCAGATCTTACTGCTGAAATAACTGCTATAATGACTAGTGTCAGTGCATTGTCAGACAGAGAAGTGCTGTGTCCCTGAATAAGAACTATCTGCTAACAGGGAATTGCAATATTTATAATGATGAAACCTGAACCAGTATAAAACTTTTACATACCAAATACACGCAGTCTCAAAAAAAAAATCCCTGGCGAAGAAAACCTGTGCACCTCTCCCTAAACTCCAGTATAAAATTTGGCAAGGTTTGAGACTTGATGGTTAGAGGAATTTTAGCTTCTATCCAGTTCAGCTAAGGAAACAGCAAAAAAAGCTAGTTACCCTTAGAAAGCAGGGTATCTGATGGAGCTGTGGCTCTTGGAGAAATACTTGCAAGGTTTTTAGGAAGTATTTCTTTTCTGCGAACCTTTTCAGTTGGAGGGTGTCGAAAATAAAGATCCTACAAATAAAATACTACTATCGTTTTTCTCCATGGTGCAGTTCTATAGCAAATGATGCCTACAGCCCACACCTGAGACTTGTTAAACTAAACAGCAATGCAAATAATTAATATTAGGAGTTCTTGTATCAGGTAAGTTTATGATGGAGAGAGCCAGACAGGGAACGTGAAACCTTTCAACTAAGCAAGGAGCTACATCCAACAGCTCAGTCCCAAGCCTTTTCTTGTGGGGTTTCAAACCAGGATGTGGATCAGAAGGGGCTCTGCCATAGCTACTGGACTGCTAATGGCACAGAGGAGAAAAAAATCCCTAAGGAAAAATGTGAATTAAAATAAATAATCATTCCACTGAATTTTCTCGAGAGAAAACGTGGCCTTTTCAAACTTGAAAGTTATAAAATCCGGAAAAGGAGAAAGATTCAGTTTTTCAGCTGAAAATCCACTTTGGAGCCTTCCGGTCACAATAAAAGGCAAAACATTGCATATCCATGCATCCCACGGTCTTGAGAATAATAAAAACAGCCGTATCATCATCACTGCTACTCAGCTGCCCAAATGGGTGAAGAAAAGTACCTGTTTGTGCTCTTAGCTGTATAGCAAATCCAGGTCCTCATTTCCTTTTTGTTTCCACAGCTGGGCTGAGGAGGGAAGTAATTGTGCAGAGGTTTTGGTGAATTAGAAATCAGATTTTGATGTGTCATGTTTGTTTGTTTGTTTGTTTCCCCGCAGATGTTCACGAGAATGACGTCTCGTTTGTACAAATGTTATTAAATAAATACCGGGCCCAGAGCCAAAAGGAGTCAGTAAAGTCATTGACTTCTTGCTTTTACCAGTCAGTTGGTCCTGCTTTCTGTGCATCAGCTTCCCAGGGCAGTAGAGTAGTTGCCAGGGGCAGTTTCCATATTCATCTTTAGATCCACTCTGGGCCTAGGTTTCTCCTCTTTCGTAGCCCTTTTTCTCACTCTGTTGCTATCTACCTTGTTTGTTATATAACCTACCAACCTGAAAAGGCTGCTCTTCTAACGATGTTGGATAATTAAAAGACAAATGTGTGAAGATGTTCCTCAGCCCCTGGTCAGAGGTCCATCATGGGGGCCAGTGATGGGACCTGACATCTCCATAAGGAGCCTTCTTCATTTTGGCTTCACACTTACACCTGTGCATTCATGATGGTGATTATTGTGGATGCATGGGTGGGTCCAGGATTTTGAAAAGGGGGGATGCAGAATGTGTGGCACACTATCACATATAACATGACATATTTTTCTCCAGTTAAAGAGGCCTTAGAAGCATTACTAATATGCTCGGGGGCTAGCACCATATTATTCAGTTTAAAATCAGATCAAACACTCCTGGAATGTGTACTGATTTGCCAGATTATATATAAAGCTTAAAAAAAGACAACAAACTAGGCAAATAATAGTCAAAATAGTCCAAAGATATTGCATTATTAGCCCTGTAGTCATTATAATCAAATGTATGACTCTTATTAGATTCACAAAACAAAATGTAGCCTTCTTGAGTGCCTTGACAGCGCCTCTAGTACTTCACTGTCAGTCATTTCAACACTTGAGTTAATATAACCACACCTGAGTTAAGGTTTTTAACTAGAGCTAAAAACACAGTCGGCAGGTCTGTGAAATAGAAGAGACATTGTCAGGAATGGCTAACAGAGTAAAATTGCAGAAGAACGGATAGTTTGAATAGTGCAATATCAAGAAACTTAAAAAGGAGAGAAGATTATTAACACCTGTGGAGCAGAGAGATTAACAGGAATCAGGGAGGTGATGATGAGCCATGGAGTCAATTGACTCCTCACTGCTACCTGAATAGAAATGCAGCTTCTACTTCCAGGCAGTTGGTTTTAAACTTTGGGTGGAGCAGGAATCAAAGGGAGGGGGGTGCAACTGCCCCACTGCACCTCCTTTGGATAATCCCTGTGTCGATGCCAGTAGGAAAGTGGTAGGGGTTGTGCATGATGAATAAGGGAACAATCTCCTGAGCCACTATGCCAATTAAATATTAATTGAGTATACCCTCTGAAGCTGGATTTGGGCATGTGCACACTACACACTTAGCTGTACATCACTGTCCTGCCATTTTCCAAGTGCTAGCACCCTGGCATGCACTACCCGCTCCTGCCCCCTTCCACTGAAAGACATAAAGGCTCAGTATGCCTCAATAGTCTTCTGCCAGAGCATTCCTACATTTATCTAATATCATGCAACTAGGGTTGCCAACTCCATTTGAATCTATTCCAGGAGGTTTCTGGACCACCAATGTGCCCACAGCACACAACACAAACGTGCCCCCATGCTTGTGCATATCAGTTACAGATTACAGTACATAGATAGATTTTACATCAGGAAGGCAAATGCACCTTACTATTACTTTTTTAAAACCAGTTGGACTACTGTATAAATCGGTTTTAATATTTATTTTAATGAATGCCCTATCATTTATCTCCCGTGTGACTCTCAGCTGTCCCTTGGAGATTTATATCTAATTCCTGGAGACTCCAGGGCAATCCTGGAGGGTTGGCAACCCTACAGGCAACTGGTGTAACCCAGCAAGTTAGGTCCCAGTCTAGTACCGCAGTGTAGAGGCTGCACCTTCAACAATAGTTAATAACTATGTAGTCCAGAGGCAGAAATGGGTATTATGTGAAATACCCATTTCATGTGGCAGAGAATCTGCTCCAAACACCCACAGCTCCTGGCCAGAGAAAAGGCCAACAGTTGCTGACTAGTTGACATTTTGCTTTACTCCCTCATCTTCCCCAGCTAGGATGCAAGGCAGAGTTGATTACATTCTTACCTTCACTACCCACCACCTCAATGGGTTGAACCTGGAATTATTCACATATCCATTATCTGTGGGCACGCCTATTGTGGGCATTTACTGCACAGTTACTGTGCAGTAAGCGGTTTTTAGACCAGTGGCTACATGTGTAGGCGTTACAGTGTAGTAACACTGTGTGTGTACCAACTTGGGAGTAAAGTTACTCCCAAGTCATTTCACACACACAGTATTACTGCACAGTAAGGCATCTACACGTCTTACCGTTCAGTAACTAAGCAGACATAAATTTGCTATCTGCATGATGCAGGTAGCAAATTTATGCCCAAATCAGCATAAATTGCCATAGTTACTGTGCAGTACAGGCGTGCATGTGTAGATGTGCACCCATACTGCACAGTAACTGTGCACATAGACACACCCTGTGTGTGTGTACTTGGGGTATCATAAGTCCATTACTTCCCTGGGATCGCTTTCTAAAACAGTGAGAAAGAAATGCCAAAGCAGTCTATTCCTCTTGTCCTGATCAGTGTAAGACGATATCGCGGATGATAAATCAAGCTCAAGATATTTTGAACGGTGATCGGTTCACTTTACTTACATTGGGATTCCAGATTCTTGGCTGATCTACGTGCACCAGAAGTCGGTGGAGTTGGGAGGTTGGCTACTGCATTTCCAATGCTGTACAGTGCAGACGTCACCAGTTACTGGCCTTGCAGATGGGACGTAGAGGGGTGGGTGGCTTCCAGACCTCCCTTATCTCAGCAATGAGTAGAATCAACACCTGTTTCTGAGTGGATCAATTGTTGAAATACTTAAGCTCCATCTTTTTCCTCTGCCTTCCAGGTTTGGCTGGATTAGATAGCTCTCCTCTCAGCTAGTTTCCAAGGATTCCTCCTTTAGGAGAAGGAGAGGTAAGGATTTCTAAGGGTAATACATTTTCATTGGGATAGAGATATTTCCAATGCAAGATATTCTTCTTCTTAGGTCCTTTGGGAGCCTAAACTCACTTGGAAGGCACAGCCTTTTATTCTGTGATCCTACAGATGTACAACAAGCCCATGGCAACACTTTAAGTCCCTGTGAATGACTTGTGAAGCACCGAGATCACACTCCAGCCCACACAACTGGGGTTAATTCCAGTTAATTGCCATTCCAAAGGCATGTGCAACAACTGTCTTCATGCTTTATGTTGAAGCACCAAAGCCCAGGATAATCAGACCCTGGGATAAACCAGCATGGCAGCCTGGGCACCAAATTGCTGGCTGAGGCCAGGCACCTTGGTAGATGATACAACACTTGTTAAAAAAACACCTTTTCATGCCCCAAGTCTACAGATTTGATCCCAAAAGCTACTTGGATCTTGCAATACCCGACTTGAACTAAAGCCAATGGGAGTTGCCTCCAAGGCATTCAAATCCACAAAGGCATTCAGGCACCCAGTCCCACGGAGTATTTCATTGCCATTTAGCAGCCCAAATCATTTACAAATGGGGCGTAGGGCCCTGTAGTACTTGTTCTCGAGGGTTTCACCCAAGATTTCTAAATCTGTTTCCTAGGGGGATTACCAATGGATATTTAGGTCCTCACGGATGAACAGCTAGCATCAAAATCCACCACCCCAGCACAACTCCGTTATGAGTAAATGGCCCGTTTCCTCCAGTGATCATGCCTGTTGCAGAAAGGAAAAGCATCTGAAAAGTACAAACACTGGCTTTCTTTAAAAAAATTTAAAAACAAAGAAAAAATTAAATTCTTTTAGTGAAATCAATAAAACATCGCCCTCTCGTCAGATCTGCAATCCGCTCCTCAATGCTCCGTTCTAATTAATCACCATCTGGCCCGGCTCCCTTCTCCCACCCTCCTCTCCTGAGACAACACGGCAAGCTCTCGGAGGAGGACGAAGGCTTTCGTGCCACGCTCACGATAACCGTTTCTGACTGGCGATGCTCCGCGGCCTGATTGTTTGAGGCAAACCGGTTCCCCAGGGACGGCCTGATTTATGCCCTGTATTAGGACTGTGAGATTTCTGAAGGAAAAAAACCCTTCCGTGTCATGTATAATGGATCGTGCGCCAATAAACCACCGTCCTCTTGCATAACGCGACTCCGGCTTATCAAATAATAATCACCTGTCGTTCCAGATCTTCGGCGATGGGGGGCTGATAGAGCTGACGACAATGCCCTTGTTCTCGTGTCATCTGTTGTCTCAGGGGTCTGAATGCATGTGGGAGCCAGGTTATTTGGCAGGGAAAACACTTAGCATCCCAAGCAGGCTTCAAGAAACATCGCCCAAGACAAATCCCTACAAGTTCTAAAGCTTTTATTCTTAATGCATTACCCAATTTGTAAGTCCTACCTAATGCTCATTAGGGACATTAAGAAAGCCATATGGCCTAGCAAGTGTATAATGCACTTCAGCATATTGGCAGAATGATTCCCTTTGCCAGTGCTAGCTCCAGTTTTGATCCCTTTTGGTGTAAGGAAAAGGGTGGGTGCTGGCTTTGCTCTGCTTTGGAGATGATAGACTTTGTAATTCAGGTGTGCAGCATTTCCAGAACTGAGTAATGAATGGCAAAACTTTTTTAAGGGGGGAAAAAAATAAAAACCAATTTTCAAACCTTTGGGGTATGTGGAATGCTTCATGGGTTGTAAAAAAAACCCCCAACTTAATCAGCCATTTGTACATGCAGTTACAGGACTGGCTAAGAAATATCTGAGCTGAATCCCCAGCCTGACTATAGATGACCTGTGTGACCTCAGGCAAATCATATGATCCATCTGCATCTCAGCTTCTCATTTGGAGAATTTTATTCCTATCCGGTTGCGTCTCACATCCGTTTAGTGCATAAAAACACTGGTCTAAGGATATAGGCAGACATGGTTCCTTGGGTGAATTTGATATCTTTTATTAGACCAACCCAAATGGTTGGAGAATAGTTATTAAGCAAGCTTTCAGGTTCAAAACCCTTCGTCAGGCTAAGGACGCTGAAGAGCATGCAGTAACTGCTGCAGCGTCCTTAGCCTGACGAAGGGTTTTGAACCCGAAAGCTTGCTTAATAACTATTCTCCAACCATTTGGGTTGGTCTAATAAAAGATATCAAATTCACCCAAGGAACCTTGTCTGCCTAAAAACACTGGGGCAGGAATAGCATCCTGCTATATGTGTGTATTCAGCTCCTTGCCTTCCTCAGAGACCCTCACTGCAGTCACAAGTGTCTAGCTCTGCTGTAATAGCAATACAGCCCCTCAACCCTCTGCTCAGAAAATGCATGTGGATTTAATCGCAAGGCATAGTTGGAAATGAGCAGACAAGGATCTTTGGGTGAATCTTTTATTAGACCAACTTCTGAGTGTGTTCGCAATAATAATATTCCCAATAACTGTTCACAATAATGGCATTCATATCCTGTATTTCATTCTTTATAATAGCTCGTTGCTGTATTTACAGGTGTATTTTAAGAGATACTATAGTCTCAGCTTCAGTAAAGCGTTCCTCATCTGTACGGACCCCCTGCCATCAGCCAGAATACCCAATGCTGCAATGCTTTTCCACAAAGCAGAAGCAGTTTGAATAGCATCACTCCCTCACCACAGCAGGATAAAGTTTCCCTGTTCCTTCCTTTTGCATTTTGCATTTTGCATTTGCATTTTCACAGACCTGCATTTTGCATATTGGTTTCTATTCCTCCACGGAGAACACACAGCACCCGCAGACTCTCCGTACTCCTGAAAAAGGGTGTTTGTGCCCAAACGCTCGCGAAGAACAATTTTGGCAATGATTTAGTTGGTTTTATAAAAGATATCAAATCTACCCAAAGAACCTTGCGTGCCCATTACTCCCTTTCACTCTCCACAAATCATGTTTCCTCTGCTCCTGTTACTTGTCTGCTGCTGGAGGGAGGCATGGCTCAATGAAGAGCTGAAAAGGCCGGGATGATTAAGCATACCAATACCAGGAGGTTTTCCTGAGTCTCTAAAATTGGGCCGAGGACATAATCAGGTGCCTAGTTGGAGTCAGGCTGTCTGTAGAGATTCAACCTGGGATCTCTGCATATAAATACTTCCCTGCAACCTCCAGCAACCACCGACCTGACTCCTATTCTCACCACGCCACCACTTTGGTCTCTGCTGTCTTGAGTAGCTCCGCTGCACCAAAAGTAGATGTATGTGGCCCTTGAGGTTGGCACAAGTTTCTGCAATAAATTACAGCTTGGAGAACTATATTCCTTCCCCGACTGGTTTCTTCCTGTGATCACAGACACAGGGTGGAATTACAGGGTTTTACGGTATTTTGGAAATTGTTCTTTCAGCTCCTTTTGGATTCAAGGCCAGGTGAACTGGAAGAATAATGGTTTTTAGTAGCTACTCCACCTTCACCCTGTTTTTAAACAGAGTCCCGGTGGGTGCGCGGAGATTTGGGTTGTTTTGGTGCTGTGTTGGAACTAATTTGGCCGTTCTGACTGGCAAGCATGGAGTTCAAATGTGTGTTCTCCATAGTCACTCTACACCAGCAAGACTGCTCATCTGATGAGGCTTTACTTGCTCAGCAATAGCACGGTTGAGTAAATTTGAGCAAAAAGCTGCTTTGAAATGGATTCTGCAGAAAGGCATAAAAATGATATCAGCAACAATAAAGGGCCGTTGCAAACAACACCAATGTAGTCTTAAAGTAAAGGTTGCCAGCGTCTGGATAGAGGGTAATCCTCAGAGTCTCTATGAAATACAAGGCAGCTTATCTCTTTGAGAGCAGGAGACTATAAAAATACAATTGCCAGAACGAAGGAAAATTGAAGCTGATTGCCATAGCAACAAAAGAGTTACATTGATGAAATAGAAGCACATAAAATCCTTGTATGCTACATTAAAAACGAAGCAATCAAAAGTAAACAAGAGGGGACTGGAATTTTGCTTCTGCTAAGACTGGGGATGACAAATTCATCCGGCTGATTAAGAGGCGCGAACCTACAGAAAATGAATGATGCCGCACTGAAGACAGGGTAATTGCAATTCCTGTCTCTCTTTCACAGAAAGCTTTGGAGGATGGCACTGCAGGTGCTGGAGCTTTAAGCTCATTCAATGCAGGATGTGGAAATATGCTCCCGGTAAGATGGGCAATAGCATTAAATGCCATTTGTGTGCCCACATTGCCTGCACACATCCTGTTTTCTTCGCTCCTCCATCCAGTTTTCATGTTTTCTAGTTGATTCTCCTCCCCAGTAACTGGACCAAACACATCGCAAAATTGAGAGGCATTCCCCAGCTGATTACATTGCATTGCCTCTGCCGCAGCCTCTGCAGGTGCCCTGCTGTTTTGGGCGGCATCGTTGCCATGGCATAATGCCGTCTTGCCCTTTCAGATTTGCGAATGGAGACGATGAGTGTGCTGTGCTGCAACAGGGCTGGCCCGTTTCTAAAATGCACGTAGGAAACCATAGGCAAAGCAACCATGCAAAACAGTCATGAAAATTGGCCAGATACCGCAGCTGCTTGGTGCCTAGGCTGGCTTGGACAGCCTCCAGGGGCGTGAACTAGAGGGAAATGATGCAGGATTAGGCAGATCCAGGTGGGAGACAGCAGTAATGCAACACTATATTGTATTCCCTTGCCTTAGTCCTGGATCTTATGAGTGGGTTTCAATTTATTCAACTCTCCTCCCCTTGTTCTCCTTTCACTCCCCAATGTACTTTCAGCAAGCCCTATTAGTTTGTCACTTGAACTTGTGCCATTATACCATGTGGGTGGTACGAATTTCACTCAAAGCATGGCCAACGTATCATCAACCAGGGAAACGGCAGGTCTCCGAGTGACCCGCTTCTCCCTTCATGCATCCCTACAGGTTAGTCGAAGCGTCGGCCTAAGTGCATTGTGGAAGGCACAAACTCTCCATGTAAAACCCAACAGAAGCCACACCACCAATTAACATCCCTGTCATAAGCTCCACATGCAGAAACTATCCAGCATGGTCAGAGAGAGTAAATTAATGCCCTATATGACACCCAAGATCTTTACTAAATACTCAACATCACCTCCGTATCTCTCATAATTAATCCTTGAACTTGGTCCAAATACTGTAGTTAAGCAACATGATGTCATTCCAAATGGTGACTGACACGTCTTCAGGACCCTGAGAAATCAAATCTGCCAAGACACAGGAAGCAATAATGACCAGACCTGCAAAAAGTAAAAACCCGCAAGATTTAAAATAAAGTTGATGGTTGGTTTCTTTAATTGCCCTCATCTTCCGTTCAAAGGAAGTGACAAAGAAGAGTTAAGGAAGATTAATTAAAGTTTAAGTGCACTAAAATTGAGTTGGTCTACTAAAAGAGATCAGATTTACCCAAGGAACCTGGTCTGCCTACATCCTTAGACCAACACAGCTACAACCTACACCCCTAAAATGGCTAGAGGCATATTTAAATAAGACTGAATTTAGTCTTTATTTGGACAGGGGGAGAGGGGAAACCATTGACAGTAGGGGAATGTAGTTAGCTGGCTCTCGTGGCTTTTGCTGAAACCTTCGTTCCAATGTTGCTGTTTCTCCTGGCCTTTGGTTTTCAAACATCCACTTGGGTTGCATAGTCTGTACATTTATTTTGATTTATACCCCAGTTTAACAAAGCACTTTAGCCTACTAATGTTAATGAGGCATCACATGTTAGAGTGTTTTTTCTGGATCAGGACACAAAGTATATCCCACTCTGCAGGTCTTGGCACTAACGTAATCCCAACTAATACTAATGTCATAATCTTTGGACAATGACAACAAGTTGCACAGATCTTGGGTTGTTGAAGTTCTCTGGATGTGATAAATAGGGGTGTAGGAAGTGGGCAGTATTCGATTTGGATTTGGCTTGACTGGGGAGACAGCGATTCGATCAGCTGATTCAGATCACTGTCCTGATTTGATTCGGCCGAATCTGAAGATTCGATTCTGATTCAGAGAATCAGCGATTCTGCCTTAGACTCAGCTTTATATGTTTTTTATATGTACTGTGAGGTACCAGGCATAGCTCGTGAATGCCGAGATGGTGCGGTGGATGGAGTGCCCCACAGGAGCACATCAGAGACCTCCCCCCTGCACCTCCCCAGCTCAGCAATCGGTTGTGGGGGGACCCCAAGTGCCCCCCAGACCCAGGAGGCACCAGTCGCTGAGCCGGGGTGCAGGGGGGTCCCCTGCATGCTCTGCTATGGACCCAGAGTACTTCTGGTCCACTTCCACGTCCACCGCTGAGCGCGCAGAGGACCCCCCCATGCTCCCGTGGGACACTTCATCCACCCCACCATCTCAGTGTTCACGAGCCAGGCCTGGTACCTCGAGGTACGTAGAAAAAACATAAAGTTGTGTCTATGGCTGAATTCTCGAATGTCTCTGAATCGAATTGGAGGCTTCCAATTCAATTCAGAGAGATTATTAGGTCTCCTGATTGGATTCAGATTCAGAGATTTGCCCGCTGAGTCGGGCCAAATCTCCTCCGAATTGAATCAGCGACTGAAGCTTCACACAGCCCCAGCGATAACCTGCTTAACAAAGAGGCCCGCGGTGCATTTTGCACCAGCTTCAGTGTCCGATGGGCTGCTGTCTTCTGGACAGCAAATCTCCTGCCAGCTCCTGTTGAGGTAGAAAACAGGTCTGGAGAACAGTTCTCTTGAGTTGCATTCAAGAGTTTTACAGCCTCCAGCCAGTCGCATCCTGGCAGCCACTGTGCTGTGATGAAAGCAGTTGGAGAAGCTCATCCCTCATTGGCTAGCTGCAGGTGATCAATGCAGGGGATAGGAACAAGCTTAGAGACGGAGAACGGGCAACACCTAAGGAAATTCCCAACCAGAATGAGGAGCACTTGGTAGACACGTGAAGCTAGGAAGACTAGTGATACTTGGCTGAAGGGTCCTTACACGTACAAAACGCTCGGTACTCCAACTCGCTGAAGAGCCCATAAACCTCTGATCCTGTTAAGAGAATATACATACATTACCGCTTCCCAATTGTTGGTCTCATTTGTTCTCCACGATCTAAACAAACACATGGCTTTTTCCAGCATTATCCTGGTGACACTTATTAAAAGAGGCTCTTCTGACATTTTCTTCTATACATTGTGCCTTTTGTTGCTGATTCTGGGTTTTTTTGTTTTTATCTGTGCCAAACCAGACTGTAAAAGGGGGGGAAAATTAACGTCTCTTCGCTACTGTTGGGGTTGTAAATTGGATCCATTCATTTCTCTAATCATGAAAACAAACAAAATGCCAATACTGTGGGGAGAGCGTGCAGCAAAACTATGCAAGAGGAAAATTTGTAAACCTACTTTCTCTCTGTGGGTGGTTAAATGGCTGTTTAAAGCCATTTAGCATCACACAGGCTGTAAAAGAAAACAGAGTGATAAGGGGGGGGGGGGGCATTGCCTCTTTTCCTCTGTTAACGGAGCCTTTATTTTGTCTTGATGTATTGCCTTATTATATTTAGGGGTACAGGGTTGAATATAGGCCAGGAGGAGAAAAGAGGTTCATTTAGGCTTGTCATTTCATTGACATGTGTTCATGAATATGCAGAGAAAGATGCAGCTAATGGCAATGCCGCCTGCCTGCTGAATTGCTACTCCCCTTGGCCAGGGTCCAAACATACATTTTGGCGCTGCCATTTCACTGTGGCCAAGGGCACAAAAAAAGGGCCTATTTGCATGGCCATGAGCACGATCAAGTGTGTTCAGAGGAAAAAAAAGATGATTGAAAACCAGTTTGGAAAATAAGGTCCACCTCCCAGCTTTTGTTCTCAGCTATTTATAGGGCTGTTTTGTTTTCCTCTGGCATTTCTGCTCAGCTCCCCGAGTCCTTTACACAGCGGCTGTTGTGGATGCTTAGTGCAGTGATGGCTCCAGCTAACTCGGTAGGATACAAAGGTACACACATTCAAAAAGACTGAGGTGGACTTGCTCAAAGTTACGTGGTTTTCTGTAAGTGGTGTAGTTTAGATCGGAAGCGAACAGAACGCACGTTCACCCCTTCGAGGGGAGGAGACAAATCAGAGACTGGGTCCTGCCATTTTTAAAGCAGTTTGTGTGTGCTGAACTTCTGTTATGGGTATAAACCGGGAAGGGGGCGGGGGGATTGAGGGCGGCTAGACCAGTAAATGTGTAACGTCTGTACCTGGCCACAGAGGCCAAGGGGGGTTTCTCTGCTAGTGCTAAACAAGAAACAGGGTGACTTAGCCTGTGATGAGGCCCATGTAGCTGTGATTGCTCATACTGAGGTTCTGGTCCTTTTAAAGTTAGCACAATTATGTCTCCAGGACATAGAGCTTAACTAAGGTGCCAGCCTGCCCTGCCTTCTGCATGCCTTGTAAAAGGCCACAGGTGCTAAGTTGAAGTCACTTGAGGCTTTGGAGAGTTGTGTAACTAGGAGTGGGTGAGCAGGACACTAGTCCTGGGTGCTAGTTTAGAGGGGACACCGGCATGGCAGCCCCTTGGGGAGTCCACACCATAGCAGCAGCAGCATTTATACTGGGTTAGTCTATCTGGGACATACACTGCCCCAGGCATGAATGTGTTACCCAGCTTGCTGTCTTCTGCATTTCATAATATCTCACAGAAAACCTGCTGAGAATCGGACTCTATCACAGGCCCAGGGTCCTGAGTGGGTTGGAAACTCGGGGTGCTTTTTTAAACACTAACCACTTTTCTTGGGGTTTTAGGTTTATTTCCTGGGGGGTTGATTTAACCAGAAAAACAGAAGTCTTGTCAAAAGCCTCCAAGCACTGCTTTCTGCCACACAGCCGGACAGATCCCCTCTAGCTCGCCTGGCTCTCGCCACGTGCCAGCACCTCCTGTCGTAGCTTCTGGGCAGCACAGCCCTTGCCTCCCTGCCTCCAAGCACGGCACATCTGCACCTCAGCTGCACTGAACCATGTCCCTGGCACTATCTTCCCCACTCCTGGCTCAAAATTAATCCCTTCCTCCTCCTCCTCCCCCAACTTATTTGTTAACTTTGCAGCTCCCGTGCTTTTGGAGAGGCTTCCACGGAGAGCTCAGAGACCTGTACAGTAGAGCTGAAGATTTCTCCTTCTATAGGGTGCTCTGTTGAAGCCAAAACAAGTATCACTGGGCCGCATTGCTTTTCCTGTAACTTTGGTTGGGAAGGCTTGTAAATTGGTGAGTGAGGTTGTGTAGCTGCGTGGTTAGCATACCACTTAGGAGGTAAGTGAATTAGGTTCAATTCCCTTCTCTGGCTGGATAGGTAGGATCTTAGGATGAAAGCCCCTGAGTTGAGTTAGGACAGCCAGTACCGAGCCTCAAGGTGAAAAAGAGACACAAGGCAATTGGGGGGGGCGGTTCCCCCAAAAATCGATAGTTTTTTTTATATGTTCCAAAAGCTATCACAGGGCAGCATTTTAACCTCCAGTCCACCTAGGAAACACCTACCCCAACCCTAGACAGTGTTTAATTCCTTCTTTCCAAACGTCTGAGCAGCCCTCCTCAGTCTGAAATATAAATAGTCAATAATGGCACCCTGTCACTTGGAAAAAGTCTGGATTTGTCTTTATTTCACCCTCATTTTGTAGAGGCTGAGGGGGCTGCGTCTGGACCGGAGAGGAACATAACGTGCCTGTGTTTGTTGACTTCTTTGTGTGCACACCAGCATTGCCGGGGGAACCAAAAATACCGAAAATGGTGCATTTAAATTTAAACATTGTCAATTGATTTTTGCAGCTGCATACAAGGTGTAAAAGCAGCTAGCCCACCAGCCTGAAATTAAACTGTGTAGGATTTGGAGATATTTTTGGGTGTGCCTTGTAATTCATCCCACTTCTCTAATGCAGCAGATTGAAATAGGCTCCTTATGCCCTCAGCTCTTTCCTAACCTTTGCTGTCACAGCGCTCTCTGTCATACCGCCTGAAAGGAAGAGTGCCATTTTACATTGATTGGCAGGAGAAATACAAGTTGTATTTGTGACCCCCACCCTGCCAGGGACCGCAATAGCTGTCATAGGGTTTATATCTGGAGAAAAAGAAAATGGACAAAAGTGTGAAGTGGAGGAAGTGTTATGAAGGGAGTGAAGATCATCAGGATGCTTGGCAATTTCTGTTGATCAAGTCAATTTATAGCTTCCAAAGATCCCTCTGAGCTTGGGCCATTCTACATTTTGTCATTGTTTGGAGGTCTTTGCAATATTACAAAGGGTTTAGCAGGAGAGTCTATGCTATCAGCCAGTAATAATCAAGAGTTGTATTGGCTTTAATTGGAAATTTACCTTAAAGGGCACGTAGGCCCAGGCTGTGTGTACATGGACGTGCAAACATGCAGCCTATGTGAGCACACAGCCCTCTACATCTGCACCACCCTTCGGGGACCTGACTGCATTTGGCTTTGTCTTGAAAATGTCAGGCCAGGGTCTGCAGCTCTTCAACAGCAGTGCTGCCTGGTGGGGATGGAGAAAAGGGAGTGTTACAGCGACTTCTCCTTGACTGTGAAGGAAACCCTCCTTGATCCTGTGGTTTTCCTTCTGCTTGGCACCCTTGTGTCTAGTTGCACAACCCCAAATGTATTGAGAGACGATGGAAGAAGCAAGAAGAATGTCTTAATGTCTAGCCCTAGGGAGCAGAGAGAGCTGAAGAGGTCATGTACGTGCTCCATGCATAGATGAGGGTCTTCCCTACTCAAGGACAGGTAGATATTGCTGCAGGAAGTGAAGTTGCATTCAACATGACCTAGGTTGTGTAGAATGATGGAAACTTGATGGATCATTAAATGTGATTAAAGGGAAATCCAAGATGTCTGCAGCACCCAGTTCAACTAAATGTTCTCTGCTCTTTTTTTGGATAATTGACCAGTTGGGTTGAAGGTCATTCAAAAAAGGTCCAAGGATTTGCCTATGATCACACCCAGGTGAATCAGGGATTATCTGAGACTATGCAGGATCCAGTATCACGGCGGATAGCGCCTTGCCTTTCTTGCTTATCACCAACCACATTGCACCCATGTTCCGGCATTTCAACTCCACCCAGGATTGTGGGGAGTGTGTTCACCCTCCACTAGTGAGAAGAAGCAGCTTTTCTTCAGGCCTACAGCAAAGGGTCCTTGCCAAGAGCTTCCAATTTCCCACCACCCCTCTCCACCATCAGCCTTTCATTTTATCGTGAGGTTTGACAAGCAATTTATTAACTCCATGGGCCTGCACACAGCCTGGACTAAATTTAGAAATATTATTCACAGAGGTGAAAGCGAACAGACTGTCTCCATTACTTCTTGAAATAAGGGTGCCATTAAAGACCAGTGAGGTAACCATTTCCAAGGTGCTGTAGGCTTGTAAAGTGCATATAATCTTTCAGTTCCAATTATCCTCAAGGATCTTGTTCAGTTTTCTATACCTTGAGTTGATTCAGATGCATACACTCAAGATCCAGTCTCACATACCTTCTCTCTCTAGTAACTCCTTGGGTCAGGTGAATTTTGAAACAAGTCATTTCTTTATTATATGCATCCATCTTTTGGCAGCTGCAACCTTTCCCCTGGTGGACTTCCTGCCTGTGGGGCTCCAGGCTTCGGTTTCAGCTGGAGGAATCTTGGGTTGTATCTAGCCTTAAATGTCTAAATTGCGTGCGTTATTGCTAAAATGAATAATAGCCATAGTCTTTGCTTACACAGCCACTACACTGGCAATACCTACACCTAACTTATTGCTTTGTAAAGCTCTACGGGACATCTAGATTATGAAAGGTGGTATATTAAACCAAATTCTATTATATTTACTATTGCTGTCAGCGACTTTCTTATTCAGCCAAGTTTAATGCACCTATGTGCAGTTCATGAAGTGCATTGCTACCCTTACTCCCCAGGCTCCTAAATAATGCATTGAATATTAATAGGTACTGTATCCATCCTCTTTTCAAGGTCTCAGTCTTAGTCCCATAACTCCTACTGAATAAGGAAAGTTTAAAACCAAATGGGCTGCAGAGACACATTCCTTATTCATCGTTACATTGCAAGAATGGCATTAGCAGTAAATCCAGTAAAATAATCAGTCTTCATACTCTGAGTACTGACTTCAGTTTTCGTTTCCTGTAAAGTCCTGATAAGAGCTCTTTACCATAAAACTCAATCTCCAGTCATAATCCTCTGGAATGAACAATTCCTAAATGTCCTTCAGAGATGGTAACTGTAATTCTATTCACCCGGTAATCATTAGTTGTTGTCTCATAACGGGTCAGAGATAACAGTTACCTGCTTTCTTGTGCAATCAGCTACTATTCCAAGTTCATCTTACATTTTCTGTTTAAAGAAGCCCTCAGAGGGCACAGTTCCATTGGACCAGGAACTGTGCAGACACCTAGTAAGACACTGTCCCTGGTATAAAGAATTCAGAGGCTAAACAGGCAAGATAGAAGGAGGAGTATTTCATTTTGGAGGTGGAAAGCAGAGGCAGTGAAAAATGCAAATGAGCTTCCTCAAGCCACAAGAAGTCTATAGGTGAGATACAACTTGGACGCAACCATTCTGAGTCATGGTGAAATACCTCCCTAATAATATACACATAATGACAATAGGGTTCTTTACCTATAGGGGGCACCTGTAGACATCAAAGGATTTAATCCTCATTAAATTAAATAGATTTATAAAATTTAAACTTGTTTATTTTGGAGTGTCACATCGGTGTTTGCACATACTAGGTTTTCAAATGAATTAAGCTTTGGAGCATTGCAGCAATGTTTTCACGCACTAGGGTTTTGAATAAATTAAGCCCAGTCCCTGGCCAGCACCGCAGGAAAGTTGGATGGTCCCATGCTGCCCCCATGGCCTGGGCCCCCCCACCCCATGCCCTGCCACACAGCTGTGGGAGCAAAGAACTGGCACATAGCACAAGAAAAAAAAGTGGAAGCAATTTAAAAGCGGCTGCAATTCAAAGGGGTGAACTACAAAATAGTCGCAGTGCCATCTGGTAGGCAAAGAGGCTCATTGCATGTCTTTGAGTGCCTTTGTGTTTGCATGCAATGAATCCATGGATGTGACGCTTTAATTTGCAGCGAGTCAAACTAAACTATGTCTGAGGAGTTTTAGTTTAATGCAGTGGAAAGACCTTTAAAGGGTCCAGAAAACCTGCTTGTGCAAACAGTCACACTGGTGCAGCACGAGAAGGATAAAAAAACGTGGCATGTACAAATGCCCAGGATCATTAGCATGGCCATGGGAGTGCCTCAACCTTTGCTTGGGAGGAGAAGTCGTCTTCGGTTGTGCCATTGCTTGCACCACTAAATTTCATTTAAGGATTCTTTCATTTCATGCCTTCTCTTCTAGAGAATGATCACCTTTGTAGTCTGACCAGTCACATCAGCACAGTCCGTTTTTGGAGGGCTTGTCTTCCAGTTACTCTCTGTGTACTCTGCAGGAGGAAAAATAAATTCTCCTCTGGTGAACAGGGTGAACACCATCAAACCTTCTGGTCCTTGCTGAGGCTGCTGTAATCAAATGCATTTCCATTAGCTCCCAGCAAAGTGATGAATCCAGCTGAGCCAGTGGTAAAAGTGTCTATGAAAACAAATGAGCAATTGAATCCATGTCTTCAAAATAATGCCGCTTCCACTGGGAGACTGCATAATTCTTTTATTGCCCCATTATATCCTTTTACAGATGGACATCCCGGGAGACTTGAACGCATTTAACTCTTATTAAGATGAGGAATCGTGGCAGATAATATTTTCATGTTTAAGACTTTGCATTTCCCTGACTATGCTGGTCTTAGAATTACAGCACTGGGACTTAGCATTTAAAAAAAAAAATCTGAAGATTTAAAATGCTTATGCATATTTTTTTAATTAAAAAAGTTGCATTTACCCCTATGCTGCTTAAGTCACTGGGATTTAAGAGGGACAGAGAAGGGCTGGAGAAGAACAAGGGAAGGGGAAGGCAGGGGCATTATTAAGGCAGAGATATTAAAAATCAAAGGCAGCTAAGATGTTGAATATATGCTGCTCAATTCCAGACTCTAAAACCCTTGCTCTGATACCAGACATTTGGGCTGCCACTTTCAAAAAGCTATTAAGATCAAAGATGAGTGAAATGTTTCCAATTAGACACGCTTAATGCCTGAGATTGCTGAGTATAGCGGATTTTATATTCCCTCCCTCCGCCCATTCGCACACAGACATAATCTGAACTTTCCGAGCTTTAGCGCTGATGTCTCTAGGATAGTTTGAAGTTCAGGCTTTGGAAGAAAACACTGAATAAACTGAGAGGAAATAAGTCGGAGAATGGCTTGGACAGGAATTTAATGCATTTGCCTTTCACTTGCCGGTTCTTCAAATCCCTGCTTGCCTGAGTCAGGATTTTCAAGGGAGAACCCCCAGGGAACTGGATTCAAATTAAGCTCTTATCTTGGGTCTTTGGGATGCGCTCATCACGTTAGTGTCTAAGAACTTTCCAATCCTAGGCAGGTTACAAGAGAAATGCATTTAGCGGTCTCACTCCCATCCCCAGCGGAGATGTATTTATATTAAAAAATGGTGGGTAAATAAAGCCTCCAAACGTTCTGCCAAAAGTCACTGGAATTGGAAAATCAAATCACCTTGACCTCCGTTTCCTTCGTTCTTCAATCTGCCTGGGTAATAGAACGAATGAGTGGACTAGCCCCGATGTTCCTCACTACAATAACAGATGTCAAGGAATATGGAGTAAGATGCACAAAAAGCAAATACTGAGAATTTGTTTCTCCTTTCGTGAGCAATTCGCTTCACTGCAGTTACAGCTGATTGCAGAGGAAAGACAGGCCCCAAATTGGTGATCACAGTTACATGCACTGGAAGCCTAATTCTGAGAATTGCTCTCATCCCGTCAACAGACATGTGCCATGCGACTGCAGCGTCTCATCCAAACAGCCCACGCTTCAAATGTTGCACCGGTGCAAACAAGTATGTTGAAGTCGCGGAGCAGCAACAGGTCAGCAAAGATCGGGACGATGCATCTGCTGCTTTTCTTTCTTCTGTGCTGGACTGGAATAAGTCAGTGAACAAGGGCTACAAGAAGCTCATGAATAGAAATCATGGGACAGGTGCACCTGTCGAGGCCGGAAGGACTGTGTTGAAGGTGCCATGGGTAGTTATGGTTATACCCTTGAACTTTAGGAGCTGAAGGTATGAGCTATTGCCTTGGTGTAAATGCCTGTTAGTTATACCCATTATTTCTAGCACCCATAATTAAATACATCTTGCAATAACAGTTTTATGTAGAAGGGTGCTCCCCAAAGACCCTGCTCATGGGGGACCTCCCTCTTCCATCTCTAGCCATGTGCAGTCCCTGGATGCTCAGAAGGGACCACGGCATCTCCATAGTCAGTGAGACTAAGGGCACAACCCCAGACCGATTCTGCTGGATACACTTGGGGAAGTTCCCATCTGTCAGCAGACAATTTTTGAAGAGAAAAGGAAGGAAACTAATAGGACAATTTGTCTTGCTCTATCACAAAAAGCCAGGGAATGATTGGCAGCATCTGGCCGGCATGGATAGGAGGGAATGCAACAGGTAAAGAGAGAAAAGCAGCTCATTGGCACGAGGTGGGCAAGCTGGGAGGATGCTAGCTCACCGAACAGCAAGGAGCTGTCAGGAAGAATTGAGAGGCCTTGGCAGAAGTGTTTGGCAGCCTCAGACTGGAATACAAATAGATGCTATTGGTCAGGATTTAGATGTATTGGCAAAGCCACGATGGGCATTTTTCAATGCCACCTGTCCTGTGCCAGCCTCTCACCGGTGCTCTGCAGCACAGCGAAATACAAGCTATCAAAGACCTTGGGTCAGGACTCCAAATCACAATGTGGCCTTAGTCTTAGGAAGCATTTTTACCACAAAAAAAAAAGATGATTCCCCCCACAGTTCTAGTTTCCAGGCACTTGTTTGGGTTTTCAAGATTTTCTGTCTGTCTGATGCCTATAAGCTCGCTGCTGCTTTACATGAAAGCTGAGTTTCCTGCTCATTCACATGAATCTAGCAGCTGGGGCTTGAAGAAAACCAGCTGATGCCACAAGAGTTGGCAATGCTGCGTTTGAGGCCTTCGCGGTAATGGCAAACCCAAATGCATCCACAAGCTGGATGGCAAACCCAAATGCACCCACCCACAGAAAGGGAGGACAAAGTTCAGATAACCCTGTACGAAGCAGCTGTCAGTGGGGTGGGGAAGGGGTGTTATTATCTAGGAGCCCTCAGTTAGAAATATAAAAGGGAAAAGGCACTTCAAGAGTTTTTCAGTCAGGCTTGGAGGGTTATGCGGCATTTCTCCCATGCTGATACTTCCTAAAGGAGTCATTAAATGTCAGGTATTTAAATCCAATCTAATACTGCACCCAGTGATGTGAGCTGGGATTGTCAAAGATGCCTAGGGCTAGGACCAGAAGTTGTATTTGTCCCTGGACAAGTTGATCCTGTCCAGGGACCGAGAAACAGAAGATGCTGGGATGATATCCCAGGACTGGATACTTACCTTATTTATTCGATATGGGCGTCCTGGAAGAGGGTTGGTGTGCGCACGCATCACCTTTCTCAGTTTTAGCAAGCAGATGAATGCACTGGTGTTTTTCTGCCGTTGATTCAATGATGTAACCCTGAGATGACCATTCAGACATACTTTGTGATGTCCTGCGATAAACTTGTTAGTACGTCTTATCCCATGAACCTATTTAGGATTTTTCCTGGGTCCATGGACAAGGGTATCTGAACGACTGCACCTTGTCCCAGCATAAAGGGGCTGTTTCCAGAACAAATCCAACATCTGTTTCTTGCCTGAGAGAATTACGTTCCCCCAGCTACTGAAAGACAGCTCCCTTATGCTTCTTGGGAAATCCTAGCTGAAACTATGGCAAGTAAATTTTAGAATATGATGGAAGCAGACAAAGCTCTGGAGGGCCGGAGCGATTTCACTCTTTTCTGTTCTCATTAGCATCACAAACACATTTCCTATTTCCTAGTCTCCTAATTGAACACAGATATAAGGAGGCCATAAAGTTCTTGAGACATTTCTTTCTAATGAACTCCTCTTCGCTGTGATGGAGTCGAGAGAACAAAGAGCACCTTGCTATGGAAGCAAAAACAGAGCAGAATTAGGTTTGAAAAAATTAAACCGATCATTATAAATGAGACTTCAGAACAATTATGTATAATATATAAAACTGATGTGTGATATAGAATAGTTATATATTGCATATAAATCTATAATATTCTAGTTTATCATTATAAATTAGGTGCATTTTTCAATGGAAAACCTAATGTTCTGTTCTGATGTGGTCAATTCATGCATCTTGACCTTCCTGAAGTGCTGCACTTCCATTTTTTCCCAGGGAAGTTGCATCAAGCTCCACACGCTCTCCTTGAAAGTTTCCATTGCAATTGGAAAGTTTCAAACGCAACAGCATTTTAAAGGGGAAAAGGCTCTGGCAGAAAATTTCCCTGTAGCCCTGCTGTTAACAGTATGGTGTACAAATTTTACTTAACAGTTTTCTTGGGGAAAACAGGTTATTTAGATGGCTGGAACTGTTCTACTTGAATTACAGTATTTATCACCATATTAACTGTCTGACTAGTTCTCGTATTTCTTTGCCCCGCGATATAATTCAAGAATACTCTGTTGCTTGCACTTCTCTCCTCGGCCTGATCTTTTATTTGAGTTGTTTGATGACTGTCATCAAATCCCCAATATTTTGCCTTACAAAACCCAGCTCCACTGATTTGTTTTGCTCCAAATGCCGATGCAGCGAGCTGCTTTCTCAACGGGACTGGATTTGAGCCAATGACTTCCAGACCTCTCTTTCTGCTTACAATTAACCAAAATGACTTATCGCTTCGTGCACGCCGGATGTGAAGTTTTATGGTTGGTTTTGCATTATGCCACCTCTGCGCCAGCACCAATAGGCCTATAAAGTTTAGCCAATTTTCATCTCCAGTCCTTCTTGCTAATAAATATTGCCTTCTTTTTCATTTAATTTATTCTTCTTTTCTTTTTTTTTTCAATATAGGTTTATTCAAAGTTTAAATTAGTCATCTGTAAGGATGGCAACGGGAATGATTCACAACCAACAAATTGTTCAGTGCATTACATTTCCCTTGCTGCTTGTAGGATTGCTGGCAAGGAGTCCGGTGTTTCCTCAAATGCACTGGCTGTTTGTTTTGGGATTTTTTTTTTGGTGACCTTTTAATTTTTATATTATTCACAAGTGGTTCTCTGACTATTCTGAGGCCCTAAATGAACAATAAAGTGTAGCGCTTGCTTAAATTAAGCACACGCCCTTATTTAGCGAAGCATTTTAGTGTATTCAGCAGGTATTAAGAGCTTCGTTAAACTCGTGCCTCTGCTATGTTTTCTAGTTCTAGCTGCACAGATAAATCCCATAGTATTGTTCCACGTCTTTGTTGGGATGAGTATGCAAGTGCTTCTGTGACTGATACATGCATACGCAAACTTAAAACTGGGCTTTTGCAAATATGCATGCCACTCTTAAATGAGCTCTCTACAAATATCCCTGCCAGGAAAACACAATTGTTCAGTGTGTTAGCAGAAAGCTAAAATGCAAGCGAGATGTGAAATACGGCTGAAATTAATTCATTTAGCATTCACACACATAGCCACTGAATTTTTCAACACGGATATTCACCTTGCACTCTTCTTAACCGGAACCTCAAATTGGGCAGATCTCAGATCTTCCCAAGCTGTAAAAGGCAGATAGAAAGGTGATAAAAAATCTTTAAATGTCATTTTCGTGGGCACTGTGTGCAATTATTTGAGGTGGTTAAGATGTGGCAGCAGGCTCAGTGCTTAGATATCACAACTTTAATAGGCATTTGAGAAAAGCTCTCGGTAGAGATGACCCTCAGAGCTCCCACCCTACAAACTCTGTGACAGGTCCCAGGGGAAAGACCTGCCACTCTAAGGAAGCTCCCTGGCTTCCTGACATGCAGGTGGATGGACGAATTTTCCATATTCGTGTCTCTGTGAGCCTTCCTGAAGGAAGTGATGGCCTAGAAAGGGGGCTACAACCTTGAGTATTGCAAATGTCTCCTGCAGATGTACAACGATTGCAAGCTGTGATGAGGGATTTGCTTGGGAATGTCAAGAGGGCATTAAAAGCTATTGCCTGGGGGCAGTTACATAGTCAGCAGCTGAATGCTCCTTGGTATATGGCAGCAGAGGGGTTTGGTTTTGACGTTGGACAATAGCCAGCATGCTCAAGTGCCACGTTGGCTTTCCTGCAGGCCAGAATTTCAGTGGAGAAAGCCTTCTGCTGCTGCTGAAGGCTATGAAGGGGCTCGTGATCTGCACTGCAAACATAGGAGTGATCCAGTTGCCTTCCCTAATGCCTGCTGGAGTTAAGTCGGGAAGAAAGAAAGATGTTTCAGAGCTGGTTTCCCATGACAAAATAACCTCGGCCCTGTGGGGTAGGCAGGCAGGGTAGCTACACCTCAGAGAAAAGGCTTTCATGGAGTGTGTCTTAAGACTGGATGAGACAGTTTCCTGCTCTCAAGCAGTCATTGCCCAACTAAAATTCTGGGGCTGGTTATGGAAAAGTTGAATATAAAAACATTCACACTCACCATTCACTGCTTACCCAGGCAATAGCAACAGGGTATTTCCCTCCCATTGGCAATGCATAGGGGGTGCACGTGGGTGCATACGCACCCCCTGAGATTGGCTATGCCTCCCCTGAGATTGGCCGCTGCTGGCCAGGGAGGTGGGGGCACTGAGAGAACTGCCGACCAGTGCCCCACCCCCATCAAGATTGGTGCCGGACGGGAAGTGGGGACACCCAGAGAAGCACCGGCGGCACTTCTGGTTTTGCTGACAGCACTTCCAGGGGCGGCGATCGGCCACTGGGGGACTGCCTCTCCCTCCCCCGGTCAGCGATCGGCTGCTGGTGCACTCCAAACTCGGGAGGCACCAGTCGCCCATGTTTGCCCCCTTCAATCTACCAGACCAGGGACAGACATTATACATAAACCAGTATAAATGATTGGAAACCAGTTCAAATCCATAACACAACACAAGTTCAGTGCATATAAACTGCTTTTGAAATGGCCAAAACCAGTTTAAGATAAACCTGGATGGATGTAGTTAATTGATTTAGGTTAAACTAGTTTACTGGACTTCTGTCCCAGATCCCGTCCACATTCAAGTTAATTCATAGTCCCCCAGCATCCCAGGATGCTTTACACCTCCCTCACAACCCCCCGCCCCCATGCAGGGTGACCAGGCTAGACTTGACCCAAGCTGTTGGCTCCCACTGAGCAGGGAGGCATGCTCTAGTGCCCCCCGGCTTCTGGTCTGGGCCTCTGCAGGCACATGGCTGCATTTCTGGAATCAAAAGTGAATGTCTGTTCAGTCGCTTATTGGTTCAATCTACGCAACTTAGATTTAACCTGCAAAGATTGAATCAATTCAGCCTGCAGTTTTTTGACTGCCTGTACTTAGCCCCATTGTCCATGCCACAGACTTGTCTTCCCTAGCTGTCTCTGTCAAAGCACAAGAGGATGATCTGCTTGAAGCGGAGTGACCTCCTGTGGCTAGAAGTGAATCAGACTGTATGCCAATGCATGCAGCTGCATGTGGATCAATGATTACAACCAAGAAGAAGGACGCAGAGCCAATGACCCGCTGAATGGCTTTAGTCAAAGGCTTTGGCTGCTGTGTATTGAGTCATCTCAAGTGCTGATAGATGGTGAGGAGCTGTATTGAAAACCATGTTGAACTGGAACTGAACTCTTCCTGGGAATCATAACAGATTGATCCAAATCTTTCTTCCTTTTCAGATTCAAGGCAAGGACAGTTTTTAAATGTGCCAAGCAGTTTCAGAGCAAAAGCCCCATCGGAGTTGATGAAAACAATGTTCCTAAGCCCCTTTGGCCCTTCTGAAAACCTTTCTGTGAATGGGGAAAAATAAGAAAGCTAGAGACTACAACACCCTGTTGAAGGTGATGAGGCTTGCGCCCCTAAATCCCTTAGGTACTTCAGAGTTCCTCCTAACATTCATCTTTTGAACATAATGCATCAAAGGCCCTTCTGGACACATGAGTAATTGTTTGTTTAGACCCAGGGGCCACATCCAGACGAGTGTGGATGTGCGATATGTGGTTCTGCAGACCCATCTGCAGCGCTACACATCGCACATGCAGGCGGTGACCCCGGGGTCAAAAAATCCTGCTCTTTAAAAAAAAGTGGGGCAGTGCACATGGCAGCAGCGTGCACCACCCAAAACCAGAGTCTGGCCTGCTGAAGCCATGCTCCCAGCTGCAGGAGTGCCATGGCAGCAACTCCCTGAGGCCTCCAGGACCCCAAGTAAGGCTGCTGGCCCCAACTTCCCCTACCCCACCTGGGGTAACATGCTGCACATCAGAGTGCCTGGCATGGGCGTTCCCTGGGGACAAGTAGCAGCAGCACACAGTGTGCTGCTGCTTCTTGTCCCTGTGCAAACAAATGTCCATGCTCTTATGGAAGTGGCCAGGTTGTCCGTGGCTTCTGCATCATTAAGGCAAGGGTGGCCAAAATTTGGATGGTAAGGGTGCATTTGCACACTAAGTAGTCAGAATTTGGAATGGGCTTCCAAGGGAGGTGATGCTCTCCCCTACCTTGGGGGTCTTTAAGAGAAGGCTGGATAGGCATCTGGCTGGGGTCATTTAGCCCCAGCACTCGTTCCTGCCCGGGGCAGGGGGTTGGACTCGATGATCTGTTGAGGTCCCTTCCAACCCGAGCATCTATGGATCTATTACAGAGCTTATACACAACCTTGGGTGGTTGTTTGGGTGGCAACACAGGACTATGAGCTGCTGTTGGGAGTGTCCCCAAGCAAAGTAGTGGATGCATTATTATCATGAGGAGGACATATAGTGATATAGTGAGGAAGGGATGGACAACATTGCAGGAATGCAGCTGAGAATCCTCCTTTGAAGACCGTATTATACAGCATGAATCTGACTGTGTTTTTTCCTGCAAAGTCCCACCAGTTGAAAAGTTCCCAAGGGCCCCAGTGGGCAAAAGCATTGAAAATGCAGGTGGAAAGGTGTGTGCCAGGTTTGTGCGCACACACCCAGCAGGGGAAGCATTCCTAATCCTGTCGGTCAGGACCGAGAGGTATCAGTGGAAAAGCAAGAGGAAAATCCGTGCGGCACCCGATTTCAATTATAGCTGGGACCAGCACCATCAACTCTCCATAGCTGGGATCTGAGCACTGGAATTCAATCAGCTCCTCCAAAAAACCAGAGCGTTTCCAAACAAATACATTGCATCCCACGCACGCTTTCAGTGCGCACCCTGTTACACGCAGGTATTGCCAATTATTTTTGGACGGGCCGCTTCTTTGAATGACTGCCCGCTGCCACCCTCCTCTTCTCTGTTCTCTTTCCCTTTATCCTGAATGTCTTCAGATAAGTGGAGTGAAGGAACACCATGAAATCATTTCGACTTGTCACACTACAGAGGTATTACCGCCGCTCCCACACAGCAGCACTGTAAGGAAGAGCCATCTTCACAGATCAGGATGTGAATTGGTTTTGATTTCCAGGTCACTGAATATTATAACTAATTAGCAGCAATGCTTCTTAATGCATCACCTTGCCTTACCGCAGGAAGCAGGGAAAGTGCCTTAATCACCTCATCGGAGGACTGAGCGAACATGAATGAAAGCCACATTACTTCACAATGAAAGCACCCCTACAGAGGCTTAATGCAGTTTAACTGAAGTGCTCCAGCTAATTTGTCTTAACTTTCCTGGGTACCCATGCATAGACAAACACTGACAATAAATTAAGGTCTTTAGGTACGTTTAGCTGATGGAATATATAAAATGTCCTGACTTGGTTGGGAGTGGGTCCACTTCTCCACGCTGCTCCTCCTCCGAGCCCGATAGGTCCTGGCACTCAAGGAGGATGCTTTTATGGTGTCGGAGGCTCAGGGAGTTATGCAGAACCACATTAAACACAACTATTATCATCAAACCTCATGCTTCAGGGTCAGGAAGGATTTTTTTCCTCCTAATGCATTATGTAGCTCCTAGGATATTTTTTCCCCCTCCCTTCCTTTGAAGCATTGGCTCTAATTGGAGGTGGGATGTCGAATAGTGGAGGCAAGAGACCTAGCGGTGATACTAAGTATCCTCTCAGATACCCGATTCATGTGTCTGGGTCTTTCTGATGATGATATTAAGGATCAGGAAGGAATTTCCCCCCCTACCCCCAAGTCAGTCTGGGGGAGGACAAGAGGAGAAGTACCTTCCTCAGTAGCATAGAGCGTGTTTCAGATGTGGGGACCATCCTAATCTTCCCCTCCTCCTTTCACCAACCTGATGCTGCAAGGGTTTTGCACATTGGTGCCTTGGCCTTCCCTATTGCCCTTCTGGGTCAGACCTAAGGACAGAAATGTCATAACTCAAGTCTTGGGGCTTGTTCGAGGGAGCATGGGTGATACCTAATGACCTGTGGCATACAGGGACTCCAAAAGGACAGACTAAAGGCACTTTATGGACTGAATTTCTACAAAAATAAGTAGTCATCACCCTCCTCATCCCACCCCACCATAGACTGCTTCGGAGCAGCAGAAAATAACCATGTTGGGCTGTGGGTGGGAGCAGGGCAAATCTGCTTGGCCTCTTATTTGCCCTCCCTTTTCCACGGCCCTTGCAACGTGTTCCTGTGCAGGTGTCCGAATCAAGCCCTGCCTTGGTTCCTACGCTGGTCCAAACGTTGTCGTCATCCTGCTCGTAGGCATGGACGGATCCAAGTTGTGTCGCTGCAAATCTGATCAAGCATCCTGGAGTGGGAAGTTGAGCTTGGTTTTGCTCCTTGCAGGGTTGGTGCGCTTGTCCAGGGGAGCGGGACGGAGGCAATGAGCAGAACGGGTGGAAAAACCCCAGGAAAATGGAGCTGAAGAGGGAGCAGGGTGAAAAGCTAATGCAGTCTGGTGATGAAAACAGAAAGGAAAAGAAAAAGATCTAAACACTGAAGAGCACCCTTTGGTGCCAGCCTGAGAGCTAGGACAACGTGTTTCTTTTTTTTAATTGAATCTTTTGTGGGGAAAAAAAAAAGAATAGCAGTTCGAATGAAAGAGAAAGGGGTATGAACTCAATCACATTTTTTGAACTCAACTACACTGTCCAACACCTTCTGGGCTGGCCCAGCCCCTGTCCTCCTCCAGCCACCTCTGTCGCATTGTTTGCCTTGAAAAGACATCAAAGACACATCTGAGATAAAACACATCACACAGCAGTAACCTCTGAAGCCACGGAAAATGCAAGAGGAGCACAGGAAGCCGGAAGATAATAATTTTGAGTACAGAGAGGCCAAACTTCAAGGAGCCAAAGCCTAAAGAGCCACTAGGTTTACAATAAGAATGACACCCCATCTGCATTTTTTTTTTCAACAAAATTAAATACCATTTATATGCATTTTTTTACATCTCTGCTGAGGCTGGTGGAAGTCACTCATGCCCCATCCCTGTCTAGCTCGTGTCAGGGAACGTGCTCTTCCCACCCAGCTTGCATTCGGTGGGCAGTCAGGATGACAATGGACAAGTTATGTTACCCATGTGTTTTTCATTGCTAAAAGCTATGTATTGAAGCAGCAAATCGCCCACTTCTTTCTCCCAGTCCATCTAGCTAGTACACGGCTTCGTAACTGGAGGCAGAAAGGAAACCTGGGGTGAGCAGTACACGAGAACACGGGTTTTCAATCAGGTGGGCTAGTTTCTGCATCCTATTCTGGTCCACGTTTCCTAAAGCATAAAACCAAAATGCAGAAGAGGATGCTTCTCAAAAGCCAGGGTGATGATCCCAGTAGTTTTCCCTCTCTGATACTGGTATGACAGCCAATGAATAGAAGGGAAAAAGATAGCCTTGCTGGTGAAATGAGTCTGTCGATCCCGGGTCGGCTTTATCACCAATCTTTGGACCTGCAGATGAGACGATCATCCTCAACTGCGAGAGGCTGGCAAAGAAGAAGGAGGAGGAGGAGGAGATGGTGAAGAAGAAGGAGAGGAGATACAAGTCACACCTGCAGTACGTGGATAGTGAGAGGCTGGTTTTGGCCCAGTGAGGAAAATGTTTCTCTTCTTGGTCCTTGGAAGACCAAGGTTGGAAGACCAAGGTGCTGGAAGACCATTGTTCTGGTATATCTGCTGGTGAGAGTGGGAGAGATTGGCCCAAATGGGACAGTTTGCATTATTAGTAATGACCTGAATGCACTTGGAGGCTGTCCTAATGGTCACACAAATATGATGCCATCAAACATCCATAACACAAAGCCTGAATGAGAGGCTCCTGCCAGGAGAGGGTGATGTCAGGCTGCAAGGGGGAGAAAGGGCGCATCTCTGACACAGGTGAGCAGGGAGCAATGGGAAGTGATAGTAAAGGAGGCTCCTTTTCTTTGCATGACAGAAGTTTACAGCGATCTAGGCTCCATTATGCCAGGCACCGGGCAGTGTACACACATTGCAAGAGGCGATATATGCTCTGGAGAGCTTGCTGGATAAAAAGACAAGCCAAAGAAAAGGCTTGGAGGGGAAAAAAGAGGCAAATGAATCAAGTGACTTGGCCAAGGTCACACAGCAGAGAAGTGGCAGAGCCAGGAATGGTCTCTTCACTCAGCCTCAATTCATCCCCTGGATTGCTGCTGCTCCATTTGCTTTGGGAAGACTGTCCTGCCCATCATAGCTCGAATGGTCAGCTCTGGGCCTCTTGTAGACATCCCTCCAAAGTTCATCCGTTCATCCAAACGAAGCCCGAGCTGTGCCCCTGCCCGTCTCTCAGCCACATCTGAGCCAGGGTCTTTTGCAGATGGAAAAAATTTCCTGTTATTGTACATGGCAGGGCTCCTTATAAGACAGACTGTATACTGCCTCCAAAAAACAATGGCAGCTAAACAGTACGGCTAATTAATTTTCCATCCTCAGATAAGCTCCCGGCCCCTCTCTGAATCCCTCTGTCCTTTGGCTGTAATGGCTCTGCACACTCAGCACTTTCCAGCCTGACGGGTTATGATAAATACTGGTACGTAATGGCAGTTTAGATAGGCTGTATTACTGGAAGTCTGCTCGCCATTAACTGCATAAGGACTCTTAGCGAACCCTGTGCTTAATGGCAGATAACTTTTTCCCGCAGCCGCTTCCCCAGACGACTCTAACACATGGCCCCTGAACTGAATGCTGCTTTTGTCCTGGCTGCGAATGCACTCTGAATTGCACTTGGAAATGAATTAATTACAACTGGTGCCACGCACTCCTTGGCGAGAAGCACCTCGCTACAAAAGTGATATCCGGGCCTTATTTCTGATGCTAGCTGCGTGGGAGCTGGGAACGGACACTGCAAACAACTCTCCAGGCAATAAATGCATGGTGCTATCGGCTGCACATATAATGAACACGTGAGGATTAAGGGGCAGAGTTAAACATTTTCCTCCCTCTAAAATGTTGAAGTTGTTCTGGTTCTGAGGAATCAGACCTCATGGCAGAGGTGATATCTTATATTAGACCAACTAGCTATTTGCAAGGGAAAAAATGTCTTTATTTACAAGCTTTCAGGCACATTCACCCTTCCTCAGGCATAGGAGAATGCAAAGACTGTAAAATGTCTCCTAGGTGGAAATGGACAGTTGTATTTTGTAGGAGAGCTGCAGGTGCTGTAAGATCTCCTCGTTGGAATAGTTCATTTTGCAGCTAGATCTTACAACACCTGCAGCATGCCTGTGAAATATGAATTTTCATTTCCACCTAGGAGAAATTTTACAATCTTTGCCTTCTCCTGTGCCTGAGGAAGGGTGAGTGTGCCCAAAAGCTTGCAAATAAAGATCTTTTTTTTGCAAATATCTAGTTGCTCTAATATAAGATATCACCTCTGCCATGAGGTCTGATTCCTCAGAACCAGAACAACTTTAACATTTTAGAGGGAGGAAAATGTTTAACTCTGCCCCTTAATCCTCACGTGTTCATTATATGTGCAGCCGATAGCACCATGCACCCTAAAGGTTGCCCAACGCATCCTATTATAAAACCCTATTTTCAGTAGCTTGTAACTTTGCCAGTTGTTCCCTAGCTGGGCTCTCACTTCCCATGCTAGGTGTCTAACTTGGGCTGAAATTATTTTGGGGAAGTTTCAGCAGCAATGCTCAGCTGTTTTGGAAAATGAGGTAAGGGAGAAGACACATTGTTAAAACTAAGGCACGGGGGGAAATAAATCGGGCTGTTGTTCTGCTGAGAAGATCCGCTTTATCCTTGCAGGAGAGGGGCATAGCTGGGTGGGGGGCAGTTCTGGATCCTTGGAGGATCCTTTACCGATGCTGTGGGGAAAAATATTCCAAAAGAGGGCTGTTTAAAACTTTGAAAGAAATCGTGGTGTGCACATGAAATCAGTTGACTTCTTAGAGTATGCCTGCCTGAGTTCAAAACGTTGTAGCCCAGAGCTGAGGAGGGCTTTGCCAGCCATTGCTCTCCTTAAATGCCACGGCACGCTGCACCAGGGAACGCTTCTCCTGTGCTGTTCATGCTCTGCTCTGCTCCCGGCTAGGTAACATGGCAAGGAAATCAGTTGGATTGGAAAAAAGGGAGAATAGCGCCCAAACTGCTTAGTCATCTAGGTTACTGTGCAGTAAATGTGCACGTGTAGATGCGCCCCCGGAGGAGGCCTGGACTGGCTATGTCAGCTGCCCGCAGCTGAAAGGAAGACCCGTAAGGGTGTGAGACACAGGAAGAGGACGGTCCTGTGGTGTTTGGTAAGTGTCTAGGAAACCGGGTAGACAAATGGATCCCTCATTCCTTTCCTCTGTTGGTCCAAAGAAAGGATGACGACCTACTACTGCTGCCAGTTACTCTATTAACTCAACAAGCTGATGCCTGAACAGTGGAAGTTTCCACCCAGCTGGTGACCTGTGCAAAGGGCCAGTTTGATATCATACGATGACATTTCTCAGATAAGAATCCTGTCTTTAAAACCAATAATGTACAGCCAGACAGAAACTGCACTGGAAAGTGCTTGCAGAGGTGACAAACCAGCCAGGGTATATATTTGCCTGCTGGGATCTGCAACACCAACCCCGGTTAGATGAGACAAGTAAAGGGTCACTGTTGCAGATCCGGGCTCTCCATCAGCTTTCATAGGTTCATAGATTCATATGATTCATTCTTTGGTCATATGTATGTTCTTCCAACTCTTTCTCTCCACTATAACTGTCCAACTCATCTTTGGTTTTCCTCTTCGCTTTCTTCCTGGTAGTGCTGCTCTGATAACCCAACTTCTTTCCCCACATATTCTTCCAGGCTCCTTTGAACATGCCCATACCATGCCAGTCTTTTCTCCTGTACTTTCTTAGATGCCTCCACTACCTTCACTGATCCTCGACTGTACGTAGCCCTCACGTTATCCATCTTTGTGACTACACACATCCGTCGGAGCAGTCTCATCTGTCACGTTCGGTCTCCTTTTTTGGGGTTTCTTCAGGTTGTATTATGTGTTCTCAAAATGAAGGCCCACCCCCTCCTCGAAACAGCGCCTGCTATTTTGCATCTGTCTCTACGCGAAATGCCTGCTGTGCAGAACAGCAAGAAGCAGGTATTCGGGGTCCAACTGCTTTCTGTAGTGTTGGTAAAAAAGAAAACCATTAATCCCTGATATTGTCTGGGACAGGTGATATGCCTGGGCTCCCTCACACGCTAACTAACACAAATGATTTCTGACAACACCCAGCAAGCCTGAGTCCCATTTTAAGAGAACCTATAATTATTTAAAAGTCCCAGGAACTCCTTTCTCACTGCTGACTTGCATCTTGGATCACATCTTGACAGCATCATCTATTTGGAAGTACCGTACCAAGCGCTTGCTGTAGGTGCAATGGGACATGACAGGCGGTGTGTATGTGGATGATTCCCTGGGGGGCCGTTATAAGGCTCGATAGCGAGTTACTGTAACTGCCGGAGAAATACGATAATCACCCTGCAGTGCAGGGCACAGATTGTCTTCCAGCCATTATAAAAGGCAGTTTACAAAGAAAAATAAAGTGGGGCAGACGCTGAGTTTCCCGAGCATTGCTAAGGGCCAGTGTGAGGGCTCCACGCTTTTTGGTCGACTAGTGTAAAGCCACCACAGCACGACACACTGTACATTATTAAGGAGAGAGGCGCTTTGGTACATCTCTCTCTCTCTCTCTTTTTTATTTTTACGTGCTCATTGGCCCATAGAAAATGTAATTAAATGGGATTCCTGCCTGTTTTTATTTTCTTAGACAAAACCTTGCTGTGCCAGTGCAATTGTCACTTTATCAAGAGCAGGTGCTAAATATAGTGCTTTAACTAGACCTTGGCTTTAAGAAAGGCCAACGCAGCCTGCGTCCTTTTTGGCTCCTCTTCGTTCTCTTTCCCAGCCCGTATGTATTCTCCACCATCATGACAGCCAAAAGCTTTTAGTTGGATATTTGTTAAAGTATCTGCTTATAGGTTTTTAAAGCCTCTAGCATGATGAGGAGAGAGGGAGTTAGGGGAGGGAAGGGGATGGCTCAGGGGCATTGATAAGGGGATACAAAGCCTTTCATCTCTAGGTTTCTAGGCCGCATCTGCTGTAGTGGCCAAGAAGTCCTTTGGAACAGAACGGGTCTTTTGTATTTTATTTTTAAACATTCGTAATAAAAATAAAGGCAATTTGGCCTGGTTTTTTTTCTTTTCCAAGTAGATAAGCACATGCACCTCCTGTTGGGAGCGCCTCCAAAAATCAGGCCAAATGTCGATGAATAGAAAGGTACAGCATCTCTTCCCTGGGTGCTTTGAAGCTTCCAGGTAGGGCATTTGCCGAAATAAAGGGTTGAGACCAAGAAATAGAAGTGCCGACCCTTTTGTCCACCCGGCCTCTTCCACCTCAGGCCAGCAGGAGTTTTGAAACGAGGATATTTTCTCAGGCAAATGATTCACACGTACATGTGGAGACGAGATGTATTGTTCAGCAGTGTATTAATTTATTAAGACGAGGGAATCACTGCTTCCGATGCGTGTTGTGAAGAGCAATGCTCCTAAAAATACACACCCGAACCAGACGGAGGCAAACTCCGTCCTCGGTTGCGTTGGTGCAACCCCAGTCATGTCTACAATGAAAAGCATAATTTGGTTCTACGTCTATCATGTGTCGAGATCCAAGTCTTGCGTTCACCTTTTCTGTGTAATTAATCCTGGTTAAACCTTACGGAGGAGGCGATCCAAAAAATTCCCAGGCTGACAACAGAGACAAAAGAGAGAAAGAGCTCAGATCTTGATATGATCTGATCTCATTTTATGAAGGGCATATTTGTACAGTATTTCTGACTCCCTTCGAATCACCTACCATTGCCAAGAAACATATGCAGAGCAATTATGTTACAGCAGATGCTAATATGACCTCAGGGAGAGGGGCCACCAAAAATCGTGCTGTCGGTATGGAGGAACCTCCAATGCTAACGATGGTTAATGAGTGAAGAAGCCGGGCGAGTACAATCAGGTCCACAGCCTTGCCCAGCAGCTGCCTGTTTGCAGAGGTGACAAACCAGCCAGGTTATATACTCGCCTGCCGGCAAGATGAAAGGTTGCAGCTGTTAACAAACAGGTCGTTTTCTCCCTAAGTCAATTAGGCCTCGTTATTCCCCGCTCACTCTTTTCCAGGGATCTTGGTTTAGCTTGAGACAAAAAGAGACTCTTTCACTTCTCTCCCAAGGGGTTGGAAGATGAAGAACGAGTCGTCACTGACCCAAACCCCATGAAGGCGAAGAATCTCAATCGATATTTCTGCCCCATTTCGCGGCAGAGAGTGGGAGGAAATTATTACAAATGTCATGGTAACAAACTTGGGAGCCTTCATGGTGACAGTTGCCACTGCAGAAATAGCACAACACAGAACAAAAATTACCTGTCGGCATCTCATTATGTGCATCCCAATCCCACACTTTCAAGTCCCCGTTGGGTGGCTTCTGACATGCTCTCTCTGACAACTCGCCATAGGGCTTTCTGGCTAGGATCTTACAGGGCCCAACCCCACGGTCTCTCTACACCTAGGGATGAATACAAAAAAAAAAAAGGACCTTATCATTGCAGATCCTATCTTTTAGGAATCCAAAATCCAGTCTTAGACGTCCAAGCTTCTGAGTTAGGTGCCTTACACAGGGATAGAAAATGGTGAGCGTGCTAAGCTGGGAGCTGCCTAACGCTGAGGACACAGGTATATCTTCTCTCCTGTCCACCTTTGGGATGCAGGTCCCACTCAGAGTTTCATGAAGTTGTCTTTCCATTTGGGGTCTAGAGCTTGGAGCCCTCTGCAAGCTGTAGACCCCAAGTGTCCCATCCAAAAAAATGAGCAAAACCTCTTTCCATAAAAGACTAAGAAAAGAGGGAGTGACAGTGCCCGCCTTACTCCTAAGAGTTGAGTGGTCACAAAACAGGAGATCTGGGTTTATGCCTCCCAGACGGAGTCTCTTGGGGGAGAAATGCAGAGGAGAGCTTAGTTTGTGGATCCTGAGCAGGCGTGGTGGTGTCGGGTTGGGATGCTCAGTGCTGGGCGTGCGAAGAGGCACAATGGTAGGAGCTTGGAGGTCAAAGACGGCAAGGAGACTGGCACTGAGGTGCTTCTAGGGGCAGGTGGGAGATGAGTGGTTTTTGGATTGCAATTTTGGGCTCAGACATCTAACTTCTGCCTGAGTCTTCCTTTAGTTGCCTGTGCTCTTTATTCAGTCGAGACCCTAACACATATATTGCATTGTGCTCTTTCAAGGGATCTCCCCTTGCACAAGGCATCCTGGACAATGGTTGTACTCTTGTCTGTTGAAGAGCTTCATGGCACACTGAATTAGCCATGATTATGTCGGGCATATTATGTCATGGCATATTATAGCCATGATTATGTCTCCATCCTTGGAGGTTTTAAGGCCCAGCTTGACCAAGCCTTGGCTGGGATGCTGTAGTTGGGGCTGGTCCTGCTTGGAGCAGGGGGTTGGACTAGATGTGACCTCCTGAGGTCCCTTCCAGCCCTCGTTTTCTATGTTTCTATGTTGCATTAGTAGCTGCAGACAGAGCTGCCATTCGCCAAAAGTTTTGCACAGCCTTGGACACTCGAACCAGTTTGAAATGAGGAAATGGCCCCTTGGGTTAAAGCTGTTTGCTGCTCTATCATTTTCTTTTTTCTTTTCCCCTCCATATGAAAAGGACAATTTTCTGTGTCTGGATTTTAGTTTGTGAGATAATTCTCTCTCTCTCTCAGTTGCTTTTCCTCCAAAATCACCTAATGGCCACTTGGAGTGTTTCTAAGCAAGGCTATTTTGTTGATAATGGATGAGGATCTGATTAGACCTCTCGAGATAGGAGAACAACAGCATCTCCTGGCCCCTCTCCAGAAGGTGGTCTGACACATCCAGGCACTTGGCTGTGAAATCATCTCTTTGTTGGACCATAACACACAAGGGGGGTCGTCTATCCTGGTTTTTAGTTCTTGAGAGGCTGGGTCTATTGTATAGCTGCCAGAATATCAGTGCTGTGTAATGTTGCCTGTCTTACAGAGGGGCCTTGCAAAGGCTCCCGTTCCCCAAATTAGAGCCAAGAGCAGGGCAATTAGCAAACCTAACAACTGCAAGGCAGGAGCTTTCCAGAATGATTTTCAAGCTCAAGATCCAGATGAGAAATCCTACCTCTGGCATTATCAAGAGGACTCCCTGTGATAGAGAGGATCTCCCAGCCCTGGCCCCATGGTTGCAGTCATCATCGGCTGTGAGCTCCCTGGTGCTGGGTCAAGGGGACATTGTCCCCACTTGGGCTGCAGGGCTGAAGCCCACCCCAGCAGCAGGCAGCTCCCAGGGCAGGGAGCAATCTCCTGCCCCCTGCTACCCAGCTGACTGGGAGCACATTTGCCCCCAGTCGGGGGTCTACACGTGCACTACTGTGCAGTAAGTAATCAAGAGTAAATTTGCTACTTGTACTACTACAGGTATTTGCTACTTGCAGCAAATTTACTTGCTACATTTGCTAATTGTAGCAAATGGAGATCTTTACTACCTGTAGCAAATTTACTAGCAATTATAGCAAATTACTGCGCAGTAAGCATCTGCATGTGCAGACAGTGACGCTTACTGCACAATAATTTGCTCTAATCACAAGTAAAGCGTCTTGTGTAGGCACGTCCAGTGAGAACAAAATCGTCTCACCTTGAGGAACTGGTGCACCAGGCTGGTAAAACAGGAAAATGTCACCTTGGATATTCAACCCAAAGTGACACCAACTCTCGCTGACATCTGGGAAAGGTCAGGTGATCTCTACGTCACGCTCAGGCCTTGTTTCTATTACCAAGCAAGATAGAGCAAGTCCAGGCATCGTGGAGGCTTCATACCATCCCTCCTCTCTGAGGCCTTCTGGTCCTGCCTGTCTGCAGCGTGTCCAAAGCCTGCTGCTTTTCTTGGATTATTTCCCAAGAGATGAGTGTTTTGGCTTAGTACACTGCACCTTTGAGGGGGTCTCAGGATTTTTCCGGTACCGTGGAAACAAAGAGGAGCTTTAATTTCACTGAGAGCAGAATCCAGGCCCTGCTGAGAAAATGATCGGGGTGGGTTGAACCCCTCTGCCGGCCATCGGGAGGCAATACAGCCTAGCGGATAGAGCACCTGGGACTCAGGGAATTGGGCTCTGGCTGTGGCTCTGTCAGTAGCCTCCTGGATGCTGTTGAGTAAGCTACTGCCTCTTTGTGCCTCAGTTTCCCTATCTAGACATGCGGGATGATGAGCCTGACCTCATTTGTCAAGGCACTTTTAAGCCCTGTGAATGAAAAGCACAAAATAAGAGCCAGGGGATTTCTGGGCTAGACAGTGCAGCTTGTGACATTCCTTGGGGGAGAAAAGTGCTGTTTCTAAGGATCCCATGTCTTACAGATATTGGACCATGTGTGAGGCTTGATAGATGGAGATGCTATTGCAGGGAAAGTCCCTAAAGAATAATGCAATTCCCTCAGGGGCTCAGAGCGCATCTAATACATTATTTTCATTGAATTTTACTCATTTCTATGTGTTCTTGGAATATCCCACAGCGCACACCAAGAGAAAGACCAGATAAGTCAGATGCACAAGCAGTTTACGTTGCTCCTCACTACACAGCCAGGCGAAGAAAGACCGCTGCAGAATACATGAGAGCGTAGGGACCTAGTCGGCATCGCAAGCATCCAGGGTCATCAAAGCTTTTGGCCGACTGCTCTCTGAAGAATTCCTGTCTTCCCCGGGGCGTCTGTTCTCTTTACTGTCTTTGCTTCTCTGGTTTGAAAGAAGAGCATGGCGGGACTTCTCCCCCAAAGCCCTGCAATGAGCAGCTCCAGGACACACCCGGGGTCCCCGCAGCTGGGAGTTGCAATCGGACTCATCCCAATGCCGGCCATCTCCAAAGAGCAATCTCTTTGTGCAGACCAGGACCTTCCTCTTCCTTCACAAATCTCTCCCCAGTGGGAGGCCAAGGAGAAGGGGGTGAATCTGTACCTTGGAAAGATATATAGTCACAGGAGCAAAGTGGAAGGCCTCCTGATGAGATCGACACGGTTCAGTGGCGCTCTCTGCGGAGAACAGGCTGGCGATCATCAAACACACAGCACACCCATTTGTCATGTGTCTGCTTGCAAGAGCTGACAATTAGTGCTGTTGCTAATTACTGGTGCTTACACATTTACGGAAGAACCGGGGCCTCTGTGTGGTATAACTCCTCCACCCAGGGACTCTGCCGCGACTGCCATGAGATTTACAGCCACGGTTCTTTGAGGAGCTGTGCTATCTTTTATTAGATCAACTAAAGAGCTGGGAAAATTGTTCTTTGCAAACTTTTGGGCGCAGGCACCCTTCTTCAGGCAGTTTTGGCCTTTGGGTTGTTGGGGCCTTGGGCAAGAGTGTCATTCGGGGCTTCTTGGAGGCTTCATTTTGATGGCTTTGATGCAAGTCAGACATTTTCCATTTCAATTTCACGTTGCCCTGTCCATGAAACTTCAATGAAAGTATCTTAATATAATACTGATAATACACATATTCAGTGTATTTTTATGTTTGTGATGTGTAGGGCCGCGGGCAGTTGCCCGGTTTGCCCTCCCCTAAGGCCGCTGGTGCTTCTGGCATAGAGAGAGTTGCCAAGCCGGCTACAACCAACACCCCCAAAACATGAGATTTACAGGCACAGATATTTGACGAGACAGAAGGCCTCATTTGGGCCTTTATCCCAGTCTGGCCTCAGTTTCCCCCTCCGAGGAACATTTTGCTGCTGCTTTCCAACACGACGTGGGGCCTTCAGGCAGGGGTCCACATCCACGACTCCTATGTGCTTGCATACAATGGGCACCACCGGCCCAGGGCAGGGGTCAAGAAGTTGAGAATTTAGGACCTCAATTTGCAAAGTACCCAGCCTCTTCCCCTAGGAAAGGAAAGGCTAGGATGGGAGCTGAGTACCTGGCTATAGCAGGCCCTTGATTGTCTTCCGAACCAAAGCCATCCCTGGCCTTTAAAGTGGTTAATTCAACTCACTGCAAGGTGAGTCAATAGAAAGAGATGCTGTGGGTTCGTGTCACCTGAACCCCTGCAGGCTACGGGTTTCATCTAATATAGGCAGGATTTAAGAAACACATTCACCCCTTTGCTGGCTTGATGAAGTACTTTGCTGAGACTAAACCTATTTAAAAAAAACAACAACCCAAACCTCCCCCCCCCCCCTCCGCAACTGTTTACATCAGAGGTTCCAAAAAAGGGCATCATTTTTCATTTATTCAGCTTTTTTTACGATCATTTTATTGACGTGTAAGCAGAGGGGTGCAGGTTTATCCCCCCATTTTACCCCGCTGAAAGAGGAAGGAGGGAAGGAAATGAAAAACAACATCTGCCTGTTAATTTAGGAAAAACTTGTGAAAGGAAAAAACATGTTTTCGTAAACATGCCCTTTGGGGGGGTGGAAAAAGGTTTCTTTTTAATTAAAATTACCTAACAAAAAATATCTGGTCTCCACGATAGGCTAATCCTATTGCAGCTCCGAAGCAGTGGGCATTTGTGTTTGGGCAGGCAGCACGGCTTTTGTCTACTTGCGTTTTTTGGGTGCTTTCATGATGAAAAATAATTTTAATAGAAAAGGAACTATTTGGGAGCTGGGGGGGAATCATCCTTTGAGTTTTTAATCTGCTCCAAAACACTCACAGATTTTTGGACCAGCCGAGCCTGAGGCCTAGGCATTATACTGCTCCTCTATCACTCGCCCAGTACGCACGCTCGCCCGTGCTGTTGTGAACAAATGCAGAATGTAATCACTATTTCTTTCCTTTTCTTTTTTGTACCCCTCTCTGGTCAGCAGGCTCCCCAGTTTCATCCCATCTGCTTTTCATTTGAAGCCAAGTCCCAAAAGAACCAGTTAGCTCCACTCTGGGTGATAGAGAAAAGGAGGAAGCATGCCTCCCATCAGCAGTATTTCCCCATTTTTTCCCCCCCGACAGACAGAGAAAGACAAAAGGGTTGAGTCAGAGATCAGATGAGGCTGCACCGCCAGAGCAGTCGGGTGGGCGAGGAGAGAGCGCAGAGAGGATGGGCGCTGCAACACGGAGCAGCCAAAACCATAGCAATATGGGTGTTGTTCCATTCCAGAGCACGTCTCCCAGTCAAACCAGTTGGGACCAAGAACTGTACTGCACTGGGGTAGGTGCCCTTCCCACCATTAGACTGTGAATCCCACATTTCCAAAGAGATGCAAATAAAGAGTCAAAAAGAAATGCAAAGCTCTAGGTTCAGAGATAATCCCCAGCTAAGAAATTGCAAAAAAAATTAACATTTTCTGCAAGCTTTCAGGCACATCTGCCCTTCTTCAAGCTAAGGGAAAATTAAAGATGGTAAAAAAGTCCACATAGGTAACACCAAATGCACCCCTGAATAAAAAGGCAGACACGCGCCCCTGAGTGCAGGAGTCTTGGGGTAGGAAGAGATGCTCTGTTTAGGAGATGCACAGGAAAGGGAACAGCCGTAGCCAGGGAAGGACGGCTAGGAGGAGCAGCTGTGCTACGGCTGAATGGCCTGCGCTCCTTTTGCAGCTACAGCTGTGCTGGGCAGCCGCAGAGAAGAGCTACAGGTGTGGGACAGCCATGCACAGTGCGGTTGGGCAGCAAGGGAGGTTTAAGTTGGCTATTAGGAAACACTTTCTCACTAAGAGGGTGATGAAGCAGGTTACCCAGAGCGGTGGCGGACTCTCCATCCTTGGAGGTTTTGAAGACCCGGGTAGACAAAGCCTCGTCTGGGATGATGCAGTTGGGGCTGGTCCTGCTTGGAGCAGGTGGGTGGACTAGATGTGACCTCCTGAGGTCCCTTCCAACCCCAATTTTCTATGAGTCTATGATTAGTGTGTACAAGCCTGGGTTTCAAGTTCTGTGTTTGCTCTATTCGCTCTTACATTCTTTCTGGAAACTGCTAAGTAGTGCAGGATTTGCCACTGACTTCTGCATACAAAGGAAAGCCTTGGCTGGGATGATATAGCTGGGGCTGGTCCTGCCCAGAGCAGGGGGTTGGCCTAGATGTGACCCCCTGAGGTCCCTTCCAACCCTCGTTTTCTAGGATTGTATGACAAGATGTTGCAGTATGATGCAGGTTGCAAGCCTTTGCACTCAGAGCCGCTCCAGGTGTGATGGCACTGGGGGCAGACAGGTTTAAGAAGAGCAGAGCAGAATGGGTAATAGGAAAATCTCGACCTCCTGGATTTAACTAGCATGGCTGCCTCTCCTTCCTTGCTTGTTCGGACCATGCTCTTGCAATGCTAGGACTCAGAACTAGTTTGCTACGCCATGAACATCTCCAGCGGAGAAGCTCCCATTTCTTTTATCGGCATGAAACCTCTTGCTGACTCAGTGACCCCCTCTCTGACAGCTTTCTAACGCCGGCCCTGCGGGCAGAGAGGGACCTCATCACCCTCTCTGTGACAGCTGTGGAAAGAAACCACTTGTTGAACCTGTTGTGAAGTCTCTTCTGCTTTGTGCCCTGGGCTCTATAAATGGCTTTGTTGTGGCATTTAATCAATGGTGTCAGCCGTGTATTACCTTGTATATCACAATGCAATGGCGATGGTTGCCTAAGTAACCCTTATTGAATCTGAAATGCATACAGAGGATCCACTTGAAGTCCGACTGGAGGGATAAATCCTGAAGGCGCCGAACCGAAGCGGAGGTGGCCAGACCCTACGGAGCGGGGACCTGACAGCAGGATGAATGTGTTTATCAGCTCTGTGCAGCCAGCGCTAGCCTGGAACGAGCCCCTTGCACAGCAAAAGGCTATTTCTTGCTGTGACTTTAAAAATGACTTCTGCAAATATAGGACTAAAGTTGTGTCAGCTGGAAGAGGGGGAAGGGCTTTGTCTGAACCTGAGCGTAGGAGCTGCAAAATGGATCAATTTGCAGCCTCCTGACATCTGCCTCTTATGCTGTTAAATGTCACCAGCTATGAGGGAGCCTAGCCTGGAGACCAACTACTTTTAGACCTCTTTAAATGCCGTCCTCCGTCCTGGACAGCTCTCCAGCTCTGGAGTGTGCGATAAAGCCCTAAGACGCGGAAAAGGGAGGCCAAAGCAATCACAATCCATCAGGCAGGCCAAGTGCCTCGTGCCTCCTGCCTTCCCCACCACCAGCATTGTTACTGCCCGGAGAAGTCACAGCCTCCTGGGTGCTGGTAGGAGATTGATGGTCATTGTAGCATCACACCCCAAGCACGAGGCAGAAGGGCCCAGACACAAAGCAGGCCAAGAAGACAGACATCGTATTGCCAGGTGAAGTAGACGCCGTACTGCCAGCCAGCCAGACTCCCCAAATTCACCATTAAGTTGTGAGGTTTGGATCCGTTTTCTGTTTTGCCTTGTTCTTTTAAAGCCCCTTCCCCTGCCCATCCTCCATCTGTGTGTGTGTGCCACACCATTCACATTGCCAGCTCAGCCACACCTGTGCAGAGTGTGTGCAGTGGTTTGGGGTCCTGGACGCTGCAGGCTCTCTTGCCCATGCAGCTATCCGACCACCTCCAGCAATTTCTTCTGCACCTCAATTTGCAAATCTATCCCACCAGCGTACCTTTCCATCAATGTGTAAGGGGGCATGATGGTGAACAAGGACTCATCCTGAACCGTGCATAACCCATGTGCCGTGCCTCAGTTTCCCTATTGGTCCCCAATCTGTCCCACCTCCCAAGTTAAGGACAGATGCCTGTCCTCCAGGCTCTCTTAGTCTTATGCCAGCACATAGCAAGGCAGGTTACTTCAAATGGATCTCTAACAACTCTTTGCCCCTCCAAAATCCTCTATATGCAGAGCTTCCTACCAAGGGGACCTTTCAATACACAGAAACCCTCTGCTGAGGGTCTCCAGTTATACCTAGTTTCTTCCAGTCACATTTGGTCCCCAGGCCAAGACAGCTGCTGGGTTTTAAAGTTTTCTTGCAACCTGCTTTGGACCACTGTATCTACAGTTACCCAGCATACCCCCTCAGGAGACCACCTACTTGTCTCTATTCCCATGTTCATCCATGGTCCCTGGACCCTCTGCAGTCACATTCTACCTTGTACTAAACTCCTAATACACCCTCCCTACTCTTGGCATCAATAAGAGGGCAGGTGGCTATATAAAGAGAGGAGGTAGCTAAGTGCCACCCATGCCCAGCCCTGGATTTGGTAGAGCTCAGAAGAACCTGCCCTGTCTGGTTGAGGGCAGTGATGCTTCCCCTCTATTCAGCACTGGGGAGGCCACATCTGGAGTCCTGTGTCCAGTTTTTGGCCCCCCACGACAGAAAGGATGTGGACAAGTTGGACAGAGTCCAGCGGAGGGCAATGAAAATGGTTCAGGGGCTCGAGCCATGGCTTGTGAGGAGAGGCTGAGGGAACTGGGCTGATTTAGTCTGCAGAAGAGAAGACCAAGGGAGATTGAATAGCAGCCTTCACCTCCCTGCAGAGGGGCTGCAAAGAGGATGGAGCTGGACCGTTCTCAGTGGGGGCAGATGGCAGGACAAGGAGCAATGGGCTCAAGCTGCAGCAAGGGAAGTTGAGGTTGGATATTAGGAAAAACTTTCTCCCGAGGAGGGTGGTGAAGCCCTGGAGCAGGTGACCCAGAGAGGTGTGGGAGTCTCCATCCTTGGAGGTTGTTAAGACCTGGGTAGACCAAGCCTTGGCTGGGATGATGGAGTTGGGGCTGGTCCTGCTTGGAGCAGGTTGGACTAGATGTGACCTCCTGAGCTCCCTTCCACCCTCATTTTCTATGATCATATCACACAGGGAATTCGACCTATTTTTTCTTACAGGGCCTGGTCACCCTCCAATTCAGGGCTTCTTGCAAGAGTGTTGTGTACATCCAGTCTTGCCTGCAGAGAATATAATATCCACAATTCAAGCTAGTAGCAGGGGCAACTTAGATAAGCATGTTCTGGGAGAGGTTTCTATGAGAGCTACACGGTTACAGGAAAAGTTCGAGGCTTTCCCCTGTTGCTTGCAACGCCTCTGAAAGAGGCACGGGGTAGTTTTGTTCTGAACTGTGCAGTTTGGTCCCCCGCAGAAGCTGCTGTCATCGTTAGTGGAGCAGCTAACACTTCCTATCACCAGCACAGAAATGCTGAGATGCCTTGAACTCTGGGGAGCGCCAGTCAGCAAGCTGCTGTCCAACGAGCAACAATAATCTGGAGTAAATCGCCTGGGCCCCACTTGTCCAAGAGCAATTTATTAGTCCAAAGGAGAGAGACATGGAGGCAATGAGGCATGCTGTTGTTAAATGGATGACTCAACATGGGTGCGAGTAAATACCAGATAACGGGTGCCCCCCGAGTGAAGGCCAGGCATGAGTGGTACTTGGGAGTGGCTGCTCAGGCCTCGCATAGCCACGGGTCTTATCAGGGGGCACAGCTGGAGAGAATGACTGATTTTCCTCCTACTGCTTTCAATTAGAAAGGAAACCTCAGACCAACTCACCCTCAGAGATCTTGGATCCTGAGCTGAACTCAATACTGTAGATGCATAGACAATGCGGGTGGGAAGGGACCTTAGGGGGTCACATCTAGTGCAACCCCTGCTCCAAGCAGGACCAGCCCCAACTGCATCATCCCAGCCAAGGCTTTGTCCACACAGGTCTTGAAAACCTCCAAGGATGGAGAGCCTGGGTAACTTGTTTCAGTGCTTTACTACCCTCCTAGTGAGCGAGTTTTTCCTAATATCTAACCTAATTTCCTAGTATCTATCCTATATTATCTGGGGACTATCCTTGGGATGAATTGAACCTCAACCCCTAGATCTGGCATGCTCTCACATTCAGCACTCTTCTTTCAATGGCTTTCTTACAATAAAAGCTACCCTGCCCAAAATGACACAGTCCTGCACAAGTCTTGGAGTCCAAGGACTGTGATGAGGATGAAGCAAGAGCACCTGTTGGGCCTTGTGCCTTCCTCCCCTTTCACAGTGCAGGTTGCATCCCCCAAAGACCACTTCCAGCCTGGTTGCCTCTGGCCAGCGAGCTATACCGCGATAACAGACGTGTCACAGAGAAGTCATTATGCCGGCATTACCTGCCAACGCATCTTCACAAGCAACGGGGGTGCCATGGTATGAAACAACGCTGCATTTTAATTTTTCTTTTGATAATATTTTATAGTTCTCCCTAGCAGCAGGGTGATTTCTTTCCTGTTCATAAAAGACAATTGGGAAAATTAGTTGGTTTCAGTTTAATGAGGTAATGATCCAATTTAGCTGAGATCAAAGCAAACAGTGTGGCAAATGCAGAATGGTGAATTAAGTTACTTTATTAATGTACAATATGCCTCTCTGTCTTGCAGCAGCATGATTGACTATACATCAGGTTTATGGAGCTGCAATTAGCAATTGCCAGAGCCTTTTCTCTGGATCCTGGACCTCGATTCAAGGTAGTCCATGCCTACCATGTACAATCAGCTGCAAGGAAGGCATACACAAGGCTGGTAGTACATTTTAAAAGTGGTTGGTACCTCATCCTACCCTGGATGAGATGTGGTGGAAAGGTCCATGGGTGGGTCCCTCAAGTTGCAGGAATCAAAAGGCAAGGATTAAATGAAATCCCAGGCCAGGTAGGGGGCTGGAGTGAGAGGTGCACAACCGTCTCGTCCTAAAACAACTATTATCAGAGCAGAGCAAAGGAGCCAGGCTGGTGAACAGCATGGCAAGATGGGATGGAAGAGCCCTGCTCATGGTCTACACGGGACATCGGAGACAGAGGGAAGTATACAGGTTCCCATTAGCGTCTTGTCAGTGCCCGTGTTTTGTTGCTTTGCTGAGCAATTCAATGAGCATTTAATTCTCTGGCAGCAATGACGTAACCTGCTGCATTTCTCCTCCCTCACTGTTCGGGACTAAGAACACTTGAACGAAAATAGGGTCTTAATTTAGTGTTTGTCTGCTCCTAGGGCTTACTTCTCATGGAGAGCCGCAAGACCGTTATTGAAATACGTCAAACTCGGAGCTTTTTGTTCTGCACGGCATGCTGTGATTTCTTTGTTACATCTCGGATCTCGCTCTTGCTAGATTTTGAAGCCAGTTCCTTGCCCTTTCTCCTCACACTTCCCACCCCCAAGCTCTAGGGAAGAAATGTGGGTGTATACGCCAGCCACGCTCATATTACAGGCAGTCTGCACAAGGTTTTAAAGGTTCTTGGGTATATAGTCCAGGTCTTAATCTAGCCCCAAATGAAGAAGCCCTGATGTAGCTGGCTTGGCAGCTTGCTGGAGAACAGTAAGCAAAGGTTTTGTGCCAAGTAACCTTCAGATATGGCCACGAGGAGCAGAGAGGAGGGGAGGTCAGTCCACTCCAAAAGCCTCCCGCCCACAGCAGAGCATGCAACAAGGAATTGGTGTAGCGAACAGGGGTTCGCTGTGCCTTTCCATCTGGTCTCAAGTCATAGTCACCATCATTAGAGTCGTTCTCCTTGCACCAATGCGGGCACAGGGTGGAAGTCAAATGGCATCAGCTAATCCCAGTCCTTGGGCCCACTTTGTCTGATACTCATGCTACCTCTCTTGTTATTGCAGTAGGGCATGACTCAAAGGTTGGCCTTTCCACTCTCTTCTCTTCAAATTGCCAAATAAACCATTGGTTATGTTGCCTTCTATTGGACCTTTTTCAAGCATGGCCCAAATGCATCCCATCCCATCTTCTGTACTACTTGTATTCTTGCAGGTAACGATGCTCATTCTAAAACTTCTTGATGACTTGTCCTATCGCTCCATTTTATTTTGAATATTCTACTTAAGCACTCAAATTGAAGACTGCTGCATTTACATTGGAGGGATTTGTCTTTCCCCTGCCCAGGATTCTGCTTGAAAAGGAAGACAGCTTGTTGCATTGCTTCTAAAGCTAAGGTGCTACTATTTACATGCATGCAAAGACGCATGCATGCGTACTAACCCTAGTGTACGTGTGAGACGTGTATGTGTGTGCATGCATGCCCTTTGCTTGTGGTATCACAAACTCTTTGGAGCAATCATCAGGGGGAAAAAAAATCCACCTTCCGTTTGGCTGCTGCAGACGGAGCGGCGATCCAACAGCATGTCCATTCAGCAGCCTTGCGGTTTGCTTAACTTGATTTTTTCCATGCTTGATGACAATATTGTTTAGTATTCAGAAAGCCGCATTCAACATCGAGGAATGTTATATTACATTTAGTCAAGTGGTTTGAAAGCAGCTAAATTGGCTCTGCATTTCCAAAATATGCATAACTTTCTCTCCCCTCCACCCCCTTTCCAGCTTAGTGAATCTGTTATCTGAGCTATTACAGGGTTTATCTGCACTGAAAAGCTGTCAGAGGCAGTGTCTTAATGTACTGTCAATTTATCCTGCTAAGATAAGATGACTGATGTCCTAGTACATGGAGACATTGTGCCTATCTTGGGCAGTACAACCTTAGGAGAGTTGCATTTCTCAATTTGCATGGAAAAATTGCTTGCGCTGGTTTTACCTTAGGTCTTTCACCTGCCCCTTCTGTGGCTCTCCAGCTGAGCTCTTTTAAGGAGGATCTCTGCAATGCAGTCACCCTCCTTCAGAAATGAGTGTATCTGTCTGTCTAATATAATCATCATGGCATCGGCATGCTCCCTGGCATAATACACAATGCAACAGTGAGTGGCATGTCATTGCACGAGCAGGTACGGAGGATGCAAATCACAACACAGCTCTGTAGATCACAGATGGCATAAAGGGAAGGATTTTAATTTTGCAAAAGCACAGACACACACAGAATAGTCTAAAAGCACATGTTACTATTTTCTGCCAGTACATCTATATGATGCATAATAAAGGATTTCTTCAGTTTTGAAAGGTAGGTTTTCCCCTCCTGCTGGAAGAAGACACCATACAGTAGTGTTAACAGCAGTTACTTGGCACTCCCAAAACAGCTAACCAGCAAGAGCAAAGTGAGTTTTGCGGCGGAACAGGTCTTGCCTACAATTAGCAAGTCAGTCCCGAAAGGCATTTTATTGGGCTAACATCCAATTAGACGGCGATGCAGAAAAAGGCACTAATCAGACTGGCATTCACAGCTACTGTTGCCAGCAAGTGAGATGAATAGGTAGCTATGACTTTCCTCAGAAATACCACTCTCTGGCTGATATTTCTGCACTGTGACCATGCATGGCTGCCTCTCTAAAAGGACTTATTTCTTCCTCAAAGTGGTAGAGCCAACCGGGTCCCTTTGCAAGGCAACAAGCAACAGAAAGAAGGAAACACCTAGTCTATCATCCAGGCACCACAGGTCATGCTTCTGCCATGCTATGGAACAAGCTCGCCAAGGCATTTCTTGTCAACTCAATTGGCTTCTCCCCTGCTATATCCTGCCCATCCCTGCCTTCAAGGAAAACTCGGACACATTCGCCTCTCATCGTGCATGCTGTCGAACACCCTAGGCACGGCAGTTCAGAAATCTCGGTAACACATGCATGTGCTGATGAGGGGTGTAGGTTGTAGCTGTGTTGGTCTAAGGGCATAGGCAGACAAGGTTTTTGCGGGTAAATCTCATCTCTTTTATTTCATAGATTTTAGGGTCAAACGGGACCTATTAAATCATTGAGTCTGGTCATCAAGTTCAACTCAAAAAGTTGGTCTAACAAAAGTGTGTGCTCTTCCATCCAGGAAGAGCGCTCATCAACGGCAGATGCTTCCTCCGCCTGACGATGGGTATTTGTACCCGAAAACTTAAGAAGAATTTTTCCAGCTATTTGAGTTGGTCTAATAAAAGATATCAGATTTACCTAAAGAACCTTGTCTGTTCTGAGGAGGAAAATTCTCCAAAACTGAATACAAAATACATTATCCGCCCTCGCAAAGACAACAGCCCCTGTCTTTTACGCTGTGACATTTCAGTTCCAGGTGAGGCAATTACAGAGCTGATTGCAGGGGCTGGAAGCTGCTGTAACAACTCTCTGATTAAGAACCTGATTTGTATTTATTTATATTTGATCTGTGTTTGATTAACTTTTCCAGGCCTAAACGCAACTGAACGATCCATTGGGAGGCTCGGCAGGAACAATCCTTCCTCCGGCATTGTTGGCTTCCTTGTGCCAGGTGGCATTGGCTAGACTCACTAGCGTGTGTTCATGGGGAGTGGAAGTGTAAGACTGAATTCGGTCGTGGCCTAAGTATAATATCACTGCAATGATTTGGAAACAGGAGAAGATTTCATATATCTGTTTGAGAAGATCTGTGGGAAGTTTTCCAGCATTTAAAGGTTCATTTTGAGTGATCTGTCGATCATGAAAGGGAGTAGAGGCATCCATTAGCAGCAAAATTTTGCCATGCCTGTGTTCTGTATCTGTTTTCTGCTCATGTAAACAGTAGATTAATTTAATCTGTAGAGATATAGCCAAAGATGCGGTTGCCTATATATATTATATATATCCCTACATATAATAAAATGTGGGAAAGCTATAGCCTTTTTCTATTTGTCACAAGTTGTGCAGCTGGTCTAATTGTCACCATATCCCTCAGCTCCTCACTTCAAGTTGGCTGCAAACTAATAGCAATCCTTTTGTCATCATCCCCAGTTCCCGGGGATATAAAGAAAGGTACTGTTGAGCCCTTCAGTTTTCTAACAGTATTCCTGTTTCTATAAGACTGGCATCCACCTGGGTTAGCAGTGTCCCGGGTGCAACGGGGCTGGGTGCACAAAACTCTCAGATAGTATAGACTGGCAGATGCAGGCATCTGAGCAGACTAGTATGTTTAGGTAATAATTGCTTTCCTTCTCACCCTTCCTGTTGAGACGTTGCATAGCTGGAAGCCTGTAGATGGATCAATCACACAGCAACCAGTTATGACAGATGGTGCTGGGTACAGATGCCAAGACCACCCACCAGAAGCAAGACCGAGGGGATGGACTGAAACTCCCCCCATAGACCATAGACTCATAAAGACTGTTAATGCCCTTGACCATTCTCCACCCTGGCACCTGTACACATGCTAAAACTATTGTTTAAAAACATCTTGCTACCTTACGACTCTGGACCAATGTAGTTAGCATGCACAGTCTTACCTCTCTTCCTATTATAGCACTGTAACCTCTTCACCTCCTATACTCCAGGCATGGCGTCGGACTAACTGCATGCCTTGTACTGCAGTAACAACATCTAAGTACCCATGTGGGTACCATGTGAAGGGTCCTATATTATCTGACAACTCTACGAAGCCATGTGAATAACCATGTTTTTTAACATTGTCTAAGCTTTATGTGTGAGCGGATGTTTAATACATTGTAGGTAAGTGGTCTACGGGGTGGCAATTACCTCCTTTTTCCATGGTCTCTGCATACGCTGACCAAAAGGACCTTCATTTATTTTGTTGTGTAATCTCCGATTCCATTTGTTTCCCGCTGTCCCCAGTAGGCTCCTTTCAACATAGCTCTTTTCTCAGTGTCTCTGATCCAGTACATAACTATGGGTTGTTTTTTTCTCTGCACCTGACTGCTTCTTGCCCATATTTCAGACCCCTCCAAGCCACTTGACAATATATCACTGCTAATGTTTACATCACCTCCCAAGCCAGGTAAGGGTCCATCCAAGTCTGTTTGACACATCCATCAAGTGTTCCAGTGTCTGTAGCCAATGGGACACAAAGGGGACAATTTTCCTAGGATCCTATCCAGCTGGTTTTCACTCCTCAGGCCAGAATTACTCATTTACAGGTGGAATGAATAGGAAGCTGCATCATGAGCTCCCTTAGCCAGGTTCAATCTTATGTCTCCAGACCCGTAGTGAGACATCTTAGCTGCTCTGCCACCTTCCTCCCCCAAGCCACCCATATAGTTCAATAGTATTCTGCTTACAGGTCTCCAGTTTATTAAAGATGATGTTGAACAAGGTCTAAAACAAACCACTGCGCTGTCCCAATTAGTTTTGTCATGCAATGTGATGCTTCAAAATGTATCATTGACCGTTGTTACCATCACTCATCCCATTTCCAGGCCAGACCTGGTGCTCAGATCCAAGCGGGTTGGAATTAATTTTTCAAGCCAACTTACTTCACTCTCTGACTTCCTCTACTTGCCAGACGTGCCTAGAATGGCGATGGGCTAGCCCTGCCAATGGGTCTCTGCAGAGCGCCTTGGACTGTAGGTAGCTGAAGCTGATGCAAACGTTTCAGCCTCTCTCGTCTCTCACTGCATAGGAATCAGGTGGGATTAGCATAAATTTTCTCTTCCTGTCATCTGCTCAGGATATTCCCCTCCTAGTAATCCCTCTCAGGGTGCTCTCAGTGTGCAAATGCTACCATCCACACCCAGGATTCACAGAGGAAAACAATTCTAGTCACATTTTATACTTGATAATGTTCCATTTCCAAATGGCTGATAAAGGATTAAGAAAAAGCAAATAGATATTATAAGCCTGTGTAATATTTGCTAGTGATTGTTACTGCCACATCTGGAGAGGATGGTGCCTGTTGGGCTGCATCACACTCTGTAGTCATTTATTAAAACATTTAAGCACATTTGTTATGCATGGAGTAAGCCTCTATAAAGTATTAATGCAATGAACCTAGTATAAAGCATGGCTGAAATTCTTCTAAGGTTTCAAGTAAGACTGGAAAAGGGAAAAGCCCCTAATCTGATATTTAAAATGAGCTGTCCACAAAGTTAGGCTGTGTAATCTCAGGATCTTGCTACTACCCTTGGCATCAGAGATGGAGAAGGGCATGTACCTGAGAGCGATGATGTTTTGCTACTGCCTGAGACGATACAAGACCACCCAACCCCAAGGGTGCATCTACACGTGCACATTTACTGTATGGTAATTCAGGTTACTGCGCAGTACCTGAAAATTACTGCTCAGTATGGGCAGGCGTCTACATGCGCATGCCCATACTGTGCAGTAACTATGGCGACTTACACCCACTTGGGTGTAAATTTGCTACCTGCATGATGCAGGCAGCAATCTTACACCTGATTAGTTACTGCATAGTAATGCATGTGTAGACGCCTTACTGCGCAGTAACACTGTGTGTGTGGACTGACTTGGGATTAACTTTAGTTGCAAGTCAGTTCACATATAGTGTTAATACACTGTAATGCCCGCACATGTAGACACTGGCCTAAAAGCTGCTTACTGCGCAGTAACTTACTGCACAGTAAATGAGTGTGTAGATGCACCCCAGGAGTAACATTAGTGATACACAAGCTCTGCCAGACACACAAGGTTAAGCAGGCTGAAACAAACAGGTGAGATATATATATTCTCTCCCTCTCCCACACCCCGACTTCTTTCAGCTATAGTCATCTTCAAGTTCACTTGTAACAAGAGCGGGGCCAAATGTTTTTAGACGGAAATGTGATTCTTCGAGTAGACTGTGTCCCTTTATAATGTCACTCCACAGAAATCTCACCAAACCTTTCATTCGAACAAAAGATAAAATAACAGAGATGCACAAGGGCACTTTGTGTTGAATACATTACGGCCATAGAACTGTCATCACACTTCTCACAAGCACATTTTCACTTGCTTGCTTGAGTGTTTCTTTCAGAGCTCTCCGTAGCTTTGGTGTGCTGCTTATAATTATATCAGTCCTCTCTTTGAAAGTCGTTTTCTCTACTTTTTGAAAGGTGCTGCCTGGAAGGGCAGACATGCAAGAACTCTGCTGGGAAAAACCTTGGTGCCTCGGGATAAGATGCCAGCATTAAAACAGGATGTGAGAACTTTACTATCAAACAATAAGGATTTGGGTTTTAAAATATTAACTTCTCCCACCCCCAAAAATGATAAGTAGGTCCTATAAGAATAGAGCATTTTTAAAATAAAAAAGCTGGCTTGCCCTAGCTCTCCATACAAGTGGGTCCACATCACACAACTCTTACTGTGAAGACAGACACTAATTGATAATCACCGGGGGAAGGCGGGGGGGGGTAATATCTGAGAGACAAGAGAGATAAATGGGTATGGAAATGGAAATCTTCCCTCACATTGTGGGCACTTCAAGGCAGAGTTAATGTATGTGGTGCATAGCCTCTTGCCTTTACTACCCAGGGGATGCATCTACATGTGCACATTTACTGCGCAGTAACCAAAAATTATTGTGCAGTACAGGTATACGTCTACATATGCACGCTCGTACTGTGCAGTAACTATGGTGATTTATGCCGACTTGGGTGCATCATGCAGGTAGCAAATTTACACCTGATTAATTACTGCGCAGTAACACTGTGTGCGTGGAGTGACTTGGGACTAACTTTACTCCCAAGTCAGCTCAAACACAGTGTTACTGCGCTTTAATGCCTGCGCGTGTAGATGCTGGCCTAAATCCGCTTACTGCGCAGTAAATTTAATGCGCCGTAAAAACACATGTAGATGAGCCCAGGCTGTCTGTCTTGTGTGGAGAGGACTTCTGTATCCAGCACTGCCATTGCAGCACCTTTCATCCAAGCACGGACAGATTAAAAGGAATGGGTTAGCTGGAAATCACGTACTCAAGATTATCTGCCAGCTCCTGAGATCGGGAATGTGTGTGTGTCCCATTACAGCACCACCTAGGAGATAGCAGGGCATAGTCTCCTGTGCTGTCTACATCTAATGGAGAGCTGAGAGCAGAAGGGATGGGGAACAATCCTCTGCATCTTTCTTTGGCTAGGACCCTCTAAGAGTGAGATGCAACAGTGGTAATGACCACTCAATGGAGAGGATGTGCTCCTCTGGGAGCATGGACCAGGACACTGTTCTGGGACAGAAAATCCAGGCCCTGCTCTCCCAGAAGCCATGTCAAATAACCCTGTGCATAGATCAGTCAAGGTCCATCTCAAAACTCAGTAGGTTTTTTTTGGTCTCTGCTGCTTTTACTGGAAAGCATGTTATTGTGCTCAAACAGACAGGCTCATAGTTGCCTCGATCACTTTTTTCTCTCCTCTTTAAGCCTAGATGCTACATTTCCTCTTCTCCAATTATACAGTTACAAGCCCAAGCTCATGGATGATTATTGAGCTTTCTATTTATTCCTTTCTCCATGCCAATAAGCCTGGCATATGGCCTTGCTTTTGAGAAGATAAGGAGATGCTAAAAATATCACCAGGACTGTCCCTTGGGGCCCTAAGGATTCATATGAAAAACATAAGAGATGACAATAAAAAATGAATCTGCCAGATTTCAATACAGGCTGCAGAGAATACCAGCTCCTAGCTTCTTCTCCTCCATTCCCTGGGCTGTAGGTTGGCAGCCTGGGTTCAACTCTAATATGCACCAGCTGGGTATGGCATACCGGGGTCTATCTGTCAGCTGGGGGCTGTGCATTGCATTCTGGTGTCTCCCCCCAAACCCCTACTATGTTCCTCCATGTCTGATGGGAATGGGGGCCAGCTCTGACACCGCTTTAGGGGGGCTGGCCAATACTGAGTCACTCCTATAAGGGATTCATGGCCAGTCTCTATTCTCTTTGGGCAGCCTGAGCAGCATGGATGAAGCATTGTATGGCTGAGGGAATGCCCTGTCATAGTCTAATCTAATAGTTGTGAGAAGTATGCAACAGGGGTAGGGGATGAGGAGGAGAAAAGATAAAAGGTCCTCAGGGCTGCATATGAAAAGACCCAGAAATTAAGGAAAGTGAACTAGATCCATTTGCTTACTCATGACCTACAGTGAGTGCGCTGTGCAAAAGCACTCATGCAGAAAGACTCAAATCAATGCAAAAATAAAACAAAGGCAGTTGATTCAAATGGAGGGCTATATTCTCAGTGAAAAGAAGAGCCAGCCAGCGTGTTGCCTCGAGAGCGTAGAGCAGCCGGGGCTCCATCTGTCCTACATGCTGACTAGCCATGGGATCGACTGGTTTTGCAAGAGAGGGACTGGATGTTAAAATAAAGGCCACCCTGAGCAGAAGCTTGAAGTCCCTGCTTCCCTCTTAGGCAGCTGCAACTCTGTAAATAGAAAATAGATGTCTGACATAGCAGAGGATAATTCACCTTCTAATTGTCCCCAGAGGAAACCACAGTAGCAGGTGATGGAAACTGCTGCTGGAATACAAAAGAGAACATTTTCCAGGTAAAAACAGGACATGAATAGGCTGCTAGTACACAGACACAAGGTAGCTACCATGACAATCTTGCCAAGTTTGCTTTAGAAAAGAAAATGGACTGAGATCAATGAAGGTTGTTTGTTCTGTTTCCCTATAGTTGGGACCCTCCATAGACTGCCTAGTCCAGTGTGTCCAGGTATTTAAGGTAACTCTAACACGTTTAAAGGTTTGGTGGCCACTGGACTTTAAATGGCCGTTGTCCTGTATTTGATATGATTGTAAGATCACAAGGTTGGAAGGAGCCTTGAACGGGCCTTGGTCTATTGGTCTACCCCCTACACAGATGCAGGCCCAGCTGTTCCTAAACCATCCCAGACAGATGTCCATCGAGCCTTTCTTGGAAAATCTCCAAAGAAGAAGATTTTACAATTTCCCTAGGCCACTTTTTCCATGGTTTTACAGCCCCCTGCAATCCCCAAGATCTGATCTAAATCTGCTTTGCCATAGTTTTAAACTTATTGCTCTGTTTCCTGTCCACCATCACAAGGGAGATCAGTTTGTCTCCTTGTACTTAAACATAAAGTACCTAGATCCATCAACTTTTCCTCACCTGGAATACATCAGAGAATTCAAAAGTTGATGAATCCCAAGCTGCTGGGTGGGTTAACTGTAGTTCCCTTATTATTAGGAAAATTTACAATATGGATTCACTGCTGAGCTCTTCATCCATTTCGATATCTTCTTTTTCTGCCACCGCTCTTCTTGGACTGCCCTACAGATCACCACCCTCGGCTTTCAGAAAAGGACCCGGTGAGAGTAGCCAGGAGGAGTGCAGTGTGTCTTTTGGATCCTTCCTTCAGGAAACAAAGTCTTTTTGCTACTTGTCATGAGCAGCTGCTCTTTTGCAAAACCCTCAGGTCAGGTCTTGAGTCATATTCATTCGAGTCCTAATTTATATTGACAAAATCGAAGGGCAATAGACTCACTGGGGCAGGTTGTGCTGTGTGGGTTGTGGACCATAAGGACTTTGTAATTATGTGTCCTGTCAAAAATCTTAGAGTCTGGAGAACTGCCAAGAAGCCTCAGACTGCTCCAGAGGAGAATAATGAAACGCTAGGTTTCTCAGTCCCTCTGTAGCAAAAAGGAAGGGAAGAGAGAGCCTCCTTACATACGACTCCAGGAGAGAGAAGATAGTATGACCCCAACAGTGAAAATGCCACCACAATGCTGCATTTGTGGCCTGAATGGGCCAGTATTTCCCAGAAATAAAAAGTTTGTCATTGATCCTACTGGGGTAGTTCCACCCCAAAAAAGTAATCCTAGGCAGAGGTTTATGAGGATTGGTAAAACCATGTTAGCTTATTAGAAATGTTGGAGGGTGTCACTCCTGATTCATTCAATGGTCTAGGAGAACCTCGTAACTAAAACTTGATGCCATGGTGGAAGACCAGCAGCTCCCCTCTGAGAGGATGAAAGCATTTTGCAAGCCTTTATAGACCCGTGTCGTGGGTTTGTGGGATTGGGTTTATCCTTCTCATCTTGCAGGTGGGGAAAACAAACAGAAATGGAATAACTCCCTGTGATGACACGGCGGGGATTCTTGATAAGATGAGCTTTCACAGATGCACAACCCTTGACTTATGACTGGTTTAAGACTGATCTGCTCCTCCACTGTAAAAAACTTTGTTCTTCAGTGAAGCTCCCTGCCCGTGAAAAGTCCTGAATTAGTTTCATTTGGAAGGAACAGTTTCAACACTTGTGGTGTAGTCACAAGAACTTTAGGCTCAAATCTCACAGGCAATGCCTGCTAGAAAGGGCTCGTTCATTGACAAAATTACTTTCTCCTTTGAGCTCCGTCAGACGGGTTGATTGACAAGTCACGACAGAGATAAAAAGGCGGGAGAGAGGGTCGTGTTTTCCCCTTTCCCTAAACATTACTGTGAATTCATTTCTGATGGTTTTGGGCCCGGAAGCAGAGTATTAAAGCCTGGGGATCCTAGAGCAATACTCAAAACTTTAAAGCTGGGTAGGGATGTGATCTTTGTATGACATTTGACTACGAGCAAAAAATCTGGCTAGGGAGGTACTTCTGCCAGCTTAAAAAGGTGGTTTTGACCAGAACATTTGGGGCTGCAATATACTGTACAACAGCCACAGCACATTTTGGCTGGTACACACTACCTGTAAGGTAGAAAGGTTTCCTAATGTAGATAGGCCTTATATGTAACCCTCTGAAGGACTCTAGAGAAGCTGGCCCAATGGATACCTAGGTTTGGGTGGACATTTGACTTTCTGCTCCACCAGTGGATGGCAACTCTTGCTTCTGACCATGAGCAAGAAAGGGTTTCAGTTTTAGCCCAAGTTTGCAATGATTCACATGTATATGTATATGTATATGTGTGTATAATAAGGTGATGTGTTTAACAGCGCACTGGCCTTGTCTCTATTATAAGGCACAAGCAGCTTGGCGGACAGGAGGGAAGATCCTCCAGGGGAAAAACCATTGCAAAAGGAATGTGACTGAGCCACAGAGCCTCTGTCTCACGAGCTTGCTTTTCTCTGTTTATCCAAATCCTGTGAAGAAGCAGAGGGATTTGTTTTCACTCTGTTGGACATTTGAAAATGGAGCAGGATCCTCATGGAAGATGAGAGGAGGTTGCCTTGGGGGTGTTTCTTGCAAAGCTTACTGACAAGGCCAAGCCTAGTGCCAAGCCCAAAGGGACCTGGAGCGTGTTAGAGGAACTGCCAAAAATGCATTGGCCAGGCAGGGGACAAGAGTCACGGTTTGCAATGTGTCTCGCCGAGGTTTCTTTCCTCATTGTGGAGGGATGCTCAAGTCAAGTGTGAATCCAGTGTGACGTGCTTATATATAAGCATGAAAAGTTCAGCTGAGATGCTGTAATGCAAGACTCCATAGGGCTGTGTTGAGTGTTCATGACAGGGCACAATAGTGGGTACAACTTGTCTCCTGGGTGGTGGAGTGGTCCCTGGGGGCATCTGCCCAGGGCACGACTAGCCTGCAACACCTTCAGGCACAGAAGGTGGTAGGGGACCAGCTGGAGACTGGGCCTGGGCAGAGAGAAAGCATATTGGGAATGGAAAGGGTGCAACTATGATAGACCAGCATCATGTTGGTTCTGGAAAGACCTGTAGACCAGTAAGACAGATAGCTCCAGACAACCTTCATTCGATAGATACTGGGCTCTATGAGTACAACGACTTTCCTTCCAAGGTGACGCACTGCAACCCTATGCGCCTCTCGTTCAGACCCCACGCTGCAAAAGGTGCATTCCCGCTCTGAGTCCAATTATAACACAAGAGGCCTTTATGCAAAGTCTAGTGTTTTTAAAAATAATCTCTTAGCAAATCATGTTGTTAACCAGAAAGGCCCAATATTTTGAGGTCCTGCTGAGTTTCTTCTACTCTCACTAACATCACTGGCCTGGATCTGCTCCTTCTGCAGTGCCTCTCATGAAATGAGGATAAGCGAGATCATCCCTATCCAGTTGTTGTTGCATAATTCCTTCCTGGGGTGGGGAACTGTGTTTGTTTTGTCTAGAAACGAGACGGTAACAATCCTTAAACACTGAATGATTTATCGCCCAAGAGGGCTGCAGTCGATTGTTCTCCTTGTCGACTTAGGGAAGAAGAAGAAAAATTCAGTTTAATTTGCAGTGGAGGTGATTTAGACTGGGACTCGGGGAAAGCTTTCTAACAAGGAGGGGGGTGAGATGCCAGGTGAGCTACCGAGAGGCTATGAAATCCTGTTCTTGGAAGCTTTTACGAACTGTATCTGTTAGGGATGACTAACCTCCATCTGCCTTAGAGGAGGGGGTTGGACTAGCTGAACCCCTGCAAGGCATTTCTGTGACCTCTATGCAAGAAGGAAGGGAGGTCCAGGCCCTTGGGGTGGAGCAGCGGGACCATCCATCAACATTCACAAGCCATTTGGAGATCCCTTTATGCCCAGAACATCTGTGCTGAGCTGCTGTGCCTCTCGCTGGGAGAAATCAAAATCGGCAGCAAGCTCAAGAGCTCCAGCTCCCTGCAGAGAAGTATCCCGCTGGCAGAATGCCTTAATTCTGCGCTTCCCGAGGCTGAGGCAGACTCCAGCCAAATCCAAATCAGTGACCACAGGCTAGAGGGGAAACTGGCAGGGAGGAAGCACAGTCCGCGCCCAGAAAAAAAGCAATCGCGCAGTCAGTGGGACAGGAGAAACGGAGCCCGAAAAGCACTTTTTCTTCTAATATCCAACTAGGAGGAGATGGAAGAAAGGTATTTCCTCTGATTAGCCGGGTTATTTTTTCTTGTTAATGTTCTGGAGCGATTATTACAAACTACCAAACATATATGAATGATTGTATTGTATGTTATTGCATGGTAACGTAAGTATTATTGGATTTGCTTTGTCTCCTCCTTCATACCAAAAGGTGAAACAAAGGTGTGGGGCGAGGGGGGGCCCACAAGATGGAAGTGCAAATGTAAAGAATTTTATCTTCTGGTTTTGCTGAAACATCAAAGTTTTTTTTGAGAAACCGACTGGATGAGACCATTTTCATTTTCCATAAGAGGGCATTTTTTTGCTGACAACATTCTAAAAATTTCGACCTGCTCGGCTTACGTTTGAGAGCTAAATAGTATTTGCTGAATCAGAACACAGATGTAAGACCTCATCCAAACAGCATCAGAAATTTCTGCCACTGTTTTAATATCTCAATAGACTGAATGGGGCTGGTGTCTATCTCAGTGGGAGCTGCTATCTTAAGTATACAGCGGCGCACTTCACAGCAGGAGACAGTCTCATGAGACATTAATTCTACAATATCCCAGGCTCCATTAGAAACTGATGGAAATCGGAGTTTCAAAGAGTTTTTTAATACTCTGTTTTCTTCTTTTTTTTTTTTTCTTTGAGTGCCTGATTAACCACTGTTAAATTAGTCAAACACGTTAAGAAGTAGACTTGGATGGTAAGCTGTTTTCAAACTAGTTTGCAGTTGCTTCTAACAGGACATAAATCCTTACCTGTCCTCTGGATGGATCCAGTACTTCCAGCGCGCAGATAACGCTCCTTTTGTCCCTAGCAGGAATATTGCAACTATGAAGAATGAGGATTCAGCCATTTATTTGCCCGTCTTATGAGACTGGCAAGGCAGGCGTGGGTGCATGGACAGGTTACCCCTAGGAAAGGAGGGTGGGGCTTTACAGCCCTCAATGAAAGCGGTTTAACTTTCATATTCTTCAAGGTAGCAGCATGAACACCTTGAAGGAGCAGACACATGGCACAGCCTTTCTTTGCCCCAGGCTGACTTGCTCATGTGTTCACATCCATGCCAGCTTTCCAGGGGCCAGCAAGGCAGATGGCCAGCATCGTGTTGGTTCTGGAAAGACCTGTAGACCAGCAAGACAGACAGCTCCAGGCAACCTTCATTCAATAAATACTGGGCTGCATGAGGACGATGACTTTCCTTCCAAGGTGACGTACTGCAACCCTATGCACCTCTTGTTGAGACCCGCTCCGAGTCCAGTGCAGCCAATTATAACACAAGGCCTTTATGCAAACTCCAGTGCTTTTAAAAATAATCTCTTAGCAAATCATGTCGTTAAACAGGAAGGCCCAATATTTTGAGGTCCTGCTGAGCTTCCTCCACTCTCACTAATGTCCCTGGCCTGGATCAGCTCCTTCTGCAGTGCATCTCATGAAATGAGGATAAGTGAGATCATCCCTATCCAGTTTTTGTTGCATAATTACCTCCTGGATGGATGCAACATAGGCACATGGGGAGTTTGGGCGGAGGGGATACAAGGAGCCCCTAGTGTGTGCAATGCGCCGGATTGACCGAAGCCATGAAACACGGGACCTTGTAGTGTACTGCAGTGGAAAACGGACTCTGCCCCTTGTACAAGACACTTCCTCTCTTCCCACCCACTCCCACCTCTCTGTGACCGAGCTGCTTAGATTAGCTGCTCAGGGCAGTGATTGCCTCTCGTTAGCATGTATGTACAGCCCCTAGCACGACGGGCCCCCGATCCCTGTTGTAACGCAACATTGCTAGTTGTCCTAAACAAGACTAGACAACATGGCTCACACTGCCTCCATTCGAGCCCCGCCGCTGCTAAGCATCATGGGAATCCGTTGGCAATAAAAAGCCAGGACCAGACTTCCCCGCACCTGTTTCTCGTCTTGAAAAACAGGCCCAATAACCTGGACCTCCCCAAGGTGTTTGGAAACAACATTCAATAATGCCTGCTAAGCACTTTAAGATCCTTAGATAGCAAGAGCAATTTAACTGCAAAGTGTTATTGATCACTTATTTTTTTCTTGTAGGATATTTCAGATACTTAGAAATCATGTCGTGATTTACTCCCCTTTGTAATGAGATGTGATTAGGATCTTTTATATCACAGAGGCCTCTGGTTTGCCTTGATGCCTCGGGTTTTTATTCCCCACGTGGCCGTGTGGTATCGCATTGTACTATAGCTCCACTTGCCAGAAATATTATGTGGGGTTTTGGGGGGTTTTTTTTTTTCCTATCTTGCTTTGTAACACAATTCCTGTCTTCTAAATGTTTGCTCCAACCCTCATGGGATATTTCATTTCTTAAAAGTAACCTCTAAGTACGACACAATTAAATATGTATTGAAATGCCGTGGGGAACCGCTGTCGTCACTCATACAGAACTGTTGCTTAGGCTCTGCGCAGTCTTCCTGCAGCCAAGTTTAGGTTGGATACAGAACTGAACTATTCATAAGCTTCATCCCGGTGAGATGGAGACATGTGGCAGGAGCTGCCTCTGAGCAGCTGGCAGTGGGGGTTGTGCCCACACACACTGTGTTATCCCCAGTCCTTCAATATTTGCTGGAAAGGTTTTTCTTGTTCCACGAAGCCTCACCTTCTGGAGTCCCGTTATTAGGGGCCTCTTCAAACAAGACGCTTCTAGGCCTTGCGGTTATAAAGACACGGACAAAGCGGTGATGGGGAAAGGTTCAAGAAGCAGAAAGGAAATTATGATTGTTTCTTAAGCAATGCATCTCATGCTGGTTTTTTTCCCAGTGTGGGAGGCATTTTTTAAATGCTTGGGGTTGGCCACACAGCTGAAGTGGACTTTTCCCCGTATATCTCTGGGCGACATCCTGCCTGCAGTGGGCAAAAGGATTCACAAAGGAAGTAAATTGCTCCCTGCAATCCAGGGCATCCTTTACTGCCTGCTGTGAGCATGGTTAAGCACAGTTGCTGGCCCTTCGTGAAGATGCACAGGCACTACCACCCTTTGGGCCTTCAAAGGGCCCCGTCCCACTTCCTATCAGCTTCCAGGGCACCGTTAGGGTAAGCAGGACTCCTAAATGGGCATACCTATGATTTTGCATTGGGTAGCTGCTCCCCGAAGCTGCCTGTCTATGGGGCAGTGCATCTGAAAGCTGTCTGACGTGGAGTATGCTCTGTTCCCTTTCAGATTTTCTTACAGACCTGAGCATCCCTGTCCCCACACAACACTCCTCTGGACCCCAGCCTATTCCCACAACAGTGACCTTAATGTCAGCAACCGCCGTGGCTTTGGTGCTGCAGCCTGGTTTCCCTGGATGTGTGCAAATTGCATCTCTCCTTGTAATGGGCCAGGATGTCGGTAAAAGCGTAGCTGTTGTTTTTCTAAACGCAACAGGGAAAATCAATTATGTACACTTTTTAACAGGAGGGCTTTTGTTGTCTCAACTTGCTGACTTCAAGCATCTGCAGAGATAGCGCTGGGTGGAAATAGAAGCGAGTCTGATTTGGGTTTGGCGAAGCAGCTGTTTAATTGCACAGGGGACTAGAGGAAATAATAGTCAAGATGCAAAGCAGCCCTCTTTAATTCCTGCTTTCAAAGCAAGCTGCACCCTCATGTTCTCTGGCTCAGCACCCTGAAACCTCGTGGTGCTGGAAGCAATCATCATGGTGAATGAGCTACTGACTGTATTTGAACAAAAGTACACACATTTCCCGGTGCTGTTGGGACCGCTGTGAAACCTGGCTGTTACCTAATGCTTATATTGCAGTGGCACCGACAGGCCGCAACCAGGACGGGGTGTAACGCCAGGTGCTGTACAAATAGCTTGGAATAGGGATGCAAAGGAATAGGGATGCAGCTTGGACTAGGGATGCAAAGGAGTCCCTATTCCAAGCTGATGGTCTGAGAGACAAGACACAGACCTGGCATGAGACAGACAAGTGAACTGGGTGCACTGGGGGTAGGGGCAGAGTGACATATATAGGACACAAGCAGTTGCTATTCAATGCCACCACCATCCCGCACCCTTATTTCCCCCCAGCTTCCCTTTAGCTCTTTCATCCTGAATAGTCTCCTGCCATGAAGAGGGTCCTTCCAAAGGACCCTGAGAGGGCTATGCATGCCACCGTGCTGCCATCGACCCCTGGGAAATGGGCTCGTGTCTCAAATCCACAGGCTGGCTCTAGAGGCACAGACTGGTCCTGTGGTCTGGGCCAAGCTGTAAAAGGGTTTGTTGCTGAGCAAGATCACAGGGCACTGAGAGCTGGAATTCTTCAGAGGAACGGTTCACGTGCTGAAAAAAGGATGTTTCAGGTTGATCGAAAACTATGTGCAGTTGTGGGCCACATAATTTTGGCTGGCAAACCTGCCCCCCCAACCAAAACCTGTTCAAAGATGGTCCATTCCACCTCTTTCACTGAAGCCATTGCACTTTTCCTTGCAAAGCAATGCTTCTGGGACAGGTTCACTTGCATGCATGCATGTATTTTGAAACACTCCACTCCAGAAAATCAGATGTTTCATTTTGACCCCAACATTTGCATGTCGGTTGCCCTACAAAACACATTGCTTTTTATCCTGATTTTCATGTTGCTGACAAACACACACACAAAGACATGGAACAGAATCACTTCAGGTTGACCCAAAACGAGAAAGAAGAAAAAGACGTTCGGATCTGACCGATGAACCAACAAGTCACTTATCCGTGCAGCTCTCGTGCTGAGGGCTATGAGCGTTGGGTGCCCGATCTCACAATATTTTCATAACTCTCCTTTATTTACAACCTGTTTCTGGGACCGTGTGATCAAGTGAGAACCTCAGTTTTCTTTCCTTTTTTTAGTTTTGTTTTTTGGGGGTTTTTTGTTTGTTTTAAGAAAGTTTTTAGTTCTTTTAGTTTTGGAGAAAAGGCCTGGAAGCCAGACTCCTGGTGCACTGGCTTGGAAACGAGAAGGCAAATGAAGCTACCCTCATGAAATCCCATGATTTTTAAATGCCTGCGGATGGTAAGATCTATTCCCATTGATTTTGGTGAGCATGGTTAGTCCTTGCCAGTACCAGGCCCTTCTCTCTCTGTGCTGTAATACCAGATCTCCATCTGCAAGTCTTTGCTCCCCTCCTTTCAGCGTCCCTGGGAGGATTAATCAGTGAACAAGTGCCCACAAAAAGGGCTGCGTGAACATCTACTGTCTCATCCTGGAATCATAAAGACCTTCATTGCAATTCAAAAGCAGGGAGTCTGCAGGAGCTGAGGGCATGGGTGCACTTTCAGAGTTACATCCAGAGCATGAGTCTCCCATGGGTTTGCATTCATGGAAACACCCCGACATCTGCAGATGTGAAGCCTCTTTCAGGCTGGTCAGTCCTGCTGGGGTTAGGCAGTGTTGCTGTCCTTCCCCTGCATCAAGGCTGAGCTTAGCTTTAGAGATCCCTGTCACCTTTAGCACAGTTAGACGAGAAAAAAGTTGGGGACAGCAATGTAATGGTTTTTAAAGGTTGCCAGGATTTAAACACGGCACATCAAATACGAATCGAACAAGGCAGAAAATAAGCGGTGGTTCAGGGAAAAGCAAAGATTCATAAAAACAGGAGACCAAAGGACACTAGGGTGTAAGAGAGAGCTTCATTTGGGGGTTAGGTCTTGCTAGTGGAGTCATAGCAAGGATTTTGAGTTCATTTTGGCTAGATAGAAAAGCAAGCCGGAACAGCCATGCATTCATCATTGCTCGGACCATATGCCTCGCAGGCCTGTTCCCATGTTCCTCACTTGTCCTCCACCTATTTTTCATCTTTACAGAGTGGGATGTCTTTGCAGCAGGGACTGTCTTGCCATATGTCTATACAGTGCCAAGCACAGTTGGGAGCGATGTTCATCATTGCCATCATCATCATCGGGCCTTGAGAAGAGTAGAAAGGGAATAAATCATCTCCCACCCAGTCACAGAGACGGAGATCATCCGGCTGATTGAAAATCCCTCCCGTTTGTGTGAGATGGAAGAAGAGCTGCAGCTGGCATACTCAGCTGACACAACAGCAAGGCGCTGACAGACTCTTCATCGGCTAATGGACCGTTTTGTCAACCCCCCAAAATAAATAGAAGTTGCGACTTTGAGATGATGTGCGCTGAGTATATGCACATGTTGATAGATCTGCATCTGTAGGCACGACTCAGAGCAGTTAAAATTCATAATATAAACCTGTGGCTATGACCTGCAGTCTGGATCCAGGAAAAACTCCCATTTAGCTCAATGGGAGCTTTGCAATGAAGGAATCCTTCTTGATTGCACACGGTTTAAAACAATTCCTGCTCTTTCTCTGTCTCCGGCACAATTAGGGTTGGGACGTTGAAGAGTGGGGAATGCATTTTCAGGACCCCAAGGAGCTGTAAATAATTCACCCTGGGGCAACCAAAACTCCCCCAAACTCCTGCTGTATTACTTCCCAGCCGGAGTGCTGCTTGTGAGTTGTGCGATATACAACATTTGCTTGCTACTTGTGCAAGGGCTGGTCAGGAAGGAGCCTGGAAAGGGTCAGTGGCGTGAAAGTCCAGGATTTAGTCATAGACTCAGAGACAACAAGGGCTGGAAGGGACTTCAGGAGGTCACATCTTGTCCAGCCCCCTGCTCCAAGCAGGACCAAAGAGGCCCTGCAAAGTTTGCTGCTACTGAGCTCACATATTTTGCAAAGCACTTTGAGATACTTCTAGCTGAAAGGCACTTTATAAATGCAAGTCATTATCATTAAGCAACTGTTCAGAAGGAAGCTGTTCATTTGCAATCCTCTGCTGCTGTTTAGCCAGCAGAGCCCTTCCCAGTCCCTGCCAGGACCACGGGCAGCGGCGGCAGCGGCATTGGTTATTGATGAATTCACTGCATCTGTACAGGGCTGGAAAAAAACAAGAGGACAAACACCCTGCTGCTGCTGCCCTGGCAAAGCTCCCGCTGCAGTATTGCATCCTGCAGATAGGGCGTTTCCAAGCCAAGGTGAATATTTTGTGATACTATGAGTGAAACATCCCTAAAAGTAAGGTCCATACTGTGATCTTCCAGTTTGGCCTAGCAAAGTGTCCAAAAATGTGGTCTAACCAGTCCAAAATCATGGTTTGGGTCTGAAAAGCCTCATATTTTTTCTTAAAATTGGAGGGGTGCTTTTTATTTGTGATATTTTCACCACCCCCACGAGCATGGGACCTGGAAGGAAGGAAGTCATATGTCTTCTCATGATTCCAGAAGTGACTAAGACAGTCCTCAAAGAGCTGGGAACAACACGGCTTTTCATGCAGTTGTTCTTTACTTCCTTGAAATGGAAAGCTTTGCATGGGACAGGGGATATGCCTCCATCGCTCCTGGCCGGCACATCCATCTCCTTGACATTGAAAGGGGCACAAGAGACGCAGAATGCAGAGTAGCAATGGGCTGGGGTGGAGCGGACACTTTGCTTCCAAACACTACAGGACTTCTTGCATCTAAAGCAAGAGACAAGATTGAGCCCTATCTAATGGCTGCTCCTCCTGCTGTTCATCCTTCTCATTATTATTGTAGCTTCTCGATGAATGAAACTCCAATACCCTCCATGATTGCATCTACCGCCCTTGGACCATCTCTACTGGAGCTGGGATGTTGACATATAGGATGCAAACAGCCTGTGTTTCAGTTCTCACTGCAACTTTTCTTTTCACAGCCCATTGTATTTCTTATCATAGAGTCATAGAAAATGAGGGTAAAAGGGAGCTCAGGAGGTCACATCTAGTCCAACCCCCTGCTTCAAGCAGGACCAGCCCCAGCTACATCATCCCAACCATGGCTTTGTCAAGCCAGGTCTTAAAAACCTCCAAGGATGGAGAGTCCAACACCGCTCTGGGTGACCTGTTCCAGTGCTTCACTACTCTCCTAGTGAGAACATTTTTCCTAATATCCAACCTCAACTTTCCTTGCTGCAATTTGAGCCCATTGCTCCTTGTCCTGTCATCTGCCCCCACTATGAACAGTCCAGCTCCATCCTTTTTGGGACCACTTTGCTTGTCAAGATTCAGCTAATGCCCTGAGCAGGACTCTGTTCACTCACTAACAGGGAATTTGATTCTTTTAAAAACCAATCAAAGTAGCAGATGGGATTGGAGAGAGAGCAAATGCGTGTACTGCGGTGCTGTAGTGGGACTCTGCAGCTCCCTGCTGCACCGCTTAGAGCACTTAGCTTGGACATTATTTACATCCTTACTATCGCCTTGGATCTGTAGGATTTATTATCCCCTGTTAGAGGATGTGACAACCTCTCTGTCCTTCCCAGCCTAACCCTCTGCCATCTCACAGGCTGGTTCTGTGATATTCTGGGTTTCAAGGGCTCACGGTTTCCCTTTTCCCCCACCGCTTGCCAGTACTTAAAGACTGTGTTATTTCTTCTGAGTCATTCAGTAGCAATGAAGGTGCAATGAGAATGGCTGCTTGGTTTGGTTGGGGCCAGTCTGGTTTGCTCAGATCTATGAATGAATGATACCCAGGTTTACAGACAGACCCAGCTTCTCTGTTCATGGATTTCCTTTCCTCGTGTGCAATGGAGGAAAGGGTCAGGGCTCTCATGGCACTGCTTTTCTCCAAGGCAACACGAAGGACCAAAGGATTCAGGACTGCAGGCACTACAGGAAAACAAGCACAGGGGAGAATATGCCCTGTTCATTCCCAAACTAGTCAGGGATTTCCTTTACCTGAGGTAGCTCTGTTGATAGGACCAGCCAGAGGAGGGCAGAGATGAGCTATGGGGGAGATATACTGAGAGTTGGCAAGGTTGGGGACACAACCTGCTCGTTCCTCCCCAGGATTCAACAGCTTCTCTGCACCCTTAAAAACATTCAGAGAAAAGTGTGTAACTCCCCGCCACAAAATGAGATCGCATCTTGTAATTTTGGACTAGAAAGAAAGCTACTCTGTACTCGGCTCTTCTACCAAGACTCTGCCATCTCCTTCTCCTGGGCTTTCCCCCTCCGCTTACCACCCTGCACTATTTAGATACGGAAGTGCATGGCCTGGTGCATGCTGTAATTCATTCTGTAGAAGCAATATCCTCTTTATCCTCCTTGCCTTGGCTGCTCGTGGCTGGTTGTGGCAGGACAGCTTTAGTAGCAGGGAGCTTCCATCCCATGGCATTTTCCTCTCTGTCTGCACTGCATTGACCACACTTTGCTGTGGTTTTTGTACATGTTTTTCTCTTCTTTTATGCCATATGCTGCAGCCAAGATCCTTACCACTGACTGCAAGGCTGTATGTTACCTGCCTGGAACAGAGCCCTGTTTCATCCAGATAAAGTCATGAGGGAAAGGAGACAGAAGAGTTGGAGGGGAACGCAGAGAGAGTGGACTGGCAGCACTGTTATTCCTTCCCCCTCCAGCTGCAACCCCCCAAGCTATCAGCTCAAGCTTGAAAGCAAGGAGGTTAATACTGGGTCTGGCTCCTCTTGCTTCTCCAAGAGCTGCATTGGCACTGTGCAATCTGCCCTGCCTTACAGGCAGTGTGACACGTGGAAATGCAGTTCAGATCCTGACCCTCCTCCCCTTGCTTGAGGGTGGAAATGAGCTGAGCCAGCTGTGGCATCCCATCCTTTGCCCTCGGCACTAGCTCGGCTGCCGTGGCTGAGGTAGACGAGGAGACTCCACCCATTCCATACTTCTGTACAGATGGGACGCAGCAGCTTGGCATCAGCTGCTCTTCCCTGCAGTGCTTAGTTTGGCAGCACAAGTAGTCCAGGCAGATGAATGAGGGAGTTCCCTGTGCCCCTTGCCCCTTCAGCCCTTGCTGCAGACCTGTTAGGAGGGTTGGGAAAGGACCTTGGCTGGGCTTTGACGGCTGTGCCGCCTGGATGTTGTACAGCTGTCGTGTACATGGGAAAATTGTCACGTGTACAAGCGCCCCTGGAGGGAGATGAAAATCCTGGCAGTGCCCATAGCTCCTTCCCTCTCCCTTTTCCCTGATATTTTTTTTTTTCTGGTGGGAAAGGAGTTTTGTTCCAAATGCATAACCTATGGCAGCAGTCAGCGGAGAGGGCACTTGGCACAAGCATTTTGCACAGGGAAAGAGAGAAGAGCTGTCAGAAAAAGCTGCGGCAACAGGGGGTGAGAGAAAGGGAGAAGTCAGGGTAGACAGCCTCAGTGTTTCTGCTCTCCAGCAGTCACAGGCGCCTCAGCAGTGCAAAGGGAAGTGGAACTGGAGTTATAAAGCCCAGCATCTGGCAGCAAACTGGAACCCTTTAAAAACTGATATCCATTTAAACATAAAGGGCTCCCATATTAACAAGTAGCTGCTGCTTACAAGCCTTAGAAGGAGCTACGGTATAAAGTAAGACTTGCAACTGGTGGACCTCTCAAGCAGGCCTTGACCAGGTCTCCCAGTCGGGGACAGAATCAGCCCAACCAAATGAGAGGGCAAAGCAGTGGTGTCAGGCCTCTGCGGTTGCTGTCTGCCTTGGGCCGTCCTCTCGTCGACAGGGCAGGTTTGATCCTTTCCGAAGGTGCTCACCTCAAGCAACACGCTCGCAGAACAAAACTGCTATTTCCAGGCCTAAAAACAAGCATTTCCCAGAATGTCCTTGCCCAAAAGGTGATGCTGGGTTAAATAACAACTCATGACACTGGTCTTTATACAAGCGTTGCAGAAACACAGGGTTGGAAGGGACCTCAAGCACCGTTTGGTTCACCCCCCTGCATAGCTGTTGTTTCCAACCCATCCCAGACAGATCCCCTTCCAGCCTCTCCCTGGAAACCTCCTGGCAAGGAGATGCCACCACTTGATCCTCTTGCAGATTTGCCCCGGGTACTTTCATCTTGGGGAACTAAGTGTTGGCAAAAAAGGGGTTTCATTTTAGGAAATTCTGTGTCCTTGGAAAAGTGTTTTCCAAACAGCATCAACTAAGACTTACAGCTTGGAAAAGCCAAGGCTTTGCTTAGGTCAGAGCTGTCCCTCACACTCCCTAGGCCGGCTGGTGTAATCTGAATAGGTAAGCACTGCAAGCAACACAACCTTATGCATTTTCTCCATGCATTATCCCTTGTCATTTTTGTAGAGAGATGGATGAGAACAAAACAGCTGCAGCACGCTCAGCCCCTTCCACCTCTGGAGAGCTGCAGCTGTTAGGAAAGAGCTGAATCCGGGTGGCCAGAGCTTTCCTGCTGAACGGCATCTGCTGACAACAGAAGAAAGGCTGCGTCCTTTGGGCTGAGGCTGCCGCATTCAGGTGTGCTGTGTAGCAGCAATAATCGCAGCCCATCACTAATGCAGATAACAGCCGTTCTCAGGCATCTTCCTGATGGTGTATCTTTTTCTGCCTCATTGGACGCTGGGGTGGAGGCCCAGAGTTGTTGTTCAGATATCCTACCTGGCATCCTTATTGAAACAGGAATCCAGATGGCCAACAATTCTGATTCAGGTGAACAGCTCATTTAGCAGGATATGGCCGATGATTCAGTGATTTCAAGAACAAACAGCAACTCAGAGGCAAAACAGAGAAGGCAGGGGGTGTGGGCGAAAGCCCCCATGAAATATTGAAACAATGCTATCCAAGTGAAACTCAAAAAGCTGGATACGCACCTGAGCCCAGCCATAGAGAGACTCATGAATTTTTAAGGGTCTTCTGCATCATCTAAACAAAACCTTAACTCACCTTACCAGTCTGTATGTGTATATTTGAGAAGAATCGGAGCTAGCTGCCTCGCCAGCCCATTGTGGTTCAATGCAATGCATTTTTTATAGCTCACCCTTCATGCAAAAGTGTCAAAGACACTTTGCAAGGAGAACTGAGCAGGAGCCAAAATGAAAAAAAGTGGGTGAGATAAAGCATGCCAGTGACTTTAGGGAATAAGTGCGCTGGAGAGAGGAGCCATCTTAAACCTAGAGCTACTTAAAACAAAATGGTAATTCTGCATATGGCAGCATTCAAATAGAAAGCTCATATCTGCAGGATAAATAGACCAAATTGAAATTATTTATCAGGAAAAAAACCCTTGGCGCAGAATGGACTATCCCACTCTTCTGTGTTAATAGCCAGGAGAGCATGGACCGGAGCCCAGTAACCCTTCTCCGCCCTCCTGAGTGCCTTTGCCACTTAGCTGTCGAAACCTGTGTGCTCTCACTCGCTCTCAATGACTCAGTGAGTATTTAATCAGCCCATGAAAAGTGAAATCACTTCAAAGAGGATTTGCCATCACTCGACACAAAATACCCTGTAGCCTGGTGGCGAGGGGACTCTCCTGATTCAGTTCGCCCCTCAAATGGAGAAGGGAGTCAACCCTGAATCCCTGGCAGTGCTGGATAATATTGAGCACCAGAAGTGCCTCCTATTGCTGCCACAATTAGAGGAAAAGTACCAATCCCTCCTCAGGTTTTGGAAGAAAGGGGGGGAAGACACCTAATAGCAGCATCTGAATCATGAGTTGAGACGCCCAGGGCTGCACCCTCTGTTTCAGAGACATCTGAGACTTAAGACACCTCTCTCTGCAGATTTTCCTACAGGTTTCCCTTAGTGGCCCCTGTTTTGAAGGCAGGTTGCTTCAGCTCACCCTCCTGAAGCACATACTTCTCTCCAGGGGTGCAGGTTGTAGCCGTGTTGGTCTAAGGACACAAGCAGACAAGGTTCTTTGGCTAAATCTGATATCTTTTATTAAACCAACTCAAATAGAAATAGTTTGCAAACTATTGCAAACTAATAGTTTGCAAACTATTTCCAACTACTTGAGTTGGTCTAGTAAAAGATATCAGATTTGCCCAAAGAACCTTGTCTGCCAACACTTCTCTCCATGCATTACAGAAGTGTCTGGCTTGGCTGATGCGGATATCCACTCGGGTGCCTAAGTCTCCTTTGCAGATCTAGCCCTTCGTCACACTGTGCCCCAGTTCCCCATTTAGGAAAGGGGATAGGAGCACTGGCCTGCCTTGCAGAATACCCACTGCAATATATATTCCCACCCTACAATGAAGGAGACTCTGTAAGTGCCACAAACAGATATATGGGTATCTGACATGCTTACACTGATGTAGAAAAGGATGCATGTAGAGTACAGCCTTAATTAGCCATAATTTACTTAAATGTGGCATAGAATTACTCCAGCAAAAAAACAGGAGCAAATCTACACCAGTGTAAATTATTCTAGTGTAAGTGCTGTCTGTCTGGAGCTATGCTGGACTATCCACAGCCTACCGCTGGACGATCCCCTGCCTACTATTTGTGCTGGTCATGACCAGCTACCCTTGAAGAACTGGTCACCTGTATGTCCCCAAATCCAGGTGAATTGTTGTTGGTAGACAAAGCAGGATGAGTGTCCAGGCCAAAAAAAAAAGTGTTTCTAGTTTGCAAGGCAACCCCTAGCTAGACTTACATTTCCATCAGTCACAACAGAAGTAATCTCCCCCGTGTGCGAGCGCTTGCAGAATTGGGGCCTCTGCCGGTTCCCGCTCAGCCTTCCGCTCTGCTTCAGAAATTCATAATTCAGCAAATCATTCAACTGATCCACTTTTTAACCTGGAGCAGTATTTACTGAAGCGTGCATGTCGCACTCGGTTAGGCCTCGTCCGCTTGGCGCAGCAACGCAGAATCCAGGCAGAGCCACGTGAAAGACCGGAGAGCAGTTTTATAGGGAAGAGGAGAGACAGCAAGTACAAGGAGAGGCAGTCTCCAGATTGCCATATCCCTATATTTATTCATTTTATTAGATCGCTGGATGCCTGCTTCTTTTCTTCCCTTAGTTTTACACCTGTATAAATCTTGTGACTCCAACACTGTTACTCCTAATTTAATCCCATGGGTGAGCGGGATCAAGTTTGCTTACAGGAAGACGGTGCATTTGTTAAGCTCGTAACTCTTGGGCAAACTTTTCTTTTATACCTCTCTATGTTATCAGATACATTGGTGGAAAAAGTTTATCAGCCCTGCCTCAGACCCCGCAGGTTTCAAGGTAATGGGACCCTCCGAGCACCAGCTAATTTATTAACGGAATTAAGTAATTAAAATGCAATGAAAAAGAAATGTTACTCTGCCTACGTTCTTAATGGCATTGGCAGGGTGCCTTGGCTTCTTCGAAAAGCTTGTTTCGAAGACGGCTGGTAAAAAGTGAGTGCGATTGGCAAGGAGTTTTTCCCTGCAAGGCCACTGGTCTGGATCCAGATCCGTCTGGCAGACACCAAAATTTATTAGCTTTGAACAACTGCGCACTGCCTTCTGTGCCAAGCCAAGAACCATTTATTCCAGTTCCTGTCGTCGTTCTCCGCCCGGAGACGCACCTCCCCTCTGAGCCATCGTGGTGACATGGCATGAGAAAACCACCTTCCACTTTCCAGCCTACACCTACCTCTAAACTACTTGAAAAGTAGGGAACTGATAAAATTGTCTCTGCCTTTTACATAGTACAAAAAAGGGTATGTACCTCTTTTACAGGGCATGACTTGCCGGCAAGTGTCGTGTCTGGAGAAGCAAGGGTTAGTCCAGATGAGTTATTTTTCATCTGTTTCAAAACATGCATGGCCTGGTGGGATGGCAAGGGTCTCTACCAGGAGATGGACGATTGCTTTATCACTGTACGTCCCAGCGTTACTGTCCCTTAGTTGGAAGGGATGATGCAGCTTTGCACCCTTGCACCCCTTGCTCTCTCCTCTGAGGATAAGCCCACAGAGACGGGGAATCAGAAGCAGCAGAGGAAGTCAGCAAAGCCTGTAGTGAGCATAGGAGCAAGCACTGGAAGTCCCCTGGAAGAAGGAGGAGCGACAAGAAACATAGCCACGTCCGACTTGAAATCAATCCATTCCCACAGTCTGTTCAGAGCTCATCGGGTCGCTGCAGCTTCATGATTTCATTCCAGTTCATGCCATGACCCCCCATGATTTCATGATTTCAAGCTATGAAATCTTTACCTGGATTTCATGTCCTTACCCTCTGCGAAGTCTCCTTCAGTAATGGGCAGTAGCTAAGAAAGTGGCCAAGATGATTTGGCAATTTGGGGCAAGGCTGAAAAGGAACCAGGTGGCACCAAGTGTCGTTAGCAATCGGGTAAGCAGTGGTGGCCGTAGGCTTGTTGGGGCCCTGGGCAAAAGCGTCATTTCGGGCCCCTTAGAGGCTGAATTTTGATGACCTATAAGCAAGTTGGACATTTGTTGCAAAATTTTGGGGCCCTGGGCAGTCGCCCGGTTTGTATCAGGGTCAGGTGACCATGTCTCAGCCCAGAAGACTGCCACTTACAATCACTATAAGGGCAAGACCATTGCTATGACCCGAATACTTCCCCAGGCTCCTTCTAAGTTCAATTGCACAGGATCCCAGGCAGCCTCAATAGGCTTCAAGTGATGACATTTCAATACTTTCTCCATCCACTTCCCTGCTGCTTCGTCGATCCATGCAACGAAGCAGCACTGAGCCTATGGTCCTGGCTTCTTGGCATGGATTTGAATCCATGCAAGGCAGTTCTTCATAAGGACCTGGGTTTGTACTAGCGTGTGAGCTCAAGAGACACTTCTATCTAGAGGGACTATGTACAGGGCTTTCTTCCACTGCGCAGCCGCTCCCTGCTATTAGTGCCTCCTACTTTGGGGCTATCGCTGCTTCGGAGGTGTTTGCTTGTAACAGAAGTCAGTTCAATCAGACTTGGAGTCGCATAGATCTGGCACTGATTTGAACTTCCAAAACATTCACGATAAACCAAGTAACACTGGTACTTGCTACTCCCGCCGTTAAAACAGACCACGTGAATCTGGAGGAACTGGAAGTGTCCAAGCATTCGTCCTTCCTAGATCTCCTCTGCTAAAACCAGGTGAGCACGCATTACAATGGCTACTTGTACATTTTCCAGTTAAAAGGCAGTTTCTTTTTCTTTTCACTCTTCTCTTGTTTATGACATAAGCAGGCAGCATAAAACATCAGAAATTACCGCAGAGGCAGGAGTCGTTAAGAGATCAATAAACAATTCAGTGGGGCCGAGGGAACAGTCTGATAACCTTCCAAATGCTGTATGTTAATTAAATACAAATCTTTACATGACAGTTAGCGGGGGGCCAACGAAACTCAGGCAGGTTGGGAATGTTGATTTGTCTGCCTTAATTGCGTTTTGAAACAACCTCCACCGCTAATAGAACAACAAATTAGCATGGAGGACAAAAGAACAAAGTAATGACACACATGAATAATGAAACCAAGATAGGAAATAAGAAATCAACCGAGAATAAAGGCCGTTTCGTTCCCTCTCTGTCTTCTGACCTCTCGCTGGGCCACAAACACCAAGCTTGGGAAGATGAATCTTTTCACAGGGCTATTTTGCAGTGGGCTATGGCAAAAGAAACATCCTTCCTTCCACGCCGCCCATGTGAGGGTCTGATAGCAGGGGGCTCTGGGGTTCCTGCGGTAGCTCAAAGGCTGCAATGTCCCCTCTGCTCTGTGTAGTGGCGGCTGGTTTTGCAAAGCATGCGTGCCCTGGTCCCATTCTCACCCTCTCCAGGCTACTATAAGGACAAGGAAGGGGCAAGTCGACAGCCTATGTCACTCATACCTCATTCCCTAGACTACAGGATGATGTGACCCCTGCTGTAGATGAGACCTCTCTAACATAGGATTATGTATAGATGAATACAAAAGACAGACATACCTCATCCGTATGGTGGTAGGGTCATAGATTCATAGATTCATAGATGTTAGGGTCGGAAGGGACCTTCCTGAAGGCCTTCCTGAAGTCTAAGTATACGACATCCACCCCTCCTCCTGTGTCCAGGCGGTCCACAGGCTTCATCTGCTGTGGCCATCAGTGACAGGAAAATAAACCACCGCCCCCATGGTCTAGGAAATAACTCATTCAGCAGTGAGGAAATAGTAGGTTTTTATCCTCCTCAGAACCAACCCTTAGATCAGGGGTGGCCAACCTGCGGCTCTTCACAAGTGAATGTGCATCTCCTTGAATCTTTACACAAGCACACGGTGACCAGCTTCCAAGCTGGCCACCATGCACTTGTGCAAAGATTCAAGGAAGCCGGTCACCGTGTGCTTGTGCAAAGATTCAAGGAAGCTGGCCACCATGCGCTTGTGCAAAGATTCAAGGAAGCCGGTCACCGTGTGCTTGTGCAAAGGTTCGAGGAAGCCGGTCACCGTGTGCTTGTGCAAAGATTTGAGGAAGCCAGTCACTGTGTGCTTGTGCAAAGATTCAAGGAAGCTGGTCAGCGTGTGTTTGTGCAAAGATTCGAGGAAGCCAGTCACCGTGTGCTTGTGCAAAGATTCAAGGAAGCCGGTCACCATGTGCTTGTGCAAAGATTCGAGGAAGCCGGTCACTGTGTGCTTGTGCAAAGATTCAAGGAAGCCAGTCACCATGTGCTTGTGCAAAGATTTGAGGAAGCCAGTCACTGTGCTCTTGTGCAAAGATTCACAGAAACTGGTCACTGTGTGCTTGTGCAAAGATTTGAGGAAGCTGGTCACTGTGTGCTTGTGCAAAGATTCGAGGAAACCGGTCACTGTGTGCTTGTGCAAAGATTTGAGGAAGCTGGTCACTGTGTGCTTGTGCAAAAATTCGAGGAAGCCGGTCACCGTGTGCTTGTGCAAAGATTCAAGGAAGCTTGTCACCGTGTGCTTGTGCAAAGATTCGAGGAAGCCGGTCACCGTGTGCTTGTGCAAAGATTCGAGGAGACACTTGTTAACTTCTGAAGAGCTACACGTGGCTCCGGAGCCGCAGGTTGGCCACCCCTGCCTTAGAGGGGACATGGCCTACTCATGTTAAGAGACATGTCTGAGATCAACTCATGTGTCTAATGTTGTCTGGCCCAACTGGAGACAGCCTGGGGATTTGCCTTGTCTATCTCTGGCACAGGAGTGAACTGGAGTGTACTGGCTACCATTTGTATTTAACTGGAGGCAACTCTGGTTGGAAAAGGAATTTAAAAACCCACCTGTAGGTGCTTTTGAAATTGTTTTCTGATTTTTTTGGAATGCTCTGAAAGGCTGGTGACGCTTTTGAAATGCTGACAACTTCCAAGTGCGTGGGTAGCCAGGAGAAGGTGGGGGAATGGCATGGAAGCTCAGATGGAACTTCTTTTTTCCCCTGATTTTATTTTCAACCTCATTTCAAATGTTCTGTAAAGTTTTTCATCCATATCAAAATGCAAAAAGTTCTGGCCAGCTTTGGAGAGTCTTGAATCCTGAGTCAAACTGGGAAATGACGGCAGAGCACACGATGGGCCTGTCAATGTAAATGCAACAGTTAGAGCAGCGATTCTCAACCAGGATACGGGGGCGTGTGAGGTCTTTTGTAGGATGCCCCAAGATATGAGGAGATAAGCAGGTGTGAGGAGATAAGTGCACACTCAGGCTCATCCTTGCCTGACCAGTGCTCTGCACCCACTGCGTAGACCCTCTGCAAGGAGGTAACCACTGTAATCAATCAATTAGGTTTTGAAATGAGGTGCCCTCAATTTACAAAAGTCATGGGGAGGGTGTCTTCGCTCAAACAAGGGGGTACCTTGAGTCCAAGAAAGTTGAGAACCACTGGCTTCGGGTTTACATAAAGAAAAAGCAAAGTTTGAAAGGTTCAGTTTGGAAAACCCCTTCCAAGATGGACCTTCAGTCAAACCTCTCTAGGCTGCAAAACCAAGCCCTGGACAGTCTCTAGGAACAAAGCCTCTGACACAAGACGCTCACTCCATTCGGGAGGGAACTGCCGCGAGGGTAACAGATGCTGATGCTACTTTCACCACTTTCTCCTGGATGCCAGAAAGGAACCAAGAAGTGCATGAAGATCCATTTTTACGAGCCCTATTAACATTCACATCGTGTCAAGAGATGGCTGAGTGTCCAGGGCAGTTGCAGCACATTGCTCTGCCCCTGAAATTTTGCAATGACTGTCTCCAAGGTTTATGAAGGGAAAAAAATCTGACTAGGAAAAGGAAGAGAGGGAGGAGTTCAAAAGCTGCAGCCCAGTACTGCTTGGTTGGACCTACTTGAGAGTGCCTGGGCTCAGGTATGGTGGATGAGGAGTTAAAGCATCTCGTTATGGCTCCAGAGACATGTGTATGAGTCCTGCTCTGTTCATGCCAAAGGCTACGCGTAGCTGTCAATGAGTGGCGAGTCATTCAGGCTAGGGGTCAAATTCATGCTAGCTACATCACTCCCTTGTGAGCCACTGGCTACAGAAATCAATGGATGGATAAATTCAGATGGACCTTCTGAATTTAAGTCAATGGGCCTTTGACTTCAACATCTCTGTGTTGTCCCTTCTGTTTGCACACAATTTCCTGGGGGCTATAGCCTCTTTTCCTGATGAGCATCACTATTAGGGCCTTGATTTACCCCTGAGTGACTCCAGTTTCACCCTGGTTTGATATCCCTGATTTCCTCCTGAGCCTTGGGATATTATTCAAGAAGGTTTTGTACAATTTGGTGATGCTCAAGTTGCAAGTCAGAGAGGTTTTGAGGTCTCCTGGCACCTCTGAGCTATCAGCTAGACTGGATCAATCCAACAGGTGCCTGTCTGTGCTCTGGTTTTGGGCAAACTCTTTCCAGACGTAGTCTTAACCCAGCCAAGTCAAGGTAAAGCACCTGGGGGGAAACAACCTTAACTATGTATCCACAGTGCTGGATTCTGAACTAGCTGCTATGAGTCAGGAAAGAGACTGTGGAGACAGTGTAGATAGTTCTCTAAAAACAGCAACTCAGTGTGCAGCGGTGACCATAAAAAGCTCAATAAAATATTGGACATATTGGGCATGTCTATACATGCATTTACACCAGCTTAAATTTCTTGTGCAGTAAGTAGGAACAGGCAGGCATCTACACATGCAGGCATTAAAGTGCATAAATGCTGTAAGTGTATTGACTTGGGACTAAAATTCATCCCAAATCAGTCTCCACAGAGCCTTAATGTGCAGTAACATGTCTATACATGCATCACTGCACAGTAACTAATTAGGCATACATTTGATACCTGCATAAAGCTCAAGTTGGCATAAGTCACCATATTTACTGCATACTATGGGTGTGCATGTGTAGACACATGCCCGTACTGCTCAGTAATTTCAGTTACTGCACAGTAAATGTGCATGTGTAGATGCGCCCATTAAGAAGAGAATTGAAAATAAAATGGAGAACATCATTGTGCCACTATTCAAATTCATGGTGCCCCTCATCTTGAATACTGCGGGCAGTTCTGATCCCCACATCTCACAAAAAGGATGTAGGAGAACTAGAAAAGGTACAGAGAAGGGCAGCCAAAATGATCAGGGGCCTAAAGCTGTCGTCATACCAGGAGAGATGGAAAAGACTAGGTAGGACTTTTCAGTTTGGAAAGGAGAAGGCTGAAGGGTGATGATAGTGGTCCATAAAGTCATGAAGGGTGTGGACCAAGTGAATGGGGACCTGATGTTCACCAAGTCCCAGAATACTAGAACTAGGGGGCACTTGCTGAAACCTAGGTGACAGGTTTAAAACTAACAAGAGAAAGTACTTTTCTATGCAACGCGCAGTTAGCTTGCAGAGTTCATTGCCACAGGAGCGGGTGGAAGCAGATACCATAGCCAGGTTCAGAAAGGGACTGGATAAAATCATGAATGATAGATCTAATAGTGGCTATTGAACAGAATGGTTGGAGATGTGTCCTTTGGCATCCCTAACCCAATACATGGTGGAAGTCAGGGAGGGTACTGAATAGGGGATGGATCGCTCTAGAGATACGTACTTTGATGCCCTCCCTGTATATAATCTGCCACTGTCAGAGATAGCATATGGGGCTGGGTTGACCACTGGTCTCACCCAGTCTGGTGCTTCTTATGCTCTTAAGGCACTAACCTGGTTCAAGGTAGCTCTTGCAATCTGGTCCCAGCTTTTCCACCCTTTCTATGCAAGGCTGGCTCTGCAGCTTATCTCCCTGGCCAATATTTTCGCTTCTCTGCCGTGTTCGGCTCATCTGCTGTGCCTATCTGGCATGGAGCCACAGCTCTTCCCACAGCAGCTGCTAGATGACTTCTAGCTGGTCAGCTGCAACACTGATTGCACCTGCAGCTCTTGCTCCCTGCCTCCCCAAACCACCTGCTGTCCTGGCTGGAAAGCCATCTAGCCAGAACAGCACTCCACAAATTCAGGGCTAGGTGGATTCTCCCAGGCCCTGATAGTATTCACAGAGCCCTAGATCACAGCTCTGAGGGGGGAAAAAACCTATACTAAAGACTGCCTGGGCTTGCATTTAGCCAGGTTAATTAAATAAAGAGGGGTAAAGCAGGAAAGTAAAACCCACATGCACTAAAATGTATGAGGCACCTGAGTTTTTGCAGGGATCAGACATAAAGCAGTAAAACAGTGGGGTGGACGAGGCTAAGGAGTTATTTATCAGAAACGGTCGGCATTTTTAAACGTTCGATTGATCGTGTACCCAGGACTTTTGTTCTAACGGCACTAGATCAGATAAAAGTCATGATGATGGTGCCATCGCGCGAGTGTTTTGCAGTGCAAAAGGCTAGTGAGGACGTTATCTCTTTCCCCACTGGATAATTAGAGAATAATTCTCCATCTGCTATCGTGCTGTATCAGTAGGGAGCCTGGTGACTTGAAGAACCCAGCGAGGACTCTTCCAGGGTTGGCAAGTGAGGCGTGGAGGTACAAGCATCTGTTGTCAGAGGAGACTCGGAGCTAGCCACATCCATGACTGCAAGGCCTCTGAAGCACTTTAGTAGTGCAAATTAGCTCTCAGGATAAGGAAGCAGGAACTGATGTGAGTATAGCGCATAGCTTTGGAGTCCAGGATAGCTTTTATAAGTGGTTAAGGATTTAAATGTTCTGGGGCAGTCCAAGGCACGTCTTGTTAGGCAGACATCTGCCATTGTCCTTTTGTTACCCCTGGGTAGCAGCACAAAGGAATAAAAAGGTGATGCTAAGTTGAGAAAAATCAGCTATTTGTTTCTTCAGTGTTACAGATTATGATTCCAGTTCAGCAATACATGAGGATAGCAGTAATAAGGCCCAAGTGCTCTCGTCAAGAACTGGGACTCTACTGTATTAGGCACAGTCCAGAGAACATAAAAAAATCCTTTCTCCCAAGGAATTACAATCTATGTTTGCAGCAAAAGGCAACCCATGGATGCAGACACACCGATGGGAAGCACAAGGGAGCTATGAAGCAGCATTGGTCAACATTGCGTTGAAGGCTGTTAGCCAACAAGGGCCCTAACCACCGCCATTGGGGGGGGTTTGGGGGTAGATCTCATGGTAACAGGGACTTTTAAGGAGTATTTGAAGGAGGATCATTAGGTTGCTTTGTGGGTGTTTACAGGGAGTGCCCCCGAGTGTGAGGGCAGTATATGGGGACAGCAAGAAAGTGCCTGATATTTAACCCATAAGCCCTTGCCTCATGGTGAGCGTGTGGGTATGCTCAGTGGCATAGCTCCTATGCTTAAAGGCAGGCGTGTGCTTAAATCTCTTCCTAAATCGGGGTTTAGGCAGGGGGTGTATATACTCCATACACTTTATCACTTGTGTAATAAAGCTAGAAAGTAGGCATTTCTTCCGTGCGGACTGCAATAACAATCCACTGAGCATATGTTCTGCATGCTAATGTAATGTGTAGATAATATTGTTCGGAGTATATAAGGTTTTAAATATTAATTAACTTGCTTTCTCACATAATCTCAAAGAAATACATAATGAACAGGAATTTAACACCTGGAAACTATTGTTCCCATGCCTCATTTCCTGACTGCTGCCTCTGAACCCCAACGGTGCGTGTGTCATGAACCCACACTTGTTTGTTATTTACTCATAGTAGGGCAATACCCAAAGGGAAAGGATAAAATGACTGGCTTTCCACTCTCAATTTAGCCCTCCAGAGCTGAGAGTTAATTAAGCTTCCAGACTGAGACGGTACCTACATGAGACAGAGTCGAGCCAACTCAGCTGTTAACTCACCAACTCAATTGGTTTCTTTGACCCGCATGTTAAGCAGTAGATGGAAGAGGCCTGCAAACCTCACTCGTGCATGCACGTTCGGTCATACAAGGAGCTAATTTCCTGGAAACCTCACTCATGCACACACGTTCGGTCATACAAGGAGCTAATTTCCTGGGAACCTCACTCGTGCGCACACGTTCGGTCATACAAGGAGCTAATTTCCTGGGAACCTCACTCGTGCGCGCACGTTCGGTCATACAAGGAGCTAATTTCCTGGAAACCTCACTCGTGCACGCACGTTCGGTCATACAAGGAGCTAATTTCCTGGAAACGTCACTCATGCACACATGCTCAGTCATGCAAGGAGCTAATTTCCTGGAAACGTCACTCGTGCACACACGTTCAGTCATGCAAGGAGCTAATTTCCTAGAAATCTCGCTCACGTACACATGTTCAGTCATACAAGGAGCTCATTTCCTGGAAACGTCACTTGTGCGCACACGCTTGGTCATACAGGAGCTCATTTCCTGGAAACATCACTCATGCGCATGTGCTTGGCCGTACAAGGAGCTAATTTCCTGGAAACGTCACTCGTGCACACACGTTCGGTCATTCAAGGAGCTAATTTCCTCTCTGATCGCTCTCCCTGCAAGAATGCCTAGGACAGATATGGCTGCCAGAAATTAAAATGGAGACTCTCCTTCCCAGAAGATCACAAGCGCGAGGCCAGCGAAGGGCTGTTGTACAGTGCTCCAAGGGAGAGAACAGATTGGAAAATTGAAGCTTCCTTGAAGTGAAAATGTCCTTGTCTACCCTCCAATCCCCTTCTCCACAACCGAGGAACAAAGACTGCGAGATCAACAGAAGCTCCCGCTCCCCGCAAGGCAAGCAGCTCAGGCAATGCATCGGAGCTGACCTAGCGAAAGCTATTCTTCTGTTCCTCTGCTGCAGCTTTTTTGGTTTTGTTTTTATTTTGCCGGGTTTTTTTTTTTAACAGCACCAGCCTAGCTGTCCAAACTGTCTTTGTTCCAGCAGAATAATAATCAACTTTCTAGTTCAATAGCTTTATGCCGTGAATATTAAAAGAATTGAAGTCACCAACTCCATTTTAGCCTCATGAAACAGCTTGGAAAAAATGGATGATGCCATCAAAATTGTGGAAGGGGTGAGGAGCAAGACTGGAAAGAAAGAATATGCACAAGCACATTATTAATGGACAAATACACATTTAAAACAGGTTCTTTTAAAGGGGGAATGGACTTCATTTTTAACCCTCGCTGCAACAAGCTCAATCTTTGCCATGTCTTAAAGAAACAATGAGTGCCATTACTTATTTTGTATTTCTGTAAGGCTGCAGCTGGGCACGCAAGGCACTTTTACCAGGGCGGTCCTTATGGCCTCTCTTTATAATATTTAGTGCATGTCATACATAAACTGCTTACCATTTGCTTTGCTGACACAAAAGCATGAGCACTTGCACGCACACATGTGCACACACACACACATGCGTACTACCCTCCAAATGTGATTTCTACCTGTAGGGCAGGCTGTATACCCATGTTTGCACAAATGCTTTCACACTCTGGATTTCCAATGCTCGGGTCATACCAAAGCAAAGCAACAGGTGTAGACAAGCATGGCAGATGTCCTATTACTGATACCTCTTTGCCCATTGCCTTGGGCATTAGAAACGATTTAGTTAAGAGAAGGCATGTTGGCCGAGTATTACTTGGTGCTCTGTCTACAAAAGGATAGGGGCAATCTTTAAATTGCATTTAGGCAGCCACTAGAGACTTTTCCCAAAAACTTCTTCCAGAGAAAAATGTTACTGAAGCCTCTTCAGGGACTGGTCATGCTGTAATTCATGACCTAGCTACCCCCTGCATTTGTGCACAGAGATGAGAGTCAGTAGGCATTTGGAAAACAGTGAGAGAATGGCAGCAGGTTCAACAATGCTCGCTATAAATTCCCACGGGGAATGGGAAGACAGGGTCCCGATCTTTGCCTGTTTTGCTATCAGTGGGTGTGTCTACACATGCATATACGCCGACTTAAAGTTACTGCGCAGTTTACTGAACAGTAAGTGGGAATAGGCCGGCGTCTACGTATGCAAGTGTTAAAGCTCATTAACGCTGTGTGTGGACTGACTTGGGACTAAAGTTAGTCCCAAGTCAGTCCATGCACACAGTGTTACTGCACAGTAAGGTGTCTACACATGCATTACTGTGCAGTAACTAATCAAGCATAAATTGGATACCTGCATGGTGCAGGTATCCAATTTATGCCCAAGTCAGCCTAAGTTGCCATATTTACTGCACAATACAGGTGTGCATGTGCAGATATGCACCCGTACTGCACAGTAATTTTGGTTGCTGTGCAGTAAATGCGCATGTATAGACGCACCCGGTGAAGAACAACAGAAGCCAGACCCACAGCAATTCTTTCTGAAGCATTCAGTGGCCATTTGATCTGTCTATCTATCACATAAGCAGCTTCTTCAGTATATACTTTTTTTTTCCTAACTCTCCTGCTGTTCTTCCCCTCCTGCCAACATGTAATGATGACCCTGAGAGTGAAGCTACTGATCCTTCTTCAGTAATGTTGATGTCCGGGGCAAGATATCCAGCTGCAAACCTTGTCAAGCTTTCATTTAACCTGATCGAGATCCCTGTCAAGCAGAGACGCTCCCTTATTTATCACTGTATTGCCAGCATCCCACACAATGATCCAAGATGGTGGCATTGTGGGAGATAAGGTTGAGATGCTGATCCTGCTGCCTTTTAACGTTCACTTGCTAGTTCCCGCTGCGGCAAATTCCAATTAACAGCTATCCATCTCAGTGCCCTTCAGATCCTGAGCTGTACACCAAAAAGCTGTCAGCCAGGAGAGCAACCAGGAATTACCCCGAAGCTCTTAGTGCTTTCAGTCGGTGAAAGCAAAGGTGGTATCCTCATCAGCAAGCAGACAGGGTCTCTAAGTGGCAGAGATCACATGGAAGGTAGATTCCCCCCTGCTTGCTACGGTTAAGGCCTCTCCTGAATCTGCATTACCCAGTGGGTTTGAGGGAAACAAGAAGTCAAGAAATTGCCCCTGTGGTAGCTAGAAATGACTTAGACCAACTTTAACAAGTAACTTTCCCTGCATTTCTTTGCTTCTGGCTTTCCTTCATTCTTTCCCATCTGGATTAAACTCCATAGTCATGGATCACATGGGGAAGACTTCGGTTTTACTTTTGTTAATAATACTGGGCACATTTACACATTCATTAACACGCCATAATTACAGCGCATTATGCTTAGTACCTGTAATGATAGATATACATTTAATGCACTGGAATTGGAGCTACCGCACATTAATGTATGTGAATGCTTTTTAAGTGAAGTTAATGCACATTTGAATGAATCTACTGCACATTAGTGCATTTGCATGGGTTTTGCCTTTTTCACAGTAGAATTAGTCTTCTGCGCATTAAGTGTCTCATGTAGACGTGCCCATTGTATAGGGCGTGTGTTGATCCCATTGCTCTCAGGAAGGTTTTCTGCCTGAGTATAGAGAGAGGAGTAGTTAACTGTGTTAGTCTGAAGTCAGGCAGAAAGCAGAGCAGGGTGGTAAGTTAGGGTACACCTAGATGAGCACAGAAATTTGTTTTCCCAGGAACAAGTACCAGTGGCATACCTTGCTACTTGTCCCCGGGGAATGCCCATGCCATGGGGAGGTTGGGGCTGTGCTGGCCTGGGGTCCCGGGGGCCACCTGGGGCTGCAGCTCCTGCAGGAAGCCTTGGTGGCACCCAGACAGTAGCTCTGGCTGGCCAGGCTCCAGTTTTGGGCAGCGCACACTGGCCATGTGCACCACCTCACTTTTTTTTGGCATGGGTTTTTTCAACCATGGGATCTCCTGGGGTCAAAAACCGCCCCCACGCTGCAAGGTTGCAGTGCAGGGAACGCCTGTGCATGCGTGCTCCTCTGGACACGGCCTGAGAGACTAACGCAGTCAGAAATGCACAAGCTTTTGCAGGCAGAAGCTTACGCACAAACGGCAGCGGCTGCCTGCTTCGTCAGACGCGCCCTTGAAACGAAGATATTTCTCCGGCTCACGTCCGTTCCAATCGAACGTTCTCTGGGAAAATTTCAAAGCCGTTTCGCCTCTCCTGTTGAAACATTTCACTCCTAATTTGTTTCATTGCACTCGTTGCAACCAGGATCCTATCACCTCGCCTGCCGTGTTTCAGCCTCATGATGCAAGCCGCTTCAGTGTTTCTGAAGCCATTCTTGTTTCATTTATTATGCCCCAAATCTCGCAATTCTGACTTCCTGCCCTGGTTCTCCGGTCTCGCCGGCTCTTGCGACCAGTCAGCAGTTCTTGCAGGGAGGTTATGACTCATACTGCAGGGCAGGCAGTTTTTGGCTGTGAAGCTGTGTGGGTTTCTGGAGAGAGGCAGAGGGAAAGGGCTGATTTTCTGGGACAGGGCAAAGGTGTCTGGCCTGAGGTTTCCACCAGCAAGTGCTTGTATGCCTTCTGTTCCTACCCTGGAGCTGGGTATAGGATATATTAGCAAATACAATGAAGAAAACACCAAACCATTCCTGCTTTGTGCTCCAGGTAATAGTGTGACCCATAAAGCCACCAAAATCTGCTACTGCCCAACAGAGGAGCAACAACGTCTTCTGGGAAGGCTTCATCCTGGCATTTGGGCGCCTGCTTGATATCACAGTGAAGGCAAAGAAAAAGATATTATTCTCCTATTAAAATGGCACTGGCAGTTTTTCATCCCCTAAGCACCTTCTATCAAGTGCAAAGAGAGAGATAATAATTCAGTATGAGATGGCAAGAGCTGTAGAGAGCCCGAATGAGTCTGTTTTGCTCTAATGTTACCAGTCAGTTAATGCTCATTATAACGACGTTCGGAGGAAGGCTGCAGTGAAGGTAGCTTGGAAAGGTGGATCAGACATCTCTCATCATGGCAGGGGGGTTTTTTGTTCTTTATTGAAGGCTTTGTGGTGAGAGTTTTGCTCTTTGGCTGAAAGCCCATTTGTGTCAGCCTAGGGTAAAATCTTCCCTTTTGCCTAGAGGCCAGATCTTCAAAAGTATTTAGGCATGTAACAGTGCATATCTAGCTATCTAATCTGCCCTTCAGCTCTGGCAGGTGTGGAGCTCTCTATTCCCAGCTCCGGGTGAGAGGGAGCACAAATGGCCATAGGAAGGGCTTCCTTTACAGCGGCTTTTTTACCCAGAATCCCAAGAGGGGCACTTTGGGAGCCACCGTGATAAACTCAGGCTAAGTCTACACTTGGAAGGTCTTGCTGGGATCACTATGCTGGTCTCTGGTTTTTAGCAAAGTAATTTGAGTTTAGTACAGGCCTCAAATCTCCCCAGCCATTGTGCAGATAGTGCAATGGTTTCCAAACCCTGGGGATCATCATCAGGGTTTGGAAACCATTGCATTATCTACACATAGGTCATCAGGGGTTCAGGCTAGGGGTCAAGGTGGAGTGGGCCAGGAGGACACGCACCGCTGTTTTGGGGCCAGGTTGCTTGGCTCCTCGTTGGCCTTTGGGACGGGGTAGAGGTTGTAGCAGAGAAGAAGCGATAAGCAAGGGCTGCCTGACTTCAGCTAGTGCAACTCAATTCAAAAAGGGGACTGGACTTTGAACTTGGTCCTAATTCCTGCCAGCAACTGGCAAAAGGATTTTCTGTAGCAATAGATATAACCTCTTGCCTGTCACCAGGGCATGAATATCCTGAAAGGGCATCATCATTTTGGCTTTGCTAAGCAGCCTCCCAGAGTTCCCGCCGGCATTTGCCCAACTCAGAGTTCGAGTACTGATGCTGAGTTTGGGTGGTTTTCTCTGCTGTCCTTAGACACCTTCAGTGAAGACTGTGGATGCAGTTTTGAGCCTGGCCGTGACCCTACCTTTTGTTACAGCAGCAAAAAAATGGGCTGTAAAGGCCCCAGAGGATGTTTCATGTGCAACGGGGAAAGCATCTGCACAAAACTAAGCTGGCTGTTTATTAAGAAAGCTGTTTTGTTGCAATGGCATCTGGCATTTCAGCCAAGGGCACCCCTAAATGCTTCCTTCCTGCAACCTATAACTCCCCCCTCTAAAGCCCCATACAGCTTGCAGTGGAGGAGAAGCCCCCTGTATAGGAACTGCGCGAGACAGCCCACATATAGATATGTCAGGAACCAGTCTACTCTGTGCTAAAGAGATGTTGGGTGGGATAGGCGATCACGTGCAGCTTGGATTTGGTTTCCATAAAATAGTAGCCTACTACTGGGAAGGCACAAAGATGGCTTAAAACTCCCTGCAGGGGGGCTGCAAAAAGGATGGAGCTGGACTGGTTTCAGTGGGGGCAGATGACAGGACAAGGAGCAATGGGCTCCAGCTGCAGCAAGGGAAGTTGAGGTTGGATATTAGGAAAAATACCCTAGGAGGGTAGTAAAGCACTGGAATGGGTTACCAGGGAGGTGATGCAATCTCCATCCTTGGAGGTTTTTAAGACTCAGGTAGACAAAGCCTTGTCTGGGATGATGTAGTTGGGGCTGGTCTGCCCTGAGAAGGGGTTGAATGAGATTTGACCTCCTAAGGTCCTTCCCAACCCTCATTTTCTATGACTCTATAAAAAGCTTGTCCTTCAGATGCAGAACACAACATTTCATCCTCTTGTCTACAAAAGCAAGACTGAAGCCATCTGTGAGATCTTGTATGCTAATAGGAACCTGTAGAGTCAAACACAGAAGCTGCTATAACAGTTCACTGCAAAATCAGTTCAAAACCTACAATATTATTCCTTAATAACTCGGCAGAGTCACATTGCGGGACACGTGTGTCTCCGAAAGTGCGTCAGGACTTGCATGCTGTACTTTGAGTAGCTCTTCTCTGTCAGTGTGCGATGCTGGAACAGCAGTAACAAAATAAAAAGCAAAGCAGATGGCATTGCAAAAATATCTTCGATTTATTTAGATGAGCCCAGAAAGAATGAATATTGTGATGATTGTATGGTATGTGTTATTAGGAGTACATGTTAGTCACCACTGCGTGAGTATTTTATGTCTGCAAAGCAGAGTATGCAAACTTTTAAACACAGGCCACTCGAAGCTGCTGAGCTGCAACTGTTGAAGGAGATCTGTTGTGAATTGTTGAGCATCATCCATTAATAGGACTGAAGTTGACAAGAGAAGGCTGTGTGGTTTATAAGATGCTGTAATTAATTAAGACCCAAAGAGCAATTCCTGTCTCTCAGTTTCTTTCTTTTTTTTTCCCCCCTGTGTGGGATCTGGTAGGCTTCATTTTTATTTTTAACACAGATCTTCCCCAAGAAGAGGATGTTTACCTTTTGCATCTCAAACCTGACTCCGACGCACACACCATTCATGTCTTCCAATAGCATTTCTAAAGAGCAGAGATTGACAATGCACATTATTTTATTTTTTTAAAAATCAGTACTGAGATAACAGGTAAAATTGAGATTAAAATGTTCTAAAAGCACGCAGATTTCTAACCAATACCATGCAATCATCCCCATTATGTGGTTATTCTTATTCCTGACAGTCTTGAAAAGAAACACCTTAGAAAACTATTCATGCTGAGGTCATATATTTGACTCCACAGCGGTAAAAAATCTGCTGTGGATAGACAGGTAGGACAAAAGGCAGAATGATTTTACTCACAAGATTTTTTTTATTTTTTGTTGTTGCTATTATAAGCATGTCAGCATCTCGCACCTCGTTGTCATATAGTTAACATTTCGAGTACAGATGAGATGTACCCAAGTTGAAAGTAGGTCCTATTAAAAGGACCAAACCTGAGTTCATTTTAATCTGACGGTGTCCCCACATTGCAGCCGTGTTGTAACCTGCCGTCTTGAGCAACGAATTGCATATGGAGCGCAGCTGCCTCGCTCACAAGACACTGCAAGCTGGCAGAAGTCCTTGTGACTTGGACTGTAAGGTCAAATCCTGATTCACCCGACAAATGATGCGAGGTCTCTTGTTAGCAGCGAATCCTGCTTTCGGTCCTGCTCAGTATTAGAGATGAAACCCTGATGTTGCATTGGGCGTCACGGAGGGGAGAAAGTGCCTCCTAGCCTTTATGGAAATGATAAAATCAACTCCTACACTACTCAAAAGAGGAGCAAGGATCTTGTTAATGAGAACTGGAGCGTGTGCAGGAGACCGATGTTCAAACATCGCCCTGCAGTCAATGCCAAGACTCCTACTGCCTTCAGCGTGGGTAATATTACACAGTGTCGTTCAGGATTCATATACTAGCGTATAGCCATATATAATATTATACACTAGCGTATAGCCATATATAATATTATATACTGCAGCTCGGCATATTGGCCAGGTTGTCTTCAATTGTACCTGTCCCCACCATGCAAGATGACAGCTCACCCAACAAGGCCCTTGTGTTTCTGAGCAGAACAATACATTGGAAACAATCATTTCCAGGAATCAGCAGAAAAGCTATATACTGTTATTTGACTCATTATATGATAATGTCTCTCTGCAATGATGCCACACTGCGCTAGGAAAAGAATAAGATACATTAGACGCGATTTACCATCCAAAATGAGAACAACCAAAGACAGCCATTTGTTTGCATTTATTCCAGGGTAAAGTGCAGAGCGTTTGATAAGCCGGTGAGGCCCGTAGACCACAAACTTGGTCTTTCCAGAATTGTATTTCCTTTTCAGGCCTGGCTACTAGTCTGACAAGAGACCACATCCGTCTCATCCCTCAGTGACCGGCTCAAGATATGCTCGGTTTACAAGTCAAAATACTCTGCTGTGGTTGCCGTTACAGTAGTCGTGGACGTCGCGACTGAGATCGGTGCGCTGTGCCCAGTTTACCTGTCTCTACAAGTTTAAGAGGAAAAAGCTTATTCTCAACCAGCATTTCTCCACTGTTTTAGATTCAAATCACCCCTTACTAGACTCCTCATTGGACTCAAGGCAGAAAATGCCAGCTCTTACTTTTCAATCGTTTTTTGACAACAGATAAAGAGCAGTGCAGTTCTTCTCTTGCAAAGACCTCCGAAAGACCACAGCAGGGCAGGGTGGTTTGAACACGATGGATTCCAGTTTGAAATCTCTGAGTTTATGGTGGAAAGCATGTTTGCACACTTAACCTTGTCCAGCACCCCATAGCACCCTTGAAAGGGTCCCAGGGCCCCCCAGCGTCCTACAGCACCCTGCTTGAGAGTCACGGTCCCAGACACGAAAGCCTGCCCGTGTCACTGTGCACGGAGAAAGCAGATCCGGCTCTATGAGCTAACACTTAGGAACAAATCGGGAATGCATTTAAAATTTAAAAGCAGAGATGAGTTGAAGACAGCGAGACTTGCATTATGCAGAGTTCTAGGGGGGAAAAAGAGGGGGGTGAATTATTATGAAGAGATGAAGAAACACAAAAGCTGAACCTGAATGGAGACATAAAAGAGCTGTGAGACACTGAAAGGAAGAGAAGGAAACAACACAAGACTCCTGTGGACATTGACTTAACTTAAGGAAGCACTGCTGATAAAGTTAAATATCTTTATCTAAGGAAGATAAATATGTGTCTTTTGTATATATTTCAGGGGATGGGTGGAAGTTTAAATGTTAAATCTCTTATTTGATAAGTTTGATTCACTAATAAATAAAGTGGGCTTTTTTGTTGTTGCTTCTTTTAATGGAAGCAGATCTGGCAAGACAGGATCAAGAATTTAGCCTGTTTTTGTTGTCCACTCCAGAAGCACTTCCATCTAATCAAGGGCTCCTGGCATATTAGCCGGAGAGTACCAGCCAATCCAGCTATGCCAGTGCAAACTCTTTAGTCAAGCTGGAAGCTTATTATGAACTTGGGATCTGTAGGAAGTAGTTTGGGAAAGATCTGGCGATTTCCTGGGTTCAGCTTCCCGGTGCAGTGAATGCACGCAGGACCGAGCTAATTGGCAACCCCAGTGTTGGCAAACCTCTGTGGAGTCGCTCACAAACACAAGAGCGGGGTGTATGGTCCAAGTCTCTGCGCCACGAGCGGGCACCAGAGGGACTTCATTATGCATCCACGGAGTTCAATAGCTTTCCGCAGCACACACATGGATATCTGTATAAAGTGAACCTGTAAAAACAAGACAGTATATCAAAGTCAAATTACTTAGCGTGCCTCCCGTCCTCCAGCAAAGAGACGGTGTTACGACACTCATTCATCTTGCCTTCTGAGCCGCACTGCAAAGTAATGCAATTAGCACAAAGAGAGGGAAAAGGAGCCAATCTGGAGAACTATCTTCTTACATATCTCTCAGCAATTAAATGCATTCATTAAATTGGCATTGGAGCAGCAGGATCTTGCGGTGTTATCAGGCTCTCAGGAGCTTCCTCTGGAAAAGGGCTCTTTCACCACATGTTTTGATAGCACCTTACCAGGGTCAGGAAAGACCAGACTCACCCAGCCTAATTCTCCTCTCGAAACGGTTTTATTGAGGTTCGGCCCCATTGACTTTAATAGAGTGGTTCCTGATTTACACAGCTGCAAGGTAAGCCCCTGCTGTTCCCTTTAAGTGTGGCTCTCTTTCTAATTATATTCACTTGTGGTTCTCAATCAGATTTACTCCAAAGTCTTGTGCGTCTCCTGTGTCTTCCTCCACCACCGTTTCCTTCTCTTTGTAGCTCAGCTGGATTTGATGGCAGTCAGCACCGTGAGCTCCAACACTACCTCTCCACATTTTGGAAGGCTTATCAACTTCCAATGACCCCATCACACACAGATTGATTTTCTAGATCTCTGTCTTACTTGCTGAGGATGAGGAGGCACAATACTGAACTCTATTTAGTCCCGCTCTCCATATTACACCCTGTGGTTTAAGTCCAATCAAATAAAGGAAGACTCCCCTTGACTCTGCTTTAAAAACCCTGGGAAATGTTTCCTCTGACCTGTTTTTAAACCTCATCTGCAAGTTTCCACCAGTTACTGAGTGAACTAGAACATCTTATCAGCACCTAAGTCTGTGCATTGGCTTCTAGGAGGTATGTGCAGAAAGCCTGATTCACGGATGTAAATTAGGAGTGGCTCTACCGAGGTCAGTAATACAGTAGTAGAAGTAAATGGAAAATCAGATCAGTGACCTTTAGACAGGACTAGGTCTCTGCAGGCACATCTACACGTGCACATTTACTGCACAGTAACCAAAGCCAAAATTATTGGACAGGATGTGCATGCATCTACACGTGCACACCCATAGTGCACAGTAAATATGGCAACTTGCATCAACTTGAGGGTAAATTTGATACTTGCATTGTGCAGGTCTAAAAGTTATGCCCAGTTAGTTACTGCACAGTAACTCACATGTAGACGCCTTACTGCGCAGTAACATTGGACAGCCTTGGGACTAACTTTAGTCCCAAGTCAGTCCACGCACAGCGTTAATGCCCCTAATGTCTGCATGTGTAGACTCTGGCCTATTCCCACTTACTGCACAGTAAATTAAAGCTGGAATAAATGCATGTGTAGACACACCCTGTGGGTCTGACATTGTGAGGTTTGGTGTGCCTTCAGTCATGGGCTGCTGGTGCCTCCTGAGTCTGGCAGGGCAACAGATCACCAATGGGGGGGATGGGGGGGCAGCAGCTGATAGCTAAGCCAGCAGCAAAATCAGAAGTGCACTTCCACTGGCACTTCCAGTTTCATGGCTGGTGCTTCCAGGGGGTGCATGGCCAATCTCAAGGGGTGCGTGCTCACCCCCTACGTGTCACCAATGCCCTCAATCAATTGCCTTCAGCAGAAGATCAGGGTGATGGGTGGTGGTCTGTAGTCACATCAATAGCCCCACAGAAGACAATCAGGTAGATGTTTATTGGAGGAGTGGTTGGCAAAGTTAGGTGCTAGATTTGCAAAGCCTGCCTTTGCAGATCCGTGCCTGTCTTTTCTTTCTGATATTGCATCTATATAGCTTCCTCTGTCTTTAGACATCTTGGTTATTATCAGGCACTGTAAGAACTTGGAGTATTATATTATGTGCTCCCAGCTTATTTTCCCACCCACCCATTTAGAAAGGTACAATGAAAGCAAGTGTGCAGTCCTTCAGGCTGATGTCCTTAAAACTATGTCCTCACCTCTGCAGCAGACCAGAGCTTCTTCTTATTTCCCCACTTTTTGAAAGCTCTCATTAAAGGCAGCTACAAGCAGCTCAGAGAAAATTATTCATTGTGTCTCTTTTTGCTCTTAAATGGAGCCGTAGGAGGCTGGATGTGCTGAACTAGTACATTTCTAAAGACAAAAAACTCCTAATGTTTTTAAGGATTTTTTTCCCCATTACCATGTTGCCAAGCAACATTTTTACAGTATCAGCAGCTGGAAAACTAAACTCTGAAGGTCTGAAAGTGAATTAAAGGAGGAGAAGAAAGGATGTTCCTCTGCTGTCCTTCTGTGACCTTCCTGTCAAGAACGGAAGAAAATATTTTACATGCAATTATTAAATTTCACCCCAGGGTTCACTCCCAAATTATTCAAGGAAGAATTTGGGTACGTTCCTCTCCCTCCACTTTCTATCAAGTTATCGGCACTCAAGAGAGGTGGCAGGATGGCTGGGCAAAATCATCTGAAGACTTTGCCTTATGCTGTAGAATAGCAATTATCATTGCCCACCATCTACATTGGACTTAGACTGGGGGCCCACTTGTGCCAAATGCTGTGCAAACTCAGGAAAAGGTGGGCTTCCTGCCCTGTGGACTTTACAGTCTATAGAGTTTGACTATCGATCTATCCATAGATAGATAGATAGATAGATAGATAGATAGATAGATAGATAGATAGATAGATAGATAGATAGATAGATAGATAGATAATATATGCAATGTGATGACAACTAGATGCTTCCCAGGTTGGGGTTCATTAAGCTAAGTGCTGAACAACTGTCTAGTAATCCCAAGACAATGCTAAAGGAGTAACTGTACTAGGTCTCCACCAAGAGAGTTGGGGTGGGAGAAATGCATTGGAGAAAGACTATATACAACCACAGGACCAGACCGAGAGTTGTTAAGGAGGTTTCGTAAGGCGAACGACCCAAGCTCCTCTAGCCAACCCCTGTAGCTAGAGCTGATGGGGTGGACAAGCTGCCTGGAGGACTGGAAGCAAGGGCTGCATCCTAGTAGGGTGTGGAGCTGTGATTAGGTGAAAGTAGCCAAGCTAAGTGTCCAAAGGACAAGTTCAGCAGAGTTGCCATCTCCACCCATGCTGCCCATCATGGTCACAGAGCTTGCTGCACCTCTGTCCTCCTGGTAGGAGTACTCAGCTCAAGTCAGGACTCCTTGACTTAATCAGTCCGAGGGAGGAGTCTTGCAATTCTTCTGCTCTTAGGGGAAGGACAGATGGAGAAATTAGACCAAGTTAAAAGGGGAAGGAAAAGGGATTTCCCTCACACCAGCTGCCCCTCAATAACTGTTCTGTGTGTCAGCTCCTAACCCCTAGTAAGTAGGCGATATACTCCCAGTAACTTCTCAGTTTCCAAAAATAAATCTATTTATTTTGTTTTGCATGTTGGACTAAATCCAAAATAACTGAAGGAAAAGCTATTGGGAAAACTATTTTTCTCATTGAAATCTTCCATGGGAAAGAAAATATTTCTCAGCCCACTGTGCCTTCCAGTGTTTCTCACTTCTGCTCTGCTCTAAATATTACACTGGGTTAATGTTTTGTAATCGAGCTTTAAAACATGGACGCAAGGCTTCATCTTGGATGACCTTCTGGCCATTCAGATTCCAACGGTGGACGGAAGAAGAGTTAATGTGGGAAGCGCCATAATTTCTGCCGTGCATCAGGGGAAATCTGTGTTCGTTTCATCGAAGGCAAAGGGAACTCTCTTACTACGAGCTGGGAAATTGGAGGTAATGGACTTTGACAAGGTACTCGGATCAAGTTAGTTGATACAGTAGAACTTTTTACCGTCTTCCACTGATGAACAAAATGCATCAGACGACTGACTAACCTTTAAAAGTTGTAAAGCAAGATGGGCTAGAGAGATGTACAGGCTTCTGAAAGAAACCTCCTCTAGGATGACAAAAGGAATTATTTTTAAATGTCATCGCTATTGGGATGGTTAGCCCCTGGAGGAAATGAAGTGTCTAAATCCCACCGATATGTAAGAAAACCAAGGGACCTTTGTGATATTGTATGAGGGTTCCTTTGAGGTCCTTAAACTGACACCACCACGGTCATATCGAGTGTTATAACATTAGCAGACTAGAAGACATCGCTATGTAACCACTGGTCATTAAAATATGGAGGATGTTGCAACTAGATGGATAGTGTTTGACAAATTGTCCCTAGAAGCCGAGTTATGCATAAGAAATGAAAAGGGCAGAAACAATTATTTTCTCGGAGCATGCTACTTGTACGAAACCCATTTTGGAAAGGACACAGAGTCGATTGCTTATTGCTCCCTAGTGCTGGCTTGGATACAGCTATTGTAAATATAGCTAATAGGATACACTGATATTTAACTATATATGTCAAGATTCCTGTTAAGTGCAAGGAAATAAATTCAAACACATTAGCCCTTTGGATTGGTGCACAATGTTGTAGCCATCCAGCCAGCCTCTTTAATACATCTTTCTACCAGTGCTTTCTTATAAACTGGCAAAGAAAATATATTTCCCTTCTGATTTATTACTTATTTCTTTGGCAAACTTAATTTGCTTTCAGCTCCTGTTTTTTTAATCCCCTTTTTTATATTTTAACGTGTCCGTGCACTCCATCCAAAAATAAAAAATGTTTATAAAAGCAAGTAAGAAAAGCCCAGCGGGCCAGCTACTATTCTCTGAGGAAGAAGGGAAAAAAATTCTCCTGTTCTTTTTTTCCTTCCATTTTCATAGATTTAAAACCCCAAAAGGGGCCATAATGAAAATGTAGTCATAGACTTTCAGCTTAGTCCCTCCCCCCAGACCAAACTTTTCCACTGATGGGATGAAATACAGTGAGCATCAAACACCTGATTATGTCCTAGGTTTGGTGCACTTTGAAGTACTTTAGAGGTACAAAGGGGATTGAAAGATGTGTAAAATAAGCTCGTTGAGATTTCCCTTTATGCTGGTAGCCATCTCTATGCCAGTCCACCCTGTGCCCACCACCCCAACATAGGAGGTCTTCTGGGACATGATCAAAGAGCCCCCGTGCCACTCTGCCTAGCTCCAGATGGCACCAGAACAAAGGAAGGAAGGATGTTTTATCCTCCCAGGAAAACATGAAGCATTCAGCTAATCAAAGAGAGTGCAAAAGTCCCAGTGGCTCCTTCCATCTTTCTACTGGACTTGAACAATAACAGGGTGAAAAGCTCTGCAGGGACTAAGTCTGGACATGACACTCTTGGGTTTTTTTAGGTGGAAGCAGATAAACCCAGCCAAGGGTCTAATTTTGCCAAGGGTGTTGAGTCCCCTGACACCAACATCTTGGTGTACGCCGAAAAGAGGATTGTAAGCACCTGGAAAGGAAAGGCATCATTCATTCTCTCAACTACAGATAAAGTGGAAGAGCTGAGTCACGTGGCTGGTTGCTAGTTGAAGGGTGGTGTGTTCCAGTGAGTCATATTAAATGGCTGGTGGTATAAAATGGACTGAGGATTATAGTTATTTTTCTTAACACATGAGGCCAAGAAGCCACCATGAAAACTTCTCCAAATAAAAATGACTGCAATAGCTCTCTCAACAAAACTGTAGACAGGGACAAGAGAGGCAATATCCCCTCACTACACTCTTCTACATGGCCTGTGTCATCACCAGCATATCCTTCCAACTAAATCTAACTCCCCTTTTCAAGTACTTCACCAGCCCTACGTACTCTTTTTCACTGCACTCTTGGGTCAAGGGCTGGTTCCCTTTGTCATGAAGTCCATGACAGTCGGGGATGTAGTCAAGAAGAGTGTTTCTTAAGGACATTGGGCCAGACTTTGCACTTGATTTCACACAAGAACGGAGTCCAGCTGCCTTGGGGAACTGTTCAAATGATATATTAAGAACACACAGCAAAGCAGTTTATTTTAGCATCAGCACTTCAGCTCGAGAGTCTGGCCACAGATTTATGTGAGATTATATTCACACACTGGATACCCTCTGTGGGGCCATGATGTCATTTGCTTGTTGCTAGAAATAATTGATGCAAACTAATAGTTGCTGCTGATTCAAATATGCTGGAAAACAATCTTCAGCAACCATACCCAGCATGGTCACTTAAAGGCCTTGTCTTACCCGTACTAAAATCAATTGAAAGGCTTTTGCTGGCTTTGAATCGAGCCCTAGGTGCTCACAAGGTTGGGAAAACCTGGAGAAATGTTAAAGAAACTCCCACCAGGTTTGGAGGTTTAACTTTCCATGATCCTTTACCTATATCGGTGTAGTTAAAATGACACCGCCTCCTCACAGTGAAGGCATTTATACATTTATATCACTATATATGCTAAGCTATGTCTATGCAACAAGAACGTTTACAAAGATAGAAAAAGTGGTACACTACTATGCCAACTCCAACTTAGGAGTGAGTATGATCTCCACAACCCAAAACAGCAGGAAGGTGTGGATTATCACACCTCAAAAAATGTATGATCCTGGATTTAAAGCTCTGCAAAACCTTTCTGAAATGCGAGGAAAGTGGTTAGAAATAATATGTGAAGAAACTATTCCAAAAGACTAAAATGGGTGTGATGGGAGACAGACAAGTCAATGAAAGCAGGAAATCACGCCTCCCTAATCTACTCAAATTCTTTGACAATATAGTGGACAAAGAAAACCAGCATGTATAATGACCTTGGACATTCATAAGTCCTTTAACAACTGCTTCATAAGTTGCTATCAGGAAACTAAGCATAAGCTGTGAGGTTAAGTCCTGCCATGGGTTAGAAATGGGGCGAGCACGACACTAGAAATAACTAACGTGCTTCGAACACAGTGCACGTTAATTGCAAGAATCTCTATGAAGATCGATATGTTTAAAAACTGTTAACAGCGATCTGGAAATGAGACTGAGCAGTGAGGGAGCAAAATGGGCCGAGGATATAAAGAAAGGCTACCGACTCGATAAGATCACCAGCTATCCAAAGGGCAGGGTAGGTTAGTCCAGTCCAGCTAAGCACTCCTTCAAATGCACTGACTCATTGCAGAACTGGAGTGCTTGCATAGCTGACTTCATGGCAAGACCCTGCCATCCTAATCAATAGGCAATTCCCAGGTGGCCAGGGAAGGGAAAGAAGCAAATGGAGATCATTAAATGGGAGGCATGCTGAGAACAGTGCCTTTGTAGTGGGTGGTCATAGGAGGGGTAGGGAGAGTGAGTTGCTTCCACCTGGATTAAATTCTGTCACTGGCAACAGGTCTGGGCTACAGGCTCTTGTCAGAGGGTAATGAAAGGCGTTGGTCAGGAACCCTTGTAAGATGAAAGAAGCCCAGTTGAACGATTAGCAATCCATTTTCAAGGAGAGAGCTTCTTTTTGCTGCTTCAAGAGGTTTGATTAATTATGGAAGAAAATGATAATGCCACATTTTACAGAAATGAGGCAAAGGCTTGAATGAAAGTAAATCAACTTTTAATTGAGATTTACTAGGACTGAGGTGATACAGGTAGATAAATAGCAATTGATTACTAGAGCATATTTGCTGAGAATTAACTGCAGACAAAGGCAAAGGCCAAATCCACAGAAGTAAATGAGAGATGAGTTTGGCACAGAGCATCCCGTGGTCTGCGAAATGGCCAGTTTTTCATCAAATTCTTCCTGTATTTGCACTGGTAACTATTCACAGGCACATGTGCAATCCCTTGCAGCTGCGAAGACTAGAGCTTAGATGCCTCGTTGTCAAAAGTCCAGGAGCTGGGTCACGGTGTTGAGATCAGAGTTAATTACATGCTAGAGATCAGGGCTGTAATTAAGTCATCACTGATTCTCTAAAAAGAGGGTGCATCGGGATAACCTCTTGAAGACTCGCACTGTTTCCATGCCTTTGCCATGTTTGGATGCATCTGCTTCGGTGACCCGTGTCTAGCTGCAGATGGCTGGACGTGACAATCCACCGAGTACCGCCGTGATACTCCAAGTGTGACGAGCACAGATAGTTGTGGAGCCACGTGAGGAGGTTTCCACTCATCAATCACCTCTTCACGCTTTGTGCCCTGCTTCAAAGTCCTGCAGTGCCTGCCAGGTCAGGCACCAAGAACTGTTGGGTTTTGAAAAAGAAGAATACAGTTAAAAGCATACACATATGCACACATTGTTCCGGTTCAGTCCTGTAGACCCCAAGAAACCTCTGTCCATGCATTGCTGAGTCTAAATTAAAACAATGAATAAGAATCATAAGAATAGTGCAAACAGTCCTTGCTATCCAATAGATATGCTTAGCAGCCAACATAAAAGAGAGTTATTAACATAGAGAGCTGTTGGCAGAGGTGATATCTTTTATTAGACCACCTAAATAGTTGCAAACTGTTTTTCTTTATTTGCAAGCTTTCGGGCTCACTGGCCCTTCCTCAGGCAAAGGAGAAAGCACAGGCCATAACATTTCTCCCAGATAGAAATGAACATTCATAATACACGGGAGAATAAAAAGATGTTATAGCTTCCCCTGGGTGGAAAAGTTCCTTTTATGCAAGTTAAGCTCAAATAAAAGTTCAAGCAGTCTGTTTACCTCCCAGTTGTCTGATGGTAAGCTGGATGTTGAATTTTTTCTGTCTTCTTCCTTTTTGGTAAGATGTTTTCTATTATTTGAGCCAAACGTGCATAAAAGGAATTTTTCCACCCGGGGAAGCTATAACATCTTTTTATTGTCCTGTGCATTATGAATTTTCATTTCTACCTGGGAGAAATGTTACAACCTGTGCTTTCTCCTTTGCCTGAAAAAGGGTGCGTGAGCCCAAAAGCTCGCAAATAATGATTTTTTTCCCTCTATTTAATTGGTCTAATAAAGGATATCACATCTACCAAAAGTTCTGCATTTTTTGCCTGTACACCAACACAGCTAAAACCTGTATCCGTGTTATTATCATGGGGTATCTACATAGAACAGGATCACAACATGTCTTCCTAAGGTACCTTTTGAATGCCTGTTATGGTCTTATCCCAGCCCCATTCAATCTTTGATGGGTTTGTCCTCACAACATGCTAGTGAAATTAGGTAGCATTATTATTATCCTCATTGTACAAATGAGAAAGGGAGGCTTGGGAAAATCAAGTGACGTGTCCAAGGTCACATAGGAAGCTTGCAGTAGAGAAATGAGCCTGGGTTCCCCATGGACCATGGGGAAGATCCATGTTCTTCATCCTTAAAAATCTACTGAACCACCACCAGATTTGGGACCTGCAATGACTATTTCATGAGAGATGTCATGAACTGGAAGAGTCCTGTCAACTGGACCTTCCCCACCAGTCCCTCCAGCACATGATGGAAGCACTTTGGTGATGGACGTGGGGAAAGCATTTGTTCTGCTGTTTCGTCCCCTCTCTTCTAGGCAATTAGACAGACTTGCTTTGCTGGGCCTGTTAATGTGGCGCCTTTTCCCAGTACAGAATTCATGACCGCAAAAAATAAAAACACAAAACAAAATAAAGGAAGGCCAACACGAGAAAATGCTTTATTGTTTAATGAAAAGCTTAGAGTGAAATGGAGCAGAACACTCTCCAGCAAAATGTTTTTTCTCAAACTTCAAGGATTCTTGAAGGTTTAAAAACATTTTGGGGGCTGTCCATCTTTAAGTGCCTGTAAACTGGAAGGGTTTATTAGCAGTGATTTGGTTGAACAATCCTGCATTGCTTTCTTCTTAAAAAGGCAAACATTAAAAAAAGATTAACCTTTATAATGGATGCTCTGGGTCATTGAGGGAACAAAGCAGAAGGTAATCCGCTGACTGACCTGTTTCTGGAAAAATCTAATTTTCAAGCAGATGAGAGTAAAGTACGGTCCAACCCACTCATTTTTTGTTTGACACCCCTGGTTAAAAACCAACTGGAAATGGTGGTGCAAGAATGAACGTGCTTCTGTTTGAAACGTCTACTGAATAAAAGCATTTTTGAGATAAGCATGCAATTGCTCCCTCTTCTTAAAGCAAGGACCAACATCTATGACAGATGCTGAAACTCAGAACAGGAAAAAAAGACCTTTCTGGCTTCTGGTCTGATTAAGAAAAGTAAATTAAGCCGCACATGTTATACAGAGACAGGGCCAAATAACAAGGCTAATGATCAGAGCACTGGGCTTAAGAACCCATTCTTCTTGACGGTGAGATCATTTAGCCCATCACCAAAGACACATCTCCTGTCTATTTTGGATTATTTTAGGAACAATGGTATAAACCTGCTACCTTTGAACTATTTAGTGCTTTTCCCCAGCGAACTAAGCATGGGCCTGATCCAAAAACCTATTTGAAATCCACAGAAAGACTCCCATTAAATCCACAGTAGCTGGCTTATATATGAGTGAGCATTTGGATACTAACAGCAGCTGCATTATTCTGAGCTATCACTTCTATCCACCCACTTGATGACTCAGTATCATTAGGACACTTCACAAAACCTACTTCTCTTTGGAGCACACCTGTGCTCAGTAAATCCCTTTCTCTGACAATGCAGCCACATCTCTTACCAGTGTTGATGACTGTTTCCTGGCCCAGTTTTGGTTCTTCATTTGGTATCTCGTGTGATTAACCTTGTGTCCTCCTATCTTGTCCTTTTATCCTATCGTCACGCCTTGTCTCCTGTGCAACACTTCAATGTATTCATCATGACATTGGAAAGTCAGTGTTTGCAAGACTTGGCCTTATAAGCAGAGTTCTAGGTATCCTGTATTTTCATAGCCATAGATGCTACAGTTGCACTCCTGCATCCAAACTCTCAGTTAGGAAAAATAACCCAACCCAGTTCTCTCTGGAGCCTTCGTGGTTATCACCCTGATAAGCATGAAATTATGAACCAAGTGCAAACTGTTGCAGCATCACCTGCTCTCTGTTGAGACAGGCCGAAACAACGGTGCTGAGAAACGGTAACAGCCCATTCCAATTTCAATAACATCGAAACCTGAATACTAGTAAGGCAGGTATCATTTCTGATCATTTTAAGAGACACAGCTCACATAACCTGTTTCTCCCATGAAACCAGACGGTCTCCCACGCTGTCATGGGTACCAAGAGCCCATTAGCCTCCTATCTACCTGTCAAGTCCAGCTTTTCTCCAGACAACTGTTGTAGTGGAGCTGCTCATTTTTCATACTCCCAGCTCAAGTATACTGAGAACAGAAAATGTTGGGACATCATAAATTAATGGAATTGAAAATCAAAATAAATAAGATGAGGTCTACTTGATGGATGGGGTCTTTGTTCCATTTGGCATTTAATTCATTCGGGCTAGGAACAGAAATGACACATACATAGGTATACGTGATGAGAACCCGGTTCAAATCTGTAACGCAACAGAAGTTCTGTGCACATAAACTGCTTTCAAAATGGCAAAAACCAGTTTCAGATACACCTGGATGGAGGTAGCATCATAGATTTATAGATTGTAAGGGGCTGGAAGGGACCTTGCAAGATCATCGGGTCCAGCTCCCCTCCACGAGGCAGGAAATCAGACTGAACAGATTTCAGTTAATTCAGTTTATTGAACTTCTGTCTCAGAATCCCTCCAGATGCAAATTAACTCATAGTCCCCCAGCATCCCAGGATGCTTTGCATGTCTTCCATAACCCCTCCCCACCTTCAGGGTGGATGGGCTAGCCTTGGCCCAAGCTGTTTGCTCCAGCTGAGCAGGGAGGCGTGCTCTAGCACCCCCTGCCTTCAGGCCTGGGCCGCTGCAGACATGTGGCTACATTTTTGGAGTCAAAAGTGAATGTCTGTTCTCTTGCTTATCAGTTCAATTTATGCAGCTTAGACAAACCTGCAACAATTGAATCGATTCAGCCTCGGGCTTTTTGACTGCCTGTACTTAGCCTAAATCCACCTACTTTAAAATTTAAATGAAGCTGCCACACAGCTTCCAATCCACCGCAGGAGAGCGATGCAAAATGTCTAATCCTGCCTCAGCATTTAGGTCCAGTTGGCTGTAAAGCACATTGGGGATTTGCCTCTAACAGGTCTGTAGTAATGGCTGTGGGTTGAAATGTTTCATAACCCTGCTCAATTCAGTTTAGCTGAGTTGAAATGTTATGGTCATCGAATATTTATGAGCCCAAGAGAGAAATCATGCCTGTTTCAGTAAATAAAGTAAAAAAAAAATAAAAATGTTTTCGCTTCACACAGCAAAAATGACACTTCTATTAGTTGTAGTTAATATACATTGATTGGATTAAAATATATCTCCTGCGAATAAAAAGTATTCTGCTTAGGGTATGAAACTCCATCAGTTTAAGTGACAGCAGCACTAAATGCAGACAGGCAAGGGATTGGTTTTACTTGATATGCATTGGCTTTAGCAGAAAGAATGCATTGATTTAAGCTCATTTTCATGAAGAAACAGCTGAAAAAAATCACTTTTTTGGTTTAATGTATGCTATAAGGCCAGCAGTTTCTATAAGAATGGGAGTGTATGCGCATCTGTGTATGTATGTGTGTATGGATCAGTTTTATTTCCAGATCTCTGTCTCATCAACCTGTGCCCTTATCCCAAACCCAATTGGATTCATTAGCATTTGAGGGAAAAAAAATATTATAAAACGTGTTTAGTAAAGCAATTTTTTGGATAGAGTGAAAACCCTGGGCTTTAGCTTTCAATCTGCATATATTTTCCTAAGCAGATCTGTTAGTCAGAATGTTCATATGTCAGGCACAGAGGCAATGCATTGTAATCACTCAGCAAAGCTGCCACGGACACCAGGATGGAGGGCTGGGTGTTATACAAGTGTGTGTTTGTCGGAGGTAACGGCAGAAGAGAGGTTTCCTCTTCCTTCTTTATCTGATACCAGCCATAAGTGGTGATAACTTGCAGCATTTAGAAGAAACCTCATTCCACCCGGGTGGCTAGCAGTATATGTCTGAGGCTTTAGAACCATGTCAGAAATCGAGGGTTATTCCAACAGCAAGACTTTGTATTTTTATTAAACCCCTCCTTTCTCTCACTAAAGACACAGTTCTGTCCCAAAATGGAAACAAAGCAATAAACCTTGACTTCCAAAACCAGCTAGGTATGTTGAGTTGACTACCTTGCCTTTACCCAGCATGCAAAAAGAAGGCAATGGATCGCAGAGGCTATCCAAATGCATACATCTTCTTAAAAGCCCAAAGCATTCTTATCATGGGGCATGTCTGCATGTGCTATTAATGCACTGCAAGCTTGCTGCGCAGTAAGCTTTCCTTGGGAACATGTCTACACGTGCACTTGTCAGCAGCAAATTTGCTCCCAACAGGAGCAGTTCAGTGCAGGGCTCCTCCTGCCCAGCTCTGCTCCCCTGCAGCAGCCAGGGGGAGATCCATGCTTCCCTGGGTGCCAGATCTGGGCTGACAGGGGGCACCAGGGTCAGATGTGGGCTGCAAGGGGGTGGGGGGAGCTGTCCTACCTCCAGGGCAGCTGCCTTCCAGGCCCACAACCCTGTCCCAGGCAGCTGCCTCCTGCCCAGCCCCCACTCTGAAACTGGAGTAGAGGCTAGGACACCATCCCCTGCCCCCAGCATCTGCCTGCTGCCCAGCCCCTACTTTGATTAGTCAATCAAAGTGGGGACTGGGCAGCAGGCAGCTACCTGGGGGAGGGGACAGTTTCCCTGACTCCTGCTGCCTGGGCTGACCAGGAGGAATTTGCTCCCGGTCAGCTATATACACATGCACTACTGCGCAGTAGCTACTGCGGGGTAAATCTACTACCTGTATTTACAGGTAGTAGCCAACCATGCAGTAAATGAATTTACTGCGCAGTAAATGCTGCACACTTGTAGATGGTGACACTTTACTGCACAGCAGATTTTTCTACTGCACAGTAAAGCATCACGTGTAGGTGGATGCAGCTACATTGGTGAAATGCCTTTTATACTGGTTTAACATATTCCCTTCTCATTTGGAGATAGGCTATACCAGTCTAACCCCATACATACTAGTGTACGTGCCCCATACTAGAAAGATTGTGTCTTTTTGCCTATTCCAATATAGCTAAACTGGTACAATTTGTGTGTCAAGGCAAATCATAATTTAGGCATTTAGGCATCATTGCCTTTCCATTTTATTCCATTTACTTACTGCATTTTTGGTTATTTTTCTGTAAATGCAGGTTACATCGCAATCACCTTAACTCTGATTTCAGAATTGAAGGCCAATTCTTTGAGAGTAACCACTACTTCCAACACAAACCAAACCCATAAGGTAAAAAGAAACGTGATATTGTTATCAGTTCAGATTCAAGATACACCATCACCATCTGCTTGACTTATTAAAGAAGTATGTAAATACGTATTTCGTTGCTAGTTCCCTTTTTCCAGGCAGGCTTTCTGCTCCTGATGGTATGCTTATTCGAGAGAACAAAACAATGTTCTTTTGTGAATAATAAATTGACTTTTGCTTGGCCTTTTAGCTCATTATTAATGTTTTAAAAGGTGAATGTTCTATCTGCTTTTTACTCCTCCTCTCTGCAGCATTTCTGCAGCATTTCATGGCACCGGGGAGAGAAAAGAAGCATCTTTTGAACTGACAGCAAAACTCACAGCCAAACATCACGAGTCCAGTCAAGGGGCAACATTTTCAAAAACTCCTAAGTTCTGAGGTCACTGACATTTCTGATATAGGGGCAGATTTTCAATGGTAGTCAGGCCTCCAGCATGCTTTTACCAGCTTCTGTTAGGCATCCAAATGCTTTGAAAATCCAGGTCCTATTGACTTTCAATAACAGTCGGGGAGTCTGGAACTTGAACATGGTTAAAAACCCATGCCCTTGACACTTATGAAAATTTTGCCTACTATTTCCTTTCTCAACCTCCTTGGAATAGAGACCTACCAGTCCGAGGGACAAGAGTTTTCACCCACAAATTAAACAGTGGACTGTTCCCCGAAGTACTATGATATCAATATTTATTCTACTCTAACTGCAGTGCCTACATCAGTTATTCACAGATCATGAGACAGGACATCAACAGTCATGAGATCAGCTTCAACACAATGCAGTTAACCAAATGCATATGTTTTGTCTTTTCATTCCTAAGCCTTTAAGATGTATTCAAGTCGCATCTTCAAACACCAACAAGAAGAGCTAGAAACTTTTCTTTTTGAGATGCAAACTGAGATTTTTGCCTCGTTGCATGAATCTGTGTGCTGTAGCTTTTGGGAAAATGCCGAAGATCACAAGATGACCAATAAAATCATGACAGTTGCCAACACCGTTATTAATAAAGGTTACCAAATAGGTCCTTTATTATTAGGGGTGGAGATCACCATATCTTGGGAGAATGGCACGTAAGTCATGAGGAATCAACTCATAAGTCCCAGTCCAGTATCCGCTCCATGCCATTTTTCTTAAGCAGTTGATTCCACTTTCCAAAGTCTTGAACCTAGACAATAGACAGGTTCCTTCCAGGACATAACACCTACAGAGACATTTTCTGAGCTACAGCAGAATGTGCTTTGAAAAGCCACAACTACACATTACATTTCTCCACCTCCAAAGGCAATTAAATATGAGAAGAGAAACTATACTGAAAAAAGGAAACCCCCACAGGAACCACATTTAACCCTGGTACGGCAAAGTATCAGCTCTAAAACAAAGTCACAGTCAGGTTCAACCTCCCTATCAACCATTTCTACAACCTCCTGCCTTGAATATTTCATTTATTTAAAAAAAAAAGGCCACCAGACCTAGAGACAGGAGGGACTTCTTCTATTATACTCCTGTTATGATTTTGTTAGGGGCCACCAATAACCTTGTGCATTGGGGAAGACTGTGATGGCACTGGAGAGAACTTCGTGCCCCTTGGAATGACTCCTGGAAAATGCTACAGTGAGTGATAGCTTTTGCTACCATTCCCGAGCATCCCATATTTTTCCCAGCAGGAGACAGCATGTGCAGTCATTTACAAAGCAATGCGGCTATATTTGCCGCTGGCTTTCAAAGAGCTGAGTAAGTCTATCCAGAAAGGAGGAGGGTGCAAAAGGGGCTCTGAAATAACTTGTCCGGTAATTACACCACGCATGGCCATGGCGCTTGTGGTTATCATGGGTGCTTCATTTTCGGAACGTGGTTTTTTCCCTTTTTATGCTTACTTGGCCCCACTGCTGGAATAGGTATTAGCAAGGCTTGTCTGACTTATGCTAGTCAAAAGTGGAGTCTAAGGCCACGTCCGCACAAGCACAGACATTTATTTCCCCAGGGACAAGAAGCAGTGGCACACTTTATGTCGCTGCTTCTTGATCCCAGGAAACGCCCATGCCACGAGCCCTCTGGCATGGGGGAGGTTACCCCGGGTGGGGTAGAGGAGGCTGGGGCCAGCACTGTCCTTGGCCCAGCAGCCTTTTCTGGGGTCCTGGAGGCTGGGGAAGCTTCAGCTACAATGCTTCTGCAGCTGGGAGCCGGGCTGGCAGCTGGAGCATGGCTGGTTTTGGGTGGTGCATGCTGCTGCCACATGCATCGTCCCACTTTTTTTCCACGTGGTTTTTTTGGCCCTCCCAAGGTGAAAAAAAAACGAACCCACACTGCAAGGTAGCAGTGCAGGGAACGCCTGAATTAGTGGTGTGTTGCAGGGACCTGTCTGCAGTGCCACATGCCCGGCCATGCTCATCTAGACACAACCTAGGTGTCCATCTGCTTTCTGTGTTATACAGTCCTATAGCCCAGTGGGGGTCAACAAGTTTGCCAGGTGTGCCATAAATTAGTCCCATACTCCCTCCCCGCTCCTCGAGCGCCACTCTGATCCCCCTTCCCCTGGCCAAGCTGCTGCTCTGCTTTCTGCTCCCTGCCCCATCTACCACTCCCTGATCTGCCACGTGCTATACACAGAGGCTGTCTGTGTTGCTTGTGGCATGCATGGCACATGTTGGCCACCCTTACCATAGGCAGGCATTCTCTTTGGGGTTAGGTTATTCCAGCCTTTATGTGATTATGCCAACAATTAAGAAGGGAAGAAATTAAGGCTCCCATTCACTCCCAAGCATGACTCCAGCCTCAGAGAGGAGAACAGGAAAAAGAAAAGGGCAAACTGACTTCTTCCCTGAAGCAAGCAAAGAGTTGTAGAGGAATGGTGACTCTCAGCCATTTCGGCTGTGCTTTTCTCCAGTAGCAGAGCAGTGGTGGGCCAGCCCTTAGGGCAGAATATAAGGTCACAGCCCAGTCCTTCATCAATCCTCTGTGCTGCCCAGTGAAACATAGGATCATAGAGAATTAGGCTTGGGAGGGAGCTCAGGAGGTCACATCTAGTCCAACCTCCTACTCAAGGCAGGATCAGCCCCAACTACCTCATCCCAGCCTCTACATCTCAGCGTGGCTTGCGTTGAGTGTGTTCCTTCCTGTCAAAAGTGGCACGGACTAGTTCTGGTTTCTTTTTTGCTGTTTGTCCTGATTGCTGGTTGTCACAGAAAGTTCATATTGAACAAAGCAAAAATGCACTGGTTTAACTCAAAACCTCCCCAGCTTTACTACAAGGATGCTGGCATAACACCAGCCGCGTGGTAACTGGGCGTTTCACCACTGGCAGATGACTGTGCATGGTGTCTTCTACAACTGCACACACCCGCATTTCACGATCTAGCTCGTGGCTTCATCCCTTTAAAGTATGATATGAGGTTTTTGTTTTACAGGGAAGAAATGAAGAAGGAACAAGGCATTTTATGGAGTAAACCTGTACTCCTGCGAATTCTCTGGATGCAAGGGAGGAAGTTAAGTAGTTCTGGCAATCAGGCAGCGAGAACAAGACAAGACTCTTATGTCATACGTGGGGGGACCTGAATTATTGCATTATGCTGTAAATCACTCAATTTGTTTTTGCTGCAAAGAAGGAGTCTTCTGAAAGTCTATTATTATTTCAAAGAAAAGGAAGATCATGGAAATATATACCACAAGGAAAGCAAGGCAGAGCCTCTGTACCCACCCACACGGTCGACCCAGAGAGGGCAGTACAAGGGGCTGGTTATTTCCCTATTGGTCAAAGGACCTCCATGAGTCCTTTGACCACTCCCTTTCCTATCGAAGTGGGTGGAGCCTGGACTCAGCCCCTCCCCCAGTATCTCATCCAATACAATTTAGCTAGCACACTAAAGGAAGTGACCTGTGCCTAGTCTAGGACTGGAAAAAATTACTTCCTGCTCCAATCAGTGGGTTGGGAACTAGGGACTAGAAGAGTTCAATGGCACATGATCCATTCCTGGCCACTTCACAACCAGTCCTTGTTCCCTAGCTTTCAGACATCGCTGAGGCTTTTGATTTCCAGTATTATGGTTATTACAACCATCTCTTCCCTTGTTGAGTCCTGCACAGCACGGTCATCGAGCAGCCACACCATCCTATTTTAAGGGACCACGTTTATTCATGAAGGCACCCTGATGCCACCTAAATCACAGCATTGAAAGCACTCTTGGCCCTAATCTAGAGAGCAGACAGACATACAGGGCCACATCTTCAGCGGCCATAAATGAACATACTTCCAGTAAAGGAAAGGGTGGGATGATGTAGTTGGGGCTGGTCCTGCTTGGATCAGGGATTTGGACTAGATGTGACCTCCCGAGATGCCTCCCAACCCTCATTTTCTATGATTATGTGGTAAAGTCCTCTCAGTGGAGTAATCCACTGATCCACTGAATGGAGCCTGTATTCATTATACAGAAAATGACTAATATAAGAGAGAAAGAAAAACTGAATAATTAGGAAGACATAAGCTATCTAGGAGCTCTGGTAATATCATATCTTTCTATGAAAGCCTTCCTCTGACACAAAGGTGAAAGGAGCAGTCCTGTGGGACTTGGCCAGAGTTACAGATGTTGGTACCAATTGGTTAAGTTGTGAGTGTTATTAAGAGGTGGGTGGCCAGCTAAATTCAACACATGCACCCTTTGGTAGAGGCGCTGTTAAAGGAGAATGCAGTAAGTACGTGTGCAAAAGGTGTATCTGGATAGGAATAAGTCAGCCAGAACTAAGGACTGAGTTGTTAACGTCCTCTTCCGATTTAGATTGATTCTAATTGCAAACATAAGTCAGTTGATTGTATTCAGGTTTTATTTATGATCAGTCCTGATTACACAAATTATGACAAATGAGAATTAGGCTGTAAGTAGCCCAGCAATAAGCTCTACGTTGCTAGGTAACAAGCCAACATTATTTCAAACAGTCCAATCAATGAGGGAGCAAGTGAAACAACTGAGCTATTGTTGCCACCATTCCCCGTTCTTTAGACTTTGCTCTTAAAAGCTTTAAAAAAACCTTCCATTAGTTCCCGTCGGTGTGTTTATTTGTTGCCTGAGAGCAGGGAGGTGCTTGGCTGTGTTTCAAATGGGAGTATCGTGTTGGGGCTTCTACATTATCACGAGGTTTTTGGACCAGTCACCCCGAGCGCCAGGTGGAAGGGGAGCATCTCTGGGTGTTAGAGGCATCTCAGGAAGCTGCTGGGGTGATTGGTAGCTTTGGCTCACACATGACGTTTCCAAGTTGAGGGACAGCTTGACATCTCAGGGACATGGGTGCTTGGAGTGTGGTCTCATGTCACAACATGCTACAAACTCACGTGGTAGTTCCCAGAGGACCTTTCTTCCCTCGCCCCACATCCATCAGCACAGCTCATGGTTTCAGGGTGGGCACAGCTCAGGAAAAAAGTGTTGCCATCTCTTAGGTGTACTCATAGGGCCTGTCTGCAAGTGCATTTATGCCGGCTTCAATTTACTGCGCAGCAAGCTGGAATAGGCCAGTGTCTATATGTGCAGGCGTTAACGTGCATTAGTGCAGTGTGTCGACTGGCTTGGGAAAGTTAGTCCAAAGTTAGTCCCGAGTCACTCCACACATACAGTGTAACTGCGCAGTAAGGCATCTACATGTGTTACTGTGCAGTGACTAATCGGTCGTAAATTTGATACCTGTATGATGCAGGTATCGAATTTATGCTCAAGTCGGCATAAGTCACCATATTTACTGCACATGTAGAAGCATGCCTGTACGGTGCAGTAATTTTGGTTACTGCACCGTAAATGTGCATGTATAGATGTGCCCATAGAGCTCGGCTTGGCTGGGAGCAGTCTTATTCAAGATAGGAACAAGTCTTATATGTTTGAAGCAAAGGGCAGATGTGGGAGGCCAGGTTGTAATGGCAGGAGTGTAGCAGAGTGCCTGCCTTGCCCAGCAGGCTCGAGCTTGAACCTCCACGCTTGCTTTGAACAGGGTCTTACAGGTGATCCGGGGAACTGGCAGCCCTTGTGCAGCCCTGCTGTGGTTTGGAGGAGGCAGCTTTTAATCAACCTGAAAATAACCTGAACAGCCCAATGAAGTGTCTTTTTTCTGGAGATATGTCAGGAATGCTTTCAATCTATTATCTTCCCTGGAACAACAGGAGAAATGCCACCGAAATAAGCCCTTTAATTTCTACTCTGTAATTATACCTGTCACCACTTCCGACAAAGCAGTTATAAATAGCCAGTTCCATCTTACTTTCACGGTGTAGGGTTTTTTTTGTTATGGCTTTTTTTTTATTTTATTTTATTTTTTTTAAACCTTGTACCCCTGTCTCTGAGGGTAATACTGGAATAAGATGCACAAAATAAATGGAGCGTTCAGCACTATATATTTCCCTTGCGTTCTTAAGCGGTGTGGTGCTTGCGATGGCAATGGATTTTGTATAATCTTGTTTGCTCAAGAGGAATTGTCTGCAAGATTTGTGTCACATGATGAGGCTAGAGAGAGTGCGATAAAAGGGCTTATATGTTTTAATGTGTGTTTTGATTCCCATACCTCTGTGTATATGGTTAAACCTATATTTATTTGGGAAGAACAAGCAAGCTCATGCCAGAGCCTGAAACCTGAAATGCAAATTGCAATGCTTTTAGTCAGTTCTCATTTTAAAGTCCTCATGTTAGCTGGATAGATTACCTCTCTTTTCGCCAGAAATGCTGGAGATGATGCATTTTAGCAGGAGGGCGCGACTGCAGTAATTTTTTACTTGCCACCATTTGAATATACTGGGCCCAATTCTCCGCTGCCTAATTGCTGTCAGTGGAGCGGTGACAGTTATACAAGCGGAGGATCTCAAAGCTGATGTGACGATCTCTTTGCATGGGGATGACAGAGCCCTGGTGGTTCCTCGGTCCCAGTGGAGCCGCCAAGGCAGCGCATAGCGTCAATTGAAGAACCGCTGCACAGTGCATTTACAAACCACCTCCCACCTTGCCATCTTCTCTTCCAAGGACAAGATGCACTTCTATGACCTTCCCTTTAATAAGCAGTCTTAAAACAAAGAAGCAAATACATTTAAAAATAATCTCACAGCATTTCATCACCCCAGGGAAAGAGAACTCCATGTGACAATATGCTAGCTACATCAGCTCATATCCTCGTGGAAGGAGCTCAGATGCTGCACTAATGAGAAGGGTATCCGAATATGAGCAGGGTAGGATCGAATAAAATAATTCTGGCGAGAGGGAGCGTCTGTGTTTTTAATAGCTAATTTTTTTGCTGATGGACCTATATGGAAGTACTGCCGGCTGAGAAACTAATTTGTGGTTTTCAGGGAGTTTACCCCATTCTGATCATTAGTTATCAGCTCTAGCATTATTTATGATAGTATAGAGGTCCCCAAATAAAGTCCAGGCTTTCATTGCACTAGGCACCAAACAGTATATGTGGACAGTGCATATAAGTTTGACCCCACATTTTCAGGTTCAATTTTAGAAAAAAAAGACCTTTTCCCTCTGAATAAAAATGAGCGTTTCTGCAAGACTCAACTCAAAATCAGGCATTATGGCTCAATTATAGCCCAATGCTCAATTATCATAGTATCATAGTGCTAAGGGTCGGAAGGGACCTAAACAGATCATCAGGTCTGACCCCCTGCCCCGGGCAGGACGAGCGCTGGGGTCATATCACCCCAACCAGATATCTATCTGGCCTCCTCTTGAAGACCCCCAAGGTCGGAGCGAGCACCACCTCCCTCAAGTCAAGTATGATTTCCATGTTTCTTGTAGATGGGAAAAGCGTTGATTTCTAATAGGAACAGTACAGGAATAGATGTCCCCCATCCTGGTGGTTCAAGCACCTACTTTGAAAGCCTTCAAGAGACATTTGGATGGTTATCTTGCTGGGATCCTATGATCCCTGCTGACTTCCTGCCCCTGGAGTGGGGGGATGGACTCGATGATCCTCCGAGGTCCCTTCCAGCCCTAATATCAATGAAATCTGTGAAATCCTGTGCTTGTTTCCATCAGTGTAAATGTCTAGGAAAGACTCAGACACATGCCACGGTCCCACAGCAGGTTAATGGTAAAGCTGGGACTATAATCCCCCTGCTCAACACTGCATTTGAAGAACGGTGCCCGGTCCGTGAGACATCCTCGGCCTCTCACAAGTAAACATGTAGTCTTGTGAATCGATTGCCTCTTCCTCCAGTTCTGGTGCCAGGTTAGGTTTGCAGATGCTCTGCATTTACATGTCCTTTCTGTATGGCATAAAGCCCTTTGATAGGAGTTTGAAAGTCAGTGCACAGCCAGTGGCTTCACTGGGGGCCAGGATAAGAAACTCCCCCCACCTATAAGTCTTAGCTCAGCCAGGTCACACCAGCCAGCACAAAAAAATAAGCCGAAATCTAAACTTCTCAGCATTGTTCCCTTATTGCATTATTCTCAGAAAGCCAGTAAAGAAAGAGTGCTTGAAGTTTGATTCTGCTGAACCGTTGAGCATCCACAGGCTTATTAGGAGGATCGAGGTAGCATTTTTTACACTATATATAGTTGGAGACAGAGAAAACCAGGGCCATTGTAGAGAGACTCAGATAGGCCTCTTAGCAAGATCTAGAAGTGAAACTCCTCAGGCCCAAATTGCATCTGCAGTATAATGCATCGTGAGTGATGCCATCCCAGGTGCCATGGAAAAAAGCAAGGCCAGTAGGATTTTTTGCAGTCCTTTATTTTGAAGCACGTGGGTAGCAGCGTTTAATCATTATGAACAGCCCCGGTGACTGAGTTTGCAATTGGCCTGAGCAAAAATCTGTGCCTCACAATTTTTATTTTTGCACAGCCCAAAGCAGATCTTATTGCCGCGGTCTAAAGTGATAAACGTGCCTTAATTAGCTTGGCCCAGCGTTCAGATCAGGCTCGCTGCTCGAGGAAGTTGCTGGCTTATATACATTTGAGTGGGACAATTCAAATCAATGACCGGTAACCCTGAAGGAAAATGTCAGTGCAATGCAAAATGATTTTTAATCGCTGCTCCCAGCTCATTAACGGGAAAGCCCAACATCAATACTTTTGTTTTAAAGGTGCCTTGCTGCAAAATAAAAATGAACCAGAATGAATCTCCTGTGGGCCAGCTTTTCAAGAGCTCAGCTCCAAATAGTGCAGATTCACAAGGGCTCAGGGCCCGCTTGGAGGGACAGGAGCAATATGAGGCAAGGGAGAGGCCGGGCTTTCTCAGTGCCTCTGCGGGGTTGTGCACCACAGACCTCACCTGGCATTCGGGGGGATGCACGAGAGCCCATTTTGCCCATCTTCTCACCCAAAAAAGTCACTCATAGGCAAAGACCAGCCTAAGAACAGCAAAGAGAGTCATGGGGAGGATATTTAGACTGCAAACTTTTTGTGGCCAGCACCGCCTTTTTGTTCGCTGCAGTGCAAAGCTTCTCAGGATACCCGTCTCTGACAGATGCTTCTTGGTGCTCTTGCAGTAAAACGATGCTGCTGCTGCTGCTGATGCATTTCATACCCGACTCATTTTCAAAAGAAAACCTCTGTGCATGGGGGACAGATCTTTTTTACCAACATTTCCTTAAGGAATAGCTGCACTAAGTAAACTTCATTCCTCCTGTCTCCTTTTACCTACTGAGTAGATTCAATCATCCGGGCACCATTCGATCCCATACATCAGATCACGGCCCCCACACACCGTTCCCATCTTTGACAGGATCTTTCTATTACTGCATTTTCCAAATGGGTGCAATGGAGCTGGCACTGGGACCCTCCAATCGCTTCCTCTGCTGAGTGGGACATCATCATTTATGACTTTTTCTACTATCATTTTTCCCTTAGTCAACATTACAGGGACATTAGAGGAATCTTTCTTAGCACATTTCCAAGCCATCAGAAGCTTGCATGGCTAACTAAGCTCAAGAAGCCTTTATGGATTTATACGGTTGAGGAGACGTAAGTCAGAAGACACAGATCGAGTCAGCCGTTAACCATTTTTTCCCCCACGAGGCCTAATTGATACAAATGGATTGCAAGTCAAATGAGCCCAATAGCACAGCTTCCAAAAAGCTCTGTGTGAACTATGTGGAAAAAGAACCCAATCCCCAAATACAGCAACCTTTACTGGCACAAATATATATATCTAGCAAATCGCTTGCAGGATAAACTTATAAAACTCAGGTGTGGGAAAGGTTCGCAAAGCCCCAGCATGAAAAACGAACACAGGGTGACCCTTATATAGGGCAGTCAATCATATTTAAGCATTTAAAATTGCTCTTCTAGATTCACAAACCTGTTTTTTACCATTATTATTTCATGAGCAATCGTACAGAAGGGATTTTAATGCAAAATGGTCTGCTTTTTTTCCTTTCTTTCTTTTTTTTTTACAATTTTTAGCTTGAAAAGCAAACAAAGCATGTTTGATGTGTGCTACAAAACTCTGTAGTGTAGGTCGGGCCTCGCCTTGCTCCGTTGCTGATGTTTAAGTCTAAAGAGCCTAACTCTTCGTTTTCTTCTCCTTGAAGTTTCAGTGCCATTTAACTCATGTTTTGGAAGGGCATAAGTCACCTCAATACAACCTTAACTCTGTGGTAATGACATTTTCTCTGCCTGTGACTCTCTACAAAATCGGTGCTAAGCAAGTTACCCCAAACAGCTTCCAAATACTTTGTGTTTTTTCATTTGCCAGCTCCTCACCCTAATACACTGGAGAGCACTAAGTTTATATTCCTCCTAGTATCTGCAGAATAAGTGAGCTGGGAGACTTCTCCAGCCCTAAATGGAGAAAAGATTAACTATAATTAGATAGGGGACATAACTGCCTTTTATAGCATTGCTGAGACTGCTACATTCATCTTCTTAAAGTTAATATTAAAAGGTGGCTTAATCTCTGTCTCCCTTAGGTCTTCATATGGCCCTCCTACCATTGTGTCTGAAGGCCTCAAAGACATCCATGAGTTTATCTGCACAAAACCTTTGTCATATAAAGAAGGGAAATTATGCCTGATGGCACAGATGGGAAACTGAGGTCCGGAGACCAATCTGGGGCACAACAGGGCTTTGGGTTCAGCTGTTTTGAACCCCAGACTTATGCCCAACTCACAGCATTGGCCTCTTGTTCTATGAACTTGATATTACATCGTTTCACCTAGCAAATACTCATCTAGGAAGGCCTAAACTGGAAGCTAGACACATGAAAATTGAACATAAGGAGATGATGAGGGGAAGATAGGGCAGGGTGGCACCTTAGAGAGTCACTGGTTGAGAAAGGCATGAGCTTGCATAGGCAACCACCTGCTTCCTCAAATGATATCTTCTGCCTGACTTCAGACTAGCAAGGCTAACCACCACCTCTGTGAACAATAAGAGGAATTGGCCATTAACCAAGTGCAGCAAACTCTTCAGGCAAAACTCCTGGTCCTACGGAAAGCAAAACACGAACTGATTTGAACAGGGAAGGGCTTCACCCATCGCCTCTCCAAGCCCTTGAGTCAAGCTAATTTCAACTGCGGGTAATTCGGCTCCACGCATGGATCACGGAGTGAAGTGCTGAGGTCTGTATGATCCTGCAAGTCCGACAGGACGATCACAGTAGTTCCTCCCGGCCCTAAAAGATACAAATTATTCATTGAAAAGACTGTGACAGCGAGTGATGGGCCAGCGATAGCCAAGAGCGGTTTTCAAAGAAGATCTTCTTCTCATTAAAAGATCCTTATCAATAAAGAAAGAGGAAAGGGAAAGAGATTGAATTGTTAAAACAGGAAGAAATTGTTCCCAAATAAAATTAGTTTCTGCGGTTTCCAGGGGGGACAAGCTGCTCTTCATGTCTTCTTTAAGAGTCAATTGGCATAATTAAAATTTTGGCTTTTCAAATGTTACCCAATGGGCTGTGTCCTTGAGCCTTGTCAGAGCACTCAAGCAGACGCAACTCCCATTGATTTCTGGGGTAATTTAGTCTGGACAAGAACTGCTGTGTTCAACCCCGCATATTTAAAGGTCTGAAATTATTGGAAGGAAAATCTGGGAAGAATTGATGAGCTCAAACTCACTAATAAGGAATCTCAAAGATTTGTAGCAAATAAAACCTTCAGTATTTTGTGAATGACAAAACCTTGCGTGGCCAAAAGGCCTCCTGAGATGTGCTGGAAGTACATTTATTTATCACCTTACCACTCAGCCTTCTCTGCATAGTTGTGTTTGAAAGTATGGGTTTTTGCAGCTTACCGTCGCCTATCTGTACTTATGCATCAAACAGGTTTTACTAGTGGGTATTTTTGCCTTGGCAAGGACAGCTAAGCAGACTTTTTTTTCATAGAAATATCCTCTCTAAGAATGAATAATTGATGAAAAAGAAGGGAAAGGGGCGTGTGTGTGTGTGTGTTTGTGTGTGTGCATATACATGTATGTGTATGTGTGTGTATGTCTGTAGGTGTAAATAATATGCGTGTATGTGTGTACACACATACATATATACACACATACACATTATTTATACTTAACACACATACACACACATATATATGTACACCTGGTTGTATATACAATTCGATTTTCTATGATTCTGTGTGTGTGTAAACATACACACAGACGTAGAATGTGTGTCTGGGGGTGTAAATGTGTACACACTTAGAATCATCATAGCAAATGAGGGCTGAAGGGATCTCCAGGGGTCAAAGCAGGACCAGCCCCAACTACAGCATCCCAGCCAAGGCTTTGTCTAGCCAGGTCTTAAAAACCTCCAAGGATGGAGACTCCACCACCTCTCTGGGTAACCTGTTCCAGTGCTTCACCACCCTCCTAGTGAGAGAGTTTTTCCTAATATCCAACCTCAACTTCCCTTGCTGCAGCTTGAGCCCATTGCTCTTTGTCCTGCCATCTGCCCCCACTGAGAGCAGCCCAGCTCCATCCTCTTTGCAGCCCCTGCAGGGAGGTGAAGGCTGCTATCAAATCCTTCTCAATCTTCTCTTTTCCACACTAAATGAGTCCACTTCCCTCAGCCTCTCCTCACCAGTCCTGTCCCCCAGCCCCACAACCATTTTCATTGCTCTCCACTGGACTCTTTCCAACTTGTCCACATCCTTTATATAGTAGGGGGCTGAAAATTGGACGCAGGACTCCAGATGCGGCCTCCCCGGTGCTGAATAGAGGGGAAGGATCATTTCCCTTGATCTTGTAGCAACACTCCTACCGATGCAGCCCAGGATGTCGTTACCCTTCTTGGCACCAAGGGCACACTGCTGCCTCCTGTTCAGCTTCTTGTCCCCTGTCCCCTCCAGGTCCTTTTGTGCAAAGCTGCTGCCCGGCCCGTCACCCCCAGCCTGCCCCGGTGCATGGGATTGCTCCCTCCTAAGTGCAGGACTTTGCACTTGTCCTTGTTGAATCTGAGATTTCCTTTGGCCCAGTCCTCCCATTTGTCTAGTTCACACTGTATCCTAGCCCTACCCTCCAGTGTATCTACTACACCCCGCAGCTTCATGTCATCCGTGAACTTACTTAGGATGCAATCCATCCGATCTTCCAGATCCTTAATGAACATACTTACATATTGAATATATATTGAATACATTGAATATACACACATAGATAGATAGATAGATAGATAGATAGATAGATAGATAGATAGATAGATAGATAGAAAGAAAAGATTCCAAGTACAAGGGTTCCTAAATTGTCCATGAAACTATATGAAGTTTGGTTTATGCATAGAAAATCTTCTTTGCTTGGCACCATTTACATTTGTCTTGCAAGACAGTATACCCAAATCTATATCGACCTGGGCTGGGAAGTAACCAAGTTTGTTCACCTGCTTTACCTCTTTTCTACATAACACACATCTATCACAGCTGCCCTCTCCTTGCCTCCCAAAAATCCTTGTATTTTTCCAGGCCACGAATATTCCATGCATTGAAACCATCTGATGCCTCACCATCTACTAGAGGGCAGGAATTTTACCTTGTCATGTTGTACAGACCATTCACCGGCTCCAGTCTAAGATTCAGCCCTCTTGCAGAAAAACATGTCAGGGAGAGAGCTGGTAACAAGAAAATGAAATGTCCCGGATAGTAAGCGATTTTTTTAAAGGGTTGACTGAATTATTAAACTCCCTTAGATTGCATTCCCTCACTGATGAGATTGCTCAGTTGATCAGTCTAAATAGCCCATGTTTGCTCCCGCTGTATAAATAAAGAAGGCAATGAAGGAGATAAATAAGTTCCCATGAAGCCGGCACTGATGCAAGGGTAAAAGAAAAATTGCAGAGAAAGGATGATCCATTGTTCTGGGGTATTTTTAGCACGTTAACCTTTCTCACAGTTTGCTTCTTGCTTGTCTTGCCAATACAAATGCATTCTGTTCATTTCTTCATTTCCTTCTAATGACCTTCCTTAATTCAAACTCAGTTAATTTACTAATAAAAGTAGACAGTAACACAACAAATTGTTTGTCTTTTTTGCAGTGGTAAAAAGGATCCACGTAAGCACTGGTCTTGCATTAAGTCATGATTTCATGAGTCCAGATGTCCTGTCACAAGTCAAATTCACCTCTTGTGCCAACTCCTTCCCTGAAACTATTGAATGACCTTAACCTGGAAATCACCCATCAGACGCACCGTCTTGCCACTCAGACCATGGGATGTTTTGCTTCCAAGAGATTTATGAAGCTCTGTTCCCTGCATCCATATTTCAAAACGCATGCATATTTGATCATCCAAGGAGGTAGATGTGACTAATGTGATAATCAGCATTATAAATGATGGGTGCCATGCGAAACAAATCTATTTCTGCATAAAATCTATGTGTCTTATTTACCAGTATCCTGTCTGGAATCACAAGATTGATTCTTTATTGGTGTCTAGGTCCTTTCCAGCCAGGGCACCCATGCATCAAGACTTAAGTAGTGCTTTCTCTGGCATTTTTTGATCTGCCAGTTCCTTTTTTTCCCATCTTCAAATCCATCTTCTGCTGCTGAACCTGATAGTGTCGCCAAGCTCCATCTCAATGTGCATAAGAGCATGGAGAAACCCATCAATTAGTAGTTTTACCCCTTTTGGGTCTACCAAATCAATGATCTACGTGTTTGAGGAGGTTAAGGGCTTATTTATATCCCTTCACAGTGCCCCTGTAATATGGCTGAGAAGAAAGCCCCATTTATCTTCTCTTGTACCGATCTTGCCAAAGCTGGAGTGCCTAAGGGCTATCCCTGCCCCTCGCTGCTGTTACCAAGCAGTGTTGAAACCAGGATCCCGAGAGCCAGAAGGAGAGGGCGTCCTCAAGGTGACTTCTTTGCCTCATCTCTAGTTTCTAGGCGGTGTTCTCCAGATCCCACAAATGTCCTGAACCCCTTGTTTCCTTGAAGGGGTTCACTGCTGAGATGGTGCTAAATAAACCAGGGTCACCATGTGAATAGCTTACATCTCTTAGAGACCAAAGCTGCTATACTTTTTGCATCCTGGCACTCATAGATATAAAGTGCGGAGCTACACTGGAGTCCAGCTGTGGAGGGATTTTAGCCAAGCAAAGAATAATGAACAAGAACGTTCCCATCTGTGCCCATTGCAGCGCATGCCAATGACTGGGTCGATGTAAAGATGAAGGATGCAATGAATACAGAGAGCCAGAGAGGTGTCTGCAGTAGAAAGCTCTGAATTGGAGCTGCATTCTCCAAATCTCAGGGGTGCTTGATTGCACGGTTCTGGTTTGTGCCTCTGTTATAATAAAAGCCAGCTCTGCCTCAGGGGAATGCAGTGGGTGGCACTGCAGGGAAGAGATCTCCAGTTCACAGCCCAGAATCAACATCCCATTTGCAGACGAGAATGGCAATCTCCATGTACAACCTCATATTGTAGTGGCAATGACCCAGAGAAACGTAACGCAAGGGGCTTCCTCAAAGTGTCGGCAAAGTTGCGGGGTTGTCGTCTTCCTCCAAATTGTTTCCAAAATCCCACCTTTGGCTAAGTGGACAACTGCTGGCGTCACGGCTCATCGCGGCCAGCATTCCCTCATTGTGCCTCCCTGCAAATGCCTGCATGTATGCATATGTTGAGCCAGGTAGGATGCTTCAAATGTCAGATGTTGGGGCAAAGACTTTGTTCTTTTGTTCTACGTTTGTACAGCGCCTAGCACCACGGGGTCCTGGTGCATAACTAGGGTTCCTAGGAGGCATTGCTCACATTGATCCACCCACCACCTAAGCAAGGAGAGCAGAGCTGCAGAGGGCATGAAAGGCATGAATAGTCACCAGCTGCATCATGATCTAGCAAAGCAGTAAGTGCTTGATCCAAATCCTATTCTAGTGAACAGAAAGACAGATGTAGGATCAGACTCTAGCTTCACTCCCATTGTAGTGCTATGAGAAACAGCCACCACCCCCCATCACCTTGGGTTTGTATAATGCGGTACCCAGGGCAGGGAAGAACTGCGGGATCTAATCCCTTTTTTAGACACTGTCTCAATAGCTCCAGTGGATGTTCAGCAGACTTTTCCCTCTGCCCCCACAACAAGAAGGCTCATGCCCTTTCCTGCTAGCCCTGCCTAGCCCCATCCAGAGACTCCCTCACTGATACAGCATCCTCCTCCCCGCTAGCAAAACCAGCAGGACCTCATTAACACTGCCGGCAGCCCAGTTATTTCTTCCTTCCCCTGGAACGGCAGGGATCTGAGCAGTTGCGGGGGCATCTTCCAGACCGAATAATAGATTACATCTCCACTTGCTTGTTTGCTGCTTGATATAATTAGAGGAATTTGCATCTCCTGATTGCTCACCCTCCACAGGAACAATGGCAGCTAATGACAGCCACGTAGTGGTTTTGCTCCATTAGCATATGACAAGAGGGCCCCTTCTGCCTGCTGGCTTGGGGGCACGCTCAGCCTGTAGACTGCAGCCTGGCATGGGCTTGGAGGAGGGGTGGATGAGGCATGCACATTTAGCACAGCCATGTGTCTGACTCCTTTGCACGCTGGAAATACAGCAGATAATGGCTGCCCCTCGGGTGTGCGATTCTGCATTGGTGTCTCTACAGATGTGCAGCTAAGAAGGGGAGCCGGAGTCAGAGGAATTCTCCCTTGTGCGGCTCCTGGAAGGGCTGGGTGGAAACGATGGTGCCTCCATTCACAGGGTGAAACACAAGGTGCTCTTCACCAGCACAGCGGGTCAGGAAGAAGTGGCTGCGGTGCTGCCGCCTCCACACACACACTAGCAAAAGGTCCCAGCTGCCAGGAACAAACCGATCCCATGATGCAGCAGCATAATAGTATCAAGGCTGAATATAGATTCATAGAGTCATAGAAAAGGAGGGTTGGGAGGGAGCTCAGGAGGTCACATCTAGTCTAACCCCTGCTCCAAGCAGGGCCAGCCCCAACTACATCATCCCAGACAACGCTTTGTCTACCTGGGTGTTAAACACTTTCAAGGATGGAGACTGCACCACCTCCCTGGGTAACCTGTCCCAGTGCTTCACCACCCTCCTAGTGTGAAAGTTTTTCTTAATATCCAATCTCAACTTCCCTTGCTGCAATGTGAGCCCATTGCTCCTTGTCCTGCCATCTGCCCTCACTGAGACCAGTCCAGCTCCATCCTCTTTGCTATCCAGCTTATTGTCCCCTGTCACCCCCAGCCTGCACCGGTGCATGGGATTGTCCTGTCCTAAGTGCAGGACTTTGCCCTTGTCCTTATTGAACTTCTTTTTCATGTTCATGTCTTTCATATCCAAGGAGCTGTAGTCTAGCTCAGATGTAGGTGACATTTGGCAGGCTGCTCCTACTCTCTGCTAGCCCCTTGAATAGCCCAGAGACATCCTGTGCCCTATATGCCAAAGCCAAGAGCTGGATGGACAAGCAGGATCCAGGCACCTGCGGATGAAGAGAGTCCACCCAAGTGCTGAGTCCTCATCTGAAGGACGGCAGAGGGGAGGCACCACAACTAAGTGCATATCCTTGGCTGTAACACTCCCATACCATCCGCCAGTTGGCAGGAGTATCCCCAGCCCCCTTGGGGAAGGGCTGTCTCCTCAGGGGAATACTGCCCAGGGTTTCTAGTGTGGAGACATGGGTCTGGCCTGCTCTCGTGGCGAGGATGCTTCTCACCCTAATATCTAACCAAGAGCAGTTGAAGCTGAGAGTGTGAGGTCGCGTGTCCTTTGGACAACATTGTTATCTCGGCACATTCCCGCTTCCTCTTTGAACCCTACTCCGTTCTCCCGTGCCGTGGCTTCCTGTGGCAGAGTCCCGCCGGTTCTGCACTTCTTGCATGGAAAGCATGGCCTTTCAAGACGTTTCAAATACCCTCCCTTCAGTTTTGCTGACTGCCTTCTGCACGCCGCTTATCCTCTTGTATACTTTACTGTGCCTGCAGAAAGGATGCATTAAAAACAGAGAGGTCCCCCGCCACCGTTTAGCATCCAAGTACCACTGTTGAAATCAGAGCATCGCTGTGCTCTAACGCTGACTGCCTGGCTGCAGGAAGGGCCCATATTTGCTAGCCCTGCAAACCTTGGTGTGCCTTAAAGGCAAGGTTTTATCAAGTATAGGAGGGAAGAGGACAGGGATTCATGACTGATTGGCTATTTCTTTGGGGCTTCCAGATTTCTTTAAGCCACAGCCTCAGCAAAAAAACCCAAAACAACCCCTTGCCTGAGACTATTCCTCCTCCCGCTTGGGCTGCTGAGTTTAAAATGATGATTGCTGTGACAGAGCAGTTCAATTTGGCAGGTACCACTATTGCCTCTGGGCTGGGAGGTCGGGGGTTTGAATTGAACATCATGGCTTAGGCTCCTATCAAGGATGACACGGCAGCGCAGTATTTAAGGAAGACTCTGCTGTATTCAAGGTGACATCCTTCAGATGAGATGTTACATCAAGCCCCGTCTGCTCATCTCTTTTGACTGGGCAGGTAGAAGTTAAAGATCTCATTACACTCTTCCCAATAAGTAGAAGATACACTCAATGTCTTGGCCAATATTGCCTCCTTAAACAGAAACGGGTTGCAATACAAAAGACAGAGAGCAAGCTATATACTGCCGGATGAATTTGCTGATGCAGTTACTACAGTGCCGGTGTGTAACCCTGTGATCTGCAAAGCAGCATAGGGTACGAAAAAGAGGAAAGGTGCTAGGAAAAGCCAAATTCAGTTGTGCGAAGGATGGAGGAGCACCAAGTCTTGGGTAGGGGCAGGAAGGAGTGTCAAGTCCAGAGGTCCTTAGATCAGGTCTTTAGAGAGCAGGGTTCAACTTTGGACTCATCGCAGACTTCCTAAGGCCTTGGGCTACTCATTTAATTCACCTTGGGCTTAAGTTTCACATTGGTTAGCTGAGGACAGCACTCCCCTTGCATTACGTGGGCGTTGTGAAGAGGAAATCCATTAATGGCTGTGAGTTGCCCAGAGACCGTGGTAACAAGGATCAATTGACAAGGATGCGAGGCTCTAAATAGCATTGGGCAACGAACTGATTTTTGGCTCCGCTGGGAAAACCAAAACATAAGAAAACACAGAGCTTCATATTGGCTTGGTCGGAAACAAGGTGAATTTTTTTTCAGGTTTCCTGTTGCTAGGAAAAGCCGGACCCGAAATCTTTCACTGGATGCAAACCCAGACATGTTGTTTGGGTGGGGTGGGGAGAGAGATGACATCCTTTCATTTCAATGTAGGCACATTTTGAAACATTTTCCCCTTTTTCAGGTGCTTTTGGGGGGGCTTTGCCTGAATGGCTTCATCTGACCCGAATGCATTTTTCAATGGAAAAAAAATACTACATTTGTGTTGACTTGATGAGGTTGTATTGACGGTAAGGGAAGCTTAGAAGGGACATGCATTGTAAGTCTTGCAGTGCAGGGGCAGGATCCATAGCTAGGGCCACAGACCTGTTTGTCCTAGCTGATTTTCAATTAACGCTAATTAATTTTGTTTAACACTCAACAACTGCCCTCCTTTGTTTAGCCACGCTGATCCAATGCTAATGAGGCCGTGCTGGGACCCGACAGATCAGAAGTCACTGCGAGGGGCAATTCATTGCTGTAACTTGGTCAAGTCGTTTCACCGAGTGGAGTTGGACCAGACCAGAGCCAGAGCCGGACGGGCCTTGGTGTGCCACTTTGGTTCCCAGCTCCCATCAATCAGTGATTTCATCTGGCCTCGTGCGGTTTAAGATGCCAGAGGCATCAATAGCAGCCTGGATGCCATCAGGGACGGGATGCTCTTCAGCCCGTTGAAGCTCACGCATGGCCCCAAGCAGATGTGTTGAGGGTGCCCTGGGGGCACAGATCATTTTAGCTCTGATTCTCCCCAGTCAGGCTGTTTTCTTTAAAACCAGTAACATTTTTACCACTTGAGGTTGAACTTTTTCCGAGACTCCTGCCTCTCCTATTTTTTTTATTATTATTTTTACTTCAGAGACAGCTGAAAGGGCTGCAGGGGTTTTGCAGAAACAAATACCACGTCCTGACGGATAACGGGTTTGACTGCTGAATGGAGCAGGCAACGGCCTGATAGTCCCTCCGCTTTCAACACCGGGGTCTGGGCAGAGGGCTCCGTGGCGATTGCAGCGGTGCTAGAAAACAGGTAGCTGGACCAATATATGCATAATTGCAACAACAACAACAAAGAAATCCCCATGTTTTGGTCTTTCAGCTGGGGGGTTGGGGCAATAATGCCAAAGGGGTAGCAAAGTGGTGCAGATGTCTTGCTACACTTCATACGTGCAAGCCTTGCTCTGGGCTTGTGCCACCACTCCTCCACCAGAAGACCCTTGTGACCAGCGGCCGGGACGCATGGATTTTACTGTGCAACCCAATTTATCATTGGAATAAACTGGGGGAGAGGTGCTGCTTGCAGCCATGATGGTGGAAGCTGGAAGAAAAAGCCATTTCTGAATTCTTCCTCCAGCCTTTGTGCTACGTGCGGTATTGTGCGACGAGGGTGCACGAGCCGGTGATTCCTTTCACTCGCTCCGAAGCCGAGCAAAACCAGAAATAACAGAGGAGCCTTTCCATCCCCCCCAACCTACCATTACCAAATTATTGCTGTATTTTATTTTCCCCATTTAAATGCGTGGCAGCTGCAGTTTATACCAGCGGGCAGGGGTGGTTACTTTTGCATGGAGTTGCCAAGCCAGTAGTTGAGGCGCCAGCTACTGTCTTGACAAATCTGATTATTACCGTCCAAATTGTCATTTAAAAAAAAATAATAATAACCCCTATTTTCTTCCCTAAGAAAGGAGAGTAGTGACAAGCCCCTATTTTCTTTGCAGGCAATTTTGCTTTGGCTAGTGGGACATATTGGGTGCGCTCATCATCCTGGACAAGAGATCCTGCCCCCTGGAAAGCTCAATGCTGGGGCCACTGGTGGAAGTGTCTGCATTGCCTATTGCTCATAGATGGGGGCTTGAGTGACCCTGGATAGGCCTTTGAGGAGGACGGTGAAGCAGGTTTGGGCTAAGAGAAGGACCTGTGTTACGGCTAGTGGCTCTGACAGCGTACAGAGGAATCGGGGCAGTTGCAGCTGCTATTCCTGCCCGAGGAAATACAGCCAGCTGTGGGCTGGAGGTCCGGCTTGGCCGGCGGAGTCCACCTGTGCAATGCAGCCTTGCATTTCCTCCGCAGAAGCCCGATGGCCTGAGCACGTCAGCATGCTCCTGAGAGCAATGCCAGGCACGTCTGGCACCATGTCATCAGCAGCCCCACAGTGTTTTCTCAACCTGCGGCCTGGGAAGGACGGAAGTGAGACGGGGGGCCTTTTTCCAGGAGCCCGTCCCGAGGTTGACACAGAGACAGGATACACATATACCTTTAGAGATGCTTTTACTGCAGCAGGGAATGAACAGAGACAGCAGGAAGCGAGCTTGTCCCCTTCAGAGAGTCCTCCTGGCTTTATTTGAAGGGAAAGAAAGCAATGGAAAGAAATTGCAAACTGCCCCAAAATATCCTTCCTTATCACTGAGCACAAGCTATGCATCTCTGTGCCTTGCCGGCACTGAAGCAGTTAATGCCTATTCAGCTTGAACTACCCGCTTGCAGCCAGAGGGGACTATAAACTTTCCAGATTGAGCCCACTTTCCATTTTTCTTTTTCTCCTTGGCCCGTGGAACAACGAGACTGTGAAAAAATGTTTCGGCCGATGCTTTCACTTCAGATGCTGCTCACCTCCTCGATGATCAGGCTGGGGATTTTTATCTCATACAGTCAGATAACAAGTCCATTAAAAACGAGAGAAAGAAGAGACATAATCTTCTTAGCGCCGCAGTGAAATGCATTGGCCGCGCTGTCTGTGAAGGGTAAGGTCTGGACGGCTGTGCGTTTTGGGCTGAGCTGGTCTCGGGGGGACAGGATGCTGACGAAGCAGATAGTGGCTGGAATGGAGGATCTCCAACTTTTTCCGGGAAGTTTTATCTGCATTGTCTGCTGCCCGCTGCAATGACAAAATACAAGCATCTGTTGTCTGCTTTTTTTAAAAGGAGCTTTGCTCGGCTTTGGACATGCATCGGATCTTCGTTAAAAGCAGCCAGTCCATTCCTGAGCTAGAAGCAGCCTGTCCGAGCATGCCTTCTGCACACGTTCAAAACTCGTGGGTCATTTCTTTTGCTGAACTTCAGCAATGGGTAAAGTGATTCCTGTCAAAGCAATGCACTGAAGTAATGGTGTATCTCCCCGCAATGGTGCGCCTGCTTAAAGGATAACAAACTAGCATTGCTACCAGCAGAGAGATTTGCTCCTTTAGGTCAAGTGGCAGAGAGGCTGGTGCTTTGCTGTTCATGCCACACATTCCCTCCTTGCTGATGGATGGGGGTAGGTGTCGTAGGCTGGAGTCCCACAAGGCAAAAGGCATCTGACAGAAGATGCATTTTTATTTCTTAAGTGGTTTGTTTTCAGGTTATCTGTAGGCAAGGGTGGGATGCTGGTATCGCTTTGGGCCCCATCCCAAAGTACAGTAGAAAGACCCCGATGCTGTTGACAAGACATAAACCCTCCTCCTGATTTACTGAGCCATTCGCTAAGCTCTTACACAGTGCTTTTAGTCTGTAGAGGTCCCAGAAAACATGTTCAGCATGGTCCAGTGCATTCCCCTGGGCTCCCAGACCCGCGACCTCAAGCTTGGTTGTAAAGTGCTGGAGTTGGCAAGTTGTCTTTGCTTCTGCACATCTTTCCACAAAGCAGGGCGAGGAAGTTAGCTTTCCAGGACACGCATCGAAACAGCAAAGACCAAGGTCATCCGGGGAGTCCTGCAGACAAAGCCACATAGCGCAGCGGATGTGAGGAAAGGTGTTTGCAAGCGTGCGAGTCCAAGCACTTCTGAGCAAGAGGACACGCTCCAAAACCTGACGTGAAAAAGATATTCCCCAGCAGCAAAGCAAAGGGCATATTGGAAAATTGTAGGAGCAGTTAGCTGTGATCTCCCTCCCCCTTTTCCTGGACGTGTTTTGTTTCTTCATGCCCTGAAAGGGCAGACCAAATGTCATGCACTGCTAAATACTGGGTGAAAGCAGCAGCAGTAAAAACTATCAACAGCACCTTTCATAGGTCCTCTGAAAGCCCTTGACAATTGGGATCCACGTCGTTATTCCCATATAACCAAGTGGAAACTGAGGCACGAAGCAGAGAAGACTTCCACCTACCCCCAACTAGCAGCAGGAGCCTGACTTTCTGGGGCGTGAGCCCTCCCCATTGAGCCACATAGCCCTCGACTGCTGGCACGTCTACTATACCTATTGATCCCAGGAGGACACACAGCATAGCCATGCTGTGTCCTGTTTCTCTAGTGATGTGGGGAGGTGGCATAGCCATGACCTGAGTGCCATGGGCAATGGCCTGTGCATAGGGCCAAAGAGGTGGTACCAGTTATGGGACTCTGGTCGGAGAGGCAAGAGGAACTGCGGTGGATAATGCCACCTAATAACATTGCAGACATCCACATCAGCTCCCATGATAGCCGTCAAAAAAGCCATCAGGAACTTGGTATTCCTGAATCCACCTCCCTTTGGTCTGCGTAATATTAGAGACAGGACAGTTCTGCTCTCCAGTCCATCTCCTGGGCAGAGCCGGACACAGATACGGGCAAACTGGGTGGCCGCCCGGGGCCCGGACAGAAAGGGGGCCCAAAAATGGTAATTTTTTCCCATTGTCCGATTATTATTATTATTATCACTATCTCTGGTGAAGGAGGGCCCGATACTAAAAGTTGGCCAGGAGGCTAGGTACGGTACTGCTCCTGGGTCCCGTACAGCTTGCTTTCCAATGGGCTGTCTCGTCTCGTTTTAGGGGTCTCGAGTCGGGATACATCTGTTGCTATCACGAGGCGGCTATCAATAGCAGAGAATGTCAGCAGATGACTTGTCTTCACCCAAGCAAGAAAGCCATCATCAGCTCATCATCAGGAGAGAATTCATCATTTACTGAGCATGCAACCAGGGCTGTTGGAGGGCTCTTTTATCTCTGCCCTGATGATCCGTGACATGACGTTTTTGTTTGCTACAAAATGAACATAAGTTGAGGGAACAAAGCTAGTAATTAGGGCACCAAAGCTTTGATGAGACATGTTCTGCCTCAGCATCCAAACCAAACACTTGGCTCTGCTTCTTTGGATGGTATTTCTCTTACTCCCACTGCAGAATGCCAACTAACCCAAGCTTGAGTTGACAGGAGTGGCAAAAAAAAAAGGTTCAGGAAAGGAAAACAATCCTTTCCCTTTGCATCATAGTTCAGTGGCTTGTACTGAAACCCATGTAGCTTAACTTCCTAGGCAGAAGAGAAAATGGAAATGGCAGGCATTTAAATACGCTGGGTGTCATGGTTGTACCAAGATCTCCCCAACCTGAGAACAGCCTCCTCTATCATGCATAAGCGAAGTAATCCCGGCATTGACCTAATCATCCCCTGTTCCTTGCTCAGACCCAACTTTTCTTGCAGCCGCTAGAAGTTTTGCCTCCAACGAGCTTTGCAGAATGGATGCAGTGGTTTAAATTAGTCTATACAACATGGATAGCAGTCGTGGGGCCGAACGTGCTGAAGCAAATCCATCCACGTCATCTCCAGGTGGATTTCATCCAGTAGAAAATTTTCTTTTGGGCATGGCCACCTAGAAGAGGTTAAATAGATTTAGTAGGTTGGTTTTGCAACTTTGGAAATAAGTAGTGTTTTATCTGTGCAAATAAATGAAGAGAAAGATCGTCTCATGACTGCAGTCAGGAGACACGGGCTATTTTCAAAGCTGAGGATGACTAGAGGTTGGATGGCAGCAGGCTGCAACCTTGGCCCTAAGTGAAGGCTTGTCTGAGTTGCATTGTTGTTTGGCAAATGCTGTCCCTGGAGATATTTTGGCTAGCAATATTTTCAGGATCCAAATGGAAGATGATGGTTCTCCTTTTGGGTGAAACGGCTATTGTCAAAAGGAAAATGCAAAAACCCCCCATAAAAATCAGTGCATATTGTGTGTCAGAACATTGGGCTGGATGAACTGAGAAACATAGAAAAAAGTTTGGGTTTTTTTAATTGTAATAATGAATGTGAAAATGAGAAAAATGCTTTTTGGTAGATTGTAATAATGAATGCAAAAATGAGCAGGCCACCTTATCTGTAGTTGGGCTTTTATACAAGTATAATGAGGAGGTTATTTAGCTGTATTTTAATGTATACGGATGTGCTTTGCTATTCATTCTGTTGCCACTGTCTCTCCTTACTTGTTCTTTCTAACTTTTTAAAAGGAAAATACATGAGAAGTCAACAAATAGCCTAAAAATCTCCCCAATCTCTAAACAAGAGAGTAGCAGAGACAAGTAGCCATTCTCAGCCCCTGAAAAGATTGGCTTCCAAAGATTGTCAGGGAATATTGCATCAGCCTATTCTCTCCCAAGCAGAATATCCTCCTTCATCTTTACATGGCTTTGTATAATGATAACTTAGTCATCCGCAAAGGCATATGCTGCTATACACAGAGAGGAGAGGGATAAGTTTTGCCTCCTAGACATGGACAAACAGTCAAGCAGTCACGTGTCTTTCCCATATAGTACGTCGAGTTTGCTTTCAGGGCGGAGGATGTACATATTTCTGGCATCGGCAGAAATGCCACCATATTTTATACCGGCAGCATTACACAGTATCAACAACAGCTGAGTTGCACGTCTTAATTGCCATGTTATATCTGTGTCTCGAAGGTCTTGTTCCATCCTGGGGCATCCCAGCATATGCCGTTGAAAGTCTGGATCACTTCAGAAGGGTTCATTCAATGCTTTGTTGCAAAGAACCACACAGTCAAAAACCTCCTGAGATTTTCTTGGCTCATTTACATCCATCGTGATACTCACCTTGCTGGGGACATCTGATCCCAGCAGTCTTTCCTGCCCAAGTGTAGGGGGCCGGACCCGATGATCTGTAAGGTCCCTAACAACTATAAGACTATAAAACACGGCTTGGCCCATTGCCTTGGTGCTACCGGGCTGACTTTTCTTCCCAACGAATGGGCCGTGATGACTGTCTTGGCTCCAGAGGACATGGGAAGAGCCACAGACTGGGTTCTGGTTCCATTGCCATTGGATGTGGTCCAAGGATGCTATAAAGTGTGATCTCTAGGGTCATTTAGCAAATAATGAAATGCGGGTCGCAGCTCTTCTTCGACGCAGATGAAAAGCCACTGAGAAAAATGCCACATTACCATAACAGAAGAAGTGGAGCCCTCCTGACTGTGATGGAGTTGGCTGTAGGGAAGATTCAACGAGGTGGCTGACACGAGGTGAGATGGGTAATTGCTATTAATTGCCTTGAAGCTCCGAAGGGAAATAATATATGTTCTGTCGGGCTGGGCTTTCCTTTCTTGTGAGCAAAAGGCGTTCATTTGGGGGAGCTGCTAGGTCATGGCAAAATGCTGACCTCAACGCTTGAGCTCCCATGAACGTCAGTGAATGTGCACTTCCCCCAAGGTGTCCTCCTGGAGCCGAGAGCCTGCTGCGTGCCCTAACTCCCTTTCGAGGCAGGTGGCCCTTAGCAAAAATGGCTCGCTTGACCAGTGGCAAAAGACAGCCAACTGCAATGACGTGTGATCAAAACGGCACTATTTATCCCATCGTGCTTTCTCTGAATGAATTGTGGGCACAGCGGTTGTTCTGCCATTAGCTTGCAAGCTTCCTTCTCCATTTTGGGTGTTTCCTCCTTCTGGACGCGTATCCTTGCTGCAACATATTTCGCTTCCTTTCATGTGGGCTCTTTGTCTCCAGCAGCCCTCTGTAAATGAATGCAGCTCAGATGTTTTCTAAAACAATTGCCGAGGAAGAATAGGTGTTTAATTACGTGTCCCCTCCTATCTCGTCTCTTTGGTTTCTGTAAATTATGGAATTAATTGATCCCAAACGTACAATAATTTTGGGGGGGGATAATGACTTTTTATTTTTTATCAAACCTAACAGAAATAAATGAGAGCAAAGCTCCAGCAGTCAGTGATTTGTTTCCCCGTTTCTCTCTCGTGTCTTTTTTTTCTTCAGTTCATTTGTTTCTGGACACTTGGAAGACAAGGAGGAAATTACACCTTCCTGCAATGCACTCGGGGTTTTGTGTCGCTGCATTACAGGGTGCCTTATCACTTGCTTTTGAAAGCAACCAGTTCCCATACCTAAGGATGAATAGTGATGAGTGGTTTTGTTTGATGCCGACACTGCGGGAGACACAGCAACATTTTCGAATGAATCACGAACAGCAACTGGATGGATCCGCCATTGTGTGAGCTGGCAAGAAACCCGTGCTTGGTTTTGGACTGGCCAGTGTTTGTCCCATGTGCTCGCCTTCTGGTTTGAAAGCTAGTGGACACCTTGCTGTGGGGTCATTGCCTTTTTTGCACGGGGAGGGGTGCCGGTTTGGTGTTCTCACTCCACTTTCCAATAGCACACAAAGGTCAAATGCCCCGCGGGCGGCTTGCCAGGCTCTGTATTTATTGGCAAGCCTCGGTTCTCGGGAAAGAAACAAAAGCCGTCACGCTGTGTGCCAGGTTTCTATGACTCCCTACTCCATTTCTGACTGCAGCTGCCTCTCAAGAGCAAATCACCCAATAGAGAGCCCACACTCCACTTCCCCACTCCCTTCCCTCTCTCATTCCTCTTCACATCTCCAATTTTCTCTCCTTTGTATCTCTATTGCGGGCAAAATAGAAAATTGAAATGTCTCATGTCACCCTTTCTTAAAATTACCCTCTAGGATACACATCCACTCTGTCAAAGGATCGATGCAATAGTATAAAGCAGTGTGGGAAGCTCTCCCCTGAACCCTTGTGCAATGTTGCAGCGCGTTGTCACACCGGTGGTTTTCCTGCTCCGGAGGTAGCCGCCTGTCTGTGGCAGATGAAATCCTCTCTCGACTTATTGCAAATTGTAGGTCCTTTAGCAGAGAGCCCCGGGATATTTGGATGAAGGCACCCAACGAATATGAGTCATGAATAACAATGGCACTAAGCAAAATGAGAGACGGGGGAATAAATCCCACGCGTCTGTTTTGAGCCTCCTTGGGCTTTGTGATAGTTTGGGCCTGACTCTAAACATTGTGGGTCTACCCCAGGAATTTAGGGCCTGGCCTCACTGCTTTGAAATCCCCCATCCAACAATTGCCAGCTGCCACAAACCCATTTTGGTCAGGTGGGAGGTTGCATTTAATCTCACTCCAGCAGCGCTGACAGTAGGCAATAGGATTTCCCACTCAGCTCCCAAGTAAAACGAGTTTCACGAAGAGATCCTGGCTGAACTCAATATCCACAAAGACAGGAGGCATTTCCAGAGTGCATTTATCTGCCACGAGGAGTCTGGTATTGTAAGAGCAGATGGTTTTTTTAGGGTTTCTCCTTGAGGGATACAATTCAGGGCCAAAACCAGCCCAGCAGCCATCACAGATAGAGCAATGGAGTAATGCATGCCTCCGCTTTAGAAGGGAGATTTCATTATGGGATCTCCAAAGCAACAGTCCCGCTGTCTACTTGTGAATGAGAGGAAGGTGCACTGGTGTGTAATGGTGCGTCACTGGATCAAACTGGAGATTCTCCATTAGCCCAAGCTAATCTGCTTTCACAGCCCCTTCTCCTGCCATGAGTGTAGCAGGCAGTGCTGTAATATCCATGAGGCCCTGCTTGGCCATTGATCTTTTCCAATTGCCAAACGTTGGTTGGAGTCCAACAGGCGCGCACGAGGCTGCAAGCGCTGCCTCCATCAGCTCGCCTGACATGGTTTCCTTGGGAGGAACGGCCTGCCACAACGGCAGAGCAGCTCGACAAGTCCGACTGCCCGAGGACGGCGCGCCACTCAGGGAAGACGTTCCCATCTGGTCTTTCTTCTCCCTGCCGCAGGGAAGGGGCTGCTCTAGTGAAGCTTGTGAAGGGCTCCTCAAGGGTACACAGAGCGACTGGATTAGCTGTGGAAAATATCGAGGCAGAGGGGAAGAAAAAAAAAAAGGAAACGTGTGTGTGTGTGTGTGTGTGTGTGTGTGTGTGTGTGTGATATATATATATATATATTACACACATATACACACATATATACACACACATATATATATCCCATATGTGTATGTGTATATACACACTCACAACATGCACACATATATGTATATGTGTCTTTTGTATATATATTCTCTCTTTCTCTCTCTCTCATATATATATCTATATATCTATAGATATATATATATAAAATACATACACACACACCTATGTATAGATGGAGAGAGAGAGGGAATATATATATGTGTGTGTATTTTGTATATATATAGAGAGAGAATATATATACTCACTCTATATATATATATATATATAATACACACACACAAACACACACACACATATATAGATGGAGAGAGAGGGAGACAGACTCTGTGTGTGTGTGTGTGTATTTTGTATATATACAGAGAGAGAATAGATATACTCACTCTATATATAATACACACACACACAAACACACACACATATATAGATGGAGAGAGAGGAAGACAGAATATAAATGTGTGTGTGTTTTGTGTATATATATAGAGTGAATATATATACGCTCTCTCTATATATAATGCGCGCACACACACACACACACATATATAGATGGAGAAAGAGAGAGGAAGACAGAATATATATGTGTGTGTGTTTTGCGTATATATATATATATAGAGAGTGAATATATATACGCTCTCTCTATATATAATGCATACACACACACACACACACATATATAGATGGAAAGAGAGAGACAGAATATGTGTGTGTGTTTTATATATATATAGAGAGAGAGAGAGAGAATATATACCAGCAAGGAATATAAAATATGCACCTGCACACACAAACCTGGCAAAAGAGCAGCTTCTTATTTTACCCAACACAATAGAACGAGAAATGTAACAGGGCCACTTCCAATGAATCCCTGATTTAAAAAAAGAAAGAAAGAAGGAAGGAAAAGAAAACACTGATCTGTTGAAGGGAAAGGTCTCTGAAATGAATACATTTCATGTGCATGGATCCAAAACATATTTCCTAGCAGCATGGAGCTCTTTTTTCATGGCTATCTATTACAGAAATAGATTTATGCACAGTGAAATCCTGCATTTGACAGGTTTTTGGTGTACAGCAGGCAGTTGTGAATGGATAAAAATAAAGGATTGTAAACCCCAAGGGGTTGTTTTTTTTTTAATCTGAATGCATTTTTAACTACTTATTACCCAGAGCCGCTGTACTTCAGCCTGGCCTTTCCTATTGTATGTTCCTTTCAAAGTGAATGTATTGTTGATGAAGGGATGGCAGATAAGGAATACAAGACTCGAAGGTCCTTGTGGAGCATGCAGTCCCCTGCTATCACAGATAACCATGTTATAAAATCTCTTTCTTAAACTGAGCGAGCTCCCTGTTAAAATCCACAAGATTTTTTGACCCCCCTCATCTGTCTGGACTCTCACTCCTTCAACTGTTAGAAACCTTCCTCTAATTCCCATCCCAAATGTATTCCTGACCAGTTCAGACACATTTCTTCTTGCGCCACCATCAGTCTTTAGCTTAAATAGCCCTTATTCTTCCCCTGATATATTTATATCCCCTTTCACTCAGCCTTTGTGCTGCTAGGCTGAACAAGGCTGCCTCTTTTACCGTCTGTCTGCACAGCATGGTATAATGCCACGTGGAGATACCCAGGTTATCTCTGAATGAACTATTTGGATGCAGAAGCAGTAGTCAGGTTGGCGAGGCAGTCTACCCCGGCGAATTAGCCCTGCTGAGAAGCGTTTCTCTCCTTCGCTCTTCCCAGTCAATGGCAGAAATTCCTATTAGTCCTTCAGCACCTGCCTCTGAGCCCTGTACTCCTGAATTGCCATTATCCCCTTCCTCGGGGTCATCCAACTATCCCCGTAAGGCTTTCTGACTCTTATATCCATGATGCCTCCCACATTGTTGTCACCAGCAGATTGCACGGGCAAATCCCTGCTGCTTGTGCCGATGTCGTGAATGAACGTGCTACCTAAAACCGGTCCCCAGACCCACTTCAGAGGACTCGACCGGCAATCTCCCTACAGGCCGACAGAACCGCCCTTCATCTTCGCTCTAGTCAGCTCTTTTCCCCGCTTACAGTTCTCGTATTATTCCCCATCTCTTTTGCCTTAACAAGTAATTTCCCATGTGGCACCCTATCAGATGCCTTATTGACTTCGGGATAAAACAGATCTACTGCATTCCCTTTGTCTAGAAAATCAGCTCTTTTATCAAAGAAAGAAATCCAATGGGTTTGGCATGATCTGTGCCTGGCAAAACCATTTTACATTATTTTCTGTTTCCATCACTTCAATAGCATTCACATCTCTAGAGAAAAAAAAATTGAAGGAAAGAATTATTAAAGTCAGACTAACTACTCCCCTGTTGCCTAGATCACTTTTCCCCCTCTCCTAAACATACAGGCTACATGCATGCTTCTCTAGTCATATTATGCCAGCCTTGACATGATAGACTGGTTAAAGATCATAGAATCACAGACAATGAGGGTTGGGAGGGACCTCAGGGGGTCACATCTAGTCCAACCCCTGCTCCAAGCAGGACCAGCCCCAACTACATCATCCCAGCCATGGCTTTGTCTACCCAGGTCTTCAAAACCTCCAAGGATGGAGACTCCACCACCTATCTGGGTAACCTGGTCCAGTGCTTTGCTACCCTCTTAGTGAGAAAGTTTTTCTTAATAGCCAACCTCAACTTGCCTTGCTGCAGCTTGAGCCCATTGCTCCTTGTCCTGTCATCTGCCCCCACTGAGACCAGTCCAGCTCCATCCTCTTTGCAGCCCCCCTGCAGGGAGGTGAAGGCTGCTATTCAATCCCCCTCGGTTTTCTCTTCTCCAGACTCAATCAGCCCACTTCATAGATTCATAGATTCATAGATGTTAGGGTCGGAAGGGACCTCAATAGATCATTGAGTCCGACCCCCTGCATAAGCAGGAAAGAGTGTTGGGTCTAAATGACCCCAGCTAGATACTCGTCTAACCTCCTCTTGAAGACCCCCAGGGTAGGGGAGAGCACCACCTCCCTTGGGAGCCCGTTCCAGACCTTGGCCACTCGAACTGTGAAGAAGTTCTTCCTAATGTCCAGTCTAAATCTGCTCTCTGCTAGCTTGTGGCCATTGTTTCTTGTAACCCCCGGGGGCGCCTTGGTGAATAAATCCTCACCAATTCCCTTCTGTGCCCCCGTGATGAACTTATAGGCAGCCACTAGGTCGCCTCTCAACCTTCTCTTGCGGAGGCTGAAAAGGTCCAGTTTCACTAGTCTCTCCTCGTAGGGCTTGGTCTGCAGGCCCTTGACCATACGAGTGGCCCTTCTCTGGACCCTCTCCAGGTTATCCGCATCCTTCTTGAAGTGCGGCGCCCAGAATTGCACGCAGTACTCCAACTGCGGTCTGACCAGCGCCCGATAGAGGGGAAGTATCACCTCCTTGGACCTATTTGTCATGCATCTGCTGATGCACGATAAAGTGCCATTGCCTTTTCTGATGGCTTCGTCACACTGCCAGCTCATGTTCATCTTGGAGTCCACTAGGACTCCAAGATCCCTTTCCACCTCCGTGCCACCCAGCAGGTCATTCCCTAGGCTGTAGGTGTGCTGGACATTTTTCCTCCCTAGGTGCAGCACTTTGCATTTCTCCTTGTTGAACTGCATCCTGTTGTTTTCTGCCCACTTGTCCAACCTATTCAGGTCTGCCTGCAGCTGTTCCCTGCCCTCCGGCGTGTCCACTTCTCCCCATAGCTTTGTGTCATCTGCAAACTTGGACAGAGTACATTTCACTCCCACGTCCAAGTCGCTGATGAAGACATTAAAGAGTATCGGTCCAAGGACCGAACCCTGCGGGACCCCACTACCCACACCCTTCCAGGTCGAGACCGACCCATCTACCACGACTCTTTGGGTGCAACCCTCTAGCCAATTCGCCACCCACCGAACTGTGCAGTCATCCACATCACAGCCTCTTAATTTGTTCACCAGTATGGGGTGGGATACCGTATCGAAGGCCTTCCTGAAGTCCAGGTATACGACATCCACCCCTCCTCCTGTGTCCAGGCGTTTCGTAACCTGGTCATAGAAAGAAACTAGGTTGGTCAGGCACGATCTGCCCGCCACAAACCCATGCTGGTTTCCCCTCAGCATAATTTGCCCTGCCGGGCTCTCACAAATGTGAGCCTTGATAATTTTTTCAAATACTTTACCAAGGATGGAGGTGAGACTGACTGGCCTATAGTTGCCCGGGTCCTCCTTCCTCCCCATTTTGAAAATGGGGACCACGTTAGCCCTTTTCCAGTCCTCCGGGACTTGGCCCGTGCGCCACGAGCATTCGAATATTCCCGCCAGTGGCTCTGCAATGACGTTGGCCAGTGCCTTCAGCACCCTCGGATGGAGCCCATCCGGGCCTGCTGACTTAAAGGCATCCAGTTCTTCCAAGTGACTCTGCACCACCTCAGGGTCTACGCATGGAAGTCTGGCGCCTTGCTGCTGCCTCTCTACAACCCCAGTGAGAGACTTGTCGTGCCCCTCGCTTAGGAACACTGAGGCAAAGAACTCGTTGAGGAGTTCAGCCTTGTCCCCTCTATCTGTCACCAATTGCTGCTGCCCATTTAGCAGGGGTCCTATTCCTCCCTGGGCCTTCTTTTTACTCCCAATATATCTAAAAAACAATTTCTTGTTGTCCTTTACTTGGGTTGCCATCCTCAGCTCCATGGTAGCTTTGGCCCGCCTAATTGCCTCCCTACAAGCACGAGCAGAGGAGGTATATTCATCTTTAGTGATCTCACCCTTTTTCCACTTTTTATGTGCTCCCCTTTTGGCCCTTAGGCTGCCCTGGATTTCTCTGGTCAGCCAGGGAAGCCTCCTGGCCCCTTTCCCTCTTTTGCCTCGCTCGGGGATCGTCTTGCTTTGTGCCCGAAGGATCGTTTCCTTTAGGCACAGCCACCCTTCTTGGGCACCCATCCCATCAAAACTCCTACTCTGCAGTGCTTCCTTGACTAATCGCCTAAGTGCAATGAGATCAGCTTTCCTAAAGTCTAGCACTTTCACCCTACTAGTTACCTTACCCACTCGCCGTCTTATGTTGAATTCTATCATAAGGTGATCACTGTCTCCCAGATAGCTACCGATTTGGAGGTCCCCTATCATGTCATCTCCCGTTGAACTCAGCCTCTCCTCACCAGTCCTGTCCCCCAGACCCCAACCGTTTCCATTGCCCCCCACTGGACTCTCTTCAATGTGCCCACATCCTTTCTGTAGTGGGGGGCGCACAGCTGGACACAGGACTCCAGATGTGGCCTCCCCGGTGCTGAACAGAGGGGAATAATCACTGCCCTCGATCTGCTGGCAGCGCTCCTACCGATGCAGCCCAGGATGTCGTTACCCTTCTTGGCACCAAGGGCACACTGCTGGCTCCTGTCCAGCTTCTTGTCCCCTGTCCCCCCAGGCCCTTTTCTGCAAAGCTGCTGCCCAGCCCGTCACCCCCAGCCTGCACCGGTGCATGGGATTGCTCCCTCCTAAGTACAGGACTTTGCACTTGTCCCTGTTGAATCTCAGGAGATTTCTTTTGGCCCAATCCTCCAATTTGTTGAGGTCACTTTGAATCCTAGCCCTACCCTCCAGCGTATCTCTGCTCCCCCAGGTTGGTGTCATCCGCAGACTTGCTGAGGGTGCGCTCTGCCATCTTCCAGGCAGATATTGAACAAACCTGGCCCCAGGACCGACCCCTGGGGTGCTCCACTTGGGACCAGCTGCCAACTAGACATTGAGCCATTAATTACTACTCTCTTAGCCCGATGCTCCAGCCAATTTTCTATCCACCTTATAGTCCATTCATCCAGCCCGTACTTTCTTAGCTTTCCTGGGAGAATGTTATGGGAAACCATACCAAAAGCCTTGCTAAAATCAAGGTACACCACATCTATCAGTCTCCCCACATCCATGGAGCCAGTCACCTCTTCATAGAAGTCAGTCAGGTTGGTCAGGCACAACTAGCCCTTGGTGAATCCATGCTGACCATTCATGATCACTTCTTCTCCTCCAAGTGCTTAGAAATGGACTCATTTGGGATCTGCTCCATGTTTTTTTCCAGGGACTGTAGTGAGGCTGACTGGTCTGTAGTTCTCTGGGTCCTCCTTTTTCCCTTTCTTAAATATGAGCACTATGTTTGCCCTTTCCCAGTCATCCAGGACCTCTCTCGATCACTATAAGTTTTCAAAGATGATGGCCAGTGACTCTGCAATCACATCAGCCAACATCCTCAGCACCTTTGGGTGCATCCCATCCAGCCCCATGGACTTGTACATGTCCAGCTTTTCTACATAGTCCTTAACCTGTTCTTTCACCACCGTTGGCTGCTCCCCTCCTCCCCAAACTGTGCTGCCCGGTGCAGTAGTCTGGGAGCTGCCCTTGCCTGTGAAGACTAAGGCCAAAAAGGCATCAAGCACTTCAGCCTTTTCTGCATCCTCTGTCACCAGGGTGCCTCCCCCATTCATTAAGGGACCCACACTTTCCCTGATCCTCCTCTTGCTACTGACTTACTTGTAGAAACCCTTCTTGTTCCCCTTCACATCTCTGGCTAGCTGCAACTCCTTCATCAGACAAAGGAGAAATTAAGATGGTATGGGCTATTTCTCCTTTGCCAGATGAAGCTTCTTTTCTACCTGGGAGAACGCTTACTATTTCTAATTTCTCCTTTGCCTGATGAAGGGCTTGTAAGCCTGAAAGCTTGCAAAGAAAAATAATGTAACTATTTAGTTGGCTTTATAACAGATATAACCTCTACCCAAAAAAGTTTTGTCTGCCTATGCCCTTAGACCAACATGGCTATGACCAACATCCCTTCAATGTATGGGTGCATTCATGGACGTGTTTTTCTTCCAGTATTTTTTCAGGTCTGGTGGGTCCCAGGATGAACATCATCAGAAATTGGACCAACCATCTCATGTCCCAGATGCCCCTGAATACCCCTGGGAGGGTAGTAACTTTTAGTTGCTTCTATTTGGGAGCACAACACAAATCCACTTATTTCTGCTGGTATTTCTACTGATTTCAGTGCTTTCCCTTATCAGCCCTGTGAACAAGCTAGTCCCTCATTCTTGATGTTTTAAACAATGCAAAAAGACTCCAGGATCCAATATAAAGAAACTACTCTCCCAGCGCACAGGAGCTTTGCCAAGGTTTGGATAAGCGTCAGCATTTTAAAATCAACATTTCTCTGCGCACATTTAATTTAGATTTATTATATCTTAAAGCAATAATTGATTATTGAAAACAGTTGTGGTTTAACAACTGTATAATAGATCTGCATAAATTACAAGGCTGCTATTGCTCATTTAGTATGTTTTTTTTAATCATTTCATTATTTAACTGGCAGTAGCTGCTTTGTGAAAAACTAAGTGAAATTTTAGGGACTTCAATTTATAAAAAAAAGGTGCTAAGCATTGCAGTCTCACGGGATATTGCTGTTAGCAAGCTGTTGGCTCCAGCCTGTGTCCTGTTTCTGAACGTTTTCAGACATACAGCCAGGTTTTGCTTTAGACATAAGCAAAGTTTAGGGGTTACTTTTCTCCTTCCAAAGATTGGGGTGGGGGGGGACTCTAAGGAGTCACACCAAGGGCCAAATGCTGAGGCTCTTACTCATATTTAACAGCCTCATGCTTCATGATGATCCCCATTGATTTCAGTAAAACTGAGCAAGATGTGAAGCACCATTCAGTGCAAGGAGGGTATCATAATTCCTGATTAATGAGAGACGTCTTTGTGTTGAAATAATGCCTCAGTGGGCTACGACAGCCCATATTCCACTGAGTTCCTCATGCTGGGTAGGCAAATTTGTTCCTTGGCTAGTCCTAATGAAACCTACAGCTACACACACACTTTGGATTTCTCCCGAAACAAAGCCTTTGATCCTGGCATCCTACAGCCTTACCAGCCCGTCGTCCCACTTTGAGTACTTGTGAGATGACACTCTTTCCTGTGACAATCATGGCGAAGTTGAATTAATTGCCATTCAAGCTGCATGTATAAAGGATTGACCCGCGACTGTTTTGATACGAGTGAAAACCTGGGACAATCACACCCAAGATAAACCCCAGGTCTGGTTTTGCCCTATAAGACTACCCAAGGGGCAAGATCCTGTTCTACATGAGCAATATCAACCCATTGCTCAGTATGCAATATGGTTGCCGCTGTGACCAATTTATTGTAGCCCCATGATCAGGCTATTGTAGCCCCACAACGTCTACCTTACAATGGCTGTCAGCTATGGGGGTCCCTCATGGTGGCTGGCATTCAAGCCTGTCAAAATCTGCCATGAACCTTGAAGAAAGTTGGGGCGAGTCATAGGATTATAGGAAAGTAGGGCTGGAAGGGACCTCACCAAGTCATCTGGTCCAGCCCCTGCTCAAAACAGGCTCCCCACTGATTAAACCATCCTAGCTAAGTGTCCAGCCAAGTCCATACATTTTCTCGAACCTAAAAATAACACCCTTGAAGCGAGCAGGGAGTATCACAGGGCGCTCGACTGATGTAAACACGTTCTGCGCCACGTCGTTTCCTACACAACCTGCCGCTTCAGCAAAGAGAATGCAAATCCTCTACAATTTCCTGGATGAAAGTGGGATAATTGGAAGATCTCCATTAGATTTTTGGAAGCAAACTTCTGGTTTGGAAGCTACTCTTTTCCCCTTATTTATTTTCTTGCTGTAGGTGTTTTGAAGACAAGGTCTATTGGAGCCCTTCCCTGCTGACATTGTAACTGCCTTTCATTCTTAAAGCACAAATAATTACTTAGGTAACCACAGGTGGCTTGTAAAGGGGGAAGGTTAAAGGTATTTTCAGCTAACGTTTTGCTGCAGCTTCTTATTCCTTCGATAGCTCAAAGGACATGACAAATGTCCAAGTTAAAGCACACCATGAACTACATGTGTAATTATGCTTCACTATTTTACTCTCACCCTCTGCCAACATTGCACTCTTAAAATTTCAGACTCTGCAAAGCAATTTTCCCCCTTGCTTTGTCATTTGGCCACCATGAAATTTCTTCTCTTCCAGTCTCTGCTGTTTCTGAGAGATACATATTAACACCGCTCCATTTTTTCCTCCTACCCCAAATTCATATGAACATCGCAGATGTTGTCAGGCTCAGGAGGAACAGTCACAGCCTAAAAACAGTGCACGCGTGGCTTCATTATTGCTGCTGCTCCAACAGGAGTTGCTGTCCGGATAGTTTGTGTACTACAGATATGGCAGGCAATTGCCATTTGAAGTGCCACAGATCTCCCCTTTATAGTCACACTGGCCAAAGTTCAAGTTCTCATAGGTGAACATCCCAGGCTTGGAGGCTTTGAAGTGCACCGCCTCTCTGCTTCTGCGAGTGATGGGATCCAGACGGCGTGGATGTGGGCTGAGGGCACAGCATGGGAAATCCTAATTCAGCCTCACTGTCCTCAGTGGGTGAGTCTACACGTGCAAGTAATGCTATTTGGCTTTACTGTGCAGTAGACTAATTAACTCCACAGTAAATGCCTGCACATGTAGACAGCAATGCTTTACTGTGCAGTAGATTAATTTACTGCACATTAAGCATCTTGTGTAGATACAGCCAGTTTTGCACTGATGAATCCCCTCTGGGGATTTTCTGGGTGGGAAAGCACTTGGGGCAATGGGAATGTGGGAGACGGGGTGTCATGAAAATAATAGGGTGACCACTCCTCCAGAAAAGTGTCTCCTTAACCAGTTAACCCAAACTGAAGGGCTGAAGCATGACTGCAAGGAACTCCCCACTGAAAAAGGCTGAAAAGGTGGGGACAAGTGCCCTTGCAAGAGAAATGTATGCTGCTTAATGTGTGCATTAGAGGTTCTCATTCACCTCCTACTTCAATTGGGTTCAAAGGTCCCCAGTTACTTCTGTAGTTCCCAAGCTTCCCATTGACTTTGGTAAGGGACTGATCTGGGCTTATAAGGCCTAGAGTGGAGTAAGGGACATACGAAAGAAGACCAGGAAATGGATAGGCCATGATGTCTTATGCTTCTTCTACACTAGAGAACAAACACGTGCATGGGATAGAGCCCTGAGTTTGTTATTTCCTGGACTGTCAAGTCACAAAAGGCAAGGGAGAGGGGAGACACAATATGTTGCGCTGGGAATAGCTATTTCAGACTGAGATTCATACCCACGGCAAGTTTCACTTGGAGTCTAATGGGTAACAAGTCAACCTAAGTGATCATTAACTAATGCAATATTATACCAAACGGAGTCATTACACTTCTTGCTATGAGTTGCTATATTGCAACTAACACCGTATAAATCCAGGATGATGGAACATTTTCTTGGGCAACGAGGGAATTTCCTGCAACCTGTGTTGGCTGTCTCAGTCTGTTTAATAGGGGATGATAAGACTTGACTATCCTGGCTACATTACAGTACGCTGCCCACGAAAACACACAAACAACCCCTCTGGATGCCAAAGCCAGTCTTTATCACCTATAGCTATATCTATTCTTAATGCCATTGCTCTAGGCATCACATTGCATTACCTGAGTGCAAACATCATTGTAAAAGGGAGGAGAATAAGAGGTTAGATTACGATTTTAGGAACTCCGTTATGTTCCTATATGAGTAGCCTAGGGTTGGGAAGTTTGCTATCATGATACTTTTGGCTAGGAAATGTGCCCAGCTGATATTGTAAAACAACCCTTTTGGGGCAGCTCCAGAAGAGGGTCCTAGTCTTTAATGGCTGCAGATAGTGGCAGGGTTCCTGGGGGGCTACAGGGGCTGTGCAGAGGTAGGTGAAACCATGGGAGGTACAAACTGGAGTGTAACAACTGCAATCCAGATGTGGCTTCCCATTCCACGAGTAACTACGAAGAATTCAAAACCCCCCTCCCCTTCTCTTCCTATCAGCAAAAGCAAAAAAAGAACTCAGAAGAAACAATAATTATTGACTTCAGTGATGTTGCGCTGGATTGATAGCGGTAGCAGAGAGAAAGAGCACAGTCTGGAGCCCTGAGTCACAACCTTTCAAAGCACACAAAGGCAAGAAAATTAAGAGAACAGTGTGTCATGATCTATCTTAGTTATTTGCCGCTATTGAGAATTGCCCAATGTGTGCTTACGACTGAAATCTGAAACAATAATAATTGCCATGTGTACACCAAATAGGAGGTTTTTTGTAGCGCTCCTCATCCATCTTCAGTTGCTGCAGCAGAGACAATGGATCTTTAATATTAACAGTCGGAAACTCTGTGGCTGAAGCTGCATAAAGCTGCTTTTATTATTGCTCATCAAAATACTCACAGTCTTTAAATCAAGATAGCATGTCTCTTCCCAACAGAAAATGCTTTAGCTCAGCTAGAGAGCCTGGTGGGAACGCAGGAATTACTGGGTGAAGAGGTCTGGTACATGTTCATAGCAGAACCACGGGCACGGCTGCTTGAGCGCTCGGGTCAGGTCCTGGAGGACTGGAAAAGGGCCAATATGGTCCCTATTTGCAAGAAGGGGAGGAAGGAGGATCCGAGTAATTGTAGGCCAGTCAGTCTCACCTCCATCCTTGGAAAGGTCTTTGAAAAGATTATGAAGGATCATATCTGTGGGAGTCCAGTGGGAAAAATAATGCAGCAGGGCAACCAGCAAGGATCCGGTCATGCCTGACCGATCTGGTTTTCTTTTATGACCAGGTCACAAAATGCTTAGACGCAGGAGTAGAGGTGGATGTCTTTTTCCTGGATTTTAGCAAGGCCTTCGATATGGTATTTTATCCCATTCTCATCAATAAATGAAGAGGCTGTGACTTAGATGATTACACAGTCCGGTGGGTGGCAAATTGGCTTAGCGGTCACACCCAGAGAGTGGTAGTAGACGGGTCGGGATCGACCTGGAGGGATGTGCATAGTGCAGCCCTGCAGGGTTTGGTCTTTGGACCCGTACTCTTCAATATCTTCATCAGTGACTTGGATGCAGGTGTGAAGTGTACATCCAAGTTTGGGGACGATACTAAATTGTGTGGTGAAATGCACACTCTGGAGGGCAGGGAACGATTGCAGGCAGACCTGGACAGGTTAGAAAAGTGGGCAGTACACCATAGGATGCAGTGCAACAAGGACAAGTGCAGAATGCTGCACGTAGGGTGCAAAAACATTCAGCACACCGACTGGGTGGGAAATGACCCTCTCAGCAGCACAGAAGCAGAAAGGGATCTTGGAGTCACAGTGGATCCACGATGAACATGAGTCTTCAGTGTGATGAAATCATCAGCAAAACTAACCGCACTTTATCATGCACCAGCAGATGCAAGATGAATAGATCCAGGGAGGTGATACTTCCCCTCTATGCGGCACTGGTCAGGCCACAATTGGAGTACTGCATCTAGTTTTGGGCACTGTACATCAAGAAAAATGTTGATAGACTCGAAAAGGTCCAGAGGAGGGATGCTCATATGGTTAGGGGCTTACAGGACAAGCCCTATGAGGAGAGACTGAGGGACCTGGACCTCTTCAGCCTCCACAAGAGAAGGCTGAGAGGAGATCTTTTGGCCACCTACAAATTCATTAGGGGGACGCAGCAAGGGGTCGGAGATGCTCTGTTCCCCAGGGCACCTCTTGGGGTAACAAGGAACAATGGTCACAAACTGACCGAGAGCAGATTTAGGCTGGATGTCAGGAAAAACTTATTCACAGTAAGGGTGGCCAGAATTTGGAACGGGCTCCCAAGGGAGGTGGTGCTCTCCCCTACCCTGGGGGTCTTCAAGAGAAAGCTGCATAGGCACCTGGCCGGGGTCATTTAACCCCAGCACCCTTTCCTGCCCAGGGCAGGGGGTCGGACTCGATCTGTTGAGGTCCCTTCTGACCCGAGCGTCTATGAATCTATGTTCAACCCAGGCCTTTCTGACATCCCCTTCTTCTAAGCACTACCCATACACTTAGTCCACAAGGACTTGCTATCTATTGGACAAGAGAGGCCGAACCCAGGAAGGGCAACAGTCACAGAAACGTGCAATGTTTCACTTCAAGTCTAGTCCAGCACACGGGTCACTAGAATATCTCTACTCTACATGAATACCGATTGCATTGGCCACAGGGCTGCTAATAACAAGTTTGACAACCTGCCTTCTTTATTCGGTCTGCATTGTATAAGAAAATGGGCTCCATTGGGAATGATCTCTCTCCCATGAACTGTGGCTAGGTGGGGGAATATATTGCCAACGACATCCTGCCAGAGGCAGTAGTTCAGGTGAAACCTGGATGGCTTAGCTCCATTGAATCCCACGACTAAGGACACAGCGTCTAAATCAAAACTTCCTTGACCTTCAGTGCTGGAGGCTGCAAGTAAGCAAGGAAAAGTGGAAAAAAACCCTGGTTGTGCCTTGTTTGCATTTGCTTCCTGCTATGGTGTGACACAGGACTCTGGCCAAGATGGTCTGATACAGTAAATGGCAGGTCTTATGATGAGCCAATGATCCTAGACTCCTGTAGATACACCAGCATCTAAGCAAATCCCTAGGGGCTGGCTTGTCCTGAAACAATCAGGAGGAGACCACTGCTCACTTTTGAGATCTGTGCCTGGACAGCACCTAGCGCCAAGGGATGCTGCAGCAAGACCAGAGCTCCTTGTTGCTACCACGCTATTCATTCAGTGTCTCCTCTGAAACAGGGGAAGGTGGGAATATGAATTACTGGAGTGCTACAAAGAGTTGCAACGAATCTGGACTCGCACTGCAACTCCAACCAGGCCAAGGTATTTTAGAGCAATGTTTCTCCTGCTCTATGTTATACAGGGCTCAACACAGTGGAAACAAGCCCCTCTTTTTCCTGCCCTTCTCCTTCACCAGCTGCAGTCAGTCTGCATGAGTCACGGTTAACAAAGCAGGCTAGGGAGGGGAGACTTGATAAAACTGGAATATGCAGAAAGGTAAAGGGCGGGTGCATTTTCTCAATGAGGTGCCTTGTGCTGACAATCTGTCTCAGGGCAGAGTACATTAGTCTCACATGCACTCGCTCTTTCACACATTTATCAGGTGCTGTGCGTTAGATAATAGCTTCCCTGATGAACAACAGCATGGCCAGCATATGCTGCTCTCAGATAGGCACAGAGCTGGGATGTCTGGCTGATGACCACTTCTTTTATTTGTTTCTATTTTTTTATTTTACAATGGTGCTTTCAGTCTCACCAACAAGCTATTCCCAGGGGAAAGAAAGGAAGGGGGTGGTTGAAAGGAGCAGAAAATCAAGGGCTGTTGGAAGGGAAATGGGTTTGCTCCGCCGAGTTGCTTAGTGCTTGAGCGGCAGCAGCTGAAGTCCTATTCGAAGCAGGATGGAGATGAGTTGCATGTCTTGCTCAAGCTGCCCTTTGGAGCAGATCCCAGCGGGTGGGATTATACCCTGGTATTTCCCTTTATGCTGCAAACCTGTGTCCTGTGCTGCATGTGAGTTTAAATCTAGGGGTAGGGAAATCTGCCCCCTCCTCTCAACACTTACTGGAGGGGGTAGCAGTGTGTTTCTAACTCCACAGTCCTCTCTTCTGGGCACTGCTGGGAAGTGGGAGAGATCTGTGGCTGGGCAGAGCTGCTGCTCAGCTACCCACCCCAGCTGGGTGAAAGCAAGGGATTTTTACCCTCTTATCATCAGGGGCTGTGGTATCTTGCTAATGGGAGGGCAATGGGCTGCTGCCTGGGGTCCTAGTTGCTCTGGAGGAGCTATTGAGCTCAATAGTTGCTAATAGCTCAATAATTGCTCTGGAGGAAACTATTGAGAGAGAGTTTCTTCTCTGAAAAGGAGGGTCAGGAAGTGGGGAGGTAAGAGATGAGAGTGCACTGCCTTAGGGAATAAGCTTGAGGGGGTTTCTCTGAGCTGAGAAGTGGGAGCAAGTGCTAGGGGGACTTTAGTGGGAGCATGCATATGCTGGAGGAAAGGCTCTGGAGAAGAGATTTGAGGTATGGATAGTGCCATGGGCTTATGTGCTATCACTTCCAGGGCTGACACTTACCCCTCCTCAACAGCACACCTCACTTCTCATTTTAAAGCCAACTTTCCTTTAAATATGTATATACAATACATCTCGAAGCAATTTGCCATTGCATCTGGGTATGCACGGAGCTGGTGATGCATGGTATTTATGGTGTGTGTATATAATACATCTCGAAGCAATTTGCCATTGCATCTGGGTATGCACGGAGCTGGTGATGCATGGTATTTATTTTTCTGTCTGGGACATTGGAGCAGGGGACCCCAAAGGCACAGCCTGGACCAGGAAAAACCAAACAAAATACAAGTGCTCTGCAAAAAGCAGAGCAAAGGGTGAGGTAGAAGTGACATGGAAAAATAAAGGCATGATGAGAAGGGAAGATGTAGTGCCTGGAAGGCAAGATGGGAAGGTGCTGGAGGAGAGGTGTAAAAAGCAGGTATGCATCCTCTCTTTTTTACTACCTTAAGCTTTGCTCGGTCTTTATTCAAAAGAGAGGTGCAGGGGTCGTTTTGCTGCATGTCCTGGTGCCCTCTGGAAGGAGTGGCTGGGGCTGTAGTCAAAGACCCAGACCGAGGTCGGGGTTCTTGACACCGTTTTTTCTGGGTGACCCCATGCAGGTTGTTTCATCTCCCTGGTGCAGAGCTTTTCTATGGGGTACCTGGGGACATCCCAACTGTAAGCTCACAGCCAAGCATGAGATGCAACATGCTTTGTCTTCACCCTTTATCCACACGTGAGCATGACCAAGGGGTCAAGCTGGGTTTCAGGCCTTCGCTACTGAGGAAGACTTCCCATCTTCTGCAGGGCTTGGCAAGCACTGGCTGCAAACCAGCATGCAAGAAGAACAAAGAGCACGAAATAAAATTAATATACATATCTTTCCATAGCTGGCATAGCTATGGGATCTCTGTCTTCTTTTCGTATTGTTTCTTTTGATATTTGACAGCAGCAACAGCACTTCAAGGCTCACAAGTGAATGCAAAACCCTGGTATTGCTGCATTTGGCCATGTATTAATATAATAAATTTGGTCTTGGAAACAATGCACTTGTAACCTATGCAGCCAGCAAAGTCTCTGTATAACAGAGAGGAAACCAGTTCCATTCTCTACGTAAAACTCCTTTTGTCCCCAAGAAACTCAGCCTCTTGATTCGTTATTTGTATTTCAATGGCATCTAGAGGCCCCGTTTCAGTAGATGTTGTGCAGATGCAGTAAGATTTGGTCCCTGCTATTGAAATGGGGAAGAGCAGAAGGGGAAATGAGATCAGGCAAAACCAAGAATAAAACTCGGCTCCTCTGGGTCTCCGCCAGCGCCCGAGGAATTCGATCCTGCTACAAACCCTGCGCTTAGCCTGAACCGTGAAACTCACTCGTTCACTTCTGCTGCTACTATTGACAGAACTCACTCTCTTCACTCCAGGCATAAAATTCCTGGATTCCTGCCAATGTCCTTGTCCAGGGGAAAAAAAAGGGGCATTTAACTTAGCATAATATAGAAGAGCCATTTCAGAAATTACATCTCTGTGGGAAGTATATACACATACACTTGATGTGTGGCTCTCATGGCCCAAAACAGCTTGATACCACTCCCATCCAGTTCAATGGCAAAGCTCCTGTTGACTGCACTGGGAAAAGCAATAGAAACTAAATATCTGTTTTGATGCACTCTGTATATCTTCTCTGAAATTCTACCGATGCCATCGGTAATAGCATCTCTGTTTCCCACGAAATGGGTTTTGATTTCATAACCCTACAGGATAAGCAGCCTTTGAAAACACTACACTTAATTAGCTGTTTTTCCCTACTACATCACTGGAGAAGTGTATATTCTTTTGCTGTATTTTCATCCATGTCTTTCTTGGAAAAAAATGGCTTGGAAAGAAAAGGCTGTAGTTCTGCAAAACACTTAAGTACGCACGTTAGCCTTCATAAAGGGCACCAGATTGCCAGGGCTAGAAACCCAGTGCGGTGCAAGAAACTGAACGAAATAAAAATGCTGGATGGAAAACCAAGCTACTTACTTCGACCCTAGTCACCAGTAGCTATGCACCTTGGTGTCATTGAGGGAATTGTCCTCCGCATGTCCATAGCAAAGGAAGAAATAAGAGCCCAGCTCTTTGCAAACTGGCATCCAAAGCATAGCGCCTTGTCCAGGATCATCCTGAAAGCCCAGGGCAAATCTAGAAAAACCATCTGGATGTTGTGGATACCAATAGTATAAGTGGGTTCAGAAGGGGGTTAGACACATTCCCAGAAGACGGGTCCACCAAGAGCTATTAACCACATTTGTTAGTGATGGAGGCTGGAAGGCCTCATAGTAATGGGTCACTTGATGCTCTTCTAAAGCATCCTCTATTCACCGCCATTGGACACAAGACTACAACGACAGTGGGCCTAGACTAGGGGCAGGCAAAGTCTGGCCCACAGGCCAGATTGGGCCCACAGCAGACTCCATTTCCCAGCGAGCCCCTGCCCACATTGCTGTGTCTAGTTTCCATGGAGATCCCAGGAGTGGTGGGAGGGCCAGGGTTTCCATGGAGACCAGCCCAAGCAGCACTGGTGGGCAGGGTGCTGCACCAGGGCCAGGATCTTGTGGTGGTGATGCTGTGGGCCGGGGATGTGGCAGAGCTGTGGTCCACTACCCGCATGCCCCAGGCAGGGGGGAGCAAGCGGTGGATTGTGGTTGTGGACCACGCTGTCACTGCTGCAAAATCCCAATGCCAGCCCTGGAGCAGCTCCATGCACCCTGCCAGCGCGGCTTGGGCTGGTCTCCATGGAAACCCTGGCTCCATGCTGTCATGGCCCTGCTGCTATGGAAACCGGCTGCAGTGACGTGGGCAGGGGTTGCTGGGAAATGGAGTCCAGCTGCCAGACAGATCTGCCATTTTGCCCACCCCTAGCCTACACCCAGCAGGAGCTACAAGCCCCCCTCAATGGCTAGAGGAAGGCTGGTAAATGTACAAGAAGTACATTTGTGGGACAAAGCTTGATAAAGAGAAACAGGAGTTACAGGTTAAAGGTGCCAAGCGAGGACACCGAGCAGAGACCTCCAGTGAGCCCCCACTGCCCCTTCAATGCGTCTAAGGGGACACTGGATGCTGCCCAGTGAGTTGTGGATGGACAGGGGGGAAGAAGACAGGCCTATAGTCATCCCAGTCCCCCCAGCCACTGTTGGGCACAGGCTACTGGACCAGGAAGACCTTTGGTCAAACCAAGTGGACCCCAAGCCCTTCTTCCCCTTGAGACCAGTAGAGGGTATTAACAAGGGTACTCCAGTACTATTCCTCAGGAGGAAACTCCTACCAGGGTAAGAGAAGCATTCACTGTCCATTTTCATTCTCTCCGTGACTGCTGTGCCGATCCTGGCAGACACTAGGACGGAGAATCATGATGGAAAACCCCCAAAACCCGCTTCTTGGGGGATGATTTTAGTTCAGGCAAGCAGTGTAACTTGCCACAAAGCTCTCTGTTCTCCCACTGATGTGAGTGCAAAGGCCGGGAGTCGATAGGAGATGCCGTTATGAAAGGCGCCATGCCTTGCACCCCTTCAGCTGCCAGGCCATTCGGTGAAGCCATGCTGTGTGATGACCGCCTACCGGACCTTTCGGTGCATGGCCTGAGACACCGGAGCAGTTGTTTCTGCATTAAACTTTCAATTGGAAGCTCTTGAACAGCTGTGACTAGTGGGAAGAAGATGCTTGTATTGCTTAGACCGATGATTCACTTTTTTTAAGTGAAGCGAGACCCCCTGGTATTTCCACTACTTGCTTTGCTTCTGCTGAAGAAACCTGGTTTTAATAGGACCACATTGGAAGGCTTTAAGAATCGCACGCTGAGCATGCCCAGTGGATCCCCCACACTCGCACACCCCCTTTTTATTTGAACTTACAGCCAAGTAAACGTTCGCTGTGTGTAATGTCCAGAACCGCAGCGGGACAGGGCTGGACAAAAAATTAAAAGTCCTTCGGAGCAAGTCCAAAGCCTCTAGTTCATCCTTTTCAAGACATAGCAATGCACTCTTCCACCTCCATCATCTTCTTTCATGTCTTGGGTCATCCAGCCACAATCATATTTGCATTTACCTTAAAGAAAGAAGAACCCTTTCTTTTAACTATTTAACCCCTCTGGTTTTAGGCTTAATGTAAGTTCAGCTTCCTTGGCAGCCCACAGCTCCAGAAATGCAAAAGGATCAACCCCAGCATCATCCCTGTTCTAATTAGCCTCATTGCCATGGTAACCTTCGGGGGGATTATATTAGCAACAGCATGGCAAACTAATTGAACTGTACAACTTATTTTGCAGCTGGGGAATGTAAAAGTGAATCCTGCATTTAATCATGCTTACAATGCTGACATTCAAATCAGAAAGCTTTGTTGTATGCCCGGGAAAATGACAGACAGTCCTTAAATGCAGTGTTTCACTTTAAAAGGGGAATATGTTGGGGGAAGGGGGAGGCGGGAGCATTCCTTTCTTGGCATTTAGATGAATGTTTAATTTAAAAAAAAAAATGCCTATAGGGAAAATCAGATCTTTCATTTAAATCCAAAGTGAAAATAAAGTGCTAATAAGTCATGATGCTTTCAGTGCTAGACTGAGAAGCCACCTTCTTCCCATTCATCTTGAGGTTATCCAAGGACTCTTTCATAAAGGACGTTGCAATGGTGGAAGACATGGCTTCCACTCTCCCTTCTACTGCTTTATATCCCGGGGAGTTGAAATCTGTGTTAGCTTTTGTCTGCACGTTGCCATGGCTACAGGATCATTTAGATGCTGTTGTTTTTGCCCCCTGTGTGTGAGACATGTTTAGTCATGTGTGGTAGGTATCATACGTGCATCACAGGTGTACACTGCAGGTATGAATGCACTGTTTCGTCTGGATGTCAGCTGCCCAGCTTGGCCTACTCTGGTTACAAGATCTCCCTGTTTTATCAATAGTTTTCTGCTTTTAAAGTCATTGAATCATAGACAATCAGGGGTGGAAGGGAGCTCAGGAGGTCACATCTAGTGCAACCGCCTGCTCCAAGCAGGACCAGCCCCAACTACATCATCCCAGACAAGGCTTTGTTGAGCCGGATCTTAAAAACCTCCAAGGATGGAGAGTCCGCCACCTCTCTGGGGAATCTGTTCCAGTGCTTTACTACCCTCTTAGTTTTTCCTAATATCCAACCTCAACTTCCCTTGCTGCAGCTTGAGCCCATTGCTCCTTGTCCTGCCAGCTGCCCCCACTGAGAGCAGCCCAGCTCCATCCTCTTTGCAGCCCCCCTGCAGGGAGGTGAAGGCTGCTATTCAACCCCCCTCGGTCTTCTCTTCTCCAAACTAAATCAGCCCACTTCTCTCAGCCTCTCTTCACCAGTCCTGTCCCCCAGCCCCACAACCATTTTGGTTGCCCTCCACTGGACTCTCTCCAACTTCCTATATCCTTTTTGTAGTGGGAGGCGCACAGCTGGACACAGGACTCCAGATGTGGCCTCCCCAGTGCCGAATAAAAGTCACTGCCCTTGATTTGCTGGCACCGCTCCTACCAATGCAGCCCAGGAGTCCCTGAGTCTTCTTGGCACGAAGGGTAAGACCTGAAGAGCTGAACAAATAGATCCCGAGTGAGGAACACGGAAAAAAATGATTTCCTAGTTTGGGCTTTGTATGTAGGCAGCAACCCAGTGCTATGATCCATCTCGTTCAAGACAGGATGCAGGAGAAAATACCAGCCCCCACGGCACTGCTCTATCCCCACAGTGGATAGAAACATATTAGACCTGAATGGGGAAATGGTGGGAGGCCTGGGACTGCCCAGGAAATTCAGGTTTCAGTCAGACACAGCAGGCTGAACGTTCCCTGAATGAAACACAAAGCTTCTGGATATCACACTTTCCGTTTCAAATGCTTTCATGGCAAAACCAGCATGGACGTTTTGACTTACCGTTCAACTCCCCTCTTCCTCCTCCACCCCAGTTTTTATTTTTCCATGGAAAGTTGAAACTTTCCACCCCAAAGTGGCCATTTGGATGGACAATCTCAGACCAGCCCTAGGAGTGGACGTTGCTAGTGTTCTCACGTGTAAACACGCTTCTGCGTGTGTGTCTGCAGTGGGAAAGGGAAAGTTGCCCAACAAGGGAATTAAAGTTTTATCTCTTTTGCAACCTTATCGGACTAGAATAAGAGGTGCATGGCTAGTGGGCAGAGCACTGGACTAGGACTTGAAAGACCTGGATTTTCTTATTCTTGTTCTTGCTGATGACCTGTTGCATGAGCTTGAGCAAATAATCTGTGTTTTTCTTTGTATTTGGTCTCTTAGACTGTAAGACCTTTAGAGTACAGATCATGTCTATGTACCGCACCTAGCACAACAAAGCCCCAGTCTTAATGTAGGCGTACTTAGGGTTATCGTTTGCATACTCTCCTAGAAGATGGTGTGTGAATCCAGAGGACCATTTTGCACACCACATGCTCTTGCTTCACTTGGGGCTGCAAAATTAAATTATCATGCAGATTAATAACCTGATGGGGAAATGGGTACAAAAGAAGGGGTGGACGCGTAGGGGGACTCCAAATGGCTCCTTCTGGAAGCTATTCACAACCTTCAAAAGATATCAGGAGTGATATTATCTACTCTGTATTACCCTCTATCAAGGTGAATGACTCTGCTCCTGCAGGAGACGGGGAAAGGAGGTGGATCCCTTTGACAGCTAGGCTTGAGCATGATTATTTCATCAACAGATGGCAGCAGCGAGATACGGCAGGTCGTAAGCACTGATTAGGCCTTGCGATTTGTTGCAGCCAGTGATGAGGCAGCCTAGCTGAAGGAGAGACGGCAAAAGTCCTGAGTTTACAGCATGGAAAATATGCCCCGAGCCATGGGCCACGTGACGTGCAAGTCCCCGTGGCAGGGCAATGAGAACAGCTTACCATCGTGGGTGAAATGGGTGTCCCTCCTAGCTGCCCCCAGTCCTGCTGTGGTGTGGATGAGCTCCTAAAGTGCTTTCATTTCCATGCAAAGACCTTCCAGAACACAACCAGCTCCAAGGTGTTTTTGTGGAGCAGAGAAGCCATCTCACCGTATACCTTAAAGGCACAATCAAATCAAGAGGAAGGAGCGATTGCTTTGTTTCCTCATCGAAGGCAAGGTGGAGATGTCCAGATCCTGCACTGGCGCTCGTCTATGTGCCAATGGCGCAGTAACTTCCAAAGGGCCGGGTCGTACCCCTCCAACGTGCCCTGAGCTGGGCTGATTTGGGGAGCAGAGCAGGGGATGAGTTAAGTCTCACGGGGGATGTGTCGTTCTTTCCACATCACTCAGCCACTTCCTAGAGGCTTTAACTCTTATGCACCCACCTCCCACATTGGGCCAGCGAGTTGGGAGGGAAAAGCCAGGGCGTTTGCATTTCCCAGCCCTTCTCCCACCCACTCCCTGGAGGGACCATCCTCTCTTCTTCCTACTACAGCTGAAGTCACCATATGAAGCAAGCAAGAGTGGTCCTCCTCCTCTTCCTTGACTTTTCCACTGCCTTCCTCTAATGGCCTTAATTTGAGTGTCTGGGGTACGCGTCTCGGAGTTGGTAGCATGGCTCTACGAGGGTCTTGGTGAACGACCCTGGGTGCATTTTCTTTCTCCTAGAAGCAACTCAGTGTCCCTATCCATGACACAGGGACAAGGCCAGTCCATCTCTGAAAACTACCTTGAGTGCAAAGCGTCTTTATGGACAATGTTCATAAAGAGAGCAAGGAGATCCAGACACCGGGCTCTCTTTCCAGAGAGTTAAAAAGAAATCAGAAAAGGAATTGTTTAAATGAAGCATCTCTGTACCTCTTCCTTGCAACTGTTGGGTTCGGGAGTCTGGGAAATCATGAACATGACAGAGGCCTTAAAAAGTATGAAAGAAATGGGCAATTTTATCCTCTAACTGGGAACCCTGGGATGTCAAGGGAGTGCTGTCTGCTTGCCAGAGGGTCCCCAAACCCAGTACCGACCTAAGGAAGCGAGGAGACAGAGGGAAGGCAGCAGCGTGCCCATTTGTACCTAAGTGACCCTTTAAAAGAGGAGCCTTTTCTTTTCACTTCCTGAGCGGACCCTGTCATGCAGACGTACGCCGAGACGAGCTAGCAGAGCGGCGCGGACCAGACTGCTTCCCAGACAAAATGCTGGGGACTTCCCGATGCGCTGGAGGGGGGAGAATAAAAAACCCTCTTGGGGGTCTGAGATTTATCCGAGCAGCAGCAAGCTTCCCTGCCGTCCCTCGTTGCAAGCTGCGCTCTCTTCTTCCCGCCGCTCAAACAAATGGCAAAGGAAAATAAACAGTTTAAGCAGAAATCGGCCCATGTATTACAAAGCACCGGCCTCAGGCTTCGGCGCTTGAGAGGCCTCTTGGGGCTCCTGCTTCTGACAAACCTCTTTTACAGTTACCTTGCAGGGCTTGTTCAAGGTAACAAGGTCACTTGGCCTGAATAGCTGAGGCAGTTAAGTATGTCTGCTCGCTCCCCTTCAGCCCCAGACCAGCCAGACCGGCTCTTGCACCCATCAGGACCCCTGGGAGTTGGTCCATCTAGTGGAGATACCTGGGGAGAAGTCGCTGGCTTCCCCACTGCTCCAGGCAGCCTGGGGAAGGGCTGGGGGGACCTGCTCATGAGCAAATAAATGAATAGGCTTGACCAAGATGTCTCAAGAAATGGGTATTTCTGCCAAACTGAAACATTGGCAGCCCCTGCTTCTTCCTTATCTTCTGGACCACTCCTAGAAATGAAGGCATGGTCAAGATGCCCACTATAGGGGCCATGTATTTGCTTGTCCAGCTCCCAGGGCTTTGCTGTCTGCCTGCCTCTGGGATTGGGAGGCTTAATTCTTGGAGACAAGGCACCCAACTCCTGGGGATGACCTTGAAAACCTCAGCAGTGCTTTCCCTCGAAGGATGATATCCATCATGCATCCCTCTCTCAGACCCCATGTCTCCCGGCACCTCTTCTGCAGAAGACTGGTGACGCCAGGCAGGTCAGCGCTCTCGTCGGCTGTTGAACTCCTAGGAAATAAATGAGACGTGGCTCGCTGCAGGAGCATTGTCAATTCGGAGAGCTGCAAGATGCTGTGCGTTGGCTCCAAAGTGAATTGGCCTTTCAGCTCTCAGGTGGACAGCTCTGACCTTTTGCGAGGCTGAAAAAGAGTGCGGCAGAGATCGTGATAAGGGGGGAAGTCATCGCGGATTAAAGCAAGCTGGAGAAAGAGAAAACCCTTGCTTCTGGGCGATGGAAGATGAGAAGGGGAACGAAGGCGTAGGTATACATTGCACACTCATTATAACGCTAATGGGAGTGTGGCATCCGGAGCCGTGCATTGAAATGAGAGGGAGAATAATTCATGGGTTTGGAGACTCTCTCATGGGGTTTTGGGGGTTTGTTTTTTTTTGGTTTGGGGTGGTGGTAGTCAGCACGGTAGCCTTCATTCCCAACGACGTCGAAACCTCTTTATAACCCCATTCCCCAGCACTCGTATGGCTTGTCTCCTGCACGCCAGCCACACTTGTGATAGCCACATTAATACCCAATTGAGTTCAGCGGGATTAGTGTTGCTATACACTGACTACCCAAGGAATTATTAATGATTAGGGATATTTTTGAGGCGTCTGCTTTTGTTGCCGTACCATGCGCGGCGCGAGCGGCCTCCCTGAGCTGTTTATTGTTCCACCGTAGAAAACAAGGCTTTAGAAACTGAGAGGTTGGGGGGGCGAGAAAAGAGAGCGTGCATATTATATTCAGACCGTTTCCACAGCGACATTTCATAATCACAGCTCCTGCGATGGGAAGGGAGGCGAATGCTTCAATGCAAAGGCTGGCAGAGGAGGGACGTCTTTGCAGAGGCGTCGGGCGCCCCAGCACCGACGGATAGCTGCCCGGAGCAAGAGGGGCTCGGTAGGGCGACCTGAAAAGCACTATGGCCGAGTGCAAGGTCTGCACGAGGGCTTGAAAGGCACGATAATTGTGGCGCTTCTCCTACCCTTTCCCTTAAGGACTAATATTTATAAATAAATAAGCGGGATAGCAGCTTGTTAGATATACGGCTTAAATATCTGCCTTTCTCTTGGTAAGAAGGGGGGAAAAGGAGGCATGCATCTAGAAACGGATCTCAATGCACCTGTTGAGAGAGGCAGGTATTTTATGGGTGACCTGTATTTTATCGATTCATTTTTTAATTTTTTATAACCTTCCCAAACTTTCAGGGTTGTAGCCCGACGGTGGAGTCTCAGCAGATGGGGACGTATTCATTGACAAGGAGAGGCCTGATTGCAACGAATAGGGACAGGTGCGTGGCCAGCTCTACGAGCCAGAGTTTTGCTGGGGTAATTAGTAAAGCTCCATTAATTCCAAAGGTTTTGTGGACGTGCGCGCCTGGTCTGCTCCAGGAAGGCTCTTCCTATGTTTCCATGAGCGAGAATGTGACTAGCGATTAGGAGGAGAGGAGGAGGCAGCTAGGACTGCAGAAACCATGACAGCAAACCCCTTAAATTCTCCAGGATTTTCCTTTTTTTCTGTTTTTTATCTTCCCCCCCACTCCTCGCTTTCTAATCTTCTGCCTCCTTGGCTCCCAGCTGCTGATGACGAGGATTTGCTTACAGCCGAGATCATTGGGAGGACTGAAAATTGATATTTCTTGTCCTCGACTCAGTTACTTTGAGTTCAAAGCTTTGATTCCTTTGACTATTAGGAAGGCCAAGATCAGTCACCCTAAAGCTCAGCCCACGTGTTTATCTATCTTGTGTGTTTGCAAAGCAGCCTGGGAAACTCCCTGCCAGATGGTAATGACGGTATCTTTGCAAGGCTGTTTGAATTGCGGCAATTGCTGCTGCTGCTCCCCCCCTTCCCTAAATCAGCATCCTTTTATCTTCCTCATTTCACATTTGTTTTCTGCACAACTTGGGTTTGATGCCAGGAATTAGAAACATGAGTTGATTCATATATCGATATTAAGCTACATAATCACCTCGGTCATTATTTGACGGAGCATTTGCAGCCTTGCAGGAACTTTGTGCGAGTGGAAACTTTCAAGCTCGTCCGAGCATTTGACAGGACTATTGATAACGGGGATTTGTGATTAAGTTACGTGCCCTCGGCCTGGCGTTCTCACTGTGAATAATCCTCCCGCAATACTTCTTTCGACCGTTTTTTATACTTTATTTGTTTTTCCATTCAACCAGAAAATAACAAGTCAGTGCAATCTGTGGCAATAATCTAAGGGGCATTATGTATTCAAGCAGCGATAAGCGTATTGCCAGCGGGTTTTGCCTCCTCCAGGGAAGCTTAGAGAAACATCAGGTGTTTTAATAGCCAACACAATCCCGTGCAACAAAGGGAAGAAAAGAAAGCCCCACCTACAATGCTGATTTATGTTTGTGACTAAGCAAAAGCATAAATGAAGAGCAGGAAACTCTGTTCCCGTAAGGGGTTATAAATCAACCGTTCGTGGAAAACAGAGTACTAGCAACCACCTCCGTCTAAGGAAGGGGATGCATTTTGGGTAGTACGGTCAGATCCCTGCAACGGGGCTTGCAGGGTGCCTGCAGCACTCATCAGAAATGTATTTATAGCACCCGCCGTAGGTGGATCCACTAATCTAGGCCTATAAGTGACGGCTTATATCAGGCCCAGTCTGCTCCAAGATGCCCCTGGCTAACCAGACCCGTAAGAGGGAAACAAGCCATTTGTCGGGTTATGAGCCAGAGGACCGAGCCGTGCAAACAGACACGCGGTGGGCTCATACAGATGTGCACGAGATGCTGCGTTGTGGAAGTGTGATGCCATCCAGATGTCAGAGTGGACTTGCTGGTTTGCTTTTGTGCTCTGTAGGTGTAAGCCGTACCCCTCAAAAAGGCACACCCTCATTTAAAACAGGCCCCCTCATGCCTGCCTTTTGCAGCTACAGGCCAAAATGCAATAGCTTCCCTGTTACGATAAGACAGTATTCACCCCAAATCCTGCAGCATTTTTTACAAGAGTGATCTGAATTATTAAGAGCCTGTTCAGAGAGAAACCCACTGCTCTGCCTGCAACCATCAAGAGCAGGAAGGCCTGAGAGGACGATCAAGCTGGTTGCAGCAGGGATCCTTGGTGAGGTGCACCATGGCTGCGGAGGTGCCTGGTTTGCCCAGGTGTATTGGGTGCACGTCTGTCCGACGGTCAGGGATCCTGGAGTACTCTTTATAACAACGCAGGAACAGACTCTGGTGTCTGTCGAGAAGGGAGCCAGCACCCGCACCTCCCTGCATGGGTGGGATTTGTGACATCTCTCTATCAGGATCAGTCTTGGCATCTGCTGCACTTCTGGTCCAAGTGATAGAGGGTGACACAGGCATGCTTCTCCTACCACTGTGTAAACCTAAAGAAAGTCTAGTAAATGCTGATTGAAACCACCCTGGAGGCCTGTAGACTTGTCCAGACAGGGTACTGGCATGCATATCAACTAACTACACGATAGCTGCTAACGCCAGCTTTTTCTCCCAAACTCAAGTTGAATGGCATCCTTGAGGAATGAAGCCTTATGGTTTGGGTCAGCTTTTGACAAGCTGGTAGCTTATGAGGGTCCCATGGGGCAGTCAAACCTAAAGCACTTCAAGACATTTTGCAGTTGGTCCTGGGTTTCTGAGATGGGATGGCTTGGATGAGGAGAGCCAGGGACTGCACTTGCATTGCCTTGCCTCTGGCATAGCCATTCGTGGCAGTGCGAGCATCAGTCTGCACCCTGATGCCCACTTGTATGGGTTGTGCACTTCTCCGAGTGCAGACAGCTCCGGTATACAACACTGCCCCTTCACTTTGGTTACCCTCTGGCTGGTTGCATGACAGCAAGAGACAGTCCCTGCCTGCTGGAGATGTGATTATAACCAGTATAATGTCTATTTACCAGCTGCTCCTTGCAAGCTTCCAGCTTGAGTGTGGCACAGCAGCTCCGAAGTCAGCTTGACTGACATGTTCATCCTCCAGCCCATTTCCTGACTTAATTATCCCAAGGAAAGCAAGGAGTTATTCCTTATAAATATGGTAATACATGGATTGCAATGACGACAGAAGCATTTTCTACACCGCTCATGCAAAAAGCCAGCGTCTTCCAGCACTCTGTTCAGAAATGCCTCGCCAGGCTAGCAAGTTAGGGAGCAAAATCCAGTAGTCTCCAATCATCAGGTCCCAAATGGTGCTACCCTCACCCCAAGGATGCTGTCAGCATCATTTTTAAACCATCCTTATCACAAAGGTGAAGAGGAACTCATGCACCTACCTGCATTATAATGTAAAAATAGCCCACGTCCTTAGCTCCATTATTTCTAGCGGGGTAATACCGGAAAGATTCATGCTTCGTGTGAGGTTGGTGTTGGGTGTCCCGGTAAGACTTATACCTGGGAATAAAGCTATTCAGGACAGGAAGGTGTGGAAACGTATCCAAAAAAGTAATAGGCCGTGGGCTTTTGTGTCATATCTGGAATATCAGAGCTCTTCATTTTACAGGTATAGTTGCTATTTGCTTTGAAACTTTTTCATATGACAGTTGTGGGTCAAAGAAGAGTCAGGGGGTGGGGGGGTGCTCATAGTCTCCCTCAAACCATGACTCCTCTTTGTGGATTGGATGCACAATCCCATTCCCCACGGTAGTTAATATGAATCTGTCTACTGATTTAAATGGAGAAAACATATTTACTGCATATATTTCAGGGTGAGTCATGAGCACCAGGAGAAGAAGGGTCCATACTTCCCAGGTCTCACAAACTGAAGCAAACCCTCAAACTCAGAGCCTCTTTCTTCCCTCTGGACTCATTGCTGGAGATGAAGGTAGAAAGAAACCTCTCTGCTGCACCCACGCTGCTTCTGCTACAGAGTCTGGAGAACGGGGTGGGGGACATGCATCCAAGGGTCCCTAGATGTAGCTATATATTGCTTTCCGTTGGCAGAAGTCATCTCCTCCAGGGTTTGGAAATGTAGTCGAAAGATCTGATCTGAAAAGTTGGCGAGGGGAAAGCACTGACATTTGGGGCCAGAGGAGTGGAAAGAGGTTGTAGGACAACCCTGGCCCAGATCTTCAAGCCCTTGTTCTGTTTCTGCTTCGGTGGGAGTTCTTCTGAGTAACGGCTGAGTAAGAAATGAATAAGGAGCTGCTTATCCGGCTCGTTGTCACTGGGTTTTGAAACTCCATCTGCCAACTGCAGCCCCCAGGCACCTTTGGAAATAATGCAGGAGCCCTGAAGAGCTTGCAGGAGGTGCCCAATACATTTGCTACATGTCTGCATAGGTGCCAATGCACCGATCCATTACTGCATGTGTGTGGACGTGTGCATGGGTGTGCAGACACCTAGATTCTGGGTGTGTGGGCATAAGTGACTGTAGGTGTACTTAGGGTTATGGTTTGCATGCTCTTCTAGGAGACGGTGTGCGAATGTAGAGGGCCATCCGTGCTCTCGTGCCTGCTCTAATACCTCTGCACATTGGTCTACGTTCAGGAGCCAAACCAAAGTGTAAAGGATGGGCTAGCCATCTGCTTAGACACAACTGTAACAGCGAAGCATCGCCTGTTGCTCATCCTTTCCTCCAAACTTTCCTCCTCCTGAATGCGTCCTCGCAGCCCAACACTCCCCGACCCTCCTGTTTGCAGACTTACATAATCCCAAATTACAAAAGTGAGGGGAACGGCTAGGTAAGAAGAGAAAAAGCCACGTCTCAAATGAAGCGACACCATTAGCATTCATTTATGCGGAGGCTTTACAAGAAGCCGGATGAGCTGCTTTTTTTTTTTTAATTTAAATTAATCATTATAATTATATCCTGCCCTTTATCAGCAATCTCCTATGGCGACTGTCCAACCAGAAAATAAAAGGAGTTTCAAAAAATAATATTATTTCATTAGCCTCTTTAAAGGCACAAGGGCGCCTCTTGTAAGACACAAGGAACATCCAGGCAGCAGCATTTCTGCAGAGAGGTCAGCTGTATTGTGGGTTTCTTCTTCTTCCCGCTTTTCATAAATTGAAACATTTGCATGGAAATCAGCCTTTACTTTTTCTTTTCTTTTTTTTTTCCCCCAGCAACGTAGCTTTGCTTATATCCTCACTTGGACGCACAGGGGCAGATAGTTAAGGCTGGGCCTTCTCTTGCAGATTCACCTCCATAGCAGCGGGAGAGCAACACAGGGCCGTGCAAAGTGCATTAGAGATCCCAGGGGTGAATGTACTCAGGACAGCATCCAATACAGCCTGTTCCTTGACACGGGATTCAAAGATCCTTGTCGCGCATAGTTTAGACTAAATCCAAGCCTTGAAAGCGATGGGAAGAACAGCCCTGAAGACTTTATAGGAGACAAGCAGCAGAGTTTGGATTAAGGATGAATGCATCCTCTCCTTTATAGCCAACAAATGTCTTTAAAAAACAGATGAAGGGGCTTTGCAACTTGCCAGTAGCATGAACGATGTCCTTTCTTTAGAAAGCCCAATCTTTTATTCAATGCTTTTACTGGTACCCAGTATCAAAGTGCCACCCCTCTTCACCAAATTCATTCTCCAAGACCTGGTTAATCATCCTATGATAAGCATGTAGCTTTTGCCATTTGTTGGTTTTAGGTAACCTTAGCGGATCCGAGTTCAATTTTGTTCCCTGTGATGACACCCCTGGCTATTCTGGAGTTGTCATCACCAAAGCAGCATCTTGAAATAAATACAGACTGGGGTGAATGCTTTATTTGCTATGGAATAGACACCGGTCCGTATTTGTCCAACCCCAAATTGATAAAATCTCTGTAGAGCCAAGACTTGAATGATGCTGCATGCTGGACCCCATCAACCTACCTACTCTACGGGTCACGGCCATTACCGAAATACCCAAGTTCATCAACAGTTTCTCCAAGACTGAAATTTGGCCTCTCACCAAAAGCTGGTGAGATATATACCACTGCTCTGCCACGTTCATTTAAATTGTCTTCATTATAATTGGAGTTACTTCCTGCCATCTGTGTGGCGATGAACCCCAGATAAAGCACCGCGATCTACATAGAAAAGGAAAAACAACCACGCGATATGAGATATAGCGGCCAGCTTTCAACTTGGGTAATTACATTCTGGTGGGTGAAGTGCACTCGACATATTCTCCTGGCTCAAGGTGGACAAAAGCAGGATTATGCAGACATGGAAATGCAGATTAGTTTTGCCTCTATTATTGCATAGTATTATGGGTGCTGCTACCCATGATTGTTTCCCATTAGGGCATTGGGAAGGCAGGCAACCTCCCTCCTCTTTCAGCTCATAAACAGAGGATTTTCTATTAGATGTTGGCTAGGAAGCAGAAATCCACAAAACCTTTCAGGACATAATCTCAGCCTCCAAGAGGCGGCACTTTAAACCGTACAAGAAAACCAGCTGGAAATTAGATCAAGGTGGTGCCAGTCGGCTGCAAATGGAAATTAGGTATAGGTGCAAGCAGAGTGCACATCCTTCTGTCTGCCTGCAGCTGTCCATCAAATCTGCACTGATGCCCTGCATCAAAATGCCCAGGTTCAGGGAGATATCTCCTCAATGCAGGGAAGAAAAAGATGTCAGAGGGAAAAGGATTGCTTGAGAGCCCCTTAAGGGCAGTGCAGCACTTTTAGGTCGACAGATGCATTTTCCTTCTGCTCTGTCTTGGGATGAGCCTACTGCAGACTGCCGGCCTTCATCCAGCAAGCATCACAGCAAGTGCTTCAGCACCGAAGCCTTCCCTTGGTCCCATTGAAAGCAGTGGGACCCATTCCCTGGTGAAATCTCTCCTTTTCCAGAGCAATGCCAAAATGCTTGGCATTCTCTGCCGTCATCTTGGGGACCTATGGGCAGATATTCTGCACCGTGTTGCCCACCAGATGGCTGAAAGATGCTTTTCTAGCAAAAGCCCCGTTAAGATCCCTGGTTCCCTGAACAAGGCCTCATTAAGACAAGGTCCCATGCCCAACACATCGTGTGCCCTGAATATTTAATTGCAGCCATGGTTGCTAACAGAACTGCTCTCCGATCGGCGCTCGCCCCAATTGCTTGTCACATACTTTGGCAAAGGCAGGCATGTGAAAGGCATCTTATCATCATAAAGCTGACTTCTGTATGCTTCTGAGAGAAATGCACGTGCTGGAATAGCGTCTTTAGAGATCCTCCCAGAAAGGAGCACGTGGAGGGTCTCCATGCTCCAGAGGACTCAGTGTAGGAGCTTGGTAATGTGCCGCCGTATTGTCTCTGTGCCCAAGACTACACGACTCCATCGCTGCTGACCATCACGTCAGAGCTGCTGCTGTTCTTCCACCCACCTAAGGAGCAGCTACTGAGGGTCTGTGGAGCTGCCCTGTGCCCTGCCTGCTCCCTGGGGACAGTCTTGCATCTAGTTTTGGCCCCCCACTACAGAAAGGATGTGGATAAGTTGGAGAGAGTCCAGCGGGGGATGATGAAAATGGTTTTGGGGCTGGGGGACAGGACTGAAGAGGAGAAGCTGAGGGAAGTGGGCTGATTTTGTTTGCAGAAAAGGAGACAGGGAGGGGATTGAAGAGCAGCCTTCAGCTCCCTGCAGGAAGGTTGCAATGAGGATGGAGCTGGGCTGGTCTCAGTGGGGGCAGATGGTGAACAAGGAGCAATGGGCTCAAGTTGCAACAAGAGAGGTTTAGGTTGGATATTAGGAAAAACTTTCTCACTAGGAGGGTGGTGAAGCACCCAGGAACAGGTTACCCAGAGAGGTGGTGGACTCTCCCTCCTTGGAGGTGTTGAAGACCTGCATAGACCAAGCCGTGACTGGGATGATGCAGTTGGGGCTGGTCCTGCTTGGAGCAGGGGGTTGCACTAGATGTGACGTCCTTTGGTCCCGTCCGAACCTCGATTTCTAGGATTCAGTTCACACTCGCCAGCAACTGCTGTCTGGTGCTTCGCAGTGGCATGAGCTGTGTGTGGAAGCATAGTGGGAAGTTTTCAGCTTCCCAGCCCATGCATGGGGTTGCTTTGCATTTATCCCAGGTGAGATCACAAGCCTTCTCCAGCTCTGTCTTCTGCGAAGGATGAGAAATTAGCTTTTCCGGTCTTCCGATCCTCCACTTCATCTCCCGGCACACTTCCTGGTGCTGTGTCCCAGCCAGTGGTGCGTCCACCAGCCTCTGTCCAGTCTATCGGGGTGTCTGGACACCCCGAGATCCATTCGCACATTCGCCATCTTCATCCTTCTTCGTGGATGAAAAAGCATCAAACCCGTTTCACTTGTGTCCTTCACCAGGAAGCGACCACAGTTTTTGTCTGACGATGAGTCCCTGCTCCCCACCCACCCCTCTTCAGCTCTTTGTACTGTGCTCGGTGAGGCAGTGGGGGCTAGGGGACACCTGGGCTCCAGCTCTGCTATCGACTCACTGTTTAACCTTGGACAAGTCACTTTGCCTTGATATCACTGTTTTTCCTTTCACCTTGAACCTCTCTTGTGTATTAGGATTGCAAACTGTCCCGGCTAGATATACCTGAACAGCTCTTAGCACCATGGATCCCTGGCCTTGATCAAAGGCCTGTAGATGCAACCCCAAGCAAATTAATGATAATCAAACAATGCTTTTGTCCTCACCGTGGTGCTCATGGGCTGTCACTGGCAAGATATGTGCCTCTGCCCTCAATGTTCCTGAATCCCAAATTGAACCAAAGTGTGTGCGTATGTGAGAGAGAGAGAAAAACAGGCAATTAAGGCTATTAAAGGTAAAATAGCTCGAAATCTCCATAGAATCGCTGCCAAAAAAAAAAAAAAAATTAAAAGTCTCAGATAATTATTCAGGTCAAAGTACCCTCTTAGCTTTGATAGCGTCCCCATCTGACTCGGCTTGCACGAATTCCTTCAGGAATAAAATGCATCGGTCCAGATTGAACTAGGGAGAGCAGGTTGCCAGTGGGCAGGGGGAAAAGTATTGGAAAGAGGAAGAAAAGCCCCGTTTCATCCTTCGGCACCTCTGCTACCTGCCCCTCTTTTGCGGTCTGGGTTGTTTGTGCCTGGTAGGTAGCAATCCGACCGCCGGCTCCCAAGACCCTGAGCATCCCGGTCAGGAATACATCGATCCGAGACGGTGGAGCTGAGATGAGACCTTGCTCTGGAGGAGTTTCACCACCCACCGAACATCTGCACAGCTCCTTTGTGGGAAGAAGGGAGGGAGGAAGGGTGATTTAGGGATACGCATGAATCGCCCTCAAAGACAAAGCAGGGGACACCAAAAAGTGTGGCGGGGGGAGGTGGGTGATGGGGGGAGGCTGCAGTCCAGCTATGGAGCTGTATCGAGGAGAGGCAAATTAGCATGTGGGAAGTGCACAGTGTGTGCATGTGAGAGAGAGGGAGAGACAGGGGGTGGGCTATGCATGAAGAGCGCTTTCCCTTTCTTTCTCTCGGCGCTCAGTTAATCCTGCTGTCAGTTGGTGTTAAGCAGCAGACGAAGCGCTGGATTCCAAGAGAGGGAGACGCACAATACCGAAGGCATAGCAGAAGGGAGGCGCGGACAGAGAGCGAGACCAGAGGGAGAAAACCAAATCTATGCTTGGACCTGGGCTTCTTTTTCGCCAATGCAAAAGGGAATATGCAGCACATTTTTGCTTTCTTCTGCACCGGTTTCCTAGGGACGGTGTTAGGGGCCAATTTCCCCAACAACATCCAGATAGGTGAGTTGGAGATGCGGATGACTTCCTCGGGCGAGCAGAAAGGGTCGCCGGGGGGGTTTCGTTCGACCCATTCGTTCCTTTTGCTTGCAAAGAAAGGCTGTGGGTCCGTGCAACGGGCAGGATGGGCTTGGCTGGCCGTAGAGCCGTGGCGGCTTCCGATGGGCTTATTGCCACAGAGACGGATCGATTCATTCGGGAGGGAATAAATGCCTGAACAACAGAAAAAGTGCATCTGAAATGGAGGGTGCAAATAATAATGATGATGATGATAAAGCAGATGGGTGTTTTGTTGCAAGCTCAGGAAAGGACAAGGAGTGGGGGCTTGGGCAGGGGGGGCCACTGAGAAGCCCCTGTTGCAATATATACCCATTTTGCAAGGTTTCTGCAGGTGCAAGGTGGGAAAGGACCACAAACCCTCGGTAACTGTGGAAATGAGGGCAGAACTAGTCTAGGAAGATGTTGCTTTCAGGGCTCTCTTTCCATCCGCTGCCTTTCCCTTATGGTCGGCAATGGCCCCTTTATTCACCCTTTCCCTCCCCAGCGGTGTCACTTTGCTGCCGCTGTACCCCTGGTCCGGGTTCCCGTACCATTAGCAGCAACAGGGTCCCACAGGGTCCCCTCCTGTCTCTCTCTTGTGCCTCTTCTCATGTCCAAAGCCCCTCTCTTTGCAATGGCAATCCTTTTGCTAAGCCACCGAACTCCTGCCTCCGTCCGGGAGCACAAGCAATGCTTTTATTGCTGTTGATGCTGCTTTCCTCCCCTCCGCCGGCCCAACTCTAGCCTCTCGAGTGCATTCCCATTTATTTAAAGAGATGAACCAGGAGACTGGCTTTCCCTTGAGGCAGCAACACTTAGGCACGGGGTTCGGGTGCACAGATGCCCCCTCCGCACTCGCGGGAGATGTAATCTGGGTTGAAAACGTGCAAAGTGCTGTTCCTGCCAATGGGCAGATCTCGGTGCTGTGGCTGATTTTTGTATCTATTTTTTTTTTCTGAGCGAATGGCGGGCGAGAGTTGGAGTGAATGGAGCCGCTGAGTCCCTTTGTGCTTCATTTCCCCACCTGCAAAATGGGGGCGAGCATCCTGCCTTTCTGCATGAGGAAATTCAGACCTGTAGCAACCGGTGTGGCATGAGCAAAGGGTAGACATGCTCATGCTTCAGGGCATGGAGGTCAGGAGGAAACATGAGCTAGGCTGTGCCATCACTGGCGACTTCCCGGTTCCTTGTGCCCCCCTCTGCTGCCCGCGGCCCGAGGCAGGACACGGGATGTGAGATCCAGCGTGGCCCTGCTCTCGGATTTGCTCCCTTGTCCCCTTGCCCTGCAATTCTGGGGCTGGAGCGTGCACCTGGTGCAAGCCCCATCGAGGCCGAGGCTTTGATTGGTCTGGCTAAATTTCTCCGCTGTCACCTGTTCGGCACGACGCGGGTTTCCCTGCAGCAAACTTCCTCCGTGCAGGCAGCACGTGCCCTAGACAGCAATCTTTGGGCTTCCTTTTCCTCCCGGCCCCTAAATTACCATTCACCGAGGGCCAGGTCCTATTGCGTGGCTTCACGTGGATTCATACCTTTCCTTTTAAATGGAGCAAACTTGCCCCCCTGGCTGAGTAAGGAGGGTAGCATCAGGACTGGGCCTACATCTGCTGCTGGCCTCTGTGGAGAGGGCACAAAAGTTATTGTTCCTCCTGCAAGACAGCAGCACGGAGGCATGTCTAGGTCCGTCCCTTGGAGTTATGCAGGCACCCGCTTGGCTCACCCCCTCCCTTAGGACTGCCATGCCGAGGGGGGCCATTGGGCCGGCACGGTTGTGTTGTGTGGATCACATAATGCCCACCCGACAAAGATGCCCAACACGCGGCTTGTGCCGGGCATCTCCCCGTCGTGACATTTGGTGGCATTCATCGAGCCAGGCAGCAGCTGCATCCCCCCCCGGGGAACGATGGCAACGCGGCGCCTTGCAACGTGAACACCTCTCAGGCCTTTGCTTTGTCTTGTTTTTGTCTCCGCAGGGGGATTATTTCCTAATCAGCAGTCCCAGGAGCATGCGGCTTTTCGGTTCGCACTGTCTCAGCTCACAGAACCCCCGAAACTGCTTCCCCAGATCGACATTGTGAACATCAGCGACAGCTTTGAGATGACATACACCTGTAAGTAAGGGCTTTCTGGCCCCCCTCTCTCTTCCTCTCTCTTTCTCTTTCTTTTGTTCCTTTCCTCCCACACGGGTTTTATCTGCCGGGCAGGCCGGGCACAGGAGCCCTTGCTCCAAACTTGAAATTTCTCCATCCAAGCCTATGCAAAGAAACCGTGTGCTGGGGATTTGTAATTCCTTTTGATTTGTTTGGAGGCTTGAGCGAGGCAACTCTGCAGGTGTTCACGGGATGTCTTCTAGTTTCTCCTTTGATGATTTTAAAGTGCCGTATAAAAGCCTTTCAGTTCCTCCTTTTGGTTCCCTGAACCTCTCCCGCTCGTCTCATGTCAAGGTTTTCTTGCAACCCTGGCACCCTTATTTGTTGTGACCTGGATGTACAGCAAAGATCCCCCCACCCCCTCGCCTATGACTTTGGAAAGCATCATTTCACGTGGACCCGTCTTCCTCCAGCCATTTCTGCTTTAAGTAGTGCCCCACTGTAGAGGGTAGTTTGATGGGCGTATAGAGGCTGGATCTAAAACAAAGAGTGCCTCAGGCGGGGTGCAAAAGGCAAGGGCTCTGGTTTCAAGTCCTGCTGCAGTGAACAGAGTCGGGCAAGTGTTTCAGGAACGGGCATCACCTCTGCGGGGCTGTTCAAGGGCTTCATGGCACGCGGCAAAAGCACAGCACAGCCCATGGGGCAGCATCTTGTTCTGTAGTAGAGTTGGGAGCATCCAGAATACAGCATTGGATGATGTTAGGACTAGCAGCAATGATAACGAAGCCCCATAAAAGGGACAGGAAAATGCCGTGGTTTGCACAGAGCATGCTATGAGGCTCCTTTTTTTGTGATGAGAGGCACAGTGCCTTGCCAGAAGGGCTGGAGCCCCTAAAGCAGTGGTCCTCTACCTTTTTTATTCCAGGACCCATTCGTAAACATTGGTGGCCAGTCCCAACCCAGTGCCCCTCAATCCCAACCCGCTTTCCCCTACAGCCCCCCAGTGTGTGGGGCCCGGGGGTCCCAAGCAGCCCCTTGCAGGTGGGAACTCTGCCAGCCTGCATGGGAAAAGCCACAAGTTTCCCACATTTCTCCCCATTTGTAAAGTTTGTCAATCCATTTTTAAAGTTTGTTCATGACCCTTTTATACACTCTTGCAAGCCATTTTTGGGTCATAGCCAGCGGGTTGAGAAACACTGCCCTGAAGCATCATTTAGTTGGATCCAGTGTTATGCAAAGTGCTTTTATTCTGTGTGTGTGCATGTGTGTATGTCCCTGTGCGTGTGTGCATGTGCGCATGTCCCTGTGCATATGTTCATATGTCCCTGTGCATATGTGCATGTGTCCCTGTGCATGCGTGCATGTGTGTATGTCCCTGTGCAGGCATAGGTGTGCATGCATTTGAGAACTGGCTATAGGCACAAAAGGGATGGAAGACCCCTTCCTTATGTGAATCCAGGTGGATGGGTATGGGCTCACATTTGTAGCATCCTTTTGATTCTCCAAAACACCCTCTCTGCAGTTTAGTCATGCAGAGGGTCAGACTGGGATGGAGATAAACTGTTCTCTCTGTAAAGAAATGCACAAAGGAAAAAAATGTCTTCCTGAAAAACAACCTGGGTAGAGGGTGTGAGAATATACAAGGTATTTCTTTGGAGGAGGGAGCTGTTTCTCTATGAGGTTTTGCAAACTGCAGGGATTTGGATTCATGGAGTCCTTTAGTGAGCACTGGGAGTAAAGAGAGGCGAGTAACGATCTGGCCACTCTTTCACTGTAGTAGCTAATGATGTCTGTAAAGATTTTCTATTCCCCTTAATATCCCTTTGCTTTGCCAACTAGTAGGATTTCATCAAGCCAGGGAAACTATTCCAGGTCAATTGAATGATGTTTTCTTGGCAGAAGAAACTAGACAAGGTTAGGACAGAGCCTTCTGGTGCCTCTCCGAGGAGGGTGCAACCCACGCGAGATGGCTTCCCGTTTCTGACCCGGTCGCAGGTAACTTGGCAGGTGCTGGGGAGCCCGATCCGAAAGGCAGGGTTGTCTTGTCAAAGCCAGTGCATCTGTCCCTCTGGACGCCTGTCACGGAGGACTGTGACTCCACAGACATCCACGATGACAGTGGGACGAGGAGAGCGCTCATGCTTACGGCAACCTCCGTCATCCAGGCAGGAGGGAGAGGTGGGCTCGCAACAGCTGATTGGAAGCAGGCGGCCTCCCGTAGGGAGGAGAAGCTTCTCAAGCAGCGTGTTATATTTAAGTTTTATGTAGGACACCTTGTCCTAGATCAAGGCACACAGAGCCCTCCAACAGCCCGTCTTCACTTGCTCTTCATTTTTTTTTTTTAATTAAAAGCTTGCCCTGTTCTGTTCTCCAAGGCTATCGAAAGCAGCTGTTTGGTAGGCCTGGGGTGAGGGGGGTACTCCACCTTCCTAGCCTTGGAGAAGGAAGAGCAAGTGGTCAAAAGCCTAGTCCTTTTGGATGCTCCAAAATCAGGCATCGGGTTCCTACAGGGAGTTATCCCCTGCCCAACCCAATGGCAAATCCCTCCCCCGAGGGCCAAGACTCAGACTTCATCCCTTGATTTCTGCGGGATGAAGGCTCTGCTTCCTCGGTGGTCCCTGTCCATCAAGAAGAGGATGCATGTGTTGCCAAATGCAGACACGGTTGCTTTGTTCCCATGGAGACACAGCATGTTCTGTTGTTGGAGCTACCTGTATCCCCGAACGTTGTCTGGGGCAGCTGGGCTGAGCACGAACGCAGTGGTTTGGCCGCCCGGATCACAGCCCCACGGCAAGCAAAGCTAGGATCCAGCCTGCTACAGGTGTCCGCATCCTGGTGGCAGTGGCTGCAGCAGCCTCAGTCTAATAGAAATCTGGTATTAAGAGCAGACGGTGACTGCAGAAGCATGCAGCTGGGTTAGGGAGCAGCGAGCTGTAGCTAGACAACAGTGCTTGGTGCAACAGGATAGCTTGCAAAAGGTATTTCATCCAAGGAGTGGGATGCACGCTCTCTCTGATCACCTGCAGCTGCATAGCAGGTGATAATGATATGAAAGCAGCCAAAGGGATGCACAAAACCTTGCCATCAGTGATGATGCTGGATTGAGAAAGACCATTAAACATCCATCCAGGTGATAAATCAGGTAGACTATCAAAGTGATGCAACTTGTTGCAGTGGTGCTACCGCGCAGCAACGCATCTGATCTTGGAATTGGTGGTATTGCCCAGTAATATTGAATATTTCTCTTTGGTTAGCTAAAAGCCCCTAGGATACAACCCTCATACATAATGTATGTGTGCAAGTGTCACTAATCTAATGCATGTGTGGGAATCTAATCTAATGTGCGTGTAAGGAAACAAAAATGACATTGATGACCTGCAAGAAAAATAAATGAAAAGATTCCTCTAAGTCTTAGAAGATTTGGAAAATACCCAGTAAATGTGATGCAAGATCCTAATTAATCACCTTGCAGTTCAATGACAATGCTCGTATGTGGAAACAATTGACTGGCACCTTCCCCGTGGTCACATCAGATGCCTTTGCATGGTGTTTAGATGCGTTACCTAGTCCCCTAGCGAAGGGCTTATGAGAATAGACAGGCTGCCGCTGTAATGTTAGCTCAGCTTGGAAGAGGTCACGTATTTCTGTCTCTCGGAGCATCGTGTTAGTTGCTCGGAGGAAATCGAAACGTTACAACCCACCCACCCGCAGAAGCAGGTCCCAGGACAAGGTCAAGGCAAAAGAGTGATAGCAACAGGGATGGAGGGAGGCAAGAAGCTGGACAACTTTTGGGTCCTGGCTCAGGTCATAATTGGAAGTGGGTTTGGTGGTCTTTGAACCTTGCAAAACTCACCGGGTACTTGGTGCTGTGATGGGTCATCATCATCTGCTCAGGTGGGGTCCAAGGAGGCAGGAGGTGGACAACAATTGTCATATGTTGAATTAAGAAACCCTCTTTGCTGCAGTTTGGGTGCAAAGTGGCAGCCTGTAACAACATTTCCAGCTTGGTGCAGGAGGCTGGACCCGATGATTGTCCAAGATCCCTTCTGGCCTTACAATCTATGGATCTATGAATACATCTGCAATTTCCTAGCTGAGACGGGGAGCCGGCCGTACAAAGGTGCTGCTGTCTGGGGTTGAAGCGCCCTGGCAGAGCAGTTGGTGAGGAGTTTGCCCCCAGTCTGCATGCATCGGGATCTGTTTCCAGCATAGGTAGCTCGCTGGCGGGGAGGGAAGGGGGCTCTTGGTGCTGAGCCACAGAGGACACTAGTGGTTTGAGCTGCAGGTACTTAGTTCAAACTGTCTCAATGCCAACTCACCCCAAGCTGAAGCACCCTTGTGCCCCTGTCAGCCCCACCGCAGCCCAGTCGGAGCAGCCCTGGACTGGCAAGCTGACCCCCTGGGTCCACTGCCAGTCCAGGTTGCTCCGACCAGGCTCCATAAGCGCTGTGCATGAACAAACCGCGGAGCAATAAGCACTGGAGTTTATTTGTGTGCATTAATTGCACGAGTAGATGCTCCCTGTTTGCCTACAGATCCCAGAACAAGGGACCCCCCATCCAGAGTAGGATCTTCGGGTGCTCCTGGAAGATTAATCGTGCTAATAATTAATTCCATCATAAATATTAAAATGGGTAGAAAAAGGGAACGAGCATGGTTGTTTGTCAAAGCTGTGTACCGGAAGCTGTGAGGAAGGGATCTGTGCTGCTTGGTTATGTTCTTATCAATATTTGATAGCAGTAATAATATTTAAAAGTTGAACTGGAAACAAATGATTCCTCTCTCGCTGTCTCCCCTCTGCTCTCCTGTGAATCCCCTGCCTGCTTCGCGGTAGAGATACAGTTCTTCTGTACCTCCCTCCTCATCTCTCCAATTACTTTCTCGAGACAGGAAGTCATAGGCGCACATTTTAATGCTCTCAAATGAGGATCTAAATTGGATTTAATTAAACAATTATTGTATGTTGAATTAAGAAACCCTCTTTGTTGACACACACCCGCACGGTGGCCTCCATTTCAGGGAAGGGGGCCACCGTAATTATTCTGGCAGCAATCAATTAAAAAGCAATTTTGCAATTCCACTTCTTCAATCCCGGTGAGCCCTTACCTGTAGTGCTCTGCAAGTGTTTCATGTGTTTAGTTTTGTTTGTTGGTTGGTTGGTTGGTTTCTGGGATGCCATACCTGTCCCATAAGGAATGTCTTTCTGCAATGCTAGATACACCTGTTTAGCATGATTTAAGGCAGTCGCCACATAATGATCCAGTGCTATCTAGTGCATGCCATATCTAGGTACTGCAAGAAGCTACATCTCTGATTTAGTTGGAAACAAAGTCGTGGTGCAGCTAGGACCCCGTCCTGTGGCTCGTGGAGCTGCCAGTCACAAAAGGGTCGATCAGGGATGAGTGTGCTGGGCATCGTGCAGCATTGACCCCACAGTTTTACATGTATAAAGTACTAAGAGTTGTTTAGCAAGGGGCTGCCACCTTGCAGAAAGATGCCAACACAACTAGGAGGTGTGAGGGTTTGCAGGGTGCATTTCTCACGAGACCTAGAAAGAGTGACTTCTGAACCAAACTGAATGCAAGTTTTCCAGGATTTTTCGGGGGGGCACGCAGTTGCCTTCCAACTCACACAATCATTGGTGCCGGCACATGACATGATTACTAGGAAGCAATTTACTATAGATTAAAACCCAAGGTAAATTTGCTCCGGGCTAAGAAGCAGACGCATGGCCTGCTGAACTAAGCTGGCTGTCTAGGGTAGCTGCCCTTACAGTGCTTGGCCATGTGGTGGCAAGGGATCTAGTTTGCAATCAGCAGTCCCTTGCAGTCGAGGATGATGGTCTTCCGTGACTGTCTAATCCGTGGGCCTGAAGATTAAGGCTGATCCGGGATTGCACGTGTTTCCATGCGGGGTGGGTGGCTCTGGTTTCTTGGTTCGGTTCGCAGCACGCCGGTTCTGCCGCTCCCACTTGTTCCATCCTCTGGTGTCGTCGTGAGGTTTCCAAGCACTGAGATCCCTGCACCAGACTCTTCCTCCATTTGGGGCGGTCCTGGGCGATAGTCTCCTGTGAGTTGATGTCAACGTTGCATTGTTTTCAAGTTGGCCTTGAGGGTGTCCTTGAAGCGCTTTCTCTGCCCTTCTCTTGAGCGTGCGCCTTGACTGAGCTGGGAGAATGAGACTCGCTTCAGGACGCGGACATCCAAAGATGTGGCCGGCCCAGCAAAGCTGATGCCGGGTGATCATCGCCTTGATGTTCATTGTGTTTGCTTGTGAAAGGGTGCTAATTTTGGTGCATCTGTCTTCCCAGTGGGTTCGAATGATCTTCCTCAGGCAGCATGGATGGTGCTTCTCCAACGACTTGGTGTCTCCTGTACATTTGTCCATGTTTGCACTGAGCAAATGACTACCCTGAGATAAAATCCACCAGGGAAGAAGATGCATGGCTAGCCGTTTTACATTGTGCTGCATAGTAAAGTTATTTTGCAAGGGGTCGCTTTACCCCGGATATGTCTGGGAGAGTCCTTGCAATCGCAGCGAGATGCAGGGGCTACCCAACTGCTATTTCCCAAGGACAACAGTGCTTTCTGCCCACTGTTTAATGCTCAGCCTCAGTGACTAGCTTTTATGGAGTTGGGTTTGTTATTTGTGTTTTACCTGGCTTGAAAGATAGCAGGACGATTTTATTTTCAGAGTGACGGCATTTAATTTTCCTCGCGGGCAATAAGAGAGATGCCAAGGGAGCTGAGCGGAGCTCATGTGCCAGGCAGGATGAAGAAGAATCATGGAAGAAAAAGGGGAGAGGGGTGCAAAATTTCACACTTGCAAAACTAGCCTCTCCTCTGGGAAGGATGCGAGCAACTCATTCGTGACAGCAGAGGAGCACGTGGAGGAGTCTGGGCTAGCCAGGCAGCGCGTTGCGAGGAGGCTCCAGACGGAGCACAGTTGGATCCTCGGTTACAACCGCGGCTGTCAGTCACTGCCCACCTCTCCCTCTCTCCGAAATCGCCTATGCAAGCTTTTCCAGGTCAAAGAGACCCTATCAAGGCGTGTAGGCGCAGAGCTTGCTTTTGGCACGTTTCACAGGCACGTAGGGAAATCCTAGTGGGTACTGAAGCAATAGAGCAGCTTCTTTCGCTGGCCCCAGATCCAGTGGGCATTTTTATAACTTAATCTTGGGGGTGGGAGACCCAAATGCAAGAGGTCGGTGGTGGTAGAAATGGAAAGAGCCTCGGTTTCCTTCCAGCACCTGAGCTGAGTGACATGAAGCCAAAGGGAGGTGGGATCGTCACACTCTTGGATCTCCGCGCCGCTGGCAGTGTAGGGACAGGTGCAAACTTGCTTTTGGTTTCGGCAGTGAAGGTGCGGGTGCAAACTTGCTGGCAGCGAAGGTTCATTTCATCCGAGCAGAGGTGGATGGCATCCCTCAGTCTGGGAGCGGGCCTATAGTTGCAAAGGGCCACCCTTCTTGCTCGCAGGGCCTGGTGCCTCAAAGGCACCGTGAGCCGTTGCACAGCAAGCCAGCGAGGCTCCTTGCGAACCGAAGCGCTACGCAACAGGATCCCAGGTGTCCGAATCCGGCCGTTAGCCGCCTTCCATGCTTCCACGTCCGAGAGCTTCGAAATCATGCAGCAGCCTGTTAATAACACCACGTTGCACCCTCTCGCCTTGTTCTTATGCTGAGCCAATTAGTCATTAGCCCGCAAGATAACACTCTCAGTTGATTTGCTCTTACTGCCCTTTAATAGCAGTTCCCATTCAATCCCTCCCGGGCACATTTTAAAAAGCATTGTTTCTTCATTAATTCCCATCGGTAACCTTCCCCCCAGAAAGCCATTTGCACTGCAACCCTTACATAAAGCACATCCAGAGTTGATGCTTTAAAAAAAAAAAAGAAAAAAAAGAGCTGCTTTTTTGATGTTGCACAAACCTGATGGATCTCTTTTAAGGAAGTGACAGCAAGAAGCAACATGGAAGCAAGTAGCAGAGAGGTCTTACCACTCCTCGGAGGGGCTTTCCACTTCTTATTTCTTTCCTTTGATGGAGTAGAGCAAGGTACAGAAGGATGGTTGCATATGGGGGAGAGGTAGCTGTGAGGAGGTTCAAAAACCTCTTGGTTTGTATTTAATAAGAAGTCCTGGCTCTATGGTAATGGAGAGAGGCAGTTCACCGTATCAGTCTAAAGTCGTTCAGCAGGTGGGATAGACATGCACCTCTATAGACTATGATCCAGCTATGGAGCACAAGCTTTCATGAACCTGAGTTCATGTCATCAGATTGCGGTAATAGAGAAAGAGATGAAAGGCGGAGGGCTGAAGGGCCAAGATACATCTATAAAACCTTTTCAGGGAATCTGCCATGATCTCACTTGGAGCAGGGTTCAACTTGCTGCTCTTGTGCTTGGGAAAAGCTTCCCTGAACAAAAGACACCCAACTCGGTGGTCTTCTTGCTACCTGCCACCTGACGTCCCCGTTTGTTTCCCATCTAACACAGCCCAGGATGACTTGTAGGCCTTGCTGGAAGTGGAGCTCTTCCAGCATCTCTCTGCAAAAACCAGCTCGTTTTGGGAGCGCACGTGTCTCCTGAGTGTATGCTCGGTTTGCTTTGGAGGGAATGGGAACAGGTGAGGGAGCCAGCCGGACTCTGCTCGGTGCTCCCATCCAGCCAAGGTAAATCAGGATGAGTTCCCCCAAGGGATGTAGCCAGCCTCCTGCAACGTGGTTCGGAGCGGGGTCTTGAGAGAGCGCTCCTGTCCATCAGAGGCAAACACCCATGGGCAGATAAGTGGCCCCTAGCATTGCAATCCTAGACACCATGGCAAATGCAAGGGGAACCCCATATCCCAATGTCACCGTTTGGCATGGAGAAAAGATGTGAGTATCTTTACCAATAGTCTTGAAGGGGCTTTCACGGGGGGAGTAGCCCCTTTCTCCCAACCCAGCACCGCTGCTGCTACCCTGCCTCTGCTAGTCCCAGCTCTGCTGCTTTTCCATAGAGGAAATGGCAACCTTCCCACCTGCAAACTGGGAGAGAAGCACCTGCCAACACAGCCCTGTGCTCACAGGGACCTGGCAGGCACCTTAATACTCTTGCATTAATAGATTTGATGTATTGCCCAAGGTTGAGGATGAGAAGAGACAGAGATGTTAACGCTGGTTGTGGTGTTTGGGGAAAGCACTCCGGGGGACACCCGTGGAGGAAAGGAGAGCACCGCTCAGCAGCTCTGCCTCTGTCAGCGAAGCACGGGGCCGGGCTGCCAAGAGGAGCTGCAGCTGAGAAAGAGGGCTGGTCTGCAGGGAGTTGGGAACTGCCTTTGTACAGGAGGTGATTAATGTCTTTAATGAACTACCGAAGAAAGCAACAGCAGCTTACATCGCAGCTCTGCTTGGCTAAGGGAGGAGCATCATAGTAACTGGATCTGTGTTGCTCTGCAGAGCAGGATGGTATTTTCAGCCTTCCCCATCACGTGAGCTGCCTTCTCACCCCAGAGTTCAGGGCACGGAGCAGGCCGGATTTAGCCTCGGGTCTGTCTGCGTCCTGGGCAGCTTGCTGAGTAGGTCAAGGCAGCCGGCTGCTGTCGGGAAGCAGTGAGGTGCATGACTTTAATTCAGGGCTGGGTGTGAACCCCTCCTTGCTCATGTCCCAGGGGGCCATGAATAGAGATGAGACTGTCGAACAGAGACATCAAGGGACTAGAAGTCTTGAAAGATTGCTAACTTGGGTCAGCTTAGACAGACAAGGACCCCAAGTCGGCACTGTCTCTTTGCTTTTTTGCAACCCCTAACACACGGGTGGGTGACCACAGTCTCTGTCCTGGAAAAGCCTGTCTCGTCTCACTTGGCAATCTCAGCAGCGGGGCTTAAAAGTGAGAAGAGAAAGCCCCAGATCCTAGACCTGAAGTTACCCACACCAGGTTCATCCCAAAATGGGAAGCCTCCCTGAGCTGTCCCCACGCAGCATACCGTCATGTCAAGGGCTTAGCAAACCAGCTCTTAACTTACAGGCTGGCAAAAGTGCCCATATACCTGTGCTGATTGCCAGCTCTCTAATTACAATTCCAGGTTACTGAGGTTTGGAGTGCAATTTAGACGCAGGAGCCCTCCAGCTGCATAATAAAAACTGCTCTAGGATCTTTTATTTGTTCCAATTGGACTCGTAATCGGGCATTCGGGGTCCAACCTGGTTTGCTCTTTGCAGCTGTGTGATCAGTCGTGCAGCCCTCCATCTGCTTGGAGAGGGATGGGGGTTCGGAGATCACCACGGGGAGTTGCAAGGCTGCTAGGAAGCCCTTTTCCCCCTGCAGCTCCAGCTGAGGTTTGGTCATTTGTAGAGACAATACGCTTCAGACCCACACGTACCCCAGAGAGGAGCAAGGCATAACTAGCCAGATAGACTGATTTGCAAGGGGTTGTAGGCCTGGGATCCACTTACCTATGGGCATGATAGCCGTTCACGCGCCAACTCCTCTACGCTCTGCGGTGGTGTTGGACATAGCTCTGTGGACCCTTAGGCCCCTCTCTCCTTAGCAGCATGACCATCCTGGCAGGGCTGCTCATAGCAGCCTTGCAGTCCTCCTTTCTCCCCCTCTGCATCAAGCCAGGGGAGGCACCGGCAATGCAGATGCACAGCCGTGCCAGCCAACGGATGCAGCAGCAGAGAAAAGAGGCCTGGTGGAGCTATTTTTGCAACTCTGGACTCAACGCTCATTCGCAGCCTGCCGTGAGCCACCATCACAGGTTTGCATGTTAGTCCTGAGATGCAAGCACCTCTGGCTGGCAATGAAGGAAATTCTCCCTCTGCTCCTCATTGCCCATCTGCAGTTCCTCTACTAGCATCGCCCCAGGAAGGCAATGGCTACTGATGCCCACGGAGGTTTTGCACTCAAACCCCAGAGGGAACAGCAGATTGCAAGGAGTGCACAGGGACTACTGCAATGGGACAGAAAAAGGCCATACCTGACTCTTCCTCGGCCAGGACGCTTTGTCCCACTGGCTCCTCTTGCCCCTAAAAGGGGGCTCATTTGGGCTCCTCTGTGCACAGCAGGGTCCCTCAATCCCCAGATTTGCTGTCTGGGAAAGCATGTCCCTGCCCCTGGCATAAAGAGACCTGGAATATGAGCAGGTTTCTGCCAGGGCTGGGTGAGCAGGAGCAGGGAATCCCGCTGGGAGAGGAAGCGGTGTCTATGGGACCCTGCTGGGTTGGGTGGGATGAAGGCAGGAGGGAATGAACCAGATCCTGCCTTCACCTCGGTTACAAATGCCACGAGCGATGTGACGCATTGATTCAGACCAGGAGCCAGAAGTGCTTCAAGCATTCAAGTATGTGGCTCTTGGCAGAAAATCATACGGAAGGCGATGGGGAGGTTTATGGCATGCATTGGCTTCGCCTTTCCTGCGACTGTGAATAATGCAACACCCACGCTAGGTCTCTCTCTAGCAATGTCAACCGGGGTTTCTTTTTCCTGTAACTGGAGTGCATTTGCCCCAGCTCCCTGCAGTGACGTTGCTCTGACTGTCATCCTGGCTGCAGCCAGGCCCGAGCATCCTGGATTGAAGCCCTGCTATTCCGTGTCCGAGGCACACGTGGCGCCGGGCAGGTTGCTTTCTTTAATTGCTTCCTACTTGATTAAGGGAAATAACTCTCTGAGGCCCCAGTCATTTCTTTATTTTCTTCTGAGAGCCCCAAATGCCAGTCCGGGGATCTGAGCACCTCTGAGACTTTGGGAGGATGTTCAAAATCCTAATCCGTCTTCCCTCTGGATCTGAGTTTTGAATAACCCTCAGTCTAACCACCTGCAGTGCATAGGGTGCTGGATTTCAGGCTTTCATTTGCATTGCCTGACTTCAGCCCATTGCAGCAGGGAGGCGGTAGGTGTGAGTGAGCGTGGTCCTAGTGCTGTGCTCAAGGAGGCCCAATGCTAGGAGCAGGCGGCTCCAAAAGATAAAGGCAGGTCCTCAGAGAGGTATAGGGCAGAAACAGCAAGATTTCTATGATGGCTGAAGTGTCCTGGAGGAGCTGAGGGCGGGGTGGGGGACCTGGGCATGGGTATTAGGATGTGCTGTAGTTCAGGACTGAGGAGCAGTAGCATTGACAGGTGGCTCAGCCCTGGATCTCGAGAGATGCCACAGCTACTTAATGTGGTTTTTCTCCCCTCGCTGTCCCTGACTGCAGCTGAGGCTCCTAGTTCCTTGCTTTCAACAGCAGTGCATTTACATTCACAATCTTCCATCAAAAGGCAATCGTACTTGACAGTATCCCTTTAACTACCGGAGAGCAGCGACTAGAAAGAAGCTGGAGGTTGGCTTCACATCCCTCCTTTGTCCCCTCCTTCTCTTCTCTCTTTTTTGTGGTTTTTTGGCATTATGAAAATGAGAAGCAGCTGCAAGCCCTTCAAATCGCAAATGAAACTGGGAGCACCAATACCTCTGCTAACAACTCATTTATTACCAGGCGGCAGACAGTTTCCGCTGCACCGCTACCGTCTCTTTTGCTTAAAGATGCTGCATGGAATCGAAAACAATTTGCTTTGAGACCTGGCACGGAGACCGGCTGTGCACGCGTGTTTGGAGGGAAGCCTTCCTCGCCACCTGGCTACCTCTTGGCAAAATCAAACAGAGCAGCACTCGAGCGCACGCAGCACGTGCCCCGAGGCCTGTGCAGAGAAACGCTCGCTGCTCCAAGCCTCCCGGCTCTTTCTTCTGCCAAGTGCAAGGCCACGGTTGCCCAAGCGGAGCAAGAGCTGCTGGCTCTCAAGGCCGGAGAGGCGGGTGGGGTGGCAACTGGGCTGGGTGAGGTTGCCTTGTGCAGAAAACAAGGCCATCCTTGCACCCACTCAAAGTGCAATAGGAAGACACGTGTCCGGGGTTCTGCCCTCGGCAGAAAGAGATGCGTGAGCACATGGATGCTCAGGGGAAACCATCTTCATTGCAGGCCTTGAGGAGCTCAACCCAAAATTTTCACCCTCTTGAAACTCTCTTAGAGTATGTGGCCCGGCGGAGGGAGAGCTAGGTTTGCCCAGCGCTATGTCTGGGGTCAGGGCGTTTGCTGTCACAGAGGTCAGCGAGAGAAGCTGGTAAAACGTGCGGTTGTCGCTGCCGTGAGATGGGTGATCTTTGTGGTGTCTGGGTCGGAGAACTTCTTGTGGGTTTGGGATTTTTTGAGTTAGCTGGTGTTTTTAAACCTTCCTGCCTGCACTTTGAACTGCTGATTTTTTTTCCCCAAAGGCAAGCCAGGTTTTTGGATCATCTCTCTAGGGCATTTTCTGCTGTTGTGCCATACAAGCCCCTCATCCTGCACCATGGACTTGAGGGGTGTCGCACCACACTGTTCATGAAGGACAATCCCTCACCCACACACTTGTGTCCAGCTAATGGGCATCGTGCATCCAGCCCGCAGACTGCCTGGCTGCTTCTCCGTCCCCTCTCTGCCTTCCTCGCAGCTGCTGCATTTTCCAGGCTCTGCTCCATTTGCTGGCCCCTTCTGTCCTCTCAGCCTCATTTCCCGCGGGTGACTGCCCCGACCCTTGCTTATTGGTAACCATAATGATTTCCCTGCTGTCTGCCTGGTGCATCTCCCTCTTGGCTTTCACATCCTGCTTCGCTCGTCCGCCGTTTGGGGGATGGCAGGTCTTCCTGCCGGGGCTGTTGTACAGATCTGAGCGCTGGGGCCTGAGCTGCTCAGAGTGGCTTGAAAGCACAGATAGGCCTCATTAAAAGTACGTATTGAAATGGGTTTGGGAGCTGAAAATTGGATTTCTATCTATGGGAGGGGGTTTTTCCCCATGAAATGTGCCCACTTTCAATAGAAAATTTGAGTATTTTGCCACAAAACAGCCTTCCCGCAAACTAAACGGGTTCCCATGTTTTATTATTGTTATGAAAAGTCAGCATTTTCCATGTACAGGGGTGTGTGTGTTAGATAGATAGATAGATAGATAGATAGATAGATAGATAGATAGATAGATAGCATGCACCACATATAGTTAGATATATAGCATGCATCATATATAGATCTATCTATATATGGTGCATGTTAGATATCTATATATATATATATATAGAAAGAGAGATAACACATGCACCATATATAGATAGATATACAGTATATCTATATATGGTGCATGTTAGATATCTATATGTACATCTATCTCTATATGGTACATGTGTTATATCTATATAGCTCTCTATAGATATCTATATATATGCATATATATATTATATTCTCTCTCTCTCTCTCTCTCTCTATATATATATATACATATACACACACATGCCATATATATATATATATATATATATATATATATATATATATATATATATATATGGCATGTGTGTGTATATGTATATATATGCCATAGAGAGAGAATATAATATGCTATTATTGCCATGTGTGTGTGAAAAATTCCACGTGGAATATAAACCCTACTTTCAGATAAGCTCCATATACAATTAATAAGGAAAAAACCCATCCTCTCCTAACCAGGGTTTAAATCTCAGAGTCAAAATTTCATTCCCAGCTCCAAATAAATAAAGAAAATTATTCTCCCATTTTTCAGCCTCTAAACAGGGCCTTGTCCTATAGCAACCTCCACTTTGGATGTCTAGCCCTGTGCGGAGCCCCCCCACGGCATAGCCAACAGCAAGACAATTTCCAGGTGCCGGTGCCTTTTAGAGGACTTGGAAAATGTGCCTATTTAGCAAGGCTCAACCTTCAGTATAGTGATGCCGCCCCCCTCCCCTTCCCAACACTATTGTAAAGACCATTTCAGGGAAGACGATGCCAGCAGGAGGTAAGAGTCAGTCTAGGGGTTATCGGTGAGTCTCCCAGGTGAAAGTTTTGCTGAAGAAATTCACCCTCAGTATTGAACAGACCAGGAAACTCCTCTCTATTATACTCCTATGGGCAGTTACAACTGATTTAACAGAAGGCCCGTAAAGCTCACAGATGCACCGGGACACGTTGAGAAAGGAGCGGTAGCGAAAAAGAGATGAGCCCAGGCATAAGAAAGAGATGCAGTTTGAGAGAGACTGTGAAGGACACGTTCAGCAACGGGGGGTGAGAGCGGGGAGGAAGGGAAGCCTGGAGGTGGTGGAGGAGGAGGACCAGTATTTGTGCACACACAGGGCTACGGGGACCCAGAGGTGTGATCAGGACAGGTTTGGGAAGCTGAGTGCAGAGACACAGCACCATCTACCATGCACCTCCTTTCCCAAAAGCCATGCTAAGCATGACGTTCTCAGGGTCCTTACATCCCCCTCCAAGCCTCTTTCTGCCATAGTCTTTTAATGCATGCTCCAAATGCAAACAGCTTGGTCTTCAGGTGTGGTTTTGTGTGTCCTGGGATTCACGTCGTCTGGGAAGGCTGCTTTAGTATTACCCAGATTTCTTGATGAAGCCCCATCCCAGGCAGGAACCCCCCCTTTCTCGTGACCAGCACAATCCTGGAGCATGCATTTTGGAGGGCTGCCTATGTCATTAGTACCTGTAGCACCATTTGCTCAGTCTCATTTCTAGGACAGGAATGGGATGGATTACGAGCCTTTCAGTCTTAGCGAGTACTCCCTGTTCAGGTCTGCCCACACTCCTTAAAGCACCGTGCTTAGCCCATCACTGTAAAGGTTGTTCCAACACAGATTCAGCAAAATGACTGTCTACACATTGTAACTCGAGGCTCAGTGCAGTTGCGAGAGCTCTGAAATAAGCCTTACACGTGTTCTTGAAACACGTTTGATGCAGTTTGTCCTCAGAGACCAGCTAAAGCATGCAATAAAACACCGTCGCTGGACATGTGCACATCTTGGCACATGGGATCATAGGAAAGGAGGACTAGAAAGGGACCTCACAAAATCACCTACTTGAGCCTCCCACTGCTCAAGACAAGATCATCACCGACTAACCACCCCCAGCCAGGCCTCTGTCCAACCTGCTCCTGAAAATTTCCAAGGGTGGAGATGCCACAAGTTCTCTAGGCAGCCTGCTTGACCACCCTCACAGTCAAAATACCTCCTGATCTCCAACCTGAATAAAATGCGACAGTCTAAGTCCACAAACAGCAAAGCCCTGCTACAAATTGGCTGTGCTAGTCTCTCCTCTGGGCCAAAGAAGGTTATGTGTCCTCTGGACCCGGTCCAAACTTGGTGGAGACTCCCACTGCTTTCAAATAGCTTTAATTCCTGTACTAATGTCTCTGTCCACTCCTTTCAGACCCAGGGCATCCCGAGGGCCCTGTCTCTTGTATGGGTTTTAGAAGCTGTCTCATCTAAATATCAAGATAATTAAAAGGGAGCTTGCTGCTAGGCTTTAATGAGCCCATCCAAAGACAAGGCAGAAAGGGCAAGAGGAATGGTGCAGAGGAGGGTCCCTGCTGAGGTGCATGATGGGAACATCTGGACCCCGCGTGGGAAGCAGCCATGTGCATTTGGCTGGAAAAGCTTGAGCACCCAGCAAGACTTTTCATGCCTCCGAGGCTTATGTATAGATGAAGGGAGATGTGCCTCCACGGGCACGAGTGTGGGGCAGGGAGCAGTGTGTCACTTGGCAGGGTGTACGGAGGAAACGATTTGCTGCCTCCCCAGTTTGACTGCCAAGTAGGGCCATATAGAAACCTATAGAAACCTGCCCAGGCAAGGATGCTAAGGATGCAAAATGCATGCAAGATGCTAAGGAAGGTTTCCTTCAAAACAGGCTCGACCCGAAGAGCGCTGCATAAAGTAAAGGGCCATTTACTTGAGGCCAGTTTGCTGCACGGCATCGGCAATCTGTTCTTGCAATGCAGTTATGACAATGGGGACGTGGCCCTTCATTTGGCCCGTGGCATCAGCAATCTGTTCTTCCAATGCAGTTATGACAACAGGGACGTGGCCCTTCATTTGGCCCATGACTTGGATGATCTTCACTCTTGAAGTGACAAGAAAAGGACTGAGCTGCTTATTTCAGCCTTCCTCTGTGTCCCAAATCATGCGCTGGGGTCTGGGCAGCTTGGCAGATGTGCTTAACATTGTCCTGACTCACCTGTGAATGGAACAAGACAGCAGCAAACTAGTCCATAAGAGACCAGGGCCCCTGCTCGCCCCACGGAAAGGTGCTTCCTCTGTTAAGGGCCCATGAAACATCCCCCTCCATCGTGCTAGAGTCAGCCCTCGCTCAGCTAATTTTTCTGTAGCAACAAGTTGCCCCACGAGGAGCCATAAGCTAGCCTCGATCCTTGCCATGCGGTCATTCTGCAACCTAGCAAAAGTTCAAAGTGAGCCAAACAGCTCGGGGTCTCCCCTTTTTGCAAACGGTGTTGCAGTCCCTTTCTCTGTCAACCCTCCGCGTGCAAGCGTGGAAAGGCCTCCGACTGCACCTCCCTCCTTGGGGAAGCGTGTGCCACTTTGGATGAGTGTGCCCTCTGCAATTAGGAAGATCTCTGCCCCTGAAAGTAGCGTGGAGCTCGACTCCCGGGGAGTTTGCACACAATGTTTAAACTCTCTACAGAGGGAGGATTTCACGTTGAGAAGCAGAGGGGAGCACTGTGGGCTTGCAGCTTATCCAAACCACTGCGGTAATACAGCGCTGCTCTGAAGGGGAGGGGAGAAAAACCATTGCAGATTATGTCTCCACATGGTATCATGCCCAGCAAGTCCCTCCTTACAATTTGCCCAGCAAGCTGCTTTTCCAGGAACCCTCTCCAAGTTTTAATGGACCCCCTGCGTCCTGCTACAGAATGCAAAAAGGAACAAAGCCAGGGAAGAAATATGTGGGAAATCTTACTGCGCTGCAGGCCCCCTTTTTTTTTGTTTGTTTGCTTCTAAACCTTTAGAAAAATGCTATCGGGCAGGAGAGTTGCTGATGGCATAGGTGAAAATCACACAGAGATGGGTTAGAGACCCACAGGTGCCTAAAGGTCCTCACCCAGCTCTGCAATGTCCTTTCCATTGCCCCTGTGATCTTCAGGGGGAGAGCAGGAACCATTGAGACTCACCTTATCAGCTAACTGAATCAGAGATGCGTACATTTATCATGAGCTCACTGTTATTATGCTCATTTGAGCAATAATATTGTCATGTGGGCAGCTGAAAGGCCCCAAAACCTCATTCACCTGTTGGACCCGAGTCATTTCTTTCCCCTCCTTACGTAGACGAGAAGCTGCCACGAGGATGCTCTGACTTCCCAAAGCGTTTTGCCAGCTACCTCTGTTGTCTACATAAAAGGGCAGTTTGCAAGCTGTTTTGGAGAGAGCCGGGTTGTACTGCATTAAGAGAATAAATGTCAGCATAAAAATGGAAATCCTGTAGCAAAAAAACTCAGGAAATCAATACCCTGTGAGCAGCCTGCCTTCTGCGTGCTCGCCCCGGACGGCATCGAAACCTCTCCTCCCCTCCAAGATGATAAATGAAACAATCGGTAACGGGGGAGAGCGGGGTGGCTGGGAGCAGCGGCAGGCTGCGGACGGCGTCTCTGGAGAGTGGCATGCTCCCAATTGCTTCTGTGTTCAGAGAAGAAATGGTTTTCTATTTTGGGGGTTGCCGTCCTTTCAGGATCAGCGGAGAGTTTGGAGAGGCGGCTGGGTCGGAGAGTGATGCTAGCCCTACCGCGCCACTCGGGCAGCCTCTCCGACAGAGCCGGCTTCAAGGGTTGGAAGGCAAAGCAGAGCTCTTCCTTGCATGTGGCCGCCCGATGAGCTCAGGTGGGGGCATCTGCAACCTCAGCCAGGTGTTGGAGCCTGTTTGGGCAGACTCCACGCCTCCTGCAGCCGCAGCGCTGTGGGCGAACGGTCTCCCCAGCCCTTATCAAGGCGCCTGTAAAGGCCTACACTTGAACAGTGAGATTTATAGGCTGGGGCTCGAGCAGCGCTAGCAACAGGCTTGTGGCTGTAAGAAGAAGGCAGGTTGGTTTTGTGCTGTCAGAAACCCAAGGTGGAGCGGTTGCAGTGTTGCAGGCTAGAAAACTGTACGGGGTTTCCTTGCAGATCCACGATCAAGCTCAGACTTGAGCTCCCACTTGAGCTTAGCAGCCTGAAAAATCAACCTCTAGCTGCTCCAAGGTTTATAATACTGGAAGGCTCTTCCTTTGCACTAGCGATATGCCTGGTGCTTTTGCAGATTGTAAAACCAGGCAGCAGCATCCCTTCAAGCCTGCTGTTGCTTTGCAAGGTTGTGCTCCTCTTCCCATGTGTGGGATCCCTCCTCCCTGATCTAACTTCCCTCCCTCGGTTAATCTGGTGCATGCCGTCAGCAGCTACTAGGACTTACTCGAGCATCTTTGCTGCTTCTGAAGGGGCAGAAAAAATGGGGAGCCCATCTGCTGGGCTCTCGCAGGAAGGCTGAGCTAGACGCAGTCTCCTTAGTCCATCTGAAACAAAGACCAAGGCAGAAAATGGAAGGCAGCTGCAGCTGAGCGCACCGGCCCTTTAGACCAGGGATGCTCTCAGGCTAGTTCCTATCGTGCATGGATGGGTCAATAGAAATGCATGCTAGGGCAGGGCATGTCTCTAGATACCCTCCCTTGCCCAGCATGGTCAAACTGTAGTGTCTTTGGGGGCTGGAGTCCCTTCAGGATGGTTCTCCTCCGGAGACTGCAGTGCTCGGGATGTCTCTTTCCATCTTTAAAAGATGCACTGAATGGACCCAATCAACTCATCCTCAAAGTTGGGAGCATGGCCATGTGTTCCCAATGAACCGTCTGCCCTTTTCTAGGGAGGGCAGTGCGCAAGCAGGGCATTTCCTTTGTTCAGTGCCCGAAATACCTTTCCTGGACATGTCTCCTCTGCCTGCTCCCATGCCACGATGCCCCACATCCAGCAGTGCTAGTTTGGCTGTTGATAGTCTTTCTTTCTCCAGCGATGGCCAAAGCTGGCTGGATTTAGCAGCACAGGGGAGATTTAGGAGAAAGCGGTGATAGGAAAAGCAGAGCGGAGCCGCGGAAGGCTAAGATTCAAGGCCCGTTAAGCAATGGAATTTGTGAATTATAGCCGAAAGATGTCATATCAGTGGAAATGGAAAACAGCTGAGTGGATTATAAACATACCCTCTATAAACCATTTTCATACTATTTTTTTTTTTTAAGTCTCTTAGGTTAGGCATCATAAAAAATGAATCCTAGCAAGAAAGGATAAAAAATTCTCCTCGGTAAATTGGCCAGCTGGTGATTAGAAGCCTTCAAAGAAAACGTCTGCTCAATTAATGGGAGCGGCTGAAGCAAGGGAGATCAATGGCGCGCAGGAGAAGCACGCCAGCCTCCTGCCTCTTGAGACTTGAGTTTGGGCACAAGGAAAATAAGTTGAGTGATCATAAAGGGCATTATAAAAACACTGTACTCCTCTCATATCGATGCAGTTTTGGCTTGAAAAATGCTGAGAATGGTCGAAAGGTGAGGATCGAAGGGCATGGGCAGGGTCATGATAGCGAACCCCATGGCTGCAGGGTCAATCCCTGATTCAACTAGATCGTCTCTTGAGGTCCCTTGCAGCCTTGCTTCTCTGTAAAACCACGCCTGGAAAAATAAGGGGGGTTTGCAACTTCAAACCCTTGATTGGAGGAAGAGAGGATACGGTCGGGGGTGTTGGTAGAGCTCTCCGAAGCGCCGCTTGAGTAGCGTCCTGTAAAGAGCAGCAGGAAGGGGGCTGAATGCAAAATGAGCTCTGGTGCCCATTTGGACTGAGCAACTCCAGGTCTATCACCCCCACTTCCCTGAGCACCAAATTTATTACAATGTGATGATATAAGTTACTAAGAAGAAGAGACTGAGCACTGCTGGTACCCGGAGCAGGGATCCCACCCAGTGCCAGCTGTGCTTCTTCAGGCATGCCAACCCAGTCACATCTGGACCCTTCTGGGTAGACTATTAGATGCTGGCAGTGGTGTGCTGGGTGCTATTTTAAAACATGCAGCCACTCAGCCAAGGCCATGATTCTTGAGCGTTCACATCTTATTGCACGTTGCAGACTGGATCTTGCAGATAGAAGGTATGGACTCCCCCCTGCTCTTTTCATCCGCCCAGAAATCAATGCTTATTCCGCACTTCCTACAGAGGCTTCTGCATCAATTCGTTATCGAGACCAACAAAAACCCTTGTCCTCTATCCGTGGTTTGCATTTCGCCCTCCTAGAATGAGGGGAAGGCAAACCAGTCTAATAATCCTAGATGATTTGTCCTCCTAGAAGAAGCCATCTGCCAGATGGGGCAGATGAGATGCTAACTTTCAGAACAGGAGAGCGGGACGGCGCTGCACCCGCCGCACGCGAGTGTAACCTTGTCGGAGCATTTGCACGGGGAGGTAGGATTTAGCCTGCGGACGCTGAGGAAGCCTTTTATACAGCAACTGCACGTAAAGCAATTTACCAAATGAAAAGGCGTCGTATTAGATCGCAGGCAGGCTCTTTTTGGGTAGCGCTTCCTGCAAAGGACTTCACAATGACATGAGCTAAAGGCCTGAGCAACAGCCTCTGAAATGAAATAAAAACACATGCAAAACAACCCAACAACAACCGGCATTCAAGTCCCAAATTCTCCAGTTGGGGCTGAGAACATGTTTTCAGTCGCAGGGAGACAAGCTCTTCTTGCCTCCAGGCTTTTTCTGTTCTCTTGTATAAATCAAGCGAGGGCTGAATAAAGAATGAACGGGGAGGGGGGAAGCCGGGATTTTTTCAGATGAATGACCCACCCTTTCCCTTCCCACCGCCACTTCCTTCCTGCACTCGGCACAAATGTGATCCTGTTAGACGGGGAAATGCCACCATCGCTGGTCTTGCAAGAGGCGTACAAGGGGGGGAAGGCAGACCCCTAAGGAAAGAGATGAGACCTGGAGAGAAAAAGCATTAACTAAAAAGGAAATTAAAGGCAGCATCATCTCGTTTCCTTCTCCTGATCCCAAACCTTTCTTGTTAAAGAGTGACGGTCGTGATCTCGGTTGCTGCCTCAAAGCACCTGATTCCTGCGATTTTTACTGAAAATATCGGGTTGCTTTTCTTAAATCCTCCACTCCCAGAGCCACGTTATTCTGGTTTTGCTGGTGAGACCCCACTTTCATTTTCTAAAGGGAGTTTCAGGCCTTTCTGGGTGAAGACCTGCCTAATAACATGAAATACCCGGTCCAGTGCCAGAAAGCCTGACCTGTGGTTTTAGAGCAGTTCTGCACCCTGTTAACGCCAGTGTGATTGCATTGCATCCAGTGGGTTGGTCCTCATTTACAAACACGGATCTGAGGTCAGAGTATGGCCCTGGATGATGCAGGGCATCGGTAAATCGTTTTTCTGGTGCCTATAAAATGTGTACATCCGCTTCTCCACCCAAATGTTTCCCATGAAAAATGCAAGTGAAAAGTTGTGCTTTCTTTTCTCCCCGGTGCATCCTATTCGGGCGGGTGGCTTGGCAGAGCGACCGTGCCATTATGCACGTGTATGCACAGGCGAGGTTATGCAGGGTCCTTGCATAAAGCCCTCCACGACCACAAACACGGGCTGAGTCCAGCAAAACGGCAACGCTGAGATTTGCTGTTCCTTGAAGCCGACGGGACTTTGTTGGTGGCAGGGATGGGGGCGATTATTGTTATCAAAAACAGCGTTGTGTATTTGCAAAGCCAAGGAGCGGGGACGCGGGCTTAAGCTGGTCATAAAATGCCTGATTTCCTTTGTATTTCCCTGGCGCAAACTCCTGCGAGCAGCTCCTGCTTGGGAATGGAGCCGTTCTGCAAAAGCACGGAGGGAGTTGACTCCTGTCCGGCTCCGATGAATAGGCTGCCTGTTAATTAGAGGCCATCTCGCTTTTTGATGGATGGTGGAGGTGGTGGGAAAAAACCTCTGGGAGGGTGGCTGGCGCAGCCCAGAGCAGAGCCGAGAAAGTCTTGGCAAAGGCCCGCCCTGCCCTTTCTTTCACTTGGCGTTGACATTTTCTGGGTTTGAATTTGGTGCCCATGGAAATGGGGTGGGGAAGAGAGCGGCAGCAGGCACGTGGAGGCAGAGCATGAGCTTCCCCCCATACGGTGCGGCCAAGCCCGGGGAAAGCAACGCAGGCTGGGTTGATGCAGCACCCTTCAGAGGCATTCGTGCACACTGCTTTATGGGGGAAGTAAATCAGGGGAAGACGCGAGAGCTCAGAGCAATGGCTCGCCGGCAGGCACGAAGGGGAAACGCAGTGCGCCGAACTGGGAGGGGAAGAGGAGGAAATGTAAGTGATAAAAAGGCTAATACACATTCAGGTCCCAGCAGACTGGTTATACCGAGAGTATCAGGGGAGGAGGAGAAAGCAAGCGGGGCCTTGGGGTAATGCTAATTGCTTCTGACATATGATCCCCCTCCTCTTCCAGCCGCAGGCCTGCACATCGATCTGGCAGTGTGCTTCAAGCCACCTGCAGCCTGGGAACCTGCCGCTTCTGAGCTCCGGCGATGCACCTCGGTCCGCGCTCCCTCCCCAATGGCTGAGCCCAGCCAAACCCGCGGTGCAAAGCCCCTTCACCCTGTCCTGTGCAGCTGAGGGTGTAGGGTGCAGTCCCTGGGGCAGGCAGACAAGGTTCTTGGGGTAAATTTGATATCTTTTATTAGACCAACTCAAATCATTGGAAAAATTCTTCTTTTGCAAGCTTTTTGGTATAAACACCCTTCGTCGGGCTGAGGAAGCATCGGCAATTGGTCTGTGCTCTTCTTGGACGGAGGGATTAGTAAAGAAGCCTTTTGGGGGGGGATAAATAATTCTCCCCCCAGAGTCTACAATGAAGCCACCAAACCCATTTCCACCAAAGGCAGGGCTTGCATCCATGTTTTCAGAGGTGTGAAATGTTGGCATCTGCCTTCCCTTAGCCTACCATCCTCGCCCCAGCCCAGTCCCTTGTGTCTGCATTTAGTGAGTTTGCTAGGTAGAGTTACCAAACTGGGGGTCTTTAAAAGGAGGCTTGATTACTACCTAGCTGGGGTCATATGAGCTTAACTTAGTGGGGGTCATATGAGCCCAGTATTCATTGCTGCCCAGGGCAGGGGGTCAGACTTGATGATCTGCTCAGGTCCCCTCCAACCCTACATCTATGAAACTGCCTGGGTCTGATGCAGCAACATAGGAGCCCTGGCACGAGAGGTTGCTCTGAATCAGGGAAACCAGTGTGATACTCTAGGAAAGATTCATAATGGGTACAATTATGATTATGACCCACGGGCCAGAAGCATGGAGGGCAGATCCAACAGGGTGGAAGGCATTAGTATGGCTCTTTCCTACAGTTCAAGGGCTGGAAGATGAAATCCTCACTGGGACAGAGACAGGAGCCACTGTGCTGCTGAATGAGAGCCCAGGGAGAGCCGCTCCATGCTTGCTGAAGGGAACCGGTTGAATTAATGCTCCAGGGCTACGGACAGACATTACACATAAGCCAGTTTAAGTGATAAGGAAATCTGTAACAGAACAGATGTTCAGGTCACATAAACCAGGTTCAAAATGGCTGAAACCAGTTTGAGATCAACCTGGTTGAATGTAGTATCAGACTTAGCTGATTTGGGTTAAACCGGTTTATGCAGTGCCTGTCCTGGACCCCTGAGGGTGGCACCGGGAGAGGATCCAGCTTATGAAGAACAGCAGTGCAGTAAAATTCACCCTTGCTAACAGACATAACTGCATTGTGGTATGTTCACAGTTGAAGCTTTCAGCGGTAGGCAAAATATTTCAGCTCTTACAGTTGTGAAGAAATCCTTCCACCATGAACCATGATGCTTGCCTGAGCTTGCAGACAGCCTGACATCCTAGCTACAAGGAGTATGGCCTCCTCTTCCTCCCTTGCTCCCTCGTCACTTCATTCATCAAGCCGAGGTGTTTACTCTGAAACCTAATCATAGCACTTGATTTGTCAGCTGCATTATGGCCGGTCAAAGTAGCCAATGGGAGTGAAGAGGGACCAGTGCTTTAAAGGGCGGATAATCTGGGAAATGCAGAAAGAAGGAAGGAAGGAGTGGAGAAGTCGACAGGAAAGGGGGAAGGAAACAGAGGAAGAGGAGAAGGAGAAACAACAGGCAAAAATAACGGTGGTCCTAAGACCTGATTGAAATGAAACCAGTGGGAAGAGTCCTACTGGTTTGAATGGGCTTTTTCTTCCCCCCAGAGGGAGGTTGGATGCAGTAACAAAAGCCCTTTAAGATGCAACTAACCTTGTAGTCACCATCCCGTATTCTTCCTGTGATCTCTCCAGACTCCTCTCCCAGACATCAGCAGAGCTCCTGAGCAGCAGAGATGTCTTATTTAGCACAGAGTTGGTCCTATACCTGCCCTGTCACTTTTGGCAGAGGCTGTAATTACCCTATGAACACAGCCCTTCCCGCAGAGGGAGTCCATAGCCCTGCCTGGGACAGATGGGGAAAGGGCTGCGGTTGTAACATTATGGGCACATCGACACATGAGCATTGACTGCACAGTAATCAAAATTATTGCACAGTGTCTACACGTGCACACCCGTACTGCACAGTAAATATGGCATCTTACGCCGACTTGAGCGTAAATTTGATACCGGTGTCATGCAGCTATCAAATCTATGCATTATTAGTTACTGTGCAGTAAGGCATGTGTAGATGCCTTACTGTGCAGTAACGCTGTGTGTGTGTGGGCTGACTTGGGGCTAACTTTAGTCTCAAGTCAATCCACACACAGTGTTAATACGCTTTAACGCCTGCACATGTAGACACTGGGCTATTCCCACTTACTGCACAGTAATTTACTGCGCAGTAAATTAAAGCTGGCATAAACGCACGTGTAGACATGTCCTCTGTGTTGGTACTGCAAGAGCTCTAATTTTGCGCCGTTCTGTCCTGTACCTCGCCGCATCCCATGTGCCCCCACCTGTCATCTCACACGATGATCCCACACTGGTAACAGCCTCAAACTTCTCAGCTGGGCACAACTCCACATTTTAAATCCCATCTTTAAATTCTCTTCTTCTAAAATCCTTGCTGCAGCGCTGGTCTTGATAATCCTCGCCCTCCACTGCCCTCCTTCCCTGAATGGCTTCTGCCTGCTTTGCTTTCCCTCTGCTCTACAGCGAGGTTTGTTGGGGAAGAGCATTTGTCTTTGTAAAACGGGGGCTTCAGACCCCGACTGGGTATTAATAATATTGTTTGCATAAAGCCTCTGGTGGAACACAGTGCCCTGTATGAATTCTCAGCAGTGGGAAGAATAATTTTCTTTTGCCATCACATAATCTCGTAGCGGTCCATAGTGGTGAGTCACAGCGAGGCATCGGAAGAAACTGCACCAAAATCGCCCCGTTCCTTTGTCCGGTGTTTATCAGCAAAGGAGCAGAAGGAGTCTAACTTCTCATTCCTGCTCAGTCACTGACACATGGTGTTGTCTTGGGACGGTTGCTTGAGCCGTCTTGCAACCCAGCTGGACGACTTAACACAAAGCAGGAATTTCTCATCCAACTGGGAAGACGTGTAGGATGAATCAGGAGGAAGCAGAATCTGCCTAGAATGGGCGAGGGGAGGGAAACAGCATCGGCCCCAGAATATCTTAATAAAGCTCTTCAGGGGGAAGAAGCAAAGCACACATGAATCAAACTTGTGGATAACACCAAATTAGGAAGGAATTTCAAACACCGTGGAGGATGGAGCTGAATTACAGAACGGACTGAGGAGTTCAGAGACATGGGAAAATAGCACCCGGATGAGATTTAATTTAGATTTTAAAAAGTAAGGTAATGCACCAGGGCAATGCAAAGGGCGTGCAACTGTGGGAAATGAGATGAAGGCCCAGGCGGTAGGATGGATCACAAATGAGCTGCAAGCTGGTAGCGGATATATTTATCAGTCCACCTCCATGGACTGGGGGCTGGGAAATGTCAGTAGGGTCTCAGCTGTAAAGATGCTTGGGAAGGGACCATAGGAAAAAGCAATTAAGGATCCAGGGGTCACAGTTTTAACTAATCTGGTCCTTCGGTTACAATACTGTCTTGCCGATGGCAGGTCAATGGGATGTCCTGCTTAACCCATCCGATCCCATCCATCCTGGTTACAAAGCCTAACTGCTCTGCTTGGCCTTCGCCTTTCTGGAGAAGGTGCATTAGCAGCACGTGCATTTGTTGCTTGAACCTCATCGGAGAGTTTCCCTTGGGGAACATTTTTTAATCCCATGCATTGACCGAGAACGTTCCCCTGCCAATAATGGCTATCAAAGCTGCATGAATAAAGCTGTAACTCCATTATTTTGATGAATGGTGTGCTGTATGTTCCCTGGTTGAATGAGTGCAATGGTACCGTTGGCTTGAAGGTCTGTACATATTCAGAGCACGGATTCTGTCCATGCATGACTTCAAAATCCATTTTCTGTCAGCGCCGGTGCCAGTGAAATGTGATTCCCAGATCCAAACGCTAGTGTTTTATCTCCGTTTTGCTTTGATGGAAATAGCAACAAGGTGCAGGCCAATGCAGAATATCACCCACTGGGCCACGTTCTCGCCAGGGGTAAATCAGAATAATCCTATGAATCAGCGTGTTGAGCTACACTGATTTGCATGGAGTGAAAATCAGATGCATTAATCTCAGCAGAGATATTCCAGATAAGGGAGAGCAGAGCTTGGCCTGTACTCTTTTGTCTGAGATATAAAACCAGGCCACAGGCAGTCCTCACAAAACTCATTGCATTCTTGTAAGGCAGGCAAGCTCCAGTAGCCCAGAAAATAATGACAGGATAATTATTTTAATTGTATTTCTCCATTGCAGATCTATACAGATTTTAATGGTGCCTCCAAAAGGACACTTATATGGGAGATACAATAATAGTTCGTGGTTTATGGCACATTTAAGATAACAAGCTATCTCCACTTAATGTTGCATGTATTTACCATTCTGAGTGGGGATGGGTGGCAGTAAAAGTCTATGGGTTCAAGGAGCGGCATGTCGTAGCCACTAATGAGAACTAATGCCGAAGCCCAGGCATGATCAGACCCCGAGGAATTTAGTCATCGTTCCAAAACTGAGCCAAAGGCAGGGCAATGCAACCTTCCCTGGGGTAAACCACAGTAAAGTCGCAGCCTCGCCTAATTGAGAGCTGCTTTGCAGGCATCAGAAGCAAGCGGTTTTGTCAGCCGGTGCAACAAACAGACAGGAAGACATTTCACATCAGTGTCCGTGACAGATCCATCAAGGCTTCGTCTTTTGGAGAGTGTGTCGGTTCAGTGGCTTTTGCAAACTTGTTTTCTCCCAGAGAAGTGTGGAAGGGGCCAGACCATGATCTCTCCCAGCCTTTTGTAGAAAAAAGATCAGAAAAATCAAATTGGAGCGTCAAGCGTCTATAGATTTCACCGTGTCAACCTTTGCATTTTGTATAGGTGTCTCCTTTTTGGGGTAAATATCTGAAAGGGTCCAATGCGGTTGCTTTTGAACCAACCTTTGCTCTCGTCCTCAACTGGATCCGTTAGAGCACAGAACGAGGTTTGCAGAGGTATTTCTAAAAAATCAGGGGAGATCATACAAAAGAGCCCAGTAGTCTTTTGGTTTATTTGTGGCAATTACTTCTAAAACTTGGTGGGGAAAGCCTGTTTGGGGCATGGGTGTCACCTGCTTCTCTTTGGTCTTCTCCCTGTGTTGGAGAAGGCATTCTCCATCCATCCATGCTGCCATAGCTATGCTTGCTGCATGCTACAGGTTGATCTTGGACCGAACTCTGATTAGTGTACAATTTGTAGCTCTGGGGGCTGATCAAATTGGTATGTAAATGGAGACAGATGCCTCTTGTAACACCTGTAATGGACTGTCTCAGCCATTAGATCTGGAGAAATCATTTTCCAAGGGCTCCTTCTCTCCAGGGGGAGCTTTCGTTGCATTATTCATGGCCGCTCTTTCCACGGTAAACTCTTCTCTTGTGATTACAGCCTGTCGCGCTCCCATCCTGGCCCCCCCACACACGCACACATCTCTTGTACTTTCATGTTGCTTGTTCTATCACAAATTTAAAGGCTTGTCTTTTTGAACTCCTTAAGGAGAAAATGCTCGGTGGCAATGAGAGCAGGGAATAGCAACAAACTGCCTCTGGCTCTGCCAAGCAGCAGAGAGTCTCAAGTTTAATGGGTGCTTTCTCCTTTCAACTCTTAAATTTAGCACTATCGGTAATCGCAAGGAATCCACCAGTTTATCATGAAACAGGTGAAAACCACTTCATTTCTTGCTAATAGTCCCAGGGTGATGGCCAGGCCGATGGCTGGAGAGAACAGCTCTGAAACCGGCTGTGAAATGCTTCATCACAATGTAATCAGGGCTCGTGGTAGAGGCGATATCTTTTATTAGACCAACAAGATTTTTGCAAAAAAACCCAATCTTTAATTGCAAGCTTTTGAGCACAAACACCCTTCATCAGACATTGGAGAAAAGATTGTAAAAGTTCTCCTGGGTAGAAATGAAAGTTCATATTTCATAGGATTTCACAGAGGGGTCAATAGATGGAAAACTCCTCTGGGCCGGCAGGTCCTCCATCAACTATACATGCAATTCTGCGCCCTGCAAGGGAACACGTCAGCCACCCAGGACCACGTTAATCCCTGGTGTCGCTGAACCTGAAGTCTACATACATGTTCACGAACGACTTCTGCCACAGAAGAGGGCCCTGTGCTGTGCGTAGGCCCATTGCTTTCAATGGAGCAATGTGCTGCTCTGAAGGATTAAAAATGGCAAAATCTGGGTTTAACTACTGATTATGCATATGGAAGAATATTTCATTTGCCATGTCTCTTTTATATGCAACATTCATCTAGGTGTAAAACAAATAAGATCTGATCTCAACCCTAAAATATACCAGGGGGGATGGCTGTTTGGGAGTATTTAATTAATAAAAATAAGAACTGTGCCAAAACCCATCCCTGCAAATATTTTGGCCTTGAAATTAAGCACAGACCTAGTTCTCTTCATGCCGATGCAGGATGAAGACCTGAGATGATATGGACCAGGCCAGCTCTTCACCCTCCGTGCGGACAGTGCCCACATCCTTCCCTGATTGCTTTTACGCTAACTGCAAATAATCAGATAATTTCTCTGTCCTCCTTCATGCATTTCTAGTGAAGTTTTCCTCTTAAATAATTGTTCTTCCTACAATGTGTTTCCACAGCCCCTCATGCTATGACTTGTGTATTCAGACAGGATATGCCTGTGAAAGGTTTATAGAAATATGTAGCCCCTCCATCCTTTAATGTGGTCTCGTTAGCATCCGGGTCCTTTGAACTGTGCTTCAGTCGAGTAGCAAAGGGGGGATTTTGGGAAAGCAGTACCACGGCAACTAAATGTTTGGATCATTTACATTTTACGGCAAAACCTCTCTGCCTTTGGATATGTCCATGCTGCAGTGATAGCAGTTCATGCCGGGAGAGGTAGTTAGCCACGTTAGTCCGAAGGCAGGGTAGATTGGCACCTAAGTAAGTTAAAGATGCATAAGGTTTCATAAGCAGCAGCCTGCTTTGTCGCATGCTCAATCTGCTGCAGTTCATGCAGACGTACCAGAGCTAGCTTTAAACAAGTTAGCTTTGTCTTTGCAACCTCAGTGCCAGAATCATACTAGCAGCACAAGCCCTCTGACAAGGCTTTGCTCCCCGCAGCCGAGCCCCCTGTTGCAGAGAGGCTGTGCGGCGTTGCACATCCACGTTTCCAGGCTTATTGGTGGGGGCAGAGAGCTGGGTCAAGTGCTGCTGGAGGGTTTCTTTCTGCATCCCATAGGATCGTCATGCCACCCGACTGCTGCAGGCTGCACGGCCAAAAGGAGGATGGGGTCTGAGTATTTAGAGAGCCTTTATCGATACGGGCAGACGGCAACGGTAGATTCTGTGCGATGCTAGCAAGAGAGAAAGGAGGAGTGCCAGCAGCACATCCTGCAGGACTTCAGTTGCTAAGGAGAGCCTTGCAAAACAGACAAAAGATTAGTCTCCAAACACGGATGCAAAACACACAGGGTTTTCTTGTGATTGGCTCCACGCTTGCACAGCTTCGAGTCCTGGCCAATAACAACCATTGCCAAGAACGATTCGGGTGTGTTTTCAGGTCCCGGTACCTGCATTGACTGCGCTGACCGAGCATGTCAAATGATTTGATCGGAAGAGAAAAAGAGCTTGAAAAGAGCCCACTTTCTCTTGGAGACGGGCAGGCCGGTGGGGTTTTTTTTGCCAGAGGACCCCTAATGTGTTCAGTGGGCACCTGCTTTCCTACCCCAGCTGGGCGGTGTTGGGGGAAATTATACACGTGGGATGTGGAGGTGGGCACCTGCCTACTTTGGGGGAAGAGATGAGGCATTGATAAAACAGGGGTAGGGGGAAGTAAACCAAGGCAAGAGCTGGTTGTGGCATAGCTCAGTGGGCAGGAGCTATTAGAGGGGGGGTACATTGCAATATGCTGAGATGCAGCCTGGCGTGGGGGTAGATGCAAACATGCAGGTGCAATGGGAACAGCTTGGGGAAGAGTTGGGGTCTTCTCCTTGTTGGGACATGAGGCATTAGCAATGGCTGTGTATGGAACAAAAGAGTGATTTTTGCTCAGTCCCGGCTCGGCTTGAGGAAGAGACAGCTCTTCGCTGCTCAGCCGGCATCCCAGGAGATACCAGCTGCAAATGCATCAGCTACCTGAGGCTGCTGTTTGCTGTAATGCCGTTCCTAGAAAGACCCCCCCTTACCCCTCTCTGCAAGCAGTATTTCCAGGAAGAAAAAAAAATCCCTCCACTTTGCTACGCTCCAGGATAAAAGCAAAAAGGCCATTTTGTTTGTGGATCCCTGAAGATCAGTTGGGCATGCCAGACCTCACTAAACAGCTGCAGTAATGAAGCTGCCGAGAGTAATTAAACTAAAATGGAACAAGAAATATCTGCTGTGATATTTAGAACAGACGCACCAGTAATTATGACTGTGCTCAGCCCTCCCTCCCAAAGGATCTCCAAGCGCTTTACAGACTATCCGAGCCTGTGAACAGCGCTGCCCCCTCATCCTTCGTGCAGGCAGGTTCACCACAAGCCAGGCCAGGGAATTAATTACCGAGCCTGAGGATGGTGGGTAGGAGCTGTTATACCTAATGAAATAATGCTGGGCAGGCAAGAGAAGGAGCTTGGAGGCGCGGGAAATGTTTGCTCCTCCACCCCACAGCATTATGATGAGTGTCAGGGGGCTTCAAAGGCCCATGCTACAATGAGGCTCTTTTGGTTTTCAAGTTTTTCCAAAAGAAGGGTATATACATATAAAGCATATTGGAAGTTCAGCTCCATTTTTCCTTGCTGACCTGCATCATGCCTGTATGCACAGCCCTTAAGAGATGGGAGGTTTCCCAATGCTTCCTGCCACATGGGCGAATGCCCTTGTAGCTCCAGACCTTTTGTCTCGTGACTTATTCATCTGTAATCATAGAAATTAAGGGCTGAAAGGGATTGCGAAAGATTGAGTCCAACCCCCCTGAGATCAAATAATGAGCAACCCAAGGGCTGGCGCTGAAGGGAGCCAGGGCAAGGCTTTTCATATGCATCGGGTCGGTGGATCAGGACATTCCCGGGTGCTCCTTGAGGAGGACCTGATTTGGATGGTTGTGTGCAGGGCAAAAAAGGCATCTCTTCACCCACCTGGCCAAAAAAAATCCAAGAAGGTATTCTAGGAGGTCACCATGCAATTATTTTTGGGTCATGTGCAGGGGAAGAGGTGGACGGATCTGGAGAGACTTAGGATGGGCAGCCAACATTTCCACCTGGACACTAAAGTCTCTTAGCAGCGTCATTCAGTGGCATGTTGTGACCATGTGTTAATGGCTGTCCCAAGGACAAAACCCACTGGAAAACAGCTGGCTGCCAGGCCTGCTGGAGATGCCCAGGTGAGAGTGAGCACAGGGTCTGGACGACTCGCCCAAAGAGCAAGCGACTGGATGCGTGGCCTTGACATGTACCGGCAGGGTGCCACGTGGATGCTCGTAGCGTGGCTCAGCTTGCTGCACCGGTCCAGGGGATGCAGCAGTGGGCTGTCAGTCTAGCACAGGTCGCCGTGGCTGATTCGCCAGCACCGTGTCATCCCTGAACATGCAGATTAGCTGGAGAAGCCCCTTGATGAATGACACGAGAGAGAGGATCCGGCAGGACATCAGGGCCAGGACCCTGGGGATTCCTGTAGGTGCAAAGCCATCGAAGGCTGATTCACATCAGACTAGGGCAGTGGGGAAGAGGGGTGCAGCTGTTTTGCCAGGCGTGCCACAAATTACCCCTGCACCCTCTGTGGGTGCCACTGCAATGTCCTTCCCTTGTCCGATCCACTGCTCTGCTTTCTGCTCCCTGCTGCTCTTTCTGCTTTATCCCCTGTGCACCCTGCCCTATCTGCTGCTCTGCTTCCTGATCCGTGTGCCGCAATCTGCCATACACACAGGCTGCCCGTGCCGCTTGTGGCTGACTGGCCACCCCTGGCCTAGGGGAAGCTCCCCTGAAGTTTGCAGCTCTTACACTGCAGCACGAAGTGGCCCAAAGGTGGCAAGCAACCACGGGACTCATTAAGGTTTGCATTAAAAAGCCATTTTCCAAATGCACCAATTTCCTTCCAGGAACTATAATCAGGTTCTATTATTACACAAATAAGCCCATTATTTAAATACCTAAGGGCCCATGGATGCACCAGACAGACTCTTTGCTCGCACAGGGCCCTTTGAGTGTTTGCCACTTTTTCTAATGATGTTTCCACCATTCAGTAACTAATTCAAATTCCCTGGAAACACTCTGAATTTCATGATATCCCTGCCTCCTGAATGGCAGGAACTCATCATGGGTAGCCTGGTGTTTTGATGGGATCACAACTGTTCACAGCCGAGGGTTGCCACCTTTGCAGAGTGTGCTCCAAGGCAGGCAGGTATCTTTAGCAATGCAGGCAGGGTTTTCCTCACCTGCTGAGCTGCTTTTTTGGAGGCTTGTGCTGTCAAAAAATAAAACCTGCTGGTACTTCCATGCATGTCTATAAAAAGAGCCTGACAGAAATGCGCTCAGCAGGTGATGGAGACACTTGGATTCTAGCCTTACGTCTCAGACACATATGGGGGAGGGGGGTTAACTCACAAGAGTTGTTTGAACTGTCTTTAAAACAGGTGATAATCATTCGCATCTTGTAGAAGAGCCCCTCGGGGAGCCTAATTAATTAGGGAAAGGTGCATATAGGCAAAGACCCCGGTGGTTTAGGCTCTCCCTAGCTCACCTAATATTGCCAACAGCAAGTATTCAGCAATCTCAAGGCAGGCCCCCCCAAATCATAGCATTGTCCTAAAAGTTGTGCGGGATCTGCATGAAGCCGTGAGGGTTTACTAGTTGAGCTCTTCAGCTTCATAGGTTCAAACTCTTCTCGGTCATAAGGAGGAATGGTTTTCAAAAAGAAAAGACAGGTGAGATTTTTTTTCCACCAAGCTCCTTGATGCACAGCGGTGGGACTTTTGGGAAAGCACCCCATGCCACGAGGCTTGTGATAAGACCAGCAGAGTTGGCTCTGCCACTTGCCATGCTCAGCCAAGGCTGGTATCCTCTTGGCAACTGTAATGGGGACAATATTCCCGTCTGTTTATGTGAAGGGCTTTGTCTCGGGCTGTCTTTGGGGCAGAGAGAGGCAGAGAATGGAAGTCCTGTAGGTCCCCGCAGGCTGTGTTGGTTAGGAAATATCCTTGCTTCATAAGTTTTTGTTTGAATTAGTGAACCGTGCCCTGAAGGAAGCCCCTAAGGGGGATCTAGGTGTGGGGTTCATTGCTTCAAGGCCTGGAACAACAGGCCAACCACTTCCATCATGCCTTCAAATCAATCTTGAATGGACGATACTCGCTCTCACTTTCGGAGACCCGGTAACCCTTTCATTCGAGACAACGCCAGCTACTACGTCATATTCAACGTGCATTTTTCTTTTCCCCCGCTTCAAAATCGACAGCTACGCTTGTGTATATTATTATCTCCTTTATTGTAGGAGGTGTCTGAGATTTTATATATTCGTTTTGTCCCCGGACTGGTGAGACAACAGCAGTTTTTAAGGGAGGCAGAGAAAATAAATCACTTGAGAGAAACGCTGGTTAAAAGATTTTATGGCCATCGCAACATCTCCTGCTGTTGCTGCCACGCCACTTAAAACCCAAATCCCACTCGTGCTGGTGCTGATGGGCTGTGAAGCATGGAAATGAAATGGCAGCAGGTGAGATGCCAGGCACCGCAGCTGGGGAAGCTTGCCCCAGAAATGAATCGGCATGGCATTTAGACATAATCTAGTGGTGTGTATTTAAAAATACACACCTTTCTGTTCCAGGCTTCGGGCCCCATGGATTGGCAGCCTGAGGAGAGCGAAGCCACATGGTTCAGTCAACACAGGCGATTATGGTCTAAATCGCACACACACGCGCACACGGCAAGGGAGCCGGGATTAAAATCCCGGTCTTTCAACTCCGGTGACACAAGTGTCTGCCACTTGAGATAAAGACTCCTGAGAGCTAGCATTAATACCCAGTCCCTTATCCTCTCTATAGGACACCCGCTGACAGCAGCAGCACATCCACAAAGCCAGGGCATTGCACTGTATATTATACCTGGCCTTCCTCCCCTCTGTCAAGTTTCCGTACGTAGGAAATTCTGTATTTTGACCCAAAGGCTTGATAAGAAGCGTTGGTGTGATGGCCTCATCCCAGCGTCAAGTTTGGGCCTGATCTGCCCTCGCAGGCCCAGTGCTGAGCAGTTCTTCTGTCTCTTTTAGCCACTAAAGCAGCTTGCTTCATCTATGAAGGAGAATCCCCAGCTGTATGTATCCGTAGCTCCACTGTAATTAATGGAGCTATGATAGTTTAGGACTGCTGGAGATTGTCCCCTGCTTAGGGGATGGCAATAATTTAAGGAGCTACTGATACCAGCTGCTTCTAATCTTCCCTCTTCAGGCCTGGCCATGAGCTCGGATGCTGTGACAGGACCGTGATTCAGCATTGCCTACGGAGAAAGCATTGCGTCTTCTCATTATGATGCGCTTGCGCACCAACTTAATGCAAAGCTAGGATGTGTGTGTAACATCCTCTCCCAGCAGCTGGGTCACTGGAGGATGACAGCCCACTCCTGCGGCTAGCTCATGCAGAATCCCATGGTGGTCCACGCAGTGCATAAACCAGTGCGGCGCTACCGAATGATCCAGGATCAAACTCTCCTCCTGACTGAGTGTTTGTGCAAGAGGGAGGTCTGGGACCAGCCCTGCTGTACTGAAGAGGGCTGCAGATGCTTGCCTAGAGCACCAGAGCTTTCCTGCGCACGCACCACAGGCTGACATGGGAAAAACGATTCCACGCTGACTTTAATCCCAGGCTCCGCCTTGCTGCCAGGAAAGTCACCTTCTCCTAATTAATATTTCATCCCGTTGATGCAACATGTCCACTCATTTGCTGTGTGGATTTCCCAAAATGTTTCCTCAGGGCTCACATGGAATTGAGATCTCAGGAGTTCTTGTAGCTTAGTTACTGAAACTTCTTCTGGAAAATGTAGGCAGACAAGGTTTTCTTGGGTAGATGTGATATCTTTTATTAGACCAACTCAAATAGTTGAAAAAATTCTTCTTTACAAGCTTTCTGGTATAAACACCCTTCGTCAGGCTGGGGAAGCATCTGCAGTTGGTGTGTGCCCTTCCTGGATGGGATGAATAGTAAAGAAGCCAGAGGCCGGGCTGCATGCAAGAAAGCCAGTCAGTTCTGGAAAATGTGTGAGAAATTCTGGAAAATGTATGCATTTTTCATTTTCAAAAGTAAACCAGTGAAAAAAACCAACAAACCACCAGCCCAGAGAAGGTTGTGAGTGAGTGAGAGGCTCAGTTTGTTAAAAAAGGAAAAGAGTGGATTAATAGCTGCAGCGCTACGGGATTTTTTTCCCCCGTTAAGATAGTACAGGGAAAAGAACACGGCAGAAAACACGGCAGAACATTAGAGAAAATCACGTCGGGGATTTTTACAGAGATGAGATGCGGAGCTGAAGCCAATGGAGCTAGTGCTTGTTGGAGGAGGTTTTGCTAGTCGAACAGCCAAAGCAGACGGGTATCATAAAGCTCAGCCCTCCTGCAGGCCTTGCACAACTAGGCTCTGAGACAGGTACTAGTTCCCACCATCTCTGCCAGCGTCTCGCCAGCTCAGACTGATCTCATATGCTCGTCTGCACCCCAGAGGAAAACACGTCCTCCGACTGCTGTGCTATACCGCAATGGTGAGGGACCTGCCAGGGACTGGCACTGGTAGAAGAAACACAAGGACCTCCATTTGACTGAAAGGATCCACAAGAACATCTGCTCCAGTCCCTCTGGTTTCCCAATAAAAACTTACTTATTTCCAGATAAAAGCTAGACCAAGCCTTGGCTGGGATGATGCAGTTGGGGTTGATCCTGCTTGGAGCAGGGGGCTGGACTAGATGTGACCTCCTGAGCTCCCTTTCCTCATTTTCTGCGATTCTATGATAAATCTCAGCCTCCATTAGAAACAGCAGGACCTCCCCCATTTTATAGACTTCATAGACATTTGGGCTGGATGGGACCCCAGAGGATCATCGAGTCCCGCCCCACTTGCAGTTTGGCAAGAGGAGTAGGGTCCCAGTCATACCATAAAGGTCTGGGACAGACGTTGCATAAACCGGTTTGACCCAAATCAGTTAAGCCTGATACTACATTCAACCAGGTTTATCTTAAATCATTTTCAGCCATTTTGAAACTGGTTTATGTCCTCTGAATTTATGTTCGGTTGCAGGTTTAAACCAGTTTCTGATCACTTAAACCGGTTTATGGGTAATGTCTGTGCCTAGCCAAACTGGCTGGGACCCTCTGCCTCTCCACGGACGTAACGGAGGGACAGGGCTCATCGTGCTTCCTATGGCCCTTCTCTCAGCCCCCTCCTCTGCACTGGATCCCACTGGTTTCAGTGGGATTACTAGGGAAGGAAGAAATGGCTCGGCACAAGTAGGGCAGACTCCAGTTGGATCTGGCTCTCGTGAGTTATTGTGAATGAATGCAATTCATCTCCACAGCACTTACGTTTTTCTAAATTATTTATGCATTTAGGTCTTTAAAGAAATGTGTCCATGAACAGCTGCCATGCAATGCCCATTTGGATAGCTGTTTCCATTAAGACCTAGATGGACCCGGCGCCAGTTCGCTCCATACAGGCCACCAGAAGAAAACAAATCACAGCCAAGTCAATCAGAAGCAATTAACCTATCAACAAAAGGCTCCACCTATATCCCAGCCGCTCTCTCCAAAGCAATCAGCAGGCGTTTTGAGCTCAGCCGAGGTCAAACGCAAGGGAAGAAGTAATTCGTAAATCTGGAATTAGACTCCTTGGGAGTCCCATCTCGGAGCCAGGGAGATTATGCTCTGCTAACTTGGGGATATTGAGGCCTGGAGGCTTTCTTGGATGGGGAGGGATTACTGACCTTGCTATTGCTATGAAGTCTGAGAGTGGAGGAAATGGAGAGAGTTGGAGATGAATAGAAATTACTATGGACAGAAGGACTGTAGAGTTCATCCCAGGTCTCAGGAAGCCATGCTCTCTTCTTGTGAGTGCCTAGCCATTGCAGGGTTATTTTAGGAGTCCACACAAGTCCTGTGAGTGGCTTTAATGGCCTGTGATGTCTATGTGTGTGATATCATCTGGCTGCCAGCTAATGGCATGAAGAAAGGGGAAGGGAGAATGAAATGATTAAGCTAGGATGACAAGCGGGTCAGTCTTGAACCTCAGAGGAAACGTGAAACCTTTTCCTATTAGCAGCAGCCACCCACCCACACTCCACTGAAAACCATTGCATGCTGCCACCCCATCCCTAGGAAACAGCGGGGCATCAGGCTATTATTGAAACAAAAAAATAACTAAAGGCCCCCACTATGGCAACTTCCTGATGAAAAAAATGTGTGGCTGTGCAGTGGCATTTTGCTTCCGGCTGCCCTGGCGTGAGCCACCGTCTTGAGTCCTTTTGGGCAATCGCCCGGTGTTTCAGCTCAGTGGAAAATGAGCCCAAAATGCTGCAGACAAACACCTAGGAGAGGAGGTAATGATGAGAGAAGCAGAAACCAGGAGTCTGGGAGAAGTGTGTTGCTCCTCAGGCCCTCAGTCAAAGATGGATATGATGAGAAAGCTTTCACCTTTTTTTTTTTTTCTATCTAAAAAATAAAAGGCAAAAAGCATGTAAGCCAGGAGCTAAGGGCTGTGGACTCCCTGAACTGGGCCTTTCCTGCATTGCATCCCCTGTCACCACAGTGTGAAATGCTAAAGGGTTTTGTGTGCAGAATAAACCGTGGCAGATCGCTGTTTGAGATGATACCCTTGTGTTTTATCTCCCCTGCCAGCTTCCCGCTTGAAATTCAAATACTAAGGTCAGAGAGGCAGATCATGAGACCCAGGAGCAAGGGGGTGCAAACCCAGGGTCCTGTTTTCTTGATCTGTGTTGTTGGCACAAAAAAAATAATGGATGAGCCGCTATATGAGAAATGAGCTTCTGTGTGTCACTGAGCTTGGAGCCACCCTGGAGAAACAGCAGTGCACGGGCTAACGAATAACACAAACGATGGTTGCATTGCCTTGCAACACAACTCCTCCACCTCCCTGCTGGACCCTGACACCGGAGCCCAGGCGGCTCAAGACTCTGCTCCACGGCCAGTTATAATCCTAACCGTGGGAAGATTGCCAAGACCTCCCGAGCATCCTGTCTTCCCAAGTAGCTGCTGACTCAACATTCAGTAAGGCAGCCCAGGAGCGCTGCGGCTGCAACATGTGCAGCATTTTAACGAGGGATCAGGCCATCCCCGGGGAGACGGGAAACTATGAAGGCCTTTTTTGTAGTAGTGGGAGTGGATACCCAACAAACCAGCCTGTCAAATTCCTCCTTCCATAATCGCCCCTTATCCTAATGAGCGGGTCATTCCCATGCGCTCGCAGCATCACCCTGCTCCCATAGGTGTGATTGCATGCATGGGTCTGGAGCTGCAGAAAAGGCATCGGCTGTGGGGTCTTGGCAGGAGATGGCATTGCAAATCCATGGGAGAAGCCTTCAGGTGGAGCCTTTTTGCATCATGTTTCCTGCCCACCAATATCAATATGCCTGTCAGGTCCTCTCGGCTCAGGACTGCGGCTCTCAGGCTCCCCATGGCACACAAAATGCCACGTGTTTCAATGGTCTCGGGGGCCTGCAGCTGGGATTGCCTCCTGTCAGGAGATACCTTTTGGCAGGTGTCCTTGGAAGGTGTTTGAGAAATCCCCTTTTCAAAATAACAAAGTGGGGACCGAGATGCAATGGGGCTGAGCGATCCTGCAGGCTCCTTGCTTCTCGTTTCACTGCCTGCTACTGAGGACAGACCAAAGCCAGCAGAGTTTCAATTTTCCTAGATTTGCTGCATTGTAATTAGCTCCAGTTCCCTGCTCCGGTGCCGTTGGCTGGGAGAGCAGGCAGGGAACCACTTAGCTGCTCTGTAGTGAAGTTAACACAGGCTCTGCACTCTCTCCGCCGCCCCACCGTCTCTGTGCCTAGATGCATTTGTTTAGAGCCGTCTCCTGGGTGCAGAGCACCGGGGGTCCTCCGTGCCCCGCATCCATGAAAGCAGACAGTTAGGAATCAGCACGGTGCCGCCAAAACAAGTTCAAAGGAACAATATGAGACAATGCAGGCTTTTTGAAAAGACAACACAGCACAGCCCTTTCTGGACTGCCTGGGCGGGCCTGTGCACTTCTTTAATTCTGCAGCATGCAGTGACTGAATTGCTATATTCAAACATAGGATCAGAGATGCAAAGAAAATGAGGGTGGAAGGGACCTCAGGAGGTCACATCTAGTCCAACCCTCTGCTCAAGGCAGGACCAGCCCCAGTACATCAACCCAGCCAAGGCTTTGTCTTTAAAACCTCCACTACCTCGCTGGGGAGCCTGTTCCAGTGCTTCCCCACCCTCCTAGGGAGAAAGTTTTTCTTAATATCCATCCTCAACTTGCCTTGCTGCAACGTGAGCCCATTGCTCCTTGTCCTGTCATCTGCCCCCACTGAGACCAGCCCAGCTCCATCTTCTTTGCAGCCCTCCTGCAGGGAGGTGAAGGCTGCTATTCAATCCCCCTCGGTCTTCTCTTCTGCAGACTAAATAAGCCCAGTCCCTCAGCCCCTCCTCATGAGTCATGTGGAAAGGCTGAGGGACTGGGTTTATTTAATCTGGAGAAGAGACATCTGAGAGGGGATTTCATAGCAGCCTTGGCATTCATAAGTCAAAAAGCCGTGGGCAGGGTGGCGGTATCCTCTGCAAAGGAATTCTACCTTCCAGCCTTGAACTTCTGTTTCTGGTGTGTGCAACATGCTTTTGCTTCATTCTCGAGGTGGACTAAAGAGCCCAGACCCTCTTCAGCAAAGCACTTAAGCATGTGCTTAACTTTTAACATGACCCATTGGCTTCAGTGAGTCTCTTGGCACACTTAGTAGGGTTGTGCAAAATGTTGCCAGGTGTTTCGTTTTGACGCTGTGTCGATGAATTTCGAGCTCGAAACAGCAAAATCAAAACGAAACAAAGGGCTTTCAACCATCCGTGAAATGAAACAAGGGCAGTCGAAATGTTTCAAAACGTTTCGAGTTTTGAAGCTGAAGCTGAGCTTGCCTGCAGGGAAACAGAAAGTAAGGAGAGGGAGGAGGACGCGGGGGAAGGACTGCTCTGGTTTGACTGTGACTGTTTGGCTGCCTGAGATGCTGCTGGTGCTACTGTGCTGCTCACCAAGTTATTATTTTACCTGTTGTCCTTTAAAGTGGTGGACCAGACTGAGGCTGTAGGGGAGGAGGAGACCTCATTGGGGCACACTACCGTGTCATGTAGGGGCCCCAGCGCCAGTGAAGGTGTGCCGTAACACGCACACAGTCACACAAGTCACAAGTTTTGCTTGTCAGCAGCTTGAGGTGCAGTTCCCCAGAAACCCCTGCACCTATCTCCTTGAAACCTGGCATGGTTTTGTGGCCTCAGCAGGGGCTACCATCCCTGCAGTTTTCACGTGACATGAGTTTTGCTTGTCAGCAGTTTGAGCTGCAGCTTCCCAGAAACCCCTGCACCTATCTCCCTGAAACTTGGCAGGCTTCATGCCCTCAGAAGGGCATACCATCCCTGTTGTTTTCATCCAAATCTTCCAAAACATGACAAAGTTATAGGGGGTTTTGTGCTTCCCCATTATAGCCGATGGGCGAAACGTCGAAATAGCTTCGACGAAACAAAATGGAACGGTGTTTTCGAAATTAAACTCGAAACGAAACACTGTCCTGTTGAAACGTTGACATGGAAGTCAAAAAGAAATGGTGCTGTTTCGCCAGCCCTATTGCTTAGGAGCTTTAGAGATGCTTAACTAACATTAGGCAAGGTTTGTGTGCATGTGGAGGGAAAGAGGATGGGTAATGATTTTCTGTAGCCAGCACTTAGCGGGATGCTCTGTTTTTGTAAAAAATGTTTGCAGAGTTTAAAAAATATCCAGAGAGAATTGATCAGAAGCCTGCCCAGATAAATCATCTGGACACGTAGACCTGCACTGAAGTCTGCTCACTGTCACATCAGTATGTAGAGGTCAGAGTGGTCTGAAACAGGAGGGGAAACTCGCTGGAATAGATGGAGTTCAGGTCAACACTACTACCCCTAAGCCAAGAGAAGGAGAGGGACACCTCTGTCTGGTTTAATAGAGAAAAGAGAGCTGCCACATCTCTCTGCCTCTCTTTATCTCGATCTCTGCCTATCTTCAAAAGGAGACTGGACAGTCACCTTGCTGGGGTCACTTGGCCCCAGTTGTCTTCTCCTACCTAGTGCAGGGGGACTGGACCCGATGATCTCCAAGGTCCCTTCCAGCCCCTGACAGTCTATGAATCTATGCAGTCACGATATAGGCAGGGACAGTAGCCAAGCCTCAGCCAACCCAAAGCTGATGTTCAAACCTGACTTCATAGAAATAAGTGGGAATCTTTGGTACACGTGACATTGATCTATCATAGACTCATAGAAAAGGAGGTTTGGGAGGGACCTCAGGGAGTGACATCTAGTCCAACCCCTGCTCCAAGCAGGACCAGACCCAACTACATCATCCCAGCCAAGGCTTTGTCTACCCAGGTCTTAAACGCTTTCAAGGATGGAGACTCCACCACCTCTCTGGGGAACCTGTTCCAGGGCTTTACTACCCTCCTAGCAAGAAAGCTTTTCCTAATATCCAACCTCAACTTCCCTTGCTGAACTGGAGCCCACTGCTTTGTCCTGTTGTCTGCCCCCACTGACAACAGTCCAGCTCCATCCTCTTTGGACCCACCCTATAGGCACTTGAAGGCTGCTATCAAATCCCCTTCAGTCTCCTCTTTTCTAGACTAAATCAGCCCAGTTCCCTCAGCCTCTTCTCACAAGTCATGTCCCCCAGCCCCCAAACCATTTTGGTTGCCCTCTACTGGACTCTCCTCTCCAATTTGTCCACCTTCCTGTGGTTGCTTACCCCGCCCGGGCTTTTGCAAGAGGTATGTGAAACTGAGATTGCAGCTTCCAAAGGGAGGAAGCCCCAGGCATTATAGTGGGAGATTCAGAGTTGCATTCGCTGTGGACCACAAGTAGTCTAAAGGTTCTGGTTTCAAAGGCACTGCCACCACTACAGGAAACACCTAACGCTGACAATGTAGGAAGAAAAAATAGTGATCTTTGTTTCTCATGAACCTTTGTAGATCCTGGAGACATCATGGAACCATTTTTCCTCCAACAAAAAAATAGAGAAAAGCTTTGAATGTTGACTTTGTGCAGGTAACCCCTGAGGTCCTTCCAAACGGTGATGATATGACTCTGCCCAGACTCTGGCCTCCTCCATCAGTTGCTTTTGAGGCCTGTGTGTATCTTGCCTCAGTACGGGGTATAGGATCTGGTCCTATATTTGTTAAGCTATGATGTTCCGTTCCATCCTATTCTTTCTTCTTTAGTTCAGTATTAAGGCCTGGAGCATGTATATTTAGACATGCACAGGAGTACAAGGAGGAGAAAACATGGCCTCAACTCCTTTGCATGGAGGTATAAGACCTACCAGATCTTGGAGGTAGGTGGGAGCACAGCAGAGCCCTGTCCTTTTGGAAATCTCTCACTAAAACCTTGAAGGAAGAGTCATGGAGTGCTTAGCAGCTTGAGTTCCCCACCTCCAGTGTGTGGGGGTGCATGTGGGAGAGGTTAGCCTGTTGCAACCTGCCAACAGATGACACAGCGCAGTTCCTCCCAGGAGCAACGACTCTCAGAGTCGCCACCCAGGACTTCGTGCTGAGCTGTGCAGCTTGAGCCAGACCTCTGCTGTTCGAAAGCAAAAATTATCCACAGCAGTAGCAGCGACTCATTTTGTTCACTGAAGGGTGAACTTCACCATGGTGATGCCCAGCATTGCCTCCTGACGATCACAGTCTAATGAAACATGAGCCCTTCGTGCTTCATTTACTTGTGACGCCCTTCCAGCCTTCATCGTCATCATCACTAATGTCACAACAGGCTAAATTCAGCCATGGCATACACCCCTGGGAAACAGAGTGGTGTGTACCAGGGGGTGATTTGGCCCATTCATTCCTCAGAAGGGTGAGCAGCAGTGTCATCGAACATCTTTCTGCCCTAACCTGTGTAGATCCCTCTTCTGCCCATTGTACCCAAAGGGAATTTCTGCTGACTTGTAGATAGATAGGGACAGAAAGGCGTGAAGAATTCAGCTGGCAGAGTAGCATTTTGCATGATTTTAATAAGGCAACTCGTGTCCCAAGAAAACCAGGTCATTAATTATATTGCCTGGGACATTTGCAACAGCTATACTCCCCACTGCTTCCTGGGCTATGGAGCTGTAATGAAATGCCAGCGCTGTTGAGCAGGTTTGAGCAGAGGATGGGGAACCAGGAACTCCTCCTGGGATATTTCCCTCAGCTCTGACAGGCTTATCAGGTGACCAATGAAATCTTGAGGTGTGTGATAATAAAAGGTGCTGAGCCTCCACACTTCCTATTGACTCCAGTAGAGTAGCTGATGCTCAATACTCCTGGAAATCAGCCTGAATAAACTCTGAGAACATGAAAACAGCCTCAACTTTTGGAAAATGCACTGAGATCCTGGCAGGAAATGTGCCAAAGACTGCAAAATATCACTTCTCTTATAAAGTCAATACTAGCATGACCCCATCACTTAAGAGAACATCCTAGAGAGAGTTTAGGGCAGTGGTTCTCAACCTTTGTAGCTTCGAGGCACCCTTTGGAAAATGCCAGCTCTTCGTTTTTACATGGTTTTGACTGGAGAAATGTAATAGCGCCATTCTCCTGTAGCAAAAACCACAACAGGGCAGAATGACTTGAAGACTCTGGATTCATATTGGAAACATCTGGGTTTATCTTGTGAAGCACATTGCCCACCTAACAGGGCTAAGATTGCACGCCACCCAGGGGCACCCCTGGAAGGATATCAGGACTCGCTCGTTGGGAATCATTGCATTAGGGAAATGAAACGTTACATCTAATGAATATATAATAAACTTCATTGTCCAGCATTCCCCAGCCCTCTGTTTTTCTTCTAGCCTCATTGGCTCTATTTCCAGCCCTGATGGTACTTGTAGACCACTGTCATACTCCTCTGTTGAAAATCTGCCAAACCAGCCAGTCCCAGGCTCTTCTGCTACCAACACAGCAGATGCACTTAAAGTTACGAAGCCCAGAGTAAGCAAATCTAAAGTGTTTAATCTATTATTAATCAGTCAGTTGCAGAAATGATAGGGCTCTGGGGGACCTGAGAAAGACATCAATATTTATGGCCTCGTTAGCAAATGCTGCTGGGTTTTTTTTGTTTTTTGGGGTTTTTTTTTAAAGAGACAGCAGGACTATGAAGAATGTATATGTTTTATGTCAATACAGGAAGAGGCAGTGTCATGTTTTGGGACAGGAAGATTCGAACAAAGTCTTAAATATTTATCTCAGAGCTCGGAAGTTGCGCTGGGCTTCTCGTCTTTGGGGCACGGTATCCAAGTACCCGGCTTTCTGAGATCAGATCAGAAAGATAAGAGTGGAAGTTGGCACGGTGACAGAGACAAGAGCTGTTTTTTTAACATCCTAAATTCCATGTGGATTAGCTAAATAAATTAACTTTTGCAAAAGAAAGCCCCTGAATTACAATTTAGACTCCATGAGAAATCCACCTGTTACAAAGTAATATCTCTGGACTGAATGAGGCCAGGCAGCCAATCTGAATCCACTTCACCCATCTGCCTTTCCACCCTGCAATGTTTAGTCCTTCTAATTGCTTGCGCATTGCCTTGTTGCATATGTCCCTGGCGGTTGCACCTGCTAGTATAGCTTATGTTTGTACAGTGCACAGCACAGTGAAGTTCATTTTTAGTTGCCGTCCACACACTCCTGGAATAAAGATGATGATTATGAATAATCATGCTGATTCTGATTAGCTGCTGTATAGAGAAGCCCATTCATTCGGTCACTTTTCTGCTCATCGTCTCAAGATTTTAGAACTGGCATTCCCCCTTCAGCCTTCTGCCACCCGTGCCTGTTCCCACCACCCTCCCCTTTTCCAGTTTCATGCTCCTAACTAGAGATCTCTTGCTGGAGATGAGCAAATATGTCCTGTTTAATGTCAGACTTATTCCAACATTGCAGTCTGTAAAGTCTGACTCTAACTGAACGTGCTGTTGGGTTCGTATTTCACTTAGGAGATTCTGTGGGAGAACACAGGAGGAGAGAGAAAGGAAACTCCAATGGAAAATTAAGTTGGAAAAAAAATACACCCAGGAGCAGGCTGCATTCAAAATAGAACAGAGATTTTGAAAGACAGAAGCAGAGAGGAGAGCAGGAGAAAGAAAATTTCCAGTAAAAAAAAGAAAAATACAGGAAAGTTGATGGATATTGTCACCATTGCCTTGACATCATCAGCTCAATGTATTGTAAATGCTATTACGTGCAAACAATGATGAAACGTTCTAAAATAAACTATTTGAAATGTTATCAACCTATTTAATTTCATGAGGATTAAACCCCGTTATGTGTACAAGCGCCCACTGATTTCGGGTGGAACAATAAATTCAAGCTCAGGAACTGCCCCATAGTATATAAAACATTCACTTGTAACATCTGAGCAATGGATGGGTGAGGGGCAGAAGCAGACCTTCTTTACCGAGCCCTGTCTTTGCTAGCTAGGAAAACAAGCTTAAATGAAGCTTAAATAAGCAACCCACGCGCCGTGGACAGGACCCTCCAATGGGCATTAATTAGAGTTGCGTTGACTTCAGTGGCTGCAAGCAGATTTAGGACAGCTGAGGACCTGGCTGGGTGAGTTTTAAATAGATCTGAAAGGTCTGTGAACACAGAATAGTTTTGTACGGTTGGTAGAGAGTAGGAAGCATTGCAAAACCGCCAAGGCCACGCATTTCTCCCACCTTTGCTCACAGCAGGTTTTAATCTCCTCTTCTCTAGTAGATATAAGCTTTGTTCTCCTCAGAGGCGTGAGCCATAAAGCTCCCAATTACCCTCGCTGAGTTTGCTTGGAGCTTTGTTCTTTGATCTTCTCGTTGTGTAGCGTGGCAACTATAAGGGAAAGTCCATTTTTCCTGGAAACACCAAGACTGTCAGCAGTGCATCAAGCATGCATTCAGAGCCCCCCAGTGCAGAGCCAGGATTTTGCTGCTCAACTCCCCTTTCACAGGTTCATTCTCAATATCAGCAGATGGCGGATGGTATCCTTTCCCAGCTTAGAGAGATCCCATAAATACTTGCCATACTGGTGGGTAGTCAGAAGTTGTAACCAAGATTTGCACCCTCAGGATTGTTCAGCTCCACACTCAAGATGACGGGAGTTAACTCCTTTACAGTTCAAATTAGTATTCATCGTACCGTGACATTGGCTTCTGACTTGGCCTCCTCCGAGTTGCATTCAGAGTCTTTGTTTCTGGGGCGCATTATCAATGTTTGCTCTGACAGAGGACATGCCACATCTAGCTACAAACTATAACCATATGCAACTAAAGTGAAACAAAGCTCTTGGTTTCTGCATGCAACAACTGTTGACTAGAAAACTGCAAGAAATATGAAAAATGGGAAAAAGCACATCGAGCAGGATACATGCTGCACATAAGAGCTTTGTAGCACACAGCTTTCCTTCGGATATTTTGGAACAGCATTTCCCATTGCCGTCCAAATGGGAAGGACTTTTGTGTCTGATTCTCATAGATTTCACAGACATTAGGGCTGGAAGGGACCTCGAAGATCATCGGTCCAGCCCGCTGCCCCAGGGGCAGGAAGTCAGCTAGGGTCAAACAATCCCAGCAAGATAAATGTCCAAATGTATCTGGAAAGTGTGCAGAGTCGGTGCTTGCATCACTTCTTGGGGGAGTCTCTTCCAGGCCTTGGGGGCTCAGACAGTAAAGAAGTTTTTCCTTATGTCCAGCCTGAAACGGTCTTCCAAGAGTTTGTGACCGCTGGACCTCGTCATCCCCTGGGGCGCTCTGGTGAACAGGAGTTCCCCCAGATCCTGATGCACCCCCTGATGTACTTATAGGCTGCCACCAAGTCACCCCTGAGCCTGCGCTTCTGCAGACCAAAGAGTCCAATGGCTCCCAGGCTCTCATCATAAGGCCTCATCTCAGCCTTCATAAGGCTTCTCATCTCATGCCATGTAAGCACACTGGCTTCACTTGAGCTACCCAATTTATACAGCGACTTATGGAACAATAATCAGGAGGTCACTATCTCCAGGTAGCCTGAAAGACACGCGGCATCATTTTCTCTGCACTAAGATGCATAGGAAAATTCCAGTGGGACAAATCAGGGGCTTGTGTCATTGCAGGCTGGCAGGTGCTAGGAAATTTCAGACAGCTGAAGAGTGAGCGTTGGAGACTCCAGAGACAGAAGTGCATGATGAGGAAATGCAAAACCTTTTGTGTATGACTCAGGGATCAAAAGAGATGGCTGGACATTTTCATTTATAGTTTCATATTTGCAACCCAGCCGAGAGAACAATGACACATACAAATATATTTCTCTCCAGGTAGACTGCGCTGCTGCAATGATACCCGTGCAGTCGAAAATCAGGTTGTTGTAAGATTAGCTATCAGATCAATAAAGGGCATTTTTACAAAGAGTGGGTGGCTGGAGAAAAGGACACCCAGCTCCTCTCCGGCACCTGCACAGCTCAGGTCATGGTACAAAGGAGGTTGATAGCATTATCCCCATTTCACAGGGGAGGAAAGTGGGTCAGGGAATAAGATTTCTAGCCATGCCTGGTTTTATCCAGGGATGAGATCTGCTCTGCGTGGGACAGAGGGAAGACAACTGTGTGTAAATGATGTACTTATTGGGGCAAAGTCCTCAGACAAATCATTTGAGGCATCAAATGCAGGCCCCTCTGACAACTCTGTTGCATATATCTTTTCCATAAACTCATCTGAAAAGCAATTAGATTTTTTTTCCCCTTCCTAGTGATCTTGCAAAGCTGCTCCCAAGCTTCACTCTTTGGATAGTTACAAACCTCCCTCTAATTTCCAGCTTAAATTTACCCGTGGCTAACTCGTACCCATTTGTTCTTGTGCCCCTTCACTTGCATAGCTCTTCTCTGTCTGGCATTTGTCTCTAAGCCAGAAAATAGGCATGTCCTCTCTAAGCCAAGCTCTTTCAGTGTCCTCTCACCAGGTAGGTGTGCTATTCCCCTCCCCACCTGCGTGAGCCTGGCTCTGCACACGCTCCACATTGAATTCATCCTTTTTCAACATAACCAGTATCTGAGCAAAGGAAATTCATTTGAAAGGGTGACATTTATGATGGAGGGGCCAATCTGAATGTAACAGGAAAGCAAGGATTTCACCCTCTCCCCCAGTTCAGTGGGGGAGAAAGTTTGATTAATATATGTTCATCCCAAAAGGATGCCTCCATACAATGCTTGCCGTCACTGCTGAAAAGGAGCATTTTCAATTTGGAGCTATTACCGGGCAGAAGCCAATCTGAGGTTAAAACAGAACAAAGAGTCCTTTTGAAGACAGCTCCGATGTCAAGTCATGATGTCTGTTCACCGCTGTGCTTTTAACTAGGGATAGCTCACACATGAGTTGTTCTGTGGGGAACAAACACACATTTTCAACTCTGAGATTAATACCAAAAAAAAAAAGGCATTTTTTTCTTAGCCCACATGCATGTGTGGTATCTGGTAGAGAAGGGATTGCTGTGTGTGTGACACTGAAAGGAGGGAAATTGTGTGTATGTCACAGAAAAAGAGCTGCCGTGGGCGTGCAAAACACTGAGAACTATTACACTCTGTGCTTGTGGGTGGGTGAGGACGTTGTAAGAAGAACTGGAGGGGGGCACACACGGGAAAGATTACTCTCCATGGGGGGGGACATAGTAAGAAGGATTTTGATGCGTGTGACAGTGAGAAGGATTAGCCTGCGTGCGTGTGCGAGTGAGAAGGGGGATGAGGAGGATTGCGGCTTGTGACACACTGAGGAATTAATCTGTGCGCCCCTGGCTGGGATGATAAGCACTGTTGTGTGCAAGAGAGGCATCGGAAGCAGGCTTTAGCCATGAGAAGAGTTGTGTAAAAGAGACTGGGTGTGACACAGTAAGAAGGATTCCTGCGTGTGCAACAGGGCTGGTGAGAAAGATGGTGCCCATGACTCATTGGGCATGCCTACACAAGACACTTACTGCACATTAGCCTAATAACACTGTGCAGTAGCTAAAAACCATGCTAATAGCCTAGTGCGCAGTGTTATTAGGCTAATGTGCAGTAAGCACCATGAAAAAACCGTGCACGGCACTACTGTGCAGTAACACTAGTTACTGCACATTAAGTTAGTCCTTTATTAACCAAGTACTACATTAAATGCGCAGTAACTAAGGTTCATTCATGAACGTGTAGACGCACCCACTGAGAAGGACTGTTCTGTATACGTATGCACCTGTGCACATACGTGCACATGGTCAAAAGGATTGCCGGATGCATGTCGTGCTTGGAAAGGAAGGATTTGGCCAGGTGTGACACACTGGGAAGGATTATTCTCCATGCGTGAATGTGTGTCTCCGTGAGAAGGACGGCGCGGCGGTGTGTGGGCCACACTCAGGATTACTGCGCCTGTTGGAAACGAGGATTAGAGTTGTGTGTCGCCTGGGGAAAAGGATTGCGGCGCATGAAGCTGGGTGGAAAGGATTACTGGCCAGGAGACGTGGCTGAGTCTCCCGAGTGTAGCGCTGAGCAGGATTATAGTGCACGTGACGGAGCGGGGATTACACCGGGTGTAATACAATCAGAGACATGACTGTACCTGTCACAGCGGGAGAAGGATTACGGCACCTGTGATGGGGGGAGGAGAAGGATTACTATGCAGATAAGGGACTGACAGGGATTACAGCACCTTTGATACGTTGGGAAGCCTCGCTCGGCACGTGCAGGGCAGGAGGAATAATTCTCAGGCCTCTGCCATGCTGAGAAGGGCTTTCTCGAGATGCATCCTTGCCAAACTTTTCAATGGCTTCCTTGGGTATTTTTTCCCATTGGAGACGGGGCTCTGGGAGCAGCCAAGCCCCTGGACACAGATCATAGTAAATGCTGGTAAAGTTTAGATTTCTGGTTTAGGTTTCTACCCCTTACCCCTAGGTTTACTAGTGAGAACGTTTTTTCCTAATATCCAATCTCAACTTCCCTTGCTGCAACATGAGCCCATTGCTCCTTGTCCTGTCATCCGCCCCCACAAGGAACAGTGCAATAACCCAGTAGCAATGGCCATTTCCTAAGTCCCTTCATTAGACTTGCACGACGTCTAACATTGACCACCAAAAAAACACAAACCTCTTTCAGATTTTATCTGGCGAAAAAAATGGGCGTTAAAAAATATCAACCAGCTCTCTTGATTGTGCTGCGCCTGACTTTTGTTGGGGTGCCATTAGCAGGAGAGTCACCTGAAAAATTTAGAAGTAACTTAAAATAAATTAAATGAACAGTCTCCTGACCTCTTGCATAACCAAATGCACCAAAATGTTTGGATGCTGGAAATTTAAGATAACATTTGGAGGTTGGGGAGGAAAATGAACCCCCATCGCTCTGCTGTCTCATTGTGCTAGGAGGACATCTATCAAACCGCTGTGCTCAGAAACAAGGGGCTGAACTAGGGGGAGAGGCAGGGAGAAGAGAGTTCTCGGTGGGGTCTGCCACCCTAAATGAATTTACCTTCAAGATTTCCTTGTGTAAAGCCAAATTCACCCTGAGCAGGACCAATGGGACCTTCGTGTGCACATCTGAGGGTAGATTTTAGCCCTTAGGGTCCAATAAATATAGTGTTGATGGAAAACATTGGCCTTCTGTTCAGTCTCAGTCCTGACAGCTCCAGTCTTCCCTGTCTCCCCACAATTATGGCACGGATGGGGGCCGTATGTCATTGCACCATCAGAATAACAGGTTTCTACCGCAGTCTAAAGAGACTCTCTAGGAAGCTTGAGTTCAGTTTTGGGGTCTGACCTGTCCAGTCATTTCAGACTTGGAAAAGTCCCCGTCTTTCCAAGGAAAGAATCAAGATAATGCCTTTTTGACACCCTCTCCCAGGCCTTGCCTCGGAGGGCATTTGTAGGAGCAAGGTGGGCAGAGGTGCCTGGGGCAGTCTTGTGTCTTGGTAGTGGCTGAGAAGGATGTAGGCAGCAAAGCACAAATCAGAGGGAAGGGCTGGCCTGTTCAGGCTGAGTCTTGGTTTGCACTTGGCATTTCCACTGAGCCTATAGCAAGGAGACTGCTGAAAGCCTGGCCAAGTTGCGATTTTCTACGTCCATCATTGCAACCCCACATACATGAGCAATGGAGGCACCAGGGTGAAGAGTGGCCTGGGACAAGGCCATGCCTCAAGCACAAAGAGACGTGCTGACCTCCAGAGGGTTTCGCTTGCTTCTCTCTGCCATTGTGCAGGAGGAGAAGGAAGATGTGAAGCCAGGCTTTAGGTTACAGCAGCTTTTCTCAGGCTATTGCAGAAGTACACGGGAACCCAGCAGTGGGGTGGGGACGACTTCAAAGTGGCATTCAAGTCCCAAATGGCATTCAAGCAACCAGTGCACCCACACCTCTGCTGGGTGAGGCACCAGCCCCGCTGCCGGCAAGGAGGATCAAGGAGCTTTTCAGGCTGATTTCCATGTCTGCCACCTCCTGCATGTGCCCGGGGAGGTCAAGAGGGGCAGGAGGATGGAAGAAGGACGTTTGCTTGAGGTGGTTATAGCACAGGACCAAGAAGCCTGTGTTCGCTGCTCTTGGCCACAGAGTCACTGTGTGACCTTGGACAAGCCCGTGCCTCAGTTTCCCTGTCTGTGATAAGATAACCCCTACCTTAGGGGGCTAGCCAAGATACCCAGGGATGGATAGTGGGGTTTTGTTCATTAACATTTGAAAAGCCCTTTGGAGATTCAGGGATGAAAGGTGCTGGAGAAGGGCAGCATGTTGTTAACTTGGTTCCTTCAGCGGGAAGGAACAAAATGACCCAGAAAAGGACAAAAGCTAATCCCCCCACCCTCCCCCCCACACGCACTTTGAAAATAGGCCCCAGGTGCCCAGTTTCTCTGAACATTTATGAATCCCTTTCCCCATCCCTACTCACTTCACCCCCCCCCCCTTCTTTAAGTCCAAGTTCATTTTGAACCTAAATTAGCTGCCCCCCTCCCCCAAAAAACCCCCCAGAGTCCAGGACTTAGCTCCTCTCCTCAACTTCTAAGGCATCCTCTCTGGTTTCTTCCATTTCCCATATCTTTGCTTTGAGGGACTTTCCACTGCGGATGCCAGAAAACTTTTGCTTTATTTTATGTTGTTTAAAAGGGTCTTTTATCAGACATCTTTTTTTTTTGGTTTCATGCCCAAGAACATTTCTAAGGGAGCCCTCGCTGACCTCCGCTCAGGCTGCAGCGTGGTAAGGATGCTTTACAAGCAAGTCACAGCTGACTGTACAAACAAATTGGGTTTCTGTATTCCCTGCAGCCTCGCTCTGGAAAGACACCGTGTTCCCCCGTTGCAGAAACTAGGCCAGATTTCTACCTGGTGTAATTCCATTGGCCTCAATGCTTTTACCTCGGGGACAAATCCTTAGGTCCTTGCAACATCAGCTTAGCAGCTCCTCCCATGTCTGATTCTTGAATTAGCCCTTGAATGTCTGTCCTGTCTTTCGAAGCAGGCAATTTTCCCATTACAACCAACCCACTGCCAGAAGTTTGCGTGGGAAGCTGAAAGTGGGTGGCAGGTGCATGCTAGCAACCTGTTCCTGGTGGACCGTGCAAGAGCTAAACCCAGCTCTGCACACGGGGCATCTCTCGCCCTTTTGTAGATACTATTGACAGAGCCTAATATAGGAAGCAGTCTTTACATCACAGACAAAGTCCTCCGGAGGCCGTTAGGCACATGCCTCCGGAGAGCAGGATGGAAAAACAGTCCTGAGAAGATACCTCTGGGCCATCCTGAGGTTTTTGCACAGATGAGTGTGGAAGGTGACACTTTCAATGGTGCTTAAGCAACTTAGAGCAACCCCAATCCCATTTTTTAAAGTGGGTTAGGGTTGGATTGTCACAGTATTTTAGCCGTGGGTAAGTGCTAGGTAGGGTTTTCCAGTGTCCCTAATGCCTCCATCGTGAGCAGGTCTAAGTTTCCTGGGTGACTTCTAAAAAATGGCACTTGGGCTCCCAAGTCACCTAGACACGTTTGAAAATTGGACCACCAATCTCGTTGCATATAGCTACCCATCGAGGACAAGGGAGTGTTCATGCTCAAGTGTTTAGTGAACAGTATTGCAGTTTTTTCTCCACCACCTCAAGGCCCGACAACCAAAAGAAACCAAAAGATTGACGCCAGGAAGGGAAGTCAAATGGATTGATCAGGTCCAAAATGCACAGAAATCACTGATAGAAAGAAGGAAGTCTCCACCGCAAAGCCGCTTTCCCTTGCTCCATGCTTTCTCAAGTGTTGGCAGCAGCTATAGCTGGCCCTTCCAAATTTCATCTCTCTGGGGTGCACGTATAGCCATCAGCTCAAGTGGTGCACGGATATATATACACACCTACATTTTGAATGCACCAGATGTGTTTGTCTGTGTGCACATACACTATGTCTGCAATGGGATTTAAACACCTGAAATATTGATGCGGTGCGGTTTCACAGGCTTCCCTTGCTGAAACCAGAAAATCTAACACCTCATGTGTGAAGTTTGACGAGGCTGAGAGCAGCTTTGCCCTGCACAAACTTTTTGCAAAAGCCGAGGAACATTTCTATTCCCCCTTGAAAACCCGAAGCTGCCCCCACGGTTCAGCCAGAGCTTTCTGGGCCCAGAGATTCCTGCTCTCTTCCGTGTCACCGGCGCTTTTATTTCATCTCACTGATCTCCCTGCAACATCAAGAAGAAAGCTTCACAAGACCTGGTGGGTGGCAAAGAAGTCCTTCTCATGCTTGAGAAAAGTGGAACAAATTAGCATTCTCCAGGTTACTGCTACTGCTACTTTTCTGTCTGAATGTGGGGGTTTTTTTCCCCCTAACAAAAGTTTCTATTAAGTGTGGTGGGTTTTCGCACTGCCTGTCTAAATAACATCATGCATCTACTTGATTTCCATTAAGCAGCTCTTGATGACAGAAACGGCATCCGCAAGGATGGTGTTACCACTCCCGAGTAGCGTATGACCCCAACTTTGACAACTTCTGTCCCTGCTTTCTGTTGTGTCTCCTCGCGGTTTGCATTGATTGATGCAGCATGTTTTACATAATCCCTTGCTCTCTGTAGCTCACTAGAGATTGTTTCTTCCGGAGCTTGGAAACTCTTCCAGAATGGAAAATAGGAAGAAGGTGACACAACAACAACAACAATAATAATAATAATGCCACATTAATGATCAGCGAGCAACACCCACTGTAGTTAATGTGGGAAGCAGGTGCCAAATCCTTTGTTGCCTGCTAAGGACTGGGACAATCCCACTTGGACTGACACCCATCCCTTGTCCTGGAGTCAGGGGCTCACAAACTTTTTCCATTCTGTAATATTTTTTTTCTGCATCAGAAACCCTCCCAAGACTCTTCTCTACAAATGCTCGCCCTATCTATCCTATTTAGCAGGACCTCCTCCTATTTAGCAAGCTTGCAAGGGCAATGTAGTTAATACCCAAGCCTAAATCTGCAGGTATTTGGTTAGGGACCCTGTCTGTTGGAGATGGGAAGTCTATCTCTTCCAGCAGAGGAAGTATCCTGTATGATGGGAGGGAGGATTTTCGTTCTGTATAGAGGAAACATCCAATATGTACCAGGTCCCCTGATCTGGAACAGTCTGGGCCTGAGATTGCAGAGCTGCTTAGCCCAGCTGGTTGTCCAGTTCTCATTAATGTTAATAGGAACAAGGCTTCCAGCTCCCTTGGGTAAACTGCGTTCTCCACCTATGAGCGTACCCTACCTTGTGCGACACACTCAGCAGCGTGCCCTGCTCTCTTGGATCCTCCCACCCATATGAGGCCCCAATGACTTCTGTAGTGGTGTCCCATTAAGATAGAAGAAGTGACCTGCCTGGATCCAATTGCAGGGTCGGGGTTCTCTGGTTGGAAGATGCATTTTAATCAAACAACACTGCGCTTGAATTTGTTCTTATTTACTCAGGACAGATTCAAATCCTCCTTTGAATTGGAGCGAGGGGCTTGCATTTTGCTCTATTTCTCTGACTGCAACAAACCATCTGAGGCCACGAGTTTCCCGCTTGCCCTCAATGAGCCAATGCCTCGAAGAGGAGATTTAGAAACCGTAGTCACTGCGGCTCATTTTCCATCCGTGCCCATCTCCCTTTCACAACCCATTTGGGCCGTTTCTCTTTTGGCACATTTGCTCAAGCTCACATGGAGGCTCCAAGTTTAATCTGCATTTCCTCTCGGCAGAAGCTGCATCAGGCACCGTTTGTGAGGGGCACGTCTTGTACATGGTTTGCTTGAACACCCACTGCAAGCTATTTGTACAAAAGTTGCACAGAAATCCAAAAAATAAAAAATGACAAAGCGAAGGTCCACCACTAGCCATCTGTCACAGCTCTGCAGTTCCACTCCCTAGACAACACAGTCGCCCACGGTGTTGAAAAAGTTGTGCGTGTGCGCGTACAGGCATTCACCTGGCACTCAGATGCCTCGAAGCCTGCTCATGGAAGAAATAAAAATCTACCAGTTAGCGTTTATTGCACCCACGAGGCAGGCAAGGATTAAAGCTGTTCAAATGAGAGGAAGAAACCATAATATTACCCCTGACAAACAGGCCTGAAGAAAGCAATGAACACAATGGAGCGTGCACGAACGTGACGGGGAGGACTCTCCCAGTGCAAAGGCTTGTGGGCTATATAACAGCCTGGCTGCAGCGGAAACAAGCCCTTCACCAAACATCTGTAGCACAGAGACACCGAGGAACGTGCTTGAACCCACAAAAGGGAGCATGTTTGGAAATCATAAGAGTCAACGCCTAATTGCACCCACTGTATTAAAAAGGGACTAGAACAGCACGTGCTACAAAACCCAGGCACAAAGGGGTTAAGTGCTGGACAGAGGGCCAGCCCCATTTCCAGACACATCTGTTTAACTCTTAAACACCATTCAAATAGAAAGTGCTGCGTTTAAAATCGTGGCCAGTTTTCTACCAAGACACTCTCGTGGCTTCCTTACATCAATGGATGCAACACAGCAACACCTAGCCATATGTGATAGACATCCCTTATCATTTGCATGGGAAATAATGCACGCAGATCAAACCCCAGACTGCAGATGAGTTTAAAGAGCCCTTCCTACTTGGAGCTGCTCAGGAATGTCTTGCCTTGGGGAAAGGAGAGGAGATCCTCTGAAAGGAGGTGCTCGTCTTGAATAGATGGGAGTTTCTCCATCCTTTGCTAGATCCAGTGCCGGTAGGATGATGTTTCTCAGCATTGCCCCTGCTTGTTCATAGCCAGAGGAGATCAGCTGTGCTGTCCCATCACAGGAGCCCTGTGTTTTTAGCTTGACTGCCTTTTATTTTGAATGCTGGAGAACAACTGAAGGAAGGGCAGAAAGCAAACCCTCCCTGAGGATGCAAGTGCACACGTCATCTCTCACCCGCTGTAGCATGCTGCCTCACCAAACTGGGGCTAGCGCTGCCAACAGCCGGCTCCGAGACATTTAAAGGCATGGCACGTGGGAGACAGATCATTTCCATCATCGTTACAAATGAGATCAGACAGTCTGAAGAAAATCCCCCTGACTCAGAGCTCAGGCCTTTTCTTATCCTTCACTTGCCAGCCCATGCTTAAGCAGTCATATCCTCCCTCTTGTCCGCTGGGAAAAGGTAATTCGTGAACTCGGAGGAGTCTGTTTGGAAGAGATGTATTTATTGTTGTCTAATATTTATATGTTATTGCAGCAGCAGCTGCTGAGACCATCTAGGCCAGGGGCTCATGCACTAGTCACAGAGGGTGCATCTACACATTCGCTTTAATGCACCTTTGCTTATTTTAATGCGCATTCAATTGTCACAAAAACGCTCTTTAGCTAATGCACATTTTTCAAGTCCCTCACAATGGAGGTACTAGATTTAATGTGCATTATCTAATGCACATTAATTGAATGTGTAGACACATCCAGAATGAACACTTGCAGAGAAGGAAACCTTAATGTTCCCAGCCTGAAAGCCCAGATCTCAGAGAAGGCAGGATATACAGTCATCCCTGAGTTAGGGATGCAGAAACAGAAATAGCAGGATGGGTGTAATTTTTATCTAACCAGGAGGAACAGATACCACAAACCTCTCCTAGGCATTTGAGCTGAACAGAGTTTCCCCTTGAAGAGAGGTTTCTTTCTTATTCATAGCAAGATCCTCAAAGCACATGTTACAACCTCCCTTAAGCTGAACTATGTACAGTTCCTTATAGCTGTACATCAGGGAGCAAGGATCCTTTCCCATTCAGCAGCAATTAACACTCACTTAAATCAGGTGTAAATGATTGCATTTGGTGCAAGGCACTGCAGAAAGAGGGTGAACCCAGCAAGACATTGCCTACAGCTGGGCAGATTGGAAGTGTTAGGGGGAAAGGAGGACTCTCCCAGTGCAAAGGCTTGTGGGAAACCTTTGTGGGCTATATAACAGCCTGGCTACAGCAGAAAAGTTTGCCTAGGTTTGTTCAGTGAGTAGAGGGTGTTCATTGTTAGGGGTCTGGCTTATGTCTGTAGTTGTATGGGGAAAGGAGAGCAAGCTAATTTGTAGTATTTTGTCTAGTATGCTTTAAAGACTTCACTGGTTCTGTTAACTCATTAGCAGGATTTAGGTTTGATAATCCCAACATTTACATTAGTGAAAGGGGAAAGCCAAGGGGAAAGAAAAGTAGCTGTAGAGGGAAGGCAAAACTAAGTCTTCAACTGACATCTGCTACTAAATGCTCAGAAGAGAGGGGCTTGTATACCATTACCCAAATGGTAATGCAAAACTCCTAATGGGTCAAATGCACTTTACTGGGGTCCATGCTGGAGGTGGATGTGTTTGCTGTATATGCAGGTAGCAAAACCTCTGTAATCATAGTGTTTGCTCTAGATTGCAGCAGGAAGAGAACAGAAAATGAACTTGTAACAAAAAGAACCCACTTAATTTCCAGCTAGACCCAAGAACAAGTTATCCAGGATCCCAAACTAAGCACAGGGCATACCACATAGGTAGACCAAGGGCCAGAAGCAAGCTTTTAAATCCCTGTGGCTGCTAGATGTAGTAATCCCATTCAGTAACTCCTCAGGTACCATTTTGGCCATCAAATGCACTGATAACCCTCCAACTGCTGAAGCTTCCTTAGCCTGACAAAGGGTTTTTGAACCTGAAAGCTTGCTTAATAACTATTCTCCATCTATTTGGTTTGGTCTAATAAAAGATATCAAATTCACCCAAGGAACCTTGTCTGCCTATGTCCTTAGACCAACACGGCTACAACCTAAACCCCTGATAACCCTCCCATATATTTTATGCAGGTCTGGCAGGAATCAGTTTTCAGAATATGTATGGAAGCCAATGCATTGAGAGTTAGTCTGTCCCTCGCTTCCCTGTTGGCTGCAAAATTAGCCCTAATCTTGAAGTTTCCAGTTATGAGTTCAATGGGGCTCTGTTCCCTGCACAAGATCAAGGGCTGTAGGGAATGAGAGGAGCCAAATGGATGTCCTACATTTAGATACAAATGATAGAATAGGGCTTGAGAACTGGCAAAAAAAAACCAAACTGAGAGTAATGAAAATAAACAGTCCAAAGGAATTGCAGCTGAGGGGTGGAGGGGAGGCATCAGGTACAGGCAATTAAAGGCAATCTTGATTAGTGTATTTATTAAGGAGCTGGAAAAGAGAGGGAACAGCAGGCAGGAAAACCTGCTGCAAACATCACTATGAGCAGAGAGAGATGACCAAGGGCCCAGAGACTGACAGCAGGAAAGAGTCTAAATTTGCAACCCCAAAACAATAAATAGCCGAGGGGAAATAATCCCAAAACACATTTTCTTAATGAGAGGCAGGAGCGTGGGGCTCGGAGCTTGTGGAAGGGACCTGGGGCTGAGAGTGGGGCAGCAGATTTGATTGATGGGGTAACAGGTCTGCAAATCACGGGCCCATGCAAAGCTGGGGAACTGGGTACACATATACCCATATGTCCCACGGTGGAGTTACAAGTGGATTATTTTAGGGTAAGAGTCATGCAGACTGACGGATAGTCAAAAACTATCTGACCGTGAAGTAGCTTTTCTTAGGACGGGCAGAGCAAGTCCAGGAATCAGCTTTCCCATGGCCTCCTTTAACGGGCTCCACAACAGCTGCTTAGAAAATCTTCATCGAAAAAAGGGAAGCTTGCACTGAAAACAGCTGCAGACTTTCATGTCTGGCAAAACTACTGCAAGCGGCTCTGATACATTAGGGAAAGAAAAGAAGCCGCTGATGACAACATGCATTTCATTTAAATCAGGCGCTATCCTACTTGATATATTTGACTTCTGCTATCTTGCCCACCCCACACCATTGCACAAATGCCTTTATTTATTCATTCAGTTGTTATAGCTTGGACTTAATGTTAGGCTCACCTAGCAATTGCAAATATGCTGTCTACTGTATTAATATGCAGTGATTTCAAGAAATGATCTCTTCCCCCTACCCTATTGCTGCTAATGCATGCCAAGCACAACATATTGACAGACTATATTCCATTTTTATCAGCATATAGTGCTAAGTAAAGGTGGACCAATAAGGAACATAACAGCTTTTGGAGCAATGGTAGGAGAATTGGTTCTGCCTGCATTTCTCATCTCATTTTATGAGACGGGTATCATTTTCCCCAGTAGTAATAATCTCTCTCTAATATTTATGCCTCGGCTTCTGAAGACTTCAAGTGTGGAGAACTCAGAAACCACAGAAACTGCTTTTTTCACTGAAGGAGGAGATAGGTTGGAGGGATTGTAAAACTACACATTGCATAGAGTAAATAAGATTTTTTTTAAATCACATCCCATGCCATGAATGGATTTCACAGGCTGTTACTGCAAACTCTCTGTGCTCACAGCGATTTGACAGCCTGTTTATATCCCAGAAATGAGGCTGTTTAGCAGATGGAAAGAGAGAAGCCTTTCAAAGTCTCAGTTTTAAAAAGGTGTGAAGGCAAGAATGGGAAGAGAGAGGAATGGCTCTGAAAATGGGGCCTGATGGAGAGATTAGAGGCACTAGGCAAGAGTGACTCCTTGCTTAAAAGGTTTTTCATTCAGCATTCAAAGGACAAAGCTAAACACAGCTGATTAAAACCTTCCTTCGCACTGTTTGCACAGTGAATGGTGATGTGTGAAGGCCCAAATTGAGCTTGGGGTCCCATCAGTTTGGGCACTTAACCAAGGCACGAGAAGAGCCCATCCCTGCCCCCAGAACCTGCAATCTAAGCAGACTTGCACAGAGCAAAACGGTGTTTCCCCTCCCTCCCTCCTTCCCCCCGACTGGGAATGATGTGAGGTCCTGCGAGACTAAACGATCTGCACAGCAAACCCAAGGCAGAGTTTGAACAGACCCCGCTTTCCCTTAACCACAGAAGTCTTCTTCGCCAAACCTTCCCCCTTGGACTGAGCTGTGTCTAACCACAGCAGACACCTTTCCCTTGCCAAGTCCTGTTTCCCGGTGCAATCTTACTTGGGGTGACATTCATTGGATATGCATCTAGCTGGGGTCATCTAGACCCAGCACTCTTTCCTGCCTATGCAGGGGGTCGGACTCGATGATCTATTGAGGTCCCTTCCGACCCTAGCATCTATGAATCTATGAATTCAGGTTGGTAGCCTGCAGAAGAAGCTGTGAGTAGTTGGTGGTGGTTTTCTACTGTGCTGCCTGTTATATTTGTTATAAAATACATCCTAGCTGGCAGAGAAGGGGACTGAGGATCAGGGCTAGGGACAGACATGACACACAAACCGGGATAAGTGATCAGAAGCTGATTTAAACCTGTAACAGAACAGACATTCAATGCACACAAACCAGTTTGAAAACGGCTGAAACCGGTTTGAGATTAAACCTGGTTGAATGTAGTATCACCGATTTGGGTCAAACTGGTTTATGCAACATCTGTCCCAGTGCCAGGTGTCCTTGCTGGGGTGCTATTCTGACACCTGGGGCGAAAACCTCAACATCTCTCTTCTTTTCTTAAAGGGGGAACATTATTAGGTAGCTACCTCTCACTGGTGTTGCAAAGGGTTCATTCATTGATGGTCGTGGAGCTCAAGGGTTGACTGGCAACTAGATCCAAGCCCAGTTCAGGTGCTATTGGGGTGATGGAGGGGGACCTGTTTACAACCCCCTGAACCTGAGACCTGCAGTCCTGATGCACACTGGAGCTGTCGGGGAGCAGATGGCAGGATGAGATCTTTCTGATATAAAGCACACTTCATAAGCATGTAGCACTTGCCAGCAAGTTCACCCCGATGCAGCTCTTTGCAACTGGTACCTGTGTTGCACTCAATCAACTTCAATCATTTTTCTTTTTTCCCCCCGTTACAGAGAGCTCGTGGTCTCTGATGATGCAACAGTAGTCTCCTTCCCAGCTAGGCAGCTTAATTCATGGAGGAAATTAATGCATAATTAGACCAGTGACAGGATCTCTTTAATTGTTTCAAGGTGTAGACACTTTAAAAAAACCCCAAAGCTTTAATGAGTCAAAAAAAATCAGACAAAAGCTTGTTAAAATATGGGTGAAATCCTCCTTTCTCTTCTACAGACAAGGTTCTTTGGGTAAATGTGATATCTTTTATTAGGCCAACTAGATAGTTGGAAAAATTGTTCTTTGCAAACTTTCGGACACAAACACCCTTCTTCAGGCACTGCAAAGAGTCGGCCTTTCTCTTCTGCATTTTTCAGCCAGCTCTACTATTGACCTTTTAGAGACAGATGATAAAAGGAGGACATTTCAAATGTGGATGCACCCCCCATGGGTTCCCCCCTGCAGGGTCACAGTAAACAAGGACCAAGTTTCAACACAAGCTAAAAGGGAATTCAAAAGCAGGGACTATGTCGTGGAAGTTTTAAATGGGCTGATAAAGAAGTCAAGGGTCAAATCGGGGTCCCTATACCCACATTTGCACCAGTGAATCATAAGAGGCATCCTGAATCTAAATCAAAAGGACACTTAGATTCATAGATGTTCGGGTCGGAAGGGACCTCAATAGATCATCGAGTCCGACCCCCTGCATAGGCAGGAAAGAGTGCTGGGTCTAGATGACCCCAGCTAGACACTTGAACCACTGAAAACACCCAGGAAAGACCTGTTTCCATTATATTGATTTCTGATAGCAAGAAGATCAATTCTGCTGCTGTTTTTGGCCCCTGATACTCAGCAGGTATAATCCATTTTGAGCTGACGTTAGCTCAGTAGGAACACAGTTGCCAGCCAGTCCCCAAATTCAAGTATCTGTCTGTCTTGTAAAAAAAAAAAATCCATATCATTTCTTTATTGTTATATCTAGGCGGTTTATTTTATTTTATTTTTTTTTAATGCTTTGATTCTTTCTTAACTAACAACAAAGGAAACAGAGCGCCTGCAGCACAACCCTTCGCGAGAAGCCCGAGGATAATAAGCCGGTGTTCGTAAGTGACGGAGGAGGAAAAAACACCTTGATTTGGAAATTGATTTTGGTGTCAAGCTTCTCGGAGATTAGTATAAGTAGCACAGAAAAAAAATGATGAAAGAAAACTGGGCCCTTGTGCCTTTATAAATGCTTTTTAAACTAGAAAATAATATGTCTTGTGGCCTAATAGCGGGCTGATTTGCAGTTGATCAAATAGACTGATCATATCTAGCTTTAGCGACACAGATATGTCAAATGCAAAGGGGGGATATGGAAAATGTGTAATGGGGAGGTTGCTAGAGAAATCTGTGGGCATCCACTGTCATTAGGATGTGGTGAAGAGATGAGCTGTGGCACTTTAGCCATGCCGGAGAACCACGAGGACAAATGTTTGTGAGGCAAGCTGAGTTGTTCCTAATCTGAACGGACACCAGCACCCTTTCGTCGACCTTCCACAGGCTCCTCCAACCTGATGTCAGGTTCTCCATCACTGTGCCAGGGGCGCCTCGGGCAGAGACCGCTAAAAATAAGTGACTCGTACACCCACTTGGTCTGAAGCACGCGTGCACACGCACGTATACACGGAGTGACGGAGCAAAGCCTCCGGAGTTGCTCCTCAACACCCCCGGGGGCAGGGGGTTGGCTTGCCCTGAGTTCGGATCTGGAGTCTCGACACCCCCGGGGGCAGGGGGTTGGCTTGCCCCGAGTTCGGATCTGGAGTCTCGACACCCCCGGGGGCAGGGGGTTGGCTTGCCCCGAGTTCGGATCTGGAGTCTCGACACCCCCGGGGGCAGGGGGTTGGCTTGCCCCGAGTTCGGATCTGGAGTCTCGACACCCCCGGGGGCAGGGGGTTGGCTTGCCCCGAGTTCGGATCTGGAGTCTCGACACCCCCGGGGGCAGGGGGTTGGCTTGCCCCGAGTTCGGATCTGGAGGATTATGTTTTGTTTCGGTGCCTTTGCGGAGGTGAAGGGAGTGTCGCGGTGCGGTAATGAGGCCTCAGTTGTTCAGAGCGTTGTATTTTTTTTAATGCCTTGCAAATGAAGTTATAATATTCATGTGAAGCTTGCATGTTGGATCATTGGAGACGATCCCAAAACTGGGTGTCTTTCTGAACAATTCAAAATGCCTCGCTTTTGGAGGAAGTCTGTGACTTGTCAGTGATTAAGGAAGGGTCTTGGTAATCTCTCCTGATCCTTATGATGTGGGAGTCCCGCTGTTTTTGAATCTCGGCATTGCCCTCGCCTTACAGTTGCCATCCAGCATTAGGACAATGGCTACAGTCAAATCCCTTCTATCTGGTCATATGATCCATACATGGCCAGATGTGTTCTGGGTTTGCTTCCCCTCCTACCCTTCTCCCTGAATCACCTTGGACACTGGATGTGGTGAACATGGGCCTCAAGGGGCTCAGAAAGCCCTCTCTCTGATTCTTCATTGGCATGTCTAGCTAAACTGACTGCTAGATTTAGAGTTGGAAAAGATTAACTGAGCAGAGATCTTGTGGGATTTTGCTTTTCTTTGCAACCTAGGGCACAGGCCGCGTGCTGGTAGCAGTATCTCGCCCGATCCATTCTGTGCCATTGCAGAGGCATTGGCGGCACCGCGGTTTTCCCTTGGCAGACCCCTGAGAACTCAAAGTCCTTTTGTCTAACCCAAGTTTCCAAGTTTCGTATGGAATAACGGAGTGACGTGTAATACAGGAAATGCAGGAATGGTTTTGGCCTGAAAGGATGCCACCGGTTTAAAGCAAATGCAACTGGAAGCTGCTGATAAGATTCTTGCACGGCATCGTCTCCAACTCCTTACGCAGAGTCCTGCTCCCTGGTTCCCACCAGATCCTCCCCATCTTTCCAGTATCCTTCTGGGATCACAGTATCTCCTCCCTACACTGCCCCTGCCACCTATCTGATTGGGATGTATAGACCAGCACGCTGCAGAACTTGTTAGCTATTCTGAATTTCTTCACCACCTTTCTCCTCTGCAGTGAAAATGCGCAGTTTAAATTGGGAAGCAGGGTCCCTGTGTTACTTCACTGCCCTCTGCTAAGGTCCCCAGATACAAAGTGCCTTCAGCTTACTGACAGATGTCAGCGAAAGAGTGACATCCTCCGCATGCTTTCAGCATGGTGACTTTTTTTTGTCCTAACCCCTTCAGGTTTAAATAATTGACCTTGGGGATCTTTCTGTCAAACAAACTTGGGAGGAAGACACTTTGGGAAGAGAGAAGAATTTTTGAATGTATGTTTTTGAGGAGGAGCACCAGCAAATTGAAGCCGGCACGCTGTCCTCAGGATGGTTCCCAGCCAAAGTATTTGCAAAACGTCTGTTGCCTCCGCAGGATGGCAGCTCAAATACAGCCAGATAGGAGTGCGGGAACCTAGGAAGGATAACAAGGCATCTGACAGTCCTTTTTAGTGCCATCTCTTTCCCCATACAATTAAAAGCCTCTCCCTGCCATTTGCTCACCAGCTGCCGTGATAAGTACGCTCTCTCTGGGAGTGGGAGGGCAAGCCTCCTCTTCTGGCACCACGATACCAACACCAGCTGTTCCTTAACTCACAACCAAGTATCTCCAAGTGAGTCCTGGTGTCATCTAGGTTTGCTCTGGGATGGTCCCAACCCACCCGGTTACAACAGACACAAGCCGAGCCTGTCCATGCGGCAGCTTTTTTTTCCCCCACCAGGTAACTCAGTGCCAATGAAGTCTTTCCTTCCACTTCTGCCACGCTCCCAAATTACGTCTCTGGGACCATGTTCTGCGCCTCCCACAATGCTGCAGCAGGAGATGGTGCCCAAAGGACCAGGATAGCGTGGTGCCGGGATACCCTATTCCTCTGAAATCCTAGCCAACTTGTTAAATGAGAGTGCTTGGAGACGTCCCATGTAGGCAATGAAAACAGCGTGTGGGAGCAATTGCAGGTGATCTCACCCTGCATTAATGCAGGCTGTTCGAGAGGGTGACGGTAATGCTAGCTGCTGTCGTTATTGAACAGCGATTAGCCACGTTGGCCTTGGAGCCAGCCATGCCATTAACTGCTCTGCATCTCCAACCATAATTGAAAGCACTTGATGTATGTCAGAGACGGACCTGCCGGCTTCAATGCCAGGCTGGTGTATGGAAGAAGTGCCAGCCCTGTAGATACCAGGCATCAGCAACTGGTTAGCAGCAGTTGTGCGAAGTTTGGGACTGTCACTAGCCATCTAACCCGACAAATGCATCTTCTTGGACTCGTTTATTCTGATTTAAGTACCCCGTTTGTAATTTTTTCAGGAAGCAAAAATCACGTGCAGCTGTTAATATTTAGGGGTGAGCATTTTAAAAGACGACACGCATTTTTGATGGTTTGCAAATACCCATTTCTCTTGGACAGCCTTGTCTGGATTCATAACTGAATGCCAGTGTCAGTAAAAAGAAGTGCAGTCCAAGAGTCCCCATACCTGTATTGCGGTAAACAAAGTATTTATCTTCTTTCTCTGGTTTTAATGTGCGTTAATTATTCCATGCTGGTTCTGGGACTGGAACAATTTTGCAGTCGCTGCCTTGGTATCACTCGGTTTAGTTAACCAAGAAGGATTATTGCTGAAAAGGTGACTGAGGCTCTTCACTATTAACGATAACTTTTCCAAATGAATTGACGTGGAAATCCTGTCGTTCCGACACGGATACCCTTCAGCCCATCTTGTCCCCGAATCATCTGTGCTAGCAGCGGTTTCTATTAGCCTGAGAACATAATGTGAACGAGGTTCTTTTCCAAAAGTTACTGACAATAAGGACGGGTAGTTCTTGCAGTCCTCTGCGGTGCAATCTGTTTCAGACGGTGGAATTGGAGTATCTCAGAACAGTGTAGGAGTGCTGAATGTACGTGATCAAGCCACAAGAGTGGGGAGAAAAAAATCCAGAAAAATAAAAGAGTAATTATCAGATCCAGTGAAATCATGGTCTGCTAAAAAAAAAAATATATAGCTAAACTCATTGCCTGGATTATTAATTGGAAATGATCTGTTCAACTAGACCAAGAATGTCACTTCAATCAGGCAGCGACTCTGACGGCCATTTCCCCAGGGATCCGATTCTGATTTCGCGGTATGTGAAATCGGATACCTCTGTTCATTAGGACCTGCGATCCAGCCTCATGGAAATGATTGGAAGCATATTTCCACCCACATCCATGACTTCCCTGTCAAAATGTGTCAGTCCCTTACTGGGGGACACTGTCTTCTTCAGCTCTTATCAATGCAGAGGTGTGTAGGATGTCGTCGTTCCCGTGAACTGCAGCAAAAGGCTGGGTGTTGTCACGCTTGAGTTACTAGATTTGGGAATGATGAGGTCCAAGTTTCCAGGGGGGGCTACAGATTTCCGGTGTGCTTTTTGGGCAATTCCTAAGCAATCAGGGTTTCAAAAGTGCTCTGCTCTCGTTTGCAACAGCTCAGCTGCCAGCGTGTTGAGGTCTGCTGAAAATCTGGCCCTTTTGTTCAAGCGGTTAAAGGAGCTCAGCTCTGAAATTGCGGCCCTTATGCTCTCTTGGCCTCGGGTCCCTCATGTGCCTTGAGCACTCTTGTTCTTTGAACGGCCCTCAAATTTCAAGCCATATTCCTTCAAGAATGGAGAACTCCTTGCTTCATGCTAGACCCAAACCTCTTGGCTCCATCCATCAGCTTCTGGGGAGGCGGGAGCTGGGATTCCTTCCAGTCCTTGCAGCGTTGTTGCTTAAGTACACCATAGACAAGGAGGGTGGAAGGGAGCTCAGGAGGTCACATCTAGTCCACCCCCTGCTCCAAGCAGGACCAGCCCCACCTACATCATCCCAGCCAAGGCTTTGTCTAGTCGGGTCTTAACTTCCAAGGATGGAGATTGCACCACCTCTCTGGGGAACCTGTTCTAGTGCTTCACCACCCTCCTAGTGGGTTTTTTTTCCCCCTAATATCCAACCTAAACCTCCCTTGCTGCAGCTTGAGCCCATTGCTCCTTGTCCTGCCATCTGCCCCCACTGAGACCAGCCCAGCTCCATCCTCTTTGCAATCCCCTGCAGGGAGCTGAAGGCTGCTATCAAATCCCACCTCGGTCTTCTCTTCTGCAGACTATATAAGCCCACTTCCCTCAGCCTCTTCTCACAAGTCATGTGCTCGAGCTTAAAGGACGAGCCGCAGTCCTTGCTGGGTCATTTTTGCATCCCTGGTGCGGGTTGCAACCCTTTTGCAGAGTCTAAGATGTTCCTTCACTCTGTTGGCAGCATGGCTCAAACTGTTCACTGGGCCAAACCCCAAGCTCCAGTTTCTGGCCGTGTCTGGACCTGGTCCAACCAGCAGTAATAGCGGCGACACGTGTTCTGGCCTCTGCCCTGAGCCTCGCCTTGCCAGTGCCTATCAGACAAGGGGTGTTAAACTAGTTGGTCTGATCCAGTCTGCCAACTGGCAGGCCATATGCGGGTGACTTGATTGCCCCTCCAGTCCCCGTTTGAAATTCGGGCAGTGAAGGGAACAAGTCTTTGAATAAAGACCCGCTAGGCCACGGGGAAGCTCGTGCTGAGACACCTGCTCCTTGCTGAGTCTGCAGAAGAGGCCATGCAGGCTGTTACCAGTTTAGGAGCAGATCAAGGGATTCCCAAGTAGTGTAGAAGGGCTTGCTAGGGGACCCCAAAATGTCACATCCAACTTTTCATCCTTCATGTCACATGGGGGGGATCCTAGAGCCTTGAGTCGGTGTAAATGTCACAGCCAAGAGTCCTTAGGAATGGAGTGACAATGAAAGGAAACGCTAGTGCCAGGAGTGGTGACACAGGGAAAATGCTGACATCGTCAGTGCCGCAGGCTTGGAGATTTATTGATAATAACTCAGGATGTGTCATAAACAGGAGTGATATTAAATGACTCTGACTGTATCAGGGACTGAGTTGTACAACCCACAGTGTGTGCTCCTCTCTCTGCCTTGCTGAAATCCCGAGGCATTTTTCCAGCAGCTCCCCCAAGCTCATTAAGCGCTCTCCCGAGGAGCCCGCGGTCCTGAGACAGGGATCTCGCTGCACAGCAGCACCAGCAGCTGCCGAGATCAGAAACAACGAGTGGCCTGATTGCCTGGCGTTGGCCCTGAGTACCCAGCTACACAGTGCTGCCAGGCCACAGTCACTGCTTCATGCCCTCCCTTGCCACCCCTAGGTAATGGGGTAACTGACTGTTCAGACCGTGCAAATCGGATGTTGAATTTGGGTCTGTCCGCAATGCCTTAAAACAATGTGAATAGGCTGAATCCTGCCCTTGTGACACTGTGCCCATCAGTGCCAATTGGATCCTCCATAAGAAGCCAAAGGCAGAGCCCGTGGTTCCTCCCACGAATGTCTCGTGACGTCTCGCCGTTTCATGACGTGCATCTAAACCACACGCACCGTGTACAAGCGCCCTTTGGTGATGAGGGGCTTATAGAGGGGTAACGTGGAAAAGAGGCAGTGGGCTAAGTTGGGGCAGGTCTGAGCAGAACAATGTTTCCCCACCTCCACGGCTGAAAGCAGCTCTTGAGGGATGCCAGGGAGCATGCTTCCCAGCCCAGGACTGCAGTTAGCAAAAGGGTAATAGTAGTTGTGGGTGCAAGGAGCTGCTGCTATAGTGGCTGATCCTATAGCAGCAATCACCCTCACTCTCTTCAGGGCTCCCCATAGCTCAGGGTGACTGTGGACATCCAGATCTTGGGTTCCCAGCTAGCTGGTGGCCAAGAAGTCATTGCTTCCTTCAGTGCCGTCGGCCACCAGTGGCCCGCGAAGCTCTGACGGGCAGTCTTGGGGGGTGGCTGTACCAGGAGGTGAAGGGAAATAGGTGTATTTTGATTCTGGATTGAAAATGGGTGGGTTGAAAAGGGATGTGCCGGAATCAGGCTGGTTGCTATGGGGAGGATGTGGGAGGATTCAGCCTGCAGAACTGCAGCTCGCTGCTTCCTTCGCTGACTCCGAAGCCGAGCAGGGCCGAAGAGGCCAGAGCCAGGCAGAGAGCCCACCCCATCGCATTGTTTTGTGGGTCTGTGGCATTTTAAGAAATGCTACATTCGTCCCTCAGGCTAGAAAAGGTCGGACAGCCCTGATCCATCAGATTCACTCCCTTACACACATACCACCCCAAGCCATCGTGCCGCCGTCGGTCCCCCAGTGTGTGCGAGAGCAGCCTTTTATGGTGAGAGATGCAACCCTTGTGCTCTTCTGCAGAGAGCGGCGCTGGTATTTTTTCCTCCCCTGGCATGGGTGGGCGGTTGAGGAGGAGGCAACTTCCACACAGGCTGACACCTCTGCCGCTCCGCGCCCGTCTGGCAGGGACTTGAACAGCGAGCAGCTGTCGCTCCATGCCCTCTGAGCCCGTGGGATTGAGCAGGACTGGGTTTTAAAACACTTGTGTTTTTTTTTTGTTTTTTTTTTTTCATTGTTCACAGCAACAGATAGCATCCCGGCAGAAGAAGCGTCTGCAAGAGAGCGGCAAGCTCTCGTTTGCTTGCACGCTAAGCCAAGGCAAGTTCACAGCTAGAAAGCAGGGGCACGGCATGGAAGGGCAGGGCCTCTGTGACTTCCTAGCTCCCTTATTTAATGGAGGGTAGGATGGTTGTGTGCTGAAAGACCAAATCTTCTCTCTCTGAGGCTCCTCTGACCATCTCCTTCTCTCCCCTCCAGTCTGTTCACAGTTTTCCAAGGGCGTTTATGCCATCTTTGGGTTTTACGAGAGGAGGACGGTCAACATGCTCACGTCCTTCTGCGGGGCCCTCCATGTCTGCTTCATCACGCCCAGCTTCCCTGTCGACACGTCCAACCAGTTTGTTCTCCAGCTACGCCCGGAGCTCCAGGAGGCCCTTATCAGTGTCATCGAGCACTACAGCTGGCAGAAATTCGTCTACATTTACGATGCCGACCGGGGTGAGTGGCGCGCCTACCAGGCGGGTTGGGAGGAGCGTGTGGTGCTGTTTCCCTCAGCAGGAACAAACAGCAGCAATGAATGGAAAATATTCCAAGTCCAAGGCACTCAGGCGTCAAACAGGGAAATGACTGAGATGCAATTCAATCATTGCACAGAGCCTAATTTTCAGAGAGCCTGCCCATGTGAATCTCATGTGGGCGAACATGTGCACATTAGGTGTGCAGGGCACAATGGTTGCACACCCAGGCATGGTATTTGTGTACCAGTTCTGGAAAGTCTTGGTGTTAAAGCAGACCACATCGCCAACTGAGCGAGATTCTGTGGACTAATTGTCTCATTATTGAATTTACTCTTTTTCTTTGGGTGGACAGACATTATCATCTGTTCTTTGGGAGGAGTGCTCTGTGGGTTGTAGCATGGGGGTTTCCAAGCCTCCATGTCCTCATCAACCAGCAAGAAAAACCACAGGAGGGCTGCAATGCAGACATGGGACCATGCAAAGAAGCACAAGCAAGGGCTTTTCACAGCATGCCCTAGAGCAAAGATGCCCCTGCCTGTTTCGTGGCAGCCGGGGTGGGAGGGAGTTCTGCTGGACTTCCCCATAGGACTTGTAGCAGCTGATACATGCCCATTTTATCCTCCCGTGATGCTGCATACACACATCTCCAAATGCAGGGCAAGGCATACAATGCTTGAGTGACCCCACAAATCAAAGAATTAAGATTTCTGAAGCAGTCTGAAGTCTCCGAGCAATAGGCAGCAGAGAGATGCAATGTATTCGCTCCTGTATTGATTGCTGTTGTTGAGAGAGAAAGAGAGAGAGAGACTCTCTGAATACAGGGGCTAATGGCTTGAATAGACTAAGAGTGTAAGAGGAAACGGTAACACTGAGCAACAAGGCCACAGCCAGGCAGCAGGACAACCACACAGCCCAGTTTATTGCCCCATTTATTGCACCGCTGCACACGATGGGTGGGTAGTTGCAGAGAAGGAGAGAGGGAATCCTGTTGTTTCATGATGGTAAGGGAGTAAGAGCAGAAGTTACTACTTATAGTCAAGGTGGATTTAGATGGCATGCTGGAGGCTTAAAACGTTACTAGGGCTTTGCTGTTTCACTCGCCCAGAAAGGGGGGAAATAAAGGCTGATGCATGAACTAATCCAAGGCTCTCACCCTGCTCCCCTCTTCCCCGTCTCTTCCCATCACAGGCTTGTCAGTCCTCCAGAGAGTGCTGGATACGGCGGCGGAGAAGAACTGGCAGGTGACAGCCGTCAACATCCTGACGACGACAGAGGAAGGATACAGGATGCTCTTCCAGGAGCTGGAGAAGAAGAAGGAAAGGCTGGTGGTGGTGGACTGCGAATCCGAGAGGCTGAACGCCATACTGGGCAAGGTGGTGCTGACAGCGGCTGCTTGGGGAGGGGGCTTGCACGTGCTATGGGTCTTCTGTGTCCCTCTGGGATAAGTCCTCTTCTCGCTCCTTGTATCCGAGATGCATTGTTAGGAGGCCTCTTCTGCGGGGTCAGCGTGTGAGCTCGGAGACATCTCGCCTTTATGGGATGAAAGACATGGTAGAGCTGGAGGAGGGCTAGGAGCTCCCTCTGGGTTTGCACCTTCACACTGTGCCTGTTCTGCAATATTTTTATTCTTTGGGTTAATTGCCTGGCTGCTTTATACAGAGCTCGTTATGTTGGCTGCCCCCCCCCCTCCCCTCCCCCCGGCGAGCTCGTCTGCAACCAGCTCCTAAGAGCTCTGTGCGCAGAAGATGTTACTTTTTCATTCTCTCTGCTCCCCATTTTTTTTTTTCAATGGGTCCGTGCCATGAACCCCATTGCCCCTCCGTGCCCCAGCTCTGACACTCGCCCTCTCACAGAAGAGGGCCATCAGCGAAGCTACCGCTCGGGCCCCCCACACCTGTGGGACTCGCCTTTCCACGTCCCCTACAAAGCCCCTGACACTGCCACGGCAGCTGGCGTGCGGTGACTGCTGCTTATCAGGCTCTGTATAATGGTCTTGCTGCTATCTTGTGCTTCTCACATATGTTTATTTGAAGCCACCTGCCACGTCTTGTCTCACACTTGGATGGTGAGCTGTCTAGGGCAAGAGTCATCTTTTCCATTAGATGCATGCACAGTGACTAGCATAATCAATCCTTGTCTGACGTCTCTAGGGGCTACTACAATAAAAATAATAGAGAAGAGATCAAAAGCTGACCTTAAATGAGGTCAGGGCTTATGAAAGGGGCCAGGTTAACTGTTCTGGCAAGCAAAATCTTTTGTTTAACCACTGAGTAGCCAGAAAATGAAGTGCTGCTTCACATGCCCTAGCCAATGGCATCTGGCTTGAGCCTTATGGGATGCAGCACATTGGAAACCTGGGGTTTTATATTTGACACGCACTTCAGATGATCTTGTAGCATTTTTCCCTCCTTGCAGAGGTCCTTTTTCAAAGCATGTATCTGATTTTTAATCCATAGTGATGGACTGGTCTGGCCATTTTTTTTATCACTGCAGGAAAAACACTGTCTTCTCTTCTAAAAACTGGTTTAGCTAATAGATAAGAAGCCCTTCTATTTAAATGTTTTATAGCTTGCTGAAGGGAAGGAGCAAAATCCTTTTGATTTGCAACCACTTGGAAATATCAAGGTGTTTACCTTTTTTAAAAAAGGGCTCATAAATGGGGGGAAGAAATACATAATGCCAACTTCCTTCCACATGGTCCTGCATTATAGCAAGAGTCTTCAAGGGTTTTGAAAATATGTATTCCTCAATCCATACTTTCAGGAGGGCTAAGATTATTTTTCATGCTGAGACTTGTGAAAGTTTTAACTTTCATTTGTTTTTAGGCTTTGCTCTCTATTTTATGAAATGCCATGAGAAAAGGGATTTTGGGTAGACACAGTCACCCCACGGAAACCTGCTTGACTTCTCAATGGAGAATTTCTCCTCTCCTCCCCCAGCCCAGTTTCTTCTCATCCTGCTTCCCAGCCCTAGCCAAGGTGCTCTCAGCAGCCGTATGATTTCATTTGCAACCGAAACGGCCACTGCTGGCAGGAGGTTCAGAAACGGTACCTTTTGTAACAATGCCAATAGAAACAAAAGCTGTGCTTGGTGAGATGAAGTCCCTAGAGTGAGATTTTCAAGAGCTCACCCGCCAGCCTGCTGTGCATGCTTTTGCAAACTGGCCTGCACAGTTAAGTGGTTATAGGGGAACTGAATGCCTGGAAGTCGGAAGAGGGGTGCAGACCCCTTTTATCTGATAAGGCAGCTGTGCTTCTGGGTACAGATGTTCGCCGCTCTTTTATACAGGAAAATATTCCATCCTTCCTAGCAGCACTTCAGCTGTCCTAATCCTGAGACAATAAGAAGACAAGAGGTGGTGCACGGGGCGGGCCCAGAGCCACCCAGTCTCCAGTCTCTGTCAATGGTCTCCCTATAGACTCACAGAAAAGGCGGGCGGAAGAGACCTCAGGAGGTCACATTGAGTCCAGCCCTTTGCTGCAAGCAGGACCAGCCCCAACTGCATCATCCCAGCCAGTCCTCCACAGAGATTTCTCTAAGCCCTTTCCGAACTTGGTTATATTCCTGGCAATCCCTGCAGCAGTGACTTCCACATGTGTAAGCAAGCACTTCCTTTGCCTTTTAAACCTCCCACCTGATTAATGAAATGCCCCCAGAAAGCCCTGCCAGCGCATTTTAATCCAGACCTGCAATGCCCCGGGCTAAAGATGCACTAACCATGCAGTTGGTCGGTGGTTCGCAGGGGCTCGGATAGCACTAAACAAACCCCCACGTAGACCCAGGTCGGCAGCTGGACGGGTTAGCTCGCTGCACCATGCAGCCCAGTGGACAGCTATCGGCCCTTGTGCTCCCGTCTGCTCCTTTTTATCTACGTGACATGTCCAGAGATGCGCTTTGGCTTCTCGGGGACGTTTCAGCACATTCTTCTTCGCTGACAAGCCTGTCACTGTCACTTGGTGGCTGTGAATTTTTGCTCCCCGTGGAATAGAAAAGCCGAAGACCGCCATAGGACATTAGTCACTCAGGCATACACGCAGATGCTTGCCATCTTCCTCGCTTCTTCTCCGACACCGAGCGCAAGTAATTGCGCCCGACTTTCAAGTTGCTACGCCTGAGTTCATCTGACCTCGCTTCCAAAATTCATCTTCATCTAAGGGTTAAAGGGATGTGGGAAACCAACCTGCTTCCCATTTCGGAGTTTTCTTTCGCCCCCTGTCAGAGGGGCATCATTTCTCTCTGCTGAGGCAGCTATCTTTTAGGAGCTAGCCCCACTGGCTGGTGGCAAAATATCCACTGAGCCATACTGCGTTGTCTTAATGGGATAAATAAGTGGTAGGTGGCATCCCATCAAAGCACTGTATTGTTTCTTCCCTGTTGCTCATTAAAATGAATAATGGGAAACTTCCCTTCTCTGCTGCTTTGCTCTCAGAGAGGATTTCTTGCTAACAGATGTCAAACTCTGCCCATTAGGAAGTGGGTAATGAAACCTGCCTAGTCCAAGCGAGGTATCAGCATGCAGCCCAGCACTGCCTCTTCCCATGTTCAGATGAAGTGATAAATGCGATTATACCCTCAGCTTGCCACCTCCATCCAAAAGCATTAGAATGGAGCGAGGATTTTGAAATAAATTAAGATAGCAAAAAAAAAACCAGTAGCAGGAGTCATCATCCAGGGAAAGGCGGTCTCCATTTGGTTGGCGCTGATGCCCGATAAAGTAGCCAAGGGGAGTTTGGGTGCAAGGAACTGGTGACATCTGTTCCCGCATGGTAGTAGATCAGAGATCGTGGTCATCCTGAGGCCTCTGATGTTTTCTCGGTACATTTGGGGGCTTGATGAATAGGTGGGGTCTCAAGTGACAATGTGGGAAGGGTCAGAGAGTTGTACCCGTTGTTCCCCAAATGCATCCCTGGAAGAGCTCCAGCCAGAAGCCCTCCGTCAATCGGCATGCAGTGCAAGCTGCAGAGCCGAGTTTTCCACGAGGGACCACTCCGGCCTGGAGACGTTCCAGCTTTACCTACATCACTCGTATCTAATGATCCCCCCAGGAGAATGGTGAGGCATGAAAAGGTCTTGGCGCCGAACTTACTTGTACCAAAAAGCGCTAACAGATGTATTCTGCAGAGGAGCTAATTGAGGCACGGATTTTAGCATAGGGAGTCAGAAAGGTTTTAATATATACACTTGAGCACTTGAGCTGGGCAAAGGTAAAGCAGATGAATCAGTTGCTCAGGAACAAGTGTCTGATAATTAGAAACCCATTTGGTAATGATGATAATGGCTGGGATCTTTCTGGCTTTCCTTCGCCGTCTTGCAGATGTCACTTGGGCTTTGGCAGTTCTGCTGGCAATTCAAAATCTGTTTGCAGCACCGCAGAGATAAGGTGTGGTCTAGCCTGCTAAAAAGCCGAATGCAAATAGCGCATTCCCCTCAATAATGGGCAACTCGCCTGAATTTTTACTCACAGGATTTTTTTTTTTCCTTTACCTGGTTTGGCTCCTAGCTGGGTAATACCTGGCCTTAGCAACGTAGTAAGAATTTGAATCCACTGATGGAAATGAGTGGGAAGAGATTTTAATGGAAACATGGGGTGGGCAGAAGTGCCGTGATTGAAACGGTACAGCTGGACTCTGTCCCCCAACAAGGCTCGTTTGCTCCCACGAGGACAATGGAAATATTTTGACAGATAAAGGAAACCTGAAAAATTACGGGCCTTGAAGCAATGATACCTATAGAGAAGCGCTCAAACCCAAGGATCAACGAAGAAAGACCATGTCTCTAGGGGCACCGTGAATATAGAAATACAACTGCAATCCATATCTTAGGGGAAGCATCCACTGAGCAGCACTGATTTAGGGTGGCTTTGCCGTGGGGCTGGTAGATATTACCCACCCTCGAGCAGCGGTCCTCAACCTTTTGCACCTTGCATCCCACCAACCATTTTGTCAAAAAAAACCAACCCGGTCCCACCATGATAAAAACAAACCCCCGTTTTTTCCAAGAAGTATATTTTTACATTCACGTGCGTTTTAGTATTATATTAATCATTAGTGGACATTTTAAGGTGGGAAAAGTCCCACCTAAGCGACCTTCGAGTCCAAATGTTAGGCCCCAGCTCAAGTCTGGGTTCGTGCCCGGTATGCAAAGGCCAATAAAGATACCAGGGGTGAAAGTATAAAAAAGATTTATTGCTAGCAATCAAAGGTGCAAGCGGAATAGTTTCACAGAACAAGCACAGCAGATATGCAATACTGAGCCCCTTATATACAAGAGATTGAATCTTCATAAGCATCCTTGTTTGCTAATTGGTTATAAAGGAGTGACGCAAGGAGTTCTTTACTGAGCATGTCTCTATACCTGTGTTTTAGCTATGTATCTCATTAACATACATATATGTTTCATTAGCATATATCTTCCCCGCCTAGGGGTGTGATTTTTAGTATTTTAATAAGCTCTTTGTCCCAGTACCTCTGATTCTGTTTTTGTTTTCAAGCTTCCTCTATCTAAGACTGTCTGCTCCTTATCATTGCAGATGGGCATTCGTCACATAACATTCACTTTTGCTTAGGCTTTGCATAGTAGTTTCTAGGTCGAACCTTACACAAACACTGCCCGAGAGCGCTAAAGGAAGTGGCCTAAAGTAACGTCGGTCTGAGCTTTGCTGCATTTACCATGACGTGAAAGTGTGGGTGCTTTGAATTGTACAACCCGAGAATATATTTGAAGTCGTGCTCGGTGATTTCATTACGCTGTTCAGATAACGGGCTCCCTCTGGTGATCCTTCCTTTTTGGAGGCAACCAGAATACATCTGGCCCTGTAGATAAAAGGTACCCATTCTTCTCCAAAACCCACAGGACATATTTTAACTTGAATACTTTGTGGTCTCCCTGCCTCTGGGATGCAGCGGGTTAAAGGGGTTTTGCTTAACTTTTTTTCTAGCTGTTTTTTTGTTTTTTTCCCAGTCTTTTTCACTCTCCAGGCAAACTATGTCCTTGAACTAGCCAGGAAAATGAATTGCACGGGGGAGGAGACAAACAGCTGGGTTGCGCTCCCTGCACCTGTCCTTCCACCAGGCCCCAAATAAAACCTTTTGTTTTTGACATTGCAGATCATCAAGCTTGAAAAAAATGGGAATGGCTACCACTACATCCTGGCGAACTTGGTGAGTTGGGCGCTGCTCATTTCACATCTTTGTGGGATGATGGCTTGAGGGTTTCTGATTGCCAAACTTCACGCCAATGGAGAGGGTTAGATTAAAAGTCATCAAAACTGCAGCCCTTTATCCCTGCGCTGCAAAGGGAAAAGCCGAAGCACAGGCTTCCCTGCGCTGCTCTGGCGGCACGTGCCAGCCCTGATCTGGGGAGAGGCTCTCCAGGACATGACCATCGTTTCATCTCCAGACCGATTTGCTCTTTGCCAAGCTGAAGGCGAATTGTGAGAGCAGTATTTGTGTCATGGGCACCTGGATCCCAGATCCAGACCTCCCACGGCATTTCATCGAGGCCACCAAGCAGCTGTCAGCTGGTGCTAATCTCTCATTCTCCACCAGCCTGAACGTCCGTTGAATTTGTGAACCGTAATTAAAGTGTTGCATGTCCCGTTAGCACAGTCCTGGCAGCAGACACGTGCAAATGGCAGCGTGTGGGATCCCCCTGAGCCTTCCAGTAACCTGGAGCTATATGAGCTGTCCTGTAACCTTGTGGTACGCACGGGCTGGGTGAAGAAGGCTCTTGTGTCCAAGGATAGGACTTGGGGGTGACCATTGCTAAGTATTTCCTGGGCTCTGAGAGGCCAGACGTGCCCCAAAGACTTCTGGGTGTCACAGTATTACCACGTGCCCCAGGTGTAGGGCACATACAGTTTCCCTCCCTTACCCATTTTTAATGGTACTTTTTCCCCTCCTGCAGCTTTTTGTCTCAGAAGGTAGCATCAGCCCCCTAATAATTAAACGTTAAACTACCAATTAATCAAACGTGAACTGCCATTTCTTTTTCCAGTCCCAAGATAACACTATAATTTGCAAGGCAAAAATGGCCACATAATTATCCCGCTCCAGCCCGGTACTGACCTTGTGCCATTGCATTCAATGGCTACGGTACAATGAGAGAGTTTAACATGTTAACGGTCTGCAACGTGTAAGCTTTTAGAGAAGTGGCGTGTATTCAGTACTGTGCTTTATCTATTAATTGTGTTTCAAAGGAAACTATTTCATTGGGCCCCTGGCCTGCTAGCATTTCCTGGTGGCTTTTATGCTCAGCGAGGTACACTGGACTCCGCACCTGCATATGCAAAGGGCCAAGTGGGGATAATATCACCTACCTGCCTTGCACGGTTGTCGTAAGGCTGTGCATGTGTGTGCGCATTTAAGATTGTGAAGCACTCCCATGAAGGCACGAGGGTCCTGCAGAGATACTATAGATAGATGGATATAGATGGAAAATATTCCCCATTTCCCTCTCACCCTCATGCTAGGTCTCTCTCTCTCTCTCCGGCTGACTGAGACAACAGTCTGACTCTCTCGTCTGCTTTCTCAGCCTCTGTGCAAGGGCCAAGGGGATGATGCTGGCAAGGAGCAGGCTGCTTCCTCAGCCAACACATACCATAAATAATTAATAGCGATGAAAAGGCTCCCGGGGCTTTCAGCTTTCTGAGGACAGGTTCAGCTTCTCGGGGGCTGGTTTGCCGTGGTGGTTTGCCGCAGGCGCTGTGTCCTCCTGAGTTCTTGAGCGTGAGGCTGGAGTCCAAAAGGTGAACGTCGTGCTCTGGGGGGGTGCATTTTTATTTTTTAGGGAGGGCAGAAATTAGCAGAACTACCTTCTGACCACATCTACACGTTCATTAATGTGCAGTAGTTACTGGGGTGTATTTGGCAGCCGCGCTGGTCTCAGACAAAAAAAATGCAAAACTGTAGAGGTTCAGAGATGATACCTTTTATTAGACCAACTGAGAAATTGCAAAAAATGTATCTGATGAAGAGTGTGAGTGGCCAAAATCGTGCAGATTTTTTTTTTTTTTTTTTTTTTTTTGCAACTTCTGTTGGTCAAATAAAAGATATCTCTGAGCCAAGAGATCTACATTTTTGCAGTAGTTACGGTGTATTTACTTGCTTAAATGCACAGTAACCAGAGATGCACCGGAGAACACCTTCTTAGTGATGCTACTGCATAGTAGCCCAATAATACTGCGCAGTAGCCTATTAGCACTGCCCGTGCTGTGACTTGCTACTACACAGTGTTATTAGGCTACTGCGCATTAAACGGCTCATGTAAACACAGCCTCTGATACGCTGAGCTGGAGCAAGGACTCAGTGGCAAACAGCATCATTTCAAAACCAGTTTCTCCAAATGTCCCTAGGGACTTTGGCACAGAAAATAGGTAATAGAGGGGGAAATACAATAAATGGACACTTGGGAACTTGAAAACCATAGCAGTGGTGGAGCATTTGTAAAACAAGGGTAAGAAGAGATCCCTATTGAAGAGCAAATCTCCTCCAGGCAAGGATAGTATCATAGAGCAGGGCTGTCCAGAGCTCATCTAGAGTCCTTCCAAGGCAGGAGATGCTCTGTGGATCTGCCCAGGGCTAATCAGGGTACCAGGCACTGTCTGCAGAAGAGATGGCATGGCAGAGCAGGGAAAACATCTTGGTACAGCCTTTTTGCACTTGAGTTCGCTGGCAGGAATATTCATGGAAATAGCAGAGTTTAACCAAACACTAGGGACTATTTATGGAAAACAAGCATGATGCCCTTGGTTCTGCCCATTTCACCAGAGACCCAATAAGCACCATGCTCCTCAAGCATGTGGGACATACTGTACATGCATGATCGCACGTGTGATTGCCTGGTGCAATCTGCACGTGTGCTCACACCTGTGATTGTAGGTGCATCCTTCATATATGATGAGCATTTGCATCGTGCTCATCCAATCATTAAGGAGAAATATGACATAACATGTGACTTGCAGGCCAAGTCAAAATGGCTTAGAGGTAGTGCGGTGAATCAGAGCCCTAGTGTTGTACAAGTGCCTTAACCCACCACTTTTGCGATATATCCACAGGGTGAAAGGTGTTTGCATGGAAACCCTCAGGGACATTTTGCATAATAAATGAATCCATGGGCAGCAGACCATTGACACCAGAAAACGAGCTGATTTGACCCAATACTTACTTGCCCTTTCCTCACTGTTTTTTAAAGCAGCCCTGAGTGCTGAGTTCAATTTTACCAGCGCTGGCAAATGACAGCTGGTGCTTTCAGAGCAGGAACATCATTGCTGCCCTGCAAAATGCGCGTGGCCTGATGAGAAAATAACTTTTTCTTTCATGTCTTCACAAAGAAAGCAAAACTTTCTGCATCTTGGCAGGGCTGCGAAAGCCTGATCCTGAGCATGCATAAAAATGCAGCATCTGGAACAGTGCACACTGGCCGAGGAACCGGCCCAATATCCTGTCAGGTTTGCCAGCAGAAAGCGTTTGGGGATTATATATTTCTTTCTTTGAGATCAAAAAAGCATGGCAAGGAGAAGCACTGCTTGTTTTCTGGGCCCTGTTTTGCTGAAGCTTTGTTCTCTGCCTGAGCAGCAGCAGCTTCCAAAGCCACGAAAAGAAAGGCACAGTCAATTCTATCAGAGGGAGCAAGCTTAGAAACCTCTGGGATTTATTTCTTTTGAAGTCGCTAACTTTTCCCTTAACCTTGGCTTCATGTTTCTGTGCATCTGATGCAAGCGATTTTAGGCTGGCTCCTATCAGTGGTGGAGAGAACATCAGGTCTCTGTCAGGCAGAGGGGATCTTCATCTAAAAATAAGCGACATTTGTGTGATCTCTCTTAAAAGGTAAAGCATTAGGGACAGCTGCCACCAAGAGTGTTAATCCTCTTCTGCGCCCGCTGAGTGTAAGCCCAGGCGTTTCCCTTAGAAGCCGCTCTGGCTTGGAAATGAAGACTTGAGCACACGAGATGGGTGATCTCAAAGCGACGGGGTGAGGGAAAGCAAAATTTCCTCACCAGTTCTGTAGCTTAGCAAAAGTAAAGCTTTTTCCTCCCGCTGCTACCTCTGTGTATGTCAGGGCTGAGTTCGGGAGCATACTTTTCCAGATACAGAGACCTGCCATCTCTGCATGATATATCATGTATTCCCTATTTCCTTATGGAAGGGTGATCGTGCCCGAAAACTTGCAAAGAACGTTTTTTCCAACTTCTCAGTTGGTCTCATAAAAGATATCACATCTACCCAATGAACCTTGCCTTAGACTAACCCAGCTACAACCAAATGGCCATTTGTAGTGGGGGCAGTGATACGGTTTGGACACCCCTTATGGCCATTTGTAGTGAGGGTAGTGATACGGTTTGGACATCCCTTATGGCCATCTGTAGTGAGGGTAGTGATACGGTTTGGACATCCCTTATGGCCATCTGTAGTGAGGGCAGTGATATGGTTTGGACATCCATACAGTGCAATGCCCCTCGCCTACACATAAAACACTTATATCCAACTCTGTGAGCAGCTTCAGACAGTTGCCACCTTCATTTGAACAAAATCCCTCTCCCTTTAAAGCTACCTTTCCCCTCCCCCAGTGCTGCACTGGTAGAAGATGCTGGACCAGCAATGTTCAGACCCACATCAGTGTGTGGTTTCATGCCCGATGTCCTGGGGTACCCACAGTATCAGCTTCCAGTCTTGATAGGATCCCAAGACATCTGACCTTGCAAATGCTGTATTATTATGGAAGGAAGAGGTGTTTCAGGCTATTTTTAGGTTTCTAAAATTATAGCAGTTAGAACTTCCCTCTCCCCGAGAGGTCTGCGCAGCTGGACTCATGAGGCAGCCTGACTTTACAGGCAGAAGGAGACAATATATATTATCAGTAAAGTTTCGTAGGCCTGTAGACTGCTTCAAAAATAGCTTTTCTGTCATTCTTCATAGATGATCAGGCAGAAGGGAACATTGTGATCATCTAGCCCGAGCTGCTGTCTAACGCAGGCCCTCAGAGCTCCTGGAATTAATTCTTGTTTGAATTAGAGCTTCGCTGTTGAGAAACGTTCAGTCTTGATTTAAAAATTGTCAGTGATGGAGAATCCATCCAAATCCTTGGAAAGCTCTTCCAGGGGTTAATTGCTAAAACCGGGTGCCTTGTTTCTAGTCTGAACTTGTCTGGCTTCTGCATCTGGCCATTGGATTGTGTCATTCCTGAGAGCGTAGACGTATAAATAACTTACTGTGGGTTATAAGGGCTAGAGATTGAGCATTTGTCTGGTGCTGCACAGTGACTGCCCATGTGCATGCCCTTACACTGCAGTAAGTGGAAACTATCCTCTTACTCCCATCATGATTGAATGGTGGAAACCAGAACCGGACACTATATCCCAGCAAGGGTCATTAATGGACGTGTAGACATCCCCAGGGTACCCCTTTCCCTTCATTTTTAGAGTCTGGCTGTTGTGAAGCTCCCCAGCATGGCATGAGGCTCGGGTTTGAGAGGCAGGGTGCTTTTTAGCCGCGCTGTCAGCTCCGTCTAGCCAAACTTTGAATGATCTCCAGTGGAACTGAGTATCTTCTTCCTCGTGGTGCCTTAACTTGATGTTCCTTTCTGCCATCCCTCCCCATGACATTTCAAAAGTTGAGTGCAAGATGATTTTTTTTTTGCATTGAGATTGACAGAAGGCTCTTTGCAACCAGAAAGAAAACCCAGATTTATACCTAAGTGGTTCTGGAAAGAAAAACCCATCTCTTGCTCCCAGGCAGAGACTAGAAAACAGAGAAGCAGAGACTCCAGCCTCTGCACCAACTATCCGAACATAGTTGTGTCGTCAGGGCCCTCTAGTGGAAATGCAAACGATGCTGATAGAAGGGTTTTGTTCTGTCTGGGTGGCTGCACGCACACCAGGGGTTTTGTCAGCCTGGTTATGTTGGAAGAGCTCACTCCTCGGTTTTAGGCCGAGCTTTCATGGGCTCCAGCAGAGCCACCTCCTTTCCTCATCCAGAGCAGTGAGGTTTGGTTTTGGCAGTGCAAGGTGTAAAGCGGAGGGGGAAATCATGGTGCGCCACAGAAATGCGACCCCCAAGAAAAGCGAAGTGTGTGCACTGTGAGTACACTACCCTTTGAGACTGTGCACGTGCAGCTTAAAGGTTGGTTGGAGCAAATGCTGCAGCCTGCCAAGAGCTCGGTCCCCCAGAACTGCTGTCTGCCGACTGTCCGAGTTTGATGTCCCACCCCGCCTTCAGGATGGACACCACCAGCATCCTTCTGCAAATTATGAGCAATGATTTAGGACACCAGGGGAAGTTAGCTCACCCACTCTCACCAATGTTACTTCGATGGATATAGGCAGACGCTGCCAAGAAGCAGGTCCAGCCCTCCCGGAGAGGGAGGGTAGTTCAGCAGTTGGGTCAGTAGCCCATGTCTTTGTTCAGCAGGATGACGCGGAGCACGTTATTTATCTCCCACGTGCGTGTCTCCATTCTCCCTCCATTACAACAGTGATACCAGCACTTCCCTGCCACGTGGTGGCATGGTGAAGAAACATACGTTCACAGTGATGAAGGCCTCGATACCAGAGTGATAAGGGACATCTCAGGACCTTGGACTATGTCTTTGCTGAGAGTTTGGGTCAACTTTCACGTTGTCCAAAGCCTATACATACCCCCTGATTGTCTATAGTCTCAACCCCTGGCACCCAGGAAGCTCTGCTGAACTTCCAGGTTTCAAGTGGTCCCTGTCCCCATTCGCCTCTTCACCCATCACCTGCTGCAGTGAGTTTATAACTCATCCAGGTGCGTCAGGTAGGAGCATGGATATAAAGGGGCAAGACGAGTATTTGTCCAATGCTATCATTTACTCAAGGAGTGCTGCTGCATGTCCCCTACAAGGGAGAGGGCTCTTTAAATCCTTCCCCATTTCCCCCCCCAAATTATCTATGTCCTTTGCACAAGAAGTCCATCAGCAACAATCCCACAATTCACCGTTCCTACCTTCCAGCTTCTCTGTGCTCCGCTTTTCCTCTCTGCTGTCAGTAGAGACAAGCCCAGAAGAAGAGGAAGTAGTAGTCTCGAAGGGTTCAACTAGGAAATGCGGGATTTATCTTAGTGCTGTGCTCGAGAAATGAGGATTACAACCTGGATCGCTTTGGTGCAGGGCATCAGGAAAGGGGAGCTGGCATGAGGCTCGCATGGGTTAAGGGATGCCCTCAACTTCATCATAGATACACCCTTACACAGATAAAACTGCATGGATTCAGGCACCAAAGGGTTGATGGGGGCTTTGCTTGCAATGTCGGATGGCCATCGTCTTGAGTGGTGGACTGTATTCCTGGGGTCTGAGGGAGGAGCTGACTGATTTCTAAGGGTTTTTTTTCTTTTCAAGGCAGATCCTTCCCCAACCAGTTAATCAAGACAGATTCACAAAGCCCATTTCAAGTCATCAGTCTTCCTGCATTATGCATTTCTTTTGATGACTGAGCCCACAAGCAACGGAGAGGAATACAAATGCATAGCCATCACTGACTTCTCTCCCAGGAATCAAGGCAATGAATGGGATAGTAAAACAACCTCTGGCTGAAAAATGGCTTCAGCTTGAGCACAGCAGAAAGAACAGCTGCAGCCAGGAAAACACAATTAACAAGGCGCCGTCACCAATGCAATCATGTTTTCCCTTTCTCTTTGAATGCGTTATGGCCCTTAACAGCCGCCTGTACAGTACTTCCCAACTGCAGGACTTCTCTGCACAATTTTTGGGAGGCTTATTAAGGTTGAAAGAGAGCCATTCAGAATGGGGGTGAGAGAGGAAGTGGCCCCCTTTGAACTAAACATGACTATTGCTTGAACCATGAGTTGACCCGTGAGTCAGGGTAGGCATGGGGAGGAAAGGTGGTGTGAGACCCTCAGCCTCACGGGATCCAGACTGCAGTGGTTGTTTTATTATCCATTTGTGATTTCCATAGCTTTCCAACTAGGCCAGGCATGAAGAAGGCACAGGGTTGGATCCTCTGGTCTGCCAAGTTTTGCAAAAAAAACCCCCAAAAATTGTACTTCCCAAAAGGGTACCACTCCCCTTTAGGAGGAATTTCCACTGGTAGACGTGCTTCTCTTATCAACAGCTTCCACTACATCGTGGTGAGAGATGATTGCTGGAGAAGGCATGGTGGATTCAAGCTCCAATATGCCTTGTCCTCCAATGACACCACTACAGGCCTTGCACCGGTGGCTGAAATAAATGCCAACCCCCACTGCTCTAAGCGTCAGGGGGTGCGTTCATCAGGGCGAAGCTCAAGTGCATCTACTCACCACCTTCATGACCCAACATGGGCCATTTGAAGTACGACTGCATGGAGTTTGAGAGGCTCTCTGCCAGCAACCTTCATAACCTCACAGAATCAGTCTAGCAAACAACTTGAAGCCAATCCATTGCATTTGCTTGACCTTAATAGCCCATGTGAGCTTTTTCTTTAAAAAAAAAAAAAAAAAGCTTAATATCCCAGGTCCCGTGTGCTGTAGATTTCTTGCTGCACTTGCATTTGATGGCAAAAGCCAGGCACTTCTGTGCGGATTTGTTTCCAGATCTAAGGATGCTGAAGATGGAGCAGCACGCGTGGCTGTTACCTTGAGGTGGTGCAATGCAATGTTTTCTCTGTGACTTACTGAGTTCAGACAGAAGAACGGAAACTGGAGTCACTTCAGATTGTCCTTTCATGGTGATTTCCTGCTAATTTGAAGGCATATGCACCAGCTGCATTTCCACGTGCAGTTATACTACCTATAGCCTGTCCATGCTATACAGTGGATTACATATGTCCATGGCATGACTAGTATGGCCCAAAAGTTTTGTTACAGTCAAACCACATAATGCATTGGGCAGAGAAATCACGTTCTAGGTGAGACAATCACTCTTTTACTGCCCTTCCTCATCAATGGTGACGAGAATATCTTCAACTATGATATTTTACTCATGGCTTACAAACCCATTTCTTTTTCCGTATATTTTATTTTATACGTGAAGCGTCTTGCTGCAATACTGGACTTCTCTTCATGCCTTTGCGGGCCTCCTGAGGAGGAACTGCTGACTCCAGCTTCAAGCTACTTTGTGGCAATATTTCCTCCGATGGACTTTTCCCTGAAATCATCCCAGAAGTCAACTATCAGTGCAATTTGGCTCCAGTTATGGATAACCAGTTGACACTGATAACCTCTTAGGCCACTGCACCCTAGAAGCCATGTGTGTCAAAAGCCACTTGACCTGCCATGTATTAAGATGTCAGAGATGGTACTCAACTGCATTTTCTATTCATTAGTCACAGCCCTAGGTTTCTGAAACCCCTACACTAGCAATTACAAATGAGATGGAAGTGTGCTAACCTAGCATACGGAGGAATACCTGACTTAGAGCACTGCTATATTTTTTTTTTAACCTAAAGAGCTTCACTTAGAAGCAAAATAAATCATCTTCTTAAAGCATCTATAATTTATCTCTCTACATCCAAGCATGAGACAGCAAATGGATGCTAAATTCCTTGCTAAAAAAGGAAGAAAAACTAGCAGGGGAGCATGGAACGAACCCTGCTAAACCATTTATGATTCCCCTTGGCCCTACATTGACTGGGGGGAGAAGTTTAGTCCATTTCCTTCCTTGCGACCAGTCCGTTCCTATAACTGGTTTCCACTGAAGGTCCTGATGCTCAGACCGCTGCACTGATGAGAATTATTACATCGCTTGCAAGACAGCATTGTTTTTGATCAGATGTTGCAGTCCCTGGCAGGCAAGAAAGGGGCTGTGTTCTGGTGCTGTAACCCCCGGCATCATTAGCAGCATCGAGAAAGACAGAGAAGAGAATACTAGTCCCAATGGGATGTCCTGGAGGACGTCTGTAGAGGACATGGGCAAGCAGGATGCAACACTGCCAAGGGACGTGGAAAAGGGCATTTGTCAGTAGAGCACGCATGGTCATTAACACTACCCCCTCCATCTATCCAGCCATGTCTCTTGTAGAAGATGTCGGGTGGTCTTGGAGATGCTACTGGCATGTTTCCTTTGGTGTTTCTGCACTCAGAGTACAACCTTCATGATGCATAACAGCACAGAGAGCAAAGAGGAATCTCAGTGCTGCCATTCTTGCAGAAACTGGTTTATTATACCCGCCACGCTAAAAGGATGTAGTCAACATTGGAAAGCCTGGTATTTGACCTTTCCCTCACCTGCTTGTAAAATCTGCCTCATTATTTGCTTTTGATTCAAAGCAAATGTTTCCATAGTTTTCTCTGAAAACCCCCTGAAATTAATACTTGTAGCAGAGTAGTTGTGTGCAACCCTATAATGCATGTGTGTGTACATTCGTGGATGTATATAGACACACACATGATGAGTTGGGGGAAATCAATGCAGAAATCAGGTTCAGTGAAAATCTTCCAAAGGGAATGGAAAACCTAGTTATTTTTTTTCCTTCTGGGTATAAAATGTTATAACCCCACTAGTGTCTTTCTAAGAGATCTGCTCCTTTGACAGATTAATTATGAATTTTTACTTCTTAGTCTATTGAAGGTTGTTTGCTCAGGCTTCATTCCCTTTTACAAAGCATAATTTGCAAGAAAAATATATCTCCACTAGTATTTGATTGAGTGTATAAAATTTAGGACTGGCTGACTAATTCATTGCAACTACGGTAATATTCACTGAAAATTTTGACACTTCCATTGAATCATTATTTAGGAATAATTTTTTTTCCATTACTCTACCGAGCGCTCATAAAAATGAGCTCTTGTTAATCTGCCTATTCATTTTGCTGCATTGAAATTAAAGTTACTGGCCAACTTGGGTCTTCCATATTGCTTGTGCAAAAATGGAAATTGGTTCGGGTTCATTGAAGGCAAAACCTTGGTTAAAATTCAGGATCTTTATTTTCACAGGGAAGAGAGGCTATCAGATCAGTCATCATCTTAAGGGGGATGGAAGAAACGTACCTAGAGTTGCAGCATGCCATTCTTTATCTAGAAGCCATTTTCTCCAGGCCTGTGTCCCTCCAGTGAGCCTCTCCTTTTGCTTCTCTCCTACATTAGGGATTCAGGGACATTGACCTGATAAAATTCAAAGAGAGTGGAGCCAATTTGACTGGCTTTCAGTTGGTGAATTATACAGACACCATCCCAGCCCGGATCATGCAGCAGTGGAAGAGCAATGATGCCAGGGAGCACCCTCGAGTTGACTGGAAGAAGCCAAAGGCAAGTGGTATAGAAAGCCATTTGTTTAAGGTAGTATCAGCCAACCTCAGGTGTTAATATTCTTATGTTTCAATATTCAGCTTGAGCTAGTCTCGGTTTTTCTTACACAAAGCATGCCCCTGCCGTATAATAACACACGCCTTGTTTTTGAAAGGCAGAAGGAAGGAAAAAAGATCTGTCCTTGTAGTAAGCAAGAGTCCAGCATTTGCAAAGCATTTCATCTAGAAGAATAAGAGACTAAGACAGCAAGTCTCTTTAGCGTCTCTTCTTCTCTGTAGTTTTCTAGGGGGCAAGGTACATACTTGCAGTAGCCTACAAAATAGTGGAGATAGCATCCAGATTCCTGTTATCATGCTGGAAATGTCACGTGAAAGGATGAAAACAAAGTAAATTGCCCTGAAACGAGTCATACAGTGAGACTTCAGATAACGGTTCCACACCAGGAGCTCCTGTGGAAGGAACCGGTACACCTACGGGTATATGTATAAGATCAACCCACGCTAACAGATGATACCCCTCTCTCATTCCTCTTCTAGTACACATCGGCTCTTACTTACGATGGAGTTCGAGTGATGGCTGAGGCCTTCCAGAGCCTACGGAGGCAGCGGATTGACATCTCCCGTCGAGGAAACGCTGGGGATTGCCTTGCAAATCCGGCCGTTCCTTGGGGTCAAGGCATTGACATTCAGAGAGCTCTGCAGCAGGTAGAAATGACCCCATGCTGCTCTTTCCAAACAGGATCAAAGCATGGTTCTTCCAAAGGGTAGCCTTCCTCTATACCAGAGGCATTTTGTAAGAGGTTCCTGGAGTGAGACCCCGGGGATAAGAGTTTCAGATGGTTGATTTTGAGGCTTCTGTGGATCATCAGGAGGTAATTAAGTGACCGTTAACTGGTATGGACAACACCTCCAGTTCCCTACAAATACAGTCCCAAGCTCATCTTGAGCAGGTCAAAACAGCTGAGGTTTCTTTTCTGTTCTTCTGCATTCTTCTTGCGTGTGCGGTTGATCATTTCACCCTTATCCCTCTCAGGTGCACTTTGAAGGATTAACTGGAAATGTTCAGTTTAACGAGAAGGGTCGTCGGACCAACTACACCCTCCACGTGATGGAAATGAAACACGATGGCATCCGGAAGGTAACGCGGAGCAGCTCGTGTCTGAAAGCAGCAGGGCACAGCTCAGGGCCTGGGGGGCAATGGGGCTTTCTCACAGCCCGGTTCTCCTCACGAATTGGGAAACGGAGGACTTTTGGGTAAAGTAGCTGGTGACCTGAGTGCTCCCTGCGAGTAAAAGAAGGCGTGAGAGAGAAACCTCAGTGCATGATGTAGATACCATAGGTGGGAGGGATTTTCAGAGGCAACCTCAGCTGGCCTAATTCTCATCCCATTGTCATCAAGGGGAGTTTCACCGCTTAACTTCAACAGGAACTCAATGCTGGCTTCAGCTGACCAGGATTTCCAGCTGACCTCAGTGCCCATCGTCCGAACACAATTTTCAGAAGGGCCCAATTTCCATTTAGGCACAAAAATAAGTAGCCAGATTCTCCGAACTGCTCTGCTCATTGCAGGGACTTACTGTGTTTTGACTTCTTTTGAAAATCCAACCACAATGGGAGCAGTGGGGGACCTTTAAAATTTGAAGTCTTGTGTAGGTGGCTAATGGGAGCTAAACCCTTTTGAAAATCTAGCTCTGTTCATGGGTGCTGAGCCCTTGAAACTCGAGCCCTTTTGAAAATCTGACTCTATCCAGCACTCTCCCACTTTCATACAAAATACTCGTATGGAGAGAGATTTTTCCCCCTTTGCCCTTTGGAATTTGAAGTGCTTTAGAAACGTTTTTGGTGGATGAAGAAGGCTTCAATTATGCAGTGAGCTGAAGCAAGGCTATTAAATAATTTAGGATTTGTGTTACCTACTGAAAAAGTCATAGATGTGTGTTTAATGAGGGAAAATAGCACACGATATTTCCACATATTCTAACTGTATTGCACAAGATCTGTGCTTATACCTGCAGCATTCAGGGTCCAGTCAGACCCCACTAAAAAGGACTCCCTGAAATGCAGTTTCTGAAATGTGTTATTCCCTTTGGGGAAATGTTTTGTGCAGTTTTATATTTTGGTGATAACTGGCTAGCAAGAGATGTGCAGAGGCAGAACTTTTTTGTTAGTCAAAACGGGATCTTTCCTCCAGCATGATGATGTGCTTCTGCATAACTGAAAATTTATGTATGTGTTGGTACAGCACACAGTATCGGGGAAGTCCTAGTCTGTGTTTGCGATGCAGAATTGCTACCACAAAGATTATAATATAATAACGGCAATTATAGACAGTAGAAAAGCATAGGAGAACCGAGCACTGACAAAGGGTGTTGCCATTAGCTCACTGTAAAAGCAAAATGACCAAGATAGACCCCACATGTTAGGTTTCACATTTATTGCAAAAATCCTTGCAAGCTATTTCCAGTGTAGCGCATGGTCTATTGGCTCAAGTAGGTGAGAAATGCAAAATAAATATGTTTTTTTCCACTTGCATTGCTCTAAAGCAGAGCTTTGGAAGCTCTTTGCTCACATTATTTCCTTTTTCATTCTTTACAATAAAGAGAGATGAGAATTGTCTGCCGTTTTGTTGGGTTTTTATCTCTTGCATTGCCATGATCTCTAATCATCCGTCAACAGGCTACTGGTCTTGCCCTCTATTAATACTTTTTCCCCATGTAATGGGATAAGAAATCCCTTTCACGTCAGCAGAGCTCGTGCAACCTCACCCCCGCATGTTTTTGATGGAAAAAGTATTGTAAAACCAAGCCTCCAGAATGAACTTCTCGTTGATACTCACAGCTTCCTACTGTGCCTGTGAGCTGTGGTGGCAAAGGCTGGATCCCTGATCATTAATAACATCAGATGCTCTCTCTCATCGCCTGGTAGATGCATGTGTAACTCTACATGTTTGTAATGTTAGACAAACCCCATTTCCCTCTTTTTAACCTATCTTCTCCTCTTCCCCCTGATTTGTCCCCATTCTTCAAGGCATCTTAGGGGTTGATCTTTACTCATGCAAATCTTTAGCTGTGATGAGGATTCTTATAGGCCTAAAGAGGTTTGTTGTGAATTAGTGATGGCCATTTAAAAAAAAATATATGAACAAGTCATTCCACAGTGTTGTGAGTTTCTTTAGTTATTTACTTGCCTAAGTAGAAGGCTTGGAGAGAAGCAATTATTTTTTTAAATACCTACACATGCATAGCAACATTTGGCATCCGTTTGCCTAGGTTTAGGTCTGCACGGGGGGAAAAGGTTAAGTATGCAGGAGCATTATTAGCACCTTGCTGGGTTATGACCAGGGTGAGGCTGGGCAAACGTACTGGTACTCTGATCTCCTCTTGGTTCGGGTTGCAAAGAGACATTAGCGGGGAGTCATGTTCTTTCTGTCATTCGCAGATTGGCTACTGGAACGAAGATGAAAAATTTGTCCCAGCAGCCACAGATGCACAAGGTGGCAACGAATCCATGAGTCTCCAGAACAAGACATACATAGTTACCACAATTCTAGTAAGTTTTCTCACATGTCTCCCTCAAAACTTTCTCCGCTTACATTTTTTGTGCGCTGTCTTCCCCTTTCCTTGAAACATTTTACATAAAATAATAATTGCACTAAGTTAAGGAAGTACGGGTTGAATGAATGGACAGTAAGGTAGATAGAAAGCTGGCTGGATCATCAGGTTCAACAGGTAGTGATCAACGGCTTGAGGTCTAGTTGGCAGTCGGTATCAAGTGGAGTGCCCCAGGGGTTGGTCTTGAGGCTCTTTTTTCCCAATATCTTCATTAATGATGTGGAAGATGGCAGAGCACACCCTCAGCAAGTTTGCAGATGACACCGGGCTGGCAGGAGTAGTAGATATGCTGGAGGGTAGGGCTTGGATTCAGAGGGACCTAGACAAATTGGAGGATTGAGCCAAAATAAATCTCATGAGGTTCAACAAGGACAAGTGCATAGTCCCACACTTAGGACGGAAGAGTCCCATGCATTCCTACAGGCTTGGGGCCAACAGGCTAAGCAGCAGCTCTGCAGAAAAGGCCCCGGGGGTTACAGTGGACATGATATGAGCCAACAGTGTGCCCGTGTTGCCAAGAAGGCTAATGGCATCCTGGGCTGCATTGGTAGGAGCGGTGCTAGCAGATCAAGGGAAGTAATTATTCCCCCCTCTATTCTGCACTGGGGAGGCCATGTCTGGAGTCCTGTGTCCAGTTTTGGGCCCCCGCTATAGAAAGGATGTGGACAAGTTGAAGGGAGTCCAGTGGAGGGTAACGCAAGTGGATCAGGGGCTGGAGCCACAGGGCTCGGTGAACAGCTATTCACCAGGGCACCCGTGGGTAAAACCAGAAGTAATGGCCATGAACTCCTGGAAGACCATTTCAGGCTCAACATTAGGAAAAACGTCTTCAAAGTCAGGGTGTCCAGATTGTGAAATAAGCTCCCTCCAGAGGTGGTGCGATCGCCTCCCCTGGAAATCTTCAAGAGGAGACTGGACAGTCACCTTGCTGGGGTCACCTGGCCCCCAGTTGACTTTCCTGCCTGGTGCAGGAGGCTGGACCCGATGATCTTTGGAGGTCCCTTCCAGCATTGCAATCTATGAACAACTTGTGAGGAGAAGCTGAGGGAAGTGGGTGTATTTAGTCTGCAGAAGAGAAGACTGAGAGAATTTAATAGCAGCCTTCACCTCCCTGCAGGGGGGCTGCAAAGAGGCTGGAGCTGGACTGGTCTCAGTGGGGGCAGATGACAGGACAAGGAGCAATGGGCTCCAGTTGCAGAAAGTAAAGTTGAGGTTGGATATTAGGAAAAACTTTCTCCCTAGGAGGATAATAAAGCAGTGGAACAGGTTACCCAGAGAGGTGATGGGGTCTCTATCTTTAGAGGTTGTTAACACCCAGGTAGACAAAGCCTTGTCTGGGATGATGTAGTTGGGGCTGGTCCTGCTTTGAGCAGGGGGTTGGACTAGACATAACCTCCCAAGGTCCCTTCCCACCCTCATTTTCTGCTGCTGTGATTCTTCTGATAGTCCCAAAAAATGTTTGTAATTGCCTTGGATAATTACATATTTCAGATATTGAGCAGACATTAAGCCTGCTGAACAGAAGGAAACACAAGGCAATATGATAAATACACGAAACATCAAGAGAGGTTAAACTAGATGCGTCATACCTGAGTTTTATATTCCCAACTAAGAGTTGGAGCTGTAATGTTGGGGAATATTCTTCTGTATTCTGCATAAATAACAGAGAGGTGAAAGCTTCCTTTAAAAAACAAAACTCAAGCATAACTATGAAGGAACAACAGGCACCTCCATATTTTTTTATATTTAATGTACCGCACCGTTGCATCTTCTTACCTCACAGAGATAGACCAATGACCACTCAGTCAATGTGACAGATTTGGGGACCTAGAGATGGAAACTATTCTATCCCTTCTGGTGACTGTTGAAGATGTCATATCACTTCTCATTGATTAGGTCCAATTGATTAATTGAGGAGGGTTGCTTCAAAATTCTGCCCCAGAAAGACCTGGAAGACATGGACCAAGGGTCCAAATTCTTCATGAAAGTGGCTGTGCTGAAAAAGCAGTGAGAACTGTAGCTAGTACCCTAGTCTGAAAGCATGACATGAGGAGGCAGAGGCATGGCAGAATAATTTGCTTTCTCTCTGCCAGGAAGACCCGTACGTGATGCTCAAGAAGAACGCCAACCAGCTTGAAGGCAATGACAGGTATGAAGGCTACTGCGTGGAGCTTGCTGCTGAGATCGCTAAGCATGTTGGCTACAATTACACGTTGGAGATAGTGAGAGATGGGAAGTATGGAGCCCGGGACCCTGACTCTAAAACATGGAATGGCATGGTGGGAGAACTGGTGTATGGAGTAAGTTTCCAACCTTGTCCATTGGTTCATAATGACTTTATTGAGGTCCGCTCATCATGACTTACTGCCGTTACTGGGTTGCAACAGGCCCTAGCACACATGGATGTATGTACAAGCTATCCTAGGCTATAAGATCTAGTTGGCAAGACCTTCTGATGCTCCCTCCTGCTAGCTGAGCTGAGAACAGCTTCTGCTAGGGCAAGGGGACATTGCCACCTGCTTACACAGATAAGCACAAAGCTTTCCCTTCTCCTGTGAGCCTCTGGCACAGAGTCAGGCTCAACCTATACCCCAGTCCCCAGGTCAGAGCTAAGCTGGCCTTTAAACCAGCTTGAATCTCCAAGTTCAGCTTTCCAACCTGGATCTCGTTTGGGGCATAGGTTTTTCTAAGCCCTCATTCTGGCTTTTCCTTGGGAACAAACATAGACCCCCCTAAATAAAGAAGGCCACAGCATGCAGTCAGCACAGCCTCCTATCCACTGTTATTACCAGTTTCCTCTGCTTCTCTGATATACCAAGCAGTTGGGCAAGATGGTCTTTTGAGCTCCAGCTGTCTTGACCTCCCAGACTCATCCTCCTTTCCTGGGTGAGACCTGAAATCTTCTGTCATGCACAGGGCCAAGGAGGATTTTGTGAGTCTTGGTTATCTTGCAGCCCTTGGCCCCATAGTAAAAATGCATTCAAGAACTAGAGATGATTGTCCCATTGCATCTTGATAAGACGTCCACATCTTGTGCTTGGACATGCATGTAAGCACCTACAGATGCTCTGATGCACTTACGCACGAGTCTGAATGCCCCAACACAAGATGTGTGTGTCCTCTTAATGCATCAATGGTGTATCCTCTCTGCCTCGCTCTGCTTCTCTCTCACTCCCTATCATTTTTGAAAGGTGCCATTATTGTGTGTTGCTAGGTTCTCCAACCCCAACTCAGCTTTTAAATGCTCACTTTGATAAAAGGTGAGCCGTTGAGCCTGTTACCGGTGTTCTTGTCAGTCGGTGTCAATTAGTGCAATCAGTTCCTATAGAACTTGAGTACCATGCTTTAGGTTTAGCCAGCAGCAACCAGCATGACCTTTCCTATTCAATAGCATGGGTTTAACACGTTGCGGCATATAATCTTCTTTTCAGGAGGAAAGCCTGCAGCTATGCCATGTCTCCCACTGCAGAGAAGCAGTCCAAAGGAGACCTGGGAAGAAAATTAAACAGGCATCCTACCCCAAAACTGCCACTGAGCACATCTGTGTTGCTAGCTTTTTTCTAACAGGGTGCAAAATTGCCCCTGGCTTAAAAATCATGGCTTTCCAACAAGTCGCATTCCCAACAGCCAAATGGTTTTGTTTGTGAATCGCCTGTTAGTATTCCTGCTTTTTAACCATGCACCCTGCCCCTTGCCTTTACATCTGGTTGCTGGATGGCTTTGATCGTTATTCGCTAGAGCTGGCCACAAATTTCCCATCCGAACAATTTTCTGCTGGAAAATTCAGTTTCCACAAAAACGAGATTATTCCCTGGGAGAATTGAAATGAAATCTTTTCTTTCAGGTTGGTTCAGCCTGAATTGGGATTTTTTTGTGGCTGCGATTGTTGCTGCTGTTGAACTGACTGGAAACGTTTAGTTTTTAATGCATTCAATACAGCATCAAACTATGTTCCCCTTTCAGACTGTTGCTCTATTGTAGCTGTAGTTCCCTTTTTCATTCTCTTGTATGGGCCAAGGTAGGCTCCAGACTACAAGTCCCATGATGCAGCGCAGATCAACCCTCTGGTGAAGTGCTGTACTAAGTGCATCATGGGAAACTTGGAAATTTGCTGTGAAGGAGAGAATGGGATGATCAAGCTTCCAAACCCCCAATCCTACAAGATACTTAGCCAGAAGGGGAAAACGCTTTTTCATGCTGACATGACTCAAAATAAAGTCTTTGGGGGCTATTTCAAAGGAAATATTTTGCTTTGAGAAATGTAAAACAATGGGTTGGGGTTTTTTGACTGAAAATGTTTTTAAAATATCCCCTTTTTTCATTTCTGTTCCATAAAAAAAAAAAATCCAAAATTATAGCTTCTCTGTCTGACCTGGACTGTAAACCATGATTGAAATGTCAGAATGGAAATTCCAGATTTCCCCCAACTCCATTTTTCACTCATCACTGCCAAACAGGCACCATATACACCTCAACCACCTGATGAGCAACAGTGCTGCACATCTATCTACATGTTACATATATTATGCAATTAACTGGTTCATCACGCAATACATTTAGACTGGCCATGCATGTGAAGTGAGACCAGCCACAAGCACAAAGTAATTAAGACACAGGCTTATGGAAGCACCTGAGCATAGTAGGTGACTGAAAGTCACTTTTGGGAGTCCCACAAGGGTGAAGTACAGTAAAAAAACCCCAAAGCTGAATAGATTCAGTCTTCATAGGTTAGTCTAAGCTGCATAGATTGAACCAATCAGCAAGTGAACAGACATTCACTTTTGATTTTGGAAATGCAGTGGATCAGACCAGAAGTTGGAGGGGGTGAGGCGGGTGCTAGAGCACAAACCACTGCTCAGCTAGAGCAGACAGCTTGGGCCAAGGCTAATGCACCCATGCTGGGGGGGGGTGGCATTGCAGAGGAGGTGAAAAGCATCCTGGGATGCTGGGGGACTGTGAGTTAACTTGAACCTAGAGGGGATCTCGGACAGAAGTTCAGTAAACCAATTAAACTTAAATCAGTTCAGTCTGATACTGTATCCATCCAGGTTTATCTTAAATCGGTTTTGGTCATTTTGAAAGTGGTTTATGTGCACTGAACTTCTGTTGCGTTACAGATTTGAACCAGTTTCCGATCCCTTATGTTGCTTTATGCGAAATGCCTGTCCCTAGCCAGAGCGTATCCTTATACCCTTGAACACAGTACACTTTCCATTTTCCGAAGCACTGTAAAATAAACAAAATTGCCACAGGTGTCAATGGAAATGTTCCCCTTCTGACACATCATAGAATAAAAAAGCATCTCCTGCTGCAAATAAACACCCTGGTGTTATCCCTCAATCAGCCTGCTTTTCTCCCATCCCTTCTGACGTCTACAGGATACGATTTCTTCTCCTTTTTAATTTTTTTCCTTTTTTTTAAACTGAAATGGGATGTCAGAAACCTGGAATCATGACATCACTGGGTGAATCAGACCAGAGGAGCTGACTGGTTGGGGAGCAAAAAGCTGTGATTTTAAAACACAAATAATCATCAGTAATGAAAAAAAAGAAAATAACATGCCAGTCTGATGAGATTTTTTTAGCCCTTCTTTTGTCATGGGCTTCTCCTGATTAAACCACCCTATGATATCAGAGAGCGACAGTGGATTGAGAGAGAGAGAGAGAGAGAGAAGGAACAAGAAAAAGGAGGCTGGGGTAGAGTCTATCGGGGCATGTTCTCTCCAGCATGTGAACCTGTTCCCCGTCTTTTTTTCAGAGAGCTGATGTTGCTGTTGCACCACTGACCATCACCCTTGTTCGAGAAGAAGTTATCGACTTTTCCAAACCGTTTATGAGCCTAGGCATCTCCATCATGATAAAGAAACCTCAGAAATCCAAGCCCGGGGTGTTTTCCTTTCTGGATCCCTTGGCTTATGAGATCTGGATGTGCATCGTCTTTGCCTACATCGGAGTCAGCGTTGTCCTCTTCCTGGTCAGCCGCTTCAGCCCGTACGAGTGGCACACCGAGGAATTTGAAGAAGGGCGCGACCAGCCAGTTGCTGATCAGACTAACGAATTTGGGATATTTAACAGTCTCTGGTTCTCCTTGGGAGCCTTTATGCAGCAAGGATGTGATATTTCACCAAGGTTGGTTGCTCTCCCCACATGAACCCTCCTTCAGCTTCTTCATTTTTAATCCTTTAAGGGCCCCTTTCTTTCCCGAGCCATATATTTTGTTTTGTGAGTCACAGTTGTCCATTTAGAAACGGGCCAAAACAAAGAGAATTAACCTATCCATGCACTCTAGAGGTTAATTAAGTCGGACGGCAAGGAATCCATGTAGGTTTTGGTTGTGAAATACAAAACACTGAGCAAGAAAGATTGCACAAAACCGCCCACCCTGTACCCAGTTTTACTCGCCTTTTGTTTTGTCGTTATTGTTTTCCTTGGAAAAATGACTCAAGAGAGCCATTTCAGCTTTGGCACAATGTAAGCTGACTATAAAGCTGGGTGAAGTGCCAAAGATAGAAAGGAGCTGTGTTACAAAAGCTTTCACAAAGAAGAATTGTTGAGCAAAAGAGATGCAGAATTTGAAGATTCAGTCATCATCTACAAATTTTTGCTTTTCCTTTCTGTAAATTGCCATCCCTTTTCTATCCAAAAAAAAAAAAAAAAGTGAGCCTGCCTTCTTTCAATGGAAGAAACATTGCATAATTGACCCAGCATTTATTTATTTGCTTTTTAGCAATATGGCTAATAATACAAAGTCTCCCCCCTACACACTTTATCTCACTTCTTGTAGTTCAAGGCAAAAAAAAAAACATGAAACTAAACCCTGTTCACAGGTCTCTAAGTAAGTATTTTTCATATAGGCAAATTATATATTTGTCAAGTGAGAAATCCTTATTCCAGTGGTAGATGTATACTTCCCATGCAATGAGGAGATGAAGGAGAATCCAAGGCTTAGGTATGAATATATCCAGTGAAGGAAGAGGAGGACTCAGGTTCTGGGCATTTGTCGTGGCTGCTAGAGATGTAAGAATAAGTTGTGGCTTTGGGTGTTGACCCCAAATTGGCCAACATTGGAGGTCTGATCTATTCTTGTATTTTGGTTGGAGCTCCCATCTTATGGAAGAGTCTTTCCCAGCCTGATTTTGAATCTCAATGCAGAGTTTGTGGTAGTCGGAAAAGTGATCCCATAGATTGGTACCTACATCTTCTGCGTGGATATTCCCTTGTGAAGTCTAAATCAGACGTGCTCTGGTAACAAGTCTCAGCGGGAGGTGTATTTTTTTTTTTTCCCCCACCTGATTGTTCGGGTTTTATTTTTCTTTTGTTCAAAGGAAATTTCAGGCTGAAATGCATTTGTTCTGTGTGAAGGCTGTAGATAGAAGTTAATTTTACACATACTGGGAAGGCAGTGAGAGTCTGGGGAACAAAATAAGAACTGATTCTATCAGGAAATAGGGATAATACCGAAAAGCGCCCGCAAAGCTCTTGTATGAAGAAAATTGTAGTGTTGCTGTGACCTGCTTCTTGGCTGACTGTTCCCTGCTTGTCAAAATATTCATGAAATTCTGGCTATCAGAGAAACAAAGATCTATGGGACATTCAGAGAGCTGGAGCATTTGGGGTATGAATCAGCTTTGGAAAGGTCGTCATCTCATCGCTGATTATCAGGCATTTAGCAGATGTGTTCAGAAAGGCATTTCAGCTCCGTTGCCATTTATTAACTTGTGCGTGCGTTCAGATCAGATTAGTTTATTCAAGAAACAGGTTTTGCTCTTGAGAGGTTTCAACATTTTTTGGCCATTAGGTTCCAGTCCAGTTCAGGATGGGCAATTGAAAGTTAGGAAAAAAGATTTTGGAAGGAAAAAGCCTGAAAAAAAGATCACATGAAAACCCTCAACACTCTATAATCCAAATTCAACTTTTCTGGGGAGGAAAAAAAAATCATTTTTAAATCACTGCTTTCAAAATGAAAAAAAAGTGTTTTGAAATATCCAGGTGTTTGGGGGTTGTTTTTTTTTCCTCTCAGTAGCACAACTGAAATTTTTTTAATGAAATCAGTGTTTTTTCTATGGAAAATGTGGATGGCAATAAAGCTGCATTTTCTGACGTGAAATATTTCCAGGCAAAAAATGATCCACTTGCTGTGGCCATTGCTCAGCGTGTTCACGCAATGTGTCCGGTTCCCTATGGGGTGTTTTTGTCTTCCCTATCTTTGTTGGCTACCATGATGACAGCAGTTTTATCTCAGCTGGCAGCACCACAGTGAAACATTTTGTACACCCATCCTGCCTTGAGGCAAGACAAGCTACATAGGCAGATCAACCATTTCCCATCCCATTAGGGGACTATCATATTTGTTCTCCATCAACCAAAGAATTGAGCATCCCAGAGTCGGCCACAAACCCAGGCCTCCTGATTATATTTCTGTGCCAGGCAGCTGCCTAAAACTGCATCTCCATTTGCCAGCTGCTGTGGTTATGAAAGAGAGCCAGGGTAATGGCTAAATAGTCATGGATATACTTCCTTTGAGGACTCCATGATTGCATGGGGTATAATGGGATGGGTGGTATTGGTGTATGCTGGTTTCAGGTGCTAATGCTTCTGGAGAAGAGCCACTTGGGTCAGGGGTGTGCAGCATGTGTATGAAATGGTTTTTGTAGTGTCCTGCTCTGGATCCGTGCTTGAAAAGGTTTCCGTTGAGGAAGCATGGACATGGACGTTTCCAGATACGGTGGGAGAAGTGTCTGTCAAGTGTCATAACACTAGGGGAGAATTTCAGTGACACCCGGGGATAATCTTGGAGCTGTAGCTGGGGGTAATGTCTGTGTAGTGTCCCTGTGCAGAGGCTAGAGCTGTGTGCGATGTCGGGGTGTGCAGAAGGCAAGCTGTTTTGGCAATGAAAAAGATGCACTGCAATTGAAACGGTCTGATATCAGCAAACAGCCTGAAAACTCAGTTGGCTGCCTGGCCAGACAGCTCCCGTGGCTTCCATCAGACTCCGTTCAGAAATTGCTGGATGGAAATCTCTGCCCCGGGTTCAGCAGCAAGAAAGAGCAGATGATTGCATTGATCATTGCTACCCCCAGAAGCTCTGAACCTGTGCTTTCCAGGTCCTGATTGAAATGCAACAGAGCTGGGCTCAGATTGGGGAAAAAGGACAGAAATTGCTCAGAATTGCAAACAGTTTCATGAATGTATTTATGGGCAGAAATCAGGCAAGGCTGAAACAGGCCATAAACCATTACGCTGTGCACAACACTACCCAACGGTTTAGGAAGTTGCAAAAAGCCCTTGTTAAATGCGAAGTAGGACCAGTAAGAAGCTGCTGATGGTGGGCATGTGTTCAAGGTAGTTAATAAATATTCACCAAGACCTACAGGAAAGGAAGTGTGGAAAAGAATAGCACTTGAGTCTTACCTGTTTCCAGAATGCACTTCAACAAATTTGGGTGGCTAACTCAGAAGGATCCAAACTCATGACAGCTTGGAAGAGTTAAGCCTTGTGTCCAGACAGAAAAAAAATGGTAGTGCTCTAACTTTACCAGTGGAGTTAAGACAGCACAACCAGCCTTGGAAGGTTTCTTTCGACGTCAGGAGGAATTTTACGTGGCACATCCAATCCTGGAAGGGTCTGAACAGCTGCCTCTTTCACCAGTATGTTATGTCCTCTTTGAACCAGGGTCACATCTCTACTTAAATGCTCCCTGCTGCGGGTCAGCCAAAAGATACCTTAGGTCATGGACTCATAGAAATGAGGGTGGAAGGGAGCTCAGGAGGTCACATCCAGTCCAACCCCCTGCTCCAAGCAGGACCAGCCCCAACTACATCATCCCAGACAACGCTTTGTCTACCCAGGTCTTAAACACCTCCAAGGATGGAGAGTGCACCACCTCTCTGGGTCACCTGTCCCAGTACTTTACTACCCTCCTCGTGAGAGAGTTTTTCCTAATATCCAACCTCAACTTCCCTTGCTGCAGCTTGAGCCCATTGCTCCTTGTCCTGTATCTGCCCCCACTGAGACCAGCCCAGCTCCATCCTCTTTGCAGCCCCCCTTCAGGGAGGTGAAGGCTGCTATTCAATCCCCCCCGGTCTTCTCTTCTCCAGACTCAATCAGCCCAGTTCCCTCAGCCTCTCCTCATAAATATAACCAGTGTTTCCTCAAACTGTGGCCTGAGAATCACTGGTGATTTGTGATGCCTATAAATCATCCTGATACCACCCGTCTGCCCTTTTTCAGTTAAAAGCTTGGTTGTCCATGACAAATGTCGAGGCTTGATAGTTGTCTGCTGGCCCTAAGGGTTTGGGAGCAACTGTCTTCAAGAGGGACTTTCATGTGGATAGAGGAAGAGGTTGGCAGTGAGAGCAGTAGTGGCTCTGCCAACTTCCTGCTGATTCTGTTGCTTAAGACAGACGGGGCACAATGCAAAGCAGATGTCAAAGCTGCCCTTCCTTTCATTGGGAGCAAGCCAGCTCCAGGCTGGAAGATGTTCGGTCTCCTCTTTCCAACTGCTTCGTGCTGCTTTCCAGGCGTGAACTGAGGGGTCTTACAGGACTCGTCTCAGCAAGAAGGTTGGGGCCAGTTAGCTTCTTCTTTTAAATGTTGTTGCAACTTGGGCTTGACTCAGTCTTTAAAATGAAATGGGTCTCTTCACTTCTGGAAATGTCTCCTTCCCTTTTAGAGAGGTACCGATTGATTTTGCAGTGATCTGACCCAGGGGGGTGAAATTTGGGTCGGAAGGCAGAGGCAACACTCGCAAGCCCTGAAGAGTCGATGACCACCTGTACTGATAAAATGCACTGAGCGAAGGAAGCTCAGAAAATTGCAAGCCCATTAGCTTATTTTGATGCGCATTAGTGCATGGTTTTTTGTGACTCCTTAATGTGCATTAAAATAGGCTAATGCACATTAAAGCGCACATGTAGATGCTCCCACTGTGTCTGCAGGGGTATCTGGTAGGATTAGCCCTATTCTGTTTGTGTAGGAGGAAGCACATGGGTGCAGAACAGCAGCAGGGGATCGTGGGCCACGTGGGAACCACATGAATCAGATTCAACCATTCTCCTTAGGTACTTGCCAGCACCGTACCTAGACTCCTGGTGGCCCTGGGCAAAGTTTTAGTATCGGGATCCCCTTCTCCCAAGATGATGATGAGGATAATGGTAATAATAATAATAAAAATTACCATTTTGGGGCCCCCTTTCTGTCCGGGCTTCAGGCAGCTGCCCAGTTTGTCCAAGACGGTGTCCGGCCCTGGTACTTGCACACGTGCCATGGCAGCCACGATGCTGCAGCCCACGGACAAGGCCTTCCTCATGCTCTCATGTTCTACTTGGAGAGGTGAGGATGGGACTGAGAGAGAAAGCTTAAATCAGCAAATATCTTTGGGAAAGTGCTGGCGTAATTCAGCCCTAAACCAAAGAAATAATTCCTGGCATTTCCATGCATTATAAATATGGAGCGCCGGCTCCATCTACCTGACTATACGAATAACCCAGACTTCTTTCTGACAGCCTGTTATCCCCAAATGTAGCCACAGCTGAGGGCAGACGAGCATTAAAACCAGTTTGGGACACACTCACTCACATGTTTCTAATATCAAGCTGGGCTTCCCGGGTGTTTTTTCTCATGCACCAAGGGTTGCAGGGAACTAAGTGACCCTCATCTCCCTGGCAGAAGTGCCAGTTACACAGCACTTGATGTTACCACTCCAGAACATTTTGACACATAAGATGGGAAGTCTTGGATCTGTTTTCACAAGGAAACTCCATTAAATAACTCCCCAGCGTGCTGTTCATCACTTTTATCGGCAGTAGGATGTCATCTGCATGCTGCCTGGATCCACAGTTGGCTGAGCATTGGGCTGGATTCAAATGGTTCTGGCTTCAGACATGAAGAGCTAGCAGGCACAGCTGCAGCTTGCTGATTTACCGCATTACCCAGGGGTGGTCAAAACAGCCTGGCAATCAACTGAGAAGGGGAAGCAGGTCTCTTTAATTAGTGTTTTGGACTAGTTGCAACTGCGTTGTTTTTGATTCAAGCTTCACCAAAGGTGCTGGAGAGGTGTTTCTTCACACGTTTCCTTTATGCATTTGCAAACGCAATCATGTCACCACCCACTGTGTTGCAACTCAGCCTCACAGGTGTCCCAAAGCAGTGAGCAGGAGAAGCTGATCATGGTCACAGGTGGGGATGAAAAGCTGCTTCAGGGAAGGGTTGTCACTGCAGATTGTGGGAGTGTGCACAGAGTTGTGTGCCAGGAGATAGCTACATGTGTGCAGACCAGGTGCTGAGCCCCCTTTCTGGAGAGAGAAAGGATTGAGGCAAGAGAAGGGTAATTTCAGATATACATAGGTATGTGGGCCAGCCCAGAGAGCCTTTCCCTGACAGATACCTTGCTTTTGTACAAAGAAGTTTTCTCTATACTGACTCTGCAGGCATCTCCTGTGGCATCCATATCGTTGGTGGCCAGCAGATCTGGCAGAGACGTCAATAAAATATCCTCTGTGCCCATCAGACAACTCTGAATTGGCAAAACCAACCCTCTTTGCAGAAAGAGAGACTTTCTGACAACACATTATTGGTGGGGAGGGAGGTTCCTTGGGATCAAGGTGGTATTGGTCACATCTGGCCCATAAGTGCTCCTACCCCAGCATAGCCACTGGGCAAGTTAATTCAGTAAACAGTTGGGCTCATTATTAGTATTCATGAATCCTGTTAATGAGCATCACGCCTAACGGAGGATGGAGGCCCCCCTGCACTTGAGTAGGAGACATCCTGTGCCCCAAATTGCTTCCAGGCTGAACAGACCAGATGGGTGCCAGGTCAGGGAAGGGATAGAGATCATAAGCAGAGAGAACAGGGGGATAGCAGCCCATGTTGTGTTGATCCCTCGGTTTGCAAGAAGGGTAGTATATATAAGGGAGGCTGCAAAGAGGATGGAGCTGGGCTGTGCTCAGTGGGGGCAGATGGCAGGACAAGGGGAAATGGGCTCATGTTGCAGCAAGGGAGGTTGAGGTTGGATATTAGGAAAAACTTTTTCACTAGGAGGGTGGTGAAGCACTGGAACCGGTTACCCAGAGAGGTGGCAGACTCTCCATCCTTTGTTTAAGACCCAGCTAAACAAAGCCTTGTCTGGGATGATGTAGTTGGGGCTGATCCAGGGGGTTGGATTAGATGTGACCTCCTGAGGTCCCTTCCAGCCCTCATTTTCTATGAAGCTATGATTTAGGAGAGTTTCCCAGCCTCCGGCCCCTGCTTCGGCTGCATCTGCAGCTGCTCTGACCACCTGGAGCATCTGCCTGGTTCCTCACACAGGTTTTCACTCCAGGCCAGCTGTCGGGGTGGGAGTGAGACACCACCTGAGTCCCTGCGCCCCCGGAGCAGATATGTCCCAAGAGAGAGCCGAGGTGTACGTATAAAGCTATCCGAGAGTGGCGCGTTACGTGTCAGGATTGCAGTGAGGTGGCAGAGGACACGGAGGGTGGAAATCATCAGGGAAGTCATCCACCAGCAAACAGAGCTCCCCAGGGTAGCACTTCTTCCTCTTCCCCTCCTCTTGGGGCAGAGCTGCCATTTGAAACATTAAAAAGGCACCGGTAGAAAGCAGCGGCTTCAGCTTCTCTTCCTGATACCTATTTCCGAGCTTTCTCACCGAAGCAGCAGTCCCAGCGCTGTGGGTGCTGGAGCAAAGAAGGCCACGGAAAGATTTTCTGTCCCCTTCCTCCTCTTTCATTTCATGGTTGGCTCTCTCTGATAGAAGCTCCAGCTGGGCAAATACTTGAATTTGTTTTGGTCCAGGTATTTTCGGGAGGACTCTGTGGTCATTAGCATAGCTACGACCATCAGGATTGGGAGGAACTGATTGCTTCGGCTTCCCTGAGGATCAGTGGATCCACGAAGGCTGGTCAAAGTCTCAAGCAGGCAGCATGCCTGATCCACGGCGTGGAGTGGAGCCCGTGTTAGCATCTCGGAGGAAGAGGTGGCTGATTGGATAAGGATCATTTTGGAGCTGAGCTGGGAGTTACCTTTCTAAAGACCCCATCCAGATGCATGGGATGTCTGGAAGGTCTCTGGAGAACCCCATGGTGTGTGGAGGAGTGAGCACCAACGTCCATGGGTTTTTTGCTGGGGTCAGAAGGAGCCTGTGAATGAAAGATCATGGACAGCCAGTCTCCTGTTGCACATGCCTGATGGTAGCTTTCCTCCATTTGTACCTGCAGAGCAAAGAGATGAGCTGTGCCCGGTCTCTCCATAAAGCTCCATGTTCTAGCCAGGTGGCGAACAGGTCTCCATAAATAGCCATGTATTTTGAAGCGACTGATCCGAGTAAGAAACCCATATGGTCATTCTGATGGTTGGCTACCCAGAACCATTTCTGCTTTCCCTCAGATCCACAAACAGAGGAGCAGCTATTCAGTCACTGCAGCACTCACATATAGTGCTTTTGATCTTCAGATGAAAGGCCCTAGGAAAGTGTACAGAGTTACAGAATCCTTCACTGGACTTCAAAACACTTTGCAAATGCTAATTAATTCCTGTGCGTATCCCTGTGAAGTCAGATGAGCAGTCAGACACAATGAACTGGAGAATGGAGAAGGACAGGAAGTGGAGGACTCAATAAAGCAATGTGCTATAGATAAAGAAGAGCAAATAGAAAGAAAGACACAGAGAAGGAAGCAGTGAGCACATCTACACGTGCACCATCACTGCACTGTAACTTAGGTTATGGCGCGGTAACCAAAAATTACTGTGCAGTACAGGAGCACGTCTACACGTGTGCAACTGTACTATGCAGTAAGTACATTGACTTGGGCATAAATTTACTAGCTTCATGATGCAGGTAGCAAATTTATGCCTGAGTAGGTGCTGCGCAGTAAGGCATGTGTAGATGCCTTACTGCGTAGTAACCCTGAGTGTGTGGACTGGCCTGCACGTAAGAACAGCTTACTGCACAGTAACTTTCTGCGCATTAAATTACTGCACAGTAAATGCACATGTAGATGCACCCAGTAAGACTATGATAGCTTCCAGCTGCACCAAAAAGCTGGAATAGATGGCATAGACTAGATCAAGCAGGGATCCTTTCTCCCCTATTAACATGGCATCTTTGAAGGGGGCATAAGTGTGCTAGGTATCCAACTCGCACAAGTTACTAGATGATGTACAGGTAGTCAGACTAGATGACCACATGGCCCTTTAAACTCCATGGAAGCACAATTCAGTGAGATGGCAAAAGTTAAAAATCTCCATTCTTCCCTTCACAGAAGAGGGTGGAATGGGTGGAGAGAAGAGGACAGATACAGAGCATGATTTTCTCCTTTTTTTGCATGATCTTCTCCTTTCCCTGACTCTGGGAAGTCTCTCAGTGGGAGTCAGGAGAAGCCGAGAAGAAACAGATGGGGCAAGGGAGGTGATGGCTTTCTTCCCTGTCGTTGCTCCCAAAGCCTCCTAAGAAAAATAGCCCTTGGGATTTTAGCAAGTAAAGGTGCATTAGACTACTGCTGTCATTGTTTCCCCTTTGTGGTTTGAGCCTCCCACTCTGGAAGTTCGGAAGATATTAAGGGGGCCAGGATGAAAGCAAAGGTGCTTCTGTGTCGGTATGAACCTCTCGAGAGAGGCCGGTTTTGTGGCAGAGACATTACTTTTCTTCCACATGGCAAAGGTTTAGAGGACTCGCAGAAGAGTACCACCGGTGCTACCCTTCGTCAGGGCGATAGGTTGTTGAATCAGATACAGCAAGCATGGAGAAACGAGGAAGGAAATTTATATGAAACCTGGACCTACTTAGGAGAGTAATTCATCCTAAAGAAACTACTTCTTGCCTCTAAATAATTGCAAAAAAAAAAGGAATTTGGGGAAGGAACTGTTGGTTCTACAAGGATTAGCACAATAGGTCACCCCTTAAGACCAAGGACAAGTGTTGGCACGTTCTGTGCCACCTGAATAGAGAGAGGCCCTGAGTAATGGCTCTCCCAGGCCTTTCATCTTGATTTGATGCCCTGTCCCCTGGGGAGATTTTTTCAACAAAGCTAACAAATGTCACCAAAGTGAGAAAACAAATCTCTGAGCGGCTTCTTTTCTTTAACAGTGAAAATTTTGCTCGAGGGGAAGAGGAAAGCAGCCTTTTTGGCATGGCCAAAGCTCATGACACTGCACCAATAGAGTACAGATTATTTGGCCGCTTGTTGAAGTCACCCAGAAACAAAACCCGGCGAATCAATGGGACTTCTGAGAGAGGTTATTCACTGTGTTAGCCTGAAGCTAGGGTAGATTCGCACCTTATAGACTCTAAATAAGATATAAAGAGAACACAAACTCTCTATATATGAGAATTTTGCCATAGATTTTCTCACTAGGGTCAGGTTTTCACCTGTTAAGTCTAACTGGGTCTTTATACACATGCTCCTAGGGTAGAGGGGTAAGGTCAATTAGGACAGTTTTAATTAGGGTGATATATCATGCTCTGAGAGCTGCTCTAATTAAAGTACCCAGAGCGTCACATGTATCAGCGTCCCCACTCTGAAAAATGGTGGTGGGGCACTTTAAATAAAGCTGGTCAAAAGTCAAATGCCCCCACCACCATTTTTCATTGTGGGGAAGGTGATACACGTGACACCGGAGTCTGCTGCAGTGCAGTAATTACCACACTTCAGCGATTAATCGAGTCTGCTCCAACACACTGTAATTATAGTGCACCGGAGCAGCCTCACTGCATGTGTCTAGGCATCCACTGGGCGCATCTGCATGTTCATTAATGGGTTTTTGCTAATGCACATTAAATGTAGTACCTCCATTGTGAGGTATTGGAAAAAGGTGCATTAGCCTATTTTAATGTGCATTAGCAGAAGCGCACAGTTTTTGTGTCACTTTAGTGCACATTAAAATAGGCTAATGTGCATTAAAGCACACATGTAGACATGCTCACTGTGCCTGCAGAGGTATGAGGTAGGATTAGCCCTGTTTTGTATGTGTAGGAGGAAGTACATGGGTGTAAAACAGCAGCAGGGGATTGTGGGCTCCTGAAGCCACGTGAATCATCACAGAAAGCTCTTTGGATCACCAAACTTCTTTAGCAGTGGTAGCTACCCGGTCGCCAGGAAGCCATAAGGAAATTAACTGAGCAGTCGCTTGGGGTTATGCATTAGTTATTATCTATGCACAGGAGGAGGGCAGCTGTTTTTAACTAAAATATGTATTCATTCCCTCCACAGGGAACACTGGGGAGAGAAATGACAGGGTAAAACTTCTTCATATGCGTATATGAGCGGTATTGCATTTTTCAGTGCAATTCCAGCCTCATACAAGGAAAGCAGAGTCAAGAAATGAGCAATGCGCAAATTCAGCAAGTCAGCAAGCAGTAAAAGAAATGTAATAAAAACAACACAGGGAGCAAACCCTGCATTGTAAGCATGGGTCAAATGTCACAAACCAGCCGGTCGGTCGTTCAAAACTCTACAGGAAGCAAGAAAGTATAAGAGAATAACTTCCTCAGCAGTGCAAAATCTGCATGATGGATGCTGAAAGTGCACAAAACTTCCCTTTTAGCTGGCTAGCAATCCCAGACCAGGTTTGTAACATATCCTCTGCTGTTCCTAAACCCGTTGGGCAAACCTAGAGCTGACCCTTGCTTTGAAGATGAAATTTTTATTGGCTGAGATTCACTTTGAGATCTAGGGTTTGCTTAAACGAATAGCTCAGAGTAGGCATTGAAGCTCAAACCCGTCACAGAACTAAGCCAATGCTTCCATCAGACATTGGAAACGTTTGCATCAAATCCCCTACCAGCCCCAGCAGCGGATACAGGCCAGCATTAAGTGACTTAGGGGCAGTTCTGCATGAAGGAAATGGTGAACTGAGTAGAAAGCATCGACTCAGTGTGCATGTCCAGGACCAGAAGTTGCATTTGCTCTGTAGTCAGGTGTCTAAGAAAAATGTATTCACCATTTTTTGCATAAATTAAGTCACTGACAAATATGTCAGTCAACTAAATAAGCCTTTATTAGAAATGAATTTAACAGCAAATCTGGGAAATCCTCCCAAAGCTATCATGGCTTTAGAATCCCAGATTTGCATTTCTAATTAAAAGACTGTCGGTTTAGCATAATTCTCCACAAGAAATGCATTCTAACGGGGCGGGGGGGAGAGCCGAGAAGCTCCTCAAACACTTTTCAAAGAGATTTATTCTGTATATTTCATGATGGTCTTGTTAATCTTTTTTTTATAAAATGTATTCTGGTAGAGAACCGGTGCGCTCGGTAATAAGATTGCAAAGCACATGCAAATTCCTGTTAGTTTCAGTTACCTTCCACGAGGGATAAGATCAAAGAGCAAATTGTCTGATCTGGGATTGCATTTTGTTTTAAGAAATGGGAGATTAGCTGGATGCTTTTCTCCTGCCTGTGAAGAATCCATCAATGCTTAAACTAGAACAGAGAAGAAACTCACTTCATGGGAAGACGGGCGATTTGCATTTATTCACTGTCAGAAGTAGCGTGCGGTTCGGGAGCACCACAGTCCCCCTGTCCTGCAGGAAAGGAGAGGGGGGTTTAAAATTTCTTTTAAGCAGGAGTTGAATGCAGTTCAATGGATCAAACCTGCAAGAAGCGGAGGGATTCTGAAGCTCCTGAACTGTACCATTGCTGTCTCCCTACAGATCCTGATTGCTCTTGGTCTGTCTGACTTTTGCCTGATCAGGCACAATTTGTAATTAATTCTTTCGCACCGCCAGACAAAAACTAGAGGCCGTTGATGAGGTAGGCAAGGTAAATTTGCATTGAAAGCCCGCTGGAAGGATAAGGGAAAGGAGAAATTAATGCTAACAAGGATGGATGTTGGCTGCGGCCTATGCCCGCATGACTTGAGATCCTCCGTTCCTCCTGGCTCCTCTTAAGCTTCACGCCAGTGGAGCATATAGTTCAGACAAAGAATCATAAAATACAGCAAAGCACAAAAAATATATTACAATTATACTGCAAGGCACAAGAATTATGCTGTAAGGAACTGTGCTTTGGTGTCCAGGTGTAGAAATCTTCAAGAAATGATCTGGAGCAGACGCTAGCTCTCTGATCCTGTATCATCCACCCTTAAGGCAGGCTGCATCTTTGGGCGGCAGCTACATGCAATGTTCCTGGCCCAGGACCCCCCAGCAAGGCAGGGCAAGGGGGACCACAAAGCCCCCGCTACCTTGCCCTGTCCTCTGTAAGGTCCTTCCCCTAAATAACGAGGCAGGCAGGAGCTACCTTGAGAGAGGATGCTGTGCTCCCTGGCCATCCCTGGGCGCTTTCAATAGAGGTGGCCAAAGCATTTGCAACGAAGCAGTTGGAAAAATGCAAAAATGCTCTTGGTTTCAACTATATTTGTAACAGCAAAAAAGTAAAAACAAATCATCAGCAAAAGGAGAAAGCCAAGCGATTCCCTTCAGCTTTATCACCTTGATTCCTGCGTTAAGGCATGCATGGAAATGTTAATTATTAATTCAGACAATGTTAACATTGTTTACGTATCATTTTGCTGTGTATCTTATATAGGCTTTTAATTGAGATGCACAAAGAGTTGAAATAATAATGTGGAAATCAAATGTCTTGGCTCATCAAAGGGACGCTTTTTTTTCCCCCTTGCTGAAATGACATGTTTTAGAAGTGAAGCCTCTGAGCGTTATCCAGATTTGACATTTCCAGGGTCCCAAGCCAATTTTTTGTCAGAAATTTCATTTTGGAGGAAATATTAGAATTGTGGCTTTTTTGTTCCCAGTTCACAGAAAGCATTTTTTATATCTATCGCAGGTTCCCGCAGAACAGATTCCAGTTTGAATTTCAATCATGTGCTGCAGAGAGGACATACATACACAGTTCTCATTTCCTAGAGGAACGTGAACCCAATAGTGATATTCCAGTAGTGATATGCCATTTTTGCTAGCTAGAGCGATGAGGGCAAGAGTTAACTAGAGGTGGGGAGAAGGCATGAAGTCACTATAAGCAATTATAATGGTCACAGATTGGAGGGAGTGGGACAGAGAGACTCCAGGTCAAGAGGGAATAATATAGGTAAAAGAAATCCATCTGGCTAATCTAGCTATTGCACCGTTTCCCACATCTCTAATTTAACTGAACATTAATTAAAACCTTTTGCTTCACTGTGATCTTCTTCACTTTCACAGATTTTATTCTTTTAAAAAATCCTGCTCATCCCAAGAATTAATATGATGATGAATATTAATAAATGCAAAGGTCAGGTACACACATCCAAATGTCAGGACCCATGGCACATCCTTGTGAGTGCTAAATCCTGAAAATCTCTCCTTCCTTTAACAGAGTGCTCAGTCACTGGCTCTTGTTTCAGGATAGCAGAGAGCTGACTACCTTAATGTTATGTTTGGCATGGACTAGGAGACATGAGAATACTAAATGCAAGAGAATTCAAGCCCAGGCTGTTCATTAGGGATAATTAATGGATTGTGCTGGGGCTTAAGCAGTTGGCTTAAAAAATAACCTCTGTCACTTAAGTTGAAGGTGATTCTCTGTTAGTGCTTCAGGGCTCATGTACACATCACGATTTTTAAACCAGGGACCCGGCTTAATTCGTTTGAAAACCTAGTGCGTGTAAACATAGATGTGACGCTCCAAAATAAACAAGCTTAAATGTTATAAGCCTATTTAATTTAATGAGGATTAAAACCGATGGTGTGCACAGGTGCCCTAAGTGACTTAGGAGACTCGGTGTATGTCTATAGTGCAGTGTGGTGTGGATGAACCCAAGCTAGCTTCAAACCAGCAGGGGCATGTAGTGGTACCAGTATAGCCACTATGGAGCTCAGCTTGGGCTGGCCACCCAAGAAGTCAGCTATTTGAGCAAGTTTTGACTTGCACCAAATTTTGTATTGCTGTGACTATGCTGCTGACGCGCAGGCTAGCTAAATTAAAGCTAACCTGGGCATGTCAACATAAGCTGCAGTCACAGCTGTGCATGCATAGTATAGAGAGAACCTCAATTCTGTCAATGTTCAATGAGTCATAAAAATCAAAGTGACTTTGGAAAATGGGACTTTGTGTCCAAAGTCACAGAGGTGCTTTTGAAAACATTACTCCAGGTACTAGCAAGGCTGAATCTTTTTGCTCTACAAAGGCGGTGGTGCAAGATGATACTGCATTGTAGAGGCTACTATCATTTTTTCTGTCATTATGGCTGGTAAGCGAAAACATTCTTGTACTGGGCATTGGTTCAGAGTGATTAATGTACCTCATTACCCAGATAATTCCAAGTTGAGTGCCATCTGCCTAACATATGCCAGGGGTATCAAGTCATAGGCATGTCTGGTTGAGTTGCATCTGACTACGTGATGTGTGATCATCATTGACGTTCTCCATTCATTATTGCTATCTATTTATCAGTCATATTGCAGTCGAACCACTGCACTAAATGCTCTTTAAATACACAACAGACAGCCCCTTCCCCATCAAGTTTGAAATCTTGTCAAGTATATTGCCACGTATTTAGGGGTCTGCCTTAAGGTGCTGTCTCCTAAGGTGAATATGTAGCAATGAGGACCACGTGCTGCCCCTCGACGTTGTCTCAGATGAACATCAAACACAAAGACATCATCATTTTAAAGGTCGCACAGGAAACTCCTTGTATCACCAGCTCTCATACTGAGGGCACCCTGTTCTGACATGCAGAAGAGGGTCTGTTTGTCTGTCTCTGCCAGTGCTTTCTTCTTGGGGGGAGCAGAAACCAACAGCCAATTGTTGCATTTCTATCCAGGTAGTGAGGTGCATACCCAGGAAGTCTAAGCTAGTGTTGGGAAAAGGCATTGGCCTCCTGAAGGCTGAAACCCTCTATAGGAGGGTAGCATCTGTTCAATTTCCTCTACACTATTCCCACCCCGAAGTGCCTTATCTCTTGCTTAGACCAGCGTTTCTCAACCTGTGGGCTGTGACCCAAAAGTGCGTCGCAAGAATATATGAAATGGTTGCGAACAAACTTTAAAAATGGATCGACAAATGAGTTCTCCTTTCATTCCTGCCCAGGGCAGGGGGTCGGACTTGATCTACTTAGGCCCTTTCTGACCCTACACCTAGGAAACTATGAAAGGAGGAAAATTTGTGAAATGGGGGCTTTTCCCTTACAGGCTGGCAGAGTTCCTGCCTCCAAGGGGCTGCTTGGGACCCCCCCATGCCCCACACACTGTGGGGCTGGGACCTGAGGGCAGGGGGCAGTGAGTCGGGAGTGAGGGGCGCTGGGTCGGGACTGGTCTTTGATGCTTACAAATGGGTCCTGGTGCAAAAAAAGTTGAGAACCACTGATTTAGACCACCTGTTGGTCTAGACAATGTGGGAACAAGAGATTACCTGGGTCAGGGGCCTGGACTCTGTCCAGAACTATGGATTGCATTGCTTTGAAATGTTTCACACCCAGCTCAGGTTGCAGGTGGGAATGGGTCCACTGACATAACGGAGCCACCATGCCATTTATCCCGCTGGTCGAGACAGGCTCTGGACTGAGAAAGAAGGGATGTAATGCTGGCTTGAAGCACACTCGTATTGCTGCTTGAAGAAAGTGCATAGCTCCAGCTGGTTTGACTTCCATGAGCCTGGAAGAGGGATGTAAAAAAAAAAAGAGGAGAGTTTGATGTTTTGTCCCTATAATTTACTGTGGTTGCATTTCTTGTTATTCTCTCTGTCTGGACCTTGCAAAAAACCACTGTGATGGTTCTTCCGGGAGTGTGAAGCTGGCAGAGTGTGCTGCGTTGGCTTTTATTTCTCCAACATTAAAAATGTGCAGCCTCCCTTCTGCCTTGCTAGTTGCAAATGTGTTTGGAAGAGCTCTGTTGCTGAGCAGATGTGGTCCCTGGTTTCCATTAGACGGCGTCTCTCTGAAACAGCGCTCAAAGGGAAACAATTTTAACTAAAGAGCTTTCAGGTCAGGTTGGTATAAATGAGGTGATTGCCCGATACCTGAAAAAAAGTTACTTTCCCATTAAAGGCATTTAAAATAGACCGGACAGAGCAGTAATGTATCATCCAGAGAGGTGGGTTGGAGGACAGACTACGTTAACTCGGTCTTCTCCCATCTCTAATGTCTGCGATTAGTGCCATGTGGTTTTTTCCTAGCCGAAGCAGTGATCTGTGCAGTTTTGTTTGCCAAGCTGCATTCACACGCAGGAGTCCATGGGAAACGGTGGCAGCGAGATGCTTTATCTCGTGCAAAGCCCAACACAGGACGACCTGTGAGCCTCTTTTGAAGGAGGTATTTGTATAACTGTCATGCAGGGGAGTGACCCAGAGTCTGAAAGAGATGCTGCAGAAAGCAAGGATTGAGCTTTGGTGTCTACGGGGACGCTGGTGTGTCTCATGGGGACCCTCATTTCTCTGCAAGCTAGACAGCACATTCCTCTAACACCCTGCCATACAGATGATCTGGTCTAGCGCATTTAAATGCAATTTGATTTAACATCCTCCCAAGTGACTGATAGGAAGTGAGGCCCATCGTTATCCCTGTGAAATATGAATGCCCCGTCCTGCTTCTTTCTAAATAAGCTTAATACAGGGGGAAATGGGTAAGATGCAATTGCTTGTGATGTAATGGGGCTTCCAGCCAATGAATCCCTTGAATACAAATCCAAATGCATGCTTTGAGGCCTTTTGGCTCATTTTACCATCCTTTCTAACAGTCGATAGTTGAACTAGGACGTCTTTATTGTTTGACACAGATGCATGGATTTCTCCATCACGTAGCTACAATTCAACCTTGGAATCTAAATGTTCCAGTGAATGATATCACTGTGCTTTTCTATTTGAAAATCTGAAATTACATGAATTTTGTCTGGCAGCCGTTTCCACCCGGGGGAAAAAAACATTGGGTGGATTTTTACTCAAGTCTGTTTCCTGACCAGGAAAAGACATAAAGAAGCATCCTTCTATTTGAGCGCTGAGCTGCCCAGGACATGGTGGGGAAAGTACATGTTGCTTGACAGCTTGCGATGTGGTATGAAGCCATGTACTAATCTCCCAGCTGATACCGGTGACTTGTATCTTCACCTCCTTCGTGTTAATCCTCCTCACCCTTTCCCTTCGTGTTCAGATCTCTCTCTGGCCGCATTGTGGGTGGCGTCTGGTGGTTCTTCACCCTCATCATCATCTCCTCCTACACGGCTAACCTAGCTGCCTTCCTGACGGTCGAAAGGATGGTGTCACCAATCGAGAGTGCAGAGGACCTGGCCAAGCAGACAGAGATCGCCTACGGGACCCTGGAAGCTGGGTCAACTAAAGAATTTTTTAGGGTAAGATAAACCGAGGAAGACTTTCGGGCAAAGCATCCAGTCAGCCCCCTCATTGCATTACACAAGGATGCCAGCGCATGTGGTTTGCTGAACACTGTAAATACCCTTGAAATATACAGTAATTACATGCTTCTGCAGATTACTAAGTAATTACACTTAGCAGCTCCAGAAGTAATTATCCTGTGACTCGCAACTCAAGTTTACAGAATAAGTACTATTTGGCTTGCCCTGTAATTAAATGGCACCACTTACCATGTATAAATAAGCTGCCATTACTTACGGCAAGAGCACAGAGAGCAGGGCCAGGAAGGACCATCATATGATGGCTGTCCAGTCTGTCTCCTCCTTTGCGCGTGATTTCGCCCGGCATCCTTTCCATCATCATCTTCCCTAACCGGTTCTCAAACATCTGCAATAGTGAAGAATTTATTGCCTCCCTTGAGGGTCTGCTCTGCCAGACAGTTGCTCTTATGGTTAAAAATGTTTCCTTCTTACCTCACTTCCAGGCCTTATTTCCCGGACATGCTCCCTCATCCTTGCCTTTTCTGCATCTAAATGTTTCCCTTGTTTCTCCATTGATGATGCTGTATAATCTTTACAGCCTGTGATCATCTCCTGCTACATGAGGAGGTTAAGTTCCCATTTCCTTGTGCTCTCCATGGGGCTGTATAACGTCACACATGGCTTCTTCCTTCCACCTGTGCTTCCTAGGTTCATAGTTTCATAGTTGGTAGGGTGAATGACATACATTTACCCTGAAAGTCCATGCTGTAAGTGCCCAAGAGCTCACTCTGACCCAAAGTCACCCATTAAACCACCTCTAATATAGATATCCTTCCTCAGCAAAGCCAAGTCATAGGCCTCCACTCCAGCCAAACGCGAGTCTCCGCTTCCACCTCCCGTATAACACTTGCTGGGTTTATGTTTTGCCCCGCATAGCGCTCTAAAATAGCAGTGTTTGAGAAGATGTGGACATACATGAAATCGGCCGAGCCCTCCGTTTTTGTGAGGACCACGGAAGAGGGCATGATCCGGGTGAGAAAGTCGAAAGGGAAGTATGCCTACCTTCTGGAGTCGACGATGAACGAGTACATCGAGCAGCGGAAGCCGTGCGACACAATGAAGGTGGGAGGTAACTTGGATTCCAAAGGCTATGGCATTGCAACGCCAAAGGGGTCTGCACTGAGGTAAGTAGCTTGGATTTGCTTCTCCTTGCTGTGTAGCCCAATACATCAGTGTATCCCCATGGCTCCACCTTCATTGTCATAGTAATCATGAAAGCTGCGGGGGGTCGGGGAGGCATCAACCCATCCCAGGGTGCCCAGGGGATTAAACAACGTGGCTTCCATTAAGCAGTGATGGGAGTGACTAATTTCTTCAAGCCCTTCATTTGGAAATTGGCTCCCCACTGATGCGTTGGCCACGGAAGTGGCTGCACTGTGTAAGCCGGCAGGGATGTTGTTGTCTCGTACCCGTTGATTAACTGAGCATTATTTTGAAAGGACGCTCATCCCCGGGGTGTGTGAAATGCATATCTTTGTACTGTGTGGGATGGCCCCGGATTGGCTCCTGGCTGAACCGAGGGGGGTCTCACGGTAGAAGTATTTTGGTGTGTGTCTGCAAAGAAACACGAATGCGCAGGGCCGAAATGGAAAATGAAGCGGTTTTCATCCTTGCAATTAAAACAAAATAAGGGAAGAGAGCTCCAGCCTGTCAAGGAGTGAATTTGAATGCAGCTGGCACCTTTCTGTTGAGGCCCATTCCACATTTCTGAGCTCAAACCAGCCATTGTCAAAGGCCCGTGCCAAAAAGCCAGCCTCTACTGGCAAACAAAATGTTGTCAAAGACTTCCTTTAAAGAAAAGAGAGTGAAGCCCTTCAAAAAGCACAGAATTCAGATCTTATAAATACGTTTGCAAATCCCCAGGGATATAGAAAGAGCGTTATGGAAAGCAGCTTTTCCCAGTTGCAGGTCTCCGTTTAGCCCCCTAAAGCAATGCATAGGCACCGAGAAACCCACCGTTGCTTCTTGGGAATGTAGAGAGAAGAAACGAGGGTCAGCAACGTTTCGATTTTATATGGGGCTTTCTTATTTTCTTTACCCTGACAAAGATAGTCTAAGCAATCTGCCCAGGAAGACACAGTGGACAAATAAAAGCAAAATGAGAGGGTTTTGTGGCATTAGGGATGCTAAAAAAAAGAGAAACCTGGTCTTCTTATGGTAAGAGTGATTAATAAAACTAGGGCTTTCAATTTAATTCCATTAACACTGTAGTAAGGAAAATGGCCTTTGATCCTGTATGTACTGGGATTTAGTCGTTGTTGGCCAGCAACTGGTGTAGCTACATGGGGCAAAGCCCTGCATCTACCCAAGGAAAGCTATTACTTGCACCCATGAGTTTTTTTTCCCCCACTTTCAAGCCACAATGAACATGAACCAATGCAAATAACAGCTTTCCTTCTCGGCACATGCGTGTTAGCGCCAACGCAGCTCTGCCAGTTGCTGGTGGGTGGCTGAAGGGGGCCAAGCACAGACGAGATCTCACTCGTGGAGTTAGTCCGGTCATCCTTCTATTAACAGAGCTTCCCAAGTCATGTCCATGTCACCCAACCAGCCCTCCATCAAAGGAGGACAAAACTAAGTATAAAAAATATCTATATTGTTAGAGGAAAAACCTGATGGAAAAGAATGTACAGACGGGAAAGGAGGGTAGGGCATAGTCTTTTATCTGAAAGCACCACGGGGCATCAAACACAATGGATCAAATCCAGAGTCCCACCGAAGCCAGTGGGAGGTTTTCCTCGGTCAAGTCTGAGCACAAGCTGAATGAACCGCTTGGGACCTGTGCTGATGGACGAGAAAAGGACTTGCTAAATGAATGGCGTCCTGGTAAGAAGGATGCCAAGCAATTAAAAAGATAGGAAAGCTTCCAAGAAAATTGGGAAGCCAAAGGGCCACCGTGTCCTCATTCAACGTCAGGATTCATTCACTCAGATTAGTCAGCTTGTTCTTTTGTTGGCTAGGAAAACATATTCTTTGGGACACCGTTTCTCCCCTGAGAGAATCGGCATGTCTGAATGGGGGGCAGGAGGTCCGTAAGGCAGTTTTTCCCTTCAGACATAGCTCAGGCAATGATGTGCCTTGGGTCCCTCGGAGCAGATGTGAATGCACTGTCCCTGCTTCACGGGGGCATCCCAGCTCGCTCGCTCCAACATTTATGTTCTGTCTTGCAAATATGGAAATGAGGATTCAGGACTGATGTTCAGAATAACCCCCAACGTGCCCAGTCCAGTCATTTATGGCACATGAGGAAGCCATTAAAATTGGTCTTAAAAATAATCGACCAAGAAAGAGGAACATTGCCAAAAGTCAGCTCAGTCCTCCTAGCCTAAGCCTCCCTGTAGCAGGCACACTTCCAGAGCACGGTTAGACCTTAAGCAATCGGAAAACAAAGGAAAAATGCTTGATTTTCCATTTGCCCTGTTGGTGCTTCTTTGGAACAGATGCTGTCGGTTTTCTGTCCCACGCTGTTCGTTTTGTTGCGTTGTTGTTGTTGTTTTAATTGTCCAACTTTCAGTAGTTTCTCTACAGTCGTCATGTGGTGTCTGTCTTCACTATGGGGCCCTGCACATGACAGCATGCACCAGGCGAGGTGACACGCAGGATGGTGATATTGTTGATGTTGCACCGTTAACACGGGCTCTTCCCGACGTTTAGTCCTCTACCATCCGCACACAAAAAATCTTTTGACCGAGTTTTGCAGGGCTTAGAGCCAGAACAAGCTTACCTAGTGAGGCACATGGGCTCCCACAGGACCTTCTGCTGGACCTACCCACCTTGAAGTGAAGATGCAGGCAAAGCCACTGGATTGCTACAAGTCCTCCAGTGACCTTCCCACAATCCCCTCTGAAGGGCAGATCAGTTCTGTCGTGAGCACAATGGACTGGGAATGAGGCCTAGAGCAACTCAGCTCAACGAACCACAAGATATTCCTCAGGTTGCATACGGGCAAGTGCAGAAACAGAAAGGCATAGTCATGTAGGTAGGTCTTTGCAGTGGGGATGATCATACCCAGGTGAGACTAAGACCCAGCTGTTAATCACCTGACTAAGGTGCGGAGGGTAGAAATAGCCTAAGGAGCAGGTCCTATTCCTGGCAAGAGAACTTAGGGCCCCTGGTCTTGTTCCCTTTCAAGTCAACAGGAGTTTGGCCATTGGCTTCAGTAGGAGCAGGACCACTTTCAAAAGACGGGACGTTTTCTCGTGATTTTCCCAGAAGGGATAGGCATGTCAGGTATGTTCACAGCAAAAGCCCGGTTCATTTTCATGGCAAAAATGGTGGGGTGGAAATCATCATTTTAGCTGAATTTTAAAAAGATAAATTTTATGATACTTCTTATTTGAATTATTTTCCATTAGAGAAGCTTTAACTAGCTGTCATTAATCGTTTAATAGTACATCGGGATAGCGAACGTTAGCGCACAACATATAAAAAGCTGCCCCCACAGCTTGGTTTGATAAAGGATGCTACATCCTCCAAGCCAAATGAGGCATCCGCACCATTGCATTGCTCCAAAGTCTTCCTGAAGAAAGCGTGGGAAAGGAGCACAGCTTATTGGTAACCCAAGATAAGTTAATACACTGCCAAGACCCAGACAGCCTGTATTGCATTGACAGCACAACCGTATTGACCTGATCATATGCAGTCAATGCTCAAAAAGCCCATTTAAAAGCCCATGGCTCCTCGGAGGCTCATCAGCGGGGCTATTGGGAGGATTCGCTTACCAGCCAGACCCACGGTATCAGAAAGATGGATATCTGGCTTGAGATGTACATACCAGCTCTCAGTTCTGGGGTGCATAGTTGTCCACAGACTCTTTCTCCTACATTTTGTGCGTGATAGCAGAAAGCATTTGCACCTGGATGTCAGAGAATATCTACAGCCCCTTAATCCCCACAGTAACATATTTGTGTGTGTGCAATTGTGTATGTGTGTATACCTGTTGGGCCCTCTTTTATTTCTTCCAAAACATATTGCTTCTCTTTATGTGTTTTGAGGGCCAGGTGATTGGATTTCAGGCCAGATTTAATCTTTTTTCCTCCTTATTTTCTGCATGGAAGCCACAAGACGGCAAATAAAATGTTTTCAGCAGTCAAAGTTGCACTTGGAGGCCTGCTCCTGATCCCACTCAAGCCACAATAAGGATGTTGACACTGACTTGAATGGGAGCAGGGTGGAAAACCCAGATACAGCCTTCTCCTTGCAATGCATGGAAACCTGCCTCCCAACCTGTTCCTTTAGTATGAACAGCCCAGGGCATTTTGCCCCTAGATTAATTGGATTACCCAGCATTCAGAGGGTCGGTCTAGTGCATCTAGGATCAAAACTGTGCCATAAAAGCCAGGTGATCAAAACAGAGGAAAGGGAATGAGAGGGGAAAAGAGAGGAAGGTCTAATTCACGTTTTAAGAAGCAATAGAGATGTTGTAAGAAAGAAGAAATGGGAAAGCCTGAGTTTGAGAATTGGGGGTGCCCGTCCACGCACTCCGCACCCTAATTAGATTGATTAAATGAGTTGGATTGATTTAAGCTAATCTAATTAGGTTAATTAGGTTAATCGAGTCTGATAAGATGTTCTAATCAGAACGCTCCAGCGCGTTGCCGCATCAGGCGGATTCAGCGTCCCGCCTTTCAAAATGGCAGCTCTAACTAAAACTTGTCCAACGAGCTTTAGTTAAAGCACCCCGGCGGCCATTTTGGAACACGGGGCACTGAATACACATGACGCTGCGGCATTTTAATTAGAACCAGGAGCCACTCTAATTAAAACACCCTCCCCCCCGCACCCTGGAGCACGTGTGTAGGCCTTACAGGAAAGCAGGCGCCAGAGGCACCTAAACGGGTGTGTCAGCCTTTCTAAGACTGATGAGCAAATAAAAATGTTCCCTGTCAAAAGTTCACCTAGAATGACATGTTTTGGAGAAATGTCCTAGGCAGCTAAATCTTTTATCAAGAAACCTGTCATGGTGAAGTATGGGAGGCTCTGTATACTCCAGATGAACTGGAGTGAGAATCCGTTATTTTAAATGACACCGTTAAATAAAACATATAATGTGTGATACAAAATATCACATTAGTTATCTTTATAGCCAGGAAGTCCACAAAGAATTGACTGTGCTAATTGGCTATTCCTTCACAGAAGTTAGCTATTCCTTCGTATCATTGCTTAACAACATCCCTTGCAGATGGTGTGCTAATTAACCTTTATTCTGCTTTGGAAGATTGAAATAATTTTAGTGTTACTTAGAACTGAATGCTTCCCTTGGATACACCCGTCTGCTTCCATTGACTACATCTGACGTTTTACTTTGACCCTGGTGGTGTTATCTAGAGACAAGGAAATAGTGGGCCAAATTCATCCCTAGAACAGCTGCCAGATGTCTCCTCTTGGACGGGCAAAAAGCCATGAGCATGGCTCTTTGCATTTCAGTCTTTCATGACAAGAGCTCGATTGTTGCCCTTTGGAGTGAAACAGGTTTGATCCCCAAAGAGTCCGCACAGCACCCCGTGGGTCTCAGTCCCATAAAGTAATCCCCATGGCAGGATCTCTGTGGTTCAGGGAATCCCACTGGAGTCAATGAGACCCCACCCAGGTAGAAGGATCTGCCCACCCCCAGGCCTTTTGAGCCATAGGAAGAGTGTTTGCCCCCAGGTGCTTACCGCTCAACTCGGGAAAAGTTGTGCAAATGCATCTGAAGGCGGAGTACGTCATGGTGTTGGGTCCGCATGCTACCCAATTTTTGAACCCAGCTTGCTCTTCTTTCTGAATGAAAGCATCTCCCCACCAGCCAAACGGCTAGGGCCTATACCAGAGAGTTTGTCAGTTGAAAGATGCACGTGCAAGACACTGCAAACATCCATCAGTTCTAGGTGCTCTGAAAAAATATATAGGTACGTGCATTTGAATAGTGCAACTGCTATCTTTTCATCCCCCAAATCCTCCTGGGAACATGGCAATGAAACCATTAAGCCTACACCACTATTCATAGCCAACTGCATCTGGAAAAGGTGCGAGGGTTACTGGTCCTGCAAAGCATTTGCATTGTAGACCCAACTATACTGGAAGCCCTCTGGCAGGCCTGAGTAAGGCTAAATCATAGCAGACTCCAGTGAAATGAGACTGCAGCTACTCAGCTGAGCTAGGCATCACTGCATTGACTTCAGGGGAGCAATGTGCATTTCCACCAGCTGAGGATCTGCCCATCTATTTCCACACGTCCCAATCATACATCAGCTTGAACACATGAAGGTTCTCCTTGAATTGCCTAAATGTTTCTCTTTTCTGTTACTTAATGAGAAATGATTGCTGATTGTGTTGTTTTTATATGTCTTTTGTGATGTGAGAATCACTCAAGAGGGACTGGCGAGCCAGACTCCCCTCCCCCACTCCAAAAGTACCCCAAACCTGACAAATTTTGCACCTACAAACATTATCGTTGTTCTCGAATTGATTTTTTTGTTTTGTTTTGTTTTTTTGGTAAAAACAAAAATCTCTGCTGATGCTTAGAAATATATCTAGCCTGACCTGTCTGTCCCAATTTGACTGCTGTAGAAGAAAGCATAAAACCAGGGGACTGCTATTACTCAAAGCAAAGCCATTCGGTGACTTAGTTCCCTACAGCTTCTTCCACGTAGGCAAACTCTCGAGAGGTCCTCGGGAATGAATTTCCTGATTGCAAGGGATTGAAGCATGTGGGGGAAGGCTGGATCAGGGACACTGGTTCACCGATCCCTTGTTGTCACATGACTTGACGAGTGTTCTCCGCTTGTTACTCATCGAGTGTTATCTATTCATTTTAAAGAAACCCAGTAAACCTGGCAGTGTTAAAACTGAACGAGCAGGGGCTTTTGGACAAATTGAAAAACAAATGGTGGTACGACAAGGGCGAATGCGGCAGCGGGGGAGGTGATTCCAAGGTCAGCCCCAGTAAGAACAAACTAGTGGGTATAAACAGCATGGATAGTAACCAGCAACTGCGCTGCCAACACACCTTGCAGTCCAACGCTTAGGGAGAGCAAACGGAACGAACCCAAGAGCAATGAATGCCCCAGCTCTGTAACGACGTGCCCTTTGATTGCTAAACCAAAATGGAAGCAACCAAGAATTAAGTGGGACTAGAGATAAATGCATAGACGCCAACACCTGCATGGTCACGGGGGCTGGTCCCTTCCTTCGGCAGAAGGGAGAGGAAGCGCTTGGTTGCGTCAAGGCTTCTTGAAGGCAACTTCCCTCCTTTCCCCACTTCCCCCCAAAGGCTCTGCTGGATTCTCTTGGGCATGGACATACGGAGGAGACTGAGATACTGTGCAGGGCCCTGCCAATTGTTGATGGCACTGCAGACAGGGAGGGTCTGCTCTCATCCACATTGGCGGGAGCATTGCAAGTATCCGCGGCAGGTGGTTGAGGTTGCTGGTTACTCAAAGTGATATAGTAATACTCATCTTGCTGTGCTGGAGGAAGAGCTGTATGATTGTGCCGGGTGGGGGGGATGCTATGCTGGAGGAGGGGCGGGGTGGCTAGATGGAGTATTCAATCGTATCACTTTGTCAATGTATAAACTTGTTCAATGAATGCTGTGAATGAACTGTCTGTGCTGAATAACATAAAATAACATTGGTAATGTTATTTATGTTATTTCCCCCCTGGTTGAAGAGGTCCCGTAAACCTAGCGGTTTTGAAACTCAGTGAGCAAGGCGTCTTAGACAAGCTGAAAAGCAAATGGTGGTACGATAAAGGGGAGTGTGGAAGCAAAGACTCCGGAAGTAAGGTCAGTCACCCCCAAAGAGGTCGGGCATGCCCATAAAACCAATCGAGTGTATATCCCAAGAGCTCTGGCCTTAGCGCTGCCAGGATGGGGAAGCTCGTGCGAGGCTTTTTTTTTTCCAGTGGCTCACCCAAACACGGAGGGTGCTGAGCAGAGCACCCGTCTTTGAATAATTACTCTTCATTTACATGGTAATTGCTTGGGACCGAAAGGGCAAATTGTCAGAGCCCTGCGCAGGAAAATGAGGCAGTGAGGGCAAAAAAAAAACAACCCAAAAAACCAAACCTGCTGCATGGCTCAGTGGAGAGAAAAATACTCCTTCACCCACATCATTAGCCCTCCTGCTGTCATCACGGGGCCAGAATCCGGCATGCTGGTCAGAGGGAAGGACAGTGCTTGGGATCAGCCTTTGCATCGTCCTTGTTTCTGTCCAGCTTCGAGGGATGCTCAAAGGGAACGGAAAAGAGCTTTTTGGAAGAGAGCAGAGGAAACCCCCAATATCCTAACCAGCTGCCATTCTTCCTGCAATAAAATCCTGAGGGCTGTTTCTGAGGTCTTAATGATGACCGTGCTTCACCAGTATAGTCAATCCATTGCAAATATTTGCAAATATTTGACATGCCAATAGCATTCCCAGTCTGTGGGGTTGGGTTTTTTTGGTGAGACTTCCCTCCCAGTGCTTAATCCAGCCATAGGGCTGTTGGAAATGCTTCAAATTTCAGTGTGCGCAAACATTTCCACTTAATTAATAAAAAGGGGGATGTTATCAAAGGCATTTTTGTGCAGTTTGGTTCCCTCGTTTCAGCCCTCTCCGACGGTGCGTATCTCACCGACTGCATCACGAAGGGCTGTAAAGCACCTTGTGTACGGCAAGAAATACCAAACTCGATTCTGCTCGTCTCTGTGCTATTTCACATCCACAGTCACAACTCTCCCATTGCATGCTACGTAGTGTGGGACAGATCGTGCGCAGTTCAAAATGCTCCTGACCTATGCATTGTGCCTCATCGTCTAACCAAATATTCAATAGTTACCATGTAAGTGAAGAGTAATTACTTTATCACGTACCTTGGACACTGAAGGGATGACACAGCTTCCATAATGCCTTCCCTACAAGCCTGCATGCAGCAGTAGTAGAGAAAAAAAAAGTAATAGCTATTAAAATACCCTAAAGGAACTGGATATGAAATGGATCCTGTTTAAAAACAAAAAAAAAAGGAAATATTTGCAAATGTTTCAATATTCTGGGGGGAAAAAATAAATAAAGCAGGTCTAGTGCTTCATACCACACAATAGAATAACCAATGAAAGCCAAAGCAGAAGGTTTGGGACACATGGGTTTATGTGGATCCTATGACCTCAATGCAGAGCACATGTTATTTACATGTATTTAAAAAAAAAAAAGCTAAGCACACATTTGAATCGCATGTGACCTAAATGGGATTGGAGAATAAAGTCATGAGAGCTGCTTGAAACCCCATGTGTATAATCCACAGGCACATCCCCTCAACCTAGGAGGGGTTTTAAAGAGAGCGGGGGAGAAGGGATAGCGGATATCCTAAAACTTTACAGGAAGGGGCCGGATCAAATTCTGTGTCTTAATCAGTCCCAAGCTCAAAGTCTGCAGTTGCAACGTACTATTAAATCAGAATATATTAGATCGGTATTAAAATCAACAGACCTGAGTGCCCACCCTCTCACAGAAGAACAGGACAAGCCCACAGCTTGCAGATGCAATATGCTTTGCTTGTGGGAAACCAGCCCCCTGAGAGACCCCAGATCCTGTTTGCATCTCTGAAAGACCACAAAACTAAAGAACAACCTCCTCCCTGCCCCACTTCATTGTTAAATAGCAGACCCCAGATAATTTCAGCCTCACGATATGATGATGCATCCCATCAGACACTATAAGTGCTTGTCTAGTGATAGAAGGCCAGTGCCCCCCAGCCCCCCGCTCATCGCCCACCCTCTCGGTGCTTCTCTTGCTCTCTTCCTCAGCAGTCTAGGCCAGGTCTGCATGCATGTGTGAGCTGCCAGGGATCACATCCCTCCCGATACACACGGGCACGCACGCACTGGGCAGAACTGTCCCCGTTCTGTACATACCATTTACTGAGGAAATCTTGCCATTAGAAGGGTTTAGGTGCAAAAGGCTGAAGGGGCAACCAGCCTCAAGGAGTCTGCCTGGAAAGATCACGGGACATGTACAATCTTCGGCATCTCTGGAGTATTTGCTTAAATAAAACATACTCCTCTGGCTCTCGGAGATGCATTTCAGGAGATGCTACATGCCAGATACATTCCTGAATGTGGCCACTCACCTTCTTCCTCCCTGAGCTTCCTTAACATCCCCAGTGAGCCCCAGTCAACATGTTACTGGGCCAACCCATCGCCCCAGACACAAGCACTCCTCCCCTCGGGGTAACTTCAGCTCAGATATCCTAGCTCTGCAGCAGGCCTTGACCCTGTGTTGGGCCAAAATTGAACAGGTCTTGGCTTTTGGGAGACTGCTGCTGCAGATCCTGACCCTCTCCCTTTCCAAAATCATCCTCTCTCATTTGTACCCAAAGCCCTAATATATTCCCATAGAAAATATTTGCTAGGACCCCCATGCTTTTCAACTCTGCTCACCATCCTCTCATGTCCCACTGTCCCGGGTCTCCCCTAGCATGAGTACACAGGAATCCTCATTCAAATGCAGGGTGTAGAGTGGGTGCATTTGCTGGCACTGAGTCAGCGGCACCGTTTCCCTGAGCCGGGATTCCCCCCTTTCCTGGGGAGGATCTTTTGCAAAGCAACAGAAGGGTGAAAAATATTTTTAAAACAAGGGCAGCACAGAGCCATCCTGCCATCACACCCTCAAGGGAAGGTCCCTGCCTCCCCGGGGGAGCTATATCACAGACGACGAGGCTGGGGACGGACACAGGGGGTTTGCCCATACACACAGCCTCTGCTGGCAGAGCCACCGTGGCAGAGAGAGGGGTTCGGGAGACACCGCCGAAAGGATGCGTGCCCCGTTTCCCAGAATTTGGCTCCACCTTGAGTCTCATGTGCCCTTTCTTTCCTGGAGCTTCTTTCTATAGACTGAGTTATGCTATTACCAATCACAGATGTTTTCTATACCTGTCCCCCCCATCATGGACATCTTCCCAAGTTGCTCTGTGAAAGCTTTCCCCAGACAAGGCCAGCTAATGCCTGGTGTAAAGGTCATTGCCATCATCGGGGCTCTGGCTGCTGTTCCCTTGCTCTTGGGGCAGCGTGTCTTCTCCGCAACCCACGGGGCTCCTAATTATCTACCTTAAGGTCACCGGTTGCTCTGAAGGGATCCAGCTGGGCAGAGTGAGGGTGGAGAGTTTCCCTGCTGGGAAGCCAAGAAAATCTCCCTTTATAGACTTTCACAACAGCTGAATAAATACCGAAAACAGGATGACGGACACGGTGTCACTGGTTGAAAGGAACAGACGGGAAGGTGCCTGGTTGCTCTAGCAACATGACCAAGATGGCTGGGAGGCGGGGGAAAAATGGGCTTTTCTTTTTTCTCTTTGCCTGTCAATCATTCCTTCGCCGTAACTCTCTCCCTTGGCAGGAGACGAGCAGTGACATTTACACTCCCACTAACAAGCTGGATGCATGATGGGCGCACGCCTTAAGAAAGCAGCTGCTGCAGAGCAGTGGCACAAAAGCCCAAATGGCAAGGAGCAGCGGTTCGGGGAGAGGGCATCGTTCTCTCCAGCATCTCCCGTAGGTTGGGTCCTTTTTCTTCTATTATTATTAGCTTTCGGAAGGCAGAAGCCTGCACTTAAACAGCAGATAAAGCCGCGGCAGGACATGCCTCATTTACAAACCCGCATGTGAAAGCCTGGGACCTCTAAGCTGCTTAGGAGGAGCTGCTGCTGGAAGGTGGCAGTCACAGCCTGGAGAAACCCTTTCCCATCAGACGCAGAATCCTTCTTGCAAAGGAAAGGATGGGCAGAAAAGAAAAGCAGCCAGTGGACACCTGCATTTCTGGACCTGGCGTCTAGGCACAGGCTTTTGGGGCTCGTCATTGCTGAGTTATCCTGTGAGTTCTCCATGCTGGAGCAGTTAGGAGACCCCTGAGCTTCCCGGCAGTTGTCCCCAGGCGGCTGGGTGCTGTCACTGGATTCCCCCAGCTTTAGGGCCCGACTTTCAGTTCACTCCACGCGCTGTGTTAAAATAACACCGTCACTGAGTAAAACATTGGAGCTGCCAAGCAAATGTTTGGTGGGGGGAGATCTTCCATCGCTGTTTGATCAGCATCTAAAATCACAGAATCATAGGAAGGGACTTCAGGCAGTCACATCTTGTCCACCCCGCTTGCTTAAGGCAGGTTATCCCTATCCAAGCCATCCTATAGAAGTGTGTGTCTAACCTATTCTTGAAACCACACAAGCAGCCTTTATCCACCCCTGCCAGACTCAGTGCTTTAAATCATCCAGAACACCTTAATTTGCCCCAGGTAGAGCAGGGGAGTGAGGGCGCTAAATCCATTAAACCGAGCCAAGCAGTGTATAAACTAGCAGAAGATGTACAGAGAAGTATATTAAGTGCTAGCACAGGAGCTCTTTTGCCAGATCCCACTTCCATTAAGCCCAACTGACAGCTGGGCATGACAGCTAAGATGAAGAGGAGATGGGATACTTGAGCAAGAACGTGGCAGCTTGGCATGAGCCCCTTCCTCTGGCACCTCCCACCCCATTAGAAAGGGTCCTGGAGGGGCATGGGCTATGACACGGTTTTCATCTGTTTCCTGAGACCTGTTCTTCTGCACTGTCAACTCTTCGCTAAAAGCTTCAACTGGTCTTCAAGGGTCTGAAGAGCCCATCTTCATGAGTCCGAAGAGCCCATTGCACACAACAAAAGCAAGGGCCATTTGTCACAGGATCTACATTTGTCACAAGGCCAATACAGCATCATGAAACAGGGTTGCATGGAGACCCGCACAGACCCTGGACTCGCTGATAAGCTAAACATGATGCTCATTCCCTGAGGCTGTCTGTTGAAGTAGTGCCAGAAACACAAAAAAAAAGAGCATAATCCAGATGAAGAACAAGGGCTCAGGATGGAGCAATTCTTCCCCTCCGGTCCTGGCTCTGCCATCAGCTGGTCGTGTGGCCTGGGTAAACCTCTAGCTCAAATTCAACCCTAGGGCAGGTGGGTGCAACTTCCAACCTCTCTGGAGTTGTATCTGCTAAGCCCAGGACTGAATCTGGCTCTCTGTGACTCAGTTTCCCCCTCTGCAAAACTTGTTACAATACATGCTTACTCCCCCTGGGGTGCCAGGAAGATTAATTAGACAGTGCTTCTAGAATCACTATATAAGCACCAAATATAAGTAATTTGGCCTCTAATAGTCCTATTAATTGCAAATCCAATAATTAAGTTAAGCATGCATCAACGGGTCTTAATTACACATGCACTAACTGCCTTATTAAACAGAAATAAAATTTTAAAAAAGCAGAATTATTTTAACGTGTTGCCCAGCAACAGACGTTGCGGGGGAAATAGTCTAGGACTGTGGGAATGAGCATTTCCAAGAGAACAGGTTATTTCAAGAGAGGCATCAGGAACAAGTAAATGTCACCCCGGCAGCGAATGCCCCCCCCTTCCCGGTTTAATCAATAATTTAAACGAGACATTTGTGGCCAATGTGTGTTTAAGTCTAAAATGATTTTAAAAGAGCACCCAAACCTTTCCAAAGAGCCGCATTATGGAGAAAGAAATGTTTATTCGGTTGTGTGAGGGAAACATTAGATTGATGAGCAATTGAAATGGCAATTGAGAGGGCTCTTAGACCTGCCATGTGGTCATGCAAAGAGGGCGATGGAGGCGTGCCAATGTGACTGTCTTGTGCTGCGTCTCGTGCGCCGCAGAGCCATGTCGTATTAATTCCGTCGTTCTCCTTCCCACACATCCCTGTTCCCTTCTCCTCTCTCTCCTAGGACAAGACGAGTGCTTTGAGTCTCAGCAACGTGGCGGGCGTTTTCTATATCCTCATCGGTGGGCTCGGACTGGCCATGCTGGTTGCCTTAATCGAGTTTTGTTACAAGTCCAGGAGTGAATCCAAACGGATGAAGGTGGCAACACATTTCCAGGCCTTTCACACCTTCTCTTTGACAACACCCTGCCTCCTAAGCTGCCTTCGGGGACAGATGCAAGCCAGGCTCGGGGTGGAAACCGTGGGATAGGGTGGAGGAAGCGAACACGCTAGCGGTCGTGTTTAGAAAGGAAAGAATGAGAACGGGTGGAGGGAACTCAGTCGTATATATGCGTGAGTTCGTTAACTGGCCACAATGGACCAGGACCCCAACACAAAGCATGACTGTAGTGTCCCTGGCAGTATCGCCAGCTCCGATAGCAAAGCCCCAAGGAAATAGCACAGTGCCCCAAGGTGGGCAGCACCATGGCAGCCATTTGGAGCCCAGACTCGGCTGCGTTCACCTCCGTTTCACACTGGTGCAAACAAAAGCATCAGAGCGCAGGTGTGCCAACACAAAACTGGAGCAAATCAGGCCCCGTGGCTCCACTAAACTGTACCCTGCTGATGTCATTTGCTCTGATGCATTTTTCTGCCTCTTAGGCTAGGAAAAGATGTTGCATTTGTCCCTGGACAAATTGAGCCTGTGTTTGTCCTAGAACAGATAATATCCCGGGACTGGCGTGTACATGCATTGCCCGTCTCTTTGGGATTCAGTAAGCAGTTAATTGCACTGCCACTCTTCTGCCGTTGTTTCAATGGTACAATCCCCGGACAACTGTTGTGATGCCCTGGGATAAACTGTTGGTGCTTCTTATCCCATGACCCTTTTTAGGATTTATCCTGGGACAATGGACACAGCTGTCTAAACGATTGCACTTTGTCCTGGGATAAAACGGTTTATTCCAGGGCAAATGCAACGCCTGTTTGTAGCCTTACGGACCAGTTCCTGGAACTGACCGTCGCAGGCAAAACTGAGAACCTTTAGGCTAGGGACAGACATTACATGTAAACTGGTTTAAACCTGTAACAGAACAGATGTTCAGTGCACATAAACCAGTTTGAAAATAGTTGAAACTGGTTTGAGATAAACTTGGTTGAATGCAGTATCAGACTTAACTGATTTGGGTCAAACCGGTTTATGCAATGTCTGTCCCGGACCTTAATGTGCAATGAACACGTTTCTTCTTAGGAAGATGCTCCGTGCTGTGGTCTCTGGTGACAGGGGCAGGGAGTTTATAGCCATATTGAAGATTAAGGTTGTCCCTTTTAATAAAATGGGCCCTTTTCCCCTCCTGACACTCCTGCCCTGTGATAGCAGGGGTCTGGCCTTGATGGTCCAGGAAGACCCCTCTAGTCCCATGTCCTCCCAAAGTACCAGGTTGGATTAGATGTGAGGAACCAGGGAATGCATGCATAATTGCCCCACAGAACTTGTGGAATGAGTTTCCTCCTAAATTATATGACGCACACAGGGAGAGGTGCGCAGAGCCACTCAAGGATAAAAGTCTGGCCTGGTTCCCCAAGGAGCTGGTGTAAAATCAGAAGGTATTCCATTTATTTTCTGCCGCCTCCTTCTAGCTGCTCATTTTCATGAGCACAAAAAGGAATCCAGGATTAAACAAATAACTGATTATTCCTTTGGTTTCCACGCGGCTAATTTCAACACACTTAATGCTTCTTCAGTATGCCTAACGCATTTAATCAACTGAAAATGAGTCGTGTCTCCTTCCATGTTGAGGTTTAGAACATGCCCAAGGCAATGAAAGAAACTCGTTGCATGGGGGGCAGGAGGGAGGCGCCGAGTGTATGCATTTAATGTTGCTGAATGCCAAAAATAAATACATAGATTTCAATCGTTGGCTCCATTTTAAAGATCTAGGGCAGAAATACCCTTTAACTGCATGTTAAGTCTGCTGTAGGTTTCCTAAATTTATTCTGACATGACTGCATCATTTCCTGCAGGGCCCCATGTCATTATTGCAACCTATCCCAATAAGCAGTTTACAGTCTCCAAGACCAAACCAACCCTTGGCTTTACTCTTCAGCTTCCTGCTGGCCATTAGTACTGTTACCACCATCCTGAAATGTCCCGCCGCTCGCTGTGAGCTGGCTCCGCAACTCGTCCTCTGTTGAGTTGCATCTTCCTCCATAAGAGACCATTGGTTTCCACCTGCAATTATTTATATGCCTCAGTCCTCCATGCTAATGCTGGGTGATTTACTGAAATGTCCATCACACCATTATTATTCCAGCATGTTTATCTTGGTATTGAATAGCTTTTCCATAACAAGAGCAACGGGGTTTTTTTGGTTTAGCTGAATCAATTCAGGTCATTCCATAATAGCAATGTGGTAAAAATGTCTTAGTGTGGACAAGTCCTTGGGTTTTGTTTCAGTTGGGAAGATGAGATGTGATTTCCTAACCCTAAGCCTATTGCCTCACTGGAGATAAAGTTACCTTTAGCCATATGAGTAAAATTGTGCACATGCTTAAGTGTTTGCAAGTCAGGCCCGGAAATAACGCCATGCATTTATTTGGTCCAAACACACCTAGAAACCCAATACTTTCTGCACATAACAGAGTAGCTCTGTAGCTCAAAATGGTCCCAAGTTGTTTAACCTAGAACCGGGGAGGTATGTAGGCCAGTTGAATCGATGCAGAGAAGCAAGAGCCGTGATGGAGCTTGAGCATGTAGGGATGCTAAAAAAAAAAGGGACGGTGTTTTATACGGTGACTTTCCAGACATTGCTAAGGACAGGGGGAGACCCCCCCGTCCTTCCTAAAAAGGGTTTTTGTTTGATCCCGCAGCAATCAATTAATGAAGCCATAAGGACATCGACACTTCCCAGACCGGCCACAGCAGGAGCCAGCGGAGAGAACGGACGGGTGGTCAGCCACGATTTCCCCAAATCCATGCAGACAATTCCGTGCATGAGTCACAGCACCGGGATGCCCCTGGGAGCCACAGGATTATAATCGGCCTTGACACGTCACCCGGGTGTGAGCAGGGTCACCCCCGCCCCACCCCCCTCCAGTGCCAAAAACCAATCCAAACCGAGAAACACGATGACGACGATGAACAAAAGGGACAATTCAATGGATCTTCCTGAGGAAATTGAATCTATTTTCCTTTTTGTTTTCCAATAGATCCACAGGCAGGAGAGTTAAACACAGTCTGCGCCGCAATAAGGAGAGCGTAATGGGATTTAACAGACTCACAAACCGTCCCTGGATCGCAGAGCCGCTGGAAAACTAATGAGGACCGTGCCATTTTGTTTTAACTTGGTTGTTAATAAGTCTTAGTGTGTGCAATATATATATATACATATATATATATTTTTTCTTACTAATTCCTGTGGTGTCAGGATGACATCAGGCCGCCCTCCCCGCCCCCACCCCTCCCCACACAGCCTTTTAATCAGGTTTAGTTTGAGATGCAAACCTAACGTTTGAGCTACTAACAGCAAAAGGGAAAATGAAATAAAAAAGGCGAACCTACCGCCCCGATGGGCACCGGCGGCCAGCCCTTGGATTCATCAGGAGCCAGCTGTGTGTCCGTCAAGACCCTGGGGGCAGAGTTTACTGCAACCGGTCAAGCAGTCATGTGGAGGGCTCCGGCCAGTCTTCCTGCACAAGGCAGGACTCTCGAGATGAGCCAACACCCACATGGCAACACACATTGACTTTGCAGGAACAAGGAGTGGAGGGAAGTTAGAAACAGAGGCGAGAGCACCCAGGTAACCCTGGTCCAATGTGATAAGTATTGCATAAGAGATGGCAAATGACGGCTCCAGGGAAATCGAGGCACGACTGCATACGTGTTCTGGGACTGGAGAAACCCAGCGTTTGGCAGCTGAGCCAACAGTGGACTGAGATCATGACAGACGGCTGCGTACGGAGGACAGGAACCAAACACAACATTGATCATACATGCAACCCTCTGCCTACACTATCCAGGGCTAATTGGCAATTGTGAGCCATTTCCTCATTGCTTTGCTTCTATATGTGCTCCTTTGTGGATGGCTGCTGACGGGGGAACCACCAAGAGCCTGGAGTAAAACAGTCCAGTCCTCACCAGTACAGGGGTGCTGGAAACGTGAGGCTGCGCTCGGGACATTTCCGGATTTAGGCTCTGACATCCCCTTCGGACTAACTTTGCATTCAAAGGGGACTCTTCGCGGCTAAACAATCAAGCCAGATTTCTGGGAAGAACCTGCATCTCCCTGAATCAAACCGCATGGATGGGGTGTCCCATAGGACCTTCGCACCCACTTCCATGGTATTGGGTTGATGTTGGGCCTGTTAAACTCAGCTCTGGGCCAACGGGTTGGCAGAGAAGCCAAGAGCAGTGAGTTCTGGCTCATTCCTCCTCGACAAGGAAGCAGGACTCACCAGGCACGTCGCTCTCCGCTTGGTCCAGGAACGCCTGTCCAAAACCCAGTGCAAAGCCAGCTGCTGGCAATGTTGCCCCAGTAGCTAATTGTCTTATTCTCTTTCTTTTTTTTTGGTTTCTTTTTTTGGTTTCTGTCTAACCAGAAGATTCATTTTGTGAAGCCACCAGCATGGATAGCAGAACGCTCTGTGTTTGGGGGGGCTGGGGAAATGCACCGTTTTAAAGGGAATATCAAGGAAGACGGAAGATCTTCCATGGATGGAGCTGGACTGGTCTCAGTGGGGGCAGATGGCAGGACAAGGAGCAATGGGCTCAAGTGGCAGCAAGGGAGGTTTAGGTTGGATATTAGGAAAAATTTTACCGCTAGGAGGGTGGTGAAGCACTGGAACGGGTTACCCAGAGCAGTGGTGGACTCTCCATCCTTGGAGGTGTTTAAGACCCGGGTGGACAAAGCCTTGCCTGGGATGCTGTAGTTGGGGCTGGTCCTGCTTGGAGCAGGGGGTTGCTCTAGATGTGACCTCCCGAGGTCTCTTCCCACCCTCATTGTCTACAAGGCAATGAAGCTGTGGCTTCCAGTTTTTTGAAGTGGGTTGAAGCTTCTTCTCTGCAATCCCACTGAGCCCCCAGCACAGGGAAAAGGGGCTGATCTCAAAGGGTTAGGAGCTGCTATATTTTTTAACGTTGCAGGGCATGCAACGTGGCAAGCAAGTGATAGAGAGGAGCTGTGGGGTACGTGGGAAAGAGAGATGTTGATGGCAAAGTGAGAGGCAGATAACTCGAGCAGGCTTGCGGGGAGGGTTTCCCCACGTGGCTTTTCAGAAGCATGACCGCCCGCCGGCTACAAACCCATCGTCTTCGGTGCATGACCCGCAGCGAGGTGCCTCGCGCCGGCAGCCCTCAGTGACTGAGCCGCCCTGACTGCTCTGCACCACTGACCTATTTGCACCCCATCTCTTGTCTCCACTCATCCCGGGGCCATACGGGCAAGCCCAGCAAGTCCAAGACTCCAGGTCCCTCACGAAGGCATCTGGCGCCCTTGTGTTTTCTCTCTCTGCCACTGCGAATGCTTGCATTCGCCATCTTGCCTTCACAAGAGCATTTCCAAGAGCCATAACCCCTCCACGCCACCTCCTCCATGTTCATGATTGTTTTGAATTTGCTTTGTTTGTAATTGGGTTTTTTTCTTTGGTCCTGCGTGGGCACGGGAATAGGACAGGCTTCGGGGTTGCACGCCTGCTCCTTGCTCCGGGGCTCCCCCGGTAGAGTCTGTTGCCTGGACTCTTCTCATCCGTTATGTCACCACTGCACATTGCCATGGGAGCAGGCTGCAGACCCCCTCTTTTTGGTGGAATTGGGTATTAGCCCCCGTCGACCTTCTAGGCCCCTGTTGCCTTTGCAGCAGGGCATCGAAGGAGCCCTTCCCAGCACGTGAACTGGCCGGGACGGCCTTGCGGGGGAGAGCGTGCTGCGTGAGGACCGAACACCCGGGACAAAGGCAGGAACCGCGGTCTGAAAAGGCGTCTGATGGAGGAAAGGGGGTGAAGAGAGAGAAAAAAAAAAAAGACAGAATGAGAGGAAAGCGCAAGGGGGGAAAAAATGTTAACTTGTAATATGTATTTTTACTACACTTTTCTTAAAAATAGAATAATGGCAAAACTCTGAAAGACATTGACATTTTTTCTCAACAGGAATCCACATTTAACAGTTTCGGCTTTCATTAAATTTTGCTCTTTGGTACCTGGATCTTTTATTTAACAGCTATATTTGTTTTAACTCTCGCTCTCTCTCTCCCTTTTCCCACCTCCCCCAGCAAAGCTGCGAAGGATTTTGCATGAGCAAACATAGAAACATTTTTCTGTCCTGGCTCTCATTTTCAAATGGTTATTTAGTCATTTTTTTATTTACATAAAAATGAAAAAAAAAAAATGACCAGCTGGAAATGAAGTACCGAGGATCCATTTTTCATACCTGCCTGTGCCGTTTTGTGCCAGTGCTGGAGATGTGCAATGAAAATGCTGCGACTCTGGAGGCAATATTACCAACCTGAATCAAACGAGATTTTTCTTGATTATTGCTGTGTCTGACTTGTGAGCAGCAGTCAAATAAACTGCTTCAGGTTGAAACGGGTAATCCCTCGACTGTTCGCCAAGGGTGAAGAAACAAAATCTTCCGGTGGGGCCAGAGCAGGGGCCAAAGGTTTTGTTGTTTGTCCGGAGTTTGTCCGGGGATGGGATAAGGGGATGTTATGATGCCGGGTTATAGAGAGGGGCACAGTCAGCTCGCAGCCAAACCAGCACTGGTCCAAAAATGCTCCCCCACCTTGGAGATGTCATTGTAGGTGCCACAGAGGCTGCAACATTTCAGCTCCTCGTTTTTCATCCATCAGCCCGTGGAAGTCTTTGTCAGCAGAGATCGCTGCTGCAGCACTGGGGAAAGATTGGGGACGGATGCAAAGAATGGGAGCTGCTAACGTTGAATGATAATAATACCAGTCATGAATGCCTTGCTCTTCTATAGTGCTATTCATCGATAGACCTCAAAGCACTCTGTGAAGAAGAGCTATGTCATTCTCCCCGTTTTACAGGGGGGGGAAACTGAGGAACCTGGGTGAAATGACTGCCCCAACGTCCACGAATACAAACCAGGCCTCTTAGTGTAACCGGCTAGTAAGGATTATGCAGGAAAGGATTAAAAGCAGAGTCCAGGAGCGACCAGAGTTAGTTTGCAAGCACAGAGAGAGGACTCTAGCTGGTGGGGTTAGGAAGAGATGTTCCCTGTGGGAACTTTTTCCCATCGTTGCCTGATGTGTGGCTTCCTGTCCCCCTTCTAGAGCTGCTCTATTCAGTCCGGCAGCCCCGGTCTCTGCACAGACCATCTCTCTCCTCGCTAACCCTGCAGTCGTTAGAAACGACCCAAAACCATTGGACTCTGCCCCTTCTCCTAGAGAGGCAGGACAAAATCTTCCCATTGCGATCCAAACCAAGATGCCAAGTCTTTCACGAGTGCCCTAGCAGGACCCCTGATCTCTGCAAATTCAGAGGCTGCTCTTGGGTGAACCGAGGCTTATACTGCATTGAAAATAGAAGTGAATAATGGAGTCAGCAGCAGTCATTCCTGAGACCCGCATTGAGATTACATGCCATTTATTTTACTTCGCCTCTGAATTTTCAGTGCGCCCCACATTGTTGTCGAGACAAAACCCAACTGCATCCTCAGGGTGATAAAAAGGGAGAAGGCTGGTGTTGTGCCACATGAGGAAGAGGACAGATGTGTGCCCTCTGAGAGGGGCTGCAGATAGCTAAAATTTGTAGGATGAACACGCTGAATTGGGTGTTTTGCAACAAGAAGCAGTGAAATAGGATAAGACATTAGCATTTAATCTGTCATTATTAGGCATCAGTGTCAACACCCTGGCTAAAAGTAAATGGCTCTTTTCTGGCCCTCCACAATCTAAGCAAGCCAGCTTTGCCCCACTTTGTTTCGTTCCCATTCGGAAAGCTTATTTCACAATCATAAGAGCAAGTAATGCAATTAATAGGGGGGTTTTTTTTCACATGGAAGCATGGTTCGGCAGTGTCACCGCAGACAGAGATTGATGATGTTCTGAGTTACCAGAAAGGTTCAGTCAACCATATCCCAGCACCTTGCACCTCTAGTTAGAAAGCAATTTTCCCTCCTCTAATGAAATGTCCGACGTGCTGTCTCACTGCCGGTGCTGCAGGGAGGCACAAGGTGATGTTTTAAAATTAGTTATTCATACAATAATAATACCCTGAAACCCATGTCGGAAACCTGAGCAGGGAGGGCTGCGCCTATGGATGGCTGTGCTTTTTCTGAGCGTCCAGGAGCTCTGGTTAATGGGAAGCTTTCTCCGCAACCCCCCAATTTAGCTTCTAATTACCATGAGATCAAAGTGGACACGTGAAACAGCACAGAGCAACTGATGTTCGGTAATGTCTTCCCCACATACTTGTTTTAACTCGGTCTAATTTGTTCACCTGTCCATGCTGCAAGAGCATACCTACATTGAATGCAGAGGCATGATTTCAGCTTATCCAGACTTACCCAAAATAGCCTGAACTTTTTTGATATGGTGACAAGGGCTCCACCAGCTATGTACCTAGGGTCCCGGGAAGGGTTGGACAGTCCTTTTCAAAATCCCTCTTGCAGCTTCAGTGCAATGAGTACTCAAGCAAACTAGACTGAAGCTACCTTCATTCTGCAACCCCATCTCTGCCTGCAGTGTAGACATACCCAGAATCGGTTTAAGGTGGCACCTTCATTTGCATGTCCTGCCAAGCTAACAGTGTTTTTAGTGTCTCCGTGGACCGCATTCAGCACGCTTGTGTCTGTGCGAGGCTTTCTGATGATCCCATGCATGAAGCTGGCAGCTGTGTGAACTGCAAATGATATGGGCAGGAATTGTGCCTGGCTCACCTAGGTGAGGTGCATTAGCTAGTGGCTGTCTAGGTGATCCCTTCCTCGGAGACAAGTGCCATGTTTCCAGGAACAAAAAGGCTGGTATTTTCAGGAGGTCCCTGGATCCCTCCATTAGCTGGACATCTAAAAGCACTGAAGGGCTAAGCCATCCTTCAAATGCTTCAGCCGCCACTGGGACTGCTGGAAGATTTCCCCGTGCACGGCCCCTTCAGCTGGAAGATGGAGGCTCTGCAATGCTTAATTGAGAGCTGGGAGGAAGGTGCTGAGCATTTTGCTGAGCGGTATTTTCTTGAGAAGGAAGAACACCCCAGTAACGAAGCCTAAACACTGAGGAAATATGGCAGCAACATGATAAGGCCCAGGGATCGGATGAGGCATCCTCCAAGAGATGGGTAGAGAAGGAGCCTCTCCGAGGTCTCACCATGTAGTCAGCTCAGGCGAAGCCTGCGTGAAGCCCAGAGGTGTCACCTCCTAACCTGGGCTCAGGGGAACACCATCGGCTAGCTGGGCCTGCTCCCCCTGAGGTTTGCCTTCAGCTCGGCATCCAAAACCTCTGAGCAAAACTCAGGCAATGTCACGCAAGGGAAACTACAAACACAGCAGGAGTGTGTGTGTGTGCATGCAAAACCCTACAGCTTTTTGCATTATAGGAGTGCCCAGACTTACGTTATATATGGCCCCAAAGAGCCTTCAGCCTAAGGATATATGTACATGACACAATGGGCGCATCTACATGAGACACTTAACGTGCAGTAGAGTAATTCTACTGTGCATTAACGTGCACAGCAAAACCCGTGCTAATATGCTAATGTGCAGTAGTATTAGTCTACTGCGCATTAAGCATCACATAAAAAGTGTGCAAATGGGCTAACGCACAGTACAGCAGCTTACTGCGCATTTATTTAGTTCTTGATTATACAAGTACTAAATTTAATGTGGAGTAGGCACTGCGCATTAATGAACGTGTAGACGCATCCAGTGCAGTGCTGTACATAGATCCCCAACCTAGCCCTGAAAGAGCTAATTCGCCAATGCTAATTTGGCAATAAGGTTTCCTGTACCCGGACTAGCTCAGCTAGTGCCATGAGGACACACCAAAAGCTTGTGGTCACTTGACACCTGCCCGGGTTTATTCAAAGGGCTGAAAATTCAACTCCTAGAAAGGTCTGGAAACCTCAGGAAAGTTTTCAGTGAGCCTGGTCCTGCGTTTCAGGTTTCCAGTGAACCATGAGACGACATGCATGGCTCCCCGGGCTTCAGTGAAAACATTTCCTGCCCATCTAAGCAGCACGTCTTTCCACTGGGGAGCTGCAGGGTGGGGTGAAGCTCCCACGGGGAAAGGAGTTTTGTGGGCACATTGCATCAGCATTAAACCAGCCAAAGGCTGGAAGAACAGGTTGGAGATAGAGGGGGGGGAAGTCAGGCTTCCAGGCACTTGTCCTGCACATCATTAAAAGATACGGGCAGAGCAGTCCTCTTTGCATCTCGTCATTCTTGACCCCACCGCGCAGCTTCTGCAGAGCACCCACGTTACCTGCAGGCCTGAATCTGCCGCGGCTTCCCCTGCACACCCATCTGCTGCCCTGTGCCTAATTTAATTAGATGCATGTAAAGGAGGCACGGGGATGTCCCTGCAGCTCATCCCCTCTCAGTAGGAGAGGCCTGCGATGGCAAGATCCATACGTAAGTCCAGTGTCTGGAGATGCTTGCCAGTGCCGAACGGCATCAGCTCCATGGGAAAGGTCGGTCCTGCCGATTCAGCCCCATTATGAAGGGTTTGTTATTGTGCAACAGGAGCTGCCTTCCTGGCTCTTCCAGCCCCAGGGCTGATACCACACAGACCAGACCGTCCCCGCGGGCTTTGCACTGCAAACAGAGAGCCATTGAGGGATGGCTTTAGGGAGCGCACCTTCGTGTGCAACCGAAAGTCTAGCTAGGCTTCCAATGGGGAAAAATCAGCTCCTCAAACCCAGCACCTCTCAGCCCTGCAGAATAAGCTTCTGGAGCCAGTTTCGTCCACACTGCGCTGCAGGCCGGGGTCCAGCTGCAGTCCGAGCCACCGTCAAAGGACAGGGAGGAAAGACAGAAGGATCTTACTGCAACGGAAAGGGCCGATAGTCCTGCCTGAGGAGCTTCATGCAGACTCTTCAGCTGGACAGACAAAATGCTAAGGCAGGGGTGTGTGCTTGAGAGATGGAGCTCTCTCCATTATCCACCCCCGCCAGGCTGCAGTGCTCTGCCGGGAGCCTTTCCTTCCCTACTGCGTGTTTAGAAAGGAGTCCCTTATCCTTTCCCTATAGAAACCCTTGATTCTGCTGCTTCTCTCCAAGGGGTAAAATCCAAAGGCCGTGAGAAGACGAAAGACAAAGATGACCAAATTTCAACTTGCACCTTCATGTGTCCACCTATGAGCGCATACTTGCAATGGCAATGTGTGCCATTGGCCTTAGCCCTCAACACCACAGAAGAGAGGCAGCGCCAAGATGCTCCATGAAGCCAGGTCCTGGGTGTCTTTTCTTACTGTGGGCAGCACCCGAAAGCCTAGGAGCCCCTGTCATGGGCAAGGACCCCCACTGTGTGGGTGCTTCCAGATGTGAATGGTTCACATGCCCCTCTGTCTGTAAGGAGCTCTTGGCCAGTTGTCTTTGTACTAGTGTGGATTGCCAGGCATTTATCATCTATCCTAATCTCCTCCTGCACCGAAGAATTTCTATTCTTGGTCCCTACATGATTACAGCAAGTCATCCCTGAGCTACAGCCTGTCTTAGGGAAGGCTCACATGAGTTACCAGTGAGGTGGAAGTCAATCCAGGCCCATAATTGATGCTGAATCCCATACGGTGCAACTAGATTTACTGATCCAGGCTCCTTCTGCACTGGGGAAAGGGCAGCCCGTAGTAAATGTTGAAAGGGAGTGCCTCACATGACCCCCACCCTCATGCAGACCATGGAGGGTGAGTGTAGGTGTCCCACTCACACCGGGGCTCTTAATTAGCACTTTGGAACAATGTGCTAGGCTCTGTCTTGCAAAATATTGAGCCTTGGGACTTTGTCGCTGAGCACCAGGAATGCGAGCCAAGGAGATGGGGTCGGTGGGGCAGTCAGGTCTAATCCAAACCCTGCAGCATGCATTCACTTTTAAACCTACTGGGGATGGTTATGAATACTACTCTGCATCTGGAGTAGTCCTCATTATCAGGGGGTATAGGGAAGCTTAATTAGCTAGCATTTGCATGGCTCTCTGTGTGTGCTAATTACGTACCGTTCACACCCGCGCACACACTCAGTATTAACAGGAGCTTTTGATGCCCTGACTTGGCTGTCAAGACACCTTTTCATTCCTGAGGATCAATGCAGTATAAAGTAACTGCTGCAAAATATGTTCATTACTCTGCAGGGATGGTTTAACATGCTCTCCCAATCCCCTTGGCAGTAATTCCTCCTCCCTTCCGGCTGGCATCAGAATTAATGGCATGTCATGTTCCATAAGTCCTGCCTTTTCAAACGAAAGGTACACGGTGTTGTTCGCATTCGGTATTGCACCGTCATAAATCAATTCTTTCCCGCTGGAAGGATTTCAGTTTCGCCACTCGATCATGGGCAGGCAGAGCCAGCGCTTCTGCCAGGCAGCGGATGGAGGAAGTCGCCAGCTTCGTAAAATGAGAGGTTGCTTTAGCACATGTCATAAAAGTAGACGCTGCTTTGAACTCTGTTAACTGCTTAACATCACTCAGTCCGAGGCGAAGCCCCAAGAGCCGCAGACCACCGGCGCCAGAGCAGCAGAAGCATCCCCTGTCCCATCGTGCGTGCGCACGCTTATTGTCCCGGAGTTGAATTTTCAGCCCTTTGCTACCTGTGGCTATAACTTAATGAGCAGGATTTTAAATAGAGCATTTCAGGTGGAGGAAAAGCTGAGAGTGAATAGGACGATGTGCATCACCAGGGTCTCCAGCTGCAATCAAGGTCTCACTGCTCAAACCTGCTCCGCAGAGAGCAAGCCCCTGGCCCTTTTATCACCCTCAAGTAGGGGCAAAGTGGAAGGACAAAACTCCAGTGCCCTGCCGGACGGCAGAAAGCAACCCCAAAGCACTCAGAAGCAGCCAGCACCGCAAAAAGTGCCTGATGTGTCCTCCCCACCTCTTCCTTGATAGCAACTGGCTGCAGCCTCCCCTTACCATCTTGCTTTTATTCTGGCAAACAATATCTTCAGCACAAGGTAACCTCCGAACAGGCCGGGTCCAGCGGCACGTCCCAGAGAGAAGCTGAACTGGAAAGGACAGGCTCTCCTTTCTAGTCCTTGGAAAGATCAGCCCCAGCAATGGTTATGGTGAAGCCAACAAGGGTGTGACAAGCCTTCCTCCCTCCAAACCTGCCGTCGTTAACCTTGAAAATTGCATTATTCATATTGCAACAGGTGTCCCATCAGGAGCAGCCGAAAGAGCCTCTCCTGGCCTGGTGACAGCTCGTACCAGTTTGATTCTAATCATATATGAATGCATGAGTTAAGAAGACATCATTAAAAGTACATTAAGTTTAATTATGCCGACAGCAGCAGACAGTAGGAGCAGCAGCTCAATGCTGAATCCATAATTAGACGAGACCTAATCCATTAGATCCTTATTTGTTAAGAAAATGCACCTCATCTATAAGCGTGTCTGCAAAGTGATCGGGAGGAATCGAGCTAGTTTCTGGAAGTGATTTTCCCCCCTTCCCTGCTTTTTTTTGTGACACGTCGTGCAGGTCTCTCCCTGCCAAAATTGCATGGGCTTGGATGTTCTTAATGGTTCCTGCCAGCGACCAAGTCGGTAGCAAGAAAATATTGTGATGCCTCCATACCTTGAATAATGTGCTCAGTTCTGGTCCCCGGACCTCAAAAAGGATACAGGACACCCCGAGAAGGTCCAGAGAAGGGCAACGAGGATGATGAGCGACATGACGGGGCTCCCATGGGATGAGACACTTAAGAGGCCAGGCCTGTTCAGCTGAGAAAAGAGACACTTGCAGGGGAGATGAGAAGGGTTTACAACATACTAAATGGGAGCGAGAAAATAAAACGGGGTTTGTTATCGGCTGTCTCTCGCAATACAAGAATGAGGGGTCACGAAATGAAATGAGTAGGTACTAGCCAGTTTAAAACTAACACAAGGGAGTGATGTTTCACACCGAGGGTCATTGAAGGGTGGGACGTGTTGTCACCAGATGTGGAAGCTGAGCGTTTAGCCAGGTTCAAGAAAAGAGATTGGAAAAACTCTTGCAGGAACGGGGGAACCGTCGCTATTGAGCAGGGGAGCGAGGGGCACGGCCGCTGAGCCAGAACCTCCTAGACCTGAAATGCTGGAGGCTGCGAGGGGGAGAGGAACAGGGGGGAATCCCAGGTCAGCTCTCCCTTTCAGCATCTGCTCTCCACCCCTGTGTGACACAGGAGCCTGGGCAAGATGGACCCAGGTCTGACCCAGTGCCGGGCAATTCGGATATCCTCTGTTCCTATAACGAGCTCTGTCCTGCTACATCTCACACCAACCCTGGCAGCAGCCATAGATGGCATCGGTGTTCATTGCTCTGCACGCTGATGGGTGTGAAGCCAGGAGTCCACCCACCCCATCCTACCCCTCGTTTCCAAGAAGGGACTCGGTGAGTGAAGAGTAGTGCTTGCATCTATATGTCCAGACCCCGTTTCAGCTGGCCCTGGGCTGGGAGATGACATGATACGCAGCTGATGTAGGCCAGCAACAAATTTCTAGCTCTCCCAGGGCAAGGACCAAGCATGGGAGGCATGATGATGGATGTGGGGAGCGTCGCAGAGCTGCAGCCCTAGTTCTGAGGCAGCACAGCTGATGTTTAAAGCGCCCTGAGACCTGCACATGCACCAAATGTTATTACTAGTGTCATGCAATGGGCTCTGCTGTCTCTTCCGGTTGTGGCCCAGCAATAAGCCCAAATTGGAAATCCAAAGCATGGGGGCATCCAGAGCGACCCCTGGTTAGGGTCTGCAACACCTCTAGCAGGCACTTTAATGACAGTGTACTGTCCTTGCCGGCAAGGGGGAAAGGGGATGCTTTCTGGATAAATCGCCTGCTAAATTTCTGGGAGGAAACAGCCGCAGACAACCTGAAGTGAAAACTTAGCCTTGAGCATCTTGTTTTCCCCTTTGCCTCAGTGCACAGCCAGCCACCGTAGACACGAATCGCCACCCCAGGCCACTTCTGAGAACGTTAAAGGGTAGAAGACTTACACCTCCTGGGTCATTGCAATGGGTTTTATCTCTGCTGAGATAAGTGTGGGGACCTGTTAGGAGACATGGTTGCCGGCTATAGCAAGGGGCTGAGTCAGTGCCCCAGACAGCTCCTTTGAACCCATCTCCTTTCAACCTGCCCTGCCACTTCTGCTTGAAATGCTGTATTCCCACAAAGGTAGTTGCAAGGATTCACGTGCATGCGAGCGTTGTGGGTGTCACACCTGCACGGGAGCTCCCTGCGCTGTGCAAGGGTATCCGGGCACGCCTGGCAGACCTGAGCTGGCAGGGGTACATGTTCCTTTCCAGGTCCGTCCTAAGCACGGCTTGGCTTCCCCACAACAGTGGGGCTGACCTTCCCAAATTGGATTTTTTTTTTTTAATAAAAAACCCTTGCCCATCAGAATTCCCAATTTAGACTAAAAGAAACCTGGGATGAAAAGGGAGTGATTTAAATGTCATGGGGGGGTTGCTCCCTTTTCCACACCTGCTTGTTGCAATTTCTCCATTTTGCAAGGGAATTTGCATGCAAACATTTAATTGTGATAACGTGGGAATGGTGGCATTTGGGTGACACTTTTTTTTAACCCCCCTGACTTTATGTTCAGTGATGGCATTGGTTAGCTTTCACTGGAGTGCCATCAGCTCCCAGCTAACCACATGTCATTGTGTGGGGAAATAAATATGTGTGCGCACCAGGAGATGCTAGTAAAAAGACTGGCATTTCTGTGGACCCTTAAGAGAAAGTATTGATCTCTGTAAGTGGAGCACCACACATTAAAAGCGTGCTTCTTTTGTGCGCGGGTGATCTAAAAATAAAATATCGGCAACAAACAGCAACAAATAAAAAAAAAATCAAAGTTTTGCTCGCAGAGCAGCTCTTTCAAGATGGAAATGTCAGGACCTTTATATTCTCCCAACCAATCCTCTTTAGTGCAGTAAAATCCATACCGCAAGATGAAAGAGCAATCTGGGGTTGTGTTAATTGTGTTTGCCAAAGGGGACGAGCTAATCTATCAGGCTAGCGCTTTGTGACAACTCCGATGGAAATATTGGCTGGCTCAGCGGGGCGGGTATCTGGTGGCTGGAGCCCTTGCAGCCCTGGTTGGAGGCCGGTTTGCTTTTGGTTGTCGCTTTGGGAGCCTTTCACAGGATGCATCAGAAAATGCCCAACTGGATTGGCGTGCTCACATCCGTGCAGCCAGCTGCAGCAATGCTTGGAGACCCGGGACTGTCACAGGTTCCCCCCACGCAGCAACCCAGTGGTGGAGCGCTTGACTCCTTTTGCTGCATGTAACCAGGTGCTTTTACCCTGAGGAGCATTTCAAAGACATCGGACTGACAAGGGAAACCCTTCCACCTTTCGCACAGCGGCATCCATCTTTCTGCACCCCATCTCATTTTCCAGAAATACCAGGGCTCGAGCTCGCGCTCTCCTTTCAGAAGCTTGTATGAAGTTAAAACGTTGAACTTATGACATCATCCTTGAGTTGCCATCGTAATAGACTGCATCATCGTCGTCGTCGTCGTCATCACACACTTTGACGACACTGCAGCAAGGTGATACCGAGTGAGAAGGGCTGGCAGGGGAAGAGGTTCTCATAAGGAACATTAATAGCAGCAAAGGAACAGCCGAGATTGGACATGTTGAGTGTCTTAGCCAAAATATTGGCTTCATTTTTGGCAGTCCCATGTTTGCTTGGCCTCCCACTCCTCCTCCTTCCACCTGCAGCCTCTGTCAGATGGGAGATGTGGAAGCTGAGAGCAGAGGGACTTATTGCCCCGGGTTTACTTGCATTTTCCAGCCCCTCAGATCTCGCAGAAATCCCCCTTGGTGCGTCCTGCTCTCAGCCCAGGAGGCCATCATGCTCCAGGAAGCCCTTGCTAATGCTCAGGGCATGGTTGCGTGCTCCCCCAGGTCTTAGCATGATTCATGACCTCAGGACATAGAAGACACCAACACCCCTGGGCATTCCTGGAGGAATTACAAATAATGAACTGTCTCACCCTGCAATGCATCTGGCATAAGGTGGCTTCCCCCCTCCAACCAAATACTGGCAACTCCGCAGCTGCTTGGCACAGATTATTATCCTACTTTTTTTAGGGAAAAAAAGGGGGTCAGTGGGGAATCTGGGTGCAGAAAACCCATCTATGACTTGCCCCAGGTCAACCAGGGACAGCCAGGACCTGAACCCTCATCCCTAGCGCTGTGCATTTTCCACAAGCAGCAGTTGAGCGTGGCACGGGTTATCCCCGGGGATGTGACGGGGTGGGGAGAGGCCGCAGAGCTCTGCCTGTGCTGTGAATTGACTTTATGCTTGAATGTCTTCATTCTGCCCCGACTTAGTCCTTTCCAGGTCAGGCAGGAGAGAATTGCTGCCAACTGCTTGGTTTCAAGTGGACTAAAAGCTGCACTTGAGTTTCCGTGTGGACGGCTATTGGGTTATTAGAAGAGACAGACATTAAGGTGGAGGGAAGGGAAAACAAATGCAAAGGGAAAATGTTTTAAGGTGTGGGGGGGAGCAGAAAAACCCAACCCCTGTCCCAGATTTGTGACTTTGCATTAAGTGCTGCAGAATCCAGCCTGCTGCGTCCTGTAATTGGAGAAATCACAACAGCTGTGTTACTTCTGCTCACTGAAGAGAGACAGTTTTCCGTTCATAACCCCACGGTTACCCCTGTGCATGCCAAGGGGCTGCATTTCTGCCCCAGGGGTTAATGCCCCATGCCTTGAGGCTGGCTTAGAAAGAGTTAACCCTTTCCCAAGAGAGTGGCAGGAGAGCAAAGCTGGACCAGCTGTGGGGAATGAATTGGGTACCAGGAGCACTATAAAGGATAGGTGGGGGGGGAAGAGGGGCTGATTTTGCAGGGCGTGGGTGGGGGTCTTTTTATTTTCCTCTTTCTCTAGAGTTTATCAGACCCCCCACCTATATTGACTATTAGAGAAGGCATTATTTTTTTACTCCTTACTTTGCTGCTTTACAATTCTCCCTCCAGGAAGGGGGCATATGAATTCATCTCATGTCTCAGGCAGTGCCCGCTGGGTGCCCAGTCTCCGTCCGTGCCTTCTGCAACACCGCAGGGCTGCTCTACCTGGAGCTGTGGGTCGCCCAGACCCCAGGGACCACGGGGGTGATCTGCAACACCTGCCTCTCCTGGGCCGGGCAGCTGTAATACAGCACCCAGGGCCATGTGGCTGAGCTCTCTATGCGGCCAAAGGGCAAGAGAGTCTGTTCCTTCCTATGATTCAAAATAGTAGACCCCTCTGTGATAGTAGGGTTAAATTAAGGCTTGAAGTGCTATAGAAACAAGCAGCTGGAAGCACCCTTCAGAGACAGGGGATATCATCTGCTGTTCCCCATAAAGCATTTCCTTCATTTATTCTTCCTGGCTCCTGCCTTTGATTTCTTTATGTCAAAGATGCACGGTACTCGGGACCCTGTATCCCGCTCAAGTGGGCAGTGAGATGCTCTGGGCCTCACTAGATATATAATCACCTCCAAAGAGTTCCTGGGAGAAAGCAGAAGGGACAGGAGGGGTCAAAAGGCATCAAATGAGAATGGCCCACTGCCCAGCTAGGTCGGGCTTTGCAAAGGAAATGAGAATACAGAGTCAAATCTTCATAGCTATATGAACAGAAGGGAGGATGGGGGTGAGGTTAAAGAGAATATTGCTTTAGCACAAAAACTACAGGCATGCTTGGCTTCAGTGGGGTTGTTTGTTTGGTTTTTTCCTTTTTAATAAAAGTAATGATGGTCGCAGAAGGATGCAGGCGAAATGGCTGAAGGGAATGAGCGCATAGAAAAGAAAGCATCGCCTCCGAGGCAGAAGAAAAGCTGCTTGGGTCAGTCAAGGAGGGTAGGTCCCATCAGAGAGCAGGACAGAACAGGAATCACAGATCTGGCAGCAAGGGTTTTTAATAAATCAATTAACAAGATCTGGCGGCAAGGATTTTTAAGAAAGCAATTAAATGGCATGGGACCACATGACTGAGCGCATGGCCTCTGTTTCAGGAAGAGAAGCAAAGTGGCCTGGGCAACCCCAGCCCGCTTTGTCTTGCCTCAAAAGCACACAAAGTTTCTGAGCAAATGCTGAATTGAACGAAGCGACGGAGATGAATACAAAGGGGATGCAATGCAATGTGGGTTTTTCCAGAGATAAATCATGCCAGACTGCTCTGATATTTTCTTTAATAAAACACTATATTTTTAGGCAAGGGAAATGCGGGAGATTTGATCTATCTGGACTTCAATAAAGCACTTGATATGGTGCCACATATGAAATTATTAGCTAGGCTGGAGAAGATAGGCACTAGGGCAAGGAATTGGGAGGTGGGAAGGATCTGGAGGAAGGTGAGATAATGAGTTTTGCTGTGAGCGAGGGTCCTATCAGGCTAGGCAGAAGCTATGTGCCATTTCCTTAGGGATCAGCCCTGGGACGGTTCTTGCATAATATATTGATTAGCAATCGGAGCACAAGCGTGAGAGGCCGGCTGATGAAACGTGATGACAACACAAAGTTGGGGACATCATCGGCGCAGGAAGGGTTGCGCATTAAGAATGAGATGACCGAAAGAGTGCAAAGAAATGAGGTAACACGGGGTTGAGATGTAATAACAAGAAGTGTAAGATCACACGCTTGGAAATAACAGCAAGGATTATTGCTCTGTGCTGGCAGCTCCTAGGCTGGAAATAATAGAGGAGGAGGGGAAAACGTGGCTTTATTAGTTAATAGGAGGATGGCTCTGAGCTGCCAGAGGGATGCAGCTGTGAAAAAGCAAGTGTTGTGCTTGGAGGTATGAAGTAAGCTATTTCTAGCAGTGGAAGGGACGTCTGAAGGCCATTGCACAGGACTCGGGTAAGACCTCATGCAAACACCATGCGGGTCAGGGTTGCCCCTTCTCAGTTCAACCTGGAACCAATGCAGCGAACAGAGCTACAGGGAGGACGAGGACAGTGGAGAACCAAGTTTGTGAGACTAGACCAAAGACCTTGCCTTGTCCAGCCTAACAGAGCTGGGAGGGAGTCTGATCACTCTTCACAGATATATCATTGAGGGCAAGAAACAGGGAAGGAGAAAAGTGATTTAAGCTCATTGTGTTGACACAAGAACAAATGGGTCTAAACTGGCCAGGGGCAAATTTGAGGCTGGGAATTAGAAGAAGGTCCCTTGCCATAAGAGGTGACATCCCAGGGACTATAGGGGCAAGAAGCACCAACCACTTGTAAATGGGTCTTCCTGGGTGTCTGAAGAGGGTTATTCAATGCAATGGTCTCAGAGCCCACACTCTGTGGCCCCGGGGTGTCCCTTCCCATCCGGTGTTGTATCTTCCTACCTCCGTGCTGCAGCGCTACGGTCGATCCCGCCTGCACAGCGATGCACGTGAGGAATATCCCCTCTGCAGCCTGCCTGGCCGGGTGATCCCACCTGAGCAGGAGGTTGCTGGCACGGGTCCTTTCAGGCACTCTGATGCCTTCAAGGTGGATTCACGCAGCGCTGGTCCAAAAACTTGGGGTGTCCCCCGTCTTCCCCATCAGGCCCTGGGCTGTCCAGACCCTGCCTCTACCACTTCTTCAATCTGTAAACAGGTCCTGCTTTCTCAAGATACTTACTGGGCTAGCAATGCTGTTGTGTGATTGATTATTAAACATGAAAGAAGCCGAAGGAAAGTAGAGGATAGAGCAAGATAGGAGGGAGAGGGAAAATGAAAGACTGGACAAGGGGAACGATGAGTGAGACTGGGTTCCTGGATGACATGTATAAAGTAATAGCAGACGTCATGGCCGACAGGCTTCAAAGGACACACCAAGATGAATAGTGCATTGTAGACATGCTGATGCCAGAAGAAGAGGGCAAGGCAAGAGTGGTGGTTGCTTGCGGAGGATGGAGGTGATATATTTCTTCTGATTTAATTGAGCGTTGGCTGCTTCCCCTCACAGGGCAGCTTCCTTTTGGAGGAATCATTGATGCCCAGCGGGCCCCAAACCCTCCTCCAATTCTTCTGGTCTCTTCCCCCCACCCCAAGCCTGGAGGAGATCTGTGCTGAGAGCAATGCGCGCCATAAACGCGGCGCAGGTCAGTGCTGAGCCTCCTCTTGCAAGGAAGGAGGCTTAGAAACTTAATTTGTATGGAAATAAGGAGGTGGCTCTCAGGGACTCCATGCCAATCAGGTCTGAAGCAATGAAGCACAACTGGGGAAAAAACATCATGGCTTGTATGGGGGGCGGGGAGGGTATCAGCCCTGCCTACACGTAACAAAGAGTTAATAAAGGAGTTTAGAAGAGTGCCACTGTATGTATATTCCTTACCCATAATGCACCAGGCATTTTTTAAGTGATAGAAGAGCTTGGACCCATTCATAGTGTGGGGTGGCCTCTCTGAAATGGCCAGTCCTGCCGTCACAAGGCACCTCTGGCTTGAACATAGCATAGGGGAAGACTAGTCAGCTCAATAGGCTACAGCCGTCTCTGTGGTCCATGCGATATCGTGCTCCGGGGTGCCCGGTGCTCTGAGAGGAGGCTAGCTGAACCCCCAAGGAGTCAATCAGCAAAAGCATCTGAGATCCTAGCTACTTCCCTACCATTTATCTCAACACTGCAACCCTCCCTGCTCCAGCTCCCCCTATTCGATCCTCTTGCCTTTCATCATTTGCAGAGTAGGTAAAATGCCCTGTCCCAAGGAACTGCATTTCTTGGGCGAGGTGCCTAAAGCCTTCCTCTCCCACTCCGTGTTGAACAGGTAGCCACAGAGTTGTTAGTTCAGCCTAAGCAAAGGATCAAGCATGCGCGTTGCTGTGACCCCTTCCTTGGCAAAGGTATCGGCATTCATCTGTTGCTAAATGATAAGGGTCCTCCTTGAACAGTCACTGGATGTCGTTCCAATGATGCAGTGTTCCCACCTCGTCAAGTCCATCAGCCCCACCAAAATTTTGCCCCTGGGTTGCAATTGCTCCTGAACTGGGCTGAATGGGAATCCCCTTTTCTCCTCTGTTTGCTCATGGATTCATAAATGCTAGGGCTGGAAGGGACCTCGAAGACCATCGAGTCCAGCCCCCTGCCCCGGGGGCAGGAAGTGAGCTAGGGTCAAAGGATCCCAGCAAGATGGGGTTGCTTTCAATGCCCCAAATAACTAACACGTATCCGTTCCACCTTACACTCTTAAAGTACATCTATGACCAGTGTGAAATGGGAGGGAATCCCATTCGCTGGCAAAAATCACAGCCTACGTGTGCTTTGGGGCCAGCCTGTGCCCTGAATCTGCCGCATCGACGCTCCCAAATTCACTCTGGCGCGAGACAAAGAGAAGAGAAATACGTGCCCTCTGCATCCTGTTTGCAAACAGAGCTCTTTGTCAGGACCAGCCTCGCCAAAGGCTCTGGGGAACTTCTGTAGCTTTAATTTGCAACTGCTGTCGGAAAGTACTGTCTCTTTAAAGATCAAAGCCGGGAGCCCACGGAGCTGCGAGATGGGAAAAGTCAGCAAAGATTCAGATGGTCTAAAACTGGGCTTGATGGTACACTTCAATAAAAGACAGCTGTTGAACCAGGAAAATGTGCCCTGCTTCCTAACATGGTAAGGGCCAAGCAGTTGTGCTAATTGCTCTCCCAACAATACGCTGCCTCTGTACATTTAGGTTTCAATTAATTTGCCTGCTCTAAATGAACTGCCTCCCGTTGCTTTCAGCAATCAAATCTTGCTAATTGAATACAGTGTTTTGTCTTCTCTGCTCGGAAAGGGCCTGGACAAAAGTAGGGCAGCGGCATCCGGCATCAGAGGAACGCAAAGGGAGCAGGGAGGAAGGCACAAAGTCTGCTCCGTGCAAAATGGCCAAGCTAAGCATGGGCTACAGCCTGGCTGGACTCCTCCAGATCATTGCACAGGCCCTGGGTGAGACCCTGCAGTGCTATCAGAAGGAGATATACCCAGACCAGGCTTGATGCACCTCTCTGAGCTAGTAGGTCCTGGCTAGAGGTTTGGCGGAGCAGCAGGGATGTTAGCAAGGGGAGAGATCTCGGGCACCGTTCTCCAGACCCACCTCCTGCAATAAAGGTTGGACTCAAAGATGGAGGTGGAAATGGAGAGGATGTGGAAAAGAGGCATCAGCCCTCATGGAAAGGCATGGCTGCTTCCAGAGGAACATCAACCATGAGGGAGCAAAGGAAGAGATCTCCTGGGGAAGAAGATGAAGTAGCTGAAGGCCTCGAGGCCCCAGTCGAGGCAGGGACTGGAAGGAAGTTGGGATGGCAAATCCCTCTCCAATAGATAGGTATCCAGGTTGTAGCCGTGTCGGTCTGGAGACAAAAGGCATCAAAACTCGTGGAAGAGGTGATGTATTTTATTAGGCCAACTAGATTCACATATTCACAGAAGTTGAGGGTTGGAAGGGACCTTGAAAATATTTGCAAACAGGTTATTTTATTTGTTTGCAAGCTTTCGGGCATGCTTGCCCTTCCTCAGGCATCGGAGAAAGCGGAGACTCTAAAAGTTCTCCTGGGTAGAAATAAATTCATATTTCACGGGAGAGCCGAAGGTGCGGGAAAGTCTCCTGTTTGGAGACTTTGAGGTAAAAAAAGACTTTTTTAACCTTTCTCTGTGCCTAACCTGGACAAAATGAACTATTCCAAGCAGGAGACTTCACCACACCTTCGGCTCTCCTGTGAAATATGAATTTTCATCTCTACCCAGGAGAACTTTTACAGTCTCTGCTCTCTCCGATGCCTGAGGAAGGGCGAGCGTATCCAAAAGCTTGCAAATAAATAAAATAATTTGTTTGCAAATATCTAGTTGGTCTAATAAAAAAGATCACCTCTTCCAGGGGTCTTGATTCCTTCTCCAATAGATATGCATTATGCACAGAAGTGCCCGCGATGGGCTCCAGGGAACGGTCCAGCCCTGGGGAGCTCACAGGTCTCACCCATGCCCATCGACGTGAAATTTTGGCTGCTCAAAAGTGACACCCGAGTGGTTCACAATAGGACCCGATATGTCCATGCCTGGTACCCGACCCCTGGGTTCCCCCCTCCTTCTTCCATTGACTGCCATTTGTTTTTTAAAGCATCTTCCCAAGCAGCGCATCTCAAGACGAGCCTTGGGAAGAGGCGGTGGAAAGCCGCAGCCACCTCTAGGCAGGTGATACCGCAGCCTGGAAATGAGAGCAGTTGCTTGGTGTTGAGCAATGCGATTCCTTAAGAAATGGAGAAGTGATGCTGTGTGGCTTTTTCCTTTTTTTTCCTTTTTTTCCCTTTCCTTTTCCCCGAGTCTGATTATTTTAAGCCCTTTGCAAGTCTCCCACCGCTTGAACCTAATGTTATCTCAGGCGCGCAGTCGTCGTCTCATTAAAAGGAAATCAGAGAAGCTGACTTTAATAAATGTTAACACCCTGTGTGAGAAATCCAGCAATTAAAGCTTCCTGCCCCTGGACCTTTGGAAAATGACACGCAGAAAATCCCCTTCGGTCTTCATAATTATGCCTCATCAAAGGGCGGTGGCTTGCGGGGGGGTTGGAGAAAAGAAGAGGTGGCAAAAAAGGGGCACCTGAATACTTAAAAGGAGGAAGAGACAAAGGATGGTTCCTCTGTTTCTTCATCATCCTCCCTGAAAATCAGCCCGGAACGAGCTTCGTTAGCGTGTGAGTGATTATCCCAAGGGGGGGTAATGGGTGTAGGGAAGTGATGGAATTGAATGGGTAATGAGCTCTACCACTGAGGACAGGGGAAACCTCATTAGACAGATTTCCAGGACTGCTCACAGAGTTATATTTGCCCATCAGCCATCGTTGCCTTTGCCTCTGTGGCTGAGATGAGTCCCGCGCCGGCGCACGGGGAACGTGGGCAGGTGACGAGCTCCGTGGAGCTGCCTGTGAGCTCCTCTATGGGGAGAACGGGGAGGGAAGAGCCTGTCCACCACGAGGGAAAATCTGGTCCTTTTGTGCACCAGCTGCTGTTCCCCCTGAGCCCTGGAGGTTTCCAGCATAGGGAGCAGAAAAGGACTAAGCCCAGGAGAGCCTTAAAAAAGCAAGAAGGTCAACTCAGATTTGCAACCTTCCCAGTTTGCTGACCTGACCAAACTCACTAAGAGTGCGTCCATGTTCAGCATCTTCTCTCATCGTGTCTCCGCGGCCTGGAAAGGTCTCCCAGATGCACCAGGCGGAGGGAACGTGCTCTCTGGTTGGACTGGGACCCCCAGGGAAGGAAGGACAGCGATAAAGGCCGAAGGGGAACAACAAGGATGGGACAGATCAGAGCCACTCCTTGCAGTATGGGGATGCTCATACTGCATGGACTGGCTCTGTCCCCTGCAGGGGACAATCTCTAGGATGGGATGAGCCAGAGGCTAGCTACACCCTCCGGGTGATGTCAGCAGGGAGCTTCAGCTTTTGGCAAACTGGACTTTGGGAGATCTTGATGCCTCGGTCCTTCCTGGCAGCCCCCTCGGCCATGGAGACCCCGGGCTGGTCAGGGCAGCGTGGTGGGGCCCGGGATGCAGGAGAAGTTGCCTGCAGCACATATGTATTTAGTGTCTGGCTCCTCCGAGAGCCCCTTTCTGCAGCGCGGCGATAAGCAGAGACACGGCTGCCTCCTCTCCTGCTCTCCCACCCCGCTGGCTCCATCGGCCTCCGTTCCCTGCCAGCCCCGCGCTGCTAGTACGCCGGCTGCACTCAGAAGCCCATAGTTAAGTCCCTGCCAAGCTGCCCTCCCTGCCCTGCATCCAAAACACGGCTCTGAGTGCCATGGAAACAGTGTCGCTGAGACAGAGAAGCTGCGGGGGAGTGGGGGGAATAGGGAACAGCTTGAGTGTCTTGGAAAATGAAGAGAAACGGATATACCTGGCCCAGGATGCAGCCTCTGCAGGTGCAAAACCCTTTTAAAGTATAGAGCGATAGATCCCTAGGGGTCGTTTGAAAGCATTTGCCTATTCGGTGCCGTGCGTCAGGTTAGAGAAGGTCATTGCTCCCTGTCCTGAGCTGTGGCAAGGATGGGAGCTTGCAGCCTGGGTGGAGGGAGAGCATGGGGGGAAGTGTGGCTCATCCATGCTTCCTTTTCCCTCGCAGCATCCAGGTACAGAGTGAGGTCCCTTGCCAGGGACACCCCTGAAAAAGCACCTGGCATGGTGGCATCTCCGGCCTGCTGAGCATTGCAATCCATGTGGTTTTGCCTGGCTGTAGAGACGTCAGGGTGGATAAAAGGAAGCAGCAATGCCTACAGACGGGCTTTTTTCCTCCGCCAGCATCCCGAAGCCTGCTCTTTGCTCACTCTCTCCTGTGTCACAGATGACCTGTGCCGTCAACAGGAGCTTGATGTGCAGCCCTGACAGGGACACGCACGCAGAGTTTGCAGCAACCACTTGCCAAGCCTGCCGAGCTGCTCTGTGCAAAGGACCGAACCGTATGCACTGCACGGCCTTCCCACTCCCTCTCCTGGTACACCGGTGCTCAGCACCCTCCTGCATCCAAGAGCCCAGACAAGGGGAGAGGGGGACGTGCATCATGACTCCTCTGTGGGGTCTCCAATCCTGCGCCCCATCTACCCCAGCGGCTGGAGGATAGGATTAGCCACCGCACCAGTCAGGACAGCAGCACGTAAAGGACTGTATGGATATTGTGATCTCTTAGGTGGCTCAGAAGATCCCCTTTCGCTTGCTCTATTGTTTTTCCTCCTTTCATTGCCTCTAAATTAGACCCCCAAAGCCCCCGCAGAGATCGGACCCCGCTGCGCTAGGTGATGTCTATACAAAGCAATCCGAGGAGGTGAGACTGATCCAGGGACAGACAGGGGAGGTGATTTATCCAGAGTAGGGGTCCCCTGTGTCTCACCCAGTCCCCTGCACCACTGGGCTAGGAGAAAGAAAAGGAGTTAGCCAGGCAAAGCAGAGCCTTAAAGGGGCAAGTCAAAGCAGGAGAGCCCCCTTCTTGCCCACTCGGCCAGTCACTTGTGAATACCAGCCATGAGTGGATCTAGGATTTTGAAAAAGGGGAGTGCTGATAGTGAGCGCATCATCCCATACAACGCAAAACCTATTTTTCTCCAGGTAAAAAGAAACTAAAAGCTTCCCTCGCATGCTAGGGACTGAGAGCTGTCTGATTTAGTTTAACATCGCAGCAAAACCAAATATAACTTCATTGGAACGGGTTAAAAAACAGTCTGCCGGACTGTGACATATCAAAGCTACGTGACCAGGAGCAGCTAGCGGAGCAGAACTGCACAAGAAAGGCTAGCTTGATTACTGGAAGGTCAAGACCATTAAAAAGGAGAGCGGGTCGTTAACACCTCTGGAATGAAGAGTTTAGGAGGAATCAGGTTGATTTTAAAGAGCCATGAATTCAAATGACACTCTCACAGCTGCTTTTAAACATGGGCGGAGCAGGAATCAAAGTGGGGTGCAAGTGCACCCCCTCCCCGATCCACCCCTGATACCAGCTGCTGGGAAATGTGTGGCAGGGGAAAGTACATGCCCTCATGCAGGTCCGTGATCCTCTTGTGTGTGCAAGAGCCCATACTTGTAGGCGTGACTGGTGTGCAATTGTTACCAGGTTTTATCCCCCATCTCTGCCACTGATCTGCCATTTAACCTTGGGCAAGTCACTGCTGTGCTCAATGCCTCAGTTTGCCCCTCTGTAAAATGGGGCTCGTGATACTGACCTTTATGACCTGTTTTGAGAACCAGCAGCTCTGGGCTAGGAAGGGCTCTCAGTACCATCGTTAACATTTGGAAAACTGTTGGTTCTTCCTTTCAAGGCCTCTCACATTATTTTTATCCAGCACAAACCAGGATCTGGCTGCTTCCTTCCCTTCTGTTCTGCCCTCTCGCCTTATGGATGATATTATTATCATTATTAGTTCTGAACCAAGCTGCCTAGGAAATGAAAAAAGGGAGGGAAGGGGGGGGGATATAGCAGAAATATTTTATCACTTCAGACAAGCACGGCATTACATTTTGTACTTGTCCTAGGTAAAACCCCTGCATTTCAAGAAGTGCGAGATGCATTGCTAATTACACAATTATTTTGTTCTGTCGCACTAGCAAAAGAGAACTTGGAGTGCTTTCAGCAGCTTCTGGTGTTGAGCAAATAACGACTTGTTTAAAAATTACAGACAGAATTAAGCACCTCTCTTGGAGATTTGTGTTTCAAGCTTTGAGTAGGTTTCGGTATCAGTCTCCCCTCTGCACAAAGACAGCACTCCTGTCTTGTTAGGGACACGCAAAGGGGAACACAAACTCCAGCGCAGGCTCCCACCACCTGACGTGCTCAGCTGGGCAAGTCCTGTGCCTACACCTACCTGTCGAGCCCTTTGTGTGCAGATCCAGCCCTGCCTTGGGCTTGTAAGGCACTGTTTTCCCTTGGCTTTTTATTTGCTTGTCTCACCCCACACAATAGGACCCCAACTCTGTCTAGAGCGATGGAAACAACTTGGAAATCAAGGCCACTTTTAAACATTTGGCCATGCCTTACTTGATTCTTACTGGGTGCATCTACATGTGCACGTTTACTGCACAGTAACCCAAATTACTGCGCAGTACGGGTGCACGTCTACACATGCACACCTGTACTGCGCAGTAAATATGGCGACTTATGCTGACTTGAGGGTAAATTTGATACCTGCAGCATGCAAGTATCAAATTTACACACAATTACTTACTGCACAGTAACCCACAGGTAGGTGCCTTACTGAGCAGTAACAGTGTGTGTAGACTGACTTGGGACTAACTTCAGTCCCAAGTCAAACCACATCCAGCGTTAATGCGCTTTAATGCCCACACATGTAGACGCCGGCCTATTCCCGCTTACTGCACAGTAAATTTAAGCCAGTGTAAATGCATGTGTAAACAGCCCACTGTCTCCTCCCTCTGCCCCCTACCAAAAAATAGTCTGCTCTGGGTTTGAATCAAGCCCCCCCTCCTTCTCTGCCCCAGGCTCAAAGTGTTCCTGGCTTTGTACAGAAGAAGCAGCAAGCCGATGAGTGAGAACAAGCTCGCTTAACTCCACAGGTAATCGCAGACGCTGAAAAACTAACCTCTTCGAGGCCAGAGGCAAAACAGGTGCGTTTCCAGCAGATTGCTCCACGGGCGCCAGAGATCAATGAACCGGACTTCCAAAAGAGAGGCAACAAACAGCGAACGAGTGGGCATTTCAAGAGAGATTAGCGTCACAGCCTAGAAAACACAATGATCATTTAGCCGGGAGACTTACCATGCCTTTGGGAGAGGGCTGGCAGCGGGGTGGGCCAGTCCCGGTGGAAGGCTGCACTTTACAGGACAGGCCATGCGATGCTTCCCCACAGCATCCAAAGCCAGCTCTCTGCTGGATGCACTTGTCAAGGATTTCTCTCTGCCAGCCAAATCCGATGGCTTCAGAGGTTATCCTCGGTATCAGGCCTTTGAATGATACTTCGCGTGCTGGATGCTCTCAGGGCAAACAGGATCTGCCAGGGACTCAACAGATGTAGGTATCACTTAAGGGTGCAAACTTGCCACGGGCCCACTGTGGGGTCCCCTAAAGCTGCCCCTTCTGCTGGCGTTTGAGGAAAGCGGAATTAGCAAAGCATCATGCTAGACATTTCAATGGTGAACTGCATTTATGAGGTGAAAGGCAACTGGTAGAGAACAGTGCCCTCAAGGTTGCAGCATTGAGTGCATCTGAAGGGCCACATTCATCCCGGGTGTAAGCAGTTGCATAGGTAATTTCACTGCATGGGTGAAATCCTGGACTGAATTTTGCATTGGTTCCAAAGGAGCCAGGGTTTCACCCTACCTTATATTTGGATTAAAGGATTCTGTATCCATGCTCCTCTATTCCCCCTTTGCACCTTGCAGACCTGTGGCTTATGCACCTATTTGACTTTAATTGTATCAGACTCTTCATCCTGCTTTGTGGTAGATTTGGCCCCTCTTTCCATTGCATTAAGTGGAAAGAGTTAAACTACTCTTGCAAAATAATTGCAATAGCTGGTGTGTGAGAGATGGACAGATAAAGCAAGGTCTGGGAATAAGGCGGGGGAGGGATGGACAACCACTTTCAAGTGTTTTATAATTATGAAGGCTTCCTTCTTTTTATCCTGTTTATGCTTTCACTTTGGACACGAAATTCATTTCCATGATGTGTGCAGCCAGGTGCAGGAGCGATACACAAAATCCTATTAAGAGCGAGGGGAGAAGAGAGGGGCTTTGGTGGGAAGGGAGGGGCCTGCTGATGGAATTAGCACCTGCTGCTTTCCATCCCGGCTAACAATAAATTGCTTGTCAAGAAACTCAGTGGGGACCCACTACTGTCAGTTAACCACGCACTTGAGAAAAATAATTGGAATGCAAAGTTCAGTCATTCACAGCAATATCCGAAATGTCCTTGCTTCTGGAGTTGTTCTCCAAAGAGCTCTGCCACGCAGCATCTTGGCTCGAGTTGCTCAAGGGCTCTGCTCTCTTTTCTTGCTGATGCTAATTGCTGCGTCCTTTTAGACCTTAAAAAATGAAGGGGCCTTGAGCAGCCTGGCTGGCATCGCTCTCGTGCCTGTGACATCCCTCCCGGTAGCACGTGGAGTTTACACCAGGCAGGTGGTTGCAATGGCAACAAAACCCAGCTGTTTCCTGGACCTATTCGGTGGTGGCCACCAGTTCATTATGGCACTTGACTCATGTATGGGGCTTCTTGCTCCTAGCTTCACAAAAGCAAGTGAAGCATCGTTTCAGCAATGGGGAGAAGAAAGCTTCGAGAGAAGAGACTTGATCCACATTGTGCAGTGGGTCAGCAGCAACAGCAGCACTTAGCTTTAAGTTTCCTGACTGCAGGATTGCTTACAGTTCAGTGCCACGTGGGAAACCCAGGTTGGATGTAATTATAGCCATCGAGGCACAAACATCCAGACTCTGTCTGGCCTTTGGATACTTCAATGGTCTAAAGAGGGGATGCAAGGTCTGGGCATCCTCCATACTCCTGCCTAGGTGTATGTGTTGAAGTCCCGGTAACCTCTCCTGCATACACCATGATCCATTACCTACGGCCATTATCAGTGGACCTGCAGACACAGTGGGACATCTTGCTGATCATGCATTGGGCTCTTCTCCCACACCACTGCCAAGCACCATTGACTGACTTTGTCATGTTTCCTTTCGTCTGTCAAGATGTTGGATGGCCATTGGAGCCTGTTCATGCCTCAGGACCTTTGGTTGCCTATGTTCCCACACTGGTGATCCAGCAAAGACCATCACGGTAGCACTGGAGACCGAGCTCAGATCCTTCTGCCTCTAAAGCACAGGCCCTCACCACTTTAGCCATAAGAGCATCTCTGTTAGGATTTGGCAATATATAGTCTAGGACACACACACACACACACACACACACACACACACACACACACTCCAGATGTTTTTAGTGGAGGGCAGTAGCACTTGGCTGTTCCCATCTTGCCACCTAAACTATCGACACAGCCACCTCTGAGCGGGTGGTACCAGCCATGGCAGTGAAGTTTGCCATGTGAGTTGCTGGTCACTGGGACCTAGTTTGGGACCATTAGGACAGTCTGTGAGCAGCATTCGGATGGTATCAATTCCAAGTCACAGGCAATCCAGGTCAGCTGGAAAGCAGAGGCACTTGCCTTTTGGAAATGTCCAGAATGCTATAACGCGTTGTCTACCTATTGCAACAGAGGAGATCGCATCTCTCTGCATAAACCCTGTGCCGTTTGCATTCCCTCATCAATGGCTACATGCACAGACTTTCCAATGGCCACAAGAAAGTCGTGCTGGAATTTTAGTCCTATTTTTCATCCCCCTCACATCGTCCTGTAGCCCGTCCTTCCCACAGTTCACAAGGGTGAAAGAAGAATGGGAGAAAGGAGAGACCTCAAGACCCGTTGTCCTGCTTCTCCTCCATTCTTGGTCACTTAATCAGTTCTAAGGTCCCAGGGAATAAAATCCAAGCTGTCTTGCTGCTGTTTAGGGCTTGGGCTATTAAAAGAAGCTATTGAGCAACAGGGAATATATGAAGAGGCCAGGGGAGCTAAATTTTCCATACCAGAGAAACAGATGGGGGGCAGAGATGTGGAAAGAGAAGAGAGCATGGCAAGAACACACTGGCCGTGTCTACATGAGGTGCTTTACTGTGCAGTAGACTAATCTACTGTGCAGTAAAGTGTCACCGTCTACACATGCAGGTGCTTGCCGTGCAGAAATTACTCTACTGTGCAGTAAAGTGTCACCGGATACACATGCAGGTGCTTGCTGTGAAGTAAATTACTCTACTGTGTAGTAAAGTGTCACCGGATACACTTGCAGGTGCTTGCTGCGCAGTAAATTACTCTACTGTGCAGTAAAGTGTCACCATCTACACATGCAGGTGCTTACTGCGCAGTAAATTACTCTACTGTGCAGTAAAACCAAACAGCCTTAACTGCACGTGTAGATGCACCCACTGAGGAGTTGTTTGCATTGCAGTAGCCCCGTGAGCCCCCCGTGGAGATGGGGGTACTATGGATCCCGGTGTCGCACCTGATTACAAGGCAGAAAGTATGCTGGGGAGTGGACAGTCTCAAAGGAAAAAACAGAAAGAAAATGAAACAGGAAACAGGGGCTTGCGATCGCTCCAGGGACAGAGCCAGGGACAGAACCCAGCTGTCCTGACCCAACCCAGGGCCCGAGCACCAGATCAGACTCGGTCCCCTCCTGTGGTAAGAGGTTCCCTCTGGATGCATGAGCTAGGCATGCCAGCCAGCGCGTGGGAGTGTCCTGGGTCTGCCAAAATAAAAAGCAGCCATCGTGGGGATTTTGCATACACCTGCACCCAGTGCCCCCTGGTCTTGCTTTCCTTCCTGCAGACTCTGCTAGCCGGTTTGGTTTAAGGCCAGTGCAGACTGCGCTGAAGTGGTGCCCGATTCCAAAAACCAGTCTGGGGAGCATCAAGCAGGAGACCCCAAAGAGTCTCCCGAAAGTCTGCAGGGGATGAAGGCAGTACAAAGGGAAGCGTAGCCTCAGCCAGTGCAAATGGAGAGGGCTCGACCTCCGCAGTGAGTGGGCTGAGTTCTGTTGCAAAATCAATTGAAAATCCAGGCTGCATCTGAGAAACTGCAGCTCACCTCAGTCTCCTCTGCAGCAAGCCCTGTGTCTGCCCATGTACGAACAGCAGCTGAATGCACAAAGACCTCAGAAGAAAGAAATATGAAAAGAAACATCAGGCTGTGGCTGAAGAAGACCGCGAGAGTCCCAGCCCCCTATAGTAGGCAGCCACAGGGGGCTGGGACCCTTCTGGGGACTGCTCACTCATGATGGGCTTCCTTGTTTAATATTCCTCATTGATTTGGTCGGGTCCCCTGAGGGATTTGACCAAGAGCCAAAGCTCTGGTGACACCGTGCACTGCTCCCGGGAGAGACCCCCAGAAAGAAAATCAATACGAGCAAGCCCAATGCATCAGAAATACAGATGTTCAAAACAAATGCCTCCCCTGCTCTGGACTGAACCCCTGTGCAGCGCATCCTGGCTAGGTCTGTGGGGCTTATTTTGCACTCCCTGGTTTCTCCGTTTAGCAGCAGCAAAAGCATCAGGGACCTGTGTTGCATTGCTCCCTAAAGCAGAAGACACGCTGGCTCTGTGTGATCTAGGTGGGGCTGGTCCTGCTTTGAGCAGGGGAGTGGACTAGGTGATCTCCCGAGGTCCCTTGCACCTCTCATTGTCTATGATTCTGTGCGTCTGCGAGCAATCTCCACGCTCTCCCATCCCTGCCCGAATACCTTGTGCAATCCCAGCCCTGGGCCCTTTCTCCACCTCTGCCCATGCCTTCCCCATCCCTGACTGTGAGTTTTCTGGTCGGAGGCCTGTCGTGCATACAGCTGGACAAACAGGCTCCTTTAAAATGGGCAGTGAATGCCACCGAAGTGCGTTCGTGGAGACTGGCCTGAATTGCAAAGAGCTCCATTGCTCTACCCTGGTTTTTTGCTCTTGTTCTTCGTTGCCCTGTTTCATGGGTGCGGGTGTCGGTTCTCCTAGGGAAGAACTGGTCCCCAGGTGAACACCTTTCTCTACAAACTGCGAGGGTGTGATTTGTAACCCAGTGCTCATCCAATCCTTGTGTTGATGATGGTCAAGGGCGAATTAAACCCAGGACACTCGCTCGTGTTTGACTCAGTGCAAAGCAGACAACAGTAAATACGTACTTGGGCCATCCCTGACCTGTGATGACCTACCTGAAGGCACATAGGAGGACCTGATGGAAAAAGTGGGTGCTGACCCACTGATTTTCTATATTTTCTAGATAATAAGGAGTGTAAGATGTACCAGGCTCCAAGGTATGTGGTGGTAGGGACCTGAAACAAAGTCCCATGTTTTTCCCCATTCAGCACATAAGTTAGATCCGGGCTGATCCTCTGCACACAACCCTTTGCCCGACCACGTATCGACCCCCTCCTTCGAACTCCAGGTCGTGTCTGTCCACCCACGAATAAACCAGTGTGAGTCCAGCATTTCCACCCGCCGCACCGGACCCCCACCGAGCACCGATGCCGAGTGAGGAGAAGGCATTTTTAAGGGCTGTTGAATTGCACAGGTCCTTACTTTCAGCAACAGCATTTTAAAAAGCCCTTCTCTGCACCCCCAGACGACTCGCCGTGATCAGGCCGCTCCTGCTATGTGCTGCATAAACACTTCTTCCCCCAAACCCCAATTCTCCTCTCCCTGCTGAGCCATCCCATTCCCCCAGTGTCTCCGAGTGGCCCCTGATTACCTCATTACAATACAGCCTTGCTTTGCTGGCCCTGACCCGATGCCTTGTGGGATCTGGTTTATGCATGTAGGGGTTTTTTTAATGATTTCATAATGTTCAGGCCGTGGGAACAGCGCTCAGCAGTTCTTTGATATGTGTTTGTCTTTCAGATGTGCTATCGAAAGCATTTGCTCAGTGAGTGATGGAGAACATGAAGGCAAAGAGAAGCTGCAAAGGAGCCCGTGGAGGGTAATTAAGCAGCAACTTTGTCCCTTGTGTCAAAATGGGATGTGTCTTGTAATAACACAACTACAAGGGAGCAGTTCTTCATTGCATTGCCACCTCCGGGGTCCCTGTAGCAAGCACTCGGTGTGAATCTGAAGTTAGGGCACATCTACCCCATTGCTTATCCCACACCAGGCTGCTCTATAAACCAAACCCACCGGTTACTGGGCAGTGATCTCAGACACAGGACCGTCCTCTGCTTATGGACTCCTGTGTATAAATTGGGAATAATGAATCATAGACTCAGAGAAAATGAAGGTTGAAGGGAGCTCAGGAGTCTCATCTAGTGCAACCCCTGCTCCAAGCAGGACCAGCCCCAGCTACATCATCCCAGACAAGGCTTTGTCTACCTGGGTCTTGAAAACCTCCAAGGATGGAGACTCCACCACCTCTCTGGAGATCCTCTTCCAGAGCTTCACCACCCTCCTCATGAGGCAATTTTTCCTAATATCCAACCTCAACTTCCCTTGCAGCAACGTGAGCCCATTGCTCCTTGTCCTGCCATCTGCCCCCACTGAGACCACCCTAGGTCCATCCTCTTTGCAGCCCCCCTGCAGGGAGGTGAAGGATGCTATCAAATCCCCCTCGGTCTTCTCTTCTGCAGAATAAATAAACCCAGTTCCCTCAGTCTTTCCTCCTAAGAAAGCTCGGCTATGTTGCAATGGTCTGGGAGGGCTTTGCAAAGAGAGGGCCACGTGCTCCCCCAGCGAGAGCTGAGCACTCCTGTGCCCATAGTCCTCTGGTGCTCCCCCACAATCCCCCCATGCCGGGAGGGACAAGCAGTTCCCTGGCTGAGATGGCTGCAATGTTGATAATTTGGGGCTATGCCCCAAGATGTCCTACCAACCCCCCGGGGCACACAGGTCTGGTCGAGGCCGGGCTGAGCAGTGGGGCTCTTGTACAAACTTTGCAGAGGAGACAACACGGTCACCCCAGCGCCTGCTCAGGCGAAAACACAACGCGGCCCGGGCGAGCTTGGGGAAGTCAGCATTTCCTGAGCTGCTCTGACAGATCTGTGATTAGCAGGGGAAATATAAAGCAAATGCCCCCTGTCCCTCACCTCCAAAATAAGCCTCCCAAATGGCCATGCCCAGGACACTTTGCTTTCCTTGTTTGCAATGATTTACTGGCCCATCAACTGCTTACCAAGTGGCTGGAGTCCTCCAGCGGCTGTTCCCCGTCCACAAACTTTACCCCGCCACTCTCTGCCTCCTGTAATACCCTGTTCATTAACAGCGACCTTCAATCTACAAGGTGATGAGAACAAAGCCCCCCTCTTCATAGACGCTCTTATCGGAGACTAGGAGCAAAAAATGTTTTAAAAAAAGGCAGCTGAAAGGGGATGAACCGCGTGGGGGGGTCATACTTTTTTTGTTTTAAGGGAAGTAATTTTGCGTTTTCAGCAGCTGAGTTTGATAAGGGAAGCGTAATAACAGGAGGAGATAATGTATAAATATCAAGTTATTAAGAAGCCGCTTCAAATTAATCTCGGAATATATATATATATATTTAAACATGGAAATACACTACCTAACTCCCTTATCTTTTCGGGTGCACCTGGCATTGGGAAAGATTTAAACTTGCAAATCCAAAGCTCAAACAGGGTAAATATTCCTGCTTCAATCAAGCTGCCCTATAAAAAAAAAAAAAGAAAAAGAAAAAAAAGGGAAAATTACTCGCTATATTTGGCCTTTGGATTTGCTGTGTGCTGGGGGAGGGAGAGGTTTGTGGGAGCTTGTGGATTTGTACAGGAGCTGAAAAGCTTGCACCTTCTTAGTAATCTTCGTAGCAAAATGCTCAGGGTGGGGGGAAAAAGCCGGTCGGCTGCTTTAAGTGCAGTTTGCTGCTGGTTTCTTAAATGCCCTCTTTAGTGCAGGCTGCCGCGGTTCTGACTAAATCTGTATTTAAAGGGTCCCTGCTGGCACTGGTGTGTGATGAAAGGGCTCCGGCCCCCATTGCTTTGTGATGCTCGGTGCCAGGGAAAATTGTGTTCAGGCAGCACTTGGTCCAGCTCCAAAATAATTCACACCTGCCACCTCCTGTGTCTGCCCTCCCCCGGGCTGCACCCTGTCCCCCCACCCTCTGATTAAACCAGTTTGTACTTTTCCCACGTCCTGCGCCTCTCTGCAAAGGAGGTGCCAGGCAGGTGTAACATGCTCCCCTGTCCCAAAGGTTGCACATTTGCTCCCTGCTTGGGGGAGTGAACAACAGGCTCTGGGGGAGAAACAGGGCAGGTGGCTGAGTCCTTCCAGGCACCGGGTCCCCCCGTGCATTTTGCAAAGGACTTGGGGCATCTTTGCTGCCCTGCCATGTCTCTGCACCAGTTCTCTGCAGGAAGCTGTGCACCGATAACCCATCGCCAAATGCTGCTCTGTCTCCCTGAGGAGAGACAGAGCATGCCCTATCTTCAGGCAGGCAGATCAGAGCCCTGGGCAAATATCCTCCAGCTCGACAGCGAGAGTGGCACCGGCCCAGCTTGCGTTGGCTCACCTTGCTGTGGGCAAACAGCTCGGCGCGGCACTCTCGCATGCACCGCCAAGGGGCTTGGCCTGAGCCGTGAATGCAAAGGGAGGCTCTTAAACCAGGGAGCAACAAAAGGGAATGGGCCTGATGCTGTCTCCACTGAAAGTAAGGGGCTGTTTTCTCTATATTCGTACAGCGCCAAGCGCGCCGGAGCCCGACTGGCTTGGCTGCGTGAGTGAAGTTTCTCACTAAGGGAGCACGGCCAGATGGAGGTGGTGTGGGGCTTTGAGAGACCCAGTTGTGGGGGGAGCTGATGGGAAGGAAAGCCGGCAAGGGGGCTTCACAGAAGGAGAGGACCTCGGCCCCACCATAGCAGCAAGAGAGGAGAGGTGGGGTTGGCGGCAGGGCCCTGAATCCCAGGAGACTCCTGCAGTGCAGGAACCAGAACGGCACGTGATACGGGTGCTTTTTGCCTCCTCATATGCTGCTACGTGCGTGTCCACACTCCTGCGGAGGAAGCAGTGCTGGGCCCCAAACCACCCGTCTACCCCAGACCCACATCCCCTGCCACACGGGGCCCCAGCACATGTGATTCACTTCCTTCTATTTGCACAATTTCCCTCTCCGACTTGTTAAGTTGAGAGCTGCCCTGGCTAAAAATTGCAGTGCATTGCAGTAACGTTGCATTTATCCCTGCTCGGACCCGGCAGGTCAGCAGGGCTCCAGGGGATGGTGATAAGTCCCTTGGAAAGGGGCAGCGATGTGTGGTGGTTAGAGCAGGGTCCTAGCACTGAGTGTCCCAGGATGCTGCTCCAGTTATCAATTCATCAAACTCCTCGGGTAGTCTTTGCTGTGCAATGAATACTTCATTAACACACACCATCGCTTTGCACCGGGACAGGACACATTTGTACATCCTGGGATTAGGTGTGGAACAAAACGAATTAACGAATCCTCTTGCACACACAAGTAGCCCACACTCATTCTCCTGCGGCTATTGGCTGGACGTGGCCATGAATGTGTGCAAGCAGCCACATCACTGCAAGCCCTGCTCTAACCTGTGACTGTGCCCGCAGCTTCCAGAAGGCTTTGCCTGATACGCAGCAAGAGCAATGCTGTGAGCTGCCGAGCATCACGTCCCCCTCCGCGTGGAAGCAAAGCAGCGGTCCACGTGCTCCCTGCCCCAGCACCACCCACACGCGCGCCCCTGCGGTCTCCCCTCCGCTCCCCTCCCTCCGAACCGTGCAGCCTCGATGATTCACTTGGTGTACGAGCTGTGGGAGGAGGCAGCTGCTCTGTAATTATAGATAAGCAATCAAGTGTGCTGGGCTGTTCGTGTCTGCCTGGCTCTAATATGGGCAGACAATCCAGGGTAGGGGGAAGAGAGTTAATTCCTCTTTCAGACCTTCTCCGAGCCAGTGGGTTTTTCTACCCGGCCTTTCTCTAGGCAAGGCCCATCGGCGGAGCAGGGCTGAGCTCCGTCGGTGGAGAACAGCAAAGTCCCCCAGCTCTCGGGTGCTGGCTGTGGATGCTCTCCCTGCCCGGGGCTGTCTACCATGAGCTGTTGCCCTGTCTCCCCTGTAAATGAGTGCAGCCGACAGGAACCAGCCCCGAAAGGACAGGGATTTTGTCTGGGCTGTGCCAATGCTCCTGCTGGGACTTAACCTGGAGGCTCCTGGCTAGGGGGTCTTGCCTCTCCACTCAGGGTCAGATCGATGCCAGATTTGGGGTCAGAAAGGAATTTTCCCCCATGCTCAGACTGGTGCAGACTGGAAGGGAGGTTGTCTTCATCTTTCGAGGTCCCTTCCAGCCCTGAATTTCTATGAGCCATCAGTCTTTCCTGCCCAAGTGCAGAGGGGCTGGACCCGATGATCTGTAAGGTCCCTTCCAGCCCCTCAAAACTATGAAATGATGGTGTCTCTGATCCTACGACTTCTTCCTGGGCTCTCTTGAATGCACGTTAACAACCTTTTATAGCAGCAGGATCCCGTCCAAGTTGCATCTGCCCATAGCTCTGGGGGCTGCTGCTCTTCTGCTCCCCTGATTTCCATGCCACTGAGTTGGGCATCATCGCTCCTGAGTCTCACTGGGCTGAGTGCAGACATGATCCAGCTCTCAGAGCCAAACAGCCTGGGCACCGTACTGCCAAAGCAAGGCAATGCTATTGTTTCTCTGCCACTTGCATGCCAGACCCTGGGGGTGGCATGGAGCAGGGGGGAGCAGACATCCTGCCCTCTCAGACACCATCATGGCATTATGGCACTGTGTGTTGTCCTGCCTGGATGTGCGTATATGGCACAGGAGCAGGTGACCCGTGTGCTGGGGGTGTCCACGGACCGCACCGCAGAGGGAGCTGGGATAACATCTATCGGAGCACGGAGTAGGGATTTCTGCCCAAAACACCCCATTATTCCAGGCATTGGGGACCAAGAGTGGGTTTAAGTCAGCTTCGCTTTACCCCTGTGGCAGATGTTGCCTAAGCCACAGCCAAAACCCAACCCCTGCCTTTCAGAGATGTCCAGAAAAGTCTGCAGGACACTGCGGCAGGGGAGCTGGGGACCGACTACAACAGCAGCCCCGGAGTGCAAGGGGATGCAGAAAGCTGCAGCTGGAGGGCAGGACCGAGTCCTCCAGCACATCCCTGTGCACAGCGTTGTGCTAGTAAAAGCCCGTGATTGATTTAATGCTATTTGCAAGAAACAATAGAAGCCGTTTCTCCGGGAGGGGGCTGGCTGGTTGCATTCAAACTGCTCCAGCATCGGCTGAAATTGCCTTTTCCTTGCTGGGGTTTCTTGGCTTTGAATCTCTTCATTTCGAAGTGAAGACACGTCCTTTCATTTCTGCCTCCCAGCTTCTTCCGCCTCAAAGATCCTAGCCCTGGGGGGCACCGGGAAGCAAACCCCTCGTGTCAGAAAAGCCAGAACAATCCTATCCATGTTTCATTATGCTGGGGGGTGGTTTCCTACAGTTGGCAGGAAATCTGGGTGATGGGTTTCCCCGCCTCTTGCCATCTTCATTAGCCTTCCAACCGCTCTTGCTTTCGGCAAAAGCACGTCCTTAGAGCAGAAAGGGCTCCACCAGCTTCTCTTTGCTTCCCGCTGCCTCAAGTGTAGGCTGGTCTAACGAGCTTGGAGCCAGGCCAACCGCTCACAAAATGCAAGACACAGCCAGGCACCTGCTGTATTTATGGCTTGCCTGTTGAGCTAATTACTTGCCCGGCCTATGAGGCTAGGGGATCTTCTGCAGCGTTTTCTGCTTGAAAAAGGCAGGTGGAAGACATACACCCACTGAGCCGAAAGCCCAGGTTAGGCGAGCTGGAGCATGGTATCATGAGCAAGAGATGCCTACTGCTCCAGCGAGCGATGGCAAGGATGTTGTGCCCCCACAATACTGGGAGGCAGCTGCGTTTCAAAGCAGTGCCGAGCTATATTGCTTTTCCTGGCAGAGGCAAAGGGAAGAGAAGGTATACGCTGACCCTGAAGCTGCCTGCAGTTGCATTCCCCTTATGGCGTCCATCTGGGCTCATCACCTCTGAGCGCATGCCGCCAGCACTGGGCAAGAGCTTCCCACTGGGCTGGACCGGGTGGCTATGCCGTCTCTCGACAAACCATAGAGAAGCAGGGCTTAAGGGACCTCCAGAGCTCATCTAATCCCCCGAAGCAGGATTGGCTCTATCCAAACCATCCTATACAAACCCATTGTCCAACCTTGTAGCAAAACTACTGTCCACCCTGACACCAGACCTCACACCTGACCCTGCCAGGTAAAGCAGAGGGACCATGCAGGCAATGTCCGGCTGCTGTAAACTTTAATATACGCTTGAGAGATCCCAGTGCAATGGTGATGGAGGCTACACAGGAGCTGCCTTAGCTTAGTGAAGCAAAGACCCATGGACATATGCCTGTAGGCATCCTTCATTCCCCAGCCTCAGGGCATCTGAGCTCATGGACCAGGTATGAACTGCAGAACCAGGCTCCGGGCTTACATCTCCGTGGAAAGCACTGCTCCTTGCATTCACAGGGATGTAGCTGGCATGCTGCTACAAGGAGCTCCCTACCGAGCTGGGTAGATGTCAAGTGATTGCTGCGGCATTACAGGGACCAGGTTAATTAGCCCCAAGCCAGCTGGGTTATGCTACACAAGCCAGTCATGCCTTTGGCTGCAGTACAGACATTGCCGTGTGCAGTCCCTTGCTGCCCATCGCCTTCTCCATCACGACTGCTACCCACCCCTCAGGGATAGAAAGAGGCTCCTTCAGCTCGTGTAAGAAGCGGAGCCGGCACATAAGCATGCAACATGCATGACTTATAAACCTCCATGGTGCAAGCGCGAGGTGCAAATCCATATCTACACACATGTATGCACCTTGTAGATATGACTGTGCAGACCTGTCCGGGGACAAGCACACCAAGGGCTGCCCCTACACCCTCTGCTCTTGCTGTGACTTGCACTGGGGCTGAGCTCACAGAGATGTGATGCACATGGGGCTAAGGAGGAAAGCAGGCATGCAATACAGCACATCCTGGCATCGGTACTCTTCTGTCTGCATGGCTTCTTCCCATCATGCTCAGCCCCCGAGTGACCTCTAGCGGGGACAGGGCAGCACTGTAGGGAGACCAGGAGGACCAAGGGCTCGTCCAAAGACCCCCCAGGACCTCCCATGCATCTGCAAAGGATCCCATAGACTCAGGATTGCTTCCACTATGCCGCAGGAACCAAGCCAAGCCCGCTGCAGGTTCAAAGCGCACTACACATACACACACACAGCTTTTTATTTCATTGATACGAGGGAAAGTTTGACTCCAGAGAAGATAAGCAGTAAAAACCCCAAGGGCTGCCCTGTAAGCGCGGGTCAACCTCCACCAGAAGCAGAGCAGAGCAGCTCGGGTGGCCAACGTCCATGGGTCTCCCCCAGGTCACTGCAGCTGCTTCTGGAGACCCCCCACCACCACCACCGCATCTCAGGCTCGTGGCCTGGGAGAGACAGGACCACAAGTGCCCTGGGGGAAGGGGGAACAAAGTACAGCAGGGCAAATGCCCTTGCCTGGCAAACCCAGGGAAGGCACCTGGTGGCAAACAACCCCAGTCCTCGTGGGGCTTTGGATTAGTTTGGTGAGCAGCTCACACTCCCCACCGGGCAAATAAAGGCACTTCCCAAAATTCAATGAAAAGAAACCTGTGCATTGTGCCATCTGCTCCCTGCTGATTCCCTTTCCCTGGAGCAGCCAAGCACTTCCAATAATGCACGGAGAGGCCTCTCTGCACCGAGACACTTGGGATGTCCGAGTCCCATCCACACCCCGGGGTCTCCTGCCTAGGATGGACAGGCACAACCCCTCACTCCAAACCCTCCTGGCAGGCAAGACCTCCTGTGGGGATCACACAGGGC